>NC_079330.1:11020328-13420328 GCF_029931775.1 Euleptes europaea | reverse complement strand
ACGTCACATCCCGACGTTTACTAGGCAGACTTTGTTTACGTGGTGGTTTGCCAGTGCCTTCCCCAGTCATCTTCCCTTTACCCCCAGCAAGCTGGGTACTCATTTTACCGACCTCAGAAGGATGGAAGGCTGAGTCCACCTTGAGCCGGCAACCTGAAACCGACTTTTGTCGGGATCGAACTCAGGTCGCGAGCAGAGCTTGGACTGCAGTACTGCAGTTTACCACTCTGCGCCACGGGGCTCTTATCAAAGTTCGGAAAATACCTGCCTAATAAAAATAAAGCCCCGAAGTACTCGGGGCTTGATGGCGACGGAAACACCCTGTGCATAAAAGGCTAGTAAGTGACAGCAAGGCTAACGGCCGAGTGGGGATTTGAACCTGGGTCTCCCAGGACATAGGCCGACGATGACCACCATGGTCCGCTGGTTCTAAAGTTTGTTTCGTATGGATTAAGCTGTAATTCTTCTACTGTTTGTAAACCACCTTAAATCCGTATGAAACAAAAACAGTGCCCAAAACATTTCCAGTTAAACTCCCAGTGCTAGAGACAGCCATAACGTTTGCAAACAAAGATGTTGACAGGAGGAAACCTATAACAAGACTTTGTCTCTCTTGAGTGTGCAGGAAAATGCAACACTTGATTACTCACATACAGGATGGCAGCTTCTCCTTGTGAATGGGCCGGCGTCTCAAATATGATCATACTCCTCTCTGAGCCTTGAAGGCTGCCAAATGTTTTTAGGAAGTGGGTGGGGCCAGGTAGGGCTTTTGCCCGGCAAGGCTTCTGATTGGCTACTGGAGATTTGATTGGCTGTGCAGATTTTTTTTTTTTAAATGTTGCTTTGGCAGCAGTTGCCATTATAGCAAAAGGATCTGCACGATGTTACTGGACTTAAGCTGCGGCAGTCATTTTGTTGCTGGCTCCTCCTGCTGCGGCTACCGTTTTGTGGAAGCCATTCTGTTGCTGCGCCTGCCATGCTGTGTCACAATTCCAAATGTGCCTGCAGGCTCAAAAAGGGTTAAATTGTGGAACTCCCTGCCCCAGGATGTGGTGATGGCTGCCAACTTGGAAGGTTCGAAGAGGGGAGTGGACGTGTTCATGGAAGAGAGGGCTATCCATGGCTACTAGTCAAAATGGATACTAGTCATGACGCAGACCTAGTCTCTCCAGGATCAGAGGAGCATGCCTATAAGATTAGGTGCTGTGGAGCACAGGCAGGATGCTGCTGCTGCAGTCGTCTTGTTTGTGGGCTTCCTAGAGGCACCTGGTTGGCCACTGTGTGAACAGACTGCTGGACTTGATGGGCCTTGGTCTGATCCAGCAGGACTTTTCCTATGGCTGCCAACTTGGAAGGCTTTAAGAGGGGAGTGGGCATGTTCACGGAGGAGAGGGCTATCCATGGCTACTAGTCAAAATGGATGCTAGTCATGATGCATACCTATTCTCTCCAGTATCAGAGGAGCATTACAAGTTCACAAGGTTGGAAGAGACCACAAGGGCCATCCAGTCCAACCCCCTGCCTTGCAGGATCCCGCAATCAAAGCACTCCCCACAGATGGCCACCCAGTCTCTGCTTAAAGACCTCCAAAGATTAGGTGCATTAGATTAGGTGCTGTGGAGCAGAGGCAGAATAATGCTGCTGCAGTCATCTTGTTTGTGGGCTTCCTAGAGGCACCTGGTTGGCTGCTGTGTGAACTGCGGGACTTGAGGGTCTTGGCTTGGTCCAGCATGGCCTTTCTTATGTTCTTATGGGACCCCTGACATCCAGCATCCACTCAGTAGTTTCCCCTACACTTTCCTTGCCCCTGGCTCTTCAGGGTGGCCATCCCCCACGCCCCACTGCTGGAGGGCTTTTTAAAAAACCATGGACAGTTGACACATTGTCATAGTGTTAAGTTATGGAGATATGCCTATTACTGATTCTGAAAATTGGAAACAACAAAAGCTATGCTGAAACAATTAGGTATGCAAGTAAACCGATCAGCAATCAGGCTCAGCAACTGTCACTATATGCTATAAAACAAACAGGAAAGTAGCTATCAATTTACAAAATGCAACACACAGTAGACAGCAGAGCAATGTGATAAACCGTCTATTGTAACGTGTGACATGTAGGGCAATAAATCCAAGGTAAGGCAACAAATACAGAAAACACAGAATAGAGTACAAACATCAATACTACTTATATAAACTGCTACAGGGATATGTCAGTTACCAAATGTATTAATTTTTTTGCCAGATCGTGCGTTCAAGGAAGCCTTTGCTCCGCAGTTTAAGAAAGATGTAGACTAGCTGGAACGTGTCCAGAGGAGGGCAACAAAGATGGTGAGGGGTCTGGAGACCAAGTCCTATGAGGAAAGGTTGAAGGAGCTGGGTATGTTTAGCCTGCAGAGGAGAAGACTGAGGGGGGATATGATAACCATCTTCAAGTACTTGAAGGGGTGTCATATAGAGGAGGGTGCCGAGTTGTTTTCTGTTGCCCCAGAAGGTCGGACCAGAACCAATGGGTTGAAATGATTAAATCAACACCCGTGTTGACTCATCTGCCAGGGAGCCACTGTATGGGCGCCAGGGAGCCAGCACCTTGCAAAGGAGTCTGCAGAATTTGGCTGTCCTTCAACTATCTGGAGGTTGGCGACCTTCTCAGGGGCCTTTGGCCTAAAACGCCCCAATGTGTTAAATGTTCCTCAAATCAGGTATCCTTTCTTTTTTCTTTTTTTAATTTTTAAAGGCAAACTTCCCTGTGGATGAAGTGAAAAAGCGGCAACAGGTCAGGCAGGCAAAATGGGGGAGTGGCAGAGGATCTTTGTGCAGAACCTGACGGTCCCTCCCCACAACCAGAGGCGTTGCCACCCACCACCCCGGGATTCAAAGGCGTTCCAGTGTATCCTGAAGCAAGTAGAGGGAAATATAATGAAACAGGTAAGGGGAGTTTCCAGATAATCCCCCCCCCATAAGATACCAATTCAGGGGGATTTGTTGGGCAAAAATCAGGTGGAGACAGCAATGCGATGGGTTTTCTATGAATTCCTCAGGCATCGTTTTCCTTCCAAAAAGGGAACGACGAGATGTGCATGTTCTGTGGCCTATCAAAAGAAGAAGAATGGTTTTTATATGCCGACTTTCTCTACCACTTAAGGAAGATGCAAACCGGCTTACAATCACCTTTCCCTTCCCCTCCCCACAACAGACACCCTGTGAGGTAGGTGGGGCTGAAAGAGTGTGACTAGCCCAAGGTCACCCAGCTGGCTTCATGTGAAGGAGTGGGAAAACCAACCCAGTTCACCAGATTAGCCTCCGCCACTGATGTGGAGGAGTGGGGAATCAAACCTGGTTCTCCAGATCAGAGTCCACCGCTCCAAACCATCGCTCTTAACTGCTACACAAAGCTGGTTTGGGCTGTTGGCTGAGTCCTTGAAACAACGGGCTGTCTCTGGTGTCGGAAAAATGTCTTTGTAAGGACAATCAGGATGGAGAGAAGCTGGTGTCAATGATTAATTTTTATTAATTATATTGGGGGTGCTGGATGCTGTACCGTGCCGCTCCATGGCCTCTATCTGCCAAAGCAATGGCCTCATGGGCAGAACAGTTTCAAGCATTTCCCATCAGCTGCCTCCCCTTGTAGGCCCTCCTGGGAGCAGAATTTCAAAATCTACAAATCAATGAACAATACTTGCTGGTACTGCGATAAAAAACAAGCCGACTTCATTCATATGTGGCGGAAGTGTGAGAGCTATAACGTTCTGCACTGAAATAGTGAAATATCTGTCTGTTGGAATGGAGACTGATATCCCATGTAAACCTGAGATACTTTTGTTAAATTTAGCCCCTAACCTAACTAAAGATAAACGATGTATGGGTTACACATGATAACTTCTGCTAGAATGACTTTCGCCAGACATTGGAAACAAAAAATGATAGAGGAATGGTTGGTTAAAGTAAAAGAAATATATGTATTAATTAAGTTAACAATATATCAGAAAAATGGTGATACAATGAACCTAGACGAGCTATGGTTACGAACTGTAAATAAAATGAAAAATTTTATAATCAAGGGTGGGAAAGGACAACTTTCTGCGATGACAGTCTAGCTATTTTATAGAGGACTAAACTGTGAAGCTGTAATAAAGAAATTCAGGGTGTGTTTTCTTAAGTTTACATATATATATATATATATATATATATATATATATATATATATATATATATATATATATATATATATATATATTGTATTTTAAATTATGAAGACTGCTATATGTTAATTTTATTGAATAAATATAATTTAAAAAATAAAGATCTTTTTTCCTTTTTTTTTTGATGTTTTTGTTTGTTTGTTTGCTTGCTTTGTTTCCCTTCCGCCCTGCCAAGGGAGACATGAGAAGGTTGCCCTGTGACTCTTGAGGCTGAAACGTTCAGCGGGTTAAAGCACTGGGCCGCTAAATAATGCAGAGGGACTAAATCTTTAATCGCAAGCTTGGTAATGTCTCTCCGCTCTAATTCGGGGCTCGGTGGAGGTATCGGGAAGGAGGGGCTGCTGGAAGCGCAAAGGCTTGCTTTGCAATCAGGGATGGCTGACTGGCGGCTTGCGGGGCGCGTCAGTCCCCGAAGCGACTTTGCGCGGCCCGCAGTGGTCCTGCCACCTTTTAATCAAACACACACTGTTGCTGTTGTAAAAAAAAGAAAGAAGAAGAAGCAATCAGTGTCTCTGTGGCTTTTAATTAATATGCATTTTGTGATATTCTTCTGCAAAAGCACTGTGGTATGATGACAGCGGGTCCTGCTACACCAGTGCTCTAGCATCTGCACTGACTCTCTCTGGCCTTCTGGGCTCCATTGACGGTGCTGCCACTTACCCATGAAGCCCTAAATGGCCTGGTCTGGCTAGGAGATCTGTCTGTCTGTCTGATCTGCCTGACTGTCTAATCTGCCTGCCTGCCTATCTGTCTGTCTGTCTGTCTGCCTGCCTGCCTGCCTGATCTACCTATCTGCCTCCCTATCTGATCTACCTATCTATCATCTACCTGTCCGATCTACCTATTATCTACCTACCTGCCTTATCTACCTATCATCTACCTACTTACCTATCTTATCTATCTGTCTGTATGTTTGTCTATTGATCTGTCTATCTGTTTATCTGTCCTACCTACTTATCTACCTACTATCTTATCTACCTACCTACTGCTCATACAGCTATAGCCTTGAGCAGAGAACAAAGGAACAAAAAATGCCTTACTTAGTGTTACTCCTCTGATATTTAATTATTGCCCCTGTAAATTTTGCCACAGACAGAGTAACAAAATCATTTATATCTGATAATAGACCTGCGCCCTTGTACTGCCAGATGCCTCATTGGACATTTCCAAATTATTAAATAAAGAAGTAATTAAACTGGTCCTCAGCTCATTAAATATAGGATACTCCATGATAATACGTTCAATAGTTTCAACTTTGTGAGCATCTACATGTTCTATTTGAGTATGTTATATCTGCCCTCTGAAACCACTGAAGGGAGGGTAATATTCTGCAACTTTAAAAATCAACCCAGCACACATTTCAATACGCAGCTCTTTGCAGCAAATCAAGTCTGTAACTATGTTTGTGCTTTTTAGGAAGCCTGTATTTTAGGCCCTGTGTTTTTAAATGCAACTGTGCACAATATATAATAAAAATAGATTTATTGGTTGTTGTATTAGATAGTGTTTAGCTCAACCCCTTTGGTTTCCTGACTTTTAGGTTGAGTTTCTTTGTTCCCCTTTTTCTTAAGTTGTTTTCCAAGGCAAAACAACCCTGGCCACACAGTGTCAACGGAAACTGCAGATTCAAACCCCCGCTGTACATTGAGAGGCGTATTGCATTATTTCATTAGCAACAGCGCGGTGATGAGATAAAATGAATGCAAAAGTTTTTTTCCTCCCACTGGGGATGGACCCATCTCCTCCCAACCCTGAATCGCTCAAGGCATTTCAACGGAGCTCACTGGTTATTTATTGTCTCCCGTGGGCAGAGAGCGCCGGATAATACGTCGGACGTCGAATTCCAGCTGCGGCTTTCCCTCTTCGACGTCGCTTACCACCATTTTTTCGGAAAGACCTGGAGGAGCGCGACGAGGCCCCTTAAAGTGGTACCAGGCCAGCCTCCCACGGTGGTCTTCAACGAGGTAAGGAAGAGGCTAGCTCCAATCTGAACAGTCCGCTCAAGTCCCGTGCAAATGTCCCCAACCTAAAGGATGGATCGCACATGTGACAGCAACTCATGTTTTTGGGTAAACAAAAAACTTTGGTGATACAGAAACAGACAAGGTCTCGAGGCTGTTCTTGAGGAATTGCAGCATGGTTGTTTTATATTGGGCACGGCAGGCCAGAGGCAATAGCCATAGAAAGCAAGGAGCTGTGAGAGCTGTTGCCCAGCCTGCCCCAGAAGCCTTGAGAACCAGCGTGGCATAATGGTTAAGAGCAGCGGACTCTAATCTGGAGAACCGGGTTTGATTCTCCACTCCTCCACATGAAGCCTGCTGGGTGACCTTGGGCTAGTCACAGTTCTTTCTGAACTCTCTCAGTCCCACCTATCTCACAAGTCGTCATTGTCTCCTTCTCCTCCTTCTCCTTCTCCTTCTCCTTCTCCTCCTCCCAATCCCCCCTTAACACTGCTGTGGTCTGCTCTTGGTAAGGGACTTCCTTGCTGGCGTCCCTGCTGTCCCTTCTTGGGCCAAGGCAGGGTGGTGGAGCACAGGCTGAATCTTGACCTGTTTATTTATTTAGGTAGAAAGTGCTGTCAAGTCTTATGGCTACCCTGTAGGGTTTTCAAGGCAAGAGATGAACAGAGGAGGTTTGCCATTGCCTGCCTGTTTGGTCTCAGGGGCCCCAACCTCATGGCTTCACTCTGCATTGATTGAGACCTCTCGTCCCAAGAAAAAGAGTTGGTTTTTCTATGCCAACTTTGTCTACCACTTAAGGAAAAATCAAACTGGCTTACAATCAGCTTCCCTTCCCCTCTCCACAACAGACACCCTGTGAGGTAGGTGGGGCTGAGAGAGTGTGACTAGCCCAAGGTCACGCAGCTCGCTTCGTGTGTAGGAGTGTGGAAATAAATCCAGTTCACCAGATTAGCCGCCGCTGTTCATGGGGAGGAGTGGGGAATCAAACCCGCTTCTCTAGATCAGAGTGCACTGCTCCAAGCCACCGCTCTTAACCACTACACCACGTGGGCATTTCACGTACAGTCGTGGATCCCACCAGTTTTCTCTTGGGATTGCCAAGATGCTGATCCCGATCGGGCAGTATCAGCGGATGTGCGGAAGGCTCTTTTTGCATGCTGGAGCACCAGGGACTCTTCAGTCGTGAGCCAAAAGCGCGGTGCAGGCTCCTCCTTCGGCCTCTGCGTTACACAACTCGCTGTGGGTCGTTATCAATTATTAATAATCATAATGAACTCGAGAGAGAGGGAGAGATGCTACGTGCCAAGGAAGCAGGGTTAGAAAAGGGTACTCCTTCGTAAATCATTCAGGCCTCTACCAATGGAACATCTTCTCCCAAATGTAACTGTAATCTGGTGGGTGCTATTGATATCGCAGTGGAAAGGACCTTCTTCCCTTATGTTTTTATTAATGGCCTCCAAAGCAGAATGCTTAACTCTCAGCTCCTTGGTCTCCACAAATAGGATTGGGGATTCTCTCCTGCAGTTGCTTTGAAGTGGATCGATCATCTGAGATCCTAAACGTTCTATGCTGGTCCCTAAAAACCTTGCACTATAGAATATTCTGTGTCTCTCTGCCTCAACCATCTGCTCATTTTTCCTCCGGAACTGCTTTGCTATTATGGGAGACAGTTGTCATTCAGAAGGAGGTATTAGACTTTGGGGGTGGGGAAACCTGAAAATTTTCCCCCAAGGAGTCTCTCTGCTCTCCAGCGTGGTTTAGTGGCTAAGAGCGGTGGTTTGGATCTGTGGACTCTGATATGGAGAACCGGGTTTGATTCCCCACTCCTCCACATGAGTGGTGGAGGCTAATCTGGTGAACTGGATTGGTTTCCCCATTCCTCCACATGAGTAGTGGAGGCTAATCTGGTGAACTGGATTGGTTTCCCCATTCCTCCACCTGAAGCCAGCTGGGTCACCTTGGGCTAGTCACACTCTCTCAGCCCCACCTACCTCACAGGGTGTCTGTTGTGGGGAGGGGAAGGGAAGGTGATTGTAAACCGGTTTGATTCTTCCTTAAGTGGTAGAGCAAGTCAGCATATAAAAACCAACTCTTCTTCATCATCCCCGTTTCTACTAGAAACCATATTAGGTTATCTATCACTACTCCCTTCTGCTTTAGAAGCAGAGCACTGTGCCTTTGTGACAGCAGTCTTATGCCTGTTTTCACACTCCTCTCAGACCTGTTTGCATGCCTAGAAACCAGCTTGTTCAGACATGAAGCTGCCGTATACTGAATCAGACCCTCGGTCCATCAAAGTCAGTATTGTCTACTCAGACTGGCAGCGGCTCTCCAGGGTCTCAAACAGAGGTCTTGCACATCACCTACTTGCCTAGTCCCTTTAACTGGAGATGCTGGGGATTGAACCTGGGACCTTCTACATGCCAAGCAGAGGCTCTACCACTGAGCCATAGCCCCTCCCCAAAATGTAGCAGCCCATAATGGTTCATTAAGGTGGATCAGTGCCTCAGGCCAAGGGGTTCTTGGTTGAAATGCTAGACTATGTGAACTCCTGCTCTGCCCATTTCCAGGTCTCTACTTTCCTAAACCCATTGGACTCCCTCTCTTTTTCCTAATAACACTTGCAATTAAAGGAATAATTGAACACATGAAGTTGCCTAATACTAGATTCAAGCCCAGTAGCACCGTAGAGACAAACAAGATTTTCGGGGTATAAGCTTTCGAGGGTCAATGCTCCCTGCATCCAGTATCAGATTTCCAGGGTATAAGCTTTCAAGAGTCAAAGTTTCCTTTGTCAGATACCAGATTTTGCCAGATATCACATTTTGAGAGCTTTGAGCCTCGAAAGCTTATACCCCAGAAATCTTGTTGGTCTCTAAGCTGCCACTGGATTCGAAGCTAGCTCTTCTACCTCGGCTGCCGCTGGAAATGATCCGCCTTATATTGAATCACACCGTTAGTCCATCAATTTTGTCTACTCAGACTGGCAGCAGCTGTAGGGTTGCCAGCTCTGGGTTGGGAAATACCTGGAGATTTTGGGGGTGGAGCCTGGTAAGGGCGGGGTTTGGGGAGGGGAGGCACCTCATCAGGGTATGATGCCGTAGGGTCCACCCTCCAAAGCAGCCATTTTCTCCAGGGGAACTGATCTCTGTAGTCTGGAGATCAACTGTAATAGTGGGAAATCTCCGAGTGGTACCTAGAGGTTGGCAACCTGGTCACAGGTAAAGATTTTTGACACCACCTGTTCTTTTTAACAGGAGATGCTAGGGATGGAACCTTAGGCCTTCTGCATGTTTTGCTACTGAGCCGTGCCTCCTTCCCAAATTCTTTTCTTATCCTGGAGGATTTATACAGACTAGGGTTGCCTGGTCCCTCTTTGCCACTTGCGGGAGGCTTTTGGGGCAGAGCCTGAGGAGGGTGGGGTTTGGGAAGGGGAGGGACTTCAATGCCATAGAGTCCAATGGTCAAAGCGGCCATTTTCTCCAGGTGAACTGATTTCTGTTGGCTGGAGATCAGTTGTATGAGCAGGAGATCTCCAGCAACTACCTGGAGGTTGGCAACCCTAATACAGACCTGTGATCTGTCTTAGGCCATTGAGACAGCAATTACATCTCCTTGGTATGTAAAAAGTATGTCGATGCAAAGAGGGCCCCTTTTTAAACTGAGGCTATCGTATTTTGGTCACATTATGAGAAGGCAGGAATCACTGGAAAAGACAGTCATGTTAGAAAAAGTTGAGGGCAGCAGGAAAAGAGGAAGACCCAACCAGAGATGGATTGACTCCATAAAGGAAGCCGCGGCCCTCAGTTTGCAAGACCTGAGCAAGGCTGTCAAAAATAGGACATTTTGGAGGACTTTGATTCTTAGGGTCGCCATGAGTCGGGAGCGACTTGATGGCACTTAACGCACAACACAGAAATTGGGTAGTGAGTCAATTGGTCTCTCTCTCTCGCTCTCTCCTTTGTATGTTATGTTTAGGGTTAGGCAGCAGAGGCCGCTGTGGTTCTAGAAATGATGGAGAGTTTGTGCATGAATCCCGCTGAGCCAGCAGGCTCTCCATTGTATTAACTTTTCCTCTGCGGAGGCATAAACAAAGCGCCCGTGCCCTCTCCTCTTCTTGGATGTGTTCCTTAGGAGGGCAGTCTTTCACTGCTTTGAAGAATCTTGAATCTTGTGACCAGGACAAGATGGGAAGATTCATTTCTTATGACTGTACATTTTGCTCCTTTGCTCTCCCCCACCCAAACATATTAAAGATGTACACTGTTGGTTGATCACACATGAACACATGAAGCTGCCTTATACTGAATTAGACCCTCGGTCCATCAGAGTCAGTATTGTCTACTCTACTCAGACAGGCAGTGGCTCTCCAGGGTCTCAGGCAGGGGTCTTTCCTATCACCTACTTGCCTAGTCCCTTTAGCTGGAGATACTGGGGATTGAACCTGGGACCTTCTGCATGCCAAGCAGATGCTCTGCCACTGAACCACAGCCCCTCCCAAGTCTTTGAGCTTCAAGTAAAGAGCTTGTTTTAATACACAAACCAAAGAAGTTATTCCTTCACATACCACGTTCATTCACATACCGAGAGAGAGAGCAAGAGCACCTTGTGTGTGTGTGTGTGTGTTAAGTGCCATCAAGTCGTTTCTGACTCATGGCGACCCTATGAATCAATGTCCTCCAAAGTGTCCTATCCTTAACAGCCTTGCTCAGATCTTGCAAATTGAGGTCCGTGGCTTCCTTTATAGAGTCAATTCATCTCTTGTTGGGTCTTCCTCTTTTCCTGCTGCCTTCAACTTTTCCTAGCATGACTGTCTTTTCCAGTGACTGTTATCTTTTCATAATATGTCCAAAGTACAACAGCCTCAGTTTAGTCATTTTAGCTTCTAGGGTCAGTTCAGACTTGATTTGATCTAAAGCCCACTGTTTTGTTTTTTTGGCGGTCCAGGGTATCCGTAACACTTTCCTCCAACACCACATTTCAAAGGAATCTACTTACAGTACCATATTTCCTCAAAAGGAAGGATACCCTCAATGTAAGATAGCCCCTCCCTAAAAAAAGTTATACACCAAAAGTGATTTTTTTAAACTGAGTCAGACCATTGGTCCATAACTGTCAGTACTGTCTGATCAGACTGGCTGTGCTTCTCAGTGGTCTCAGGTAGAATCATAGAGTTGGAAGGGACTTTCAGGGTCAACTAGTCCAACCCCCTGCACAATACAGGAAATTCACAGCTACCCCCCACACACCCCAGTGACCCCTACTCCATGCCCAGAAGATGGCAAAAAACAAAAACCCTCCAGGATCTCTGGCCAACCTGGCCTGGAGGAAAACTGCTTCCTGACCCCAAAGTGACAATCGGCATTACCCTGGGCATGTAAGAAAGGGCCACGAGAGCCAAGCACTGACACATCCCTTCCTACCCCCCTCTCATGATCTGCCAAAGTTCACAGAATCAGCTTTGCTGTCAGATGGCTATCTAGCCTCTGCTTTAAAACCTCCAAAGAAGGAGAGCCCAGCACCTCCTGAGGAAGCCCATTGAGGAACCATCTTTCACATCAACTACTACCTGATCATTTTAAGTGGAGATGCTAGGGATTGGACCTGGGACTTTCTGAGCCACGGCTCCTTCTACACATGCTACAGTGATTGCTGAGAGGTTTAGGCGATAGTCTCTTAACCCTTTAAGAGTTCCTGGGTCAGGCTTGCTCCATGGTTTGAGTTTTTGCTGGCTACAAGCCACCTCTGCCCTCACCTGGTCCTCAGCCACACAGGAGCTGGGTCTGATAGCGTTGGAGCGAATGTCATCCTCCCGCTGTTATCTGGAGGCTCTGAAATTAATCTCTTGTCCTTCCATCCCATAATCCAGTATGATGGGAGTGAAATCCAAAGAAGCTAGTAAAACTGTCCAACTGCACAGCAACAGCTATAACAACAAGATCCCCCCCCCCCAAGCCAGTGTGGTGTAGTGGTTAAGAGCAGTGGTTTGGTGCGGTGGAGTCTGATCTGGAGAACTGCGTTTGATTCCCCACTCCTCCACATGAGTGGCGGAGACTAATCCAGTGAACCGGGTTGGTTTGCCCACTCCTACACATGAAGCCAGCTGGGTGACCTTGGGCAAGTCACATTTTCTCAGCCCCACCTACCTCACAGGGAGTCTGTTGCTCACAGGGGAAGGGAAGGTGATTGTAAGCAGGTTTGAGTCTCCCTTAAGTGGTAGAGAAAGTTGGCATATAAAAACCTTCTTCATCTAGTGGATCGGATTGGAGCTCGGCACATTTGGGAAAGTTATTTATTCCATTATGGAGAATAACTGTCAAATCTAGATAAGCTTCTCCAAAAGAGGGCATGAGAACATTGTCTCATCTGTCACAAGCAGGGTTCTTTCGTGGATAATTTGCTGATCTCGGCTTGCTTTTCCTTTTTTGTCTCCCTGGCCATTCTCTTCCAGCTAATGAACAGCTTCATATCCGAGCGATTATCCAATTATTATTCCCTCCCCCCCCCCAATGATAATTGGGGAGCACTTGTTCCAAGAGGTTTGCAGAGGTGCCTCGGCAAACAATTACATTTCCCTCGTTTACCTTCTAGGAAAGCCACTTTTCGATGCTTCACACAATGGAGCACAGATGTGGGATTATGCTGAAACCAGCTGCCTTCTTAACAGCCAACATAGATATTTGTCTGAATTATTATACTGCCAACTTTCCTCGGTTTGACCAGACACAAATAATTTTATTTCTTTGGATCGGTAGCCCACCCATTTCCAAAAGGAGTCCAGGTGGGTGACTGTAAATCCAGGGCTTTGTGCACCCTGTACTGTGCACAAAGGGGAGGGGCAGTGGCTCAGTGGTAGAGCATCGGCTTGGCATGCAGAAGGTCCCAGGTTCAATCCCTGGCATCTCCAGTTGAAGGGACTAGGCAAGTAGATGATGTGAAAGACCTCTGCCTGAGCCCTTGGAGACAATACTGACTTTGATGGACCAAGGGACTGATTCAGTATAAGGCAGCTTCATGTGTACTATTTTTTTTTTAAATGCCATGAGGTCATCCACATTCTGTGCCAAGAAAAGTGGAATTCTGTGACCTGCGTCAGTCATGCAAACTGAAACGGTATTGTGGAATGGCTTCAGGAAGTCATGGGGCCCAGAAGCCCCACTCCCAATCCATGGGAATCCTGTTGAGCCGCCCTTCTCTTGGGCATTGCCTATACACCTTTCCAAGCATATCTTCATAGCTGTGAGGACTAGAAGCTTGTTTGTCAGATGAAAACAGAGATTTTCAGGGGACAGATTTCTTTTTCACCCAATGCCAAGTCCTGTGCTCCTGTGGAACTATGAGATGTATTGTACCCTGGATATATGTTTCTCCTCTCCTCCCCTCTCACCCATATGATCACTCCTTTATGACCAGCGTGGTGTAGTGGTTAAGAGCGGCGGACTCTAATCTGGAGAATTGGATTTGATTCCCCATTCCTCCACATGCCTGCTGAGTGACCTTGGGCTAGTCGTGGTTCTCTCAGAAGTCTCTCAGCCCCACCTACTTCACAAGGTGCCTGTTGTGGAGAGGGAAAGTGATTGTAAGCTGCTTTGAGACTCCTTAAGGTAGAGAAAAGTGGGGTATAAAAACCGACTTCTTCTTCTTGTTCTGTCTAGTTTTTATCCCACCATTCCTTCAAAGAGCTTAGGATGGCATGAACAGTTCCCCTTTCCTCATCCTCACAACAACCCTGTGAAGTAGGCTAGGCAGAGAGAGAGAGAGAGAGACTAGCTCATTGTCACCCCAGTGAGTTTCAGGGCTGAACAGGGATTTGAAGCGGAGTCTCCCAGATCCTAGTCCAACGTGCTAACTGGTGCACCGCCCCGATGCCTTGAAGTTAAATTGCTGCTAGTATTCCCTTCTCTCACAGGTTGACTCTTGACTCTGTTCAAGCTGTCGTTTGGCTCATTTGTTGAAGAAATGGGAAACGGTTAATGTTTTTCTCTCTCAAGCCTTCACTATAATATTTCCCAAGCTGCCTTGAACAGAGCACATGGTGGCAGCGGAGGTACTGAAAGAGAGACGTATGTAGGTAAAACCAATATTAGCATTTCTAGAGATAGTGATAAAACCTAGCAGCGGATCCAACGGTTGGGAGGGGAGCCCAATGCTTCAGGAATCAAAGCATAACTCTCTCTTCTTTGCCCGCTCGTCAGGAATTACTGGTCATTTTTTTCATCATTTTGCAATAAAAGATAATAGAATAACGATTTATTTCTCCAGGCTGATGTTTTAATGCCTCTCTCTGTTATCCTTCCCTGACAGTCCTTGATTACGGTAAATGTTTTGCTCATGACACCTGGATAATGACTCTTTAATAGACGGATTAACCTGCTGCTCAATCCGGGGGCTGCCAGAGATGGCACCTAGATCCACAAACAGACTCCTGGACAAATCCACCCCACCCCTTCAGTAGTGGACAGGGTGTGATTTTTGCCATTCTCTTTAACTTCCCTTTCCTTCTCAGGCACAGCATCCACACAGCTTGCTATTGTTAATGCCAGGTTTGGGGCAGGCCAAGGTTGAGTAGTGGTTAAGAGCAGTGGTTTGGAGCGGAGAACCGGGTTTGATTCCCCACTCCTCCATATGAAGCCAGCTGGGTGACCTTGGGCTAGTCACAGCTCTCTTAGAGCTCTCTCAGCCCTACCTACCTTACAGGGTGTCTGTTGTGGGGAGGGGGAGGGAAGGTGATTGTCAGTTTGATTCTCCCTAAGTGGAAGAGAAAGTTGGCATATAAAAACCAATTCTTCTTCCTCCTCCTCCTTCCCTGGCTGAGTCCAGACCGACAGGGTCTGTTCTTCAACTCAGGCTTCATGAGCTCAACTGTAGGAACAGGAGTGGAAGACTTTAACTGGAACCTGAAGCACAGTGAAAACAAGTGCCAGGCTTCTAGTGGTGCCTACTGCCGGGAGTTGGGAATGGGGAGACACCATGGCTTGGTGACAGAGCGTCTGGTCGGCATGTAGAAGGTCCCAAGTTCAATCCCCACCATCTCCAGCTAAAAGGATCAGGTGCTGTGTTGAAAAGTGCCGTCAAGTCACAACTGACTTATGACGACCCCATAGGGTTTTCAAGGCAAGAGACGTTCAGAGGTGGTTTGCCATTGCCTGCCTCTGCGTGGGCTGAGAGAGTTCTGAGAGGACTGTGTCTGGCCCAGGGTCTCCCAGCAGGCTTCATGTGGAGGAGTGGGGAATCGAACCTGGTTCTCCAGATTAGAGTTCGCCACTCTTAACCACTATACCATGCTGGCTCCTAAGGAAGTAGATGTTGTGAAAAATCTCCTTAC
Source organism: Euleptes europaea (assembly GCF_029931775.1). Classification (NCBI taxonomy): domain Eukaryota; kingdom Metazoa; phylum Chordata; class Lepidosauria; order Squamata; family Sphaerodactylidae; genus Euleptes; species Euleptes europaea. The sequence continues at coordinate 13,404,844 of NC_079330.1, read as the reverse complement.
CTGGGACCATAGAGAGCTGCTGCCAGTCAGAGTAGACAGTACTGACCTTGAGAGGCCAAGGGTTTGACTCAGTATAAAGCATCTTCATAGGTTCACTTCTGTTTGTGTGTTAATTCAAGAGGTCAGGTGTTATATACAAGTGACCGCAGACCATGTCATGATGCTAGGCCCCAGAGCATGTGCAGACCACCAGGTTCCTGCTTTCAAGCCTCCAGAGTCAATCACAGCTAATTGGCAGAACATTTGGAGGGTGTTTGCACTTATTCAAGAACCATCCTTTACGACCAGGTGAAATGGGTGCTCCCAGTGGCAGACCTGTGGGCTCTACAGATTCTCGTTGGAACCTCCAAGATCTTTGTGCAAAAATGGAGATTTTTCTATTTGGCCCCTGCTTCTCCGTATTTTTTTAATTGCCCTGTTTTATAGTAAACTAATTTCCTAGATCTTGCAGCTGCCAAGAAAACTGATGCCAAGGAGGAAAGGTGCCAGAAACACTGGCAGATATGCAGGGGTTTGTCAGCAGATGTGGAAAAGTTTCCTTGAAGGGTGAACGTTCAAAAGCTGCAATCTTATGACACAGGCAGGACAATTCTGCCTCAGTTGTCCTGTTTGTGGGCTTCCTAGAGGCCCCTGGTTGGCCACTGTGGGAACAGACTGCTGGACTTGATGGACCTTGGCCTGCTCCAGCAGGGCCTTTCTTGTGTTCTTATGAGATTTGGGCTTCTATCCCCTTCCTTTCCATATGAGATGCTGTGTAATGTAAGCCTGTTGCCCGTTGAATGGATTCCAGTTTCAGGGTCATCTGCAGGGGATGGGTGTTGCTGGCTTCAGATGACGGAAGCCCTGATACATACCTGAGAGGCAAGATCATCCAGAGGTTAAACCCACAAGTGCTATTGAGTGACGCAGGTGACAGTAGATTCTGTCTTGTCTTAGCCTTAGATTGTTCTGGGAAGAATCTTTAGTTGGCCTTGCTTTATGTCCTGCTGCTTGAAGGACACTAGGAGAAGGGCTGCTTGAAGGAAGAAGAAGAAGAGTTAGTTTTTATATGCTGACTTTCTCTACCACTTAAGGGAGAATCAAACAGGCTTACAATTCCCTTCCCTTCCCCTCCCCACAACAGACACCCTGTGAAGTAGGTGGGGTTGAGAGAGCTCTAAGAGAGTTGTGGCTAGCCCAAGGTCACCCAGCTGGCTTCATGTGTAGGAGTGGGGAAACCAACCCGGTTCACCAGACTAGCCTCTGCCGCTCATGTGGAGGAGTGGGGAATCAAACCCGGTTCTCCAGATTAGTTTCCCCCGCTCCAAACCACCGCTCTTAACCCACTACACCACGCTGGCTCTCACTAGGACACTAGGAGAAGTTTGTGGCATTTCTGGACAGGAAGGGGAGAACGTATCATGCCGACACTCAAACAAACAATCCCTCCTCCTCTCAGGCTCAGCACATTGGAAGGGGAAGAGCTGCAAAGCCCAGGAAAGAATTGGCCTCACCTCTATAGCGCATTGACTCGTCCTTCCTGTAACTTCCTGCCCTTCCACGCCTGCTAAAGAGAGTGATCGTCACTGTTCAAAGGCACATCCCCAATAGCTTGGAATCCAATTAAGTCAGCAGAAGAGTGGAAGGATATCTTGGCAGTTTTCAGGCATCAGTAAGGATCTCAGGAAGAAGAGGGACCAGGGATCCATCCAACTAGGGTTGCCAACCTCCATGTACTAGCTGGAGATCTCCTGTTATTACAACTGATCTCCAGCCGATAGAGATCAGCTGCCTTGGAGAAAATGACCGCTTTGGCCATTGTACTCAATGGTATTGAAGTCCCTCCCCCTCCCCAAACCCCACCGTTCTCAGGCTCCACCCCAAAAACCTCCCGCCGATGGCGAAGAGGGACCTGGGCAACCTTACATTCAACCTACCAAGATAGGATAACCTGTTTTGGCCCTCTCAAGTCTGGTCCTAGAGGGGACACTTTTCGCTTCTACATCTGCTAAGGAAACCCCTCCATGCCCGCTTGGAGACTATCGTGCATTGCAGAGGGTCTCTGGGCATACCGTAGGGTGTGCATGTAGCTCATAGAGTGCCCACTTAAACAGAGTACATAGATCATGCCCAGTGATCCCCCTGTGGCTGTGCACTGGAGGGCAGGGTGGGTACTGGTGTCTTTCAGTATCCTCCATCAGTGACTGTTTTGCTAAGGAACACTCAGGTTTTTCGGAACATAGTTTCAAATGCCACCGTAGGAAGCAAGTCCCTTCCTGCCGTGAAGACGAAACTCAAGTACACATTCCTTTCTCCCCTCTTGTCTTCTTCAGACGGTCTATTTTCATACCTCTTTGGATCATCCCAGCATCATCCTTGTCGTAGAAGTTGTGGCTTCGGTCAGGAGACAGGACGGGACCCACCAGGATCTGTCGTGCGGCTTTGGAATCCTGCGTTTGTTTGACAGCAAGTCCGAGCCAACAAATCTGGACCTGAGGGACAAAGGGTAACTTCCCCCTTTGGGGTTTACGGGGTGTATTATTGAGTCGGGGGATGTTCATGCGATCTGCAGGTTGTTCAGCCATGGTGGTGATGACAATAAGGAGTTTGTTGGAGGGTATTTTGGCCATGGTCTTATTTGGGGGAGGGACCATGGCTCAGTGGACAAAGGGTAACTTCCTCCTTTGGGATCAGCAGGGTGTTTGGAGCGGTGGACGCTAATCTGGAGAACCGGGTTTGATTCCCCACTCCTCCACATGAGCGGCGGATGCTAATCTGGTGAATTGGGTTGGTTTTCCCACTCCTCCACATGAGCGGCGGAGGCTAATCTGGTGAACTGGATTTGTTTCCCCACTCCTACATATGAAGTCAGCTGGGTGACCTTGGGCTAGTCACACTCAGCCCCAACTACCTTACAGGGTATCTGTTGTGGGGAGGGGAAGGGAAGGGGATTGTAAGCCGGTTTGATTCTTCCTTAAGTGGTAGAGAAAGTCGGCATGTGAAAACCAACTCTTCTTCTTCTTCTGCACAGAGGCTTAGAAGTACTTGTTTTTGTTTTGTTTTTTAATTCTACTTTTCTGCACTTGGGAAATCTCTCCATGTCACGATCTGCCCCTTTTCCCCCAGGCTCAGTTTGTATCACGGGACTCCTCGAGCCCTACTGCATCCGCTGCTCCAGGAGCCGGTTGAGAGTAAGTCGCGAAAGATCCTTTGCCTACCTCAGTTCCGCAGGGCATTTAAGACGGAGATGTTCATCCAGGCACATGCCTGTTTCCAATCAGGAGGTGTGCCCAGAACACTGACAGTGCCAACCTAAGTAGAATTACACCGTTTTATGCTCATTGACTTCAATGGGTGTCAGTCTGTTCAGGCCTCCATTGTGATTTGCGCATAGACCTACTATTTCACATTCAAAAACCTCTTCCGATGCTGAGAATGAAATTTTAATTCAGATTTTAAAGAAATCCAAAGTTTGGGGAACAGTGATCCAAAGCTTGGGGAGCGACCAGATTTCAAAATGAAATGTTGTCTTGTGGCCCTCTGCCCGGTTTCTCTCATTTGCACACAACTCTTTCTGGATCATCCCTCCACTTAGAGCCAAGAGAAGATCCGAGCCTGTTTGGGAGAGGCAAGGGTCACATGAACACACGAAGCAGCCTTATACTGAATCCGACCCTTTCACCATCAAAGTCAGTGTTGTCTACTCAGACTGGCAGCGGCTCTCCAGGGTCTCAGGTAGAGGTCTTTCACATCACCTGCTGGCCTAGTCCCTTTAACTGGAGATGCTGGGGATTGAACCTGGGACCTTCTGCATGCCAATCACTGAGCCCTGGCCCCTCCCCTTCTTGGCAGCGGTTTTGCAAGGCAGCACTTTCCGCTATTGCATATTTCACGAAGCACGAGTCCCACTATGAGGACAAGTACCAATCGATACACCTGAGCAAGTGGGATGCCATTACTTCTTTCGAACTGCTGCTCTGGGCTTTCCTACCACTCTCCCTCGAGGAACCTCTCTGTTTCTCCCTTTGCATCCTGCCAAAGCAGAGAGCCCCCTGACCTGGATAGCCCAAGCTAGCCCTGTCTCATTAGATCTCGCAAGTTAAGCAGGGTCAGCTTGGATGGGAGACCATCAAGGAAGTCCCGGGTTGCTACTAGGAGGCAGGCAATGGCAAACCACTTCTGTCTCTCACCTTGAGAGCTGCATTGCTTTACAATGACTTTGTCCTTAATATTCTTTTTAATACGGAGATGGTTGTAGCTACCTTTAAAGGGTGGGCAGGCAAGACGCTGTTACTGTTGGCAGCAGAGGATAGGACTCGCAATAATGGGCAGAAATTACAGGTACAAAGGTATTGACTGAACATTAGGAAGAAGCTTTTTACAGTAAGAGTTGTTTGACAGTGGAATCAGCTACCTAGGGAGGTGGTGAGCTCCCCCTCACTGGCAGTCTTTAAGCAGCGGCTGGACAAACACTTGTCAGGGATGCTCTAGGCTGATCCTGCATTGAGCAGGGGGTTGGACTAGATGGCCTTTATGGACCCTTCCAACTCTATGATTCTGTGACACCTTTGGCAAGGGCAGCCTATCATGCACCTGCCCAAATTCCCTCTGTTGTGCAGCTACTAAATAATCCTTCAGGAGTTTCCCCCTATTGACAGGGTGTCTTTTTTCCCCCATGGCAAAGCGGCACCATCCTCCTCTAACTCTGCATTTTAAACAGTGCCTCCCGCCCTTCCTCCCTTCTGTAGAGAATGCACATCTGACCATGGTGGACGGCAGCCGCCTTCAGTGTGCCTTGCAACCACACCCGCTCCTGGAAACGGTCGATCACCTCCTTCCAGAGAACACCCTCGTGTCCAGCCTGCAGAGAATCCCCGGTGTGTTGGCAGCTCAGGAAGGTATGCATAAGCGATTAAGTCATGCTTCGTTTTGGAACATGCAAGGCCCGCACGCCTTGCAGCTGCTCACCATTCATTCTATGCTTTAAGGGTGTGGGTGTGACTTTGGGCGCGTTCACACAGGCCGAGTAATGAAGAAGAGTTGGTTTTTGTATGCTGACTTTTTCTACCACTTAAGGCAGAATCAAACCGGCTCACAATCGCCTTCCCTTCCCCTCCCCACAACAGACACCCTGGGAGGTAGGTGGGGCTGAGAGAGCTCTAAGAGAGCCGTGACTAGCCCAAGGTCACCCAGCTGGTTTCATGTGTAGGAGCGGGGAAACAAATCCAGTTAACCAGATTATTGTCCACCACTCATGTGGAGGAGTGGGGAATCAAACCCGGTTCTCCAGATCAGAGTCCACCGCTCTAAACCATTGCTTTTAACCACTACACCACCCTGGCCCTCAATGCACTTTCAATCCACTTTCAGTGCACTCTGCAGATGGATTTTACTGTGTTCAACAGCAAAATCCACTTGCAAATGATAAAGTGCATTGAAAGGGAATTGAAAGTACATTATTTTGTATGTGTGAAAGCGCCCTTTGGCTTGCCAGAGTCCACAAACATCTTAAAGATCCCAGAGAATCCTCAGAAACGGGAAGCTCGGGGAGGGACGTGACACTGGTGAATCACAGTGAGCTCTACCTTGTGTCTTTCTCCCAGGGAGCCTGTCATGTACTATGTATGCTGGGTTTCAGTAAGCGCTCTCTGTCACACATTAGCTAATATGAAGGATGCCCCATATCACTGCAGCTCTGCTTACTACCCCGTCTGCTTTTTTCCTCCTGAACTGCTTCACCAGTGCAGGCAAGAGAGGTACTGCCTGAAAGGGGAGCAGAGAGGTAAATAATAGTTTGGGAGAACCGAATCCTTTCACCTGGGAGAGAGCTCCCCAATGTCTCTTTCCCGTAGGAACCATCACTGCTTCCTCCTGTTTACGGAGCCGTCAGCTTTTTTAGGATATTACACCAGTGTCCTAAGAACACAAGAAAGGCCCTGCTGGATCAGGCCAAGTCCAGCAGTCTGTTCACACAGTGGCCAACTAGGGGCCTCTAGGAAGCCCACAAACCAGGTACTTCTAGGAAACCCACAAACAAGACGACTGCAGCAGCATCCTGCCTGTGTCTCACAGCACCTAATATAATAGGCATGCTCCTCTGATACTGTAGGAAATAGGTATGCATCAAGACTAGCAGTCATTTTTGACTAGCAGCCATGGATATCCTCCATGAACATGCCCACTTCCCTCTTTAAGCCTTCCAAGTTGGCAGCCATAAAAAAAGCCATGCTGGATCAGACCAAAGGCCCACCAAGTCCAGCAGTCAGTTCACACAGTGGCTAATCGGTGCCTCTAAGAAGCCCCCAAACAAGACGACTGCAGCAGCATCCTGCCTGTGTTCCACAGCACCTAATATAATAGGCATGCTCCTCTGATCCTGGAGAGAATAGTATCATCTCTCATCTCAAACCTATTTGCATGCTAGCAACCAGCTTATGAAGGCAAGAGGCAAAGATTGCCTTGCTTAGCAAGTCAGGAAGCCACTCTTGTGCTACCCCTGTGGACGAGGGTCTGTCTCTCTGTCTCTCCCCTCCCCTCTTTTGTTTCCTTCCTCCTTCCCTGTTAGGGTTGCCAGCTCCGGGTCGGGAGCCTGAGGAGGGTGGAGCCTGAGGAAGATGGGGTTTGGCGAGCGGAGGGGCTTCAACGGGGTGTAATGCCCTAGACTCCACCCTCCAAAGTGGCCACTTTCTCCAGGGGAACTAATCTCTGTTGCCCGGAGAGCAGTCGTAATAGTGGGAGATCTCCAGCCAACACCTGGAGGATAGGTAATCAAAAATCAACACCTCTGCACCATTACCTAAGGTTAGAAAATTAGTACTTGTATCCCATTTGGGAATGTGGAAACTGTAAATTTGTCTATGCAACCTTGTTTCAATGGATATCCTGATGTTGGAATAGATAAGCTAAAAAATACACATGGTTGCAACTTTATCCCTAAAAGGGTGGTGCTTAAAAGTCTAAAGAAAATTTTTTGGAAGCTACAGACGCTTACATTGAAATGAGTACATTTTGACATCAATATATAAACGGGACTGAGGAAGAATTGAAACGATCGTATCCCTTTCTACCCTTCTTCACTTGAAGACATCGACCTCGGATTGATTGTTACTGTACCAGGACTGTGAAATACTTTGTTATATATATGCAATTGGTTTGTTAGCACGTTGTTATATACCCAGGACTGAGAAATACTTTGTTGTATATATGCAATTGGCTTGGTAGCACATTGTTACATTCAATATACTATTGTCATTACACATTGTTGTCAGCCTGTTTCAACACCTGGAGGCTAGCAACCCTACTCCCTTCGTAGCCAACCGTGCTGAACAGAAGCGGTATCCATTGTCAGAAATCACCTTCCTTTAGTATGTCAATCCACACACACTCAATCATTTCTAGCAGCCGCTCATAGCAAAGTGCCAGCTCTTAACCTGAGCCTCTGCGAGGATTTTTACAGCCTGCCGATCGCTGGAGGAGGCTCTCAGCCGGCTCTTGTGATCCAGCATCTGCCAGCATCCTGCTTAGGGCTGTCGGCCTCTCTGCTGCCTTTGCTAACCAAGTTCCGCTTTCTTATTATACAGCGAGAAACGGTTGGCGAGGAAGCTCGCGACGCCACTCAGCCCACCGCGTTTTGTTTGCACTGCGCGTTTTATGGCTACTGCTCAAAGAGTTTTCCTTCAAGGGCTGCTTGGCTGTTGCGAGGCCACTTTGGTTGGGAAGTTAGCCAAGGAGGGCCGGGAGCATCAGCGGCTCTCTGCGATGAAGCCCTGGCTGCCTTTTAGAGCAGGGGCTCCAGAGGTTAAACGAGAAGCGTTGTAGCCCCAGGCTGGGGTCTAGCTAGCGAGTTGCCTGGGACTCCTGTCTGCCCCCAACACATAAACTTTGCAACCTGCACAGCAGGACTTAGAAGCATGATGTACCATAGAGAAAGGCAGGGCATACATGGTCTAATAAATAACAGAATAAATAAATAGAGCCAGCGTGGTGTAGTGGTTAAGAGTTGCAGACTCTAATCTGGTGAACTGGGTTGGTTTCTTCACTCTTACATATTAAGCCAGCTGGGTGACCTTGGGCTAGTCTTTTGGCAAAGAAGCTCCTACTGGGAGAAGATCTTCAGCTTACGCTTCAAACTGCCGAGTTCTGCGCCGTTGTGATTAAAAAGTGCAGAACTTTATTAGAGAATTATCTTTAGAATATTTTATAAATGTATCAATTTTAAGGTGATAATTTTAACCAGGGGTTGTTTGTATTGATCTTACACTTTTATTTGTATGGGCACTCTGTGATTCTGCGGTGCAAAACTATTGAGTCTGGAAATTTTGATGTGTTGGCATGTGATTGGTCAGTTGACCGTATTAATAAATTTGATTTGATCTGATTTGATTTGACCTTGGGCTAGTCACAGTTCTCTCCGAACTCTCTCAACCCCACCTACCTGATAAGGTGTCTGTTGGAAGGGAAGGGGATTGGAAGGGAAGGAGATTGTAAGCCGGTTTGATTCTCCTTAAAGGTAGAGAAAGTTGGCATATAAAAACCAACTCTCCTCCTTCTCCTCCTCTCCGAAGGTGCAAGGATTGCATTTTCAGGTCCAAAACCTGGACAAAGTCCCTAGCATTCTACTTTCCCCCCAATGGCTTTATTGGTAGCAATAGGAAGCTTCTGTGGCTCTCTGCCATCAACACAGCTATGGAGTATTTGCTCCATCTTGTGGCAATGAGTGGAAAGTGTCTTTTGTCCTGGAGAGGCCACAGTGTTCCAATAAAGAGGCTTCATACCGCTCATAGGTCCCAGGGGCTGGCGTTGCACACCCTCGTTCCCTTCTGCACCTGGAGGAGGCCTTCTGAAATCTGGGTGCTCACCCTCCCAGTTAGATCACTCACCTCAGGCCTGGAAGCTCCAGGTCCATCATGGACACATAAGAACATAAGAAAAGCCCTGCTGGATCAGACCAAGGCCCACCAAGTCCAGCAGTCTGTTCACACAGGGGCCAACCAGGTGCCTCTAGGAAGCCCACAAGCAAGACGACTGCAGCAGCATTGTCCTGCCTGTGTTCCAAAGCACCTAATGAGGAGCCAGCGTGGTGTAGTGGTTAAAAGTGGTGGTTTGAAGCGGTGGAGTCACATCTGGAGAACCGGGTTTGATTCCCCACTCCTCCACATGAGTGGCAGAGGCTAATCTGGTAAACTGGATTAGTTTCCCCACTCCTACACACGAAGCCAGCTGGGTGACCTTGAGCAAGTCACATTCTCTTAGCTTCACCTACCTCACAGGGTGTCTGTTGTGGGGAGCAGAAGGGAAGGTGATTGTAAGCCAGTCTGAGTCTCCCTTAAGTGGTAGAGAAAGTCGGCATATAAAAACCAACTCTTCTTCTTCTTCTTCTTCTTCTTCTTCTTCTTCTTCTTCTTCTTCTTCTTCCTCTTCCTCTTCCTCTTCCTCTTCCTCTTCCTCTTCCTCTTCCTCTTCCTCTTCCTCTTCCTCCTGCTGTCCAGGCTACTAAAACCAAACGGGGACCAAACCTGTGCAAGACAAGCACCTCAGCAAACCTGCAGCTGCGGGAATGGCAATGTGAGATTCTGCCCAAAGCTTAGCAAGGGGCCTGGGTCTAGAGGAGGGCTTTGCCAGTGGCATCAACAAAGCTCAAGCCAAATTTCCTGCGGAAATTTTGCCGGAAGCAAATATTGACCTTCCGAGTTTCCTCCAAAGGCGTGGAGGCATTTCAGTTGTATTCAAGCTGGTTTCTCTAAACCAGTGTGGCGTACCGGTTAAGAGCAGTGGACTCTAATCTGGAGAACTGGGTTTGATTCCCCACCACTTTGCATGAAGCCAGCTGGGTGACCTTGGGCCAGACACAGTTCTCTCTGAATTCTCTCAGTCCCACCTACCTCACAAGGTGTCTACTGTTGTGGGGAGGGGAAGGGAAGGCAATCTCCCGCTATTACAACTGATCTCCAGCCGATAGAGACCAGTTCCCCTGGATAAAATGGCCGCTTTGGCAATTGGACTCTATGGCATTGAAGTCCCTCCCCAAACCCCACCCTCCTCAGACTCCACCCCCAAAATCTCCAGGTATTTCCCAGCCTGGAGCTGGCAACCCTTACACACACACACATTTCTAGACACAGTTCAAGGTGCTGGTTTTGACCTTGAAAGCCTTATATGGCTTGGGACTGGAGTTGCCAACCTCCAGGTACTAGCTGGAGATCTGCTATTACAACTGATCTCCAGGCGACAGAGATCAGGTCACCTGGAGAAAATGGCTGCTTTGGCAATTGGATTGTATGGCATTGAAGTCCCTCCCCTCTCCAAGCCCCGCCCTCCTCAGGTCCCTGCCCCCAAAATCTCCAGGTATTTCAAACCCAGAGCTGGCCACCCTAAGCATAGGGGACATTGGGTGGATCTGCAGTGGGAGTGGGGAGCTGGCGGACTTCATGTCTCATTCTTCCACAAATGGAAATGCCTTTCTTTAGGAGGAACCGTGTGGTTCGATATAGCCCAACAATGATAACTTATGAGACTCTAAATGGGTCAGACCAGCACTCCCTAGAGAAAGCCTTCTGTCTTCTGTCATATTATTCCCACCCCCCAAATGGATTTAATTGGTTTATTTAAAAAGGCTTTTATCCTGCCTTTCAGCCATGAATTTCAAGGCTATGATCTTGGAGACCCCCCACCCCACCCCGTATACCTGCTGCATAATAACACCTGTGGATTGGGTTGTCTTGGCAGGGGCCCACATAGAGATGCTTTCACTGGCTGCTCCCCGTTAGGGAAGTCCTTCCCGCGGGAGACCCACCAAAACCCAGGCCTGAGCTCTGGAAGGTCTACCTGTTTGGGCTGGCCTTTGGGTGTCGGGGTTAAATTAGAAAAGGGCTATGGGAATGGTCCTGGTGTGGGCGTTATCTTATCCCTTGTAGTGCTGATTACAACAGAGATTAAGTAAAGAGAATGGGGCTTCAGTTCTATGTTCTGAGAATAAAAGCGGCCTACGTTGGATTTGTTACTTCAGAGAAACGCCTCGTCCTCCAAAGTTAAACCTCGAGCCCTTCTGTTCTTGTTTGTTCCCCTTAACTTCGACGACTCAGCAGTAAATACTACTTGGTTACTGGAAGCAAAGGAACGGAAGGCCTGAAATTGGCTTCAAATGGGCACTTTCAGCCAAATGCACCCTATAATTTGATAGACTGAAGGGTCAGGTAACAGCCTCTGTGAAAACCGAGAAGGTATATTTAGTTCCCCAAAATTGAATTAAAGCAGATTCTAGTGTTAGCAAAGCTGATTTGTTAGCCGCTCCCGTTCTCAACCGGTTCCCGCGGCTCTTAAACTGTTCTGCCAGCTAGAGACATATTATTTCGTCGTATTGCCAGGTGCTTTATAGATAGCCTGGTCTGCGTCTCTTAACTACACGGTGCTGGTTCGATAATGCTCAGTTGTGGATCTGGGGGAGAAGGAGAAGAATCTTAAAATCGGCCGCTGCTTCTTCATTAGAAAAGCAATCCGGGAAGCAGCCCTCTATGCCTTTTGTCTTCCCTTCCTAGGACTATCAGTCTCCCCTTCTGGGCATGTGAATTTCAGATGCTGCGGGCAGGTGGTACCAAACAATCCTTCTCTGTTGCTGAAGGTTCCTGAAAGGGAGCAGTTTTTACCCTTGAAGCAAGAAACTGGTTATGAGATAAGAACAAATGAGATGCGGGTGGTGGCGGAATGGAGGTAGGATTGCCAGCTCCGGGTTGAGGGGTGGAGTCTGAGGAGGGAGGGGTTTGGGGAGGGGAGGGACTTCAACTAGGTATAATGCCATAGTGTCCACCTTCCAGAGCAGCCATTTTCTCCAGATGAACTGATATCTGTCGCCTGGAAATCAGTTGTAATAACGGGAAATCTCCAGCCATCTCAAAGCTGTGTTTCAAACGCAACGGACTCCCGCATCCCTGCCTGAGCACTTGCACCTCTGAAAGCAGCAGCAGCAGTAGAAAAAGAGTTGGTTTTTATACCCACACTTTTCTCTGCCAAAAGGAGTCTCAAAGCGGCTTACAATCTCCTTCCCTTCCTCTCCCCACAACAGACACCTTGTGTGGCATGGTGAGCGGAGGTGGGGGACAAGGTAAATGTTGGATAAGTGAGCTGCTTATTGATCTGCTGGACTCTGCCATCTAGAGGTCATATATACATGAAGCTGCCCTATACTGAACCAGACCCTTGGTCCATCAAAGTCAGTATTGTCTACTCAGACTGGCAGCAGCTTTCCAGGGTCTTAGGCAAAGGTCTTTCTCAGCACCTACTCGCCTAGTCCCTTTAACTGGAGATGCTGGGGTTTGAGCCTGGGACCTTCTGCATGCCAAGCAGATGCTCTACCTCTGAGCCACAGCCTCTTCCCCAAAGGACTCTAAGGTCCAAAGGAAAGGTCCAAAGGAAAGAGAAGAGTGCACCAGAGAATGGGTAGTAGTCAAGAAAGCCCAAAAGTGTTGTGAGCCCCAGGACGTTTTTTTGTTGTTGCAAGGAACCATGTGCATTTTCAGGTTGGTGTCCTTGCTGGGGATTGTTCAGTATCTCACGTTCTCCTCCTGATTGCTCACTGTCCCGGCGTACCGTAAAGAGCTCTTCACCTGCGACCGCTTCCTCAAGGAGCTTGATCAGACATCCCTGCCGACGGGCTCATCAATCACCCACTTGGCTGCTGTTTGGCCGGGAACTTTCCAGCCGATGTGCTTAGCAACCTTGTCGCTTAGAGCAAAGTCACTCTTGGCCGCGCGGAGTGGCGCAGATACACCTTCCCGGCCTCTGTTAGCATAATAGAGATGGATGAGTCCCGTGGGTAAAAGGTGACTCTCTGGTGCCCTGCTAAGTAACTGGCACAAAACAGACAGGCGGCAGGATCAGACTGGTTTATTTAGGGTTGCCAACCTCCAGGTGGTGGCTGGAGGTCGCCTACTATTACAACTGATCTCAAGGCAATAGAAATCGGTTCCCCTGGAGAAAGTAGCAATTTTGGCAATTGGACACTATGGCATTGAAGTGTGTGCCCTCTCCAAACTCAACTCTCCACCCCCAAAATCTCCAGGTATTTCCCAACCCGGAGCTGGCAACCCTAGGTTTATAGTAGAAGAACAAAGAGGGGAATAGAACCCAACCTAGAAAACAGAAGTTGGGTACCCAAGGTTGGGTGGGATGAAAATCATATTAATGGAAATATATAATTTATTAGAAGCGCTATGTCAAGATTAAAATTATTTTTAAAACATTAAAACCACGCAATGGCATTACCTAAGGCTGATATCTGTCACCACATGCCAAACGCGTTTCGGCCTATATGGCCTTCCTCAGTGGTCTGGTCTGTTTTGTATTGCCTGTATATGTAAATATATTTGTAATATGTGTGCATGTTTTGTATGGGTTTCAAATAGACCACTGAGGAAGGCCATATAGGCCAAAACGCATTTGGCATGTGGTGACAGATATCAACCTTAGGTAATGCCATAGCGATGTTTTAACATTTTTAAAATAATTTTAATCTTGTCATAGCGCTTCTAATATATTTCCATTATTGGGTACCAAACTCGGTTTATTCCAGCTATTTCTTCTTTCTGAGTTACGTTGTTCTTGACTTCTGCGCTGGACCATGTCATAGTCCATTGGAGGTTTAAGTGATATGGTTGAAAGAAACCACTGTTGGTCTCCCCAGCGCTTGATCTTCTGATTTCCACCAGCACTAAACATATGGAGGACCCATTTAGCTCTCATGACTCGAGGATGACCAGAATGGTCAAAGGTCTGGAATCCATGCCCTATGAGGAGAGACTTAGGGAGTTGGGTTTGTTTAGTTTGGAGAAGAGAAGGTTGAGGGGAGACATGTTTAAATATTTGAAGGGATGTCATGTTGATGAGGGAACTAGCTTGTTCTCTGTTGCTACAGAGACTAGGACACAGAGTAATGGATTTAAACTAATAGAAAAGCTATTCCACCTGAACATTAGGAAGAACTTTCTGACGGTGAGGGCTGTTCGATGGTGGAATGCACTGCCTCGGAGGGTGGAGGAGTCCCCATCTTTGGAGGTCTTTAAGCAGAGGCTGGATGGCCATCTGTCGGGAGTGCTTTGATTGTGGGATCCTGCATGGCGGGGGAGGGTTGGGGCCACTGGGGATGTGGGGGGAAGGTAGTTGTTAATTTCCTGCATTGTGCAGGGGGTTGGACTAGATGACCCTGGTGAACCCTTCCAACTCTATGATTCTCTGACTCATAACCATCGGTGGATCAGTCCTCCAGGAATTCTTCTAAGCTGTTTCCCAAAGTAGTCCAAGTAAACGTTTCAAGTCCCACCATTACCGCCTGCTTACCAAACCAGTGTGTCATCCCTGCCCTCCTTTGCTTAGTTCTTTCCGGGATGAAAGGGCTGGGATCTAATGTCAACAACAGTTTTATCTGTGTAACATCTGGCCTGTGAAGCTGAAAGCCTGCCCGTGTATTGGTTTGGTTGGCTCTAGTGAAAAGGTGCCCTGACCTGGATGGCCTAGGCTAGCCTGATCCCGTCAGATCTCAGAAGCTAAGCAGGGTCAGCCCTGGTTAGTATTTGGATGGGAGTCCACCAAGGAATACCAGGGTTGCTGTGCAGAGGAAGACACTGGCAAACCACCTCTGTTAGGCTCTTGCCATGAAAACCCCCAAAAGGGGTCATCATAAGTCGGCTGTGACTTGACGGCACTTCACACAAACACAATGAAAAGTATTACATGGATTCCCCCCCCCAACTTTTTATTTTCATAAGACATAACAGAAAACACATACACATACAACATTACACATGCATTTCATTACATACTTAATGATTCATGCCTACATCAAGATCTTTATTCAGTACCTCATGGAGCGGGTCAGGTTCTTGACTATCTACCTGTAGTCTTACAAGTAATTAGCACTTTATCTAAGGAGGAGCTAGCTTGCCAAACTAAAATGATGTTATCTTATACTCTTTACCTTTAATTGGCCTCTTAAACAGTATGTCTAAAAGACAAAAAGCACTACCTTTTTATTATAGTAAAGTAAAAAAAAATACCTTTACATTTATACGAAGCCATGTTTCATTTATATGAATGCTTTACCCAATGCAAACTTATTATACTATACCATTAAACTGCTACATAATCATAATACAATTTCCAGTTTTTAAAGAATTCTTCCATCGATCTTTTGTTTACGATATTGGTCAGCCTAGCCATCACTGCGTATAAAGCTAATTTCCCCAGCCAGTTGTCCGTTGATGGTATTGCATCTGATTTCCAGTTAAATGCAATCATCCCTCTTGCTGCTGTTATCATATGGTGTATGAGTGTCAAATGCTGTCAATTCGCTTCCGACTCATGGCAACCCTATGAATCAGAGTCCTCAAAATGTCCTATCTTTGACAGCCTTGCTCAGATCTTGCAAACTGAGGGCTGTGGCTTCCTTTATTGAGTCCATCCATCTCTTGTTGGGTCTTCCTCTTTTCCTGCTGCCTTCAACTTTTCCTAGCAGGACTGTCTTTTCCAGCGACTCTTGTCTTCTCATAATGTGACCAAAATACAATAGCCTCAGTTTAGTCATTTTAGCTTCTAGGATCAGTTCAGGTTTGATTTGATCCAGAACCCACTGATTTGTTTGATTATCATATAGGTATTACATGGATTTTGTTTGTTCATTTGTTTTGGGTCTGGCGTGGGCCAGTATAGCTGATTACCACTTTTTTCACCTTTTCTCTGGCTGGTGCCCTTGACGTTAACCTGGAGTGTGGTGTTAGGGGCCCTGTAAAGCGGTGTTGGTTGGCTTGCCCGTTTCCATGCCAGGCTTGGCTTTAAGATACCGCGAAGGGAATTTGTTGAAGTGCAGCTTTCTCCCAACCTGCTGAGAAGCAGCCCAAAGGGGGAACAGCTGTTCCTTTGCCTTCCTGATGGGTTTTCTTTGAATGATTGAATGGTGCAATTGGATGCCTGGGGCATTTTTGAAGTGCAACTCAGACAGCACCAGCAGTTTTAACTTTTGTTTTGATTAATTTCGTTAAAATTGAGTTTTTTTTTTTTTTAAGTAGAACATTTTATAATTTTGGGAGCTTAAGGCAAATCCCAGTTCTTGCTTGTGCTTCATGCAGCGGATTTTTAAGCATCCTAAAAATGCAAGTTGAGCTGAAGAAGAGTTGGTTTTTATTCCCCACTTTTCTCTACCGAAAGGAGTCTCAAAGTGGCTTACCATCACCTTCCCTTCCCCCCTCCCAACAGGCACCTTGGGAGGTAGGTGGGGCTGAGAGAGTTCTGAGAGAGCTGTGACTAGCCCAAGGTCACCCAGCTGGCTTCATGTGGAGGAGTGGGGAATCGAATCCAGTTCTTCAGATTAGAGTCCGCCATTCTTAACCATTACACCACACTGACCTGGATGGCCCAGGCTAGCTAGCCTGATCTCTTCAGATCTCAGAAGTTAAGCAGGGTCGGCCCTGGCAAGTATTTAATTGGGAGACCTCTGAGGAATACCAGAATTGTGACGCGGAGGCAGGCAATGGCAAACCACCTCTGAACGTCTCTTGCCTTGAAAACCCCACCAGGGGTCGCCATAAGTGAGATGGGTTTTGATGGCAAAAAAAAAAGCAAGTTACTTACATGGCACTGGAGTGAGAGAGACCCCTTTTAAGATCATTTCTTTAAAGTACTTTAGAACTATTCAAATTGAACGTAAATATAGATATATAGTGCAAAACTAGATTGACTTAGGTGTGGTGTAGTGGTTAAGAGGTGGTGTAGTGGTTAAGAGCGGTGGTTTGGGGTGGTGGACACTGATCTGGAGAACCAGGTTTGATTCCCCACTCCTCCACATGAGCAGCGGATGCTAATCTGGTATACCAGGTTGGTTTCCCCACTCCTACACATGAAGCCAGCTGGGTGACCTTGGGCAAGTCACAGCTCGCTTAGAGCTCTCTCAGCCCCACCTACCTCACAGGGTGTCTGTTGTGGGGAGGGGAAGGGAAGGTGATTGTAGGCCGGTTTGATTCTTCCTGAAGTGGTTGAGAAAGTTGGCATATAAAAGCCAGCTCTTCTTCTTCTGGGAGGAGGAGTATTGGCTGAGACATGAAACGAGGGAAGGCAGCATCAGTATGCCCACCACAAAAAGAAGAGATGAACTTCAAAAAGGTACTAGAAAAAAAAAGAATAAAGTATACTCCACGTTTTGATGACTGATGCTTTTTGAGCACATGTGCGCTCTTCTTCAGATAACCTGCAGTGAGATCCTGAACAGACTTACACACTTAGAAGTCCATTGACTCCAGAGGATTTAGAAGGGTCTAACTCAGTTTAGGATTGTACTGGGAAAGTCGTTTCCCTCCCCTTTCAAGTATGTACAAAAATGATTTATGCGACGTTTCAAGCAACTGTGTCAGAATGCGAGGTTGTTTGCCTGATGGGCTGCCCCACGGGAATGTATTCTATTTAGAAGATTGAGACACCTGACTCTGCTGTTCAAAATACATTAAATAAATTTTAAAAATCCATATTCAGGAACATCACTGGTGAATCGAGAGTCATTTGGATAAGTAAAAACCTGCTGGATTTTATTCCAGCAAGCCTTCCAATGTTGTGCTTTTTGCACAGATCCTGCAACATGAAAAAAAGTACAGGATGCCAAGCGAAATGTCAACTCACCCAAATGTATTGAGATGCTGTACAGGCTCAATACCTACAATAGTTCACACAATCAAAAATGCGCTCATCAAATCCAAAGATAGCTGTCAATATACATAATGCACTATGCAGTACAAATGCAATTCACATAGAAGAATCTACTAAGCAAAGTGTGGATTAATGTCCAGTGGAGCGCTGGTTGCTTCCAGTAAGCTTCTTCCACACAAAAAAGGTAAGTATTTGCACACCACAGGTCCACTGAACTCTAAAGAGCCCGACATTTCCAGTATTTGAAAATGTCTGTATGATGAATTTAAATGCCATCTGTACAATATATTTTGTTTGGTTGAGCTTCTTTCATCGAGAAACAAAGAGGCAGTCCATGGTGTCATTTCAGACCTTTAGCCCAGATGGCCTTATAAATCCATTGGGATTGATAAACTTTCCAAAAGCGGAGCCTTGGCGGCAGTCCTCAGCTCCACAACTGTTTTTGCAAGCTCTCAGGATGACCAGGCTTTTTGTAATTTAAAACAAAAATTAAACTGAAAGTATTATTATTATTTTTTAAGTAGGGTTTGTGACCATTTGGCAGTTTTCTCTCTTACTTGATCTCAAGAAATAAGAGTTGGTTAGCATCAAACATTTGCATGTAAACAACTAATGGATACCGTGGACTGCCAAAAAGACAAATCGGTGGGTTCTAGATCAAGTGACGTCTGAAAGGTTTGTAATTCTGGGAGAGTGCCAGCCCCCAACTGGAGGTTGGGCATACTATCTGGAAAACATGCCTCTAAGAAAAGATTAAAGGAACTGGGTATGTTCACCTCAGAGCAGAGAAGACTGAGGGGGAATATGTCTGTGTTCTTCAAATTCTTGATGGGCTGTCACATGGAATTTAGAAGAAGAAGCTTGGTTTTATTCCATATATTGTTATATGGAATAACAGTTTTAGGGAACAGAGAGGTCACAAAATGATGTAATTTAGAACCAGGGTTGCCAACTAGGTGGAGTAAAAAAATGCCCTGTCTCTTTATTAGCTGCTTAATGGGATGTTGTTTACTAGGTGATGTTATTTATCTACATGCCATGAAAAGCTTCAGCTGCCCATTTCCACACATTAAGGGCATCCTTCTACAGACCTGTTGGTTTTTATATGCTGATTTTCTCTACCTTTCAAGGAGAATTAAACTGGTTTACAATCTTCTTCCCTTCCCCTCCCCACAACAGGCATCTTGTGAGGTAGGTGGGGCTGAGAGAGCTCGAAGAGAACTGTGACTAGCCCAAGGTCACCCAGTAGGCTTCGTGTGGAGGAGTGGGGAATCAAACCCGGTTCTCCAGATTAGAGACCACCGCTCCTAACCACTACACCACGCTGGCTTTCCCATTGGTTTGATTTATTTGATTTATTTAGGGTATTTCTCCTGATGCAGTTGGACAGGTAACAACAAGAAATACAGTACAATTGCCTATTAAAATCAGTAAAAGCCTTGTTCTCTGCTACTCCATACGGCAAGGCTAGATCTAATGGGCTTAAGTTACAGGAGGGCAGATTTCGGTTGAACGTTGGCAGAAACCTCCAAAGGGAAAGATCCGTTTGACAAAAGAACCAATTACTGGCAGCCAGGTGGTTTTCCCTTACTTGGAGGCCTTCAGGCAGAGGCTGGGACCTCTCTAGTGTTAGGTTTTTCCTCATTGAACAGGAGATTGGACCAGAAGGCTGGAAGGCAGGGTTTTCTCATGGCTTTCAGTTGATCCCTGTCTTTGTCAGGGCCTGAAAAGGGCAGTTAGTTGTTCCTTCCAGCTGTAACCTCTGACTCCGTTTGCAGAAGACGTCTTCCAGAAACCACGGCTCATGAAGACAGTCACGTGGTACTTGGAGAAGCTATCCATCCACCTGTACCCTTCATTAGAGAAATTTGAGGAGGAACTGTTGGATCTGCTCATGAGTGATCAGGTACTTTCCCACGCACTGGCTGAGCAGACTGGTTTCTAAGGGCTGTTTATATATCCCACGCTTAGATATTCTGAGCTCAGAAAAATCTGGATCCTGTGACCTGCATGAATTAAGTAACTGGAACAAAATTGGCACTGTTTCTATTTTCCATAATTTAGTCTGCAGGGCTTAAAAAACAAATAAAAACCCATTCTGCATAGTATATTCTGATTTAGTGGCCAGCTCAGGATCTCTAAATTGTACCTGGGGTTGCCAACCTCCAGGTGGTGGCTGGAGATCTCCTGCTATTACAACTGATCTCCAGGGGACAGAGATCAGTTCCCTGGAGAAAGTGGCCACTTGGCAATTAGACTCTATGGTGTTGAAGTCCCTCCCCTCTCCAAACCCCGCCCTTCTCAGGTCTCGCCCCCAAAATCTCCAGGTATTTCCCAGCCCGGAGCTGGCAACCCTAACTGTACCCCACCCACTGAAAATGTTTGCCAACCATCCTTCTTGCATTTGAGTTTTCTAGATATTTCCAAAGCCATATGATCTAGAAACTCTTTTAAAAAAGAACTCTCCGGAAGCTGAATTGTGCACACAAAACCACATTCTGTGCTTTTGTTGCACATAAATAGCTCTCTCCGCCTGGAGGAAAATCCAGCTCATTGTTGCCTTTCCAAGAGGAACGGAGCAGGCGTTATCTCGGACAATAACAATGTGTTTGTTTGCATAATACAGATGCATCCATATGGATCGCTTTGGGGACCTTTTTTCTTTTCAGGGGAGTTGTTTTGTTGCCTTCATTTTGCTTCTGATTAAGAGACAGATATTCTCAGCTTTGTCATCGCTGGCTTTTTCTGGGGAGTTTTTCTCTCTTCCTCTTTTTTTATTTTTTTTGGAATAAACAAACGCTAATGAGCTGCATTGTGGCCGGGCTGGTTTTGATTAATGGACCCACCGAGTAACTTCTACGCTTTAATGTGCATCTTCCAGCTCCTGTAATTTAGGGAGCGATAATGACCCCAAGGACAAGGCTTGTTGATTTGTCAGATTTTGCCGTGGATTTTCAAAAGGGGGAAGATGAAACGCTTTAATATCCAGCAATCACTCTAGGGCAGCTTTCACTTTTATTAGTTTATGACATATTGCCTAAAATTACTTCCCATCCCCCCCCCCCACACACACACAACACATTGCCGATGCAGGTTCAAAATGCAGCGGTGATCGATCAGCTCTGGCACCCATAACCTTGGGCTGTTTCCAGTGAAAGCCGATAAGGTTGACTGGGGAGGGGCTATGGCTCAGTGGTAGAACATCTTCTTGGCATGCAGAAGTGCCCAGGTTCAATCCCCGGCATCTCCGGTTAGGGACCAGGCAAGTAGGTGACGTGAAAGACCTTTCTTTGCCTGAGACACTGGAGAGCCGCTGCCGGTCTGAGTAGACAATACTGACTTTGAGGGACCAAGGGTCTGATTCAGTATAAGGCAGCTTCACGTGTTCATGTGTTCATGTGACTGGTGGGGAGTTGGAAGTTGGATTTTCAAATGGGAAATTGGCACTTGAGGCCCACTGCCACTATTTGTTGCCCCCTGGTGGTCTCATGGGGGGCCCCCTGATGCAAAGAACTCTGACGCAGAGAGGAGGGTGATGGTAGACCTGGGAAGGGACTGTGGCTCAGTGGTAGAGCATCTGCTTGGCATGCAGGAAGTCCCAGGTTCAATCCCTGGCATCTCCAGTGAAAATATCGAGTAGTAGAAGAAGAGGAGTTGGTTTTTATATGCCGACATGTGAAATAGCCCAGAGAATCCTCAGAACCTTAACCACTACACCATGCTGGCTGTCAGG
Source organism: Euleptes europaea (assembly GCF_029931775.1). Classification (NCBI taxonomy): domain Eukaryota; kingdom Metazoa; phylum Chordata; class Lepidosauria; order Squamata; family Sphaerodactylidae; genus Euleptes; species Euleptes europaea. Next base: position 13,383,453 of record NC_079330.1, on the reverse strand, counting down.
TGATATTATAGTAGGTGATATGCCTAACACCCTGGAGAGCTGCTGCCAGTCTGATTAGACAAGAACGGTGGTTTGGAGAGCCAGTGTGGTGTAGTGGTTAGGAGCCGAGGACTCTAATCTGGAGAACCATGTTTGATTCCCCCCTCCTCCACATGAAGCCTGTTGACCTTGGGCCATTCACAGTTGTCTCCGAACTCTCTCAGCCCCACTTACCTCACAAGGTGCCTGTTGTGGGGAGGGAAAGGCGATCGTAAGCTGGTTTGAGTCTCCTTAAAGTTAGAGAATATCTGGGTATAAAAACCAACTGTTCCTCTTCTGCTGCTGCCTCTGCCTTTCAGAGTTGCAAGTGCCCAGGCAGGGATTGAATCATAGAATCATACAATTATAGAGTTGGAAGGTACCACCAGGGTCATCTAGTCCAACCCCCTGCACAATGCAGGAAATTCACAACTACCTCCCCACCCCACATCCCCAGTGCCTAGAAGATGGCCAAGATGCCCTCCCTCTTATCATCTGCCTAAGGTCACAGAATCAGCATTGCTGACAAATGGCCATCTAACCTCTTCTTAAAAACCTCCAGGGAAGGAGAGTTTACCACCTCCCGAGGAAGATGGTAAGCACCTTTTGGGAAGACCCTGGCAAAGTGGGTGGCCCAGGAGGTAATCCAAGAAAGCTGGTCACATGAAGCTGCCTTATACTGAATCAGACCCTTGGTCCATCCAAGTCAGTATTGTTTACTCAGACAGGCAGCGGTTCTCCAGGGTCTCAGGCAGGGGTCTTTCACATCACCTACCTGCCCAGTCCTTTTAACTGGAGATGCTGGGGATTGAACCTGGGACCTTCTGCATGCCCAGCAGATGCTGTACCACTGAGCTACGACCTTTCCCGGTCTGGGAGTTGCTTGGTCTGTACCCAAGTAATGTTGCTTAATTTGAGGAAATGGGCTGAACTCAGAAGCTTTATAAGACCAGGGGTGACACCCTTGGCTCCATTTAATCTCTGTGTGGTATGCTGTAGTACTGCAGTCAAAACTCTGCTGACGACTTACCACCTCCCGCGGAAGCCTGTTCCTCTGAGGAACCGCTCTAACTGTTAGAAAATTCTTCCTAATGTCTGGATGGAAACCCTTTTGATTTAATTTCAACCCGTTGGTTCTGGTCCGACCTTCTGGAGCAACAGAAAACAACTCGGCACCCTCCTCTATATGACAGCCCTTCAAGTTCTTGAAGATGGTTATCATATCCCCTCTCAGTCTTCTCCTATTCAGGCTAAACATACCCAGCTCCTTCAACCTTTCCTCATAGGACTTGGTCTCCAGACCCCTCATTATCTTTGTTGCCCTCCTCTGGACACATCCCAGCTTGTCTTCAGCTTTCTTAAATTGTGATGCGGGAATCCATTTGAAACATGCCTTCTGTTGATTTCCACAGAGTAACTCGGCGCTGCACGGGACCACCCTCACTGTGCAGGAGCGACGGCTGCACATCGGGGCGCACAACGGCTTTTGCTTCGTGCAGCCCCCGCAGGTTGTGGTGGTGGTGCCAGAGACCGAGGTGGCCCGGGGACATTTCGGAAGCTTGCACAGGAAACCAGGGGCCAGTAACAAACTCAGGTGAGATTAGAATATTTTGCTGAGACTCCCAGACCAGCTTGTATCGGAGCGGGTGATTGTGACTCGCCCCTGACGTTCATGGAATGCGAAGGCGGCATACCAAGTTGCAAATCATTAAGCCCTATTCTTTGGGGGGCACTCTCCCACACAGTTCAGAGGGACAAGCTCTCGTCTTGAGAAGTCGCATCCATTTGACGGAGATGGTCCGTCACCCAGCATTCGGAGTCGTCTTCCAGCTGGAGTACATCTTCTCTGCGGCGAGCGGAGTGGAAGGGAAGGTAAGAGATGGCAGCTCAGGACCTTCTCTTTGGCTTTTGGACTTTTCCTCTTTGAAATCGAGATAAGAGCTACTTTGTCATTGTGCAAATGCTAGTGGAAGTCTCAGAAGCCAGAGGAGCAGTGCTGCTTAATTCCTTGTCTCTCCCTGTGGCTCGTAAAGGCAGAATAATGCAAAGCAAGACATTTTTTTCTAACAGAGCAGAAAAACAAAAATTTTCTAACAGAGCAGTTCCTCAGTGGAACAAGCTTCCTCAGGAGGTGGTAAGCTCTCCTTCCCTGGAGGTTTTTAAGAAGAGGTTAGATGGCCATTTGTCAGCAATGCTGATTCTGTGACCTTAGGCAGATGATGAGAGGGAGGGCATCTTGGCCATCTTCTGGTCACTGGGTGTGTGTGTGGGGGAGGTATGAGAGGGAGGTAGTTGTGAATGTCCTGCATTGTGCAGGGGGTTGGACTAGATGACCCTGGTGGTCCCTTCCAACTCTATGATTCTATGATTTGCATGATTTATACAGATTGCAGAATTTGGATTCCCTTGGGGCAGAATTTTAGTTATTCTGGAACACAATCACAAAGCCCGGCATGTTTGTCATCCACACGGATTGCTACCCCCGCCCCTGCCAGCCACTCCAGTTGTTTTTCCCAGCTGTTTCAGTTGACTGGATTGACCGTCAAAGACCCTAAAAGCTTAGGCCAGAAGGCGGTAGACCGACAAAGCCATTTGTGGTTCTTGTGACAATAGGCAAATAACCCTTTTTAGTCTCTTCCTCTCTGGCAGGCCGTTTATTTTAATGTATAGATATGAGCTGTCTGACGATGGGGCGCCTTACAATAAAGGGTTAAGTGATGTTGCTTTGGACAAAAAGAAAAGGGATCACGAAAGACTGTTTTCTTTCTGGCATTGGTAATATGCTGAATTGTCTGTTGGGTTTAGGACAATATTGATCTGCTCTTTGAGTCGGTTGTGACTCAGAGTCACCATCTTCTTCTTCATCATCATCATCATTTTCTGCTTTTATTGTATTGGGTCCACAATTTAAAGAAAACTAGGATAGGTGTGTGTGTGTGTGTGTGTGTGTGTGTGTGTGAGAGAGAGAGAGAGAGAGAGAGAGCGAGAGCGAGATAGAGATAAAGAGAGAAACCTTTACTGTAGGCTAATACCGACGTACTCAAGTGGAACTCTGTTGTGGGAAAATTAATTTCAGGTGTCATAATGGACACCATTTTTAGGCCCTCCCAGCCAGAATTGTGCTGTCATCAAGAGACATTCCCCTCTTCTACGACAACGATATTTTTGTAACACACCACAACGGTTTGCAGAAGATTTACCGCGTGTCCATCCATTACACAATATGTTCAAATTGATTTTTAAGTCCTTTAAAAATTATTTAAGACTGGTAAGCCGATGTGAAATTTGCTGTTTCCCCTGACCTGCGCCAGATGGTTCTCTTGTAGTCCATAAATCCGCCGAAAGTGGTCTTGTCAGAATAGAGTGCCAGTTTCCCCTAATCAGGCACGAAAGGGCTGTTCCCTTGGCTAGGGAAGGCAGCTGAATTTTCGAGGTTTTGGATCAGGGTTGGGCCCGGGGCCGTGTCAGGGAGCATTTCCCTCATTGATTTTAAGAACATATTTGGTTGAGGTCAGTGATGGTTCCATCATAAGCTGGCCTCCCTGTTCCATCTCTCCCCATCCTTATTTATGCCTGTCCCGCCTTTCGCCTGACAGCGCTACCACCACCGCTAATGTGTAAGGCGTTATCTAGATTCCTTTGGATTTTTCTGGTTTTAAATGGATTAATTTTTAGTATATATTATAGGCTTTTAATCATAGTGAATGTATTGATATGATGTGATAACCATCTTCAAGTACTTGAAAGGCTGTCACAGAGAGGATGGTGCTGAGTTGTTTTCTGTTGCCCCAGGAGGTCGGACCAGAACCAATGGGTTCAAATTAAATCAAAACAATTTCCGTCTTGACATTAGCAAGAATTTTCTAACAGTTAGAGCAGTTCCTCAGTGGAACAGGCTTCCTCGGGAAGTGGTAAGCTCTCCTTCCCTGGAGGTTTTTAAGAAGAGGCTAGATGGCCATTTGTCAGCAATGCTGATTCTGTGACCTTAGGCAGATGATGAGAGGGAAGGCATCTTGGCCATCTTCTGGTCACTGGGTGTGTGGGGGAGAGAGGTAATTGTGAATGTCCTGCATTGTGCAGGGGGTTGGACTAGATGACCGTAGTGGTCCCTTCCAACTCTATAATTCTATGATTCTGTGATATGTTGTATTTATCTGTCTTGAATATTGTTAATTGCTGTTGGATGTTAGCCGCCCTGAGTCCGGCCCCTGTTGGGAAACGGTGGGATAAAAATATAATAAAATATAATAAATTTGAGCTTCTGCCTCTCCAGGTTAGGGCCAAGGCCTTCAAAAGGTGGCTGAAAAAAGTACTTTAGAGGTCTAGTCATAAGCTCCAGATTAGAGTCCACTGCTCCAAACCACCGCTCTTAACCACTATACCACATGTATAGGGTTGCCAGCCTCCAGGTATTAGCTGAAGATCTTCTGCTATTACAACTGATCTCCAACTGAGTTCACCGGGAGAAAATGGCCGCTTTGGCCATTGGATGCTATGGCATTGAAGTCCCTCCCCTCCCCAAACTCAACCCTCCTCTGGCTCCGCCCCCAAAACCTCCCACCGGTGGCAAAGAGGGACCTGGCAACCCTACACATGTAAACGGCAAACCACCTTGTAAATAAAGTCTGCCTGGTAAACGTTGTGATGTGACATCACCCCATGGGTCAGTAATGATTGGGTGCTTGCACAGGGGACTTCCTTTACCTAAAGAAGTACTCTGCAGCCTTCTCTTTCAGCATAACTCAGTAAGCAACTGTTTTGATGACTGAGGATCAAATGGGCTCTGATTTCAAGTGGGCTGTTCTGGTCCCTGGCATGTGCAAGGACACTTCAAATAAAGCCGCTGTCCAGCCCCAGCACACTCTTTCTCCATCCTGATGCAAACCCGCACTGCTACGCCTGCTCTTTTATTAATGAAATTATCCCCCTTCTGTCCTGACGTGCTTTGGTTTTTCAAATTGGAAATGGTGATCATGTTTGAGTCATTAGCCAGCTCTTCACCACTGTGACTTGATGCGTTGCAATTGGTCTGCTTATTTAGGAGCTGAAGGGTCGCTAACTTTTTTCCCCTTTCAAGAAGCACTATTCTTTTTATTTCTTTTCTTTTTTCTCCAACATTACCAATACTAATGTTTAACATAAAAACATATTCAGTGAGATCATTACATTATGTTGGACCTTACTTAAAATTATGCTTCACTTATTACATTCTTTGACTTCTCTATATCATTTATATCATCTATATTTTCATCTCTTATATATTTGCTGTTCTTAAACATTTGTAATTTTGACTTCTATTTCTTAGCTGTATAAATAAAAAAAAACATATTATGTTTTTCATTAAATTCAGAAGTTAACCTATGTTGTATTAATGATGTTAATTTTGCCATGACTGCATACTCACATAATTTATTTAGCCATTCATTCAAATCCTGGATATTCATCAGATTCCCACTTTCCTGCATATACAACACTTGCCGCTGTCACCATGTATTTAAATGTTTCATTATATACTTTTGGAATACCATTTGGTAAAATATTTAACAACGTATTTTTTGGGATCCAACGGCAATTTAAACATCAATATTTTTTTGCGTTTCATCATATAACGTTATCCAATATTCTCTTGCTTCCTTACTGAATTGTTCCAAAATGAGAAAGAAATGTGCTTGCCCAAGAGCTTCTCGGCGGTAGCTTTGCCAGGTCCCTCTTCACTACCAGCGGGAGGTTTTTGGGGTGGAGCCTGAGGAGGGCAGGGTTTGGGAGGGGAGAGACTTCAATGCCATAAAGTCCAGTTGCCAAAGCAGCCATTTTCTCCAGGTGATCTCTATCGGCTGGAGATCAATTGCGACAGCAGGAGATTTCCTGCTAGTACCTGGAGGTTGGCAACCCTACTCAGCGGTCCCAGTGCCTTTGATCTCACTGAACAGAGCAGCTCTTACTGAGCAGTTGGGTAGTATCCTACCTGTGTCCTTGTTTGTAGATTGTAAGTCTCTTCTGTTCTAGGAGCTGGCATGGTGTGGTTAAGAGCGGTGGAGTCTAATTCTGGGTTGTCATTAAGAGCGGAGGACTCCAATTCGGGTTGGATTCCCCACTCCTTCACATGAAGCCTGCTGGGTGACCTTGGACTAGTCACAGTTTTCTCAGAACTCTCTCAGCCCCACCTAGCTCACGTGGTAGAGAAAGTAAAGGTAAAGGTCCCCTGTGCAAGCACCGGGTCATTCCTGACCCATGGGGTGATGTCACATCCCGACGTTTCCTAGTCAGACTTTGTTTACAGGGTGGTTTGCCAGTGCCTTCCCCAGCTGTCCCAAGATCCATTCACCAGAGTTGCTGGGGACACGCTCTCTCAATGAGTTAAGTCGTTCCTCTTGCCCATGGACCATGAACAGCTTTGCCAGGAGCTGTGTTATGATACCTAAGAGTGTAAACCTGAAGCCAGGAGGTTGAAATCTTTCTTCAGCGTAGCAAGTCGCCTATAGGCAAACCAGTAGCATCGAGGACAAAATAATGTGCTGAGAAAACTGCTGCTCGTCTCTTTCCCCATCCACAGTAACAGCAGTGTGCAACTTCTTACCCCCTTGGGTCCTGAGATGCTCTGGCGGGTATATAAATATTTTAAAGAAATATACTTAAAAACATGACAGTTGTCTGGAATGCCTCCATATATTAAGTGAAGACCCAGAAGGCGACGGCTTGGGTTTTCTAGTCATCACTTCCTGTAACGCTATAGACTGCTGAAATCCTTAATGAAATGTGGGGGAAGTTTTCTAGTTGTCTGTGTGTGTTAAATGCTTCCAACTCATGGCGATCCTATGAATCAATGTCCTCCAAAACATCCTACCATTAACAGCCTTGCTCAGCTCTTGAAAACTGAGGGCCGTGGCGTCCTTTATAGAGTCCATCCATCTCATGTTGGGTCTTCCTCTTGGCAGTCCATGGTATCCGTAACACGCTCTTCCAACACCACATTTCAAAGAAATCTACTTTCTTCATTTCTTAGAATCATAGAGTTGGAAGGGACCACCAGGGTCATCTAGTCCAACCCCCTGCACAATGCAGGAAATTCCAAACTACCTCCTCCCCACACACCCAGTGATCCCCACTCCATGCCCAGAAGATGGCCATGGTGCCCTCCTTCTCATGATCTGCCTAAGGGATTGCTGACAGATGTCCATGTAGCCTCTTCTTAAAAACCTTCAGGGAAGAAGAGCTTGCCACCTCCTGAGGAAGCCTGTTCCACTGAGGAACTGCTCTAACTGTTAGAAAATTCTTCCTAATGTCTAGACGGAAACTCTTTTGATTTAATTTCAACCCGTTGGTTCTGGTCCGACCTTCTGGGGCAACAGAAAACAACTCGGCACCATCCTCTAAATGACAGCTCTTCAAGTACTTGAAGATGGTTATCATTGTCCAGCTTTCATAACCATACATAGTAAAGATTTTTTAGTTAGTTTAATCCTAAATCCTTTCAGTAACCAATCCCATCAAAGAACGGTAAGCCCTGGAGTCTTCACATGCGGTGCCATCCTGTTGGCCATCTGGACACTGCGGCCCTGTCTCCCCGCTGCCCTTTTTAAAACTTGGACAGCAGCTTGCGTTTGGCTCTGACTTCTCCCCGACGTCTCCCTGCTCCTCAGTAAGGGTGAACGGATCTGTCAGCTGTTAATTGAGCACTTAATTTTCGTCCCGGCCCGCCACTTGCGAGTGCCACCTCGGCCCGTTCGGCCTCTCTCTTCCTCGCTCGGTCTTTCTCGTTCCTCCTCTGTCAACCGCAGGCGCGAGCCGCCTCCCGTCCAACACGCTGGTGCCGGTGACCGCCACAGAGACAATGGAACTTGTCAGGCAATGCATCAACCCCGGCACTTGATTTCCCTGAGGACCCGAAAATGGTCGGAGATGTCATACCTGCCCTGTGTTCTCTGCTTGATTGTGCAGCTGTACAGTTGAAATGAGCAACCTTGTTCTGACAAATGCAATGTCAAAAATATAATGAACAAACTTGCCGTTGGTCTCCGGGGAAAGAGGAGAGGAATGTCGTACGTTCTCTCACCCTAGAGGAAGATTACATCTCTGTGGCAGAACTGTGGATCTGGAGGGGACTTCATTATCTCTGCTCCCTGCCCAGAGGCAAGGGGTCCGTCAACGAGAGGATACTGAAACGCCCAACCTTTTCTTGCATGGAGAATTCTGCAACCTCCTTAGCCAACAGATTCCCATTGCTGACCTGGTCTTGTTTTCTTGGTCCTTGAGGTGGGTGGGGGGAAAACAATAGTAGAAAGAAAAAAGAGGGGAATAGAACCCAACCTAGAAAACAGAAGCTGGGTACCCTAGGTTGGGTGGGATGACAAAATAAATAAATAATGAAAATATATAATTTATTAGAAGAGCTATATCAAGATTAAAATTATTTAAAAACCGTTAAAATAGCACAATGGCATTTCCTAAGGTTGATGTCTGTCACCACAAGCCAAACGCGTTTTGGCCTGTATGGCCTTCCTCAGTGGTCTATTTGAGTCACATGTAAAACATGCACACACATTGCAAATATATTTACACATACAAGCAATATAACACAGACCAGGCATGTATTTGGTTGTGTATATTACCAATTACACCAACTTCTGGTAAGACTGTCTTAGGTTTTTATGCTGGGCTGTATATGTCTCCCACATAGGCAACTTGCACACAACCTATGTGGAAGACGTATACAGGCCAGCATAAAAACCTAAGACAATCTTACCAGAGGTTGGTGTAATTGGTAATAAATACAACCTATTACATGTTTTATATTGCTTTCAGCAACCGATCCCATCAAAGAACGGTAAGCCCTGAGAGCGCTGACTCATCCATTTCCTTCTTCCACTCCAGATTCTAGGGCTCCTGACCCGAATGGCAGCCTCTTCATTTGTTCTTCCTGCCTGCTCCCAGGCTCAGCAATACACGTGAACACATGAAGCTGCCTTATACTGAGTCAGACCCTTGGTCCATCAAAGTCAGTATTGTTTACTCACACATGCAGCTGCTCTCCAGGGTCTCAGGTAGAGGTCTTTCACATCACCTACTTGCCTAGTCCCTTCATTGGAGATGCCAGGAATTGAACCTGGGACCTTCTGCGTGCCAAGCAGATGCTCTACCACTGAGCTATGGCCCTCGTTTCTAATCCGAGTCCCGCAGGATTGGGGGGCTTTACCTAAAATGCCTTTTCAAGATGAAACAATGGCTCTATTGAGCTGTCGATGTACCGCGCGTAAAAATTATTTTGTTCAGTCAGATGAAAGGCAAGGATCTCCCCTCCCGAATGTCGTGGCGCTTTACAAAGGCACCGTGTGTAACACGCTGCAAATGAACTTATTAAATCATTTCTTCTTTTTCCCGTCTGGGGTATTAAATCTCCCTGCTGGCTCTATGTAGGGGAATGTTGGGCTGCAGAAGCGGCAGGCTGGTAAGCGCCAGAATATGAGTTACCAATCTTTTTTTTTTTTTTAATTAAAGGAATTATTGAGGTCATAGCAAGGGAAAAAAATCTGATTCAACACACACACACACAAAGTGTGGCTTTCTTGCATCTTTGAGTCACAGGGAGACTTGGGCGCATGCGTCTTTTTGAACTCTGTTCAGTTTCAGTAAATTACAGCTCTTGTTGCAGGAAAGGAAATTAATTTGTGCCACAACTGAACTTACATAAATGTGTGGAAGGAGATTTAAAAAAAATCCACCATCCGAAGCAGGGCTATCCTCAGCGGAGCGACACCCCTCTAAGCTCATTGACTTCAATAGGCTTGGAAGGACCTAACTCTGCTTAGGAAGGCACTGATGGTTGGCAAGTGTTCCGGTATGAACGCATAAAGATGCCTTATACTGAATCAGACCCTCGGTCCATCAAAGTCAGTATTGTCTACTCAGACCAGCAACTGCTTTCCAGGGACTCAGGTAGAGGTCTCACATCATCTACCTGCCTAGTCCCTTTAACTGGAGATGCCGGAAATTGAACCTGGGCCCTTCTGCATGCCAAGCAGATGCTCTCCCACTGAGCCACGGCCCCTCCCCATGAAAACCATGTGAGAACAGAGGAGCGGAGGGAATCTGTAGAAAGATCTCAGAGCGGCAGCATTAGCTTTTGGGGTCTTTTGTCAACGAAGACCCAAAGTGATTGGCTACTGGCCCAGGAAGGAGGGAAGGCAGCATGGTATAGCCCGATCTCGTCAGATCTCGGAAGCTAAGCAGGGTTGGGACTTGGAAGGGAGACCACCAAGGAAGACTGTGCAGAGGAAGTCAATGGCAAACCACCTCCGCTTCTCACTTGCCTTAAAAGCCCCTTGCGGGGGTTGCCAAAAGCAGGCTGCGACTTGACGGCACTTTACACACACACACCCTACCTCGAGGTTACTTTTTAAAGGACCACCAGGCTGTTTAAAGGTTTTTAAACAGGTGGATCCTCCTTCCCTGTAGTTTTCAGTTGGATGTCTGGGGACCATTCTGATCTGTGCTAGCGTCCTGCATGCAGATCGAAGGGCTGGGAATCATTTGATGATTAATTCATATCGAATGATAGGACATCGTTTTTATCCTAGGATCATCCCACAAGCTGTTACTCCAGGGCACATCAACAGCTCAACCAATGGGCTTTTCTTCCCCTCCCTGCTAATTTGCATTCTAGGAGACTACTGGCTGGAATGGTTCGAGATAGACATGTCCATGCATCGGAGAGTCTCACTGATATTTTACGTGCACCAATAATCTTCCCGTATGTAATCCAAGGGAACACTGTATGCTTCTTTGCCCCGTCTGTTCCTCCATACAGATCTGTCACTTTTGCAAGCATCAACCCAACAGTCTATTTTCATATTTATGGATACGCAATTTTGTTTTCCCATGAGCTGGAAATCATTTGAATTAAGACATGCCAGGCTGAAGTAATAATCAGACTCAGTTTCTCTGCCAGGTGTCGCCAGTAGTGAAAAACGACTCCATAGAGGTAGTGAGAAAGTATGTTAACCATCTCGGCATGGAAAGTAGGGGGCCCAAAGTCAGCAAACCAAGGACCGGGTGCCTTGAATAACTCATTCCTTAGAATCCATATTGCACTTTGTGCATGCGCAGAGTGCTTCACTTACACCATCTTTGACCCAAATGGGGGGAAAGGGTTGGGGCAAGGCAAAAGGAGCCCTGTCCACTGAGTCTCTGGCTGATGTGAGATTTGACTACCAGACTGCCAGTAGATCAGCTCTGAATAAAACTTGCCTGATAAGAGGAGCAAAGGAGTTCTAAATAGAGCTTTTGAGAAAGGCTAAGATATGAAATCTGAGGTTTCTAAATCTCATGCTCCTACTAGGGTTACCAACTCCGTGTTGGGAAATTCCTGGAGATATGGGGGTGGAGCTTGCGGAGCGGAAGGACCTCAGTGGGGTAATAATGCCATAGTAACGCAGGCAGACACCATTTTTGGGGGGACCTAGTATTCAGATTTTTCTAGTGAAAGAGGCATGGCTTTGGAGCACCTCACTGCATCCCTGATTCTTAAAAGTTAAGGACTGGCATACAATGTACAGGGATCCGTCACCATCCTTGCTATTGGCTGGATAGCCAGAATGGTACGGCTTAATCGATTGCCATCGATTTGTTATGAGTGCCTAATTATCCCGCGAAGGGGATTTGCGAGCAGGGCGTTCAGAAAGCAGCAAATGGCCTCTCTCCTTCGAACCTGCCGAGGTAAAAGTCAAGGGGAAAATGGATGCTGATTTAAATGGCATGTTGAGTCACAGGCAAACAGCCGGCTCAGATCAATTCGGAGAGGGAAAGCCGAGAATAACCAGGCAGTTGGAAAATGGGATGTTGCTCCCAGCTCCATACTTAATGGCAGAAAGCGCTCGTGTGGTCTCGACAATCCCAAACTTCACAACCAAAAAGAAAAGCTTACAAGACGCAAACTGAAGTCAAAGGAGAAAGCTAGAATCAGGGTATCTGGAAAAAGATTTGTTTTTAAAAAGGAAGATGGTTATTCATTTCTGTTATATACCCTTTTCTCATGATTGGCAGTTCCATAATACCTGATCAGCCATATCTGAGAGCCAGCGTGGTGTAGTGGTTAAGGGCGGCATTTAATCTGGTGAACCAGATTTGATTCCCCCCCTCCTCCACATGAGCAGCGGACTCTAATCTGGAGAACCGGGTTTGGTTTCCCACCCCTCCACGTGAGCGGCTGACACTGATCTGGTGAACCAGGCTTGATTCCCCACTCCTATACATGGAGCCTGCTGGGTGACCTGGGGCCAGTCACAGTCATCTTAGAACTCTCTCAGCCCCACCTACCTCACAATGTGCCTGTTGTGGGGAGAGGAATGGAAGGGGATTGTAAGCCTGTTTGAGACTCCTTAAAGATAGAGAAAAAGCAGGGTATAAAAACCAGCTCTTCTTCTTTTATAGCTGTGCACTTATGCAAGAGAAGTAATGGGATACGTGCAGGAGAACATCATTGGGTGGGTGCCGAACTTGGCCCCCTCCCTTTGCCGGCCCCAGCATCCTCACTGCTCTTGCTCTCTTTCCGTGTGCCCAGATCGTGGTCCATTTATTTTGTCCCACAGCCCTGAGCGAAAGGCATAGAGAACGGAGCCAGCTGACCTCTGCGTATTTCCCCCTTTCCATGTACACAACCCTATCCCGGACCACATTTCCTTGTCACCCTGGAGTGCGACTTGAAATGCACAGTTTGATCCTCATTTCCTCCCCCCTTCTTTAAACCACAGACCTCAGCTACTTCTCTGACAATGCCGGCTTACATGCATTCCATTCGCTGGGCGGTTTGGAACCCCTCGCCGGACGTGAGCTCCTCCGACGTGATCCTCCCTCTGCAAGGAGGAGCCCGGCATAACCCCAGCCACGTGTTGGTTTACAAGACGCCACCAGCTTCCATGAGCTCTGAAGAGGTAAGTCAGCACCTTTTGGGAAGACCCTGGCAAAGTGGGCGGTTCAGGAGGTAATCCAAGAAAGCTGGTCACATGGAGCTGCCTTATACTGAATCAGACCCTTGGTCCATCAAAGTCAGTATTGTCTACTCAGACTGGCAGCGGCTCTCCAGGGTCTCAGGCAGGGGTCTTTCACATCACCTACCTGCCCAGTCCTTTTAACTGGAGATGCTGGGGATTGAACCTGGGACCTTCTGCATGCCCAGCAGATGCTGTACCACTGAGCTACGACCTTTCCCGGTCTGGGAGTTGCTTTACTCAAGTTAATGTTGCTTAATTTGAGGAAATGGGCTGAACTCAGAAGCTTTATAAGACCAGGGGTGACATCCTTGGCTCCATTTGATCTCTGCATGGTAAGCTGCAGTACTGCAGTCAAAACTCTGCTGACGACTTGAGTTCGATCCCGACGGAAGTCGGTTTCAGGTAGCCGGCTCAAGGTTGACTCAGCCTTTCATCCTTCGAGGTCAGTAAAATGAGTACCCAGCTTGCTGGGGGTAAAATGTAGATGACTGGGGAAGGCAATGACAAACCACCCCATAAACAGAGTCTGCCTAGTAAACGTCAGGATGTGATGTCACCCCATGGGTCAGGAATGACCCGGTACTTGTACAGGGGACTACCTTTACGTTTTAAAGGCAGGGTGTATAAAGGTCAATTTACAATTTTGCATCTGTTTACAATTTTGCATCAGTTTACAATTTTGCATGAATTTTGCGTCAATTTACAGATCTCAGAATTAAGCTTTTCTTGATGCAGAATTTCAATTTTTTTAACCCTCCCAGTCCTGATGGCTGCAATGGGAAGAAGAATATTCACATCCTCTACTCCTTCTCTCTCCTTCTACATTTCAGGTGAAGCAAGTTGAGTCTGGAACGATCCAGTTCCACTTTTCTACTGGCTCTGATGAAGGACTCAGGACTGCTACAAAACCCTTGAGCAACATAAAGGCAGAGCTGCCTCTCTCCAAGAATCCTCCTACGTCGTCCCCCAGTGAGTCCCCACCACCCAGATGGCTAAGTCTTCAAACACGCAGCAGGGATTCAGTTCCACTCCAATGAGGTGTTGGGGTGGGGGGAGAGGGGCCCTTAATGTAGTATCAGAGCCGCAGAATGTTGAGAGATTCGACCAACAACTCAAGCTCAGCTCGGCGAGAAAGCTTCTGGCTTTGTTCTCCACTTTGTACTGGCAGCATTTCAGTGGTGAGATGTGTCTGCTGCTAGAGAGGGTGATGTTCCTGGCGCATGAGTTTGGGCTCATTAACAAGGACCGCATGAGCCAGTGGCAGTTGCTCAGGCACCAGGGTAGGGGAAGCTCAAATACTATAATCCAATCAAACTCTCATGCTGAAACTGTCTTTTCTGTTCCTATGAACACATTCCACCAGTTTGGGCACAACTCACAGGACCTCGGTAGCTTCCAAATTAGGGTGAAGACACTCCAGCATGGTGTAGTGGTTAAGAGCGGTCGTTTGGAGCAGTGGACTCTAATCTGGAGAACCGGGTTTGATTCTCCACTCCTCCACATGAGTGGTGGAGGATAATCTGGTGAACTGGATTTGTTTCCCCACTCCTACACACGAAGCCAGCTGGATGACCTTGGGCTAATCACAGCTCTCTTAGAGCTCTCTTAGCCCCACCTACCTCACAAGTAGGGTGTCTGTTGTGGGGAGGGGAAGGGAATGTGGTTGTAAGCCGGTTTGATTCTCCCTTAAGTGGTAGAGAAAGTTGGCATATAAAAACCAACATGACTACTACCACTACCACTACACTACTACTAAAACTACTACTACTACTACTACTACTACTACTACTACTTTGTCTTTGTGTTCTTCGTCTCCTTCATGTGGAGGAATGGGGAATCAAACCCGGTTCTCCAGATTAGAGTCCACCGCTCCTAACCACCAGCGTGGTGTAGTGTTTAAAAGTGGTGGTTTGGAGCAGTGGACTTTAATCTGGAGAACCGGGTTTGATTCCCCACTCCTCCACATGAGTGGCAGATGCTAATCTGGTGAACCGGGCTTGCTTCCCCACTCCTACACATGAAGCCAGCTGGGTGACCTTGGGCTAGTCACAGCTCTCTCAGCCCCACCTACTTCACAGGGTGTCTGTTGCTCACAGGGGAAGGGAAGGTGATTGTAAGCCGGTTTGATTCTTCCTTAAGTGGTAGAGAAAGCCGGCATATAAAAACCTACTCTTCTTCTTATCCATTACACCATGCTGGTATACTGCTTGCTCTCGTCATCTGGAAGAAGTCTAGGAAGAAATGGAACTCCAAGAATCATCCCAAGCCTGTGTAGCTGGTAGGTTCCTGCCAGCACACTTCTAAATTGAGATGCATGATGTCCAGGGCTCCTGTCTTGCATTCTTTTCTGAAGAACCCCCAAGAGACTACCGTTTAAGTTATGGCTGAGACTTTCCCCTGTCTAAATATTCCACCAGTGCTGATAGTTCCTTTGATAACGCTGATGCCGCTGGAGCTGTCAGCTCAGGTGAAGCGCTTGAGTTTATATACAGGAACAATGTTCCCTATTTTATGTATTTATATAAAACATTTTTTTACGGTGGCGTTAAAAAAAAGCAACAAAAACGCTCAATTCTTCATTGGGCCACTAGAGTGCAGTGGTTCCCTGGGTTTCGCCTTGCCGGGACCCACATTTGACTATATTCTTTTTTTGCAAATGCTTTGATTTCAACCAGAGGCAGGTTTTGCTTGTTGTCTAATCGGTTTGCGAACCTGGAACTTGAAAGGGACAATTGGGGGAAAAAAAAGTTTAATGGTGGCAATTTCTGTTAGGCTCTCCTTGACATAATCTGGCAGAGTGGCCGAATGAGTCGGGGGCAATGAGTAAAGCCTGAAAGATTATCTAGTTTATTGTGACATAAATGGATGATTTCAGGACTGCTGAGTCGAACCAGAGTAATGCTACAGATCAGCAAAGAAGGGGAAATGTATCTGAGCGGATCACCCACCCCCCATCAGTGCTGTGCTTGAGAGAGGGCTCCTAGGGTTGCCACTCTCCCGGTGGGGCCTGGAGTTCACCTAGAATTACAACAAGTCTCCTGGCTACAGCAATCAGTTCCCCCTGGAGATAGGGTTGCCAGGTCCCTCTTCGCAACCAGTGGGAGGTTTTTGGGGTGGAGCTTGAGGAGGATGGGGTTTGGGGAGGGGAGGGGCTTCAATGCCATGGAATCCAATTGCCAAAGCAGCCATTTTCTCCAGGTGAACTGATCTCTTATCGGCTGGAGATCGGTTGTAATAGCAGGAGATCTACAGATAATACCTGGAGGTTGGCAACCCTACCTGGAGAAAATGATTGCTTTGGAGGGTGGGCTGTACGTACGGCATCACACCATGCTGAGGTCCTGCCCAAACCCTGCCTTCCCCAGTCTCCACCCCCGAAATCTTCAGGAATTTCTCAACCTGAAGTTGGCCGCCCTACATTAGAGCTCAACCCCAGAACCGACTCCAACTAAGATAAGGTTGCCAGGTCCCTCTTCGCCACCGTGGGAAGTTTTTGGGGTGGAACCTGAGGAGGGCGGGGTTTGGGGAGGGGAGGGACTTCTATGCCATAGACTCCAATTGCCAAAGCGGCCATTTTCTCCAGGGGAACTGATCTCTGTCGGCTAGAGATCAGTTACAATAGCAGGAGGTTGGCTGCCCTAAACTAAGAACAGCTCCAGATGTCAAGATATATGCTGGTTGGTTTTTACATCCCGGCTTTCTCTACCGCTTAAGGAAGATTCAAACCGGCTTCCAATCCCCTTCCCTTCCCCTCCCCACAACAGGCACCCTGTGAGGTAGGTGGGGCTGACAGAGTTCGGAGAGAATTGTGACTAGCCCAAGGTCACCCAGCTGGCTTCATGTGGAGGAGTGGGGAATCAAACCCTGTTCTTCAGATCTTATGTGGAACTGCCCTTGAACACATGGAGCCGCCTTCTACTGAATCAGACCCTTGGTCCATCAAAGTCAGTATTGTCTACTCAGACTGGCAGCAGCTCTCCAAGGGCTCAGGCAGAGGTCTTTCACATCACCTCCTTGCCTAGTCCCTTTAACTGGATATGCCAGGGATTGAACCCAGGACCTTCTGCATGCCAAGCAGAGGTTCTACCACTGAGCCACAGTCCCTCCCCTTAAGGTAGGTTTCCAACGTATATGCTCATTGAGTGTGGCACCAAGCGATGACTCACACTTGCAGACAAACCATTAGTTCATGCTGACTTAAGTCCCAAATACTTTTTAATACAAGGGCAGTATGCTCAGCTATGTGTAATCCAGTGCTGTGCATGCATGACGCCAACTACTGAGCCTGAAATACTGTGTTGGCATAACAACCTGGTTTGGTGTCCCGTATTACAAACAAGGGGTGAGCATGAATGTGTCAGAGCAAAGAGGGGGCTTTGAGTCGCTGTACCCAAATGGAGAGCGAAAGCCGGGTGTGTCCACTAAAAGTTCCCGCAGAAGAAGAAGAGTTGGTTCTTATAGCCCCCTTTTCTCTACCTTTCACGAGTCTCAAAGCGGCTTACAATCGCCCTCCCGTCCCCTCCCCACAACAGAGGTAGGTAGGGCTGAGAGAGTTCGGAGAGAACTGTGACTGGCCCGAGGTCATCCAGTGGGCTTCAAGTGGAGGAGTGGGGAATCCAACCCTGTCCTCCAGATTAGAGTCCACTATTCATGTGGGCTGTCAACTAGATAGGACATTTTGGAGGACTTTCATTCATAGGGTCGCCATGAGTCGGAAGCGACTTAACGGCACTTAACACACACACACACACACACACACACACACACACACACACACACACACACATTCATGTGGAGGAGTGGGGACTCAAACCCGGTTCTCCAGCTTAGACTCCGGTGCTCATGTGGAGGAGTGGGGCATTAACTCCAGGTTAAAATCCACCGCTTATATGGAGGAGTGCGGAATCAAACCTGGTTCTCCAGGTTAGGGTTCGCCACTCATGTGGAGGAGTGGGGAATCAACCCCAGTTCTCCAGATTAGAGTCTGCCGCTTATATGGAGGAGCGGGGAATGAAACCCGCTTCTCCAGATTAGCATCCGCCGCTCATGTGGAGGAGTGGGGAATGAAACCTCCTTCTTCAGATTAGAGTCCGCTGCTTTTAACTACTATAGACATATACCTTTCTGCCATGTAGATACTTCTCTGCAGGGGCACATCGTCCTTGTCCTCTCCTGCCTGCATCAGCTGAGTGCCGCACCCGGGGATTTGGTATCTTTTGAAGTGTCTCTGCTGAGTCTTTCCGTTCCTAATTTGCCGAGGACCTCTTTTTTTAAAAAAAAAACACCATTGGTCTCCTGCTCTCTCCTTAATTGCCAGCAGAATGTGTGCATCTGCCTAGCAGCAGTGTCATGTTGATTGGGACTATTCAGGAACAGCTCGACAGAAGCCAGTTCAACTGCACTTTTGGGTGGCTGATGGGGGTCACAATTACCGGGCACGCTATTTGAGGCCGCCCTCGTTGTTGCCGCTGAAATATCGCCTTTGTGGAAATGCGGAGCTTTGTTAGATTGTCTGGCCGAGGGCCCTGTTCGTCAAAGGGCTGGAGAGAGGAGGTGGGAGCTCGGGGGACGCTGGGATGCTGACCTCTCTTTGTGGCTCACTCGAGTTCTGAATGCCGTATCCATCATTGGAAAAGAAGCTCGATAGTCCAGTTGATAACATTGTTCCAAAGCAGGCCAGGTTCAGAGTATGGACCCGGGCCTTGGGAGGAAGTGTTCCAGCTCTACTTGGATGTCATGTGTAGCTGCCTTATACCAAATCAGACCATTGGTCCATCAAGGTCAGTATTGTCTACTCAGCCTGGCAGCAGCTGTCCAACATCTCAGGCAAATGTTGTTCACATCAGAGGAAGAAGTGTTGGTTTTTATATGCTGACTTTCTCTACCTTTTTAAGGAGAATCAAACCAGCTTACAATCACTTTCTCTTCCTCTCCCCGCGACAGACAACCTGTGAGATAAGTGGGGCTGAGAGAGCTCTTAATAGAACTGTAACTAGCCCAAGGTCACCCAGCTGTGGAGGAGTGGGGAAACCAACCTGGTCCTCCAGATTAGAGTCCACTGTTCTTAACCCCTACACCACCCTGGCTCTCTACGTGATCCTTATAACTTGGGCTGCCAGGGATTGAACTTGGGACCTTCTGCATGCCAAGCAGATGCTCTGCCACTGAGCCACTCGGTAGTGGTTCCACCAGCTAACTGACAGCATTTTCCTAGAATTGTGGCCTTTGACTTGTCTGGAGCTGGGATCCATTGAATGCAAGCATGTGGCAGTCATGTGACATCCATGCCATATGGCAGGAAGAGGTGAAGCCAGAGTTATGACCTCATTGCTATCAAGGCCAGGACCGTGGATAGCAGGCCCAAAGAGCTGGAAATAGGAGTTGCCAGCTCACCATCAAGTGGTGTACCCTAGCAAGGAGCAAGCCAAGGGTCAGCAGCATATAAAGGAATCCTCTCCACTCCTTGTGCATAGAACCTTGTTCGATTCCCCACTCCTCCACATGAAGCCTGCTGGGTGACCTTGGGCCAGTCACAGTTCTCTCAGAACTCTCAGCCCACGCGGAGCAGGCAATGATAAACCACCTCTGAACATCTCTTCCCTTGAAAACCCAACAGGGGTCGCCAGAAATCAGCCATGACTTGACGGCGCTTTCCACTGCAGCTGCAGTTTTGCTAGGAGAAGGCTTCTGTACAGGTCTTTCAGAGAGCTGACGATGACGTTCGATTGGCAGACTCGACAGCTACGCCTCGTGCTAACAACGCTTGCATTTCTTTTCCCTCTGCTCTCTTAGGGTCTCCGCCTTCTCCTCGGCTGTTAGCATCCGCTCAAGATTATTCCCAAGGGCCTGGGGTAAGTGCCTGAGGATGCGTCTGGGATTCCTGTCAGTGGCTCATTGCGAGAAACCAGGCGGCAGGGCGTAGTCAAATTGAATGTTACATTCCCAAACTTCTGCAAGCTGAGGCATCCGTTGTTTCTGAATAAAAATCGGAGGCACGCTTTGCTGTACCCCCACCCCACAAAAGCTTGACTTTAGCATAAGAATGAGCTACTCTCAGTCGAGATGGTCTCTATGGTCACGTATGCATGGGAGTTTTATCTGAGGTTCGTTGCTGGTTGGACCCACACTCTGTTGGGAATCTCTGCACTAGCAGTCTCCAAGCTAAAATCAAGTCCCGCCCCTTTAAACGCTGCTTTGTAATTGGCTTACTTTTAGTGCTTACTGTGAGAGAAAATCCCACCCCCCAAACCCAATTGCCACATTAAAAAGCATTTTAAGAACAACAACAACAACAAAACAGAGTAATGTCAAAGGAAGGAGTGGGGAGAAATCCAAGCCTCGGTTTAAAAAAGCCTTTCTTCTGCTGAGAAAGAGCAGCGAGGAAATAGGAAGCATTTGAATCCCCGCCTCTTTACACGCTGCTTTGTAATTGGCTGTGAGTGAAACCAAGCTTGCGTGTCCCGCACTTTGTCTTCTGCATCGGGATTTCCCCCGGGCTTTGCTCAGGGAAGATGGAAGAGTCGGGTTAACAGAGGAATGAAAAGACCCAGATATTGTGAGGTCTGGGGGCAAGGTAATCTCTAATGGATGGAAAACTCATGCATAACTCCAAGGAACAACCGATTCAGACTGGGAGCGAACGTGAATGAAAGTACCCATGCATAAATGACCTATGTCTGCAGGGGTATTTTGGATATGCTTCCTGTAACAGCATGGGAACGATCCATTCATACCCGATGCAGGGAAGCAGCAAAATTACCTCTCACTAGCACAAGCTGATTGCAAGAAAGAAGGCCAGAACAGTGACTCCTGCAGAGATGCAGTGATCACCTTCCTCTATGGTTAATTCTCCTTACTCTCTGCTTTTGGGGATGATTAAATGATCCCATCATACCCAACACACAGAAATGGAAAAATGATCTGCCCTCACACAGAGTTTAATTGGAAGGGGCAAAGGCAGACCACTGCATCATGCAGAGAAGCAGCAGGAAGCAGGAGGCCACCTCTGTGGTTAGGATCTTGAGGCTCACTGAGAGTGTTAATATTTTTTAAAAATATATATTTTGTTTCTCCCAGCACATTGAGGGGGGGCACAATTGGCTTAATGTTTTGTTCTGGTTTTTTGAAATTTCGTTTTTAAGCATGGACTCCCAATCCTTGTCATGCTTCACGGAGGGCAGCACTTAGTAAATGAAGGAGCTTGGGCTCCTGCAGAGAACTGGCAGGAGAGAAATAAAGAAGCTTAGTGGGTAAGCTTGCTTGGAAAAGCTACTGTGATTAGTATATACAGCAGAGACAGAGAAGAGGGGTGGCCTTAGACCCTCCAGGACCTCCCTTTTACTCTCTCCGGGACCTCCCCTTTAATCTGATATCACAATCATCCTGGTATCATAGGAAGAAGAAGATGTTTATATGCTCACTTTCGCTACCACTTAAGAATCAAACTGGCTTACAATCACCTTGCCTTCCCCTCCCCACAACAGACACCCTATGAGGTAGGTGGGGCTGAGAGAGCTCTAAGAGAGCTGTGACTAGCCCAAGGTCACCCAGCTGGTTTCATGTGGAGGAGTGGGGAGACCAACTTGGCTCTCCAGATTAGCGTCTGCCGCTCATGTGGAGGAGTGGGGAATCAAACCTGGTTCTCCATATTAGTGTCCACCGCTAGTGTGAAGGAGTGGGGAATCGAACCCAATTCTCCAGTTTAGCGTCCACCACTCACGTGGAGGAGTGGGGAATCAAACCCAGTTCTCCAATTTAGTGTCCACTGCTCATGTGGAGGAGTGGGGAATTGAACCTGCTTCTCTAGATCAGAGTCCGCAGCTCCAAACCACCGCTCTTAACAACTACACCATGCTGGCTCTCTCTAGTGGATGCTAATATAGGAGAACAAAAGCCAGGCTTTGTGCCAGCCGCTTCCATTCTCCTTTCTTGGCCTTCATGCTTACACAGAAACATTCTCCTTCTTCACTCAGTGGCTTACAGGGGCATTTTTTGGTTGATTGAATAATGTTTTTATAGGAATACTCCTTAAAAAACAAAATTATGTATTAATATTAATGCGTCTCCTCCACATTATGCCTTTGGGAGGGTCTGGAGCTCCTTCTCTCCTTCTTTGGAGTTTTTCAAGCAGAGGCTAGATGGCCATCTGTCAGCAAGGCCGATTCTGTGAACATAGGCAGATCTTGAGAGGGAGGGCAGGAAGGGCTGCATCAGTGCTTGGCTCGCGTGGCCATTTCTTACATTCGCAGGGAAATGCTGATAGCCACTTTGGGGTCAGGAAACAATTTTCCTCCAGGCCAGATTGGGCAGGGATCCTGGAGGGTCCCCCCCCCCGTCTTCTGGGCATGGGGTAGGGGTCACTGGGTGTGTGGGGGGGGGGGGCAAGGTAGTTGTGGATTTCCTGCATCGTGCAGGGGGTTGGACTAGATGACCCTGGAGGTCCCTTCCAACTCTATGATTCTATGAAGCTCCGAGTTGCGACCTTCTCAGTACCTGACACGGGAGCGAGCATCTCACAGTGCCTAATCTGGAGGATGGAGTGGACAGCCCTCCACGAGAACTCCCCGCCTCTCCTCCCTCCATCGCCACAGCCGAAAGAGCAGAGAGGATGTTTTCCTCCTAACGATAATCCTTTCATTGCAGCTGTCCATCTCCCAGCTCTCGGTGTCTCCAGAGAACCGGGCCTCCAAACCTCCGCTGCCGCCCTCTAACAGATCTGTGCTGTCCTGTTCCTCGGAGGTTCAGGAACGAGCACACGAGGTAAAAGGAACGGAAGGGGCTCGTGCACTCGAGGGCTTGCACGGGGGCTCTTGGGCATCTTGGCATACCAGGGAAGCAGGTCTCCTAATTGTCTACTGAGGAAGAACGGATTCCCCCCTGCCCGTTCTTTTATCGTTCTGGAATGTATTGGCTAATTTTGCCATGTTCTAGTCTTCCTTATTTCTTGAATTATCTGTCCCAGGTGACTGTTAGGTCTTGGGTAAGGGAAAGACGGAGATATGGTGCTCGAGTTCCACTTTCCTATGGAATGTTACAGCAAATGGCTGCGGTAGCAGCAAAATAGGCTAACCACAGACACAGTGTGATTGGGTGTGTGTGTCATAGGAGCAGCAATGAGAATCAGCCCCCCCCCAAGGAGGGAGAGTAACCCTATCTAGTTTTGCACCAGGCTGTCCCCCTGGTATATTGCTAGAATGGATAAAAATAGCTGGCTTACTTTATTCAAAATACAAAGCTCTTTGCCTCCCTACCGATACCTATTTAGGATTAGGACCTTAGAGTCGTGTTTACACTCACAATCAGGACTGTGTGTCTTTTAAACTTAAAAAAAATGATGCCAAAGTGGCCAGAGCAGTGAAACTCGGCGATGTTTCAGGCAAATGTGCCTCTACTTGGCTTTTGTTAAAACTTGCTTTTTAAAAAAAAAAGAAGAAAAGGAAGCTGAAATTCTCAGGGATGCGAATTTCTCCACCTAGGGCCACACTGAACATTTCTCCTGGGCTTGTGTGGGAAATAAGCAAGGCAATCACTGTTGCTACAGGATGTGGAATGGTATAATGTAGCCTGATCTTGTCAGATCTCGGAAGCTAAGCAGGGTCGGTACTTGGAAGGGAGACCTCCAAGGAAGATTTTGCAGAGGAAGGCAATGGCAAACCACCTCTGCTTAATAACTTGCCTAGAAAAACCTGCCAGGAGTCGCTCTAAGTCACCTGTGACTTGATGGCACTTGACACATACACACACAGATGTGTACTGCTGAGCCTGGAAAACATTAGGGGAGCACCAGCATGGGAATGGTGACCTAATTCGGAAGGCTGCTAGTCTATCCTGGGAGCAGGCAGGAAGAACGAATGAAGAGGCTGCCCTCCGGGTCAGGAGCCCCAGAATCAGGAGTGGAGGAAGGAAGAAGAAGAGTTGGTTTTTATATGTCGACTTTCTCTACCACTTAAGGAAGAATCAAACCGGCTTACAATCTCCTTCCCTTCCCCCTCCCCACAACAGACACCCTGTGGGGTAGGTGGGACTGAGAGAGCTCGAAGAGAGCTGTGACTAGTCCAAAGTCACCGAGCAGTCTTCATGTGTAGGAGTGGGGAAACAAATCCGGTTCACCAGATTAGCCTCTGCCGCTCATGTGGAAGAGTGGGGAATCAAACCCAGTTCTCCAGATCGGAGTCCGCCACTCCAAACCACCGCTCTTAACCCCTACCCCAAGCTGGAAGTGGATGGGTCAGCATTCTCAGTAGTCCAAGTATTTCTGGCTGGTCCTCTGAAGTTTGTCCATGCACCCAGCCGTGGGTGTCTCTGCCTGCTTCCCGCTTGAAAGGGCATTATTGAGATTGTTTTTCATTCTCTAACAGGACAGCCCACAGGGAGGCATCAGCCATTTGGAGTACGACCTCAGCTATAGTGCACCGGTTCAGGAATCCTCGTCCAATGACCAGCTCCAGGAGTTGCCATTCACACCAATCCACATGCCCATTATGGCTCTTGGGGCACACTCAGGAAGGTGAGATTGGGAAAGGTGAGGTTGGGGAGGCGGACGATACGATCTTGCTTAGCTGGGCCTGGGCTCAGTGACAGAAGGTCCCAGGTTCAATCCCTGGCTTCTCCAATTAAAAGGATCAGGTCGTAAGTGATATGAAAGACCTCTACCTGAGACTACGGAGAGTTGCTGCCGATCTGAGTAGACAACACGAACCTTGATAGACCAACGTTCTGATTCAGGATAAGCAGCTTCAATAGTACTGTCACATAGGCCAGTATTGTTATCCCCATGTTACAGATGTGGCAGTTGAGGGAGGGAGGGAGAGAGAGTGGCTTGCCTAAAGCTACCTCCTGAATTTGTGGCACAGCTGAGATTCGAACTAGGGAGTTTTTTGGCTCACAGCTCATTCTGCTAGCTACTAGGGTTGTGTGCACCTCCCCCCCCCCCCAGTTTTTTCAGGTTTGGGTTTACTAAACCCGGAAATTTTCAAAAAGCCGAAAAAGCTGAATATAAGGGATTCAACTTTTTCGAATAATTGAAAATTTTCAGGTTTAGTAAACCCTAACCCTAAAAA
Source organism: Euleptes europaea (assembly GCF_029931775.1). Taxonomy (NCBI): domain Eukaryota; kingdom Metazoa; phylum Chordata; class Lepidosauria; order Squamata; family Sphaerodactylidae; genus Euleptes; species Euleptes europaea. Next base: position 13,358,390 of record NC_079330.1, on the reverse strand, counting down.
TTCACACAGAGCTGAACGCTGGGGCCGGGCTCTATGGAGTTAATTATCAGTTCTGTGCTACCTGCCCTCTTCGGATTTGGGAGAGGGTGGGCAGCGGGGATCTGAATCAGCCAGCAGATAAGTAAGGGGGGAGGGAAGAGGGGAGGGAGGGGGGAAATGGCAATGGGGCCAAAGCGGCCCCAAATAATGCTAGAAAAAAATGGCATTATTTAGGATCAGCTTTTTCAGCTCCCTTTTATAGCTGCCATTTTTTTAGCTGTAACTCTCCCCCGCAAAATACTGAAAAGGTATTTTTTTTGGGGGGGGGGGTGATTCGGCTTTAGTTGAATGCACCCCCCTACTAGCTACTATGCTACACCATCACCTTACAGCAGCAGTTCCTAAACTGTGTTCCACGGAGAAACATCTCTTAGTGTTCCATGAATAGACTGGAAAGAAAAATACTACTGTCATTCGGTTTAGTATAAAGGTGCCAGGTGAAAATTAGTGCTCCGTGATGGATTTCTCGCCTGAAAAGTGCTCCATGACTCAAAAAGTTTGGGAACTGCTGCCTTACAGCATTTGATTAGGTGATTCTCCCAGATATGTTCTGGGAAACGGGAGTTCAGGGTCTCTGGTGGCACGTGGTCTCCCCTGAAGTCAAAAGGCCACTGTCTTTCAGCTCTAGCACCGCCCTCACACGGGCTTCTCTTGCCCGCCTGCGGGCATCGGGATGTCCTGAGATCCTGGATTGCAACAAGGAGCCTGCCCAAGTCGTGGATCCTGCAGAGCCCGTGAACGTCGACCCGCAGCGAGAAGAAGCGGACCTCTTGCAGAGCAACGAAATCGTCTTTCAGTTTCTCGCTTTCACCAGGTAAAAAGTGGGGTAGAGAAAATTGGGGTCTACAAACCGACTTTTCTTCTTCTAATATATCCTTAAGAAGAGAGAGAAATCATAGAGTTGGAAGGGACCACCGGGGTCATCTAGTCCAACCTCCTGCACAATGCAGGAAATTCACAACTACCCCCTCACACCCTCAGTGACCCCTACTCCATGCCCAGAAGATGGCCAAGATGCCCTCCCTCTCATCATCTGCTTAAGGTCATAGAATCAGCATTGCTGACAAATGGCCATCTAACCTCTTCTTGAAAACCTCCAGGGAAGGAGCGCTTACCACAGGGCTGGGGAACCTTTTTTCTGCCAAGGGCCATTTGGATATTTATAACATCATTCGCGGGCCATACAAAATTATCAACTTAAAAATTAGCTGACCAAGCCCCAAGCAGGCAGCTGCCCCAGATGACCTCCTCGCGTGGGCAAGCAGGCAGGTATCCAACCAGTGGCGCACTCGGCCACCTGGTGGCACAGGATGGTCTGTTGCACCAGCCGGGCATAGCCGTCCAGCCGCATGCTGGAGTTGCTCCTGCTCCGCATTGTCTGGGCCGGATTCTATAGCCGGCTCCTGCTACCTCTGCCTCCAGGGATGAAATGAGGACACAGTGGCTAAGAACTCTCCCCCCCATTCATTCTGGCCCTGCCTCCTTTAACCCCACCATTGTTGCCACTCCCACCCCCAGCCCTCCTGTAGTACAGAGGGAATACGTTTCTCCATGGGCTGGGTGGGAAAGGGTTAACACAGTTTCTTGGGCGGTTCTAGCAGCTACATAGCTAACAACTCTTCTGCAAGGGGGAAAAAGGTTCCTTTTCTCAGCAAAACAAACTCACATCTGCCTTGAATAGAAGCTATTCCTGTCCACGGGAGGGGGCGGATCACCAGTCTTAGATCCTTCTGAGCAAGAGATCTGCCAGGACCCACTAAGGGTCAAACCAAATGATTTCGCGGGCCTTAAACGGCCCCCGGGCCTGATGTTCCCCACCCCTGGCTTACCACCTCCCAAGAAAGCCTGTTCCACTGAGGAACCGCTCTAACTGTTAGAAAATTCTTCCTAATGTCTAGACGGAAACTCATTTGATTTAATTTCAATCCATTGGTTTTGGTCCGACCTTCTGGGGCAACAGAAAACAACTCGGCACCCTCCTCTATATGACAGCCCTTCAAGTACTTGAAAATGGTTATCATATCCCCTCTCAGTCTTCTCCCCTTTAGGCTAAACATACCCAGTTTCTTCAACCTTTCCTCATAGAACATGGTCTCCAGACCCCTCACCATCTTTGTTGCCCTCCTCTGGACATGTTCCAGCTTGTCTACATCCTTCTTAAATTGCGGTGCCCAAAACTGAACACATTACTCTAGGTGAGGTCTAACCAGAGCAGAGTAAAGCAATCCTTGTTTACTACCTTCCTGACACCCAACCATCCTGTGCCGAAGGCTGCCGTGCTCAGAAGCCTTTCCTGAGAGAGCCGGCGGGAATGTCGCTGCGGCTCGTCTGACACTGTTTACGCAACTGCCATGGAAACAAAGCCACCTGGAGTAGTCTGTAGGGATAACAGCCATCCCCTCAGAGAGCTTGTCAAATGATTCCCCCCCCCCTCGGCATTACAGATTGTCGTGTCGAAATTGATTCCTCCTCCCCCATTATTACCCCCTAACGTACGGCCTGGGAAGCTTCCTCTGGAACAACTAAGCTCTTGCAATGCCATTATTTGTATAGGAAGAAATATCCCCACTAGTGCCAGAATGTTCTCTGCTGTTGGTCCACAGTTGCAAGAATTACAAGCTTGCTGGGGGTGGGGGGAGTGTTAACAATATCGAAAAAGATGCTAAGGAATTTCAAATTGGATTGTTCCGAAGAAAAGGAATTTCGCCTTCTGGCTGCCGAGAGAATGCAGCTTCCTTGCTGTATAATTGCAAGCAAAGTCACACCCTTCTGAGGCCTGTGCTCGAACTGTTATTTCCCTATATTTATATCCTGGCCCGTCTGGAAAACTTAGGGTACGTTAAAAATACACAGAACAGCAACAAGAGACGGTGGTTTCTGCAGAGCGACTTGTCATTTCCCCACCGTTTCCAGACTTAACCCAGAGCCCCAAGGAATGGAGCTTGAGTATCCCTGATCCGAAAATTTGAAATGATCCCAAATCTGAAACATTGGAGCACCGACTTGATGCCGCCTGACCTCATGTGACAGGTCGCAGTCAAAACGCAGGATCACAACAGTTTATTCAGCGTCCCCAAGGGGAAAAAGCCTCCTTCAGCTGCGATACATCTTTTCCGTGCTTATTCTCTGGTCTTTGGGGGGTGGCTGAGATAGTGGCACCTTGGCCATCTTCTGGGCGTGGAGTAGAGGTCACTGGGGGTGTGGGGGTAAGGTAGTTTGGAACTTCCTGCATTGTGCAGGGGGTTGGACTAGATGACCCTGGTGGTCCCGTCCAACTCTACGATTCTATGACCTTTGTTTTCTGATGGTTCATAGAATCATAGAGTTGGAAGGGACACCAGGGTCATCTAGTCCAACGTTCGATGCACACAAACTTTGTTTCATGTGCAAAATTGTTAATGATATTGTATAAACTTACCTTCAGGATATGTGTATAAGGTATATGTAAAACATAAATGAATTTCGTGTTTAGAATTGGCTCCCATCCCCAAGATACCTCAATTAGTGTATGCAAATATTCCAAAATCTGAAATGATCCGAATTCCGAAACACTTCTGGTTCCACGCATTTAGGATAAGGGATACTCAACCTGTATCAAAAACAGGCGAGTTTTACAAGGCTTTTGGAAAGGGCCCCAGCCTGAGACTTCGGTGAGTCTGTGTTGGGAGAAGATTCCGCTGGCACAACATGCAGAGACGGAGCAGGATTACCCTTCCTCGGCCCAAGCTGATTGGAAGGAAGCCAGGCCAGAGCAGGAACTCATGCAGAGAGACAGCGGGCAGCCTTTTCTATGGGCAGGTCCTTTGGGCTCTGAAGGAGGCTTTTGTTGGTTTAACTGTTTCATTTCTCCATTTGGGAGTTTCAGGTTTATGATGCGGGACGCAGGATTTCGATCCAGGCACTTTAATTGTGTTCTATTTCTCTGGTTGTTGTTCAACAAGGGCCACTCAGGACGGCACCACTTCAGCGATGTGGTCAAAAACCATCTATTTCACCTTCCAGTTTTACCGCTTCCCTCCAGTCACAACACCACGGCTGCAGCTGGTCAAGGCAGATGGCTTTGGGACTGTTCCTTCAGGCGCTTCGTCTCACATCTTGGTGCAAATGAACCAAGATGGGACCCCGAACCTTGGTAAGGCCTAAGGGTGGCAGGAGTTCACACTCTTAGGGGATGGGCAGCTTCTTCCCCCTCTCTAAGTCACAACCTAGTTCGTACACCTCATCCCTGATTCCCTGGACCAACCCCTATGCTCCTCCTTTCCTACCCCCCCTTCCTGTCCTGCTTGTGTCTTAAATATAAGCAGCACAGAATCGTTTTGCCCGCCTTTCTCCTCTCTGACCTCAGGGCAGCACAGCCAATCACGGCCACAACCGATTTGATCTGAACATCTGCCAGGTAGACCTGAACTTAGCTGTCGTAATCGTTCCCAGTGCCAAATGTAGCGCTTAAAAGGCTGGTTCAGTACCCGCTGCGGATCATACTCTTGCATGTGATAGAAGCTATTGCCAGTCAGCAAAATCCTTCCTTCTGCCGTTAGCCCGACAGAGGTGGAAGGTGAAGGGTGATCTGAGAGAGAGTTTAACTCTGGTTATTAATAGCTCGACAGCATGTCTGTCAAGTGGCACTCAAAGATGAGAAAATCGGCAGTGGAGCCCCCTGCACTATCAAGTTACCATTCTCGTAGAAGGCGCTGCAGTCCAGAGGTCTTCCCTTAGATCACACGTTCCGGTGTAATTTGCAGCTTCTCCCCTGCCTCTAAAAATCGGTGAAGTGATTGAGCTGGGGAATTGGGTCATAGGTTTGCACACCATGTTTCACAGAGACATCTCTAAGTGCTCCAAAGAAATGTCCCATGGCTATCTTTCCCTGATTTGGATGCAGGGGATGAGCTGGTGTTCAAACATCAGAATTGTGTGTTTTGCACCCAAGATTTCATTCTGGTATCTCAGTCATCAAGAGAGATGTCATGTTACATACATGGTGTGCCGTCAAGTCGCAGCTGACTTATGGCAACCCTGTAGGATTTTCAAGGCAAGAGACTAGCAGAGGTGGTTGGCCATTGCCTGCCTCTGCATAGCAACCCTGGCATTCATTCCTTGGTGGTCTCCCATCCAAGTACTAGCCAGGGCCAACCCTGCTTAGCTTCTGAGATCTAACGAGATTGGGATGGGAGACCTCCAAGGGATACCAGGGTCACCATACAGAGGAAGGCAATGGGCAATGGCATACCACCTCTGTTAGTTTCTTGCCTTGAAAACCCCATAAGGGGTTGCAATAAGTTGGCTGCGACTTGATGGCACTTTACACACACACACACACACACACATACACACACACACACACACACACGTTGCCGATGGACGGCCCAGGCTATCCTGATCTTGTGTCTTGTGAGTCAGATACCATGTGAAAAGAGACATAGAGTGTCTTGTGAGTCTCCAGGTGCAGTCAGGTTGTACAATCCAGACATGTACTGGGAGAGCCAGCGTGGTACAGTGGTTAAGAGCCACGGACTCTAATTTGGAGAATCGGGTTGGATTCCCCATTCTCCACATGAGCAGTGGGCTCTAATCTGGAGAACCGGGTTTGATTACCCACTCTTCCACATGAGTGGTAGAGTATAATTTGGAGAACCAGGTTTGATTCCCCATTTGCCACATGAGCAGCAGACTCTAATCTGGAGAACCGGGTTGGATTCCTCATTCTCTCCATGAGCACCTGACCCTAATCTGGTCAACCGGGTTGGTTTCCCTACTCCTTCACATTAAACCTGCTGGGACCTTGGGCCAGTCACAGCTCTCTCGGAACTCTCTGAGCCCCACCTACCTCACAGGGTTGTTGTAGGAAGGGGAAGGGAAGGTGATTGTAAGCCGCTTTGAGTCTCAGGGCGGAAACGAAGCAGGGTATAAAAACCAATTATTCTTCTTCCTCTTCCTTTTCCTCTTCCACTTCCTCCTTATTGGCTATTTGTGGGAGTCAGGACAGAGCGTCAGGTCCCAATAACCATCAGAGCTGTAATTTGAAATCTAGATTGCTGACTCTGGTATTCACTAGGCTTTTTTTGTTTTCAAGCCCCACATATCTGAGCAGCCACTCTGTAGTCATCCAAACTGGTTTTTTGTCTCCCTCTGCAATAGTGCTTTGGTTTAATTTTGTTTAGTTAAAATCTGGTCCCGGGAGAGGCAAAGCCTTGTCCTGTCTCCTACTGAGCATCTTCAGTTCATAAAGTCTCCTCTCTCCCATGAGGAACAGCTAATGGGAATTAAAAGGAAAAGGGGGGGGGGAGACACTGATCAAAATAATCCCGCACCGAGAGAGGATGTTCCCTGAGCGACTTTAAAAGTTACTTAGCCAGATCTTTCATAATGGCCTCGATCGTACGGTTTATTACAGTGCAGTTGCTTTTTTTAAAAAAAAGCTGTTGAGGGCTGATGCTTACGCTGGAAACGAAGTGTTCGTTCCATCCCCCCCCCCCCCGTTCTTGATCTGTATCTATTGGCAGTCACAACCCAAGCTTTGTCTCTAATTCCACCCCCCCACAGTAGCCAAATGAAGCTGCCTTCTACTGCATCAGACCCTTGGTCCATCAAAATCAGTATTGTCTACTCAGACCGGCAGCGGCTCTCCAGGGTCTCAGGCAGAGGTCTTTCACATCACCTACTTGCCCAGTCCCTTTAACTGGAGATGCCGGGGATTGAACCTGGGACCTTCTGCATGCCAAGCAGATGCTCTACCACTGAGCCACAGTCCCTCCCCAGCAACTCTAGAATTCTTTGGTGGTCTCCCATCCAAATACTTATGTAACTTTGCTCCGTCCCCTTAGCTAAAGCAACCTCACGTGCTAGTCGATTTCTGTTTCCAGGGTGGCCACTGCCTCCTTTCTCGCCATACGTTCATCCCTGAAGCTGCCTTACGCTCACTCAGACCCTGGGTCCATCAAGGTCAGTATTGCAAATGCTGACTTTGATGGGACAAGGGTCTGATTCAGTATAAGGCAGCTTCATATGCTCATGTATTCAAGCCACTAAATCAGCTCAGCATTTATTTAGGGGAGGGGCTGTGGCTCAGTTTGTAGAGCATCAGCTTGGCATGCAGAAGGTCCCAGGTTCAATCCCCGGCATCTCCAGTTAAAGGGACTAGGCAAGTAGGTGATGTGAAAGACCTCTGCCTGAGACCCTGGAGAACCACTGCCTGTCAGAGCAGACAGTACTGACTTCAATGGACCAAGGGTCTGATTCAGTATAAGGCAGCTTCATGTGTTCAGGACAAGGGCCTGTCCTTTGCTTAAGGACTGTATCTGTTTCCTCTGCAGGTTCCCCAGGTTTGAAGGTGAAATACATGGTGGACCCTAGTTCTCTCAAGCCAGGAGAGCAACGGTGGTTTATTCGTTACGTTGCGGAGCATTCCCTGCAGATAGATGCCTGGGATGGAGATTCCTTGCTTCTTGTTGGATCGGCCGCCGTGAAGCTGAAGGTGGGGACCCAGTTCCTAAACGTGTGTGTGTAAAGTGCCGTGAAGTCACATCCGACTTACGGCGACTCTGTAGGGGTTTCAAGGCAAGAGATGAACAGAAGCGGTTTGCCACATTTACTGTTGCCTTCCAATGCATAGCAACCCTGGTATTCCTTGGTGGTCTCCCATCCAAGTACTAACCAGGGCCGACCCTGCTTAGCTTCTGAGATCTGATCAGGCTATCATGGGCTATCCTGGTCATGGCCAGTTCCAGTGAGAAATAACTCTTGGAAAGGAGGAGCCCCAGGTCCAGTTATTGAGCTGATTAAAATAAGAAGATCCAGAGATGACCTTCTGAGAGCCAGCGTGGTACAGACGTTAAGAGCGGCGGACTCTAATCTGGGGAAACCGGGTTCGATTCGGCAGTTCTCCACATGAAGCCTGCTGGGTGACCTTGGTCACAGTTCTTGCTGAACTCTCTCAGCCCCACCTACCTCACAAGGTGTCTGCTGTGAGGAGGGGAAGGGAAGGTGATCGTAAGTCGCTTTGAGACTCTTTATCCATGCACTTAAATCTCATGGCATTCACTTTCTATGGATTATCTTGCCACTTTAGGTGGGTACTGTGCAAAATTAAAACTATAGCCTCTGCTTACAAACTTCCAGGGAATGAGTGCTTACCACCTCCCGAGGAAGCCTTTTCCACTGAGGAACCGCTCTGTTAGAAAATTCTTCCTAATGTCTAGACGGAAATTCTTTTGATTTAATTTCAACTTGTTGATTCTGGTCCGACCTTCTGGGGCAACAGAAAACAACTCGGCACCATTCTCTATATGACAGCTCTTCAAGTACTTGAAGATAGTTCTTTTTTTTTAAATTTCAGGCTCTTTTGACCAAAAGTCTTAAGCACAAATACATAACTTAATATAAGTTAAAATACTGTGGTATACAAATTTAAAATAAACAACAAGAGTAACTTGGGATGTTGAAGATGGTTATCATATCACCTCTCAATCTTCTCTTCAGGCTAAACTTACCCAGCTCCTTCAACCTTTCCTCATAGGACTGGGTCTCCAGACCCCTCCCCATCTTTGTTGCCCTCCTCTGGACATGTTCCAGCTTGTCTACATCCTTCTTAAATTGCAGTGCCCAAAACTGAACACAATATGCTAGGTGAGGTCTAACCAGAGCAGAGTAAAGCTATACCGTCACTTTGCATGATCTGGACACTATACTTCTGTTGATACAGTGCCTTACCACCCTGTGGAGGAGAACGAGCCATCAAGCTTTTCCCTGTCTTGTAAAGTCAACGTATGCACCGACAGTAGCTAGTTCTGTTGCTGAAGTGAGAGGTGTCACGGCCAGGCCTGTGCTTCTCATGTTGAACTCCCAAGTTCCATCCCTGGCATCTCTCGTTAAAAGGGTGGCAGGGCTGGGAAAGGATCTCTGCCGGAGGCTTTGGCGCACCGCCGTCCATCAAAGGAGACGGTTCTGGGTTGGATGGACCCCCTGGCCCAACGCGGCGCCTTCCTGTGTTAATTAGGTGCAGGTTATATGCAGATTAACTACAGCCCCGCAGCCGATAATCCTCTTTGAAAGGATGTCCACTGCAGATAACTTTTCTAATGTATTACGCAGGGGCTCCTGCTGGATAATTGAGCCTCCTGGCCCAGAATCAAGGCTGGAATTATAAGTATGGTTTTATCCGTGACGACTGTATGCTTTGCAGCCAATGCGTGGCTTCCCTGGAAGCAGCTGCCTGCTTCCCCACCTCTTCCACGGTCACATTCAGCGACACAAAACAGGTGAGGTGGCATCGTTACATTGTAAGCAACCTCTCCAACATGCACAAGCTTCATCAGCACCATGTTTTTTCAGCCAGGGAAGGCTCACAAATGTGGCAACACACTCTCTGGACATCATTAAATGCTACATGGAGAGGAAGGAGCTGGAGATGTGGGATTGCCGCTTTCAGCGATACAGTTCCAATCTAAGTACTTCTAAGGATATCTTCCCCCCAAGAGTGGAAGAGGGCAGGCCTCTTCTCGAGCCTATATTCTCCTGCACAGGAAGAAGAATCACAGAATCATAGAGTTAGAAGGGACCACCAGGGTCATCTAGTCCAACCCCCTGCACAACGCAGGAAATTCCAAACTATCTAACCCCCCCACCTCCACCCAGTGACCCCTACTCCATGCCCAGAAGATGGCCAAGGTGCCCTCCCTCTCATGATCTGCCTAAGGTCACAGAATCAGCAGAGTTGTTTTTATACCCCACTTTTCTCTAAGAAGTCTCAAAGGGGCTTACAACCGCCTTCCCTTCCTCTCCCCACACCTTGTGAGGTAGGTGGGGCTGAGAGAGTTCTGAGAGGACTGCGACTGGCCCCAGGTCTCCCAGCAGGCTCCATGTGGAGGAGCGGGGAAACAAACCCAGCTCACCAGATTAGAGTCTGCCGCTCGTGTGGAGGAGCAGGGAATCAAATCCGGCTGTCTAGATTAGAGTCCACTGCTCTTAACCACCACACCACGCTGGCTCTCAGGACAATGTCACCACCCTGAATTAGCCACCGTGGAGATGTTTTCCCCTCAAGCTTCTCCTTGTTCCACAGCACTTGCTCCGCCAGGGCCGGACGGCGGTTCAAGTCCACCATGACCTGGAGGTCGTCACTATGGAATACAAGCAGGATGCGCCAGTGATGAGCGGGGAGCTTCTCAGGCCTGGGTGTGTGAAGCCTATCGGAATCCACGCTGTCATGAAAGGCAGGCTCCATCTGAGCCTGGCTAACGTCGGTAAGAGCCCTGTTTGTTCAGGCCTTTTCCTTGGTTTTCCCGAAGAACCCTTGACTCTTGAGCGTCCTGGGAAGAGGCGAGTGGCTCCCACAATAGACGCTTGTCTCGATTCAGCCCGGACCAATTTTGATCAAGCCTGCAGGCTGGTTGCCAAAATATCGCCTTGCGGTTGGGGGCATCGGTTGCTTTGCCCAGAGTTAGGGCGCTTTCACACATGCCATAAGAACATAAGGAAGGCCATGCTGGATCAGACCAAGGCCCATGGAGTCCAGCAGTCTGTTCACACAGTGGCCAACCGGGTGCCTCTAGGAATCCCACAAACAAGACGACTGCAGCAGCATTCTCCTGCCTGTGTTCCACAGCACCCAATATAATAGGCATGCTCCTCTGATCCTGGAGAGAATAGGTATGCATCATGACAAGCATCCATTTTGACTAGTAGCCATGAATAGCCCTCTCCTCCATGAACATGTCCACTCCCCTCTTAAAGCCTTCCAAGTTGGCAGCCATCACCACATCCTGGGGCAGGGAGTCCCACAATTTAACTGACTTTCAATCGACTCTCAATGCACTTTGCAGCTGGATTTTACTGTGTGCATTATTCAGGATGTGTGAAAGCGCCCTTAGAGTCCTGGGTGGATGCTCTTAGAATCTAGCATGGGCCCTGGCCTAGCTGGTTTTTGTCATGAGCTCTGGGTCAGCTCTGGGACTCATTCCAGCTGGACCTGTCCAGGGAAGACCTTCTTGGTACCCTCCCCGAGTCAGGGTGTGCACCATCCCGTCTGAGCACATGGTTTAGCACTGGGTACTTCTCTTCGGCAGCTGTGTGCCTCGCCCAGCGGAGCAACGATTGGACCGTTGAGAGAGCATTTTCGATTCCTCGGGAGGGGAAATTTCCTCACTGCATTAGAAGAGTGCATTATCCCCCCCTGTTCCCCGACAACGGTAATAGAACCGCTTTGTTGCCGCTCGATCGAGATACACAGGTCATTAATTCTGCTTAGTCTCGTTTACCAACAAGACGAGACGAGGCGGCTTTGAAGGAGACAATATGGAAATGGAGACACACAATTAGGTGCCAGGAAAACAGTAACGCAAGGGGCGTGCAAGGGATGGGGGGTGGAAGGGAGCCGTGCAAAACCGTACCTAGAGCGATGAAGAATTCAGACTTCTACGAGGCCGAGCATGGCCGGCTTCATAGCAGGAGCTTTAATTCACCTGCCTGTAAAAAGGCAGAGAGACTCCAGCTTTTTTGCTCTCTCTTTTTTATATAAATAAATCTTATCTTCAGAAGAAAGATTAGCTTCCATTCTAACATATCATAAATTGACATTTCATACTTTGCCTGCAAGAGAACGATAAGCTCTTTTGCAGAGCGGAGGGGTGAAAGGGGGGTGGGAGGGAAACAGGGCTGAGATTATCAATCCTGACTCGATTCAGAGACTAGACTAGGCAGGAAAAATGGTCTGCCGGCGAGGAGCTGAAGGAAAGGACTGCGGGCGGCTATTGGGTACACGGCGCCTCTCCCCGCTTTGATTTGGCAGCTCAATGTTCTTTGATACTCAAAATGTTGTTGGCTGCATTTTTTTAAGGGGGGGGATTCTTATGAAGATGTCTGCCGCTCGGACTGCCGAGCGGCAGCGTCTCCTGAGTGGAAACCAAGTTGACGGGCTTGATCAAGCGCACGACAGGCCAGCCTCAGCTGGGCTCCTTCGCAAATTCTGGATCAGCCGCCTTCCTTTTTTGTCCCAGGAATCAAACGGGACCGTGATGGAAGTCCGCTCTCCGTCCCGGCCCTCGTCTGCATCTCTCTCGTTATCTTAATTCAGATTTCGTTTCTTGATCGCTCTTTGCTAGTTCTTTGCCACCACCAAAATAATTTCACTTCTTTCTCCCGCCTCGCTGACGTGCAGACCCAGCTCGATGGAGGCAGCTCCCCCTGCTGTTCTTCCTTATTGCATATTAGCCTTTTCTCATGCTTTCCAGGCTCCTTGGTGTGGCAGCGGGCTGAGGGACAGGTTACAGGGATTTGATCGCCATCTTTCCAGTCCCAAGGCCCTTCTTTTAACTCTCGTTCTAGTTTGGGAAGTTCGATTCTTTGCTCCACGGAGTTCACGATTGCTGTCAGTTACCGCCATCCTGTTTCTTGCTCCTTCTTCCTTTCTCGTCTTTCAGGCCCGACGTCCCCTTCTTCTGCCCTGCCCTCTTCTCTTCCTCCTGTTCCTCTTGGTGATTCAAGATCCATTCTGAATTCTTTTTTGTTTGGGTGCCCTCAAGTCACAGCTGATTTATGGCAACCCCGTAGGGTTTTCAGTAGGGTTGCCAGGGCCCTCTTCGCCACTGGTGGGAGTTTTTTTGGGCGGAGCCTGAGGAGGGCGGGGTTTGGGGAGGGGAGGGACTTCAATGCCATACAGTCCAATTACCAAAGCGGCCATTTTCTCCAGGTGAACGGATCTCCGTCTGCTGGAGATCAGTTGTAATAGCAGGAGATCTCCAGCTAGTACCTGGCAGTTGGCAACCCTAGTTTTCAAGGCAAGAGACGTTCAGAGGTGGTTTGCTATTGCCTGGTTCCGCATCATGACCCTGGTGTTCCTCGGCGGTTGACCATCCACATACTAACCAGGGCCGACCCTGCTTAGCTTCTGAGATCTGACAAGATCAGGCTAGCCTGGGGCTATCCAGGCCAGGGCTTTGAATCCTTCGGTTTAGCATTTCCTCTTTCATCTGGAATTCTTTTGCTCTAACCCCATCCTCTCTTGCTTCTGCTCATTCTTCCCTTTCTTTCTCACATATTTGAGCTTCCCATTTTTTCGTACTGATGTGTTTCTAAATCATGATCCTGTGCCATCTACTCTCTCCAATCACGTCAAAGTCTTGGGTTCTGTTTCTCTTCCTCCTCGACTTTCTGGATCAGCATCTTTCACCCCTGATCTCAGCCCTCCTTCTTCCTGAGAATTCTTCATCTCTTTTCTTACAGTCTCCTGATTTTGCTGTGGCAATCTTTTCCATTTGGTGTTCCTCTTGTTTTTAGACTCTTTTCATTTTCTTCATCCCCACCAACCTTGCTCATTTCCTTTCTTACAGTCTTTTCATTCCAAAAACCAACCACAATGTTTTCTGGCGCAAATATCCATCTGTGTGACTTGGTTCCTTGTAAATATTTGTTTTTATCCTATTCATCCACTTTTATTATCTGCAAAGCAATCTTAGTTTTTCCACTTTATTCCCTCTTATCACCTTTATTGGCTTTTTTTGGTAAAGTTAGTTCACTTTGTGGTCCTCCCTTCCCACCTGTTCCTCCTTGAATTTCTCATGAGTACTTTTTCCTAATATCGATAACATTTACCATCTGTTCTTTACTACCCTCCTTTTAGTTGTGATATTCTTGCTACGTGTCTTTCGATCTCAACAAATCTTTTCTCCCTTTTCCACTTGCATTACATTTCTTCAGTGCCATTGGGGTAGATTGCTGTCCTTCTCAGAGGCAAGTGGCAACTCTCCATCTTCTAACTTTGGTTATTTATGTCTGGGCATTATATACAGTACAAAGCTTTGAGTATAAGCACACAGAAGTCATTAGCTCAAAATAAATCGCATAAGTAATTTGGGGCATATTGATAAACTGATTTACAGAAGTGTCTCTTCTGCATCGGATCGGAGGCCATTTTTACCAGTGGAGATCGGGTGAGTAGCTATTTGCAAGCCTAGACCAGAAGCGGGTAAACAGAGAAGTTTCTTCATCAAACAGCAACCAGGAAGTTCTTGGGGAATGTGAAAGCATGCAAGGTTCCTTGAAGGGTGTTGACAAAGGAAAGAGAAATTTGCTCTCATTCATTTTCCTGAGAGAGGAATATATCAAGGCAAAAAAAGAAGAGAGCAACCTTTCTTTCTTTCAAGCTCCCTTGACAAAAAGGTCTTGAGCAGTAAAAGGAGAGCCTTTATTTTTTTAAGGAATTTTTTTTTTTAAAAAAAATATTTTTAAAATATTTTTTTTTTTAAAATCTATTCTTGGGTCTCTATCTGCCAGCAAAAAGGGGATGGTTTTATCTTTTATTACAGTGGCAGGTAATTTGATTAAGATAGGTGTAATCCATCGATTACGATAGAAATTATGTTGGGGACATTCCAACATCATATGGGATCACAAACCCACTCTCTTCAGATCACGTGGACAAAGCCTATCTGAATAAGGTGAGAAGAACGAAACCAAAGATCTGTTTGAAAAAGCTCCACCTTTCCAGGAAATCTGAAGCTTCGTTTTCAGCAGCTGAGAAGTGGAGGGAGCAACGAATTCTCCCATCTTTGTCGGGGGAGCTTGGCTTCCTTGCACCCTGCTAATCAAAGACCCTCTTATGCACACACACACACACAAAAAGCCTGAAGGTGTTTCCTTGGATAACTTTCTTTCTGCAAGGGGGTGTGGGTTTAGATTGGAAATGGAGGGGGGTGTCAAAAAAGAGTTTGGGCAGAGTTCTAAACTGGCAGATTGAGGCAGAGATCAAAGGAACCCGCAGCCTCTTAAAGGGAACGGATAAGCCCCGCTATTAGCGTCAAGGTGTTTATTTCTGAAAGTCAAAGGAGGCCGGCTGAGCCCCTCTGCAGTGTCGGAAAGGTACAAAAGAGGGTAAGGCGATTGCCATAAGGAGGGAAGAAAGTGACGCTCACCGGGGTACGGAGGTTTAGTGATATGGCGTTAGCCCTTGCGGTGCCTGTGCTGGGTTTTCCTGCTCCCTCTTCCTGAGACATCACATGCCAAAAAGACAAAGTCCTGGTCACCTTCTTTATTAACATTGCTCCAGGGAAGGTAAAATTTGTTTGTTGTGGCTTATTTGTTCTGTTTCTTCTTGTCGAAAAAATGAACTTGCCCGGAGCTCGGAGAGATCTGAGAAAAAGAAGGGCAGGGGAGGGAACCCGCTTTAAAAAAATTCATCCCAGGAGCATGTTTGCAGTCGGCTAAATATTAAGAGTTGAATTAGTTGCTTTAAAAGGGTCTGGATGCTTTTCAGATCTGGAGCCTTGGGAATGAGGGAAGGGCTCTGGGTCCATTTTCATCATCCAGAAATCGATTTTACGTTGACAGTCACACCATGGTGCGACTGACAGAGTGTCCACCCTGACTTGCTAGCTTCTTTTCGTAGGCCACCTGTCTGAGCAGAGGCTGAGGAAATCGAGCTCCTTGCCGCCTTCCCGTTCCCGGATCGTGGCCTCGCATGACGGAACTAGCGGCTTTCGAGGGGGCAGCTTGCTCTCTATCAACGCTCACAGCTGTAAGCCTCCCCCTTTTTCGGTATTTTTGCACTGTTCATTTAGCTGATGGAGTTTAGAGCGGGAGGTGGGCAGAAGCACAAATGGGGAAGTGGCAGGAGGAGCTGGAGAAACACCACCAAAGGTCCGCTCCGCCTCCCGCAGCCAATGAGCAATGCTGAAGAGGACCAAGCTGGCCAATGGACAGTCTACCCTGGTCTTGGTAGGCTGATTGGTAGACTGATCTGCCATGCTCCTCCCCTCTTCCTCTTCCTCTTGCTGAGCTTAACGTGGAAAGAATGCCCAAGAGCAGGGTAAAGACCACATTGTTCCCCAAGTCAACCAAAGCGTGGTGTTTTGACCCCCACAAAAAGGAATTTGATTATCCTCTAGCTTCCACATTCATAAACATTTCTGCATCAAAGAGGACATGCACATTTTGTTTTAATTCCACTTATATGCAGAACGACTAGGGTAAAGACCACATTGTTCCCCAAGTAAGTCAATCAAAGTGTGGTGTTTTGAGCCCCCCAAAAGTCATTTGATTATCCTTCAGCTTCCACGTTCATAAATATCTGTGCATCACAGAGGATGTGCACATTTTATTTTCATTCCACTTGTAGGCAGAATGACAACTAAGGTCCAAAGAAAGATTCTCCAAGTGCAATATTGATTCAAGATATAGCAGGCCAGGCGTTTCCATTTAGCCTTTGTGGCCAATAGCCATGGGTGGCTCTCTTTTCCGTAAACTTGTCTAATCCCTGTCTAAGCTACTGACCACTGCTACGTCTTGTGGCGGTGAGTTCCATAACTTAATTTTGCTCTGCACGAAGAAGTACTTTCTTTTGGCCGTCCTGACAGTGGGGTGACATGTTTGCCCCCAGATTGTTGGGTTGTTTTTGAACTATGAATCAACGTGTTTTGGATTGCAGCCCTGTATTTCATAATTAATTTTATTTTATTCATGATGGGAACACCCCCAAATCTCCAGGAATTTCCTAATTTGGAAGGGCAACCCCAAATGGCGCAGTAGGGGGCGCTGCCCAAAATGAAACCTGGAAAGGAGGGCAAAATTGACAGACACCCCCCCAATTGATTGAGCTATCATCCAGGTAGAAGAGCAGCAAGTCAATGGATCCTAAGCAAGTGAGCTTGTCTTAAGCAAGTCAGTGGCCTCCGGAGGGTGTAACTCTGCTTAGGACTGCACCAGAAGTCACGGTAACCTCCATGCGAAGTGAGTCAGGCAGGAAAGTGTGCGAAAGAGTCTCAAAGACAGCAGAGAAAGATGAAGAGGCCGTTGGAAGTTGGCAGTGAGCTCAGTCATTTTTTGGGAGAGTGGAGTTAACAGTGGAGTGCTGAGGGTGAGAAGCTTGGCTGTATGAAGTGGAGAGAGGAGGTGGGGGAGAGAAAGCCGAGATAACCACGGGGTTTAGCGGCTTCCTCTATAGGGTTGCCAACCTCCAGGTACTAGCTGGAGATCTCCTGCTATTACAACTGATTTCCAGCCGATAAAGATCAATTCACCTGGAGAAAATGGCCCCCTTAGCAATTGGACTCTATGGCATCGAAGCTCCTCCTCTCCTCAGGCTCCGCCCCCCAAAACCTCCCGCTGGTGGTGAAGAGGGACCTGGCAACCCTGTTCCTCTAGGAGTTTGGAGGCGCAGGCTGGAAAGGACTGGAATTAGAGAGGGAAGATGGATCAGGGGATGGGTTCTTGGAGAATGGAGGAAAACAGCAGCCTATCTGCACACAGGAGTGAAGGAGACCAAGGATTATGGGAGAAAATGGGATTATGGGAGGATAGCAAAATTATGGGATTATGGGAGAATAGCAAAAAGGGATAGAATTAAGAGTGGCAGGACAAAGGCGACAGGGTAAGCAAGCTGATCAAGGGGAACTAGAAAGCCTTATAGATAGGGCTGCCAATCTCCAGGAGATCTCCAGCTATTACAACTGATCTCCAGCCGATGGAGATCAGTTCACCTGGAGAAAATGGCCGCTTTGGCGATTGGACTCTATGGCCTTGAAGTCCCTCCCCTCTCTGAAACCCTGCCCTTCTCAGGCTCCGCCCCAATACCTTCTGCCGGTGGCAAATAGGGACCTGGCAACCCTATGTATGGAGTCCCACAGCAGGGCAAATGGATAGGGTTTCCAGCCTCCAGGTAGTAGCAGAACATCTCCTGCTATTACAACTGATCTCCAGCCAATAGAGATCGGTTCACCTGGAGAAAATGGCCACTTTGACAATTGGACTCTATGGCATTGAAGTCCCTCCCCTCCCCAAAACCTGCCCTCCTCAGGCTCTGCCTCAAAAACCTCCCGCTGGTGGCGAAGAGGGACCTGGCAACCCTACAAATGGAGCTCCCCCCCCCCCGGCTGTTTTGGCTTGGGGAAATGGCATGGGAAGGGAGGATGCAGCCTCTCCTCCCCGTGCGCTGTGTTCCCTGGCCAAATTGAGCCCTGGGGTGCTTCCAAACTTTGGTTCCTAGCCATACCATTTGGCTATGTAAACAGTGTCAGGTTGGGGAATGCATGCCAAATGTAACATCCAGCGTGGTGTGGTAGTTAAGAGCGGTGGACTGTTATCTGGTGAACCGTGTGTGATTCCCCACTCTTCCATGTGAGCGGCAGACTCTAATCTGGTGAACCGGGTTTGATTCCCCACTCCTCCACATGAAGCCTGCTGGGTGACCCTCGGCTAGTCACAGTTTTCTCTGAAGTCTCTCAGCCCCACCTCCCTCACAAGGTGCCTGTTGTGGGGAGAGGAGGGGAAGGAGATTGTAAGCTGCTCTGAGACTTTTAAAGGTAGAGAAAAGCAGGGTATAAAAACCAACTCATCCTCTTTGCTCATTTGGACCTTAGTTCAAGCCCCAGTGGACGCTGAGAGATCTGAACGCTCTCCTTCCCTTGAACCCCATTTTCATGCAGCGGGGCCTTCTTTCCCTATCCAGACGTTGCTCCGAGCCATTTTCTTTAATTGTCTAAGCCAATTTGCCATGACTGGGAACATATTCGGTGATGGAGGATCAAATTAAGGGCAGCTAACCTGCAAATGGCACTTATTTACCAATTTATTTTTTTAAAATAAAGAATAGCTCTGTCAGGCTAATAAGCGACCTGTCTGTAGAATCCAATATTGGAGGAAGATATTTTTTTTAAGGGGGAGGGGAGAATTTGAAGCACTGAGTATTTCAGAGAATTATAGCAGTCGCCACAGGACCAAACTTGCCAATCACCCGAGTAAGCGTCCCTTAAACCTAACCCGGAGAATTCCCACCACAATATTAGGGTTACCAACCTCCAGGTACTGTACAAATAACAGCAGAGAAGAAAAAATACCATGTACACATGCAAATTGGTGAGCATTGTTGAGAAAAGTAGAATTATACGAGTGCACGATATACGAAATATACAAAACACAATGCGTGTATAAAAAAACATTACATAGAGAATCCCAAAGTGTAAGGTCCAAGTATAGAAAAGTATATGGAGACCAAATCAGCTGGCAAGGTTGGTCTTCCTAGAAAGCCGTTGGCGTTAGTAACGTCATGCTATATGGCTTTCGTGCTTGGGCACTGTAGTTTCCTTGACCTGTATCAAGAGTGCAATACAGGGATCTGGTATTCTTCCTGTTTCGATATAAAAATCTTCCTCAGGACACAACATGGTCTGCTAGGTAGCTAGTTCACATGTTGGCATGAGAGAGTATACTGCTGTTATTTGTACACTACCTAACTTGGCAGCAGGCTAACTTGTTCTTTGCCAACCTCCAGGTACTAGCTGGAGCTGCTGTTACTACTGATCTCCAGTCGATAGAGATCCGTTCCCCTGGAGAAAATGGCTGCTTTGGCCATTGGACTCTATGGCCTTGAAGTCCCTCTCCTCCCAGAACCCCGCCCTCCTCAGGCTCTGCCCCCAAAACCTCCCACGGGTGATGAAGAGGGACCTGGCAACCCTACACAATATCCTGTTTAAAAATAATTCCCATACAAGAGTGTCTACGGTGGGGAGCGCCCGAAGCCCTGATCTGTCTTGCATTGTTTTCTGATTCTGTAATCCACCTTGAGCCGCAGTGAGAAAGGTGGACTACAAATGAAGTAAATGCATAAAACAAAAACATGGAGGGGGGTGCCCGGTTATTACCTTACGGGTGGCAAAAGTGGAGAGCCAGAGGCTATTTATTTATTTATTTAATCAGATTTGTAGTCCGCCCTCATCCCCAGCAAGCCAGGCTCAGGGCAGGTAACAACCACTACTGATCTCCAGCCAATAGAGACCAGTTCCCCTGGAGAAAATGGCCCCTTTGGCAATTGGACTCTATGGCCTTGACGTCCCTCTCCACCCCAAACCCCGCCCTCCTCAGGCTCCGCCCCAAAAACCTCCCCCGGGGTGGTGAAGAGGGACTAGGGAGGTTCCTGGGAGGGAGTATCTTGTCTGCATGGTGGACTGCCGTTGATGGGGATTCTGTATCTCTGTTAGGACTGTACCACTTCTCCCACTGCCTTTTTGCATGCCCGCTGCTCTTGCCCATTTCCCACGCCCTTCAGCAGAGCTCACACAAGAGAACATTCCGGTCGACAGCGCTCTGCCTTACTTAGCACGTGCCGAAAATGTGTCGGGCCAGCCCTGCCTTTCGGATCTCTTTGTTCTCTCTTCGTGCGTGATTTGATTTGTGCAAAATCGTTTCCTGCCCCAGAGAGAAGAAAAGAACCCTTCAAACGAGAGGGAAAATGGACCAAGTGTAGCGAACTGGTGTGGAAAAGAAAAAACAAGTCCCCAAATGAAATCAATCAGGTTAGAGAACGCAGCAAATTAATAACTTAATGCTCACCCAATTCAGCGGAATGGTGTGTAGCTAATTCATTAATGTGGTGTAGAAAACTAAACTCAGAGCCTTTTCGTTTGAGATCTAATGGAATTTGAAAGGGCAAAGGTAGCCGTGGCCTTAATTGTGTTTTTAAACATTTTTTATTGCCCAGAAGAAAAAGGCTAATTTTTTTTCCAAATTAAGGAAACAGGAAAGTCCATTCATTTGTTGCTAACGAAAATTAAACTGAAACAGGTAACAATGGGTTTTCCCCCCAGTGATTTCCAAGTGATACGCATGATAGATTACGTGCACTTTGCCCCTCCAGAGGTCCTGATGCATCTGACCTCCACAGGCTGCTCTGCATACCTCCTCTTCTCCTTTTGATGGCAGCTAAGATGCTTTGGAAGAGCCCCGTGGCGCAGAGTGGTCAGCTGCAGTACTGCAGCCCAAGCTCTGCTCACGACCTGAGTTCAATCCCAACGGAAAGTTGGTTT
Source organism: Euleptes europaea (assembly GCF_029931775.1). Classification (NCBI taxonomy): domain Eukaryota; kingdom Metazoa; phylum Chordata; class Lepidosauria; order Squamata; family Sphaerodactylidae; genus Euleptes; species Euleptes europaea. The sequence continues at coordinate 13,337,562 of NC_079330.1, read as the reverse complement.
CAGGTAGCCGGCTCAAGGTGGACTCAGCCTTCCATCCTTCCGAGGTCGGTGAAATGAGTCCCCAGCTTGCTGGGGGTAAAGGGAAGATGACTGGGGAAGGCACTGGCAAACCACCCCGTAAACAAAGTCTGCCTAGGAAACATCGGGATGTGACGTCACCCCATGGGTCAGGAATGGCCCAGTGATTGCACAGGGGACCTTTATCTTTAAGATGCTATGGAGGTGATTTTGAGCCAGACAATAGTGTGGTCTCTGCCTGGAATATCCTATGTTCTGTTTGCCTCCCTGAAACCCATGGGCTGAGGAAGAGGAGAGATTGAGGCATAGGGTTGCCAGGTCCCTCTTCACCACTGGCGGGAGGTTTTGGGGGCAGAGCCTGAGGAGGGTGGGGTTTGGGGAGGGAGCAATGCCATACTACAGCCCAGTTGCCAAAACAGCCATTTTCTCCAGGTTGGAGAACAGTTGTAATAGCAGGAGATCTCCGGCTAGTACCTGGAGGTTGACAACCATATTGAAGCAGGCTAACCGGTCCAAACAGCTCCCAGGAGGCAGAGATTGGTTTGTTAGAATGACCCAATAGGAGAATAGTTTCCTGCAGTCCACTGACACAAAGAGGCAGTCCTTTGTAAATGGGGAGAGACCGCCTTAGTGTCCAATCCCCCAAATAGATTAGGGTTAGAACCAAAGAGGAAAGTGGGCATGGCTCGTAGAGTTGCCCGTTGTCACCGGCACCCTGCTGGGAGGTTGGGGGCAGAGACAGTCTCGTTGGCACTGTGCCAACGCCAGATGTGTTGTACTGGAAGTGTGTCGTTGAGCTGGAAAGGCACAGTGACGTCACTTCCGGTTTTGCGCCGGAAGCGAAGAGCCCTCCCCCCATTTCCCCCCTGCTGGCTTTTGAAGCTGCAGAGGGAAATAGGGGGCCAATTACCTAGCCCTCCTAGGTGTGAGGCTGGTCTGTCAGAGACAGGCTGTCTCCTGTTGCCACCTGTCCTGGGACCGTGCAGGTGACCTCATTAAACTACGTGCCATGGATGCGTGCAGGCAATTAGTCCTCCTGGAGAGGGTTGCCAGGTCCCCCTTCGCCACCAGTGGGAGGTTTTTTGGGTGGAGCCTGACGAGGGTGGGGTTTGGGGAGGGGAGGGACTTCAATGCCATAGAGTCCAATTGCCAAAGCGGCCCTTTTCTCCAGGTGAACTGATCTCTATCGGCTGGAGATCAGTTGTAATAGCAGGAGATCTCCAGCTAGTACCTGGAGGTTGGGAACCCTGCTCATGGAGTCCAAGAGAGACTTCACCTCTAAGGCTGTTACTGCTCTTTGTATTCCCAGCGATGTATTAAGAGTTTGAAAATGTTATAAAAAATACTGTTCGCACTTTCTATGTATTCCCACCAATGTATTAAGAGTTTGAAAACGTTATAAAAAATACTGTTCGCACTTTGTTTGGCTCCTTTACTTGTGAAGACGTCTTCCAACCATTTATTAGTCGTGGTATCCAAAAACCCTTTTAAAGTGATGTTTTTTATAACATTTTCAAACTCTTAATACATCGCTGGGAATACAAAGTGTGATAACCCCCTAAGACGACTGTAGAGGAGAGATGTCCTTTCTAAAGGGACACCTTCTTCTACAGCGAGAGAAAGACTGAAGGCTACTGATCTTCGCCACGGGGTCTGCTTCTTTTCACCAAGACTTTATTGTGGCATGTTTTCCCTCCCAGCTGGAAACGTGTGCCAGGCGCAGAAGCTGGCCGACGTGGACAGCGAACTGGCAGCCATGCTGTTCTCCCGCTTGCGCGAAGTCAGCACGGCCTTCCAGCACACCCACCGCGAGGCCAGCATTACCCGGAGGAGGAAGCTGGAGAGGATGCTCTCCGTGCGGAGGCGGGAATCTCAAGAAGGAGACGGCCAGAAGAGAGCCAGCTTCATCATGGTGAGGGACGTTCTTGCATCATGAAATATTCGAAATTGCATCATGAAATATTTGAAATTGCCCTGTACTGAGCCAGGTCACTGGTTTTTTCTTGCCAAGTCTTCTTTCCTATAACCTGGCAGTGACTTTTTAAGGTATCTGTGTGTGTGTGTTAAGTGCCGTCAAGTCGTTTCCGACTCATGGTGACCCTATGAATCAATGTCCTCCCAAGTGTCCTATCCTTAACAGCCTTGCTCAGATCTTGCAAACTGAGGGCTGTGGCCTCCTTTATAGAGTCAATCCATCTCTTGTTGGGTCTTCCTCTTTTCCTGCTGCCTTCAACTTTTCCTAGAATGATTGTCTTTTCCAGTAACTCCTGTCTTCTCATAATATGTCCAAAGTACAACAGCCTCAGTTTAGTCATTTTAGCTTCTAGGGTCAGTTCAGGCTTGATTTGTTCTAAAACCCACTGTTTTGTTTTTTTGGTGGTCCAGGGTATCCGTAACACTCTCCTCCAACACCACATTTCAAAGGAATCTACTTTCTTCCTATCAGCTTTCTTCATTGTCCAGCTCTCACACCCATACATGGTAATAGGGAATACAATGGCAAGGTATCTGGCAGCCCTGATATTTGGGATTATTCTTGCCCAGCTCAGAGGAGGCAGTTCACAACTTAACACATCTGTCAACCACAGGGGCGACACGAGGACCGAATTCAGCATTCGCGGGACCTCCAGATCATCGAGGCCTACCGGGAGCGCATCAAAGCCGAGAGCATTGCCGGCATGCTGAGCCAGGCTATCACCACCCATCACACCCTATACGCCATGTTTGGTACCACGGAGTTTTTTGAGTTTGCCCTGAAAAACCCATACAGTGTCCAGCACACGGTCACCATTGAGATTGACAACCCGGAACTCAGGTAGGAGTCATGGGAGGAGGAAGGGAGATACTCTTCTGTGTGACAAGACAACCTGTGTGACAAGCCATCATCACATGACACACAACAAATAAAACTTTGTTAGGTGTTGCGGAACACAGCCATGACAATGCTGCTGCAGTCGTCTTGTTTTTGGGCTTCCTAGAGGCTCCTGGTTGGCCACTGTGTGAACAGACTGCTGGACTTGGTAGGTCTGATCCAGCAGGGCCTTTCTTATGTTCTTATGAGATTTGGACTTCTATTCCCATCCCTTCCATATGAGATGCTGTGTAATGTAAGCTTGTTGCCCGTTGAATGGATTCCAGCTTCAAGGTCATCTGCAGGGGATGGGTGTTGCTGGCTTCAGATGACTGAAGCCCTGATATGTACTTGAGAGGCAAGATCACCCAGAGGTTCAACTCCCAAATGATATTGAGTGACGCAGGTGACAATAAATTCTGTCTCGTCATAGTCTTAGATCAGGGGTGGGTAACATGGCCTTTCTTATGTTCTTATGCCTCTGTGTAGCAACCCTGGACTCCCTTGGTGGTCTCCCATCCAAAAACTAACCTGGGCTGTCCCTGCTTAGCTTCCGAGATCTGACAACATCAGGCTAGCCTGGGCCATCCAGGTCAGGGTGCCTGCAACTTACACACCGTTAAAAAGCCCTGGAGAATAAAATGGCTTTGCAGCACTTCCTAAGGGTTTCCATAGACAGCACTTCCCACTTGCTCAGGAGCCCCATTCCATAAAGTAGGAGCCAGCCCCAAGAAAGCATGAGTCCCTGTGGATGGGGAGGCAGGTCTCCTTTAATTGAAGGAACACACCCAGAATGAGACTGCAAGTAGCCACACCCTGGTGGTCCCTTCCAACTCTATGGGCACCTTCACACATCCTGAATAAGGCACTTTCAATCCACTTTGGGGTGGGGCTGTGGCTCAGAGATAGAGCATCTGCTTGGCATGCAGAAGGTCCCAGGTTCAATCCCCGGCATCTCCAGTTAAAAGGGAGTAGGCATGTAGGTGATGTGAAAGACCTCTGCCTGAGATCCTGGAGAGCCATGGAGAGGGGCCGTGGCTCAGTGGTAGAGCATCTGCTTGGCATGCAGAAGGTCCCAGGTTCGAATCCCCGGCATCTCCAGTTAAAGGGACTAGGCGGGAAGGTGATGTGAAAGACCTCAGCCTGAGACCCTGGAGAGCAGCTGCCGGTCTGAGTAGACAATACTGACTTTGATGGACCAAGGGTCTGAATCAGTATAAGGCAGCTTCATGAGTTCGTGTGTTCACTTTCCATGCACTTTAGCGATGGGTTGCAAGTGGATTTTGCCTCAAATCCAGCCGCAGAGTGGATCGAAAGTGCATTATTTAGCATGTGTGAATGCGCCCTGCGATTCTATGATTCTATGAAATGGAGGCAGACTGCCAGGTCGCACAGAAAACAATCTTGCTTCGAAGCAGCTAACTGCCTCTGTGTGTGTGTTTTCTCTCTCTCTCTCCACCCACCCCCCACCAGTGTCATTGTGGATTCCAGAGAATGGAAGCATTTTAAGGAACTGACCAAAACCATCACCCCGCTGGAGGAGGACATGTTTCATCTGCATGAGAACCTGACACCTCAGGTCTACCTGCGCCCCAAGGAGACAGTGCACATCCCCTTTAAATACCAAGCCTTCACTACGGAGCACGGAGCCATGAAGCAGGTACGGGAAGGGTGGCCAAGCCCTGAGTTTTAAAAACATGTTCCGTGGTGCAGAGTGGTAAGTTGCAGTACTGCAGTCAAAAGCTCTGCTCACGACCTGAGTTCGATCCCGACGGGAGTCGGTTTCAGGTAGCCTGCTCAAGGCTGACTCATCCTTCCATCCTTCCATCCTTCCGAGGGCGGTGAAATGAGTACCCAGCTTGCTGGGGGTCAAGGGAAGATGACTGGGGAAGGCATTGGCAAACCACCCCATAAACAGAGTCTTCCTAGGAAACATCGGGATGTGACGTCACCCCATGGGTCAGGAATGACCTGGTGCTTGCACAGGGGACCTTTACCTTTACCTTTAGGAAGCTATCTCCATTCGAGAGCAATGCATTGTTGGGGTAGCATCCCAACCCAACCCCAGTTCCCATCAAGCTCTACAGGCCGTCTTTCCTCCATTCTCAGACTGCTGAACATTAGACTGTGTGCTCTTTACACCCTCCTCCCCAGAACTGCTAGCCCTTTGACAGTCTCCAGGAGGAAGCTGGAGAGAGCAGGCAGACCATAGAAACAAAGAAGAAGAGTTGGGTTTTATACCCCGATTTTCTCTACCTTTTAAGGAGAATCAAACCAGCTTGCAATCTCCTTCCCTTCCCCTCCCCACAACAGACACCTTGTGAAGTAGGTGAGGCTGAGAGAGTTCGGAGAGAACTGTGACTGGCCCAAGGTCACCCAGCAGGCTTCATGTGGAGGAGTGGGGAAACCAACCCAGTTCACCAGATTAGAGTCTGCTGCTCATATGGAGTATCAGGAAATCAAACCCGGTTCACCAGATTAGAGTCATAGAATCAGAGTTGGAAGGGACCACCAGGGTCATCTAGTCCAACCTCTTGCACAATGCAGGAAATTCACAACTACCGTCGCTCTTAACCACTACACCGTGCTGGCTCTCTCAAAGGCAAGTGTTTCACTGGGTCAGTTTTTCCACTCTGGATTGAAATCAAAGGAAAGCTTCTCTTTGCAAAGCTACATATAGAAGAAGAAGAGTTGGTTTTTACACCCCGCTTTTCTCTATCTTTAAGGAGTCTCAAAGAGGCTTACAATGGCCCCCCTATATCCCACTCCCAGATTCCAACTGATTGCCAGCCGCTCTCTGACAACCCTAGTTAGAACCCTTCCCTCTAGCAACCTTTCCTGGATTTTCAAAGCAACCACCTGAGCTGAAAGCTAGAGAGATGTGCGCAGTAAGGAAGCAGGAGCCATACCCTGCTGGCATATTTTAATAAATATAGACATGTGTGTGGACTGTAATCTGGCGTACCGGGTTCGATTCCCCACTCCTCCACATGAAGCCTGCTGGGTGACCTTGGGCCGGTCAACTGCCTAAGGTCATAGAATCAGCATTACTGACAGATGGCCATCTAGCCTCTGCTTAAAATCCTCCAGGGAAGGAGAGCCGACCACCTCCCGAGTAAGCCTGTTCCACTGAGTTGTCCCCCCGAATGCTAGATAGCGTCTTTAATATCCTGAGATATTTTAAAAACTGTTCACTTAACCCCGTGACTCTTTGTGCTTCCACGGGGCCTTCGCCTGATTCCCAGAACAAGGAGAGCGGATGCTTCGAGGCCAGGCAGCCAGCAGATGTAAGAGAGAACCTTCCCCCCAGCAGGCCTGTTTCCGACGCCACGGGACCCTGTGGCAAATAGGCGATGCTTTCATTGCATACCGTCTCTTTGATTTCCAGCAAGGTCCCACCGAGCTGACATTCAGCGACTGCAAGAAGGAAACTGCAGCCCCCTGGAAGTCCGGCGGCATGCAGACAAAACACATCAAGGTAATTTCCAAGCTGCGGGAAGGGCGGCAGTTTGAGGCAGCTGAGTTGGGCGAACCACGCACAGCTCTTTCCAGAGTTGCCTCTGTCACCTTCTTACCATATCCATTCTCCAAGCAGGTCAGGATGGCCTACATTTATTTACTGTCTTACGTCCCCTCCCACTTTTCTCCCAGTGGGACCCTAAGCGGCTGACTTTGTTGTCCTCTCCTCCATTTTATCCTCATAACAACCCTGTGAGGGAGGTGAGGCCGAGAGCGTGGGACTGGCCCAAGGTCACCAAGCGAGCTTCCCTGGCAGAGTAGTAGGGTTGCCAACCTCCAGGCACTAGCTGGAGATCTCCTGCTATTACCACTGGTCTCCAGCCGATAGAGATCGATTCCCCTGGAGAAAACGTCTGCTTTGGCCATTGGATACTATGGTATTGAAGTCCCTCCCCTCCCCAAACCCAGCCCTCTTCAGGCTCCATCCCCAAAATCTCCCATCAGTGGCAAAGAAGAATAAAAGTTGGTTTTTATATGCTGATTTTCTTTACCACTTAAGGGAGACTCAAACCGGCTTACAATCTCCTTCCCTTCCCCTCCCCACAACAGACACCCTGTGAGGTAGGTGGGGCTGAGAGAGTGTGACTAGCCCAAGGTCACCCAGCTAGCTTCATGGGTAGGAGTGGGGAAACATACTGTTAACCAGATTAGCCTCCGCCGCTCATGTGGAGAAGTGGGGAATCAAACCTGGTTCTCCAGATCAGAGTCCACCGCTCCAAACCACCACTCTTAACCACTCCACCACGCTGGCTCTCATGGAAGAGGGACCAGGCAACCCTACAGAGTAGGGATTTGAGCCTGGATCTCCCGCATCCTCGCTCGACACCGTCAGCAATACATCACAATGGGTCTCATATTCCTCGCCCTCGTTTTATTCTACCCCGTGAGCTGGGGTAGGATGAGGGAGAGAGATTGGCATGACTGAGGGTGAGAGATGGGATGAGGGAGAGAGATCGTCACTTGGAGAGCTTCCTTGCCGAGCAGAGACTGAACCTAAGCCCTGCCCTCTAGCCACGTTGTTCTTTCTTGGTGGCTCTGCCGCTTCTGGAGATAAAGACTTCCTGCATGAAGAATGGTTATCCTAGTAGGGGTAGATCGGCTACCCCCCCACGCATACACTCCCCCCCCCGCCTTTTCACGCTGTTCTTGGGGTTTACAAAGCGTGCAGCAACTCTGTTCACAATGGCATCGCTTAATCCTTATTAACGATTCCAAATGATTCGAGTGCCTCTTGTGAAAAGAGCATTAATCCATATTCTTTTCACTGGAGGCCCTTGAAATCATTAACAGGAAAAAAAAGGTTCTCTGCGTTTCTAAGGGGGGTGTTGCAAAGTTTATTTATTGCTCTTAGATCTGCCAAGATTCACTCTCCCCCACCCACCCCACCCAGGTGGCAGCCAGGGATACTCTGGCTATTTATGCAGGGCTGTTTCCCCTGCGGTCACCCCCGCCGACTGCTCTGTGCCTCGTTTTGATTATGCCTTTCCCGACCGTCAGAGGTTGCCTCACTCCCCCCACTCATTTCTGTGCGATTTGCCCGTGTTTTCCCGGTGCTGTTTTGGCGAGAATCCGGAAAACGCAGGCAAAATGCGTGGAAACGCGTGGGGGGAGTGAGTCGACCTCTGACTGTCGGGAAAGGCATGAATAATCAAAACTGACGGTGAAGGGGAGCTCGCCACCTCCCTGGGAAGCTGATCCCACTGTCGGACAACTCTTACTGTAAATAAATAAATAAAATCCTAATATCCCGCTGGTACCTTTCCGCCCGTAATTTAAACCCATTATTGTGAGTCCTATCCTTTACTGCCAACAGGACCGGCTCTCTGCCCTCCTCTAAGTGGCAGCCCTTCAAATACTTAAAGAGACCAATCATGTCCCCCCTCAACCCCCTCTACACCTTCATGACCCCCCATTAATAGTTTATTTTATTTATTTATTTATTTTGCAATTTCTAGCCCACCCTCCCTGGCCAAAGCCAGGGTGGGTAACGTCTTTTAAAACAGTGGTTTCCAAAGTTTTCGGGCCACCGCCCCCTTGGTTCCACAAACTCAACCCTGGCGCCCGCTACCCTATCCTTTACAAAGCTTAATTCAAAATAGGGGTTTGCATGACTCACTAAAGAAGATAATAACAATAAAATTTCAAAACAGTAACAATTAATTGCACATCTATTCAAAATCAAATTAAAACTTTTTAGTTGAAATTCATTCAACAAAACTGATAAACTTGATCCAGTGGTACCATCTCTTCAAAGACTGGAAAAAATGCTGATCGTTTCCACCAAATTTGCCAGCATGGTGCCATAGCTTGATCTATTGTCACTTAGTGAACAACAGTTGAAAGGGCCCACCTCTAGTGCCCCTGGCTGCCCCCTTGCTTCTTAGTGCTTCCCAGATAATCCTACCGCCCCCCAGGGGTGGTATTGCCCACTTTGGGAACCACCAATTTAAAACATACATCAGGGAGATACTAGCTGATACCGCATCAGTATCGCCTTTTATGACAGCAGTGGCTTCGTCTTCCCTTAATCTCTTCCCACCCACCCCTTTTGGTTGATGGCCAGGTCTCCTTCACGCAAAAAAAAAAAAAAAAGGACAGTATAGGATGCCAACAAATATGTCTTGTTGTTTCAACGTTAAACAAGTACCATACACAATAAGTTATGCATGATCGCCAAATAGTCTGGAGATATGCAATAAGCAGCTCAGAGTTTGGCCAAATGTCGCTCGAAGCCAGGGCATGGTCGGCCGCCTTTAAGTTACAGCTTAAGGTGCATTTTAGCACTCAGGGGCTCCTAGCTTCTCTGAAGTGCAACCCTTTTAAATCCTCATGGCAAAAAATCTTAGACGAGAAATTGTTGTTGTTGAGCTTCTTGCAGGATATGTTATTAGATCTTGGGAAAACGGAAGCTTTCACCACAATTAAAAAGCACATTAAAGAGCTTGATTATAACAGCACTACTTTTCGTGCTCGCCGCATTTGTTCATCCCAGTTTTTCGCAATACCACCACCACGTGGTTTGCCCGCTTATACTTATTATTTGGCAACTCCTCATATTTCTAGAGCCTTCTGTTTAGCCAGACTGAATGCCAACCCCTCAATGGTTATGCAAGGCAGAATTTTGAATATACCATACCCAGACAGGACCTGTCCTTGCTCTCCTGGCTCTATTGATTCATTAGCTCATGCCCTCTTGGAATGACGCTTCTATGAGGAACTTTGATCACGTTATGTCTCTCCCCTTTTAACATACAAATCGAATGCCTCTGTCTCTGGCATAATGCCTTTTTTATTAAGTGACAGGGATCCCAAGCCTACATTGTCAGTGGCGAGAATTATTTCAGTCCTTATATCCCTCAAACATTAGATTTACGCTGCTCAAGATCAATGGATCAAGGAGCTTCTAAGGGATAAAGGAAAGGCAATAATCAGCTTCCAACACTTGTGATATATTCCTCAAGCAAACTTGCTGTAGAACAAGGTGGTAGTCGACTTCACAAAAACATCCAATGGCACACGATTCACATCAGCACAGATGGTCTTCTAGCAAATATACCATCCCGTTCTAAAACGTCCTCGACGTGCCCGTTGTAAACTTCTCATCACGGAAATAGTAATTAATCTTGACAGCGATTGCATTTACATTCTTCAGAGATGGTATGTTATTGTACCACTTTGAAGAATGTAAATGTGAAAAAGAACGTTATTGTACATCTTTTAAATTTTGCATGCATATTTAGTGTGGGTGTTAAGTGCCGTCAAGTTACTTTCGACTCATGGCAACCCTATGAATCAATGTCCTCCAAAATGTCCACTCCTTAACAGCCTTGCTCAGGTCTTGCAAATTGAGGGTTATGGCTTCCTTTCTTGAGTCAATCCATCTCTTGTTGGGTCTTCCTCTTTCCCTGCTGCCCTCAACTTTTCCTTGCATGATTGTCTTTTCCAGTGATTCTTGTCTTCTCATAATGTGTCCAAAGTACGACAGCCTCAGTTTAATCATTTTAGCTTCTAGGGTCAGTTCAGGCTTGATTTGATCTAGAACCCACTGATTTGTTTTTCTGGCGGCCCAGGGTATCCGTATAGAGGTGGGTTTTTTATATATTTACAGGTCTCCTTCACAGCCCACGGCAGCAGCAAGCCCATTGCCGTCCTCAGTGTTGACGTGGAATTCCAGCCCCATGTGATAGACCAGACCTTCCGCTTCTACCACCCAGAGCTCACCTTCCTGAAAAAGTCCATCCGCCTGCCTCCCTGGCATACATTTCCAGGTAGCCCTTGCATGTGTTTTCATGAGTACCTTTCCCGACTGAGCGAGGTCACAATGAGCAGTGATGTGTTAAACGCAAGCCATTCCAAAGTAAGGCATTGCTGTCGGCATAACTGGAGCAGCGTGGGTCCATGCCTCCATACCAGCTTCGGCGCTGGTTTTGATACGAGCAGCTCCTGTGGGCCTCGTGGGGGTCTCACGTGTCCCTCTTGTCCTCGTCAGGAGCCCCCGCTGGAGTGCCAGGCGGAGAACCAGAGATGTACGTGCGCTGCAGCGATCCCAACGTCATCTGCGAAACCAAGAAAATGGTACCGTGGGCCCAAAGTGACATTGAATGTCCTTGGGGAGGGTTGCGGCTGATGGGGCTGGCGAAGGCAGAGGGCAGGGCGCTTGTTGCCACTGCCCAGCTGGCAATCCTCAAGGTCTGTCCCCAAGGCTTGTTGGGCTGCTCTGCGGAAAGCAGAAGTCCTAGGCAGTGAGGGGCTGTCACAGAGAGGGCGGAGAGCCTACTTGGCTTAACTGTGGGTTGCTTAGCTTAGTGGTTTAGAAACTGGGTATTCTGGAATTTGTAGAACTGAGATTAAGAACGATAGCCACTGAGCTTCCAGAAAGAAGAAGAAGAGGGGAGGGGCCGTGGCTCAGTGGTAGAGCATCTGCTTGGCATGCAGAAGGTCCCAGGTTCAATCCCTGGCATCTCCAGTTAAAGGGACTAGGCAAGTAGGTGATGTGAAAAACCTTTACCCAAGACCCTGGAGAGCCACTGCCGGTCTGAGTAGACAGTACTGACTTTGATGGACCAAGGGTCTGATTCAGTATAAGGCAGCTTCATGTGTTATCATGTGTTAAGAGAAGAGTTGGTTTTTATATGCCAACTTCCTCTACCACTTAAGGGAGACTCAAACCGGCTTACAATCACCTTCTTTTCCCTCCCCACAACAGACACTCTGTGAGGTAGGTGGGGCTGAGAGAGCTCTCACAGAGCTGTGACTTGCCCAAGGTCACCCAGCTGGCTTCGTGTGGAGGAGTGGGGAAACAAATACAGTTCACCAGATTAGCCTCCGCCGTTCATGTGGAGGAGTGGGGAATCAAACCCGGTTTTCCAGATCACTGCTCCGAACCACTGCTCTTAACCACTGCACCATGCTGCTGCTCTTCTGCAGTGCAACAGTGAAATGTTAGCTATGGTGCAACAGTTTCTGACTCATTAAGGCTGTGTACGAATGTAAACATCCATCTCAGAAAGTACCCAGAATCTACAGCAACATGTAGTCTAGAGGCATGCCAAGAACGGATGTAGTAGCTAGGGTTGGCCTTTGCCAGCAACCCCAGGAGCTTTCTAGGGGCAGAGCCCTGGAAAATAGTGTCCCTGACAATGTGATGTCAATTCCACAGAAAAGCCTGAAAGTGATGTCATGCACACCCGTGCTGCTCTGGGAATCCCATAAATCTCTTTGGTAAAGGCCGTAGGGATTGGTGGAATTCCTAGAGCAAACAGGGTGAGTGTGTGTGGTGTCACTCCAGGGGTTTTGCTTGGAAAGGATGTCACAACAATAACGACACTGTTTTTCTACCCCTTTTCTTCCCACTACTGCATTGATTAATGGCAGACAACTGGGTGCAGCAGCTGGGGAATGGCAACTGGCAACCCTGGTTGTACAGGGGTGGACTGATTGCTGCCTGGCAGCTGGCAACCCTGGTGGTACAGCGGGTGGATTCCAGTGTTGCTGGGCAGTCCTGACTCTCTCGTCTACGGAAAGTAACTTTTTCCAGGTACAGGAGTGAACTGTGGCTTCAGTTTTAATTGAGGGGGGAAATGTGTTTCAGGTACTAGGGTTTTGTGAAATCCTGGCTAAAAAAAGCTAGCCAGATGTTGCAATCTTGTCTTAACATTCCCACTCAGGGGCCAGGCGAACCACAGGACATTTTCCTAAAAGTCGCTGGAGGACCGAGCCCACAGATCAAGAGATTCTTTGTGGCGATCTACACGTAAGTCAGAAATCACTCCAGCCCTGGGACAGCAACTTGCAAACATATGTACATTTACTTTGGAGCAAGTCTTATTGAGCTTAGCAAGACTTTCTCCTGCGCAAACTAGCATAGGCTTAGACTAAGATAGAGTAAGGGTCTGATTCAGTATAAGGCAGCTTCATGTGTTCATGTGTTCAAGATTCTTTCCAGCTTCTGGCTTTGGCAAGGGTTCCTGAGTTTCCGCCATTTTGACAAGGATATGAAAGACAGCTTGTTGTTCTGCCCATCGCTGCAGGGATCCCTGGCTGGCCGTCCCAACTCAGATCTGGCAGTTCTACCTCCACTCGCTGCAGCGGGTCGATGTTGGCTGCATGACGGGGCAGCTGACCCGCCTCTCGCTGGTGCTCAGAGGGACTCAAGCCATTCGGAAGGTGAAAGCGTATTCCTCGCAGCCACAGGAGTTGAAGGTAAGATCAAAACCTCGGGCTTGTTTCCCGTTTACCTTTTCCTACTTGGTTGCTGGACCAGAGGCGAGTTTTTACCTATTGGTAGATACAGTTGGGGCTAAGATGACATTTGATATATTCATTAGCAAGATTAGCAAACATATACATAGAAATGCGGTCTTAAAGATGGTAAAAGGTAAAGATAAAGGTGCAAGCACTGGGTCATTACTGACCTACGGGGTGACGTCACATCACCATGTTTACTAGGCTGACTATGTTTACAGGTTGGTTTGCCATTGCCTTCCCCAGTCATCTACACTTTACCCCCAGCTAGCCAGGTACTCATTTTACCGGCCTCAGAAGGATGGAAGGCTCAGTCAACCTTGAGCCGGCTACTTGAATCCAACTTCCATCGGGATCGAACTCAGTCACCCTTGAACTGGCTACCTGAAACCTACTTCTGTTGGGATTGAACTCAGGTCGTGAGCAGACTGCAATACTGCAGATTACCACTCTGCGCCACGGGGCTTCCTCTTAAAGATGGGCTGGAAATATTTTCTGATTATGAGAACTTTTTTAAAAAGTCATCTTCGGTATTTCCTCTAGCTGCTGCCTCTTTGGACCCATTTTTCCTTACCATTTCTGTCATCCAGCCAATTAGGGATCGCTCAGTGAACAATATGATCACTACACCGTGTAGCCAATTAGATGTGATTATTTGTCACCCAGGTCAAATGTACTCAAGAAAGAGGGCAGTATAAATGGTTGCTTTGATGGTTGCTTTGATAGGCGCTGTTGAAAAATTATCTGGGGGGGGGGGAAGAGGAGGGTGGTTTTTTTTTCTTTTCGCCCTGGCGGAAAACATTTCTGAAGCACCAGTGGGTGCTTTCCGCTCCGCTCTAATTTATAAGGAACAATAGGTGAAGTTTGACTGGAGAATGTGATTTGCCACCCGCTAGCACATTTGCTTCCGAAATTTCATTGACGGGTCCTATGAGAGGAACCGTCCACTAGGACGTTAAGGCCCGTTAGGGACTACAGACAATTTACTGCAGTAAAGCCTCCTCTGTAATTGTCTTTTGATAAAAGCCATCCTATGGAGGGAACAGTGGCCCGAAACCCCCGGAGGGCAAGACATCTGAATTAACGAGGCTATCTAGAGACTAATAATTTCTTTAGAATGCATTTAGTCATAATTATAAATGTGAATAATAAGAGAAACACAAATGCCATTACCCTCTCATAAATTAGGAGGGGGGGGGGAAACCCATTGTTTAAATGCACCAAGGGGGGCTTTAAAGGAGCGACTAAGACAAAGGAACTAGATCCCTTACATAACTCAATGCGTGGCTTATGAATGAAGTTCTAAAACAGGGGTGTCAAACTCAATTGTTATGAGGGCTGGATATGACATAAATGTCACTTGTTCGGGCCGGGCCATGCCTTGCTGGCCCAGTTTGAGAATGTGGGGAGGGGGTGGCTGGCTCGCGCGCCGGATAAGATCTCCCACAGGCCTTATGTTTGACACCCCTGTTCTAAAGCTTCAATCAGAGATCAAGTCCCTCAAACAGAATGACTGACAGGTCTCGTTAGCTCGGTTGATCATAACTTCTACCAGCTCTATATCTAAAAAATGTGCATGTGCTGTCGGGATGAGGGGTTGAGGCCTGGAGGCCTGGAACAAGTTCCTGCTCAGCTGTGGGGCTCCCTTGCTTGAGACCGTTTGTCACATTGAACGTCGTTCTAACCTTGTTAGGTTCCGATGTTTAAACATGGGTATCTTGTAATCCATGCCCTTCGGGGCCAGGCGAAGAAGAGCTCTTCAATACGGAATATTAATAATCATGGCATGAGAAGCCGAAGCGGGAGCGGATTAGCCCCACAGTTCCTCCCGATGGAATGGTATTTCTGCTTGTCGAAGAGGGTGGCAATTTCTGCTGATTCCCTCCTGCTGGTGCAGACCCCCTGTCCCGCTTTGACCCTTATTCTGTTCCTGAGGTCCTCTAACTCTCCCTGGAACAAAATTTCGTGGGGCTCAGTGGGCTGCAACAAGAATGGGAAGCGGGAAAGTCCAGCTACACGAAGTCCACAGATGACTGGATAATGCCGATACTTCGGTAGGGTTGCCAGGTCCCTCTTCGCCACTGGCGGGAGGGTTTTGGGGCGGAGCCTGAGGAGGGCGGGGTTTGGGGAGGGGAGGGACTTCCCTAGAGTCCAATTGCCAAAGTTGCCATTTTTCTCCAGATGTACTGTTCTCAATCGGCTGGAGATCAGTTGTAATAGCAGGAGATCTCCAGCCAGTACCTGGGAGGTTGGCCACCCTATACTTTGGACACAGCTTCAGGGTGTCATGGTTTGGGACTCGGTGTGTTCAGTGATACTTTGCAAGCGGAGAGGTTGTCACTATGTGGACAGCTCAGGATGGAGATGTCGTTCAACCCTGCGGAGTGGACTAACCTTCACTGCCGCCCTTGCCCTCTGCATATGCACCACCAGTAACGACCAGAGCAAGTGGCGTGAGTCCGGGAGCGCACAGGGGTGCTAAAGGAGGACACAAGGAGTCTGACCTGTGACTAGAGTCCAGCAGTGTTAAGCAGGTTTGGATCAGATCCCCCAAGGCTAGGCCTGGCTGCTCAAGGCCTGGAACTCCCCAAAGATGTCAGACCCACGTTCACTTCAGTACACGTTTAAATCATCCTCTCATTTACATTCCAAAGCTGGAGCCGAAGGGAGAGCGGATTAGCCTCCCCCATGGCCTGATCATAGGATACCAGGGAGGTCCCTTTCAGAAAAGCCTCGCTGGCGTCTGTAACAGTTTGGATTAACCTCCCGGAGGCTCCTACACCTGATAAGTCACCGGTGTGAGCTCCAAGTAAACACCGGCCAGACTTCCGTCGCCTATCCGTCTCTCCTCTTGACGAGAGTATCCTGGGCTCCTTTCTTATATTCACAATGTCAGCTTTGAAGGGCAGAGGCCTGACCTCGGCTCCCCTTTACTGGTCAGCTAATTAAATTCCTTGGTCGTCCGCTTTTTCAGCCCGAGCAGGATCTATGCTCTTGTGAACGTGGTGGCACACAGATGGAATATGTGCCTCATATGCTACAGGTTTAGGACCTGTTGTGGGTACGAGGAAATGTGCGCACGAGATGAGGCCATAGCTGAGTGGTCGCCCTCATACCTGACATGCAGGAAGTTCCCAGGTTTGGTCCTTGGAATATTAGGAAAAAATTTTTAACAGTAAGAGTTGTTTGGTGGTGGAATTGGTTACCTAGGGGGGCGGTGAGCTCCCCCTCACTTGGCAGACTTTAAGCAGTAGCTGGACAAACACTTGTCAGGTATGCTCTAGGCTGATCCTGCATTGGGCAGGGGGTTGGACTAGATGGCCTGTATGGCCCCTTCCAACTCTATGATTCTAGTGGACGAACACTTGTCGGGATGGTCTAGACTGATCCTGCGTCAAGCAGGGGGTTGGACTAGATGGCCTGTATGGCCCCTTCCAACTCTATGATTCTATACCAGTTGAAGGCTCACAGGACTCAACTACATGTTACATTTTTTTTCCAGGTTTATCCCCATGTCCAGTTGACAATTGAGGTCTTGGAGTTTCATGCTCGGAGGACCAGTTGTGCGGGGCCCCAGTTTAGAACCATGGTATACAGGGAAAAGGGGCTTAAGTCTTCACCAACCATGCCACTGAGCAACAGCACCAAGCAGGCGGGCACCCGTCCACACAGATGAAAATCAAATTTTGACTGCCATTTGTTTCGGATTTTGGGTTCCCGCGAGCCGCTTTTGGAACCCCATTTTGTGGCATGAAAACCAGAATAAAAATATGATAACCAAACTCCCTCGTCTCTTTCTCCTCCCTGCCAGGTAGACCCAGAAGGCGTCTTCATCCTCCCTGCCAATGGGGTGCAGGATCTGCACGTTGGCATCAGGCCTCAGAGACCCGGCAGCCAGTTTATCTACCTCAACCTGGTGGATGTTGAGTACCACCAACTCGTCTCGTCCTGGCTGGTGTGCGTCTCTTGCCGACAGCCCCTCATCTCCAAGGTAGTTGAGTTGACTTTGGTGGTGGCCCTTTTCCTTTCCCCAGGGTCTGGCTGGGCCACTCTTTCCCGAACCTTTAGGATGATGGGAGGGGTGTGGCTCAATGGTTGAGCATCTGCTTGGCATGCAGAAAGTCCCAGGTTCACTCCCCAGCATCTCCAGTTAAAGGGACTAAGGAAGTAGGTGATGTGAAAGACCTCTGCCTGAGACCCTGGAGGAGTCTCCAGTTAAAGGGACTAAGGAAGTAGGTGATGTGAAAGATCCATGCCTGAGACCCTGGAGAGCTGCTGCCGGTCTGAGTAGACAATACTGACTTTGATGGACCAAAGTTCTGATTCAGTATAAGGCAGCTTCATGTGTTCATGATAAGGGATCCAGGGCTGGCGAGGAAAAGATCCTGAGTCACCAGGCTTTTTCACTCTAGCATCCAAAATCTGAAAGATTGGGCATTACCAGTTTAGAACTAGAAACCCTGTGTAGGCCAAGCACCGGTTCTTTCACCAGGCCCCATGTCAAGGGTGTCATTGAGAGAAGGGCAGGAGTGAAGATGACTGCCCCTCCCACTTCAGTTCCCCAGCGTGGTGTAGTGGTTAGGAGCGGTCAACTCTAATCTGGAGAACTGGGTTTGATCCCCCCACTTCTCCACATGAGCGGCAGACTGTAATCTGGTGGTTTCCCCACTCCTACACATGAGGCCAGCTGGGTGACCTTGGGCTAGTCACAGTTCTCTTCGAGCTCGGTCAGCCTCATCTACCTCACAGGGTGTCTGTTGTGGGGAGAGGAAGGGAATTGTGAGACGATTTGATTCTCATGAACACATGAAGCTGCCTTATACTGAATCAGACCCTTGGTCCATCAAAGTCTACTCAGACCGGCAGCTGCTCTCCAAGATCTCAAGGCAGGGGTCTTTCACATGACTTCCTTGCGTAGCCCTTTAACTGGAGATGCCAGGGATTGAACCTGGGACCTTCTGCATGCCAAGCAGATGCTCTACCACTGAGCCACGGCCCCTCCCCAAAAAGCCTCTCCTTAAAAGGTAGAGGAAATCAGCATATAAAAACCAACTCTTCTTCTTCTTCCTCAAAAGCATTTCTATTTCTTGTGACAGCAAAGCAGTCGGCTTGGCAGCCAGGAGGAAGCCTCTGCCTTGGCTGGAGGTTATATACATTCCAGGAGCCTTTCCTGGTCTGCCCAGCTGGGGCTCTGGCTCTGATATTTTCCAGCCACTCAAAGACATCAAGTGGGAGCATGCGCCCTCCAGGCCCACAGCGACTGCTGCTTCCTGTGGTCCTTTCTGAAGACCCACCAGCATGGCTGTGCCCCATTGATTTTTCCCACTCACCTCTCTCTCCACAACCTCACTGTTATGGATTGCTGGGTAAATCAGTCTTGTTTGCCAAACAGATTTTAAGCTGTCTGGGCAGGAAGGGCTGTAGCTCAGGGATAGAGCGACTGCTTGGCATGCAGAAGGTCCCAGGTTCAATCCCCAGCATCTCTAGTTAAAAGGATTAGGTGGTAGGTGATGGGAAAGACCCTGGAGAAGCCTCTGCCCATCTAGATAGACAATATTGACCTTGATGGGTCAATGGTCTGCTAGGGAGGGGATGTGGCTCAGTGGTAGAGGCTTTGCTTTGCACGGAGAAGGTCCCAGGTTCAATCCCTGGCCTCTCTAATTACAAGGATCAGGTAGCAAGTGATGGGAAAGACTTCGACCTGAGAACCTGGACAGCAGCTGCCAGTAAGAGTAGAGAAGACCGACCTTGATGGACCAAAGGGCCGATTCAGTATAAAGCAGATTCATTTCATGCATTCAGCATCTGATATGCTGAAGACAGTTGTACTCCTAGCAGAGTTGATGGTTATCTGTATGACTGTTATCTGCATACGATTAAGGCAGGAATGATTTGTTAGATCAGTTGGCGTCCCCCTTCCCCTTTTCTTTTCTCCTTCCCTTCCCCCTTCCTCTTTTCCCTCCCCCTTTCCTCCCCCCCCTTTGCTGGTTCCTTAACTTTTCCCGGATTCTTCTGTCTCCACACCCTGAGGACTGTTATCCAGATTATTAATGGTCCTCTACTTAATGACCACCATGGACTACCTCACTATCAGGAAAACATTAGTATTAGTAGTCAGTTGAAATTAGATTGCCATCTTTTAACTGATGTGTGAAATGTTTTTAATTCTGCGTTTTAATCCTATGTTTTAATTTATTCTGTGTTGTATGTATGTATTGACGGTTGGAAGTCACCCTGAGCCTGCCTCGATTGGGAAAGGGTGGGGTATAAATAAAATAAAATGAGAATGTGAAGACACTAGCTCAGAGGGAGTCACCGCCTTTTTGGGAACCAGTGCAAATGCTTGTTTGGCTCATTCCCCTCTCCCCTTTATCTGCAGGCTTTTGAAATCGTGCTCCCCCCTGGTGGAGGCAAAGGTTCGAACAAGAGGATCACGTATACCAACCCCTACCCGACCCGGAGGATGTATTTTCTGCACACCAACCGGCCAGACCTCTTGCAGTTCAAAGAAGATTCCTTTGAGGTAGCATCCTCCGCTGACGGAAGAATTTATAACTTGGGAGGGAAAGTATGGAGTAGGTCCAAGAATTCCTTTATGGCAGAAGCACCCTTGTAGGGCTGGCACTTCAAGTGATCTTTATGTACAGGGGCAGTGGGTGTCTGTATATTGAGGGGCGACGTCCCCTCCGTGTGGGCTCTTTACACTCCAAGTAGTCTTATAAGGGGCGATTAACTATAAGGGGCGCTTTTGCCATCTTTTAATTGTTTATGACATGAAATGATGAATCCGGTAAAACGGCTATCACAGGCCAAACTGCAAAGAACGAACTGTCACGTCACCTCCCGTCACCTCAAAGCTATCCTGAGCGTGTGCCAACAAAAGACCAGCACTTTTAAGTCTTGCCCGATTCTTGGGACACACACATGCAGATCATGAGAGGAAGGGCAGGAAGGGTTGCGTCAGTGTTTGGGTCTCAGGACCCTTACATGCCCAGGGTAATGCCGATCGCCACTTTGGGGTCAGGAAGCAATTTTCCTCCAGGCCAGATTGGGCAGGGATCCTGGAGCGTTTTTGTTGCCATCTTTGGGGCATGGAGTAGGGGTCACGGGGGTGGGGTGGGGAGGCAGTTGTGAGTTTCCTGCATTGTGCAGAGGGTTGGACTAGATGACCCTGGTTGTCCTTTCCAGCTCTATGATTCTATGATTCTCCAAAATGTTCCACTTTGGCAGGATGGTGTTGTGGTACATGGCAACCAGGGGTGGACTGGGAAATTAAAATGAGCATATGTGGGGTTACCATTGCTGCTAAAGGGTCTAAGGCAAATGGCCTCCAAGGTGCTGGTAGAGTTGTTGGGCCAGCTTGCATCAGACTGCTGGTAGCCCTCTAGGGCAGCGGCCCACCGGGAAATTCCCCTGTTAAGTTCAATGGCCAGTTCGCACCTGTTGGCAACCAAGGCTGTTCCCATGTTGTGGTTGTTCACCAAGCTGCAGAGCCATGGGAAGTAGGATTGCCAGGTCCCATTTTGCCACCAGTGGGAGGTTTTTGGGGTGGAGCCTGAGGAGGGCGGGGTTTGGGGAGGGACTTCAATGCCGTAGAGTCCACTTGCCAAAGCGGCCATTTTCTCCAGGGGAACTGATCTCTGTCAGCTGGAGATCAGTTGTAATAGCAGGAGATCTCCAGCTAGTACCTGTGGGTTGGCAACCCTAATGGGAGGACATGTATGAATTGCCCCAAACCACTGCCTTGCTCTCCTCTTTTGTCCCTGCAGATTGGCAGAGGGGAGACCTACACCATCGGCCTGCGGTTCGCCCCCAGCCGGAGTGCCGGTGAGGAGGAAATTCTGATTTATATCAACGACCGTGAAGACAAGAACGAAGAGACCTTCTGCGTGAAGGTCACCTATCAGTAACAGGGAGGGTATGCAGACAGGCTTGGCTTGGCTGCTCTTCTGCTCTCCAGTGATCCATCAAACTCCCCGAGAGGCATAGCACAGTTCCTTTTACGATTCCCTGCTTCCAATAGGCCGCGTGCCCCTGAAGCATCCCCTGTTCACAAGTCGGCAGAGAGCAAAGGAGAGGGGCCTCCTCCTCCCCCTAGGCACCGGAGGGACACATGGCCCCTTCCTTCTGAGTTCTTTGCCCGCATCCAATCAAGCCCCTGCCAAGCCCATCTGATTGATTGCCCAAACGGATTCCTCGAACGTCAGCCCGACCTCCAGCGGTGTGGCCCGAGTCCTATCTGTTCTCTCCCCAGCTTTGGATCGAAAATTCATTTCTCTCGCTACGACATGTCACTCGTTCGGGGGAAGGGTGCTGTGGGCTTTCAGACCTTTAACACCGTTTGAGCTGGTTTGCAGATTTGGCGGGTTTTGTGGCGTTATTACTTTTTTCCCCCTCTCCCGCACGGGTTTGTTGGTTTTTTAAAAAGGAAAATAAAAGAAGAGCCACTTGGGGGTTCCAAGTCTTTGCTGCTGAACGGAAGATACAATTTGGGATGGGGGGAGAAGGAGGGGGGAGTGCTATTCAACGGGAGAGGGTGGGGGGAGCATGTTTTCGTAGGTAGGCAGGCTGGTTATCTGGAGCGAAAGGAAATAGGGTGGAAACTAGGCAGAGTTACTGCTACTTGTAGAAACCAACGCATTCCTCATCCGTCTAAAATATTTGATTCCAGGACTACAGTGCTTTTCTGGAGTACACTGAAGGCACATTTTGCGCTCTATTATTTTTTTGAAAGAAACATAGATTGTTTGAATCGGCTCCCAGAACCATAGACAGGCATTCTCCCTTTGCAACCGTGGCTGCCTGGTTATTTTATTGATTCTAATTCTACCCTGCTTTTCAAGCAACCATCTTCCAAAGCGACTCCCGCTAAGCAAGAGACTCAAAACGCTTCTCTGAGCTCGTTGGAGGAAGATTGGACTTTAAAAGTGTGTTGATTATTAATAAATGGCTCGATAGGAAAGTAAGTCTGAATCCGATCCAGTTGCAGGGCCCTGGTTTTGAAGCTGTCTTCTCAAGGGAGTGTTCTGGCTCCTGAATGCGAACGAATCCAGCCAAGGTGGATTACGGGTGGTCTCTGTGTCTGTAAGAGGCACTTGGTCAATGGAATGAAAACCGAGTCCCGAATAGAGATTCGAAGACTGAATAAAAGGGCCCCAGAGGTCGGAGCGTCTTAAAGACCAGATTGGCTAATCGTCCCGAAACAGACCACGGACAGAATTTCCATCTCAACGGCCCCTGGTACAAGCAGCAAAGAAGCCGACCGCCTGGATAATGACCAAGCCTTCGTTAGTTAATTGCCACTTATTTAATTCATGCAAAGAGGAGCGGGGGGAAAGGGAAACGAAAGTTGGAACAGACATTCAGGGGAAAAATCAGCTAAAAAGCTTTAGGTTCCCTCTCCCCCACAGTATTAAATCATAGCTGTGTACCAAACCAAATTGTGGAATTGGAGGATTAAAACCCAGTCATCTGAAGGTCACTGACAAAACGGCAATGCTAGGATCACCTTAAGTCTATGTGTGTTTACACCTTCCAGGTTTTTTTTTAAAAAAAACAAGAACAGCAGTTATGATCTTGGAGAAGAGTGAAAGGAACCCGTGAGTGATCCTTCTGTGGGGCTCCTGGACCAAATCCACTTACGCCTGATGCTAATCTTTGAGGCCACAATGGGTCTTCAGAAGCAAATGGCAACTCGTACTAATGCTTATCCCACATTCACCCTTGTTTGGTGTATGGACCACTGGTGACCGCCCTGAAGTGCAGTGAGCCAGCGTGGTGTAGTGGTTAAGAGCGGCGGACTCTAATCTGGAGAACCGGGTTTGATTCCCTGCTCCTCCACATGAGCGGCAGACTCTAATCTGGAGAGCTGGGTTTGATTCCCTGCTCCTCCACACGAGCGGCAGACTCTAATCTGGTGAACCGGGTTGGTTTCACCACTCCTACACATGAAGCCTGCTGGGTGACCTTGGGACAGTCACAGTTCTCTCCGAACTCTCTCAGCCCCACCTACCTCACAAGGTGTCTATTGTAGGAAGGGGAGGGGAAGGCGATTGAAAGCCGTTTTGAGACTCCTTAAAATTAGAGAAAATTGGGTTATAAGAACCACCCCTTTTTCTTCTTGGGGGAACAGAGGAATAAAAATGTGACTCCTTAAAGGTTGAGAAAACCGGCATATAAAAAACAACTTTTCTGTTCATGTCCAGATCCCAGGAATACATGGACACATGGAGCTGCCTTATACTGAATCAGATCCTAGTCCATCAAAGTCAGTATGGTCAACTCTGACTGGCAGAGGTGCTCCAGGTTCTCAGCCAGAGGTCTTTCGCATCACCCCCTACCTGATCTTTTTCAACTGGAGTCGCCAGGAATTGAACCTGGGACCTTCTGCGTGCAGAGCAGATGCTCTGCCAGTGAGCCACGACTGCTCAAATCAAAGCAACAAACCATCTCGCTTAGTCTACAAATGCTGAGCTGAACGGCTGGGTGCTGCAAGCCCCGTTCCAAGAGACTCAAAGATGGGCAGCATGAGGGGGTCACATATGTGTCAGCCGCATCGTGCCGCCCTCTGAGATTTCAGGATCTCCGTGCTGCTTTAATGCTAGCCTCTCCCTTTCTCCCTTTGCAGAGAAGATGCTTCCTCAGCAAAACTGGATCCAGTAGTTCAGGAAACTTCAATTACCTAATGTCCCTAGACAACCTAATTGCAAACCCACTCGAGTTTAATGCAATTTCAAAAAGCGAAAGAAGAAGTTTTTCTAAGGACCTCAATAAAAGCTTTTTTAAAAAAATACTGGAAAGTGTGTTCAGTTTTCAAGCACTTCTTGGAAAGAGACTGATGGTGAAAGCAGTTCTAACCCATTGACTGTCACTTTTATGACTTCAAAAAACTCCCCAAAGAATTAACTTTCTTGCCTTGCGAGCTCACCGAGCAGAACTGTTATCGTACAAATTCTTCCAGCAAATGTCTCTCCCATTAGATGCAAAATTATGAAATGTCTTTTTCCTAATTACAGTACTTTTCTTATGAGCCATCTAATTTTGATAGACATACGATCAGTTGATGGGGCGGAGATGGATTATCATATATAGCCCTATGACAGCCAGCGTGGTGCGGTGGTTAAGGTGTTAGACTGGGTGTGTTAAGTGCCATCAAGTTGCTTCCAACTCAGGGTGACCCTGTGAATCAATGTCCTCCAAAATGTCCTATCTTTGACAGCCTTGCTCAGGTCTTGCAAACTGAGGGCCATGGCTTCCTTTATTGAGTCCATCCATCTCTTGTTGGGTCTTCCTCTTTTCCTGCGGCCCTCAATTTTTCCTAGCATGACTGTCTTTTCCAGTGACTCTTGTCGTCTCTTGATGTGCCCAAAATACGACAGCCTCAGTTTAGTCATTTTAGCTTCTAGGGTCAGTTCAGGCCTGATTTGATCTATAACCCACTGATTTGTTTTTTTGGCAGTCCACGGTATCCATAACACTCTCCTCCAACACCACATTTCAAAGGAATCTACTTTCTTCCTATCAGCTTTCTTCAATGTCCAGCTTTCCCACCCATACATAGTAATAGGGAAAACGATGGCATGAATTAACTTAATCTTGTTAATGTGTTAGACCAGGACCTGGGAAACCCAGGTTCGAATTCCCACTTGTGCCATGGAAACTTGAGGGGTGACCTTGGGCCAGTCACACAGACTCAGCCTCAACCCTGGCAAGTATTTGGATGGGAGACCTCCAAGAATACCAGGGGCGTGACATGGAGGCAGGCAGTGGCAAACCGCCTCTGAAGGTCTCTTGCCTTGAAAGCCCTATGACATGGGTTCTCAACAAGGGGGAATCCCCCCCGGAGGGAATTTTAGGGTTCCAGGGTGGGAATTGGGACCACTATTCAGCAAAGTGTGATGTCCTGTCGATTATGTACAATCTGTAAAACTGTGGTTTGTTTTTTTGAGTTAGACTATCTTGGCAAGGGGGGAATTATATTCTGAAGAAGAAGAAGAAGAAGAAGAGTTGGTTTTTATCTGCTGGCTTTCTCTGCCACTTAAGGGAGAATCAAACCGGCTCACAACCACCTTCCCTTCCCCTCCCCACAACAGACACCCTGTGAGGTAGGTGAGGCTGAGAGAGCTGTGACTTGCCCAAGGTCACCCAGCTGGCTTTGTGTGGAGGAGTGGGGAAACAAATCCAGTTCACCAGGTTAGCCTCCGCCGCTCATGTGGAGGAGAGGGGAATCAAACCCCGTTCTCCAGATCAGACTCCACTGCTCCAAACCACTGCTCTTAACCACTACACCACACTGGATCTCGAATGGTGAAAGAGGGGGATGGAGCAAAAAAAGGTTGAGAGCCACTTCCCTATGAAGTCACCACAAATCAGCTGTCACTTGATGGCAAATATATATATATATATATAGCTGTACATCTTTGAGGGGGAAAGGTTGTGGTCAGTGAGGGTCATGGAAGCCGAAGACAGCAAGGGTGCTGTGGCTCCGTGGTAGAGCATCTGCTGGCATGCATTTCTGCATTCAAAGGATTCAGGGCATGCATTTCTGCATTCAAAGGATTCAGGGCATGCATTTCTGCTTTCAAAGGACCAAGCAGTGGGTGATGTGAAACACCTTCAGTGTGAGACCCCGGAAAGCCGCTGCTGGCTCCCGCTCTCCAACCGGTTAATTAACCGATATATGCAAATGCAAGATTTGGAAGGTCTGAGATAACATAAGATAAAGGAAACATTGTCAGAAGGGAAAGACCCTTGCTTGCTTCTGTTTGCCATCCTAATTAGCACCTACCGAGGAAAACAGACTTTCTGCTTGTGCCTTTCATC
Organism: Euleptes europaea; assembly: GCF_029931775.1. Taxonomy (NCBI): domain Eukaryota; kingdom Metazoa; phylum Chordata; class Lepidosauria; order Squamata; family Sphaerodactylidae; genus Euleptes; species Euleptes europaea. The sequence goes on along the minus strand of NC_079330.1, from coordinate 13,311,608 downwards.
TGAAGCCCTCAGTGGCGACTTGAGCTTGTGATGCCGTTTTCCTGGGCGCAGTTCACACATTCCCTTGCTGATCCTCAAGTGTAGAGAATGAAGAAGAGTTGGTTTTTATACGCCGACTTTCTCTACCACTTAAGAATCAAACCAGCTTACAATCGCCTTCCCTCCCCCTCCCCACCACAGACACCCTGTGAGGTAGGTGGGGCTGAGGGAGCTCTAAGAGAGCTGTGACTAGCCCAAGGTCACCCAGCTGGCTTCATGTGGAGGATTGGGGAAACGAATCCAGTTCACCAGATTAGCCTCCGCCGCTCAGGTGGAGGAGTGGGGAATCAAACCCGGTTCTCCAGATCAGACTCTACCGCTCCAAAGCACCGCTCTTAACCACGCTGGCTCTGTAGGGGTACAGCCCATGTGTGAAGCAAGAAACGGGAAATCTCTTCCACTGCTGTTTACTGTCTGCGCCCTATATGGCATGTGAAGTACCAGCCAGGGTGCAATTTGGTAAACACCCTGCCATTTTCGTCCCAAATGGAAGTCAGCATCAGACAACAGCAGTAGAAAAGAGCAAGAGTCCAGCAGCACCTTAAAGATGAACAAAATTTCTGGCAGGATATGAGTTTTCGTGAGCCACAGCTCACTTGTTCAGAAAGCTCATACCCTGCCAGGAATTTTGTTCGTCTTTAAGATGCTACTGGACTCTTGCTCTTCTACTGCTACAGACAGGCTAATGCAGCTACCCATCGTGATTTATCAGCGTAAGACAACGCGACTGACAGTAATGTGCTTTTGTTTCCCAGCAATCTTCCGTTACTCTTTGCCACTCGTTCCAATTAATCCCAGGGCATACTGGGTGATTTAGGAGCCCCGTGGCGCAGAGTGGACAGCTGCAGTCCTGCAGTCCAAGCTCTGCTCACGACCTGAGTTCGATTCCGACGGAAGTCGGTTTCAGGTAGCCGGCTCAAGGCTGACTCAGCCTTCCATCCTTCCGAGGTCGGTAAAATGAGTCCCCAGCTTGCTGGGGGTCAAGTGAAGACGACTGGGGAAGGCACTGGCAAACCACCCCGTAAACACAAGTCTGCCTAGTAAACGTCGGGATGTGATGTCACCCCATGGGTCAGGAATGACCCGGTGCTTGCACAGGGGACCCTTACCTTACGTACATATACTGGGTGATTAAATAGAATTGTAACATTGTCCGGGGGTGTGTGTGCTCAAAAGAGAACATTTTCCCCCAAAGCAGTAAACCTTTAGACCATCGATCCCCCCCAATTTCTGTTCCAGATTGAAAGTGCCGGGATAAAAGGAAGAACTGCTTTTGAAGAGTTTTGGTGTGACGGTTCCTGACACTTAATGGTTGTTATGCAGCCAACGTCTCTCAGTTAAGCCATCTCCTTCATTTTGCTGCAGTGCTGTGGCCACCTGTCAGGAACGCAGCCCCTCTTGCGCGTACCAATTCCGCCACGACGTCTTCATTAGGAAGGACTCACATGGCCATGTAATGAGTCAGCTCCTCCCCGGCTATGGCCGTTATCACAGTCGATCATGCGCCGCCTTTCAGATCGGACTAATAAAGCGCACCATTTCGACAGGCTTCACTTCCGATGCTGCCCCCTGGTGCATTTGTGCGCCTTCCCCCAAACTTGAAAACGAGGGCTGAGGCTGGCCTGATCTTTGAGCTTCAAAACAGCGCTCAAGGAAGATCTCTCCCCGCAGTGAACCAGCAGTGTAGCGGTTAAGAGCGGCAGACTCTAATCTGGAGAACCGGGTTTGATTCCCTGCTCCTCCACATGAAGTCACGTTTCTCTCCGAACTCTCTCAGCCCCGCCGCCTTCACAAGGTGTCTGTTGTGTGTGTTAGTAAAGACTAACAAAATTTCTAACAAAAGCTTTCGTGAGCCACAGCTCACAGGGTATCTGAAGAAGTGAGCTGTGTGGCTCGCGAAAGCTCATACCCTGCCAGAAATTTTGTTAGTCTTTCAGGTGCTACTGGACTCTTGCTCTTTTCTACCACTGTTGACAGACCAACGCGGCTACCCATCGTGATCCGACTCTTCAAATTTGTGCACTTTAATCTGTTTAAATCCCACTTTAATGAGTTTTAATCTCACCGGGCATATTTTGCATCCTTACAACCCGGCTGTTGCATTGCCAGTCGGCGAGTCTGAGGAGGTCAGGCGGGATAGAAATGTTTTAAATAAAGAAACAAATGAGATCTCACCGGTCCTCGACAGTGACTCTGACCGCCACACCTCCCTGGCTCTTCTAAGTCAGATCGGTGCTCTCCGCTTTCCTACCCGGCGAAGGAGCTGGCAGCAAATGCCAAAGATTAATCATCGAGCGCAAATAGCATTCCCCCGTCTTTATGGTGGATTAGCTGGACAAATTAGCAGCTCTCATTAATGCATGTGCTGAGCTCCCGGAGACTGATTGAAAGTGACAGCTGATATTTTGTCAAAATTATTAGCCTGTCCACCATATGCGGCAGCCCTCCTTGCTTGGGTTATTAAAGTAGAGTAGCAGAATAATTTTTATTACATTTTTCTCAAAACTTTTTTTTGTTAAGGATTATCAACGAGCTGGAGGTGAATCCTTGAGTCCCCCGAGCCAGACACCACTGAAGGTAGATCACAAGAGTGGCAGAGGCCGTGGCTGAGTAGTAGAGCATCTGCTTGGCATTCGGAAGGTCCCAGGTTTGATTCCTGGCATCTCCATTAAGGATAAGCCCCAGATGATGTCTCCACGTGGGATAGGGTTGTGAACCTCCAGGTAGTAGCTGGAGAGCTCCTGCTATTACAACTGATCTCCAGCTGATAGAGATCAGTTTACCTGGAGAAAATGGCCACTTTGGCAATTGGGCTCTATGGCATTGAAGTCCCTCCCCAAACCCCACCCTTATTGGATGCCCGGAAACACGTGGGTGAGTGCCATAGCATCCTTGGACACCATGTTGAGGATCACTGCTCTATGTTCCCCTATACTTATGCTTCTCGAATTCCGCAGCAACTATCAGTGGATCCATTTTCTGATAATTTCCTGGGCCCCTGACCCCACCAGAGCATAGCTTGCTTGCCTCGCTATATCCGTGGAGCTCCTAATGGGTTTTAAAGCCTGGCCTTAAATCTGCATCACCCTTGAGTGAAAGGTTGGTATCGCTTCATCTGCCTCCTCGCCGCAGCTCCGAATAGAAAACACTCCCATAAAACCCAGTGTGCGGGAACGTTCATTTGCTGCTTTTTCCAGCCGGCAAGATTCGCCACTCTGGGTCGGCCATAAATCCCGCAGCCGGGATTTGCCGCCCATTAATTGGCATGTGTATTTTATTTTATTTTTAAATCTAATTAAGGCTGTCACATTACGGCTCCGTGTAGCTCATGTCACACACCGGCGAAGCGTGCCACAAGCCATAAAGTGGGTGGCGTTGTCAGATGGCTCGGCCTCGGAGAGGAACGTGCGCCAGGACTCCAGCGCTGTGAGATTAAAGCTGGCAGAGGTGATGGTCTGGAGGCGAGCTGGTCCCAAACAGTCAGGGAGCCTAGAAATAAGCAAGCCAGCGGCACGCTGAGGACAAAACTTACCCAATACTGGAGTCCTGTGATTGGAATTCCAGCCGTGTTAGTTTGCCCTAAAAACCAACCACAGAGCCCCCAAACAGGCTGGGAATCGAGGGTTAACTCTTCCACTGCTGCACTTTCCCCTGACTGGAAATCCAGCTGAGAGCCAGCCTGGAGTAGTGGTTAAGAGCGGTGGTTTGGAGCGGTGGAGTCTGATTTGGAGAACCAGGTTTGATTCCCCACTCCTCCACATGAGCGGCGGAGGCTAATCTGGCGAACTGGATTTGTTTCCCCACTCCTACACATGAAGCTAGTTGGGTGACCTTGAGCTAGTCACACTCTCTCAACCCCACCTACCTCACAGGGTGTCTGTTGCGGGGAGGGGAAGGGAAGGTGATTGTAAGCCAGTTTGATTCTTCCTTAAGTGGTAGAGAAAGTCAGCATATAAAAACCAACTCTTCTTCTTCTTCCCTCCACTTAGGGTTGCCATCCTCCAGGTGCTAGCTGGAGATCTCCTGCTATTACAACTGACCTCCAGCCTATAGAGATCGTTTCCCCTGGAGAAAATGGCCACACTGGCAATTGGACTCCATGGCATTGAAGTGCCTCCCCTCCCCAAACCCCGCCCTCCTCAGACGCCGCCCCAAAAATCTCCAGGTATTTCCCAACCCGGTTGTCAGCTCCACCTGGGTTGCTTTAACCCTGAGTTGCTTTAACCCTGAAATTAAAAAAAAGACAGACACAAGATTTCAACACGGGGCAATTTTCAATTGTGGAAATGGTGCAGAGAGGAAGAATTAATCCCTTGTTACCCACCATTATGACACTTATCTACATAGCCCCCCCCCCATGGTGGCTTTTTGGTGCCATGTTACACCTTTAGAGTTCTAAGCAGGGGATCCCAGCATTACAAGCAGTTTTGTCTCAGAGAGCAGCCACTTTCCCTGAGTGAGGAGCCAGGACAGTGACAAGAGCTTTATAGGATCAAGTAGTGACCTGGAAAAGACAATAATGCTAGGAAGACCCAACCTGTGATGGATGGACTATATAAAGGAAGGCATGGCCCACGGTTAGCAGGACCTGAGCAAGGCTGTTAACAAGAGGACGTTCTGAAGGACATCAATACAGAGGGTCGCCATGAGTCGGAGGTGACTTGATGGCACTTAACACCCACAGAGTAATCCTTTAGCTCTTTTGTGCTGTTGAGTGACTGCTAAAATGGAAGCTGCAGTACTCTCTCTGGCCATCCACGGTGATGGCGCTGTATAGCGGCAGAGAGTGGGACAACAGCTCTCTCCTCTGGCAAGCTGCCACAGTGCTACAAGCAGAGGACCCCTCCCATTGGAGACCCATGGTGCTTCACATCCCCCTAGCCATCCTTTCAATCTTCCCCTGACCATCCACATCACATGAAATCTATCAAATCTATCTTTAATCTATCAAGCACCTACTGAAGGCAAGGGATTAAAAAAATGAAGGTGTCTCTAAAATTAAATACCCTTTTCCTATTCCACAGGGGTTAACCTTTGCAGTCTAACTAAGCCCAGTCCCAGGTACTGATCCTGGCTTGGTAATTTTTGTTTAAAGTCTTGTTTCCCGCTTTTCTTGAATAAAAGCATCCATCAAAGTAGTATTGCGAAGTTCCCCTGCTCAGGAATGCACATAGAGAGCATTCAATTAACAAATACAATCAGGCAACAGCTAAATAAAGGGTTTTGTGGGGGGGAGAATCACATTGAAATCTGATGGAACTTTTCAGCCCTGCCACCACCGAGAAGCTAGATCGAGGGTGCAAAAAATGGCAAAGTAATGAGATGACTGAATTATTTACACAGACATTGAGATTTCATTCCAGGCTTTTGAAATAACAGGATTCCGCTTTGAAATTACTTGGACAGAGATAGGATTGCCAACCTCAAGGTTGGGCCTGGAGTTCTCTTGGAACGACAGTTGATCCCATCGGTGGTGGTTTCACACATGAACACAAGAAACTGCCTTATACTGCATCAGACCCTTGGTCCATCAAAGTCAGGATTGTCTACTCAGACTCCAGGGACTCCAGGGTCTCAGGCAGAGGTCTTTCACATCACCTACATGCCTGGTCCCTTTAACTGGAAATGCCGGGGATTGAACCTGGGACCTTCTGCAGGCCAAGCACTAAGCCATAGCCTCTCCCTTCTGGACACTCTTCTCCACTGGTTCCATTTGCATCTGGTCCGTCAGCACAAGAAGGGGATGGAGAAAGGTTTCTATCGCTTAGCCTTGTGTACTGAGGTTCACCAAGGTGGTATCTCCAGTGGGAGAGATCGTTTAGAGATTTGGCATCATCAGAACACTAGTGATACACAATTCTATTTCTCCTTTTCCACTGGCTCAGGTAAAGCAGTAGATGTTCTAAATCTAAATAAGTATCTGGCAAAGGGAGCTTCGACTCTTGAAAGCATACACCCTGGACATCTTGTTGGTTTTAAGGTGCTACAGAAGAAGAAGGTCGGTTTTTAGATGCTGATTTTCTCTACCTTTTAAGGAGAATCAAACCAGCTTACAATCTCCTTCCCTTCCTCTCCCCACAACAGACACCTTGTGAGGTAGGTGGGGCTGAGAGAGTTCGGAGAGAACTGTGACTAGCCCAAGGTCACCCAGGTGGCTTCATGTGTAGGAGAGGGGAATCAAACCCAGTTCTCCAGATTAGTCTTCTGCTCTCAACCACTGCACCAAGCTTCCACTGCAGCTTTGGGACTGTCATCAATTTATGGGTTTATCTAGTTTGGCTCTTCCTAGTTTCATAGAAAGACTGCATGCACCATAGAACTCTGGCCCTAGCATATGCACAGGGAGTGCCACAGCTCTGGCACAATGTGCAATACAACACAAACATGTAACCTTCCAGCTTCTTCCACCCTTAGAGTGCTTTTCTCCTGGAGACTTGCGGAACCCAGTGTGCCTCGCAGAAGGGGAATAATATATATATATTTTAAAGTCAAGCAGGCTTGTCATGGCTACGGATAAGACAGGATAATTGTTCCAAGCCCTTGGGATGGGGCTGGTTCCGAAACCAGCCTATCCTCGCTTGCTCAGGGCAGGTTAGAGAGACAAGTCGAGGCGAGTCACCGTTTCTGCAAATGTCAGCCCCCTTTGCAGCCATTTGCTCCACTGCGCTTCCAGGCTGCCGTCGGTAAGGAGCAGTTCCCCCCTTCTCCCTCCCCTTTCATTGCAAATGCAGCCTCTTAATGAAGTTGTCCCATTAATGACACTAAGCACAGATCGCGGCTGCACCCGCCGCTTATTATCCTCTCTCCATTTCGTTCCCGTCAGGAGGAAAATTGGATTCCAGTAATGAAAGAATTAAATCGTCCTCCAATCTTGGTGCTCATCTCAGGGAAGGAGGGGGGTGGGCATTCAGAAATCCGTTGGCGGGCCCAGAAGGGTCCTCTCGACCTTCTCGGAACATGCAGAGACCGAGGATTGTAAACAAGCAAAAGATGGCAAAGCCTTTCTCGGTGAAAAGCCTTCATGGGCATCACACCTGGGGACTGCTCACAAATCGGGAAGGTTGACGTGCTCTCCACTGCATCCAGCTTTGGGTAACCAGAGAGCCAGCGTGGTGTAGTGGTTACGAGTGGTGGTTTGGAGCAGTGGACTCTGATCTGGAGAACCGGGATGGTTGGATGGCTATCACCTCTCGCTAGAAGAAAAAGAAGAAGTTTTTATATGCTGACTTTCTCCACCACTTAAGGAAGACTCAAACCGACCTACAATCAACTCCCCCTCCCCACAACAGACACCCTGTGAGGTATGTGGAGTTGAGAGAGCTCTAAGAGAGCAGTGACTAACCCAAGGTCACCCAGCTGGCTTCATGGGTAAGAGCGGGAAAGCAAATCCAGTTCACCAGATTAGCCTCCACCACTCATGTGGAGGAGTGGGGAATCAAACTCAGCTCTCCAGATTACTACACGATGCTGGTAGGGTTGCCAGGTCCTTCTTCACCACTGGTGGGAGGTTTTGGGGGTGGAGCCTGAGGAGGGCAGGGTTTGGGAGGGGAGGGTCTTCAATGCCATAGAGTCCAATGACCAAAGCAGCCATTTTCTCCAGGTGAACTGATCTCCTATCGGTTGGAGAACAGTTGTAATAGCAGGAGATCTCCAGCTAGTATCTGGATGTTGGTAACCTAGACGCTGGCCTCCTCTCCCTAGCAGCAGCTCCCCAAAGTCTCAGGACCTGGTAGAGAAGTGCCTTTCCTAAGCCTGCCAACTGAGATCCTTTCAGTTGGAGATGCTCAATGAACTCAGGTCCTTCTGCATGCAAAGTAGCTGCTCTCCTGCCGAAACAGAAGCCCTCCATGCCTTAAAACGTTTGCATCACTTCTCTAATAAGTGTCTCCATTCCTCGGGCTTAAAATCCTCCTCCAGCTTTTTGTTTTCAGACCCAGCATGCGAGCCCGGGCCTTCTGCCTATTAGCAGCTGAAACAGAATAAAATAGCCTGGTTAAGTGAGGCTCTCACCGAGGCCTCTGGAGAAAGGATCCATCTCCTCGTTCGGAGACAGGCTTCTCTTAACAGAAATTAAAAACTGCCACTTTCCTTGCTTGTCGGCTAATTTCAATGAAGTTGACATTATTTTGGGGAAGGAGTGAAGAGGGAGAGTGCTTCATTTCACCTGCGTGTGGTTTGTGCTGATGCATTGATTATGGCTATTAAATAGTCAATTACCCCATTCCTGCTTTGGGGCTCTTTTCCTTTTGTGACCCCCCCCCGTTACTATTATCATAGAATCATAGAGTTGGAAGGGACCGCCAGGTTCATCTAGTCCAACCCCCTCCACAATGCCCCCACATACCCCCAGTGACCCCTGCTCCATGCCCAGAAGATGGCCAAGATGCCCTCCCTCTCATTATCTGCCTAAGGTCACAGAATCAGCATTGCTGACAGATGGCCATCTAGCCTCTGCATAAAAACCTCCAGGGAAGGAGAGCTTGCCACCTCCTGAGGAAGCCTGTTCCACTGAGGAACCACTTTGTTAGAAAATTCTTCCTAATGTCTAAACGGAAAACCTTTTGATGTAATTTCAACCCATTGGTTCTGGTCTGACCTTACTTTCTCTATCCTCAACAAAGTTGGTGATAGCCGCTCAGGGATCTCGCATTGAACAGGATAATGCTATGATGCCACATAGCCAATCAGATGCGACTTTTACATCTGAATAACCTCGGAAATTTGGAGGTGCCAAGATGCTGATTGTTGTTTCCAGTGGTTGAGAATTATATTGGAGCGTGCAGTAATGTATTTCTTTGAAAAAAAATATTTTTTTTTGCAAATATGCAGCATTATTCAATCAAATGCTGTCCAAATGGTTGTTTTTAAATAAGTCTTGCAGTATGGTGTTTATCCAAGCTGATGTTACTTAATGTTATTTCAGGTATGCACATTTTTTTGCATTGCATCCTGACTCTCACATCATTTAATTAGCTGACCCTACTGTCTATGACCCTGTGGGAGAATCAGTTTCGACTAATGTGTAGGGGGGAAATGGGATCTGCAAGGCAGAAGGATGCCCTGACCTGGATGGCTCAGGCTTGCCTGATCTCAGAAGCTCAGCAGGGTTGGCCCTGGTTAGTTCTTGGATGGGAGACCACTGAGGAATACCAGGATGAAACAGGTTGGTTTCCCCACTCCTCCACATGAAGCCGAGAGAGCATGACTAGCCCAAGGTCACCCAGCTGGCTTCATGCGTAGAAGTGGGGAAACAAATCCAGTTCACCAGATTAGCCTCCGCCGCTCATGTGGAGGAGTGGGGAATCGAACCCGGTTCTCCAGATCAGAGTCCACCGCTCCAAACCACCGCTCCAAACCACTATACCACGCTGGCTCTCAGTACGAAAACCCTACTGGGTTGCCGTAAGTTGGCTGTGACTTGATGGCACTTTACATACACAAGGCAGAGGGATAAGGAAACTCCACCACCACAGCTACTACACACCTCTGCAAAGCTGTTCAGCACACTTCTCGAGTTGGATGGTAGTAAGCGGAGCTGCTCTGGGGCTCGACTCATGAAGGACTGCACCTGTTGAAAAGGGTATTGTTTGCCTTATCCCGCCCTCCCAACAATCACATATCCACAATAGACCTCCAATAGATCCTGGTTTGTTTCTAGGCACATTTTAAAGTACTGGTTTTAATATATAGTCCTGAACAATCTGAGAGCAAGATATCGGATCCAAGGTCTGCCATCCTACATATGAACCAGAGAGAGAGAGAGAGAGAGTGAGAGTGAGCAGGCTAAGTCCCTCCTTTTCACCTGACCTTTTAATTAAAATTAGGAGCTGGGTTACAGCTGTTATTTGCGCTTAATCTGCTAGTTTATATTTCAAGAATGTCATTATCGCCTTATCTTTTTATTATTTTTATATTTGAGAAGTTGATTTATATGTAAGACATTTTAAGGACTTCCATGGCGGTGTGTAATTTTCAAAAATAAATAAAAAGTTATGTTTATCAGAAAGAAAGAAAGAAAGAAAGAAAGAAAGAAAGAAAGAAAGAAAGAAAGAAAGAAAGAAAGAAAGAAAGAAAGAAAAGGGTATGCTGAACATGTGACCCTCAAAATTCTGAGAATCCCGACTGGAAACGGAGTCTCGAGTAGAACGGGGGTCCTCAAAGAAGCAATCCCCGGAGAGAGGGAAGAACGGGCCTACGAACTCGGGATTGTTCAGCATTTACCCACCAACCAACCCTCCCAAGGTCGTTCGCTGTCCTCTAGATGAGAACGCCATCAGCAATATCCATTTGATGGGGCCATAGTTCCAAGGTACAGAGCTTCCCCTTTCGGTTCCAGCCTGTTACAACTTCACCGTGCCGTCGCTGTCTGACTTTTTAAAGGTCTCCATGTTTCAGGCACCCAGTAATGGAGGGTTTTTGTCCCTGCCTCCGTAATATCTTCCTTTTAATAGCTATTTTCTCTACCAGTCATATCATATGCCACATTAGAATGTTGAACACTGTAAAGGGCTTTATGACGCAGTTTGCACGGGAGACACTGCATAAAAGAAAGTTTATCGTCGTGGTATTTTGTGACTTTATAGGCATTGAATTAAAGAAAGAGGCCCCTAAATTTCCCCTCCATATGTTGAAGACGCGGCAGCGGCCGGGGGATGCGTGGCATAGATAGAGCGCGGCAGAGGCTCTGCTATGGCGGACGCCCACTCCGGGAAAATGGTATTCATGGGTCAGCTGTAAAAGCTTCAAAAGATTAAAATGAATCAGGGTGGGCAGGGGGAGAAGACAATGGGTGGTTTTCATGACTGAGGGAAAATTACGACCGAGTGGAATCCCTTCTACAGATTTAGGAAGGAGGATTCGGTGCTTCTCCAGCGCAAGGAAGTCTTAAGTTCTAAACCCAGCTCCCGTGGCCAATAAAATCCAATGAAATGTGATGTGTGGTGGTTCGCCCTGACAACTTAACTGGTTTTTTGGCAAACGAAAGGAGAGAATCCATGAACGCGTACTGAATATTCTGATGTCCGAAATAGTACGGAAGGTGAGGACGTGTTTTCTGAAAATATTCCGATTGTGCAAATATTCACTTTTCTGACAACTTGATTGAACACGCATGAAGCTGCCTTATACTGATGCAGACCCTTGGTCCATCAGAGTCAGTATTGTCTACTCAGACTGGCAGCGGCTCTCCCGGGTCTGAGATAGAGGTCTTTCACATGACCTACTTGCCTGGTCCCTATAACTGGAGATGCCGGGGATTGAACCTGGGACCTTCTGCATGCCAAGCAGAGCTCTACAAGCTGAGCCACGGCCCCCATTATGACATTGGTTCTCTGTCTGCTGTTGTTTTGTTGCCATTTCCCATCTGGAGGCTGCTGCTTCTTCCTTCCTGGATTAGTCAGGTAGGGGGCCATGGGGTAATGTTACATCATGACATTTACTAGGCAGACTGTGTTTATGGGGTGGTTTGCCGTTGCCTTCCCCAGTCGTCTACACTTTACCCTAAGGTTGCCAGGTCCCTCTTCAGCACTGGTGGGAGGTTTTTGGGGTGGAGCCTGAGGAGGGTGGAGTTTGGGGAGGGGAGGGACCTCAATTCCATAGCCCATTTTTGCATAGTCAATTTTGATGCTTGCTCAAAGTTCTTTTTCAAAATGCAACTTTAAAAATGCCTAATCACGGTCCTGACGCAAAAGGAGAAATGCCACCCCCCACTCGCCTGCTCCTTTGTTTCTGTTTGCATAGCCATTAGCATGTGCATAGCTAACGTGCCTCTGTTGTTTTGCATAGTTCCTTGAGGGGGATTGTTCAAGGCAAACACTAAAGGTCGCGTTAAATGTGCTCTTTACTAATGCGAAACAGGTATGTGCTGGCTTCGCAGTCACTTCCGAAATGACGGTTCAGCGTGCAAAATTCAAAAAAATATGTGGGGCAATTCAGCCTGGAACGAGCTGCTAATTACCATGCAAAAATGGCCATAGAGTCCAATTGCCAAAGCATCCATTTTCTCCAGGTGAACTGATCTCTATCAGCTGGAGATCAGCTGTAATAGCAGGAGATCGCCTGCCACCACCTGGAGGTTGGCAACCCTGCTTTACCCCCAGCAAGCTGGGTACTCGTTTTACCGATCTCGAAAGGATGGAAGGCTGAGTCAACTTCGAGCTGCTATTTAAAATGCCATTCACGGATCACCAAGTCTAGTTTGGCCAATAAACCAGATCCAATAAGATAATAGGAAAGAGAAAAATACAAAGAACATGAGCTACAGAAAACAAAAATCAGCCAGGTGGCAGATTTAAAGAAGCTGAAGCAGAGAAACTAGAGAGAAAGGAATTAGAGCAATCGAGCCGCAAAGCGATAACAGGACAGACAAATACATTTTTAGTAAGAGGAGACAAAAAGAACAAACTTCTGCAATCATTAAAAGCTGGCAATGCCAAGAAGAAGATACAGATGGAAGATTCCCAGAAAGAGAGAAAATGAAAGAGTTACAGACATAGGAAAAGGAAGGTGAACATCTCACTATTAAATGAATTACTTCACATCGAAACAGCAACACAAGAGATATGAGAAAAAGGAAGAAAGATTCTTGAGAAAGTGAGGTGCGCACATGCTGTGAGAAATGCTGCATCCTACCCAAACACTCCTAGCCACCCTTCAATTCAGCAGACATTTTTGCCACCAAATTATGTTCAAATAGTTAAGTTTGATTTATTGCTCATTAACAAAGCCATAAGCAAATATATAAGCAAATACGCATAAACTTATAAAATACCTTATAATTCATAAATACATATAATAAAATTATACAAGTTCAACAATGCCTCTTAGAGCAAAATACCTGAATCATTTAGCAGGACAGTTTTAAAGCCATTACTTGATTTCATATAGAGTTGGAAGGGACCACCAGGGTCATCTAGTCCAACCCCCTGCACAATGCAGGAAATTCACAACTACCTCCCCCCCACACACCCAGTGCCCAGAAGATGGCCAGAGTGCCCTCCCTCTCATGAACTGCCTAAGTTCATAGAATCAGCATTGCTGACAGACGGCCATCCAGCCTCTGCTTAAAAACCTCCAGGGAAGGAGAGCTCACCACCTCCCGAGGAAGCCTGTTCCACTGAGGAACCGCTCTAACTGTTAGAAAGTTCTTCCTAATGTCTAGATGGAAACTCTTCTGATTTAATTTTAACCCGTTGGTTCTGGTCTGACCTTCTGGGGCAACAGAAAACAACTCGGCACCCTCCTCTATATGACACTCCTTCAAGTACTTGAAGATGGTTATCATATCCCCTCTCAGTCTTCTCCTTTTCAGGCTAAACATACCCAGCCCCTTCAACCTTTCCTCATAGGACTTGGTCTCCAGACCCCTCACCATCTTTGTTGCCCTCCTCTGGACACGTTCCATAGTTAAGTATTTTGTCAGCTAAAATATTTTCTCAGTTATCTATCTCTAGATCTGATATGAGAAAAGGGACGATCCAGAGTTCTAAAGGAAGATTATACTTTGTTAGAATGGGTATGATCCACCTGGTTCTCTCCTTATTCTAATTTTTACAAAAAAAGAAGTAGATGCCCTAGAGTTTCAATTTTGCCAACTCTGCAGTCACACAGCTGCTCGCTGAATGGGAATTTTAGAAAGAGGCCATTTAAAACCTGTGTAGGGAATGCATTTAGTCTTGCTAGGGTGAAACCATGTCTTTGGGTTGGAGAAGTTAAGAGATTAAAGTATACGGGAAGAACTTCTGGCGGAGGAATTCCCAATGTAACAGCGGAACAGACTCTACGTGCTCTACACTGAGTACTACCGAAATCCAAGTTAAAAAGTCGTCTCCTTATTTCGCTGCTAAATTGTTGAGAAGGCATTGCTTTTCCCCCCACCCCGATCATTTTCAGCTATTTAGATATTGTTTGTTGTCTTCAGTGGTATCACATATAGGTAGGGTTGCCAGGTCCCTCTTCACAACCGGCAGGAGGTTTTGGGGCGGAGCCTTAGGAGGGCGGGGTTGAGGGAGGGGAGGGGCTTCAATGCCATAGAAGCGGCCTTTCTCTCCAGGTGAACTGATCTCTATCGGCTGGAGATAAGTTGTAATAGCATATCTCCAGCTACTACCTGGAAGTTGACAACCCTACATATAGACACTGGTTGGCTGCGCTACATTACATTACATTAACCTGTTCCATGTATAATCCCTGACTGGCTATAACCAACGTTGTGCAGGAGGCTGAAAGAAACAGAAACCAGGGGAGAAACAATACCATATAACACCCCCCCACCAGCTAAGGAATCAAAAGGATAGTATTGTCACTCTCCTCCCAAAATATTGGTCTTTTTGGCCCCACACCCGAAATGGGAATGAGAGTATTTTCCACAATTCAGCTGAGAAGAGCTGTGCTAAATCTCCCAGGTGTAATAGTTTTTCACCTTTTATATGGGGAAGCATTGAAAAATGTGCCCATCTGCATTGTGGAACCTTATTACCTGTCTAGGGTTGCCAGGTCCCTCCATGCCAACAATTTTTTGGGTGGAGCCTGAGGGCAGGGTTTGGGGAGGGGAGGGACTTCAATGCCATAGAGTTCAATTGCCAAAGTGGCCATTTTCTCCAGGGGAACTGTTCGCTATCGGCTGGAGATCAGCTGTAATAACAGGAGATCTCCAGCTAGTACCTGGAGGTTGGCAACCCTACCTCCGTGTACTGTTTCCTTTTGCATAACACGTGGATCAGCTCTGTCATTTGTGGATCTGGTCTGTGAATTGTGGGGATCAGCTCTGTAACGTGTGGATCAGCTCAGTCTGAAGAAGAAGAGTTGGTTTTTATATGCTGACTTTCTCTACCAGTTAAGGAAGAATCAGACCAGCTAACAATCACCTTCCCCTCCCAACAACAGATACTCCTGTGAGGTAGGTGGGGCTGAAAGAGCTGTGACTAACCCAAGGTCACCCAGCTGGCTTCGTGAGTAGGAGCAGGGAAACAAATCCAGCTCACCCGATTAGCCTCCACTGCTCGTGTAGAAGAGTAGGGAATCAAACCTGGTTCCCCAGATCAGCGTCCACTGCTCCAAACCACCTCTCTTAACCACTACACCACGCTGGTTCCACGCTGGTGTTACCTGGGGCAAACTGTCTAAAACTCTTTGTGCTGTCCCCCCTCCCACCCCGGTATATCAGGAGCAACCTCATCCAACATCCTCCCTGGAGACAAGATCTTTTAATTGACGGATGGATTTTCCTGTCAGCTGGGCAGACAAGTCTAAATGGCTCATTAATTTTTACAGCGATTACTGGCTTTCTGCAACTTCCACTTGAGTGATTAGATATTAATCTGAGCATACTTGGGGCTGGGCTTGGATGTGTCGACTCGAGCATTGTGTGGTACCAACAAAGGCTTCGCTTCTCATTGCATTGGTTGGATCTAAAAAGGGAAAGGTAAAGGTCCCCTGTGCAAGCACCGGGTCATTCCTGACCCCATGGGGTGACGTCACATCCCAACGTTTCCTAGGCAGACTTTGTTTTATGGGGTGGTTTGCCAGTGCCTTCCCCAGTCGTCTTCCCTTTCTCCCCAGCAAGCTGGGTGTTCATTTTACCGACCTTGGAAGGATGGAAGGGCTGAGTCAACCTTGAGCCGGCGACCTGAAACCGATTTCCGTCGGGATCGAACTCAGGTCGTGAGCAGAGCTTGGACTGCAATACTGCAGCTGACCACTCTGCTCCACGGGGCTCCTCTGATTGGATCTACCAGAGATGAAACTTCAGGAGGACAGGGTGTATTTACAAAAGGGTTCCAGGAAGTAGTCCACTGAAGAATTGAGCGACCCCATGTTCAACTTCTAAATGAGAGATCACACACTTCAAAACTCAGCTCTTTAAATCTGAAAGCTCACTGTGGGGTTTAGGTCTGGTTGCACGGTGATGCCGGAAAGATGCTCTGCACTCCCCATACCTATGGCTGCCAACCTCCAGGTAGTTGGCACGGGAAGAAATCAGTACATGAAGGAGGAGGAGGAGGCGGGTTGGTTTTTATATGCCGACTTTCTCTACCACTTAAGGGAGAATCAAACCGGCTTACAATCGCCTTCCCTTCCCCTCCCAACAACAGACACCTTGTGAGGTAGGTGGGGCTGAGAGAGTTCTGAGAAAACTGTGACTAGCCCAAGGTCACCCGGCAGGCTTCATGTGTAGGAGAGAGAAAACCAATCTGGTTCGCCAGATTAGGGTCCGCAGCTCATATAGAGGAGTGGGGAATTGAACCCGGATCTCCAGATTAGGGTCCACCACTTTTAACCACTCCACCACTCTGGACACAATAACTAAAACACATAACATACATGCATCCTTCACACACGTAGTTAGGAAAATATGTCAGCTTTTTGTAACTAAAACACAATTTAGCAAAATTAAACAGGCATCCAGAGATACTCTAAAGACTGTCTAATGGATGAACATTTCATGTATCCGATAAAGCGAACTCTTTAAGTGCTACTGGATTCCTGTTCGAATTTGCTACAACTGACTAACACAGCAGCCTCTCTGGAGGAATGTAAGAAGAAACCCAGAAATATATACATATTCAAAGGGGACTGCAGAACATAATATTCAGTAAACTGAAGCAATGCGCTATAAACCCCCAGAGAAAATGTGATATACTCGTCAGCTTCAACTACCTGGCTGCCCTGTTGAAACCGACTATCAGCAGCTGCAAAGAAGAAAAGTAGGAAGAGAGTGGGGAAGGCTGTAGCAAAGCAGCCAAGGCGTTGTGTCGATCAGTTCCATCTTGTGCCATCAGTGGTCCCAGACAGAGGCAAATAATGCAAACGAGGGATCTTGAGAAATGCTGGTGTTGATCCAAGTGTGAGGCTTACTAGAGATCAGACTCAAATCTGGCCCATTCATGAATATTGATGATGCTCCGAATCTGAACAGAATTATTTCCAACTGGAAATAATAAATATTAATAAATAATAAATAAATAAATAATAAATCTGAACAGAATTATTTCCAGTTATTTGGGACCGGTTGGAAACCTTCCAGTCTGGCAGTTATCCCACAGCGGAGGCTCGGTACTGGAAGACCTGGCCCGTTATTTGTAGGTCTGCCCATTATACCTAGTTCCAAGGCAAAGATTTTTAGGGCCAATTCTGTGAAAAGCTGCTTTGTGTCCCTGATCAGAGAGAAAAGATATAAACATAAGCAAATAATAAACATAAGCATGCATGTGCCAAATTCTGAAAGACTACAGGATCGGAATGTATGTCAGTCTTCCTTGGTGTTAAGCAAAACACCGAGAAACACATGCCACATTGCCCAAACAGCCGCACTTGTGGCTGTGCTATAGCAAACAGTTGTTTCCTCCCCACAGAGGATTTTGAACATCTGTGCACACTTTGCTTAAAGAGGGAAGCGTTGTGAAATATTTGAATCCTTACTCTACCTTTCGGTGGGTGACATTCCTCGGGAAGAACTGAATTTGTAGTTTGTTTGCCTGGTTTCATTGATAATCTGGCTTTCACAGCCTGAAATGAAGACTTTTGTTATTGAACTGAAAAGAACAGGAGGGTTACTTTGCAGTTTCAGGCCCGGCTCTCTCTGGTCCACGATCTTGTTTCCAACAATGGCGAGTCAGATGTACCTAGAAAATCACAGGAAAGGTAAAAAAGAAACAACTGTTCTCGACATCTGGTCGAGTTCCTTTTAATATGGCAACTGGACTCTATGGCATTGAAGTCCCTCCCCTCCCCAAACTCCGCCCTCCACAGGCTCCGCCCCAAAAATCTCTAGGTATTTCCCAACCCGGAGGTGGCAACCCTAGATAAACTCCATCCTCACATATCCCCCAGGGAACCTACACCGTTATTTTTTGGATGGAAACTGAATTCTCTAGGTTGCATGAATTTTATTTCATTTTGCTGCTTCTGCTAATCAAGGTGACCCTGAGTCGTCATCTTTTGTGAAAGGGGGGGAAACGTTCTCTGCCTCCCATGAACACATAAACGCATGAACACATGAAGCTGCCTTATAGTGAATCAGACCCTTGGCCCATCAAAGTCAGTATTGCAGCGGCTCTCCAGGGTCTCAGGCTGAGGTCTTTCACATCACCTCATTGCCTAGTCCCTTTAACTGGAGATGCCAGGGATTGAACCTTGGACCTTCTGCATGCCAAGCAGATGCTCTACAAACTGAGCCGCAGCCCCTCCCATTCACATTACTTCAACCTCTAACATGCCCCTTCCCTAGGCTAACCTAAAAAATCCTGGAGGAATGACTCTGCCTCTCCCCCACAAGGTCTTTATGCTGTTTAAACCCCAGATGCTTTCTTTCTTTTTATTGAATCGAATTGGATGTGCTCTTTCAGGAGAGGACGCTTAAATAATCCACTCAGATATTGATTCAGGTGGTGTTTTGCGCGACGCTCCCCTTCCGCGATCGTATCCCTTCCCCCTAATCTTTTCTCCCCAAGATTACCATTTCAGGATAAACAAGCAGGCCGTGGCTGAGCCCGATGACTTATTGGCAAACATTACAGTCTGTCTCAGTAGACTGTCACATTTTGAAAGGATGTCTGTAGAGAACAGCGATTGCTCAAAGGAAGGCTCCCCCCCTACGTTAGTCAAACAGCTGAGAGCTACTGAGATTATCAACGATAGAGTGGGGGGGAAGCTCCTGTTTAGATAAATTTGCTCGAAGAAGAAGAAGAAGAGTTGATTTTTATAGGCTGACTTTCTCTACCACTTAAGGAAGAATCAAACCAGTTTACAATCACCTTCCCTTACCCTCCCCATGACAGACACCCTGTGAGGTAGGTGAGGCTGAGAGAGTGTGACTAGCTCAAGGTCACCCAGCTGGCTTCATGTGGAGGAGTGGGCAAACCCACCCAGTTCACTAGATTAGAGTCCGCCACTCCTGTGGAGGAGGGGGGAATCGAACCCGGTTCTCCAGATCAGAGTCCACCACTCTTAACCACTACACCCCGCTGCCTCAGGACTCAAATCTCACTCTTCTATTGCAGACCAACATGGCTACCCACCTGAGACTAAATTGAAAATGTATCTGGAAGTGGTAATGGGCTGGATGCGGAACAACAAACTGATTTTCGGACAGGAAGGGATGCTGGCCAATAGTACAACCAACCAGGGATCAAGACACCAATTGTCCTAGAAGGAGTTGCACACCCTCAGAAAGAACAGATTTGCAAGACTGAAAGAGCTGTGTTTGCAGACAGATACCTCTCTGCCTTGTAGTACCTTTCACCATCCTTGGTCTGTTTGCCAATGGCATCCTTTGCTGGGGGACAAAATAAAACCGGAGCCCAGTGCCACCTTAAAGGCTAACCAATTTATCCCAGTGTACGCTTCCCTAAATCAGAGCTCACTTCATCAGATGTACAGCAGTGTTATTTGGTGACAATTTAATCTGGGGACAACCATCCATGGAAATAACGGCCGGAAAGCTACTTTTATAAATCCCCTTGAGAGCTTTTTGCCAGCAATATAGTTGTGTATATTACAAAGGAGGATTATAGATACAGCACAAAAGTATTTTTGATCTATCCAGAAGAAGGTAAATTTAACAAGTGACTGTGTGGCCTTCTTGGACATATTTTCGATATCTTCCAGTCACGTCCCATGCTTACTATAAAAGCTGTAAGGATTAGCTTAACCTTTAGAGGAATGCGTCTGAAATGTGAGCTTCTCCATTGTTGCCGGATCTTCGATCATTAAGTTCCAGTTGGAGATCAATAGAAAGGAGGATTTTCAATGGGATGCCAGTTCTAGGCTAGTTACATTCATGGATGTAGGATGGCTGCTTAAATTGTGGAGCGCTAGAAAGATTTCTATATGAGCCCCGTGGCGCAGAGTGGTAAGCTGCAGTACTGCAGTCCAAGCTCCGATCACGACCTGAGTTCGATCCCGACGGGAGTCGGTTTTAGGTAGCCGGCTCAAGGTCGACTCAGCCTTCCGTCCTCCCGAGGTCGGTCAAATGAGTTCCCAGCTTGCTGCGGGTCAAGGGAAGATGACTGGGGAAGGCACTGGCAAACCACCCCGCAAACAAAGTCTGCCTAGTAAACGTCGGGATGTGACGTCGCCCCATGGGTCAGGAATGACCCGGTGCTTGCACAGGGGACCTTTACTTACTTACTTTAGAAAGATTTCTGCTTCATTGTGGCTCAAAACCCAAACAAAACAAGGAAGTAGAATTCCTGAGAAGAAGGAGCCAATGGGGTCACAATTCCAGATCAGGAAATCCCTGGATGTTTGCCGGTGGAGCATGGAGAGGACAGGGTTTGGGGAGGGGAAGGACCTCAGAAGGGTATAATGCCACAGAACTCAACCTCTAAAGCAGCCGTTTTCTTCAGGGGAACTGGCCTCTGCTGTCTGACAGTTGTAATCCTGGAAGATCTCCAGGTCCCACCTGGAGGCTGGCAACCCTAGGAGCTCAATGACCATCTGTAGAAGAAGAAGAGTCAGTTTTTGTATACTGACTTTCTCTGCCACTTAAGGGAGACTCAAACCGGCTTCCAATCACCTTCCCTTCCCCTCCCCACAACAGACAGCCTGTGAGGTAGGTGGGGCTGAGAGAGCTCTAAGAGAGCTGTGACTAGCCCAAGGTCACCCAACTGGCTTCGTGTGTAGGAGTGGGGAAACAAATCCAGTTCACCAGATTAGCCTCCGCCACTCATGTGGAGGAGTGGGGAATCGAACCCGGTTCTCCAGATCCGAGTCCACCACTCCAAACCACCACTCTTAACCACTATTCCACGCTGTATTGACTTGGATATCAATACGAGTCAACTGAGGCTCATCAAGAGTTTGGATGCAGACTGCGGGAAGGAGCATAGAGGGAGAAATGCTAGGATAACACCCCTTCCCCAGGTTTCTATTTTGATTTGGGAGATCCATCAATGGTCACCCAAATCCACCTTCTTGAGATGGTTGGTGCTGGCCACGATTGGAGGTTCACTAACTACTGATGCTTCATCTCGGGCTTCTCCAGGGAGAGAGCTTGTAAGGTGATAGACTTCTCAATTCATCTTCAAATATACTTAACAAAGATATTTCAGGCTCTGGCTGGCTTGGTGATCCAAGTTTTTGGAACACTTCGCTCCTGGCAACAGAAGAAAGTTTGCAGTACCACCAGGTGTGATGCGAAATACCAAAGGTACCCAGCATTTGGGAGAAGGATTGGTATATATGACTAAGCTTTAAAGGTGTACCGTGTCATCGATGGATTATGTCTAGTACAGCTGGAGATCTCTTGTAAAGGTGTCTGACTACACAGCATCCCATCTCTCGAACAATACCGAAAGCCGGAAATCTGCTTCCCGCACAGCTCTAATCCTTCTGTGGTTATACAGCTATTATTTAATAAGCAATTTCTATATAGCGGAGGCCAGACGTCTGGACTTAATCTGCCCATGAGTGGATTCGACATTCAAAGTCTGCAAGTTGTCAACAGGCTTGGAGGGGAAAGTGTGGCTTGTGGCACACACAACAGCCTTCCTGGTTTATTTGGAACCGTCGTCTAAGAGAGACATTGGAGGGTGTACTTAGCTGGGCCTCTCTGAAGAAGAAGAGTTGGCTTTTATACCCTGCTTTTCTCTACTGCAAGGAGTCTCCAAGCGACTGACAATCACGTTCCCTCCCCCCAAACAGACACCTTGTGAGGTAGGTGGGCCAGAGAGAGTTCTGAGAGAACTGCGACTAGCCCAAACTCACCCAGCAGGCTTCATGTGAAGGAGTGGGGAACTGAACCTGGTTCTCCAGATTAGAGTCCACCGCTCATGTGGAGGAGTGGGGAATCAAACCTGGTTCTCCACATTAGAGTCCACTGCTCATACAGAGGAGTGGGGAATCGAACCCGATTCTCCCGATTAGAGTCCACCGCTCATGGGGAGGAACAGGGAATCAAACCTGGTTCTCCAGATTAGAGTCCACCGCTCATGGGGAGGAGCGGGGAATTGAACCCGGTTCTCCCGATTAGAGTCCACCGCTCATGGGGAGGAACGGGGAATCAAACCTGGTTCTCCAGATTAGAGTCCACCGCTCATGGGGAGGAGCGGGGAATCAAACCTGGTTCTCCAGATTAGAGTCCACCGCTCATGGGGAGGAGCGGGGAATTGAACCCGGTTCTCCCGATTAGAGTCCACCGCTCATGGGGAGGAACGGGGAATCAAACCTGGTTCTCCAGATTAGAGTCCACCGCTCATGGGGAGGAGCGGGGAATCAAACCCACTTCTCCAGATCAGAGTCGGCCGCTCTTAACCACTGATCTCCGTAAGCTCAGTTAGCAGCAAAGAGGTCTTTTACGATCCTCAACATGCCTCGGTTTCAAATTGCTTAAATTCGTCCTTTTCATAAAACAGGAAGTGGATTAAAAGGGCATGGGCTGGTGCCAATTTAATAAACAATCGTTTCCAGATGCTCAGTGTTGCCCTCCTAAAGGGATTGGGAATACTCTCTGAATTGTGAAGTGATGATAAGCCCAGATCAGGGGATGACCTCTTCTTTCCAGTTTTCGGTTTTTATCCTGGTTTTAAAAGCAGGCTTCTCCGCACACAGCGAAGGGGTTTGAAACAGCCTTTTAATGCGTATCGGTCCTCTGTTTGTAGCAAACGAGGTTGAGAAAAATACCACGATAATTTTTTACTTAAGAAAGAAATATAATGCGGAGGCAGCAATGTATTTTTTGAGAAGGACAGACGACCGCAAATGGGCATAAAAAAAAAACATTTGCAAGAGTCGAAAGTAAGGAGATTTCACGTCCTCCTTGCTGTCGATTGGAAAGAGCAGTTTTTCACACTGAGAACTGAACATCGTGATGAGCATTTGGCGGAGCGCTCATATTCCCTCCCCGAGTGATGGCAGATCGAGTGACTGTTGTGCAGAAGGAAAATCTCCCCCCCCCCACAGTTAAAAAACCACGAACCGGTCACACGGAACTGCCTTATACTGAATCAGACCATCAGTCCATCAAGGTCAGTATCATCAACTTAGACTGGCAACACTTTCCGGTGGTCTTTCACGTCACCCACCACTTCATCCTTTTAGCTGAAGATGCTGGGGGCTGAACCTGGGACCTTCTGCATGCCAATCAGATGCTCTACCACTGAGCCACAGCCCATGCAAACCAGGCAAGAACTACTACATTTTACAGCTACCCCCTCATCCCTTGCTGAGGCCATAGCTAAAGGTCCTGCTTAAGATCATGTTTGTCCCATGAACGGCTGTTTCACATGAGCGGACCAGGATATCATATGGCCATTGTGAAGTCCTGCATGTGTGGTTTTACCTTCAGGTCTAGGACATCAGCCTTTTTTGCTTGGTAATTGGCACTGGCAAACCACCTGTAAACATAGTCTGCCTAGTAAACGTCAGGATGTGACATCACCCCATGGGTCAGGAATGACCCGGTGCTTGCACAGGGGACTACCTTTACCTTTACCTTTTAATTGCTCACTCTCTTTCTAAACTCTGTTTCATGGAGGAGAGGGCTATTCATGGCTATTAGTAAAAATGGATACTAGTCATGAGTCATACCTATTGTCTCCAGGATCATAGGAGCATACCTATTAGATTAGGCGCGGTGGGACACAGGCAGAATAACACTGCTGCAGTCGTCTTGTTTATGGGCTTCCTAGAGGCACCAGGTTGGCCACTGTGTGAACAGACTGCTGGACTTGATGGGTCTTATCCAATAGGGCTCCTCTTATGGCTGCCAACTTGGAAGGCTTTAAGAGGGGAGTGGTCATGTTTATGGAGGAGAGGGCTATCATGGCTTCTATGCAAAATGGATACTAGTCATCATGATACATGCCTATTCTCTCCAGTATCAGAGGAACATGCCTATTATATTAGGTGCTGTGGAACACAGGCAGGACAATGCTGCTGCAGTCGTCTTGTCTTGCTTGTGGGCTTCCTTGAGGCACCTGGTTGGCCACCTTGTGAACAGACTGCTGGACTTGATAGACCTTGGTCTGATCCAGCATGGCCCTTCTTATGTTCTTATTAAACTGGCAAAAAAAATTTATCTCCTGGAAGCAAATTTATACTCTAGTTTCAGGCCTCAACATTTAGCACTAAATGGAGTGAAGAGGGTGTGTGTAAATGTTCCTGACAGTATCATTTTTTAAAAAATCTGAGTTAATAAAATTGGAATTTTGGGGACTAAAACGCTTCCCCCTGAAACAATCATACACAAATTCAGGGGCTTTGGAAAATGTTTTTCAGAAAGTTTTCCAGGCATTCCCAAGGGCACCTGGGTGATTAGAAATTTGTTTTTAGTCATGCCTATTTAATCTTCCACCCACTAGCCTGGCAGGATTGAGGAATAAGGCAAAAAGCAACACATACATACCCAACAGATGCAAAATACTTTAAAAAGCTGAATAAAATTAACTGCCTTCTCGAACAGCTTGTTCCTTTTTTTCTGGTAAGTGGGCATGTGGCGTGTGATCCTTCCTGGGTTCTTCAGAGTGACAGATAGAAACTGTGTTTGGGGAATCATGGAGTTCCTTAGAAGCTTCGGCAATTGGACTCTATGGCATTGAAATCCCTCCCCTTCTCAAACCCTGCCCTCTTCAGGCTCCGCCCCCAAAATCTCCAGGTATTTCCTAACCCGGAGCTGGCAACCCTAACCTGCAGACAGAAGGGAAAGTCAGATATTATCCAGGATATGTTCTCAGTAGGGATTAAATGATGAATTATAATTATTAGGGTTGCCAGCCTCCACTTTGGGATGCTCCATGCTTCTATTTCCATTGTGAAACTGACACGGAACTTGATCAGCTAGTCACACGTCACGCAGCAATTTGTTGCACCTTGCGTTTAAGACCTTGGATTACTAGGCTTGCCAGGTCCCTCTTCGCCACCGGCGGGAGGGTTTTGGGACGGAGCCTGAGGAGGGCGGGGTTTGGAGAGGGGAGGGACTTCAATGCCATAGAGTTCAATTGCCAAAGCAGCCATTTTTCTCCAGGTGATCTGATCGCTGTCGGCTGGAGATCAGTTGAATTAGCAGGAGATCTCCTGCTATTACCTGGCAGTTGGCAACCCTATGTGGGGGGGGGGAGTCAGTTGTGAATTTCCTGCATTGTTAGGGTCTGTATCTTGTTAGTCTGTACTTTGTTGTATATTTGTGTGTATTGTTTGTTCCTTATTTATTCACTTTTCACTATTGCACTTATAATATATTTATATTGCATTGTTATTTGTGTGCTGTTTATGTTTTCTTACAATACTATATAGCACAGAGCCTATTTTCTTCCGTACTACCTGGCAGATGGCAACCCTATGGATTACTCCTCTAGTTTCCAGTTCTGTGGGACTTTGCCATTTATGGTTTGCTGTTTTGAGGTCTCCCACGTTGTTTTGTTATTCCGGTGTAATTCATTTTCGGAAACATTGTGCAATCTATGCGATTGCATTGAAACTTATGTAGCGGTGTATTTTGTTAAAAGTGACAATTCCCTTAACCTATACTGATTTTGTACAGCATTAGTAGGTGTAGAGGTGTAATTTTTGTTTCATTCTTCAACCTCCAGGTGCTAGCTGGAGAGCTCCTGCTGTTACAACTGATCTCCAGCCAATAGAGAGCAGTTCACAGAGAAAATGGCCACTTTGGCAATTGGACTCTATGGCACTGAAGTCCCTCCCCTCCCCAAACCCTGCCCTCCACAGGCTCGGCCCAAAAAAACTCCTGCCAAGGGCGAAGAGGGACCTGGCAACCCTACTTTGAAGCTACCATTTCTTTCCTCCAAGGGGAATGATATCTCTACTCTGGAGATCAGTTGTAATTTTGGGAGGCCTCCAGGTTCTACCTGACGGTTGGCAACCCTACAGTGCCTCTTGCTCTCTATCCCCCTCCCTCTTTAAATTTTCTTAGTGAAAGTTTTGCTGTCTCTGTGGCTTCCGATATAATGACTAGTGCTCCAGTTTGTTAAAGGTACACTTAGGAAGCCACTCCAACTTACAGAACCTCATTAGCAGATTGGAAAACATTTGCCTAATGTTTCGCTGCTGTCCCTAAGTAAGTCTGTCATCTCTCAATTTGGCACAGAGACTAAATATTCATTTTAACTAATAAAGATCCTCAGCAATGTCTTATTAGACAGCTGGCAAGCTCCCAACAAATACGATGATCATCTTTTGTTTAATTAGGGGTTTCTCGTGCAGTCTCAGTTTCGCTCTGACAGAATGACAGAGAGGAGCACATCTCTCCCTTTCCTCTAAAGTCAGGAAAACGCTACTAAGAATTTTTAGTTTAAACGCTCAAGGGAGAAGAAGTAATGAATGGTGATGCCTGGGAGGATTTTGTCCTTTGGAGATCTTGTCAGTATTTTCCCTGATTGTTGGAGTATTATAAACAAGGTGTGTCTCGTAAGTAGGGTTGCCAACCTCCAGGTACTAGCTGATCTCCTGCTATTACAACTGATCTCCAGCCGATAGAGATCAGTTCCCCTGGAGAATTTACTATAGGAGAAGCTCTGAAGGAAAGAACAGCCGCAGAGGCACCCTAAGATCTTTATAACATTATTCTTTGACAAACCAAACTTTGAATAACCAAGCTTGAAGGAAAGACTGATGAAGAATCCAAAGAATTTGAAACGGCCGTATCTTCCTTGAAGCAAATCCTCCTTGAACCTATTATTGTCAGAACTACTCATTTACCTGTATGATACTTATACAGAAGATTGGTGTACATACAGTGAGAGACATTGCACTCTTGTTCAGATATATTCCTTGTCTTACCGTCCATGAGATGGGTTGTATAGTTGATGTATAAGATTTCTTGTTAATATGTATGTGCAATTGTTTGTGCGTAATTGTTAGACACAGTAGCTCATAAAAATATTTTTTGCACTTCATTATACTGGTTCGCTCCTGTACTAGTTTCCTCATCGGTTGATAATAGTACAGTGGTGTCTATTTTCTCCCCCAACCTCCAGGTACTAGCTGATCTCCTGCTATTACAACTGATCTCCAGCCGATAGAGATCAGTTCCCCTGGAGAAAATGGCCCCTTTGGCAATTGGACTCTATGGCATTGAAGTCCCTCCCTTCCCCAAACCCCGCCCTCTCGGGCTCCACCCCAAAACCCTCCGCCGGTGGCGAAGAGGGACCTGGCAACCCTATGTTCTTTCCTGCTTCCTTCTAAACCCTTTTGTCTTTATCCCCAAGATTCAACAAATGAAGAGACATCAGGAGCACACATGGGTAGGCCCCACGTTGGTGGATTGCTGATTTCATCCCAAGTGCTGTGAAAACTCAGATTCGAAGTACTATTATTGTCTTGGAAATGTTTTTAAAAAGACCAAAACATTTCATTAAAAGAAAAAAAAAAGGCACAGCCAGAAATAGCTGGGGATGTTGTGTTTGGTCCTGGCGGTTAATTGCTGAAACGAAAAAGAAATGACAAACCTGACAAGGGAAGATCTCGTGCAGCTTTTCAGAGGGAAAGCAACCTTCGGAGGGAATGGCAGAAATCTCATTTGAGATATTTCTGTCGGAGTTTTCCACGCCCGCTGGCTGCCGTGCAGCAAATTTGCATGAAAACAGGGGCTTTGTTTCCCGACAGCCTCCTTTTCCCCCATGAAAATGTCGCTAGCGATATAAATCAGAGATGGGAAATAGCGAGCAGAATTTCATAAAAATTTTCAGGATCTACTACCAGTTCCTTTTCATCAGGTGTTTCTTTAAAAACAACCGCATACAATATGGCTGTGTCTGAGCCGTTTAAGATGCTTTTCGGGATGAATCCGATGTGGGTCTAACTTGCCTCTCTGAAGCTGGAAAATATGTAGGGAAGTGGAGACTAACCACAAATTCCCTTTTATTTATTCCTTTACTTCATCTAGGCCCTGCCTTTCTCCCCAATAGGGACGCTAAGTCACTGACATCTTTCTCCTCCTTCATTTAATCCTCACAAGAACCTTGTGAGGTTGATCAGTCTGAGAAGAAGAAAAAGAAGAAGAAGAAGAAGAAGAGGAGGAGGAGTAGGAGTAGGAGTAGGAGTTGGTTTTTATATGCCGACTTTCTCTACCACTTAAGGCAGAATCAAACCAGCTTACAACCCCCTTCCCTTTTCCTCCCCACAGCAGACACCCTGTGAGGTAGGTGGGGGTGAGAGAGTGAATAGCCCAAGGTCACCCAGTGACTGGCCTAAGGTCACTGAGGGACAGTGACTGGCCTAAGGTCACCCAGCAGTCTTCCATGGGAGAGTGCAGATTTGAACCGGGGTCTCTCAGATCCTAGTACGACACTCTAACCACTACCTTGTTCCTTTCCCAGCTGATTTTGCCTTACTAGTAGGTGATGTCAAAAACCTGCGATCCCTGGAGAGCTACTGCTAGCCAGAGAATACAAAACCAACTGTGACAGATCCATGATCGGATTCAGCATAAAACAGCTTCAAGGAATTTGGGCAGGGGCTGTGGCTCCGTTGCAGAGCAACTAAGGTTGCCAGCTCCAGGTTGGGAAATACTACTTGGAGATTTTGGGGGTGGAGCCTGAGGAGGGCGGGATATGGGGAGAGGAGGGCTTAAATGGGGTATAATGTCATAGCGCCCACCTTCCAAAGCGGCCATTTTCTCCAGGTGAATTGATCTCTGTCGCCTGGAGATCAGTTGTAATAGCGGGAGATCTCCAGCTACCACCCGGAGGTTGGAAACCCCAAGAACAACTGCTTGGCATGCAGTAGGGTGCAGGTTCAATCCCATGCATCGCCATAGTTAAAACTATCAGGTAGTAGGTGATGGAAGAGAACCTGAAGACTCGCTGCCAGCCAGAATAGACAATACTGACCTGGATAGTCAAATGGTTTGTCTCAGGATAAGGCAGGTCCGGGTGTGTACATTATTTGGCCAGGGGCAGTTGCTCGATAGTACAGCATCTGCTTTGTTTGCAGAATGTCCCAGGTTCAATTTTCACCATCTCCAATCAGAAGGATCGGATAGTAAGGGATACAAAAAACCTCTGCTTGAAACCCTGGAGAACCTCAGCTAGCCTGAATAGACAATACCGGCCTTGATTGACCAAAGGTCTGATTCAGAATAAGGCAGCCTCGTGTGTCCATGTGGTTGCTTTTCATAGCTGCATGCCCACAGCTGCCGTTGACCCAGGTTTGTTCCACATGGTAGACTTTGCCCCTTTCCCAGGGGGAGGTATGTTCCTTGCAGTTAATTGGAGTAACCACTGTGATGTCAGAGAAAGCTGGTGTGGAGATAATGGCTTCTGTTGGACTAAGGTCTGGGAGACCTAGGTGTCAACCCTTACTCCGCCACGAAGCTTGCTGGGTGACCTTTAGGGTTGCCCACTCCGGGTTGGGAAATACATGGAGATTTTGGGAGTGGAGCCTGAGGAGGGTGGGGTTTGGAGAGGGGAGGGACTTCAATGCCATAGAGTCCAATGGCCAAAGCGGCCATTTTCTCCAGGGGAACTGATTTCTGTCACCTGGAGATCAGTTGTAATAGCAGGAGATCTCCAGCTACTACCTGGAGGTTGGGGAGAAAAACGGCACCTCTGTACTCGTACCAAAAGGTTTAGAAAAACAGTACAGGAAACTGTATATACACAAAGTGCAAATATTTATAAGCTACTGAGGTGAAACATAGACCATATACGTGATATATATACAACACAATTATATACAATATGTACAGTTCACACAAAAAATGTAGAGAAATTTCCAAAGGTCTCAACTGAGTACCACAAATATATAGAAGAAGTTCCAAAGGTCTCAACTGAGTACCAAATGAATGCTAATATTGTAATCCTTGTGTAAAGTTCATATAGAGCCACAATCATCGATGGATACGGCCGTTTCAGATCCACAGCAGTGGAAATCTTTCTTCAGTCCTTAATACAAAAGTGCTGTTACATATTCATCATTCCTTCCCACACAGGGTAAGTATGAGCAATCAGACGTCAGTAAAGTACATCACTAGCTGCACTATGTGATGTACTTTACTGACGTCTGATTGCTCATACTTACCCTGTGTGGGAAGGAATGATGAATATGTAACAGCACTTTTGTATTAAGGACTGAAGAAAGATTTCCACTGCTGTGGATCTGAAACGGCCGTATCCATCGATGATTGTGGCTCTATATGAACTTTACACAAGGATTACAATATTAGCATTCATTTGGTACTCAGTTGAGACCTTTGGAACTTCTTCTATATATTTGTGGTACTCAGTTGAGACCTTTGGAAATTTCTCTACATTTTTTGTGTGAACTGTACATATTGTATATAATTGTGTTGTATATATATCACGTATATGGTCTATGTTTCACCTCAGTAGCTTATAAATATTTGCACTTTGTGTATATACAGTTTCCTGTACTACCTGGAGGTTGGCAACCCTAAGATCAGTGGTTATAGCGGGAGATCTCCACCCACCGCCTGGAAGTTAACCAAATAAACAGCATTTATGACCAAACATTCAATTCTCAACACGAGATTTAACCGCCTGGAGGTTGGCAACCCTAGCGATTTTGGGCCCGTCTCTCTCTCAACCTAACCTGCCTCAAAGGGTTGTTGTTGTAAGTGTAAAGTGGACAAGGTAGAGGGGGCAATTAGAGCATCCTGAGCTAACGGTGGGAAATCCGGGCTAAAAATATGCTAGAGATACAAATGTCACCAGGGGGCTGATGGCGCGTTTGCAATAGGTGAAAATGGGGCTATTTCCCTGTGCTGGAAAAGGTATTGGTGGGGGAGAAACTCTTGCAGATAGCAAAAAACCCGCAGTCCCTTCCACAGTCGATTGCCTTCGCCCCCCATCCTCAGTTTTCTGACAGTATTTCTCTGGCCCACTCTAACCAAGCGATTCAGAAGGAAGAAGGCAGCAAGACTCACAGAGGAGTGGGCTATTATTATACAAGATGGTCTTGTTCAAGCCATCAAAAGGGAAGCAAATGGGAATGCCCACAGGAGATCCTCAGAGGTCTGCATACCTGAGAGCACTCCGAAAGCAGGCACTATTCAAATGCTGGTGTCGCCAGGAGGAGGGAAACGGGCACGGCGGAGAGACGAGCCGTTCCACACCTGAGCGAAGGGACAGACCTTTCTCTCTAAAGCTCCTTTGCCTCAGTCCTGATCAGCATCACGGCTGCATCTCCTCTATGTCACAGAACAGGGTTGCCAACCTCCAGGTACTTAGCACGGGATTATAGTACACAAATGCACATAAACAGGTAGTAAATAACAAGGATGCAATAAGTGCTGAAAAACAAGACAAGTGCAGAACATGAAACCTTAGCAACTAATTATATACAAATTCACAGGTAAGTATGAAACAGTCCTTGATATGTATCTGAAGGTAACAGTCCTCTTTTGGATTTCAAGATAATCAATTCCACAGGATATCCAATATAGGTATAAATCCAAAGAAATGGGGGACGGCCGTTTCACATAGGTTTCTTCAGCCCCAAAATACATCCTACATTTAAACATATTATTTAAAATAGTGCCAATAAATTAGCCATATTGCTCAATTCATCATGTAATAAAAATATATACTTACATCCATGATCTCCGGCCGATAGAGATCAGTTCGCCTGGAGAAAATGGCTGCTTGGGCAATTGGACTCTATGGCGTTGAAGTCCCTCCCCTCCCCAAACCCTGCCCTCCTCAGGCTCTGCCCCCAAAACCTCCCGCCGGTGGCGAAGAGGGACCTGGCAACCCTATCATAGAATCATAGAGTTGGAAGGGGCCATACAGGCCTAGAGCAAGTGCTTGTCCAGCCTCTGCTTAAAGACTGCCAGTGAGGGGGAGCTCGCCATTTCCCTAGGTAGCTGATTTCACCATTGAACTACTCTTATTGTAAATTCTCCTCCCCTAATATCCAGCCAGTACCTTTCTACCCACAATTTAAATCCATTATTGCAAGTCCTATCCTCTGCTGCTGACAGGAACAGCTCCCTCCCTATATATAGTACAGGCTCTATAAACTGATAATGTATAATAAGGTGAATTTTAGTGCAAAAAGTGTCAGCATTCAATAAAGGAAACATAAATATTACTAAGAGTACAAAGCAATACAAAAATATATACAAACAACAAAGTCTGATATGTATCTTATCACAATGATTAGCTAATAGTCACTCAGGACTCGTATAAAGTTCATATGCATTCAAATCCCACAGGCGCAGGAAGAAAACGACTGGCAGGAGATGGAGGAACGCAGTCCGGATGCTTCGCGTTTTCACTACCACGTGGGCAGCTTCATCAGCTCTCCGTTCAATTTGGAGTCAAAGCTCCTTCAGAACAGGAAAAATAATAATAATAAAATAGTACTCAATGAACAATGTCTGGTCTAAAGTACTCAACCAGGTACTAGCTGGAGATCTCCTGCTATTCCAACTGATCTCCAGCCGGTAGAGATCAGTCCCCCTGGAGAAAATGGCCGCTTGGGCAATTGGACTCTATGGCATCGAGGTCCCTCCCCTCCTCAAACCCCACCTTCCTCAGGCTCCGCCCCAAAAACCTCCCGCCAGTTGCAAAGCGGGACCTGGCAACCCAATCCTTGTCGCTCTCCTCTGCACCCGCCATTTCTCCTCCTCCTGGGATTAGCCACATAGGGTGAACATGCCTAATTAGGGATCGCACGTCACCCAGTCAAGGTGATGATGACCTTCAGAAGGCTATCTAGCCCATTGTGATTTAGTGACGTAAGGGCATCACTGAGGACAACTGAGGGCGAGTGAGGGCAAGGCAAACCAATAAGCGGCGTTTTGACAAGGACTGCCCCAAACCCTCACCACAAAGGGGAGTCACTTGTAGGGTTCAGGCACTCGTTCCTTCTTCTCTGTACAAAGATTGCCAGTTTCTCAGTTTAGCTGGAAAGTGGAACGTGTACCAAGGGGGCCTGGGGAGTTCCTGTCACTAGAAACAGTGAGGAATAGGTTGGGTGAACCACAGCCGACGACGGTTTTTGAGGATAATTAATCCCACAAAGAGGGCAAAATCATGCCATGCCTTCCGGTTCCTTCCACCCTTCACGTCCTCCAGTTCTCCTTAGTCGCAAGGGCGTTTTTCGAAAGCTCTCTCCTGAAACTGGGAAATGACTACACATGTTCCCTCTCCCAGTGGGCACCTTGTACAGTTCACCACCGACTGATTTCCCCGCCTCTTCGTTCCTACCAGCTGTCACTTTGACTTTTGTTGCGGAGACAGGAAGAGCTCAGAACAGAACACTGGGAATAGGGGATTGAGCTCGGCTCTCTGTGTACTGACAGACCGGGGAAACTGCGGCGGAGAAGATTATCTCTGAAACGCAAACCGACTCCGAAAGACTGATGGGGGTGTCGTGGAGTCTCCGAGCCCTGCAGGGCAAACCTTTCTCCCTGCTCTCCTTCACACATGAAGTTGCTTTATATCAAGTCAATCTCTTGCACTAATGACCTGAGCAGAGTTAAAGGCAAAGGTAGCCCTCTG
This sequence comes from Euleptes europaea, assembly GCF_029931775.1. Lineage (NCBI taxonomy): Eukaryota > Metazoa > Chordata > Lepidosauria > Squamata > Sphaerodactylidae > Euleptes > Euleptes europaea. Next base: position 13,278,150 of record NC_079330.1, on the reverse strand, counting down.
TGCAAGCACGGGGGCATTACTGACTAGGGTTGCCAACCTCCAGGTACTACACAAGAAAAGAAGGCTCAGTGCTGTAAGGATAATTGGAGCAACCCAAAACAGCACTATAACACTATAAAGCAAATAAGTGAATTTTATAAAGTGCAAAGTGAATAAATATATACAGCATATACAAAGGGAGTACAAACAGATACAAAATTTACAATAACAATCCAATAAACATGACTTATCAAGAGGATGCCAAAGATCCTGATTCAACAGGTAAGTTCAAGTAATCAACCAATTAAGGTATCATTTGATATTAGAATTTTTTTGAATCTTTTTTGAAACCTAAAAAGAATTTGAAAGATTCAAAAAAATTCTAATATCAAATGATACCTTAATTGGTTGATTACTTGAACTTACCTGTTGAATCAGGATCTTTGGCATCCTCTTGATAAGTCATGTTTATTGGATTGTTATTGTAAATTTTGTATCTGTTTGTACTCCCTTTGTATATGCTGTATATATTTATTCACTTTGCACTTTATAAAATTCACTTATTTGCTTTATAGTGTTATAGTGCTGTTTTGGGTTGCTCCAACCTCCAGGTACTAGCTGGAGATCTCCTGCTATTACAACTGATCTCCAGCCGATAGAGGTCAGTTCGTCTGGAGAAAATGGCCGCTTTGTCCATTGGGCTCTATGACATTGAAGTCCCTCCCCTCCCCAACTGTGAATAAGAAACTTCTTGATGTATTCCTCCATATGGTAACATTAAAAGGTAAAGGTAAAGGTCCCCTGTGCAAGCACCGGGTTGTTCCTGACCCATGGGGTGACATCACATCCCGACATTTACTAGGCAGACTTTGTTTTTACGGGGTGGTTTGCCAGTACCTTCCCCAGTCATCTTCCCTTTACCCCCAGCAAGCTGGGTCCTCATTTGACCGACCTTGGAAGGATGGAAGGCTGAATCAATCTTGAGCCGGCTACCTGAAACCAACTTCCGTTGGGATCGAACTCAGGTCGTGAGCAGAGCTTGGACTGCAGTACTGCACGGGGCTCTTATGGTAACATTAGCAAGGATAAATTTTGCCAGATGCTGGAAAGGAGCGAACTCTCCAAGCGTAAATAGTTGGTTCAACAACGTAAGAGAGATCTATGTGTTGATTAAATTAACTTACTATCAAAATAACAAGAACATAGAGGATTTGGATAGAATATGGAATCCCACTATATCCAGGATGAAGAACACACTTAAAAGTTTAGATTATGCTGGTGGTGGTTCATAAAGAGAGTGATTATTTAAAAAGTTATAGCTGTTATAGGTTTTATAAGTACTGGTCGATGTTTGTTAAGAAGTTTTTTTTAAATGTTGTATTATTGTAAATTTTAAGATAGATAGATAGATAGATAGATAGATAGATAGATAGATAGATAGATATGAGTAGGAATCTGAGTAGGCCTGTTTAGGATTGCTTGCACCGTTTCTGAGAAAAGCGTCCTTGCTGCTTCCTGGCCTCCTCTTAGCGTGAGCTTGGAAAATGCAAATAGGGCAAGTCGACCCTGCAAGAAGTCCCAAGATTACCCCTGAGAGGGATGAAGGTGGGCCGGAAGCCAAGATGCAACCGCTGATGTACCAGCAGGAGACCCTTCTCACCGATTCCTTTCTGCATTTAATATTATTTGTGGCCAATCAGTCACAGATGTGCCAGCTGTCTAGGGGGGCTCAGGTGTTTTGCCTTGTACACATATTAGGAACAGATGTAAACAACAATCTGAATACATTTTTTACCAATTCCGGCATGCTATTTTGTAGTTCTAACAACCCATTCTGCTGTAGTTTGTTCCTGTCTCTTGTGAGGGCGAAAGAATCAGAATGAGACCAGATGTCCACAATCGGAAAGCCCCATTCCTCCCCTAATCAGGTTTGTGAAACGTCTAAATCCTTCTTGCCTCTCCATATTCTTCCATAATTTGGCAGTGGATCAGTTTATGAGTCACTCCTACCCAAATGGAAGTTTGTCAGGGCAAAGAGTCGCGAGTGGACTTGGAACAAAGGGCAAAACTTGAAACTGGGGTACACATGAAGTCGCCGTATACTGAATCAGACCACTGGCCCATCAAGGTCAATGTTGTCTACTCAGACTGGCAGTGGCTCTCCATGGTGCATGGTAGAGGTCTTTCACGTCACCTACCATCTCATCCTTCAAACTGGAGATGCCGGGGATTGAACCTGGGACCTTCTGCATGCCAAGCAGATGCTCTGCCACTGAGCCACTGTGCACAGTCTCTCCATGGTTGGAGACAAGGCAGCCAGAACCACTTCTGCCCATTCTCCTGGGCTCTAATGGCTCTTCCTCCTCACTTCCTGTGGCAAGCAGGATTCCAGGCTTGGTGAGTCCAATGCAATTTGAGATTCGAAACAGATAAAAGGAAGTATTTCTTCACACAGCACATAGTTACATTGTGGAACTCCCTGCTCCAGGATGTTGTAATGGCTGCCAACTGGGATGGCTTTAAGAGGGGAGTGGACATGTTCATGGAAGAGAGGGCTATCCATGGCTGCTAGCAAAAATGGATACTAGTCATGATGTATGCCTATTCTCTCCGGAATCAGAGGAGCATGCCTATTATATTAGGTGCTGTGGAACACACAGGCAGGACAATGCTGCTGCAGTCATCTTGTTCACTTCCTAGAGGCCCCTGGTTGGCCACTGTGTAGATAGACTGCTGGACTTGATGGGGCTTGGTCTGATCCAGCAGGGCTTTTCTTATGTTCTTAATTTGCAAAGCTATCTGCTCATTTGTGGCTGGGAGCAAGGCAAGCCCCGGGGTTCTGAAAGCACTGCTGGGATTTCCTTTGGATCCAAGCAGTGCAGAAGTGGACCAAGTCTAAAAGGCAATGAATGACAGACATACCCTATGTCTGATGCCACCTCTCACTGTGGGGCTCCAACAGGGTTGCCGACTCTAGATTGGGAAATCTGTGGAGATTTTGGGGTGGGTGGAGCCTAAAAAAATCAAACGTGCAAGCTGATTGGTGAAAAGCCAGAGAGCAGATTGCTTGGAGGCTTAGAAGGGGCAGCAGGTTAGCATTGACAGGTTCACATTGGTCCTTTGCTGTGTCCTAAACCCAGTGACGCATAGTCAGCTACTGAGATTTTTTCCTCTACTCCTGGTTTCCCCCCCATTATATCCTATCTAAAGAATGCTTTTGAAACTGCGGAAACTTTTTATTTCTTTCGACCGGTGCTGAGGCCACTCAGAACAGCATCTCTTCCCCTGGAATCCAAAAAGGGAGCTTTAGAAATGCCAGGAAGACACAGCAGTTTCGAAGCCCGGGGACACAGTTCCTGACAGACCCTTTTAGAACATTTGGCAGGACAGAATGACCTTTCCCCCCTCCCTGCTCACTCGTAGCCTTAATTTTGCAAACTGTTATCTGAAGGAAAGAAGGTCACATGCCAGAAAAGTTAACATCTGCTGCATTATATGTTTCAGGAGGCAGCCGAAATATAGCCTTTTTTTCAGAGCTACACTGAACAGTCTTTGGTTTGGAGTAAAACAATAATAATTTTTTTTGGGGGGGGCATACAACCCCCTTCCCAACACTGATTGCATTTAATATTCTCCTTTTTTGATCCTGTTTCTCTGGAAGATTCCAGAAGGGTAGCCATCTAGAGCTGCAAAATACAACAGGAGTCCAGTGGCACCTTAGAAAGACTAAGGCCATTTATGCAGGGTCAAGTTTGAGCTGCTTGTTTAAATCCGCCCTTTAAAATGACTATTCATGGTCCCGATGCAAGAGGAGAAAGTCAAACAAATTCCACCCCCCCACTCGCCTGCTCCTTCGTTTGCATAGCCATTAGCAATGGTCGTTTGCATAGCTAAGCCGCAGCTGTGATTTTTCATGGTCCCTTCAGTAAATGCTTCGATGCAGGGGCGGAGCAAATACAAAAGGTCGCGTTAAAGGGGCTCTTAAGAAACACGAAGCAGGAATGCCCCGGCTTCACAGTGACAGCTGTAATGACGGTTCAGCGTGAAGAAATTTTAAAAAAATGCAGGGCACTTCAGCCTGGAACGCGCTGCTAATTACCAAGCATAAATGGCCAACAGAATTTATTCTAGCATCCAGCAAATGCTTAAAGGTGGTACTACACATGGCAGTTGGCTACCAACAGTGGGCAACCTCTCTCTCCTGCCTCCCATTGCCCACCCTCGATCTATCGAGCAATGGGAGACAAATGTTGGGAAACAAGAGCATGAATGCCATGACATCATGTCCAGGCTATCACCCAGTAGTGATGTCACTGCACCTGCAATGCTCTAGGATTTCCTCCAGTCTCTATGGTCTTCACCACAGAGATTGGTGGAATTCCTAGATAGTCACACCCACTGTGACGTCACTTCCACACACCCTGCCCCCCTGCAGCTGGTTGCTTCCTCTTCCTCGGATTAGTCCCATGGGTCAGGTGACACCCCCCCCAACATCCCATGCATTACAACATTAAGAACATAAGAAAGGCTATGCTGTATCAAGTCCAGCAGTCTGTTCACCCAGTGGCCAACCAGGTGCCTCTAGGAAGCCCCCAAACAAGACGACGGCAGCAGCACCATCCTGCCTGTGTTCCAGAGCCCCTAATATATTCGGCATGCTCCTCTGATCCTGGAGAGAATAGGAATGCATCATGTCTAGTATCCATTTTGACTAGCAGCCATGGATAGCCCTATCCTGCATGAACACGTCCACTCCCCTCTTAAAGCTTTCCAAGTTGGCAGTCTGATGGCACATCCTGGGGCAGGGAGTTCCACAATTTAATTAGGTAGCCAATGGGATTTCCTCACGTCATGAGAACACTGGGGGCAAATAAGGGTCTCTGAGGGTGAGGGCAGTCCTGCCTGGGTTAGGCACATGCTGATTGTAAGCTCCTTGGGGTCGGGGCTAATCTCTGAAAAGCACTGTATACCCTGAGGCCACTCGGTTCAATATTGAGATCAATATCAGCGCTATGTTTTTGCTTTCTTTTTTTGGTTATAAAAAACATGCTCCGGAATGAATATAAATGCCGGCGGCTTTCATCGCATTTGTATTCCCCCAGTGCCAAGTCAAAAGCAATCCTTTTTAATGGTTGTGGATCACACATTGAGCTGGGCATGACCACGTGCCACAGTTGCAGATTGGTTCTCTGTGCCAGCGGGCACCATTGAGGTAGCACATTTTAAGCGTCTGCGGCCTCTTTCTTCGGGAGGGAGGGTTAGGACTTTGTCTACCGGCTGGTTCACACGCAGATGCCTCTGCCGTTTGGGGAGCAGCCACGAACGCTCCCTTGTGCGCGCCAGCAAGATATCGACCCAACTAACACAGTGGACAGACCTGTTACATCCCTTCTGGCTGAATGCATTTTTTCCTACGGAGATAGTGTGAAAGATCAGATGCTTCTTCTCAAGAACAGGGAAATTCTGGTGGGGAGACCATCTCTCGCTGTTATGACCCCATGTGCTAACCGTGTGTGTTAAGTGCCGTCAAGTTGCTTCCGACTCATGGCGATCCTATGAATGAAAGTCCTCCAAAATGTCCTATCTTTGACAGTCTTGCTCAGATCTTGCAAATTGAAGGCCGTGGCTTCCTTTATTGAGTCAATCCATCTCTTGTAGGGTCTTCCTCTTTTCCTACTGCCCTCAATTTTTCCTAGCATGACTGTGTTTTCCAGTGACTCTTGTCGTCTCATGACGTGACCAAAATACGACATCCTCAGTTTAGTCATTTTAGCTTTTAGGGTCAGTTCAGGCTTGATTTGATCTATGACCCATTGATTTGTTTTTTTGGCAGTCCACGGAATCCGTAACCCTCTCCTCCAACACCACATTTCAAAGGAATCTATTTTCTTCCTACCAGCTTTCTTCACTGTCCAGCTTTCACACGCATACATAGTAATAGGGGTGCTAACTACTCTCTTCATATTGCTGCCTACTTACTAGCTGTTTCCCCGCTGAAGGGAGCCCACCCGGCAACTGCTAGAAACCGGGCTTTTTCTCCCACCCTAGGGTCAGGTTAGCCTGATCGTGACCGAAGTCTAAGGCTGCCAACATCCAGGTACTAGCTGGAGATCTGCTATTACAGATGATCTCCAGCCGATAGAGATCATTTCACCTGGAGAAAATGGCTGCTTTAGAAATTGGACTCTATGGCATTGAAGTCCCACCCCAAACCCCGCCCTCCTCAGGCTCCACCCACAAACCCTCCCGCCGGTGGCAAAGAGGGACCTGGCAACCCTACAGATGTCAGAAGCTAAGCAGGGTCGGCCCTGGTTAGTACTTGGATGGGAGACCTCCAAGGAAGTCCAGGGGTGCTATGTAGAGGCGAGCAGTGGCAAGCCACCTCTGATCCTCTCTTGCCTTGAAAACCCTATGGGGTTGCCATAAGTCAGCTGCGACTTGACGGCACTTTCCACCATCTTCTTGTGGAGGTGAGGGGGAAGCCATCTTTCAAAGTTTCTCAGAGGCACTGCAAGGCTATTTTGTTCACTGGGGCTTCTAATGAATACAGGCAGAAAATTTTTTACTTGGGAGGGAATATTAATTGGGGTTTATTATACTTGCTTATGTTTTATAATTTGGAACTGTATGCCATCTTCACACACAAGGGAAAGGTGGGTTACAAATATTTTGATAAACAACGAGAAATCCGTGGTCGCTAGCCAAAAGGAAAACTAGTCATGATGCATACCTATTCTCTCCAGGATCAGAGGAGCAGGCCTATTCTTTTAGGTGCTGTAGAACACAGGCAGGATGGTGCTGCTGCAGTCGTCTTGTTTGTGGGCTTCCTAGAGGCACCTGGTTGGCCACTGTGTGAACAGACTGCTTGACCTGATGGGCCTTGGTCTGATTCAGCAGGGCTTTTCTTATGGCTGCCAATTTGGAAGGATTTAAGAGGGGAGTGGACATGTTCATGGAGGAGAGGGCTACCCATGGCTACTAGTCAAAATAGATACTAGTCATGATGCATACCTATTCTCTCCAGGATCTGAGGAGCATGCCCATTACATTAGATGCTGTGGAACTCAGGCAGGATGCTGCTACAGTCGTCTTGTTTGTGGGCTTCCTAGAGGCCCCAGATAGGCCACTGTGTGAACAGACTGCTGGTCTTGATGGGCCTTTGGTCTGATCCAGCAGGGCTTTTCTTATGTTCTTAAGTTTCGAGCCAGGCCAGGCCTTTCTGCCTGCATTTCCCCCCGATCTGGATAAAGGTTCTCCAAATTCCAGGCTTCCAAAAACAGCAATTCAGCATTTAGGCCTGGCTTGGTTAGGGGCTCCTATGGCATGAGAACTTTTAGAAACTTACCTCATCGCTTGCTTGTACGGGAAGTAGGTTGCCTGGTCCCCGGAGAAAGAAGCTTGCAGGGTTCGCGTCAAAAGGAAAGAGAAGAGCGATTTTGTTTCGGCAGCCATCGGATGAGTTCAGAAGGGAAAGTGCTAAATGCATCCAGAAAGGTACAATTGCTGTCCCCCAGAAAAACTGCTTCCATTGCCCTTTTCACTTCTCGTTTATTGGCTTAATAACTGGAGGAAGTAGCTCCATTTCCTACAGCTTCTTTGTACGAAGGGTTCTTCTGACCTTTTTATTTTCTGCAATCCCGTTGGCCGGCTAGATCCTCAGCCCCAGCTCTCTCTTTTCTCCAGCACTCCTCACTGTTCAAGTAGTACACCACTCATCGCTCTGGGTCATTGGAACATAAGCAAACATTCTCAGATCAAAATGCAAAATCACTTGCGCTCAAAACGAGGGAGGCGTAAGGGACATCTACCTGCTAGTTATAAAAGCAGAGTCAAAGCAGTTCAACTCCCATGTGAGAAACTGTAAGTGACTGGACGAACCTGTGTCCAACTTTATAAGTAGCCAAAATTTTATTTTACAGGTGACACCTTTATCTCGGCCAGAGATCAGGAAATAAACCTTAAATTCTGGGAGGCTAGAAGAGGACTGTAACAGCCTAGATTGGAATCCAAAGGTTTGGTTATACTTTTAACATGGGCATTTCTAGAGATACCCGGTCTCCTGTGGCTCAGACACCAAAGCTCAGACCTGGGAGTGATAGAGGCAGAGGATGGTACTTGGTAGTTGCAAAGCGGCCATTTTCTCCAGGTGAACTGATCTCTATTGGCTGGAGAACTTACCACTCTGTTCCAACAGGATTGAGCTAACCGCTGCTAGTTACTGCTCCGGCAAGTCCTTTTACTTTTACTTTTAAAATGTTGGGACCTGGTAGTCTAGGATCGCCAGGTCCCTCTTCACCACCGGCAGGAGGTTTTTGGGGCGGCCGTGGTTTGGGGAGGGGAGGGACTTCAATCCCATAGAGTCCAATTGCCAAAGCAGCTATTTTGTCCAGGTGAACTGATCTCTATCAGCTGAAGATCAGTTGTAATAGCAGGAGATCTCCAGCTAGTACATGGAGGTTGGCAACCCTATGGTAATCAGAGTTAGGCTGTGCTAGATTTAGGGGGGAGGGTTGATAGACATGGCAGATGCTCTTAAGCCATGCAGAAAATGAGATTTTGTTCCTTCCCTTGGAGACCAAGAAAGGTCAAACTCTTCGAGTCTATTCCTGAGACTCTGCGACTCTATGGTGTGCACTCAACATGCCCTGCTGGTTTTTTTCTGGCTTGTTGTGTCATCTCCTAGAACAACCAAAACTTTGCCGTTTCCAGCTTTTTAGATGGCATTGGCCAGGCTGTCTGATCACCTGACTGCCAATCTACCTGCTTCAGGAACGTTCCTACACCTGAACCCAAGCATTCCTCTTCAGGTGTGCTGCTTGATGGGAGGAGCCATAAAGAAAGCCACAGCCTTCAATTTGCAAGATCTGAGCAAGGCTGTTAAAAATAGGACATTTTGGAGGACTTTCATTCATAGGGTCGCCATGAATTGGAAGCGACTTGACAGCACTTAACACACACACACAAAATTAAAAGTTACACTGTAATACCACTGACTATAATCTCGTTTTTCGCTTTTTGTTTATTAACCGTGAGCCTCGACATAGTTATAAGATGGTTTCCATGTCTCATTATGCTGCTCAAAAGCAGGATCATTGTTTGTATTTATCATGTCAGTCATTTTTGCCATAATAATGTATTCCATTAATTTGTCCTTCCATTCTTCAGTATCTGGCCTGTATTGCATTCTCATACAGAGTGTACGTGCAAAGTATCAACCTCCTAAAGCAGCGCTTAACTCATGATCCTGAACAGCCGCCTTACAACGAATCAGACGCTCAGTCTATCAAGGTCAATCTACTCTGAAAGGCTCCAGTTCTCCAGGGTTTCAGATGGTCTTTGGTATCATCTACTGTTTGGTCTTTGTTTGCTGGAGGTGCTGGGGATTGAACCCAGGAGCTCCTGCATGCGAAGCGCCTGCTCTTCCACCGAGCCATGCCTCCTCCTGATGGTGCCGTCGCCCGCAGCAATCTCGGCTGGCACCCTTAATACATCTCCCTCCTTGTCAGAGTCCTCACTGCGTCCCCGCTCCCAAACATTGTAAATGTCTCTCGTTTTAAAGTGGAGGGGAAGTGCTAGCTATTGTTAGCACAGAAGAAGATCAAGAGACCTTAAATGTGTGTCAGAAATGGCCCATGACAAATCTAGGTTATTTCCTTGCAAAGAGATATTCTCTCCGCCGGAATTCAAAGTCAAAGAGTTTCAAAGTGTGAAATGTTCAAAGTTATTCCCTTTTTTCTCTTCTCCCCCCCTGAGCTTTTAAATGATTCTGTGACTCTATCAGATTAAAGAATTCTAAGAATTCTGCCTTCCCTCTGCCCGGAGCCAGAGTTTGCATACCAAGTACAGGCAGCTGGTCCACGTTCGCTTCTACTCCCCGGTTCGCGAGGGACCATTAAAATTTGATTCTTCCAGTGCTGTCAATGCTTTCAATGCACCCAGTAGAACAAGCAAACAAAACATGGGCCTCTCCCCAAAGGAGCTTACACTGAAATCTCACCAGTGGAGGGCAAAACCAAGGGAAGGGAAAAGAAAGGCGAGCCAGCCACAGAGAGAGGGGGCCAGAGAGGAGAGGGATGGTTACTAATTCGCAGAGGTTCCCAACCTTGAGGAGCCCGTGGATGCTCCTGTGGGTGACAACGAGGGAGTGCCTCCACAAAATGGTTGCCCCAGAAGCAGGGGTAGGGTTGCCAACCTCCAGGGGGTCTCAGAGAACAAAGTACCTATGCTGAAAGAGACTAAATGTTAAAGAACAACAGCATGTAGCTCCAAAATTAGTAATTTATAATTTATAATAGATTCACATTCAAACAAACTCGGTACTCAGACCTAAATTCAAAATCATATGAAATTCAATACAATATATACACATAAACTTCATACAGCCAAAGCAATAAATTCCAAAGGGATTCAAAGGGAATTAAAATTCATTCCCAAACCATAGGCATAAGAGTAAATCAAATTAGGTCACACCAGACCGTCACAAAAAGTTCTTCCTATGGTACTGATTTCCCCCACTTCTCTCCGGGGAAGAGGCAATAAAGTTCCAAATCACAAAGTGATGACGTTCCAAATCATAAAATGACGTTCAAAATCATAAGACGACACTCCTAGATAAATGGTCGTTTCGCCAACCCGGCTTCTTCAGTTGTACTTAAAAATTGATTCTTTTATGCAGTTCGGGCACACCGCCTCTATAAAAAATACATTTAATAGGCAATAGTATTATAACGTCATTTTTCAAAACATTAAATTAATATGAACCATATTAGATTCCATGTACTGCAACCTTACCCCAATAGTAATAGACCAGACACGGCTCAAGACCCAAACAGGTTCCTTGCTCCTACTGAGAGGTTGTGAAAACTAAGGGGAATGATACTCAGAGTTATAGATAGGAGTCAGCCGTGCATCCACAAACGCCTAACCTGCTTAAAGAAAACTTGACAAGTCAAATTTGTGATTGAGTCCCAGAGGAAACATCGTTTTGAAAAGAAAAATGAGTTTCATTTCCTGTCTATGCAGGATAGTTGTAATATCCTGTTGATAATAAGAACGAGGTGTATACTTCCAGAGGGCAAAAAATAAAATATCATTTTCGGAATGTCCTTTTTCCAGATAATGCTGCGTGAGGGGGGCGTCTAATACCTTCGCACGCAAGCGCACCCTGTGCTCCCCGATCCTAAGCTTCAATTGTCTTGTACAAGAGCCAATGTATAGAAGAGAGCAGGGGCACGAAATTGCATACACAGTGTTCCGTGATGAACAATTGGTAAAGTGCTTAAGTTGGTATTTGAAATTAAACGCAGAAGAGCTCACCTCTTTCACTGGCAAACTGAGCGAACAGACTGAATAAGTTCCACACTTATGGTGGCCGGAAACCATTGGTCCAGGTTTAGGATCAGAAAAATCAGTTTTGACCATGTAATTCTTGAGTGACTGGGTTTTCCTTAGACCAAATAGGGGAGGTTGCTGACATCCAGGCACATTCTGCAAAATGTGCCAGTGACGATTAATTATTTTCTTGATGTCATATGTCAGATGATTAAACTCCAAAGAGCCATAGATTCTAGGGGCAGTCTCACACTTTCGACCTTCACTGCGTAAAAGGGAATTCCTTTCAGCTAGATCAGCCCGATGCTGAGCCTTTCTAATGTCACTTTCTGCATAGCCCCTAACGCGTAATTTCCTTGTTAGTTCCGAAGCTGCCTTGTGATAATCATGGTCAAAGGTGGAATTGCGTTTCAGTCTTAATAACTGGCTGTATGGTAAATTGAGTTTAAGATGGAGGGGGTGGTGTGAATGAAAGTGCAGACCTGCCCCTAAGTCCGTTGGTTTGTGGAAAGGTTTAACTGCAATGGTGTTTTGATGGGTCCTAAAGACCGTCACGTCTAGAAAGGAAATGGATTGCTCACTGAAAGAGCCCGAAAATCGTAACATTTTTTATAGAGGCGGTGTGCCCGAACTGCATAAAAGAATCAATTTTTAAGTACAACTGAAGAAGCCGGGTTGGCGAAACGACCATTTATCTAGAAGTGTCGTCTTATGATTTTGAACGTCATTTTATGATTTGGAACGTCATCACTTTGTGATTTGGAACTTTATTGCCTCTTCCCCGGAGAGAAGTGGGGGAAATCAGTACCATAGGAAGAACTTTTTGTGACGGTCTGGTGTGACCTAATTTGATTTACTCTTATGCCTATGGTTTGGGAATGAATTTTAATTCCCTTTGAATCCCTTTGGAATTTATTGCTTTGGCTGTATGAAGTTTATGTGTATATATTGTATTGAATTTCATATGATTTTGAATTTAGGTCTGAGTACCGAGTTTGTTTGAATGTGAATCTATTATAAATTATAAATTACTAATTTTGGAGCCACATGCTGTTGTTCTTTAACATTTAACCTCCAGGGGGTGGCTGGAGATCTCCCGCAAATTCCTCACTTCCCTTGCAGACAACTTCATAGTCCAAAAAGTGGAAGAAGCGACAAGGGGAACAGCCATTTTGGATCTGATCTTAACCAATAATGATGACTTGGTTTATGGGGTAGAAAAAGTGGGATCTTTAGTGACCATGTGGGAGTGGGAGTGACCATGTTCTCCTGGAGTTTGTTATAAAGCAGAAAGGAGAAGCAAGAAATAGTCAAATATGTACTCTAGACTTTAAGAAAGCTGATTTCAATAAATTTAGGGAACTACTGGGTGTGATCCCGTGGGTGAGAATATTGAATGAGAAGGGAGTACATGAAGGATGGGAAATTCTTAAAAGGGAGATATTGAAGGCACAATTTCAATCAATTCCCACGAGGAGAAAAAAAAGGTAGAGATTTGAAGAAACCAGGGTGGATGACTAAAGAACTTTTGGTTGAGATAGGATTTAAGAAGGGCATGTACAAGAAATGGAAAAAGGGAGAAATCAACAAAGAGGAATTCAAACAAGTAGCCAGCACATGTAGGGAGAAAGTCAGGAAAGCTAAAGCACAGATTTAGCCAGGGAAGTTAAAAACAACAAAAAAGGGTTTTTTGGTTATGTCCATAACAAAAGGAAGATCAAGGTAACGATCGGGTCATTGCGTGGAGAGGATGGTGAGTTATTAACAGGGGAGGCAGAAAAGGCAGAATTTCCTTTTTTGTATCAGTCTTCTCCCAAAAGGGGAATAGTGCTCAACCTGGGAATAATGGAGCAGAGGATGCAATAGGGGGATTACAGCATAGTATAGACACTGAGATAGTACAGGAATACCTGGCTACTCTTAATGAATTCAAGTCTCCAGGGCCGGACGAACTGCATCCAAGGGTGTTAAAAGAACTGGCTGAAGTGATTTCAGAACCACCGGCAATAATCTTTGAGAATTCATGGAGAACAGGAGAAGTTCCAGCAGACTGGAGGAGGGCAAATGTGGTCCCCATATTTAAAAAGGGGAAAAAAGAAATCCCAAACAATTATTGCTCAGTCAGATTGATATCAATACCAGGTAAAATACTAGAGCAGATAATTAAACAGAAAGAAATGCCGTGCTCACTGACAGTCAACATGGGTTTCTCAAAAACAGGTCATGCCAAACTAATCTCATATCTTTTTTTGAAAGAGTGACAAGTATGGTAGGTGAAGGGAATGCTGTAGATGTAGTGTACCTTGATTTCAGTAAAGCCTTTGATAAAGTCCCCCATGATCTTGCAACAAAGCTAGTAAAATGTGGGCTGGAGACTGCTACTGTTAGGTGGATTGGGAATTGGTTGACCAACCGAACCCAAAGGGTGCTCATTAAAGGCACAACTTCATCCTGGAGAGGAGTGACCAGTGGGGTACCACAGGGGTCTGTCCTGGGACCGGTACTATTTAATATTTTTATAAATGACTTGGATGATGGAATAGAGAGCATGCTAATCAAATTTGCAGATGACACCAAGTTAGGAGGGGTAGTTAATACTCTGGAGGGTAGGGTCAGAGTTCAGAATGACCTCGATAGACTGGAGAGCTGGGCCATAAGCAATAAAATGGATTTCAATAGGGAGAAGTGTAAAGTACTTCATCTAGGCAGAAACAACATAAGGCACAGGTATAGGATGGGAGAGAGTTGGCTTGACAACAGTACATGTGAAAGAGATCTGGGAGTCTTAGTGGACCACAAACTGAACATGAGTCAACAGTGTGATATGGCAGCTAAGAAGGCCAATGCAATTCTGGGCTGCATCAATAGGAGTATTGTGTCTAGATCAAGGGAAGTAATACTACCACTGTATTCTGCATTGGTCAGACCTCACTTGGAATACTGTGTCCAGTTTTGGGCTCCACAATTTAAGAAGGATGTTGACAAGTTGGAGCGTGTCCAGAGGAGGGTGACCAGAAGGGTCAAAGGTCTGGAATCCATGCCCTATGAGGAAAGACTTAGGGAGTTGGGTTTGTTTAGTTTGGAGAAGAGAAGGTTGAGGGGAGACATGATAGCCATGTTTAAATATTTGAAGGGATGTCATGTTGATGAGGGAACTAGCTTGTTCTCGGTTGCTCCAGAGACTAGGACACGGAGTAATGGATTTAAACTAATAGAAAAGTGATTCCACCTAAACAATAGGAAGAACTTTCTGACGGTGAGGGCTGTTCGACTGTGGAATGCGTTGCCTCGGAGGGTGGTGGAGTCCCCGTCTTTGGAGGTCTTTAAGCAGAGGCTAGATGGCCATCTGTCAGGAGTGCTTTGGTTGTGGGATCCTGCATGGCAGGGGGAGGGTTGGGGTCCCTGGGGATGTGTGGGGAGGGAGTTGTTAATTTCCTGCATTGTGCAGGGGGTTGGACTAGATGACCCTGGTGGTCCCTTCCAACTCTATGATTCTATGATTCTATGATTACAACTGATCTCCGGCTGATAGAGATCAGTTCCCCTGAAGAAAATGGCCGCTTGGGAAATTGGATTCTATGGCATTGAAGTCCCTCCCCTCCACAAACCCTGCCCTCCGCAGGCTCCACCCCAAAAACCTCCCGCCGGTGGCAAAGAGGGGCCTGGCAACCCTATTCATTAACTATTTCTTTCATTCCAAAATGGTTTTAAAGTCAGGTGTTTTTGTGCATTAATGTGCAGCAAATAAAAAGGGGGATTGAAAAAGAGTCTTGTAATATGCATTAATTAATGTGCAGATCAGCTCCTAGCAGCGGGGCTGGGGGAAAAGTGCAGGCAGTATATCCCTTCCAGTATGAAAACATAGCACAGAGGCAAAAATAGGAGCTCGGAACGGGAGTGAAAGACTGAAAGGGAGTGAGTGTCTTTACACACCGCAAAGTAGTGGTTTTTGAATTACAAAAAACTGGTGCGGCACATACAAGCAATGGAACACACTCAGAACGCAAAACCTCTTTATAAACCTGAAAGAGGCCCTCATTGTATGGAAGGAAGCAGCTCGCCGGAGAGGCAGAAACGATATTTTTTACTCGTCAGAATAATGGAAAAATGTGTTGCAACACATCAAAATAACCCCCACTTTCCTTTGAAAGTCACGTGCCGGACTCGCTCTGGCAGGCGAATATCTCCCCACCTCCCCAGCTCCTGCTGAAGGTAACCTTCGCCTCTCTAAATAGCTTATCGCGGCAAAGCTCTTAATAAACGGAGAGAGAGAAAAATGTCAAGGGGCTCTCGATAAAGAACCGGCCTAAAAAAGGTTTCAGTTCTTTGATAAGCCGGAGCTTTGGCAGCTGAAATAACCCACCGCTGGACGAACTGTTCTTCACGGAGAAGAAAACCCAGAGCTCTCGGCTTGTTGATGAGCCCGGCGCTGACATCTACCGCTTGTTGGTTCTTCTGAGGGTGCTGCAGAGATAACAACCCACGGCACAAACCAGCAGTTTTTCAGCCGTGTCCCATGGAAACCCACATGAACACATGAAGCTGCCTTCTACTGAATCAGACCCTTGGTCCTGCAAAGTCAGTATTGTCTACTTAGACTGGCAGTAGCTCTCCAGGGTCTCAGGTAGTGGTCTTTCACACCAACTACTTAGAATCATAGAGTCACCAGGGTCATCTAGTCCAACCCCCTGCACAATGCAGAAAATTCCAAACTACCTCGCCCCCACACCCCCAGTACCCCTACTCCATGCCCAGAAGATGGCCAAGATGCCCTCCCTCTCATGAACTGCCTAAGGTCATAGAATCAGCATTGCTGACAGATGGTCATCTAGCCTCTGCTTAAAAAGCTCCAGGGAAGGAGCACTTACCACCTCTCAAGGAAGTCTGTTCCACTGAGGAACCGCTCTAACTGTTAGAAAATTATTCCTGTTAGAAAATTATTCCTAAAGGGACCTGCCTAGTTCCTTTAACTGGAGATGCCAGGGATTGAACCTGGGACCTTCTGCATGCCAAGCAGATGCTCTACCACTGAGCCACAGCCCCTCCCCATTGGTGGATTCTTAGTGAGAAGATCAGTAATGAGGGGAGAAGAAGGCTCTTCTGAAAGCCACTGTCACCCATTAACCTCAATATCCTAAGGCAGTAAGCTTCTCAATACCTTTGTGAGGATGTAACATCTGCCAAGGGCCTTGGCCTCTATGCCCTGTTTGATGGACCTCCAGGCCATCTGGTTGGGTTCTCTATGAAACAGGATGGTGGATTAGATCAAGCACTGGTCTGACCCAGCAGGTCTCTTCTTATGTTCTTCTCCATAATGCCCAGATGTACACCTGATTGTAGGATGTCCTTGTTTGTGATGTGGACAAGAGGGTTGCCAGCTCCAAGCTGGGAATTTCCTGGTGATTTGGAGGTGGAGCCTGGGGAGAACAGGGTTTGGAGAGGAGAAGGACCTCAGCAGGGTATAGTGCCATGGAGTTCATCCTCCAAAGCAGGGGGAGCGGAGGGACTTCAATGCCATAGAGTCTAATTACCAAAGCGGCCATTTTCTCTAGGTGAACCGATCTCTCTCAGCTGGAGATCAGTTGTAACAGCAGGAGATCTCCATCTAGTACCTGGCAGTTGGCAACCCTACATACCATACCATACCAAGTAGATGATGTGAAAGACCTCTGCCTGAGACCCTGGAGAGCCGCTGCTGGTCTGAGTAGACAATACTAACTTTGATGGACCAATGGTCTAACGCAGTATAAGGGAGCTTCATGTGTTCATGTGAGTTCATACCATACCGTACCGTACCGTACCATACCATACCATACCATACCATACCATACCATACCATACCATACCATACCATACCATGTAGGTGATGTGAAAGACCTCTGCCTGAGACCCTGGAGAGCCGCTGCCAGTCTGAGTAGACAATACTAACTATGATGGACCAATGGTCTAACGCAGTATAAGGCAGCTTCATGTGTTGATGAGTTCATACCATACCATACCATACCATACCACACCACACCACAGCACACCACAGCACACCACACCCACAATTTCCAATAAACTGGGTTTCTGTGGCAGAAGTGCAGTGGTTCCTCAGCTCCAGACAAAATCCTTACAGCCATATCGTAGTCCTACCAATGATTTATTCAAAGGCAGCACAACTTTAGCAGTCTTCTTCCCCGCCTCGCCCTCCCCAATTCTCTTTATTTTCTCCTCTCACTTTCATTTTTTTGGTGGGTCTATTATATCAGCCGTTCTGACAATGACCTGTCTTTCTATTCTCTGCTGTCATCTAAGTACTACGGCAGTCAGAATAACTGCTCTGTATGGAACTGCAGAGGCCAGGAAAGCGCTCGGCACGCTGAGACACATTCGGCTGGATCCCATGGAAGATTTTGACATGTGCGACTGTCTTTGCCAAAACACTGAACATATTCTTGTGGGTTCCAGTTTCAGATTGCTATTTTACAGATTACTGCAATTTTTATTTTAAACCAGCGTGGTATAGAGGTTAAGAGCGGTGGTTTGGAGCGGTGGAGTTTGATCTGGAGAACCGGGTTGGATTCCCCCACTCCTCCACATGAGCGGCGGAGACTAATCTGGTGAACTGGGTTTGTTTCCCCATTCCTACACATGAAGCGAGCTGGGTGACCTTGGGCAAGTCACATTCTCTCAACCTCACCTACCTCACAGGGGGTCTGTTGTGGGGAAGGGAAGTTGATTGTAAGTCGGTTTGATTCTTCCTTAAGTGGTAGAAAAAGTCAGCATATAAAAACCAACTCTTCTTCTTCTGTATCATAAGATGCCTTGGAGACTCGCACAGTAAATTGGGCTCTGAATCCCCTTAATGAATACATTTTTTTTAAAAAAAAGATAACTTGATGACAATATATGAAGCTGCCAGAAAATGAATCAGTTCATTGACCCACCTTGCCCGGGAATATCTATTGTGACAGGGAACGATTCTCCAGGACCTCAGGTAGAGCCCTCCAGGGATATATACTTTTCAATTTTCGAAGGTTTCTGTGCATTGGCTGGGAAGACTACTTTCATTTCACCTGTTCCCTTTGGCAGATTTCCTGTTTGCCTTTTGGTTGACATTGGCTCAGTCATAAAGTATCTGCTTTGCAGGCTGAAGGTCCCGGGTCAACCTCTAACAGCTCCAGTTAAAAGGATCAAGTAAGATGTGATGTCAAAGACCCCAGCCTGAGGCCCTGGAGAGCCACGCCCAGACAAGAAAGCGAATACTGTCCTTGATATACTGGTGGCGGGACACAGTCTGAGGCAGATCCATAGGCTTGCCAGGTCCCCCTTAGCCACTGGCAGTGGGTGGGGGATAGGGTTGCCAACCTCCAGGTGGTGGCTGGAGATCTCCCACTATTACAACGGATCTCCAGCCAATAGGGATCAGTACACCTGGAGAAAATGGCCGCTTTGGCAATTGGACTCTATGGCGTTGAAGTCTCTCTTCTCCAAACCCTGCCCTCCTCAGGCTCCGTCCCCAAAATCTCCAGGTATTTCCCAACCTGGAGCTGGCGACCCTAGTTGCCAGGTTTGAGGAACTCCTGGAGATTTGGGGGTGGAGACTGGGGAGGACAGAGACCTCAGTGGTGTACAATGCCATAAAGTCCCTCCCCCCCATAGCATCCATTTTCTCCAGAGGAACTGATCTCGGTAGTCTGGAGATGAGCTGTAATTCCAGGGCATCCCCAGGTCCCACCTGGAGGCTGGCATCCCCACTTGTGCATGGCTTTTGGAGGACAGGCTATGGACTAGTCTTAGAGCATCTGCTTTGCATTCCCAAAGTTCCAGGTTCAACTCCTGGCACCTCCAGTTACAAAAACAAATAAATGCACAAACCAGGTAGTAGTGGATGATGTGAAAGACTTTGACTCGAGACTCTGAAGAACCAGCTGCAGTTAGAGTAGGTAATAGTGACCTTAATAGATCAATGATCTGACAAAGTGGCTTTATGTGGCCATTTCGCATGGCATTTTGCACCATTTATTTTACATTATATACCACTAGGGTTGCCAACCTCCATGTAGTAGTTGGAGTCTCCTGCTATTACAACTGATCTCCAGCTGATAGAGGTCAGTTCACCTGGAGAAAATGGCCGCTTTGGCCATTGGACTCTAGGCCCGGGCATTGAAGTCCTTCCCCTTCCAAGACCCTACCCTACTCAGGCTCCGCCCAAAAAACCTCCCACCGGTGGCAAAGAGGGACCTGGCAACCCTATATAGCACTGAGACAAAAACAGGCATCAGTTTTAATAGCAATTAGGTGATTTTTACATGCATGAAATCAAAGCGAAGGAACAGAGGCCATTAGTGAAAATGCAAATCCGAACCCCTTTTGACAAATTAAAGCGTGATTTCTCTTGTGATCTCTGGAAAGGTAATGGAGACGTACACGGTAGCTCTCGCAAAGCTAGCTTCTGCCGTGAAACAATTCGCAGGCCTGATGCCAACTGTTTGTTTCCAACAACTGGGAAAAAATATCCCCGTGCAGCCAAAGTCGAGTGTGAAAAATAAGTCAGCTTCCAGCATAAATGAAATGTCTAACAGAGACCAGGTTCGGAAGCAAATCGCCTTCCAAACGTGGGTAGGCTTTTCATAGGGTCTCTGATAATCCCACACACATTTCCAAAAGGGCTGATTCATCACCGAACTCATCCGGTGCCCCAATCACAGAGCGGTCCCCCTTCGGGTAACTTTGGCTAGCGGGAAAATGAATCACGGCAGCAACAGGACCTTGAACAAACAAAAAACGAATGGGGATCCAGAAAGTGACACAGAAACAATTATTGTGTAAATCCAAGGCTTTTTTCAAGTCAGATAGACTCCTCCTCAGGGAATTTTCTTCTGTATTTCAAGGTTGTCCAATCAATTCTTTAGACGGAGATGGGAATGGCTACTGGCTCTTGCTTGACTGGGCAAATCTTGCTGAGGCTCACACTCTTCAAACAGCAAGCCAAGGCCCATTCTTCCTGCACCAGCCATTAATTCATAAAATTGTTAAAGGCACCTGAAAGTTCAAAAACCTCATTGGCAGTGGAGGCTGCCTGTCGCTTCTCTGTATGATTGACTGCTCTGGCCGGGCTTCTTTTCAGCTCGAAGCAACCGAGGGTCAATCATTCCGATCTGTCGCTGTATTGATTGGAGTGATCACTCACTCGACCGAGATATGCAGCGAGACTGTCTGCCCTCAAAGGATGTGGCCTGTTATATCTCTGCACGAGTCACTGCTTCTTAACACACTAGGTGGGGCAACTCTGAGGACAGCTTATTCTGCTTACTCTTCCCCCACTCTAAAAGTAGTTGTGGGGTGCGAGAGAGAAATGTCCCTACACTTTTAACTAAGGGGGAAAAAACATGCTTGGATGGTAGGCTTACTACGTAGCTCCATCTGCGGGAGCTTTTTAGGAGCGTTGCTGTGGCACGCAACACACTCACGCGCCGGGCGCAATGCATGGGCATGTCCCACGTGACGCGGCTTCCTCATTTCCAGGTTTACCTGGAAGTGATGCGGACGTTCTAGCAATCTCTGCCCAAACCTTTCTGCGGAGGTTGCTAGAGCATCCATGTCGCTTCCGGGTAAACCCGAAGGTGACGTAGGTGCATTGCACGGGTGCATGTGCACACGTTGCCCGCTGGCTCTCAGCTGGTCGGCGGGCAGCCCGGTGGATTGGCGGGATTTTACCCACCACCACCGGACACTGCCCTTTTGGCAACCCTTTTGGATGGTTAGAAGTTTAGAAGCCCATTACCTGCTCCATCTTCTGTGGGCTCTTCGATTTTTAGCCAATGGATGACAGCAGTTAAGTAAACGGTACCAATAAGTTCTTTGGACTGCCAAGCCCTTTTTTGACAGGCAGGCAAGCTGAGCCATTCAATGCCAGGGGCTTCTTCTCCACAACCATCTCTCACTGCAGAATCTCTTAGTGCATGAGAATTGTCACCCAACGAAGTTTGCCTTTACAAATGTTCTTGAAGGTTACATATCCTCTGAAGCATTGCCCCCTTCTCCGCCGGGGCCGGAGAACAAAGCACTCCAAACGCATTCTTTCACAATCCTTTATGTAGTTCTGTGATGTCTTTGTGTTTCCAATTCTTCACACAAACTAGCGTGGGTCAAAGCAGCCCCATGGTGACAATGGCGGCTTCAGTCGGCCTTTGGACCTTGCCAAATGAAAACCTTAAAACGGGGTCGGATTCTATTCTCTTTTCTTGCAGGAGCTCCGAATCCTCCCTCCACTCCAATGCATGCTGCCTTCAACACATAAAAGCCAGAAGCATTTACTAAGAGAGATTTCCCTGAAAGGGACCTTGGGAAATGGTCGCGCGGATGGACAGTTTTTGCAATTAACTATCAGACGGTGGAAACTGAAGTTTGGAAATCTGCCCTAGCGCAACCCTTCAGGAGCGGTGTCTGTTTGTACTGTCAATTTGGCATTTTAATAAAGCCCAAACTTAGTGAGGACATGAATAACCCTGGACAACTCATGTCTTTTCCAGGAAGTTGGCAAAAGACAGTTGGAACGACAGAAGCCACTTGGGCATAGAGGGACAGCTTTATCATAGAGAGCTAGCGTGGCATAGTGGTTAAGAGCGGCAGACTCTAATCTGGAGAACCGGGTTTGATTCCCCACTCCTCCACTTGAGCGGCGGACTCAAATCTGGTGAACCGAGTTGGTTTCCCCAGTCCTACACATAAAGCCTGCTGGGTGACCTTGGGCTAGTCTCAGTTCTCTCTGAACTCCCTCCGCCCCACCTACCTGACAAGATGTCTGTTGTGGGGAGAGGATGGGAAGGTGATGGTAAGCAAGTTTGATTCTCCTTAAAAGATAGAGAAAGTCGGCATGTAAAAACCAACTCCTCCTCCTCCTCTTCTTCTTCTTCGGCCCCCAAATATACCATAGTTGCTAACACTGGCTTGAGAAATTCCTAGAGATTTGAGGTAGGTGAGGCTGAGAGAGTTCTGAGAGAACTGTGACTGGCCCAAGGTCACCCAGCAGCCTTCATGTGTAGGAGTGGAGAAACCAAAGTGGTTCTCCAGATTAGGGTCCGCCGTTCATGTGGAGGAGTGGGGAATCAAGCCCGGCTCTCCAGGTTAGACTCCGCTGCTCTTAACCCCTACACCAGCTGGTTCTACAGAACCCAGTAGTGAACTTGGCAATGGCTCTTGTGTTGTGGGTCACATCCTTATAGCCGGATCTGGGTCCTTGTGAAGTTATTTTCCCTTAGAAAATTCATTTCTTACATTCTTCTGGATAACATCAGCTGCTGCTTCTTGTTTTTGCTGCTAACTCTGCAAGGCAATTCTCAAAAAGACGCTGTGGGTCATTTCTTTACATCCCCCCAGTCATTTATCTTTTCCGGAGCCCGGAGGTTGTTTTTTGCCACCTGGACATTATGCAGCAAAATCAGTGGGTTAAAAAACATTTTCAGTGACCAACACAATGTAAAGCCTACCTCAAAGTTAACTTTTATTATTTCCATTGATACGAAAATGATTACAATTCAATGCACGAATCAAAATTAACTGAACAAAAATTGAACAAACTTGATACGATATCTTACATTAATCTGAAATGTTGGATCTTAGCACTTTGATAAACCCTGCTGCGATAAGCATCTTTATTGTGCTTTTACTGATCTTAATCTATTTTATTGCAAATTAAAAAATGAGGGCTCAGTCAGTAAATGAAGAGCAATGGCTTTGCAGTTTATCAGCCTTAGTCGATTCTGCGTAAGCTTGCTTACAAAAGGGAATCTTCGGGATTAGCACGGTATATTGTTTCTTGGATTTGAAGGAAGAGCACCTTTATGATGAGTAGTCCTCAGACTTCATGCAACCATTGATTTGCTAATGGTATTTTTTCAGACTTTGTCAGGAGTGGGTGTTACTTGTTCTTTTTTGCTTCTGCAGGAAAGAATGACAAAACGCCAGCCATATTTTGGAGCATGCTATGACCAATGCTAAGACAAAGGATCAAGGAGAAATTCTGTAAAAACCTATATCAGAATAGAAAGCCCCACCATCACTTTTGGGGGGAAATTGGGGGGGGGATCAAAAGGGCTGAAATTCACCTCAATTTGCAGTATAATCCCTGCTTGGTTAGGCTTCCCAATGAGACCAGTACAGGAAGCATCCCCCTCCTTCTAAAGGGTTCCATAAGCAATGAAACAGAGCTAAATCTGATTGACTGTGTAGCTTTGCTTTTATATAGAATCTTAGACTCAAAGAGTTGGAAGGGACCACCAGGTCATCTAGTCCAACCCCCTGCACACTGCAGGAAATTCACACTACCTCCCCCACACACCTCCAGTGCCCAGAAGATGGCCAAGATGCCCTCCCTCTCATGAACTGCCTAAGTTCATAGAATCAGCATTGCTGACAGATGGCCATCTAGCCTCTGCTTAAAAACCTCTAGGGAAGGGGTGCTCCCCACCTCCCGAGGAAGCCTGTTCCACTGAGGAACCGCTCTAACTGTTAGAAAATTCTTTCTAATGTGTAGATGGAAACTCTTTTGATTTAATTTCAACCCGTTGGTTCTGGTCCAACCTTCTGGGGCAGCAGAAAACAACTCGGCACCATCTTCTATATGACAGCCCTTCAAGTACTTGAAGATTGTTATCATATCCCCTCTCTTCTTCTTCTAATCATCTTAAAAACAACCTCCTTAACGTGAACTCATCTAGAGATGGAGCCCTCATTTCCAAATCTCTTTCCATAGAATGGAAATTTCTTCCCACAATGGGGCTCCCTTTAAATGAATAATATTAGGCCGTTTATACTTGGTAATTAGCAGCGCGGTCCAGGATGACGTGCCCCACATATTTTTTTAATTTCTTCACACTGAACCATCATTCCAGCCATCACTGTGAAGCCAAGGCATACTTGCTTCACATATCTTAAGAGCCCCTTTAAAGCGACCTTTTGTATTTGCTCCGCCCCTGCATTGAAGCATCCACTCAAGGAAGCATGAAGAATCACAACCGCAGCTTAGGTATGCAAACGACCATTGCTAATGGCTATGCAAATGAAGGAGCAGGCGAGTGAGGGTGGTGGAATTTGTTTGACTTTCTCCTCTTGCATCGGGACCGTGAATAGTCATTTTAAAGGGCAGATTTAAAAAAGCAGCTTTGAGCGAGCATCAAAATCGATCCTGCATAAATGGCCTTGGAGATACTTAAATAAACCTGAGCTTGCCCTTCTGCTTCCTAGATTCCAAGAATGTATCAGATTCTGAAACCGTGTCAAGATCTTTTCTTCTTCTTCTTTTGGACCAGAGTCCAAGTGATTCATTTACAGGCCAGATATTGATAACCTGTCGTTGTTGTGTGCCACTCGCAGTTAATTGTTTAAAGGAAGAGCAATCCAACTTGTCAATCAGTTAGAGATTTATAAATACCATCACCGGTGTTTCGTCTATGTTTGTGTTAGTAACTTTAATGGCTGCCAAATCAGTTGGTATCGGCAGTATTTTGCACATGCTCAAGGAGGGAGGGGGGAACTGAGGAGAAGACTGAGAGGTGATATGATAACCATCTTCAAGTACTTGAAGGGCTGTTATAAAGAGGATGGTGCCGAGTTGTTTTCTGTTGCCCCAGAAGGTCGGACCAGAACCAACGGGTTGAAATTAAATCAAAAGAGTTTCCGTCTAGACATTAGGAAGAATTTTCTAACAGTTCGAGCGGTTCCCCCGTGGAACAGGTTTCCTTGGGAGGTGGTGAGCTCACCTACCCTGGAGGTTTTTAAGCAGAGGCTGGATGGCCATCCGTCAGCAATGCTGATTCTATGACCTTAGGCAGATCATGAGAGGGAGGGCACCCTGGCCATCTTCTGGGCATGGAGTAGGGGTCACTGGGTGTGTGTGTGTGGTGGGGGGAAGGTAGTTGTGAATTTCCTGCATTGTGCAGGGGGTTGGACTAGATGACCCTGGTGGTCCCTTCCAACTCTATGATTTTATGATTCTATGACTCAGCAATGACCCTGGGGAAGACTCATGTTCCCTACTGCACAGGTGCCAAAGAAGACCAGAAATGATAAAGAAACGAAAGCGAACAACCAACCTGGGTTGTACAGGGGCCAGATGATGAAATCTGAGGCTTGTCTCAGGTGTGATTGCCACTGCTGAAACTGAATGTTCGCCGGTTGAACCTGTTCAGGGCGAAGTTCTCAATACCCTGAACCGAAATCTCCTAAGAGCAATTGCTACAAAAGCGGGCACCTTGTGAAGGAAACGAACATAATGGATATTCAGCAGATTAGTCTGGGGTGATTAAATCATTCTAAAGCACAAACACCCATTTCTTTTACATTTGGGAGGCTTATAAATATTTAACAATGCTAACTAGGCCTTAATTTAGAGGTTATTTATCTTTTTTCCCCTATAAATATTTGCAGTGCTTTCTGCCTGGGCATTAAATTAAACCAACATGCGGAGGAAGCACAAGTATATTTCTTGCTTGAAATTGATGTTTCTCCAACCAGCAAGGGAGCCGAGTTTGCTTTTCCATTTGATGGACTGAAATCCACAGAGGCTGGGCGGAAGCAGAGCTGCCCTCTTTAAATCTCCGAGGGCCGGGAGAGGCTCTAATCTCTCGGAAGTGGTTTGAGTGGGTTTCTGAGTCTCATCTTTGAATGTGTTAGAGAAAGCACATTTTGGATGCCTCTAAAAT
This sequence comes from Euleptes europaea, assembly GCF_029931775.1. NCBI lineage: Eukaryota > Metazoa > Chordata > Lepidosauria > Squamata > Sphaerodactylidae > Euleptes > Euleptes europaea. Next base: position 13,252,153 of record NC_079330.1, on the reverse strand, counting down.
TGAGGCCTCTGTCCTCAGCCAGATTCATATGCTCAGATTCCAGAATTCATTTTAGAAGTTCTCGAGGAGATATGGCAGACAGAACAAAGAGAACTTCTGGAACAAGAGAATGAGGAAAAGGCACTCAACCCTACATTTCACGCTCTTTAGCTCAACAGCATTGAGCTTCAAGACCCCCTGTAATGAGCCAGGGCCTACTTTTAATGGCCCACACCTTGTGTGTTTTAGGTAGGTTGCCAACCTCCAGGTACTAGCTGGAGATCTCCTGCTATTACAACTGATCTCAAGCCGACAGAGATCAGTTCACCTGGAGAAAATGGCTTCTTTGGCAATTGGACTGTACGGCATTGAAGTTCCTCCCCAAACCCCACCCTCCTCAAGCTCCGCCCCCAAAACTTCCTGCCGGTGGCGAAGAAGGACCTGGCAACCCTATGCTCCTCTAGGGTTGCCAACCTCCAGGGTGCTCAATCTTCAAACATTTTAGACTTTGGACTCACTGAGCATGGTGGGACCCAATGAGTTACAAAACTTGTGACAGGGGCTCACGTGACATCAGAGTCATGTGACAAGAAGAAGGTGAGATAAAGTTATGACCTCACCAGCGTCAAGGCCAGGTCCGTGGATGGGAGATCCAAAGAGCTAGGGAAAGAAAACACAAGGCAGGTACTAGGAGGTACAACATAATGAGGAATAAGCCAAGGATGAAAATAATGGAGGAATCCTTTCTATCAGTAACTGACCTCAACTCCTCCTCCTGCTGCTTCACTCACCATGTAGGCAAAGAGAGAGCGGAGGCCTGCCCATAAAAACATAAGAAGAGCCCTGCTAGATCAGATCTATGTTCCATCTAGTCTAGCATCCTGTCTTATTAGGGTTGCCAACCTCCAGCTATTACAGCTGAGTTCCAGGCAACAGAGATCAGTTCACCTGGAGAAAATGGCCACTTTGGCAATTGAACTCTAAGGCATTATACCCCACTGAAGTCCCTCCTCCACCCAAACCCCACCCTCCTCAGGCTCCACCCCCCAAATCTCCAGGTATTTCCTAAATCGGAGCTGGCAACCTTAAAGGGAGACCACCAAGGAAGTCCAGGGTTACCACCTCTGTCCATCTCTTGCCTTGAAAACCCTATGGGATTGCCATAAATCAGCTGCAACTTTACAGCATTTCCAACCACCACCACCACACTGGATCAATATCAACTTGGAAGGCTTTAAGAGGGGAGTGGACACGTTCATGGAGGAGAGGGGTATTCATGGCTACTAGTTAAATTGGATACTAGTCATGATGCATACCTATTCTCTCCAGGATCAGAGGAGCATGCCAAATATATTGGGTGCTGTGGAGCACAAGCAGGATGGTGCTGCTGCGGTCTTCTTGTTTGTTGGCTTCTTAGAGGCACCTGGTTGGCCACTGGGTGAACAGACTGCTGGACTTGATGGGCCTTGGTCTGATCCAGCAGGGCTTTTCCTTATGTTTTAATATTTTCATTGAGCTATCTACTACGACCCCAAGGTCTCTTTCCTTCTCCGTCTCAGGCACCCTTGTTATCTATGCAGCAGGGCCAGTTTAACTCTTGGGTGGCCTTTCTTCAGTACCTTTTCCATCCCATTTCAAAAATTCCTGTATAACCACACACACACACACACAAATAGAATTCCAAATGTCAACTGGTTTTCCTAGCAACATGTGGCCAAACTTCCTTGGGTGAGGGGAGGGCTGTTAAACCAGATTCATTCTATAGTGCAGATGAGCACAAAGCAATTCAGACCTCCTCTCTCCTGTTGCATTGTTGTGGAGGAGCATCTTAAGGCTCCTGGAAGTTCCTTCCCAGTCAGTAAACCCTGTCATCTTTCATGAGCCCATCCTTCCTTTTGAATGACAGTTTCAGCTCAGGGCTTGCTGAATATGCAAATGAATGCAAAGCACATCTAATGCTCCACTTGTAAAGACCCGGCTTGCTACGTTGACAGAGAGAACGCTGCCTCACTGACTAATTCTTGGAAATTTCCATAAACCTCTCACTTTTGTGGCTAGGCTTGGGTTGAGTCCAAATCGCTCACATTTCTTTGCAAAGATTTTTGCCTATTTGAAACCTGTCCCCCTCTTTTTGATAATTTCTTTGGGCATTCCTTGCAAAAGCATTCACTGGTGTGTTCAGGTCACCCTCACTGACCATCTTGTCTTCACCTGCTATCAATTACCCCAATCTAGGATTGCCAATTCTGGGTTGGGAAATCCCTAGAGATTTGTGGGTGGAGCCTGGAGAAGGGGAGGTTTGGGGAGGGGAGAGACCTCAGCGGGGCATGATATCTAGGGTTTCCAGCTCCAGTTTGGGAAATACCTGGATATTCTGGGGGTGGAGCCTGAAGAGGGCAGGGTTTGGAGAGGGGAGGGACTTCAATGCCATAGAGTCCAATCGCCAAAGTGGCCATTTTTTTCAGGGGAACAGATTTCTATTGCCTGGAGATCAGTTGTAATAGCAGATCTCCAGCCACCACCTGGAGTAGGGTTGCCAGGTCCCTCTTCCCCTTTGGCAGGAGATTTTTGGGGCGGAGCCTGAGGAGGGCAGGGTTTGGGGAGGAGAGGAATTCCACGCCATTTTCTATTGCCTGGAGATAGGGTTGCCAGGTCCCTCTTTGCAAATGGCGGGAGTTTTTTTGGGGTGGAGCCTTAGGAGGGAGGGATTTGGGGAGGAGAGGGACTTTAATGCCATAGAGTCTAATTGCCTAAGTGGCCATTTTCTTCAGGGGAAACTGATCTCTTTCACCTGGAGATCAGTTATAATAGTGGGAGATCTCCAGCCACCACCTAGAGGTTGGTAACCCTAATGATGTCATAGAGTCCACCCTCCATTTTCTTCAGGGGAAGTGATCTGTGCAGTCTGAAGATCAGTTGTAATTCTGGGAGATCTTCAGCCCCCTCCGGGAGGCGGGCAACCCCACCCCAATCCCATTGGGTAGAAAGGCTTCTGTGATGTCATCCCTTTTCTCGGCGTGATCCCTGATTGCTGGAGTCAAACAAGGAAGAGGAGGAAACAGCCACAGCAGCTAGAGAAGAGCAGGGTGCCAAAAAAGGATCTGCAAAGGGAAAGAATGGTGCTGAACGGAATCGGGGTGGGAGGGGTGTATCTATACCTGTCCAAGCTGGTAGTTTCTGCCCTGACTTGGATGGCCAGGCTAGCCCAATCTCATCAGATCTAAGAAGCTAAGCAGGGTCAGCCCTGGTTAGTATTTGGATGGGAGACCACTGAGGAATACCAGGGTTGCTGTGCAGAGGAAGGCACTGGCAAACCACCTCTGTTAGGTTTTTTATGCATAGGTTCATTGCTCGCTGGGCCCACACTTTCCTGTTGGGAGTCTATGCATAGGGTTTCCAGGTCCCTCTTCACCACCGGCGGGAGGTTTGGGGGAGGAGCCTGAGGAGGGCGGGGTTTGGGGGGACTTCAACGCCATAGAGTCCAATTGCCGAAGCGGCCATTTTCTCCAGGGGAACGGATCTCCAGTTGAAGGAGAGCAGTCCACCTGGAGAAAAAGGCCGCTTCGGCAATTGGACTCTATGGCGTTGAAGTCCCTCCCCAAACCCTGCCCTCCTCAGGCTTCACCCCCAAAACCTCCCTCCGGGGGTGAAGAGAAACCTGGCAACCCTATGGCAACCCTATCTATGCACCAGCAGTCTCCAAGCTCAAATCAGGAAGTATTTGAATCCCCGCCTCTTGAAATGCTGCTTCATAATTGGCTGTAGTGAGAGAAAGGTTCACCCCAAAACCCAATTGCTGCATAAAAAAGCACTTTAAGAGCATTTTAAGAACAAAAACGAAGCTATTTGAAAGGGGGGGGGGAAACCCAACCTCTGCTCAGGAAGAACTCTGAGGAAGCAGGAAGTATTTGAATCCCCGCCCCTTGACACGCTGCTTTGTAATTGGCTGTCTGCTTGCTGTGCGAGAAACCAGCTTCTGTGTCCTGCGCTTTGCCTTATGCATGGGGATTTCAAGTGGGCTGAGCTCAGGGGAGAGGGAAGAATTGGGTTAACAGAGGAACGGGAAGTCCTGGGATTTGTGAGGGCTGGCAGCAAGGTCATCTCTAATGGGTGGGGGGAACTCAAGCATAACTCCAAGGAACAAGGGGGGGGGGCAAACGTGAGTGAAAGTACCCATGCATAAACAATGTCTCTTGCCTTGAAAACCGCACAAGGGGTCACCACAAGTCGGCTATGACTTGGCAGCATTTTACACCCACACAAGTTGGTAGTTTCTACCCCAAACTGAAAAAGGAGAATATTTGATGCAGCTCTACTGATGAATACTCTCGCTTCTGCTGTTTAGAGAGTGTCTGACCTAATAACTAATAGTTATAGCTGTTGCTTTGGACAGATGCTTATTTATTTAGACGGCAGCAAGTGTATCTTATGCGACGGTGCTGATTTTCAAGTCTTGTAGATGAGTCTCTTTATATCCGCGATCTGCCCATGTACAGGGTCTCTCCATCAGGGGCTTATTGTCCTCTCTTTAATGATTCAGAATGTCTTCCACTGGGCCAGTGCATTATTTTGCAGAGCGCCAGCAAATGTCATCTCAGCAACAGATCTGGTCCATTCCCTGTTCAACTTCCTTTATTGAAAGAAGACTGTAAAATAAAATTAAACATAAAAAAGCAGCGTCCTCCATCATTACCACCGCATTAGCTTCCCGTTGGGACGGGCGATACAAATTCCGCATCTGTTGCTAGGGGACGAACAGTTGTTAGATTTCTGTTAAATAAACCAATAACTGGGGGGGGGGGGTTAGCTTCTTCGGAGACTGCTTCTCGGCTCGCAACTAAAGCTAAAACCATCCAATTAGACAATAATAATTACTATCAAACATAAAATGAAGCAGCAGCGACGTGCAAACATTAACACATCCGTCGTCGTCGCCTGGCCTCCACTATCCGACTCCAAATTTTGGAAACCGTTCATTGCCGGTTAAGAAACCACACAATACATTACGTCCCCGGCTTGGGTAATTGTGTCACATCGGACATTTAATGGAGCCTTTCTCCCCTCAAAATTATTAACGAATGGTAGCATACAATGAGAGCCAGTGTAGTGTAGCGGTTAAGAGCGGTGGACTCTAATCTGGAAAACTGGGTTCGATTCCCCACTCCTCCACATGAAGCCTGCTGGGTGACCTTGGGCCCGTCACAGTTCTCTCCACCCATACGGAAGCAGGCAATGGTAAACCACCTTTGAACGCCTCTTGCCTTGAAAACCCTACAGGGTTGCCATAAGTCAGCTGTGACTTGACGGCACACACACGCAACACACGATAAGTGATTGCAAGTGTAAAAGTATACATAGACAATGTTCAGTGTGCAATTCAGAAATAAAACTAAGGAGCAACAGAAGGTTGCGAATGTATTGGCACTGCTTTGGAAATATCATCAACAGATAATTTTGAACTCATAAATATAACAAGCAGTTTCAATAAAAATATTAGCTGAATCCTTACTCAAAACTTCAAGACCAAGAATAGTGTAGTGGTCAGACTAGGATCTGGGAGACCCAGGTTTGAATCCCCACCCTACCAGTCTCTCTCTCTCTCTCTCCCCCCCCTTCCTAACCTACCTTGCTGTCTTGTTGTGAGTGTAAAGTGGAGGGGGAGACCAATGTACACTTCTTTGAGCTTCTTGTACGGAGTAGAATAAAAATGTACTACATGTGTAAAAATTAGAAATAAAATCCATCTGATCAAGAAAAGCCATGGAACGTGAGTGGTGACTTATTCCACCAAACTAGTTGCTTTTCCATTTAACAGGAATGCTTTGAAATCTTTGATTAAAAGCTTTAATTGATTGTATCACACCAACTGATCAATGCTAGCGTACACTCCAATAAATAAGAAATTAATCTTACGCCATTGAGCAAGCCAAATTGGGAAGTCTTTTTGCTAGGGAAGAGGGAGACAGGCAATCACGTTCTGCCACGTACATTTTGACATGCTGACCCTTGCAGTACCTTTCCCTCTTAAGCAGAAGGACAATTTTCACTCTGAGATGGCATAAAAGTATACATTGGGTGGTCACAATGTCTGAAAGGCCCACAGTTTTCAGAATTTTAACGGACAGTGGGCAAGGAGACAAAAGATTTTCAGATGGATGTGGAAGTCTAGCCTGGGCTTTAAGAATTCATTTCCTATGGAGGGCAAAGAACCACCCCTGCATCCAGACGCCCACTGAGATTGCTTTTTTGCAGTGTTTTATCAATGTACTTGCTCTGGTCTGGCTAGCCCAATCTTGCCAGATCTTGGAAGCTAAGCAGGATCAGCCATGGGGAGTACTAGTAAAAATGGATACTAGTCATGATGCATACCTAATTCTCTCCAGGATCAGAGGAGCTTGCCTATGATATTAGGTGCTGTGGAACATAGGCAGAATAATGCTGCTGCAGTTGTTTTGCTTGTGGGCTTCCTAGAGTCCCCTGGTTGGCCACTGTGTGAACAGACTGCTGGACTTGATGGGCCTTGGTTTGACCCAGCATGGCCTTTCTTATGTTCTTATAGGCAGGATAATGCTTCTGCAGTTGTCTAGTTTGTGGGCTTCCTAGAGGCACCTGGTTGGCCACTGTGTGAACAGACTGCTGGACTTGATGGGCCTGGGTCTGATCCAGCAGGGCTTTTCTTATGTTCTTATTTGGGTGGGAGATCACCAAGGAAGTCTAAAGTTGCTACACAGAATCAGGCAATGGCAAAACCATCTCTGAACTTCTCTTGCCTTGAAAACCCTACAAGGGCCACCATAAGTTGGCTATTACTTGCTGGCAAAAAAAGGAAAGAAAAAGAAAGAATGTACATACAGATTGAGAATCCCTTATTCAGACATCCAATGTCCAGACTGATCTGAAAACTGGATGTTTTAAACTGGCATGCAGGCATTGCTCACATGTCCTCAGCAGTGGCATGGAGTGTTCAATGTACACAATGTTATTAAAAACATTGTTTAAAATTACATTCAGGCTATGTGTATCAAGGATATATAAAACATACGTATCCCCAAGATATCTCATTATGTTTATGCAAAAATTCCAAAAATATTCCAAAATGCAGAAAGATCCGAAATACAGACCACTTCTGTTCCCAAGTAGTCCGGATAATATATACTCAACCTGTATATGAATATGCACACATTTATAGTTTGTAGGGGAGGAGGAAAACACAGATGAATGAAAGGTAATGAGACTGCAGCCACTTTAGAAACAAGACCATGTAGTTGGAACTCCAAAATCTAGGGAGAAAGTGGGCTGAGGGGCATGTCCAAAGCATTGCTAATAAAGCCGTTGACTCTGGAAGAAAGACAATGCACAGACAATAGTATGGGGGATGCTGGAAGCCTCTGCCCACACAATGCTCTGCTCTGCTGCCAGAAGAGAAAGGCAGAAGCAGTGAGACAGAACGTTCTTTCTTGACATGTGCTAGAAGCATCATTCCACTTCTACCCTCTTGAGATTTTTTCTTTGGGGGCACAGAAGAAGAGTTGGTTTTTATATGCCGACTTTCTCTACCTTTTAAGGAGAATCAAACAGGTTTACAATCACCTTCCCTTCCCCTCCCCACGACAGGCACCTTGCATGGTAGGTGGGGCTGAGAGAGTTTTGAGAGGACTGTGACTAGCCCAAGGTCACCCAGCTGGCTTTATGTGGAGGAGTGGGGAAACCAACCAATACCAGGAGATCTCCAGACCCCACCTGGAAACTGGCAACCCTGTTTCTCCGACTTGGGTCTCTTGCTTGTGGCCGGCCTGGCTACTAGGGTTGCCAGTTCCCTCTTCACCACTGGCAGGAGGTTTTGGGGGTGGAGCCTGAGGAGGGTGGGGTTTGGGGAGGGATTTCAATGCCATAGAGTCCAATTGCCAAAGCGGCCATTTTCTGCAGGTAAACTGGTCTCTGTCGGCTGGAGATCAGTTGTAATAGCAGGAGATCTCCAGCTAGTACCTGGAGGTTAGCAACAACAAAAATCACTAGTGCTGTATACACGTAGTCACTCAACAACCAGCACACAGGCCACGGAAAGACCCAAAGAAATGAAATTGAGTGAATTATTCAGTCAATTGACTTCTCATAAGACGAATAACAAGTGTTATCCTGTCGCCTCGTTGAATTTGCATTTCAACATTGCTACTCTAATCCATATACTTCAATGGACAATTGCTATAGTTATTTGACCTGACTGACCATATTTCACAAGCTGTGCTCACGACCTGAGTTCGATCCCGACTGAAGTCGGTTTCAGGTGGCCGGCTCAAGGTTGACTCAGTCTTCCATCCTTCCGAGGTTGGTGAAATGAGTACCCAGCTTGCTGGGGGTAAAGGGAAGATGACTGGGGAAGGCACTGGCAAACCACCCCAAAAACAAATGTCTGCCTAGTAAATGTCGGGATGTGACGTCACCCCATGGGACAGGAATGACCTGGTGCTTGCACAGGGGACCTTTACCTTTTAATGTTTAACACAGTGTAAAACTTGTTATTCGTCTTATGAGAAGCCTGTTGACCTCATTATATTTGAGATAATTCACTTGATTTCATTTCTTTGGGTCTTTCCTTGGCCTCTGTGCTGGTTTGCTGAGTACCTGGAGGTTGGCGACCCTACCGGCCACCCTTGAGCGCCATCCCTGACGGGCATCCAGCCACAAGCCATCTTGCACGCTAGGCAGGGCCGAGAGGTAAACGAAGGAACATTTTCGGAGAAGAGCGAGCCGGCGTTCACGGCGCAGCCCCTCAGCCAGCCGGCCTGGCGCTCCCCGATACTTTTCGAGCAGCTGGCATCCGAGCCTCATCTCTCCTGTCACCCATCTTCGGAAAGGCAGTCCGGCTCCTGCTGGGTTTTAATGGATCTAATCTCCTCCTGATTATTCCCAGGGTCGGAGCCAAATAAGCTCTTCAAAATTAAACCTTTTTTTTCTTTTTTTTGCTGTAGCTCAAACTTGAGTTGCCATGGAGATCCCAAGGCTGCAAATCCCCCTCCTTCCCCTCCTCCTGCCATCCTGTGTGTCTTTTTCCTTGATGCGCCAGCCTGGTTATAATAGGCCTAATTTCCGAGGGCATTTTCTGCCACCGCTGGGGAGCTGGGAAATGACAGAGTGGATTCCCGCCACTAAGTAAGTGAAAGAACGGCTCATGTGCCGCTACCTCGAGGTACAGGGCTCCCTTTCAGGTAATAAACGCCGAGGTTCGGTGGAGAAAAGAGACAGGCAATTTGTCCTAAATTGCTCAGCAAGGTCCCCCCACCCCGTTCTCTGCCACATTCCCCGACTCTCCTACCCTCTGTCCTCAAGCAATTTTAGATAATGCTGCCACGGGAGACAGAGACGGCAGGGAGCCACGGAGAGCTGAAACTTGCTCCCCTCGAGATTCCCGGCTCCGAAACTTGACGTCAGCCCTTTCTGAGGTTTCCTCTGAACGCTCGAAGGCTTGGGCAAACGTTCGCCAAACGTTTGCGTTCGCGATCCTAAGGTGTTTCAATATTTGCCATCTTGTGTTTGACATTATTTGACAGTTGCCATACAACAGCATTGAACATCTGTCGTCATTCAACCAACGACAAGCATGTGTTTAATATTTGACAGCTGATCATATGTGAGATATCAGAGTTGACACCTTTGTCAAAGCAATGGGGATTTGCCCAAAAATACACCTGTTTAGAATTCAGAGGTAAAATTTCACACTGTGGAAGGGAATTCCGAGCTCAAATTTCGATATGCTCAAAATTTTGTCTATTTGTGAAAATTCATTTCAGTTCCAGAACACTTGAACAACTGCTTTCAAGAAGAAGAAGAAGAAGAAGAAGAAGAAGAAGAAGAAGAAGAAGAAGAAGAAGAAGAAGAAGAAGAAGAAGAAAAAGGAGAAGAGTTGGTTTTTATATGCCGACTTTCTCTACCTTTTTAAAGGAGTCACAAACCGGCTTTGCCACCGGCAGGAGGTTTTTGGGGCGGAGCCTGAGGAGGGCGGGGTTTGGAGAGGGGAGGGACTTCAATGCCATAGTGTCCAATTGCCAAAGCGGCCATTTTCTGCAGGGGAACAGATTTCTATCACCTGGGGATCAGTTGTAACATCGGGAGATCTCCAGCCACCACCTGGAGGTTATAACAAACAATGAACCTATGCTGCTATAGTAGAAACTGCAAAAACAACCAGCAAAGAAAGTTTAGCAATTATAATAAAAGCATGTAAAAGAGTTAGATATAGTTGCATGCATATTGTTTGGATCGAGCCCCATGCTGGTTGTTTTTGCACCACCTGGAAGTTGGCAACCCTATGTAGCTCCCTTTTGTGGAACATGTCAGTCTCTTGCTTCAAATAATAATTTTGTCCATGATGCGAAGAATCAGCGCCATCGTCCTCCGTTTTTTAGTAAACGTTCTCCTTATCGACAAACAGGTGATTTGGAAACCATCGGCTTCTTTCAGTACCTCCAATGCACCAACTGACAGGGACTTTAAAAAAAATTGATTTGCCCAGAAATCTCTCCCCATCATGAGCTCCCTACCCTGCAGCCAGCTCCCAGTGGAAATCCTTATCACCGCGACGTGATTGTTTGGATTAGAAGTATGATAGCCAGGGAAGCAGCTCAAGAAATAAAATGCTAATTAAAATTCTACTGGAGTGAGCAAATTGCCTACAAATGAGATCGTTTGTGAAGAAACTAAGCACCAATTCCCAAACATTTTCTCCTTCTCTGCCCCCTCCCTTTCCTCCGAGGGTCGAAACAGTCAAACGTTGCTCTCCGGGAGCATCTGGAAATCCTGCCAACCTCTGACTCTTTTGAGAGGGAATCTTTCATACTCCCCCCCCCCCCCCGAATGATAATGTTCATTTGGAGGGACTTGCTCTCCAAACTACGAAAGGTACTGTCTGGGCCACTTTTTAAATTTGCCAGAGGGAAGATCGTCTTGAAATGCAATACAAAGGCCATCTTTATAAGCTGCTGTCATACTTTGGTCACATTATGAGGAGGCAATACACATTGGAAAAGACAATCATGGTACGAAAAGTTGAAGGCAGAAGGAAAAGAAGACCAAAAATGAGATGGATTCTCTATAAGGGAAGCCATGGCCCTCAGTTTGCAATAGGGTTGCCAGGTCCCTCTTCGCCACTTGTGGGAGGTTTTTGGGGTGGAGCCTGATGAGGGCGGGGTTTGGGGAGGGGAGGGACTTCAATGCCATAGAGTCCAATTGCCAAAGCGGCCATTTTCTCCAGGGGAACTGCTCTTCATCAGCTGGAGATCAGTTGTAATAGCAGATCTCCAGCTAGTACCTGGAGGTTGGAAAACAAATCAGACACCTCTATACACCTCTATACCTGGAGGTTGGCAACCATAGTTTGCAAGACCTGAGCAAGGCTGTTAAGGATAGGACATTTTGGAGGACATTAATTCATAGGGTTGCCATGAGTTGGAAGCAACTTGATGGCGCTTGAGACACACAGACAACTACTGAACTGGAAAAGACAATAATGCTGGAGACATAAGAACATAAGAACGTAAGAAAGGCCATGCTGGATCAGACCAAGGCCCATCAAGTCCAGCAGTCTGTTCACACAGTGGCCAACCAGGGGCCTCTAGGAAGCCCCTAAACAAGATGACTGCAGCAGCCTGTGTTCCAAATAGGGTTGCCAACATCCAGGTACTAGCTGGAGATCTCCTGCTATTACAACAGATCTCCAGCCGACAGAGATCAGTTCACCCAGAGAAAATGGCCGCTTTAGCAATTGGAGTCTATGGCATTGAAGTCCCTCCCCTCCCCAAACCTCACCCTCCTCAGTGTCCTCCCCCAAAATCTCCAGGTATTTCCCATCCTGGAGCTGGCAACCCAAATGAGGGAAACAGCCATGCTTGAAGAAGAAGAAGAAGAGTTGGTATTTATATGACAACTTTCTCTACCACTTAAGGCAGAATCAAACTGGCTTACAATCACCTTCCCTTCCCCTTCCCCAACAGACACCCTGTGAGGTAGGTGGGGCTGAGAGAGTGTGACTTGCCCAACATCACCCAGCTGGCTTCATGTGGAGGAGTGAGGAAACCAACGCAGTTCACCAGGTTAGCGTCTGCCGCTCATGTGGAGGAGTGTGGAGTTGAACCCGGCTCTCCAGATCAGAGTCCACCGCTCCAAACCACGCTCTTAACCACTACACCATGCTGGTCTTATTATGTTAACATGTGATCTGTGATATCACATTGAGTGTTTCCTCAGGTCCATTTGATGTCACTGGCTGTTGCAGGCAGAGGCAACGAAAACACAAAATATGATGTCACGTTACGGGTAAGAGAAGCTAACTGTAACAGAGAAAGGGAAGAAGGCAACGTGTCACTAGTAGGCTATTATTGAAGCACTTCTTGAGCCTTCTATAATACCCAGAGGGGTGTATTGGTTAAGAGCGGTGGTCTCTAATCTGGAGAACCCGGTTCGATTCCCCACTCCTCCACATGAGCGGCGGAGGCTAATGGTGAACCGGGTTGGTTTCCCCACTCCTACTCATGAAGCCAGCTGGGTGACCTTGGGCTAGTCACAGTTCTAGTAAGAGCTCTCTCAGCCCCACCTACCTCACAGGGTGTCTGTTGTGAGGAGGGGAAGGGAAGGTGATCGTAAGCCAGTTTGATTCTGCCTTAAGTGGTAGAGAAAGTCTTCATGTAAAAACTGCTTACCTTTCAGATGAATTGTTTCTTCCTGCCGTTTGCTACACCCCCTGATCTGGGCCATTTCAGGCCTCCCAGGCTATCATTCAACCTTCCTGTATCTTTGTGCCATAGCCACCCATAGCCATAGCCAGCCTTCCACACTAGGTGGGGCTGCCACATTTCTAGACATAGCTTCAAAGGAATGCATGGGAAAGCAGAAATTTCCTTGCAATCGACTGAAAATGCCTCTAATCCTACCACCAAACGCAACCGTCTCTGTCTAGGAATGGTCAGCCTCAGAAAGAGAAGAATAACACAAGATGTTGCGTTCAGATGCTTTTGGCTCGCAGATACAAGCACTGTCCTTAAATAAATAATAACTGCCTTAAGCTGCCGCTGGGTCCTTCTCATGTTCACAGTCATGGTAGCTAAAGGGAGATTTTTTTTTTAAAAGAAGCAGCATAATAAGAAGGGATCGCAGTCGTGAAAATCCACCCTGAGCCAGAGGGAATCTCGGGCAAAATTGGTACGCTCAGGTGGGTGGAATAGCAATTTCTCTCCGTTTGTGTGTGCGGGCCACCCAATACTTTTTAAAACTAGAAATATTCCTATTAATAAAAGGGACTATGGATCTTCAAAGTGGTCGCATCACAAATTCAACAGCCTGCTGGCCAAGTTCTAAGATAGGACGAATCGCTGCTCCTGGTGGAAAGGTTAATTCACTAGCCCCACCCTGACTATTGATCAGGATAGTTCCCAGATAGGGTTGCCAACCTCCAGGTACTAGCTGAAGATCTGCTATTACAACTGATCTCCAGTCAAAAGTGATCAGTTCACCTGGAGAAAATGGCTGCTACATTTTTGCAAGAACCGTGACTGGCCCAAGGTCACCCAGCAGGCTTCATGTGGAGGAGTGGGGAAAAACACCTGGTTCGCCGGATTAGAGTCTGCTGCTCTTAACCACTACACCACGCTTTTCTCCCCGATGGGGTCCCAGTGTGGGTTACGGCATTCTACCCTTATCCATTTTTAGGCTGGCTGGCTGGGCTACCCAACAAGCTTCCATGACTGATTTGAATCAGTGTCTCTCAGATCTTAGTCCAGCCATCACACCATGCAACAGGTTCAGAGCAGACAAAAAAAATAGCCTTTCTTTGTTCAACACATAATTAAACTGCAGAACTCACTGCCACAAGATGTAGTGATGTCCACTAACTTTTATGGCTCCAAAAAAGGATTGGACGAGCCTCCAGGTTCAGAGATTGTATATCAGTTGGGGGGGGGGCAAGAATGGGGAGGGTGTTTTGGCAGCCGTCTGAGAGCATATAAATAAAAAGGGGGCTGTTCACATAACTAGCACGGGTTGCCAGAACTATTTGAGTTTGCTGTGATTTCTGCAATTCTTGATGTTCTCAGAAGTACCCGTTGCTCCTTCATTGCCCTAGAAGTTTATAAACTGCCTCTCTCTGCGATTTTGATTAATATTTTAAATGATTTAACAATATATTGATATGCCATCAGACCAGCAGGGAAAAAAGGCAGAGAGAAGGAGGCAGATAAAAGGAAGTATTTCTTCACACAACACATAGTTAAATGGTGGAACTCCCTCCCCCAGGATGTGGTGATGGCTGCCAACTTGGAAGGCTTTACGAGGGGAGTGGACATGTTCATGGAGGAGAAAGCTATTCATGGCTACTAGTCAAAAGGGATACTAGTCATGATGCATACCTATTCTCTCCAGGATCAGAGGAGCATACCTATTGTATCAGGTGCTGTGGAACACAGGCAGGATAATGCTGCTGCAGTCATCTTGCTTGTGGGCTTCCTAGAGGCATCTGGTTGGCCACTGTGTGAACAGACTGCTGGAATTGATGGATCTTGGTCTGATCTAGCATGGCCTTTCTTATGTTCTTATGTCTCCGGTATGTCTTCCTGGGGCATCACAGAGGGGATGGTTGTAGTCTGGCTGGAGGAGGAGTTGGAAGAGGAGCTGGAGAATGGGGGCCTATCGGGGTGTGGGAAGATCGACCCGCGACTTTACTATGCACCTTCCAGTAACCGAGATAAGTTCAGAAGAAAACTTAATTGCGGGACGAAACAGGGATTGGAAAACCTAGGGAAGTTGCGGGATGGAAGCGAGCTGAGTTCTCCAGGAAGGAGAACATCATACATAAACCCCAATGGAGAACCGAGACAATCGCGGGAGAATCATGAGACAAAATAACCAACCATAAAAGCCCATAGAGTAGGGTTGCCAAACTCCAGGTACTAGCTGGAGATTTCCTGCTATTGCAACTGAACTCCAGCCGATAGAGATCAGTTCACCTGGAGAAAATGGCCACTTTGGCAATTACCCTGTATGGCATTGAAGTCCCTCCCCTCTCCAAACTCCACCCTCCTCAGGCTCTGCCCCAAAAACCTCCTGCCAGTGGCAAAAAGGGACCTGGAAACCCTACCATAGAGACTTCCTTAACACTGCCATTTGACTCAAATGAGGCTAACTTATGTGCAATTATTTAAAAAACTGAAGCCAACGGTAACTTTAAAAAACCCCAGTTTTTGAATGACTGACATGGCTTGATCAATTATTTGAGTTCAGGGGAAGTCAAACAAATTGTCCCATCCTGACAGAAGATCTCAGAGGGCGTACGGGTAAGTGAGCAAACAGCCTGAAGATGTAAGAACTGATCGTCATTATAGGAAGAAAATTGTTATTAATGTACTAATTTGCTTGGAAGCCAGACTTCATGTAATTACAATTTAGGATCAAGATAAGGTTAATGCGTGTACCTTCCCTGGTATTTATGGAAAGTTTAAACGGATTCTCCACCGTCAAATCTTGCGAATGGTAATTGCTTCTGTGAGGCTTGGCTGTGAGTTTTCTGCGTGGTCTCCAGGGCAAGATATAACTGCGTGGAGAAAGCGTGGCTTTGGAGAGAAATGTAAGAACATTGGTTCTTGTAGGTTATCCGAGCTGTGTGACCGTGGTCTTGGTATTTTCTTTCCTGACGTTTCGCCAGCAGCTGTGGCAGGCATCTTCAGAGGAGTAACACTGAAGGACTGTGTCTCTCAGTGTCAAGTGTGTAGGAAGAGTAATATATAGTCAGAAAGGGGGGAGTTGGGTTTGAGCTGAATCATTGTCCTGCAAAAAGTATCAAAGGTAATGCGCTAATCGTTGTCCTGTAAGTATCCAGATAATGTGCTAATGAGGGTGTGGTATGTTAATAGGGAACCATTGTATCCTGATCTGTTAATGTGTGAAATCCAAAGCTAATCCGCATGGCTATTGTGGACTGTAGTCTTTGTTAGTCTGGAGGTTTTCAGGACAGGAAGCCAAGCCTTATTCATTCTTAAACTCTCTTCTGTAAAAGTTGTGCTGAAGTTTATGAATTTCAATGGCTTTTGCAGGACAATGATTCAGCTCAAACCCAACCCCCCTTTCTGACTATATATTACTCTTCCTACACACTTGACACTGAGAGACACTGTCCTTCAGTGTTACTCCTCTGAAGATGCCTGCCACAGCTGCTGGCGAAACGTCAGAAAAGAAAATACCAAGACCACGGTCACACAGCCCGGATAACCTACAAGAACCAATGAACTCTGACCGTGAAAGCCTTCGACAAAATTTAAGAACGTTTGAGTCTGGATTCGAGCAAGAGCCCATCTAAGTCGGCACTGCCTCTTCAACTCGGCAGCAGATTTGTGAGACGGGCAACCTGCCCAGGTGCTGAGGGACCCCAGCCAATCAAATCTCCAGTTGCCAATCAGAAGTAGGGTTGCCTGGTCCTTCTTCACCACTGGCGGGGTTTTTTTGGGGTGCTTGGAGAAAATGGCCGCTTTGGCAATTGGACTCTATGGCATTGAAGTCCCTTCCTTCCCCAAACCCCACCCTCCTCAGGCTCCACCACAAAAACCTCCCGCCGGTGGCAAAGAGGGACCAGGCAACCCCACCCAAGACTATGTTTTGCCTGAAGGCGCAAGGTTCCCTCACTGTAGCCCTGCCTGGGGGTGTGCTAGTGTGAACTAGGGGAAGGGCCGTAGCTCAATGGTAGAGCATCTGCTTGGCATGCAGAAGGTCCCAGGTTCAATCCCCAGCATCTCCAGTTAAAGGGACTCTGCCTGAGACCCTGGAGAGCCACTGCCAGTCTGAGTAGACAATACTGACTTTGATGGACCAAAGGTCTGATTCAGTATAAGGCAGCTTCGTGTGTTCATGTGGTCTGTATGCTCACTCTTAGGAAAATGTTATTTTCTTTCCCCTTTCCTCAATTGTCCCTTCCAGCTTGGCTTCGTTTGGGAAAAAGTTTACCGAAGTTGGAGATGAATAATGAAACGTGAGCTCTTCCTTTCCTGGCGAGTTCTCTGCTCACGTTCGTGCCCTGACGAACGCCCGTCTCTGGAGCCTTTAAAAGCACATCACTTACATAAGAACTCCTATAAGCTCATCACCATTAATTTTCCATATTAAATACATTTATAATGAAATCTCCAGAGAAGCGAGGCTAGGCTGGGGCCTTGGCTCTCCGGAAAGAAGCTGTCTTCTCCCGGGAATGCCAACCAACCAGCCAGCCGGAGAGTGCGCCTAAGTGCTTCGCGTTCCCTGGGGCGGCGGATTAAATGGTGGCTCGGGGAATGGGCCATGCTGCTTTCCTGAAATCTCTCCCAGGTTTATGCATCAATAAATTATTGAAGCAAATTACTTTGACTGCTGGAAACTGCCAGTTAAGTAGAAGGGCTCTTTGGCTGTGAGGCTGTTAAAAGACATGGGGAAACATGCATTAAGGAAGTCCGATTAAAACAAACCCTTTCCTATGGAGGAATGAAAAGATGAGTGGTGGTTTGCAAAATTGCCTTGGATTACCCAGAAGCCCTCAGTGGCTGGAGTCATCTGAGTTTGACTGCCTCCAAGCTATTCATCCGGAGGGTGCATGCAAGCAAAGATACCCGCTTGCTTAGCATCTTAAAACAAAATGTGTTCTCTCTCTGTGTTGCTGCATGTTCTCTGGACACACTCTGCACGTTCTCAAGGGCACTCTTTTGTCTATAATATAGGGTTTGCATCTCTGGGTTGGGAATAGGGTTGCCAGGTCCCTCTTCGTCACTGGCAGGAGTTTTTGGGGGTGCAGCCTGAGGAGGGCAGGGTTTGAGGAGGGGAGGGACTTCAATGCCATAGAGTCCAATGGCCAAAGCGGCCATTTTCTTCAGGTGAAGTCATCTCTATTGGCTGGAGATCAGTTGTAATAGTAGGAGATCTCCAGCTAGTACCTGGAGGTTGGCAACCCTAGTTGGAAAATACCTGTAGATATTGGGGGTGGAGCCTGGGGAGGGTGGGGTTTGGAGAAAGGAGGGACCTCCTTGGGGTATAATGCCATGTATTCCACTCTCCAAAGCAGCCATTTTTATCAGGGGAACTGATCTCTGTAGTCTGGAGATCAGCTGTAATTCCCGGAGATCTCCAGGCCCCACCTGGAGGTTGGCAACTCTCCTATAGCAGCATACCATGCTACAAGAATAAATCATAATAGCAGGAGATCTTCTGCTATTACCTGGAGGTTCACCCAAAATTCACACAGAAACCATATGCTCAAGCAATCTAAATTATATTCCAATAATTCTATCCCCAACAAATCATTAGGTACAAAAAGCATAATCCAATATCTAATAGAATCATATCAAAACGATAGTCACATAATATAAGTTCACAAGGTGTAGATTCACAGGTAAGTATATAAATACAGGTAAGTATACAAATGTCTACTTCAGGTATCTATCTAATAATATTTCTTTCTTTCTTTCACAGCAAGATAATCATTCATCAGATGTCAGACAGGCGATGGAGAGAGAAAATGCCCTGGCTTCGCTTAACTCACATTAATTAAGTACATTAACTCAGCACAGAAGTTTGCTTTTCCTTCCTCCCCCCGCCCCCAGCTTAATGGTCTCCATCATTCCCCGCCGTGGAGCAAGATGGCCAAGAGGACTCCTGGAGTGGACACAGGTAACCTTTCCTCCGAGCGGGGATGCGTAATAAGGTTCCATTTGGCCTCCAGGACTCTGGGATGGGATGTCGGCTTGGCCTTCTTATAATTTATACCAAAATCGCTTTGCGAGAGTAATTGCCTGAAGTTGGACAGGTTGCCCTGCAGAGATGAGGAGAACTTCGCTGCCCTGGCTGGACAAATCAGGAAGGAAGTAATGAGCTGGACCAAGAAACAGGCTGAGATGAGACCAGGTAATGGACAAAATAATTTGCGTATCAAAAATGACAGGGAAGGGTCAAAGTCAGAACGGACTCAGCCACTGCAGCAGTTTTAGTATATGGATGTTTTCCAGGCAGTTTCCTTATACTCCCAAACAGAATCTTGAAGGTGGGGTCTTCAGTTTTTTTATGTGCAGTTCCTGTCTAGTTCTTTGCAGCTTGTTTGGGCAGCTTTATTCTTTTAAAGAGAGTGAACATGGTAGAATCATAGAGTTGGAAGGGACCACCAGGGTCATCTAGTCCAACCCCCTGCACAATGCAGGAAATTCACAACTACCTCCCCGCAACACACCCCCAGTGACCCCTACTCCATGCCCAGAAGATGGCCAAGGTGCACTCCCTCTCACGATCTGCCGAAGGTCATAGAATCAGCATTGCTGGCAGATGGTCTAGCAAGCCAGCGTGTGTAGTGGTTAGGAGTGGTAGACTCTAATCTGGAGAACCGAGTTTGGTCATTTATGCATGTGAGTTTTACCTGAGGTTCGTTCCTTGCTGGACCCACACCTTCTTGTTGGGAGTCTATGCACCAGCTGGACATCAAGCTCAAATCAAATCCCTGCCCCTCTCCAAGCTCAAATCAAATCCCTGCCCCATTTAAATACTACTTTGGAATTGGCTTACTTTGTAGAGCTTACTGAGAAAGAAAATCCCCCCCAAACCCAATTTCTGCATACAAAAGCATTTTAAGGACAAAAAAAGAGCAATCTGAAAAGGGGAGGGAGAAATCCAAGCCTCATTTTTAAAAAGCCTTTCTTCTGCTCAGAAAGAGCTCCAAAGAAGCAGAAAGCATTTGAATCCCTGCCTCTTTACACGCTGCTTTGCAATTGGCTGCTGCTTTCTGTGATAGAAACCAAGCTTGGGTGTCCTGCGCTTTGCATTATGCATGGGGATTTCATGTGGAGAAGTGGGGAATCAAACCCGGTTCTCCAGATCAGGCCCCACCCCTCCAAACCACCGCTCTTAACCACTGCACCATGCTGGCTCCCAGCTGCACCTAATATCCCATTTGGTTCTTTTTTTTATTTTTTTTGGTACTTCTGTTGAATCTAGGGTTGCCAACTACCAGGTAAAGCTGGATATCTCCTGCTATTACAACTGATCTCCAGCCGATAGAGATCAGTTCACCTGGAGAAAATGGCTGCTTCAGCAATTGGACTCAATGTAAGGTCTGAGTTCACCTGTTGAATCCCAATCACCAAACGTCCAGACAGGGTATTCTAAGAGGCTGGTTTATTTGGGAAGCATAAGGTGAGTAGCAGGAACTTACAGGGGGAGGTACGAGGACTCTCCTGGGGGGAATACAGACAGGTTGGAACATATACAGAAAACCAAAAGCACAGTTGGTTACCAAGCCGAGCCTGGTTCCCATGGTAGATTACAGTTATCCCACAAATGGAGAGAAAGCAGTCGTAACAAACATCTGAGAAACAGAACCTTGAAGGCCAGCTGCCTGGAGCTCACATTGTATGGGATTGAAGTCCCTCCCCTCCCCAAACCCTGCCCTCCTCAGGCATCCCTAGTTGAATCCCATGTAGCATACTGGGCAGAGTGAAACTCCAGCACACAGGGTTTTTTTTTTTTTTTCTTGCTTGGGTGTGGGCAAAATGAGGTGAGCTCCATCCAGCTGCCCTTGTCCCTCTCCCCAAAACTCTTCTTCATCCGAGTGCCAAGTTCCTAATAAGTCATTGGGTCCAGATGTTTCCCATCGCAAGTTACAAGTGTTAATTATGTTCTAATTACTTATTAGAAGAGGCCGGGCCGGCTGGCACGCACCGCCGTTGAAACCCATCCAAGAACACGGAGAGCTCGGGGTGGCAAGAACTCGCAGCTTTTCTTGGCACCCGGAAGGCTTCCACTCCCCCGGCTGCCTCTGCAGACAGAAGGCGGCTCGGCATTACAGCTCAAGCGGATCAAGGCCTCTTGCAGCTTCGTCGCTCTTTGTCAGGTCGAGTTCCGAAGGACATGAAGAATTAGGCTGCGAGGCACACCTAGGCCAGCATGGTCTAGTGGTTAGGAGTGGTGGACTCTAATCTGGAGAACCGGGCTTTATTCCCCACTCCTCCACATGAGCGGTAAACTCTAATCTAGAGAACAGCTCCTACGCATGAATCCTGCTGGGTGACCTTGGGTCAGTCACAGTTCTCTTAGAGCTCTCTCAACCCCACCTGGGGTTGCCAGCTCTGGGTTGAAAAATACCTGGAGATTTTGGAGGTAGAGCCTGAGGAGGGGTTTCTTGGTGGGGGGACCTACTTCAGTGGGGTATAATGCCATAGAGTCCACCTTCTAAAGTGGCCTTTTTCTCCAGGTAAATTGATCTCTGTCAGCTGGAGGTCAGATGTAATAGCGGGTGATCTCCAGCTACTACCTGGAGGTTGGTGACCCTAGTCCCACCTACCTCACAAGGTAGTCCTAAACACAATTGCCCTCCATTCCCCACCCCTGGTGTTTCCCCTCATTGTTCCATGTCTCCTTGTGGAGAGAGGAAGCTAAGGAGATTGTAAGCCGGTTTGAGACTACTTAAAAGGTAGAGGAAGTCGGCATATAAAAACCAAAACAAGTTGTCTTGTTTGTGGGCTTCCTAGAGGCACCTGGTTGGCCACTGTGTGAACAGACTGCCGGACTTGATGGGCCTTGGTCTGATCCAGCAGGGCCTTTCTTATGTTCTTATGTTCTAGGCTGTGAATTGGACTGTCTACTTTCAAGGACCCAATCCATAGTGAGTCATCTGCCACTGAACTCGACATGTACCACAGGAGTTTGGGCAATGTTCTAGGGCTGTCTGCTAGGCCATCCAGAGCACTGACCGCTGGACATTGCCATCACTCCGTTTCTGAGAGTGAGAAGAGTAGCCTATAATACCGCCCTGGGATAGCACATTGGAGGAGATCAGCAATAGCGGGCAAGGTGCCATGTATTTTTAAAAAACTTGATCGGTAAAATATATAGAACATACAAAGAACCTGTCTTGGACCAATGAAACAGCTTCCTTTTTGTATCACTGTCTAGCCAGATGCCTGGGTGAAGTTTACAAGCAAGGGATGAAAGCCATTCCTTGATTATCAAAGATGTGCGTTTGGAGAGCATCTAATGAAAATTCGATCTGGATGTGCCCCATTCATTAACTTCTGATGGGTAACTGATCCAAATGACATTTCCTCCAGATTTTGGATCTGAACTCACTAGGCCAGAACTGACATCCCCCACCCCCTGGAGCTATTATGATATCTGCAGCAACTTCCATTTCCCCATTTTGCCTACATTTTCATTTCCCTGAGAGAAACAAGGGGGAAGAGAGTGTCTCGACAGTCATATGCCTGACAGGGGTGCTGTCCAACCAGAAATCTAAGCCTGTGTTAACACCAGAAAATATTATCCCACATTACCACTTGGTGGTCAAAGGTGTCTCTTTCAACAGGGGAAAACCTGGTATTATCCAACCCTTTTTGTTTTCTATACACTGCTTTGAAGTGCTTGGGGGGAAAGTCCTTTTTTCCCAAGCCTACAAATAAATAATTGATAGCAACATAGAAAGGTGGGCATACCGGCTATCTGTTAAGATAGCAAGGACCCAAATGTTACAAGCCACATCCTGATGAATTTCACTCAGCTCATCAAAAATGTACCAAGTGAACAAGAAAAACAATCTGTATTCTCAGGTATCCCTCCCCGCATCCCTAGAATGCTGATGCAAGCCAAAAACAGCTGAACTTCTTCCACTGGAATTGCCTGAGAAAGGCAGGGATGGTTGAACTGGATGGAATTATCATTTGCACTGGGTCCTGTCCAACTCCAAAAGGTGGGAAATGGAAGCAAGTCCACTTTCACTGAAACTTGAGAATGAAAAACAAGAAAACCTGAATATATCCCAACAATCCTCCCCTCCCTAAAATTATAACATGAGTACATTGCCAGTGTGGTGTAGTGGTGAAGAGTGGTGGTTTGAAGCGGTGGACTGATCCAGAGAACCTGTATTTGATTCCCCACTCCTCCTCATGAGCAACGGACTCTAATCTGGTGAACCGGGCTTGATCCCCCGCTCCTCCACATGAGCGGCAGAGGTTAATCTGGTGAACCGGGTTGGTTTCCCCACTCCTCCACATGAAGCCAGCTGGGTGCCCTTGGGCTAGTCACAGCTCTCTTAGAGTTCTCTCAGCCCTACCTACCTCACATGGTGTCTGTTGTGGGGAGGGGAAGGTAAGGTTTGATTCTTTCTTAAGTGGTAGAGAAAGTCGGCATATAAAAACCAACTGTTCTTCTTTCATTGAAACTTGAGAATGCAAAACAAGAAAAGCTGAATATATCCCAACAACTCCCCCTTCCCTAAAATCATAACATGAGCACATTGCCAGTGTGGTGTAGTGGTTAAGAGCAGTGGTTTGAAGCAGTGGACTCTCTGGAGAACTGGGTTTGATTCCCCATTCCTCCACATGACGTCAGCTAGGTAACCTTGGGCTAGTCACAGCTCTCTTAGAGTTCTCTCAGCCCCACCTACCTCACAGGGTGTCTGTTGTGGGGAGGGGAAAGGAAGGTTTGGTTCTTCCTGAAGTGGTAGAGAAAGTTGGCATATAGAAGCCAACTCTTCTTCTTCTTCTTCTTTCATTGAAACTTGAGAATGCAAAACAACAAAAGCTTAATATATCCCAACAACCCCGCCCTAAAATTATAACATGAGTAAATTGCCTATAAAACTGCATTCCTCTCTGCCCTCCTTCCCAAATTATATGCCTTGCTTTTGTTTGTTTTTGGAGCAAACCAGGGCCCTTTCATGGCACTCTCTTTCTTTCTCAAAAAATGACTTCTTAATACTTTGTGCACCTTGTTTTCAGTCACCCGCGTGGCTCTGTAGATTCTGGGCCGGGCTGGCTGTTCCTTCGAGAGGCATATCCAGAGAGGGAGCAGTGAGGCTCTCTCTTCGGTAGTCATTTCAATCTTCTAAAGAGCTACATAATTTAGTTTTTTCGAAAGCAGGTTTGTAAATTTTGGATTTTATTTTTTTTAAAGTACTTCAAAGTCTCTCTTTTTGCTCAGGCAGGTCTTGAATCTTTTATGAGATGTGGGACATTTGCTGCAGAGAGAGAGAGAGGTTCGGGAGCATGAGAAAGCTAGGGGAGGAAGATTAGGGATATTCTGGTTCTTCTTGAATCCTCCCCCTCTTTCCTAGCCAATGTTCCTGCTTCAGATTTTACTTAGGGATTTATTTCTCATATCCAGAGATCTTTGTGGTCAGAAGGGTTCACCAAAGACCATCTGATCTGCCCAATTACGCCACTTCCAGATGTTCCCCGCCATTCATTGGGAAGTTCTCTGCAAACCCCGCCGGATTGAAGTTGTGATAGCCTGGAATGATTACAAGGGTTCTCAATCCTCTTTATATCTGAGGAACACATGGTGGGAATTAGGGATTTTGCAAGAGTAATGAAGCGGAGAGATCCATCAAATATCCTAATGCCATTACATAAGACACGGATGCGTTCATGTGTAGACTTAACGGCGATAGGATTCTGGTTGCTTCGGCTCAAACCGGATCAAGTGGAATTAGCGGAAGCACGAGAAAGAAGTTACCCGAATGATCAAATGGGAGGCGGTGCACCATCCCCGATGGATCACCGGGGCGGGAAAGAGAAGCACTGTGTCGGTTGCCTCGCAACCAGGGGACAGACCCTTCTCCACCCCAAGCAGTTTTGCAGCCTGCCTTCCTCTCGTCCCGTTCCACGCAAAAAAAAAAAATGGCCGTCTGAGGGAAAGGACTGCCAAGGGAGTACATGAAAGATGCTTTAAAAATATCACCAACTGTGAGGAGAGATGTAACGGGGGAAATCATTCTCTTTGAAAAAACAAAACAAAACCCAGCCCTCAGGCTTTGCAGTTGATGGGCGGCAAGGCAAAGACGGAGAGAAGGAAGGACTTCTTCACGCAGCTCTAAGGAGCGCACAGCCATGGGGCTCTTTGACGAAAACCATCTGTGACATCGTAAAGCACTGCCTGTTTTGCACATTACGCTGCTGCTGGAGCCCATGAGGCCAAGTCCCATGGTAAGTGTGCATGGTTGAGAAATATGTTTGCAAACATGGAAGCCACAGGCTTCAGACATGGTTGCAAATGCACAGTGGTTGCAGGGGCAGCTAGAGCATTCACATCCCCGACAAGCCAACTGAGCAAGTGGCTGTGTCCTGGCGGCCACATGTGGCTGCATCTGAAAAAACCATGTGCACCTCTGGGACTCAATGTGGAGGATAGCAGGCAATCGTTTAGTTCGGTGTGCATGGAAACCGTGCATTTCGTCAGGTGTCTGTGGGAGATGAATGGAATGGGTCAATGGAAGGGTCAACGGAGAACGCCATGGGATATAGCCATGGCATCAAGTGAGAGCATGGGGCATGCATGATTGTCGTAGGGGCAGCCGGAGCACAGTCATATCCCCCACAAGCCAACATAGCAAATTGGTGAATGTATCTCAAGGTATTGGTGGCCAGGTGTGGCTCCATTTGAAAAATTAAGTGCTCCTCCAGAACTCATTGTGTGAATGGAAATCAGCAGGGTGTAGTGGTTAAGAGCAGTGGACTCTAATCTGGAGAACCGGGTTTATTTCCCCACTCCTCCACATGAGCGGTGGATTCTAATCTAGAGAACTGTGTTGGTTTCCTCCCACTTCCACATGAAGCCAGCTGGGTGACCTTGGGCTAGTCACTGTTCTCTCTGAACCCTCTCAGCCTCACCTACCTCACAAGGTGTCTGTGGTAGGGAAAGGAAGGGAAGGTGATTGTAAGCCAGTTTGATTCTCCTTAAAGGTAGAGAAAGTCAGTGTATAAAAACCAACTCTTCTGCTGCTGCCGCCACTAAGCCAGTTGTCTGTCTCATTCTGCCACACTTCAGTAGAATGTCAGGAGTTCGGTGGCAGACAAATTGGAACAGGCTGGCAGGGAAGTCAATGTGGAAAGGTATCTGGGAAGGGTAGAAACGTTGAAAACTTTTCTTTCAATCCATTGATGCCCAAGCCCAACCATCTCCTGAGAGATGCAAGCACAAACCTGTTGTGCCAAAATAATTCAGCAGTTGCCCACTGCAAATACTACATGTCCCATGGTGCAGTGCATCCTGGCAATGCAATGACACAGAGAACTTGTTGGTGTTTGGAACATTCTGCGACAAGCCTGCTCTGTGCCTGGGATCCCAAGGCAGATTTTTTCTGGGAGGTATCCAAAGCAGAGTTAATGGAAACGATGCAGATGGGAATCGAGGCTTCAAACTGCTGTAAAGCTTCATTTGACGCTTGCCAAGCAACCTGCATATTTTAACAGGGAAAATTCCTCTGGCAGCTATTCGATTTTTTCTTTCCCCTTTTTTTTTTTAAAAAAGCACCCTCCTTCCTGGTGTGAGGATTGGCAGATCATGTTTTTATTACATTGTTTTCTCATTTCCCCAACCCTCGGAGGTCCTTGTTCCTAATGGCTGTGATTAAAACTGTCAAGTCCTTTCTGTGTAGCAGCAACGGGAGGAAGTAGTCTTTGTTTCCATCACACAAAAGAAGGGTTCGGGTTTGAAAAACCCACTGGGTGAAGGTGTCAAAGGGCAGCAAATGTACCTTCTGCAGGGAGTCCGCTGACCTGATCTTCCTTGCCAGTCGGTGGTTGAATGCTTGTCTGTACATACTCCAAAACTGCATAGTTTGCCTAAGATCTCAACAATGGCTGAAACCATATTTAAATAGTTGTCACAGCAGATGTCCCCCCATGATCTCTACTTTGCAAATTGCCTTACACCTGTACATAGCAGCAAGATGAATGCTGATCAACCTGCCATTCTTCAGGGTTTCTTTAAAGATAATAATGAAGCACTACATGTATGATTCCGTGATTGTAAATATATCCCTCACCTTCTTTCTTTTTTAAAAACTGGCAAACATTTTGGAAACAGCTGCTCTGTAGTGGGAAAGCCTTTTGGTGGTATGGGTGCTAGCCAATAGGGGCCTTCCTCAGCTGTCTTTGGTGAAAGATTTGCAAAAATCTCTAGGCAAACAATAGAGGTTTTTAAAATTATGGCTAAATGGGAGGTCAAGGAGATAGAGAAAGAACATGCCAATTTCTGCTTTGCATAGTAGCCCAGTTTAAATGAAATGCCATGCATTTGCAAAGATCCACGGGCGAGTTCTTCTCCCTTGCCAGCGTTACGTTGAAATCAGGCTGGAGTCCCCAACTTGGGCAAGGCTTGAAACGAGGTTTGCCCATTGCCCTTGCTCCTGTCTGGATACAGCTTTGATCTCTTGGCATTTGTTCAGCCTGCAAACGTGCTGTCGAAATGGCAAGAGGAAGCTTGCATCTCCGTGCCATCTGCTGCTGAGTCCAATTTGTGTGTGTGTGTGTGTATGTGTGTGTTTGAGGCCGCTGGCTGGACGGGAGTGCCACAACATTAAATGAATGGCCTTCACTTAATTCAAAAGCAAGCTTGGGCCCCATTTGTTGATTGTTGCAATCGACAAGGACCTCTGGGGGAGCACAGTTGCTTTGCAGGGAAGAGCCAGCTTGGAGAATTAGAATCATAGAGGTGAAAAGGGCCATACAGGCCAACTAGTCCAACCCCCTGCTCAATGCAGGATCAGCCTAGAGCACCCCTGACAAGTGTTCCTCCAGCTGCTGCTTGAAGACTGCCAGTGGGACTATCTCCCATTTCCTAATAGAAGTGAATTGACCAACTGTCAATTCTCCCTAGAAGCTAAAATTACTAAACTGAGGCTATCATACATTGGTCACAACACGAGAAGGTAAGACTCGCTGGAAAAGACAATGATGCTAGGAAAAGTGGAAGGCAATAGGGAAAGAGGAAGACCCAACATAGAATCATAGAGTCATAGAATCTTAAAGTCGGAAGGGGCCATAGAGGCCATCAAGTCCAACCCCCTGCTCAGTGCAGGATCAGCCTAGAGCATCCCTGACAAGTGCTTGTCCAGCCTCTGCTTAAAGACTGCCAGTGAGGGGGAGCTCACCACCTCCCTAGGTAGCCGATTCCACTGTAGAACAACTTTTACTGTAACTCTTACTTTAATTTTTACTGTTTCTACTGGTTCTCCAGATTAGAGTCCACTGCTCATGCGGAGGAGAGGGGAAACAAACCTGGTTCACCAGATTAGAGTCTTCCGCTCATGCGGAGGAGTGGGGAATCAAACCTGGTTCTCCAGAGTAGAGTTCATTGGTCATGCGGAGGAGAGGGGAATCAAACCTGGTTCTCCAGATTAGAGTCCACTGCTCATGCGGAGGAGAGGGGAAACAAACCTGGTCCACCAGATTAGAGTCAGCTGCTCATGTGGAGGAGTGAGGAATCGAACCTGGTTCTCCAGTTTAGACTCTGCCACTCTTAATCACTACGCCACGCTGGCCAGTAACTTTATTAGCTAGGTGTAGCCTCCTATCTAGAAGTAAATTGTTGTCAGGAATTTGGTAAACAAGACAGTGGGGGATCCAACACAGGCACTGAGATGTCTACAGATATATTTATGCCCTAGCGGCTGGCACTTCAGAATTACTAGTCCCTGCATGATAAATATCTCCTGGGAAGGTTTCAAAGTCGATGAATCAGCTGATGATTTATTTTATGTAGTGATACTGCCAAATTCTGCAACAAGACTTTGGTCAAGGATACACCCCCCCCCCAATAAATCATCGGCCCTTTGGATCTGGGTTGAATGCAGTTGCTGGCGGTTTCATATCCTGTCTTATTTAGGGCATGCCCAAATCATGACTTATCTTCAGTTGTTTTTTAAAAACTGTGCTTTGTTCTGTCTCTCTTCTCCTTTCAGCATCCCTTTGATGACGACTGAATGTTACATGGAAGTGGAGATAAAATCTGGAAATAATGACAATGAACCGGTGGCTGCAAATGACCAGCTGGCAATGAGAGAGAGAGCAACATGAGAGAATTCAATACCTCTACACTCTACTTGTCTGAGTTACTATTGACAGGAGGAACATTATTATCCCAAGAAAACATTTCCTGGCAGCCAGGATGGAGGGAGATATGATGAAGGATTTTGTCAAGAAGCTGCAGGAAATTTTAACAAGATGCCAATGGATGCAACCACTGGGATCCTCTTCTACATTTTCAGAGGCCAGAGTTGCAGCTACTACACTGGAAAATGGGGAAAAAATTGGGAAATGAAGAAGGACTGGCAGATCCCCTCCCAAAACAAGAAAATGGCTAAGATGATGCTCACTTTTGGGGTGTAAGGGAGGCACGGTGGAATTATTCTGATGAATTTTTAAATGGGGAAATTTGTTTATGTATTGATCTAATCCCTTTATTATAGAATAATAGAATGTTATATAGAGACAATGATGAGGATATTATAACTATGTAGAACCTGAAACTGCTTATAGAAGTAGTGTAGATAGTTTAAAGCAAGTCTGTATGAAAGAAAATAGGGATTAGAAATTAATTTGAGATGCAAAAGTGTTAACCAGTAGAATTAGTGACTGAAGAAGATGAGGGGAAGTCATATATAGTAGATAGCATTGAATAGTATAGATAACATATTCTCAGTAATAGCAATGAGTTTTTTTGTTACAAGTAGTTACAACTGAGTATATTGTTGAGATACATTTATTTTTGTTAATTGTGAAAAATAATAAAAATATTTAATTAAAAAAAAGCATCCCTTTGGCTGCTCTTTGAACTGTGAAGATGACAAAAACAACAATCAGCTGCTGAAACAAAACAGAAAAGACAGGTACCCCACAGAATGAATAGTGAGCAAAGAGGGAAAAGCTGAGAAAACATATACACAAACATTAAAAAAAAAAACCCACCAGATATTGCATGGGTAAAAATGTAATATATTTATTACATAGACAGTCTAATCCTATGCAAAGCTACTCCAGTCTAAGCCCACAGACATTAATGGTCCCATAATGGAATTACTCTGTATAGGATTGCTTTCTTAATCAACAGAGTGCCTACTGATAGGGTGAAAGTCAAGCTACATTGGGGAGGGGCCGTGGCTCAGTGGCAGAGCCTCTGCTTGGCATGTGGAAGGTCCCAGGCTCAATCCCCAGCATCTCCAGTTAAAGAGACTAGGCAGGTAGGTGATGTGAAAGACCCCTGCCTGAGACCCCGGAGAGCCACTGCCGGTCTGAGTAGACAATATTGACTTTGATGGACCAAGGGTTCGATTCAGTATAAGGCAGCTTCATGTGTTCATGTGTCTAGTGACATTCACATATGCAACTATAGATTCATAATACAGTTTTACGGTTCAGTGCAAAACAGCTTCAATCTCTGTAAACGAATGCATTCTGGTCTCGCCACGTCTAGGATACCAGTCTAGGAAACCATCTTGGTGAAACGTTTCGAGAAACGTTTATGTAATAGCATTCAATCAATCTATAGGGAATCCCATCAATAATAAGGTGAATTCTTCCCCCGTCACACGAAAATGCCATATACTGAATCAAACCCTCGGTCCATCAAAGTCAGTACTGTACTCGGACTGGCAGCGGCTCTCCAGGGTCTCAGGCAGAGGTTTTTTACATCACGTACTTACCTAGTCCTTTTAACTGGAGATGCCGGGGCTTGAACCTGGGACCTTCTGCATGCCAAGCAGATGCTCTACCACTGAGCCACGGCCCCTTGCCATGGCTCTCCAGGGTCTCAGGCAGAGGTCTTTCCCATCACCTACTTGCCTGGTCCCTTTAACTGGAGATGCTGGGGATTGAACCTGGGACCTACTGCATGCAAAGCAGATGCTGTACCACTGAGCCACAGCCCCTCTCTATGGCTCTCCAGGGTCTCAGGCAGAGGTCTTTCACATCACCTACTTGCCTAGTCCTTTTAACTCAGTGGTTCCCAACCTTTTTTTGACCAGGGACCACTAGGACTTTTTTGTTCGGTCCAGGGACCCCAAGGTTCAAAATAAAAATTCAGAGAATTTGAAAATAAACTTTAATCGTAACTGTTAGTTAAACATTAAACTTAGAATAATATTTGAATAAATATATTTTATATTGGAGAACTTTTAATTGAAAATATTAATTTATTATGGGTTTATAACTTTGTTTCGCGGACCTTAATTTAGTTCTCTCGGACCCCTGGGGGTCCACGGACCCCTGGTTGGGAACCAGTGCTTTAACTGGAGATGCCGGGGATTGAACCTGGGACCTTCTGCATGCCAAGCAGATGCACTACCACTGAGCCACGGCCCCTCCCCAGGCTTCAGACGGAACTGGAATTAGGGCAATTTGATGGAGGTGTGCAATGTGTTTTATTTTCATCTTTTGAAATGGTTCGGTTATTGGGCTGATGGTCTCATTTTGCTTCCCACTGGTTCCAACTGGAAACCACCGTCTCTCACAAACAGGTCATTTACACAGTAGATTGGTAATCCGCAGAGCGCTGGAACCTCTAAATCAGAGGTCCCCGACGGGGTGTCCACAGGCGGCATGGCGCCAACCTTTCCTAGCGCGCGCCAAACGTTTTTCAGAAAGTGGGTGATGCTTTTGCCCAGCAAGGCTTCCGATTGGCCGTCGGAGATTTGATTGGCGGGGCAGACTTTTAAAAAAGAAGGCTTTGGCCGCGGCTGCCATCGCAGGCTTCTGGCTTGGGCTCCACGCTCTCCAGTTCCTTGCCCGTGTCCGTTTTGAGTGACAAACCTCGGTCTTCTGGCACGTTTTTTCTTTCTCGGCTTGTGTTTCCGACGGGTGAAAGACAGAGCTGTGGGATCTTCAGGAAGCCTTTCAAAATCCTCTGCAAATAGACGGTTTCAACATCTTCTCCAGACCCACAGGGAAGCGTCAGGAGTCAGAACGGCCCAGTGCTTTCCTGTGTCTGAAACGCCTGTTCTTTGGCTGGCTCCATCATTAAGCTGTTGCTATGGAAACAGGCATGGTTTTCTCCTCCTTCCTTCCTCCCTCCCTACCAACTTTTACTTTGGTGGGGGGAGAAGCACTTTTGTTTCTCCTTCTCTTCTTACATTCAGATGACAATGAAGGAAAATGCACATGAATACACATGTGTGTTCCCCCCCCCCAACACCCCCAGTGACGTCTACTCCATGCCCAGAAGATGGATAAGGTGCTCTCCCTCTCATGATCTGCCTAAGGTCATAGAATCAGCATTGCTGACAGATGGCCATCTAGCCTCTGCTTCAAAACCTCCAGGGAAGGAGAGCTGACCACCTCCCAAGGAAGCCTGTTCCACTGAGGAACCCTTCCGTTAGAAAACTGTTCATAATGTCTAGACGGAAACTCTTTTGATTTAATTTCAACCCGTTGGTTCTGGTCCGACCTTCTGGGGCAACAGAAAGCAACTCGGCACCCTCCTCTATGTGACAGCCCTTCAAGTACTTGGAGATGGTTATCATGTCCCCTCTCAGTCTTCTCCTCTGCAGGCTAAACATACCCAGCTCCTTCAACCTTTCCTCAACCTATCAAGTTGAGGACAGCCAAACACTCTTTGGGCCAGGGACCACCAGTAGATTGTTGTTAGCTGAGCGTAGTGCTCTTTTTTTTTTGGGGGGGGGTGTACCAGAAGAGGCAGTCCCATCTTTGGTGACAGTGCAAAGGAATCTGGGACATTCTCCATTGAGGTGCCTGGCTTCTTTCTAGAAGCTGTG
The DNA here is from genome assembly GCF_029931775.1 of Euleptes europaea. Classification (NCBI taxonomy): domain Eukaryota; kingdom Metazoa; phylum Chordata; class Lepidosauria; order Squamata; family Sphaerodactylidae; genus Euleptes; species Euleptes europaea. The sequence continues at coordinate 13,219,650 of NC_079330.1, read as the reverse complement.
CCACCACCCCATGCCCTGACCTCTGAGAAGCCCTCCTCATCTAAGTTGCCCCCGGTCCCTCCAAAAATGGGAGTCGATCCTAGTTCTGGGAAGCGCCAACTGCACCGATACTCGTAAATAAAAACAGGTGAACGACAAGCGTTCTCCCATGCGAGGCAGGAGCTGCTTTCTCAGCTTATTTCCAGGAGCCGGGAAGTTGGTTGAATCCCAGCGAAACGATACGGCTATCTCTCCGACACAGGCAGCTTTCGACTGAACTGCCTGTCGCGTCTGAAGTTCTCTGGCAGTGCGTCGGGACTGGCTTTGGATCAAGGCGGCTTTTGCTTCGTGGCCCTATTACAATCCCCTTTGCTGAAATGCACACTCGAAAAGCCCCTGCTTCGACAAGCCATGAAACGGGATGTTCACTTGAGTAAACACAAAAAAAGGCCTTGTAAGTGATGCATATGGAAAGGGTTAGTTTTGCGGAGGCTGAAGCGTGGGCGCCTGGGCCGGCCTGGGGTTGTGGGCAGCTGTAAACTCCGAAACTCGACCTGGAGGTTCTCCGGAGAGGAATCTTTTGATCTGGAAGCAGAAGGAGCTGAAGGATTCGCGACCCTTCTTGCCCTTCCTCCCATGATATGCTGATTCTGTGAATTTAGGAAGATCATGAGACTAAGGGCAGGAAGTAGGGTTGCCAACTGCCAGATGGTGGTGGAGATCTCCTGCTAATTCAACTGATCTCCAGCCGATAGAGATCAGATCACCTGGAGAAAAATGGCTGCCTTGGCAATTGAACTCGATGGCACTGAAGTCCCTTCCCTCCCCAAACCCCGCCCTCTTCAGGCTCCGCCCCAAAATCTCCCGCCGGTTGCAAAGAGGGACCTGGCAACCCTAGCAGGAAGGGTTGCGTCAGTGTTTGGGGACCACCAGGGTCATCGAGCCCAACCCCCTGCACTAATGCAGGAAATTCACAACTACCTCCCCCCCACACCCCCAGTGACCCCCTTCTCCCGGCCCAGAAGATGTACTTCTGGGAGAACTCCAGGCTCCACCTCGAGGTTGGCCACCCTATATCTGCCACACTACATATCAGACAGGGGAACCTTGATATCGGTGGAGGAGGTGGGCTCAGGCATAAAGCCCGTTTGCGTAACTCGCTGGGAAAGGAAGAACAGCTAGGGGGTTTGAGAACTGTGGAGACTTAGCGGGGTGTAGCAGGATGGGGCTGGCCCATCTGGGCATGACTTGGCTTGGCCCAACTGGGCTCGGCTCCCTGCTGCCAGAGTCATGACCTTCTGCATGCTTTGCAATTGCTCACCTCTCCTGTCCCCTATTTCTGCCGTATCTCCAGAAGAGTATCTCTGGAGGCAGCTTCTCGATCTCCCCAGCAAAGGCCTTTCCTAGGAAAACGACGCTTACAAGCTCAGCCATTTTCGCAACCCAGCTCTGCGGCGGTAAAGCCTCTTTAATTAAATCTCCTTTAGAGCCACAAATTGGTAGATTTTTATGTCCGTCGTTTATCAACAATGGAGCTTATTGGCATCGCTGTTGGCAGCTGTATTGATTATGGAATGATATTAAGGTCTTCAGTGCCGTCATTAGACATCAGTACCGCGCCGGTCCTCTCAAAGCGTACACTTATTTTCCAAATGCTGCCGCTTCTGCATTGGACTCCCCCGCCCACCCAAGTTGGTAACAATGAGTTTTTATGATTGCAATTATTTCAGCTTTAAACACTGGCCACATTAGTTTGAACTTTTATGTACTCTGCTTCCTTGGTGAAACACAGATGTCCTGTTTCTGGAAACGATTTGAACCCCATCTTTGGTCTTTTATACATGTGTACTTTGACTTCGTTTCTCCCTTGGTCTGACTCGATTTTTCGTTGGGGTTAAGCATGAGTTTTCCATCCCTTAGAGATGCCCTTGTGCCCAGCCCTCGCAATGTCCAGGTCCTCCTGATCCTGTTAAAATGCCATTCTTCGATCACATCTGACATCAGCCTGGGTCAAATTGTCCTCCTCTCTTTGGTGTTCTGCTGTGGCCATGCAGGCTGTCTTTTTTAACAGTCTGCTGCGGGAAGCCATCCAACAGATGAAGCTTTCCATGCAACCGGTAACCTCTTGCTCCATCCACAGGCTTACCCACCAAACCAGCCTCCTGTCAGAATGGATCTGGCCCCCTCATGCAGCTTCTCCGGTTGGATGCCTTCCTTATCGCAAACCCACTGCAAGAGTGGGTTAACACATGAAGCTGCCTTATCCTGAATCAGACCCTCAGTCCATCAAAGTCAGTATTGTCTACTCAGACTGGCAGTGGCTCTCCAGGGCCTCAGGCAGGGGTCTTTTCACATCACCTACCTGTCTGGTCCCTTTAACTGGAGATGCTGGGGGTTGAACCTGGGACCTTCTGCATGCCAAGCAGAGGCTCTACCACTGAGCCACAGCCCCTCCCCTAATGGCATGTGAGCTCCCAGCAGACCCAGAGGTGGATACACAGGCTGGATTTTGTTTTTTGTACATGTTGTTCAAGTCGCAGATATGCCAATGGTTATTGATGTCCATACACTTCCTTTTCTCTTCATAAAAACGTCCCCCAAACCTGTGGAGAGGATTGATTGTATCTGTGTAAGGCAAAATGTAAAGGCCAGAAATAGGGCAGCTTTTGAAGCTAATCTTTTTTATCTGTCCTGAAATCTCTCGTGTTTTGTTGTTTTTCTCGCTGTTGATCGAGGAAGAATGCATGTGATTGTTTTAATTAGATTGGTGTAGGCATTTTTCTTGGTATTTGATTGAAGCGTTAGATCTCTTTTATTGTAAAAACACCTTGTGTGTCCTCGATTGAAGTTAGATGAACATGTCAAATCAATAAATGACTGTTTTCCAAAAAAGGCAGATTGCAGATAAAGGTTTTAAGGAAGCCAATACAATGATACAAACATGAAAACCCTAAAGAGACCAAAGAAGCAGCAGCCAGTCTCCCAAATTCTCTTTTGAATGTTTACCCCAGTGCTGGAGTTCGACATCAGCTGTTCTTTCCAAAGTAAAATAGATGCATCCATAATCCACCACTGTTCTGACTGAATTTGGTGTGGAGCGTCGCATATGTGCGGCTTGCTGTGCCTTCCTTTTCCTTCCACATATTCGTTCACACCTTTCCCCCTTCTCTACGCACATCCATTGATAAAACACTGACAAAAAGCCAGGCAATCTGTTTTATGATCTCATATATGATGGCATCAAGATTCATGGGGTGTGATCTTTTATTGATCACATGAAGCTGCCTTATTCTGAATCAGACCCTTGGTCCATCAAAGTCAGTATTGTCTTCTCAGACTGGCAGCAGCTCTCGAGGGTCTCAGGTAGAGGTCTTTCACATCACCTACTTGCCTAGTCCCTTTAATGCCGGGGATTGAACCTGGGACATTCTACATGCCAAGCAGATGTCTACCACTGAGCCACGGCCCCTCTCCATGGATCTCCAGGGTCTCAGGCAGAGGTCTTTCACATCACCTACTTGCCTTGTCCTTTTAACTGGAGTTGCCGGGGATTGAACCTGGGACCTTCTGCATGCCAAGCAGATGCTCTACCACTGAGCCACAGCCCCTCTCCATGGCTCTTCAGGGTCTCAGGCTGAGGTCTTTCCCATCACCTACTTGCCTAGTCCCTTTAACTGGAGATGCCGGGGATTGAACTTGGGGCCTTCTGCATACCAAGCAGATGCTGTACCACTGAGCCATGGCCCCTCCCATGCACATTTGTCTGCACTGATAAAATATTGTCAAAAGTGAACCATGTTAATTTTTTTGCAGTGTGTTACTGATATTCGCATGTTCTTGGTCAGGTGGGGGAGAAAGGAAGAAAAGAAAATGAAAACTGGCCAACTGTACTGATGGAAACAGGATGGACCTTTGCTTTGATTTAGCAATTCAGGCACTCTAAACTGGTGTTGGCCCGACCTGGATGGCCCAGGTCTAACCTGATCTTGTCACATCTCAGAAGCTAAGGAGGGTCGGCCCTGGTTAATATTTGGATGGGAGACCACCAAGGAATACCAGGACCATTATGCAAAGCAAGACAATGGCAAACCAGCCAGCATGGTGTAGTGGTTAAGAGCGGTGGTTTGGAGTGGTGATCTCTGATCTGGAGAACCGGGTTTGATTCCCCACTCCTCCACACGAAGCCAGCTGGGTGACCTTGGGCCAGTCACATTCTCTCAGCCCCACCCACCTCACAGGGTGTCTGTTGTGGGGAGGGGAAGGGAAGGTGATTGTAAGTTGGTTTGAGTCTCCCTTAAGTGGGAGAGAAAGTTGGCATATAAAAACCAATTCCTCCTCCTCCTCCTCCTCCTCCTCCTCCTCCTCCTCCTCCTCCTCCTCCTCCTCCTCCTCCTCCTCCTCCTTCTTCTTCTTCTTCTTCTTCTTCTTCTTCTTCTTCAAATGAGGAGCAGATGGATGTTTCCCTTGTGGCTCCTCCAGGCTTTCAGATTAAAGCAATAAGAGGTTTGATGTTTAAAGAAACTGATACATAATCTTGCCAATACATAGACACCTAAGTATCTAGATGGGGGATGGCCTGACTTTAAGCCTTGATGTAGCAAGGCATTCCGGGAAACTATGGTTACTAAAATGGTTCACAGCTCCACAGTGTCTTCCACATCACAAAAGTGAACAATGCCTTTCTCTTCACAAATATCCTGTGCCAGCATCTGGACCGGAACTAGGGATGCCAGGTCCCTCTTTGCCACCGGCGGGAGTTTTTTTGGGTGGAGCCTGAGGAAGGCGGGGTTTGGGGAGGGGAGGGACTTCAATGCCATAGAGTCCAATTGCCAAAGCAGCCATTTTCTCCAGGGGAACTGATCTCTATCGGCTGGAGATCAGTGGTAATAGCAGGAGATCTCCAGCTAGCACCTGGAGGTTGGCAACCGTAACTGGAACAGGAAGACATGTCTTAAAATTCCGTACTGCAGGAATGACACTTCTTGACTTTCTAAAGTCCTGTGAAGGACAGTTGGGGTTGGTTTCATGTTTCCCACCATTCCAGCAGCCTCTAGACTACACAGAACAGTTATCCGCCATATCAAGAAACTAGTAAATGCAGTTTGTTCAGTTAAGGGGCCCTGCTGAGCATTTGAATCGTTAATTTAAAACCAATGCTCATTTCATTTTAAAGCTTAGCTTAATTCAATCAGGCTCAATTTATGAAATTGGATAAAATGGTAGTTTACCTACCCTGGAGAGATTGCCATCTCAGCTAGGAAACTCTTCGCCATCTCTCTCTCCTCCCTCCACCTCCGCTTTTGGGCTCCTCATCTCTGGCCAGTAAGACTTCACAGACAGATCTTTTGGGAGCATTTATGATTCTTATTATAACCCCTCTTAATGAACACAGGTTACTGCAAAGAACGTGGGATAGATTTTCAGAAAAAAGAATACTATTCCATGAACTCAGTTTCTCCCCGTAAACCTGTCCCACCCAATGTCTCTTGTTAGCCAGGTGTGGAGCTTTGCCATCGGCTGTAATAGAAGGCAGATGTAGGAAAATATAGGACATAGGAAAATCCCCTTCTCTGAAAGAATTGCCCGTGTATTGGTGAGGAAATTGAGACCCATGAGCATGCCTTACTGTATTGTCCTCTCCATCATGAGATAAGAGTCAAGACTATCCAGGAAATTTAAAAAAAACAATATGGGTCTGTCTGATGATATTCGTACTCAACGACTTTTGGAAGATAGTAACCTATTAATCTCAAGATGTGTGGCTGAACTTTGTGCCGCTATATATAAGGCACGGAAAGATGTAGGTCATAAATAGTCAATGCTATTAGATAAACCTTTTAGAAGTTAGAATATGGTCCATTTCAGAAATGGGATTTTATTGGGATCGTGTCAATAATTTTTATCTATGGATTTGTTGAGCAATTAATGTTGTTTTATGGTGATCGTATGTTATTTTGATTTGGTCAAATGATTGTAAATTAAAGATTGATTGATTGACCCAACCTTTCTGTCTGTCTGTCTGTCTGCTGCTGCAGTTGTCTTGTTAGTGGGCTTCCTAGAGGCACCTGGTCTTCAAGTTAGATGCTTTCCAGATCCTTTTCTGCTGAACTGGGGGAAATTGCCAGTCTGGGTTAATGCTGTGATGCTGACGAATTTCTTGAATGTGTTCAGTTGTGTTTGAATCACTGAATGGACTTGGATTGGATGTGCTTTCCTCATTTTTAAAGTGTTTACACTGAGATGGGTTTAGATTTCACGTTGCGGGTTTTATTGTTTTTCAATCCATCGCAACCCCCCTGGGATCAGATAGAATGAAAAGAGCATAAGAGGCTTTGCTTAATAAAAAATAAGATGGTGTACAGAGCAAACATCTCCCCCCCCATTATTAATAAATAGACAACACTGACAGAATAAAAAATGTCTGCAGGGTATTAAAAGAGCTTTGGTATGTACAGCTTGCCCTAAGGGAAGTTTTGTACCCAAAAGGTTGGGTGAAACAAGACCTAAATAAAACAATGAAATATATTTATTATAAAGCGCTTATGCATATATTAAAAACAAGCCCATATGGCAACATATATGGGGTTGATAATTAAAACCACATGCCAAGTTGTTGCTGAACTATATTTAGAAAGGTATAAGCACACCTCCAAGGAGTGTAGTTAAAATAATTATTTCTGAACCAGGCTGGCATAACGTTCAGAGTATTTGTATTTGAAATTTTATGTGTGCAAAGTATGTTGTATTAGACCACTGAGGAAGGCGTGAGCGCTGGAATGCGTTTGGCATGTGGTTTTAATAATCAACCCCGTATCATTTGCCATATGGACTTATTTTTAATACATGCACAAGCGCTTTACAATAAATATATTTCACTGTTTTATTTAGGTCTTGTTTCACCCAACCTTTTGGGTACCCAGCATTGTTTTGTGCTTGGGTATTTCCCCCCTCTCCGTTTCATCTAAGGGAAGTTTCACCATTCCAATCCAGCACCTCAAAGAAAAACAGTCCAAATCAGTTCAAGGGAAAACATCCAGTCTTTCCTTTTCCCCAATCCTCTGTGCCCTATTAATCTATTGGGTGAGTGTTTTCCAGGGGCCCATTGGGTGAGGGTTTTCCAGGAGCCCACTGGGTGAGGGTTTTCCAGGGGCTTGTTGGGTGAGGGTTTTCCAGGGGCCCGTTGGGTGAGGGTTTTCCAGCAGCCTGCTGCCCCATGATACCTGCTGCTGGGTTGTCAAGTTCTACTCAGCAGCTCTGACTCAGTGGGAGAAGCTATGGCTCAGTGGTAGAGCACCTGCTTGACAAGAAGAAGGTCCCCGGTTCAAGCCCTGTCATCCCCAGCTAAAAGGACCAGGTGTTAGGTGATGTGAAAAGCCTCCACCTGAGGTCCTGTTGCAACCGCCCTTAGACAGCAACAGTACCATGGATTAAGTGTTTGTACATGAGAATCCTTGAGCACATTTCATTTGTACTGCAGGCATTCTTTCATTTGTTCCTTCTTTCATTCATTTCTAAAAATCGTAATCTCTGAAGTTTTATCTCTGCAATTCTGGAAAAGCTATCAAAGGGCGACCTCAACTAGACTTTACAAACTATTTCATTTCGACATGTTACACTAACAGCATTTCATTCTAACATTTTTGTTCTGCTTTTAACCCCCCCCCCCAATTTTCAAGCCCGCTGTTTGATCAGAACATAAATTCATCATCTCAACGGCATTAATTTAGTTAGCATGTCTCTTCACTGAAGTTCAGACAGGACATTTTTAAAAAAAACTTCTGCGCAGCATCGTTTTCAACCATAAATACCGCAGGCTTTTTGAATTAATTTTCAAAATAATGGCAGCAAACTCTTTAAAAACCTCCCATGAATATCTGAAGACAGTTCTAGGTCACCCTTTTCCCTAGCTAAGTTTAAAATTCAGTTTGGCTCTGATTTTTATTAGGGTCAAATAAAAAAAAATTGCTTTCCACATAAACACTTTTCTTCTGGTGTCTGGTATCCTTTGATTAGAAGACGGAAATTGGATGGATGGATTGTGGACACCTTCTGACTTAGCAGTCAGCTTATTAATTGCAGAAGTGGTTTTAGGATTTTGAAAGGGTTTTTCTTCCTAAGGAAACTCCAGGTGTGTCCTAGAAGAAACCCACTACAGAGGAATTCTAATTGTCCCAGGAGCATCTTAGACTTGTTAGTTGAGTCTACGAAAAAGAGAAATCAGTCCATCCCCATGGAGAAAGCAATGACTCATGTACAAGTGTGACTTTCTTTTGAGCAGAAGAATCAAAAACAAATGCAGATTCCAGTTGGCAAATTAGATACTCTGCTTCTGCTATGACCCCAATCACCTACTCAGATGCTGACTTGGAAGAGAGTGCTTTGGGTACTGACCGAGATACTGACCCGGAGGAGGTGAGGACAGTGAGCTCCTGGTGCTTCAAAAGAGCCGTACCTTGATCCGGACAGGAATATAGATTATGGATTATAGCAGAGATTGAGCCCCTCCCCCAATCAATGGGGTTGTAGGCTGTCCAGACGACCCAAGTCACCAGCTTGAACCTGTTGAAGAGCTGATTTGCCTATTTCTTACATTCGCCTGCTCTCCTTTGTCCAAGATGCTAACAGGACCACCAAGAGAATCTAGAATGCTGAAGGATTACTAGGCTCAAACCAGGGTGTGGTCCCTGTAAAAGAACTCTACTTCACCAAAATGGCAGAACGTGAAATCATCTTCATGGTTTCTGCTCAGTTCTTCTCTGGAGGTTCTCTTTGTTGTCTCCCTGAGAGCTGTCCATGGTCCTGCAGTCCTCAAATCTAATTTGCTTCCTGCTGTGCTTCCGGATGCTTACCTTAAACCTCCACCTGGCTTCACTGCCCATCATCCACTGCTTCCTGTCTACTGCTTTGTGGCTACCTGCAGCTCCTTTCATAATTAGCTTTAGCTCTTGGATCTTTCTGAGATAATACTCTGAAAGGGGGACGGGGTTCACTACTACAGCATCTACTTTGCAGAAGGTCCCAGGTTCAATCCCTGGCATCTCCATCTCAAAGAATCAGGCAGTAGGTGAATTGAAAGACCTGAAACCCCGGAAAGCTGCTGCCAGGAGTATTAGGGGTTTTATCTTATCAGCTTTTTAGTGGTTGGTCAGCTTCTGTTTTATGGATTGTTTTAATACTATTTATTTCCAATGGCTTGTGTATTAATACTGCGTTTTTGAAGTAGGACTCTGGGGAGGTGGAATAGAAATATTCTAGACAAACAAACAAACAAATATGAGAATACTGACCTTGATAAACCTTGATACACCAATAGTGTATGGCTGCTTCATGTGTATTCATTCAGGAAAAAAACCCCCGAGTTTTTCCAACTGTTCTCTGAGAAAGATAACAAAAAACATACTCTTGGAAGAGCTTATCCCAGCTGTTTCTGCCTGCCAGTCCTCTTCAGAAGCAGAAGAAGAGGAAGAAGAAGAAGAAGAAAAAGAAGAAAAAGAGAAGAAGAAGAGTTGGTTTTTATATGCCGACTTTCTCTACCACTTAAGGGAGACTCAAACCGGCTTACAATCCCCTTCCCCTCCCCACAACAGACACCCTGTGAGGTAGGTGAGGCTGAGAGAGCTCTAACAGAGCTGTCTTCCTCTTTTCCTACTGCCTTCAACTTTTCCTAGCTTGACTGTCTTTTCTAGTGACTCTTGTCGTCTCATAATGTGACCAAAATACAATAGCCTCAGTTTAGTCATTTTAGCTTCTAGGGTCAGTTCAGATTTGATTTAATCTATAACCCACTGATTAGTTTTTTTTGGCGGTCCACAGTATCCGTAACACTCTCCCCAACACCACATTTCACAGAAAACTACTTTCTTCCTATCAGCTTTCTTCAATCTCCAGCTTTCACACCCATACATAGTAATAAGGAATACGATGGCATGAATTAACTTAATCTGAATGAATTAACTTCACCCTACCTCACCACATTTGCCTTTGCAAAGGTGTGCAGGGCGGGGGGCAGAAATAACTGGCGATAGAAAAGATTTATGTCAACAGGCTTAGACTGGTGTAATTCTGCAGAGGATTGCGCTGTGAATGTCGCCAAAGAAAGATCTTACTGTTCCCGCAGTAGGAATACCCTCCCTTCCATCAGCCTACAAGATCAGCTACTAGATCATTGCTTTAGCCCCAGGAAGGAAAAAAAAGAGTGTGCATTTGGGCCGTATTGACTATGCAGGGCCAAAAAATAATGAAGCAATATCAAAAGCAGCCAAGTACATTTGCTGTCAAGCCAACTCTAATGGAAGTGAAATCAGCTCAGACAATACATTTTTGGGATTTGAAATAGTTTTGGAACTGTAATTGCTTCAGCTGAGGCCATGCTTGGCAGCCAAGCTGGTGTCGTGCATAACTATGAGGCTTCACAAGTGCTGTCGGTTGAATGTTAACATGTCAGGCTTTGGCTCGTCTTCTGTGGACTGTGCAGCATTGCTGGTCTGCAGAGCTGATTCTCCAAAAATGCGGCGGTGCTCCTGTTGAAGCCCGGGATTTGAGAACTATCACCACATGGTAGACCTGAGCCAACACATCTCCTCCATCTCATGATGAAGCCATGTCGATCAGGGGTCATAAGAACATAAGAAGAACCATGCCAGAGCAGACCAAGATCCATCAAGTCCAGCAGTCTGTTCACACAGTGGCCTACCAGGTACCTCTAGGAAGCCCACAAACAATCAATCCCCGGCCTCTCCAGTAAAAGGGACTAGGCAAGTAGGTGATGTAAAAGACCTCTGCCTGAGACCCTGGAGAGCCGCTGCCAATCTGAGTAGACAATACTGACTTTGATAGATCAAGGGTCTGATTCAGTATCAAGCAGCTTCATGTGTTCTTGTGACTGATTACCTTTTCTTTCCCAACAAAAACACCAGCAAGGAGATGGCCATCCTGGCCCCAGACACTGATCAGAGGGCTGACAGTTGCAGAGAGCCTTCCATTCCAAGACATGTTGGAAAGCCTAGTTGCATCTCGGGGAAAAGTAAGCAAGGAAACCCTGCAACCTCTCTCTCTGATTCCTCCTCCCTGTCAGCAAGGAGAAGATTTGTCTTCTGCCTCCCTTGCCCCGTCCTTGTTGAATGGAACTCTCATCCAAGCGCCATCCAAAGCTGAGCATTTTTGAACGCCCTCTCTTCGTGCAACACATGTCCAATTGCCGCCAAGCCAAGAATTAAAAAGAAAATGGGAAAAGAAGGAAACATTTTGTCGCAGTGGTTGTCCAATAGCGCTTGGCATACTCTGGCTGCTGTTTCACAGTAAATGCCAGTTGGTTTCGCTTCAAAGGAGCTTTCCGTCACACAATGCTTTCTCCAGTGGCACGGTTCAAAGTGGCATGCCTTGGTAAGTGCAGGAAATCCGCCAGGCAGCTCCAGATAGGAATTTTCTTCGGCTTGCTTTGCATCTTTCCCCTTCCACCACCAACATAGTTTTTGTGTTTATATCAAAGGCAGAGAGGAGTCTCTCTCCCCCCTTTTTCAATCGCAGTGAAGCTGATTGGATCCAACCCAAGGCTATTCTCTCCATAGATGCATTTTCTCTCTGACTTTAAACCACTCAAACACGCATCTATGTGTAAATTGAACATATTTATTTATTTATTTTATTAAAAGATAAAGGTAGTCTCCTGTGCAAGCACTGGATCATTCCTGACCCATGGGGCGACGTCACATCCCAATGTTTACTAGGCAGACTATGTTTACGGGGTGGTTTGCCAGTGTCTTCCCCAATCGTCTTCCCTTTACCCCCAGCAAGCTGGGTGCTCATTTCACCAACCTCGGAAGGATGGAAGGCTGAGTCAACCTTGAGCCGGCTACCTGAAACCGACTTCCATCGGGATCGAACTCAGGTCATGAGTGGAGCTTGGACTGCAGTACTGCAGCTTACCATTCTGCTCCACGGGGCTCTTATATTTATTTTATTGTCTTAGATTTATATATCCCGCCCTCCCCAGGCGAAGCCGGGCTCAGGGTGGGTAACAACATTTAAAACCAGCCTTCAGGCATCATAACGAATAATTCCATTAAAACAATAAAAACAATCATAAACCATGCTAAAAACAACAGATGGCACGATAAAAGTCGTTTCCGCTGAGGAATCTGGCAGCCAGACATTCCCCCATAGATTATAACTTAACTCAACTAAAAAGGGGGGGGGAGGTAGGGAGGCCAGCACAGACGACATCCGCGCTGCCCTCAGTTGTAGGCCTGGTGGAACAGCTGTTTTACATGCCCTGGGGAACTCTTTAAGGTCCCATAGGGCTCTGGCATTTCTAGGGAGGGTGTTCCACCAGGCGGAGCCAGGGCTGAAAAGGACAGTCACACATTCTTAGGGCTGGGGATGTTCTTTGGGGGGGGGGTGTATGAGAAGAGGTGGTCCCGAGGATACTCAAAAGTAAATCTTATTAACGTCAATAAGGTTTACTCCTATGTAAGTGTGCCTAGCCCGACCTGGATAGCCCCAGGCTAGCACAATCTCGTCAGATCTCAGAAGCTAAGCAGGGTTAGCCCTGGTTAGTATTTGGATGGGCAACCTCCAAGGAATACCACGGTCGTGACATGGAGGAAGGCAATGGCAAACCACCTCTGTTGGTCTCTTGCCTTGAAAACCCCACCAGAGATCACCCTAAGTCAGCTGTGACTTGATGGCACCCCCCCCAAAAAAAGAGTGCATAGGATTGCACACTTACCTAGGAGTAAATTCCGCTGAGGATTCATGCCTCGGAATCTGCTGCAAGACTTTTAGGGAAAGGTTTTAGGAAAGACGTATATGCGTGTTGAAGGGGAAATGGAAGGCAACGAGAAACTCACATAGTTGCCGATAACGGAAGAGAGGCAATCTCTGTCTCCAGTGGGTGACTTTTCGTTCAACTGCAAATCAACAGTCAGAGTCTTCCCTTTGGATTAAAAGGGCCTCATCCCGCACGCCGGTACATTATGCAAATGCAAAGCCGAGAAGCCCTTCCATCAGGTGAAAGCACTTGGTAGCCTGCTAAATAAATCTCCAGATGAGCAAAATGCGCATTCTAATGAAACTTCAAAGAAGTTCTGAAGGGATTAGTGGGAGGACAAACTGCTTGGCTCTTCACATTTGCAGGACTTAAGAGAGGAAGGGGAATTTGTCCAACACTAGTTATGGGGGTGGGGATGTTGTGTAGCTTGTTTTTTCCTGTCTCCCAACTGCCCTATGAGGAGCTGTTAAACAGCTTAGGGCTGTTTAGCTTGGAAAGAAGGCTGTTAAGGGAAGACATGATAGAGATGTATAAAATTATGCATGGTTTGGAGAGAGTGGACAGGGAGAAGCTTTTCTCCCTCTCTCATAATACTAGAACGCAGGGTCATCTGCTGAAGCTGGAGGGTGAGAGATTCAAAACTGATAAAAGGAAGTATTTCTTCATGCAACACATAGTTAAATGGTGGAACTCCCTGCCCCAGGATGTGGTGATGTCTGCCAACTTGGAAGGCTTTAAGAGTGGAGTGGACATGTTCATGGAGGAGAGGGATATCTGTGGCTACTAGTCAAAATGAATACTAGTCATGAGGCATGCCTATTCTCTACAGTATCAGAGGAGCATGCCTATGGAGGAGCATGCCTATGGAGCCAGCATGGTGCAGTGGTTAAGAGCGGTGATTTGGAGCGGTGGAGTCTGATCTAGAGAACTGGGTTTGATTCCTCTTTCCTTCACATGAGCGGCGGAGGCTAATCTGGTGAACTGGATTTGTTTCCCCGCTCCTACACATGAAGCCACCTGGGTGACCTTGGGCTAGTTACAGCTCTGTTAGAGCTCTCTCAGCCCCACCTACCTCACAGGGAGTCTGTTGTGGGGAGGGGAAGGAAGGTGATTGTAAGCCGGTTTGAGTCTCCCTTGTGCTAGAGAAAGTCGGCATATAAAAACCAACTCCTCTTCCTCTTCTTCTTCTTCTTCTTCTGCCAGGGGAACCTTGCAACTCTACTTGGATCTCCTTTTGCTAGTTCCAGTAGGAAGATAGGAATCACAGAGGCCAACCTTAAAAGGCTCTGGCATACTTTGGAAGACTTTACTTCTTCCCCAGAAGTGGCTGGTAGTGGGGAACCCGAGGAAAGGTGGAAGTGCTCGTCTGTCACAGCCATTCGAACTTGACAGCTCCATGCTGGTGGCTGTCTCCAGCTTTGAAGAGCCGTCTTATACATTAGAGATGAGAAGACACATCTGTCTCCCTCTCCATAATTCATGAGCCACATTTCCATTCTGGAAGCCGCCGAGCATTTAACCGCTCATGTCAGCGGTGCAAATCAGCGCGGTCCCAAACAGCTTGTGCCTTCCTGGCCTAGCTACTTCGGTGGGGTGGGACGGGTGGAGGAGGGAGAGAGGTGGAGTGGAACAGAGGGAAGTTGACCGGACTGTGGCGCAAGCAGATGAGCCGCGCCTCCCTCCACAGATTGTCACAGCTTTGCATCAGGATGTTGCCTGCAGCCACAGACGCGAGTGATATTTGTAAGTAATCACCGTTGTCGGTGAGCAGGTGGGGGCTGGCAGGGAGTCAGTCCTCAGATGGTGTTTGTGAGAGCTTAGAAGACCAAATCCTGGATTTGTTATCATTTTTTCCCCACCATACATGTAAAGCTGAAGAAGAAGAGTTGGTTTTTATATGCTGACTTTCTCTACCACTTAAGGGAGACTCAAACCGGCTTACAATCCCCTCCCCCTTCCCACAACAGACACCCTGTGAGGTAGGTGAGGCTGAGAGAGCTCTAACAGAGCTGTAACTTGCCCAAGGCCACCCAGCTGGCTTCGTGTGGAGGAGTGGGGAAACAAATCCAGTTCACCAGATTAGCCTCCGCCACTCATGTGGAGGAGCGGGGAATCAAACCCAGTTCTCCAGATCAGAGTCCACGGCTCCAAAACACTGCTCTTAACCACTGCACCACTCTGGCTCTCCAGCTCTGGTTCCATAAAACTCCGAGTCAGGACCTCACAGGAGTCAGGAATAGAGGCAACATAAATGTGCATCAGATTAAGCCTGGCCCTTGTTCCATTCCTTGGGAAGGTCAGAGTAGAGCGATGTCACAGAAATGGACACACTGGGTTGGCTATTTCCATATATGACTGGCATGGGTCCGTCACTGGCATGTGGTGTCAATATTGGTGGGCATTGCTCAAGACTCCAGAGCAGTTTTAGTTTTTCTTTTCTTATTGTGTGCCCTTGCGCCTGAAGTAGAATGTGTGGAGTTAGTGTTTACACGCAAAGACTCACTAAATTGATGTAGGTTTTGATTTTCATGTAGAAAAGTAGCAGTCCTGGTAAGGGCTTCCCCCAGCGTGGTGTAGTGGTTAGGAGCAATGGACTCTAATCTGGAGAACCGGGTTTGGTCCCCCGCTCCTCCACATGAGCGGCAGACTCTAATCTGGTGAACCGGGTTGGTTTCCCCACTCCTACACATAAAGCCAGCTGGGTGACTTTGACATGGAAGCAAGTGGATTAGGAGTTCCTCCAGGACATACCACCAGAAGTCTTGCTTTATAAGAAACAGTGTCTTTAATTTACAGTGCACAGATAAAACATACCATCACGTACACTACTCCACTACTACTTCCAGGCTTCTTCCAAATAGGATAGGTTACAGAATCATAGTTACATTATTATATACACCCACTGCACCTGATCTGAATTAGGCCACCTGTGGACCTGCCCAAGGCATTGCATCAGCAAACTGCCCAGATCCAAATTCCTGCAGTTCACTTTGGTACCAGCAAGGCTATTGCTTCTGCTTGCATCATCTTGACCTCCCAGATCTGACAGCTATCACACAGCTGTTACTGTCAGATTATTACGATCAACTTGATACTCTGACAGACTTTGGACTAGTCACACTTCTCTCCGAACTCTTTCAGCCCCACCTACCTCACAAGGTGTCTGTTGTGGGGAGGGGAAGGGAAGCCTCTTTGAGAGTTCTGAAAGGTAGAGAAAAGCGGGGTCTTTTCCCCTAAATGCTTAGGTTGCTCAAATATTTTCTTTTGTGAAACAAAGAAGTCTCTTCTGTCCCATTGTTTCTCTTGCCTGCTGTTGGTGCTTCCTCCTTGGACTGCGCTTTACAACCCAAACTGGTTTCACACAATGAAGAAATGAATTTGGAAAAGTGAAGACAGCAGGAAGTCAAGTGAAGGCAAGTGAGGCCAAATGAGGCCAAGTGAGGCCAAGTGAGAGTAAGCAAACTTTCCTCCAAACACTGCCTAAAAGAGCTAGCCCTAAATGAAGTGTTTTTTCCCAACATTGCCCAACATATTCATAAGAACAATGAGCAATTTGGCTGTGACTTAAATTGCTTGCGCAAGGGTATTCTTTCACCAACATAGCTACCGAGACTTTGGAATTTAACTGCTAGGCGAGGTCAGAGTGGCAAACCACTTCGGAAACAAAAACTCCATCCTTCTAACTAAGGGAGAGGAGTACACTGAATTTATATTCCCATTAACTTCCGTGAACTAGCATCCAACCATGGTTCGTTTAAGAATGCAAAATGGCAAATGGGCCGTTAAAATTCCATGCCTGGAGCTTTCCCCAAGAGTCAAAACTATTTCGCTCGGCTCCGTGGAGGAAACCCACCCTGCACCCCAGCAGTGTTTTTTAATTCTCCCCTGCCAAGAGGCTAGTTGAAAAGGAACTTTGAAGCTGCCAGGGGTTTCTTGCAAGACCGAGGCGCAAATGCATCGATCGCTTGGAATGTCGCTCCAAGCAGCTGGGGGTGGGGTGGGGGGATAAAGTATGCCTTTCTCTACCCGAGCGGCAAGCAGAGAACAAAACACAATTATTTGTAATTGATTACTATTCACTGCACCTCCTCATTTCAATTTATGGCCTGTTCCCCTTCCAAACAAATGGGATGGATGGCACTCAATTAAAACAAATACTGATCCCATTAAGTATCAGTTACAACCACTACGAGCAGAATTGTTGACAGCCTTAGTGTTACCAGCTTAACCTTCCACCCTACGCTGGCTTCTGCCTTTCAGTTCATTTATTTAGAATATTGCTATCCTACCTTTCCACCGCACGGCTCCCTAACAATATTGTAAAAAGAGCAAAGATTTCTCTTAAAATAATTAACGCAGTGAGTATTTCAAAGGTAGAAGATACAAGAAGAAAATCTGAGAGCCAGCGTGGTATAGTGGTTAAAGTGTTGGACTAGGATCGGAGAAACCCAGGTTCGAATCCCCTCGTGGGCCATGGAAGCTTGCTGGGTGACCTTGGGCTAGTCATTCCGTCAGCCTCGACCTTGGCTAGTATTTGGATGGGAGACCTCCAAGGAATATCCAGGTCCTGACGTGGAGGCAGGCAACACCACCTCCTATCAGTCTTTCAAAAACCCCTCCTCTATTTCAACTGATCTCTGTCATTTGGAGATGAGTTGTAAATCCAGGAGATTGCCAGGCCCCACTTGGAGGTTTGCGAAAAAGACCAGCATTTATGACCTTGACAAGAAAAATACTTGTATTACACAGTTCATCTGAAGGTAATACAATTTACAACGAAGTAGCAACAAAAGCAGTCAAAAATATAAATATAGAAGTACAATTCCACATGTTAACAGATCATTTCAAGATACAATGGTTCCACATTAACATACATTACCCTCATTAGCACATTATCTTGATACTTACAGGACAATAATTAGCACATTACCTTTGATTCTTTTGCAGGACAATGACTCAGCTCAAACCCAACCCCCTTCTGACTATATATTACTCTTCCTACACAGTTGACACTGAGAGACACTGTCCTTCAGTGTTACTCCTCTGAAGATGCCTGCCACAGCTGCTGGCAAAACATCAGGAAAGAAAATACCAAGACCACGGTCACACAGCCCGGATAGCCTACAAGAACCGATGAACTCTGACCGTGAAAGCCTTCGACAATATATAGAAGTACAATGTTGTACAAAAGGTAAGTGTCATCAGAAGCCAAATCTTATCTTCAGATGGGTTTCCGGTAAAAATCCCATTTAGCTTATTCTTTCTCAATTAAGGCAATCCTCAGACGAAACATACAAGAACATTTGTTCCTGATGCAAGGCATGTACCTTCCTACTATCAGCAGATGGCTTCTGATGACACTTACCTTACTATCAGCGGATGGCTGGCTACTGATGACACTTACCTTTTGTACAACATTGTACTTCTATATTTATATTTTCGACTGCTTTTGTTGCTACTTCGGTGTAAATGTATTACCTTCAGTGGAACTATGCAATACAAGTATTTTTCTTGTCAAGGTCATAAGTGCTGGTCTTTTTTGCAATGAAGACTAGTGCTCTAACAATAGAGTATTGCAAAAAAGACCAGCACTTATGACCTCGACAAGAAAAATACTTGTATTACACAGTTCCACTGAAGGTAATACAATTTTGATTACCCACCTGGAGGTTGGCAATCCTATCAGTCTTTCAAAAAACCCTCCTCCATTTCAACTTCACAAGTACAGCCCTGTCAGGTAGGTTAGGATGTCAGAGAGCGTCAGGGCTAAGGCCACCCAGCTAGTTTCCGTGGAACAACGGGGAATGGGTTGCCCAAATCCTGATCTGGCGATCTAACCATGCTGGCCTTTTGTGCCGGAGGAGATTTCTTAGGCCATTTTTGCATAGTCAATTTTGATGCTTGCTCAAAGCTCTTTTTTAAAATGCAACTTTAAAAATGCCTATTCATGGTCCCGACGCAAAAGGAGAAATTCCACCCCCCTTGCCTGCTCCTTTGTTCCTGTTTGCATAGCCATTAGCATATGCATAACTAACGCACCACTGTTATTTTGCATTGTTCCTTGAGGGGGATTCTTCGCGGCAAACACTAAAGGTCATGTTAAATGGGCTCTTTAGTAATGTGAAGCAGGTATGTGCCGGCTTCGCAGTCACTTCCAGAATGATGGTTCAGCGTGAAGAATTTTTTTAAAAATATGCGGGGCAATTCAGCCTGGAATGCACTGCTAATTACCATGCAAAAATGGCCTTAGAGAAGTTACACTGCAGAGGGGCATTTCAAGTGACTGCAACCTGTATTCGCGGGGTGCGCGGAATGGAAACTTCAAGTTCTCAGGAGAAAACTCCACATCCTTTCGATTTCTCTTCTCCCAATCCCCCCCCCCCAATGTTTAGAGGCCAGCTTGGGGTTTTCATCACAGAGGCTAAGAAACTGCAAAGTGGGCATGAGCTCACGCAGTGCAGTTGATCACAGAGAAGTCGGCCTGCCTCAGATTAGTAGTTTATTATATTGAAATAACGAAAATGTTATCTTGTTCGGGACAGCGTTCATTGCTCTCTGTTCTGCATAGTTCATCACTGCTAATTACCATCATAACAATCATGAAAAGCTCGTTCAGCCATAATGTCGACATGGAAGCCAGCTCTGAAGGAGTAATAATTAATAAAAGCCAACCATGGCTTCTTTTTCCGGCGCAATCTTATGCAGAGCCATGCCCTTCTACTCCAATTCCGTTTCAATGGACTTAGGAGGGTGTAACTCTGGTTAGGATTTGCACCGCCAGCATTTTTGGTCAAAGACGTGAACTTGATCGACGGGGATACTTCCCAAATTGTGTGTAGAGGGGAGGCTGACCACTGCATCTCTGAATGATCAGACTCAGAGTGGCATGTAAAAAGTGGGCGGCAGTGGCCCTTGGAAGACTGCTGGTGATAGAGACAGCTAATCAAGAATACTGTTCTCACAACAACCCTGTGCAGCATGTCAGGCTGAGAGAGAGAGCAAGAGAGCGAGAGAGCGAGAGCGAGAGAGAGGGAGAGGGAGAATTGTTTGGTCCAACATTATCCAATGAGAGGAGAGGGGATTTGAACCTGGGCTCAAATGCTCTAACCACTATGCCACACTGGCTCTTTGACATCAAAATAAGAGCCCTGCTTGGATTAGACCAAAGGTCCATCTAGGTTACCTACATCATCTTGTTACCTACATCAGCCAACAAGATGTCTTCAGGGCACGGAAACATTTGGTTCTCAGGTGTAGTTCCTTCTTCTCCCCAGTTACATATAGTAATGGTGAGTCTGATATCCTTTCTGCTATATCGTAGAATCATAGAGTTGGAAGGGACCACCAGGGTCATCTAGTCCAACTCCCTACACAATGCAGGAAATTCATAACTACCTCCCACACACACACCCAGTAACCCCTACTCCATGCCTGGAAGATGCCCAAGATGCCCACCCTCTCATGATCTGCCTACTGTCATAGAATCAGCATTGCTGACAGATGGCCATCTAGCCTCTGCTTAAAAACCTCCAGGGAAGGAGAGCTTACCACCTCCCGAGGAAGCCTGTTCTACTGAAAAACTGCTCTGTTAGAAAATTCTTCCTAATGTCTAGATGGAAACAGTTTTGATTTAATTTTAACCCATTAGTTCTGGTCCGACCTTCTGGGGCAACAGGAAACAACTCGGCACCCTCCTCTATATGACAGCCCTTCAGGTACCGGTACTTGAAGATGGTTATCATATCCCCTCTCAGTCTTCTCCTCTTCAGGCTAAACATACCCAGCTCCTTCAACCTTTCCTCATAGGACTTGGTCTCCAGACCCCTCACCATCTTTGTTGCCCTCCTCAGGACACGTACCAGCTTGTCTACATCTTTCTTAAATTGCGGTGCCCAGAACTGAACACAGTACTCTAGGTGAGGTCTAACCAGAGCAGAGTAAAGCAATACCATCACTTCACGGTGTATCGGTGACACCCCAAATGATCTGCATCACCCGTCGTTGAACCCACCAAGTGCTTGAACTAGGAGCAACTCTGCAACTGGAATAAACAAGGCAGACGGAGAGATTGTAGGTGGGAAGGAACCATCACAGCCAAACGCATAACTCCTCCCCACCCCCAACCGCTCAACAGTATCACTTTTCAGCAGCTCTCAGTCCCCCTTTGTGGATGTTTCATGCCTTTTGTTTTGGAGAATGACAAATTACAAAAACTGTCTACAAATTTATTTTTTTTGCTGGAAAGCCAGGCTTTGTTTTCATAATTAATTGCATCTATCCATTTCCTTTGAAATGTCAATTTGAACAAGGGGGGGGGAGAGCCCCTGGTGACTTTCTATATTTGAATCCGGCGCTTTCATTTCAATTAAAAACACGGATAAGCAGCAGCTACCCAGCGACTCGGATCCCCTGTGATGAAGAAGTAAGTATGGTCACACTGCGTAGAGCTGGACGGAAACAGTTTGCACTCTCCAAACCGGCTCGGCAAGGTGGACAGCAATGGATTTGGAAAGGGCCGTCACTCACGCATGAGCTAGCCAAAGCCAGGCAGTTCCGTCTGGTAGTACTTAGGTTCACTGATCCCAGAAATTTCCCCTCTGGATTCCAGGTGGAGTAGGTGGGGACAGTACGGTGCAGCGAATGCTATCCTAGTATGGTGGAATCCCCCAAATTTCTGGAAGTCATAGGTCATTTATGCCCGGGAGAAGAAGAAGAAGAGTTGGTTTTTATATGTGACTTTCTCTACCACTTAAGGGAGACTCAAACCGGCTTACAATCACCTTCCCCTCCCCTCCCCACAACAGACATCCTGTGAGGTAGGTGGGACTGAGAGAGCTGTGACTTGCCCAAGATCACCCAGCTGGCTCTGTGTGTAGGAGTGGGGAAACCAGTCCAGTTCACCAGATGACCCTCCGCCGCTCATGTGGAGGGGTGGGGAATCAAACCCGGTTCTCCAGATCGGACTCCACCGCTCCAAACCACCACTCTTGACCACTACACCATACTTTAGGTTCGTTGCTCACTGGACCCACATTTTCTGTTGGGACTCTATTCACCAGCAAGCGCCAAGCTCCAAGCCCCCGCCCCTTTAAATGCTGCTTTGTAATTGACTACTTTGTAGAGCTTACTGTTAGAGCTTCTGTGTCTTGCGCTTTGCCTTACGCATGGGGATTTCAAGTGGGCTAAGCTCAGGGGAGAGGGAAGAATCGGGTTAACAATCCTAATAGAGAACAATCCTAAACAGGCCTACTAAGGATTAAGTCGCCTGTTATTTAACGGGGCTCACTTCTAGGAAGGTGCCTTTGAGATTACAGCCAAAGGATATTTAATGTCTGGATAAAATGGGCAGCACTCTTCACTCTTACACCCCCTCCCAAGAGTATGAAAGGATTATGTACTCAGAGGACCCCCCCTGCCTTTCAGCATGAGTCACAGGTCTGAGACCACCTCCCTCTTAGAAGGCAAGAAACCTAGGACCTTTGTGCAGACTCAGTGGAAACTTCTGTGGAGGCAGGTGATTCACCGATGTCTGTTCAGTAGGTGTGAACAGCAGATCCATACTGGATGCAGAGACTCAGTAGGAGTATCTGCTCCAAGCCGAGGCTGATTTGAAGGAGGTAAGGACAGAACAGGGAATCATGCAGAGAAGCAGCAGGCGGCTTACTCCGTATGCGGACATTTTGAGTTTACAGCTGCCTCCCTAATTTCCTTCTGTTTTTTCATGGCATTACGGGATGTCTACATCCCCCTTCTCAGCTTCTCTGTTTTTTTTCCCCTGTTTCCCCCAGACTGATTCGAAGGAGGCAAGGATAGAACAGGGAATCACGCAGAGAAGCAGCAGGCAGCTTACTCCATACGCTGACATTTTGAGTTTACAGCTGCCTCCCTTATTTCCTTCTGTTTTCTCATGGCATTACGGGATGTCTACATCTCCACTCTCTCAGCTTCTCTCTGTTTGTTTTCCGGTTTCTCCCAGACTCCTTGCAAATAAATAATAGTTGTTCAACATAATGTAAGCTGTTAACTGACGAATAGTGCTGGATGGTACATCTTGTTACACATCAGCTGTACTCAAATATAAAATACTGAATCCAGACATCACGTATTCCATAGATTTAACTAATATCTTCTGCATATCCATGGAAATATTTGACGTCAACATGCGCAGAATACCTGTGTGTTTGCCTAGCATCGGGTGAGGATGAGATTCTGAGACCCCCTTTCCCTTTGATTTGTGTCTGTTCTTTTCCCTTTTTCAGAGAAAAGGGAAAGACAGACCAAATTGCCATTGGGGAAATATCCGTTCAAAATGACAGCTTCTCTTTCAGGTTGGTTGAGGTTGTTGACATTTCCTCCACTGACATGGCTCAGTCAGACTTCTCTGCTGCGTTCGTTTCCTGGGTTTCATCCTCCGTCCTTCAGTGTGGGAAGGCAGGGTAAAATAAGCTTTCTTTCAGGGAAGCAACAATTAATGGTCCGCAGCTCAGATTCACAAAGGAGGCTCACTAATAGAAAACCAGTTGCAGAGGTATACAAAAAACAGTCAGCTTTGGAGCTGCGGGAGGGGCTGTGGCTCAGTGGTAGAACCTTTGCTTGGCATGCTGAAGGTCCCAGGTTCAATTCCCTGCATCTCCAGTTAAAGGGACTAGGCAAGTAGGTGATGGGAAAGACCTCTGCCTGAGACCCTGGAGAGCTGCAGCCGGTCTGAGTAGACAATGCTGACTTTGATGGTCCGATGGTCTGATTCAGTATAAGGCAGCTTCATGTGCTCATGTGTCATTAAAAAAAAAAAAAGTGGGTTCTTTCATATCAGAATGACAGCTCATTGTCTCAGGAAATAAATTTGGTAGCCAGGCAGAAGCTAAGCAGAATTGGATCTGGTTAGTACTTGGATGGGAGACCACCAAGGAATACCAGGGTTACTACACAGAGGCAGGCAATGGCAAACCATTTCTGTTCGTCTCTTGTCTTGAAAACCCTCTGGGGTTGCCAGTCAGCTGTGACTTGATGACACTTTTCTCCACCACCACCACCACCACCACCACCAGTTAGTTCCAAGGTCACCCAGCTGGCTTTGTGTGGAAGAATGGGGAAACAAATCCAGTTCACCAGATTAGCCTCCGCCGCTCATATGGAGGAGTGGGGAATCAAACCCAGTTCTCCAGATCATAGTCCACCGCTCCAAACCACCACTCTTAACCACTACACCATGTTGGCTCGCTATGGCATTGAAGTCCCTCCCCTCCCCAAACCTCACCCTCCTCAGACCCCACCCCCAAAATCTCCAGGTATTTCCCAACGTGGAGCTGGTAACCCAACCTAAATAATAAAATAGCGGTTCGAACCCAGGTCTTCCTGGTTTAGGAAAGGTCTGGAGATGGTTGTCTCCAAGGCAGCTTGGAGGCAAAACAGGATGTATTATGAGCCAGGTCAGAATTCGGGTGGCGTTTTGTGCTCAGCTCATAATGGGCTTGGAAGGGAGCTCTTGACTGGCCCAGTTACAAGATTCAGCACCATCGCTAAGCTATATTCAATCACATTTGTAAATATTCACCTCTTCGTCTTGCCATTGCCTTCTCGCCTTCTCTTACTCTCTCTCTCTGTCTGTCTCTCTCTCTTTCTCTCTCTCTTATCAATTTCAATTTCAATACCTTTATTGGCATACCATCAAGAATTAGATCAAATAAAACCAACCCTCTAAACACTATTTAACCTCCGCCTCTTAATCTCATCAAAAAATTTAGCTACAGATTCAATAGTCTCAGAATCTTAGGAGGATAATAACAATTTGATCTTACTATCATCAGCTTGATCTACATGATTTGAGAGAAAGGGATCTAAAAGGACCGCACGAATTTCACAACAAAATGGACAATACAAGAGCATATGTTCTCCCTCTTATCATTTAGATTGGAAACTCCTTAGGGGCAGGATCCTGTCGTTTTTGCTTAGGAAATTTTGCGAAGATGGCGGCCATATCCTTACGAAACAATGGCTGCCCCCCCCACCTTCCTCTGTCGCAGGAGGAGACAGAGATGGCTGAAGGAAGAGAAAACAATTTAAACCGATGTCTTGTTTCATGTGCTCTGGCCTGTAACGCCAAACTTCTGTTCTCATTTTCATTCACGCATTCACCTTTCATTACCTTCCTCTTTCACGGGAAGGTCTGATTTAAAACACGCTGTGACACCCATAGAGGCACACAAAAGGACACAGAGGTAATTGGAAACGTGCCCCTGGCTTTCCCTTTGCCTCGTTCTATAAGCCACCCAGGAAGGAAAAAGTCAGCATCTGGGCACAGGAGGCATTTGCATTCTCATAAGGCCTGTCCTGTCCTTTAACAGATTCTGGGAACTGCCTGACATAAGCCAGAAATCAGCATGTTAGCCTGCTGACATGCAAAAATGCCATTGTAACGAGAACCCATGTTCTGGTGAAGATGATGAAGAAGAGTTGGTTTTTTTATGCCGACTCTCTCCACCACTTCAGGGAGACTCAAACCACCTTACAATCACCTTCCCCTCCCTTCCCCACAACAGACACCCTGTGAGGTGGGTGGGGCTGAGAGAGCTCTAACAGAGCTGTAACTTGCCCAAGGTCACCCAGCTGGCTTTGTGTGTAGGAGTGGGGAAACAAACCCAGTTTACCAAATTAGCCTCCGCCGCTCATGTGGACAAGAGGGGAATCAAACCTGTTTTTCCAGATCAGAGTCCGCCACTCCAAACCACCGCTCTTAACCACTACACCACGCTGGCTCTCACCATCTTCAGGTACTTGAAGGGCTGTCCTATAGAGGGTGGTGCTGAGTTGTTTTCTGCGAGGATATGGCCACCAGTATCCCATAATTGCCTAAGCAAAAATGATAGGATCTTGCCCCTGAGTTTCCAATCTAAATGATAACAGAGAGAGAGAGAAAAAAAGAGAGAGAGAGAGGTATAGTAGTTAAGAGCAGTGGTTTGGACCTTAGGAATGAAAGAAACGATTGCCTTCCGCTTGCAGGTTTTCTGCTTCAGCACAGGTAACAAAGTTAATGAAGCAAAGAGCTCAGGAGCACTCAACATGGAATTTCATCTCTCTAGTCTGGTTGAAGTCTCTCGAATCAAAATGCTGGAACTGACAATTAAATCCTTCAGAGATGGCTGCTGGGAATTAAAACCTGCACACGAGTGAGCAGGTATGCCGGAGGTTGGGAGCACGGCTGCTTCTGCCGTTCGGTTGTTTTTCAAAACGGATGTGCCCCAACCTGTGGCTGCGGCGGTTTGCCCTTCTCTGTGTCCAAAGATAGGTGGTAAATGGCAGTGCTCTTGGGTCAGGGACAACATGACTGGTCCTAAGGAAGAGGGAAGACGAAGACGAAGAAGACGAAGAAGAGTTGGATTTTATACGCCAACTTTCTCTACTACTTAAGGACGAATCAAACTGGCTTACAATCACCTTCCCTTCCCCTCCCCACAACAGACACCCTGTGAGTTAGGTGGGACTGAGAAAGCTCTAAGAGATCTGTGACTTTTTATGGCCAACAATCTCATTCCAGCCACCTGTAAAAAGGTACGCCTGCTGTCCCTCTAAATGCTTGCATTCCTGTACTACAACATTGTCTTTCCATGTTCATGGCTGCTTTGTAGCACAACCGAGTGGCTTTCAGACAGGGCCCGTGTAATTTAAGACCCTGACTTTGGCTGACCTTGAGGCCTCTTCTGGGGAATGTATGTAAGGAGGCTGGCAAATGGTGGAGACAGAAGGAGAAGAAGTCTAGGAGCAGCTTAGAGAGAACCCAGATCCAGCACATTTATGGGGCCAGATTGGAGTTGATTGGCTGCTCATGTCACCCGATCCCAGCTAGATTCAGAGTCGCAGTACTCCCCTTCAGCCACCAGTAGTGGTGGCAATGCTGAGCAGTTGAGATCAGGTGTGCCGTACCTTCTGCTTGTGAGCTAGGGTTGCCAACTCTGCTTTGGGAAGTTTGGGAACCACTTTCCATGGTGACTGGAACAGAAGAAGAAGATGAAGATGAAGAAGAAGAAGAGCTGGTTTTTATATGCTGACTTTCTCTACCACTTAAGGATAAATCAAACCGGCTTACAATCGCCTTCTTTTCCCCTCCCCACAACAGACACCTTGTGAGGTAGGTGAGGCCGAGAGAGTTCAGAGAGAACTGTGACTAGCCCAAGGTCACCCAGCTGGCTTCATGTGTGGGAGTGGGGAAACCAACCTGGTTTTCCAGATTAGAGTCCACCACTCCAAACCACCGCTCTTAACCACTACACCACGCTGGCTCTCTTAAGGCCTTTGCCTGTCTGAAGCATGTCTCCTCTCCACAACTCCCTGTCTTCAGAGAAGCCCTGTGAAGGGGAGGTTGGCACAAAATCATACAGCTTTCGAAACATCTACAAAGTAGGCACAAAAGCAGCCCGATCCCCCCCACAGGAGAAGCAATTCTCACAGGCTTTTTGTGTTTACAGCAGGCTTATCTCAACTATGCACCAACCATCAAGCACAGCTCTTTGAGAAATCACTGTGTTTCCAAACCCCAGGCTTTCACCTGTACGCAGTTAGAGGGCCCGGCAAGTGCACCACACAAGTGGTCATACTGATTTACCGCACTTTGTATTCCCAGCGATGTATTGAGAGTTTGAAAACGTTATAAAAAGCATCGCTTTAAAAGGGTCTTTGGATACCACGGCTTATAAATGGTTGGAAGACGTCTTGACAGCTAAAGGGGCCAAACAAAGTGCGACAGGTATTTTTTATAACGTTTTCAAACTCTTAATACATCGCTGGGAATACATAGAAAGTGCGAACAGTATTTTTTTAAGATTTTCAAACTCTTAATACATCGCTGGGAATACAAGTGCGGTAACAGCCATAGACAGTGTGAAGATTCACTATCTCCTCAGCAAGACAACGGTCTTCAGCATGTCTCTGAAAACAGTTCCTCTCATTCTCTTACAAAAGAAGGGTTTTCTCTTTGTAGTTTTCTGTTGCACTGTTATCTTTTGTAGATCCAGCAATTGAAGGTTTTTTTTTTTTTAATGTTACACAACTCAGGGTGGTGTGCTAGCAGGCTTTCAGAGGGGAGTGGACATGTTCATTCTGAAAAGTTGCAATTCTGAAATTTTGCAGGACCTCCCATCCTGCCCCTCCTCTCTCCTGATCAAAATGGGATTGATTCAGAGCCAAATTCCCAAAAAGAGGAGGGGAATGGTTTGAAGAATTTCAGGGAGAACTGAGTCACTTCATGCTAAGTAAATTCTTTACCACTGAATAGGGTTGCCAACCTCCAGGTGGTGTCTGGAGATCTCCTGCTGTTCCAACTGATCTCCAGCCATCAGAGATCAGTTCCCCTGGAAAAAATGGCTGCTTTGGAAGGTAGACTGTATGATTTTATACCTTGCTGAGGTCCCTCCTCTCCCTAAACCCCGCCCTCTTCAGGTTCCACCCCCAAAATCTCCAGGTATTTCTCAACCCAGAGCTGGCAACCTTACCACTGAACCACGGCCACCGTGTGGAACTTGGTGACCTAGCAGAAGGGAGAATTGGGCAGGAAGTCCCTGGAAAGCCCTCACACAATGGACCACCTCTGTCTAACTCCCCCCCATGTGACTACTAGGTAGGGTTGCCAGGTCCCTCTTCACCACCTGAGGAGGGCGGAGTTTGGAGAGGGGAGGAATGTCAGTGCCATAGAGTTCAATTGCCAAGGCAGCCATTTTCTCCAGGTGAACTGATCTCTCTCAGCTGGAGATCAGTTGTATTAGCAGGAGATCTTCAGCTAATACCTGGAGGTGGGCAACCCTACCACTAGGGCACGGAAGGTCTGGGAAAAGGCCGCTGGAAAGACCTCACACAATGGACCACCCCTGTCTAACTTTCCCCCCATGTGGCTACTAGGGCACAGAGGGTCTGGGAAGTGGCGACATCCCAGCTGTGTGTGTGTAAAGTGCCGTCAAGTCGCAGCTGACTTATGGCGACCCCTTTTGGGGTTTTCATGGCAAGAGACTAACAGAGGTGGTTTGCCAGGGCGACACCCCTGCTACCTGGTCCTTTAATCTGGGGATTGAACCAGAGAGCTTAAGCATCCAAAGCAAGATCTCTGCCACTGAGCTATGGTCCTCCTCCCCAAGCGGGAAGGGAGTCGGGAGGGCCACGGTTGCCTCTCACTCCTTGCCTCCAAGCTTTTAAGGTCAGGCACGAACTCTGGTTGTTTTGTTCCCCGTTTTGTTAGGAAAGCTGTTTCTCGTCGCGATCAAATGGCATGCAGTCCCTTGCCATAACTTTTATATTGCTCCAACAATCACTTTCTCTGGGTCTGAACATTTGGGTTTTATTGCACAATAAAGAGAAGGCCAAAAGCAATTAGACGGAGGCAGGCGCAGAGCAACTGGCCGTGATCCTTTCCCCCCTTCCCCCATCCGCAACATGGAGGGTCCCGCATCAGGGCGCAACAGTGGCGGGGCGAACGCAGAGCGCTGTTCACAAGCCGACGCTAAAGCTAAATGACTATGCAGTTCAGCATTTTCAAAAGGGCACGAAACCTTTTCCAGCGGCAACCAAGGGGGCTTTAAAATGAGCACGTTAAAGGCAATTTCAGTTTGAGTGCCTAGCAGGCCCAGTGTATTCACTCTGCCTTTGCCTCCTTGGATGGCAAGACTTCCCCCTTTTCTGACTTGGGATGAACACAGGAATAGCACGGCCCTAGCAGAAGAACTGTTTCCAAACACTCAGCCCTTTGGGGTTGCCAGCCCCCAGGTCATAGCTGGAGATCTCCCGTGATTACAACTGATCTCCAGGCTAGAGATCAGTTTCCCTGGAGAAAATAGGCACTTTGAAAGGTGGACACTATAGCATTACCTAAGGTTGCCAGGTCCCTCTTCACCACCGGCAGGAAGTTTTTGGGGTGGTGCCTGAGGGCAGGGTTTGGGGAGCGACTTCAATGCCCTAGAGTCCACTTGCCAAAGCCACCACTTTCTCCAGGTGAACAGATCTCTATCAGCTGGAGATCAGTTGTGATAGCAGGAGATCTCCAGCTAGTACCTGGAGGTAGGGTTGTCAACTGCCAGGTAGTAGCAGGAGATCCCCTGCTAATACAACTGACCTCTAGCCAACAGAGATCAGTTCACCTGGAGAAAAATGGCTGCTTTGGCAACTGGACTCTATGACGTTGAAGTCCCTCCCCTCCCCAAACCCCTCCCCAAACCCCACCCTCCTCAGGCTCCGCCCTAAAAATCTCCCGCCAGTGGTGAAGAGGGACCTGGAAACCCAACCTGGAGGTTGGTAACCCTAGCATTACCCCAATGAAGTCCCTCCCCTCCCCAAACCCCACCTTCTTCAGGTTCACCCCCCAAAACTTCAAGTATTTCCTAACCCAGAGCTAGCAACCCTATGACCATTTGTAGTTTTCTGAAATAAGTTGGCTGGCTGGACCTTGCTCTCAGGTGGTTCTCCCTCCCTTCTCCATAAGAAGGAAATTGTTAACACCCAAGCTACCTTTTCGAGAACTTCATTTGCGGAGCTTGCAAGAGAAACACACATTTAATTAGCTCTCGGCTTCCTCCGGCTTGTTGCTGATGGGAAACACCGGCGTGCGTGAGCCTCTTTCCGTTAGGAAACTAATTTGGAGTGACGCAGTTAACATGGGCACGGATTGGGTCATCACTGCCTGGATTCAAGGGGGGTGCTCAGCTGCCTTGGACACCTCTGATGGCTCCACGGCCAATGAGGCAGCTCTTTCAAAGACCACTTTGCATCCACTTAGCTGGGGAATGGAAAGGGTCTATTAGAGTCGGTATATCCCATGTGGCTGATAGAACTGCAGGGTGTTCGCCCCCCCACCATCTGCAGTTAAATGGGAAGTGCGCTTCATTTGTACGCAGGCAAAGTTATACTTCGAGCGTTGCTCATCGTCAGAGTCGGATTGCCAACTGGCCTGGAGAAAAATGTCCTATCCCTCGAACAGAGGTTTAATGGGAGGTTGTTGACCTCCGTGGGGGGTTGCCAACCTCCAGGTGGTGGCTGGAGATCTCCCGCTATTGCAACTGATCGCCAGGCAATAAAGATCAGTTCACCTGGACAAAATGGCCGCTTGGGAAGGTGGCCTCCGTGACATCATACTAGGGTTGCCAGCCTCCAGGTACTAGCTGGAGATCTCCTGCTATTACAACTGATCTCCAGCCGATAGGGATCAGTTCACCCGGAGAAAACGGCCGCTTTGGCAACTGGACTCTCTGTGGCATTGAAGTCCCTCCCCTCCCCAAACCCCGCCCTCCTCAGGCTCCACCCCAAAAACCTCCCACCGGTGGCGCCGAGGGACCTGGCAACCCTACATCATACCTCTCTGAGGTCCTTCCCCTCCCCAAACCACACCCTCCTCAGTCTCCACCCCCCAAATCTCTAGGTATTTCCCAACCCAGAGCTAGCAACTCTACCTCTATGCCATGAAAAGCATCCACTGTCCATTTCCATCCCTTTAAGCCTCTGCTGAAAGGAGAGGATATTTTTCTCCAAGCCAGGTGGCAACTTCTGACTCAGAGGAGTGCACTTTTTGTGTTTACCTTGAGTTCCTGGGCACCCTTCCTGATTGAGACAAAAGCAAGCCTAGACTTCCTTCATGCAGAGAGGCGTGAGGCAGACTCCTCTGGAAACCGGGTGTTTGCTGAATAGTTGCATCAGAGTGAACGAATGCTCCAGTCACACCCAGTGCAGAGATTGCCAAATCAGCAGAATGTGATAGGGAGGCAGCCAGGGTAGGACAGAGAAGCATACAGAGACACAGCAGCAGCCTTCTCTGTAGGCCCAAAACACTTGTTGCGGTGCCGATTAACAAAGTCACCAAAAATGAGTGGCATATTGGGACAAAAAAAGTTGTGAGCTAGTAAAAGTGGTCCTCTGGCAAAACTAGTTGCCCATGAGTGACGTAAAGCAAGGTAGATTGGAGCAATACTTTCCGTTTATGGCCGGGGAACGGCATACGTTGGCAGGAAGAATTGCACCTCCCTGTTTGGCTTTTTGCATTCATGGTGGTGAAGAATGTCTTCCGAGGAAGAGGTATTGGGTGATATCCAGCTATTGCAGGTCCATTGAGGCCTTTCTATCCCATACTTAAGAACTTTATGGGTCGGTGGTGACATTTCCATTTTAATTTGCTAATTATTATTGGAGGGATTGTGAAGCGGCTCCAGATTTATTAGCACTTCACAGGCTGTTGTGATCTATTAACGGGCCGTGAATCCCAAAAAGAGTCAGAATTGCCTGGGGATGTTAACTGTTTTGCAGGAACATTGCATTGACACGCTGGGTGAATGGATGGGCTGTCATTAGATCCACAATGTGGGGAGGCTAGGGGAGAAGGTCCGGCATGTGGCTTCAGTAAGGTTCCCAGGTCCCTCTTCACAACCGGGGGGACATTTTGGGGGTGGAGCCTGAAGAGGGTGGGGTTTGGGGAGGGGAGGGACTTCAATGCCATAGAGTTCAATTGCCAAAGCGGCCATTTTTCTATCGGCTGGAGATCTCCTGCTACTACCTGGCAGTTGGCAACCCAAGGTTTGGAGCGGTGGACTCTGATCTGGAGAACCTGGTTTGATTCCCCACTCCTCCACATGAGAGGTGGAGGCTAATCTGGCGGACTGGATTTGTTTCCCCACTCCTACACACGAAGCCAGCTGGGTGACCTTGGGCTAGTCACAGCTCTCTCAGCCCCACCTACCTCACAGGGTGTCTGTTGTGGAGAGGGGAAGGGAAGGCGATTGTAAGCCGGTTTGATTCTCCCTTAAGTGGAAGAGAAAGTCGGCATATAAAAACCGACTCTTCTTCAGATGTTCAGGGTTGCAAGAAAACTTTCATAGCTGAAAACTTACAAAGAGAAGAAAAAGGCTGCATGATTGGGAACAAAGCTTCTATTCTAGGAGCCAGGAAAAAAATGGATGGAAATAGTAATTGGGTAAATAAACATAATGACTTACGATGGCGCCATTTTGCATGTTGGAGGTTTTATGGTCCCGCCAACTTGTGCGGATGATTTTAGCAAACAACTTTCTCTGATTTGAAACATCTGTTCTTCCTCTTTCTTCCTGGCTTTGACTTCTTAATGAATATGGAATTTTTTTTTTATGTTGCTGTGAGTAGCAGTGGAAGTCTTAGTTGTTTTTAAACATGTAATTATATATGCTCGTTAAGTTGATTTATATGGGTAAAAAACAACCCCTCAGTCATACAAAAATCTGGAGCAGCAGAGATGGGGTCAAATCCTCCTCGGTTACTTGACAGGTTGAGCCAGACGGCAAGTTTACCTTGTACGGTGACGTCCCTCTCATCCCTTGTTCAGTCCCAGCAATCCAGATCACCCCTTTTGTGTATTATGTGACTTGTATTCTAATGATGCAAATTAAGTCCAATAACTGTTGCATTGCATAGCAATTGCTTCTGTCAACAGCCACATAAAGTTGGGAAACGATCAAAAGAAATGTCCTTCAAAATTTCCATTTACCTCTCTGAGGTGGCCCATTTCCCCCCTGTTTTTGTTGCATTTCATTTTCATTTTTAATGTTTATTTGTTTTTCTTTCATTTACTTAGGGTTTCCCCCAGCCATGGCTTCCAATGGGCAGCATAGTTAGGCTGTAACATCTTAGTTTTTAGAAGAATGGTTGATTTTTATACCCGGCTTTTCTCTACCTTCAAGGAGTCTCAAAGTGGCTTACAATTGTCTTACAAGAGCCAGCTTGGTGTAGTGGTTAACAGCTGATGGTTTGGAGCGGTGGACTCTAATCTGGAGAACAGGGTTTGATTCCCCACTCCTCCACATGAGTGGTAGACTCTAATCTGGTGAACGGGGTTGGTTGCCCCACTCCTCCACATGAAGCCAGATGATTGACCTTGGCTAGTCACAGCTCTCTCAGCCCCATCTACCTCTCAGGGTGTCTGTTGTAGGGAGGGGAAGAGAAGGTGATTGTAAGCCTGTTTGATTCTCCCTTAAGTGGTAGAGAAAGTTGGCGTATGAAAACCAACTCTTCTTCTTCTTAGTACTATTTACTTAGCTGCTGTCATCCATTGGCTCAAACCCGAAGCTCCCACAGCTCCTCCTCCTTTTCATCTTCTCTCCTCCCCTACAACAGGCACCTTGTGAGGTAGGCAGGACTGAGAGAGTTCTAAGAGAGCTGTGACTGGCCCAAGGTCACCCAGCAGGCTTCATGTGGAGGAGTGGGGACTCAAACTTGGTTCTCCAGATTAAAGCCCACTGCTCTTAACCACACTGTCTCTCCAGTTGTGATGTTGTGGGGGACCTGTTTCCTCATCATAGCCTGACCTTCATGTATTAGAGGTCATGTCTGTTTAGGAGGCTCCATAGGGATACCCTATTATGCAGCGGCTCTGAATGAGGGATCTGTACATATTCTGTGTTTCTTGCAGTGTGGCAAAGCATGGCATTTGATGTAGCTGCTAGAATGCTGGACTAGGATCGGAGAGAGCTGGATTCAAATTACTTCTCTGCTAAGAAGCTCTCTGGGTGACTGTGGGCCAGTCCCTCTTTCTCACCCTCATCTGCCTTACAAGATTGTTATGGGGATAAATGGAAGGGGGAAAGCCATGGACACTGTCCTGAGGTCCATGCAGGAAGTAGGGTTGCCAACCCCACCTTGGGAAATTCCTGGAGATTTTTTTTGGGGGGAGGGAGATCAGCAGGGATGTGAGGTCACATCCTCTGATGCTACACCTCGTGATATCACGTTCAGTTAAAGGTCAGCTCCTTCAACACCTTCTCTTTCTGTGAGGTCACTGCCTCCCACCGAAATCTGATTTTGGAATATAATTTTCCTGCTTTGTATTACTCCCCCCCCCTTGCCTTTTTCTTCTTCCTTACAGTACTTGGCAGGCTTCTGTATGTCACACTAACCCTTTGATTCTAAATATTTGTGCTGATTTTACTGGCTGCTGTCTAGGTATGTTCCACTCAACCTAAAAAAAAAAAAAAACACCTCTCAAAATTCACTTCAGGTTTTTCACAGTGTTGAGAAAAATCCAATCTGAAGACCCACTGGAAGCTGCCAGACATCAGCCGTGCCATTCCTCACTCAATCTCCACCCACCCTCTACAGTTGACAATCACTTTCTCCTAGTGTCTATGGTGTACCATAGGAGAAGTGCAAGTCCTAGATAATCCATCCCCTGCTGTCAAAGAGCTCCAACCAGCCTCCACCAGTTGAGGGACCTCAACGTCTTGACACCTGCATCCACTGTAAGACAGTAACTCAGACGACGCAGCACTTGCGGTCTTACTGACCCGAGCCAGAGAGGCACCCAGACGCTCCCCAGCCACGCTGTTGAACTGGGGCCTGGACGAAGGAGACTCCCTTTTCCTGCAGAGGAACGATCCCTCTCCAAAAGGACAACCAGGACTCCGTAACCCCATCTGTCAGAGACACATACGCACCCCCCTCACTCTGCATATGAGGCAACCTCCAGATATGAAACAAAGCAGCCGATCGCACCTAAGCCAGGAGGATGACCCATCAGGAATACCTTTGATGTAGCTGGAACTCCAGCCCTCCTGGGATCTCCCAGGATTGTGTCAAACAAAAGTTTAGCATAGAAATTCTAAATTCGCCCTCTTCCTGTCCCCGACCGGCCATCTAGATCAGTAAGCCGATCATTAAAGATCTTGGGAGCCGTGGGGGGAATGAAGCCCCCACCCCCTAACCAAGGAGTATATCAAGGGAGAAACAGCTGGCTGTAGCTCTTCTCTACCTTCTGTCCCCCTTCCAGCAGGTTTTGGGTTTGCGCAGCCCAGGCCCCCCCCTCCTGTCTCGCTGGTCAAGACACAAGGATCCCCAGGCCCCTGACTTTAGCCTTCTTTTATTTTACCTGTGGTTAGGAAGTCAAAGACTCCTCTTCAGGAAAGGTAAGTATTTCCTATCTTCAAAGGGCTCCATCCACATTGACAAATGTGCGAAAATACCACCTTTATTTCTTAGATTCTTGTATGAATTTGTTGTGTGGTTGATTTGATTACTTATAAACTTAATTGCAAAGAACTCTTGTCTCTGCACCTTTATTCAAAGTCAGGGTTAACGCACTCTGGTATACAAATGGTTATGATCTTGAAGTTGAGCCAATTTGCCAGTTAAATTAAAGCTACTTCCCCACACAGTTTGGTTAATTTTATAACTGGGCAATTCGGCTAACATCTACAGTTGACAATCGCTTTCTCCTAGCGTCTATGGTGTACCTAGATAGTCCTAGATAATCCACCCCCTGTATCCACTCTAGGACTTATGTTTCTCCTATAAAGGTAAAGGTAGTCCCCTGTGCAAATGCTGGGTCATTACTGACCCATGGGGTGACATCACATTACAACGTTTACTAGGCAGACTTTGTTTATGGGGTGGTTTGCCATTTCCTTCTCCAGTTGTCTACACTTTACCCACGCCAAGCTGGGTACTCATTTTACTGACTTAGGAAGGATAGAAAGGATATAAGGACATAAGAAAAGTCATGCTGGATCAGACCAAGGCCCACCAAGTCCAGATGTCTGTTCACAAAGTGGCCAACCAGGGGCCTCCAGGAAGCTCTCAAACAAGACGACTGCAGCAGCATTCTCCTGCCTGTGTCCCACAGCACCTCACATAATAGGCATGCTCCTCTGATCCTGGAGAGAATACCATATTTTTCGCTCCATAGGACGCACCTGACCATAAGACGCACCTAGTTTTTAGAGGAGGAATACAAGAAAAAAATCTTTTTTTCCTCCTCTAAAAACTTGTCTTATGGAGTGAATGCCGGCTGGGCGTGTGCGCGTAGGGACGGCGCGAGCCGGCGTTCCCCGCCCCGACGGCCAGCTGGGAGGTGGGCAGGGCCTCACGGACGGCGCAAGCCGGCGCACGCACCCAGCCAACTCTGTGCGGCCCCGCCCGCCTCCCAGCTGGCTGTCGGGGCGGGGAACGCCGGCTCGCGCCATCCCAACATGCACTCGCCCAGCTGGCATTCACTCCATAAGACGCACAGACATTTCCCCTCACTTTTGAGGAGGAAAAAAGTGCATCTCATGGAGTGAAAAATACGGTAGGTGTGCATCATGACTAGTATCCATTTTGACTAGAAGCCAAAGATAGCCCTATCCTCCATGAACAGCTCCATACCACACTGTCCCTAAAGCTGAGTCAACCTTCAGACCCCACCTTCCAGTTCATACCACTACTGACCACAGGACTCCTGCACAGAGGCATGCACCTACTGGGAATGACTACCTGTGCCTCGGTCCCAGAAGAGTCATGCTGCTCAGTCAGCTGCCTCTCGTTCCACTCTGCACTCCGCATGTGTGCAGGGGAGGCTGCTGGCTAGGATTAGCCATGTAAGAAGAGTTGCATCCCCAACCGTCAGACGCTGCCGCGCTTGTCGCATTCATGCAGCACGTCGACTCGATATTACAAGCAAATATCTCGGGGAGGCATTATGCCGCATTAGCAAAATGCTAGATTAGATCCGTGCCAGGGGACAGCTGCCAAAATGAGCAGCCTGTTTCCCTTTAGAGGTATCTGCTCCTTTCTAAGCTGAAAGGGTTTGCTTGGAAGTTGGTGGAGGATTAGCACCTCTCACACTGTGTTAGCGCAGGCCTGTGAGCTCGAAAACTGAGCTGAAACTATTCAGTCTGCATTTCTCGCTCTCCATCTCTTTGCTTAGGAGCCCCGTGGTGCAGAGTGGTAAGCTGCAGTACTGCAGTCAAAAGCTCTGCTCACGACCTGAGTTCGATCCCAACGGA
This sequence comes from Euleptes europaea, assembly GCF_029931775.1. Classification (NCBI taxonomy): domain Eukaryota; kingdom Metazoa; phylum Chordata; class Lepidosauria; order Squamata; family Sphaerodactylidae; genus Euleptes; species Euleptes europaea. The sequence continues at coordinate 13,182,156 of NC_079330.1, read as the reverse complement.
AAGTTGGTTTCAGGAAGCCGGCTCAAGGTTGACTCAGCCTTCCATCCTTCCAAGGTCGGTAAAATGAGTACTCAGCTTGCTGAGGGTAAAGGGAAGATGACTGTACCCTTTTATGTATTATTTCCCAGGGTCTGTAGATTGCCTCAGTTGGTTTTATTATTTATTTATTTCCTTACCCACTTATTTTTAATTTTAATAACAATCGCCAGAAACTCTGCCACATGTTCGGAAACAGCAGGTATCCTATCCGCTAATAAAAATGTGATGCCATCTTATGCTAAATCTTTTAGGGACATAAGGTGAGTGTTAATTAGTTCTGGACATTGTTTAAAGTACAAGGGACAGTATAGGAGAATATACTCTACTGATTCTGGTTCTTTCAACTGACAGCTACATAGTCTTTTGTTCCGAGGAATACCCTTATCTCTACCAGGAACTATGGCTGATGGACAATCCCATTTTAATTAAATGCCACTATCTCTGGGGAGCATCCAACTTTCTCTCTAGAGTCCAAGCGATGGATGTCACTACCTTGGATTATGATTGATTGATTGATATCTTGGATTAATTGTGTCTCGACAGTCAGAGGGATATAGAACCACAAAGGTATCCAAGATGGTAGTGCCCACGGGGGGACATTCTAAGGAGCATCTAGGACCCCCAGCATTGCCTAGGCAAATGCTGGGAGATTTGGGGGTTGGTGCCCAGGGACAGTGGAGTTTGGCAAGGATGTGATGTAACCTCAGTGGTAAAGACCATAGAGACTGGGAGAAATTTCTAGAGTGTCACTATGGAGACCATTTTTCTGGCCCACTGCTCAATTTCTTGAGGGCAGGAGATTGACACTGGAGCATGGGGAAGCCTAGGAGCAACTTGCATGGTCTTCTGGACATCTTTATCGCACACACATTGTTTCTGCTGACACACTGTTGTGAGTGCCATTTTATTTAAAAAGCAGGTAGTAGGTGATGAGAAAGACATCTACCTAAGATTCTGGAGAGCCGCTGCCAGTCTGAGTAGACAATACTGACCTTGATGGATCAAGGGTCTGATTCAGTATAAGGCAGCTTCATGTGTTCAAGAATTTGGTAAGTCATAGCTGGAATGGATCACAGTGTATAAAAGCCCTAAGTAGCCTAAAGCTTATTTCCCTGGAAGGAAGGTTCATCAGCCTGTGGAAATCTTACTTTCCCCCTTCCCCCCTGAAATGCTACTGGAAAATCTCAAAAATTGCAGGCCCTAAGAATGGGAACTGAAGGCAATAAAACCCTCATACTCCCGACAAAGAAAAGCAGGAGATTAGGTATAGAAAGTGCTCTAAGTGCCCCATCAATAGGAACCAAAATTATATATTGTTGTAGATGCCATCATTTCAAATGATCTTTCCGGGCTCCTTCTGAGCTCTGGTTTAATAAATAAACATGAAATATACTTGAAACCTTCACTTGGGAACGTTTAACAAGATGCAGAGATTCAGATGGGCAATCAAGACATTTCTAGTCTTCTTGAAATCCACTTTGAACAACACTCCCCCTTCCGACATTCTGCACTAACAATACTGACCCTGAATTGTCACAAGGAGACACACTCTATTCGCTGGCGTTTCTGTCCCATCTGTCACTGACGGGTAAATGGCTCTCTCCCTTCTCATGAGGTCCATAACTCGCAGTCAACCTCAGCAGACGGATTAAAAATGTATTTGACTGTGGCACATTTTGATCGAGCGGAGACCGAACACAAAGGGCTCAGGGAAGGGTACAGTACATATGGATAGCCCAGGAGAATCGTGTTTGGCATGCGTGCAGATTTAGGAGCCACCTTGAGCCCCAAGCATAATAACATAAGAAAAGCCATGCTGGATCAGACCAAGGCCCATCGAGTCCAGCAGTCTGTTCACACAGTGGCCAACCGGGTGCCTCTAGGAAGCCCCCAAACAAGACGACTGCAGCTGCATTTATCCTGCCTGTGTTTAAAAAAGGATGTGGACAGAATTGAGTGGGTGCAGAGGAGAGCGACGAGGATGATCAGGGGCCTGGAGACCAAGGCCTATGAGGAAAGGCTGAGGGAGTTGGGAATTGGTTCTCGTAAGTTATCCGGGCTGTATAACCGTGGTCTTGGTATTTTCTTTCCTGACGTTTCGCCAGCAGCTGTGGCAGGCATCTTCAGAGGAGTTACTCCTCTGAAGATGCCTGCCACAGCTGCTGGCGAAACATCAGGAAAGAAAATACCAAGACCACGGTTACACAGCCCGGATAACCTACGAGAACCAATGAACTCTGACCGTGAAAGCCTTCAACAATATTTTGAACGGAGTTGGGAATGTTTAGTCTGGAGAAGAGGAGGTTGAGGGGGGACATGGTTGCTCTCTTGGGCCATTTTTGCATGGTCAGTTTTGAAAGCTCTTTTTTAAAATGCGACTTTAAAAATGCCTATTCACTGTCCCGACGCAAAAGGAGAAATTCCACCCACCCCCCACTCACCTGCTCCTTCGTTCATTTGCATAGCCATTAGCATGTCCATAGTTAACGCGCTGCTGTTGTTTTGCATGGTTCCCGCTGGTTATTCTTCGCAGCAGAGGAGCAAACACAAAAGGTTGCGTTAAGTGGACTCTTTTGTAATGCGAAGCAGGTCTGCGCAGGCTTCGCAGTCACTTCCAGAATGACAGCTCAGCGTGCAAAATTCAAAAAAAAAATCTGCGGGGCAATTCAGCCTGGAACGCACAGCTAATTACCATGCAAAAATGGCCTTGAAGTATTTGAAGGGCTGTCACTTAGAGGAGGGCAGGGAACTGTTCCTGTTGGCAGCAGAGGATAGGACTTGCAATAATGGGTTTAAATTGCAGGGGGAGAGGTACCTGCTGGATATTAGAATTTCTTTTTTTTACAGTAAGAGTTATTTGACAGTGGAATCAGCTACCTAGGGAGGTGGTGAGCTCCCCCTCACTGACAGTCTTCAAGCAGAGGCTGGACAACCACTTGCCAAGGATGCTCTAGGCTGATCCTGCATTGAGCAGGGGGTTGGACTAGATGGCCTGTTTGGCCCCTTCCAACTCGATGATCCTATGATCAATGTGCAAATAAATCCATTGCAGCTTGGGAGTGACAATCAGGCCGTCATCCAAGGTATAAATTCATCTACACACAGTGACTGAGGGGGATGAGGCTAGTGAGAACTTGGGTGTGGTAATACCTGTGCTGTAATATGCCCTTTTCTGCCTTGGCATGTCCCTGGCCCAGCAAATGGCATTGCGGGTGCTTGAACATTTTTGCCTGCTGGTACCACTGGCAAAAGAGAGACCTGCCTGAAGCTTTGCCAGGGCTCTTGTGGAGCCCGGGAAGCAGAAGGCATTCGAGAACATTGCTCTTGGCACCAGTAATTGCAGTTCTAAATTGTTAAGGTATTTTCAGGGGTCCATCAAAATCAGTACTGACTACTCAAATTGGCAGCGGCTCTCCAGGGTCACAGGCAGAGGTCTTTCACATCACCTACTTGCCTAGTCCCTTTAACTGGAGATGCTGGCGATTGAACCTGGGACCTTCTGCATGCCAAGTAGATGCTCTGCCGCTGAGTCACAGCCCCTCCTTGTGTCAACAGCTGTGTCAATGTGGGGAACTGTGGTTGGCACTTAAAAAAGAGAATTCTGTCCTGAAAATGCATACCAATGTCATTTCAGCATCTCAGACTTCAGTGGAGGGATTATGTTTCATCCAAATGTCCAGACAAATGGAGCATCAGCTGTGAAACCAAAGCCCCCCCCCATTATGGTCAGCGAGAGCTAATATTTGATTTCCGCGTGTGTCCACAAGAAAGCATTTTAAACCTCAGTCCTTCATGATGCCCACTTTGCAAGAGTGAAATGGCCATGTTTAGGGATGTTGCTGGAGGGTTACTGTATTATTTTTCTTTTTAATGAGGAAGAAGTGTCAGAGTTTTGCCAGGAAAGCGTTCCTCCAGAAACTGCCAGCCACCAACAGAAGGCTTACGAATGTATTAATTTCTCACAAAACTGTCAACTCCTCGCTGCAGACTTCCAGGGATTGCATGCGATTTCAATAACTCTGAGAGTTATTGTTGGGGCTGTGGTGTAGTTGTGGTTAAGAGCGGTGGTTTGGAGCGGTGGACTCTGATCTGGAGAACAGGGTTGGATTCCCCACTCCTCCACATGAGCAGCGGAGGCTAATCTGGTGAACTGGATTTGTTTCCCCACTCCTCCGCACAATGCCAGCTGGATGACCTTGGGCTAGTCACAGCTCTCTTTGTGCTCTCTCAGCCCCACCTACCACACAGGGTGTCTGTTGCGGGGAGGGGAAGGGAAGGTGATTGTAAGTGGGTTTGAGTCTTCCTTAAGTGGTAGAGAAAGTCGGCATATAAAAACCAACTCTTCTTCTTTTGTGTTTAAACCCCCCCCCCCAGTTAAAATTTTGCATTGGGCAATCCAAACTGTGCATTTATGATATCTGTGTTCTGGAATCTGTATACATTTGGAATAATTTTTCACGTTTTGTCTACCATACATCCATACATGATACTTTTGCAGAATTAATTAATTATTTTTTGTGTGAGAGGAAGAGTACATTAGTGGGAAGCTGAAAACACTTTGGCGAAAATGACATTCAAAATCGCGTCCATGATCCAAGGTGCGAGTTCACAACTGAATTAAAAAATAATAAAGTACATGAATGAATGCATTTTTTTACAGCATTAATAAAGTACATTGGACGTTGAGGCAAAATTCAGTTTGTGCTGGGGAGTGTATTTAGGGAGTGTATTGTTCAGATCAAATCAAGCCTGAACTGACCCTAGAAGCTAAAATGACTAAACTGAGGCTGTCGTATTTTGGTCATGTCATGAGACGACAAGAGTCACTGGAAAAGACAGTCATGCTAGGAAAAGTTAAAGGCAGCAGGAAAAGAGGAAGACCCAACCAGAGATGGATTGACTCAATAAAGGAAGCCACAGCCTTCAATTTGCAAGATCTGAGCAAGGCTGTCAAAGATAGGACATTTTGGAGGACTTTCATTCATAGGGTCGCCATGAGTCGGAAGCAACTTGACGGCACTTAACACACACATTGTTCAGCTTTAAGAGTCAGCGTGGTGTAGTGGTTAAGAGCATCTGGAGAACCAGGTTTGATTCCCCACTCCTACATATGAAGCCTGCTGGGTGACCTTGGGCTAGTTACAGTTCCCTCAGAACTCTTTCAGCCCCACCTTCCTCACATGGTGTCTGTTGTGGGGAGGGGAAGGGGATTGTAAGCCGGTTTGAGACTCCTTAAAAGTAGAGAAAACCAGGGTATAAAAACCAACTCGTCTCCTCCTCCTCCTCCTCCTGCCTACAGAAAAGGTCAGAATCAAACCACAGAAGAATCCAAAATGTCCAACTTCATTTTGGACAGCTGGTTGACCACTGGAATGCTGGACTTGATGGGCCTTTGGTCTGATCCAGCATCGCTCTTTTAAAGTGCTTATATTCTTGAGAACTTCCGTTGACCCTCCAAGATTCCCAGTCTTCTTGCTCCATTAATGACAGGCCTCCTATAGATAGTTTTTTCCCCCATAGAAGGGCTGGCAAAGAGAGGGCAAAATCACTCTGGGACCTGAGAGGACCCCACACCCCAACAGCCTTCCAATTGCTATGGAACCAATAGGTGTCCATAGTCCATATCACTCATTACTTCACTTGTGCGGTCCAGGATCATGAAAGTTTGATCTTGGAAATAATTGTGGCATGAGTATCCTCCCCTTCACCTCTCCCAAGCCATAGATTTTATTCTTCTACCAACCCTGGGAGGTAGGTTAGCCAGAGGCAGCTAGTGCTCACTCAGTAAGCTTTGGGGCTGAGGGCGGATTTAAGGAACTGTAACAGCTACTTAGGGTTGCTTACCTCCAGGTTCTAGCTAGAGATCTCCTGCTATTGCAACTGCTCTCCAGCTGATAGTATCCCTGCAGGGAACTTATATAATGTAAACTGAGAAACACGGGTTTAAGTTTGAAGAATGGCATTAGGTCCATGAAGTGCATAAGTGCAATGCTGTAAGATAAGAAAGTAAGGAAAAGTGTAAATGCATTATTAGGTCCATGAAGGAGAACTGATAAAGAATAGAAATGGCCATCTTCCTGTTCTACCTTGGGGTGGACTTATCTGTGTTATACCTGTGAATAGAAACAAGAAGATTTATACATATTGTATCTTGGTTTGGTGGAGTAACAACCATGCTGTATTAAGGATATGATATTGTAAAATTTATGTCTATATTGGTGGTAGATAATATATTTTCACGCATCTTTATGGATTGTGTAGCCTTTTTGTGCTAATTTGGGTATAACCTCCAGGTTCTAGCTCGAGATCTCCAGCTATTACAACCGATTTCCAGCCGACAGAGATCAGTTACCACCACCATGCGGTTTGCCCTCTTATACTTACTATCTGACAACTCGTCTTTCTAGAGCCTTCTGTTTAGTTAGAATGAATGCTAACCCCTCTATGGTTATGCAGGGTAGGATTTTGAACATACCATACCCAGACAGGACCTGTCCTTGCTCTTCTGGCTCTATCAATTCATTAGCTCATGTCCTCTTGGAAGGCCGCTTTTATGAGAAACTTCGATCACATTATATCTCTCCCCTTTTAACATATAAATCTAATGCCTCTATCTCTGACAATGCCTTTTTTATTAAGTGACAGGGATCCCAAGGCTACATTGTCAGGGACAAGATTTATTTCAATCCTTATATCCCTCAAACATTAGATTTATGCTGCTCAAGATCAATGGATCAAGAAGCTCCTAAGGGATAAAGGAAAGGAAAGGAAAGATAGAGATCAGTTCCCCTGGAGAAAATGGCTGCTTTGGCCATTGGACTCTATGGCATTGAAGTTCCTCCCCTCCCCAAACCCCACCCTCCTCTGGCTCTGCCCCAAAAACCTCCCACTGATGGCAAAGAGGGACCTGGCAACCCTGCCACTACTCCACACTAACTGAGCCGCTATGGCTTGAAATCACCCTGATCTAGTCTAATTATAGAAAAATTTGGGATGGAAGGAGAGAGGAGAGCTCTGTTCAAGTTCAGTACCGAAGAATGAGCCCGTAACTCCAGAGAGGCACCGAAAGGATGAAGGCATGTGGCTTGGAAAGAAAACAGCAACTCCGCGAAGACACTCCTGTCATTTTGGTTCCCAGCCTGTCTCTGAGCCTCGCTGAATTTGTTTGGATTTCTGACTTGCTGAGGTGCATTAGGTTGGCTGCTCTGGGCTTTTATCTCAAAGTTATATAATACCAAACGGAGGGAGAGATCATTATCTGGGCTACAGCATCTGCCAGCTATCAGACTGCTCTGTTTTCCGAAAGTGTACTTGACGGGAGACTGGGGAGGCTGCATTAGTGTACATTCAGGAACAGCAGCAGAGGAGCGACCCGGACATCGAGGGCCCGCAGAAGCTGGCAGAGTCGAGCATGCTGCAATTGCGGCAGCAGCTAGACCGGATTTGTGCCCGCCTACTGCGGTAGGTGTAGGGTGGCCAGGTCCCTCCGCCACTGGTGGGAGGTTTTGGGATGGAGCCTGAGGAGGGAGGGGTTTGGAGAGGGGAGGGACTTCAATGCCATAGAGTCCACCTGCCAAAGCGGCCATTTTCTCCAGGTGAACTGATCTCTATCAGCTGGAGATCGGTTGTAATAGCAGGAGATCTCCAGCTAGTACCTGGAGGTTGGCAACCTTAAGTAGGTGAGACCCCGGCCTTTTCTTGCTGAGAGTGGAAGAGATCTTTCTCCATCCTTATTGACTGTTCCTTGAAGCAGTATAGCCAGCAGGTTATCTGATCTCCAGCTGATAGAGATCCGTTCACCTGAAGAAAATGGCTGCTTTGGCAACTGGACTCTATGGCATTGAAGTCCCTCCCCTCCCCAAACTCTGCCCTCTTCAAGCTCCGCCCAAAAATCTCCCACCCGTGGCACAGAGGGACCTAGCAACCCTAACTGGGCTTTGTGTTAAGTGTGGCTTCTGCTGTCATCCTAACAAAGTGGAGCTGCAGTCTTTAGGGTGTCCTTACTGCTTAATTATCGATTGGTGAAAATGTATTGGCTTTGGATGTCCCGAGAACATCATAGAATCATAGAGTTGGAAGGGGCCACCAGGGTAATGTTAATCTGCTATTAATGGATCCATAACAAATTGGGAGGGGAGGCTACTTATCACTCACAGCGATCCTGGGGGCCATTTTTGCCTCGTCTCAGCCGAGGCCTCATGGAACCGCACTCGCCTTGTCAATGAGCTGCTCGGCCTCTGAGAATACAAAGCCCCAAGAACTGCTGCGCTGAGTCGTCGCTGGAAACAATGTGGGATCGCGACTCAGCCTCCCAGAGACGGCAGCGGAGTGTCAGATGTTGGGCGGCCTGGTGGCAGCAAACAATAAGAGGAGATGAGGCAGATGGATCCAGCCGCAAATGGTGGGATTGTGCAAAAGGCTGGAAGGGGCCAGACGAATTGGGAGCGAGAAGTTCTGGCAAGTCAAAGCAACAAAAGAAAACGAGTCCAAAAGGTCCTTTGAAAGGCAGTGTGTCATCAAAGACAGGGAGCCAGTATGGTGTAGCAGTTAGAGGTCGGAACAGAACCAACGGGTTGAAATTAAATCAAAAAAGTTTCTGTCTAGACATTAGGAAGAATTTTCTAACAGTTAGAGCAGTTCCTCAGTGGAACAGGGTTCCTCAGGAGGTGGTAAGCTCTCCTTCTTTGGAGGTTTTTAAGAAGAGGTTCGATGGCCATCTGTCAGCAATGCTGATTGTATGACCTTAAGCAGATGATGAGAGGGAGGGCATCTTGGACATCTTCTGGACATGGAGTAGGGGGTCACTGCCGGTGTGTGGGGGGAGGTAGTTGTGAATTTCCTGCATTGTGCAGGGGGTTGGATTAGATGACTCTGATGGTCCCTTCCAACTGTATGAGTCTATGACTCCTCATTTAGAGTTGGGCCTTTGCTGGTTTGGCAGTCCATAGATCAGCTTCTCTTCTAGACTGGACAGCTCCAGTGCTGAATGGCACACTGATTCTCCAGGAGCTTGGACTGCTCCCTTGCCTGCTTCAAATTTCCTGATCCTAGTAGACAGCACTGGGGCTGATCCTTTCTCACCAGCCAGCCCTAAATACCAGTATCTTCCTTGACTATGTGATGGCATTGAAACAGGGCAGTTCACGTCTTTGGACGTAACCTTTGGCTCTCTCCTACTTGTTACCTGCCCAACTGGAGAAGAGCCCTCCCTCTGTCCGATGACCACCGAACCCACCATTATTTTCTAATCTTCTTCCCTGCTCCTATCCATCTTATTAATTTACACATAAACCTGTCCTGTTCATTTCCTCCTACAAGTCCATCTATGAGGGCGTCTTGATAAGCAGCGCTAACCTTTTCCATTCCCCAGGAATAAATCTCTTGTCTTGACCTCTGGCAGATTTGAAATTGCCCATTTGAATGGTGTGTGTGAGAGAGGAGAGAACTCCAAAGATGATTGAAGAAGGAAGGCGGAGGGCTTTATAAAAACAGAGAGAAGGGTGGATTTCTCTGCAAGTCTTCAGTGGTGAGACACGTTCTCCACCGGATTTCCCAGTAAAGGCAGAGGATCATTGAAATCTTACATAAGGTTCCCAAAGCAAGTGGTTAGGGAGGGAAGATCTTCAGATGACAAAGTTGTGGTATGATCATTTTAAAATTTTTATGTATTAATTTGCATGGTGTAGTGGTTAAGAGCAGTGGTTTGGAGTGGTGGACTCTGATCTGGAGAACCGGGTTTGATTCCCCACTCCTCCACATGAGCGGTGGAGGCTAATGTGGGAAACCAACCTATTTCACCAGATTAGTGGCTGCCACTCATGTGGAGGAGTAGGGAATCAAACCTGGTTCTCCAGATTAGAGCCCACCACTCCTAACCACCACTCTTAACCACTCTCACCACGCTGGAAATTGTGATGTCCAAAAAGGCTGAAAAAGATAAACTATACGAGGGGGGTGAATTGAGTCACCAAAATAGCTAGATCCTATCTGAGAATCACAAGCACAAAATATCCCGGGCAGCCCTACTACAAATACATTTTAGGTTAATGGATAATCCACACCTGCTGTAGGCAGACAATGACAATCAAGGAATAAATGAGATAAGAAAATGGCTCAGATATTGCTAATCTAGAATGGCAGAATAAGCCATTCAGATCTCTAACAACCATCATGGCCTACACGCATGATCTGCAATGAAGCAAACGTAACCAGCCAATTTTCTGCGGCGTACTGAAGTTCATACCTCTACATCTCGCTCACAAATGTCAGGCCGGGATGAGTGAAAGAATGAAGCATTATTGCTAATTCCAAGTCATTAAAGTCTAATTGGAAAATATAATTAATGAGGTTAGCGCACAATCTCTAGCAAGGGCCTGTGTATTTGCAATCCGTTCCCGTCGGCCGATCCTCTCCAGTATAATGCAGGGCGGGATGTTAATGAGAATGCGAATGCGGAGAGGCAGCGACAAAGAGAGTCCTCGGAACCGAATGGGAGACGTTTCCGACTATGGATACTGGCAGCCTTGTCAACCGATGTCGCAAATGGAAACGAAAGGGGAATGGGAAGGTTACCTTGGCCGACTGTGCCGGATAGTCTGTTTTGTTTGTTTATTGGGCTCAATTAATTGTCTGTGCTTTTTTTTTTTTTTGTTTACTTTGGTGTAGTCAGTTTGGTTGCTATGGCACAGGGTATGATTAGAATTTAACGCAGCTTTGAAAATTGCCTTTCCATCAAGTGGCTCATTACCTAGTTTTCTGCAGTGTGTATTCAGGGGGTTCTAGTGATACCTCTGGCTAGTAGATGTGGAGCACAGCATGGAATGACGCAGGATCCAGAGAAGAAAAACTCCTGTGCTGGTCTTTGAGCTTTGTGGAGAAGAAACTCCACAAACATAACTCCTGCAGTAGGAAAGACACAACCTTGTGGTTGATCTTCACCCTCATGAAGCTGTCTTCTACAGACCCTTGGTCCATCAAAGTCAAGTACTGTCTACTCAGACTGGCAGTGGCTCTCCAGGGTCTCAGGCAGAGGTCTTTCACATTACCTATTCATCTAGTCCCTTTAACTGGAGATGCCGGGGGTTGAACCTGGGACCTTCTGCATGCCAAGCAGATGCTCTACCACTGAGCCACAGCCCCTCCCAACACATGAAGCTGCCTTATACTGAATCAGACCCTTGGTTCATTGAAGTCAGTATTGTCAACTCAGACTGGCAACGGCTCTCCAGGGTCTCAGGCAGAGGTCTTTCACATCACCTATTCACCTAGTCCCTTTAACTGGAGATGCTGGGGATTGAACCTGGGACCTTCTGCATGCCAAGCAGATGCTCTGCCACTGAGCCACAGCCCCTCCCCAACGTACTCAACCTTTGTGTTTCTGGTTCTAGTCCTATGAATAATATTTTACCACCAGATTCTGGATGCCCTGCCAACAACGTCACCCTCTCCTCAAGCCTATTTGCATGGTTACAGATCTCAAGCTAAAGAAAGGGGAGAGAAATGGCAGCTTTGGAGGACAGACTCTATGGTATCCTATCTCTGCTGAACTCCTTCTGATTCCCCAGGCTGTATCCTCCACAAACATTGCCCAACATTTATCCAGGAATTTCACAAGGCTGAGTTGGCCACCCTAATATAATTTAGCCTTTTGGGTAAGATCAAGTGTAGTGTAAACAACCATTGTTTGCCCACCTATTCAGCTAAATGCCATCTTGGTGGACATATTTCACTACACATGGGGGCCATTGGGTGGCCATTCTGTTTGGAGTCTGAATAGATGCACCCCCCCCCCAAATGTTCCGCATAGGTTTAAAATTAATGGGAAATACATTTAAGCCCCTCCCACAGCAAGTAGCAAGGAACAGCTGCAGTCCAAGGTGGTAAATTATTCATTGAAACTCATTTGCTTTGTTCTACAGGTTGGATACCAAGATGTGTCTCTTCAGTTGAAACAGGAAATCAAGCGGGTCTCACTAGCTCCAACTGGCTCACGAGCCAAGAGGAAAAAAATGCGGCACTGCAGCTCCATAGCTCAGTACCCCAGCCCATTGGCTCGGGACACGGATCTTTGGATGAAATCTTTATTTCTCGTGATGGGTTGCCAGCTTTAATAAAGATTTATTGTCGTGCAATTTCCCAGGAGGGAGCGAGATTAATGTTAGGAGAAATCGGAGCCTGTATAGCTTGCCGCCATTATCCTGAAAGGATCTTATTACCTCTGCTGTTATTGTACTTGCAGAAAAACTTCAGGGGGATCCCGTCCTCCCACACCACACTCTGACCCTGATTTTATTTCCCTGGGGTGGGGGGAGAACATTTAACTAGTATGTCCTTTGGATCTTCATGAGCTTTGAAATTTAGATTGGAAGGCTGCTAAAGAGAAGAAGCATATCATCTGTTAAAAATGTAAGATCTTATTAAATTTAGAGCTGAACAAGTGAAAATTACATGTTTAGGCGAACAAGGAACATAGAAAGCTTTAACACGTTCAATGTCTGGAAATCAACCTGGAGTTATAGTAACCACTTCTCCTTATACATATAATGAGAGAAATGCATAAAAATATTGGCATCAGGTGGTACCTTATGCCTAATCAATTACACACCAACTAAAATGTTTCAACCTCAGTGCTGGAAATATCACCAAGAGGCCTTTCTCTTGCATTTATGTTGGATACGTCCCATAGCAAAATGCTTCCCATGCTGCTGTAGCTGTATTGAAAAGGATACTTATGTGTGACTCATTGTGGTGGCAGATAAATCCATGCCCCTTTCATGGATACAAATACACATCATTTGTATGTGTTAACAGATCTTATGGAACATCATGTCATACGGACTGACAGTACCCATACTTGGATGCCGTCACCACATCCTGGGGCAGGGAGTTCCACAATTTAATGATGTGTTGTTTGAAGAAATATTTCCTTATATATGTTTTGAATCTCTCACCCCCCAGCTTCAGATGACCCGTGTTCTGGTATTAGGATAAAGGGAGAAAAGCTTCTCCCTGTCCATACCATGCATAATTTTATACGCCTCTATCATATCTCCCCTTAACCACCTTCTTTCTAAGCTAAGCAGCCCCAAGCCTTCCCCTGCTAGGGTGGCCAGGTCCCCCCTTGCCACCAGCAGGAGATGGGGGAATAAGGGTATCATTTCCAGAGTGGGAAACTCCTGGAGATTTGGGGATGCAGCCTGGGGAGGACAGGAACCTCCGTGGGGTACAATGCCATAGAGTCCACCCTCCAAACTATCCATTTTCTCTAGGGGAACTGATCTCTGTAGTCTGGAGATGAGCTGTAATTCCACCTGGAGGCTGGCATCCCTACTGCCAACTGCCAACTGACTTCCAATCGCCATGGTCAGAGAAGAGCCCCACTTTGGACGGACCCTGGCCCAAAACTGAGGTGCCCTTCTGAAAGCCTGACCTGGGCTTGTCTGACACATACTCTCGATATTTGATTGGGGAGCCATGGAATGACAGCCGACATAGACGGCAGCTTCTGCAACGACAGAGAAAAAATGAATGCACTAATGACGCTTCCGCTGCATCTTCCAAACTATGTGTACGAAGGTTTATCTCTTTTTATAGTCCCAAAAAATTCAATATAGTTCCTAGCATTATGAAATGCTATAAATCAGGAGGGTGAAATCCTCAAAGGCACAGAGAATGTACTGCACCTATATGGAAAATGGTTGGAGTTAATCGGACTGTCGTAGTCCCGCGCTCCCATCGATGCCCTATAAATCTCCGGAATGCCTTTACTAAGGCACGTCTTCACAATACAAAGTAGAGCAGAAACGAATCCTCCTTTCTCCAGTGTTTCTTTACAAATGTTGAATGAAAAATATTCTCTGGACAAACGACTATTTGACAAAGATTGGCTATTTGGCGCCAGTGTTTGGTTATCGAAAGACTGAGCAGTAACATTTGGCCATGCCTGACAGTCAATGTTCAGTAGCAGTGAAAATTTCGGTATCTGACATGCGGCAATCGATATTTGACAGCTGACATTCAGGAACCATCAATGTTTGATACTTCTTGACAGTTTGTATTTGTCAGCGTCTGACGCGTAGCATTCGGCCACATTGGACAGGCAGTGTGGGATTTTAACTGAAATATAAGAACCGAAGAAGAACCCTGCCGGATCAGACTAGTGGTCCATCTAGACCAGCATCTTGTTTCAGGACCAGGAGGGTCAACCAACAGCATAGCGGCCAAGGACCCTGCTGTTTTCTCCTAGTGCTGGTATCTAGAGATTTAGTGCCTCTGACTATGGAGGTTCCAATTAGTCAAGATGCCTAGTAGCCACTAATGGACCATCAAGGCTTGTGGCCATCACTACATCCATCATTTAGTAAATAGAATATAACTGGTTTTGGCTTAGGGTAACCAGGTCCCCCTTTACTGGGTGCCAGGACAACTGTTTTGATTCTCCTCAGACTGGGGAATCCATGGACTAATTGGAACCTCCATAGTCAGAGGCACTAAATCTCTGGATACCAGCACTAGGAGACAACAGTAGGGTCCTCAGCCTCTGTGCCCAGGTGGATGACACTCCTGGTTGGCCTCAACTGAAACAAGATGCCTGCCTAGATGGGATCACTAGTCTGATCCAGCCATCTTTTTCGCTTAATCTCAGTCAATTCCCAGAGAGCCAGCGTGGTATAGTGGTTAAGAGTGGTGGTTTAGAGGGGTGGGCTCTGATATGGAGAACCGGGTTTGATTCCTCATTCCCCCACATGAGGGGCGGAGGCTAATCTGGTGTACTGGATTTGTTTCCCCACTCCTCCACATGAAGCCAGCTGGGTGACCTTGGGCTAGTCACACTCTCTCAGCCCCACCTACCTCACAGGGTGTCTGTTGTGGGGAGGGGAAGGGAAGGAGATTGTAAGCCAGTTTGATTTTCCCTTAAGTGGTAGAGAAAGTCGGCATAGAAAAACCAACACTTCTTCTTTCTTTACTACAACCCTTTCCATGCAGGATATTTGTCCATGCAGGTCCCATAATGCTTTTGAGAGCCGGAGGGGAGCTCCTTTTCCACTAAGGGTGTAGCTGGTCAGATCCAACCTAATAGTCTTATCCTCTCAGATTTCCAGAACAGCCGTCACTGGTTTTCCGGGCATGGAATTTCTGCTGAAGCCCCCACCCCCCGTCTGCGACTGCAAATATGTAATAATATTATTATTACGAGCATTACTATTCATGAACTTATTTCCCTAAGACGAGCAGGTATTTGTAAATGCGTATTTCCATTCTGGCGAGGGGAGTTTGTGTCATTACCATTTCAATTAAAATTGCTCTTTGAAGCAGTTTGTCTCCAGGCTGAGTCTTTTTTGCTTTCATGAACTTGTAAAAACCCGAAAAATAAAAATGACCTCGTTTCTGTCGGTGGCTTTCTCCACACCATGCATGGTTTATAATAGCTTGTTTTCTTTCTCCTTCTCTCCCCCCCTCCTCATTATATCTTCAAAGGCTTTCTCTCACTTGCGGGGCACGGAGTGAATAGTTTAAAACAAAATCCCTCCCCCCCCAAAAAAAACTGTAAGAAATAAAAAGCAGTGAGGACATGAGGAGTCAAACTGAATTTTTTAAAACTGGTTTTGGCTTAGGGTAACCAGGTCCCCTTTACTGGGTGCTAGGACATTAAAAAATTAAATTAAAAACAACAACAGGCGGTTTCTAGCAGGTCGTGAGGCAGGCAGCGGAGGTACTGGATGGAAGAGTCATTTACTGACCATTTATACCAGAAGAAGAAGAAGAAGAAGAAGAAGAAGAAGAGTTGGTTTTTATATGCCGACTTTCTCTACCACTTAAGGAAGAATCAAACTGGCATACAATCACCTTCCCTTCCCCTCCCCACAACAGACACCCTGTGAGGTAGGTGGGGCCGAGAGAGCTGTGACTAGCTGAAGGTCACCCAGCTGGCCTGGCTTCATGTGTAGGAGTGGGGAAACAAATCCAGTTCACCAGATTAGCCTCCACTGCCCATGTGGGGGAATGAGGAATCAAACCAGGTTCTCCAGATCAGAGTCCACCACTCCAAACCACTGCTCTTAACAACTACACCACGCTGGCTCTCTAATGTCCTATTATTAACACGCTAGCTTACCTTGTTCTCTTCTCCTCCATTTTATCCTCACAACAACCCTGTGTGGTATCTGAAGAAGTGACCTGTGTGGCTCATGAAAGCTCATACCCTGCCAGAAATTTTGTCCGTCTTTAAACTCGAATCTAGCTCTACCCCCTCTCTAGGATCAGAGAAGCTCAGCCAATGGCAGGGAATTGGTGTCGCTACCTGCCTGCCTGAACTCTCTGACATCAGGACAGCTCAGCCAATCAGTGCCAAGGGCTTCTTTTCCACCACCACTAACACCACCACACAACCCCTTAGTGTTCTACAGAGAGATGGACTACCTAAATTTATCTCAATCTTCTCTGTGTGTGCTAAGTGCTGGCAAGTCGCTTCTGGCCTATGGCAACCCAATAATCAATGTCCTCCAAAATGTCCTATCATTAACAGCCTTGCTCAGGTCTTGCAAACTGAGGGCCGTGGCTTCCTTTATAGCGTCAATCCATCCCATGTTGGGTCTTCTTCTTTTTCTTCTGCCTTCAACTTTTTGTAGGGTTATTGTTTTTTCCAGTGAGTCTTGTCTTCACATGATGTGACCAAAATACGATAGCCTCAGTTTAGTAATTTTAGCTTCAAGGGACAGTTCGGGCTTGATTTGACGTACAACCCACTTATTTGTCTTTTTGGCAGTCCGCGGCATCTGTAACATTCTCCTCCAACACCACATTCCAAAGGAATCTACTCTTTTCTACTGCTCTTGACAGACTAACACGGCTACCCATCGTGACCTGTGAGGTAGGTTAGCCAGAGAGTGTGCGATTGGTCCAAGGTCATCCACCAAGCTTCTATGGCAGAGTGGGGATTCGAACCTCAGTCTCCCAGATCCTAGACTGGCTACGGCATAGCTGCAAAGTTGCTCAATGCCAACTTTGACATCAACCATCAAGGCAATTCAAACAGGTGCTCCCCTTGCATGCAATTGAGGTAGTATAGCCAGGTAAGTTGAAGTTTACTCCATATCTACTTCCTATATATCATTTTCATATGTTGTGATATCTTGTCTCCCACCTGTACCAGAAGGAAGGAAGTTTGTTCCTTCCTTCCTTCCTTCCTTCCTTCCTTCCTTCCTTCCTTCCTTCCTTCCTTCCTTCCTTCCTTCCTTCCTTCCTCCCTCCTCCTCCTCCTCCTCCTCCTCCTCCTCCTCCTCCTCCTCCTCTTCTTCTTCTTCTTCTTCTTCTTCTTCTTCTTCTTCTTCTTCTTCTTCTTCTTCTTCCTTCCCCTCCCTTGGTGCTGCTATACTTAATGGAAACAGTTTGAGGAAGGAACTGTTTAGCTCACTGCCCAAGATGATGCAGCTGAGGTGTGCCCCCCCCATACGGGCATTGCAACTCTTCTTCTTCTTCTTCTTCTTCTTCTTCTTCTTCTTCTTCTTCTTCTTCTTCTTCTTCTTCCCCCAATGCCTCACCTGTTTGGAAAGCAACTGAGGTACTTGGTGAATCCTGGGAAAGGTAATGTTACGATGTCTGACATCCTAATGTCTGGAGACCTGGGAACTATAATTTCCAGTAAGCTTTAGGTGGCCCATGGTGCTGTCGAAGCAGAGCTAACACCCTTTTCAGTCCATTGAAAGCAATAGGATTAGAAAATTGATGGCTTAGGATGGCGCCGTGAGTCACTGATGAAGCAGGGGAGAAATAGGAAGGCCCAGGAGAAAAGAGATTCTTCCTTGCTTATAGCTTGCTGGCTTCCCGGTCAGCATGTTATCCATTTGCTGCTGTTACCACGGCAGCAGAGCAGCAGTAGAAGAAGTTAAGATGGTCTAGGCCCAGGGGGAGAGAAACTAGGGCTTTTGGAAACCCCGGGATTGATATCATCAAGAACACCACAGGGTTGCGAGCACTTGGAGTCAGGCTCAACATCACCCAAGCTGTGTGCCAATTTTGTGGCACATAACCCCACCGATCTGAGCAAGATCCTGAGATGAGCCAGGTGTGTGTTTGCTCACTAGCTTTAAATTAGTTCCTGTAAATCGGGGAAGAAGCTAAATTTAGCAGAAGCAGACGGGGACGTTGGTACCACAGATCCTCTGTTAAGATGTTTAACTGAAAAAGTCATGCTTTGGAGAACTATTCATGAACATTTAAACTAAGGGAGGTTTGAGGGGTTATTTAGAAGGAATCAGTTGTGTACTTGAGGAAAGAATGAGATAAAACATTTGAAGGTTGGGCTGGCTAAATAAAATCCTTGAAGGAGGCCCCAGGGACTGAGGATAAATGTATGTCATTGCTCTAAATACAGCCAGCTAGATTTCTTATTTTAAGCTGGCGTTTCACGTCAACAAATGGTTGACTATAGACAATTGAATAAGCGCTGCCAACAAATGGAACAATTCCATTGATGGGGCTTCTCTTCCTGCAGAAGAGAATCTAGTAGCAAACCTGAAAGGCAAAAATGCAAAAAAACAAAGAAAAGGTCCCTCTCATTCGTTTGACTAGACAGCTGAAATGTAACATGGATTAAATGGAGAAGAAAGCCAGAGAGCAGTGCAGATAACAACCATGCAAAATGGGATCATGTCTCCACCAGCAGGAGCCGTGGTGGAGCCTAGGGTTTCCAGGTCCCTCTTCACCACCGACAGGAGGTTTTTGGGGTGTAGCCTGTGGAGGGCGGGGATTGAGGAGGGGAGGAACTTCAATGCCATAGAGTCCAATGGCCAAAGCGGCCATTTTCTCCAGGGGAACTGATCTCTGTCGGCAGGAGATCAGTTGTAATAGCAGGAGATCCCCAGCTAGTACCTGGAGGTTGGCAACTCTAGTGGAACCCTTTAGTCTTCTGAAGAAGGAGGCTATTGTCAGTACCTCTTGGTCAATTTGCATGATACTTAGGGTTGCCAGGTCCCTCCTTAGGGAAGTTTAGGGAGGCAGGGTTGGAGCACAGCGATTGGCGTCATCTGTGATGATGTCACTTCCGGTCTATGTGGAAGAGTCGGCATCGCACTAGGGGGAGGCTCTAGCACTTGTGAAAAAACTCTTTTTTGCAAGTGCTAGAGTGTCCCCCTAGGGTGATACTGGCACTTCCGCATAAACCGGAAGTGATGCCATCACGTAGATGATGCTGATCGCTCCCCCTGTCTTCCGCTGGCCTGTTTCCACCCGCTGACCAGCTGGGAGTTGGTATGCAGCAGAAGCAATCAACGGGCGATTGCCCACCATAACCGGGCATTTGGGAACCCTTGTGATACTGCATGTGTGAGATGTTTCCACCTTTAAAAAGTATCATTTCAGCATGGGGAGTCATAGAAAGAAATGTCTCTCTTCAGTCAGCTGAGGCAACAGATTTGTGGATGCGCCCTCTCTATGTAATGGCAAACCCCTTAAACACAGTCTACCTAGTAAATGTCGTGATGTGATGTTACCCCATGGGTCAGTAATGTCCCAGTCTTTCCACAGGGGACTACCTTTACCTTAGGAAGCCCTGTGGCACAGAGTGGTAAGTTGCAGTACAGCAGTCAAATCTCTGCTCCCAACCTAGAGTCGCCAATCTCCAGGTACTAGCTGGAGATCTCTTGCTATTACAACTGATCTCCAGCCGCTAGAGATCAGTTCACCTGGAGAAAATGGCAGCTTTGGCAATTGGACTCTATGGCATTGAAGTCCTTCCCCTCCCCAAACCCTGCCCTCCTCAGGCTCCACCCCTAAAACCTCCCGCCAGTTGCTAAGAGGGACCTGGCAACCCTATCCCGACCTGAGTTCGATCCCGAAGGGAGTCGGTTTCAGGTAGCCGGCTCAAGGTCGACTCAGCCTTCCATCTTTCCGAGGAAGCTTGCTGGGGGTAAAGTGTAGACGACTGTGGAAGCCAATGGCAAACCACCCTGTAAACATAGTCTCTCTAGTAAATGTTGGGATGTGACGTTACCCCATGGGCCGGAAATGACCCGGTGCTTGCACACCTTTACCTTTAAGAACTTGGCAGTTCAGCCAGAGTACCCTTAAGGTCCAAAGCTATTCTTAACCCACTGACTCCAGTGTTGGCTCCAGTAGAGGACAGCTGTTTAATATGGAAAATCTTGAATGAATGGTAATATGGATTTTAAAATGAATGAATAAATAAAAACAAAGATGGCAGTGTGTGTGTGTGTGTGTGTGTGTGTGTAAAGTGACGTCAAGTCACAGCCGACTTATGGCGACTGACGTGGAAGCAGGCGGATGAGCAGTTATCCAAGACACACCACCAGAACTCCTTGCTTTATAGAAAACAGTGTTGTTTAATTTACAGTGCCCAGATAAAAGACAAACCGTCACGTACACTTTCTCCACCACACTTCCCAACACAGAGTTACAGTTACATAGGCTTATATACAGAACTCCACCTGAAACCAATAAGGCCACCTGTAGACCTGGCCACAGTATTACATCATCCTACTGCTTCAAACCGGTTAGTTGCAGTTCACCCTAGAACCTGCAAGCTATTGTTGCCTCTTGCATCATCCTAGATGCCTCTGATCTGACAGCTACCTGTCAGCTGTCTCTGTCAGATTATTATGGGCAACTTGTTACTCTGACAGTGACCCCTTTTGGGGTTTTCATGGCAAGAGATGAACAGAGGTGGTTTGCCAGTGCCTTCCTCTGCACAGCAACACTGGACTTCCTTGGTGGTCTCCCATCCAAATACTAACCAGGGCTGACCCTGCTTAGCTTCTGAGATCTGACGAGATCAGGCTAGCCTGGGCCACCCAGGTCAGGGCAAGATGGCAGTAGAGGACAGCAAAAAAAATGGAACTGGGGGTCCTCACTGGAAAATAGAGCTTGTTATATGAGCCCTGTGACACAGAATGGTAAGCTGCAGTATTGCAGTCCAAGCTCTGCTCACGACCTGAGTTCGATCCCGACGGAAGTCGGTTTCAGGTAGCCGGCTCAAGGTCGACTCAGCCTTCCATCCTTCCGAGGTCGGTCAAATGAGTACCCAGCTTGCTGGGGGTAAAGGGAAGATGGCTGGGGAAGGCACTGGCAAACCACCCCATAAACAAAGTCTGCCTAGGAAACGTCGGGATGTGATGTCACCCCATGGGTCAGGAATGACCAGTGCTTGCACAGGGGACCTTTACCTTTATAGCCCCCAATATTGACCTGCATTTGTCTAGCTAAGGACCGCTTGCTGTTTTAACCTTTCCTGCTTCCTTTTCACTTATCCTGTCTTTGAGGGTTGTAGGTGGCAGGGCTTTGTGTTTAGAAAGTAATGCATGCCAGTGCCGGTGGATTTCTCTTGTTGATCGGGATGCTCTGTCTTGCTGGATAATATGGGCAAATCATCTGTGTCAGGGCTCCGTTTCTTCAAAGGTGTTGTGTTGATGGCAGGCGCAGCCCAAGGAGGCCAGAGGTGTTAAATGGGCTTACAAGCAATTTGTAGATTACATTCTAATGCTGTCTCTGGGGGAGTTTGGAGTTAAGAAGGTGAAGGCCCAGGAGATTCACTTACAATGGCTGCTGAACAGGAATGTATTTGCAACTAGAGAATCAAAAGAACCATGCAGGGAGAGGGACTTGGGGACGCACCAGCCTCTGTGTTACTCCCAAGCGAAGATGCATGTTAGGCAACCTTCTCTGTTTTCCTTCCTTCCTTCCTTCCTTCCTTCCTTCCTTCCTTCCTTCCTTCCTTCCTTCCTTCCTTCCTTCCTTCCTTCCTTCCTTCCTTCCTTCCTTCCTTCCTTCCTTCCTTCCTTCCTTCCTGCTGTGTAGGAGCTGTGGCTCAGTGGTAAAACATCTGCTTGGCAGAGTTCAATCACCGGCATCTCCAGTTAAAGGGACTAGGCAAGTAGGTTATGTGAAAGACCTCTGCCTGAGACCCTGGAGACCCACTGCTGGTCTGAGTAGACAATACTGACTTCGATGAACCAAGGGTCTGATTCACTATAAGGCAGCTTCATGTCTTTCTTCCTTCCTTCCTTCCTTCCTTCCTTCCTTCCTTCCTTCCTTCCTTCCTTCCTTCCTTCCTTCCTTCCTTCCTTCCTTCCTTCCTTCCTTCCTTCCTTCCTTCCTTCCTTCCTTCCTTCCTTCCTTCCTTCCTTCCTTCCTTTATATGTTGGAAGAACAATCATGAGATATGAAAATGTTATATAGGAATTCTTTCTTTATTCAGATATTTCATATCCTATTTTTCACCCCACTTGGTACCCAAAGCAACTTACATTGTTGTTCTCTCCTCGGCTATTTTATCCTCATGACAATCCTGCGAGGTTGCTTAGGCTGAGAGACAGTGTCTGGCCCAAGGTGCCCCAGCAAATTTCAGAGCAAAGTTTGGATTTAAATTGGAATCTCTGAGACTGTATCCTGGGATCAGCCTTCATCCATACTCATGTTCAGGCAAAAAAACAAAAACAAAAACAAAAAACCGTACAGAGAGGGTGAAATAATTTAACATAATTCACCACATTTCTATCTGCATTTTCAAATGTCCTTATATGGCTGATCCTATGAGCCTTTTGGTGTGTCCATAATAAACCTTTTCTTGTTCAAAAATATCCATGAGTTTGAACTAAGGGGATTCAGTCATTGTGGCCTTAATCCAAGTCAGCTTTCAGTGATATCCCACATTATCAAGGCAGTGGATTTGGAAGTTTGGGGAATGGTTAGAGTTTATCCTGGCACAGAAAAACTAATGGGCTTTCCCCAAATGACAACTTTGGTCTTTTATGCATGGGCACTTTGACTTACTTTCTCCTCTGGTCCGACTCGGTTTTTCATTGGGGTTATGCATGAATTTTCCGTCCCTTAGAGATGACCTTAGGGGAGGGGCTGTGGCTCAGTGGAAAAGCCTCTGCTTGGCATGCAGAAGGTCCCAGGTTCAATCCCTGGCATCTCCAGTTAAAGGGAATAGGCAAGTAGGTGATGTGAAAGGCCCTGGAGAGCCGCTGCGGGTCTGAGTAGACAATACTGACTTTGATGGACCAAGGGTCTGATTCAGTATAAGGCAGCTTCATGTGTTCATGTGACCTCACGCCCAGCCCACACAATGACCTGATCCTTCCTGATCCTGTTGTAACGTGGTTCCCCTGAGATCAGCCCGGGTGAAATAATTCCTATTTCCATGCATAAGCCAAAGCGTGGGAGAGGGGAGCTGGGAGGGGTGATGTTTTTCTCCCAGTAAACACTACAGCCAATTACAAAGCAGTGTTTTCAAGGGACAGGGAGTCAGACACTTCTGGATTTCTGCTGGTGATTTTGCAGTACTCCGGAAACCCCAGGGCTTTCTCCAGGGCAAACAACAGCATGCATAGCATTTTTAGGATTCGGAACAGAAAAGTGTGCGTCAAGAGAGCCTCGAACCCCAGGTAAAACTCCCATGCAAAAAAGATCTTTCTCTTAGCTTGGGAAAAGGCATTCGAATGCCGACCTTTTAGAATTGGATGCCTTTATCTAAGCAGAAATCTCTAGCAAAATAAGTGGCTATTTGCACAGACGTCCAGTGGGTCAAAAGCCTGTTGCATTGGAATATTACATGACCATCAAGAGAGGACAGGCAAATACTTGGGCAGCAAAGGTGCGTGGAAAAAAAAAAACCCATCCGGTTGTCTTGAACAAAGGGATATTAAAGGCAGTGGTGTGTGGAATCTTCCGCTCATAAATTGCCTCCACGGAAAGCCAAGGCTTCAATGTTTGGCCAGGGCCGTGTAATTCAATAACTGGGAAATTGTTCCTTTCCCTGCATGAGGGATCAGATCTCTCAACCTTTGGACTCTAAAATGAGAACCAAAAGCCCTTTAAATGAGACATGAATCAGGGACATGACACCTTGAAATGAGGGACATAGTGGAGGGCTTTCTGTCTGTCTGTTTGACTGTCTGTCTGCATGCCTCTCTGTTTTAGGATTCGCAGCTTTGGGTTGGAACATTCCTGGAGAGGGTGGAAGCTGAGGAGGGCAGGGATTGGGGAAAGGAAGAGCCTCCGCCAGGTATAAATGCCACAGAGTCCACCCTTTGAAGCAGCCGTTTTCTCCAGGGCAACTGATCTCTGTTGTCTGGAGATCAGTTGTAATTCCAGGAGATTTCCAGGTCCTACCTGGAGGCTGGCAAACTCGCCTTCACTACCTCCCCCACAACAGGCACTTTGTGAGTTAGGTGAAGTTGAGAGAGTTCGGAGAGAACTGTGACTAGCCCAAGGTCACCCAGCGGGCATCATGTGGAGGAGTGGGGAATCCAACCTGGTTCTTCAGGTTAGGGTCCACCGCTCGTGTGAAGGAGTGGGGAATCAAACCCAGCTCTCCTGATTAGAGTTCCCCCCCACTCTTAACCATGACATAGAGTTGCCAACCTCCAGGTGATGGCTGGAGATCTCCCGCTATTACAACTGATCTCCAGCCGATAGAGATCTTTTCACCTGGAGAAAATGGCTGCTTTGGCAACTGGACTCTGTGGCATTGAAGTCCCTCCCCTCTCCAAACCCCGCCCGCCTCAGGCTCCACCCCCAAAATCTCCAGGTATTTCCCAACCTGGAGCTGGCAACCCTACCTCTACACCACAGTGGCTCTGCCTGGGTTGATATGATTTCATGCTATCAATCACCCTTCACTGTCATTGGCCATTGCTCGGGAGCAGGTGAATCCACAGCTTCCGGCAGCTGCTCCAAGACCGAGTCAGTCAGCCCCATCACGAGGGGTTTGGCATGTATGCACAGGTGCATGCTGCCCAGACCATTGAAGGATGCCCGGTGGGGCAACCCAGATCTCCTTTCAGCCAGCATAGTACAGTGGTTAAGAGCGGTGGTTTGGAGCGGTGGACTCTGATCTGGAGAACCAGGTTTGATTCCCCACTCCTCCACATTGAGCTGCGGAGGCTAATTGGGCGAACTGGATTTGTTTCCCCGCTCCTGCACACGAAGCCAGCTGGGTGACCTTGGGCTAGTCACAGCTCTCTTTGAGCTCTCTCAGCCCCACCTACCTCACAGGGTGTCTGTTGTGGGGAGGGGAAGGGAAGGTGATTGTAAGCCGGTTTGAGTCTCCTTTAAGTGGTAGAGAAAGTCGGCATATAAAAACCAACTCTTCTTCTCCTTCTCCTTCTCCTTCTCCTTCTTCTGCCTCTGCTTCTTTTTCCTGCTCTTTTCCCTTCATTAGGTGCTCTTTGGTGCTTCAGCATACATATGGATTTCTTCAGCCTTCCTGTTTGTTGGGCTCAAAAGCACAGAAAGACAATGAGGAAGGGATTGTCAACACAGCAGGAGCTGAATCACATAGAAATGAGCGAGGAATTAGAATACAAATGGACCTGGTGAGCAGAGGATGCTGGTGTTAGAGGGCAAGGGTACTATTTCCCAAACCCGGAGTTGGCAACCCTACTCTACCCCTAAATGTCCAGGAATTTCCCAGTCCAGGTATGGCAACCCTACAAAATTGGAGTTAGTAACGCTATTCCCACCCTCCAAGCGGGGCTGCCCTCTCTGTTCTGTTTTTTCCGTTAACCAGATGCAGTATCTACCAGGGCTCAGCGGCCTTTGAACAATATTTGAATCCAGCCCCCCCCCCGCAGCCATTTGCAATCTCTAATCTTTTTTCGATAAGGGGACAGCTGAGGAGGAGGAAAAAACCCACCACGACACAGATAAGAAAGCTTATTCCGTTCAGTTATTGACTAGATAAGGCAGACCCTGGGTCTGTAATCCATTTGCTGCAAAGCTTCCATAGCTCGGTGGGGTAAATATTTTAGCAAGAAGCCATTTATGCCAACTCCTAAGGTGGGAATCATTGAGTCTTTGATACTATTCCCTCCACCCATCCTTAGGGCTGCCAACCTCCAGGTATTAGCTGGAGATCTCCTGCTATTACAACTGATCTCCACCCGATAGAGATCAGTTCCCCTGGAGAAAATGGCTGCTTTGGTAATTGGACTCTATGGCATTGAAGTCCCTCCCCTCCCCAAACCCCGCCCTCATGCTAGTGCGGTGTAGTGGTTAAGATAAGAGTGGTGGACTGTGATCTGGAGGACCGGGTTTGATTCCCTACTCCTCCACATGAGTGGCGGAGGCTAATCTAGTGAACTGGATTTGTTTACCCACTCCTACACATAAGGTCAGCTGGGTGACCTTAGGTAGTCACAGCTCTCTCAGCCCCACCTACCTTACAGGGTGTCTGTTGTGGGGAGGGGAAGGGAAGGTGATTGTAAGCAGGTTTGAGTCTCCCTTAAGTGGTAGGGGAAATCGGCATGTAAAAACCAACTCTTCTTCTTCCTCTTCCTCCTCCTCCTTTTCAGGCTCCACCCCAAAAATCTCCAGGTATTTCCCAACCCAGAGCTGGCAACCCTACCCCTCCCTCTTGCCCCAAAGACTCCCTGGAGGTTTTTAAGCAGAGGATCTGTCATCAATGCTGATTCTATGGCCTTAGGCAGATCCTGAGAGGGAAGGCATCTTGGCCATCTTCTGGGCATGGAGGAGGGGGTCACTGTGTGTGTGTGTGTGTGTGGGGAGGCAGTTATGAATTACCTGCATTGTGCAGGGGGTTGGACTAGATGACCCTGGTGGTCCCTTCCAACTCTACGATTCTATGACTCTAAAGCAGTCGGGAGCTTGGGCCTGCAAGAAACGCCGACCCAGATCTGTGCGCATGCAATGAACAAGCAGATGACGGAGGACTGCGGAAAGAATAAAAGAGCAGCGGAGCTGGGGGCTGGATGCCAGCTGGGAAGAGGGCACCTTGCCAATCACGCCTCAGACTGAACGCTTGACCGGCTGGCCTTCCAAGGCGCTCTCGCTGACAGGAACTCGGAGCTGCAAGGCGGGCGCTTCGTGGCCCGAGGCTGGGTCTTAGTGAGGAGCAGAGCTGGGCTGCAGAGGCTCAGGCCTCCGATCCCCCTTCAGGCACAGCCAGGGGGGCGACGCCGCTCAGAAACCCCTGGGGCTGGATTCTTACAGGGCGGCGGCGGCGTGGAGCAATCGCTGCGGGGTTGACGGGAGAAGCCGCTGAACGTGTGGGAACAGCCAGGGAATCCCGGCAACCTGCTCTGTGACAGAGTGCCATGGGCATGACGAAGCATACATGCTAGGGTTGCCAACCTCCAGGTTGTAGCTGGAGATCTCTTGCTGTAATGAAAAAATGATTTTTATAGTATGTTTTAATATATGTTTTAAACTATGTTTTTATCCTGCTGTGGCCCGCTCTGAGCCCGGCTTGCTGGGAATGAGGGCGGAATAAAAATGCAATAAATAAATAAATAATAAATAAATAAATATTACAACTGATCTCCCTCCTCAGGCTCCGTCCCAAAAACCTCCCGCAGGTGGCTAAGAGGGAACTGGCAACCCTAATACGTGCCTGCCTCACAACGATTGCATGACCCAAACTGTGGTTGGTGAAATGGGAGGGTGGGGGACTGAGGTTGCCAGCTGATGGCAAAACCATAGAGCTTCCAGCGATATTTACAGTGACATGATGTCACTTCCGGGTTTTCCCTGGAAGTGATGTCACACCTCGCATGATACCGAAGCATTTTTAAGAGCGGTGGACTCTAATCTGGAGAGCCGGGTTTGATTCCCCACTCCTCCACATGAAGCCAGCTAGGTGACCTTGGGCTAGTCACAGTTCTCTTGGAGCTCTCTTAGTCTCACCTTCCTCACAAGGGGTCTGTTGTGGGGAGGGGAAGGGGATTGTAAGCCAGTTCGAGACTCCTTAAAAAGGTAGAGAAAATCAGCATATAAAAACCAACTCTGTTTCTCCTCCTCCTCCTCTTCTCACTGCCCAAAAGAACAGTGATGGGAAGAAAGGGTTGCCGGTAGGGTTGCCAGCTCCAGTGTGGGAAATACCTGGAGCATTTGGGGGTGGAGCATGAGGAGGGCAGGGTTTGGGGAGGGGAGGGACTTCAATGGGGTATAATGCCATACAGTCCAACTTCCAAACCGGTTCTCCAGGTGAACTGATCTCGATTGCTTGGAGATCAGTTGTAATCCCAGGAGATCTCCAGCCACCATCTGGAAGCTGACATCCCTAGTTGCTGGTGGGAGATCTCCTTCCATAGTGGGAGACATGCAACTGTGGAAGGGACAGACTCACCAGCATCGCGCCAATGCATGATGTCATTTCTGGTGCGAAACCAGAAGTGACATCATTGCTATGGGGTGATGCTATAGGATTTGCCCCAAACTCGATGATATCATTTCCAGTTTTGTACCTGAAGTAATGTTGAAGAAGAAGAGTTGGTTTTTATATGCCGACTTTCTCTACCACTTAAGGAAGAAGCAAACCGGCTTACAATCACCTTCCCTTCCCCTCCCCACTACCGACACCCTGTGAGGTAGGTGGGGCTGAGAGAACTCCAGGAGCGGTGACTGGCCCGAGGCCACCCAGCTGGCTTCGTGTGTAGGAGTGGGGAAACAAATCCAGTTCACCAGATTAGCCTCCGGGGCTCATGTGGAGGAGTGGGGAATCAAACCCGGTTCTCCAGATTAGGGTCCACTGCTCCAAACCACCGCTCTTAACCACTACACCACGCTTGCTCATTGATGTGATGCTGGCGAACCCCCTTCATCCCCTCCAGCCTATGAAGGGACTGTGGGGAATGAGCGGCCGACGCTGGGACTGCCCCCCACGCCAATAACCTTGCCTGGCCCATCCATAATGCTTTCACCATTCTGTTAATGTCCATGTCCTTCATTGCCATCCTGGGCAAGCTGTGATTTTAAGAGCCAGCGGGGACAGTGAAAATTTGAAGAAAGCAACGAGGACTCCTCTTCGCACGAACGGCACACGTCCAATGCCTCACAAAGGGCGAGATCTAATCCGAAGACTCCTCTCGGGGGTCCTGACGAAGGATGATCCCCCCTTCCCGAGGAAACACACGGCGACTGGCTCTCCCCCGCCCTTCTTTTAAGACTTGGCTCTTTTTGAAAGTGACACTTCCTTAACTGGGTCAGTCATGCTTGTGGTGTGTGGGACGCTGGCCGCATATTAAGCAGGTAGCGACAGGTGCAGCAGACAGAACAGGGAGCAGATATTCAGGAGCGCTTCACCGAGGACAGAGGCGTATAGATTGCAACACACTGTCTGGGTGCACGGGTGTGTGTGCGCGCTGCTAGGGTTGCCAATCTCCAGGTGCTAACTGGAAATCTCATGCTATTGCAACTGATCTCCAGCCGAGAGAGATCAGTTCACCTGGAGAAAATGGCCACTTCGGCAATTGGACTCTATGGCTTTGAAATCTTTCCCTTCCCCAAACGCTGCCCTCCTCAGGCTCTGCCCCCAAAACCTCCCGCCGGTGGCAAAGAGGAACCTGGCAACCCTATGTGCTGCGTCTCTTGGTGATGTCTGTGCAGAGCAAGCCATGGGATCTCTGAAGGATCCCTCTTAGAGAGAACTTGGCCATGCAAGGTCAGGATTGGAGGGCAGGATTTGACCTAATTGCAGCTCTGTCTCTAGTGTTGCCAACTCTGGGTTGGGAAGTTCCTGGAGATTTGGGGGTGGAGCTGGGGAAAGTGGGGTTTAGGGAGAGACTGCAGGAGGGTATAATATCGTAGAGTCCACCCTCCAAAGCAACCATTTTATCCACGGAAACTGATCTCTGTAGTTTGGAAGGTGATTGTAATCTGGTTTGATTCTCTCTTAAGTTGGCATATAAAAACCAACTCCTCCTCCTCCTTCTTCAGACTTGCATGGAGATAGATAAAATATAATAAAAAATAATTGGTTGTGTATGTCTGGCAAGGAATGTTGGGAAGTCACGGGGGAAGTCTGGGGCAGAAAAATGGAAAGCTTTATATTTTTACCCACTGGAACCATCTTGGGGGATGGACTTTTTGGAGTCCTGATGTTTAATCCCTTGGACAGCAGCTGCCAACCAGAGTGGATGATGTCGAGAAAGAAGTCTCCATGGCTTGACTCAGCATAAGGCAGTTGGGCTTGTGCTACTTTCTATATAGCACCTGTGGTGACTGACACATTTATTTAATTGTTATCAATTGAAAACCAACTTTGGTGAACTACCGGTAGTTTTCGGCGTCCAGTGTATGGATCCATGTGAACAGCTGTTTTCAGACTTTTAGAAGGGCACAGGAAGAGCAGCCTAGCTATTTATTGGCCTTCTAAACACTCATAATCCGTACATTTCCTTCTGGAACCTGATCAAGCTCTTCAGCGTTGATTCACATCAACTAAGGGATTCTGCAGAGCAACCAATGACAGGACGGGGAACTCTGGATGAACAAGGCTTTTAGGAAGAAATCCAAACAATTGTGTGTGTGTGTGTGTGTGTGTGTGTGCAGAGAAATGCCATTTATCTTCTCACACACTTCCTCCCCCCCCGGTGTTTTAATTTGCAACTGAAATTTATGTCTGATTTGTAGCTCTTTAGCTCAGCTTTTCTTCTCCCCAGGATGTGGGTGTTGATGTTCTATTATGCTCTGCATGTGTGTGCACCTCATAATTTCTGAACGGAGAGCATCGACCATCAATTACCACTGTCCAAAAACACCTACTAATGCAACATCTTCATTTGCGGAAGCTTTCATGATTTGAACAGAGCCAAATCTCCAAAGATGGATAGGTTGGTTTCAAGTTGAAGAGAAAGCTCCTATTTCATCCTCTTTCACCTGCAGGTTGACCTTGGCATCTGCTATGAACATAATCGATGACTCCGTCACCTGTTCAGGGTGAAGACTCTACCCTTGAATCAGGCACTAAGTATAAATCTATGGTGAGACCACATTTGGGATACTGTGTACAGTTCTGGTCACCACACCTAAAAAAGGATATTGCAGAGATTGAGAAGATGCAGAAAAGAGCAACCAAAATGAACAGGGGGCTAGAGTAGCTGCCCTGTGAGGAACGGTTAAAACACTTAGGGCTATTTAGCCTGGAAAGAAGGTGATTAAGGGGAGACATACTAGAGGTCTTTCTCTGGGAGGGAAGATGGCATGGTATACCCCGATCCCATCAGATCTCGGTCGCTAAGCAGAGTTGGTACTTGGATGGTTGCCCACCAAGGAATGCTCATGGTGGGTGCCCACCAAGAGGGAAGCCACCTCTTCTTCTCACTTGCCTTGAAAGCCCCTTGGCTGGGGTCACCATAAGTCGGCTGTGACTTGACAGCACATCTCACACACTTTTCATCCCCTTTTTAGAGGGAAAAGAATTGCATATATCAGGCTATCAGAAAGACTATGTGGTCAGGAGTGAGGCAATGATTGGTCAAGAGAGCCAGCGCGGTGTAGTGGTTTGGAGCAGTGGAGTCTGATCTGGAGAACCAGGTTTGATTCCCCACTCCTCCACATGAGTGTCCGGAGGCTAATCTATTGAACTGGATTTGTTTCTCCACTCCTACATATGAAGCCAGCTGGGTGACCTTGGGGTAGTCACACTCTCTCAGCCCCACCTACTTCACAGGGTGTCTGTTGTGGGGAGGGGAAGGGAAGGTGATTGTAAGCCAGTTTGATTGTTCCTTAAATGGTTGAGAAAGTTGGCATTTAAAAACCAACTCTTCTTCTTCTCCTTCTTCTCCTCCTCCTCCTCCTCCTCCTCTTCCTCCTCCTCCTCCTCGTCCTCCTCCCTTTTCTAAAGCCTGCTTGCTCAGGGTGGACAACATGGTTGGAAACCTCCCAATCCTTCAACTTGTGTAGTAGATATTTACTGTACAGTTTGGAGGCAATATCCAGCCATCTTAATTGTGTGATAATTTTGAGGGCCCAGTTTACTTCCTTGTTTAAATACTGGAACTATGGCACTGTTTCCACCCTGAGGGCAGAACTCCAGTAAGATTGATCTGAGTGATGAGGCTATCGTCTCCACTCCCTGGAGTGTCCGCCTCACATGAGAAGTAGCGTTGACCACTCTAGGTTGGGAAATTCTTGGAGATCTTGGGGGTGGAGCCTGGGAAGGATTAGGGTTTTGGGAGGGGAGGGATCTCAGCAGGTTATATTACCATACCGTCCATCTTCTAAAGCAGCCATTTTCTTCAGGGGAACTGATCTCTGTCATCTGGAGATCAGATGTAATCCTGGGAGATCTCCAGGCACCACCTGGAGGTTGGCAGCTCTACAGAGAAGGCAGGCCATGTTGTCTAGAACCATGGTGACCTGAAGAATGTGTGAGCCTTTCAGGATGTGGGCGATGGGCGTGGGGAGTTGTATTTTTTTTTAAATAAAGGCATTTTTTTAAAAACAAAGGCATAAAAATAAACAGGTGATAACAGGAAAAGATTTTTGTGCCACCAAGGCAAAAGGTTTAGTTGTACAAATTAACTGCAATCGATTGAGTGTCCGGCAGGACTGTAAGCGAGAGATATTTTCTCGCTGCTAAAAACACACAAAACATTCTTTTTTGGGGGGGGGGGGTTTGTGCAAATCCATCGGTTATCTGCAACGTTTCATTGTTTCTTTTCTCAGCTGAGAAAATAACAGAAGATTGAGTCCGATCTGCTGTAACTCAACATATTTCTGTTCCTTCACATTTATAGCTTTTTGTATTGCTTGGGAGGGGGATGAAGGGGGAGTCCGCCTCATTGTACACCAACTTCTTTTGTTGAGTTTGTTCAATAGTAATCTCTTTTTAGTACCTATCGTCATGTTTACCCAAACACAAAGAAGAATGGTCATGCTTTTTTTTTTTTTTTTAAAGATGCTTTACACAAAGCTATATCTTGCCGAAAAAAATGTTTATTAAAGGGCTGGTCCGCAGATCCTTTGCTTCGTCATCTGAATAAGCGAATCAGCTCCACGGAAAAGTGCTGCATTGGAGGTGATAGGAGGAGAGAGAAATCTCTGTCTGAGACACTGTATCTGCTGGCTCATTCACACATGTTGGTCAACACTTAGGCAGTCGAGGGGTAAACGTGCACATGTGAACCCAGTACCGCAGCTAGCCATTTTAATGCCCAGATCAGACTCCAAGTTCTATGAGAACCAGAGCTGTGTAGTGGTTAGAGCGTCGGACTAGAACAGTGGTTCCCAAAGTGGGCAGTACCACCCTCTGGGGGGCGGTGGGCTTACCTGGGGGCATTATGAGGCAAGAGGGCAGCGGGGGGCGCTTGAGGCGGGCTCCTTCAACTGTGTTGTTCACTAATTTACAATAGATCAAGCTGTGGCACCATGCTGGCAAATTTGGCGGAAACTATCAGAATTCCCCCCCCCCCCGAGTTTGAAGAGCTGGTACCACTGGATCAAGTTCATCAGTTTTGTTGAACAAATGTCAACTAAAAAAGTTTTAGTTTGATTTTGAATAGATGTGGAATTAATTGTTACTGTTTTGAAATTTTATTGTTATCTTCTTTAGTGAGTCGTGCAAACCCCTGTTTTGAATAATGCTTTTTATAGGATAGAGTAGGGGTGCTGGGGTTGAGTTTGTGGAACCAAGGGATGGGGGTGGCCCAAAAGGTTTGGGAACCACTGAACTAGAATCTGGGAGACCTGGATTCAAATCCTTACACTGTCGTAAAATTCACTGGGTAACCTGGGGCCAGTCTCACACTCCAGGCTAGCTTGTGTGTGTGTGTAAAGTGCTGTCAAGTCACAGCTGATTCATTGCGACCCCAGCAAGGGGTTTTCAAGGCAAGTGAGAAGCAGAGGTGCATTGCCATTGCCATCCTTTGCAGAGCCTTCCTTGGTGGTCTCACTTCCAAGTACCGACCCTGCTTAACTTCCTAGATCTGATGAGATCAGGCTGTACCATGCTGCCTTTCCTCCCCAGCCTAGCCTACCTCGCCAGATCATTGTGAGAACAAAATGGGGAAAGGAGAACACTGTATGCTGGCCTAAGCTCCTTAGAGGAAGGGTGGGTTAAAACTGTACTACAATGATAGGTCCCTTCTCCCAGAAACATAGGGTTGCCAACCCCCAGGTGGTGGCTGGAGATCTGCTATTACAATGGATCTCCAGCCGATAGAGATCAGTTCACCTGGAGAAAATGGAAACTTTGGCAATTGGACTCTATGGCATTGAAATCCTGCCCCTCCCCAAACCCCACCCTCCTCAGGCTCCCGCCAGTGGCGAAGAGGGACCTGGCAACCCTACAGAAACAAGTACTGGGGTAAGCTAAGAATGTCATCCTTTCAGGGATGGAATGTCAAGTTCTCAGTTCTTGGACAGACTGTTCTTGCTTGTAAATCTGCTGAACATCATGCAAACTGCATAATGAACATTATCCTATGTCTTCTCGACTTTGTTGGCAAGGTTTCATGATAAAGGGTTCTTTCTGGATCAAAGTGCACTTAGAAATTGGGACAATATCCGAATATGTTAATCTAGGCCCATATGTTGTGCTCCTTGATCATTACACATACTAACAGTGTTGCACCAAGATACTGCCAACCCCCTTGGACTGCGACGAAGAATTGTTTTTTTTATCCCGCTTTTCTCTACCGAAAGAAGTCTCAATGTGGCTTACAATCACCTTCCCTTCCCCCCCCCAACAGGCACCTTATGAGGTAGGTGAGGCTGAGAGAGTTCTGAGAGAACATTGACTAGCCCAAGGTGACCCAGCAGGCTGCATGTGGCGGAGTGGGGAATCTAATCTGATTCTTCAGATTAGAGACCTCCGCTCTTAACCGCTATACCATGCTGGCTCTCTGGCAGTGAGAACAGAGACAGCACAGTGTGGGAAAGCAGCTGATCCCCATGTGAGAAACCACAGTACTCAAAGCATTTGAAATATTGCAGTAATGGGGGAAAAATCCTCACCCACCAACTTAAGTCATTAAAAGAATTAGTCAAACCAAAGGCGAACCAAGTGCGATTCCTTTCTTCGTTAAGTAAATAGTTGCCTAAGGAATACAAGAGCTCAAATTTCTCAAGAGTCCTTCTGAAGATATGTTATTAGTACTTAATACAGTTTTGTAGGCTTATTGTAAAGGTTACATATCATTACTATTGTTATTATTAATCATCATTTCTATTTGTCTATTCTGAATCTAGAGAAACTAATAGAACAAAGCACAGCACATTCCAGTTGTTTTTAGTGGATGCTGCTATTTTGGATAAGTGAACACGGAATAAGCCCTCCCCTATCAGGTTTTCTAGTTTTGAAATTTATACTTCTCAACTCCATATTTCTATATAACTTTCAATGAAGCATAAACACACAGAACGAAGGAGCTAGCTTCAAAATGCAAAAAGGAGCAGCAGTTGAAGGGTTAACACTTTTCTAACTTCACTGCATGACCCCAAGGCCAAGTGAGGCGGCACGGGGTCTGTAGTTGGCGTTATTAGGGACGGGCTCAATTCTGTGATCTTTGCTTCACCTGTTTGAGCTCTGTATGAGAGGAAGCAACTACTTGAGAATCTGGATAACGCATTGACACATCTGTCCACGCTCTCCTCGCAAATATATCTGGGCTCATTTCTTTGTTTGGAATCCAAAAGTCCAAAAATCATCGCACAAATGTTCTCAGAAGAGGATGTTCTTGAGGGAGACTTTAAAATACATTGTATTTGTGCTTAGCAGTGTGTCTTCCCTTCACTGCCAACTTTTGGGATGTCAAAATAATGTTTTCCTGGGGCTGTGATTAGCAATGGTACTGAATTTTGGAATAGTTTCAATAATTTTTTTAAAAAAAGGATTTCTCCAAATGTTTGGAATATGAGTCCATTCTATTTTTTCCCTTTATTAGTCACATACATGTTAAAAAGAAAGTCCAGTATTTGGAATTCATGGAGTACAAGTAACATTTGTTCAAAGTTAAAATGTGACATGATATTTGATCTTGGGGGAGGGGGGGAACTAAGGTTGATAATACCTTAATAAATAACAAGCAGAACTGGAAACCAGTGAATCCCACCCCACTGAAGAAGTAGGTCAGAATTCAGGTAAACTTTACATATGTCAGCTCAGCTAGTTTATTGATTAGTCTGAGTTGCTTCTGAAAAGGAGAAGATCAACTACCTTCAAAATCTACTGCCATCTTGCCCTGACCTGGATGGCCCAGGCTACCCTGATCTGGTCAGATCTCGGAAGCTAAGCAGGGTCAGCCCTGGTTAGTATTGGGATGGGAGACCACCAAGGAATACCAGGGTTGTTGGGCAGAGGAAGGCACTGGCAAACCACCTCTGTTAGTCTCTTGCCATGAAAACCCCAAAAGGGGTCGCCATAAGTCGGCTGCGACTTGACGGCACTTTACACACACACAAGTAAATGTAGGACTACAGCTGGATCAGACAGAAGTCTTGCTAGGCAACTAGCAAGCAGTGAAATTGCCCATGTTGCACAGCAAGACAGGCAAAATCAGCCCGGTTGCCTGGGCAACAGAGATACATATCACCTTTCCCACATTCATAATGAGGGCAATGAAAGGATTAATTTCTCCTAAATTAATCTGCCCCATCACCTAATCTGATCATCACAGTTCACAATGTGATCCCTGATTGGTTGGGATTGCGCCATGAAGAAGCCCTTTCAAGTAAAAAGAAAAGGCGGCATCAAAGCCGCAACTATGACTGTGAACAGGTATGAAAAAAAAAAAAGCACCGAAGTGGAAGGCAGGTTTTCTTACTGCAGGACACTTTCAACCCTCCCCTGTGAACTGGCAACCTTTGAATCCAAAAAAATAAAATAAATAGAAGCACACAAAAAAAGTCAGACTGGAACTAGTAAAAATGCCACGTCTGGCTTTAATGTGTAGCTACAGCAAATCAATTGCATTTTTCACTACTGATAAACTGGAGTTTCCCCTGCAAATATGCTGTCAGAGCCGTTTGAACATTTAAGGATTGAGCCGGAGAGCTGTACGAACATCCGCCAGGAGCTATTAGTTCTGCCGAGAAATCCAGCTGGTCCTCATTCCCCGTGCTTTTCCCCCCAGAATGGAAAAGAGCTGTTTGGACCAGTCGTTCGAAAACGGAGGCTTGTTCGCACCCGGATGTATAGCACTGGTATAGTTGGCGACTAGTTGGTGCGAACGTCCATCTGCAGTTATTGTGTTTTTTGAAGGGAAGAGAGGAGATGTGACAATAAATAATTTTTTATTTGTGGCTAGTGTGCCAGATAAAACAGGCCCAACTAACTGACCATACGGATATATGATTACAACCAAGGCCAACAAAATGAGGAACCGTCCGATTTAGCATTTCCACAGATCAAGGGGGTACATTAAGGTGACGTAGCTTCATTGCTACTGCACAGTATTTTGTGACCTGGGTGGTCATTGGTGAGCTGTCTCCCAGCAGAAAGCTTTTGGTCCATTCACCCTCATCACCAGCAACCCAGTTCTCTAATCAAAGGGTCAATAATATTGGAGCGGGCTGACTTATAGAGGGGACATCTAAAAAATACGTGCCAGATGGTTTCCAGCTCCCCAGCGTTACAGGGGCAAGTGATGTGAAAATTTGTGGCGCTGGGAAGGTCTGTTGACTAAAGCAAGTCTTCACTTGATGTTGCAGTCGTTAGAAAGAGTTCATGCATGTGGGAACCTTCACATCAAGTTGTTCTTCGGACTGTTGCAGGACGACGTTTTTCATACTTCAGGGGGAATATCATGGCTGAGCATCATGATTGCTACTAGAGTCATGGATCCTTGCAGGGATTCACCTGAAGCTGAAGCAGGGTAGTGCCCCGAGCTGTGTCTCAAAATGAAACCCTCCTCAGGTAGGCTTGGTGGTCCCTTGTGATGAACCACCGAAAGCTGGAGAGTACATAAATGAAGAGCAGTGTTCTCCTGGCTCCCGACATGCTCCAGCTCATTGCTAGGATGGCCAACCTCCAGGTACTTTGTGGAAAAAACAGCAAGGAGCTCAAAGATTTGAATACAAGTATTATACTGAACTAATAAAAATGACAATACATTACTAACAGTGTATAAGTGAAAAACCACCAAAGTGCAACAATAATTACATACAACATATAAGGAATCCTACAACAATTACACAAATAATATGTACAGAAACTCAAAGTTATTTTCTTTCATGCACCAGGCATTGGTAAAGTTCATACGTGATGCAAACAACATAAATAATAGTTGCCTGTAAGGCTAAATATGGGTGTTATGGCTTGTAGAGAAGTCTTTAACACCAGAAAGGAAATTGGAACGCCTTCCGGATTGTTTTGGCACGTTTTCGCCCCTAGGGGGCTTCTTCAGCCTAGCATTCTGTATGTCTTATTCCTTGCCATAGAATTCATACGTTAACAGTCTCACAAGGTTATCTGGGCAGGCTACGAAGATTTGCAGTTCAGGCTTAGGAAATGGTCAAACTCTGCCCCTGCTGTAGACCATGTTTCTTCAGTGCCTTCCTTTATCTTTTTCCACACCTGCCAGTTTTTCGTTGCCTGCTTCACAATCCTTCCACGTGCATCCTCCCAATCTGGGTGGGGGGTCTTGGTTTCAGCTGTGGACTCTCCTTGTGGGCCGACCCTTTCCTGGTTCTGCCCCAGCGTCCTCTCCTAGCTCAGATCACAAACTCGATTCACTGCCTGCTTATGTATGGCACCTGGTTGGCCTCTATGTGAACAGACTGCTGAACTTGATGGGCCTTAGACTGATCCAGCAGGGCTTTTCTTATGTTCTTATGTTCATAGGGCATCAAGGTGCAACTGACTTATGGAGAACCTAGTCTGGGGCTTTCAAGGCAAGTGAGGAGCAGAGGTGGTTTGCCATTGCAGTCCTCTGAAGAGCCTTCTTTGGTGGCCTCCCATCCAAGTACCGACGTTAATTCGTTTTCAAGATCTGACAAGATCAGGATCAAGATCTGACAAGACCCTTTCTTCTCCTGCCCACCTTTTTGTGTGGTTAAACACATCTCTTGTGTTTGACAACGTTTATTGTTTTAATATGAATATTTTTGTTAAAAAATGAACAAATGCCCCTCCAAAGGGAAAGAAGGATGTACAGAGGAAGCAGAGAAGACCCCCCCCCCCCGGCACCTGGAAATGAGAAGTGGACCAAATTACTTCTCATGGGCTGGATATCCAATCCCCCCCCCCCGAAGAATAGAACTAAAAGGGGAAACCACACAAGAAAAGGAGGAGAGAATCCCAAGTTTTCTCCTTGATAATTGTAATTTTTTCATGCCACATCATCTTTGTTGTTACCACAGATGCAGTGCAACTGCGAGACAAATGTACACACGCAAACGTAATCAGCTGTTTATTTAGTCTTAGCTTATTTTAATGTTTGTCATGTGCCATCAAATCGCTTCTTACTTATGGCAACCCTATGAATTAATGACTTATCATTAATTAATGTCCTATCGTTAACAGCTGCATTCGGGTCCTGCAAACCGAGGCCCACGTCTTCCTTTAGTCCGTCCATCCATCTCACGTCGCGTCTTCCTTTTCTCCTACTGCCTTCAACTTTTCCTAGCATTAGATTGCAAAGAAAAAAAATGCTTGTGTACAAATAAACTGTTTTATTTTCATACTGAAGCAAGTGAACCATAATTACAAAAGCCATGACATAGCGGGACCACCCAGGTACCAATTATCATTAGGGGCCTTTCATTAAAGTGAGGATGATATCAAATTAAGTGACGAACAGGAGAATTGTACTTACTGGATTTCAAACGTAATGCCAAGTCTGTGGAAATGTATTACTCAGACCAGAAATGGAACTAGTTTGGCAGGCGAGATTGCCTAGAATTGAGGCAGTCACACTGGGGAGTCTTGTTGCTCTTAAAGAATTTTCAATAAGCTCCAGACTTGGTTTTTTCCCTCCTTGAGCAGATATGTATGTGGAAGAAGATAAGAATTTATGACTTCGCCACCCTCCCGTGTTATCAGAAGCTTTGTACTAATCAGATGTGCTCTAATTTAGTTCCTGTTTAAAAATAACAAAAAAGAACATATGTCGGAAAATGGCTTCAGCGCAAGGTAAAGAGAAAACGAAAATTGTTTCGGGGACGATTGTTTATGGGAAAAAAGAGGGGAAAGAACTGCACCAACTCTGGCCTTTCATGCATGGCTGTTTCCCTCGCCGTCACCCCTCCAATGACTTTGGGTCTTTGTTTGGATCATGCATGCCATTTCCGACGGTCAGAGGTTGCCTAGCTCTCCCCCTGCCTTTCCCCGCATTTTGCCCGCGTTTTCAGGGACCTGTTTTATCTCGAATTTGAAAATGCAGGCAAAATGTGGGGAAACGCAGGGGAGAGCCAGGGATGGTGGGAAACGGCATGCATAATCCAAACAAAGACCTGAAGTTGTCAGAGGGGTGACTGCAAAGGAAACAGCCATGCATAAAAGGCCTATGTTCCTGAGGATGCCGCCTAGAGTTGCCAGGTCCCTCTTTGCCACCGGCGGGAGGTTTTGGGGGCAGAGCCTGAGGAGGGCAAGGTTGAAAGACTGTGTGTGTGTGTGAGAGAGAGAGTTTGTGTGTGTTTGTGTTTGTGGGGGGTGTCTCTAAAAGTTTTTAGAAGGCACCGCAAGTCCATTTTGCTTGCTAGGGCTTTCAATGGTGTAGGCAGCAAGCAATTTTAGGGTAGCAAGCTGTTGATTTGGGAGATAATTATACTTTGGTTTAAATTTGGGTTTGTATTAGGGCAGTGCCCTGACTGGGATGGCCCAGGCTAGTCCAATCTCATCCGATAATGGATGGGAGACTACCTAGGAAGTCCGGCATTGCTATGCACAGGCAGGGGATGGCAAAGCACCACTGTTCATCTCTTGCCTTGAAAACCCAAGAAGGGGTCGCCGTAAATTGGCTACAACTCGCCAGCACTTTCCACCTAGTGGCCAGCCACTGGGAGATCTCCCATCCTGGATAGGGTTGCTAACCTCCAGGTACTAGCTGGAGATCTCCTCCTATTACAACTGATCTCCAGCCGCTAGAGATCAGCTCACCTCGAGAATATGCAATATGTAAGCTGGAGATATTATATGATGACTGATTTTTTACAAGTGAATGTATGAATACCTATTGGGATGATATTATATGAGAAGATATTATGTTTTTGTATGTCTAAGGAGGGACTGATGAAGAAATGTAAAGCCAAAGAATTAAAAACTGCCGTATCCCTTCTTCAATTTTTGGCATCATCTCATGGCAACGTCAGAAACATCATTAAAACTTGAAGAGGAACCCAGGACTTTCTTATGTATATAATCTAAGGACTATACCTATACTTTGAATTTTCAAGTCTGGTGGTTCCTACTTGATTGTTGTAATATATATTGTACATAGTAGGATAGATTATTTAGGTTGTTTGTTCTAAGTGTATAGTTGTGATTCTAGGTTATATGTTGTAGCAATATAAACATTTGCACTTTGTTATACTCATTCGCTCCTGTGCTCATTTCCAAACCTTTAAGTACATGCACAGTGGTGCTTTTTTCCCTCTCCACCTGGAGAATATGGCTGCTGGGGAGGGGAAGGGAGGGTGATTATAACCTGCTTTGAGACTCCTTAAAGGTAGAGAAGTGTGTGTGTGTAAAGTGCTGTCAAGTCGCAGCCGACTTATGGCGACCCTTTTCGGGAGATTTTCATGGCAAGAGACTAACAGAGGTGGTTTGCCTGCGCCTTCCTCTGCACAGCAACCCTGGTATTCCTTGGTGGTCTCCCATCCCAATACTAACCAGGGCTGACCCTGCTTAGCTTCTGAGATCTGATGAGATCAGGCTAGCCTGGGCCATCCAGGTCAGGGCAAAGGTAGAGAAGAACGGGGTATAAAAAGCAACTCTTCTTCTCTTCCTCTAAGCCTAGGGTTGCCAGGTTCCTCTTTGCCACTGGCAGGAGGTTTTTGGGGCAGAGCCTGAGGAGGGCAGGGTTTGGGGAGGGGAGGGACCATAGAGTCCAATTGCCAAAGTGGCCATTTTCTCCAGGTGAACTGATCTCTATCTGCTGGAGATCAGTTGTAATAGCAGGAGATCTCCAGCTACTACCTGGAGGTTTGGCAACCCTATCTAAGCCACAGCCACCCTTCAAGCATGCTTCTGCATGTTTCCTTTCCTGGTGATATCCCCTGGAATATTCTAGTGCTCTCGGGGCTTTAATGCAATCACCGGTTAATGCACTCAAGATGGCAGGATCCAGATTACTCAGGCTGAAAGCGGCACCCGCGACGCATCCGTCACCGTTTCTACAAGATCAGCAAATGGGTAAGCAACAAAGCTATCAAGAGAGGCGTGTGCCTCTCCTCGGCGAGGGAACCAATCTTCATTTGCCACTGGCGTGAAGAGTGTAAATTTCAGGAGAAGGAAACGGATTCCTATAAAGGCAGGATACAAACGACAAGCCCATAATGAATCATTGTCTCCAAATGAGCTCCTCCTAAGTAATGAAGCATTGTCTGGGTGAGGATTTCACAGGCATCGCTTGTCTTCTTATTGTCTCGGCAGCAGCTGTGAGCATTGGGGCAGGCTTCAGATGCAAACTGGGTGGTGGCAAAGAGTGGAAAAGCACAAAACACAGCGGCTCTTTTCTCGGCCCGGCGGGCTTTTATTTATTTATTTTGCTCCTTCTAAAGCAAACTGCTTCAGGAAAGTCACCCAAACCACCTAAGCAACGCTTGACCACTGTCTTGTCTCCCCTGTGTTGAGAGCCAGCGTGGTGTAGTGGTTTGGAGCGGTGGACTCTGATCTGGAGAACCGGGTTTGATTCCCTATTCCTCCACATGAGCGGTGGAGGCTAATCTGGTGAGCTGGGTTGGTTTCCCCACTCCTACACACGAAGCCAGCTGGGTGACCTTGGGATAGTCACAGCTCTCTTGAGAGCTGTCTCGGCCCCAACTACCTCACAGGGTGTCTGTTGTAGGGAAGGGAAGGTTCTTCTTTCTTCTTTCTTCTTCTTCTTCTTCTTCTTCTTCTTCTCCTTCTCCTTCTCCTTCTCCTCCTCCTCCTCCTCCTCCTCCTCCTCTGATGTGACCAAAGTATGATAGCCTCAGTTTATTAATGTTAGCTTCTAGGGACTGTTCAAGCTTGATTTGATCGAGAACCTGCTTATTTGTCTTTTTGGCAGTCCACGATATCTGTAAAACTCCCTTCCAGCATCACATTCCAAAGGAATCTACTTTCTTCCTGTTAGCGTTTTTCTAGCTCTGTTTCCCCCCCCTCCCGCTCCCCACAAAAACCTGTTCCTGGAAACTGAGCTTGTTTAATAGGGCGGCTATGGTCCTAATTCTCCCTCAGTCAAAGCTTTGTTTAAGCTGCAAGGCAATAAAGTGACCCTGGGCTTTTACTATTTACTCTGGTTCCTTTTGGCTTGGTGATCTTTCGCTGGGAGATATTTGGTCATAAATAATGCATTTAACTGTCCCCATCTCCTCTTTTGCAAACATATTTCTCTGGTCCCCCCCCCATCTCTTCTGATTCCTGATTCTCCATGTGTGAAGTCTCTAAAGAAAGTAGTAATTTGTTTCTCTTTCTGGTAATTGCAGTATTAGAAACTGCCTCTTCAAGTTGCTGTTTTCAAATTGGTATCTGGCTTCATTGTCTCCACTGGTTTCTTCCTTCATTTCCCAGTAGAGAAGACCGGGATTTCACTAATAAATCCAGCAAAACGAAGGAGAGGTCTTGTCTTTCCTTACTAATCCTGCTTGAGGGGAATAGGTGCCTATGAAATTCATATAATAAGGACTGCCTCTGGAATTGTTAAGGTTTCCTTCGCAACTGCCTTCTCCTGGGGCTCCAAGGACCTCTATTTTCTTAGGAAGGTATTTCCGCGGTTGGGTTCTTTGGCCTTCCTGGTTGTTGACTCCTTGGCCAAGAGCAGTTCCCCAAAATCTCAGGCAGAGAACTTTTCATTGCTTTGTGGAGTAGGGTTGCCAACCTCCAGGCAGAGCCTTGAGTCCCCACCTCTTGAAATGCTGCTTTGTAATTGGCTTACTTTGTAGAGATTACTGTGAGAGAAAATCCCCCCTCCCAAAACCCAATTGCTGCATAAAAAAAGCATTTTAAGAGCAAAAACCGAAAACCGGAGCAATCTGAAAAGGGGGGGGGGAATCCAATCCTTGGTTTTAAAAAGCCTTTCTTCTGCTCAGAAAGAGCTCCAAGTAAGCAGGAAGCATTTGAATATTTGCCTCTTTCCATGCTGCTTTGTAATTGGCTGTAAGAGAAACCAAGCTTGCGTGTCCTGCGTTTTTCCTTATGCACGAGGATTTCACCCGGGCTGAACTCAGGGGAGAGGGAAGAATCGGGTTAACAGAGGAACGGGAAGTCCCAGGATTTGTGAGGGTTGGCAGCCAGATCATCTCTAATGGAGGGAAAACTCATGCATAACTCCAAGGAACAACCAAGGCAGACCGGGGGCAAATGTGAGTGAACGTACCCATGCATAAACGACCATGTTCTTAGCTGCAAATGAGACTCCCGATATTAGCAGAACCACTCAGGGTGCCTGATCAGGAGATGAGAGCCAGAGAACCATGGGCTTAGCTATCTCCCACCCTCCCACCTCTCCACAGGCAGTTGCCAAGTGGAATCCACATGCACAAGCATTAATTAATTAATTAATTAACTCATTCATTCATATAGTTAGGGTTGCCAGGTCCCTCTTTGCTACAGGCAGGAGGTTTTTGGGGTGGAGCCTGAGGAAGGCAGGGTTTGGGGAGGGGAGGGACTTCAATACCATAAAGTCCAATTGCCCAAGCGGCCATTTTCTCCAGGGGAACCA
Source organism: Euleptes europaea (assembly GCF_029931775.1). Classification (NCBI taxonomy): domain Eukaryota; kingdom Metazoa; phylum Chordata; class Lepidosauria; order Squamata; family Sphaerodactylidae; genus Euleptes; species Euleptes europaea. The sequence goes on along the minus strand of NC_079330.1, from coordinate 13,137,553 downwards.
ATCTCTATTGGCTGGAGGTCAGTTGTAACAGCAGGAGATCTCCAGCTAGTACCTGGAGGTTGGCAACCCTACATATAGTCCACCTTTCTTGCTGGGACTCAAGACAGATTCTGGAAGTGAATTTCCCTTTCGCTAAGCATTCCAGCACAAATATCATGTACTAAATGTGTGGGCATATTTTGTTTTGGGGGGTGAGGGGTGGGGAGCCATCCTAGGAAAATAAGATAGCCCCTACACTTGCCTGAGCAAGTGAGAACCTGCCATCACGAGAACCCGCCTTTTTGGAACACCCACCCTGCCCACTGCCAGAGCGGCAACCCTTTAGGAGCAGCTCTAAAACGGTCTTCTTAACACGTCTGCTGATGTCTTGGCAAGAACAAACATGGGTGACATTTCAACGGCAGAGTTAAAACTTCGCCTTCCATTATGGTGCGGTGAACAGGCTCGCTCGGAAACATAACCCAAGGGAGTGCGGGGACGGCACACGGGAGTATGTCACCTCACAACTGCTTTCCCTCGGAGCGAGAAGACTTTTTTGGGACATTGTTTCAGTTTGACGCGGAGCCTCCTGACACCTGGAGCTGCAAATTACGGGACAGAAAGTAAGAACCAGGCAAATGACTGAACTCTGCAGCTGGGCTGGAAGGGACGAATGCTCTTTGGGAGAGCAAACGGGAGCCAGAATGAATTTGTTTAGTTGCTGCGAGGACTCTTAACAGTACATTTGTTAGGGCTCGTAGGGTACGCTCAGCTTCCTTTTTGGGTATTCCCCTTCCGACGCAAGTATTTATATCGCCTGACAATACCAACACTCAGAAGAGCTTTTACTTTGGCAAGAATGAATGAGAGCCAGTGTGGTGTAGTGGTTAAGAGCGGTGGTTTGGAGCGGTGGACCCTGATCTGGAGAACCGGGTTCGATTCCCCGCTCCTCCACATGAGCGGCGGAGTCTAATCTGGTGAACTGGATTTGTTTCCCCACTTCTACACACGAAGCCAGCTGGGTGACCTTGGGCAAGTTACAGCTCTGTTAGAGCTCTCTCAACCCCACCTACCTCACAGGGTGTCCGTTATGGGGAGGGGACGGGAAGGTGATTGTAAGCCAGTTTGATTCTGCCTTAAGTGGTAGAGAAAGCCGGCATATAAAAACTAACTCTTCTTCCCTTCAGCGGTTTTGGAGAGCAGATATAAAAAAGGGCCATACTCAAATAGAACATGCAGATGCTCCCTTGACAAAGCTGAAACTATTGAACATATGATCATGGAGTGACCAATATTTAATGAGCCAAGGGCCAGTTTAATTACTCCTTTATTTTAGAATATGGAAATGTCCAACGGGGCATTTGGCAGTATGAGGGAGCAGGTGATGTGGCTACTATCAGATACAAATGATTCTGTTACTCTGTCTGTGGCAAAATTTATAGGGGTGATAATTAAAAAATACCAAAATAATAACACTAAGTAAGGCATTTTTTATTCCTTTATTTTCTGCTCAAGTTCTATAGCTGTATGAGCAATTCTAGATTATCAAATACAGCAAAACGTGTTTCACCATTTACAGATCACTAAATATCTCTCCTTTACGGCTTCATCGCTCTGTGTTCATTAATGGCTGACAAAATGTATTTTTGCACTTTGTTATTTACTTTGCTCCAGTCCATGAGATACAGGAGCAATGAAGTGAAATGTAAATTTCTCTTGAGTGATCAGGATCCTAAAATTATGGCTACTGTGGCTGAATTTCTTACAGGCGTTCTTAAAGAACAAGAAAAGTTTTATTAAGTTTTATTAACCCGAATTGTGAATTATATATATTGTCCTTTGAAGGTATATTGTTGTTTTATTTTTGTTCTCTGGCATGCCAATAAAGGGCAAGAGTCCAGTAGCACCTTAAAGACTAACAAAAATATTTTCTGGTAGGGTATGAGCTTTCGTGAGCCACAGCTCACTTCTTCAGATATCTGAAGAAGTGAGCTGTGGCTCACGAAAGCTCATACCCTACCAGAAAATATTTTTGTTAGTCTTTAAGGTGCTACTGGACTCTTGCCCTTTTTGACTACTGCAAACAGACTAACACGGCTACCCACTGTGAATTATGCCAATAAAGGTTAATGATGATGATGATGATGGTATTTTTGCACTTTGTATATTAATATGCTACTTTTCTCCCCAATGGGGACAGGAGACGGCTTGGGGGCAATCACTAAAGTATACGTGATAGCATTTCGAACTAGGGTTGCCAGGTCCCTCTTTGCCACTGGAGGGAGGTTTTTGGGGCGGAGAGTGAGGAGGGCGGGGTTTGGGGAAGAGAGGGATTTCAATGCCACAGAGCCCAATTGCCAAGGTGGCCATTTTCTCCAGGGGAGAAAATCTCTGTCGGCTGGAGATCAGTTGTAATAGCAGGAGATCTCCAGCTAGTGCCTGGAGGTTGACAACCCTCTCTCGAACATTGCGGTGCGTGATTGTGAGATGTAGCGGAGGTTGGTGCGCCAACTAGAATTTTTGCAGCCGGATTGTGAAGTTCCAAAACCACAACGTGCATCACAAGCACTGCTTAAAAACACACACATACATATTTGGGTGGCAAGTCTATTTCCAGCCTCTCATGATATACTGTTTACACCTCTAACTTCCCCTGAAGCGGGGCAAGAAGCTGGCAAACAGCCGGGAGCAGTTTACAGCTACTCTGTGACCTTGCTGGAAGACTTTAATTAGCACATGTTAATCACTTATTTCTAAAACAGATGAATATTTTGCAGCCAGAATCCAAACACGCATACGCTCCATAAATTTCTGCATTTTTTCCTGCTTTCCCTGACAGACAGATTCAGATATAAATAAATCAGCGAACGCATCAAGTGACTCATTCATATGAATTTAGTAGCAGACAGCAAGTGTCATCTCGGATACATCTGCGTTTTGGAAAAGTTTTTCCCCCTCCCCTGGAGAAGATGCTATGTAAAACTCAAGTTCCTAGTCCTTACATTTTCAGGCTTACCTGTTGTCTTTTGCTTTCTGTATTTCCTTTGCCATCTACTGAATGAGGATGTCTCCTCTCTCTCCTGCTCACCAAGACCAAGGGATCTCAGGGGAAAAGAAATAAAAGAACCTGAACCTTTATAACAGGGGTGTCAAACATAAGGCCCGAGGGCTGGATCCGGCCTCTTGAGAGCTCTTATCCAGCCCGCGAGCAAGCTAGGGTTGCCAGGTCCCTCTTCGCCTAATAGATAATGTCAGGAGATTTGGGAGTTCCCAGAACGTACCGGAGGGAAGGAGAATGTGGAGGCATGAAGAATGATGGGAATGGACCAGTAGGGGTTCGCCTGTCCCTAATTTAGGGTTGCCAGGTCTGGGTTGGGACATTTCTGGAGATTTTGGGGGTGGAGCCTGGGGAGGGCCTCAGCGGGTTATAATGCCATAGAGTCCACCCTGCAAAGCAGCCATTTCCCCAAGGGGAACTGGTCTATGTTGCCTGGAGATCACTTGTAACTGGGGAGATCTTCATGCCCCGTCTGGAGGTTGGCAACCCTACTTTAGTTGCAGTCTTTGGTGGTGTGTGTGTGTGGGGTGCTGGTTCTCAGTTAGCATGACTAGAGCTTTGACCATTTGCTCCAAGACATTGCCTATACCATCCAATCTTTCACAGAGGAAAGGGGTACACGTGGATGACCCCGATCTCACCCTAAGCATCTTCAATGTGGCTGCTATTCAGGGCCAGATCTAAGGGGGAGCAAGGGAGGGCGGCTGCCCTGGGCAGTGGGCAGAGAGGGGGCGGTGGCAGCAGCAGCTGGGCAGAGACTGTGGCTGCCTGCCTGCTGCTGCTTGAGGGAGTCTCAGGCCTCTCAGTGATGTGGGGGGCAGGCGGGCTGGGGCGGGTGCCAGCAATGCTATCGCATTGTGGGAAGCTCTCCTTTGCCTTCATTGACTCTGCAATTGCTTCTCCTAAACCGATTTACAAGCAAAACAGTTTACACCTCATGTACGCTTTATGTATCCAGCAAAGGGAGCTCAGACTCATGAAAGGTTATGCTGGAATAAATGCTTTCAGCCTTTAAGGTGCCTCTGGACTCCCGTTTCATTTTGCGGGAACAGATTTACATGGGTAACCCTCTGGAATTACAAACAAAGCAGGTGTTTGGGATGAAGATAAAATTTGTCCTGCGGCATGTTAGCAACAATTCCCACTGAACGGCACAAGCAGCCGGGTGCGGAATGGCAGGCAGTAGACTGCACGGCACCTTAGCATTTGTGCGTATGCATTGGCATGCATGCAATCCATGCAAAGATGCTCAGAGGTTTGCTTTCTAGGGATTCTGGAGATGTGGCTGAGACTATAAAGGACTATAACTCTCCCCAAACACACTTCCAAAAAGGCATCTCCAAAATCTCTCCCCAAAAGCAAAGTTTAGAAAGTGATTTGGAGAAAGTACTCCCAAATTGGGCCTGTCAGTGGTAGAGCTAATGTCATGTAGTGGTCCTAGTCCTGGAGAGACCAGGGTTCAAATCCCCAGTGTGCCATAGGAGCTCATTGGGTGACCATGGGCTTATCATTCTCTTACAACCTAGCCTGTCTCACAGAGTTGTTGTGAGGATTTAATGGAGGAGGGGAGAAACATACATGCTGTTCTGAGCTCATTGGAGGAAGTAAATTGTGCTGTTGAGTCTCAAAGGATTCATGGCAACCCATGGGGAAGGGTCATAGCTCAGTGGTAGAGCATCTGCTTGGCATGCAGAAGGTCCCAGGTTCAATTCACTGCATCTCCAGTTAAAGGGACTAGGCAAGTAGGTGATGGGAAAGACCCCTGTCTGAGACCCTGGAGAGCCGCAGCCGGTCTGAGTAGACAATACTGACTTTGATGGACCAAGGATCTGGTTCAGTATAAGGCAGCTTCATGTGTTCCTGTGTTCATGTATTTCATGGGGTTTTCAAGGCAAGAGATGAACAGGTAGCTTGCCATTGACTGCCTCTGTGTAGCGACCCTCGATTTCCAGCCTAAGTACTAACCATGGCTGATCCTGCTTAGCTTCCAAACTCTGATGAGGTCAGGCTAGGCTGGGCTATTAGGGCTGCTCCATTGGAGGAAGGGCAGGATAAAAATGGAATGAGCTAAGAGGGAAATAGAGACCACCGGAGCATCCTGGCTTGGAGCATGGAGCATACATTCACAGATGATATTCTCTATAACCTTCAAGAGCCCAATGGTCCCCAGGAGAATTAGAAGATCACAAGATCACAAGGTTGGAAGAGACCACAAGTGCCATCCAGCCCAACCCCCTGGCATGCAGGATTGCACAATCAAAGAGCTCCCGACAGATGGCCATCCAGCCTCTGCTTAAAGACCTCCAAAGACGGGGACTCCACCACCCTCCGAGGCAGTGAATTCCACAGTCGAACAGCCCTCACAGTCAGAAAGTTCTTCCTAATCTTTAGGTGGAATCACTTTTCTCTTAGTTTAAATCCATTACTCCGTGTCCTAGTCTCTGGAGCAACTGAGAACAAGCTAGTTCCCTCATCAATTATCAGGCAGCACCATGCATCTGATAATGTGAGCTGTGACTCACAATAACTTATGCTGGGATGGACTTTGTTCATTTGGAAGGTGCCACTGGACTGCTGTTTATTGTACACTAGAAGGGAAGGGATGTTAGTCTCCAGGTGTGACCTGGGGATCCCCCGGAATTACAGCTCATCTCCAGACTGCAGAGATCAGTTTCCCTGGAGAAAATGGATTCTTTGGAGGGTGGACTGTATGGCAGTGTACCCCACTGAGGTCCCTGTCCTCCCCAGGCTCCATCCCCAATTCTCCAGGAGTTCCCCAACCTGCAGCTGGCAAACCTACCTCCCCATCCCCTGCCGATAGCTACCAGCATGGATGGTAGACAGCTAGGTGTGTGTGTGTGGGGGGTGCCGTGTCATGTGTGGCCTATAAAGATGGGTGACTGACTCCAGCGGTAGCTTCTCTGCTTTCATAAAGGCCCTGAAAATTGCCAGAGATACGATCCTCCATGAGCTTGCCTCTCAGCCTCCACAATGCTCTCCTCTCCCGACACCCGCGACAATTCTGTGCAAAGTAAGTAGGAGCCGGAGATAAGCCGAACGGCTCAGTCCTTCATCATGTACCTCTCCATGTTGCAATTTGCCACTCTCTGATTGCGCTGTGGGAGAAATGTATTCATCCAACATTCATAGTTGTCTTGATTCAATTTCCTTTTTTTTCTGGGGCAACCTTGGAAATCCATCCTTGAAGAAGTTATCAAGCGTCGTGGAGAGGGCTTCCTTGTCCCCCCGGCCTGTCTCATGATGATGCGTGGGAGTCGATTCTCTTACCAGCCTTCTTCCTTTAAGTGGAAACTGCCATCAACAGCTCTTCCAGATGGCCTTTTTAATAATGTCTTTCCTTCCATTTTTTTTGTTGAAACCTGGTGCAAGAAAAGCTGTAGAGTCCTAAATGTAATTTACTTCCTTATTTATTTACTGGGCTGCCGGGCTGAGCTATCTGATTGTGTGGCAGCCGAGCAGGAGGGAATGTCTCTTTCTCTTCTCCATCACTCAGGGGAAGCCGGTGTGGCAAAAAAGAACGCGATGGGGAAACGAGCAGAGAGAGGGCTTTGCAATCGATGGCATGGTCCGAGCAATCGGCGCGTAAACCGGTGTGACTCCATATTGGGCAGGAAATTATCACGTGGTGGCAAGACTTTCAGCCGAGTCCTGCTCAGCAGCCTGTGTTGAAGGTTATTAGGAAACTAAAACCCACTCTTTCTTGTCAACTTTTCAGCTAAAATGGCCTTGGAAATTCCTGGTACTTTTTAGGACAAGGGTCTTGAGCAGAGTCTGTTCACGTTTGTTTATTTTGCTTTTTCAAATGGGTAAACAAAACATACAAACATCCAGACATACACATCAGGTCTTACATTATACTTAGGGTTGCCAAACCTCCAGGTTCTAGCTTGAGTTCTCCTATTACAATGGATCTCCAGCCAATAGAGATCAGTTCACCTGGAGAAAATGGCCGCTTTGGCAATTGGACTCTGTGGCATTGAAGTCCCTCCCCTCCCCAAACCCCGCCTTCCTCAGGCTCCACCCCCAAAACCTCCCACTGGTGGCAAAGAGGGACCTGGCAACCCTAATTATACCAGAGCTTACTCTATAGTTTCAATTCAGTTATACAATCTTTGGATTATTATGCTTTCATATTTTACAATAGATTTTTTTAAACTGAAATTCTTACAATCTGTTATTTTTAATTAATTAACAGCTACATAATCAAATAATCTTTTCCATTTATCATAAGAGGTTGATCTGTTGTGCACTAAAGATGTTAGTTTAGCCATAGATGCATATTCTGCTACTTTATTTGCCCATTCAGATCAGACAGGCAAAAAGAGCAGATGAGAAGCATATTGCTTAATATGTTTTTACAAACGATAAGAATTTCTTTAAATGCATCAGCACAGGAACCTAGTCAGGGACAGAAGCGCTTTACCTATAAAAGTGTTCAAGGGATGGGCCAGGCAACACCCTTTTAAGTATGCATTCAGCTGCAAAGCTGACTTTGCAGCTCTGAAATATACAAAGCCAACTTCAGGTTCTGGAATCAGGGGGGTTACCTGCTGTTGCACCAAGCCCATTTCTCCTTTTCAAACATCTCCAGCTCTCATCAAAGGATAAGCTGTAGGATAAGCCGATCCTTTTTGTCAGTAAAATAATTGGGGCTGACTTGTAATTAGAAAGACTTCGCAATATTTGCATGCATGTCGTTGTCATTAGACTAATGGGGCTGAAAATTGTAATGGAAAATCTACATCTTCTCATCAGAGGAAATTGAAAAGCTTCTCCAATTCTAAGGAAAACAGAGCCTCCCCTCCCCCGCCCGAAACTATCTTTTTATTCATACCGCACAGGCCCAGTGGATGGAAAGCAAACAGCAACCTGATTAGTAGGAGGACAGACATCATTCAGTTGAGTCCATATGAGGACTCTTGTTAAGCAAATGAAGCTTAAAGATGAGGGTTAGTAGCGTTAACTAAGGTGGGGCAATCAACACCCATGTAAAATATGAATATATCATTGTACGGTGTCACACTGACTTTTAAATTTGGAATCATTAGCGATGCTTTCAGAAGTCGTATACTAGTTTGCTGAGATTGCAGGCAGATCGGCACCTCTGCAACTTGCTGCTGGTTCTGCAACCCAACACCACAAATCACATGCAGCAGGCGAGAAGGGGGGAATGGGGACTAGAATTCCAGGGGCCTGGTCGCCCCGAAGTCCTTGCTTTTCATGATCCCTTTTCATGTTTCTCCTCCCTCCTTCTCCTGCATAAAATGTCAGCACGAGAATTCACTCATGATCGCTTTACTAGGCTGATAACTGGTCACATCGTATAAGGGAGACCTATGTAAACCAGTATTACAACTAGAGTCAATCTTACCAGATGTTTGAGTAATTGGTAACATAGTGTACAACCTATATATATGCCTGGTTGGATTTAAACTGTTTGTATATGTATATATTTCTGTAAACCTGTGCAGGTTTTACATGGGTTTCAATTGACCACTGATGAAGGCCAAATAGGCCGAAACACGTCTGGTATGTGGTTATAGATATCAACCTTAGGAAATGCCATTGTGCTATTTTAATGTTTTAAAATAATTTTAATCTTGACATAGCACTTCTAATAAATTATATTTTCATTATATATATATGTATATAATTCTACCCAACCTTGGGTACCCAGCTTCTGAGTACCTTTTGCTGCAGCAGACCAACGTGGCTACCCCTCTTGAGCTGCCCGTCTAAGCAGTAAACTATGCTGTTATAACCAGCATCCCTCTAGTGGTTAGTAAACCAAGTGAGACTATCGATTGGAGTCTGGTCAAAATTAGCTTAAAGCAAAACTCTGAAGCGACTCCGAAGGAGTTTGAATAATGAGCGAAATGTCTTGGGCAGGTTATGCACTCTCCTCAAGTGACATCCTGTTGCACCTGTTAGGGGAGGGGCTGTGGCTCAATGGCAGAGCATCTGCTTGGCATGCAGAAGGTCCCAGGCTCAATCCCTGGCATATCCAGTTAAAGGGACTAGGCAACTAGATGATGTGAAAGACCTCTGCCTGAGACCCTGGAGAGCCACTCCCGGTCTGAGTAGACAATAATCACTTTGATGGACCAAGGGTCTGATTCAGTAACATATGTTCATGTGTTCACATTCAGAATAGGGTTGCCAACCTCCAGGAGGGGCCTGGAGTTCTCTCAGAATTACAACTGATATCCAGGCTACAAAGATCAGTTCCCCTGGAGGTAGCTAGAATCCTTCATTCCAGACCTTACAGTAAGAACTACAAAGGTAATTAAAAGTATATGCACCATAATTGCTGACTTTTTTTAAAGAAGAAAAAGAGTTGTCCCTGGAATTATAATTTAAAAAATCAGCACATGCAATGAAGACAAATCGAAGGCAGAGACTGGGGAGCGGCTGTTGCTCAGTCGTAGAGCATCCGCTTGGCATGCAGAAGGTCCCAGGTTCAATCCCCGGCATCTCCAGTTAAAGGAACTAGGCAACTAGGTGATGGGAAAGACCTCTGCCTGAGACCCTGGAGAGCCACTGCCAGTCTGAGTAGACAATGCTGACTTTGATGGACCCAGGGTCTGATTCAGTATAAGGCAGTTTCATGTGTTCCTGTGTTCACCTGAAATTCCTTTTTGAAGTGGAGGTTCCTGGTTGCATGGGCGGGGGGAAAGCACTTTAGAAGCTAAAAAAGAGTTTTGATGAGTAACATTTCTCAAGAGGGTTCTGCCCATCCTCATTTACGATCGGCTAATCTAAAAGGACCAATTTTCTATCTTCAGGAGACGTAGATTCATTCCCTATGGGGTTGGATCCTGATAAGTGTAGCTTGTAATCAATATTTTTCAGAGGGGTGCAGGCAAGGTGAATCTCTTACACAGAACTAAAAGGTGTTACATTCGATTAGGGTTTAAAAATATAAAACTATCTCAGGGGAAGAGGGTTTTAAAGGAATGCAAACATAAAAACCAAACCAAAACCACAACTCCTAACCAGATATGCAAAACTCCAGCACAAAGCAAATTCGTGACTACATAAACGCGGATGATCAATAAACATCCGTCTCATATTTCCATACCTTCCGGATATCTTTTGCATGCGCTTCCCCGCTGAGAATTTAGACAAATGTTCTCAGAAACGCTATATAGTATTTGTTTTATCCCACTTCCCTCCCCCCCGTGTAGTCTACCTAGTGAAGAAAATAAAAAATAACTTCTTGTTTTCTTTTTCTGTGCTCACAGTAAGGAACCCCCGAAGCGACAGCATCTGAGAAAGTACTGCATAGTGCTCATGCATAAACTTATTTTTTCTCTCCCCCTGTGGCCTCAGACAAGACAAAAGCAGCCATGCCGGTGCATCGGTTCCCTTTGGAATGAGCAGCCTGCCTTCGACCATTTGCTTAATGTCCCGGTCTTAATGTCATCTGTGTATGAGAACTGCATCTTCTGGTTCGATGGCCGATTTTCTGAGAGGAGGAAGGAGGGAAATGGAATTGTGTCACTGAGATGTGTTTGTCGCAACTGGAAACCGTGAACAGTTACTTCCTTGAAACACAGAGAACAAGGGGGAGCCAGCATGGTGTAGTGGTTAAGAGCGGTGGTTTGGAGCGGTGGACTCTGATCTGGAGAACCGGATTTGATTCCCCACTCTTCCACATGAGCGGTAATGTCCCTTCTCACCGCTTCAGCTTGCGGTGTCCTTTTTGTTACAACCAGCAAAGCCTCCTGTTAGGACCCTACCACAGCTGAGGAACAGGGTTGCCAGCTCCAGGTTGGAAAATACCTGGAGATTTTTGGGGTGGAGCCTGAGGAGGGCGGGGTGTAGAGAGGGGAGGGACTTCAATGCCTTAGGGTCCAGTTGGGAAAGCGGCCATTTTCTCCAGGTGAACTGATCACGATTGGCTGGAGATCAGTTGTAATGGCAGGAGATCTCCAGCTAGTACCTTTAGGTTGGCAACCCTTCTGAGGAAAGGGACCTCTCTAGCAGAGCTGGCCAGAGAGCACGTGCATTAGGAAGCAGAGGAGGGGCAGGGGTGGGGAAGGATGCAGATGGTCTCAGGTTCAATCCCCAGCATCTCCAGTTAAAGGGACCGGGCAAGTAGGTGATGTGAAAGACCTAAACCTGAGACCCTGGAGAGCTGCTGCTGGTCTGAGTAGACAATACTGACTTTGATGGACCAAGGATCTGATAGAGTATAAGGCAGCTTCATGTGTTCATGTGACCACCCCCAAGAACATCATAGAGTTCTTTCAAGTTTGTAGTGCAACCCAAAGGCCATTCAGGTTCACCCTCTGGAGTATTACAAGTTCCTTGGCTTTCACAATGTCTAGGGATGGTACCCCAGAAAAGGCAGATTGGACTTGGGTTTCCCAGGTCCTAGTTTAACACCTTAACCACTACACCATGCTGGCTCTCCTCTATTAACTTGGGGGAGGGGCATAAAAACATTGCTTTTGGATAGGAAGGAGAGACCCCGTTTTCAATAATATCCGTTAGCACCAGGAGTAAAGGATCCTTTTAACCTACTTTGATTTCACACCATTCTGTTTCTTTTTTTGGCACCAAAAGTTTTACATTGATAAACACAACCTGATTAACGTCACTTTGGTCAGCAGTTACAGTTGCTTTTTCTTTTCAGACATAGGCGGACACTTTCCCCATCCTTTCAACTGGAAGTAGGGTTGGCAACCTCCAGGTACTAGCTAGAGATCTCCTGCTATTACAACTGATTTCCAGCCGATAGAGATCAGTTCACCTGGAGAAAATGTAACGTTGGCAATTGGACTCTATGGCATTGAAGTCCCTCCCCTCCCCAAACCCCACCCTCCTCAGTCTCCGCCCCAAAAACCTCCTGCCGGTGGCATAGAGAGACCTGGCAACCCTAGCTGGAAGAGATTACCTCCTCCAAGCTCCCATGAATACTTCTAAGAGTGATCAGGGGTCTCTCTCTCTCTCTCTCTCTCTCTCTCTCTCTGAACAATTAGCATCTACTGTCAACCAACCATCCTGAACTATTAACCTAACAAATGTCTGGTCAGCCAATGCTGGCAGCAATAACACAATAATGCTGCCTATAAAGCGGTTTCGTTCAATACTCTTTGCCCTCGGTGCAATTTTTTAAATATAAAATTTAGAGATGGGACTTGGTGACAGGCTTGGCAGCCTGTTCAATCCAGCCGGAAGTAAATGCAGCCAGGCTAGGGTTGCCAGGCCCCTCTTTGCCACTGGTGGGTGGTTTTCAGGGCAGAGCCTGAGGCAGGTGGGGTTTGGGGAGGGGAGAGACTAGGGTTTCCAGGTCCCTCTTTGCCACCGGCGGTAGATTTTTGGGGCGGAGCCTGAGGAGGGCGGGGTTTGGGGAGGGGAGGGTCTTCAATGCCATAGAGTCCAATTGCCAAAGCAGCCATTTCCTCCAGGTGAACTGATCTCTATTGGTTGGAGATCAGATGTATTAGCAGGAGATCTCCAGGTAGTACCTGGAGGTTGGCAACCCTAGGCCAGGCCAAAAACAAACGGCTGTCACAGTGGCCGGGCAAGAAAGCCCGGCCGCGAATCCTATGCTAATATGTTGTTAAAGTATAGACGGTCAAGAGTCACGCTCGATGGTAAATATACCGTCGCAAGGGCCGGACTCCTAATCTGCAGCAGAGTCCGTAGCATTCCATCCCATGCTTCCAAAACTGGCACGCAGCCACTGCTCAACCCCCCGCCTTCATCTCAAACTCAATTTAACCAACATTACTCTGAAATTGGAAAGGAAGCCGGTGCTTTATTTGCATAAGCTGAGGACATCATTAATCACTATTGCTGGACGAGATCACAGCAGAAGCCGTCACCTTCCTTGTGCCAGGGGACTCGGCAGCTGCTCTGGTATTACACAGCCAAGAAAGTGGCAATGCTTTTTTGCTGCAGAAGAGAGCAGAGGGCACCCCTGCCTTGCGCTGCGAGAGCCAGCGTGGTGTAGTGGTTAAGAGCGGTGGTTTGGAGCAGTGGACTCTGAACCCAGTTTGATTCCCCACTCCTCTGCATGAGCGGCGGAGGCTAATCTGGTGAGCTGGATTTGTTTTCCCCACTCCTACACATGAAGCCAGCTGTGTGACCTTGGGCTAGTCACACTCTCTCAGCCTCACCTTCCTCACAGGGTGTCTGTTATGGGGATGGGAAGGGAAGGTGATTGTAAGCCGGTTTGATTCTTCCTTAAGTGGGAGAGAAAGTCGGCATAGAAAAACTTCTTCTCCTTCTCCTCCTCCTCCTCCTCCTCCTCTTCCTCCTCCTGACTTAAAAATAAGTCAGATCTCTTTTAAATTCTCCTTCTCCTCCTCCTGACTTAAAAACAAGTCAGATCTCTTTCAAATTCTTCTTCTTCTTCTTTATCCAATGCATGCTCAGAGCCAAAATAGAGGGGATTTGGGTTGCCAACCTCCAGGTGGGGCCTGCAGATTTCCCAGAATTATGACTGATTACCAGACTGCAGAGATCAGTATTAATAATTGTTTTTCTAAAACCTGATGTACATTTCACCCATCCAAAGAACTGTGTTTAATTGGTCTAACTAATAAATCTAACAAATGAAACTAATTTCTGTTATGGAAAAACAACTTCCCACTGTGGAAAAATCCCAATGGATATTCATTTCACAAGAAATCTTTCCGCAAATAGGAACAAACAAGCCACAGAACTGGAAGAACAAAAAAGTCAGCAGAGGTTGCTGGAGACAAAAAAATAGAAAGAAATGTCCATCTCTATTCGGCAACTGGGTGATTATTTTTCTGAACTATCTCATGTCAGAAAACTTTTCACTATCATCTGACCTTCCCCCTTTACTTACAGGATTGTGGAACAAGACAGTTGGCTCCTGTCAAATATTTTAAATATATCCTCTTGACTGTGGTCATTTGGTGACAGCCCATCAGATATTCTTGGCAAATACATGCCATCGGCTTGTCAGGGTTTCCAAGTAGATGCCTTTAAGACCAGGGAATTTAAACTGACATTCACATTATTTCTGGGTTTTCAAAAACTAAAGACTATACAGATCTATCAGGAATGCCCCATTTATTGGAGAGATAATCCTCCCCACAATGTCTCCTATCACTTGGTGCTTACTTGCTTCTTTCCCAGATGGACCAAAGGATCATTTGTTATTCTTTACTTCTTTTACTCTATCCCACGAGGTGTAGTGGTTAAGAGCCGTGTTTTGGTGCGGTGGAGTCTGATCTGGAGAACCGGGTTTGATTCCCCACTACTCCACATGAGCGGCGGAGGCTAATCTGATGAACTGGATTGGTTTCCCCACTCCTACACACGAAGCCAGCTGGGTGACCTTGGGCTAGTCATGCTCTCTCAGCCCCACCTACCTCCCATGGTGTCTGTTGTGGGGAGGGGAAGGGAAGGGGACTGTAAGCCGGTTTGATTCTCCCTTAAGTGGTAGAGAAAGTCGGCATGTAAAAAGTCAGTTTGGGGAGGGGAGGGACTTCAATGCCATAGAGTCCAATTGCCGAAATAGCCATTTTCTTCAGGTGAACTGATCTCTATTGGCTGGAGATCAGTTGTAATAGCAGGAAATCTCCAGCTAGTACCTGGAGGTTGGCAACCCTGGACTTACTTCTAGGAAAATGTTCTTAAGGTGGCACTGTAAGTCTCACTCGAAGATTCCCTTCCTTCAGTTGGAGGCTCTCTTTGATGGCTAAATTTGGTATTCCTCCCCAATAGAAAATGACAAGCTGGACCAGCAAGCAACTTACAACCTTTGTCTATGACAAGAACACCAATGTTTCTTGATAGGGTTGCCAGGTCCCTCTTCGTTACCAGCGGGAGGTTTGGGGGTGGAACCTGAGGAGGGCGGGGTCTGGGAGGGACTTCAATGCCATAGAGTCCAATTGCTAAAGCAGCCGTTTTCTCCAACCCATCTCTGTCGGCTGGAGATCAGCTGTAATAGCAGGAGATCTCCAGCTAGTACCTGGAGGTTGGCAACCCTATTTCTTGAAAGGAAGGGGAGTCAGCGTGTGTTGTATGACATTCCCCAGGATGGGAAGCCAAAGTTCTCCCAGTCTGTTTCCTGCCAAGGCTAGACTTGACGGGCCTTTAGTCTGATCCAGCATGGCTCTTCTTGTGTTCTCTTTTTCCTTCTGTATTCAGGATGCATGAATGTTGTGGCCGGCGAGGAAGAAACTGCTCGAGGGGAGGTAGCCGTGTGAAGCAGGTGAGGAGAAATGTCTGTATCTGGATGTGCCTCTCTTCAGCGGGCCTGGATTTGTAATTGCCGCTATCTTCATAAGGGATTAAGCGTGGCGGTGGGTGAACGCGCTGCACCGGCGGATGTGTGAGCAGGAAAGGGGGTCTGAAATAGCCTTGCGAAGATTGTGTTAGATCAAGTCCCAGTGTCGAGATGTCTACAAAGTGAAACATGGGGGGATTTTTAATAAGCTTTGGGGGTTAGCAGCAATTGTAAAAGAGACACAGAACCTGCGGGTGGGGAACAAGAGAGGCAATTGACAAGGGACCCCTGTACAATGGTTAGGGTTGCCAACCTCCAGGTACTAGCTGGAGATTTCCTGCTATTACAACTGATCTCCAGCCGATAGAGATCAGTTCCCCTGGAGAAAATGGCTGCTTTGGCAATTGGACTCTATGGCATTGAAGCCCCTCCCCTCCCCAAACCTCGCCCTCCTCAGGCTCCGCCACCAAAACCTCCCACCGGGGGCAAAGAGGGACCTGGCAACCCTTTATCTACGGCTGTACTCTTTTAAAATGTCATTAAGTTTGCTTTTCCCAAGGATGAAATGGATCTTAGGGTAGGGATAGAGGAAGTAATGGAACACAATGACTCAGTGGGCACACATCCCAACTGGAACATTTATCCTATGTTTTTGCTGTGGCTCAGTGGTAGAGCGTCTGCTTGGCATGCAGAAGGTCCCAGGTTCAATCCCCGGCATCTCCAGTTAAAGGGGCTAGGCAAGTAAGTGATGTGAAAGACCTCTGCCTGAGACCCTGGAGAGCCACTGCCTGTCTGAGTAGACAATACTAACTTTGATGGACCGAGGGTCTGATTCAGTAGAAAACAGCTTCATGTGGTCATGTGTTCAGCATCCTCTCTCACTGGTGTTTTTCTGTACAACATCCTCTCTCAATGACAGTGTTACTGCCACCACCACCCTTCCCCAGTTTGGACTGATAAAAAACATTGTGAAATGGTTTGATTTGAAAGTTCTCCTTTGTTTTATGGTTCCTCCACACTTGGGACAAAACAGCGCTCCGTCCTCCCTCCCCCCCAACCATATTAATGACATTCGATAGCATTATTGCTGTTCAGATTGATGCCTGTTTTTGTCAATAGCACATAAATGTCACAACAGCGGCATAAAATGAACAAATGGCAACGGTAAATTTGCCCAAGAAAATAGGTGGCCTCAAAATGGCCATCCCAATTATGCAGAAAAATTAAAAACAATGGGGGGGAAAAGAATCATAAATCTGGATCACCAATCCCATCACTGGCTCACAGGGCACGTACTGGCTTTATAGTGTGGCGTCAATGACCTACAGCCTCTTGAGAGTCTTGAAGACAGACACCCAAAAGGTTGGCCAAGACCTTCTCTCTATATGAGAGGATTTCTTTCCTAATCTAAAAGCATCCTGGGATGAGACACCTGATTACGCATGTCTACCTGTTCACAGGTAAAACGAACGTACTTGTTGTCTCTCCCCACTTAAGGTAGCCGATTTGGTACCAGCTGTAGCTTTCTCTCTCTCTAATAGCTATGGCCCAGTCTAGTGGGATCTTACCAGTTCTTGGAAGCTAAGCAGGACTGACCCCAGTTAGTAGTTGTGATCGGAGACCACCAAAGAAGTCCAGGATCACCATGTGGAGGCAGGCAATGGCACACCCCCTCTGGTCATCTCTTGCCCTGAAAACCTATGGTGGGGTGGCCAAATCCCAAACCTATTTGCATGTAGTCCTTTTCCATATGTTACAATCATATGTACTGTCAGCCTCCCAGCCATGTATAACAGGGCCATGTGCTGCCTTTGATCTTCCTGATAATGTACGGACACCATGTCATATGGACAAAGGCAACATGCATAGTCACCATGCATGTACAGCTTGGGGATGTATGAAACCTCCCTGAAAAATCTGGTCAATTCATGCATACCAAAGGTGTATGCACATGGTAGACATGCACATTAGTTCTGGCTATGTAACATGGCCATTGTGCATGTCAAGAGGATCATGGGTAGTGCATGGGTAGCTAAAAAGGGAAATGTGATCTTGGGCTGCATTAACAGAAGTATAGTGTCCAGATCACATGAAATGATGGTATAGGTTTACTCTGCTCTGGTTAGACCCCACCTAGAGTACTGTGTTCAGTTTTGGGCACCACAATTAAGAAAGATGTAGATAAGCTAGAATGTGTCCAGAGGAGGGCAACAAAGATGGTGAGGGGTCTGGAGACCAAGTCCTATGAGGAAAGGTTGAAGGAGCTGGGCATGTTTAGCCTGAAAAGGAGAAGACTGAGAGGGGATATGATAACCATCTTCAAGTACTTGAAGGGCTGTCTTATAGAGGAGGGTGCTGAGTTGTTTCCTGTGGCCCCAGAAGGTCGGACCAGAACCAACGGGTTGAAATTAAATCAAAAGAGTTTCCATCTAGACATTAGGAAGAATTTTCTAACAGAGCGGTTCCTCAGTGGAACAGGCTTCCTCGTGAGGTGATGAGCTCTCCTTCCCTGGAGGTTTTTAAGCAAAGGCTAGATGGCCATCTGTCAGCAATGCTGATTCATGAGAGGGAGGCCAGTTCATGAGAGGGAGGGCATCTTGGCCATCTTCTGGGCACTGGAGGTGTGTGGGGGAGGTAGTTGTGAGTTTCCTGTATTGTGCAGGGGGTTGGACTTGATGACCCTGGTGGTCCCTTCCAACTCTTATGATTCTGTGCTCCTGTTACCTGTGTTTGCTGGGTTGTGACATCCGAAAGGGTCTTGTTTCTGAATGCTTTCTTATCATCCATTTTAACGAAGGTTTTAACTCACCCCCAGAGGTGCTGCTAAAATCCCACAATCAGTCAGCAGCCCTTCAGCGCCACATGTTGTTTTTCAATTACCGGCGCTTGCTTTTGTTCCCCTGCCCGCCCCGGTCGGGTCTCGCTGCAGATCAAAACGATAACAGCCGCTTACATGGGAAAGTTAATTTTCTCTTACAGTATCTTGACCAGAGATGTTAGTAGCGGCGCCATTAATTTATTACTGGGTTATCTCTCGCTGCCAGAAACAAGGAGAAACAGATGCTCCCCCCTCCCGCCCCGCCACAATTCCCTTCCAAGTGAGCTCTTTCTTCATAACTTAGCCTTTTATCAGACAAATCAGGCTGGCGATTCCGAGCGGAGGCAACACACTGCGATTTTGCTAGTATTGGATATGAAACCTTGTCCTTCTGTAAGCTGACGCAGCACGAGGAAAAAGGAAAGCGTCCTGTAGATTCCACCTTGAACGGCAGTCCTGATGGTTCAACCCCTCTCGTGCCTCATTCAAAAGCACCTTTATTGCCAGTCATCTGACATCATGTTCGGCGTACTTTTCAGGGCCTGGTTTTGCTCAGCGACTCTGGGAGGGGGACTGCATGCTCTCTTCCTGCACAAAGGATCAAGGCTTTTCTAGCCCAGCACCCAATGCCAAAATCTCTTTTGAACCCCACACTGTGCTTTGGTCTTCTGTCGGGTTCTAAGACCAGTTTCAAATCCGGCCCTCGCCACCAAGAAGTGTGTTCTTCCTTCACATTTCTATCCTCCTCCTTTCCTCCGATGCACCGAAGGAAGCGTCGACTTCCTACAACCATCCTGGGAAGCATTTTGGGATGCGAGAAAAAAAGGCTCCGGTGATGTTCAATGAATTTCACAGATGTGGCATTTACCGCAGATGTGGGAAGCATCCAGGTTGTGTGCTCAGTCATAAACCCGTTGCCACTGTGAATTAGGGTTGCCAGTCACCCAGTGGGGCCTAGAGATCTCCCAAAATGACAACCAATCTCCAGAATACAGAGATGTTCCCCTGGAGAAAACGGCTGCTTTGGAAGGTGGATTCTATGGCATCATGTTCTGCGAAGATCCCTCCCCAAACCTTGACCGCCCCAGGATCCACCCCCCAAATCTCCAGGAATGTCCTTACCCAGAGTTGGCAATCCTAGCTATGAGACGCACTCTGAGATTGGAGCTGAGAGGGTGAAGCGCTGCTTCTGCTGCCTTTCTTGAGCATATGTTTTGCTGGTGCCACAACCAGTTCCCCATCATCCTTTGCTCTTCCCCACCTATCGAAGTAACAAGGCACTGTGGCAGGCGTAGGGTTGCCGGGTCCCTCTTCACCACCGGTGGGAGGTTTTTGGAGCAGAGCCTGAGGAAGGTGGGGTTTGGGGAGGGGAGGGACTTCAATGCCTTAGAGTCCAATTGCCAAAGCAGCCATTTTCTCCGGGGGATCTGGCCTCCATCGGCTGGAGATCAGTTGTAATAGCAGGAGATCTCCAGCTAGTACCTGGAGGTTGGTAACCCTATCTTTGAGGCCCAGCAAAGCTGATGCAAGAAGGCCAGGCGTCGGGTTGGGCTGCGGCTCAGCTGCAGCGGGGGAGACCCCGGCAACAGATCGATCATCCCTTTCTGCCAAGATGTTGGAGGCCACAGCTCCGTCACCGAGACTTTTGTCAGTATGCGACAACAGATAGAAATCAAAATAATTGTTTTCCAATGACATTATTGGAGGAAATTTTAAAGTCAATTATGCATAATTTATGTATGTTTTTCCCCAACACTCATCTGAAATAATTTACAATGCACTTTTTTCATATACAAAAGAGGGGAAAAAATGCTTGAAGTATAATTTTAATAGCCGTGTAATTTTGGACGTTATCATTAAAATTAATGCCACCCTTAATGTTCTACGTGTGCTGAGAGTCCTGATCAGCCTCTCTTTCCCCTCTGCTTCCCTCTATATCATTACTAATAGAACATTTTAATGGCCGTGATTTCCATCATTCAGTAAAAGGGATCCTAAATATAGGCAGAATACGTATTTCATCAGAGTGTATGGCCACTCTCCCCTAAATTATTCAGCCCCAGAGATTAAAAATACCCGAGGCTGGAAAAGAATCCCAAAACCAGAGGATGAAAAATGGCACATGAGCCTCTTTGAACAAAACAACTTTTCACTGCTTTACATTTAAAAGCTACCCCTGGTGGATTCCAGGTGCAGAAGAGAGAGAGAGAAACTGGCTTAAAAGAACCAGTGAAAATTATTCACACAAGCAGGGTTGGAGGATCTCCTTTACCCTGGCTGGCAAATGGCTAGGAAGAAAAAAATGACTGTTTTTTGACACCTCAGAACCAGTTGCCTGAATTTTTTTTTCCACATTAGATGGCATTTTGTTGTCTTCTTATGTGAACTTTGCAATGTTTTCCTATGGGGAATGGGGGCAACCCCTTTGGGACCCCACAAAATTGGACGCCCTGACCCAATCTTCACCAAACTTTGGGGTCCATGCAAGTAGAGTTCCTTCAACCTACCTTGACAGCTTTACAGCTCCATCTGTAAAAACGCCCCCATAGGAGCTTTGAAATCCCCCCCAGACTACAATGGTTTATGAATTTTTTCAGTAAACCTGGAAATAAGCCAAATACCAATATTTACCGGTATGGGTATTCGGCTTATTTCGGGTTTACTGAAAAAAACCTGGTCTAATAAACCCAAAATTTACTCCCCGCTTTTTTGTGCGGTTTTTACCCACCGTGCACCTTTCTTCTGACAACATCTTAATTTTTCTGGCCTTCATAGTGCAACTTAGGTTTGATACTGACCATCCCCCCATCTGTGCGGCCCTCTCTCATGGCAAAGCCCCAGCTTTCTCCAGCAGCAATAAAACATCATCTTTCCAACTTCCGAAGAGGAGAAATCACGTCTTCGTCCTCTGGGTGACTTTTTCTTTCCTTCTACCACTTCTCTTTCAACATTCTTTCCCTGCCCATTTCATCACGTCCCCCCACCCCAGGTAAGCAAAAGCGTGTGAAAAAAAGTGTTATATTTTTAGAGGCAGAGAGAAGTAAAGGAGTGCAGGAAAGCTTGCAATCCCTGCCAAATCAAATTGGCATTTCCAGACAAACATCTCTCCGTAAACTAGAACCGACATCTGCCCGTTGTTAAAAAATCCATGGCTGGAGAATACAAAATCTCACAGACAGGATTGCTGTAAGCAGCAGGCACCGGAGAAAAAAAGGGGAAGAGCTGCCGAAGCTTGAATAATTCACAGCAGGGCAGAAAAAAAAATGAAACAGTTTGGGAATCTATGGTTGTCACACATCTATCACCCTCACATTTCTAGCTGCAGAATCTGTCATTCTGTCTAGCAATCATTATTCTTCTCTGGTTTTGCCTTCTTTTTGATAGAAACTAGCAATTTGGGTGGGATAGAAATTCCCCCACCCAGTGGTACAAATAGACACCTTGTTTTAATCCTGTCTGATACCCTTGTTTCCTTTAAAAAAATTATAGCATATTACATACACGGATTGGCAACGCAACTCAGATGTCCATCACCCACGAAGAAGAAGAAATAATCATACGATCTGTCAAAATTTACTTACTTTATTTATACCCCACCTTTCTTCCCGGTGGGGACCAAAACACCCTACATAGTTCTCCGTTTTATCCTCACAACAACCCTGTGAGGTGGGCTAGTTGAAGAGTGAGTGACTGGCCCAAGGTCACCCAATGAGCTTTCATGGCAGAGTGGGGATTTGAACCTGGGTCTCCCAGATCTCAGTCTGACACTGTAACCTCTAAACAACACCTGCTCCATAGTATTGCAGATAGGGGACTAAGCTGCCTACCTAAGGGACTTTTGGTGAGTTCTGAGCTTTCTAGGGTCCCAGCTCCCATGTGCCCCCCTAACTGTACAGTGTCTGATTAGCAAGTTTATATGAAGCCACTTTATACTGAGTCAGACCGCCGGTCTATCAAGGTCAGTATTGCCTACTTTGACTGGCAGTGGCTCTCCAGGGTCTCAAGTCGAAGCCTTTCCCATAGCCTACCACTTAATTCTTTAAACTAGAAGTGTTGGACTCGGGGATCGAATTTGGGACCTTCCAGCTGCAAAGCAGATGCACTACCACCAAGCCACAGCCCCATCCCCACATCGCAAGGGAAAAGAGCAGCGCTCCATTCTCCAGCGGCAGAGTTTCCCAAGCTTTCTGATCGATCGGAGGGTTCTGCCTCATTTGCCAGTGCCTACATTAGCACTGAAAACTTGGAAGAAGTTGGAAGCAGAAAGCAAAGTACGCTGGGGAAAGAAAAGTACTCTCCAAATGGCAGGGGAAAAAAAAGAGAGTGTCAAAACAGCCAAGGACCGGCGCTGCAATTAATTGCTCTCCTACATCTCTTTTAAATTCTACTGTGTGAATTGCGATGTGCATCTTTGCCAGAGTGTCTTGGAAGGCTCGGCTATTAGCCAAGTGTTTTCTGAATAGTTGATACCTAGACTTTGGGACCCAGGGATATTTGATTTCTGTTTGTAGCATCTGCCCTGACCTGGATGGCGCTGGATAGCGCCATCTCATCCAAGTTCAGAAGCTAAGCAGGGTTGGTCATAACTAGTACCTGGATGGGAGACCTCCAAGGAATACCAGGGTCATGACATGGAGGCGAGCAATGAAGAAGAGTTGGTTTTTATATGCTGACTTTCTCTACCACTTAAGGAAGAATCAAACCGGCTTACAATCACCTGCCCTTCCCCTCCCCACAACAGACACCACGTGAGGTAGGTGGGGCTGAGGGAGCTCTAAGAGTGCTGTAACTTGCCCATGGTCACCCAGCTGGCTTCGTGTGTAGGAGTGGGGAAACCAACCCTGTTCACCATATTAGCCTCTGCTGCTCATGTGGAGGTGTGGGGAATCAAACCCGGTTCTCCAGATTAGAGTCCACTGCTCCAAACCACCGCTCTTAACCACTACACCACACTGGCTCTCACAATGGCAAAACACCTCTGTAAGTGTCTTGTCTAGAAAACCCTACGGGGTCGCCATAAGTCAGCCGTGACTTGATGGCACTTTACATGCACACATGTGGCAGCTAGCTGGAAAAATGGAGGAACCCTACATATTTCTTCATTTGTAATTCTGTCATATTGTACAGAATTCAACATCTTCTTTCAGAATGGAATCTGCCAAAATCTATCCTGCTTAAGGCTGAGGCTAGGGTTGTCATCTCCGGGTTGGGAAATACCTGGAGGTTTTTGGGGCAGAGCCTGAGGAGGGCGGGGTTTGGGGAGGGGAGGGACTTCAATGCCATAGAGTCCAATTGCCAAAGTGGCCATTTTCTCCAGGTGAACTGATCTCTATTGGCTAGAGGGGTGCCTGCAGGTATTCTGCCTCTGGACATGGATGTTCCATGCTGAGGCTGAAAGTAGGGTTGCCAGCTCCAGGTTGAGAAATACCTGGATATTTTTGGGGTGGAGTCTGAGGAGGGTGGGGTTCGGGGAGGGGAGGGACCAATGCCATAGAATCCAATTGCCAAAGCGGCCATTTTCTCCCGGTTAATTGCTTTCTATCAGCTGGCGATCAGTTGTAATGGCAGGAGATCTCCAGCTAGTGCCTGGAGGTTGGCAACCCTATCTGAAAGCCATTGACTGATTCTCCATTATCAATCTGTCCTTATCCATTTCCATATCATTTCTCACTCAGTGAAAATCCAGCTCTGCCTTTAAGCTTGACGGGAGGACCAAAGGTCGCATGATTAATGTAGTAAGGGATCTTCTGAAAAGCCAGATCAAAGATAGAGCTTTGTAAGATAATTTTAAGATGGGGATTCAAAGCCAGCTCTTCTCTTCCTTTTCTCAACAATCTTCTGATTTATAAGGGATCGCCATGGCTCACCCCCCCCAAGGAAATGGAAGAGATTATCTCTTTAAAGGTATTCACAAAACACACACTCATGCACACTGCTAGGAATTTATTGATGCCGTATCCCAGTATTTCAATTACTCTGCTAAGATGACTTACCTCGCTTTCTAAATTATTTAAAATGTGTTTTTCTATAAAACTGCCACTATTCATTTGGTGCGGGGATATTGAAGCTTATAGGGATGAGAAGGAGTAAAAAGCAAGCAAAAAAATTAAAAATTAAAGGACAAATAACCAACCAGGTTTAGGTCAATTGGTTTGCATTGGGGGAAACGGAACTTACAAAGCCTTTTGCAGTGCCCATATTGGAGGGGGGGGGGGCATGCCTCAGCTGCATCATCTTGGGCAGTGAGATAAACAGTTCCTTCCTCAGACTGTTTCCATTAAGCATAGCAGTACCAAGGGAGGGGAAGCTGAAATACCTTCTGCACATGCTCCATGGTGCCAATCTAGAGCAGGAAGCCCACATGTAAGAACTGAGGACCACACACAAGTCATGTGTGACAATGAAACTATTCAGAGGTTGGGTTTGTGGTCCCCACTACCTGGGAACGTTTGTGGAAATTGACATAAACGTTTTATGTAGTCATTATTTTTATTTTGTAAGCCGCCTCGGGCAGGTTCCCTGGAAAGGCAGTGAAATTTCTCCCCTAAAATAAGTAATTAATAAATGCATTTTAGTGAAGTTAATAGGTAAAAAAGGTAAAGGTCCCCTGTGCAAGGACCGGGTCATTCCTGACCCATGGAGTGACGTCACATACCGACGTTTACTAGGCAGACTTTGTTTTACGGGGTGGTTCGCCAGTGCCTTCCCCAGTCATCTTCCCTTTACCCCCATCAAGCTGGGGACTCATTTTACCGACCTTGGAAGGATGGAAGGCTGAGTCAACTTTGAGCTGGCTATTTGAAACCAACTTCCGTTGAGATCGAACTCAGGTTGTGAGCAGAGCTTGGACTGCAGCACTGCAGCTTACCACTCTGTGCCACGGATTAATAGCTAGTTGTTTTTGCATGTTATTAATTTTTGCTACCCATCTCGGCTCCAGACTGTGTCTGGAGAAAGGTGGAGGATATACCTCAATTCAACCATCAGTAATAAGTATGGACCGAGATGAAGCGACTGGGACCTGAAAAATCAGCATCTCTCAACAGTGTATCCCCAACATCTCTCCAAAAGGCAAAATCAGAACAAAATGAAAACCTGGGATGGATACCAGAACATCAAAATTATCCTTGCTATTTATTTATTTGTTTGTTTGTTTAAACTTCTATCCCACCTTCAATCACTGGCCAAGGCCGGGCTCAAGGCAGCAAACAATGAGATATAAAATACAATAAAATCGTAACACAGAAGTAAAAGAAATTAAGCATCCCCATAAAATCTTCAATTTTGAATAATCGACAAACAACAAATAGATGTATAATAGAACACTTGCCATATACTGTGGCGTCACCACATGTATTTCACTGCTTATTATAAGACTGGAGAGAACAATAATTCTAGGAAAAGTGGAAGGAAGCAGGAAAAGAGGAAGACCCAACGTGAGATGGATGGACTCTATAAAGGAAGCCATGGCCCTCAGTTTGCAAGACCTGAGCAAGGCTGTTAACGATAGGTCAATTTGGAGGTCATTAATTCATAGGGTCACCATGAGTCGGAAGCAACTTGATGACACTTAACACACACACATATATCAGAGTGGTGAAATGCAACATTCACCAATTTAATAAGCACATTTTTATAAGAGTAAGAAATGCATTTAGCAGGCTGACAACGCAAGCCCATGCAGAATTCCACCAGTCTAAGCCCATTGAAACGAATGGACTTAGACTGGAGTAACTCTCCTTAGGACTGCACTGTTAATAGTCCAGACTAGCTTGTCAGGACTCAGAAGCGAAGCAGGAACAGCCCTGGTTAGAACTCGGATGGGAGACCACCAAGGAAGATGCTAGGCAGAGGCAGGAAATGGCAAACCATCTCTGCTTATCTCTTGCCTTGAAAACCCCAAGAGGGGTCACCATGAGTTGGTTGCGATTTGACAGCGCTTACCGTAATTATTGTTATTGAGAAATGCATTTGCTTCCATTGTTTGCAAGCGTTTTTGCAGTTTTTAACACAAAAGAGCTTTTTTCTGCATTGTACTTCAGTAGTATAAAGAAACATCCCACCGATCACAAGTAACCAGGCCCTGGCCTAGACGATGCTCTTCAGCCTCCCCCCCCCCTTTGTTTTTCTTCCACAGGGCCCTGTGGTTTTTGATGCTTGTTGCTCCCCCAGGCTTGGAGGCTCCATCAGCTATCAATGCTGAGATAAGTCCAGAGATGAGAAATCTGGGAGCAGTAAATTTCTTTCCCATCCCAGCACCACTCATAAAAAGTTTTCAGATACTGTGTCAATTCTAGAACATTGAGGGCTTAAGATATTTTATATGGTAGGAAAGGCTGGTTTCCCCCAGTTTTTATTTCCGTGGTCCTCTTGGGGTGTCAATGAACTGCCTTGACCCCACCAGATTCTAAACAAGACACTGGTGTTAAAGGATCTCCAAGTCAATCCATCACAGCACAAGTCCTCCCCACCCCAGTTTTTAGAGCCTGTTCAGAGCCATCATTTCTTCTAAGAGCTGCTATTTCGTCCTCTTTTTTGGACAGATCACATGGATACCACAGGAACACACAAGCTGCTTTATACTGAATCAGACCCTTGGTCCATCAAAGTCAGTATTGCCTACTCAGACTGGCAGCGGTTCTCCAGGGTCTCAGGAAGAGGTCTTTCACATCGCCTGCTTGCCTAGTCCCTTTAACTGGAGATGCTGGGGATTGAACCTGGGACCTTCTGCATGCCAAGCAGATGCTCTGCCACTGAGCCACAACCTCTTCCTACCCCTTCCCAGCCCAAACAGGAATCAACACTACAAGCAGGAGAAGGTCACCATGCCGCCTAGCCAATTGGCTTTGGGCTATGTGGTGATGTCACAGAGGGCAGAATAAGTGAGCTTCTCTGCTAGGAGAGAAGAAAAAGCAATTGTCAAATAGGAGGACCATTTTTCAACATAGTCCGCGCGACATTTGTGAAACGCGCCAATGGATTTGACTCTGTACCAGCACTAAACGTTTGAGTTGTGAAATAGGAAGAATTGAAGGAAAAGTGAGGTCTAGTTGAGATGCAAGTCCAACCTCACCTATGAATTAGTGTTACTATGGAAAAAGGGTCCCTCCCCCCAAAAAAACCTACATTTTAAAGATATAGCCATTGATTCCTTAAAATTCTTTTTTTCTTTTAAAAGAGGCAATTCTCTTTCATCTCTCTTTCATCTCTCTTTGTAGAGATGTACCCTTTTTAACTTCATTTTTCAGATATTGTTTTCCAGATACTGAAAACTTTGATGTACCCTTTTCTAACATCAGTATTTGCCATTCTTCTATTGCACATGGTGGAGCTCTAGTGGGGGAATAGGGAGGCAAGGGGAGACGTTGCCTGCCTCTGAGCATCTACTGAGTGAAATCCAGAAATTTAGTAAAAACCTCTTTTCCTGCCCCTCCTATCTTTGAATATCGTTTGGGCCAAAACGGAATTGATTAGGGACTGACTCCAAATTCCTAAAAACAAAAAGGGGGAAAGCATCAGAATTGTTGGATTTCAGGGATAAATTGGGTAAAGAGGAATTAAGAGAATTTCTCTTAATGACACTACTATGAATTATTTTGTGTGCCCTTGGAGAAGAGATTATCTCACTGCCTTAGAATAGAATCATGGAATCATAGAATCATAGAGTTGGAAGGGACCACTAGGGCCATCTAGTCCAACCCTCTGCACAATGCAGGAAATTCACAACTAGCTTCCCCCCCACATACCCTCCAGTGACCCCTACTCCATGCCCTGAAGATGGCCAAAAACCTCCTCCAGGATCCCTAGCCAATCTGGCCTGGAGGACAATTGCTTCCTGACCCCAAAGTGGTGATCGGCACTACCCTGGGCATGCAAAAAAGGGCCATGAGAGCCAAGCACTGAAGCCAAACCTTCCTGCTCTCTCTCTCTCTCATGATCTGCCTAAGGTCATAGAATCAACATTTCTGACATATGGCCATCTAGCTTCTGCTTAAAAACCTCTAAGGAAGGAGAGCTCACCACCTCCCAAGGAAGCCTGTTCCACTGAGGAACCTCTTTAATTGCTAGAAAGTTCTTCCTAATAATGTTTAGCTGGAAACTCTTTTGATTTAATTTCAACCCATTGGTTCTGGTCCGACCTCGGTTCTCCATCTATAAAATGGGAATAATAAAGACAGCAAAGCAGCTTGCAAATTAAAAATCTCATACCAGCAAACTACTAATAGTAGGGTTTTCCCTTAACACATAAGATAAACCTCCTTATCTGTCCCATCGCAGGATTTATAATAAGGGATATTGCATGCCCTCTTTTGGACGTTGCATTTATATCACTGGCCATTGCCTCCGGAATAACAAGCCCGGAGCCTATCTGGCAGCAATATCAGTCCCCCATTTCTTTCCCGATAAAGGCTCAGGAAACACAAAGACGCTGTTGCGGATCTGAGAGGGTCTGAGCTGAGCCAAGAGATCATTAGAGCGATTTCTGGATTTCAGCCGCGGCAGGTGGGGGAAGGTCATTGGTGTTATCCGCACCAGCTGGATAAGCTGCCAGCATTCACCTCCTCAGAGTGAAATCTTCCCGGAGGTCAAAGCCTGAATTGAATCTGCTGTAAGGTCATGGAAGAAAGAAAGCCTTTCTGAAGCAGAAGAAAACCCCAGACATCTCAATCTTGCAAACTTTAGGGTTTGCCGGTAGCTACCGTAAAACTTTCAGACCCGTAGCTAGAAATCGGAGTTGCGGACAAAACTTCATAATGGGATCGAATGTAGAACAAAACTTTTAAACGAGGCAGTGTGGAACAGTCAGAGGCTGAACTGCTGTGATGTCATAGAATGTTTGCCGACATTCACATATGGTGGTGAAAGGACACACGAAGCTGCCTTATACTGAATCAGACCCTTGGTCCATCAAACTCAGTATTGTCTACTCAGACTGGCAGCGACTCTCCAGGGTCTCGGGTAAAGGTCTTTCACATCGCCTACTTGCCTAGTCCCTTTAACTGGAGATGCCAGGGATTGAACCTGGGACCTTCTGCATGCCAAGCAGATGCTCTACCACTGAGCCACAGCCCCATCTTATGCCATCTTATGAAGAGTGACTCCAGTCAAAACCTGTTGAAATCAATTGGCTTTGAGTGGAGTAACTCTCCATAGGATTACGCTGCTCATTTGCAAGGGTACATTATTCCTTTACCTCTTGCAGTATACACAGATATCAGGCCTCAGCAAATTAGGAAGTTTCTAATCTACGACGTGAGCTCTTTGAATAAGAGTGTTGTTCAGCGCTGGAGGCACGTAGCACTTCTAAAGTTGCTCTCTCTCTCCCCCCCACTTTAACTTACTCACCTAAATCTCTAAAAATATTTCCCTGATTCATCAGGCTGTTGAAAGCAATGCCGGGAAGAATCCAGGCAGCCGCTTCTATGTATCGCTGTGTTGTATTCCTCCGGATCATGCTGTCACTCCTCGACACATCCAATTATTATATACATATCCATGTATTATTAAATGTGTGAAAATGGGTGGCTCCCCGGGAGCATTCAAACCGACGCAGGGATGAGCTGCTACAACCATTTTTGTCACTTCGTTCCGTACGCTGTCCTTTTCTGGCCTGCTTGGTTTTTCATCGGTATCCTTGATGATTCCTACAGCTGCATCCAGTTCTGGGTGCCACATTTTAAGAAGGCTGAAATCATAGAAACAGAGTTGGTGGGGACCTCCAGGGTCGTCTAGTCCAACCCCCTGCACAAGGCAGGAAATTCACAACTACCTCCCCCCTCCCACACCTCCCGTGACCCACCTACTCCATGCCCAGAAGATGGCCACCACCACCACCCCAATCTGGTGTGGAGGATGACTGGCAATGGCCTGGGCATGTAAGAGAGGGCTCTCTCTCTCTCTCTCTCTCTCTCTCTCTCTCTCTCTCTCTCTCTATATATATATATATATATATATATATATATATATATCTGGAGGAGTGGGGGAATCAAACCTGGTTCTCCAGTTGGCTCTTAGATTAGAGTCCACTACTCCTAACCACTACACCACCCTGTACTGTGGATGATTCACATTTTCAATGTACACTTGGCCTTTCAATGGCATTTTGCTTGCTTCCCCATGCAACAGTCTTCCTAAAAACCTGGAATAAGTCCAAAGAGAGGTTATTTTTGAAAAAACAAGCAAACAAGTGCAGTCTTTGGATTTTTCTGAGCAATTTCAAAATTTACAGATCAGAAATCTTGCTTTTCCTATAGCTTTGAAACAGTGCCTGAAGGCAAAGGACTGTAGAGAGATGGCAATGCAAAAACATCATTTTGAAGATGAAGGGAATCATCTTCAGCTTATATTGGACATGACGGTTAAAGGTGATCCTCAAAAAAACCATTAAGTAATGTGCAGAAAAAGCAAGGGGGGAAAACCAGTCTCGTGTTCTCACTTAATTTCAATTAAAATCACTCTGAAGGCCGCAGATATTACCATGATCCACAAGGAGGTTTAAAACGTAGAGAAGGACAGATTTTTTTAAGGTTCTCACATGGGCCCATCGGCACCAAATCTGTTGGAAGAAAACAGGAGTATTATGGTCCTCAGGAAGAGCCCTTTATCAGAGCAAGAGTTCAGTTTCACCTTAAAGACTAACAAAATTTCTGGCAGGGTGTGAGCTTTCATGAGCCGCAGCTCACTTCTTTGGATACAGCTAGAATGTGATTCCATCTATCCTTAAGTAGAGAAGAGTGAATTAGACACACAATGGCAATGTGAATGTTAAAAGCAAGTAAATAACATTAGCAAGTGTCATTGGATTAAGTGTGATATGCAGAGGGGTAGTAGACATGGAGAAATTAGCTTTGGTAATGAGACAGGAATCCCACATCTCTATTCAGTCCAGGAGAACACATTGTCTTGAGCTTCATTATTCATTGTAATAGCAGAGAGAAAGAGAGAAACTTGCACTGTACATTGGATTTATTTTCCAGGTCCTGCCACTGAAGGCCCTAGTTCTTACTGCTCAGATAAACTGCTCTTGCTCAGAAGGTGTTGTTTGAAGCAGGGGGGGGGGGTCCAGCTATCCGGGCTTTGCCTGTTTCCCTAATGTACATCTCCCATTGCTGAATCTGTGGACAGCTCCCTGCTGAGAGGGGCCAGCTGTCCACGCCCTTGCCTGCTTCCTTATGGATCTCTCCCACTGCTGAATCTTTGGACAGCTCCCTGCTGAGAGGGGCCAGCTATCCACACCCTTGCCTCCCTCCTTATGGATCTCTCCCACTGCTGAATCTAGGGACAGCTCCCTGCTGAGAGGGGCCAGCTATCCACACCCTTGCCTGCCTCCTTATGGACCCCTCCTACTGCTGAATTTGTGGACAACTCCAAATCCGATCCACCTCGCCTGACCACTGTGCCCCTTGCCAGCCAAGTGAAAAATGGGACAGTGCCCCCACCACAATCCTCTGATACGGACAATTCTTTCAATAGTTGAACTGATATAGAATGGGGGTGAATAAAAGTCAGCTTGCCCACAGACATGGAGAAATCTAGAGGGGTGAACTGTGTCACCCTGGGTAATCCTAGCAACCGCTGCATACCTTGTGTCAAGAATTGGGAAGGGTTGTTGGAGACTGGAATTATAGACAGATTAAGACATGCAGCTCCGAAGATCAGCACAAGGGCTCCAGAGAATGCGAGTGTTGTGTGTGTGTGTGTGTGTTCAACGCCATCACTTCTAACTCATGGTGACCCTATGAATTGTGCATGTTAAGTGCCATCAAATCGCTTCCAAATCATGGCGACTCTATGAATTGTGCGTGTTAAGTGCCGTCAAGTCGCTTCCAACTCATGGCAACCCTATGAATCAATGTCCTCCAACATGTCCTATCAATAACAGCCTTGCTCAGGTCTTGCAAACTGAGGGCCGTGGCTTCCTTGATTGAGTCCATCCATCTCTTTTCCTGCTGCCTTCAACTTTACCTTTCTGGAATAACACAACACTTAAAATATAGCTTGGCACATAGGTAGCCTTGGTTACCTACAAGAGCATACAGAGGCAAAGCTTTGTTTGCTACTGCCTTTTATTCAAAACCATGCTCATTGTGTGCACTGATTGTTTCAAGTACTACAGGGTGAGTCACACCCTCTCAGCCCCACCTACCTCACAAGGTGTCTGTTGTGGGGAGAGGAAGGGAAGGGGATTGTAAGCTGATTTGATTCTTCCTTAAGTGGTAGAGAAAATTGGCATATAAAAACCAACTCTTCTTCTTCTCCTTCTTCTCCTCCTCCTCCTTCTGGCTAGCAAGTCTTCTTGATGAAAGCCCACCTTGTGTATGAGAGGCAGGCCCAGAAATTTGGGTGGCCCTAAGTCTACCCCAAGATGGGCATCAATGTAAAACCTCAATAAGACAGCCTCTATACCATTATTTTTATTTTATTCTTAAGTGTAAGGATGTGTCACTGGCCACCAAGATCAAGTTAATTCATGCCATAGTAGTCTCTATTACTATGTATGAGTACTTGCAGGGGAGACCACCAAAGAAAGCTTTGCAGAGGAAAGAAATGGCAAATCACCTTTGCTTCTCACTTGCTTCAAAAACTCCTTGCTGGGATCATCATAAATTGGTTTGACTTGATGGCACATATGTATATACATAAAAAAGCCAGAAACTGTATAAAAATGAAAAGTGAAAAATTAGGAAAGAGGGCTAGGATTAATCTCCAAGGACCACAACAGATCCCCTGTAGCTATGGCTCTTTTGTGTATAGGGCAAGGGTTAAAAATGGGAAAATCCCTTGCTGGGAAATGTTGCTCATCGCCATAACCCTTTTTGTACCTTCCTTCAAAATTTCTCAGCTTCTTTGTCAAACCGAAAACCTGCCGATGAGCTCTGAATCAAAACTTGGTGTAACTCCAGGGTGGGTGTTGATGTGTTCAGCTCTAGTCTTCCACAGAGAAAATCCATTCGCTGCCTATTTTTTTCATAATTTAATTCTGTCTTTCCTCCAGAGTGTGCATGGTTCACGACCTTCCATTTTAGGACCATGACAACCCTGGCAGTCTGGGCTGAGGCAGAGCACTTGGTCATCTTGTGAGGTTCATGGCTGGCTGGGGTTTTGAACCCAGAACTCCAAAGTCAAGGCGGGACTCTAACCACTACACCACACTGCTCTTTGAGCCATGCCTTCTCCTGCTCTAAGATAGAGAGATATGACTTTTGTTTCCAGGTTCAAGAGCAAGGAAGGAATGGAGACAATCACACACACCCACCTTCCACTGAATCTCTGCCAGCATGGTGTAGTGGTTAAGAATGGTGGTTTGGAGCAGGGGACTCTAATCTGGTGAACCGGGTTGATTTCCCCACTCCTTCACATGAAGTCAGCTGGGTGACCTTGGGTTAGTCACAGCTCTGTTAGCACTCTTTCAGCCCCACCTACCTCACAGAGTGTCTGTTGTGGGGAGGGAAAGGGAAGGTGATTGTAAGCTGGTTGATTCTTCCTTAAGTGGTAAAGAAAGGCAGCATATAAAAACCAACTCCTCCTCCTCCTCCTCCTCCTCCTCCTCCTCCTCCTCCTCTTCTTCTTCTTCTTCTTCTTCTTCTTCTTCTTCTTCTTCTTCTTCTTCTTCCGACAGAAGTCAGAAGCCGAGAGCTGCAAAGCTCAGCTGTCTCATCTTTCTCCTTTGGAGTGCCAAGTACGTTATGAATGAAGATCTTTCCCCCCACTGTTGCCTCCTTCCCCTCCCATAGCTGCCCCTTCCACATATCCTTGGCTGTTTCCAAACCCCAAGAACATACAAGGGCAGGGAGAAAACAAAGCAAACCTTGAGCAAAGATTGAGATCTGTTTCTCATTGCCTCTAACCCAAGGGCATCTGCTCGCTTATACACTGCATTAAACCTTGGTATCTGTTTTGATTGAGCAAGTCGGGAATGCAGTCATCCACAAAAGCAAAACCATGATGATGAGGGAGAAGATTTTTCACCAATTAACCAGATGTGATAGTTCTAGTAGAGTGGGGGGCACAGCCGCAGGGGAAATATAGCGTTGGTGCCTAAGACTGTTGAACCGGCTTCTCTCTCCAGCATCGTATAGTGGTTAAGAGCAGTGGTTTGGAGCAACGGAGTCTTTTAAAGCAGAAGCTAGATGGCCATATGTCAGCAATGCCGATTCTAGGGCCTTAGGCAGATCATGAGTGGGAAGGCACCTTGGCCATCTTCTGGGCATGGAGTAGGGGACCCTGTGAATTTCCTGCATTGTACAGGGAGTTGGACTAGATGACCATGGTGGTCCCTTCCAACTCTATGATTCTATGATCTGGACAACCAGGTTTGATTCCCCACTCCTCCACATGAGCAGCGGAGGCTAATCTGGTAAACTGGATTCCCCCCCCCCACTCCTACACATAAAGCCAGCTGGGTGACCTTGGGCTAGACACAGCACTCTGAGCCTAAACTACCTCACAGGGTGTCTGTTGTGGGAAGGGGAAGGGAAGGTGATTGTAAGCTGGTTGGATTCTTCCTTAAGTCAGCATATAAAATCCTCCTCCTCCTCCTTCTTCTTCTTCCGCCTTCTAACCCCTGGTTGAAAACAAATTCAGGTTGCTTTCTTACTGATGGGGGTGGAGTTGTAGGGATGTATAGCTTGAAGGTAAGTTGGGTAGAATTTTGAGTAAGGGTAGGAAGGGAGAGGATTCTGCTGTCCCTTCTCCCAGTACTCTTAACGCTCTTGGTTGCAGCCTCCAAGGCTGCTTTTCATTCAAACACAAGAATCATCCAGCTGAGCTCATGAAGAGCTTGAGACTATGAAGCAACATTTGAAAGTTCACTCACACAGTCAAAATCCAAAAACTACAACCAAGATGACATTAGTTGTAATTCTTTGCAAACATTTTTTTGGCAATGCATCTCCAAAACACTTTGCTTTGGGCAACACTCAGTAGCTCCTCTGCTAGGGAAGCAGCAGGACACAAAGTGGAGTGTGATGCTGGAGCGAGAACTTGAGGCGCTACGGAAATCAAGCACACCGGGGTCATTGTGGGAAATGAGTGCCGCTTCTGAAAGGGAGTAGACGCCGGCGGAATCACAGGCATTTTTCTCAAATAGCTGTTTTTATTCAATTGCCTGTGAATCTGGAAACTGTTAAACAGATTTGCAGCTCAGCAGCCATCAAGGAAGAAGGAAGGAGCACATTAAGGGGGTCACGAGTATCTGCGTTTTAGAGCATACGGCTCTTTCACCCAGTGTTTGAAAGAGATGGCTGGAGATGCACCCATTCAGACGATCGCATTCGGTGGCCTTTGTCTCTTCATTTAGAGCAGGGGTGTCAAACTCGATAGTTACGAGGGCCGGATAGGACATAAATGTCACTTGGTGGTGGCCGAGCCATGCCTCGCCAGCGCAGATCAAGAGTGGGGTGTGGGTGGCTCGCAAGCCGGATAAGAGCTCTCAAGGGGCCGGATCCGGCCCACGGGCCTTATGCTTGACACCCTTGATTTAGAGCCAGGTGTGGCATGGGAGGGACACAATGAAAACTACTTTAGTGGTTTCTCGTAAGTTTCTTGATTGAACCGATAGCAACGGGGCAGTCTGTGGATGTGTAAATGGTGTAAGGGACAGCCGGTTCTCCCCACGTGCTGTGGGTCACAAATGGAGCTGGGCTCTTTGCTCCATTCTTGTGTTAGTTTGGTCATTGGCAGAAAAAAATATGTGCACAGCAATAGAGGTTGTAAGGTGTATAACAACTTGTAGCTACTACAAAATTATACAAAATAGTAGGACAGGTCTGCCAGCTAGAATCCCGTATCGATATCCCTTCTTTGGACTGTAATCTTGGAATTCAATAACAAACAGATATAACAAACAATACAAATATAACAAACAATACAAATATCCCAAAATAATTGCATATAACTTGTTTAGTGACCAACCTGTATTTAATAGAGGATAATTGCTTCATTTCCAATGATAGCTACAGTAAGTCCCATGTAACCTTGTTGTAAACCTGTCCTACTGTTTTGTATAATTTTGTAGTAGCTCCAAGTTGTTAAATATACACCTTACAACCTCCGTTGCTGTGCACACTTTTTAATGTCTTCTATCAGGTTTCTCCCCCTGATTTTTTCCTGTGCAGTTTGGTCATTGGGACAGATCCATTTGAGGGGAGGCCATGCTTGTGCGCCAGCCTCCCCCATTTTGGGGACCCTCATAAGGGGTCTTGGTGGGGGAGCCATTCGGCCACACATCCAGCTCAGGAGATGTCAGATGGCTGTTGCCACCAGGTGGCATGGGAATCATGTAGTGGAGTGTGCCCATGTGGATTCCCGGGGGTTGCCACACCATGGTTTTCTCCCTGGCAGGTGGGCTGGGGGGACGGGGTAATATCGTGTGGCAGGTGGGTCGCCCGATGTGGGATCTGTCCCCATGCTGCACCAATGCTCTTGTGGCTGTAGTCAACAATCACACTGTGGCCTAACTTTCTCCCCAACCTTGTCTGTGCGGTGGTTCTTCCTCCTCGGTCTCACTCCCTTCTTGCCCCTGGGACCTCAATAGCAATGGGGCAGTTGGAGCATGTGTAAACAGGGTGTAGGGGAGAAGGTTACAGGTACTTCTCCTCGCAAGCTGTGGGTCACAAACAGACAAGAGTTGGTTTGTGTCTGGGAGGCACAAACTTCCTGTTGCGCATGTCATTCAAAGTGTGGCTCAGAGGTAGAGCATCTGCTTGGCCCAGGTTCAATCACCTGCATCTCCAGTTAAAGGAACCAGGCAAGTAGGTGATATGAAAGACCTCTGCCTGAGACCCTGGAGAGCCCTGCTGGTCTGAGCAGACAATACTGATGTTGGTGGACCAAGGGTCTGATTCAGTATAAGGCAGCTTCATGTGTTCATGTGTCCTCCTGTTGTTCCTCAACAAACATGAGAACTATGTAATTTGTCGAAGGACCCTGAGTGTGGACAAAGATGACCCACTGAACTCAGAACTTCCTTTGTGGTGACCGCAGCCGCTCTCTCTGCATGACCTACCTCACAGGGTTGTCATGAAGTGACCTCTCTGTCTGCCACCCTGAGCTTCTAAGCAATGGCTGCAGTTTTGAAAGTGAATAAAATCCATCCATCGGACAATCAACGGATGGCTTTGCAAAACCAGCCGAAAACTGAGTTAAGCAAGGGAGGTGCTTCGAGCTCATATATGATGTTTTCCATTCCATTTGCTCTCTTGCCTCTGAAACACAGTTCAAGAGCAATGCACTGATATTAAATGGATATTCCTGTGAAGCGTAAAAGAAATCAAATAGCTTTTCAATGGCCGGGGCTTGTGAAAAACCTGAGCAATAGGTCCTGCAGGAAAGGACTGCAAAATACAGAATAGTTCTTTTTTTAATTAAGCCCATTTTTATTGGTGAAATGTAGTCGAGTTTCCATGAGCACCCCCGCCCCCAGATGTTCTGCAGATGTAGAAAGTCTGGAGGCCAAAGCCTTGGCAAATCCTCCAGCCTTTGGCCCACAAACAAACACTTCTACCCTAGATTTCTCCCCACTGGGGACCCAAAGCTGCTTACGAGATGTTTCTTCCTCCTTCATTGGATCCTCACAACAACCCTGCGAGGTAGGTTAAGATGAGAGAGAGAGAGTTCACCCTCCAAAGCATCTGTTTTCTCCAGGGGGACTGATCTCTATAGTCTGGAGATGAGCTGTAATTCCAGGGGGGTCTCCAGGTCCAACCTGGAGGTTGGCATCCCTGCGTGGCCCTGATCTGAATTGGGCACCACCCATGTGAGCACCAAGGAGAACCTGCAACTCATGTCTGACTGTTTTTCAGATACATGGTGGGGACCTCAGACCCAACCTGAGTACTCCATCATGTGCGGATCTTCCTCAGTCTAAGCTACCTCGCAAGGTGGTTGTCGTGAGCTTCTTGGATGAGATGAGAAAGGTACTAGAGTGATCCTCTATGTCGCAGCATGCAGAATGGTGATAATGAGAGAACAGTCACCCTTCCTTGAGTTCTGTTGAAGAAGAAGAAGAAGAGTTGGTTTTTATATGCTGACTTTCTCTACCACTTAAGGGAGACTCAAACCGGCTTACAATCACCTTCCCTCCCCCTCCCCACAACAGACACCCTGGGAGGTAGGTGGGGCTGAGAGAGCTGTGACTAGCTCAAGGTCACCCAGCTGGCTTCATGCGTAGGAGTGGGAAAACAAATCCAGTTCACCAGATTAGCCTCCGCCGTTCATGTGGAGGAGTGGGGAATCAAACCCAGTCTCCAAACCACCACTCTTAACCACTACACCACGCTTGAGGGACAGGCCTTTGTTAATGAAGCGGCCGCTATTTCAAAATGGAAGCCTCTTGCTGAGGTAGAGCCATGACCTCAGCCTTTTAAGCTCGATGGCTGCCTTCCCAAAACACCATTAAAATCCTCTCCGAAAAAAAGAACACCTACGAGGAGACCGGCCAATAAACTGTCGCCTCAGCCTTGACAAATGGGTCCTTTTGAGTGCAGGACACCGAAAATGGCAGATCTGGGGGGAATGCTGGAAACGTCGACCGCATCTGGAAGACGCCCCTCGCTGCGTCATGAGAGGTTGGCACAAAGCGGAGGGACACGTAAGACGAAAGGGAGACAAACCATGGCTGGATATCAGCCACTCTCCTGGAACAATCCAACTACTTAGCTAAGTAAAAGATGCTCTTGGCTGGGTGGAAGAAAGTATCACCTCTATGAATCAGGTGGGCCATGGGTTTGCAAGACAGCCGCTGACACCACAGATGATTCATTAAGGGTTGGTTCTCAAGGGCGCACCACCCAAATGCTTTGGCGGGTGACCAGGTGGGGAATGGTGGGAATCAATTAAAATAAATAGGTCATCCCGTGAATATCAGGTGGCATCTCAAGCTGGCAGCTGGAACAGACTGGTGCTGGATATCCTGAATGCTGAAAAGATATATACAAGTTCCTCAGCAGATAAATCAACGTAGAAACGAGTCCTTGGAGGCTGTGGCTCAGTGGTAGAGCATCTGATTTTCATGTGGAAGGTCATGGGTTCAATCCTCCAGCATCTCCTATTAAAAGGACCAATTAATAGGTGATGTGAAAGACTTCTGGCCTGAGACTGTGGAGAGCCGCTACCAGTCTAAGTAGACAATACCTACTTTGATGGACCAGTCGTCTGACTCAGTATAAGGCAGCTTCACATGCTTGTGTGAAGTATAAGGCAGCTTCACATGTTCATGTGAAGCTGGAAAACCATGTGGATACCACAACAGAATTAATATGTCTTTGGAGCACTTTGAGAAGCCCCCTTGGGCATGCAGAAAAATCCAGTTTTAGTGCGAGGATTGCAATATTGGATGGAGTAGAAGGCAGCTTCACGTGTTTGTGTGAAGCTGGAAAACCATGTGCATACCTCAACAAAAAGAATATGTCCTTGGAGAAATTGAGAAGCCCCTTGGGCACGCAGAATAACTTGGTTTTAGCACAAGGACTGAGTTAGCGGATGGAGGAGAAGGCAGCTTCAAGAGTTCATGTGAAGCCGGAAATCCATGCGTGTACCACAACAAAAAGAATATGTCCTTGGAGAACTTGGAGAAGCCCCCTTGGGCATGCAGAACAACTAAGTTTTAGTGCGAGGACTGAGTTCAATCAATCAATACCTTTATTGGTATATTGGTTACAATAGCAATCGAATAAAAGGATATCCAATAAATAAAATATACCACAAGTAAATAAAATTCATTCATGGTAGCCATCAGGTAAGTTACGCTTAGTTCCTCGAATTCACGTGAAGCCGGAAATCCATGCGTAAACCACAACAAAAAAGAATATGCCCTTGGATAACTTTGAGAACCCCCCTTGGGCATGCAGAACAACTCAGTTTTGGTGCAAGGATTGCGTTATTGGATGGAGTATAAGGCAGCTTCATGTGTTTGTGTGAAGCTGGAAAACCATGCGCGTACCACAACTAAAAGAATATGTCCTTGGAGAAACTGAGAAGCCCCCTTGGGCAAACAGAACAACTCGGTTGTAGTGCGAGGACTGAGTTATTGGATGGAGAGTCCTGAGTCAATCTGGCTCTTGGAATCCAGATCTCAAAGCAGGATTAAAATGGGAATCCAGAGCCTCAAAGCAGGATTAAAATGGAAAAGTGATAAGTAGGCAGGAGATGTGCGATTTAACCCCTTCTCGCTTTCACCCTCCCAGCTTCTCCCTTAGCCGGCCTGTTTTGGAACATCCTTGGAAAAGGGAGCTGAGAAAATGGGGTTAAGCGCTTCCCCCTTTTAAATTGCATTGCCCTGCCCTCTCCTATTAATTCGATCTTGTCTGGAGGAGGAGGCTTCTCAGCTCTCTGCCCAGTGCGGTGGTTCTGTGTAGGCGCCCTTCTGTGGGAATCGGCCTCATCGGATCAAGGGGGAATGAACAAACATGTCTACCTCCTTGCTACAAAGGGCAGGCCTGAGAATGGATTTGGTTCTCTCCTCCACCGCGAAAGAGCAGAGAGACTTCATTAACCTACAGTAATTAAGTAAGTGCTCACTTCCCTTCTGCTGTGATTAAAATGTTAACGCTTGCTAAAATTAGACTGCCCAGGGATTGCCACTCTTGACTTTGAACACCCGGGCACTGTTCTTGAAGGACAGATCGGCCTGGCATCTGCTACCCCCAGGTGAGGAATCCAAGTAGCTCAGAGTGGCTGCTTGTCAGGGAACCATCCTTCACCCTCCACCGCCGCTTTCCAAAAGAGACGAGAAGGTGAAGGGCACGCCGGTCCCCGTCCCTGAAGAGCCTCCCTTGAATCAGTTTATCAGCTCCGGCAGCGAGTGCGAGATGTGCCGGAGACTTGCCAACGCCTCCTTGATTAATAAGGCGGGCAATGAAGACCGACAGTTTGCTTTGACCGGCGTAATAGAGTCAGCAATTTCTCTCCGCTGGGCGCGTGGACTTGATGATCTCCCCGCGCAACATTGGACAAAGCAGCCTCTTGGCAGGTGAATTATAACTCTGGCCATGGGAGAGCTGCTCTTCTGAACTCGGGAGTTCATGTTTATTGAAAAATAGAACGCTGCAGATGCTGCTGGGGGTCTGGAAAAGAACGGCTCGTCCGGTAGATAGAGTGGAATGATGTGATACAGTGGAATGATGTGGAATGATTCCCCACTCCTCCACATGAGCGGCGGAGGCTCATCTGGTGAACTGGATTTGTTTCCCCACGACTACACATGAAGCCAGCTGGGTGACCTTGGGCTAGTCACAGCTCTCTTCGAGCTCTCTCAGCCTCACCTACCTCACAGGGTGTCTGTTGTGGGGAGGGTAAGGGAAGGTGATTGTAAGCCAGGTTGAGTCTCCCTTAAGTGGTAGAGAAAGTCGGCACATAAAAAGCAACTCCTCCTCCTCCTCCTCCTCCTTCTTCTTCTTCTTCTTCTTCTTCTTCTTCTTCTTCTTCTTCTTCTTCTTCTTCTTCTTCTTCTTCTTCTTCTTCTTCTTCTTCTTCTTCCCCCCTGAAGGGTGCACATGAACACATGAAGCTGCCTTATACTGAATCAGACCCTCAGTCCATCCAAGTCAGTATTGTCTACTCAGACCGGCAGCGGCTCTCCAGGGTCTCAGGCAGAGGACTTTCCCATCACCTACCTGCCTAGTACCTTTAACTGGAGATGCTGGGGATTGAACCTGGGAAACTTCTTCTGAAACTGTAGCTGGAGAGGAGAAAGGGATGCCAATATTCAAGCCACTATTGGGCGGGGGGGGGGGAGGTTAGGTTTTTTTGTCCATCCTTTCTTGAGGCTGGGATCCTGGTGGTGGTAGTTTTTAAGCAAAATTGACAAGGGTGAGAAACCCTGCACATCCACATGGGTGCACACACATGTGTGTAAAGAGCCATCAAGTCACAGCTGACTTATGGCAACCCCATAGGGTTTTCAAGGCAAGAGATGTTCATGGATGGTTTGCCATTGCCTTCCTCTGCGTAACAAGCCTGGACCTCCTTGGTTGTCTCACCTCCAGTAATTAACCAGGGCTGACCCTACTTTGCTTCCGAGATCTGATGAAATCAGGGAGAACCCCCGTAACAGGAGCAAGATTCATTCATGTCACTCTTCCAGCCCTTTCCTACTTTAGCTGACTTCCTGGTATCTATCAAGAAGCTGGTCTGCTTCCTTGGAGAAAATTAAATACCTCGAATGGCAGACCACAGTGAGAAACAGCAAGGTGAAAGCAAGGGGTTTTATCTTTTTTTTCTTCAGATGCTCTGTTTTTACGTAAGAATACACCCACCTTCCTGTTTTACATGTGATTGGCAAACTCAGATTCACCCCCCCTCCCTGCATTAAAGTTAAAGCCAGTGTGGTGTAGTGGTTAAGAGCAGTGGTTTGGAGCAGTGATCTGGAGAACTGGGTTTGATTCCCTACTCCTCCACATGGAGGAGTCTAATCTGGTGAACTGGGTTGAAGCCAGCTGGTGACCTTGGGCAAGTTACAGCTCTCTTAGAGCTCTCTCAGCCCCATCTCCCTCACAGGGTGTCTGTTGTGGGGAGGTGAAGGGAAGGTGATTGTAAGCCTGTTTGAGTCTCCCTTAAGTGGCAGAGAAAGTCGGCATATAAACACTAATTCTTCTTTTTCTTCTAAAGGACTTGTTTGCCAGAGCTCCAGACTTGCCTGTTAAGCTGTAGAAATTAACTTTTTTTGGGGGGGGGATATGTTTATTTTGCTCTATTAAAGCTATACTTCCTGAGTCCAGGACTTGAGCCAAAACAAATCCCAGTCTGATTTAAGCTTAAAGTGTGCATCCGGGGGGGGGGGGAGTATGTTTTGATGGTTCCTAATGGGAAATATGCACTCACCACTGTACATCCTTGTGCGTTCCACTTTGGTGCATGGCCAAAACAGGGAAAAAAAATACAGTCGTGTTTGTCTGATCATTAACGACGCAAACTTCAAAAAGCATCCCTGCTGCGACAAAAACCTGCTATTCAGCTAGCAACAAATGACTGACTCTGTTGTCGACAGGAGCTAACAGGAGTTTGAAATTGGGTTCATTTTCTGGTTGCGTCGATGCATTGTTAGTTAATTAGGCGATACCTGTTTATCTCTGCAGAGCAAAGAAAGACCATCGAATGTCTTTAACGGCAACAGCCAGACTGCCTCACCGCCTCTGCAACTGCTAACACATGAACACATGAAGCTGCCTTATACTGAATCAGACCCTTGGTCCATCAAAGTCAGTATTGTCTACTCAGACCGGCAGCGGCTCTCCAGGGTCTCAGGCAGGGGTCCTTCACATCACCTACTTGCCTGGTCCCTTTAACTGGAGATGGCGGGGATTGAACCTGGGACCTTCTGCATGCCAAGCAGATGCTCTACCACTGAGCCATGGCCCTTCCTCTCTGGTGCATTTCCTTCTGGCTCAAGTCCCTCTCCGGCTGCTGCCCTGAGGCCTCACCTTTACCACCGACAACCTTCTAGCGCTGGTTGCCTTCCAGCTGCTGCTTTGAGGAGAGGATGTGACCTCACTTCTGGGTGATGCTGTAGGAATTTCCCTGAATCTCTGTGGTAAAGGCCATAGAGACATGGGGGAATTCCTAAAATGTCACAATGGGGGCCATTTTCCAGACATTTTTTTCCTCCCACTCCACAGTCTCTTGAAGGCCAGGGATTGGGGCCAAGGCTGGGGGTTTGCCTGCTACGGGTGGGCAAATGGCAAGAAGAAGAAGAA
This sequence comes from Euleptes europaea, assembly GCF_029931775.1. Lineage (NCBI taxonomy): Eukaryota > Metazoa > Chordata > Lepidosauria > Squamata > Sphaerodactylidae > Euleptes > Euleptes europaea. The sequence goes on along the minus strand of NC_079330.1, from coordinate 13,093,769 downwards.
GAAGAAGAAGAAGAAGAAGAAGAAGAAGAAGAAGAAGAAGAAGAAGAGTTGCTTTTTATATGCTGACTATCTCTACCACTTAAGTAAGAATCAAACCGGCTTACACTCACCTTCCCTTCCCCACAACAGACACCCTTTGAGGTAGGTGGGGCTGAGAAAGTTGTGACTAGCCCAAGGTCACCCAGCTGGTTTCATGTGTAGGAGTGGGAAAACAAATCCAGTTCACCAGATGAGCCTCCGCCGCTCACGCGGAAGAGTAGGGAATCAAACCCGGTCCTCCAGACCACTACTCCACCCTGGCAAGCCAACACAAAGCCAGCCCTTCTCACTATCAGGGGCCTGGTGGAAAGGCTGGAATGAACACCACACATGTCAGATTGAGCTTCTCTGGGTGGTTAGGTTTTACCGTACGTTCATGACTGCTGCGGGAAGGACGGCTGCACGGTACGTACTGCGGCGTCCAGATGACGTACGCTGTTGACATGGCAAGTGGAGCATATAATAATTCCTCTCACCCCTTATTGAAAGATAAAGATCTCAGTGAATGAAATTTTTAAAAAAGGCCCAGGTAATCTCCAGCATGGTGTGTGCAGGAGAGACTGTGGAATACAAATGTCATTGTGTCTTGTCTACAGCATTATAAAGGATGTTGCGTGTTCAGGTGGAAATAAACAACCAGGGAGACAGAGGAAGGTGGGAAGTGACATTTCAGTCCTCTGCAGAAATCACTTATGTGCACAAGGGTAGAATTAGCATCGCTGGAAGAGGAGTGACCAGGATGGCAGAGCTCTTCATTGCTTGGCTTGGCTTTCTCTGCAGGAGAAAATCATAGAGGAAACAGAACACAGGATCCCAGTTTGGGGAGGGGCAGCAGAGAAAGTGTTTGGTTTTGGTATCCCTGCTAAGAATGGTCTGGACTGGCTACTGCGGGAAACAGGATGCTGGAAAAGATGGACCATTGAGGATGCTGGAAAACATGGACCATTGGACTGATTCAATATGCGCCCTGCGGCGCAGAGTGGTAAGCTGCCATACTGCAGTCAAAGCTCTGCTTGCAACCTGAGTTTGATCCCGACAGAAGTCGGTTTCTGGTAGCCAGCTCAAGGTTGACTCAGCCTCCCATCCTTCCGAGGTCGGTAAAACGAGTACCCAGCTTGCTGGGGGTAAAGTGTAGAGGACTGGGGAAAGCAATGACAAACCACCCTGTAAACATAGTCTGCCTAGTAAATGTTGTGATGTGATGTCATGGGTCAGTAATGACCTGGTGCTTGGACAGGGGACTACCTTTACCTGGTCTGATTCAGCTGGGCTCTTCTTATGTTCGGACGTGGGGGCTATATAGGGACAGGGGGCAGGGCTGGATTTGAGGGGGGGAAGGATTGACCCCCCACACCCCTTGCTGTGCCTGAGGTCTTTATTCTCGAGCTCTCACTCTTCTCATATTTGTCTGATGCCTTCAACCTCCAGCGTGGTGTAGTGGTTAAGAGCAGTGGTTTGGAGTGGTGGACTCTGATCTGGGGAACCAGGTTTGATTCCCCACTCCTCCACATGAGTGGCGGAGGCTAATCTGGTGAACTGAATTTGTTTCCCCACTCCTACACACGAAGCCAGCTGGGTGACCTTGGGCTAGTCACAGCTCTCTTAGTGATCGATGAAAACCATTGAGCCGTACCATTAAAACAGAGAAGCCCAAACCCGTCTCTTTGGCTCTTAAGGGCCCTGATAAAGCTGTCTTAAACAGTGCCATTCTACAACCTCACCAGAGGTTAGAAGGAATCAGTGTACCCTTTCCCGGTCCTGTTAACAATCATATGGGTTGCCATTGTACCAAATGTGCCGCATTTTTCTTGCTGTTGAGGATTCTTTCCTTTAAGGTTTATTTTTTTAAACCTCACTTAAATGCCATTGAGAAGCTGTATAGCTGCCATTTTCACGCCATGTGTATGGACGTACAATTTATATGCTATTTATACACCACGGATGCAAAAAAAAACAATGTTGAACAATGCGTTCGTTTTAGTGCAGGAAAGAGAAACAAATGGCTATAGTATTTGTACAATGTACATTATCTGGGCTGATAATATACCTGTAGCATATAATGCTGATATATTGATGCACTAGTAATGTTGAAAAACGCATACATTTTATGGGGAGGTTGTATTTTATTTAGGTACTTTTACCCTGAATTTTTTACCAACGAGGATCCAAAGGGGCTTGCAATTTAAACGAACAAACGGGAAGGGGGGGGGGGGAGAGAAAGGATGATAAACTACATCCAGGGCTGGTCGTAGATCCACGGAGCTGACTCACTCAAGGTTACAGCCAGTGGGCCATAGGTAGGGTTGCCAACCTCCAGGTGGTGGCTGGAGATCTCCCGCTATTACAACTGATCAGACCCTCGGCCTGTCGTAGCCTGCCCTGACTGGCAGCAGCTCTCCAGGGCCTCTCTTCCCCATCACCAACCACCTGATGTTTTTAACCAGAGGTACCAGGAACTGATAGGGTTGCCAACCTCCAGGCGGTGGCTGGAGATCTCCCGCTATTACAAGTGATCTCCAGCCGACACAGGTCAGTTCCTTTGGAGAAAACGGCCGCTTGGGCAATTGGACTTGATGGCATTAAAGCTCCTCCCCTCTCCAAACCCCGCCCTCCTCAGGCTCCACCCCCAAAAGCTCCAGGCATGGCAACCCTATTGAGGACCCCCGTGGAGAAGGAATTGAGAAATCTTGTGGTGCTCCCAATTACATCATTACAAATGCCACTGCACACACCCCAGTTTTTTTTTTGTTAGGTGAGTTGATATAAAATCTGCCCCTGGGCAGTCCCTGTAACCCATAGTATGATCTTCCCCTTTCTTTCCTACCCACAGCCCAGAGAAAGGCCTGTATGATTCAGTCTGTATCAGTGAGGGAAAAGGAGATGAGCAACATGAGCCAGCATGGTGTAGTGGTTAAGAGCGGTGGTTTGGAGCGGGGGACTCTAGTCTGGAGAATCGGGTTTGATTCCCCACTCCTCCACATGAGCGGTGGGTGCTAAATCTGGTGAACTGGGTTGGCTTCCCCACTCCTACACATGAAGCCTGCTGGGTGACCTTGGGCTAGTCACAGCTCTCTCAGCCCCACCTACATCACAGGGTGTCTGCGGTGGGGAGGGGAAGGGAAGGTGATGGTAAGCCAGTTTTATTCTCCCTTTAGTGGTAGAGAAAGTCAGCATAGAAAAACCAATTCTTCTTCTTCAACTTCAGTTTATTTCAATACAAGATGAGCTCCAGGTGAATAAGCGAGCCCATTCACCACAAAAGGGAGGCCTTTTGTTGCCATGACTAACATTATTGTTGAAAAGCTGAATTGTTTGGCCGAGCTCCGCTTATTCGATGTGCCTTTCTTCCCGTCCACCGGCTCTGTTCCTCCGGCGAGTCCTTTCAGAGCCAGGGAGGCATTTATTTCACATCCGAGTGGCTCTTCCCCTCGGGACTGAACAGGCTATCGATCAAAAATAATATAAACAAGCCAAAGATCACAAGGACCTTCTCAGGAAGGCTTCTTTTTTCAGGTTTTCAAAATACCACTTGAGGTACGCTCCCGCCAAACTCCCCTTTCGTTATATTTACTGGAGGCTGTAACAGCATCTTAAAACATCAGGCAAGCTGCAAATTGGGGGAAGCTGACAACAGATGAACAGCGAGGTGCGTTCTTCAAACGGCACTAAAGGAAGTGTGGAGGGCTAAAAGCCTCGGAGTAAATCTCCGCCATAAATTTCCCTAACTGCGAGAACACGGAGAAATCCCATCGCCACAGCAACAATGTCATCCGAACAATGACAACATCAGGATTAACTTCCCTCCGAGTTACTTTTCCTCTCCTCGGAGCGGGCGCTAGAAGTCGGTGGGATTGATTGGTTGCCAAGGCCCAGGCCTGTAAAGGAAAATCAGAGGCAGAGGTCTTTTAGCCTGGTGTAGTGGTTGAGAGCGGTGCTTTGGAGCGGTGGACTCTAACCTGAAGGACCGGGTTTGATTCCCCACTCCTCCACATGAACAGAGGAGGCTAATCTGGTGAACCGGGTTGGTTTCCTCACTCCTCCACATAAGGCCAGCTGGGTGACCTTGGGCTAGTCACAGTTCTTAGAGCTTTCTCAGCCCCACCAACCTCACAGGGTGTCTGTTGTGGGGAGGGGAAGGGAAGGTGATTGTAAGCCAGTTTGATTCTTCCTTAAGTGGTGGAGAAAGTTGGCGTATAAAAACCAACTCTTCTTCTTCCTCTTCCTCCTCCTCCTCCTCGCATGGCTGTTTCACTCACCATTAACCCTCTGACATCTTCTGGTCTTTGTGTTGATTATGCATGCTATCTCTGACCCTCAGAGGTCACCTTGCTCTCCCCCTGGGTTTCCCCACATTTGGCCTGCATTTTCAAACTTGAGATAAAACAGGTCTCTGAAATCGCGGGCAAAATGCGGGGAAATGCAGGGGGAGAGCGAGGTGACCTCTGAGGACGGAAAAGGCATGCATAATCAACACAAAGGCCAGGTGTCATCGGAGGGGTGTCAGCGAGGGAAACAGCCATATACAAATAACCTGACACCCCATCTTGGCGACATAGGGTTGTCAGTGCTGGGTGAAGCCTGGGGAGGGTGGGGTTTGGGGAGGGGAGGGACTTTAATGGGATATATTTACATGGAGTTCACCTTCCAAAGCACCACTTTCTCCAGGTGATCACTGTTGCCTAGGGTTGCCAGGCCCTTTACGCCACCGGCGGGAGGTTTTCTGAGCGGAGCCTGAGGAGGGCGAGGTTTGGGGAGGAGAGGGACTTCAATGCCATAGAGTCCAATTGCCAAAAGTGTCCATTTTCTCCAGGGGAACGGATCTCTATCTGCTGGAGATCAATTGTAATCGCAGGAGATCTCCAGCTACTACCTGGAGATTGGCAACCCTATGAACTGATCTTTATTGGCTGGAGATGTGTAATAGCAGTGGATCTCCAGCTACTTCCTGGAGGTTGGCAACCCTACTGTCGCCTACTGTCCCCAAAGAGGAGGCTGCATAGCCATTCTCTTTCTCCATATTCACAAAGTCAACCTCATTTGTTTGGATTGCCAGAAAAAAAAAAAGGATCCCAAATGGCTTGTTCCCTTTTCTCTCTTCTAATCACCCGGCCCATCCTTTTTCTGGGTGCGTGCTTCCCTCCTGAAGATCACGAACGACTGCCTGTTTATGGATGTGTTCTGTATGCAGAAGAGATGCCACCGTTCCCTGTTACTGCAGGATAAACGGGCCTCTCTGCGAAACATGACACTGAGTGATGACCAGCAGACGCTCTGTGTTGCTTCAAAGATAAAAGGCCCACTTCCTTTGCACAAAAGCAGAGGCTGGGAGCTCAGAGGCATTATGCAGTCCAGATTGACTGAAATATTGCCCGATAGCAGGGAGGAATGGATGCTTTGGAGACACTGTAGGAAGAAGAAAAAGGAGGAGGAGAAGAAGGAGAAGAAGGAGAAGGAAAAGGAGGAGGAGGAGAAGAAGGAGAAGAAGAAGAAGAGGAGGAAGGAAAAGGAGGAGAAGGAGGAGAAGGAGTAGTTGTAGTAGTAGTCGTTTGTTTTTATACCTGAATAAAGACAGGTACCAGCTTGCTTAGGGGAGGCAGGCAGCAGAAGAGATAGGGTTGCCAGCTCCAGGTTGGGAATTGCCTGGAGATATTGGAGGTGGAGCCTGAGGAGGGTGGAGTTGGGAGAGGGGAGGGACTTCAATGCCATAGAGTTAGGGTTGCCAGCTCCGGGTTGGGAAATACATGGAGATTTTTGGGGCGGAGCCTGAGGAGAGCAGGTTTTTTGGAGGGACTGCAATGCCATAGAGCATTTCTCCAGGTGAACTGATCTCTATTGGCTGGAGATTAGCTGTAATAGTTGGAGATCTATTACATGGAGGTGGCAGCCCTACATAGAGTCCAATTGCTAAAACGGTCATTTTCTACAGGGGGACTTATCTCTATCACTTGGAGATCAGTTGTAATAGCAGGAGATCTCCAGCCACCACCTGAAGGTTGACAACCGTAAGAAGAGCCCAGTAATAGATTTTCATTGTCCCACGCCTGCAGCTGCAAAACGCCTTCAGCCACCGAGTATTGCTGGCAGAAGTGGACAAAATCACACATGTACAACTGGCCAGCTGCTGATTTTACAGTAAGCGTAGTTCAGTGGTGGATTTCAGTAAGTTTAGTTCAATGGGCTGCCTGGTGAGGGGCTGAAGTCACCCTCACTGGCAATCTTTAAGGAGAGGCTGGACAAACACTTATCAGGGATGCTTTAAGCTGATCCTGCATTGAGCAGAGGGTTGGGCTAGATGGCCTGTATGGCCCCTCCAACTCTATGATTCTATGATTGGAGTTCAGCAGCCAGGAGCAGCCTAAATGAGCTGTGAGACCTTTGAATTTTCATAGTGCAACTTCCTGGGGAAGATGGGGATGCTGAACTGTGTTGCATAGAATAGCTAAAAAGCACATCCCTGGTGGGCATTTTTAATTTACAAGTTTACAAATTTACTGTTGACAAGTTAAAAGCACAGTGATGGTTTTACATCCAAAGACTTGTGTTAATTTGCAAAGTTAGGTAATACTTTCTTGGTGTGGGGGGGTGCTGCTGCTGAAATTGTCCCATTTATTTCTGAACGGATCTGAGTATTGCTGTCATCAAGAAATCCATTGAAACTTTGCAAAGGACAAAAATGGCATGCCTAGGGGAGAAACAGGCAAAACATACATGCACCAGAACTGAGTTATTTGCTTTCTAGCATTATTTCAACCCTTTCACTCCAAACCATTTATGTGTATTTTCTTGTGTGCATGAAAATGACTATTTCTATTAAATACTACCAAACCAATAATGCAGTGCGACACAGAAAGAATCATATATGCATCGAAACATCCCGGACTACAACTGGAAGTGAGCAATGGATAATATCAAATGTATTAATGTGTAAACAGAACTGGTGGGGGGTACTATATGATGATTTTGAGTGGTGGGAATGAGGCAGAGATGTATTTGGCACCTGTCTCTTCCATCGTGAACAAATATGCTCTGCTCAGACAGTAAGTAGTGGGCCCACACACTGCAATAATGATGGATTTTGGAGGCTCGAGACTTTGGGGAGGGTAAAGAAGAAGAAGGATAAGAGTTGGTTTTTATATGTTGACTTTCTCTACCACTTAAGGAAGAATCAAACCGTCTTACAATCACCTTCCCTCCCCCTCCCCACAACAGACACCCTGTGAGGTAGGTGGGGCTGAGAGAGCTCTAAGAGAGCTGTGACTATCCCAAGGTCACCCAGCTGGCTTCGTGTGGAGGAGTGGGGAATCAAACCCAGTTCTCCAGATCAACTCCACCGCTCCAAATCACCGCTCTTAACCACTACACCATGAATTGTGGGTTTTGCTGCATCTTCAAGGGAGGGCAAATGTACCTGTTAGAGAGAAACTGAGGATGCTCCTAGCAGGCGCTGAACACAGGGCCACTTTGGGTGTTGTTAAGTGCCCCCCCTCAAATTATAGCAATACCATGAATAAATATATGCGTCTGAGTCCAGAGTAGGGTCTCCAGGTCCCTCTTTGCCACAGATGGGAGGTTTTTGAGGGTGGAGCCTTAGGAGGGCAGGGTTTGGGGAGGGGAGGGACTTCAATGCCATAGAGTCCAATGGCCAAAGTGGCCATTTTCTCCAGGGGAACTGATCTCTATCCCCTGGAGATCAGTTATAATAGCAGGACATCTCCTGCTAGTACCTGGAGGTTGACAACCCTAGTCCAGAGTTGGGCTATTATGATTAGTTTTAACTTTACTAACTTGATACTGCCATTGCGTCAAATGAGTATTTTCATTGAAGTTAAGAATGACCCAAGCTGGCCATTTAAGATTTTGGGCATCCCAGGCTGGGAAGGGGAAGCCACCTCCTTGCCCTGGAGGGAAGTGGGGCAGTGCTGCCCTCTCTCCTTGCCCATCTGTGCCGGGGGGAGTTGAAAGACACCGCCTCCCATCCTCACTCCCCCTGCACTATGAGGGAAGGAAGAAGGAATGGTTTGTATTAATTCGCACAATGAAGGGCAAAGTTGGAGGGCTGCTGGGGAAGCCCCGGGCAGAGGCCCTTTGGCATTTCCCAGGCTCACAATGGGACACAACCAACGGCTTGGTTTAGTATTCTGTTCCTTCCTCTCCGTCTCCCTACAATTGGAGCTATTCATCTATAACATTTGTAGCCTATTAAGTGGGAAATACAATTTCATAGCTACAGATCAGAGATTAGGCCGATCAATTTCCCTCCGCAAATCGAGTTGAGATTAAAGGAAGGGGGGGGGGAGGAACCCGTTTCCAAATTATGATGTAGCCCAATGTGTGGCCTGTTGGTTTATTGAATTGTCCTTCCAGCAACTTATCTTTTTACTGCACTATATATTTATACTTTTCCGGGTGAGAGCAAGTGGCAGATTGCCGAAATCCATGTAGCCTTAGGGAGAAGTCAAAGAGCTTCCAAGAAATGAAGAAGCAGGTTAGATGCAAAGACCATGTAAAGGCCAAGAGAGAAACCTAAGAGTGCAGTCCCATTCATAACTCTTTGCCCTTCCATCTAGGGCTGCCAGGTACTAGCTGGCAATATCATGCTATTACAACTGATCTCCAGCCGATAGAGATCAGTTCCCCTGGAGAAAATGAGTGGCGGATGCTAATCTGGTGAACTGGATTTGTTTCCCCACTCCTACACATGAAGCCAGCTGGGTGGCCTTGGGCTAGTCAGTCACAGCTCTCTTAGAGCTCTCTCAGCCCCACCTACCTCACAGGGTGTCTATTGTGGGGAGGGGAAGGGGAGGTGATGGTAAGCCAACTTGATTCTTCCTTAAGTGGTAGAGAAAGTCGGCATATAAAAACCAACTCTTCTCCTTCTCCTTCTCCTTCTCCACATATCTGGACATTAATTTTATTTTCCACCTTCACAACTGCAGAAGTGAAGTTGAGCCATTTGAATGTTAGGTTGTCAGCCAGAGTGTGCAGATTAGATGCCTGGGTTGATTGACCGAGATCACGCTAAGTGGACATATAAGCAACCACTTGGGATGGAGTAATTCAGGATTCACTGCAAGCACTCAGTGACTCCAAAATGACCTGTAATATTGAACAAAGAGAGTGCGGTCAGCCCTTTGGAGATTCCCTGCCTGTAGAAACAAGGGTCGTTGCGTCAAGGGAGCAATATCTAGGGGTATCTCTGATCAGGAGGGAAAGCCTTGAATGGGGAGGTTAAAGAAAGCTGTCTGTTTATTTGCAAAGCCGAAAATCGTGTAGGCAATTCAATCGACCTCTCTGGCAGAAGTTCCCTTTCATCCATAAGGAGGAAGCAATAGACCCCTTGAGTAATCCTCCTGAGTACTTCATCGACAGTAGCTCCTCGTCCTACCTTTCATCGGGATACCTCAAAGCATCGATATGGAAAGAGACATTTATAAGTGGCCTGCCACTGGGAGGCGGAGGGTGTCGAGCTTCCAGTGGTAGAAAATAAAGAAAAGGTGTGCGTCGTAGAGAATACAGATGCACCTGTCCGTTCCAAGTGGGAGTTGCAGAAAATCAAAGGAACCGACCGATAATAAAGGAGGGGGGGGGAAAATAGAGACAAGAGGAAAACTGGCAGGAAGAGTGAAGGGAGATAAAAAATGGAGGAGAAACACGCGTCGAAACGCGATCAGTCATTACGGGAAAAGAGCCCATGAAGCTAATAAAGCAAAAGAAAAGTAATTACTTCTGACATCTCCTGAACCATTCTCCCTTCTTGCCATATTTCTTCAACTGGGACTATTTATATAGTGCGATTTTGTTCTCGCTCTCCTGTTTGAAAACAGCCTGTCTCCGTTCTTTGCTGTTGTCTTTGGGTTGATGCTGAAATTTTTGTAAAAGCAATTATTCTTCCACTGTCCGTTTGTTTCCGAGTCTATTGCTTCCATTTTTCACACTACCTCTAGTCCTCTTTATCATCAACATCATTTCTTTCCCTCCTTCTGCCTCCAGGGAAGTTATGAGAAATAGTGGGCAAAACCCAGAAACGCCGGAGATGAAGATGCTCATGTAACTAGGAGGTGGCCAAGAAGGCTCTGAGCCCAGCCTAAACTGAGGTGCCAAACATAAGGCCAGATGACATACTGGCCATTATTAAAATAGTATTTTTTCCCCAGAATGGAATAGCTAAGCATGTTGGCAAGGTGGACGATGAAAGGTTATGAAATGGCCTGCTCAGAGGCCTAGTGAGGGCAGCAGGCCAGGCAGAGTCGCACATTCACAGCTTCTCATTGGCCACAAGCTTACATGTGAAACTAACAGGGAAATGAAAACTGGATATGTGTGATATTGGATAGCAGAAGTCAGCGAGCTTTCTGGACAGCAACATCGCAGGTAGGGTTGCCAGATCTTCACCACTTGCTTCTTCATTTCTGATTTTGGAAGCTGGAATGTGCCACTGTAGTGTAGTGTAGTGGTTAGAGTGCAAGACTAGGACCAGGGAGATCTGGGCTTGGATCTCTTCTTCGCCGTGAGGCACATTGCGTGGCCTTGGGTCAGATACCTCCAAGTACTAGCTGGAGATCTCCTGCTATTACAACTGCTCTCTGGGCAACAGATATCAATTCCCCTGGAGAAAATGGCTGCTTTGGAAGGAGGACTTTATATGGCTTTGTACCCCATTGAAGGATGGCCCTTCTTAGTTGTGGCCCCTTTGGAGGAACCTTTGTGTAGTTTTATGCATATCATTAACAACGATTTACTCATGCATATAACTGTGAAGCTTTTTCCCTTGGGCAGTGCAACTGCAGTATCTTATTTGCTGCCACTGCCAGTATTTTTCCTCTTTAGAGTATTTTAAATCTGCTGGCTCATCCTCTTTCCTTGTACATCAACAGGGGGCTCTCATCAACGGGACACATTGACATGGATTTGACGGCCGATTTACTCCCGGCTCCCTATTGGATAATGAAGCAAAATAAATATTCAAATGTGTATTCAGGTATGTATTGCCAGGGACAGTATACGACAGGACTACGGTGTTCATTCAGCCAAATGCATATGAAATGTCATCTTGAAAAAGAAAGTAAAATATGTATTCAGTCCTTGGCATTTTCAGTTTTGAAGGCTCTCTGACAGCCAGGCTGGGAAAGGCCTTTGCCAGTCAAAAGGAGAAGGTGCTGAAAGAGATGGACTGTCGGCCTGACAGGATAAGGTGGTCTTGTACAATGTCCTTACTTCATTTTCAGGGGAGAGGCCTAGGGTTGCCAACTGCCAGGTAGTAGCAGGAGATCTGCTAATTCAACTGATCTCCAGCCAATAGAGATCAGATCACCTGGAGAAAAACGGCCACTTTGGCAATTGAACTCTAGGGCATTGAAGTCCCTCCCCTCCCCAAACCCTGCCCTCTTCAGGCTCCGCCACAAAATCTCCCGCTGGTTGAGAAGAGGGACCTGGCAACCCCAGAGAGGCCCCATCTTGGTGATAAAGCATATGCTGTGCACTGAAGGTCCTCTCCAGCTGAATGGATTTTGGGGCCAGGCTGAGCCTGGCAACCAGTGGGTGGAGGTGGGTGGAGGTGGCCCTGTTGCCAGTGTGATGACCATACAGTTTTACCATAGAGTTTCTGGTGATTCTTAGAGTGACTACTGTCACTTCCAGGGAAAATGTCATCATGCTTGCAACACTGGTGACTTTTTTACTTTTCCCTTTCTCCTGATTGGAGCAGCAGTGGGCAACGGGAGCTCAGAGCGAGGGATTCCCTGCCCTGACAGGGGACTGTTCTGTACAAGCGATAGCAAAGTCCGCTCCTTGCCTAAAGCCTTGGAAAGCATCTGCTGGCCCGACTTGACCATTCTGGCCTCAGTTGGCTAACCATCTCTGGGGATAAGCCAGCTTCTTCCTTGGGGACAAAATACGCATGTGAGTGTCTAAAAGTCTGTTTCAGAATTAATGGGGGGAAAACCCCTGTCACCGTTCTCAGCTCGACAAGCTGAGAAATCGGAGACATATAAAACAGGCAATTGACTGCATGCTAATTAGCCATAATTTATTTTAGGAATACATTATTTAGGACCGTGCTAGCTGAATAAATCAGTGGCACCATTAGCACCCTGGTTTCTTTTTTAATGTTTTGGACCGACTCAAAAAAATTCGCTAGGCTGAGAATGGGAAGGGAATGGGATGAAGAGTAAAAGAAAAAGGAGGTATACCGGTTGTGGGCCAACCACCAGGTATTTTACTGGTCCCAGCATGTGTGGTGTCAGGGCAGCCCCCACTCGCTAAAATCCCCCTTTCTCTCTATTTAAGATGGAAAGCTTTCCTTGTGTTTCCACAGCCCCAGGATCTCTCGCCTGACCAGGTAAGGGGGGGATACGCTCCAGTTTCCTGCAGAGAATCAAGCCAATGGATGAGCAGGTGCCAGTTTTCAAATAATCTATAGAGACCAAAAGCTGTTGTCCATTGCTCCATTCCTAGGGTTGCCAGGTCCCTCGCCACCACTGGCGGGAGGTTTTTGGGGCAGAGTCTGAGGAGGACAGGGTTTGGGGAGGGGAGGGACTTTAATGCCAGTTGCCAAAGCAGCCATTTTCTCCAGGTGAACTGATTTCTATCGGCTGAAGATCAGTTGTAATAGCAGGAGATCTCCAGCCACTACCTGGAGGCTGGCAACCCTGTCTATTCTTCTTCTTCTTCTGATCTGCGGCAGCTCTCCAGGGTCTCAAGCAGAGAGGTCTTTCACATAAGAACATAAGAAAGGCCCTGCTGGATCAGACCAAGGTCCATCAAGTCCAGTAGTCTGTTCACACAGTGGCCAACCGGGTGCCTCTAAGAAGCCACAAACGAGACCACTGCAGCAGCACCATCCTGCCTGTGTTCCACAGCACCTAATATAATGGCCATGCTCCTCTGATATCACATAACCCGAAACCTCATCCTTTTAACTGGAGATGCCAGGGATTGAACCTGGGCCTTTCTGCATGCCAAGCAGTGCCCAGCAATAATTATTTGTGCTACCCCATGACTATCAAAATTAGAAGAAATTCTGCAAAATGAGATATGTACATTTGCTAAATTTATCCAGGGAGCAAAACACAGCTTTTGAGAAGAGATTACACAGGTAGAAAATTATAATTTTTTTGATGACTGTACCCACTGCCACATGGCTATAATTATGGTTTTGTAACAGTAAGATTCATTATTCTTGTACTAAGAAAATAGGAGTGTTTTCCTTCCAGCCATGCAAAATCAGTTGACTGATCAAGGGCTTGGAAGCCAGTGTTGCCTCTCCATATCTGAGAGAGTTCTCTAAGCATACTGAAGTGATACCTAATTAATTATATTTTCTGGGCCATTAGGTAATTGTGTTAATAGGAAAGAGGGCTCCTTTCAGCTTCTCCACGTCCATCAGGATCCTGATCCCGAGGCTGAAAGAAAGATGGTTTTGGTACAAGTGTCATTTGTTTACAATCCAGAAAATTCAACTTTGGGACAAAGTCTCTGATGGAAGCTTTAATCTTCCAAGTAGGAAGCGGCTATGCGGATCTTGGGCCCCCGAGACCGATCTAATAAAGTATTTATTAATTGCAAGTTCCATCTGGAACCTTCAGGATACGGCATTTGTTCTGCAGCAGCAATGGGTGAGCGTGGAGGCTTGCCATACCGAGGCATTTCTCCAAGGTGCTGGAATGGAAAGAAGAGGAAAGTGTAAAACGAGTTTTCTATGTAGATCAGAGATTTTTAATTCTCAGAGGAATCGAGCACTGGAAGGAAATGTGATAGGAGTTTGTGGCCTCCCTATCCTTGAAGTCTTTTCAGAGACAGGTTGAGTTTCAATCTGTTTTTTGTATCTACATTTTATTGCTAGTGATCACAATCGCATCTGATACTAGACTTGTTTCAATCTGCCTATTGGGGTACCCTGATTTGGATAGCTCAGGCTAGCTTGATCTCATCAGATCTCGGAAGTTAAGCAGAGTCGACCCTGGCAAGTATTTCGATGGGAGACCTACAAGGAATACCAGGGTTGTGACGTGGAGGCAGGCAATGGGAAACCACCTCCGGACATCTCTTGCCTTGAAAACCTCGCCGGGGGTTGACATAAGAAAGATGTGAGTTGATGGGGTTGGGGGTTGGGGGTTGGAAATCAGGTTACACTGCAATACATAGAGTATCATAGAGAGCCAGCAAGGTGTAGTGGTTAAGAGCGGTGGTTTGGAGTGGTGGAGTCTGATCTGGAGAACAGGGTTTGATTCCGCACTCCTCCACATGAGCGGCAGAGGCTAATCTGTGAACTGGATTTGTTTCCCCACTCCTACACACGAAACCAGCTGGGTGACCTTGGACAAGTTACAGCTCTGTTAGAGCTCTCTTAGCCCCACCTACCTCACAGGGTGTCTGTTGTGGGGAGGGGAAGGGAAGGTGATAGTAAGCCGGTTTGAGTCTCCCTTAAGTGGTAGAGAAAGTCGGCATATAAAAACCAACTTCTTCTTCATAAAGCAAATCACACACACACACATGCACAGACACATGAACATTTATGCTCCACCTTTTTAGAACAATTCAAGAGCGTCACATAAACCAATAGAGCAAAAAGGAAAGGATCCCATTGTAATTTGAGCAGCGCTGGGGACATGTGGGCAAACATCTGGTTTAAGCTGCTGGTTAGGCCGATTGCACACCAGGTGATCCACATGACATGCACCTGAGCAATCAGTAACTAGTACTAAGGAGCTTGAGCACAAGGGCAGATTAAACCCTATTGGCTCCTTATCTCTCCTGGTTCCTTCGAGGCTGAAAGCTGTAGTACCACTACAAGCCACTTCCAGTGGTGGCGCTGCAGTGTGGCAGAGACCAGGTCAGCAATTCCTTCTGTGTGCAAATGTCTGTGGTTTGCGGCAGGAGGAGGGAGCATGAGGGTGGCTACCCGGGTCATTGATCTGAGATCACTGTGCCCCCTGCAGTGATTTAGAGGCATTTGAAATATGCTTTAGCCTAATTCTTCCAACATTGGATTGTTATTTAATAAAATCTGTTTCAGTCTTGTTGGGTAAATTTTTTTTTAAAGAAAAAAATATCTGGCAAATTTTTCCATTGCTTTCTTTTATGGCATTTTGATGTTGCCTGTACACAAAAACAGATGTCAATTTTAATGGCAAAATTTCTTTCGAATTTCATGAATGGGTTGGTTAAAAAAGGACAACTGCAGGTTTGTCGTGACTGCAGAAAAAAAGAAACAAACTGAAAAGAAACTTGAACTTTTGAATCAAACCAGGCTGGTCACAAAATTCAGTCGCATGCCTATTTATTTGCTTCTGCGTGTGGTAGAAATGGCATTAACAGAAATAGTCAATCATCTTCAGGATTTGGCATAGGGGTGTGGCTCAGTGACAGAACATCTGCTTGGTATTCAGAAGGTCCCAGGTTCAGTCCCCGACATCTTCAGTTAAAAGGATACGGCAGTAGGTGATGTGAAAGACCTTTGCCTGGGACCCCACAGAGCTGCTGCCAGTCAGAGTAGGCAATACTGACTATGCTAGATTAGTGGCCTGACTCAACAGAAGTTGGCTTTTTGTGGTCGTGTGGTTGGCCCAGGGATTATTTGCAGGATTTTTAAAGGAATTTAAAAGAAAAGTGAAACTGAGCAGGTGGGGACAGAGTTGCACATCTCGAGCTCTGTCCTCTGTCTCTCTCTCCCTATTAATCTTTGTCTTCGTTCCTATCTACCTTTCTTCCCTTGCCTCATTCAGGATCAAGCCTAATCCCACTTGCTCCCAAATAATGCTGCCCACTCACTTTTGAAGAGCACAGTCGAATGTGCCTGGCACTTTCTGATTGCACCGGAGTTTCCAAAAACCAGGCTTCTCTCTCCTTCGATTCAGTTCCTTTGTTGCCTTTTTTTTTTTTTTTTTGAAGCCTTGAATTTTTATGGAGAATATTTTATTGGCATCTAAATGATGACAACAGGCAAATACAAACAATAAATACATTGAAAAGAGGAGCGGAATGAAGATCAATAAGATCCAGTCACCTTTTACTGTCCCACCATGATAGGTTGCCAGAGCTAAAAGACTGCCAGGCTGTTCTGCACTGCGCTACAGTGCCACCATTTCTGCTGGCCAGAGAGGTGTACTGCAGCTACAAGCTCAGCAGAGATCAAGTAACCTGCTACCTGATCTTATTAAGGTTAGATGCTGAGGATTGAACCTGGGACCTTCTGCATACAAAGCAGACGCTCTAGCATCGAGCCACGTCCCCTCCCCACAAGCTCTCTAGCAAATGACCATGATATATTACTCTGTTGATTGTCATTTTATTTGTACCTCATGTGGAGTTTTTCCCCCCAGATGTGTGACCCAGAAGTCTAGTCACAAGGCAAATCTAGTAAAGGAAAAGGGGGCAAAAAAAACCCCTTTAAAACCTTGTGATAAACCTGCATTATAATTTGCATAAGGAAATTACACATTTCCTGGGATGGTTAATTAGGAGGTCTTTGTTCTTTTATTTTTATGAATCATTCATGCTTCCTTATCTGCTTGAAAGGCTGTTGCACAAATGTCAACATTGGGATTATTATTATTATTTTTTGCTTCTTGTCTTCTCTCCCTCCTCCCCCACCCTGCCCTTGCCATGAAACACATTGACAAGAAGGTAAATATATGTTTAATTTTATCCAGTTCAATTTGTGCTGGATGCATGTTAATTTGGGGGAGAACAACATTACGGAAGACTTCTCACTTTATTTATAGAAGCAGCTATAATTTGGAGGCATGACTCGCCTGGCAATGAGATGTAGCAGCTGATCTCCAAAAACATCAGAAGTCTTAACAGTCTATTAGACTCTTTGGGGGCTCCTGGAGGTTTTTGTATGGATGAATGAGGTTCCATTTTAAAGAGTTTGACACACCACAGTGTATTCTAATGGTGTAATCCTGCACAGAGCTTCTCCTGTCTAAACCCATCAACGTCAATGGGCTTACACAGGAGCCAGTCTATGTATGGTTACCTGGCATTTCTCTAGCCCAGTGGCTCCCAACATGGGGCACACGCCCCACAGGGGGGCAATTTGATTTTTAAGGGGGGCAATTCGAGAATGAATTAACAGTGAATTTTTTGCATTTCTTATGGTTCTAGGGGCCTCATATACAGTATATAAATATATATTGTGACATACACATTTTAGACTTCTTCCACGTGAATAGGAGTTCACTTTTTGAATAATAAGAATTATATGTCACAGGGGGGCATCAGGATTTTAGAGATGCTTAGGTGGGGCATGGCCAAAAAAAGGTTGGGAACCACTGCTCTAGCTCTTCAAAACTCTGGAGTGGGTTGCTCTCTCTGAAGTGGAGTCCATCATCCAAACCAGGCTCCAAACTGGAGGGTGTCTCCTGACCATTCCTGACCCAAATGCCTTCACAGGACATGGCATAAATTTAAGCTTATAATATAATGAATCAAAACACAGCTTCAAATAATTAAACTATATTCACAAATAAGTCTTCATATATATGGAAGACAACCCTACCTCAAAGGATTGCTCCAAGGGTAAAACGGGCTAGAGAACCATGTATGCTATCCTGAGTTCCCTGCAGGAAGGGCAAGAATAAAACTGGAGTAGACTAGACGCACCTCTGCAGATGCCTCTTGAGGCAACAAGTTAGGGTTGCCAGCTCCAGGTTGGGAAATACCTGGAGATTTTTGGGGCGGAGCCTGAGGAGGGGTTTGGAGAGGAGAGCGACTTCAATGCCATAGAGTCCAATTGCCAAAGTGGCCATTTTCTCCAGGTGAACTGATCTCTATCGGCTGGAGATCAGGTGTAATAGCAGGAGATCTCCAGCTAGTACCTGGAGGTTGGCAACTTTACAACAAGTCCTTAGTGAATGCAGCAAACTCTGCCCACATTTCCTGCTCCAACAGGGAGAAAAAGTTCTACACAGTTGTCTTTGGAGGAAGGCTTGGTCTCCCTTGTTGCTTTGTTTTATTCTCCCACATGCTGTGTGGGGAACTATAAGCCATTTCTTACGTCCCCTGTGCTCAATCAATCACTTATGCTGACAGCTTGAAGATTACAGCAACCTGGAGTCCATCTTGTCCTGGGAAAACTCCAGAGAGAAATTCACACTGATGTAGTAAAAGATCTCCATGACAACTGGGACTTCTGGGAATTCCCGCAAGTTTGGAAGGAGAAAGAAGGTTTGCACTAAAGCATTCCAAACATTAAGATAACGTAGAAAGGAACGTGGTGGTGCTGTTGGGGGGGGGGGGGAGAGAGAAAGGATCTTCATTAGCTGCAAAATTCCTTCCAGCCATAACATATAATAATGTTTGATTAATATTGAGCAATCTGTCACTGATGAGAAGCATTTCTGTAGCTGTCAGCTCCCAGTTAGTAATTAGGTAGTTCATCCGTTTCATAGCTTTCCTAACAAACACTGACAAATGTAGAAGCTGCAAGGAAAGAACAAATAAGGAAAAGGGAAAAAAAGAGACAGTGACAGCCAGGTGAAGAGCATTTAGATAACGCTAATTATGAGTGAAATGCCCATCATTATGAGTCACTTTAGTAGTGGTTAGAGCATTGGACTTTGAGCGGGAATCCCCAGGTTCAAATCCTCTCTCAACCATGAAGTGCACGGGATATCTTGGCCTGTTGCTTTCTCTCCCTACTTAGTACTGGTATAGTATCATCCTAAATACACAGGGAAGATTCCATAGCACAAGAGTTCCTTGTCTTATATAGCTGAGTACTAGCAGCAAAAGCTTGATAAACCATACACTTGAGGGTAGCCTTGAGGGTACTGTACTACAGAACTGGCCGGGGGGGTAAACAGGGGTATCACTACAGTCTGGGTGAAGCCAGGTCCACCACCATGTAAGGTCAAAGTGGTCAAAAGAACTAGGTGTGACACTAGAGGCACACAACTTTGCCATCTCTAGTATGAATAGCTACCAATAGTAGGTTTCCAATTTACCTGTCCAGGGTGGGGAATTACCAGCCCCCAGCCCAAATTTCCCATTGTTAAGGAACTGAGGAGTAGGAGGGGGGAAAAACCAGCCTCCACATAGGGATGCTGTAGGACTTTCCCCTAGAGATCTTAGAGGCTAGGAGACAGCCTAGAATGTCACCCAGAAGGGACATCACGTCCTTCCTAAACTCTACCTTCCCCAGGCACCTCCACCCTAATTTTCTGGCATTTGCCAAGGCAGAGTTGGGAATCCTAACCACAAGTGATATTTCAAGGTCAGTTTGCAGTTTTCTGTTCAGGTGCCACATTCTAGGAATTTCAAGCAAAGGACATAGACTTTTGATACAAGCGCTGTAGTGAGCTTCTAAGGGGTGGGCGGGTGTTTGCACACCTCTACTCTTGATTGACAAAAAACGCTAACATAGCTTGCTAGCCAAATTGTGCTATGATGTTAACTTCATCTTATCCACATTCTGGGGCATGTGAAGAAATCCCATCGCAAATCATGTAAAACTGATTAGAATTGAAATTAGAGTTGCGAGCTAATTTCACCTAAAACAAAACTTCAAAGCAAATCTGGAATCTCCTATTCAGGAGAACTCTTTAAGAGATTTTGAAGAAGGTCACAAGAATTTTTGATCAGAATAATGATGCTTCCCAGAGGATTTGTGCATGTTCAAAACATACATCTGCTGGGATATGCAACTGAACTTTTCACTTATGTTATTTTGCAATTCCAGAATCGCTGTGTATCGTAATGTTCATTGTATGCACAATTGACTTAATTTGACATCACTTCCCATTCAAAAGTGGAGGCCCGGCTTAATTGCACATCGCTTCCCATTCAAAAACGCAGGCTCGACTTAATTGCACTTTGTTGTTTGCACAGACCTGACTTTAATTTCCATTGTTTTCCATGCAAATGCACAGATTAAATGCCAATCTGAAGCACCATTGTTCTAACCAGAGACCTAATGCTGGTTTGAATAATTGTTATACAACTGGCATCATTGCATAACTTTTCTTGCTCCATATTTTGCTGTTTTCTTCCATGGATCTGAGAATTTTTTTTTTTAATATGCTTATCCACGATGGACAATCTTCACTTTGAGAGTGGAAAATCACAGATGTTCATGGCAGCCAACCATAGACAACTGCCCTAAGAAAATGTATTTGTCCCACTGAAGGTCTTTTTTTTGGCTTCCTCCAAATTTCTCAGGTGTCTCCCCAAGCAGGAACCTTCAAGTTTGCTTAAAATTGGCTGGTGTCAACAGTGCTGGATTTGATGGACCAATGACTTGATTCAGGGTAAGGCAGTTTTCTGTGTTTTCATAAGGAGGGAGGGTTGTTTATGAGGAAGCTGTATGGAACTGTGTCAAACGGCTCACTTTAGCCAAGATGTATTACACTGCCTTTATCCTCCCATTCAATAATCTCAGTCATTTGTCTTCATCAAAGGAACAAGGAAAGTTGGTCTATCATAATGTAGGAGCATCAAATACCTCTTTGTTTGTTTTTTCCTCTTCTGAGCAAAGACTACAATCTCCGAGGTGAGAACATAATGGATTTCTGCCCTTTCAACTGAGCACTTGTGTTTTTTTCTTTATCGTTGGCTGAGTGGGTGTTTAATTTGGCTGGGAAGGGCACATTTGACACTTGACAATATCTAATTGGAGGTTTGGGGTCTTTCTTCTCTTCCCACCCCTAATAAAGCTCAGGCAGCTCTTTCATCCTGAAAGAAGAAGATTTTGTTCAGAGAAGACTCAGCCAGCTGGGACCGAGAGATGGATTGCCTTGATTTTGCAAATGTGGAGCTGCAACAGGGGAGAAAGATTGCTCAGCCAATAAACATTTATGAAATGGGAGGAAATCGCTGTGTATGAGACAACTCTACTTCTGAAAAGATCAAGAGGCGTACAGTAAGAATGACCTGTAGTGTCGCAAGGTGAAATGGCAGACCAAGGGTTCAATAATCAAAATTTGTCTTCTTTCCTGTTATAAAAGAATTTGGCATACTTTCAAAATTAGCCGGCATCGTGCTCAGAGGCTTAGAGGGGGCAGCAGGACAGGCAGATTCGAACCACTGTGGTTTTTCATTGGCCCTGTGCCTGCAACCTAAACTCATTCATCCACTGAACTGGATTATCAGGGAAGGAGGGAAACTCTACAGAGCCTTTTAACACCCACCAGCAATCTTGGCTTATTCCAGATTTTACCCATCGCTTCTCATAGGGATCATTCCAGGGAGTTTATACTTTTGTTTCATATTTTAATTAACTGATTTTTAAAAAATTGCATGGCTCAAGATTCTTCAAGGTAATGTAGAATGGGCAAATCACCATCAGAAAATGAAATGCAATTAAAAGAGATTAAAAGAGTACATTCAGAGAAGGAAACCTTGGCCACTATCCAAGAACAATAGCTCAAAATTCAGAAAACAGAACTTTATTGCATAAATTAAAAAGAGATTTATTATAACTAACTGAAGAGCATCAACTGGAAGAAAGACATTCTGTATACACATCTAGATTTTTTCCACACGTACGTCTAATTGGTGCCCTCTTGATGAACTCATTAGCTATAATATTAAGATCTGTGTATGTCTCCCAAGGGATAAGAACATAAGAAAAGTGATGCTGGATCAGTCCAAGGCCCATCAAGTCCAGCAGTCTGTTCACACAGCGGCCAACCAGGTGCCTCTAGGAAGCCCCCAAACAAGACAACTGCAGCAGCATCCTGCCTGGGTTCCATGGCACCTAATAGTCATGCTCCTCTGATATTGTAAATAATAGGTATGCATCATGACTAGTATTCATTTTGACTAGCCATGGATAGCCCTCTCCTCCATGGACATGTCCACTCCCCTCTTAAAGCCTTCCAAGTTGGCAGCCATCACCACATCCTGGGGCAGGGAGTTCCACAAGTTAACTATATGTCTGTGGAAAAGAAGATCTGTTTACGACTGTGGGAATGAGGCATGTGATTTGAGTCTGCCTTGACTGTGGAAAAGCTCTTTACACAGGCACGAGAATTGCTTTTCGGACATACAGGACAAAATTGGTGTCATACAGCACTTAAGGGTAGGTGTGGTTGAGAGATAGGAAATGATTTGAAAGTCATGCTCCTAAGTGCATTTTTGGTGAAATTGTGGCTACATATAAGATAGACACATAATTATTTCGCATTGAGGCTATCTTGGATACAGAGGAGAAAATGTGTGGGTCAGGAGAGGAAAAGCAAGGGGCGGAGAGGGGAATCTCTGCTGTGATACTACCTACTGTGCTCACAGGAAGCCCAAGCAAGGAGATAGCAGAGGCAGATTAACTCATTTATTCAACCTTGTGTTCCCTGACAGTTGTGTGTGGGGGGGATTGCCCCCTGGAATTTCAGTGCAAATATGTTTGGTTGCCCCCTAAAATTTATGGACTTGATTCCAGGCAGGCTTTTCTGCCCCTTACTCTGCCTCACTAGGAAACCTTGGAAGTATGCCTAAGCAGTTCAACTCAGAAGGAAGTCCCATGTTATTCAGTTGGGCTTATTCCTAGAAAGGTGTTCATAGGATTGCAGCAGTTTTGTTATCCAGAGACTAAACACACAAAAAACATTGTCTGCCTGAAAAAAAGAGAGACAATAATTCTTGCTTATCTTGAGCTGAATGTTAGCGAAATGCTTTGATTGTGAGAATGCTCCCTTATTCCATTCTTGTCCGTTGTCGCTCTGCCTGTATCTGCTGCTGCGCTTGGGGCCATTTTTTCTCCCGATGACTCTTCCTTTTCCTTTTCCAGATTGATCAGACAAGGCATTCCAACCAAGCAGGAATGGTATGCAGAATGGGATGGCATCTAACCAGTCAGGTCCTGACTGCATGATGACATCATGGAGGACTAACAAGATCAACTGAGGACAGCAAAGAGTCTTGCATTTGACAAAGGGATAATCCCGGCTAATCAGGGATCACATGCTGGAGCAATTAGATCTGGCTGCATGTCAATAGCCATGAAAGCAAAGAAACCCAATTTAGAAAGAGGGGTAGAGACAGCATGCAAAAGAAGGCAGAGCAAACATTTCTGTAGGAAATCCCCCCCCTTTTTTATTAAAATAGGGAGGCTTTTTTCAAGGCTACCAAAAATATTTTCCCAAACAGTAAGTACTTTTTGGTCTCAGCCCTGTTTTTCAATGCTGTAATATCAGAGAAATTTTCCATCCTGCATCTTCCCCCCAAAACAGCTTGGCACACAGCTGTTGCGAGATGTTGCTTCCTCTGTTTAGAAGAAAACCTCATTTTCTTGGGGTTTTTTCTCTTTTAAAAAAAGAAGGTATTTTGAAACAGTGAAGTTAATCTTCCCTTCCTCCCCAACCCACCACAGAAACTGCCAGGGAGCCAACCTCTTTGATGTCTGCCATGTCCAATCCATTATTAATCACCGTAAATCTGCTATAATCTCTACAAACATATTTCCGTTCCTTACAAATGTATTTGTGCCAACTTTCTCTAATAAATCTCGTGTCAGGCCAGCTATTGTCTTCCTTGTCTTCAGTGCTGCATTTCCCAGATTAAATGTTTAAACAATATTTAGACAAGAACTGGTGGTGTCTGCCCCCGCCCCGCCCCCCCGCCATTTGTGCTTGCAAAGGCACGACAACAACAAAATAAAATTAAATAAATACCTGGCAAGTTTATAGCTTGCTGCAAATAAATAAATAAATAAATAAATAAATAAATAGGTGGTGTTTGGCACATCTTCCTTTCTTCCCAGTGATTTTGTTTGCTAATAAGTCCAGAGAGAGACTCCACTCCTGGATTTCCAACCCTACAATCCCAGAGCTGTGGTAGCGGGTACCAGCAGTGACTTTGATATTTATTCTCGTGTCCAAATGGTATGAGTGTTTAATGTCACTCTGGGGAAAGAAATATGTTTAGTTTGAAGAGGAGAAGACTGAGAGGCGACATGATAACCATCTTCAAGTACTTGAAGAGCTGTCATATAGAGGAGGGTGCCGAGTTGTTTTCTGTTGCCCCAGAAGGTCGGACCAGAACCAACGGGTTGAAATTAAATCAAAAGAGTTTCCATCTAGACATTAGGAAGAACTATCTAGGAACAGGTTTCCTTGGGAGGTGGTAAGTGCTTTTTCCCTGGAGGTTTTTAAGCAGAGGCTAGATGGCCATCTGTCAGCAATGCTGATTCTATGACCTTAGGCAGTTCATGAGAGGGAGGGCACCTTGGCCATCTTCTGGGCATGGAGTAGGAGTCACTGTGTGTGTGTGTGGGAGGTAGTTGTAAATTTCCTGCATTGTGCAGAGGGTTGGACTAGATGACCCTGGTGGTTCCTTCCAACTCTATGATTCTATGATTCTAAGAATATTCTTAACAGAATATGGTTATTAAGGATATTTCTAAACTGTCCTTGGGTCACCCTCCCCCATCAAGCTGAAACTGATTTGTTCCTCCATATACTCCTCTGGTGGTAGAAAGGGCTGTCAAGTCACAGCTAATTTATGGCGACCCTGGAGGGTTCTCGAGGAAAGAGACAGATAGAGGTAGTTTGCTGTCGCTCGCCTGCGTGTAGCAACCCTGGACTTCCTTGCTGGTCTCCCATCCAAGTACTAACCAGGGCCAACCCTACTTAGTTGCCAAAACCTGATGAGATCAGGCTAGCCCAAACTATAAAAGGTGCAATAATCTCTGAACACTCAAAGGTTTGCTAATATTCCCTGAATCATATTAGATTTCAATATTGAAATTGAAATTTATAATATTTTATATTTGATAGTTGAATTCTAACCTTCATTAGTGGCCTGGGTCACACATGGTTGGTTTCTATATAGATGACTATATGCATCATCCCATAGCGAAATGACTGCATAGTATTAAGATGTCATCCAGTTTCAACAAGATCAAAGAAGAAGAAGAGTTGGTTTTTATATATCAACTTTCTCTCCGAACTCTCTCAGCCTCACCTGTCTGTTGTGGAGCGGGAAAGGGAAGGTTATTGTAAGCTGGTTTGAGTCTTCCCTTTCCCTTTCCACAACAGACACCCCATGAGGTCAGTGGGACTGAGAGAGTTTGGAGACAACTGTGACTAGCCCAAGGTCACCCAGCTAGATTCATGTGCAGGAGCGGGAAACCAATCCAGTTCACCAGATTAGCCTCCGCCGCTCATGTGGAGGAGTGGGGAATCGAACCCGGTTTTCCAGATCAGAGTCCACCACTCCAAACCACCGCTCTTAACCACTACACCACGCTGGCTCTCTAGACTGCCCATCCAGCTCAGCTCTTTCAGCCAAGTCAGTAGCTGTATCCAAACTGACTCCAGATGTGGAATAGACTCCCTGGCCTCATTTATGGAAGCTGGAACCTTGCGCACGGAAGTAGGGTGAGTGTGGTGAGCAGGAAACTAGCAGAAGCGACTGTTCATCAAGGAAGGAAGCACCAAACTGGGCCAGTATGCGGGCTTCATGGCAGTCATGTGTGCCAATATTGCATGTTCCTGTTCCATCCTGTGCCTGATGAATAGGGTTGCCAGCTCTGGGCTGGGAAATACCTGGAGATTTTGGGGGTGGAGCCTGAGGAGGGTGGGATTTGGGGAGGAACTTCAATGCCCTAGAGTCCAGTGGCCAAAGCGGCCATTTTCTCCAGGTGAACAGATCTCATTCGGCTGGAGATCAGTTGTAACAGCGGGAGATCTCCAGCTAGTACCTGGAGGTTGGCTACCTAATTGACAAAGGATTCTAAGATCTCAGTGCGTACAAGGCCAGATATTCCTAATTCAGAGCTTCAGGACCTGATAATTCCAGTTGAAGTCTTGGAGTCTGTGGCACAGAGAACTGGTCACTAAGAATCAGTGGAGAAATCTGGTTGGTACTGCTACAGAGGTTCCATTTGTTAAAAAGTATTCAGACTATGACATGTGTGAACCTGAACTTCTGGGATCCACTTATTGGGCATCAGGGTTTTTAGGCTATTTTTCAGAACCAATATTGTTGGATGTAAATATACACTCTCCTCTGTGACCAGATTTATTATCACAAAGTAGAGACGACGCCAGGTTTAAGAAGCAAAGGGAGAAAAAAGCTTTTTTTATTTTGCCAGGCAAAAGAGGAAGACATTTCAGCCCTTTTCGGGTTCAAAAGTGAAAGTCTCCTAACAGACTCCGCCTAGTTCTCATATTTATACTTTTCCAGAGTTCTTTGTTCTAAGAGGATTTGAATATCTCCTCCTCTCAAATCCACCCTAACTCTGATCTCATTTTGTGGTCACATGTATATGATCTCATCTGTTATTTGGTGATATCCTGTACCAGATACGAAAAATCACCTGCTTTGTTCAGTTTAAGTTAGACAGGACTATTTTCTACTGACTTATATAAATAACCACAGCTTACAAATATAATAGAAAAATAACATTTTTCCAATATGCTAGAATTAAATTAATTAAAATCTTACACATCCCACAGTCCCCCCTCATGATCAAAATCAAAATTATTTTGAATCTTGATCATTCTATTATATTAACTTGCAATTTTAAAACAATAATGTAGACACAATGTTTCCCTAGCCACTTTTTCTTAACCCAAAGGACCAAATAATACATCAAAATGGCTTTCTAAAAGAGTCTCAAACATCTACTCTTGTTCTTTAGCTAACAATTGTGCTCTGGTTTCCAAGTTTTCAATCATAAGTCTTGTTGATTTTTGAATAAAAATTAAGTTCGCCTGCAGGTTCGATCAACCACTTCGAGCCTCTTGCACTTGAGCTCTCTCTCCAGTTGCAATGGCTTTGGCTGCCACGACGTCATCTACTGCCCTTCTGATCTCGGCCTCACACGGTGGTAGCACTTTCTGGCATTTGGATTAATGGACCCAGCCTTCCTTTCCATTTACCTTCACTGCGACATCTGTGGTGAAAAGAATTTGGAACGGACCCGTCTACCTGAGCTGGAGAGTAGTATGCTTTTAAGATTTTACAAACACCCAGTCTCCTATTAAAAAAAGAATGGACAACAGAGTTTAGGGGGAGAGGTTGTACAACACAAGCCAGTTTTTGGGTTTCCTTTAAAGCTGCACTTAAAGTGTTTATATAGTTTTTCAAATATCTGTTTCCAACCTCTTTATTGGGTGTTCCCTGATTCTAAAAATGCTAAAAGAGACATTCATACAGAGCCTCAAAGGGCAATAACTTGTGTGGCCCCTGGGCTAATATACGGATGCGTGTTAGTATGATAGGCAATACATCTGACCATTTTAAATTAGTTTTTTTACACAAATTTTAATTAACATCTCTTTTTAGGGTCTGATTCATTTTTTTTTTTTTTACTGTCCATGATAACTGGGGTCGCCAAGCCATGTAAAAACTATATTTTATTTTCATTTTTTTTAAAACTGTTCTATAACTTCCCTAACAAATAACCCCCTCTGTCTACATATACCCTTTGATATGTTACATGCTTTTGCTATGTGTTTTGTTTTCTGATAGATGCCCTTTCCATTGTATGACTGCAAGAATATTTCTGTTAACCCTGTTCCCCAGATGACTATTCTAGTGTAATTGTGTGAGGATGTGTGTGATGTGTACCCTTAGGCTTTTTTTCAACCACCCCCCTCTTGTTTCTGTAGTCCCTACTTTTGCCATCCAGTTCCTTTTCTTCTTCAGTGCAGGGCCCTGTAGGTGGTAGTGTAAAAACTGGGGTTAAAGTCATTACCATATCACAGGATGTTGATTTTGCTGTAGTCACTTTTGCCATTTCATCAGCTCTGCAATTTCCTTTGGCCTCCTTGGTATGTCCAGTTTGATGTTATTGTCACCTGTAACTAAGTGTCCAAAACCTGTAAAATCAAATTTCCATGCTTTACAGCTCCCCACTAGCTGTCAGGACTCTTTGTTCTTTTCAGATGTATTTATATGCTTGTACAACTCCAAAAGCATCTTTGCTGTCAGTATAAATGTTCACAGTCTTACCTGCTGCTTTAAGTAAGGCCTGGTTCAATGCATATAATTCGGCTGCTTGTGCTGAAAATGACGCTGGTAATGGCTTTGCTTCAAGCACTTTGCACTCAGTCACCAGGCTGTATCCACTCTGCCTTTTTCCACTCACCACTCGAGAAGATCCATCAATCCAAATTTCGAGATCTGCGTTGTGGATAGGCTCATCTACCCGTGCCATGGTGCACATATCTACAGTCTGTAGACAGTCAGTTGTTACAGGCAGCAGACTAGCAGGATTTTTGTAAGCCACTTGGCTCCTTTCTGTTGTAACAAAATAGTCACTGCATGAGGGCAAAACACTCTGATTGGATGTTCAATAGTCAATTCCTTTGCTTCCTTCACAGCCAGGGCAGTTGCAGCTACTGCCCTCAAGCATGGAGGCCACTCTTGTGCCACTGGATCCAGCTGTTTTGATAAATAAGCTACAGGTCTTTCAGTTAGCCCACAAGTTTGTGTAAGGACCCCCGCCATGCAACCCTCTTTTTGCAGGTCAGGGATACCCAGAGCTGGTGCTGTCATCAAAGCTTGCTTCAGCTCTTTTTACTTATGTGCATTTTCAGGTTCCCACTACAATACTTCTGGTTCCTCATCATGGCATATTTTTATAAAGTCTCTGGTTAGTTTACTATATTCTTTTATCCACTCATGACAAAATTTCAATATTTCCAAGAAGGACCTTAGCTGTTTCTTAGTTTGAGGGAGTGGCATGCGATAAATAGTCTTCCCTGTGTTATTTTGTGTCCCAAATAAATTACTTCCCTTTGGGCTACTTGGAGTTTTTCTTTTGAGACCCTATATTCTTTCTGTCTTAAGAAATTCAGCAATGAGATCGCTCCCTCTAACACCAGCTTTTCTGTTTTTGCAGAGATTATCTGGATTCTTTCACCTCAGGAGAAACAGGTCCTTAGAGTTGGCATCCAGTGGAATGCTAAAAAGGCATTTTTCAAATTTGTCACACTAAACCATACATGGTGTCCTGATGGGGTGTACAGGAAAGTGTGAGGATCTGACACCATTGGATGCCCATGTTGAACAATCTCATTAATTTCCTTTAAATCCTCAACTAATTTCCATCCTCTTCTCTTTCCTTTTCTACCTGGCTTTGGCAATGCCAGAATAGGGATGTTGTCTCCCATTTGTCAGCAACTGCTGTACTACTGGTAATTTTAACTGGCATTTACGCTCCCAGTCAAAGGTTACCTGTATGGGTGAAATGTTCAACTGGCCTGCATTGTCATCTTGCACTTACAGCATTCGTTTACAAATAATATATATACCTTTTTTTTTAATTAATGATGCCACTTTTATGTTATAACAACACAAAAACAGAAAAACATAAAATAAAAAGACACTGTCCTTCAGTGTTACTCCTCTGAAGATGCCGGCCACAGCCGCTGGCGAAACGTCAGGAAAGAAAATTTTAAGACCACGGTTACACAGCCCTGATAACCTATGAGAACCAATGAACTTTGACCGTGAAAGCCTTCAATAATACCCTGGCTTTAATTTGACTGTGTTTTAAAACACTTAATATATTAACATGATTTCTCTGTCCCTGGAGAAAACAGGCACCTAGCATCACCAATATCCATCTCATTGAATAACCATAACTATCCTCTCTCTTTATAAACCCTTCTGCTTTCCTCTCTTAAAGTCTTTCCCAACCATACATAACACCTTTCTTCAGCCCTCTTAAGCCACAACACTTGCCCCTTCACAACACACTCAAAACATGCTCTAACTTTCTCATAACTTACTTATTCCCTCATATTAATACACATTGCCTTTCCACCTTGTAAGCATTTCCAGTCTGTTTCTTTTCTTATAAAGTTTTATACAGTTCACAAGACTCTGCTTTCCAAATTCCAAACACTCTGACTTGGCCCCTCCTCCTGCGTTCAGCAAGAGGGCTGGTTCAGTCAGAGTTAACTTAAAATTCCTTTTTTTTTAAATTTTGTTTCACATTTTAAACTTCAGAGAAAGAAAGGATCTTCTGTTAACAAAACAGTATTGCTGCCTTGATTTACGACCAGTCTGAGAGAGAAAGAACAGAAACACTTTGAAGCGGAGAAAGGAGGGGCATGGGGGATTTTTTTCTCTTCCAGTCTCTTCCTCAGAAAGAAGACAACCAGATTACTTTTCTCCCAGCAAAGAACAGATTTTCAACAGAAAACAACAACAACACACACAACAAAACCAGACTACTCAAACAATTTGATTTCCTTTCGGCAACACAGTTTGAAGGGAGGAGGGAAATTCCTTTTGGCTGACGCCGTCCAGTATCCCAGGCTGGCCCCATAAAAAAATAAACACGTTAACATTTGTCAAATAATTACATAACCCTTTATAAAATACTTCACAGAAAGAGAGGACATATAAGAGAGGACAAATCACGCTGGACAAGACAAAAGACAAAGCTACGTTCCCTTTTCTAGGCATTTACCTCTTCCAGTGCCCTGGAGGCAACTGGAAAAATTCCGGATCAGCACAGGATTTCACAATCCCTGCTCTTGCTTTTCACACTGACAATAAAATACCATTGGCTGAACCCTCTGTTACAGCCCCCGTTACCATTCCAACTCAGTGGCGTCCCACTGAGCCCCTTATCCATGGTGGCGTTGCTTCTGCCTTCTCCTCTTAGAAGGGCTTACCTCTAAGATCTGCCCCACCATTAAGGTCCCGTAATTCCTTTCCGCGGTTCCTTACCTCCAGCCCGTTGCTTCTCCTGGGTCGGTTTAAAAGTGGGACTCTGCAATTGCACTCACCCCCAGATGCTGTGTCTGCCAAGCTTGAGGACCAGCGAAATCGCCGGGTGCACCTGTCCTACAAAACTTCGACACCCGTCATCTGTGAGCAGTTGACAACCAGATGTCCCATTGGGGTGCCATAAATCTGTTGGATGTAAATATACACTCTCCTCTGTGACCAGATTTATTATCACAAAGTAGAGACGACGCCAGGTTTAAGAAGCAAAGGGAGAAAAAAGCTTTTTTTATTTTGCCAGGCAAAAGAGGAAGACATTTCAGCCCTTTTCGGGTTCAAAAGTGAAAGTCTCCTAACAGACTCCGCCTAGTTCTCATATTTATACTTTTCCAGAGTTCTTTGTTCTAAGAGGATTTGAATATCTCCTCCTCTCAAATCCACCCTAACTCTGATCTCATTTTGTGGTCACATGTATATGATCTCATCTGTTATTTGGTGATATCCTGTACCAGATACGAAAAATCACCTGCTTTGTTCAGTTTAAGTTAGACAGGACTATTTTCTACTGACTTATATAAATAACCACAGCTTACAAATATAATAGAAAAATAACATTTTTCCAATATGCTAGAATTAAATTAATTAAAATCTTACACATCCCACAATATGGTCAGGGATAGAGCTGGAGATGGAGGAGCATTAAACTGAAGCTGTTTTCTGTCTGGAGAGCCAGCGTGGTGTAGTGGTTAAGAGCGGTGGTTAGGAGCGGTGGAGTCTGATCCGGAGAACCGGGTTTAATTCCTCCCTCCTCCACATGAGCAGCAGAAACTAATCTGGTGAACCTGGTTTGTTTCCCCACTCCTACACTTGAAGCCCGCTGGGTGATCTTGGGCTAGTCACAGCTCTCTCAGTCCCACCTTCCTCACAGGGTATCTGTTGTGGGGAGGGGAAGGGAAGGCGATTGTAAGTCCGTTTGATTCTGCCTTAAGTGGTGGAGAAAGTCAGCATATAAAAACCAACTCTTTTTCTTCTTCTCTCCCCCCCCCAGATGGATGTCAAGTAAGACATCTTTGCATATTTGAAGCATCACATCAAAGTTGTTGGGTTTTTTTGTTTTGAAGCTTTGCAGGAAAGTTTCACACTTTGGTGAACAATCAGAGCACACGACAATTCCCGTATCCCTCTGGGAGACACACCGCGCTCAGCAACACGTCCCTGTCTCTGCCGGCAAAGTCAGAGTGCTGCAATTTGTTAGCAGCCAGCAAAACACCCAGATATTCATTATGATCGTGAAACAAGTAACTAATAATTTATACAAATTGTATGCATTGCTCAGTGGATTAGCCAGCATGCCATTAGCTAAGGATTATAAATACCTTTTTTCTCTTTATTGTTAAGTACATTGTTCGCCTGCAATTTCCTTCCCCAGCAAGCATTTTACTTTTCTTTCTGTGAGTAGGAAAACTTGACCCGTTTACAAAAGAATTTGCCATAATCGGTAAGACTGCAGCACATATTTTTGTCTCAGTCTGCCAGCCGAACAAAGTGATTTAGGGAAGGAGCAATAATAGTAATATTCTCTCCCCCATAATTCTGTGATATTCGCTCTTTAAAAATCCAGTTACAGGTTTTCCCTATCCACTGTGCCATGTATAGGGACAGCACATGTAGAGAAATTGGGCAAACCAACCAACCAGGGAGCCAGCGTGGTGTAGTGGTTAAGAGCGGTGGTTTGGAGTGGTGGACTCTAATCTGGAGAACCGGGTTTGATTCCCCACTCAACACCAGCTGGGTGACCTTGGGCTAGTCACAGCTCTCTTAGAGCTCTCTCAGCCCCACCCACCTCACAGGATGTCTGTTGTGGGGAGGGGAAGGGAAGGGGATTGTAAGCCGGGTTGATTCTTCCTGAAGTGGCAGAGAAAGTCAGCATATAAAAACCAACTTCTCTTCTTCTTGCCATTTGCCCGTTTGTAGCAGGCAAAACCCCCAGCCTCCTCCTCCTCCTCCTCCTCCTCCTCTTCCTCCTCCTCTTCTTCTTCTCCTATTGCCTATTACAGTTTGGGAAAACCCTGTAGATTTGGGAGTAGTGGCTGGGGGGTGGTGATCAATGGGAATTCAATGTTTTTGTAGTGCCTGGGGAAGACAGGGACCTCCGTGGGGTACAATGCCACAGAGCCCACCCTCCAAATCATCCATTTTCTCCAGGAGAGCGGATCTCTGTAGTCTGGAGATGAGCTGTAATTACGGGGGATCCCCAGTTCCCACCTGGAGGCTGGCACCTCTACCCAGAAGTGAAAGCCTAGCACAAAAGGACCTCAGGTATATCTACCAAACCCCACAGCTAAGAGGAGAACCGTTCAGTCATGACTACCTGTGTTGACGTAAATAATACATGGGGCCATGGCAGGCATTTTAAATGGTTTAAACTGAATATATGAGTGCAAGTACACAAGAGAAAAATAGGCTTAAAAGAGCTTAGCCCAAATCCTTGTTCCCCTGTCTACTCAATCCATGAGTCATCATCAGATATCGTCTAAATATATAGTTGTTGTTTTTTTAATCTGCAGAAGTCTTGCATTCTTGACATCCATGGCAACCAAACAGTCTGGTCTCAGAAGACAAGCAGGAAATCATCAGTCATCATAAGAGAGAGGCGCTCCAAATGACAATAAAGAATAAAAATATATATATTTTTTAAAAAAAGGTCAGATACCTTCTCACATCTCAAAAAGCAAGAGCCTATCGAAACCAATGGTTATCCATCATGCTATCATAGATCTACCGAGGAAGAACAAACCCCACAGCTAAGAGGAGAACCGTTCAGTCATGACTACCTGTGTTGACGTGAATAATACATGGGGCCACGACAGGCATTTTAAAAGCTTAGCTTAAAAGAGCTCCAAATGACAATAAAGAATAAAAAAAGTAACTCAGATGTCAGATACCTTCTCATGTCTCAAAAAGCAAGAGCCTATTGAAACCAATGGTTATCCATCATGCTATCATAGATCTACCGAGGAAGAACAAAGAGGTTCTCTGAATACTTCTTCCGTGACTTCTCCAATCATATTCTGCCAAATGACATGACCTTTTGTTGAGTTATATGTTTCCATCTCCTTGGGGCCGCTAAGTGGTAGCAGGATTAGGGGGACAAAATCCTAGGAGCTGTGATCACCTCGGGGAACGCACTGCTGGTCAAATTGTGCAATTTCTCATAATATGATATTTGGGTCGGGTCTTGGTGGCGTGAAGGGGCAGAGGGAAGTGTTGCCCAAGTAGTGACGCCAGCCTCCAGGTGGGACCTGGGGATCCCCCAGAATTACAGCTCATCTTCAGACTACAGAGATCAGTTCCCCTGGAGAAAAGGGCTGGTTTGGAGAGTGGGTTCTGTGACTTTATACCCCAACGAGGTCTCTTTCCTCCCCAGGCTCCTTCCCCATATCTCCAGGATGGAATGTTACCACTTATATGCATGAAGCTGTCTTATCCTGAATCAGATCCTTGGCCTATCAAGGTCAGTATTGTCTACGCATACTGTCAGCAGCTCTCCAGGGTCTCAGATAGAGGTCTTTCACATCACCTACTTGCCTAGTCCCTTTAAGTGGAGATGCCAGGGATTGAACCTGGGACCTTCTCCATGCCAAGCAGATGCTCTGCCACTGAGTCACAGAAATGAGGGTTTATTGCAGCCAGGTGATAGCAGAAGCAAATTGCAGACAAAAACAGCATTTGTGTGTCAACATCACAGTATCATTCACATTTATGTTCCCAGAAGTGATATCACAGTGTTGTGGTGATGCAGTAGGTATTTCCCAAATCTCTATGGGATGCTGCCCTGCCCCCCTCCCAATCCCATGGGTTACCAGTTGATGGCTGGCAACCTAAGCCCAAATTGGAAAGTGGACCACATTCATGTCATCTCTAGTGTCATCTGAACACACATGGTAATATATCTGCTTGTCTCTGTGGGACAGAGCTTCAGAAACTTGGTGTAATGGTGTGATCTGTATCCAGACTCTGCACTCTCTCCCTGTACAAAGGCTGCCAATGAAGATCAATGGGTATCACTCTGATTACCGATGACCATGTAAGGATATTAGCTCTGGACTTCTAAACAGAGTTACTTAAGCGTGGCGTAGTGGTTAAGAGCAGTGGTTTGGAGCAGTGGACTCTGATCTGGAGATTTGGGTTTGATTCCCCGCTCCTCCACATGAGAGGCGGAGGCTAATCTGGTGAACTGGATTTGTTTGCCCACTCCCACACATGAAGCCGGCTGGGTGACCTTACAGTTGCAGTTCTATTAAGAGCTCTCTCAGCCCCACCTACCTCCCAGGGTGTCTGTTATGGGGAGGGGAAGGGAAAGTGATTGTAAGCTGGTTTGATTCTTCCTTAAGTGGTAGAGAAAGTCAGCATATAAAAACCAACACTACTACTACTACTACTACTACTTCTCCTCCTCCTCCTCCTCCTCAATGAGGGGAAAAAGTGGAGCCTTGGAGTGAACCTCCAGCATTTATAAAGGAATGGCTATATGGGGTGGTTTTGAGAATTATTCTATTGCACCTTCTTTATTAACTGCTCTTATTTTAACAAATTTTGTTCTAGCAGCTCCTGTTGGGATGGTATATTTTTTTTAATGAATTACTGAGATTTCTATTTGTTAGATATTTAACTGTGCAATGCTAAGTAGAATTACAGCCTTCTAAACACATTGACTTCAATGGATTTAGAAGGGTGTATCTCTGCTTAGGAGGCCCCGTAATACAGCTAATCCCAAACCATTCGAACAGTCCTGACAGTGTTGAAGAATGTCTTTCCCTTTGAGGAATTTTTAGCACCACTTGCCGTCACTTGCCCTCAGACTCACTTGCCCACTGTGATATCAGATGTGACTGGAGACATAACATCCTGACAGTCCCTTTCAGTGTGAACATGCAATGAACAGGGAGTGACTAATCCAGGAAGGATAAAGACTTAGCAGCCAAAAAACCAAACAGGACAACAAGGTGAATATTTGCGGAGTCAGTTCCGTTTGGGGGTGGCGAATTTCCGGTTTCGTCATCTGAGTGCTCAATTCAAAATCTGAATGTGCATTTCTAATGTAAGATTTTGTCTCAGGTGCTTTACGTATAGAAGAAGAAGAGTTGGAACTGGATTTGTTTCCCCCACTCCTACACATGAAGCCAGCTGGTGACCTTGGGCTAGTCACAGTTCTCTCTGAACTCTCTCAGCTCCACCTACCGCACAGGATGTCTGTTGTGGGGAGGGGAAGGGAAGGTGATTGTAAGCCAGGCTGATTCTTTAAGTGGTAGAGAAAGTCGGCATATGAAAACCAACTCTTCTTCTTCTTCTTCAAATCCTATCTGTTACTGCGTGCATGCCAGCCACGAAAGAACATCAAGTCCATTGCATGCCAGTCCAACAATTATTAACCACCAAATATAATTAACCATAATGGGATCTCAGAGATAAATGTTTGGTTCAATATTTGTTAACTATTCAGCAAATATCCCAGTGTTTCACTACTTGAGAATGCACCGGGAGAATATCTGACATCAAAATTCACCGTTGTTGAGAACACGTTTTTATCTGTTCACAAATCTCGACAGAGCTATAACTGCTACTCGGGATTCCAGAGAGGATCTGATGTATGTCCCACAGCTCATGCCTTAAAAAGTTTAGCAGCTTTGATCTCCTTCCCGTTCCTCGTGATAGATTAGTAATTTAGTGTGTATTATGCCTCTCACACATTGACAAATAGGCTATAAAAATCCACAGAGGACTCAAGTTATATCCATTTATTTCAATACTTTTGACACACTTGCCATAGAGGCAGACTCGGAGAACCAACGGTGCAATTTCCCGCCCAAAGAAGTCGGAAGATGTGGGCATAAATTACCCTTTAATGCCACATGGATAATGAGACTGCATCTCACAAGATTTACTTTTTTTTTTCATCCTCTTGCTAAAACTCCTAAACTGGCAACAGGACAAGATGGCTAACAGGACAGAACCTTGACAGGATGAAAAATATTGGCTTGACATTTATGGGTGATGCTGGTTTGCACATCTGGAGGACTTAATATTTCTAACTTCTCCTAGATATGTTCTCCCAGCCACCGCTGGGGCATGGGTATGCTGGTCTCTTTAGTAATCCAGCTGTTCGTTTTCAATGTTCTACCTGTTTTTGAAAATTGGATTGTATTCACCCGGGGAGTACAAAAGAAGTAGAATTGGTTTTTATACCCTGATTTTCTTTTCCTTTAAGGAGACTCAAACTGGCTTACAATCACCTTCCCTTCCTCTCCCCACAACAGACACCTTGTAAGGTAAGTGGGGCTGAGAGAGGATGGTGAGAACTGTGACTAGCCCAAGGTCACCCAGCAGGCTTCATGTGGAGGAGTGGAGAAACCAACCCGGTTCACCGATTAGAGTCCACCACTCATGTGGAGGAGTGGGGAATCAAACCCAGGTTTCCAGATTAGAGTCAGTCCACCACTCTTAACCACTACACCACACTGGCTCCCAGTGTGTAATCCATAGGTATTAAAAATAAATAAATACAAGTATCTTGCCAACTGCCCTGACCTGGATGGCCCAGGCTAGCCTGATCTCGTCAGATCTCAGAAGCTAAGCAGGGTCAGCCCTGGTTAGTATTTGGATAGGACACCACCAAGGAATACCAGGGTTGCTGTGCAGAGGAAGGCACTGGCAAACCACCTCTGTTAGTCTCTTGCCATGAAAACCCCAAAAGGGGTAGCCATAAGTTGGCTGCGACTTGAAGGCACTTTACACACACACACATCTTGCCAACTGCTTTCCCCACCCCTTCAGTGGGGAGAAAGGAAGAGCAGGGTGCTTCACTTGCTTTGCCCAAATTTCACATGTGTATTCACAAGTCGATGTCCTGAATAGGCAATATTACATTCAGGGACATGGAAGGCCCACTAGGCCTACACAAAAGGGCCATTTGTACACAGGTTCTCACTGGACCGGAGCCACTGTGTCTATTCCAGGATTCCATAATACCTGCAAAGATGTTCTAATGGATGCCCTACCGCTGGGCTCAAAGCTATGATAGCTCATAAATCAAGTGTGACTAGGGTCGCCAGCTCCGGGTTGGGAAATACCTGGAGATTTTGGGGGTGCAGCCTGAGGAGGGTGGGGTTTGTGGAGGGGAGGGCCTTCAATGCCATAGAGTCCAATTACCAAAGCAGCCATTTTCTCCAGGTGAACTGGTCTCTATTGACTGGAGATCAGTTGTAATAGCAGGAGATCTCCAGCCATCACCTGGCGGCTGGCAACCGTAAGTGTGACAGGAAGGAATCAGAAAGTAGAACAGCCCCTTTTGATTAAACCAAAGCAGTAGCAGCCTGCAGAGGAATCTAAACCAGCAAGCTCACAGTGGCTTACCTTGTACTTTAAGTGAGTTTTTTTCTTTAAAAAATCGATATTTTAATGGAGTTTCCTGCAGTTGGTTTCTGCCCCACCATTCATGTGAGCAGCGATTAAAGTTAATAAGAGGCGGAAAGCTCTCCTGTAGCTTTACGATGAAGGGAATCGTATTCATAAGCTTGTTTTGAAAAGGAGAATAAGTGCTCCTCAAGTGAGAGATTTAGTTTGGTGAATGTGTATCCCGGTGCTTTGTTAAAAAATGCCTTCTTTCAGGGGATGAAATTCTGAGAGACACTGACTGGTCTGCAGAAAAACCCCAGCTCATTGAGGGCATGCCGACATCTATTTATTTATTTATACTTTTGATATATTAAGGCTTCACTTTTCATCCAGATCTGCTGCCAAAGCATTCTATAATTAAAAACCCACATTAAAAAAAGACAGTTGCTGAGAAGTGCTGTTCGGTGGTTTAGGGTGCAGGAGAAGCCCAAGGTTTCACCAAGGACGTCAACAGGGTCCTGAGAACACTAACACTATTGGGGAGTAGACATGATGGTAGTCCTCCACACCGACCCCCACCTTAGGGTTGGCATCCTCCAGGTACTAGCTGGAGATCTCCTGCTAAAACAACTGATCTCCAGCTGATAGAGATCAGTTCACCTGGAGAAAATGGGTGCTTTGGCCATTGGACTCTATGGCATTCAAGTCCCTTCCCTCCCCAAACCTCCTATGGCATTCAAGTCCCTCCTCAGGCTCCACCCCAAAAACCTCCTGCCAGTGGACCTGGCAACCCTACCCCCACCTTCTAGTTGCTGGTAGCTTCAATATCTAGAACTTTAAATTTGATTCCTCAATAAATATCCCCCATTAAGTCTCTTGCCCCTCTGGACAACGTATTTTTCCCATTGTGATCTAAGGTCCTGGGCAATTCCAGATTTCCCTGCACCACACAGTGGGGTTCAAAATCCTACAAAGAGGACAGTAAGGCTCCCTTAAATGCTTGATTTTGGAACTAATACCTAAAGCCTAAGGTGTCTCCTCCTGAGAGTGTGCCCCAACAAATAGAACCTGGTCAGAACAGATGGTTCCTCCGATGAGACCCCATAGCAGCTAAGAGCCGGCAGAACACATTTCATACAGGGCACTAGCAGAAGAATGGAGATGCAAAGGGTATTATGGTTCAGCTAGTCCAACCTCTGGTTCAGTGCAGGAAATCCAAACTACAGCATTATCGACAAATGGCTGTCCAGGTATCTGAATAGTATGATCTTATCCCCCAATCTTATCCCCCAGTTAAGAGCAGTGGTCTCTAATCTGGAGAACTGGGTTTGATTCCCCGCTCCTCCACATGAGCGGTGGACTCTGATCATGTGAACCGGGTTGGTTTCCCCACTCTTCCACATAAGGCCAGCTGGGTGACCTTGGGCTAGTCACAGCTCTCTCAGCCCCACCCACCTCACAGGATGTCTGTTGTGGGGAGGGGGAAGGGAAGGTGATTGTAAGCCGGTTTGATTCTCCTTAAGTGGTAGAGAAAGTTGGCATATAAAAACCAACTCTGCTGCTGCTCCTCCTCCATCTTCCACTTGCCTCGAGACTGGAGAAGATAGAAGAAAGGGAATTTTGGGCTCAGTCACTTGAGAGAAAAATCAGGGCAATGGGAGAATCACACCATTCTCATGAGCAAGATCAGATGAGCAGAATCAGCCAGGCCCAATTCTAACTATCTAACCAGCCTCCCACCTCTACCTTTCTCCTTTCCACACTCCTTCCCTTGCTTTTTTTTCAAGAGTGCAAGCCTAAGGGCAAAACTAGCACATTCTCCACACCATGCCCAATTTATTCAGACTGAAGACTTAAGGCTGGAGGCAGCAGCTTTATACCTCCAGGCTAGCTCTTATTGGCCTTTCAAGTCAGCAGATTCCAGCAGCTCTGATTGGATCCCTCCAGGCAGAGTGTACTTCCCCTGATGGCCACTTTCAGGAGGGCGCTGTGGAGCAGAGGAAATTGAGCCAGCATCTCTTCCTTCTGAATAACCCCACGTGGTGCAGAGCAAGATTCAAGAGCTCTGAGTTCAAGTCCCTCGCAGTGCCCGACAGCAGAGGTCGAGTGTGAGAGCAAGTCAGGGCAATGTAAATGAATGGGTGTTCCCCATCTTGAAGAGGGCCCCCCAATATGTCATGTTTTGATCTGTAAAATAAAAGCCCTCTTAGCTCCGTCTTTAACAATATGTCACTGTTCAATTGTTTACCCTCTGAACGGTGCCGGTGGAGATCCCGGCAGAACTGTGCTTTGAATTAAGTGGTTATAGAAAGCTCTTGGCAGCTTAACAGTTCAATCTGATGTCTCAAAGGGAATCCTCCCTCCGGAACATCCAGAGAGATTGTAGCTATAGCAGCAACGTCATCCCCATTTGGTATACAATAGCAAGCGTTTCCCTCCCCGCTGCCCCGCTTCCTTGGCCTCAACGCCCTGTTGAATTTGTCAAGGGCTAACATCGTTTATCATCTTTAACGTCTACTCTAATTGTGTTTTCTTCCTAATGACAACTTAGTAAAACGAAGCCCCCCTGTTGACATTTTTCTAACCCTCTTACTGTCACAGAGCAGGCCTCTTCGTCTGGTAGTCATTGTAGGAATTAGGCATCCAAACAAAGGGGGGAAAAGGGAAGGGGTGGATATTATCGGGGTCACGCCCCAGATTTGACATATATTTACTGAAGCTTGATGATGGGGGCACAGGCAAAAAGGGCAAAATGATTCATTCTCTCAAAATGTTTAGCATGTTTGCCATTTGACAGGCTGCCTCGTCACTAGGGTTGAGGGGAACATTTTGCTAATTTCAGTAGTCACTTAGAAATCAGCATATTCACAGCAAACCCTCAATTACCTTAAAAATATCTTGCCAATCAAACACATTGTCCTATTGTTTGCCAGGCTACTGTGGCTTCTCAGCCTTGGCGTCCTTTTCCCCTCTTTGCCCTCACTGGCCAGGACCTCATTGGCCCTCACTGTCATTATTCTGATTGGCTATGGCAACAAGTATGATTTTATGCGACAGCATCGGCGATGCCGGCCGGTCTAGTTTTTTTGACACCGTTGCCAAAATCATGTAGCGACTCTCCAGAAGGAACCAACTAACATATTGAAGGGTCAGAATCATAAAGATTCTGACTCAGTGGCAATGCTAGTGGAGTATGCCTTGGACTCAGACAGCATGGTGGCATGGTGCGTCAGGGGTGTGAGCAAGGGCATGAGCCATAGCCGATTGCCTCCTCCCATGCTGCTGTTCTCCTTGAGTTATAGGATCCCAAATGGCTGGATGAGGCACATGAGCCACTGCTCATGTCAAAAGCAGAGTCTGCTCTGGTCAAAAGCAGACACTGGAGCAACCTTGAGGTGGGGAAAGGGGGAAAGAGGGAAGTTGCCTCTCTCTACCCTGGGGTCCCTGGACCAATAGCCAGGCCGATCACTATCAGGGTTTTTGGACAAGTTTTGCCCCTAGACCAAAGGGTAAGGTAAAGGTCCCCTGTGCAAGCACCAGGTCATTACTGACCCATGGGGTGATGGCACATCCCTACGTTTACTAGGCAGACTTTGTTTGCGGGGTGGTTTGCCAGTGCCTTCCTCAGTCATCTTCCTTTTACCCCCAGCAAGCTGGGTACTCATTTTACCAACCTTGGATGGAAGGCTGAGTCAACTTTGAGCCGGCTACCTGAAACCAACTTCCATCAGGATCGAACTCTGTTCGTGAGCAGAGCTTGGACTGCAGCTTACCACTCTGCGCCACGGGGCTCTTTGTGAATTCCAAAGGGACATGAGGATAATTTAAAGAAAATATATACAATTAAATAAATTTTATAAATAAAATAATTTTAAAAATTCTGCCCAGCAGATTGGTGTGGTGAGCTCACAGCCTGTGGGCTAGCAGCTGTCAAGGAAGAAGGCATAGCCCAGCCCTGGATTCTGTCTCTTGGCCATGCTAGCATGGGACTGAATTTTGGAGACAGGCAGGCAGACAGATAAATAGAAAGAGCTTTACTATTCAGCATTCAAGAGGTTAAGGTGACTCCACCTGGCTGCTATTAATGGATACAGAGGAGAATCATCCACTGCCTTGCTGGAATTCAGTTTCCCCCTGCCTTGCCAAACACGCAGGAGATACTCTTGCCAACAACCCCACTTCTCCATCCTCTCCCAGCCCATTAATAGGCACTCAAGGCTCCTAATTAACTACATCTACGGGTGCTGAATACACACTTCACTCGGGGAGTGATGGATAGCCCCAAACTGCTTAATTGCAGGGGAGTTGCTATAAAAGTCCAACTTCTTCCTCATTGCCACTTGCTAATTGTCAGGGCGTTAACAACAGGAGGGGGGTGGAATTGAAGGCAGAGTGTTGGCGGCTGGGTTCACACCCCAGCCTGGAGGGGGGGTGTGCAATTCGATCAAAAGAGCAGTCGCCTAACGGGATGAGATTCAAAACAGATAAAAGGAAGTATTTTTTCACACAACGCATAGTTAAATTGTGGAACTCCCTGCCCCTGGATGTGGTGATGGCTGCCAGCTTGGAGAGCTTTAAGAGGGGAGGGGACATGTTCATGGAGGAAAGGGGTATTCATGGCTATTAGCTGGAATGGATGCTGGTCATGCTGCATACCTGTTCTCTCTAGTATCAGAGGAGCATGCCTATTATTTTGGGTGCGGTGGAACATGGGCAGGACGGTGCTGTTGCAGTCGTCTTGTTTGTGGCTTCCTAGAGGCACCTGGTTGGCCACTGTGTGAACAGACAGCTGGACTTGAGGGGCCTTGGTCTGATCCAGCAGGGCCTTTCTTATATTCTTATGAGATTGCCGTTGACCCAAACCAGGTTGACATCCATGGCCCATTATATATAATGCACCGATAGCCCAGGAGAAAGGTCCAGCAGTGAGAGATACCCGCTTTTGCCTAGGCCAGGAGCTCAGTAGCATGTAAATGGTTTTCAGGGGCTTAGAAAGAGCATGCATTTCTTTTTGCTTGGTATCTCTAGGGTTATCAGGTCCCTCTTTGGGGCGGAGCCTGAGGAGGGCAGGGTTTGAGAAGGGGAGGGACTTCAATGCCATAGAATCCAATTGCCAAAGCGGCCATTTTCTCCAGGGGAACTGATCTCTATTGGCTGGAGATCAGTTGGAATAGCAGGAGATCTTCAGCTAGTACCTGGAGGTTAGCAACCCTAGGTATCTCTGGGATGTCACCTGACTCTGTTGCTCTTCAATCTGTTCTGAAGCAGCCTGCCTGTCTTCCAAAGGGTACAAACAAAACACTTGCCAGGTCCCCCTGCAGCACAGTTGACCAGTGTTGATCCCGCACTCTTAATTCATTGTAGTGGTATTTCTCTTTGATGTCTTTGATAACAGGATGGTAGCTGCTCAGATCCAACCTCTCTGAGGGGTGCTGAGTGTGGGTTAAATTTGGGTCCCAGAATGAGGCTCCTAAACATCACACATTTTGCCTGCTCCCTTATCAGGCATAATTCTATATCTCTGCAAAACCTTGTCAGCGACAAGTTTCTGCAAAACTGGGATGACATCTCCAGGGATTAAACCTTTCATTTGAGTAGTCCTCCCTGCCAAACTTCAGGCACAGAGGAGAAAGGGGGCCTGTTTTAGAAGCAACGGCACCGCAGAGCCTGACTCTGTCGCTCCCCAATTGGTTCTGAACTTCTGAAGCAGCCTGCCTGCCTTCCAGAGGGTAGAAACAAAACACTTGCCCGCTCCCCCTGCAGCTCAGTTCACCGGTGTTGATCCCGCACTCTTAATTCATTGTAGCGATGTTTCTCTTTGCTGTCTTTGATAACAGGATGGTAGCTGCTCAAATCCAACCCCTCTGAGGGGTGCTGAGTGCGGGTTAAATTTGGGTCTCAGAATGAGGCTCCTAAACAGCACATGTTTTGCCTGCTCCCTTATCAGGCGTAATTCTATCTCTCTGCGAAATCTTGCCAGTGACAAGTTCCTGCATGCATGACAGATTAGGAGATGTGTTCTTTGTGTTTTGGCTTTTGTGGTTGTTGTTTTGTTTTTGCTTTTGAAAGAAACAGCTTGAGCGATCGGGGAGCCAGCAGGGAAACACGGCCAGCGTTTTGGCCCATCTGTCGCTGTCTGTGTTCGCGTTTCCTTGATAACGCTTGCGTAATGGTAATTTGCTGCTGCCCAGGTTGCAACTGGAGCATCTCTCTGTACCAGTCATCTATGCATGGAGAGTAGGGTTGCCGGCTCTGGCTTGGAAGAGCCCTGCAGCCTTGGAGGCGGTGCCTGGAAAGAGTGGAGTTTGGAGATAGGCGGGAGCTCAGGAGGGATGTGACGCCGCAGTGTCTGCCCTCAAAGGCTGTCATTTTCTCCAGGGAAACTGATCTCCAGGTGAACTGGTATAGTGG
Organism: Euleptes europaea; assembly: GCF_029931775.1. Taxonomy (NCBI): domain Eukaryota; kingdom Metazoa; phylum Chordata; class Lepidosauria; order Squamata; family Sphaerodactylidae; genus Euleptes; species Euleptes europaea. The sequence goes on along the minus strand of NC_079330.1, from coordinate 13,049,297 downwards.
TTAAGAGTGGTGGTTTGGAGCGGTGGACTCTGATCTGGAGAACCGGGTTTGATTCCCCACCCCTCCACATGAGCGGTAGACACTAATCTGGTGAATGGGGTTGGTTTCCGCACTCCGACACATGAAGCCAGATGGGTGACCTTGGGCCAGTCACACTCTCTCAGCCCCACCTACCTCACAGGGTGTCTGTTGTGGGGAGGGGAAGGGAAGGTGATTGTAAGCCGGTTTGATTCTTCGTTAAGTGGTAGAGAAAGTCCGCATATAAAAACCAACTCTCCTCCTCCACCTCATTCTCCCTTTATTGGCTGGAGATCAGTTGTAATAGCAGGAGATCTCCATCTAGTACCTGGAGGTTGGCAACCCTATTTGGAGATCACTTGTAATTCCAGGAGGACTCCAGGCTCCACTTTGAGGTTCAAAACCCTAGCGGCAAGTGATAAAGCATGGACATTTTCTCAGCTCTCCTCTCCATCCCTGACACTGAAGCCTAACAGCAGGATGGAGAGGGGAGGGACTTTAATGCCATAGAGTCCAATGGCCAAAGTGGCCATTTTTCCAGGGGAAATGATCTCTATCACCTGGAGATCTGTTGTAATGGCAGGAGATCTCCAGCTGCCAACTGGAAGTTGGCAACCCTAGCAGTAAGCCACCTAGAGCAGGTCTCTGGAGAACCAGCATACAATTTTTTTAAAAATAAATAAATACGCAGAATTTGCAGTATATTGTGCAGCTAGGACCTTCCAGACAGGTCCTTTTTGACTTACTTCCAAGGAGATACATAGTTTGGGATATACTGAAGAACTGCAAGCAGAACCATTCATTACATCCGCTTAGGGTTGACAGGTCCCTCTTGGCGGGAGGTTTTAGTGGTGGAGCCTGGGGAGGGCAGGGTTTGAGGAGGGGAGGGACTTCAATGCCATAGAGTCCAATTGCCAACGCAGCCATTTTCTCCAGGTGAACTGATCTCTATTGGCAGATGAGTTGTAATAGCAGATCTCCAGCTAGTACCTGGAGGCTAGCAACCCTACATCCGCTTATATCTTGACTTCCTTCTGTTGAACTCAAAGCACTGTTCAAAGGGTCCCCCAGGTGGTCCCCCCACCCCGCGGGCACGGATCAGATCCAAACCGGTTTCACTTTAGCAAGGTGGCTGCTTATCAGCTAGACTCTGGGACCAGTTGGAGATCATTTGCTGTGGTTAGATTTTTTTGAAGACCACATTACAATCAAAGACTCAAGTGCTCCTGAGAAATAATTATACGAGGTCTGGGCCAGCATAACCCCTCCCCATCCCACCCCACCCCCTAAAATTGTACCCCCTCCCAAGCTTCAGACTGGCTGGAATATTTTACCTTTGAAGCAATAAAAGCCAGGCGCAATCACTGTTTGAAACAGGCTTTGGTTAATACTAAATGTTAAAATAATAACCACAGATTTTTACTGCCTCACTAAAGCAAAACCCAATGGGACTCCGAGAGACTGGGCTATCTGCTGGTATTGATGCTAATGGGATTTATGCGTCTCTAACAGCCTAATAGCCCTCATAATTTTTACACTGTCCACATTAAAGAGTGGCAGGTTTCTGCTTGCTGCTTATTATAACACAATCTCCGCCGGTTTCCATTAACACGATCAGGTATTGATTTCTCAAGAGATCGGCCGCCAGTTCATTTGCGACGCGACTGGGCACGAGGAAACTTGGGAGAAAGTTTGAAACCAGGGAATGTTTTACATTTTTATATGCATTTGAATCCATTCGTTTTGTTGCTACTTCCAAGTAGGAATCCTACTGAATATTGCAACCCCATCATTTTGATTTAATTCTCCCTCCCCACCCCATTTCAATTTTGCTTTTCCCTTGTGCAGTTGAGAGCTTCAAGCTGTTAACATTGCACCATTTTCTGTTTCCTCACATCAAACTTTGCTCATGGAATTTATCATGGAATGTATCATGTTGCATACCTATTCTCTCCAGTATCAGAGGAGCATGCCTATTATATCAGGTGTTGTGAAACACAGGCAAGATAATTCTGCTGTAGTTGTCTTTTTTATGGGTTTCCTAGAGGCACCTGGTTGGCCACTGTGTGAACAAACTGCTGGTCTTGATGGGCCTTTGTCTGATGCAGCATGGCTTTTCTTATGTAGAAGAAGAAGAGTTGGTTTTTATATGCCGACTTTCTCTTCCACTTAAGGAAGAATCAAACCAGCTTACAATCACCTTCCCTTCCTCTCCCCACAACAGACACCCTGTGAGGTAGGTGGGGCTGAGAGAATGTGACTAGCCCAAGGTCACCCAGCTGACTTTATGTGTATGTATAGGGAAACAAATCCAGTTCACCAGATTAGTCTCCACCATTCATGTGGAGGAGTGGAGAATCAAACCCGGTTCTCCAGATCAGAGTCCACCGCTCCAAACCACTGCTCTCAACCACTACACCACGCTGGCTCTCAGCATGGTTCGTATGTTCTCATCCCCTGGCCCCTCCTTTCTAAGCAGGATTAAAACCCTGGCACCATCCTGCGTTAGGTGTTCCAGAGCGACTGGTCTGATCAATGGCATCAAAATGTCTGACAGAAGTAAGAGTGACCAACTGTACGTCTGGGAGAAGGTAATCAACCAAGGTGACCGCCGTAGCTTGAGTCTCCCAACTGGGCTGGAATCCAAATTGAATTGGATCCAGAGGATCTGTCTCAGCCAAGAACTGGATGAGCTGAAAGGACGCCACCTATTCAACCACCTTGTGCAGATGTTGCTTTTGTGTACTCGGTAATCACCTGGATTGCATGAATGTCAAAAGCAAAAGGTCATCTTTTGGATAGAGATCTCTTAGGAACACATCATTGGCCTAGAATATGTGATCGCTGGGAAGGGCGGGAGACCCGTCCCCAAGGAATTTTGCCAGTCATACTGGGTGGAGAAAAGTTTAGTGCTTTCCTTGAAACTCTGTAAATGTTTTGTTCAAGAGGGAACCTTCGAATCACCTTGAAGGTTCACCTGAGATGAAATTCTGCAACAGCCGTAGTTAGCAGTTGGTGCTATTAAAAGTTGTCGGCCATGGGTTGTGTCCTACCAGTTGACTCACGTTCACTCTTGTCGATGTGCACAAACGAGAAACAAGTTCTACTTCTTGTCCAGGCAGAAAAATCAATGCTTGATCATCGTTCTGTTTGAAGAGCAAGATTCCAAGTCCAGGAGTGCCTTAAAGACTAACAAGATTTCCAGGGGAAAGGCTTTCAAGAGTCAAAGCTTCCTTCATCACCTGAAACAACCTTCCATTTGAGTTTCTCTTTGATTGCCAACTGTGAGGAGCAGCCTCAAACTGTGCAAAAATGTTTATTTTTTGAAATTTTGAACTGGGATTGGATCAATGTACAGAAACCTTCTGGCCTTGCTTTCTCTATTACCTGTTCCTCATCTTGTGGTCTTTGTTATTTGTTAAAGAATTGGTAAAACAAAAGAGGTGTTTTGATCCTGCAGGAAGGGGATAGGAAGCTGGTGGGTTCTCTTTCTAGTCGTGATGATTTTTCTCCATTCCATTTATTTACTAGCTCCTTTGACCAAAGGTCTTGAGCTTAACCATAATACATAATACAACACCAAATAATCAATATACACCCAACATATAATTAAGGTTAAAACACAATAGAAAACAATTACTAAACATAGCATCACTAATACCATAACAATATATTCCCCCTGAACCAGCCTCATTGAAATCACAAAATTTGTTTCAACATTCAACTCGCAGCTTACATGCTTGTTTTGTTTTGACGTTTGAGCGACATCACATCCGCCAAAAATCTTGCAACAGAACTAGTGATATCAGGGTGAATATCTCCCATTAGGTGGGATATCACCCAGGACTCCAAGGGAAGTTTGTATTTAGACAATATTGGGGTGATCCAACGCAACCGAGGAGCTGACCAGTGCTGACAAAACAATAAGAGATGGTGTAGAGTCCCAATATCTCCAGATTTACATTCACAAACTCGATCTGAGTAGGGAATTTTTGCAAAACGACCTAACATCTCTGCAGTTGGATAAGCATTTAGTCTAGCGAGCATAAAGGCACGTCTATGGCCTGGGATTGTCAGCAAACTCACATAAGAGGGCACGGTCTCAGGCGGGGGAATCCCCAGTGCAAGGGTAGAACATACGCGCCTAGCTCGGAATGTAGTGCTAACACACTCAAGATTTCTCACCCTTGACCTTACTAATTTAAGTGCTTCAGAGAAGTTTAAGTTGTTAAAAACTAATGGTGGAAGGTCAAGCAGTACCAGTTTACTATCTATATGTCTTCCCCATGTCCCTCTGTAATTATCTTCCTTTAATCTATGTAACAGGCCCCCTTGGATGTTAGGAGTTGAGTAGAAAACCTTCAGCCTTAATTTGAAGGCAGCAATCCAGGCCCTAGATTCAAAAGAACACTGTGCGAGTTCCAGATGATTTTTCTGATTGACTGAACATTCATTCACGGGAGCATGGTGGTCTGGCTGGCAAATCAGAGAATCACAGAGTTGGAAGGGGCCATATGGGCCATCTAGTCCAACCCCCTGCTCAGTGGGGTATGATGCCATAGAGTCCACATTCCAAAGTGGCCATTTTCTCCATGTGAGCTGATCTCTGTTGATCAGGTATAATAGTGGGAGATCTCCAGCCACGACTAGAGGTTGGCACCCCTATTCAGGTTATTTTCTTCTGAAGCTAGTTTGGCATGTCCTTCCTTCCTTCCTTCCTTCCTTCCTTCCTTCCTTCCTTCCTTCCTTCCTTCCTTCCTTCCTTCCTTCCTTCCTCCCTCCCTCCCTCCTTTCCTTCCTTCTTTCTTTCCTTCCTTCCTCCCTCCCTCCCTCCCTCCCTCCCATGATTATTATTTACTCTGCTTTTTGCTGTTTTCAAAAGTGCCCTGGCACCAGACGAGTTGGCTCAGAACTTGTTCTAACTTCAGAGTTTCAGGATGCTAAACCAACCCCCCTCCCTCCAAACGATGAGCTGCAGTCAGAGATAAACGGAGATCTACATATATTAGGGTCCACAAGGCATACAAATGTATGCTGAAGAGCCCGAGATGTAAACAGCAAAATTATACAAATTGGCAGAGAAGCACAGCTCTCAAACGACGCAGTAAGCTCAGAAATGTTCAGTGTGTCTAGGAATCAGGCAATGAAAACACAAGGCTGGGGGGGTTCGGAGAACTTTGGTTAAGCATTCTGCCTTTGGAAATCACAGCGGGAAGACTGAAATTGCAACAGCCGACGCATCGAGAGAAGCTTTCAGAAACTGTCACATCCGAGGAACGGCCAAATCACTCAATTCTGCTCAGCGGAGTTTTATTGGAGAGTTGGATGATTTCATTCCATTGCTGCCCAAATGCTGGGATGGATCAGGGAAGCTTCTGCGATTGACTCTGGCCATGCGCAAAGAGGCCTTAGCAGGGCTGAATCTCTGAGCGTCCCCAACATCCCTCAGCTGTAGGGTTGCCAACCTCCAGGTAATGGGGGAGAAACAGGCACCTCTATACTAATACCAAAGGTTAGGAAAATAGTATAGGAGCGAAGAACATTTATAAACAAGGTGCAATTTATATAAGCTACTGAGATACCTATATACATACAATGTACAAACACAAATAACCACAGTATGTACAAAATATACACTCAAAGGGAAAAAAGTCTTTCAAAGGTCTCAGCAGAGTACCAAGTAAATAATATGAGTTCAAGTTCAATATTCAAGATGAATGAGAAGCCACAATCTTCAATAGGCTATGGCCGTTTCAAATTCACAATAATGTAGAATCCTTCTTCAGTCCTTCCTGTATTTTAAAATTGCAGTACATAGTCATATACTCTAGATTACAGCTATTCAAGGTTATAGTGTGGTTACTTGTGTTTGTACATTGTATGTATATAGGTATCTCAGTAGCTTATATAAATTGCACCTTGTTTGTAAATGTTCTTCGCTCCTATACTACTAACCTCCAGGTAATAGCTGGAGATCTCCTGCTATTACAACTGATCTCCAGCCGATAGAGATCAGTTCACCTGGAGAAAATGGCCGCTTTGGTAATTGGACTCTATGGCACTGATGTCCCTCCCCTCCCCAAACCCTGCTTTCCTCAGGCTCCGGCCCCAAAATCTCCCACTGGTGGCGAAGAGGGACCTGGCAACCCTACTCAGCTGCTATGAGAGGGCAGTGTTATGATCACCCCGTTGCCTGGATCAAAGAGCCTCTGAAATGTGAAGGAGGGGTCTAGGGGTCTCTCTCTCTCTCTCTACTTGCACCAGGAATCTCCATTGGTTTCCAGAGCAAACCAGAAAGCAGCAGGTCCTGAGCCTCCTCCATAGGGTTGCAAGCTCCAGGTTGGGAAATACCTGGAGATTTTTGGGGCGGAGCCTGAGGAGGGCAGGGTTTGGGGAGAAGAGGGACTTCAGTGCCATAGTGTCCAATTGCTGAAGTGGCCATTTTCTCCAGGTGAACTGATCGCTGTTGGCTGGAGATCAGTTGTAATAGCAAGAGATCACCAGCTAGTACCTGGAGGTTGGCAACCCTACTCCTCCAGATCTGTGATTTGGCCCCCACAGCTGTGTTTCCAATCCAGGTTACAGTGAGGGTAGAATTATGTTTACCGTTGCCAACTCCAGATTGAGAAATTCCTAGAGATTTGGGGATGCAACCTGGGGAGGGAGGGGTTTGGGGGGATACCTGAGAGTATTATAATGCAATAGAGTCTACACTTGAAACCAGCCATTTCCCCCCCAGTGAATCAGCTGTAATTCCAGGAGATCTCCAGGCCCCATCTGTAGTAGGATTGAATATACTTTCCAATGTGCTAAAGACATGCGCCTGCATCTGAATGCCCTGCGAGCTCCAGTCCAAGATCCGAACAGTGAGCCACATCAGTAGAATGCCTTTGTTCGTACACAGGTTTCAGCTGGGTAATCTTTAGCCAGGGGTAACTAGCAAAATGAGATTTGTGCGACGGAGAGGCATTTTGGGCCCGAATTTCAAATTCCTCACATTAGAAAATCCAATTCTATCCCGTTATTTGTAGTTAATGAGGATTTCCCAAAACGTCTGCATGCAGCTAATGCTTCAAGGTGACCCACAGCATGAGAACCAGGATGCAGAAGGAGAGACTGATAGCAAATACCATAATCTCTTCCCCCTTCATTATGTAAAGGCTGCCTTCCGTGTAATGAATGGGTAGGGTTGCTAACCTCCAGGTAGTTACTCCAAATCTAACACAGATCAACCATACAAAGTATAGCTAAACAACAGACTGTATTATACAATAACATTGATAAACACACACAAAAAGTCCTATTTCTTAAGCATAAAGACACAAAGTAACAATATTTCAAGGTTTCCAAAATTCACTATCCTAAAGACAGACAAAAAGTCCAACAGGTACCAATTCTAGGTTTTCTTCTTCTTTCAGGTGTGGATTCCAGGTAAGTATTACTCAGTCCCAAAGCAGGGGATCAAAAGTGAAGAGGAAGACGGCCGTTTCAGTTCTTCATCAGTTCCACTTCACCAGCCTTATATATCCTGTCTCTTATTTCATATTAAAGAATCCATATCCAAGAATCCTTCATAAGGTTCCTTCCCAGGATACCTTTCCCCTGGAGAAAATGGCCACTTTGGCAATTGGACTCTATGGCATTAAAGTCCCTCCCCAAACCCCACCCTCCTCAGGCTCCGCTCCCTAAATCTCCAGGTATTTCCCAACCCAGAGCTGGCAACCCTAAATTTAGGCCAGTTATCCTCTGCTGTATTCCTCCCAGCTGGCCTTCCACTGTGTTGCTATCAAGGCATTTGCCTGCTTCTACCATCAGGCTAATTCCTGAGAAGTAAAATAGCATAGGCCAGCACTTCTGTTTGTATAGGATGACAGCCCTTCAAAACCAGTGAGCCAGTAATGTGATCAGGTGGGGAAGAAACGCAGGGTACAGAGACATTAATCAGGAACTATGGTTTATAGTTTATGGCATGAGATTAGGCTAGAGACTTTGGCTGGCTATTATGCCTGTCAGGTACATATCTGCTGAGCCACTCTCCTTCTTAATCTTTCCTTTCCACTCACTGCCCCGGGAAAAACGATCTTAGAGAAGCAGGGCTGCCAGCCCCAGGGTTGGAAATACCTGGAGATTTTGGGGGTGGGGCCTGAGGAGGGCCTGGTTTGGGGAGGGGAGGGTCTTCATCTGAGTATAATGCCATCGATTCCACCTTCCAAAGCAGCCATTTTCTCCAGGGAAACTGACCTCTGTTACATGGAGATCAGTTGTAATAGCGGCAGATCTCCAGCCGCCACCTGAAGCCTGGCATCCCTCTAGGAGAGCTGATCTCTATAGTCTGGAGATGAGCTGTAATTCCAGGAGATCTCCAGGGCAGGCCCTTCCTGGAGGCTAGCATCCCTAGGAGGGAAGGTGTCATGGCACAGCCCAATCTTGTCAAATCTTGGAAGCTAAGAAGGGTCAGTACTTGGATGGGAGACTACCAAGGAGGGGTCGTGGCTTGGTGGTAGAGCATCTGCTTGGCATGCAGAAGGTCCCAGGTTCAATCCCCGGCATCTCCACTTTAAAGGGGCTAGGCAAGTAGGTGATGTGAAAGACCTCCGCCTGAGACCCTGGAGAGCCGCTGCCGGTCTGAGTAGACAATACTGACTTTGATGGACCAAGGGTCTGATTCAGTATAAGGCAGCTTCATGTGTTCAAGGAAGGCTCTGCAAGGAAGGCAATGGCTACTTTTTGTTAATGAGCCGGAATTGGTGTCACGGCCTCCTGCACTGCCTTTCTCGCCTGTGTCCACACCTTCTTCAAGTGTCCTGCTGGTTCTCAGCCAGGGTCTGGCCACCCTAGGTACCCCTTTAAAAAAGCCTTCCAGAGCCCCCAAGCAGGAAACCCATGCAAAGCTCCCTCCCAGCTGCATTTAACGGGGGAGCCATTCTGTGAAATGTGCTTCCCGATGGAAATGAAAAACAAATTGAGCATCTAAAACAAATAGCTTTAATAGCAAACCCTTTTTAAGAAGATGAGGATGCCTATGTCCAGCGCTGATTGGAAATGGCTCTCAGGAAGAGCCCTTCACAGGTGTATTAGTACAGATCCAGGTGATGCTGGGGATTGAATCAGGGGTGTTGTACAGTCTACGATTTAGCTACGGGCCCTCCATTTCCCAGCCCGGCACACGCAATTGCAGAAATAAACCACCTGAAAGCATTACTCTGAAGGAATTAATTCCCGTTCCGCTGCTGAGAGGCTACAAAACATCATTTCTCATTCGGCGGCTCATCCTGCACACTTCTTATTATTTTTAATAGTTGTGCAGAGAAGTCGGCACAGCCTGCTTATTCTGTCTCCCCCCTCGAACCCCCATTATGTTCCTTTCACTGAAAACAACTGCTGATCGGCGGAGATGAAAATGTAACCTAAATATGGCCGGACAACTTATAAAAGGGCCATAATTCCACAGAAACAACCACAAATGAGCCACATTCATAACCACAATAATGGCACAAGCTGGCGATGAACTCCCCGGTTCTCCCAACTCTCATTACAGGCAGAGAATTCACCCAACGGGAAATAGGCAGCCGTTCTCAGATTTGAATTCATTTCAATTTGTTGACTCTGGCTCCTGATCAAGCTGTCCCTCCTCTAGGGTTGCCAACCTCCAGGTACTAGCTGGAGATCTGATCTCCAGCCGATAGAGATCAGTTCACCTGGAGAAAATGGCTAGAGCAACTGTCCTAAAAGGAGCGGTTAAAATGTTTGGGGCTGTTCAGCTTGGAAAGAAGGTGGTTAAGGGGAGACATGATTGACGTCTATAATGACGTCTAATGACATATAATGAAGTCCCTCCCCTCCCTAAACCCCACCCTCCTCATGCCCCATCCCAAAATCCTCCCGCCAGTGGCAACCCTACCCTCCTCCCAAAGCTTTCAATTTTGTAATGCTCAGAGAAGATTTGTTATGGTCTGATTCAGATTTTGCTTAAATTATTCTGGGTTTTGACAGTCATGGGTACTGAAAGCCAGTGCCGTGTAGTGGTTAAGAGTGGCGGACTCCAATCTGGAGAACTGTGTTCAATTCCCCACTCTTCCACATGAGTGGTGGACTCTAATCTGGAGAACTGGGTTTGTTTCCCGACTCCTCCATATGAAGCCTGCTTGATGACCTTGGGCTAGTCACAGTTCTCTCCTAACTCTCTCAGCCCCACCTACCTCAAAAGGTTCCTGTTGTGGGAGGGGAAGGGAAGGCAATTGTAAGTACCTTTGAGACTCCTTAAGGGAGAGAAAAGCGGGGTATAAAAACCAGCTCTTCTTCTTCTGAAGCCTCGGAGCTGGAAACCTTATTCACAAATGCACCCCTTTGGGAAGCATGCCATTCCCCTTTCGAGCATATCTTTCACAGCTGGAAGAGTGAAAAACTAAAGTTTATTTTTCGCGCCAAGATGATCAGGAATGAGGGGAATTCTGCGCTACAACAAGTCTCTCCTTTTTTCTTTCTTTGTTCCCACAGATTTTGTGGCAAACGCACAGCAGCCCTGTCTACGGTATGAGGGTAAGGTAAGGTTGCCAGCTCCAGGTTGGGAAATACCTGGAGATTTTGGGGTGGAACCTGAGGAAGGTGGGGTTTGGAGAGGGGAGGGACTTCAATGCCATCAAGTCCAATTGCCAAAGTGGTCATTTCCTCCAGGGGAACTGACCTCTATCACCTGGAGATCAGTTGTCATAGTGAGAGATCTCCAACCACCGCCTGGAGGTTGGCAACCCTATACGAGGGGCGAGCTATGGCATATTGTGGTACCAGTAACTGCAGCAGAGGGCAGCTCGGTGATCTGCTGAGACAGCAGATCCTTCCTTTGGTTGACGTAGCCCAGCTTGTACGGATCTCGGTTGGGAGGTAACACTCTGCTGATTTAGCAAGTGTTTGGTTGTCGTTTTCCCAGAAGGAGCAAACAGATTCTTTCACCCTTTCCAGTATGAACTGACATCACGATCCCTGCATGCTTTTAAACATCACAGAATAGCCCTGCTGGATCTCTCCCCCTCCCCCCCCCCGAATATTGCTATTCCAAAAGCATGTAGACAAAAACAGTTACGTAACTAGCATGGAATGGTTTTATAGTATATTAATTAGATTATCTAACTCGCGGCAGGTGCAGCCTAGACAAGGGTGCGAATGAACATCAAGGGATATATTGACAAGGCATTATCTCCCCCTTTTAAGTATGGAATAATTAGATGGGGGCTGAGGATGACAAAGGCAGATACCAGCTTCCCTGAGGCTTAGGGAGGGCAGCAGGTCAGGCAGAGTGGTTCTGATGTAAGGACTATCAAAGGGAAGCTTATAAAATAAAAGGATGGCAGGGAGAAGATGGGGAGAGAAAGGATTTTTTTTTTCTTCCTCTCCCATAATATTAGGCATCCAATGAATGTGACAGGCAGAAGATTCAGGAGAGACAAGAGAAAGTACCTCTTCACTCAGTGAGGAATTCATTTACGGAACTCACTGCCACAAGGTGCACTGATGGGCGCTAATTTAGATGGCTTTAAAAATGGAGTTAGTTATATTCATGTGGGGTGGGTCCATCAGTCGCCATTAGCTATGGCAGCTAATAGAACTTCCCTGTTCAGAAACAACATACTTCTGAACACCAGCGTCAAAGGAAGGCTTTGGATCCTGTGCCCCTACTTGTGCTTCCTAGGGGGAATCTGGTTGGCTACTGTGCAGAGGAGGAGGAGGAAGAGGAGGAGGAGGAGAAGAAGAAGAAGAACTCCACCAACAACAAGAACAAGAGGAAGAGTTGGTTTTTATATGCCATCTTTCTTTACCACTTAAAGGAGAATCAAACTGGCTTACAATCACCTTTGCTTCCCCTCCCCACTACAGACACCCTGTGAAGTAGGTGGGGTTGAGAGAGTGTGACTAGCCCAAGGTCCCCCAGCTGGCTTCATGTGGAAGAGTGGGGAAACTAATCCAGTTCACCAGATTAGCCTCTGCTGCTCATGTGGAGGAGCAGGAAAATCAAACCCGGTTCTCCAGATCAGACTCCGCCGCTCCAAACCACCGCTCTTAACCACTACACTACACTGACCCGGGCAAGTTCCTTTTTCCCATAACAAGAATGACATTCATTGGAGGAGAATCGGGAGGCTGTCTTAAATAAAACATCGAATGCATTCTTGAGGAAAGCTTAAAGGGGTTTTCATAGAACTGGCTAAATTCCACAGAGGGGCTTTGTGCATCTCCATCCCGGATGCCTCTTTTGGAATTGTTGCAAATGGACTCGCCCCTGAAAGATACAAAAGTTCCTTAACAAGAGAAATAAATTGCTCCATTTCCCAGTTTTAGTGGTTTAATTCCAAAGCCGCAAGAAAGCCTTTCATCTTCTTGCATTTCGGCTCCTGGCTTTTCTTTCCTTGAGCGATTTTGTGAAATCCCAAGAAAAATCTCCCCTGGTGTACGCTCCCTGGCTTTTTTCAAATCCCCAAATATTTTCTATTTCCTAGCATCTTCAAACCTAATATCAGTGTTTTGTCACAATTCATTGCTCTGCAGTGCGTTCTGGTCTTAATGAATAATAAAACATGTTAGTTTTATTAAAGGCAGATGGCCATGGGTGTTTTTTTTTTGGGGGGGGGGGTTGTTGTTGTTGTTAATGCCTAACACAACGTGTGAAGAATTGTCCTTGTATTTATCTTGGCGGCATCATCAGATGCGGTTTTAATGGGGAATGATTGGACGGGCACACATGAGCCAATGCTCCAAGGACCTGCGTTCGTGTCCCATGTCTGCCACGATCCAGTTAGGTGCCTCCGGCTTCTCCTTGACCCTCGGTTCATCTGGCGTTCTTTTTCTGACTGGTTGAGGTTTACGGACAAAAAAAGGGAGGCTTCTAAAGAGAGCTGGACAAATTAAGCAAAAGCGCAATGAAACCGTTATTTAATGTACTGATTTGCTTTGTTGCAAGAGGGGGGGACCCCCAAGGACTAGGGAGGAGGGGACTCACCACACCCCTTAGCCCCTCTCCTGTTTCTGCTCTGCTTCCTCCTCCACCGGCTTCATCTTCCCTCCTTGGGCCTGCCTAGTTGTCTCTCCCTCCCATTGAAAGCCAGCGTGGTGTAGTGGTGTAGTGGTTAAGAGCGGTGGTTTGGAGCGATGGAAACTGACCTGGAGAACCAGGTTTGATTCCCCACTCCTTCACAAGAGCGACGGACACTAATCTGGTGAATTGGTTTTGTTTCCCCACTCCTCCACATGAAGCCAGCTGGGTGACCTTGGGCTAGTCATACTCTCTCAGCCCCACCTATCTCACAGGGTGTCTGTTGTGGGGAGGAGAAGGTGATCGTAAGCCGGTTTGATTCTTCCTTAAGTAGTAGAGAAAGTCGGCATATAAAAACCAACTCTTCTTCTTCTATGCCTAGGAATGCAAGGATCTTCAGTGATCAGGGAGAGATGCTCCTTGGTTTCAGTTTCCAGTGGCCCCTTTGGCAATTGGACTCTATGGCACTGCAGTCCTTCCCCTCCCCAAACCCCGCCCTCCTCAGGCTCCACCCCAAAAACCTCCTGCCAGTAGCGAAGAGGGACCTGGGAACCCTATACTTGGTGGAAGGGGGAGATTAAAAAATATATATGAGCAACTGTCGTCGACTGATCTTTAGAATCCAGCTTTTCTTTACAGAATGCGGGCTGCTAGGCCTCTTAAGAACATAAGAAAGGCCATGCTGGATCAGACCAAAGTCCATCAAGTCCAGCCGACTGTTCACACAGGGGCCAACCAGGCTTCTAGGAAGCCCCCAAACATGACAACTGCAGCAGTAATATCCTGCCTGTGTTCCAAAGCACCTAATATCATAGGCATGCTCCTCTGATCCTGGAGAGAATAGGCATGCATCATGACTAGTATCCATTTTGACTAGTAGCCATGAATAGCCCTCTCCTCCATGAACATGTCCACTCCCCTCTTAAAGCCTTCCAAGTTGGCAGCCATCACATCGTTTTCTTCCTGGGTATGTTTTAGCCCCTAGTAGTTTATTCCTGTATTTGTTCTCCAGCATCCCATGGGAGACAGCAGCCCCCTCCTTCCAAGCTGCTCTGGTGGTTCAGATGAAGTCAGTGGCCTCCCCTAGGAACAATCCCGCCTCGGCCAAAGGGTTGGTCCCTAAGGCTGTGCGACGTTTCCCCCCTGTTGCAGATCCCCACACACCCCTCTCCGGAAATTTATCTCCGAGCAAAAGTGCTCCGTATGTTAATTCGCCGACCGATTCAGTCCAACTGGAGCCAAAGCTGCTGATGCGGAGGGGAAAAAGGCAAGCACCATTCCGCTCTTTCCCCTCCAGGCCCATTAAGAGTCGGCATTATACAGTCAGGCCGTACCTGAACTTGCGCTGACACTCTGCAATGCAAAAGACCCCGGGTTTTTCCCCCTGGCATCGTCCCTGGAAGCTCAGAGGAGCCAGCCAGCCTCGACAACCCAGCAACGGCCTGCCTCCCTCCCTCCCTCCTGCTGCCGTGTGGCTCAGAGGACATTACGTTTAATGTGAATCGGCAACTTGTAGTGGCTTAGAGAGTGCTTAAGGCAGAACAAGGGAAAACAGAGCCAAGTGTGAGCTGTTCTATTTACATTGGCTTTGGTCTCTCTTATTAGCCAGCCACTCTGGTATGCTGGAGGTGTACTGCGGGGCTGGCCTGCGAAGGAGCCGGGATTTCGTTCTAGAGGCAACATTTCCGTCCGCTCCCCTCGAGAGCAAACAAAAGGAAACGCCGAGGCAGAGACAGAGGTGCCTCGGGGGAACGGAAGGCGTGAAGTAGGAACAGCTGCTCATAAGGTTTCTTGCATTGGGATGGAGACAGCAGGTGTTCCTCTCTCCCGGGAATATGGCGGAGGTCAGTGGCGGTCCAGGGTTCGAAAGTTCCCCAGATATGAAGACACGGATGGGCTCTTGCGCATGTGTATGGGCAAATTGCAGCTTTGAAGACACGGATGGGCTCTTGCGCATGTGTATGGGCAATTGCAGCTTTGAAGACATGGATGGGCTCTTGTGCATGTGTATGGGCAATTGCAGCTTCATCACCGCAGAGAGATCTTATGTCTCAGGGAATCGAGGATGTTAAGGAGAAACGGGTCCTTTTTCATCGTACATAATGATCTATAAAAACGTATGAGAGGCAGTGTGGTGTAGTGTTTAATGTGTCGGACTAGGATTTGGCAGATCTAGGTTCAAACCTCTATTCCGCCATGGAAGTTTACTGGGTGACCTTGCCAGTCACTCTGTCCCATAGCCTAATCTACCTTGCAGGGCTGTTTTTTTTGAGTAAAAATGGAGGAGTTAATTGTATTGTAAGCTGCTTTGGGTTGCCACTGGAGAGAAAAGCAGGGTATTGATAGCAACAGGCAGGAAGACAGACAAACAAACCAAGGAAGCAAAGAAGGAGAAGAGTTGGTCTTTATATGCCGACTTTCTCTACCACTTAAGGAGGAATCAAACTGGCTTACAATCACCTTCCCTTCTCCTCCCCACAACAGACACCATGTGAGATAGGTGGGGCTGAGAGAGCTCTTAAGAGAACTGTGACTGGCCCAAGGTCACCCAGCTGGCTTTGTGTTTGGAGAGAGGAAACCTACCTGGCTCACCAGATTAGCATTTGCCGCTCATGTGGAAGAGTGGGGAATCAAGCCAGGTTCCCCAAACCACCACTTTTAACCCTTACAACACGCTGGCTCTCCTACAAGCAAAGGGTAATGGAACTGGATTCAATTAGTCGAGAAGATTGAGGAAAGGCGAGATTGTGACCTTCAAATACCTGAAAGGCTATCACATGGAAGGGAGAAAAGGCTTGCTCTCTGCTGTTCCAGAGTAGATCTAATTGATTTCTTACAAGAAGGTGGTTTTTGGTTGAACACCAGGAGAAACTTCCTAGCAGAATAACCTAGCAGTGGGTGTGATTGTTCCTGCTGAAGCCGGCCCAGAGAGAGGATTCATGCAAAATGGCAGGGTTGGGCTTCTCTAAAAGTAGCTAATTCTAAGAGTAAGTTTCTCATTACAAATAGCGAAGGGTGTTTTGAAAAGGTGCTTTCACACATGCTGAAGAATGCATTTTCAACCCTGGGGAGCCGCTGCCAGTCTGAGTAGACAATACTGACTTTGATGGACCAATGGTCTGATTCAGTATAAGGCAACTTCATGTGTTCATGTGTTCAAGGATGGGACGTGAAATTAAGTCCATGCACATGTGAATCTGTTTTTTACATCCCTCCATTTGAAGAAGACAACGACTAGATTCAAAAGCTGGTTCCAAAAGAAACCAGCAATTCTTCTACATGGCAACCTCTCTCTCTCTCTCTCTTTCTCTCTCTCATGAATGTCAAGCTTCTCCCACTGAGACACCCATTGTAGTCAAAAATTAATTTAAAATACAAAATTTGGCAGCATTTCAACATGGGAAGGCTGAGAAGTTTCAAGTTGCCCTTTTGAAAACTTACTTTGAAGACTGCTTAAAACCCCCCACAAATCTTGTTATTTACACCAAAAGCAATAACTTGATTTTTTATACTCCCCCCCCTGCAACACTCCCTTAATTCAACCATATCCATGACTGAAAATGT
The DNA here is from genome assembly GCF_029931775.1 of Euleptes europaea. Lineage (NCBI taxonomy): Eukaryota > Metazoa > Chordata > Lepidosauria > Squamata > Sphaerodactylidae > Euleptes > Euleptes europaea. The sequence goes on along the minus strand of NC_079330.1, from coordinate 13,032,691 downwards.
TGTTAAAATCAGTGTAAGAGTTTATATGAGTTTCTGCAAACAAATAAAATAAGGAAACATTTCTCTCTCCTTGAAAATCATTCTAGCCAGTGTGGTACAGCGGTTAAGAGTGACGGACTCTAATCTGGAGAACTGGGTTTGATTCCCCACTCCTCCACATGAGCAGCAGACTCTAATCTGGAGAACCAGGCTGGGTTCCCCACTCCTCCAGGCCCAGAGAATCAGGCGAATGCAAAGGCTTTCTATGCCTGATATAAAACTCTCAGATCTGCTGCACTGCTCCACTCTAGATAAATGATCACTGAAAAAAAGGCTGCCAAGTTCTCCCTCTGTGCTGCCAGACTACAAGGTTCCTACCTGTTTGCCATCGGACTGAATTCTTCCTGTTTGCTGCCAAAGGCACTGAACATCTTACAGGACTTCTCTGACTCCAGAAAGTGACCTTTGTGGAAGGGTTCCAGCTTCTTTATGTTGCTCATAGATGAGTTGGCAGAGCCATCACTGGCCTCAGAAGCAGAAGGAAAAGGGCCAATGGATGGTTCTCTTTCGGTTGTACTTTGAACAGTTGGAATATCTCTGCAACTCTTATACACGATCTTTTACTACATGTATTAGAGTTGCCAAAAAAACAAATCAGTGGATTATAGATCAAATCAAGCCTGAACTGACCCTAGAAGCTAAAATGACTAAACTGAGGCTGTCATCTTTTGGTCACGTCATGAGACAACAAGAGTCACTGGAACAGACAGTCATGCTAGGAAAAGTTGAGGGCAGCAGGAAAAGAGGAAGGCCAACAAGAGATGGATTGACTCAATAAAGGATGCCACAGCCTTCAATTTGCAAGATTTGAGCAAGGCTGTCAAAGATAGGACATTTTGGAGGACTTTCATTCATAGGGTTGCCATGAGTTGGAAGCGACTTGACGACACTTAACACACACACATTAGAGTTCCAGAGATACTCATACTGTCTAAAGCACAGCTGAAATAGAACCACCCATCAGACCTCCCGCTTCTGAGGCCAGTGACTGCTCTGCCAACTCATGAGCAACATAAAGAAGCTGGAAAAAGAAGAAGAAGAAGAAGAAGAAGAAGAAGAAGAAGAAGAAGAAGATTTTTATATGCTACCACTTAAGGGAGACTCATACCGGCTTACAAGCACTTTCCCTTCCTCTCCCTACAACAGGCACCTTGTGAGGTTGGTGGGGCTGAGAGAGTGTGACTGGCCCAAGGTCACCCAGCAGGCTTCATGTGGAGGAGTGGGGAATCAAGCCCAGTCCCCCAGATTAGAGCCTGCCACTCTTAACCACTACACCACACTGGAACCCTCTGCCCTGCCAGTATAGCTACCCAAATCCTCTTTGCTCCTTGGAACCCCCCACTTAAGGTAGTAAAAATTTTTGTGGAGATGCAGCTGGAAATTTACTAATAAAGATGAGGCCTGACCAGTGCCCAATTAAAAAAAATATAATCTGCTCTCCAGATCCAAAGAAAGCCAAATTGTGGATCTCTGATATTTCTGTCCATTCTAACACCTATCTTGTTGCATTTTCTTTAGCGGTGAGAGGGGCCAGGGCAGGAAAGGGACTCAAGATCAACAGTTCTATGTGCGACAAGGATGGCATTTAACTGAAACCATTTCCCCTGATCAGTATCCTTACAAGTGGTGTTTTTGTGATCACCATGTCCATTATCTGTTATCTACTGCACCATCTCAGTATTGTGGGAGATACATCCAGTGTACCATCTGAGCAGAACAGGAAACAAAACAAAAAAAATAGTCATAGCTGGGAATATATTTCCTATTGAAGCCATTGGAGACAAATCTGTTTTTTTTAAAAAAAATTAACCTGAAGGATAGTAATTAATTATTATAACTTATACAAATAGCAGTAATAAGATATAAAGGTATAGGTAGTCCCCTGTGCAAACACCGGGTCATTAATGACTCAAGGGGTGACATCTCATCCCAACATTTACGAGATAGACTTTGTTTACAGGGTTGTTTGCCACTGCCTTCCCCGGTCATCTACGCTTTACCCCCAGCAAGCCGGGTACTCATTTTACCGACCTCGGAAGGATGGAAGGCTGAGTCAACCTTGAGCCGGCTACCTGGAACCAACTTCTGTCGGGATCGAACTCAGGTCATGAGCAGAGCTTTTGACTGCAGTACTGCAGTTTATCTCTCCACACCATGGGGCTCCTTAATAAGATATGGAACAATCTAAATCTTACTTTTTTAATGCATGCTGATTGACATTCGCCTGCAAGCCATTTCTGGTTCCTCTGTCAAAAATCAAATCTCCTAAGGGCCTGCACTCTTTAAAAACCTTCTAACGCTCAGCTGAGTTGCTGAATTGCTCAGTTATCAGGTCTATGCTAGCAATTTAGGACATAGTTAAGGTCTGATGCTCGAAAGAGTAACAGCTGCACTCCTGTGGAGCTCTCCGTGGTTCTGAACACCTTACATCTCCTATGTGTTACCTGCTGCTTGAGTTGCTGTTACTAGATGCCCTCTGTGTAGTGGTTAAGAGAGGTGGTTTGGAGCGGTGGAGTCTGATCTGGAGAACCGGTTTGATTCCCCACTCCTCCACATGAGTGGCGGAGGCTAATTGGGTGAACTAGATTTGTTTCCCCACTCCTACACACGAAGCCAGCTGGGTGACTTTGGGCAAGTCATGCTCTCTCAGCCTCACCCACCTCACAGGGTAGAGTGGGCCCTGTTGTGGGGAGAGGAAGGGAAGGCGATTGTAAGCCAGTTTGATTCTGCCTTAAGTGGTAGAGAAAGTCGGCACATAAAAACCAACTCTTTTTCTTCTGTGTCACTCTGGGGCTTCACCCAGCACCTCCATAAGCCTCAGCCAGACTGGTGTAGGATAAAGAGTTCAGTAAATGCCAAAGACTTAAATTCCTTGGATGTTCTTTTTTTACTTTGCATATTAATGAGCTGAGTAGCTTGTTGGAGGAGGCAAAACTGCATGTGAAAACAAGCGATACCATAATCTTGTGCACAGGGACCAGTTTGGATGTCAGTGAACTCTGCTTAATATTCTGAGTTGCTTGATAAGATCCAGTTGGAAACAGCAAGGAATGGCAAGGGCGGAAAGGCAGAACCTGAAAAGATTTGGCTTCCCAAAACATTTGGTGCGACTTTAATAAAACTGTCTGTGTGTGTAAAGGGCTGTCAAGTTGAAGCCAAGGGAAGACGATTGTAAGCCGCTTTGAGACTCCTTCAAGGTAGAGAAAAGCAGGGTATAAAAAACAACTCTAGGACTGGTATGGCTCCTCGTTCTGAGAAATGTCACTCAGGTGTAGCCTGAAGGCTTTCTTGCCATGAGTGTCCACTCGTTGAACTGCCTATTGTTTTGTTTGCTTCCAGAATGGCTTCACTAAAGAAGAGGATTTTAAATATTTGATGTGGCATCAGGGCATCAGTTTCCAAGTTTGATCCCTGGAAATTCCCTCTAGGCTTACAGCTCCATGTAGAATTATATTAAGGATCAAAAAGAGTGAACAAGAGGTGGGGTGGGGTGAATAGACGACCAGAGGTGCCCTTGAGGGTGTTTGGATGGTGAAAGCCACCAGGCACATCTATTTGAAACATCCCGCATAAAGAACCTCAAGTATTCCAACTGCAGAGTTAGAGTGCTTTGACCATGGGAGCTTGAAAGACAGTGGCTGAGGCTTATAATGAATGTACACAGGAAGATGGTCCAGGCTAGCTCAGTCTCATCAGATCTCAGAAGCTAAGTAGAGTGGGCCCTGGTTAGTACTTGGAAGGGACACCACAGAAGAAGAAGAAGGTTTTTTTATATCCTGCTTTTCTCTACCTTTAAGGAGTCTCATAATAGGAATTTGGAGGACTTTCATACATAGGGTCGCCCTGAGTCGGAAGCGACTTGACAGCACTTAACACACACACGAGGAGTCTCAAAGTAGCTTACAATCACCTTCCCTTCCCCTCCACACAACGGACACCTTGTGAGGTAGAAGAAGAGTTGGTTTTTATATGCCAACTTTCTTTACCACTTATGTAAGAATCAAACTGGCTTACAATCACCTCCCCTCCTCACAATAGACATCCTGTGAGGTAGGTGGGGCTGAGAGAGCTCTGAGAGAGCTGTGACTGGCCCAAGGTCACCCAGCTGGCTTCATGTGGAGGAGTGGGGAAACTAACACTGTTCACCAGATTAGCGTCCGCCGCTCATGTGGGGGAGTGGGGAATCAAACCTGGTTCTCCAGATTAGAGTCCACTGCTCCAAACCACCACTCTTAACTACTACACTGCACTGAGGTAGGTGTGGCTGAGAGAGTTCTGAGACAACTGTGACCAGCCCAAGGTCTCCCAGCAAGCTTCATGTGGAGGAGTGGGGAAACCAATCCGGTTCGCAGATTAGAGTCTGTCGCTCATGTGGAGGAGTGGGGAATCAAACCCGGTTCTCCAGATTAGAGTCTTCCACTCTTAACCACTGCACCATGCTGTCCAGGGTTGCCATGCAAAGGCCGGCAATGACAAACAACCTCTATCTGTCTCTTGCCGTGAAAACTGTATGGGCTCACCATAAACTGTCTACAACTTGATGGCACTTTGTACTTCCCCCATATGGGGAGGCAACCTTGAAATCAGGAAAACCAAACCATCTGTGGAAAATATAAATGATTTGGATGAAGGAATAGAGGGGATGCTTATTAAATTTGCAGATGAGACCAAATTGGGAGGGGTAGCAAATACGGCAGAAGACAGAGCCAAGATACAGGATGATCTTGACAGGCTGGAGAAGTGGGCTAGAACTAATAAAATACACTTCAACAAAGACAAATGTAAAGTTCTGCGTTTAGGATCTTGGGGTCTTAGTAGACCAAACACTGAACATGAGTCAGCAGTGTGATGTGATATCAACAGAAGTATAGTGTCCAGATCACGTGAAGTGATGGTATCGCTTTACTCTGCTCTGGTTAGACCTCACCTAGAGTATTGTGTTCAGTTTTGGGCACTGCAATTTAAGAAGGATGTAGACCCACTGGAACGTGTCCAGAGGAGGGCAACAAAGATGGTGAGGGGTCTGGAGACCAAATCCTATGAGGAAAGGTTGAAGGAGCTGGGTATGTTTAGCCTGAAGAGGTGATGACTGAGAGGGGATATGATAACCATGTTCAAATACTTGAGAGGCTGTCATACAGAGGATGGTGCTGAGTTGTTTTCTGTTGCCCAAGAAGGTCAGACCAGAACCAACGGGTTGAAATTAAATCAGAAGAGTTTCCGTCTAGACATTAGGAAGAATTTTCTAACAGTCAGAGCAGTTCCTCAGTGGAACAGGCTTCCTCAGGAGGTGGTAAGCTCTCCTTCCCTGGAGGTTTTTAAGAAGAGGTTAGATGGCCATCTGTCAGCAATGCTGATTCTGTGACCTTAGGCAGATGATGAGAGGGAGGGCATCTTGGCCATCTTCTGGTCACTAGGGGTGTGGGGGCGGGGAGGTGGTTATGAATTTCCTGCATTGTGCAGGGGGTTGGACTTGATGACCCTGGTGGTCCCTTCCAACTCTATGATTCTATGATTCTATTAAATGGATGTGGTCTTCCATTACCGACGTGTTTTATATCCTTGCCCAGCTTTCTTCATGGGCCCAAAACAGACAGTAGGAAGACGGAGGAGAGGGCAAGAAAATCAGTGGCTCTGGGAACTGTCCAAGTACTGAAACCTCCATCATTTGTCTGTCAAGGGTTGTCAAGGTTTAACTGAAAATGTCCTTGGGTAAACACAGGAATATTATTTTGCTTGAACAATACATTGTATCAACTAATATAGGAAGAGTAAACTTGTGATATGAACTTTATTTTGTGTAGTAAACAGAGAAGCATCAGTAAGATGTCTAAGGAAGCAGCTAAGATTCACCTGTGAAATTTAAAGAGACAGACTTTGGAAGCAGCAGCAATGAAACAAAAAGAAATCGCGAAACCTTGTCTGAATTATATCATTTGTACACTCACTCAAGATTTACGTTACAGTTTTTGTAGAAAAGGTCATACATGAAACAATATACCATTAATGAACACATACAAAACAGCTTGATGTTTGCATAATGGTACTTTCCCCAAGTTATTTAGACTTAGGTACCATTCCCCTGGCCATGACCTGGATGGCCCAGGCTAGCCTGATCTCGTCAGATCTCAGAAACTAAGCAGGGTCAGCCCTGGTTAATATTTGGATGGGAGACCACCAAGGAATACCAGGGTTGCTGTGCAGAGGAAGGCACTGGCAAACCACCTCTGTTAGTCTCTTGCCATGAAAACCCCAAAATGGGTCACCATAAGTTGGCTGCGACTTTACAGTTCACACACACACACACACCACTCCCCTGTTTATATTGTTTGGAAACCTCTATCACGGCACTAGGTGATGACAGGGTTTCTTTTATCCAGACTGCTTCGCTGCCTGTCCGTCTGCTGCACATTCCAGGAGGAACCCTTTGCAATGTCTTTGCCAGCGCACCGTCAGCTGCCGTGGACCGTGACTTGCTGCTTTCGCTGAAAATAACCCTGTAAACCAGTGGAGAGAAAAATTAAGAGCTCCTGAGAGAGATTACCCCTCCAAATTATAGACTCCTTGTCATGGAGCTGTTCCATCCACAGCTGCCACCTTCTCCCAGGAGAGCCAGATCCATGCTCTAGAATAAATTCAGCATCATCCTCTCCTCGGATCCATATGGACACTACCCTCTGTTTCTAGCACAACTTCGAAATATGTCTGTTAGAATGATTTCCGTCAGCATTGTTGTAAACTAGTCAGGATCTCTCAGTGGAGTATTTCAAAAGTGAAGAGCCAAACCAGATGTTCTGGGAAGCACTCAACTCCGGAGGAAATGGCTGCATGTGGCCATCTCACTTTATGAGATAGCCAGCATGGTGTAGTGGTTAAGAGCCATGGTTCGGAGTGGTGGACTCTGATCTGGAGAATTGGGTTCGATTCCCCGCTCCTCCACATGAGCAGCGGATGCTAATCTGGTGAACCGGGTTGGTTTCCCCGCTCCTACACATGAAGCCATCTGGGTGACCTAGGGCTAGTCACAGTTCTTTCAGAACTCTCTCAGCCCCACCTACCTCACAGGGTGTTTGTTGTGGGGAGTGGAAGGGAAGGTGATTGTAAATCAGTTTGATTCTGCCTTACGTGTTAGAGAAAGTCAGCATATAAAAACCAACTCTTCTTCTTCTTCTTCTTCTTCTTCTTCTTCTTCTGTCATCATGTCATGCCATCATCATAGTCTGCATTTCCCCACTTGATATCAATGGCTGCCAATACTGAAAGGATAAAGTGGGGGAGGGGGAGGGGAAACCCATGTATGTTGCCTTGAGTTCTTTAGAGGGAGGCCGCACTAGAAATGTAACAGAGATATGAATGCTACAAACTGAGTAGGTGTAAATGCACTCAAAATGTATCTCATTTTGAATTTGAAGCACCTCATCAATATGAGCTCAGTTCTCAAACCAAGAGAAAACGGGCAAGGTTCATTTGATTTTCAAATGGCTTATTTGCAAAAATTGAATCATCATAAGGAAGAAAACCCTGAATGGTGACAATGTTCTCCTTTTTTTTTTTTACCATCTTCATGGCCATAATTCCCCTTTTCTGTTGATGCTTTGCCCCCGTTTTTATTCCTTGTTATTCTTGCTTTGAATTCTCGTTTGATGAGCCACATCCCACAAGGATGCAGGCTGACCCTGTTTAGTTTCCAAGATCTGATGAGATCGGGTTAGCCTGAGCCATCCAGGTCAGGGCAGATCCCTAATAGGGTGCTGTGAATTTCACATTAAATGTGTTAGCCATTCAAACTTACCATGTTTGGCTGTGAAAATTAGATCATTGGATCTGTTCAGTTCAGCACCAAGCAACCTGCCAGATGAGAGCTAGCGTGGTGTAGTGGTTAAGTGCGGAGGACTCTAATCAGGAGACCCGGATTTAATTCCCCACTCCTCCACATGAGCGGCGGACTCTACTCGGGTGAACCGGGTTGGTCTCCCCTCTCCTCCACATGAAGCCTGCTGGGTGACCTTGGGCCAGTCACAGTTCCCTTGGAACTCTCTATGCCAGCGTGGTGTAGTGGTTAAGAGAGGTGGTTTGGAGTGGTGGATTCTGATCTGGAGAACCCGGTTTGATTCCCCACTCCTCCACATGAGCGGTGGAGGCTAATCTGGTGAACTGGATTGGTTTCCCCACTCCTACACATGAAGCCAGCTGGGTGACCTTGGGCAAGTCACATTCTCTCAGCCCCCCTACCTCACAGGTTGTCTGTTGTGGGGAGGGGAAGGGAAGGTGATTGCAACTCCGGTTTGAGTCTCCCTTAAGTGGTAGAGAAAGTCGGAATATAAAAACCAACTCTTCTTCTACAACACAAGGTGTCTGTTGTGGGGAGAGGAAGGGAAGGTGATTGTAACTCCGGTTTGAGTCACTCTTAAGTGGTAGAGAAAGTCGGCATAGAAAAACCAACTCTTCTTCTACCTCACAACGTGTCTGTTGTGGGGAGAGGAAGGGAAGGCGATAGCCACTTTGAGACTCCTTAAAGGTAGATCAAGGCAGGGTATAAAAACCAGCTGCTCCACCTCCTCCTCTTCAAAAAACTGTGCATGTGTAAATTGCTGCCAGTCCAAACAAATCAGCGGCCATTGACGTCACTAAGGACTACTTAGACGAACACTGAGCGGTAGGATTTTGGTTAACACTGTGTTTATTCGTGATTGATTTCTATGATTTGGCTCTATTTAAACAACGGCCTGCCAAGCAGAGTGGTGGCAAAGCACGGAGAGAGGGAGCAGAACTCCATCAGGCTGTATGAGAAGTCGCAGGAGTGAAATGGAAATTGTGTCAAACTGCATTGTTAAGAAGGAATAGGAGGAGGCAACCAAGTGATCAGCCAACGAACAACCTATCAAAAAACTCTCTCTGACAGAGGAATAGGCCAGGAGCCAAACTGCATGCCTCCTAGCGCATGGTTCTCAGCGGGTCAATGAGGTGTTTTTAGAGCACCATCCTTTCATGCATAATGAATAATGAATAATAGAATTGGAAGGGACCACCAGGGTCATCTAGTCCAACCCCCTGCACAATGCAAGAAATTCACAACTACCTCCCACCCACACACCCTGTGACCCATACTCCATGCCCAGAAGATGGCCAAGATGCCATCCCTCACATGATCTGCCTAAGGTCATAGAATCAGCATTGCTGACAGATGGCCATCTAGCCTCTTCTTAAAAACCTCCAGGGAAGCTTACCACCTCCCGAGGAAGCCTGTTCCACTGAGGAACCACTCGAACTGTTAGAAAATTCATCCTAATGTCTAGAGATGGAAACTCTTTTGATTTAATTTAGACCTGTTGGTTCTGGTCCAACCTTTTGGGGCAACAAAAAACAACTTGGCACCATCCTCTAAATAACAGCCCTTCAAGTACTTGAAGATGGTTATCATATCACCTCTCAGTCTTCTCCTCCTTGCCTAAACATACCCAGTTCCTTCAACCTTTCCTAATAGGACTTGGTCTCCAGACCCCTCACCATCTTTGTTGGTCTCCTCTGGACACATTCTAGCTTGTCTACATCCTTCTTAAATTGCGGTGCCCAAAACTGAACATAATACTCTAGGTGAGGTCTAACCAGAGCAGAGTAAAGCAATACCATCACTTTGCGTGATCTGGACACTATACTTCTGTTGATATCACATCACACTGCTGACTCATGTTCAGTGTTTGGTCTACTAAGACCACAAGATCCTTTTCGCACACACTACCATGCCCATGTAAGGATGTCAAGCAGCAGGACAGGGAGTGGCTTGTGTTTGAGATCCTGGAGAGTTTCTCTCGGTCCCAGTGGAAATTCCTGGGCTAGAGGGACCGATTGTCTGCCAGCCCTTTGTGCCAGATGGGCAGAGACTCAGGCAAAGCTTGGCATGTAAGTCATGTTTCTTATGGCTCTCTGGTGTGGTGATGAGAAGTGCACCTGGGAATGGAAACAGCATCTGGGAAGAAGCATCGTTATGCTTGCGAGAGACCAGCTCTCGAGCTGTCTGATCAAAAGATCAGCCTCTGAAAGATTTGTTCAGTCTTGGCCATTTGCCAGGGACAGGCAAATTAGAGGGGAGGGAAACTGTGGACAGAAGGTGTCGGTAAACGGTTCTGAGGATCCAGGCAGCCAGAAGGGTTATCTTGCCACCAAGATTGACATGATGCCATTTCTGTTTCCTTGTTCCTGTAAATGATCTCAGGACCCATGACAACCTTGCATGGATTATGCAGGAGGGCAGATGATGGACCATCTGTGGAAAAACACCATGCTCTTCTGGTGTGAAAAGTCTCTCTCTCTCTCTCATGCTTCCTGAATAGGGAGGCAAATATAAATGTCCATGTGATATGGACAGCTCCAAAGTTTCTCTCAAGTGCACCCAGAACAGATATACCCCATTTTGTCCCAAAAGACAAGTGCTGGGGATATCATATTGTGACAAAGAATACATAAGTGGGTCATAGGGACAATATCAATCCAGTTGTGGCCCATCTACACTGTCTCCCAATTTGTTACTGGGCTCAGTTCAAGGTACTAGTATTGACCTTTAAATCCCTATATGGTTTGTGACTGACATACCTGAAGGACTATCTACTCTCTTATGAACCTACCTGAACACTATGGTCATATTTGGAGGTCCCACTTCAGGTACCCTGCTGTCTGAGACAGCAGGTGACAACCCTTCCTCTCCCCATAACAGATACCTTGTGAGGTAGGTACGGCTGAGAGAGTTCTGAGAGAACAGTGACTAGCCCAAGGTCACCCAGCACGCTTCATGAGGAGGAGTGGGGAATCAAACCCGGTTCTCCAGATTAGAGTCCACAGCTTTCAACCACTACACCACATATCTGTTCACTCTGGGTTCAGGCTGGTCTATCCATCACTCATTGAGTTCTGGTAGGCCTACCCACATTTACAGGAGGGAAGGTAGCACAGTAAAGGTGCACATGGAGGAGAGGGGTATCCATGGATACTAGTCAAAATGGATACTAGTCATGATCCATGCCTATTGTCTCCAGGATCAGAGGAGCATGCATAGTATACTGGGTGCTGTGGAACACAGGCAGGATAATGCTGCTGCAGTCATCTTGCTGGTGGGCTTCCTAGAGGCACCTGGATGGCCACGGTGTGAACAGACTGCTGGACTGATGGGCCTGGGTCTGATCCAGCAGGGCCTTTCTTATGTTCTTATGTTCTGTATCCCTATCTTGTCAGCTCTTGGAAACTAAGCAAGGTCTGTACTTGGAAGGGAGACCATAAAGGAAGACTCTGCAGAGGAAGACAATGGCAAACCACCTCTGCTTCTCCTTGCCTTGTTGGGGTCTCCATAAGTCAGTTGTGATTTGGCAGCACTTCTGTAAGTACTCACATTTATGAAGAAGAGTTGGGTTTTTATATGCCGACTTTCTCTACCACTTAAGGGAGACTCAAACTGGCTTACAATCACCTTCCCCTCCCCACAACAGACACCCTGTGAGGTAGGTGGGGCTGAGAGAGCTGTGACTAGCCCAAGGTCACCCAGCTGGCTTCATGCGGAGGAGCGAGGAAACAAACCCAGTTCACCAGATTAGCCTCCGCCGCTCATGTGGAGGAGTGGGGAAGCAAACCTGGTGAATCAAGCCCGGTTCTCCAGAGCAGACTCCACTGCTCCAAACCACTGCTCTTAACCACTACACCATGGTGGCTCCTTTCCACCCTCCATTCCTAGTGCTTTCTGTAAGCATGCCGGTAAGCTGTGGTTGGAAGAGCTGCATACCCACCCACAAATAAACTGAACATTCCCACATGAGCAGGACCAGGCTCTGTAAGCCAGTTGATAAAGCTAACCAACTGCTGCCTTCTTCTTTGTGAACGTCAGTCTAGCATCCTCCCCCCACCAAAAAAAAATGTAATTAAATATTCTCTCATCATTATGTGACTTGCTTCCACTTCACCGTTGCAGCAAGCCTGGCAGGTACTGAAAAGTAATTTAATTGTTTCTCCTTAAGCTGCAGGCTTGCTGAAGAGGACGGCTCTCCAAATGAGGAGCCTACTTAGCGCTGCCTACCCGTGGCGGTCAGGGGAAGTCAGAAAGTCCTCACAGTGGGGGAAGAGAATCATTTGGTTCTTAAAGACCAGAGCTGCCTCATGCACACACCCTCCGCACACACCGTTCCTACTGACACATGTCCAAATTCATCCTCCATGACACCCCAAGGCTTCGCTGCTGGCCTGGAAAGTTCGCTCGGAGCTGGACACCTCTGTCAAAAATATCCACCAAATCCCAGAATGTTTCTTCTCCAAAGGTCCTCACAGTGGGGAGGAGAATCATTTGGTTACTAAGGACCAGAGCAGCCTCCCCCTCCCCTCCACACACACAGTTCCTATTGTAAAAGATAAAGTCCCCTGTGCAAGCACCGGGTCATTCCTGACCCGTGACGTCACATCCTGACGTTTACTAGGCAGACTTTGTTTATGGGGTGGTTTGCCAGTGCCTTCCCCAGTCATCTTCCCTTTACCCCCAGCAAGCTGGGGACTCATTTTACCGACCTTGGAAGGATGGACGGCTGAGTCAACCTTGGGCCTGCTACCTGAAACCAATGTCCGTCGGGATCGAACTCAGGTTTTGAGCAGAGCTTGGGCTGCAGTACTGCAGCTTACCACTCTGCGCCTATTGACCCATGTCCAAATTCATCCTTCATGACACCCCACGGCTTCACTGCTGGCCTGGAAAGTGCGCACTGAGCTGGACATATCTTTGTCATCTGTTCCTCCACGGGCGCTGTTCAGGCCCTAGCAAGAAGTGACAAGTGCTGCTATGTTGTTTCCTATCCAGACAGCTAAATGGATCTTTAATGACAGCCAACTACTTTCTGACACACTTAGAAACCATAAATTAAGGCCCCCTCTCCACCGGAAGCATGTGGCAGTTCCCGGATCTGTCTATTTTAGGTCTCTTTTCACTGTTTCCCCTTGCTGAATATAGGCAACCTTCACAAATCACAGCCATAACTGTTCATTTAGATACCCCTGGCTGACTCCCAATTACATAGCTGGCCCCCTTCCCTAGGAGTTCAGCATCACACATTTTTTTTTAAATCACCTGACAGGTTATATTTATTGGGTAAAAAAAGCCCAAACAAATTAGAAACAGGATTTACCCATGGAGATTTACCTATGGGAGATTCTTTGTACTAGGTAATCACGATTATGATTACAAATAATATTATTTATGTAATATATATATGGAAGAGAGTGGTGCAGAGCGATGAGCTGCAGTACTGCAGTCCAAGCTCTGCTCACGACCTGAGGTCGATCCCGACGGAAGTCGGTTTCGGGTAGCTGGCTCGAGATTGACTCAGCCTTCCATCCTTCTGAGGTCGGTCAAATGAGTACCCAGCTTGCTGGGGGTAAAGGGAAGACGGCTGGGGAAGGCACTGGCAAACCACCCTGTAAACAAAGTCTGCCTAGGAAACGTTGGGATGTGACATCACCTCATGGGTCAGGAATGACCCATTGCTTGCACAGAGGTCCTTTACCTTTAATATATTTATTTATTGAGATTTCTATCCCACTTCCAATCCACGGCCAAGGCCGGGCTCAGGGCGAGTAACAACAATTACGATAAACAATAAAATCACAATTTAACAACAACAACAACAACAATAATACCTATAATAATGTCATACTGTCTTTATTTATATTCATAGAGCTTGAACACTAATTACTGTGAAAAAGTTTAGGGAGACCAATTCTCCCTAGGCTCACATTCCAAATAAAAAATATTAAATAGAAAATTAACTCCTGAACTGAGGAAATGGGAAAACATCACTCTTTAAGGGTGCTACTAGTGAAAATACTTGTTTTCTCTATTTTTTAAAAATAATTTCTTATTGAATTTTTGTTCATTTTTGACAGGTAACAACTTATTGTACACTGCTATTCGGGGGGGAGGGAAGGTAGCTTGTGGCAGTCAATATCACCTATTTCTGGTTTTCTCCTTGCTCTTGTAAACAATATGTTTTATGATTGAATGGGCCTTACTGCAGCCACAGGAAGCATCAATTGTGCCATGCTGCCTGGCTTGCTGCCCTCCCTAAGCCTCTGAGCAAGTTGCTCACTGCCTTTTCCTCTGTCATCATGAAAGCAAGATAAACTATTCTATACTCAAAAGAAAACATCACATGCCAATTTTGGACTCTCATCCGGCTGCATCCAAAGCAAGCCCACCTCTTCCCTAGCTATACTGTTTGCATTTCTTAAGCACTCTTAAACATGTCAAGAGCGCCTTTGCACCAGAGTTGGATTTATGCACAAGCTAAGTAAACCACAGTTTAGGGTCTCAGATAAGCTGGGGCCTGGAGTTCTCCCTGAATTACAACTGATCTCCAGATTTCAGAGGTCTGTTCCCCTGGAGAAAATTGCACCTTCAGAGGGCTATGGTTTACCGCAGATTAGGTGAAATCCCTCCCCAAAAATGCACTGTCTCCAAATCTCTAGGAATGTCTTAGGCCAGAGATGGAAACCCTTGATTCACATTTTGATAGAGACCTCACTAAATTACATATTTTGATAAAGCAATAGGGCTTCTTAAACATGATATAGTTTTAGAGTTACCAGCTCCGGGTTCGGAAATACTTGGAGATTTTTGGGGGTGGAGTACGAGGAGGGTGCCATTTGGAAAGGGGAGGGACTTCAATGCCATAGAGTCCAATATCCAAAGCAGCCATTTTCTCCAGGGGAACTGATTTATATCTCCAGCCACCCCCTAGCGATTGGCAACCCTACATAGTTTGCACATTGGCAATTAGGGTTGCCAACCTCCAGCAGAGGCCTGGAATTTTCCTGGAGTTACAGACTGCATGTCATAACATCCCACCTGATCTCCCTGACCACCCCAAACTCCCCCCTCCCCGAAGCCACTCCTAAATCTCCAAGAATCTAGGGGAAGGGCTATGGTGCAGTGGCAGAGCATCTGCCCCAGGTTCAATCCCCAGCATCTCCAGTTAAAAAGATTAGGCAAGTAGGTGATGTGAAAGACCTCTACCTGAGACCCTGGAGAGCTGCTACCGGCCTGAGTAGACAGTACTGACTTTGATGGACCGAGGGTCTGATCCAGTATAAGGCAGTTTCATGTGTTCATGTGTTCAATCTCCTAAGGTGGAGTTGGCAACCCTTTTAGGAGGCCATGAACAGCACACAGGTTTGGGGCCCAGCAATGAATAATTTTAAAAGAAGCATCATCGAACCTTTTGCAAAAGTGGAGACAGACAAGGCACGCAGCCCTGCCGAGATTATGCCGCTCCAGCCAAGCAGAATTTCACAAGAGGCTGCCGGGCCGAAACTAAAGCGCAGTTAAGCTTGCAAAGTGATGACAGTAAAGTGGTCTATTGCTCTTCCTTCATTTGCACCTGAAAGGGAAGATGTGAAGAGTGAAGGGCACCCTGGATTTTCCACGGGCTATGTAGGAAACTAAAAATATATTTAGCACAGCCTGCCCAGTTTGGCAAGGTGTTTGCTAATGCAGAAGGCCTGCACTTCAAGAAGGATTAATGCATGGATCAGCTGTGGATTCTGCCCTCTTTGGCTTGAGTGTGGCCAGCAAGGGATACGTCATAGAATCATAGCCTGATAGAGTTGGGACCACCAGGGTCATCTAGTCCAAACCCCTGCACAATGCAGGAAATATCTCTCCCCCCCCACAACTACAGTGACCCATACTCCATGCCCAGAAGATAGGTAAGTTAAAAATTACTGCTGTGATTTCCAAGCCCTACATATTAACATGCAGTATCTAGCAACATATCTCGAGAACTGGGGATTATTTCCTGCTAACAGGTGGTCCAATTTGGTTTTGTCAGATTCTCCCGAGAATTTCTTTAGCAAAGGATCAACCATTTTACTCCTCGCCTCCTTGTTAAAAGTACACCGTAAAATCATATGTTCGATCGTTGCCACCTCTTGAAGCAAGCATGGACACTTTCTTTCTATGAAAGGGATCTTCTTAAATTTGAGGGGAGTGCCACACAGTGCACACCTGGCAAGGTTGAGAGCTCTCCTGATGTTATTGGATTCCAATATAGCCAGATAGGCCACTGGAGCGATCACATATTTGGTGCTCAGAGGGCATATAATATCTGGTGTTCTAGAGATATTGGCTTGACGCTCAGTATCTTCGATCTTCTGCCTGATCAGCTGTTTTGCTTGATCCAACCCACTGTTTAGAAGGGCTTGGGGGTATAGGCCTAAGTTCCTGACATAATTTAAAACAGCCCCTAGCCACTTTGATTGGAAATTGTCTTGAAATATCAGAGGAAAAAGACCCTGAGGATTTAGTTTTCCTTTTAACCATAAATGAATTGACATCATACAGACCCTAGCCTCCATCCTCAGCATTCCAGTCTCTAATCTGATCCAGGTATTTGACACACATTTCAGAACCTGTAGGATCGCTCTCAGGAATTTAGATTGGACTTTCTCCAATGGGGCATAACAAGAGGAGGGTGAGCCCAGAAAAGAGCCATATAGGAGTTGAGCCATGGTTTTCGCTTTACACAGTTTCAAGGCTGCGGGGATAGAGTGACCACCATGCGATCGTAAAAATCTAATTATACTATTTGCAGATCTTTCTCCCAGATCTGCCACATGTTTACAGTGGTTGGTCTTAGATCCGGTTGCTTGGACCACAACCCCCAAGTACTTAAACCTGGTCACTTGCTCTATCTCTTGGCCCTTAAGTGCCCATGACCTCGTTTTCTGATTTTTCCCGAAGGCAATAATTTTAGTTTTCTGATAGTTAATTGTAAGATGTTCCTCGTCACAGTATTTTGCTAACCTCTTAAGGGCTCTCCTCAACCCTATGGGGGTTCTAGAAAGTATAACTGTGTCATCAGCATATAGCAGCCCTCCAATATGCCCCTCAAAGGCCTAAACAGCCATGGAAAGGACCCCGCCCCCTGCTCTTAATAAAAGAAACCAAGACTTAAAGGCTGGCAATACTGTTGTGGTTGCCTAGCAACCCCTACAATGACTGCTAAAAGGACATTACCCTCTTAAAGCTACAGTCACTGCTTCTGTCATTTTAGATTGTTTTGACTCCCCAACATATATATATATATATATTTAATTCAGATTTGTCTGCAAACCTGGATCTTTTCTTGGGCTGGTAGAAAGATATGTCTTGTCTGTTCATGGCCCAATCTCTGGATTTAATTATCCACAGATAGGGCCATGCTGAGAATTAGATGACTAACTAGATCCTCCATGTTCAGAAGCAGGGTAGTTGTTAAAGCCAGATTATTAAGGACAATGACAGGAACCTTTGTCTCTGATGCAGGTCTATCTGGTTGGTCATTGTGTGAAACAGAATGCTCAACTAGATGGAACATTGGTTTGATCCAACAAGGATGGTCTTATATCAAAGCAGCAGCTGCAAACTATTGAACTTGGATGACCTTTCATCCTTACTAACCTCTTGCTCCTGTGTGGATAAGAGCCTAATTTTTTTCTGCTTTGTCTAATCATGATTGGAGGTAAGAAGTTACACTGTACTGTGGTCCATCCCTGGACCCTGAAAGTTAAATTCAGAAGTCCCTCTAACCATGAAGGTTTCACCAGGATCCATTGTGCTTTCAAGCATAGCTTTGAAGCCAGAAGGGCTAGTAGAAACCTGTGTTTAAAACAATAAAATAAAAAGGTTAAGATTCAGTGGAACAGGCTTCCTCTGGAGGTGGTAAGCACTCCTTCCCTGGAGGTTTTTAAGCAGATGCTAGATGGCCATCTGTCAGCAATGCTGATTCTATGACCTTTGGCAGATCATGAGAGGGAGGGCATCTTGGCCATCTTCTGGGCATGGAGTAGGGGTCACTGGGTGTCTGTGGAGGGGGGAGGTAGTTGTGAATGTCCTGCATTGTGCAGGGGATTGGACTAGATAACCCTGCTGGTCCCTTCCAACTCTACGATTCACAGGAAGCCGCATTCTGAATTAGTTGCACATGGCACGTTCTGTGCTGTTTGTACTTCAGCTATGCCCAGTGATTCAGGAAAGAAGGGAGAGAGAGAAAGAAGGAAATATTAATATTAAAAGAGCACTCATCGTTTTAATCAAGTTTGAAGGGGGAGAAAGGAAAGACGGGGAGAAACACATCTGACACGCCACTTTGCAGAGTTGATAAAATGTTTGACATTTTATTCTCCGCCTGTAATGAATCTTGTCTAACTGTTCCCTTTGGAAATGCCACTCCACACACTATCAGTGGAGTTTCAGAAAGCACTCCTACTACCGAAGTGTTATCAAGACCAAAAAAAAAAGTTAAACACTACCACCATTCATTCAAACCCGCGCCATGTAATTTTGCTAGAATACAAATCAAAACTTTGGATAGAAGAGGAGAGGGTCTCGCAGGCTGCGATTAAAGGCGAGGTTGCAGGAAAGGAGCTATTTGCCAACAGTCAAGGGCAATTTCCTCCGTGCAGAGGGCGACGTTGTAAATTATATAGAACTGCCAAGAGCGGAAAACCAAAAAGAAGAAGATTTCAATTTCTTCCTCCAAAGCATGCAGGCACTTAAGACAATATGATTTTGTTGGCAGTGCCTGTTTGGGGGGATTAGTTCAGATCAGTCATATTATGCTGCAAGTATTAGATATGTTGCAAGATGCAGAGTTTAAATTATATTTAGATCACTCACAACGCAACCCTAAGCAGAGTTACATCCTTCTAAGCCCAATGGATTTACAAGTGCATAGCTCTGGATAACCCAGGTTAGCCTGATCTCATCATCAGATCTCAGAAGCTAAGCAGGGTTGGCCCTGGTTAGTATTTGGATGGAGACCACCAAGGAAGCCCAGGGTCCCTATGCGGAGGCAGGCAATGGCAAACCACCTCTAAATGTCTCTTGCCTTGAAAACTCCACGGGGTCGCCATAAGTCAGCTACAACTTGACGACAAAAACAACAAAAAACAAAACATCTCTGGTTAGGACTGCACAATATTTCCCCCCAAGAATATTTGAAGAAAGCAGTGGTTTGAATGGAATTTCAAGAGAGGAATCTAGTTTCTTCCTAGAGAGACCACACTATGGGCGCTGCCATCTTTCACAGAATCATAAGGTTGGAGGTAGGGCTGTCAATTCGGTTCAGTCCGAACTGAAAATCAACCGAATTTCCCCTGATTCGGTGTTTTTCTGTTCGGACTGATCAGAACACAAAACTGGCAGGCAACCGGGGGGGCCGAATTCAGCGAGTTCGGGAGTTCGCGAACAAATTCGGCCAATTCGGCCCCCCTTCAGGGGAGCCCGCTGAAAGGCGCGGGCTGCTCTTTAAACTGATCTGAGCCTCCCAGCTGGGAGGCGCAGGTCAGTTTAAAGGGCAGCCCGCCCCCCTTCAGCGGGCTCCGCTGGAGAGGCACGGGCTGCCCTTTAAACTGACCTGCGCCTCCCAGCTGGGAGGCTCAGATCAGTTTAAAGGGCAGCCCGAGCCTCTCCAGCTGGCTCCGCTGAAGGGGGGCGGGCTGCCCTTTAAACTGATCTGCGCCTCCCAGCTGGGAGGCTCAGATCAGTTTAAAGGGCCCCCGCGCGCCTTCAGGGAATCCCTGAAGGCGCGCTTCGGCCGAATTTTCCCCCGAACTCCGGATCCCCCCGAATTACCGGGGATCCGAAGCGGGGGAGTTCGGACTTCGGCACGTACCGAACCCACAAGGGTCAAATTCGGCCGAATCCAAACTGTACCGAATTTTTTTTTTGACAGCCCTAGTTGGAGGAGTTCTCATAATGCCATCTATACTCACAATCACTGTCTTAGTAAATGACGGAAGATTGTGAGGGCAGTGCCCGGGGTGGGTGGAGTTTGGGGAGGATGCAACCTCCCTTTCTGGTGATGGTCTAGACATTTCCCCTAATCTCTATGGTAACGACCAAAGAAACATGGGGGTATTCCTTGAGCATATCTATGGAAGCTCTTACCTGGGTGAGGTTGGGCTACTCCTTCCTCCTCCCCATGTCCCTTTGCAGTGGTGGCTTCACCATCTAGTGGTGACCACCCCTGTGTGGCACCGCAAATGCAGTGAGCTACCTTCCCCCATCAGTCTGATTGAGAGCTGTTCATTAGACAATAGGAAGCGACCTTGAAGGTGTCCTAACAACTGAGCAACAAGGCCAATCTTGCGTTTATTCTGTTACTTGCTCATGCTCCAGTAGGACCAAATGAGTTTTATTAAGGAAGAGGATACATTACTATATGTGTGTAAAGTGCCGTCAAGTCACAGCCAACTTATGGCAACCCCAGTGAGGGGCTTTCAAGGCAAGTGAGAAGCAGAGGTGGTTTGCCATTGCTTCCCTCTGCGGAATCTTTCTTGGAGGTCTCCAAAGGCAGCTTTGGAGCATGGGCAGTATGGGATCACATACTTGGTGGCCTCCCCCACCCTCTTCAAACTCTGCTCCCCCAGGCACTGCACCCCAATCTCCAGGGATTTCCCATCCAACCTAGAGCTGACAACCGACAATCCAGCTGTCAATGCAGGCTGAGCCCCCTGCCCACCACGAGGGCCATGAGGAATTCCCTCCCCTTGCGGTACTTCATTTTCCTCCAGCAAACAGCCATTTTGCTCTCAGAGAGGAAGTAAGAGGGTCACACAGAAATAACGCTGGAGAGGGAGGGTCCTTCCCTTGAAAGATGGCTGAACTCTGTGCCTGGAAGTCCCCCACATTCATTGTTCTTTTTGCACTGGCGGAAATCATTCCCCATAACTTTATGGTTGTCAATCTCCAGGTGGGGACTGGAGACCTGCTGGAAACACAACTGATCTCCAGACAACAGAGATCAGTTCCTAGGGCTGCCCGCTCTGGGTTGAGAAATAGCTGGAGATTTGGGGGCGGAGCTGGAGGAGGGTGGGGTTTAGAGAGGGGAAGGACTTGAATGCCATAGAGTCCAGTAACCAAAGCGGCCATTTTCTCCAGGTGAACTGATCTCTATTGGCTGGAGATCAGTTGTAATTGCGGGAGATCTCCAGCTACCACGTGGAGGTTGGCAACCCTATCAGTTCCCCTGGAGAAAATGGCAGCTTGGAGGGTGGACTCTATGGCATTATATGCCACTGAGGGTCCCTGCCCTCCCCAATCTCCACCCCTCCACAAATCTCCAGGAATTTCCCAACCCGAAGTTGGCAGCCCCACTTTCAGGGGGCTCTGAGTACTATGCCAGCTGTCACCTGCAATTAGTCTCTTGGGGCAATGGTTGAGCAGGATAGGGTTGCCAGGTCCACCACCGGTGTAGGGTTGCCAGGTCCCTCTTCACCACTGGCGGGAAGTTTTTGGGGTGGAGCCTGAGGAAGGGTTTGGGGAGGGGAGGGACTTCAATGCCATATAGTCCAATGGCCAAAGTGGCCATTTTCTCCAGGTGAACTGATCTCTATCGGCTGGAGATCAGTTGTAATAGCAGGTGATCTCCTGCTACTACCTGAAGGTTGGCAACCCTACACTAGTGGGAAGTTTTTGGGGTGGAGCCTTAGGAGGGTGGGGTTTGGGGAGGGGAGGGACTTCAATGCCATAGAGTCCAATGGCCAAAGTGGCCATTTTCTCCAGGTGAACTGATCTCTATTGCCTGGAGATCTCCAGCTATTACCTGGAGGTTGGTAACCTTAGAGAAACATTTGGGGTCATTTGAAGAGCTTGCCAAAACAAGAGAGAATGGTTGAAAAGTGTCTGCCAGATTCTGAATAAACAGCCCCTAAGGATATATATATTTTCCCCCTCTACCATATTCAAAGCTTCCCTGGGGAAAATGGATGGAGAAGGTTGCAACCAAGTCCCGTAGCAATTCACACCTGGACTGCCAACGAGCTCTTCTCCCGGCTCACTCTGATTGCTCCCCCTCCGAGAGCCTTTTTCAAAGATGAAACAAGGCAGGGAAAACCTCTCTACCCTAATGGGGGATGCTAATGTTCATCTCAATTGTGAACTGCAGATCAGGCAGACTCAGTTCACTGTCAAACTGTGTCAAAACACTTTGTATCTATATTCCTCTGAAAGTGCAATCACGTTTTCCAACGATTTCCCTTTTTTCCTGATTCAATTTTGTTGTTTGATACGAAATCTGAGTCAGGCAGAACACCCCTCAAGTTTGAAGCGTATGTAAAGATGACTAGTTAGGCCCATTTCAACCCTGATTTAGGCCTAGGCTGCAGATGGAAGGGGGATTGTTCATTGTGACTGATAGCTCTGATGGGAGGATGACAGGTAGGGTTGCCAGCTCTGGATTAAGAAATACCTGGAGATTTTGGGGGTGGAGGCTGGGGAGAGCAGGGTTTGGGGAGGAGAGGGACCTCAGCAGGGTACAATGCCATGCAGAGTCCACCTAGGGTTGCCAACTGCCAGGTAGTAGCAGGAGATCTCCTGCTAATTCAACTGATCTCCAGCAGATAGAGATCAGATCACCTGAAGAAAAATGGCCTCTTTGGCAATTGAACTCTATTTCATTGAAGTCGCTCCCCTCCCCAAACCCTCTTCAGGCTCCGCCCCCAAAATCTCCTACTGGTTGCGAAGAGGGACCTGGTAACCCTAAGTCCACCATCCAAAGCAACTATATTCTCCATAGGTAGGGTTGCAACCTCCAGGTTCAAGCTAGAGATCTCCTGCTATTACAACTGATCTCCAGCCGATAGAGATCAGTTCACCTGGAGAAAATGGACCCTCTGGCAATTGGACTCTATGGCATTGAAGTCCCTCCCCTCCCCAAACCCCACCCTCCTCAGGCTCCGCCACAAAAATCTCCAGGTATTTCCCATCCCTCTTTGTCACTGGCGGGAGGTTTTTGGGGCGGAGCCTGAGGAGGGCAGGGTTTGGGGAGGGGAGGGACGTCAATGCCATAGAGTCCAATTGCCAAAGCAGCCAGGGGAACTAATCTCTATCAGCTGGAGATCAGTTGTAATAGCAGGAGATCTCCAGCTAGTACCTGGAGGCTGGCAACCCTAAAAATTAAGCAGATGAACTAAACCAAAAGGGAGTCGAATTCAGAGCTGTCGACCTTTATCTTTGCTCAGAGGGGCTGTGAGCCTGTTGTTTCTTTCACCCAGCTCAAAGCTAGGGACCAATGACCTTGGTTGTCCAAATGAAGGCACACACTGTACACAAGCGAAACATCCCATCTTTATCTTTTCTCGCTAAGTGGCAGTAGCCCTGCGTAAATACAGCTTATGTGCTCTTCCGACTAAATTGCAGTGGTGCTAAGGGTATTTATGTCCGTCTTCAGGAAAGGACACAGCGGAGAGAAATGGCAACAGTCAACGGCAGACAAATCTTCATTCTTCCCAGGGCCTCCTCTCCTGCATAAAGGAAAATACATCAACTAACAAATTAGTCTCTCGCAACTACTTCATTTCTCGGGAGCACTGCATAGGAAATTGGGTTTTAAGAGGTTTGGAATGGAAGGTCTGGGGGGGTCAACAGGACAAATTACCGAGAGTAAAATGACAGATCTATTTGGGGGGAATCAAATATTATGTTTCGCGTCAGACAGAGAACCTCACTGGATGGTAAATAGGCGCAAAGTATTTTGGACAGCCTTCAATGTCATGAGTGTCCTATGGCAATTATTTCCTTCCCCTCCTCTAGGCCAGTGCTTCTCAAACCTTTTGATTCTCCCACGAATGTTGCGAATCTCTAAAGTCAACAAGCATGTTCGTCTCCCGTGTGTATGCACAACCCACCTCCTTTCGCAACTTTTCCGGGTTTTCCAGATCTTGCGTTGTCGCGATTTAAAAAGAAGGTTCGCGGCAGTTCCCAGAGTTTGCTGGTGCGTTTTAGTGCTCAGGTCGACTCCCCCTGGGTAACTGCCTGGCCCCAGAAGCAGCAGTGGCGGCACCTTTCTGTCCCTCCCAGACCCTACACCCTCTCTCTCTCCCCCCTCTCCCGTGCCTCCACCCACCACCAGCTTCCCCTCGCCTCCACCCGGGGCATGGCAGAACGACGGCAGCTCCTTCCATCAGTCATCACCGCCTCCACCTATCGCCAGCTTCCCCTCACTCCCACCCAGGGGATGGCAGACCGGCGGCGGCTCCTTCCACCAGTCTCTGCAGCCTTCACCCACTGCCGGCTTCCCCTCACCTCCACCCGGGGGACAGTGGGATGGAGGAGCGCAGAGCAGCAGTAGCTCCTACTGGCGCACCTTCTTGCCATGTGTTAAATTTTTCAAATGTAGGATCAACAAACGTGCGATTTCACAGGGACAAAACAAGGATGACTGAGCCATGTGTTAATGGCCATTGTCTCTAGGGGAACTGTTCTTGGTCATCTGGAGATCAATTGTAATAGCAGGAGGTGGGCAACACTAATGGCAGGTAGAGTCAGCAAGAGACAGTAAGTCACACTTGTAAGTGAACATGGGGCTTGTGGGAGAGTGAACTTATAGCAATTGTTATGAAAACCCTGTGGTCCACCTAGTTTCCGTTTGCGTTCCACCAGTGGGACTCGTCCCTCTGGTTGAGAACCACTGCTCTAGCCCTTTTTCTTTCAACTGGGTTTTGGAAGTAGAAATCTGCAGTACCTCCTTCTGACCATCTGCAATGGAGGTGCTAAAGAGCAGCAGAGTGCGGGTCAACAGCTCTTTTCTACCACAGCAGTGCAGAGAATAAGAGGCTTGATCGCGTAGCTAGGATCCTACCGTAAGATCTTACTACAGACGTTACCGTAAGATCAGCTACAAGGGTAATTAAAAATACCTGCACCACAATTGCTGACTTTTTTTAAAGAAGAAAAAGAGTTGTCCCTGGAATTATTGTTTAAAAAATCAACACATGCAATGAAGACAAATAGAAAGCAGAGACTGGGGAGGGGCCGTGGCATCTGCTTGGCATGCAGAAGGTCCCAGGTCCAATCCCCGGCATCTCCAGTTAAAGGGTCTAGGCAAGTGGGTGACATGAAGGACCTCTGCCTGAGACCCTGGAGAGCCTCTGCCGGTCTGAGTAGACAATACTGACTTTGATGGACCACGGGTCTGATTCAGTATAAGGCAGCTTCATGTGTTCATGTGTCCTTTTTTTCCCTATGTGGAATTGTTCTGGCTCAGCTTGCTGTTGTTGCGGTTGTCATATATGTGTGTGTTTGCGCCCCCAAAAAAAGGAGCAAGGTAATTAAAAGTGAATGACTTGCGGGAGGTTAAAGAGTCCCGGCACCCTCCTGGTGGAAAGCCTAAACAAATTCCACCAGACTTTGAGACTGATGTTGTTTTTTTCCCTGCTAATTAAAAACACAGCAAATCCAATTAAAATAAAAGCCAGAGACCTCTTGGGGCCTTTGGCTTATCCACAAACAAACTGCCATTTCTCTGTGCAATTTCTTGGCTCTTTTGGCAATCTCTCTATGTCTATGCGCACACTCCAGCGATCCCTAACGATCAAGGGCATATCTTGTTTTACAGTTCCTATCCTTGCTAAACCACTGCCCCTATTTTATCTTTGGGCGAGAGATGGTTAGTGTACAAGAATATACACTAGTCACTCTACCTTGAGTTTTGAGATAGTAAATCTCGGGGGGGGGGGGAGCACATGCTTCTTGATGCTAATGTACTTTCATGTAAATTTCTGTGTATGTGAACAAATGATCAGTATGCTGTTTCCCTGCCACCCCGACACACTAACCTCCTGCTGATTGTCTTGGAGAGGGATGCTCGAACATCCACCGGTTTGAATCATGTCCTGTTTGTGATGAGCTGGTTTTTAGATCATTGGTTTAACAGAAGAGAAGAGGAGAGAAGAGAAGAGAAGAGAAGAGAAGAGAAGAGAAGAGAAGAGAAGAGAAGAGAAGAGAAGAGAAGAGAAGAGAAGAGAAGAGAAAGCGTGGTGTAGAGGTTGAGATTGGTGGGCCCTAATCTGGACAACCGGGTTGGATTCTCCACTCTTCCACGTGAAGACTGCTAGGTGACCTTGGGCCAACCATAGTTCTCTCTGAACTCTCTCAGCCCCACCTACCTCACAAAGTACCTGTTTTGGGGAGGTGAAGGGAAGGCGATGGTAAGCCACTTGGAGACTCCTTAAAGGTAGAGAAAAGTAGGGTATAAAAACCAACTCTTCATCTTTCCTCCTCCTTCTTCTACTCCCCCCTCCCATCCTTGCTGCATGTCTGCTCCACTCAGCATCTGAAGAAGTGAGCTGTGACTCACGAAAGCTCAGACCCTGCCAGAAATGTTGTCAGTCTTTAAGGTGCTACTGGACTCTTGCTCTTTTCTACCGCTAAGCAGGCGATGCCTTAAATAGCAATCACATCAGTCACAAATCATATACATCAGTTGTAAATAAACATTGTGTTTTAATAAAGTCTGACCCTTTGGCGTTCATTTTAGTAACC
This sequence comes from Euleptes europaea, assembly GCF_029931775.1. Classification (NCBI taxonomy): domain Eukaryota; kingdom Metazoa; phylum Chordata; class Lepidosauria; order Squamata; family Sphaerodactylidae; genus Euleptes; species Euleptes europaea. The sequence continues at coordinate 13,006,326 of NC_079330.1, read as the reverse complement.
CCTGGTGATGTTAATGGATGTGGATCATTTTGAGTTGGCAGTGTCTTTGTGCATGCATAGCGCTACAGCAACCTGATGAAAACCCGTTCCCCAGGCATTCACGGATTGTCAGCACAAACTGAACCGGATGGGTGATTAGCTCACATCTAAATTGACACCTTCGAACATGGTACATTTGACAGTCAAGCGTATTTCTGGCAAAATTTTGCAGCATCCCTAGTCTTTAACCTCCGCCCATTCTGTAACAAGTACAACCAGATGCATTGGGGATGTTTTAGAAAACTTTCCTGGATTTCAGAGAACAAAGAAAATCGTATGAGCTTCTTCCCAACATACCCTGCTACAGAAACTAGTGCAGGATAGGCTATTGCTGAGGTAATAGAGACTTTACACCCAGCAATTGAAGAATGTGCCATAGAGAAGACTACAGACATGAATTCTTGGTGTTAAAATGATGTTAGGAATGGGATGTATTCCAAGAATATCCCTATTTTGATTTGTCAAACCACGCTCTGCCAGAGTGAGTTTTCATTTGAAGAAGAAGAAGGAGGAGGAGTAGGAGTTGGTTTTTATATGCTGACTTTCTCCACCACTTAAGGAAGAATCAAACCAGCTTACAATCACCTTCCCTTCCCCTCCAACAGACACCCTGTGAGGTAGGTGGAACTGAGAGTGTGACCAACCCAATGTCACCCAGCTTGCTTCATGTGTAAGAGTGGGGAAACAAATCTAGTTCACCAGATTAGCCTCCGCCGCTCATGTGGAGGAGTGGGACTTAAACCCTGTTCTCCAGATCAGAGTCCACTGCTCCAAACCACCACTCTTAACCACGCTGGCCCAGCAGGTAGGAGGTATTGGGATATTTGGTCAACAGAACAGAGTTTGTCCTGTCATAGAAGTGTGATATTGAGTGCAGTAAATCTCCCAAGAAGTATATTGCAAAAACTTTCCATTTATTCAAGACAAGTATGTTCATTTCTTTCTACCTTTTCTTTCCACGGCAAACATAATGAGCCAAAGACACAAGCCACACAGCCCCAAGTCTCCAACATTTTTTTTTTAATTAACAATAAGAATTTAAAGGACAAGAATGGACTACAATTCCCATGAGGCAGTATAAGAATGTAATTCATTTCCATCCAGATGGTTTGTCTGCCTTTGGCATTAATGAACATTTAGTAAGGTATCCATTGCGGATACAGAGACTGCTCAGTAAACTACTATGAAAATGTTGAGATTTGTTTTTCTTCCACTGTAAGAATGTGACAAACTACCTGTAGGGAGTTGGAGGGGAAAGACATGGCAGCCAGCAGAGGGAACCTGTGAGACAGTAGCATGAGATGGCACATCATGTTCAATCAGCTTTTTAACCACAACCCGACACTTTGCACGATTTGAATGCTTTGCTAAACATCCAACGGCACTGATTGCAACTGGTGAATGGAATTGAATGGAAGAGGCAGGTGTTCAGACATCTCTGATTCCTTCATTGCTTCCAATTGTTTTGCGGTGCTCCTCGCAATGACATCGAAGAGGATCCACACTGAACATCCAGTGGGGCTCAACCAGTGGTAGGATTTTGATGAAGTGGTGCAGTGGTTAGGAGTGGTGGACTCTAATCTAGAGAACCGGGTTTGATTCCCCACTCCTCCTCATGAGCAACGGACTCTAATCTGGTGAACCGGGTTCGATTCCCCGCTCCTCCACATGAGCGGCAGACTTGAATCTGGTGAATCGGGTTGGTGCCCCCACTCCTACACTTGAAGGCTGCTGGGTGACCTTGGGCCAGCCACAGTTCTCTTAGAGCTCTCTCAGCCCCACCTACCTCACAGGGTGACTGTTGTGGGGAGGGGGAGGGAAGGCGATTGTAAGCCGGTTTGATTCTTCCTTCAGTGGTAGAGAAAGTCGGCATATAAAAACAATTCCTGTGTAGGAATTGTGGTTTGTTGCCCTCTCATGATATCAAGTAAGTCACACTACCAAGTGCTGAAAGGTTTGAGTGAAATGAAGAGGGGGGAAAAAGTTGTTTTTTTTTATGTGCTGATCTTCTCTACCTTTTAAGGAGTCTCAAACCGGTTTACAATCGCCTTCCCTTCCTCTCCCCACAACAGACTCCTTGTGAGGTAGCTGGGGCTGAGAGAGTTCAGAAAGAACCGTGACTAGGCCAAGGTCAGCCAGCAGGCTTCATGTGGAGGAGTGGGGAGACCAACCCCGTTCACCAGATTAGACTCCGACGTTCGTGTGGAGAAGGAGTGGGGAATCAAACCCGGTTCTCCAGATTAGAGTCCACCACTCTTAACCACTACATCACGCTAGCTGCTGTTTGCCTGCCAGTTCAAATGGGGAAATTCAAGGAATTCTCCTCTGTATTCCTTTCAGGTCTTTTTGTTTTTTGAGGAGAGGGGGGACTGGTCCCTTGCAGTGCTAGTTGGGTGCATTGTGGGAATATCCTACTGGAGAACAAACCTTGAAGGATTGTTTGGGTGGGTTATCGTTTTCCGCTCCAGAAAAAGTGCTGGTGTACCTTTTTCGCCTTGATGCACATGATTTGCCTGGCACACTGCTGTGACATTTCGGAAAACATGCGCCTTCGAGGCCTGACGGGGCTTTGGAGATTTAGGCTGCCAAATGAGCACAGCTGGAACTTGACCAGCCGTGACCTCCTGAATTCCTGGCAGATGGCGGCACTAGGAGAGCTTCCGATCCTGGCCGGGAAGGGACTCGGCAGGGCCTGCAACGGAAACAGTGGCCAAAATGCAAGTGGGTTGCAAAGAACTCTGCCAGAGAGTCTCGCTTGCGGCAAAATTCTGCATCTAGAATTCTCCCCATTATTTTCACACTCTGGACATCCCACCCCTCCGCAGAGCCTTCTCTCTCGCTAGGGTTAATGCCTTTCCTTCAAGGATGCTATATGGAAGGTATCAACAAATACCAATCCAGGAAAGGACTTGTCCCTGTGATACCTATTCCCTGGACTCAATTGGTCACATTCTGTTGGTCTGCCCTCTATATGAAACCCCCCGTGGGAAATGGTTAAAAAATTGGCTTCTTTCCAAATATCACCTATCTACCCAAGCAAAACGTCAGTTTTTATTAAATGATCCCGATCCGGAGGTTACTGTAGATGTTGCCAATTTTCTAGTGGATGTGATGAAAGTTCAAAAAGCCCAAAGTTTGTAATTTCTATTTTGGGAATTTACTGGCCTATGTTTTTATCTTAATGACTGCATATTTTATGTACCTTCTGTAACAATTGTAATATTACTTATGCCATTAAAGGTTTTTCATTCATTCATCTAGAATTCCTCAGAATCTGGAAGTCCTCAGAAGGCAGAAAGAATCACAAGTGGATAAACCATCTTCTTGAAAGAAGGAGAGACTGCACATGCCTCTCAGCCTGCTCCCAGCTGTGAACTAAATAGGGCTGCCAGCTCCAGGTTGGGAAATACCTGGAGGTTTTGGGGGAAGAGCCTGAGGAGGGGGGGGGTTGGAGAGGGGAGGGACTTCAATGCCATCGAGTCCAATTGCCAAAGCAGCCATTTTCTCTAGGGGAACTGATCTCTATCCGCTGAAGATCAGTTGTCATAGCAGGAGATCTCCAGCTAGTACCTGGAGGTTACAACAAAAACAATAACAAACAGGAGCTGCTACTAGCAAGGCTAAACCCAAAGAAAAGCAGCTCCTAGGCTCACTAACCACTGAATAAATATAAATCACAATGCAATAAATGCCGGCTCCTGCCTCGTGGACTTCTTTCTGTCGGGCTTTGCCTCGTGGACTTCTCTTGGGACTTCTATTGGGACTATTCCCTTCTGTGGATCTCCTTCGGGACCGTGGTCTCAAAGAGTGATTTTGACATAGTTTTCTGTATGCCTGTGTGATATTTTGGATCTTTCTGCTATTTCCATGATATTTGTGTGTTTTAGATGTTGTCTGTATCAGGATTTGTTATAAGTATAGGTCATAGTTCACTTTTTTCATGTGCATTTATTGCATTGTGATTTATATTTATTCAGTGGTTAGTGAGCCTAAGAGCTGTTTTCTTTGGGTTTAATACCTGGAGGTTGGCAACCCTAGCACTAAAGTGCAGTCCTAAGCAGACTTACCCTCCTCTAAGCCAATTAACTGAAATGCACTTAGAAGGGCATAAGTCTGAGAAGGACTGCACGGCCAGAGATGGGCTTCACAGCTTTATCTCTCTCCCTCCCCACTCATGTGCTTTCCCGAAACCGAAACAGTGGGGATTGTGTCGCAAGAAGCTGATTGTTTCTGGGTATAACATCATTGAAAAGGAACTATTCTCTCTAGTATCAGAGGAGCATGCCTATTATTTTGGGTGCAGTGGAACACAGGCAGGATGGTGCTGCTGCAGTTGTCTTGTTTGTGGGCTTCCCAGAAGCCCCTGGTTGGCCACTGTGTGAACAGACTGCTGGACTTGATGGGCCTTGGTCTGATCCAGCAGGGCCTTTCTTATGTTCTTATGACAACACTTCTCAATAGGGTTGCCAGCTTCAGGTTGGGAAATACCTGGAGATTTTTTTTTGCGGGGGGTAAGCTGAAGAAGGGGGTTTTGGGGAGGGGAGAGACTTCAGTGGGGTAGAATGCCATAGAGTCCACCTGTCAAAGTGGTCATTTTCCCCAGGTGATTTCAGTTGCCTGGAGATCTTTGCCACCGGTGGGAGGTTTTTGAGGCAGAGCCTGAGGAAGGCAGGGTTTGGTTAGGGGAGGGACTTCAATGTCATAGAGTCCAATGACCAAAGCGGCCATTTTCTCCAGGGGAACTGATCTCTATTGGCTGGAGAGCAGTTCTAATAGCAGGAGATCTCCAGCTAGTACCTGGAGGTTGGCAACCCTACCTGGAGATCAACCGTAACAGCGGGAGATCTCCAGCCACCACTGGGAGGTTGGTGACCCTACTTTTCAACAAGTGTCAAAAAATCACCAACAAAGGGAGGAGGGTTTTTGATACTGCCAGACGTCTTGGTGGGAAATGGTGAGTGGTTTCATCTCAGCCTTGTATAAAAATTCTCGCTTTTCAGCCAAGGGAAAATGCCAGTGCACCGAAAGGACAGGAGCCGGCGGAGGCACATGAGAGGTAATAAATAAGTCAGTGAGACTGATAAAAATAAAAGATGAAGTATAAGTCAGCCGTCTGGTGACAGATCCCATCTTTAGCTTTGAAATAGAGTCTGTTCAAACTGTCATTGCTTCAGGAAATTAAAAGAATGGCCCCATTAGGAAAGGTGCTTAAAAAGGCGTTGGTATTAAGCTCAAGACTCTTCGGGGCCTGCTGGGATTGAGAGCTGATCCCCAAAAAAAGGATTCCACACATCTTAGGTTAAAAATAAACACGGCAAATTTCAAAACCTGAGCACACACACACACAGGTTGAGTATCCAGACTGCTTGGGACCAGAAGTGGTTCGTATTATGGATCTTTCCATATATTGAATTTTCGTATATATATAATGAGATATCTTTAAGTGTTTGAAGGGCTGACACTTAGAGGAGGGCATGGAGTTGTTCCTGTTGGCAGCAGAGGACAGGACTTGCAATTATGGGTTTAAATTGCAGGAGGAAAGGTACCGGTTGGATATTAGGGAAAAATATTTTTTACAGTAAGAGTTGTTCGACAGTGGAATTGGCTGCCTAGGGAGGTGGTGAGCTCCCTCTCACTGCCAGTCTTTAAGCAGAAGCTGGACAAGAACTTGTCAGGGATGCTCTAGGCTGCCTCTGCCTTAAGCAGGGGGTTGGACTAGATGGGCTGTATGGCCCCTTCCAACTCTATGATTCTATCTTGGGGATGGGGCCCAAATTCCTTTATGTTTGATATACACTTTATGCACATAGCCTGAATGTAATTTTAAATAATATTTTTAATAATTTTGTGTACATTGAACCACCGGAAAACAAAGGTGTAACTATCGTACCAGAATACCTGTATCAGCTGTTAAACAAGAGCAACAACAAACAACTAACAATGGCAGGCTTTCAGTCTCCACCTACGATGCAGTGTACACTGTATTTTATTTTTTAGGTGAGAAGAAGAAGAAGAAGAGTTGGGATTTATGTGCCAACTTTCTCTACCACTTAAGGAAGAATCAAACCAGCTTAAAATCTCCTTCCCTTCCCCTCCCCACAACAGACACCCTGGGAGGTAGGTGGGGCTGTGAGAGTGTGACTTGCCCAAGGTCACCCAGCTGGCTTCATGTGTAGGAGTGGGGAAACCAACCAGTTCACCAGATTAGCCTCCGCCACTCATGTGGAGGAGTGGGGAATCAAACCCAGTTCTCCAGTTGAGAGTCTACTGCTCCAAACCACCGTTCTTAACCCTACACCATGCTGGCACACTGGAACATTGAAAGCGGGCAGCACAGATCTGCCTGCATGCTGGCTCGAAGGGTCCGGTTTTTGGATCAGTCTGTATATGGGATATCCAGATAAGGAACACTCTACCTGTATATAGTTACAAGGCCCCATTACTTGGAGATTGTTATGCTGGAGCTGATCAATGACATCCATATGCAATGGCATTTCTGAACCTTTCCCTCTCCCCCCTACAATTCTCTCATCCTCTCCTTCCCAGAGGGAATCCAATCTCCTTATTTATATGATGTTGAAAGGTGTATGCAAGCATATTTGTTTCGCAGCCAACCAGCGGCAGAGCGAAGCTTAAAATCACATGCTTCCGGAATCACAATTCAAAAGCCTTTTAAAAGATGGTGTGCCTGTTGACGGAAGAGAACAAGTCCCCATTTTCCATGTCAGTGCGCCGTCCAAACAAACACCAAAGATGCAAACAGATAGCCAAGAGCCAGGAATGTATTCTGAAAGAAGGAGGCCTTTGCCATCATTCTGAAGGTCACCAGTGAGCTTGTCGCCCTGCTGAGCCAGCGTGGTGTAGTGGTTAGGAGCAGTGGTTTGGAGTGGTGGACTCTGATCTGGAGAGCCAGGTTCGATTCCCCACTCCTCCGCATGAGCGGCAGAGGCTAATCTGGTGAGCCAGGTTGGTTTCTTCTCCACTCCTCCACATGAAGCCAGCTGGGTTACCTTGGGTTAGTCACAGCTCTCTTAGCCCCACCTACCTCACAGGGTGTCTGTTGTGGGGAGAGGAAGAGAAGGAGATTGTAAGCCGGTTTGATTCTCCCTTAAGTGGTAGGTCACCATCTCTTCCTTCTCCCCCCCCCCCAGATTGAATCATCATAGGCTCTGACCTGACACCTTCTCAGGACACTTCTTTATCACAGTGAACATAGTAATTTCATAAGGAGCACAGAAAATTATGGATATTTGCACCATCGCGGACATTTTTCCAACGATGTCTGCATGCATGTGATTTTCTATTTTTGAGTGGTGGTTAAAAGAAAAATCACCTATCTGGCTATAAGAAGCTGGAGGGAATGGATGAAAACCGAGACCTGAGCACGGCCTCCTACTAAATTATATATATGTACACACACACACACTTATAACAGCCTCCAGGATTAAAGAAAAAGAGAGAAGGGTCACCTAAATGAATTTCAGAGAAGGTTTGTGGCTTCCAGGGAAAGGGAGGCAGGGAAGACAATGTCGCTAAAAAGGTTAAGATCTCCAGTCCTAGCATGTCGAAAAACTGATGGATAATTGTAATTAGCTTTCAGAATTTTTAATTATAGAAGGGATATAAATAATCACAAAGAACAGCTCCTCTAATGAGAATCCTTGTTCGAGAGAACATAGGGACCCATTTGTTAGGGGGGACTCTGAAAGCGCCGCCGTTAATTAGGTGTCTCACAGCCAGCAGGGTTTCAAGTGTGGCGCCGGGTGTGTGTGGATTTATACATTTAAATCAGGCACGTCCGGAGATGTATCCAAAATCAATTATCGGGGAAATTGTGGGGAGTGGTGGTGGGGGAGGAAGACGGAACACATCCTCTGCCTAATGAAGGCATCGGCAAGGTGAGTGTGGACCAACAGGTTTGGGCAGGCTTCCTTTCGGTCGGATTCAATAGCTGTTTATTTACCGGCTGAGCCAAGCGAGGCCTTCGGGGGGGTCGCTCACCTGCTCGGCATTCTCTGGCCATGTGCGGGCGAGCGCGTGCGTGCCGGTCGGTAACGCGGCCGCTCCCCCTTGAACGTTTGAGATGTCGGGATGCCCCTCGACGCCCTGGTCTCGAAGCGAGCCTCTACATTTTAAGTTTGAAAGCCAGCCCCCCGTTTTTCACAGGGGATGGAAACAGGTTGAGAATTGCCAATCATGGTGTGATCTGCCTGGAAGAGGTCTCGTAATGAGCTGGCTCGCGCAGTTGAGACGCAAGCCACTGTTTAGATGAGATTGCTCCATGTTAGAGCTGCTTTATATATGTAAAGCTGAGAGGAAACAGGCCCTGCTTTCTGCCCAGACCAGGACTAAACAGACAGGAAAATAAAACCCCAAACCAGAGAAGGAAGGAAGGCATCTTGGCCATCTTCTGGTCACTAGGGGTGTGTGTGTGGGGGTAGTTGTGAATTTCCTGCATTGTGCAGGGGGTTGGACTAGATGACCCTGGTGGTCCCTTCCAACTCTATGATTCTACGACTTTATCTTCCAATAATCCCTCTGTGTTTTGGGAGGGGCCATGGCTCAGTGGCTGAGTAAATGCCTTGCACTGCAGAAGCTCCCCAGTTCAATCCCAGATATCTCCACTTGAAAGAAGTCATCAGGAAGTGGGTATTGGGACTAGGACAGACCTTTCTCTGCTTGAGCCTCCATGTTTCTAGTAGATATCACACAGTTTGATGGCCTCCACATATGACAGCTTTGTATATGTATAGATCTGTCTGTCCATCCGTCCATCCGTCCATCCGTCCATCCGTCTATCTATCTATCTGTCTATCTATCTATCTATCTATCTATCTATCTATCTATCTATCTATCTATCTATCTATCTATCTATCTATCTATCATGTTGCAGGTAGGGTTGCTAGCTACGGGTTGGGAAATAACTGGGGATTTTGGGGGTGCAGCCTGAGGAGTGTGGGGTTTGTGCAGGGGAGGGACTTTAATGCCATAGAATTCAATTGGCAAAGCGGCCATTTTCTCCAGGGGAACTGATCTCAGTTGGGTGGAGATCAGTTGAAATAGCAGGAGAGCTTCAGCTAGTACCTGGAGGTGGGCAACCCTAGTTGCAGGTAAATTGCTGAATAAGCCAGATCTCATGGACAAATTTCCAAACAAGAATCTCACTAAGGCTCCTGGGAAGTAGGGTTGCCAACCTCTTGGGGTGGTGGTGGAAGATCTCCCAGAATTATAACTAATCGTCAGATGACAAAGATCAGTTCCCCTGGAGAAAATTGATGCTTTGGAGGGTGGACTGTATGGCATTGTATCCTGCTGAGCTCCCTCCCTTCCCCAAACCCCACCCTGCCCAAGGTCCAACCCCCAAATCTCCAGGAATTTGCCAACCTGGAGCTGGCAACCCTTTTAAAGGATGTCAATGCCCAGGTGGGGCCTGGAGAACCCCCAGAATTACGACTGATCTCCAGATTACAGAGTTCAGTTTTCCTTGAGAAGCTGGCTGTTTTGAAGAGTGAACTCTATGATATTACGTCCCACTGAGGTCCCTCCCCTCCCCAAACCCCACCATCCCCAAACTCCGCCCAAAAAATCTTCAGGAATTTCCCAACAAAGTTGACAACCTTGTATCTCAGACCCCTCAGCGAAAAGCCACTCGTTTTTAAGGATCGTGAGGCAAAATCATGGAAAATACACTTATCCATGTTATTAGCCCAGACAGCTAAACAGAACTTCCACATTCAGAGACAGTGTATCGTTTCCAAGCCTGGCTTGATTTGACTGGAGATCCAGGGACATCATTGGGAGGAGACCAGCCGGTGGTTTTTGGAAACTTCAGTTCATCTGAGGTTACTTTCGAGCTTTCGCTTCTGACTTGAGTCCTGTTTATGTGCTGCTGGTACTACTGAGCATGGTTGAGCGGTTTCTATTGATATAGGTTTACCTGCACACCTGGCAGCGCATTGCTGAGTATAGAAGAATGGGGTGGGGGAGTGGAAAGGAAAACTGACAGTCCAATTAATATTCATCATTAAGAGGAGAGAGAATGCTGAATTGTTTATCATTGGTTCATTAACTATATAGCCAAACAGAGCCTGAGCCTAATTACTCCAGTAAACCGTTCGGGCAGGAATTACACATTCTAGGAAGAAATGAATGTCTTTCCAAAGGACCATTTTTTAAAAAGGGTGGGCTTGTTGTTGGAACAGGTGAATACCCAAACGGCATTGTGACACTGAGGTTGTCTCTGCTGATAGCCTAGCTCAGTGGTTCCCAAACTTTTCAGGCCACCACCCCCTTGGTTCCACAAACTCAACCCCAGCGCCCCCTACCCTATCCAACAACACAGTTGAAAGGGCCCACCTCTAGCACCCCCTGCTGCCCCTTTGTCTCTTAGTGCCCCCCTAGGTAATCCCACTGCCCCCCAGGGGGTGGTACTGCCCACTTTGGGAACCGCTGGCCTAGCTCAGATACAAGCATTTAGACCCATCAGGATCACCAGGTTAGAGTCCACCGCTCATGTGGCGGAGTGGGGAATCAAACCCGGTTCACCATATAAGAGTCTGCTGCTCATGTGGAGGAGTGGAGAACCAAACCTGGTTCACCAGATTAGAGTCTACCGCTCTTAACCACTATACCACACTGGCTCTCCGGGCGAAAACGCATGGTCACTTTAGCCTCCTGTTATTCCCTGTTTCAGCCAGGATTTAGCCAGGGTTGAACGCACGTTCGGTGAAAACGCATGCATTCGATCCTGGCTGAAACAGGGAATAAAGGAGGCTAAAGTAAGTGACCATGCGTTTTCGCTCTCCAAGTTTCAAAGGAAGAAGTTTAAAGGTCCACATGGTGGAGGTCGAGGAGCTTGTTCCTCTCTTCACCAGCAAGCTAAGGCCTTTTATGCATGGGTTGGATCTCCCGGGTTGGACCTGGGCTCATTGCATATTAATGTAACCCGATTTGGGGGAAACTGTATGCATTGGCTTGAATGATCAGGGATGAAACTGTGAGCTAATCGAGCCATGAATACAGAAAAGCAGTCTCCCAAGCCCAAATCAAGCCCCACCCCTTTAAATGCTGCTCTGTAATTGGCTGACTTCGCACTGCTCACCATGAGAGAAGATTTCCTTCCCCGCAAACGCAGCTGCCGATTAAAATAGCATTTTAAGAACAAAAAACAAAAAACAAAAACAAAAACAGAGCAATCTGAAAGAAGGGGGGGGGGAAATCCAAGCCGCGTTTTTAAAAAGCCTTTCTTTTGCTCAGAAAGAGCTCCAAGGTAGCAGGAAGCAGGAAGCACTTGAATCCCCGCCTCTTTACACACTTCTTTGTGATTGGCTGGGAGAGATGCCAATCTTCTGTGTTTCCCCCTAACGGAGTATGCACGCTCTGTGACTCCGGATTGAGCCAGGATCAACGGTTTAATTTGGGCCCGAAGAGGAATGGGAAAAGCCGTGTTCATCTTGCGTCAAAACAGCATTGAGCTTCCAAGGAATGAGATACCGTGCACACTGAAAAATTTGATCCTGGCTGAAGCAGGGAATAAAGGAGGTTAAAGCGACCATGCATAAATGACCTGTGTGTCCCAAGTTTCCAGGCCCCATTTTTAAGGTCGTGGTGTATTTGGCCACCCCGACCCATGCTCAGAGAGTGTAAGAGCACAGCAGAATGAGTCTGATAATGGCTGGAAAAAATTCCTGTGACGTTGTGTTGATAATTATCAAGTTTTCCCCGTGACTCCCTCGCTAGCAGCATTAAATGGGCTGTTACTGATACATTTCAAAAGCGCACGGCGGATGTCGCCTCTCCGAGAGTTTGTAGATAATGATCGGCGTCCCATTTGAATGCAGCTAAATTGGGTGCAGTGGAGCAGCCCCGAGCCTGCTGTAAATGTACTTCCGATTGCACCATGCTGCAGCGTTGGCTGTAGAGATCCAAGGCTTGTTCCCTGACAAGCATCCCTTCTCGGAGAAGGGAAAAGAAGCGACCCAACTCAATTTTAGATGTAGGTCCATGCTAGGTCACCTGCAACATGCCCATGATAGCCGGGTCAACTTACCTTGCTTGACTCCCATGATCAGAAGCAGGATCCTGATTGAATGGGCTCAGTGATCCCTATGCAAGTTAGCATCGAGCAACTTTGAGCCTACATAGTAGCCTTAGCCATTGGTGTACAACAAAAGAGCCATGATGCATACCTATTCTCTCCAGGATCAATGGAACATAGGCAGAATAATGCTGCTGCAGTCATCTTGTTTGTGGGCTTCTTAGATGCACCTGGTTGGCCACTGTGTGAACAGACTGCTGGACTTGATGGGCCTTGGTCTGATCCAGCAGGGCTTTTCTTACATTTCTTATGTTAGCCAGTGTGGTGTAGTGGTTAAGAGCGGCGGACTCTAATATGGTGAATCAGGTTTGTTGCCCTGCTCCTCCGCATGAAGCCTGCTTGGGTGACCTTGGGCCAGTCACAGTTCTCTCCGAACTCTCTCAGCCCCACCTACCTAACAAGGTGTTTGTTGTGGGGAGGGGAAGGGAAGGTGATTGTAAGCCACTTTGAGACTTCTTGAAGGTAGAGAAAAGCAGGGTGTAAAAACCAATTCTTCTTCTTATGAAGCAGAAGCACTCCTCTGAGAAGATGGAAAAACACAGCAGAAGCTAATGCCAAGTTGTCTGAGACCACCAATATAACGGACAAGGTATCCATGACTTAAGAAAATGGCTCCAGTCATAACTATAACATGCCCTCTATGTTCCGTAACATTTTAATTGGATGGGACCAACCTAGATTTAGAGATAGATCATGAAACCTTACTTTTCAACACAACTGCCTAGTCTCTCTCAATGGAGGAAGCTCCAGAGAAATGGTGACTCTCCTCCTACAGGGACCATATTAGAGGAGAAGAAGAAGAAGAAGAATTGGTTTTTATATGCCAACTTTCTTTACCATTTAAGGAATAATCAAACCAGCTTACAATCACCTTCCCTTCCCCACAACAGGCACCCTGTGAGGTAGGTGGGGCTGAGAGAGCTCTAAGAAAGCTGTGATTAGCCCAAGGACACCCAGCTGGCTTCATGTGTAGGAGTAGGGAAATCAAACTGATTCACCAGATTAGAGTCCACTGCTCAAAACCCCTGCTCTTAACCACTACACCATGCTGGCTACACCACTAGGACCTTTACCACCTCCAATCATCCCACCCCATCACTGCGAAGAGGACTAGAATATTATTTATCCTTGGCTGGGATAGAGGGCAACATATAAATCGAAATAAATAAATAAAATAAAAGTGGGGAGTCTAGGGGATTCTGTTTCCAATACTTTATTATGAGTTTTTTTCTGAATTCTGTCAGAATAATCTTTTATACAGTTTATTTTATTAATCCCTTCTTTCACAGTGCTGGATTGACTTCTCCATTTAATATCCAATTAAGGAACATTTGTCAATAATAAAATATGCAGCCAAGTTAGTCAAAAACACAAGTCATTAAAGAACACAAGCCTTTCCTTGGAAAGCTATTCAAAAGTCATTTTATAGCTTGAATCCCAGCGATTTATAATTTCTAAGGCTTTTACACTGGTGCTAGGAATGGACCACCGTCACTTATCTTATACTGTAGTACGCTTCGTAATTTTATAGGAATTAAAAGTCACTGAGTATACATTAATATTCTCCTCCTCCAGCAAAAGGCTTTCATAAACCAAAATAATAATAATAATAATCAGACGCCGGCTTCGCACATGCAGTGATGCAAATGTGGCAGCTATGATCTCCCAAACATGGACAAATCATGTCCCACCATCTTAATCAATATCTTTCCAACACGGACACCTCATGTCTTGTCCACACTCTGCAAAGTCCTGGATCAACAGCTCCCCTTGAAAGAAATAATCCAAGAAGTTTCAATCAATCAATCGTTATTAATACGGTCTTAGACCAGCATAAGGAGCCCCCAAGGCGCAGAGTGGTAAGCTGCAGTACTGCAGTCCAAGCTCTGCTCACGACCTGAGTTCGATCCCAATGGAAGTTGGTTTCAGGGAGCCGGCTCAAGGTTGACTCAGCCTTCCATCCTTCCGAGGTCTGTCAAATGAGCACCAGCTTGCTGGGGGTAAAGGGAAGATGACTGGGGAAGGCCCTGGCAAACCACCCCGCAAACAAAGTCTGCCTAGAAAACGTCGGGATATGACGTCACCCCATGGGTCAGGTAAGCACCCGGTGCTTGCACAGGGGACCTTTACCTTTACTTTAGACCAGCATAAATCACAGCAAAGGTCTAAACAGGAAAAAAATGGGGGAGGGTATACCCCGATTTTCTCTACCTTTAAGGAGTCTCAAACTGGTTTACAATCACCTTCCCTTCCTTTCCCCACAACAGGCACCTTGTGAGGTAGGTGGGGCTGGGCTAATTTCATTCCGGCATTCTCCCCACCTGGGATGCATTGGTCACACTAGACCAGTGGTTCCCAACCTTTTTTTGACCAGGGGCCACTAGGACTTTTTTGTTCGGTGCAGGGACCCCAAGGTTCAAAATAAAAATTCCTAGAATTTGAAAATAAACTTTAATCATAACTGTTAAACAATAAACTTAGAATAATATTTGAATATCTATTTTTATAATAGAGAACTTTTAATTGAAAATATTAATTTATTATGGGTTTATAACTTTGTTTCGCGGACCTTAATTTAGTTCTCGCGGACCCCTGGGGGTCCACGGACCCCCGGTTGGGAACCAGTGCACTAGACAAATTCAGATTTTCTTGTTGGGGCTACAAGAAGGGTCATATTTGTTTCCCAGAAGGTATTTGGGCCTGGTAACTAATCGGTACAAAGGGAGCCTGGCTGTATGCCAATGTGCCACTGTTATGCTGTTAGAGACAGACAAACAGACAGACAGATAGATACACGGATACCCCAGATCTGAGTACGGTTAAACATAACAGTGATCATTCTGACACCGCAATATGATTTGTGATCAAAAGCAGCCTCTTGCTGGCAAGCGAAATGAATTCTGCTTCTTACACATACACAAAATCAATTCTTCCCTGTATTCCAAAGGCTTTAAACTCAAAAGATCCCTCTTGTCTTATTGTCACCGGAGTTTAAAAGGCAAGTTGCTGTGTGAAACCTGGCAGGGAGGAGTTGGGGAAGGAAAGGGAAGGAATTAGAGTCATTTTAATGAGATCTGTGTAGCTTGTAGGGTTCCCTCCCTTTCAAGGAAAAAAAAAAGAACACGGTTTTGGATTCCTCCTTAGGGGAAAGAGAAGAATCGTGAGGGAAGTTCATTGTCAGAACTGGGCTGAAAGCCTAGAGCAAGATCTAGGGCCAACCATAGGGTTCCCAACCTCCAGGTACTAGCTGGAGATCTCCTGCTATTACAACTGATCTCTGGCTGATAGAGCTCAGTTCACCTGGAGAAAATGGCCATTTTGGCAATTGGACCCCAAGGCATTGGTCCCTCCCCAAAGCCTGCCCTCTTCAGGCTCCGCCCCAAAAACCTCCCGCTGGTGGCGAAGAGAGACCTGGCAACCTTAGCCAACCATCAGGAACCACAGACCAGAGGTCAACCACAGCAGAAACCTTCCAGGTCAGGGGGAACCAATAGCTATTCTGGGTTGGTGGGGTCACTGTGTAATTTCACTGTCCAGGTAATGCTACAACTTGTCCCCGTGGTTCACCACTGGGGCAGAACCACAAAGGTCCATGGGTTCTTCTTGATTCTAACCCTAGCAGCTTGGGGTGGGGTTTGGGGAGGGGAGGGACTTCGATGCCATAGAGTCCAATTGCCGAAGTGGCCATTTTCTCCAGGGGAACTGATCTCTATTGGCTGGAGATCAGTTGTAATAGCAGGAGATCGCCAGCTTACCTGGAGGTTGGCAACCCTATTCAGAGGCCCTTCTTCATCTTCCATTGGGAGTAGGGGTGAGACTGATTGCTACCAGTTACGTAGCCTTTTTGGTTGTGGCACCCCAACTCTGGAATTATCTCCTTCCAGCCATCCACCTGGCACCAAATCTCATTAGTTCATAGCACCAGATAAAGATACTCTTTTAAAACCTAGCTTTCTGTTAACATGGGATTCATTCTGTTCCTTTATTTGTGGCTGATTTGGTTTGGTTGTTTAATTTATCTACTGTTGTAAAAACTTATCCCTGCACTATCACTCGGCGATGTCTCATTTGCTTATGTTTAATTTAGCTGCCTCGTGTATATGCTTATACATGGATTGTGGAGGAGTTGCTTCTGAGTTCATCTGTATCGATTATTACTGGATTATTTCCCTCGAGATAGGTTTGGCTGGGGTTTGTATCTCTATTTTATTACGCTGCGAGCTATGCCAAGAATCTTCAGGCTTGGGGGAAGGAGGAAGGTGCAAATG
Organism: Euleptes europaea; assembly: GCF_029931775.1. NCBI lineage: Eukaryota > Metazoa > Chordata > Lepidosauria > Squamata > Sphaerodactylidae > Euleptes > Euleptes europaea. Next base: position 12,989,922 of record NC_079330.1, on the reverse strand, counting down.
GTTTAAGTAAATAAATATTAGTGTAGACAAGAGCTGAAATGAATTTGCTCCCCCGTCAATTCTCCACCCGTTCCCTCTGTGACAAATCGTGATGACAAACTTTCCATGATCATTTAAGAAGAGTTTGGCTGGAGCAAACCAGTGGTCCAGTTTTATCACACAGTGTCCAAACTGTTTTCCCTGGAGGGCCAACAAACAGGGCATAAGGGTAGGCTTGCCAACCTCCAGGTAGTAGCTGGAGATCGCCTGCTATTACAACTGATCTCCAGCCGATAGAGATCAGTTCACCTGGAGAAAATGGCCGCTTTGGCAATTGGACTCTATGGTAGGGTTTCCAGGTCCCTCTTCACCACTGGCGGGAGGTATTTGGGGCGAAGCCTGAGGAGGGTGGGGTTTGGAGAGGGGAGGGACTTCAGTGCTATACAGTCCAGTTGCCAAAGCGGCCATTTTCTCCAGGTGAGCTGATCTCTATTGGCTGGAGATCAGTTGTAATAGCAGGAGATCTCCAGCTAGTACCTGGAGGTTCACCAACAAAAAAGGTATTTTGGAGCCCTACAAAGAAGTAACTCTGGTCCATTACGAGATGGCACCTATTATGGTTCACATCTTTATTATTTCCTGTTGAACTTGTAGCTGATGAAGCCCATAGCGAAACGTGGCTGAACGATCTAGATGACACGTCCTGGAACATCTTCTATAGCTATGGAGTTATTGCCTGTTGTTTTCCAGCTTTACTATTGATTTCTGTTGAGAAAGATATTTTTATTAGGAAATTTCAACGTATTTTTTGAAAAAACCTTGCCTGTTGGATTGAAACATGTTACATTGTGATTACTTGTTTGCTGGAACAACTTTTTCGTCTACATTGTGCATATCCTATTGTATATACTGTACATATTTATTTGCTTTTTGTCACTTCATGAGCACTTTTTTGACACTTTATATAAAATTTGCATTTATATTTGTGTGCTGTTCTTGTTTACCCAGTACCTGGAGGTTGGCAATCCTACTCTGTGGCATTGAAGTCCCTCCCCTCTCCAAACCCAGCAGCTTCAGACTCCTCCTCCAAAATCTCCAGGTATTTCCCAACCCGGAGCTTGAAACCCTATTTGGGTTCCCATTTGGAAGCAAAGTGCGGTATGAATATCTAAATTTAACACTACCTAGCCTACGGCAAAGCCAAATGGGAAAAAAACGACTGGGTGTGGGGATCCCTCTCCCTTCTGGAGATTACGTCTGAAAACTACATTCTGTTGTCGACAACAAAACCAGCCTTCGTTGCCAGAGAGCTGTTAGGACATTGCTCTCTTTTTTTCCTCAGAGCTGTCATGTTCCTGTCATTATTATGAATCGCTTGGTAAACATGCAGCCCAAACAGGACTCCGCTTTCATTTATTTCGAGGCGGGAAGGAAAGGCTCCCGGCCCATCTCCCCGGCTGATTTCATATGCAAGGAGCAGCAGGGATGAAGTCAGCCCGGAGAAGAAAGGCAGGGGAGAAGAAAAGGCAAAATGGATTGTTGATTGTATAGGAGGAAGCAAAAGGGCAGTAGTAATTCAAATGAATGGTGAACCTGAAAGGCCCCTGATGGATATTGATGAAGGCCATTTGGAAGCAGGCGACTGACGTGTTCCAGTGGAAGAATCAGTCAGCGAACGGGACCCAGAGTCAAAACCCAAGCCATTGCTTTGTTCCCAACAGTTACAGGCCATTTATGCATGGTGGTTTCCTTGCGGTCACCTAGGGTTGCCAGGTCACCTCTTCGCCACCAGCGGCAGGTTTTCAGCAGGGTTCAATGCCACAGAGTCTACCCTCCAAAGCAGCCATTTTCTCCAGGAGAACTGATTTATGTTGCCTGGAGATCAGTTGTAATAGCAGGAGATCTCCAGGCCCCACCTGGAGCTAGGCAACATACTTGAAGATCAGTTATAATCCCAGGAGATATCCAGCCACAACCTGGAGGTTGGCAACATCCCAAAACTATCTCCAGCAGTGGCCATCCCACCCAATCAATATGCAGCCATGATGTAATTTGCAATATGAAATCGAGTTTGCCTGTCTCCTTCCTCCTTTTCCATCCCAGTTTCTCCTCTCCTTAGAGGCAGTGGTTTTGAACTGAACACATGAAGCTGCCTTATCCTGAGTCAGAAAGTTGGTCTCCCCTGCTCCACAGTGTCTACTCTGAATGGCAGCAGCTCTCTGGGGTCTCTCATCTTTCACGTCACCAACTCCCTTTCCTTCTTAACTAGAGACGTCAGGGCTCGAACCTGGGGACCTTCGGCACGCAAAACAGATGGTCCACCACTGAGCCACAATCCTACCCCGCTGTGATCTGCCTTGAAAGCAGTGGCAAATATAAACAGAATCTCTGAGGAAGATCATGCCCCCCCACCCCTCTGTTCTTTTATCCTCTGTCTTCCATGGAACTCAAAGGCTGCATCCACACATGACAGCTGCAAACAACTGTGACGATGAAACCACAGCAGAATATCCAACGACGTGTGGATGCCATGAGGTTCCCAGTAAGTCCTCCATCGACACGTTGACAAGAACTAGCAACGTTGCTGCACCCACCTTCAGGCCATGTTCTGGGATAATGGGTCCTCCACCTTCTTCTTCAGAAGAAGAGTTGGTTTTTATATGCCGACTTTCTCTATCACTCAAGGGAGACTCAAACCGGCTTACAATCCCCTTCCCTTCCCCTCCCCACAACAGACACCCTGTGAGGTAGGTGGGGATGAGAGTGTGACTAGCCCAAGGTCACCCCGCTGGCTTCATGTAGAGGAGTGGGGAAACAAATCCAGTTCACCAGATTAGCCTCCGCCACTCATGTGGAGGAGAGGGGAATCAAACCTGGTTCTCCAGATCAGAATCCACCACTCCAAACCCCCGCTCTTAACCACTACACCATCCCGGCATTCAAGCTCTTAAGCTTGTGGTCACCTTTGGAATTTTGAAAAAAGGGTTGCAGATAAACTTAGAGCTAACCTATTGATATAGTGGACAGCGCAATAGAACGTGCTCCGTTGTTTCAATTTCCTTTAGAGCACAGGGACAAAGCCTCTCCTCCAGGGGAACCTTTCTGTATCTCCCATCCACAACCACCAAGGGAAGAGCTTGGCATCTGGCAAGGGTGAATGGGATACTAGTCATGATGCATATCTATTCTCTCCAGGATCAGAGGAGCATGCCTATTATATTAGGTCCTGTGGAACACAGGCAAGATAATGCTGCTTCAGTCGTCTTGTTTGTGGGCTTCCTAGAGGCACCCGGTTGGCCACTGAGTGAACAGACTGCTGGACTTGATGGGCCTTGGTCTGATCCAGCATGGATTTTCTTATGTTCTTATGAATGCTTTGTATGCCTGCCTCCCATCTTCAGAATAAAGGGAGGCAGTCACCAGAGATAGATCCTTTCCTGTGTTGTTAACCCTGAACGGAATGCTGTTCCTACACCGGTTGACCTTATGCATGATTTATTGACTAAACACCAAGTTGAAACTTTGCTATTTAACCAGGATTTTCATTGTATTGCTGCTTCCTTCATATTAGTATTCTGTCCTCTAATACAGCCTGTTTATTATAAGGTTTTTATTTGCTGCTCTGATTTTCCCCCCGACACGTGTCATCCGCTGCTCTGAATTGGCTATTTATTTCCGCGTTCTTTATGCATTGTTCTTTTTATAATGATTAAAAATATTTTATCTTTGCTGTTTGATGTTTTAAGTCGAGAAATTGCCTCGAGCATTTTTAGAAATATCTTAAGGGGATGAAGAAAACAGTTGGGTGCTTTTTTTGTGTCTCAAGGGTAACTTATATGGGGTCTATCCGATCCCAAGGGAGGGGGTGACAGAAGTGATTTTTTTCAAGCACAGAGGGATTTTTAAAAAAAGATCTTTATGAAATCAAAACTTTACTTTCCCCCCGCTTCAGCGACACTTCAAATGCATAAAAAACACTTTTAAAAGAATGCATTTTCTTTCTCATTCTTCTGTTGCCTCTTCAGCCTTTCTTCTCTGTTCTCTTCACAATCTTTTGTACCCTCCGTTCTTTAAAACAAGCGAGAGCTGAACTCTCGGGAATCGCATTTCTCTGTTCCTAACTTTCAAAGACCCAGTGGGCTGTGGAGCCATGTGGCTTCCCTCACGGTGTGAAGGGAAGCGTGTGCTCGCTCCGAGGGAAGAGGCGGGTGCGAAAACGACTTTGCTCGAGTGGGTGGTTGAGGAGGAACTGTAAGTTGTAGCAGGGGAGAAGAACACACATCCCTGCGCATCTCAAAACGTCTGTTTTGTCTTTAGAAATGGCTTCAGGCGGAACGGGGAGCGCCGTTGGCAACCTGGGTGGCAAAACGGAGGCCTGGGATATAGAGGGAATAATGGGGTGTTGGGGCTGGAGAGAGCAGGGATTGGTAGACTGACAGTGTATTCGTGAGATCTCGGCGTTCAGGCCGGCGGGAGGAGGCGCCACTGTGGCACCTCCTAACCCATTTCCTCAGCGTCAAAAACTAAAAAAAAAAGCCTTCTTAAAATTAACTTCTTAAAATTTTAAATGGGGCTTTTGGCCCCATAGAGATAAGTGAAGCTGTGCCTGCTAAAAAGCAGCTCCTCTCCCTGGCCCGCCCTGGGAATGCCTCCCGGGATGCCGGAAGGCCCCCCCCCCCCGGAAGGCCCCATTGGTGTCCTGGGGTGGCGCTGCTGTGGCAGCGCCCGGAAACCAGTGTCCGGGCATCCCCACCGGCATTGGGGCCGCTAACGCCGGCGTAATGGGGCATAACGGTGGTACAGCACCTTCCTGGCCTCCTAAGGGCTTTCGCCCTTAAAGGTCAGGAACGCTCTGTGAATATCCACCCTGTTTTTTAAAAAATAAATAAATGTTATTAACAGAAATAAATATAATCACAGTTCACAAACACAGGAACACATAAATACATAAATCAAACAAAACAACAACAAAAAGAAAAAATATAAATATATATATATATATAAATATATATATATTAAAATATTTATATATAAATTCATATATATATATATATATATATATATATATGAATTTATAACAAATATTTTTATATATATATATATAAATAAGAATTTATAACAAATATTAAGCTTTCGACCATTAGTGCTGTAATTATAGTTTTGCTGTTTTTTTTTCTTTTTGTTGTTGTTTTGTTTGCTTTATGTACCGGTATTTATGTGTTCCTGTGTTTGTGAACTGTGATTATATTTATTTCTGTTAATAAAATTTATTTATTTTTTAAAAAACAGGGTGGATATTCACATATACACATATACACACATATACACATATTCACATATACACATACATATATATACACACACATACATACATACATACATACATACATGCACATACACTTATACACACACACAAACCTTTTCCTTTTCCTTTTGATTACAGGTATAAAAGGAGTAAAATATAAGCCTAGGTGGTTAATCCATTTAGAAATGCATTTTTCAGGCAACCCCCGCCCCCCACCCTCTCTCAAAGCAGCTAATGGCAATTTTAAGAAAACATTACATAAAATGCAGACTTCTAGACATAGGCCTTCGAGATCTAAATAGGGCTGCTAATAAAACCTGCTCTCCGCTCAACTTAGGGATACTTTTTGATGTCCACCAGCCCTCCCCATATTTATCTCACATGTAGGATCCACTCCAGCGTAGAGCCATTTCCCTGGCTAGGTCCAATGTTATGCTATCTGCGCTACTTGAAGGTAGATTTAGGGAAATCCCCCAATCAGACAGACTCTGTCCCTGGGGCAGTAATTGTATCGAAACAGTCGTCCATGTTTTATTTTATTGTAGTTTTTATACAGAAATCTGTAATGAATTTTTAAGTCCCTTGCTGACAACTAGACTGAATGCTCTTCCCTCTTCCGATGCTTCCTTTTTATTGAACAACTGTTCGCCCCAGGTATCGGAGAAGGAGGCACAATTTTTAAAGATTGCTATAAAACTTTGCAAATCAGTTAAATGGATGAATGCATTAACTCATAATACTATTTCATGTAAATGTCTTTTAACCATTTTGCAAGCCTATACTCCAAAATCTGTATTTCTACATGCAAATGTATGGGTAGTGATTCCATGCCAATAAAGGAGGACATAATGTCTTGTAAAAAAGATGTTACAAATATCGATTAGAGTGGCATTTTAAAATGGTGTTTGTGGAGGGACTTCTGGTCTTGGCCAGAAAGAGGAGAAGGAGAATGTGGAGCGGTGGTGTGGAATGGTAGACTCTGATCTGGAGAACCGGGTTCGATTCCCCACTCCTCCACATGAGCGGAGGAGGCTAATCTGGTAAACTGGATTTGTTTCCCCACTCCTGCACATGAAGCCAGCTGGGTGACCTTGGGCTAGTCACACTCTCTCAGACTTACCTACCTCACAGGGTGTCTGTTGTGGGGAGGGGAAGGGAAGGGGATTGTTAGCCGGATTGAGTCTCCCTTAAGTGGTAGAGAAAGTCACCATATAAAAACCAACTCTTTTTCTTCTTCTCTGGCCTCAGGGATGATGGTTGGTAATGGTAGGGTTGCCAGGTCCCCCCTGGCCACTGGTGGGGGATAGTGGGGTTGGGTTGCGAGATCCAGGTCAGGAAACTCATGGAGATTATGGGATGGAGCCTGCAGAGAGCAGGGACCTCAGTGAAATACATTGCCATAGAGTCCACCCTCCAGGGGAACTGATCTTTGTAGTCTGAAGATGAGCTGTAATTCCAGGAGATTTCCAGGTCCCACCTGGAGGCTGGCTTACCTAGGTAATTGGAAGGAGGGGTCCCACAATTGGATGCTAACTTGGACATGTTCATGGAGGAGAGGGCTATCTATGGCTACTAGTCAAAATGGATACTAGTCATAATGCATGCCTATTATCTACTGTATCAGAGGAGCATGCCTATTATATTAGGTCCCGTGGAACACTGGCAGGAGAATGCTGCTGCAGTTGTCTTGTTTGGGGGCTTCCTGGAGGCACCTGGTTGGCCACTGTGTGAACAGACTGCTAGACTTGATGGGCCTTTGTCTGAGCCAGCAGGGCTTTTCTTATGTTCTTATGGGATGACAACTTCATGCTATATAGCCAACCTCACTGAGGACGGATGGAGTCAATTGAGGGGAGAACAATAAATAAACCTTTTTGCAAGCAACAGCAAAAAAAAAAAAAAAAAAGTCGTGGAAGGGGGCAGACATCTCACTGCTGCTGTAAAAGTTCTCCCAAATGGTGAGTAGTTTGAGCTCAGCCATAAAAATAATAATAGATGTCATTTTGCATGAAAATCATGCTTGGTTGCTATTTTAGCACTTCTTCCTCAAAGCCATTAATGGGAACGGGGAATAGTCAGATTTCCCCTTCTTAATGCAAATATGATCTGCAATCCGATTCAAATGAAATTATAAGAAACAGAATCTGCAGCCATGGAGATAGATATGGTAATAATGCTCAGCATTTCGCTGTGAATTCCCTCTGTTGAAATTTGCTCCGTGCGCCATTTATTGCGCCGGGAAGCCGTTCGCTCCCAAGCCGTGCATGAGGCAGCTGGGTACTACTTGCCAAAAAATTGATAAAAATAGGTCTGCCACTGTTATAAACAAAACATATCTTGTAAGCAGCTGTGCTGCCAAGGAATGGGGCACACCGTGGATCAGGTCCGCAGGTGCCCTTTCAGAATAAGCATTCTTCTCCTAGATCCAGTATGGTGTAGTGGTGAAGGGCAGGGGTTTGGAGCAGTGGACTCTAATCTGGAGAACCAGGTTTGATTCCCCATTCCTCCACATGAAGGCAGATGCTAATCTGGTGAACCCAGTTGGTTTCTCCACTCCTACACATGAAGCCAGCCCACCTCAGGCTCCACCCCCAAAACCTCCAGCTGGTGGCAAAGAGGGACTTGACAACCCTATTTATACACTATTACTGCCCCCCCCCCCAAAAAGGCAGTCATTCCAATAGCAATGTTTTTCTTGAGTTTTGTTTTGTGGCCATCCCAAGCATGGATACTGCAAAAAAGAGCCTTGAGCGTTCACATCAGACCTTTCCACTTCAAGGCCTGATGCCAATACACCAACCGAAGCCATAACGGGACCTTGAGCAGATGTGGAATTTGATAGCGTTTCGGAAGGCGACAAGTCGAATCCTCGGAGTATCGCTTTCCCTGCAGTCCTCTCTCACCCTGCCTGGCATCTCAATCGTGCTTGCGAATAAATATGTGGGTCAAGTAACAGGCGGAGATCCAGATCTCTTCTCTCCTTGAGCGTGAGGGGGACACCGGAGCGCTAGAAAAGAGAGTGCCGGGGCGACAATCTGAAAACATCTTGTCACGGTGCCCCGGACCACCCTCGGAAAGTATCGCAGCAATGCAGAAACTGATTTGCCAAGTTGTCCAGGTCACTCGCCCCATGCTGTGGATGTGATTGAAATGTCTGCTGTGGATATCGCAAGGGGAAGACCAAGGAGAGTGGCCCAGAATGCTAATTCTTTTGGGTCAGCGCACACCGGGGTGCATCTTGTTCAGAGAGAACGCTCATAATTTTCATGTCTCTCTCTCTTTCTCCTATCTCTCTCATTTTTTTCCTCCAAGGATTCTTCTGTAAAAGGATATGTTCCACAGGTAACCTTTCTGAAAGTAATTGCCAAGCTGCTGTTTTTCACAGAGGTGGGACCCAGCAGGAAAGTCAGACAGCTGCTCACCCTAGAAAAGGAAATCCTTTTAGGGAGGTCAGCCTGCTCTTTGGGAAAAACGGACATTTATCCAAAACATATGTTCAGGGGTATCTGGCATGCTGGCCATAGAAGGAAGGAAGGAAGGAAAAGAAGAGTTGGCTTTTATACCCCATTTTTCTCTACCTTGAAGGAGTCTCAAAGTGGCTTACAATCGCCTTTCCTTCCCCTCCGCACAACAGACACCTTGGCCATTTATACATGGCTGTTTTCTTGCAGTCACCTCGCCGACTACTGGGGCTTTGCTTAGATTATCCTTGCATTTTCTGACCATCAGAGGTCGCCTCTCCTCCCACGTTCCTAGGCATTTTGCCCGCGTTTTCTGGATTTATGTTTAGCCAGCATCCAGGAAACCTGGGGGAAACGTGCGGAAACATGGGGGGGAGAGCGAGGCGACCTCTGACGGTCGGAAAATGCACGCATAATCCAAGCAAAGCCCTGAAGTAGTTGGCTAGGTGATCATGAGGAAACAGCCTATGGGTAAAGGGCCTTTGTGAGGTCGGCGGGGCTGAGAGAGTTCTGAAAGAACTGTGACTAGCCCAAGGTCACCCAGCAGGCTTCATGTGGAGGACTAAGGAAACCAACCCGGTTCTCCAGATTAGAGACCACCGCTCTTAACCGCTTCACCACAGTGGTTCTCACTGGTTTATAGCAGCATTTAAGGGTGGGAGGGGAAAAGACTAGAACTGTGCCAGATATGCTCCAGTTTTTTATTTGAAGTTGTAACTTGCAATGTCGGAGAGGTAGAAATGATTCCCAGGCAAAATATACACTGTGCACTATTGAAGGGTTAGTATTCCACAGTCTATTGTAAGCAGAATGGATACTGAGATTATCTTACATAGTGCTACTTTTTCTCCGCAAGCAAAATCCTCCAATTATGTTTACTTGGAAGTGAATCCAACTCAGCCAAAGTCCTACTTCTCCTTGCAATTTTCCTTTTGCTACTTTGTCTTACAATTGAATCATTTACTATTTTGTCTGTTCGAAGCTGAGCACAATATTCATGAAACAATTGTTAACTGACAATTCTTGTTTTGGGAATGGGGATTTTAAAATAACAGTATAGTCTTGAGAATTCTCTATGGTATTTTAACTCTCCCCATATTATGGCCAATGTGGCAGTTGTATTTTTGTACTTAAAAAAAACACGACAAATCAGATATGAATAGGCCTGTGATTATCAATAAACCCAAAACCGAAAATAAACCCCAAATTAGCCGTTTCAGCAATATTTGGGTTTTGTTTCCACCAAATACCAAAACCTGGGAATTACCCAAAGCCGAATAGTTGATTCCTGAAAAGCGGAATAGATATTCAGCTTTTTCAGGTTTTGGCTATTTGCCGTTGCTCAGATGCATGGCTCGGTGCTTTCTCCCATGTTTTTATCTTTGCCAGGTTTTGTTAGGTAGGGCTTTGTTAGGGCCCCTCTAAGCTAGGGTTGCCAGCTCCAGGTTGGAAAATATTTGGAGATTTTCAGGGCAGAGCTTGAAGAGGGTGAAGTTTGGGGAGGGGAGGGACTTCAATGGGATACAGTGTTTTAGAATCCACCTTCCAAAGTGAGCATTTTCTCCATGTGAACTGATCTTTATTGGATGGTGATCACTTGTAATCCCAGGAGATCTCCAGCTACTATCCTCTTTGGTGTTGCCATCTGGATTACAGTCATCAATGAATCTATAGATCGTCCACTGCTTCAGTTCTTACGAAAACTTCTAAATGCCCCTCGATGTGTTGCTGGCGTTACTCTTCGTTCCGAGTTTGGCCAAATGTCACTTGAAGCTAGGGCGTGGTTGGCCGCCTTTAAACTACACCTTAAACTGTGCTTTAGCACTGAGGGGTTCCTAGCTACTCTGAAGCATGACCCTTTTAAATCCTCATGGCAAAAAATCTTAGATGAGAAACTGGCGTTGTTGGGCTTTTCGCAGGATATGTTATCAGATCTTGGGAAAACTGAAGCTTTTGCCAAAATTAAAAAGCGCATTAAAGAGCTTGATTATAACAGCACTACTTTTCGTGCTCGTCGCGTCTGTTCATCCCAGTTCTTCGGAATACCCCCTCCACGTGGTCTGCCTGCCTATACATATTATCTAACAACTCCTCGTCTCTGTAGAGCTTTTTGCTTGGCTAGATTGAATGCTAACCCTTCTATGGTAATGCAGGGCAGATTTCTGAATATACCATACTCTGACAGGATCTGCCCTTGCTCTTCTGGCTCTATTGACTCATTAGCCCATGCCCTTTTGGAATGCCGCTTTTACGAGGAGCTTCGATCGCACTATATTTCCCCCCTTTTAATACACAAATCCAATGCCTCTGTGACTGACATAATGCCTTTTTTACTAAGTGATAGGGACCCCAAGGCTACATTGTCAGTGGCAAGATTTGTTTCAGTCCTTATATCCCTCCAACACTAGATATATGCTGCTCAAGATCAATTGATCAAGGAGCTTCTAAGGGATAAAAGGAAAGGGGGAAAAAAAGGACTATCTGGAGGTTGTCAACTTCCCAAGGCACTGGTGGGCAGCAAGAAGGAATGTCAGGAGGCCTCCCTGTCATCCTTGCCCATGAGTAGGGGAGGGGCCGTGGCTCAGTAGTAGAGCCTCTGCTTGGCATGCAGAAGGTCCCAGGTTCAATCCCTGGCATCCCCAGTTAAAAGGACTAGGCAAGTAGGTGATGTGAAAGATCTCTGCCTGAGACCCTGGAAAGCCACTGCCAGTCTGAGTAGACAATACTGACTTTGATGGACCAAGGGTCTGGATCAGTATAAGGCAGCTTCATGTGTTCATGTGTCAATGAAGCAGTGCACTCAGGGACCCTGGTGGAGTGGGACCCAAACTCAATCCTGTCCCTCAAGAACAAAGCCTGGTACAGTTATTGCAGTCCCACCTCTTCATCTGCGGAGCCCAGTTCTGGATTTCATTCCTTCCTCATGAGTAAACACAGCAGGATGTTTCCAATGGCCTTCTAGGGGCAGAGGCGGCCTCCATTGGCCATTGCCCCTGTTTACGCACCAGGCCGAACCATCTGCCAGGAAGGCAGCACGGTGTCCCAACCACCTTGGAACGAGCTTCCTGGAAGTGGGTGGGGGAGAATTGTCTTTGCGATGGCCAGGCAGCTGTCCTCCCCTGGGGTACGCATTAGAGATGCTCAAGCAAATTAGCCCAAAATAGAAAGTGGAACATATGGGTCTGTAGATAATGTTTCATTATAAATTATCACATTCTGCAGGGAGCTACGCCTGTTCTCTTCACACCAATGATGTGAAGAATGGGCTCCCCCCACCACCACCACTTCTGTGTATGCAGTTTTAGAAACAAAACACTTGAACTTCTTCACTAGTTCCTGTGACTGTTTTTTTAAATGGCTGGACACTATAGTCAGTTCCTAAACTGGTGTGTGGGGAGGAGGGGGAGAGAAATAGAAATGCCCCGATACTACAAATCTTAAAAGGTATAATATCTGCATTTGCCCCGAATTGCTTGCAGTGCATCTCCTGTTTGGCATACATCCTTTGTATTACCAACACTCGGTAGAATGCATTGCCAAGACTGTCAGCAGCATCTGTTTGAGAAGTGATTGCAAGAACCGATTGCAAGATTAGCTGGGTTTATGGACAGACACCAAAGGCATACCGAGACACTTAAGTAATAAGTTTCAACTCAAAACTCAACTCCCCCCTTTTTAGTATTTGCCTTTTAATATGGAAGACAGAAGCAAATTAGTGAGGCGGGGGAAATGCTGTGAAAAAGCCATTTAATCATGTGATAAAGCTATGTAATCATGCATATGGAAACATCCAAATTCATCTTGACTCATCCAAACAGAATACTAGATGATCAGCTCCCTGCTTGTGCCTGGTGTGGAGGATGTGAGCCAACCTGGTATTTGTTTCAACTGTAGAGTGTAGAGATGGAAGTCCCAACAGAAGGAAGAGGGAAAAACAGGATGAAGGAAAGAAACGTGAGATAAAGTAAGCTGTGCAGGGAAGCTGGGGCCGGCACTCACCCTCTTTATGTACACACATACTCAGCTACACCCCATCTGCAATCAGCTTGAAACAAATCCCACCATCTCTGGAGCATCCCATGAGGTGTCTCTCTGTCTGTCTGTCTCCCTGTCTGTCTGTCTCTCTCTCTGTCTATCTCTATCCATCTATCTATATCCATCCAGCCATCTATCTATCTACCTATCTATAATATCACACATGCATTCCCTGTGTTAAAATATCTTGGGCTACTTTAAATGAGTTTTTTTTTAATAGGCTGGGTAATTTGACTGCCTTAATTAAGAAAAAAAACCTTGGCATTCACACCATGAAGCTAATTGGCACCATCAAAGCACTGAATGATCCCTAATTTTCCTAGTTAGAGACACACCTGTTACCTGCGTCTCTGAGTAATATCCAGAGATTAAGAGGAAAGACTATATAAAAAAGTAGCAGCTGCTGCAATGTAAACAGGCAGAGGATGCTTGGAACGGCCCACCTTCCCCGCAGCCCCCGCCTGTGCGTAAAATCAGCCAGCCGGGTTTCCTAATATCTTCTTGCAGCTGCCAGAGAAAACGCTTAGAGGAAACACGAAAGAAAGGGGTCGCAACGGATAGAGATGAATGAGAGGTCGCTTATCTCATGGCAGGACGATCGACATTAGAACCCCGAGCACGTCACTGTGACCTACAAATTAATCCACATGTCTTTAAGTGTACAGCAGAACCGCAGGGTGTACCACCTGCTCTCCTGCCGTGGCTCCTTCTAGACGAGAGGATGTAGTTAGCAAATGGCGCAGACAAGTGAATCCAGGCACATATTCCAGGACAAGGCAAGAGCACCCTGGAAATCCAGCCCATGAACGTACCAGAGATGTTGTGGAGGAGAGGAGGAGGAGAAGAAGAGGAAGAGGAAGAAGAAGAAGAGTTGGTTTTTATATGCTGACTTTCTCTACCTCTTAAGGAAGAATCAAACTGACTTACAATCACCTTCCCGTCCCCTCCCCACAACAAACACCCTGTGAGGTAGGTGGGGCTGAGAGTGTTGTGACTACCCCAAGGTCACCCAGCTGGCTTCATGTGTAGGAGTGGGGAAACAAATCCAGTCCACCAGATTAGCCTCTGCCACTCATGTGGAGGAGTGGGGCAACCAACCCAGTTCACCAGATTAGCGTCCACCACTCATACGGAGGAGTGAGGAAAAATCCCGGTTCTCCAGATTAGACTCCACCACTCCAAACCACCACTCTTAACCACTATGCCACACTGGTAAGCAGGTTACCTCTGCTTGGGTCACTCACAGAGCCTTAGTTGGGTACACAAGATTCTATTCTATTTTTTTTTATTTTGTTCCAATTTCTAGCCTGCCTTCTAAATCCACAGCCAAGGCCAGGCTCAGGGTGGGTTACAACAGATTACTCACAATACCAAGATAAAAACAGTCAATCTCATGATTAAAAGAATTAAAACAATAACAATACAGTTCTGTATAATAAAATAAGTAGGGTTACTAGGTCCCTCTTCGCCACCGGCAGGAGGTTTTTTTGGGTGGAGCCTGAGTAGGGCAGTGTTTGGGGAGGGGAGGGACTTCAATGCCATAGAGTCCAATTGCCAAAGCGGCCATTTTCTCCAGGTGAGCTGATCTTTATTGGCTGGAGATCAGTTGTAATAGCAGGAGATCTCCAGCTAGTACCTGGAGGTTGGCAACCCTATTAGTAGATCTGTATTTTGGACTTGTATTGATACAGGGCATAAATGACAGTGCTTAGAACAGTGTGATTATATATGTGTTATACTTACCTGCACTGTACATAGTTCTCCCAAAGCAAAGCACTGGCCTATCAAGGTCAACATTGATCATGACGGGTAGCCGGGTTAGTCTGTCTGTAGCAGGAGAAACTAGCAAGAGTCCAGTAGTGCCTTTAACAACATTTCTGGCAGGGTAGGAGCTTGTCTGCCCTGACTGGCAGTGGCTTTCCCAGGTCTTTCCTGCCACCCACCACCAGATCTTTAGAGGTGATTTAGAGGGTGGTGAAAATGATGACATTGTCAACTGTCCAGCACTCAGTTGTTACACACATACGTGAGTCAGTTACAGTGGATCGCTCATTAGTCAAATGCTTATCAACATGATGCCATCAGCAGTGGAAGAAAGAGCCGCACAGCTACAAAAGAGAAGGCAATCAATCAATCTTTATTGTTACAGTCAAAAGACCAGCATATATACAAACTACCATTGTTATAAAAAGAGGAAAAACTGTATAAAATCAAAAACTAAAAACCCTGATTGAATAAATAAGCTCAGGATAACTATATAGCTGTCATAAGTGAATTATGCGAACTTCAGCTACGATATAAATTAGTACTGTGTATATAAGACAATTAATCCACCCCCTTACTTATGAGTGCATTTCTCTTCTCAGTGGCTAAAAAGCAGAATTTTGCCATTGCATGGGATATGGCTGCCTCCTTATCCTCAAGCAATAGTTTGACCCGGGCTAACTCCGTACACCCCTGAAAAAAAGATGCTTAAAATGAGAAAGTAGAGGGGAAATAGAGAAAGCAGAGGGGGAAGAAGAAGAAGAAGAAGAAGAGTTGGTTTTTATATGCCGACTTTCTCTACCACATAAGGGAGACTCAAACCGGCTTACAATCACTTTCCCTTCCCCTCCCCACAACAGACACCCTGTGAGGAAGGTGGGGTTGAGAGCGCTCTAATAGAGCTGTAACTTGCCCAAGGTCACCCAGCTGGCTTTGTGTGTAGGAGTGGGGAAACCAACCTGGTTCACCAGATTAGCCTCCGCCGCTCATGTGGAGGAGTGGGGAATCAAACCTGGTTCTCCAGATCAGACACCACTACTCCAAACCACTGCTCTTAACCACTACACCACGCTGGCTCCACAGAAGGCAGACCCAAGGGCTGTGTGAGGAGGTCCCGAGACACCCTCTCTGCCAACGGCATGTGGGAAAGAAAGCAGCTGGCTGATGGGAAAGGTAAAGGTGCTTCTGAACACTGACATGTTCCATTCGAGCCATGTGTTCATGGGCTGAAAAACTCTGAACCACTGTGCAGTTAGTGAAATGGAAGCTGCTGTTCTCTGCTATCGGTTTTCATGTAGAAACAATTTATTTCAGTGGGCATAGAAAGTTTCCCCAAATAACATATAGATTGTGAAAACAAGTGCCTTTTAAAAATCCACTCTGGCATTGTTGCATGCAGCCTGCCATTCATTGCCATTTCCCATCACCTTCCTGGCTCCTACTGCCCTCCTCCTTTCCTCTTCCCTTTTCTTCTCTCCCCCCCCCCTTTATATAGGTGAGGCCTTCCAGTCAGGGAGTGTCCAGTGAACAGAACAATACAACCCATTAGATGCAGCTACATGATGATGTCTCTAAGGGCAAGTGATGGCAATTGAGAGTACGGGTAAGTGAGGGCAATGTAAACAGATACACAATCGTTTTCACTAGCCGCGCTGCAAAATCCCTGAAAGCAGTGGCATATTTAATACAGTTGAAAATGTTTCTGAAAAAAACTGAGAATATCTTTCTGCTCTGCCCTAGTAAGACCAAAATCTAATTTCAGGACATCTGTTCTGCAGGTTTAAAAACCACCCTGGTAGTTATTTGTATTAGGGGAACAATCTGGATATTTTAAATCTGTATCAGAAGAATTCCATCGGAACAGGATGACCTAGATTGGATAACAGATGAGCATCCACTGGATTTTTTTCTGAGAACCCATAAACTTTGCAAATACACAGAACAAGAGGAGAGACACTTGTTATCTTTAGAATCACTTTTGAGGGGAAGCATGACAATTTGTAACTACATCACATCTGTCTTTTACTAGCCTTTGGGTGCTAATTCTGCTATTCATGCTAAGAAGTAGATGGCATACATGGCTGTATGATTATCGTGTCACCCTGTGCAGAGATACTCCAGTCGAATCCCAAAGACTTCAGTGAATGCCGACAGAGTGATGGCAAAGGAGGAATTTGAACCCAGTTACCCCAGATTCTAGTTCAACACCTAACCACTGCATTGCATTGACTTTCTAGCATGTATCTTAGTCATAAATAGCAATAAATAACCAAACAGCTGCCCTGATGACTGGGAAAGCTCAGTATGCCAGGTTCCTAGAGTTGTAATACTGCCTGCTCACTGTAGGGGCCGATATTGCACACCTGTAGAGAGCAACAGACCTGAGCATACACAGTCTAGAGTAGTCTGAATTACAATTGGATTGCAAATTGTGAGAAGCAAGCTTAAACACTGGAAAAAAATGATTGCGTTTTTATGCCTCAAATTGTTCCCCAAGTGTTTTGCAAACGTTTTGCACATTTCTCGCACTGCTTTTCTGTGACTCCCCTTTCTTCCCATCCCTCCATTTGTCCTCTGCCAAACCAACAGAAACAAAAACAGCTTTCGAAAGAGTTTTCCTTAGTTGTCTTAAGCATGTTATGAGGGTGAAGGGAAAGAACTATCTATTATACCAACTCTGCTCATTTTGTCTACCGGACAAACTGGGTGTTTTACACTAATTCTCAAATACGAATACAAAGAAGAAGAAGAAGAAGAAGAAGCAAGAGGAGGAGGAGGAGGAGGAGGAGGAGGAGGAGGAGGAAGAGAGTTGGTTTTTATATGCCAACTTTCTCTACCACTTAAGGGAGAATCAAACCAGCTTACAATCACCTTCCCTTCCCCTCCCCATGACAGACACCCTGTGAGGTAGGTGAGGCTGAGAGAGTGTAACTAGCCCAAGGTCACCCAGCTGGCTTCATGTGGAGGAGTGGGGAAACAAATCCACTTCACCAGATTAGCCTCCGCCTCTCATGTGGAGACGTGGGGAAACGAGCTCGCTTCTCCAGATTAGAGTCCACCGCTCCAAACCACTGCTCTTAACCACTACACCACGCTGGCTCTCAGCACATTCTTGCGTGGGTATCTGGGGACAGTACTTCAGTCCAGTAAGTTCTGAGAACTCGCCCATGTGCTAAATGCTGTGGACTGCATAGGAGCAACAACATGTGAAATGTAGCTATTTTAAACGCATGCTTGACCTATCCATGGTGACCCTGAGACATATGTAACGCTAAATTGTGAGGATGTGCCAACAGCAGATGCCAACTAACCAACTTGCTGGATGCCAAGGCTGTTCATAAACAACATATTTATTTCTTTAATTGCAAACAAATTATCAATGTGATCTTATGTGATGCTCAACTCGGCAAAAAACAAACACTGTGGATAAACTACATTTCATCTGTCTTCGCCTTATTTGCAAACAATGACATCATCCCAATCTAGGGTTGCCAACCTCCAGGAGGTGGCTGGAGGTCTCCTGCTATTATAACTGATCTCCAGACGATAGATCACCTGGAGAAAATGGCCGCTTTGGCAACTGGACTCTATGGCAATGAAGTCCCTCCCGTCCCTAAACCCCGCCCTCAGGCTCCGCCCCAAAAATCTCCAGGTATTTCCCAACCCAGAGCTGGCAATGCATTTGGGAAACCAGCATTGTGCAACTCTCTAGGACAGGTGTTTCGAACCCAATTGTTACGAGGGCCAGATATGACATAAATGTTACTTGGTTTGGCTCCCGCTACCAGGGTTGTCAGGTTCCTCTTCGCCTAAGGTTTTCAGAGAGGAGCCTGAGGGGGTGGGGTTTGGGGAGGAGCGGGACTTCAATGCCATAGAGTCCAATTGCCAAAGTGGCCATTTTCTCCAGGGGAACTGATCTCTATTGACTGGAGATCAGTTGTAATAGCAGGAGATCTCCAGCTGGAGGATGGCAACCCTACCTGCTACTCCAACTGAGCAAGGGTGAAGGCTGGCTTGGCAGGCAAACAGGTAAGTCTACCCCAGCCTCCCGCCATGAGTTCAAGCCCCCCGATGCCAAAACGCTGGTGCTTCTCATGTCTCTTGCTAAAACCAACCTGCTCACTCATTCCCAATGATGATTAATCAAAAGTTTGCGGCCGTAAATGTTCAAAGGCATGATGTATTGCTCTCGCTGCAATTTAATTATAGATTTGAAGACTTGGAAATGAACAGGAGAGGAAAGTGCCGGGATGACAATAGCACATCTTGCAGGAGCGCAGCTGTTTCTGGCTGAAGGAGAGGAGGCTCTTTCATCCCTCCCTCCTGACATTAAAGAAAATGGCCCTTTCTCTGATGATCTCCGGGACCTTGTAGAGCAATCAGCATCCAAAAGGCCACCAGCATCCCTCCTCCTTGTTGCCCCGGAGTTGCAACTCTTCTACATCTGGTTTGTCTGAATTAAGGTTGCCAGGTCCCCTCTTGGCCACTGTCACGGGATGGTAAGGTTGCCAACTCCAGTTTGGGAAATTCCTGGAAATTTGGGGGTGGAGCCTAGGGTTGCCAACCTCCTGGAGAATGGGCTGGAGAATTCTCTATGAATCCTGCCATAGGAACCCTTTTGGGGATACTGATACCTACATTTAGGAAATTTGGGCTGATGAAGCCAACTGGCGAAAATGTTTCCGGATAGAACGTTCCCTTCTATCTTAGCTACGTGATTCCCCGGGGCTACACCGGGATCTCCCGGTCCCCCAACCTTACCTAGCGCCAAGAGGCGAAGAACTCCAGCAGCCTTTGGGTGGACATTGTGATAAAGGACGCTTCTGTTGAATCATTACTGACGCTGCTGCGCTTTTTAGAGCGTCCTTCACAGATTTTGCACTTACCAACTTTTTTGGGATCTTCTTATTGCGTTCTCTTTTTGTTCATAGGCACTATTAAAGTCATACAATTTGTATTGTTTATAAAGTAATATTATCATATTATTGAATACTATTTGAGAATTTCATGAATTATTATAAGATCGTTGTTACATACTGAGCTTGTGTGTTGTTTCTTTTCTAACCTCCAGGTTGTAGCTGGAGATCTCCTGCTATTACAACTGATCTCCGGCTAGGGTTGCCAGGTCCCTCTTCACCACTGGCGGGAGGTTTTTTGGGCAGAGCCTGAGGAAGGTAGGGTTTGAGGAGGGCAGGGGCTTCAATGCCATAGAGTCCAATTGCCAAAGCGGCCATTTTCTCCAGGGGAACTGATCTCTAACGGCTGGAGATCAGTTGTAATAGCAGGAAATCTCCAGCTAGTACCTGGAGGTTGGCAACCCTATTTTTGGGGCTTTGGTAGGGTAGCCAGCTCTGGGTTGGGCAATACCTGGGGATTTGGGGGGTGGATCCTGAGGAGAGCCGGGTTTGGAGAGGGGGCAGACTTCAATGCCATAGATTCCAATTGCCAAGGCAGCCAGTTTCTCCAGGGGAACTGACCTCTGTCACTTGGAGATCAGTTGTAATAGCGGGAGATCTCCAGCCACCAACTGGAGGTTGGCACCCTAGCCTTTGGGGAAACTGGGAAGCCACCATATGACCCTGGATTCTGCTTTAGATGGACAACTGGTCTGATCCAGCATGGCGCTCTCTTTCATTCTAAACCAGGTGTGTAAAATCCTGTCCAAGCTAAGCTCTACAAAGCCAATTACCTTTAACTGGGGCCATCAAAAAGGTTTTTTAGGAGAGTAATAGGCAAGTCATGGCAATTTAAAGCGAGAAGGACACGACTTCGAAAGAAAAGCCAATCTCTCGCGTTTTCGTTTTAGTTCTCTGAAAACTAATTTTGCTTCCGTGTGAATTCTTTACATATTGCTCAGATTCAGGACCCTCCCAAGTCATGCTAAAATTAAATTATACTTCAGTGAAATTGAGCAGCAATTCACAATCAAACACCCACAACTGATGTGCAATGAAAACACTGACAGGGCAATCAAAGGCAACAGCAGCGGAAGAAATGGGAGGGGAGAAACAGAGAAACCCACACCGCTCAGTACGTTCAACTGACTTCAATCATAAGTTAAGTTGCAAACTTAAACGTCTGGGAAAATCTATTTGAATGGAATTCAGGCTTTTGGATTGGCCTGGAGGGGCTACCTTGGGAGGTGGTTCCCTAGCAATGGTATCACCACCAAGAAAGTCCGGTTGTAGGGCCCCATTCGGTGTGGCCAGCTTCCAGATGGGGCCTGGAGATCTTCCAAAATTACACCTGATCCGGACTGCAGAGATCAATTCCGTTGGAGAAAATGGCAGCTTCAGAGGGTTAACTCTATGGGATCACATCCCTACCGTGCTCACTTCCCACTCCAACTCTGACCTCCCTGGCACGGCCCCCAGCATGTCTCAGTGGTTGAGAGCGTTGGACTCTAATCTGGAGAACGGAGTTTGATTCCCAGCTCCTCCACATGAGCAGCGGACTCTAATCTGGAGAACCGGGTTTGATTCCCTGCTCCTCCACATGAAGCCTGCTGGGTGACCTTGGGCTAGACACACTTCTCTCTCTGAACTCTCTCAGCCCCACCTACCTCACAAGGTGTTTGCTGCGAGGAGGGGAAGGTGATCATAAGCAACTTTGAGACTCCTCTTGGTAGAGAAAACCAGGGTATAAAAAACCAACCCTCCTCCTCCTCACCACCAGGTGAAAGAAGGAAGGAAGGAAGGAAGGAAGGAAGGAAGGAAGGAAGGAAGGAAGGAAGGAAGGAAGGAAGGAAGGAAGGAAGGAAGGAAGGAAGGAAAAGGGAAAAATATTTCTCACTGGCTCCGGCTTTTTCCACTGGTCAAGTCTGGAGACCCAGGCACAGCATCCATGACATACATTTAAGGTTGCCAATCTCCAGGTTGTAGCTGGAGATGCTATTACAACTGATCTCCCGCCAATAGAGATCAGTTCCCCTGGAGAAAATGGCCACTTTCACCATTGGACTCTATGGCATTGAAGTCCCTCCCCTCCCCAAACCTCACCCTCCTCAGGCTCCACCCCAAAAACCTCCCGCTGATGGCTAAGAGAGACCTGGCAACCCTACTCTACCCCCATATCTCCAGGAATTTCCCAGCATGAAATTGGCAACTTGGTGTCCCTAATGGGTCAAACTTCTAAATGTCAGCAAAGCAGCAAGCAATTTTCCTTATACTGAGTCAGAAGAACATCGGTCCATCAAGGTCAATATTGTCTACTTCGACTTGCAAGGGATCTCCAGGGTCTCATTTTGCAGTCTTTCACATCATCTACTACTTGGATCCTCCTCTTCGTAGTAGTAATAGTAGTAGTATAGGTTTACAGGATTGGTAATTAGAATCCTTGCAAATCTGTTTTCACCAAGAAAAAATGTAGAAAGCCTGTTTTTTTTTCTTCAAAAAAAGGTTTTATTGTAAATAATCTGGGTTTTAATAACCCGCTCATTAGCACATCCAAACATGTCACAATGTTTGTTTTATCATTCCCTTGCAAACAGAAGAGGCAACACCTTCCATTGGCAAAACAAAGCCAAGTGGGGTGGAGAGAAAGAAAAATATGGTAATCTTTTTTGTTGTTTTTGTTTTAAATAATTGAGTTCACACTAAACAAATCATTAAGGCAGTTTGAAATTGTCTTCGGCAGAAACCTGTTTGTCGAAAGCTTTGGCATGGAGAAGAGTTGACAAATAACACTGACCCGAATGTTTTCAGAGGTTGCAAATTAATTCATTCAGATTTCATTGATTAAAAACTGTGGGTGTGGTCCAGCACCTCCCTGTAAGGTTGCCAGGTCCCTCTTCATGACCGGCGGGAAGTTTTGGGGGTGGAGCCTGAGGAGGGTGTGGTTTGGAAAGGGGAGGGACTTCAATGCCATAGAGTCCAATTGCCAAAGCAACCGTTTTCTCCTGGTGAACCGATCTCTATCGGCTGGAAATCAGTTGTAATAGCAGGAGATCTCCAGACACCACCTGGAAGTTGGCAGCCCTACCTCCCCATCCCTAGACAAAGAAGCATGTACAATTAGGGTTGCCATCCTCCAGGTGGTAGCTGGAGATCTCCTGGTGACAGAGATCAGTTCACCTGGAGAAAATGGCCGCTTTGGAAAGTGGACTCTATGGCATTGAAGCCTCTCCCCTCCCCAAACCCCGCCCTTCTCAGGCTCCACCCCAAAAATCTCCAGATATTTCCCAACCTGGACCTCACAACTCTATGTACAACGGATGACTTACAAAGTTGTCCATGAACTAGAGTTCTCTTCCCTCCCTTCTCCCTGCATTGGTGTGCATACATTACAACACACCAGTTATCACATTCAACGAGAGACCCATGTCCACTTCCCATATCACACAACTACCACTTTTCTCCCCAGAGGCCTGGTCTGTATGATCTTCCTGGTAAAGGGAGGGGGAAATGGCTTCTCTGTCCCTTGTTGATACTTCTCTGCTTCTCTGACTGCCAAGATACTGGCAAAGGGTAAGAATGAAATACAGGTGTGGGCATCTGGATTAGGTCATCACCAGCTACTACCAGAAAACTGAGTTCTGAGCCATCTGGATGACTTTTGCAACATCTGTGTATAGGTTTGCCAACCTATAGGTGGTGGCTGGATATCTCCCGCGATTACAGTTGATCTCCAGGTGACAGAGATCAGTTCACCTGAAAAAAACAGCCGCTTTGGATGGTGGACCCTATGGCATTATGACCAATTGAAGCCCTTCCTCTATTCAAGCTCCGCCCTCCTCAGGCTCCACCCCTAACATCTCCAGGTATTACCCAACCTGGAGCTGGCAAACCTATCTTGAGCCCTTCCTGAACTAGCTACCTTGACAGAGAAATTTAAGTCTCTGAAAGAAACACATTTAGTTCCCTCCTCCCTTCTCTAACATCTGGTCTACCCAACTTGTGTTCTGATACCCTGGTTGGGTGTGTTTTCCCCTACTCAGCTGGTGGCAACCAATTACATGAGCCAAGGAGATATGCAGTGCCATGGTATTACCACATGGGCTGCTGATTCTAGATGTTCGAGAGAGAGAAATTAAACACCTCATTTCTGGATTTTGTGGAGGCAGCTCCAGTCATGTGGAACCAGAGCTGAACTCAATGAGACTTGAATGCATTTAAGTGGCTGGGTCACAAAGGCGACATTCGCTGCAGACTAATAAATATTTACTGTCGGGTCTCCACTTCTCTCTGATGAACATTAGAAGAATGAGCTTGGAGATAACATTGCTGTTGATATATGCCCCAGAAAGCAAGCAGGGCCCAGATTTCCTGGAACTTCAATGGCTGCCGTCCTCAGAAATCCATCTTGTGTTTGCTAGAAAGAGATATATTTGCGTAGCTCAGACATTGGAGAAACCCAGATGGAAACAAATATGCAAACGGCATCCACCAACTCACCCCCTTCAATTAAAATAAGTGTGCAGGGAGAAGCCCTCCTAGAGTAGGGGAGGATATTGGGAAGAGATTCTACAGCAGCTGAGGATTTTAGGTAATGTTGATGGAGAAAACAAAGGGATATTTCTGCAATTTCTCACATCCAAAGTTCAAACTTCCAAATGACCCGGTCTTGTGTTTGAAGCGGAAGTGATGAATTGGGGATCCTCCAGTGGAGCGTTTCATACTCCCAAGCGTCGTGCAGACCTGTGCACCGTTTGCCACCATTTTTGGTTTATTCGAGTCATTTTTCTCTCCACCACATCAGCGATGCGTGTTGATAAAGCATTGCAAATGAGCCAACTGGATGTAATTGTGCATATAATGGGGAGAGCATAGAAATATTTTTCACCCCAAAATGCCTTGAGAAAGAGAAGTAGGGTCATGGATATGTTAAAGACCTGGATTCCATGCATCTATCCTAGGGTTGCCAAGCCTCTCTTTGCCACCAGCGGGAGGTTTTTTGGGAGGAGCCTGAGGAGGGAGGGGTTTGGGGAGGGGCTTCAATGCCATAGAGTCCAATTGCCAAAGTGGCCATTTTCTCCAGGGGAACTGATCTCTATCGGCTGGAGATCAGTTGTAATAGCAGAAGATCTCCAGCTAGTACCTCAAGGTTGGCAACCCTAATCCAAAGCAGAGGGGCATTTTTTGACACTGCTGAAAATGCCCCCCCCCCCAAATAGTAGCATTGGCTCGGGGCTGAGTATTTCTGAGTTGTCTGGGGAAGAATTTCAGCCTCCAACATGCTGAGCATTGCTAGTTACTGGAAATCACGTTGGGACACAACATTTAATTTCAGAATATTTATGGACTGATGTTCATCTTTCATTAGGCTGGAACCTTCTCTTTATCTTCTCCGTTCTTTCACAAATTGATATTATCTTCCCAGCCCAAGAAGGTTTGGCAGCTCCCCCTGCCTCCGATCCCTTCCCCCCCTCCCCAATTGGGCCACTTGATTTAGCTTTTCACGCAGAATCCATTTTCTCTCCTTGTTATGGCTTTTATTACTTTCATTTTCAGCATTCGCCTCCAAATGGCACGATCCATCTCGCACTCCTTAGTGCTTGAGATTCCAGATTTTAAATTAGCTGCTGTTTCCTTACCTGGAAACATTGCAGCCTCGGCATAATTTGTTTATGAATCAACCTGTCTTTTGTGTTTGCGGCTGTAATTCATTCATTAACGAGCCAGCCGGTCATTTCGTAGCTTGGGAGAGTTGGCCGAGATATTGCAATCAAACAATGGGCAAAATCCTGGCACTTCTTTCTGGCACCCTTCCTTTGGGACTCACTTCATTCAAAGTTGAACTCTTTCTCAATGGCAGGGGTCACTGTGGTAGAATTGCCAATGCCAACTGCCAGGTAGTACCAGGAGATCTCCTGCTAATACAACTGATCTCCAGCTGATAGAGATCAGATCACCTGGAGAAAAATGGCCTCTTTGGCATTGAAGTCCCTCCCCTCCCCAAACCCCGCCCTCCTCAGGTTCCACCCCAAAAATCTCCTGCCAGTGGTGAAGAGTGACCTGGCAACCCTACACTGTGGGCAAGGAGAAGATTTAGCCTTGTTCTGTAATGGTGCCCAGACTAGCCTGATCTCATCCGATCTCAGAAGCTAAGAACATAAGAAAAGCCATGCTGTCTAGCATAATTTACCCTAACTTGCAGCTTGGGTTCTGCAAAGCTTATTTTATTTGCCGCATTGCTGAATTCCTGTGTAAGCTAAACTTTGTAAGTAAACTTTGAAGTAAGTTAACGTTGAAGTTATTGGAGCAGGCTGGGATGGCTTGTCTTAACTTCCAGTAGCCAGGGCAGGTAAAAATGACCAGAACAAAGGCAAAGGTTGGGAGATTTCGAAGTGGGAGGAAGTCTGTCTCGCCTTTGATCTGGCCGCCATTTGCTTTTGAAATCGTTTTGCAAATGGGCTGGCTTGGTGTGGTGACTAAGAGAGCTGTGGGCAGGAAAGTCCCTGGTTCATGTGTCAACCCGACCGCGATGTCTCTCCGTGTTATCTTTGGTCGAGTCGTTCTGCCTCCAATCTGTTCTGCGGGAACAATGAGGCTAATACTGGCCCGTTTTGTAAAGTTGGTGCAAAGGTTTCTCAGGTTAAGTGCTTTGAACGCGCTGATAAATTGCTTTCGAGCGGGTTTTTTTGTTTTGTTTTTGCTCATTAATTTGGTTTGTTTGAATAAAAGTGCATTTGTTTCCAGCGACCCACCTCCCCACTACACACACACACACACACACACACAACAAAAAATGGGAAAAGAGATTCTGCTAGAATCTTGAGTGTGTTTGCCCAGAGCAGGTGGGCTCAGCTGTTTTGACAAAACCAGGGCCTCGAAAATCCTGGGGAAATGACAGGACAATCCGCTGGACTTCAGCGGCGTCAGCACAGTAGGGTCCAGATCGGCTGACTGTGCACGTCGCCTCCCCATCCTGGCCCGGTTGAGGCTGGCCAGAATTCGGAACAATCGGAAGGGCCAAAGAGAGGTTATCCATCCCCTGCTGGCTGGCCCTGCCTTCTCATGCCAATCCACCCCTTAAGAATATAGGAAAGGCCCTGCTGGATCAGACCAAGGCCCATCAAGTCCAGCCATCTGTTCACACAGTGGCCAACCAGGGGCCTCTAGGAAGCCCACAATTAAGACGACTGCAGCAGCATTGTCCTGCCTGTGTTCCACGGCACCTAAAATAACAGGCATGCTTCACTGATCCTGGAGAGAATAGGCATGCATCATGACCAGTATCCATTTTTACCAGTAGCCATTAACACTCCTCTCCTCCATGAACATGTCCACTCCCCTCTTAAAGCCTTCCAAGTTGGCAGCCATCACCACATCCTGGGGCAGGGAGTCCCACAATCCAACTATGTGTTGTGTAAAGAAATATTTCACTTTATCAGTTTTGAATCTCTCACTCTCCAGCTTCAGCAGATGACCCCACGTTCTAGCATTATGAGAGAGGGAGAAAAGCTTCTTCCTGTCCACTCTCTCCAAACCGTGCATGATTTTATAGACCTCTATCATGTCTCCCCTTAACCGCCTTCTTTCCAGGCTAAACGACCCTAAGCATTTTAACTGCTCCTCATAGGGCAGTTGCTCTAATCAACCCATACTAGTATTTGGATGGGAGACCTGCAAAAAATACTAAAGGCATGATGCTGAGCCGGACAATGGCAAACCACCTCTGAACATCTCTAGCCTTGAAAACTCTACAAGGTTGCCATAAATCAGCTGTGACTTGATGGTATTTTCCTCCACCACCACCGTAATGGTATCTCTCAGCTGGAGTTGCCAGCTCCAGGTTGGGAAATACCTGGAGATTTTGGGGGTAGAGTCTGAGGAGGGCAGGGTTTGGAGATGGGAGGGACTTCAATGCCATAGTCCAATTGCCAAAGCAGCCATTTTCTCCAGGGTAACTGATCTCTGTCGCCTGGAGATTAATTGTAATGCAGGAAATCTCCAGCAACGCTAACCTCAGTGGACTTCTTTACTTTCTCTGATACAAACAAATGACTAAAAGAAACTTGTGGCTTCCTAAAAGCTGACCATTTTTTTAATGCTAGCACAAACCTTTCTGGTCTAGAGCCCCCTTCATCAGATGCATGTAGTAGGGTTCTTGCCAGACAGATGTACACACATTGATGAAGTTATAAAGACAAAAGTCATCATCAGTGTCCAAGAGCCAAAGTAGTATCGTTTTTTAAAAAAAAAAATAGGGTTGAATGGCCTCAAGAATACCTGCATTTTGGCAAGCTGATGAAGGATATGAAATGTGGTTTTGGGATCGATCACACGTCCTTGCCTTGTGGACTACAGATGGCGTTGCTGCTTAGCAGAAGAACGTAGACTTTACCTGACAAACTGTGTGCCTGACTGATTTATCATGGAATTGTGGAATAGTCGCAGTTGCATTTACATTCCACATTGACGGCTGTATGCTGATTTGGTCTAGTGCGATTTAGCTAAGTCTAGCTTATGTATAATTGTGTAGTTGTGTATTTTGTGTATTTGGTGTGGGATTTAGATAAGTTTAGGCATGCGGTTAATGCCTGAATATATTGATTGATATAAGGAGTAAATAATTTATGCGGTACTAATAATTTGTTGAGAATTTGTATTGGTTGAACTTTGCATTGGTTATAGTATACTGAGTCTACGTGCTGATCTTTATTTAGCGTTAACTACCAGGTACTAGGTGGAGATCTGCTCTTATGGCTGATCTCCAGCCGATAATTAGTTCACCTGGAGAAAATGGCCGCTTTGGCAATTGGACTCTATGGCATTGAAGTCCCTCCCATCCCCAAACCCCGCCCTCCTCAAGCCTCACCCCAAGAACCTCCAGGTATTTCCCAACCCAGAACTGGCTACGCATTTGGGAACTCCCTCCTCAGTCTCCGCCCCAAAATCCTCCCACCGGTGGGAAAGAGGGACCTGGTAACCCTATGTAAAATGTTTAGAACTGGAGGGAGAAATTAAGTTCCCTGACTGTGTGCTGACTACTAGAGGGGAGGTAGGCAGACCACACTTGGATGCCACTTGGCTGTTTTTCAGTCCCTGATGCCTTGGATCACGACAGGATTTAAATTCACGTTCCCCGAATTTATTTTCACAGCTCCCTTCCACCAGTGCCCCACCAAGCATTCTCCCGCAGGAAACATTTTGATTGATAATAACAAACTTACCCTTCTGCTCATTAGGTAACAATTTTTGATATGCAAATGCTCCTTTAATATGCTGTAATAAAAATACCGTTAAATACTAATCCGATTGCTATTTATAAATGTATACATAATTAAAGAGAGATAATTCATGTAGACAGGGTTTGTTAAAATGTATTTTTTAAAAAATATATTGGAGTAATGAGAGGCAATTATGGTTGAATAGGAAAATGTCAGAAAAAAATATTGAAGTATCTATTTGCATTATTTAAATCTGAACAGTTGGATGAGAAATATTCTTGTCAGACACAGGCAAGAAAGGCATGTTGCAATCTTATTTATTTATTTATTATAGCTAGGGTTGCCACTGGTGGGGTTTTTTTGGGGTGGAGTCTTAGGAGGGCGGGGTTTGGGGAGGGGAGGGACTTCAATGCCATAGAGTCCAATGGCCAAAGCAGCCATTTTCTCCAGGGGAACTGATCTCTATCGGCTGGAGATCAGTTGTAATAGCAGGAGATCTCCAGCTACTACCTGGAGATTGTCAACCCTACTTATAGCTCGCCCTTCCCGGCAAAAGCCTGGCAGTTTGCACCAGTAGCAGGGCCGGATTTAGGTTTGATGAGGCCCTAAGCTATTGAAGGTAATGGGGCCCTTTATATGTCCAGCTGTCCTTTGTCAACAACAACTTGTCGCTGTTTTTTGTGTTGAATATATGCTATATGGTAATTTATGGACCTAATAGGTATCTAAAGCCATTTGCACATAACAAAATATGCAGGCGGGGCCCATTACTTACATCATAGGAGCCTACACAACACAAAACACTGTTGCTGTATGTAGGTTTTATTTTATTGGTTTTATCTTATATTTTGGAAATGTACATCCAGTTTTTTTTCCTTTAAATTTTTTTGGGGCCCCCAAGAGAGTGGGGCCTAAGCTATAGCTTGTTTAGCTTATACGTAAATCCGGCACTGACCAGTAGCCAGGAAGGAGTGATCCAAACATGGCAAAAGAACTCTCCCTGAACCAAACTAGAATTTTAGGAACATGTCTGTTCCTGGGTCATCAGATACCTGTAAAGCATTGGAGGTATTTGAACCCATATCTCCTAGATCCTAGTCCAACGT
Source organism: Euleptes europaea (assembly GCF_029931775.1). Classification (NCBI taxonomy): domain Eukaryota; kingdom Metazoa; phylum Chordata; class Lepidosauria; order Squamata; family Sphaerodactylidae; genus Euleptes; species Euleptes europaea. The sequence goes on along the minus strand of NC_079330.1, from coordinate 12,960,162 downwards.
TCAAACCACTACAGGTTGTGAGCTCCCTAAAAGCCTGCTTCTGCTGTGTTTTTGCCCAGTTTCACACTAGGGACCTTTCGAGTGTATGGTGGTGAGCATGATAACTACTATGATACAGAAACAATCTAGAAACTAATATCTGAGATTAAGATTCCCAGGGTGAAAGCAGTTATGTCCATGAAGTGGTCTTACCCTACCAACCTTTCCATTGGTGAAAGAGAGAGGGGAGCTTTTGACCACTACTAGAGGTATGCGAGAGATAATGGGGCCTGTGAAGACGCAAAAGTCACCACCAGATGATGGAAAGGGGGAAGTGGAAGAGATCAAGCAGGAAAACTTGTTGAGTCCAACCTTGTATCTCTTGTTGCATAACAGTTATGGAATCTGCAATCACTCCAAAGTTCCCAATCCTAGCTTGAGTGAGAACGTAACCCAAGTGAGTGTCCTAGAAGATATAATGGCAGCTGAAGTGGAGGACAGCTCTCCTTAGCAGTCTTTGCAAATACCCAACCCTGAAACTATGTAATGTCACATAAAGTTGCCTTTGAACACATGAACACATGAAGCTGCCTTATACTGAATCAGACCCTCAGTCCATCAAAGTCAGTATTGTCTACTCAGACCGGCAGCAGCTCTCCAGGGTCTCAGGCTGAGGTCTTTCACATCACCTACTTGCCTAGTCCTTTTAACTGGAGATGCAGGGGATTGAACCTGGGCCCTTCTGCATGCCAAGCAGATGCCCTACCACTGAGCCACAGCCTTTCACAGAGTTGTATCTTTGGTCAATCAATTCCAGCGATATCTACTCTTCAGGATCTCATATCAGCTACTACCCTGATGGTTTTTAACTGGAGATGCTTCTGATGATCGATCTTAGGGTGTGAAAAGCATGAGGCTCTATTCTTGAGCCAAGGCCCCTCCCAAACTTGGCTACAAACTACATTGCAGCTATTTCCATGGTGACCTGAGGTTCCCAGATCTGGGTCAGTCTGTGAATCTCAACATCAGCCTGCGTATTCTTAGGTTTTAATCGGTGATGGATCCACCAGGGGATGGACTTCAAAATCTAGTTTAACATCTAAACTTTGTAAGCCACCCTAGTAACAGGCAAGATGATCAAGGACATAACTCAATAAAGAAGAAGAAGAAGAAGAAGAAGAAGAAGAAGAAGAAGAAGAAGAAGAAGATTTTATACCCCACTTTTCTCTACCTTTAGGGAGTATCAAAACAGCTTACAATTCCCTTCCCTTCCCCTCCCTACAACAGACAACTTGTGAGGTAGGTGGGGCTGAGAGAGTTCAGAGAGAACTGTGACTAGCACAAGGGCACCCAGCAGTGGAGGAGTGGAGAATCCATCCTGATTCTCCAAATTAGAGTGTTCCGCTCAAGTGGAGGAGTGTGGAATCAAACCCAGTTCTCCAGATTAGAATTCACCGCTCCAAACCACTGCTCTTAACCACTACACCATGCTGGCTCAAGATCAAGATAATGTAAAAGACCTCTACTTGAGACCCTGTAGAGCTGCTGCCAGTCTGAGTAGACAATACTGAACTTGATGGAATTCGCCGCTCTTAACCACTACACCATGCTAAATCCAGCTACATGGATCCAAACAGAACTAGTTCAGTTAGCCAAGCTTATGGAAAATTCAGCAATGTCCTTTTCTTTGAGGATATTTCACTTGCAAAGGGCCCAGCTGCCCTGGCATGAGCTTGGCCGGATGGTATATGGTGTGTTCTGATGGGATTTCCTGTGCCCGTGAACTGTGAAATGGGAAAGTAGCACAAATCGTCTATTACAAGGGTCATTAAGAACCACGGACCATTCGGGACCATCTGTTCTCTTGTGTTTGCTTCCCAAAGTTACAACTGCAAGCAGTACTCATGCAGGACACCTCTTCCCCCACTGACAGAATTGGCTTTATGGAAATCTCGTCCTTAAAACAGAGGGCCATCGATTAAGCTATGGTCAAGTGTTTACAGTATAGAGGCTTGGTAGGAAGAATGCCAACTGGAAACCAACTGGAGCCAGCGTGGTATAGTGGTTTAGAGTGGTGGTTTGGAGTGACAGACTCTAATCTGTGGAGAGCTGTGTTTGATTCCCCACATGAGCGGCGGATGCTAATCTGGTGAATTGGGTTCGATTCCCCACTCCTACACATGAAGCCATCTGGGTGACCTTGGGCTGGTCACAGTTCTCTTACTCTCTCAGCTCCACCTACCACACAAAGTATCTGTTGTGGGGAGGGGAAGGGGATTGTAAGCCGGTTTGATTCTTCCTTAAGTGGTAGAGAAAGTCGGGATATAAAAACCAACTCCTACTCCTCCTTCTTCTCCTCCTCCTCCTTCTCCTCCTCCTCCTTCTCCTCGGTTTGGACTGGGAGACATTTTATTGGAAGGACAAAAAAAGCAAAGTCTGCCATAAACAGACAGCAAACCCCTTTGAGAACGAGGCTGAAATGAGCAAGATCCACCCGTAATGGGATGCCACGTATGCCATGAATCCACAGTCAGAAAAGGGTGAGGAAGGAGCTGATCATCTCAGTGTGGAAGAAACTGCTGATTTCAGGAAGTGAGATCTCTCTCCCATGTCTTTATTTAAAATAGCTGCAGCCAAAACGACCTAATAGATAAAGGTGCTAGTAAACCAAGATGGGAGAGGACCAAGATATTTCCATATTAAAGAAATCAGTTGTCTCCCCCACCGACCAGGCACATGGAATACAAAAGTCTGCTAGAGCCATTGAAAACCAGGTGTGTCACATAGGCCTTTTATGCAGGGACATTTCCCTGCAGTTATCCCGCCGACTTCTTCAGGGCTTCCTTTCGATTATGCATGCCTTATCTGCCCATCAGAGGTCACCTCACTCTCCCCATGTGTTTTGCTCATTTTTTCCAGATGCTGTTTTAGCTAGAAGCCACCCTGCACCTGGCCTTTGGGCTGGGGAGGACGGGGTAGAAATGTAATAAAATAAATGCGAGCAAAACATGCGGGGAGAGCGAGGCAACCTCTGACGGGTGGATAAGGCATGCATAATTGAAAGGAAGCCCCAAAGCAGTCGGTGGGGTGAGCACGGGGAAATGTCCATAGAAGGCCATATGCTCAAGAGCAATGTGTAATTTCTTCACATGGTCCAGAAAAATAACATTTAGCACCAGGGGGAAAAACAGTAAAATGGGGGATTCAGTTTACTGTACTATTTGAGTTTGATACCTCTGATTTCAGGACAACTATTTTACAACCTCCATAATTTCACAGTTAAAAACTTGTGTACCAATAACATTCCCTGTTCTCCTATCAAGGACCATGGAAGGGTGCACCCGTCACTGTTATAAATGGCCCATGGCTTTTCAGCTGTCTGCTGTATTCATTTACTTTGCAATAACTTGTCCCGCACTGATATAAAAGCAAAACGGATGTTTGTTCTTTTGGCTAATGATGTACTAGAAAGACTCATTTGTCATTCAGAACAAACCTCGCCACCAGGAGCAGGAGAAATTGCAGGCTGTGCGCCACATTGTGCCTTAGTGTTCATGCATGTACACTGACAGGCACGCACGGACGTTAAAGATAAATTTATCTAATCTGCTCCTAGAGATGTAACTTCTAGAGACACAATGGAGGGGGCTGGAACTTGACTATTTTAACTTAACAGCTGGTACACTGTAAAAAAAAAAAAGCTTACCATAACATCCCTAAAATCTTGCTTGAAGACAGAACAGGGACAACAGTTGGTACCTGGAAATTGGGACAATCTCTGGCAAATAGACTTTGTTAGACTTATTCCATCTTTCTCAACACCATTGTTTAGTTTGTTTTGCTTTTTTTCCTGTGTGAACTGGAACCGAATAAATCCCAAAAGCATTCCCAACCAGTTAGCAAACCCTGATTAGTCGGGACACAATCCAAACTGGATCCCATTGAACAAAATCGTTGAATGATTTCACTCCCTTTGAAAAACATGTATTCTCCACTGCCTGGAATACCTATAAATAATGCCACCCACTTCTAGGTGGGAGATGGAAGAAAATACAACTTTTGAAAATTGTACCTCAAGACTGGAACGTGATCCTGTGGAGAACGTGTGCCTGCCTGCTCCTGAAAATAGCAGCTCCGTGTCACCTCCTCCTCCTCACTCCCCTATAGTGTACAAAATATGCCCCGATAGCCCCCTGAGGTTTCCTAGTCCTATGAGAAATTGCCAGTGAATTTCAGTGTTGGTATAGAAATGTCACATGGATGTTGCAGCGGAAGGCTAAGGCAGGTAGGCGGGGCTGCCATTTTCTGCAGAAGCGACGTGTCGTCCCTGTAATGTGTGGATCCATCCAAAGGTGTTGCTGAATTTGTCACCAAAGGCAAAACAGATGTCAACAGCTTCCCCAAAGAGTCCGCTCTGCTACCAAGCCTATTGGAGCACTTTCTCTTCTGCGTCGGATCTGTTAGTTTTTCCATGGATGATATAGCTGAATATCTTGTGACAGAGATAGTGGCTTTGGGATACTTCAACATCTGTCTGAAATTACTATCACCTGACAGATTTATTTATAAAACCACAAGAAAAGGAGAGGGGGGGGGAGCTGATTCAAATGCACTCTTTATCCACAGATCTTTATCTGTGGGGATCACCAATCATAACTGTTTCTGGGAGGGGCTAGGGAAGAGCTGCCCCAGAATGTGGACAACTTCTCTCGTCCTAAGGTATTATTGTTAAATTTTTCTTTTTTGTTAACTGCACTCCCTGTATAGAGCTCTATGTGTATTTGAGCTAACACCAAGTATGTGTATGTATGTATGTATATAGTCAATTTATTAATACGGTTGACTGACCAATCGTGTGACAATAAATCAAAATTTCCAGACACAATAGTTTTGCACCGCAGAATCAAAGACTGCCCGTCGCTTCTCGGCCTTTTGGCTAAGATCAAGTGTAGTATGCATGTATGCATGCATGCATGCATGTATGTATGTATTAGGGTTGCCAGGTCCCTCTTCACTATCGGCGGGATATTTTGGGGCGGAGCCTGAGGAGGGCGGGGTTTGGGAGGGGAGGGACTTCAATGCCATTGAGTTCAATGGCCGAAGCGGCCATTTCTCCAGGTGAACTGATCTCTATCGGCTGGAGATCAGTTGAATTAGCAAAAGATCTTCTGCTATTACCTGGCAGTTGGCAACCCTAGTATGTATGTATGTAGGTAGGTAGGTAGGTAGGTAGGTAGGTAGGTAGGTAGATAGATAGATAGATAGATAGATAGATAGATAGATAGATAGATAGATAGGTAGGTAGATAGGTAGGTAGGTAGACAGACAGACAGACAGACAGACAGACAGACAGACAGAAATATGTATGTATGTATGTATGTATGTATGTATATAGATATGACTATGCCTGTAATGTTGGAGCAGCACCTAATAGCCTATGCATTTAGATCAGGGAATTATTATTTTAAAGTATTAATAATATTAGACAGTTTTATCACATTTTTGGTATTGTTTCAGATTCTGCTGGTCTTTGACTGTAAATCAATTTGAATTTGACAACTCCTCTGCAGGGGCAACCTCAACTGCTCACACAGGATAAATTCTCAGAGAATAGGGTTGCCAGCTCCAGGTTGGGGAATACTTGGAGATTTTGGGGGTGCAGTCTGAGGAGGGTGGGGTTTGGAGGGGGAGGGACTACAATGCCATAGAGTCCAATTTAGGGTTGCCAACTACCAGTTAATAGCTGGAGATCTCCTGCCAATAGAGATCTCTGGAGATCTCCTGCCAATATTATAACTGATCTCCAGCCAATAGAGATCAGTTCACCTGGAGAAAATGGCCACTCTGGCCATTGCACTCTATGGCATTGAAGTCCCTCCCCATCTCAAACCCCGCCCTCCTCAGGCTCCGCCCCAAAAACCTCCCGCCGGTTTCGAAAAGGGACCTGGCAACCCTAGTCCAATTACCAAAGGGACCATTTTCTCCAGGGGAGCTGATCTCTATCGGCTGGCAATCAGTTGTAATAACAGGAGATCTCCTGCTAGTTCCTTTAGGTTGGCAACCCTATCAGAGAGCCACACTTCAGCTCAGGCCCAAAGGCAGATCCTCAGTCCCCGTAGGAAGACTCTTGGCTATTTATCTTCTCCCCCATTCTCTCCCACCTCCATCTCTTAGGGACCCCACCAGGCCTCCTACTTCCATGTTGCTAGGCAACACCTCATAGAGGCTTTCCACAAAAACCCTTCCTTTCTCCCACTCTCAGGAGAGCAGAATGCTTTAACCTGTGTTTTATTAAAGGCTTACATTCTCCACCAGCTAAACACTCGACATCCGAACACATTCTCTAGTGCGTCCATTTCTACTTGGTATGAGTCCTGAATCCTCCATTTTAGGCAGAATGTTGTCACAATTGTCCCTAACTGGACTGCGCGCGTGTGTAGAAAGTGAATGCTTTCTTGTTGCCCCTGCCAATGATACATTGTGAGTTTCCTTTCCTGTTCTCCTCTGTTTAAGACTCAATGGCCATTTATTCATGGAAGGTTTTGCATTGGCTTTGCCACTCTTTAGATGCACTTTTCCCCCATCCTTATTCTCAAAACTCAACAATAAGCCACCATGCAGAGTTTTGAGAATTCAGATGGGGAAAATGTGCATCTATAGAGTGACAAATCCAATGCAAAACCTTCCATGAATAAATGGCCAATGACTTAACTCCACTAGCTGTTGCTTCCTTAGTCTGCTAAGAATGTAAGATAAAGGAGATCTGGACTTCGCTCCCCATAGAGTCCATCTTTACTAGGGGACATCTTCACAAGGGTGCATAAATGCTTGAGAGTGAAAACATCCGATGGTGGATTTGGGCCTCTCAGCTTCTCTGGATGGGATGTTCAAGATACGAATCTCTGCTCTGTTCTGTATAGCACAGACTGGGCTGTCTTATCTCCAAGTTTCATGATCTCCAAGTTTCATGAACTACTGAGGCCTGCATCTCTTTTCTGGGGAAATGGGTGCTGAAGAACCCACCAGCCTTCTGACTAGTCTTGTTAACAGCAGAGATCTCTTCTGGTGTATTGTTACATCAACCTTCTAGCTATTGCAATGTCCTCTTATATCTATCAATCTTCTACATTTTTAATCCTGGCCTTCCTTCCTTCCTTCCTCCAAGGAGCAAAAAGTAACATAGATGGCTCTTTTTCTCAATTTCACCCTCAACCCTGTAAAGTAGGTTGGAGAGCCAGCGTGGTGTAGTGGTGAACAGGGGTGGGTTGGAGTGGTGGTCTCTGGTCTGGAGAACTGGGTTTGAATCCCCACTCCTCCACATGGGCAGCGGACGCTAAAATGGTGAACTGGGTTAGTTTCCCCACTCCTACACACGAAGCCAGCCGGGTGACCTCGGGCAAGTCATAGTTCTCTTAGAGCTCTCTCAGCCCCACCTACCTCACAGGGTCTCTGTTGTGAGGAGGGGAAGGGAAGGTGATTGTAAGATGGTTTGATTCTTCCTTCAGTGGTAGAGAAAGTCGGCATAAAAAACCAACTCTTCTTCTTAGGCTGAGAGAGCGGAAATGCCCCCTAGTCACCCAGCAAGCTTCTTCATCTGGGTCTCCCAGATCCTAATCCTACAGTTCAACTGCTACACAACACTGGTTGTTGATCACTGTGTGGCAGTTGCCCAGTAAAAGTACAACAACCAGCAAATCTCTTTTTTTGAAATGGCAAAGTGCAAATGGCACAGCGCAAGTGGTTTTTTGGGGGGGGAAATTCTACGCTAACGAATTGCAGAACTGAACCTTGATAATATTTGGTGCTGCTCCATTTAAAAACATGGTTGTGATTTTGTCTCTTCACTTCCCCCCACCCAATTTTTTAAAGTTTGAAAGCATTCATCATAGGTGGTGGCTCCCAGTGTGAAACATACCGCTTGGATGCGACTGGAACACTTCTGTTAAAGCAACGTTAAGTGGTAGCATCTGTCTTGGGTGCTGCCTCCTCTCTGGCTGCGAAGCATATGACTTTGGCCAAGTCTTGTAGGGATGACGGGTGGCGGCTGATCCATTGTGAAAAGAACAGCGATTAATACTGACCCGACCTCCCATGAATCTCTGTGCAGTGGATGCAGCTACAGACCTGACAACAGCCGGAAGGTAGGCAAAGTGTTTGACTGCTGACGCTAAGCAGGTTCATCTCTGTAAGCTGCCCAGATGGGAGGCCGAGTCTGAACGAAGAAGAAGATGAAGATGATGAAGATGATGATGAAGAAGAAGAAGAAGGAAAAGGAGGAGAAGGAGAAGAAAGAAGAGGAAGAGGAGGAGGAGGAAGAAGGAGAAGGAGGAGAAGAAGAATTGGTTTTTATATGCCTATTTTCTCTACTTTTTAAGGAGAATCAAACCCGCTTACAATCTCCTTCCCTTCCTTTCCCTGCAACAGACACCTTGTGAGGTAGGTGAGGCTGAGAGAGTTCGAAGAGAACTGTGACTAGCCCAAGGTCATCCAGCTGGCTTCATGTGGGGAAACCAACCCAGGTGAACTGATCTCTGTCACCTGGAGATCAGTTGTAATGCGGGGGATCTCCAGCCACCACCTGGAAGTTGGCAACCCTAGCTCACAGAAGACGTTAATTCCGTCCCTTCTGAGAATGTACTCTACCCACCTGCATGTAATTTTGCATACCAGAAAATTTGGGGACTCTAATGGCCTAGCAATTGTGTAGAGGGTTGAAGTCTTGGTTTATTTACTTTCTCTCTCAGTTTCTATTTGATTAAATGAGGTTTTTCTGTCAAACTGCATTTGAGCTGGTAACAAATGCATTGTTGGCTTTCTCTTATCCTTTCCTCTTTGTGTGTGTCTGTTACTTCTATTTAATTCAGCAGGATAATTAGAAATGAGCTATCTTGAACTCACTTGTCATCCATCAGTTTGCCAGTGTGTAGGAAAATGTTAAATGCAGCAGAGGATTCTTTCTTGACACCCAAGCTTTGACTGTTTGAAAACAACAGTCTGTTTGCTTTATTTTTTTTGATTACTGGGGGTGGTTCTTCTTCTTGATATGATCGAGAGTTCTCCACTTCTCAATAAGCCTGGCATTTATCCACCTGACATGGGGATTTACCCACCACTAACCCCAATTTTCTGTCCCCGAAGAATTAAAGAAAAGGAGAAAAAAATGGCCTTCAGATAGTGACTGTCTAGGAATTTCTCCTAGTCTCTGTTTTAAAGACCATAGAGATTACATGAAGATGCCTAGAGCAGCACCTTGAAGTGGCATTGCATCACTATGAACTCTGCTCCCTACCATGGCTAGTAGCCACCGGAAGACCTCTCCTCCACAGTTCTGTTGCATCTGCTTTTAAAGCTGTCTATGCCTGTGGCGATCACTACAATTTTGGGAATGTCCACTGCCACAGATATCTCGCCCAGATCTCACATGAGACATGAAAGCTCTGATTCAAAATTTTTAAGAAGACTAAATTTTAAAAAATCTCATGTGGGACAAATGTCCCAAATGGGTAGGGTTGCCAGCCTCCAGATGGGGCCCGGAGATTTCCATCTACAATTGATCTCCAGATGATACAGATCCATTCTTCTGGAGAAAATGGCTCCTTTGGAGGGTGGCCTCTATGGCATTGTACCCTGCTGAGGTCCCTCCCCTCCTCAAACCTTGCACTCCCCAGGCTCCACCCCCCACAAATCTCCAGGTGTTTCCCAACCCAGAGTGGGCAACCCTACAAATGAGGGAGCAGTGACTTACCCACCTCTGACTAAGGCCCTGCCTCTGGAAGATAAACTCACCATCTTCCCCTTAGCTCTCATCTTCCACTTCCTGCCTCTTGATTCAACTATCCCGACACCAACAGTATGATGACGAAGTCTCCAACTTCGACGCAGAGGGAAAGCCCAAGAGCGCCGGCTCCTTCTAATCATATATCTTTAGTTAAAATACAAGTTGGATCCACTTCGCCACGAACCTCTCCAAACAGAGGCGACCTTTGCACAAATCAGGAGCGACCTTTGTCAGTCTGATCATCCGTCACGTCCATCCCTTTCCCCGCTCCTGACAGAAACTTTCCCCAAACCGCGTTTAATATATGTGAGTTTTAAAGAGTCTCATTTTCAACCAGAGCAGCGGGAGACCCAGAGGATTCCAGCCTCTGCTAAGCGCCAACTGCAAATTGCCATAAGGGTAATATATATAGTGTAATATTTATGATTTTGTTGCGTTTTTCTCCCCCATGCTCTTTTCTAAACTCTTTGTGTTTTATGGCGCCTGGCTCTCTGGAAGTACTTTCTTGCCGCAAATCACTGTAGCCAGCTGCCTCGCTAATATTAGCGGATCAATGGGAGAAGAAATGCAAGCTTGCGGTATAAGTGCTATAAATGCAAAAGCCAGCCCTCAGTTATAGCATAACTGTGGGACAGAACCAAGAATGGCACTATGAAGACAGGGGATGACTTGCTTCTCAATAGTTAGAAACAGTAGAGTCAGGGCAAAGACAAAGTCCCCACCGGAGTTTCATAGAGTTGGAAGGGGTCTTATCAGCCATCGAGTCAAACTGCTCTCCTCCGTGAACATGTCCACTCCCCTCTTAAAGCCTTCCAAGTTGGCAGCCCTCACCACATCCTGGGGCAGGGAGTTCCACAATTTAACTATGTGTTGTGTGAAGAAATACTTCCTTTTATCCGTTTTGAATCTCTCACCCTCCAGCTTCAGCAGATGACCCCGCATTCTAATATTATGAGAGAGGGAGAAAAGCTTCTCCCTGTCCACTCTCTCCATACCATGCATAATTTTATATACCTCTTTCATGTCTCCCCTTAACCGCCTTCTTTCCAAGCTAAACAGCCCTAAGCGTTTTAATCGCTCCTCATAGGGTAGTTGCTCTAGTCCCCTGATCATTTTGGTTGCACTTTTCTGCATTAGCTTTAGTCTTGCCCTCTGGAACAGCAGACAACACACCTTTGTCCTTTCTCAAGTGACAGCCTTTCAGGTATTTGATGAGTTGAACTGATAAGAGGGGGAGGAAATGGGCGGATGCTCATGAGTGATTGGCAGGTTCCTAAGGCTATGATTCTACTTGGGCAACAATACCACGGGTTGAATCCAGACTGGTTTTTCCATGAGTGGGTACAAACTGTTCTTTCTTCTCCACCCCAGTGCAGCCCACTGATCTCCATGAAATGCTGCTCTGGTGAGATAGGAGAACCTAAAGGACAACATGACAGTATAGTGTAGTGTAGTATAGCCCATCTCATCAGATCTCAGAAGCTAAGCAGGGACAGTAGTTGAAAGGGAGTCCACCAAGGAAGACATCACAAAGGAAGGCAATGGCAAACCACCTCTGCTTAATCACTTGCCTTGAAACCGCTAACGTACATGTATTAATGTATTTAGATATTTATACGTCTTCTCCACATTCAGGGACAGCTGGAGCCATTCCAGAGTGCTGGTCCAGTCCAAGGGTATGAAGCCATTTAGGAAATGTTGCTCTTGAGATTCCTTTCAGTATTCACTAGGGCTGTTGGAAAAAAAAATTCGGTAAAATTTGGATTCGGCAAAATTTGGCCCATTTTGATTTGGGAAATGCCGAAGTTCGAACTCCCCCGATTCGGATCCGTGGAATTCGGCACTAAGTTTAGAGTTCGGGGAAAAATTCGGCCTAATAAAGCCATTAAAACCACATTTGAGCCTTTCCGCGGCTCCGGGGGGCATGTTTGGAGGTAGAGGTCCCAAACTTTCCGTGCAGCTTGAGGGGACCCTTCTTGCAAGAACCCCCAAGTTTTGTAAAGATTGGGTCAGGGGCTTCCGAGTTATGGGGCCCGGAAGGGGTCCCCCCATCTGCCCATTGGAATAAAGCCATTAAAAGGGATGTACTAAAACGAATGACAAGTCAGCACATTGGAAGCAATGGGAGAGGGTGCCCAGCCCATTGAAGATAATGGGAGATGGGAATGTCGGTTGACTTGCATTGACTCCACTGAAATACATTACAGGGGGTGTACTAAAACGAATGACAGGCTAGCCCATTCAAAACAGCAGGAGCTGCTGCACAGCCCATTGAAAACAATAGGAACCAGCTGGGGTAATGGTACGGCCCAACTGCCGAGGCAACCAGACCCTGGGCCGGGGTAATGGTATGGCCCAACTGCCGAGGCAACCAGACCCCCGGGCCGGGGTAATGGTATGGCCCAATGCAAATGTGTTTTTAAAGGCTGTATTCCAATGGGCAGGTGGGCGGGGGGACCCCTTCCAGGCCCCATAATTCAGCACCCCCTGACCCAATCTTCACAAAACCTGGGGGTTCTTGCAAGAAGGGTCCCCTCAAGCTACACTGAAAGTTTGGGACCTCTACCTCCAAACATGCCCCCCCAGAGCCGCGGAAAGGCGTGAATGTGCACAAGCACCCCCCCTCCCACGGGGATCTCTCGCACACACAAACAGACACTCTCTCTTTCTTGCCCCGGGCCGCGCAGCAGCTGGGTTCACGCACTCAACTGCGACTGATTGGCCAGAAGAAGACCCGGCTTGGTCACCATTGTCCACGGGAGAATGCTGCTAGTTGCTTACTAACTGACGGTTATGCTACTGATTTGGAGCCCCCGAATTTGCCAAATTTATTCAGCGATCGCCCCGAACTTGCCGAATTCAGCTCGTCGTTTTCCTGTCTTTTTTTGAATTTGGTTCCATCTGAACTGAAAACCACCGAATCGGGGGAAATTCGGCTGTTTTTTGGTTCAGGATGAACTGAATCGACAGCCCCAGTATTCACAGCATAACATACAGGGAATTTATGGAGGGAAAAAAAAAAAGAAATCCCACTTTCATTGGCTGCTTTTGCAGTTTATTTCCGGCAGCCAAACACCAGCTGTGAGGTGCCTGATTCATGTTAACTCCTAATTGAAAATGAAATGGTTATTCGCTTTAAATGCCACTTCTTCATATAAAAATGCTCCGAGCAGAGCCGCAAGTAAACCCATTAATGGCTTCAATTGTACTCAGCCCTTTGAAGAGCGGTGTGTGTGTGTGTGTGGGGGGCTTCTCCCTGGAATAGTCTTTTAATTCTACCCCTCCCAAATCTCCTTGCGCCATTGACGTGTCATGCAGTCATTTCCTAATTTTTTTTAACAACATTGCTTCCCAGAGTAAGAGTTCTTCTAGACCAGGGGTGCCAAACATATGGCCCATGGGCTGGATCTGGCCCTTTGAGAGCTCTTACCCGGCCCGTGAACCAGACGGGGCAGCCACCCCCCCTTGATCTGAGCTAATGAAGCATGGCTCAGCGCCCACCAAGTGACATTTATGGCATATCCGGCCCTCATAACAAATGAGTTCAACATCTCTGTTCTAGACCTTTTCTTTCTCAGATTGGTGTTTTTTATCAATTGCAAAGAATACTGTACACACAAGATGGGAGAGTACAAACCAACACCTGTAAATGGAGAGTTGGGTAATGTACATGGGACATAATCCTGCCTGGGATGGAGTGCTCTGGTTCCACCCCTACCTGCAAACTGGGAAAAGGTCAATTCAAGTCAAGCTGAACCTGGAAAAGTGCTGAATAGGACAACCACAATGGTTAAAGGATTGGAGAACCTCTGGGTTTTTTCAGTTTAGAAAGAAAAGGCCAACAGGAGACATCACAGAGGTCAATAAAATTATGCCCAGTGTGGAAAAAATTAAGATTTTAAGATCAATGCATTTCCTGGCATGCACTTGCTTCTTTTCCAAAGCAAAGAGCCAATCCTGGCTTTCCTCCACCTCATTTTTCCTCCACCTCATTTTTCCTCCACCTCCATCCAGAAAGTATTCTGGACTAGCCATGATTATCAAGAACCAGCATTTGAAGGCTCACTTGGCCATTTTTTCTTTCACCCCCCCCCCCCCCCATGTGTCTTTGTCTTCCAGGGTTTGGTATTGGCTTGCTGCATTGGTTTTGCTTTGAGTCTATCCTTTTCAATTGGTTTTGTTGGCCTTGCAAAATTGCATTCTTTGCACAAGCTGGTTTCTGTTGGTTTTTTGGGAGGATTCTCAGGTTCAGTATTGCCTTTGATTACAGATTGTATGCTGCACAGATTCTCTGATTTTACATTTGTTAGGCTTGTTACTGTGTTCCTATTTGGGTTTGCTGGACAATTGTCTGGATTGACATTGGGTTGGATTCTCGGATTGTACATTTGTTGTGTCAGGCTTGCCACATTGTCTTACAGTTCTGCCAGGGTTCCCTGGTTCTGTATTGGTTATTCAGGTTTCTTGGGTCTGTCTGCTTTGAGAGGCTTTTAGCCAGGGGTTGCTTTACTTGCTTTTGTGTTTGTGGCTAGACTTTGCCCTGGAGGAAGCATGGAATTCCCTCCCCTTCATAGAAAGCAATGGAGGATGGCTCCCCCAGCCATCCTTGTTCAGGGACTCATAGAATTGGACCTCTTGGTGCAACTTGGTTGAAACTGGGGGGTTATTTTTAGGACAGGCAACAGCATCTCTGCTGCAATTTTGGTACAATTTGGTAAACAACAACAACAAAACAGCCCCTCCAGCTCTCCAGAAATATTCCCCATAGGGAATAATGGAGCTAAATAATATTGGAAACCCCCCACCCCAAAAAAAACAAACCCAGATCCAAATACAAAACAGGTATTTGGAACCTGGAAAAACCAACATTTTTCCACTCCCTGAAAACTGCACATCCCTAATTGGCTTGAAAAATTCTCTTGGGCATTTAGATGATTAGAAATGTCCCAGTCTCTTAGAGTAACAGCCCATTCCTGAGCTGCGCCAGCAGTCTGACCCAAAGGCCTTTGGAAGCCGACGAAGGCCTCCGCTGGCGCAAGTGCCCACAACACCAGCGCCCGAAAGACACACGCGGCATTAGTGTCCCCAGCGCCGGCGTGCAGGCCCCAGCACCATGCAGGCCCGGACACCGGTCCCTAGCTGCCGCGGCAGTGTGGGCCCAGACACCGCCAGAGCTTCCCGCCAGCATCCAGACGCAGGCACAGGCCGCAGCTGCTACCCGAGAGGCGTTCCGATGCCCCGGGAGGCATTCCTGGGGCGTAACAGCGGTGCCCGGGGGCGGGGCCAATGTTGGTTGGCCTCCTGAGCCATTTTGGCTCAGGAACGCCCCCCTTTTTTGCTGAGATACGCCACCTTTTAGGTGGTGTATCTCTTGTGCAACCCTATGAGGGTTGTATGGTTTTTTTGCGCCACTGCGTTGCCTCCTAAACCCGGCGCAGGCATTCCTCTCAGGAATGCGCTGTAAGTGGGGCATTTCGGAATGGAGACTGTTAACCAAAGTGCAAAAACATGTATCATCTTTCCCAGCAAAATTACAGTGCAAACTCATGTAAAAGAGTTCCTTTGGAAGAAAAAAAGGCTCCCATTTCTAACAAGCATCGTTTGGTATGCATGTCCAGCTCACTGTAACCCTTGTTTCTTCCTTTGTGGTACACTAGAGAACATGGGGCCCAATTCACGCTGGATAATTCAACATTTGTTAATGGAGTGATGGCACAACGGTGTTCCCTTAACTGAACACAACTGCCGTTGATGCCGGAGGGATCAAGAAGAACCTGGGTCATTTATTACACATGTTCTCCACAGTCTAGACCATTATAGCTGGACTTTAAAGAATGTATGCTTGTGTTAGTCATAGAAATTCCCACTTCAAATGCAACCCAGGAGGTGAGTGAGCAAAGGAAGCAATTATTGTGGACTCTGCCTAAAATGGGGTTTGGTTTGGCTGATTGCATATTTCTTTTAAAGAAATGACCTGGAAGACCACAATGCATGGCTGGGAGGGACTGTTTCTCACTTCTGTTTCCACCTCTCCTGAGTAATCACCCTTCACCGGGCTATTTTATTTAGTGGGTAAATGGGCCTGTTGCCAAAGGCTCATCCCCATCAAGAGGGCCCTCTGATCTGGTGCTTGTAGAGCCATGGTTTAAATTGAATATCTGCCACCATTTGGCTGGTTTTCCCTTTAATGGGTTTTTCATTTAATGCCTACTGCTAGGACCTGATAGGATTCTACTGCCAGCCCCCCTCTTTCCCAGACTTAGAATCACAGAATCATAGAGTTGGAAGGGGCTATACAGGCCATCTAGTCCAACCCCCTGCTCAATGCAGGATCAGTCTAGAGCATCCCTGACAAGTGTTTGTCCAGCCTCTGCTTAAAGATTGCCAGTGAGGGGAAGCTCACCACCTCCCTAGGTAGCTGATTCCACTGTTGAACAACTCTTACCATAAAACATTTTTCCTAATATCCAGCCGGTACCTTTCTGCCCTCAGTTTAAACCAGGGATGGGGAACCCCTCTTGTCACCTGTCAGCTGTTGAGTGGCGAGAGGGGTTTTTAAAGTATGCCATGGCGTTCCTGCATGCCGCGGCACATGCACATGCATTTGGCAGCGCATGCAACACCGCACAACTGGGCTTCAACCTTCCCGCCTTCCCCCCCCCCCGCCAGAGTCCACAAAAGGCCTTCCAAAGCCTCCACCTAATCAACTCCCGTGCGCATGCTCCGCTGCCGGGAGCGGCTGGCTTCTTCTTCTTCCCTCCTTCCTCTCACCGCTCAACAGCTGACAGGTGGTGAGAGGTTGCCAACCTCCAGGTAGTAGCTGGAGATCTCCTGCTATTACAAGTGATCTCCAGCCGATAGAAATCAGTTCACCTGGAGAAATTGGCCGCTTTGGCAATTGGACTCTATGGCATTGAAGTCCCTCTCCTCTCCAAACCCTGCCCTCCTCAGGCTCTACCCCCAAAACATCCTACCGGTGTTGAAGAGGGACCTATCAACCCTAGTCTGTTGTGGGGAGGAGAAGGGAAGGTGATTGATTGTAAGCTGCTTTGAGACTCCTTTGAGAGCCAGTGTGGTGTTGAGAACCAGCGTGGTGTAGTGGTTAAGAGCAGTGGTTTGGAGTGGTGGATTCTGATCTGGAGAACCAGGTTTGATTCCCCACTCTTCCACATGAGCGGCGGAGGCTAAACTGGTGAACTGGATTGGTTTCCCCACTCCTACACACGAAGCCAGCTGGGTGACCTTGGGTAAGTTACAGTTCTCTTAGAGCTTTCTCAGCCTCACCTACCTCACAAGGTGTCTGTTGTGGGGAGGGGAAGGGAAGGTGATTGTAAGCCAGTTTGAGTCTCCCTTAAGTGGTAGAGAAAGTCGGCATATAAAAACCAACTCTTATTCTTCCTCCTTAAAGGTAGAGAAAAAAGCAGGGTATAAAAACCAACTCCTCGTCTTCTTATTCTGATCATTGGCCTCCTGAAGCTGTCATTTTACACAGATACCTGTGCGGCTGAGGTGTCATTTCACTAGGAGCCCACCCTCGGTTCACCCTCGAGAAACACCAGGAAGGACTCGCTGCCTGCTGCCCTAACACTGTAATTAAAACAAAGGAAAAGAGAGTCATAAAGTTGATCTATATGAAACACAAAGGAGCATCTGTTTGGTCTTTAACCAATGAACTTCCAGAAACAGAAGCGGTGTAATTAAGCACATAAATCAGTTGACTCAAGTTACAGAAAAGCCAAGGTGTGATGAAGGTCAAACGGCTTTTCTCCCCCGTCGGTTCGTGTGTGGCAAAACCGGGAGAGCAGCTGCAGATTTTATTAATTTACTTTGTGAGGACGTTCGTTAATAATTGAATATTTTTTTTCTCCCCCTTCTCCTGACCTCACAAACATTTCATGGCGTGTGTGTGTGTGTGCATGGTTGTTTGAATCATACATTCACTTCACCCCATCTTAGTGGCCCTGAGGGAATGCCAGGCCGAAGCCGCAATAACAATAAAAGACACTCCTGGCAGAGGTCTCCTTTTTGTGTCGCTCTTAGAGGTACAAGAATAATTTCAGAAGCTCAAACTAGGAAACAGAAGCAACCATTTGGCTTCCCAAGCCAGCTGCCAAGTATGGCGTAGTGATTAAGAGCGGTGGACTCTGATCTGGAGAACTGGGTTCAATTCCCCACTCCTCCACATGAGTGGTGGACTCTAATCTGGTGAACCGGGTTGGTTTCCCCACTCCTACGCATGAAGCCAGATGGGGGACCTTGGGCCAGTCACAATTCTCTTCAAGCTCTCTCAGCCTCACCTACCTCCTAAGGTGCCTGTTGTGGGGAGAGGAAGAAGATTATAAGCCGGTTTGATTCTCCTTTAAAAGGTAGAGAAAATTGCAATATAAAAACCAACTATTTCTCTTCTAGGCCTGGGGGCGGGGGGGGGGGATAACTAGCCCAGGGTCACCTAGTGAGCTACATGGCTGATTGGGGATTTGGAGCTGCCCAGATCACACATGAAGCTGCTTTATACTGAATCAGACCCTGAATCAGTATTGACTACTCAGACTGGCAGCAGCTCTCCAGGGTGTCAGGATGATGCCTTTCACATCATCTATTGCCAGATTCTTTAATTGGAGATGCCAAGGATTAAACCAGGGACCTTCTGCATGCAGAGCAAATGCACTGCTACTGAGCCATGGCTCCTCCACAGATTCTAGTCCAATACGGTAACCATTACACCACTGGCTCCCCCTTCTCTTTGTGCAACTCCCAGAAAGACAAAGGCCACAGACGCGGTTAGAGGGGTGGTCTTGGCTGTGACATTCTTAATGACCAGGCCTGTTGGGTGGGGAAGGTTAATTACTAATTTAAATGCCTCTTCAAGTCATAAGCCGCTCAGGACTTAATTCTTGTTTGTCCCTCCCCCTGCAGCTAATAGGGGGAAAAAATCAAGAGGATTAATAAGAAAACACAAACACAATAGAACCCTGTGCTGCCAAATCAATTGTTCTTAATCCCACATCTCCAGCCACCAGGGCGGTTCTAATGGGAAGAGTATTTGGAGACTTCTATATTCAGCTTATCCCAATTGCAACAGTAAGCAGATTACAGAGGGAAGGCATGCCTTGAAGGGTTCCATAGAGGTTTGCATGGAAATAAGGGGGGGGACCCCTAAAATAACAGTTCATACTAACCATGCTTTTATCAGATGAAACAGGCTTGTAGGCACACCATGACGTCATTTCTTTCCGTTTGTTTAAACTCCCCCCCCCCGCAACTTATGGTATGACCCCCAAATCGCAAATAATGGAAACAAATGCAGTGGAATTGGCATGGAAACAAGAATGGAGCGATAAAACACACATGCACGCGCACCTCAAGCCACCTTTTTTCAAGCTGCTAAAATCCATGGGCTTAGAAAGGAGTAACTCTGCTTAGGACTGCACTGGAAAAAAAGACTTTGGTAGGCATGGATGTTCCAGACAGAAGGGACTTCATCTTCCAGAGAAAAATAAACAGTGAGGGGAATGCATAGCTTTCCTGGGAGGCCTGATGTGCAAAGAAGAAGACAAAGAAGAAGCGTTGGCTTTTATACCAGGCTTTTCTCCAGTGAAAGGATTCTCAAAGCAGCTTACAATTGCCTTCCCTTCCCCTCCCCACAACAGGCACCTTGTGAGGCAGGTGGAGCTGAGAGAGTTCTGAGAGAACTGTGACTTGCCCAAGGTCACCCAGCAGGCTTCATTGGGAGGAGTGGGGAATCAAACCCGGTTCTCCAGATTACAGTCCTCTGCACTTAGCCACTACGCCACGTTGGCTCTTGGTAGGAGCCATTCACCCGTACTCAGGGGCATTGAAACTTTTGAAAGTCTCTAAAAGATGGCAGGCGAAACAGGAATTCCTCTCTTGATGTAAGAGTGCAGAGAAGAACATCTAGGAGAAGCACACCGCTAGCTTGGGGTCATCTGTTCTGACTAGCAGAGCTTCCAGGGTCATGGGCAGAGAAAGGTCTTTCCTGACTCCTACATATCGAAGAACCCTGACCTGGATGGTCCAGGCTAACCTGATCTCATTAGAACTTCTGCATGCCAAGCAGATGCTCTGCCATAGTCCCTCCCAACCTCCTGAAGTTGGCTTACCCTCAAACAACATAGGATTTTAAAGCAAAGATGCCACTGAAATGCATTATCACCTGGTTCCAAATACGAATTTCCATTGTGTCCCAACGGGCTATGTAGCAAATCAAGGACCCTTTCCCCTCAGAGATTCTCCTTGTTGGAACGGTGAACGTCGTGGCTGGTCCTATTCCCACAGAATGCTAGATGAGATGCAGCTCTCGAGGCATTTTCAGAGGCAGCCCCGCAGTGAGATCAACTGCCCTGCAGCTTTTTTCTAACATAGGGCTGGATCCTAAATCGAATTTATGAATTCTGACTCTTTATTACTCATGTTCCTTGATTCATCACAATGTTAACGAAATTAACACAATGGTGTTTGGTTTTTTTTTCTGTTGCCATCCACCTCTCTCCGTATTGTTAGTCACTCAACGTGACTCCCACATAAATGCCTGCTGAAAAGTATCTGTGTGACAGACGTATTTGGAAGGATCCCAGTGGGTAACTGTCTCAGATGAGCCCACCTTGCAGGGATGTTGTGAGGAGTGTCTGATCCTGCATTGAGCAGGGGATTGGACTAGATGGCCCCTACCTGTATGGCCCCTACCAACTCCATGATTCTATGAGTGGTGGCGGCAAATCTCCATGTATGTCATCCTGGGCCACTCGGTGAATGAATGGGGGTCCAGATAAGAATGGAAGGGGTTTTCCGAGAGTTACCAAACATTTTCCAGGGGATGATTCATTCTGCAAAGCAGTAAAACCATCCTGGGTTGCCCCAGTGGCTTCGTCCCTCTTTTGTAACACTGGAAAGAGGATTGCTCATTAGTTATCATATTGAAAAACTGTACCTGAGAATTATGGATTGTTTTACTAGTACTAAAATTTACTCTCCTGGGAGCCAAGGATAAAACTCGGAAGGGCCGTCACTTTTGTTATTGACCAGTTTATGGGAGAAAGGGGGGATGTAAATGCCAATCCATAAATTGCAGGCGCTCTCCTGCCACCAAGGACTTAATTACTTTGACAGCCCTCATCCTTTATCTAGGCTTTATTATAGCTGAGGTTTTCAAAATCTGGAGGGAGTTTGGTGGCGACTTTCTTTCATGTCAGGCACAAGAGACTTCAGTGACGTGAGCCAGGACAGCTTAAGCCCCAAGCCACAGAATTTCTTTAAAATTCAAAGACGCTCTGGAGAACTTAGCCAAACTGAGCTGAGTGGCCTCGCTTGACCCTGTTGCAAACATCTGTGATTTCCCCTTCCAATGTAAGTACCGCATCTTTGTAACTGCTGCTGTAACGTATGCCAGCAGTTGTCCCCTCTTGGGATGCTCGGGTACCCACCAGTTGGGTCCATGTCATGCTCATCTGTCATGAGCCGAGAACCGATGATTCAGCAAGCAGTTTGGGTTGCTCGTGGGCAGCTTGAGCATGTCCAGCTCAGCTCACAAGCAAGCGTGGCTGTCAAAAACAGGATGTTCACATGTCAGACATGTTTGCTGACAACAAGTCCTCAGAATCCCTAGTCTCCACAGCCCTGGATTATACCGCTTTCTTGACTTATTACAGTGTTGTTGTTGTTCTGAGAGCAATCTGATTTGTGGGCAGCAGTGTCTTGCTCTTATGGCAGTCTTTGGCCCCCATGCCTCCATGGCACCCCTTAATGGGAGGAGGGGTCCGACTGCTTACACCCCCCACACTCATCTGCCACTACCTCCAATTTGAAAAGGTACATTATTAAAAGAAAAGAAAAATGGTTTGGTTTTTTAAATGAGACTTATCACTAGTGTTTCTGTGTACCTTCTGTATCTGGCCCTGAACTCAGCAATTTTTAAAATTAGATTTCCCTGATTGTGCAGGTGCAAAAAAGCAGGTAATATAACCTTGCCAGTATCAGCCAGTTACAGGATATGCCTGACTTACACAAGCTCAAAGAGGGGATGGACTACAAAGCAATACAGGTCAGTTCACTTTAATTTCCCCATTGTGATAAAGGGGAATACAGGCCTCGGTTGTCAGTGGAAAAAAATTAGTTCACAGTAGGGTTGTGCAAAAAGAAAAAAAAGAATTCAATGAATTTTGGGTTGCTTGGGCCTAAATTTTTTCGGTAAACCTGAAATAAGCTGAATATCCATACCAATAAATGGGTATTTGGCTTTATTTCCTGATTTACTGAAAAAAATTGGGTCCATTATACTCTATGGGGATTTTTTTAAAGCTCCTGTGGGGGTATTTTTGGAGGTAGAGTCACCAAATTTGCAGCATAGCCTCAAGGGACTCTCCTTAGATAGACACTGAAGTTTGGTGAACTTTGGGACAAGGGGTCCAATTTTATGGGCCTGCAAAGGGGTCACCCTCATCCTCCAGGCATTTGTGACCCGAGCTGTCAATAGGTTTTCAGGTTCAGAAGGTCTGTGTTGCCAAGGTCTGGCAGAAAGAGCCGATTGGCAGGCTGATGTCTCAAAGTCTGGGGGCTCCGTTCGTATCTGGGGTGCATAACATGATGTCCATGCAAATTAGCTTTCAAACTGAGGGAAACAGCTTAAATGCAAGAGAGATCAGGCATGGAAAACATTTCTTTTGGAGGCAAATGACTTCCTGTGAACTGTCCTTTATTATAGTCATTAAAAAATCTGATTTGAA
Organism: Euleptes europaea; assembly: GCF_029931775.1. Lineage (NCBI taxonomy): Eukaryota > Metazoa > Chordata > Lepidosauria > Squamata > Sphaerodactylidae > Euleptes > Euleptes europaea. The sequence continues at coordinate 12,937,665 of NC_079330.1, read as the reverse complement.
GAGATGGTCATGGTGCGGGGAAACGAAGCCACTATTTGGGGCGACCTTCAGTTTGAGAGCAGGTTTTCATTGGGAGTGAGGTGATATCGGAGCCAGCTGAAGTCATGACCTAGGCAGCTCTTGTAAAGGAGATTGCTCATCCACACAGGTGAGGATTCTTCTTCAGAACAAAGCCTGCTCAGCAGCTGTTGAAGCTAGCACTTTGTAGTTAGAGGGTATATCCCTCTGGATGGGTAAGCTCCGTCTTTTAAAATGACCCTTCCAGACTAAGGATGACAGGTAGTTTGGTCTGACCAAGTTGGCTCCTATTACAAAACCTGTACCTCAGAAGGCCCCCAACAAGATAGAAAAATGGGAGAAAGCACAGGGCTGTGCATCTGAGAAAAAGTAAATAGCCAACACCCGAAAAAGCCGAATATGTATTCAGCTTTTCAGGAATCGCCTATTCGGCTTCTGATCCCCAGGTTTTGGTATTAGGCTGAAACAAAACCCGAATATTATCAAAACGGCTAATTTCAGGTTTATTTTCAGTTCGAGTTTCTCAATATGCAAAGCCTTAGTTCACAGGCACAAGCAAAAGCAGTTGCAAGCTGCAATCATTTGGCTCTGGAGAGCAAGTGGCTACCGGGCATGTGCGAAGCTTCTTGAGAGGAACTCGAACAACTGCCATCAAGGCAATCTGATCAGGAACTCATGCCGCTAGGCATCAAGGGTGTCGGGCAAGGGAAGTGCACTTAGTGATCACATTCATGCGGAAGCTCGCAGCCAGCCTGGTCCTCTTGCGTGAGTAAGTTGTCAGAGGTTCGATGGAACACAATTCCCTTCCACCCCCCGTTAGGCATCGAGGGAAACAGCTCATTTTCAATTCTTTTCCATTCCGCACGGCTCATTGTCATTGGGATCCATTTGCCTCCTTTCCCTCCCTGCTGCCAATGCTTCTTTTGTTTCCTTCGCACATTTGCTACGCCATTTATACTCGATGCAAAAAATAACATTGGAAATGTGTTCATTTTAACAGCCAGAATTCAGTGCTAGGGAAATGATATGGGTGTGAAAATTAAGACTCACAGGTTTGTCTCCCGCAAGAAAGAAAAGAAATCAGAATTGGGAGATGGGAATCAAACCAGCTGTCTTTTGAAAGTTTCCCTGCACTTCAGCGCCTTGAGATGTTCATCGCCGTCTCATTTATTTCCTCTCCAAAATATGTCGACTAGGCCAGCATTCTGCTGTAGTCTGAGTGTCGTAGCAGCACCTGGAAAGCCTGTGTTCAAATCCCCACCCTGCTTGCTTCCAGTTACTCTTTGTCAACCTAAGCTACCTTGGAGGGTTGTTTTGAGGAACAAAATTGATCGCAACAAGTCCTCAGAGTGAACAGACTAAGGCGGTGCTGACAGTATCTAAGGGAGAGGTGTGAGGCAACAACCTCTCAGCCAGTGTGGTGTAGTGGTTAAGAGCGGCGGACTCCAATCTGGTGAACTGGGTTCGATTCCCTGCTCTTCCACATGAAGCCTGCTGGGTGACCTTGGGCTAGTCACAGTTTTCTCAGAAGTCTTTCGGCTCCACCTACCACACAAGGTGCCTGTTGTGGTGGTGGGGAGGCAATTGTAAGCCGCTTTGAGACTCCTTATGGTAAAGAAAAAGATGGGTATAAAAACTAACTCTTCTTCTTCTCCATTTGCAAGGACTGGTGAAGAGTAAAATGCATGTTCCTCTGAAAAGCTTTGGGTTGGGCAACTGGTAGGCTTCTTGCCTATATAATATTGCCAGCTTTGGCTTGGGAAGTTCCTGGAATTTGGAGGTGGAGTGTATGGATTGCATGGTTCTGGAAGTGGAGGGAACTCGGCAGGGTTCATCCAGCGTTCGCCATCCAATGGAGCCATTTCCTCCAGGGAAACTGATCTCTCTAGTCTGGAGATCAGTTGTAATTCAAGGAGGCCCCACTTAGAGGTTGGCAACCCGACTCCTTCTGGCAGCCTTATCTGTGGACTCAGAAATATTACATGGTGTGGTCTTCTGCGCAGGTAGGGTTGCCACCCGTCAGGTGGCACCTGGAGATCTCCTGCTATTACAAATTGACCTCCAGACTACAGAGATTAAACTCCCTGGACAAAATGGTGGCTTTGAAGGGTGGATTCTATGGCACTGTACCCCGCTGAGGTCCTTCCCCTCCCCAAACCCCACCATCCTCAGGCTTCACCCCCAAAATATCCCGGTATTTCCTAAACCAGAGCTGGCAACCCTATGCACAGGCCTGGAGTGGATTACAGAAGCCATTCAGATTTTGAAATCCTTTCCAAAGTTTGGGTGCTGTGGATTGCAACCACAGTGCTGTCCTCCAAAACATTTAGCATGGAATCAGGTGTTTCCACCCAACACCAGCCACCTTTGTTTTGTTTTTAATATTCTGGGGCATAATTGCTATAAATTTGAGATTTCCAAATATAACTTCCGTTTCTCTCCAGGCAAATGGCTTCTCAAAGGTATCCCCTGCTTCATTGAAATCCATATTTTGTTGCTCGCGCTCCCACAGAGCCCTTCGCCCCGACGACATTTTCTTGAATGATCCCTTCAACAACTTATTAAACACGGCGCTTCTCCTTTTGAAAAATCAGTAAAAGGCTTTGAACATTGATTTTTACCTTAAGGCAAGCATGTTACATTGGGGAAATGACTGTGTGCAGGGGGAAAAGGTTTTGATCTGTTTTCCTTTCCATTTTTTAAAAACAAGCCTCTGAAGTCACAAAGGCTGACATCTCGCTCATTAGATGTTTTTTTTTTCTCTTCCTCTCGAATACATTTGTTTAGAAGGACAGAGAAGGCGCACAAGGCACACCTGCAACCCAATTTCTTTGCTTGAAGAACTGGACCGTCTCAGCTGTTTGTCCCCTTTTGCATCTCGTCGCTGGCAACCTTTGATGCTTATCACTACTTGGGCATCGAGAAGGATAGACCTCCATCCTTTTTTAGCTGGAAAATTGAAATGGGCAGGTGGTAACTAGTTTCTACAACACCTACCTGGCACCATCTCTCTTCCTTCCTTGAATCTCATCAGATGCTGTTACTACAACCCACACACTGGCATCAACAGATATTGCTGTTTTGCTGCTAGGGGAGGACCCAAGTAGGAGGACTATAGTGGAAGAACTCCTAGCTAGGTCCCCAGGTGCTGCTACCACTTAACAGGTCCGTCAGGGGGGGGGATTAAGAGGGCTTGCTGGGGTCATGCCAATGCACAACATCACTTCCAGCAAAAAACAACAACAACCCGAAAGTGACAGCATCATGCTGGGGTGATGGTCTAGGATTCACATAAAACTCTATGGTAAACCATAGAGTTTTGAATGAATCCTAGAACATCACCTGATGTGATAACATCATTTCTGCTTCCTCACTGGAAGTGACATTGTGCATCAGCAGACTCTGGGAAGTTTAGGCCGACCCCCAAACTCTCCAGACCTGCTGGCGACCTTACTTATTGGGCTATTGCAAACATGACAATGGAATTAAGGCAAGCTAGAGTTGCCAACTCTGGTTTAGGAAATTCCTCGAGATTTGGGGGTGGGGCCTGGGGAGGAGGGTTTGTGGAGGGGACAGACCTCAGCAAGATATAATTCCATAGAATCAAATCCTCCAAAGCAGAATGTAGATAGTTGTAGTTCTGCCTAAGGTCACAGAATCAGGGTCAGCCCTGGTTAGTACTTGGATTGGAGCCCACCAAGAGGTCCAGGGTTGCTATGTGGACAATGGCAAGTCACCTCTGTTCATCCCTTGCCTTGAAAACCCTACAGGGTCACCATGAGATGGCTGCAACTTGACCGCACTTGCCAAGCCTTGATGGATCACCACCAAATTTTATTCTAGAACTAATGATGGTCATTCATCTTTGAGCAAATCCGTTGACTACCATTTCCCTATCACTGTAAGGGAACATCTCTACATTATAAATTCTATCATTATATAGGGTTGCCATGTGCCTGTGGCAAAACATTCACCAGTGCTTCCTGTCCCTTGCTAGCAGTCAATACACAATGGGGAAGAAAATGCAATGTCTCTTCCAGCTAGGATGTTCCCAATCTCTATGGTTTTTATCATAGAGTTCGGGAGAAATCCTAGAGCATGCTGCTGTTGGGCCAGGTCTGGCAATCCTGCATTATACACAAGAGGTCTGTGGTCCTGCGAGATGGAGAGAGCAGAAAACAAGACATAGGATGAAGATGTCTCCCAACTGGAATGGAATCTAGACTTTCCCTTTATGAACTCAGACACTACCACACCACACCTTCCAGAATGACAAGTGATCTCCAGACTACAGAGATCAGTTCCCCTGGAGAAAATGGCTGCTTCGAAGGATAGACTAACATCATCGTATCCCTACCTATCTACTTATCTATCTACTTATCTACCTATCTACTTGTCTGTCTGTCTGTCTGTCTGTCTGTCTATCTATCTAGTACTGCTCATACAGCTATAGCCTTGAGCAGAAAATCATATCCTACAGAGTAACTTCCCCTCCCCAATCTTCACCCTTCCCAGCCTCCGCCTCAAATCTCCAGGAATTTCCCAGTCAGGAGCTGACAACTCTAAGTCCCTTGTGCCACCCAAAGGAGCCTATCTCCACAAATCAACAGCAGCATTTGGCTGCTCAAGATCTAGCAGAGATTCACGCGGCCTTTTGGCAAGAAGAAATTTGTCATGCTATCTCCTCCCCCATCAGCAAGGAGAAGACAGACAGAGCGCCGATAACAAAAAAGGAGGCAGTCTGAAATCGGCAAGTTCCCACATGGCTAATGCCAGCAGGGAAAACACAAGTGGGTGGACAGACGCCCCCCCATGAAAAAAGCGTCAAAGCATTAATTAGTTTTCTCTCCCCGTACACACTCAAAACGGAGGCACGAGAACAAAAATTGGCAGGATCGAGAACTCCCGCTCAAAGCCTGTCTGAGCATAGCTCTGAATTAATAGTGGGAATTTTGTGACAGTAAGAGATTAGATGACATACCTAAAACACTGAAGAAGGGGGGGGGAGGGCTATCAGGGTGCTCGTTGTTATCAACCACGTATCTGCTGCCAAAAGGTGATGCGTAACTACCTCTCTGTGTTTGCAAGTCCCAGATCAGTTGTGAATGTTTATAATGAGTCTGTATGGTACTCCTTTGTGGGTTTGTGGTTAATAGGAAGATAAGGGCTCCTAACAGATACAAGCTTTCCCCTTTGCTTGCAGCTATTTAATTACTTGTTGGTAGAATGGATTTGCAGATACTGAACAAAGCGTGGGGGGGGGTAGGGAGGATTGGAAGAAATGTACTCTAGGTTTTTTTTGGGGGGTGTTCTTATTTTTCACTCGAACTTTATCTGATTCGTGCAGCTCAGAATCCACACATTGCACAAACAAGAAAAAAGGCCAGACATGGTGGGATGGGGTTATTTAGTGCTGACGTAAATGCGTTTGCTTCTCCAGTGTCAATCATTATAGGCAGATGAGTGGCGTCAACGTTTTTCAAATGTTTTTCTTGAGGACTGCTAGAGTTGCCGGTCCTTGGATTCTGGCCTGCAGAGGATAAATCTGCAAGGATATATGGATGGGGAGGGGTGAATTCCTCTTGGGCATGATCCAACGGACATTCGTCACTGTGACATTCCCTTGATTGCATTGGAACATGTGCTTATAACGGTATGCCAGATTTCCCAGCCTGAAACAGTCCAGGAGAAGGGGCATTCCATTAGATCTGTTGTGGAAACCCTTGTATATCAAGGGATCCCTAAGGGGCACACGAGATGGGTGGAAGAAGAATGATGTGGCCAGAAGAGAAGGTGACCTAAATCTCATAACACTGAGAACAGGCCAGTGAGCATCTTGGCCAGGCGTATCAGGAAAAAGGTGATAAGGAAACTAAAAACACGAACACATGAAGCTGCCCTAAACTGAAACAGACCAATGGTCCATAAAGTTCAGTATTGTCTACTCAGACTGGCAGCAGCTCTCCAGTGGAGGTCTTTTACATTATCTTGATCTTGAGCCAGTGTGGTGTAATGGTTAAAAGCAGTGGTTTGGAGCGGTGGACTCTAATCTGGAGAACCAGGTTTGATTCCCTACTCCTCCACATGAGCGGCCGATGCTAATCTGGTGAACCGGGTTTGTTTCCCCACACCTCCACATTAAGCCAGCTGGGTGACCTTGGGCTAGTCACACTCTCTCAGTCCCACCTACCTCACAGGGTGTCTGTTGTGGGGAGGGGAAGGGAAGGTGGTTGTAAGCTGGTTTGAGTCTTCCTTAAGTGGTAGAGAAAGTCGGCATATAAAAACCAATGCTGCTGTTTCTTCCTTTTCACAGGAGATGCTGGGGATTGAACCTGGGACCTTCTACAGGCCAAGCAGATGCTCAACCACTGAGCCATGGCCTCTGCCCTTGTCCAAATAACCTTGGTAAGTCAACAGCTTTTGTGCTGAAGCTTAATCACAGCATCTGGTGATTATCTATGGACCCTGTGTGTGTGTGGTCAAATCACAGCTGACTTATGGCAACCCCTTAGAGTTTTCAAGGTAAGAGATGTTCAGAGGTGGTTTGCCATTGCCTGCCTCTGTGTGGGCTGAGAGAGTTCTGAGAGAGCTGTGACTGGCCCAAGGTCACCCAGCAGGCTTCATGTGGAGGAGTGGGGAATCGAACCTGGCTCTCCAGATTAGAGTCTGATGTTCTTAACCGCTTTGTCATGCTGGCTCTGCTGTGGACCCTCCATGGTTGAATGTACTGGTCTCGTCAAGTGAGAAGATCCTAGTCTTCAAGTCCAGATCAGCAGCCTCGATGGGATCCAAGCTTACCTTCAGGGCCTTCAAGGTACTTATGCCCAGGGGGTATATCTGACTTGTTCATCACATCTGCTTTAAATCCCAGCTGTGAAAGCTAAAAAAAATCTAAGCGTGTCAGAAATTTCTGTAATGAAAATTGCTTGACAAATTGAAAATGGTAGTTGATGACTCCAGGGAGCCAACAAGCCAGGCATGACGGTTCCTCACCACCTCACCATCGATGCCCCTTCTGGGATTTGTGGACATTTTTCCAGGCCTCCAAAAATGGTAATCAATTAGACCCAAAATATGAATCAAATCCTACGCAGATAACCCCCCACCTCTTGAGCACAACAACTGCCTGTTTAGTCAGCTGGTTTCTGATTCTAGCGGCACTCTGGAGGGATAACTGCATTTGCAGTGAAGTGCAGGGGAAAGTGAAATTGCACAAAATGAATATTGATTCCAATTAAGGCATTTATCTCCCTGTGCTTTTCGACTCCGCGTCAAACGCAATTGTTGCTCAAGTATATTCCCCAGCAAACAAAATTACGCTCATCTGTATCGGACGGATTTTTATTTTTTTTTAAACCCACTTTTTAAAACCCCATCTTTTGTTACCAAGATAAAAACATTAAACTGGAACCTACCTGAGTAGGAGAGATCTTGTAACTTAACAAAAATGATAAGTCGAATAGCATTGAGTGCTACTGTGTTAAATTTTCATGAAGTTCAATTTTCAGTCTTCAAAGTAAGCTTTTGGAGGAGTGTGAAAGATCCATCTTCTTGGACTGTTGCTTTTTTCTGCCTTTCTTTACAGCCATTCAGGGATGATAACCAGATCTGGCTACACGATAGGGCCACTGGGGGCAAATAAAACCTTTTCATTGTGCTCACCGTGAAAGCAGAGGAGAGGGAATATTTTCTCCTTAGCCTGGCAACCAGCCAATGCTCCCTGTCTTACCACACTGTGCTGGCAGTTTACCTGCTTGCCAGTGCTGCGTGGCAAGCCTTTCACCATGTCCGAACTCTAATTTCACAGGCCTAATTAAGGCAGTGTACAAAAAGCGTTACTTTGCTCAGGATTAGGAATGCTGCTGAATTTTCTCAGTCCTAGCTCAAAAATCCCTCTTTTTGCAGTTTCAGCTCGAAAACCCCTCATTCAACTTTATTTTATCCTTATGGAAACTGTACACCAGCCTTTATTTTCAGTACCATTTTCTGTTCCCTCGCGTCCAGTTTTTCCCGTTCAAAATCAGGCAATTTACATTTCAGTGGCATCTTAACTGAGCATAAATGATGTCTAAAGTATGCAAAATGACTTCACACTGAGTCAAGCCATGTGTCCATCAAGGTCCGCATCATCTACTATGACTGGCAGCGGCTTGCTAGAGTCTTAGGCAAAGGTCTTTCACATCACTTACCACTTGATCCTTTTAACTGGATATACTACAGGCTGAACCTGAGGCCTGGGACCTCCTGCATACAAAGCAGATGCCATGGTTCTTTGGCTCTTCTCCTTGGCAAGTATTTGGATATAATCCAACTAAAAGTATACAGTTCCCAACCACAGGGAAAACATCCTGAACTTTCACTGGCAGCTAAGGCCTAAGCACAAGTGTTTGCCTCTAGGACAATCTTGTGGGTCATGGCGTTTGAGAGAAAACAGTCCTCACCATTGATGGCACTTCCTAAGAAGCTCCCCCAATGTTACTATACCATTAATAGGGTTGCCAGGTCCCACTTTGCCACCGGTGGAATGTTTTTGGGACGGAGCCTGAGGAGGGCGGGGTTTGGGGAGGGGAGGGACCTCAATGCCATAGAGTCCAATTGCCAAAGTGGCCATTTTCTCCAGGTGAACTGATCTCTGTCGGCTGGAGGTCAGCTGTAATAGCAGGAGATCGCTAGCTAGTACCTGGAGCTTGGCAACCCTAACCATTAACAAGTACTAAAAGCAAGACCTGAGAATGGATCACATGGCTGACAATATGCCGAGAAAATAGATCCAAAGTGAACATGATGGACTATGACCTGAGAACTCCGGGGCAAGGGGTGGGGAAGAGACCCATCTTGCTTCTGTCTCTTTGACATTAAGCAGTACAAGCTGTTGAAGCTTTTACTCCAAGCCAAAAGGGTATAAACGTCTGCGGTTTTTTACTATAGCTGTAAACAGTGAAGCAGCCTGAATAGCCCAGCCTAGCCCAAGGCTGTCAGAGCTTGGAAGCTAAGTAGGGTCAACTGTGTATAGTACTTGGATGGGAGACCACCAAGACCGACCAGGGTTGCTACACAAAGGAAGGCAATGGCAAACCACCTCTGATCATCTCTTGCCTGGAACGCCCGGTGGATGCGGTCGTCATGGGTTGGTTGCCATTTCAAAAGCACAAAGCCTTGTTATTTCCAAAACAAGGAAGAAACAAGGGTCTGCTAACAACTGTTAATATGCACTCCAGCTATAACCAGCTGAGGTTATAAAGAAATATAAGAAAAGAAACCACCCACGAGTGTGGGTTTTTTTCTTCCTGTTTTCAAAGTTATTTATTTAAATCTTAGCACTTACAACAGAGTAATAAAAAATAATCATGTAATTTAAAGCTAAAGGGAGGAAAAAAATCTTGTACATAGTGTTCTTAGAGACAAGTGCAGAAGACAAATATTCCCAAATTATTAAACAAGATTCAACCATTCGTAATAATTATCTGCTGCAGAAATTGATTCATTAGCTACGCTGCAATTGGACTCCAAATATCTCTTAACGTTATCAATTTAACTCATGATCCTCGGTAAGCTGTTAGCTTGACAAGAAGCATTACTACCCACACTTTTCACAATCATTTCTGTTTCGGAGGAGCTGTTTTTATTTCCCGGCATGTAGCAAAGACCCGACTTGCGGCTACCAATAGATTTAAAAGCAGTTCATGCAGCCTTTCAGGGACAGTCTATTTTCATGTATTTATTTAACATGCTTCTATACTAGGGTTGCCAGGTCCCCCTTCACCACCAGTGGGAGGTTTTTGGAGCAGAACCTGAGGAGGGTGGGGTTTGGAGAGGGGAGGGACTTCAATGCCATAAAGTCCAATTGTCAAAACGGCTATTTTCTCCAGGCGAACTGATCTCTATCGGCTGGAGATCAGTTGTAATAGCAGGAGATCTCCAGCTAGTACCTAGAGGTTGGCAACCCTACATGGGACCCTGACTGCTTTTGGGCCAACCTTGCCCCCTGTGTGCTGGTAAATGAGTGCCATCTGTTTTTTTTTTTAACTAGTGATTGATTCATTTTTAATTGTATGTTCTTCCTAGGTTTTTATGCTGCCTTTCTTGTTGTGACAGCTTTGATCAGGAGAAAGGTGGGATATAAGATTAAATATAAATTTAAAAATGGGAGAAGACAGTCCTTCAGAGATCCTGGTCCCACACCACATAGCCTAAGAGAGGGAACCAGAAGGAGACGGCTTGTATTCAGTGTTAATCAGACACCACTTCAGATCAAATGACTGTGGTGAGGGGAGAACACCTAGGGTTGCCAGCTCCCTCTTCGCCACTGGTGGGAGGTTTTTGGGGGGAGCCTGAGGAGGGTGGCATTTGGGGAGGGGAGAGGCGTCAATGGCATAGAGTCCAATTGCCAAAGCGGCCATTTTCTCCAGGTGAACTGATCTCTATCAGCTGGAAGGCTGGCAACCCTAAGAACAGCTTACCTCTGGGAACTCCAACACTTTTACATCTCAGTCTTGGAAAAGGGGACCCTCAGCCTCCTCTTCCCCTCTGTTTGCTCACTTTTTGCTTCCCAGGATTCACCACCAGCTGAACAGGGAGGGAGTCCTCCTCAGCCTCTGTCTGAGAAGAGTCATATAGCAGACAGTGCCCTGCCACTGATCTTGGCCATTCAGATTTCCATTCCAGCTCCAGGCATCTCTGTTTCTCCGGCATTGAGGATTCGGTCCCATACAGGCACAGTTTACCACACAAAACGACGAACAAGCCAACAATCGCATTGCTCGCTATTGTTTCCAAACGGAAAGCTTGCTGCTGACGTTGGCCCGCCCTCCTCCTCGATGGAAATCTGCCAGATGGCGGCCAAGTCTATCAACAGAGCTACAGCTGCCACTGTGAAAAATTAATTTTATTTCAAATTAGCACCATGTCCCATCTCTCTGCTTCCTGGGATGGAGACAGCAGCTGTGTGAAAGATCTGTGTGGAAGCACACCCGCCCCGTTGATGAAGACGTTAGAAACAATCTGTACCGAAAGAGGCAACGGGACTATTTTTCTGGAAAGGAAGCAGGTAAAAAGTGAGATAAAAAGCTGTGGGGATTCTTCTCGGCTAGCTTGATCACTGCCTTCCATTGAAAGCAAAGCTGAAGCTGATATTTGGGGTTCCGTGAATGTAAAAGTCTTTCATGTTAATGTTGAAGTCTGTAAAATGCATTCTGTTCAAGTGAAACCCATGATGCAGTGTAACTGGGAGGAAAAGATTTCTTCTAGACTTCTCGTCATCTGAATCTTCCTCTAGATTTTGGAGTTCTGAATTAACTGGTTTTATTTCCAAAGGAAAACGGATGGATTAGGAATCCTCCATTGTTCTCTTTAAAAAAAATCTAAATTTTGTACAGGGGGCTTTGCATGTGCAATGTGCCAAAGCTTTCAGTTCCATTCATTCATTTCCATTTTCACAACCTGCATTACCAACCTAGTGCACCAGAGATGGATTTATGCACAAGCTAAGTAAGCTACAGCTTAAGGGCCTTAGACTATGAGAGACTTGAAATACAACAAATCACTAAATTACCATTTTATTTTATTTTTGTTACGAGACCTTGACACTTTGCATAGCTTAGGGCCTCCTCATCTTTGTCTGGTCTTCATGCACATCGATAAAGCACTACTAGATCGCAATCTTGATGTGATCAGATCTTGCATGTATGGTTGTATCAAGATGCTTTTGCCATGACGTTTCACCAATGTGCAGGAGTACATGTGTGTATCAGCACAGTGCGCATCTGACATTTTCTCCCCTCCTTTTCCTTTTGTCGTTGCTGCGTTTGGAATGTGGCTGGGTGGAACTGAACATGGAAATGAGAAACAAACCCCAGAATAATGAAGTGCCACCACAAATGCCCTGAGAGACTATAAATTCCAGCCATGAGCAATGGTATGGTTTGTTAGACGCAAACAGGAGAATTACTTATGTTCTTCTTTCCATAAATAACTCCCGCTGCACTCCACCCCCCGCCCCCAGCAAATGTTTCTCGGTTGGCACCAACATCTCCCTGAGGACATAAATGTACGAGGGATTGTGCTCCATCAAGAACGGATGGTGTTTCCCCCCTAGTAGTTTTATATGTTTTCCCCAGCCTTGGCACTTAATTATTACTCATGACTTTTTCGGTGATCTAACGCTACAACGCCAGCCACAGGAATGAAAATAGACCTGAAGTCTGCCCTTTGTTGGAAATGAATTCTACCTTGATGTGCAGGATGGGCCTACTACCAATGTGATCCTCAGACATTTCGTTGTGGAGCATCCCTTCTTCAACACCATTTAGAAGGAAATTTGACATTCCAAATTCCCCTTGTAGACGGAGTGAAAGAGGAAAGAAGTGCAGTAAGAAGAAGAAGAGTTGGTTTTTATATGCCAACTTTCTCCACCACTTCAAGGAGAATCAAACTGGCTTACAATCACTTTCCCTCCCCCTCCCCACAACAGACACCCTGTGGGGTAGGTGGGGCTGAGAGAGTATGACTAGCCCAAGGTCACCTAGCTGGCTTCATGTGGAGGAGTAAGGAAACAAATCCAGATCACCAGATTAGCCTCCACCACTCATGTGGAGGAGTGGGGAATGAAACTCAGTTCTCCAGATCAGAGTCCACTGCTCCAAACCACCACTCTTAACCACTACACCATGCTGGGTCTCCAAGCATCAAGAACAGGAGCTGCTTATTTCTTGGGATAACTCAACCCCCCTGGTTCCACACCTTTCTTGTTCCAGAATTTCTCTTCAAACTGTATTTTGCTCCTCCTTATTTCCAGTTTGGCTAAGACAATTTCTAAAACCACTGATGGTATTGGCACATGGACAGTTTGCCACAGCTTTCATGGAGCCGGCTCATGTGCACTTTGCCATAGCTTTCCGTTTCTTCCATTCATTTGCCTCTTTTTTTCTGGCTTCATTTATGATGTGTACCTGCACATTGATAAACATAACACCGATGTGTTTGCACATATAATTGCATGAAGGTTATTTTGTGTGTGATGCTCACGTGCACATGTGTGTTTCTAAACCCTGGAAAATCACCTCTATGTCGAGCCCCAGCTCATCTTCGATGACCTTCCTGGGGGTGTTTTATTGACTGGATAGAGACAGCCTTGGCTCTCTCTGAAAATGTGCACTAAAGCATCTTTGAAAACTCTGGATTATCTCTAGGAATAGGCCTTAGTGGGCCTTTCCAAAGTGGTATATGATCTGTGGTCTAAATATCGCAACTAAAGAGTGAAGGGATTTCTTAATGAGCGTTATTGACTAAATTTCTATAAATGACTCCATATCCTAGTAAGCTACCATCTCACAGATAGTCATTTAACAAATAAAAATTCAGATAAGATGGATTCGTCTTTGATATTCCTTATACTAGAATTTCTAGAAATTGTTTTTAAGAACAAAGGTACTCTGCTGGTTTATTCTCACTGCTTTCTCCAGCATGACTGTTGGGGGAAAATGTTTCCCACCGTATTTCATGACCCCAGTAAACCATGCAGCTGTTGGCCTGTTCCGATGATGTATTTTTCTCTACAGTAAACATGCCCATGAAAAAATGATATGTCAGAGAACCAAAATTCACCAAGAAGATGGGCAAGCTACATTAAATAAAGGTAAGGGTCCCCTGTGCAAGCACCGGGTCATTACTGAGCCATGGGGTGACGTCACATCCCAACGTTTCCTAGGCAGACTTTGTTTACGGGGTGGTTTGCCAGTACCTTCTCTAGTCACCTACACTTTACCCCCAGCAAGCTGGGTACTCATTTGACCGACCTCGGAAGGATGGAAGGCTGAGTCAACCTTGAGCCGGCTACCCAAACTTCCGTCGGGATCGAACTCAGGTCGTGAGCAGAGCTTTTGACTGCAGTACTGCAGCTTACCACTCTGCGCCACGGGGCTCCTAAGCTACATTAAACAAAGCTTTAAATGGAGCTCAGCTGTATTTGTAGGTTATCATGTTCCTGTAAGAAAGGCCATGAAGTAAGTTGTCCTTCTTGTCTACAGTCCTTGTTGCATCGTATGGGTTGCATCCAGCACAAGGGTAGTGTGAGGCCTCTGAGCAAGGGCTCCATATCGTCTAGGCTTTTCTTTCCCCCTTGCATCCATTTCTGACCCTGGGAATATTTATTCCTGGGATCATGTGACCCATGTGGAGTAACAGCCATGCAGGTCTGGCTGCTGCAGTGGGGAGGGAGGGAAAATCTCTCCCTTCTTCCACCAGCAGAGCTCTGCTCCAACACGAAGCAGAAGGGAGTGTTTTTTCCCCTTCCCCTCTCCCTAGCGTCCATCACTAGCCCAGGCTAGCCTGATCTCATCAGATCTCAGAAGCTAAGCAGGGTCAGCCCTGGTTAGTATTTGGATGGGAGACCACCAAGGAATACCAGGGTTGCTGTGCAGAGGAAGGCACTGGCAAACCACCTCTGTTAGTCTCTTACCATGAAAACCCCAAAAGGGGTTGCCATAAGTCGTCTGCGACTTGACAGCACTTTACACACACACACAGTGTCCATCAGCATGGATATTAACCCCATGGGGGTCCCACAGACCCAGGAATAATCTTTCCTGGGGTAAGAAGTAGCTGTTCCGAGAAGGGGAAACCTGGGGACATTGATTACCATACCCCTTCCACCAACAGGTCACAGGCTCCAATCTTACATCTTCATGAGGGTCTCAGGACACTAAGCATGGCCTACACGAGATTGATCTGGAGTTGGACTTATAGTGGAAAGCAGGTAGCACGGTCACTGTCAGCACCTGGGAGAGCTCCCCAGGGAAGGCAGACATTGCTTGGAAAATAGCAAGAGCCTGCAATATCTTTCTAAAGTAGATTGAATGACTTCTGGAGCCCCACCACTCATGAAATTGCAGGGAAATGAAAGGAATTTGGAGCCAAGAATGGCAGCACCCTTAAAATGACAGAGTCTTCTCTCTGCGTCCTACAATGTGGATCCCATGTACAGCCCTGGGTGGTTGTGTTGGAGAATTAGACGCCTCGCTTGAAAAATATGAGCTGCTACTCCTATGTTCAAAGCCACTAACTCATCCTCCTTCTCTGTTGGTTTCTCTCTTCGCTCTCTGCACTGTTTACAACTTCACAGTTCTGCATTTGCTGGGGAATATGAAAACACGCATCACTGTGATTCTCTCTTTTCTCTCTCAGACAAAAGAGCTTAGTTGTCCGTCAGAGTTTATATAATTTCCCAAGTCAGAAAGCCAAGAAGGGAGCCACTGCAAAGGGCAATGGTACTTTTTGTGCCTTTATCATGCATCGAGCTATGTTTGAAAGCAACACCCGCCACTTAGGCAATCAGGCAATCATGAATAGTTAATACAGGGCCCCCTACTTGACCTGCCCTCCACTCTTGCTGTCTCTCATTTGCAATGCACAGAGGATTAAGCAAAAACCTCTGCCTTCGAGGCACATTAACTACAAGACGGAGAATCAAACACGAGCAGCTTTGAATGGGAACATTTTTCTCTCCTGTGAACAGGAAGAGTAGAATTTCATCACGATGGACCAATCTGCCGCTGCAGGCACCGGAACCCTTGCAACCCCACAGCACAAGCCGTCCCCAAATGTATCGATTTGGACTGTATAAAATGCCCTGATACAGTTTATACACGCAAATGAACATGGAGACATGATGCTGCCTTATTCGGAGGCAGATCATTGGTCTCATCAAGGTCATTATTGGGAGATCATATGTGTACATTAATGCCACTGAGTCACAACAGACTTATGAGAAGAAGAAGAGTTGGTTTGTATATGCTGACTTTATCACTTAAGAAGAATCAAACCGGCTTACAATCACCTTCCCTTCCCCTCCCCACAACAGACACCCTGTGAAGTAGGTGGGGCTGAGAGAGTGTAACTAGCCCAAGGTAGTTATGTGTAGGAGTGGGGAAACAAACCTAGTTCACCAGATGAACATCCGACTCTCATGTGGAGGAGAGGGGAATCAAACCCGGTTCTCCAGATCAGAGTCCACCTCTCCAAACCACGGCTCTTAACCACTATGCCACGCTGGCGACCCCTGCAAGGAGCTTTCAAAGCAAGTGAAAAGCAGAGGTGATTTGCCATTGCCTTCCTTATGGTGGAGATTGACATAGGGTTCAATGGAGCCCTCTTCCTTCCCTGGCAGTCTACCTGGCCCTTGGACATGAAACAGCCTAGTCGTTATTGGGGGACTATAGCCTGGTCATCTATGTTAGCTGCTTAGAGCCAAGAGTATGTCAGAATCTATACAGAAAATACAGTTGTCATGGTTCCTTCTCATTCTTCACAGTTATACACTGCATATGGCCATGGAGAGTGGCATTTAGGTATAAATAGCAAATACTCAGAGCAATCAACAAGGGAGCAACTATTGTCAGGGTAACAATAAGGAAACACTATTGTGGGACTAACAGTAAGGCTCCATTGTTGACTTGAGGCTCTGCTTTTGGTTTTCTGAGTCATCCAGCTTTCTAGACTCGATGAACCTTGATCCAATCCAGCAGGGCTCCTCTTAAGTATGTTATGTAATCAGTCAACAATCTTAATAAATCCTAAAGTTCTTAAGGTCTTCAGGGAGATGTTTTTGGAGTTAATGGAGGGGAGCAAATTATGACACCATTTAATAGAGTGATAAATTTTGCAGCCAATTTATCGCCTATAATACCAACATGAATATTAAGGTCCTGAGTGAGTCATGAATCTGTCAAATGTCAATAAAAATTATGCCAGAAAAATAATCTCATTAAGAGAGCCTAAATGAGCGCTTAGGGCGGGTCTATATATAACATCCAGAGGCAACATTTGTGGTGTGATCGACCAAATTAAAAGAGTCAAATTCTCTTAAACGGCGGCAATCAAAATTGGTGCAAACTCTGACTTTCCCAGCTTTGTCAAGACTTTGCCACTGGTTTCCCTGGAATGCCGGGAAGGACCTCAGGGGAGCCTCTGCTTCCAGCTCTCCTCTTAGCTGTGACCCATCCTGCTGGGAAGAAGAAGAGGTGGGGTAGTTAAGCTAGATGGACCTTTGGTCTGACCCATCAGGGTTGTCTTATGTTCTTACATAACTGAAAATGGTCTATGGCATGGTTGACCCCCGCAAGGTACTTCTCTGGCCATTAAACATGATGCTGCCTCATTGAAGAGGTTGTTTACCAGAAGCCTTTCCTTCTATCTTGTCCTCACCAGATGCCAAGTCTAGAAAGGTAACAGACAAGAGCTGCCAACCTCCAGGTGGACCTGCAGTACTCCCAGTATTCCTTTCCTTTCCCTAGATTTAACAGCCATTGGCTATTCATCTACCATTTCACACTTTTAAAAAGGGGGGGAATGAAATTTAATTTTTCCTTGACACTATATATAGAAAAGTTGCCACATCTCACACAATTGACTGATCTACTTGCCAGCAGATAACGCAGTATCTGCTTCTCAGAAAGTGTCCTTAGCTGCTTTATCCAGGGAGTGATATATTTATTTCATGCAGTATTATTTTGTGGACATGATAAAACAATGTGGGCTAGGGAGTCTGCTTGATCCGGACAAAAGGGGCATTTGCGTTCTTCTGCGATAATTTTATTGTATCGCCCTTGTGTCTCTCGGCTGAGTCTAAGGCATTACAACTCACCAATAAGAAAGCTCATCTAAATTTATGGATTTCTAACCAGCAGAAATCCTTCTGTTAAAGGGTATCTGGAAGAAGCGAGGTGAACGTTCACTATTTATGTCTGTATACACTAAGGACCAATCCTCATGTAAGATCTTATTTTGTGACTGGTACTCCCAGAATTATACCTGATCTCCAGACTACAGAGATCAGTTCCCCTGGAGAAAATAGCAGCTTCAGAGGGCAAGTTCTGTGGTATAACCATGGGTTCTAGGTCAAATCCCTCCCCAAATTCCCCTCTCGAAGGTAAAGGTCCCCTGTGCAAGCACAGGTCATTCCTGACCCATGGGGTGATGTCACATCCCGACGTTTCCTAGGCAGACTTTGTTTAGGGGGTGGTTTGCCAGTGCCTTCCCCAGTCATTTTCCTTTTACCCCCAGCAAGCTGGGTACTCATTTGACCGACCTCGGAAGGATGGAAGGCTGAGTCAACCTTGAGCAGGCTACCTGAAACCGACTTCTGTCGGGATCGAACTCAGGTCATGAGCAGAGCTTCAACTGCAGTACTGCAGCTTACCACTCTGCGCCACAGGGCTCCTCTCTCCAAGGTACAACACCCAAATCTCTAGGAATTTCCCAAGTCAAGGTTGACAGCCATAGGAGAGACATGAAGTGTTGTCTTTTCCAAGTTTTCCACAAATCAACAGTACTTTACAACCCCCCTGTGATAGCACAAGGGGTTTCTGGGGTGCTCCTGTTATGAAAGGAATGAAGGGACCCTTAATAGACATACAACGGCAAAGTCTGTGCAAAGGGAAAATGTCAAAAGCAAGGCTGGACTAAATTTACCAAGCGCGCTGCCATTAATCTTCGCACGACAGGTTTCTGTGGTCGCGTGTGGATGGATCTTGTCAGGTCACATCAATTTGCATTGACTGACATTGTGAAAGAAGTCCAGCCTGATGGATACGATGTGGCACGTCACTTTATGGAGAGACACGACAGCTGGGAAAGATGCGATTCTCCTCCCATCGACAGGCTCTGCTGTGTCTTCTGAGTTCAGGCACCATTCATGGCTCAAAGTAGGAGAGCAAGGTAAGCAAAGGGTGAAAGGGTGAGCAAGGTAAGCAAAAGCAGCAGCAGAAACTTTTGCATGCCACTTCAGCCCACTGTAGTATATTTCAACTGAACTGATGTGCTTAAGTGCCAGCAAGTTGCAACCGACTCATGGCAACTCCTGACTTTCAGAGCAAGTGAGAAGCAGAGGTGGTTTGCCATTGCCTTCCTCTGCAGGTACTTGGGAGACTCGGTGGTCTCCCAAGTACTGACTTAATGGTGGTAAATGACAGGTGGTAGCTGACTGAGGACTGACACAAAGATGCACTTTGGCATACATTGCAATCTTACAGAATTCACCAAGGACAACCACTGGTTTGGACAGCTTTTTTCCGAATTGCTCAGATTTATGGAGGAGGACCGGTCTGCAAATGGATCTCAGCATTGAGGACTTAATGCCCCAAGGTTCCAAGGCTGGGGTGCAGTTCCTTAGAAGAAAGTTATACTGGACACAGACCACAAAGGAAAATCTCTAGCTTTGCAGCTTGCTTGATGGCTTCTTCGAGGCATCTGGCTGGCCGCTAATGGAAACAGGATGCTGGTCTAGATGGATCTCTGGTTTGATTCAGCCAGGGAATTCTTCAGTCTTGGATTGTGTGGACTGGAAACAAATGAAACTGTCCTCCTTAAGTTGCCCCTTGCCCCCATGAGAAGAACTATATAAACATACCTTGATCTACAGCAAGAAGGGGGAAAAACTATTTGCATGATCCAGAGAATGTGTCTCTCACATTTGCACTGAGGCTAGAGAACAAGCAAGAATCGTTTACAACATTTATATTTTATAGCCAGGTAAATGAAGTACCGAAAGAGATCTCTCATGACCAGAGGGTACCTTCAGGGTAAAGATGGACTTTCAAATCGCCAAACACTTAAAACAAATTTGCAAGAGCCTTTAGCATCTATGTTGGAGTCATCGGTAATGCTTGTCTGTGGGTTCAATCCTGAAAGGTTCTTTTCCATCTCTGCCCCATCCCCTTGGCCAAAGACTTGAAGTGATTTCTTTAAGTCAAGATTGAGAAAGCAGTAGATCCAAGAGAGGGCTTCTCTGCTTGCCTTCCAGCCGAAATTCAGGATTTTTGGAATTTTGTTAACTGGTTGTGAGCAAGCATGATCTGCCTCTAGTATCAAAACAAGAGAAAAGCTATTCTATATGCAAACTTTTACATTTATTCTAAACAGTTCTTCAGGGGCACACCATAGCACAATAATCTGGGTTAAATTGCTCTAAAAATGTTTGAAAGAACAAACAAACGAGTGAGTGAATGGCTATCTGAAGCACCATCTCCTTCTGCACCATCCTAACTACTAGTTAAGATATATTTTTTAGCAGGGAAGGGCTGAAGAAGAGGAAGAGTTGGTTTTTATATTCCGACTTTCTGTACCACTTAAGAATGTATCAAGCTGGCTTACAATCACCTTCCCTTCCCCACAATAGACACCCTGTGAGGTAGGTGGGGATGAGAGAGCTCTAAGAGAGCTGTGACTCGCCCAAGGTCACCCAGCTGGCTTCATGTGTAGGAGTGGAGAAACCAACCTAGTTCACCAGATTAGAGTCCACTGCTCGTGTGGAGGAGTGGGGAATCAAACCCGGTTCTCCAGACTAGCCTCCGCCGCTCATGGGGAGGAGTGGGGACTCAAACGCGGTTCTCCAGTTCAGAGTCCCCCGCTCCAAACCACCGCTCTTAAACACCACGCCACGCTGGCTCTCATTTGGTTTGCACGCCAAAGGTCTCAGATTCAATCCCGGGCACGTTGAGTTAAAAGGTCCAGGCAGTACGTGATGTGTAAGGCCTCCACTTGAGATCCTGGAGAGCTGCTGCCAATCTGAGTGGACAGAACCGATTTTGATGGACCAATGGTCTGTTTCAGAATAAGGCAGCTTCATGTACTTAGGTGTTCATCTTAACCCTCGCTCTACTTTCCCCACCCATGGAGACGACAAGGCTAGCAGCCAAATGCAGGGCTTTTATGGGGAGTTGCCTCCTTTGTGGGATCCATTCCTTCAAAAATGTTTGCTTCACATTTTTCTACTGTCTTTGAAGCTCCAGATCGCTAATTTCATTTGTTCAGCCTTGACCTGATTTCTCCTAATCTGTTTTCACTCCGCACCGTCTAACCCGTGTTGAGATTTTTATCAGTTTTGCTTTTATTTGACTGGGTCTTTGTATAAATAAAAGACACAACTTCTTTATATGCTTGCTTTAGACTAGTACTGCAGTATTTTAAGCCATGATGTATGATTATATTGAATTGCTGTTTATCATTTTCTGTTCTTAAGTTGTTAATTGTTTGAAGGATTTTGTTTTAGCTGTTAATTGTTTGGGTGGTTTAAAAAAAAAAGTTGTTAATTTTTCGGGAGTGTTTTATTGTTCTGCTGTTTTAATCAGTATTGTTTGGAGTGGGTTTCAAGAGAGGCAGCCAAGTAAAAATCCCCCAAAAGTTAAAAAAAATTGACAGCGAAGAGACTTTTAAAACAGATCAGTAGCTTCGTGAACGCATAGTTTTACTTCTAGAACAGCCTTCCTGTGAGAAGAATTTTTTGACCCGAAAGATGTTCATTTAAAGGTGCATTCTGGAAATTAATATCATAATTTGTTAATTCTTTTTTTTTTTAACAATTCTGTAGGAGGGCAATTGCTGTCCTGCAGCACTGAGAAATCAGTGTTTCAAAACCCATTCTGTAAGTGTGCAATTAATTAATTCCGCTCTTTTTGATTGGGTTTTAAATGCCAGAAGTTTTTCTTCTTCTTTATCACAGGAGCACAATTGTACAATTGCTCTCCTGCACTTTTATTTAAACCAGGAGTCCCCAACGGCAGCTTTGGAGGATGGACTCTGTGACACAATACCCGACTGATGTCCCGCTCCAGGCTCCACCCCTCCCAAATGTCCAAATATTTCCCAACCCAGAGCTGTCAATCCTACAGATAACCAACTAGACCCTTCTTCCAGCTGGTGGGGACAGTAGCGTTCTTCTCTTCCAGCTCCGATGAGCACCTGGCCAAAGCCTTCTCCTGATACTTCACTTAAGGGCCAGTGGTCCATCTAGTCCAGCATCCTGTCTCACACAGGGGCCAACCAGTTATCCTAGACAGACAAGAGGGCATGGAGGCTATGGCCTTCCCCTAGTGCTGACTTCCAGCACTGGCATTTAGAGGCTTCCTGATGGGAAGAGTGGAGCTCTCCTGTTCCAGCTCTGGTGAGCACTTGGCCAAAGCCTTCTCCTGATACTTCACTTAAGGGCCAGTGGTCCATCTAGAATGGTGAGAAATTTATTGGTATGTGGCCATAGGCCTTCACAAAACATCACCCACAAAGTAATACAATATTTAAAAAAGACATGTACACGAAAATAAAACCTAGTAGGGTTAACATGGATACGAAGCACCAAAAACAACATCATTTGTGGGATTCTGCTCTAGAGCTAACTATCTTAGCTCTTATTTTCCTTGCTGCCAGAGCAAACAATGATGTTCTATGAGAAATATACTCATTGGAGTCAGGCAGCAAGAATATGATTTTCTCGTTTTCTGAGTGGGGGCTTGTACCCACTAGTAGCCCATCCAAAAACTTAGTCCTGGGCTGTGCATAGAGTGGGCAATGGAGTAAATAATGGGGTAAATCCTCCTGCACATGGGGATTGCAGATACACAAGCATTGATCCTTGGGGATTTGTTTGTACCGCCCATCTAAAACAGCCGTTGGCATGGTTTCAAAGCGTAGAGCAGAAAACGCTGCTCTAAGGTTATAATTTGAAATCTTAGCTAGATACTGGGCTCTAAGGTGGTCACTTTTAAGTAATTTGAACCATGGTGCAGACTGTGCCTTCTGAATTAACGCCCTGTCAAACAGGGCATCCCACCTAAAGACCCAGTCTCTTAATTGTGTATTCGCTGCTGAAGTTCTTAGAAGGTAATCGGGGATGGAGTACTGGGTTAATAGTTTGTTTATAAAACCTGATCGTGCTGGGTCCCTTGAGAGCATGACATCAAAGGACAGTTTGCTAAATGAGTTTGATCTGTCCACTCTATTTTTTAAAAATAGTTTTAGAACCTCAAGATGGATGCGGGCCCTAAGAGATGGTAAGATCTAGTCCAGCATTCTGTCTCACACAGGGGCCAACCAGTTATCCTAGACAGACAACAACAGGGCATAGAGGCTATGGCCTTCCCTGTTCCAGCTCCGATGAGCACTTGGCCAAAGCCATCTCCTGATACTTCACTTAATGGCCAGTGGTCCATCTAGTCCAGCATCCTGTCTCACACAGAGGCCAACCAGTTATCCTAGACAGACAACAACAGGGCATAGAGGTCATTGCCTCCCAGTAGTGCCGACTCCCAGCACTGGCATTTAGAGGCTGCCTGGTGGGAAGAGTGGAGCGTTTCTCTTCCAGCTCCAATGAGCACTTGGCCAAGGCCATCTCCTGATACTTCACTTAAGGGCCAGTGGTCCATCTAGTCCAGCATCCACAGGGGCTAGCCAGTTATCCTAGACAGACAACAACAGAGCATAGAGGCTATGGTCTTCCCCTAGTGCTGACTCCCAGAACTAGCATTTAGAGGCTGCCTGGTGGGGAGAGTGGAGTTCTCCTCTTCCAGCTCCGATGAGCACTTGGCCAGTGGTCCATCTAGTCCAGCATCCTGTCTCACACAGAGGGCAACCAGTTATCCTGGAGAGACAAAAACAGGGCTTAGAGGCTATGGCCTTCTCCTAGTGCTGACTCTTAGCACTGGCATTTAGAGCAGGGGTGTCAAACATAAGTCCTGTGGGCTGGATTTGGCCCCTTGAGAGCTCTTATCCAACCCACAAGCCAGGTGAGGCAGCCACCTCCCCCCAACTCTCGAACTAGGTTGGCGAGGCATGGCCCGGCCTGACCAAGGGGCATTTATGTAAGACCCGGCCCTCGTAATAATTCACATCCCTGATTTAGAGGCTTCCTGGTGAGGAGAAGGGTGCTCTCCTCTTCCAGCACTGGTGAGCACTTGGCCAAAGCAATCTCCTGATACTTAAGGCCCATTGAGGGGGTTATATATGACCATTAAGAAGCATCACCATTCCTTGTGGCAGGAGCTCTCGTTCCTTCAAGCATGCCACTTTTAGAATAGAGTCGAGCTTGCAGTATCCGTACCATCCCGAACCATCAAGCTGACCGTGGTATATTCAAGTTGGCTGCAGCTCTTCATGGTCTTAGACAGAAAGGGACCTTCCCTACAGCTAGTACCCACTATCCTTGAACTAGAGATGCCAGGGATTGAAACGGAGACCTTCTGCACACAAGGCATTGGTGCTACCAATGGGCCGCAGCTTCCAGAGGTTTTAACGTTGGGCCAACCATTGGACAAAAGAACATCTAGGTCAGGTTGCACCTTCCTATCATCTAGCGCTTCACCTGTCTACTCTGGTATTCATCCATCCTTTCAAGGACTCATCAGCATTGCAAATTGAAAAAGATGTGCTGACTCGCACACTGACGCAACGTCTCTAATTGTACTAAAACACTTTTGACTTCCCTCGTAAATTCCTGCAGGTGTTTCCCCTGATCTTCTGGGCCTTCCAAATCGACTTCAACATTTTGCTCCAGGCAAAACTGAGCGACATTCCTAATTCAAACAAATCTCTCCCTGACTGACAAGGCTTGCTGGAGTCAGCAACCCTCCCAGCTAGTAGCAGAAGAAGGAATCAACCCACAAGGTGGGGGTCCAGAAGCAAGCAAAACATCTGTTCCCAGATGCAGGGCGATGACACAGAGTGGCACAACCAGTGAAACCTGGTCTACACTACATGGTAGTGGTTAAGAGAGTCGAACTAGGACTAGGAAACCCAGCTTTGAATCCCCACTTTGCCATGGAAGCTTGCTAGGAAGCTTGGGCCAGCCACACATTCACTGGCTAACCTACCTCACAGGGCTGTTGTGAGGATAATATGGAGAAGGGGTGAATCTTGTCAGACACTTGGGGTCCCCATTGGGGAGAAAAGTGGGGTATATATGAAGTAAAGCCAGCATGGTGTAGAGGTTAAGAGCAGTGGTTTGGAGTGGTGGATTCTGAACTGGAGAACCAGGTCGGATTCCCCACAACTCCACATGAGTGGCAAAGGCTAATCCAATGAACTGGATTTGTTTCCCCACTCCTCCACATGAAGCCAGCTGGGTGACCTTGGGCTAGTCACACTCTCTCAGCCCCACCTACCTCACGGGGTGTCTGTTGTGGGGAGGAAAAGGGAAGGTGATTGTAAGCCGGTTTGAGTCTCCCTTAACTGGTAGAGAAAATCGGCATATAAAAACCAACTCTCCTGGGCACAGATACAGACTGAAATGTCATATTTTCCCCACCGGTTTTCCCCCTTTTACTTTTCTGTACCCCCCAGATTAATAATAATAATAATAATAATAATAATAATAATAATAATAATAATAATAATAATAATAATAATAATAATAAACAAACAACCTTCTTATAAAAATAAATAATAAAAAACCTTGCTCAACCTCCACTGGCTAGCCATCACTGCCCATTTATTAGGCAAAGGATGGTCCATCGCTTGCCATTCTGCTCCATTATTCCCACTTCAGCATTTGGAACAGATTGTCACGGCTTCCAATGGGATAGCAGCTCTGCAGCTTACAAAGCATCTGTGCCGTTCTCCTCCTTGATGCATCGTTGAATTGCTAGCCCCTTGGGGGCTGGTGATAAAACCTAGAAATCTGCACCGGTGGCCAGAGTTTCCAGGTGCAGTACAAATAAATAGTAAATAATCATAAAAGCTCTTTGCATTGCCAAGAGAAGACTAGCAGACTGGTAGAATGAGAGCCGTTTCTCTGCTCCGTTGAACATAAGCATGCGGTTATAGCAGCAACCCTTCTGGTTTGACATGTCAATGGGCCCCATAGGAAGTATTCATCTTTGGATTATTGGCAAGGTTGGGGGAAGTTAATCATATCAACAGGAGCTTGCGTCATTCCCAAGCAATCTCTCACGGGATCCCGCTACACCACCGGGAAGAAATCCAGGAGGAGACTTAAGTGGATCACGGAGGTATAAGGAAAGGAAAAGAAGATGGAAAATCAACACCCACAATGGCAGAAGGCCAGCTAAATGGAAAGTGATCTCTGTGCCCAAAGAAGGGGGAAAGAGGAGTCATCATTCACCAGTATTCTCCCCACTCTCCCAAGTGGTAGGGACCATTCCTCCAAACCTCTGCGAGCTGAGACAGATGCTTTCTTTTCTGAATTAAAATTGGCAGCACACTTCAGAAGAAGAAGAATTGGTTTTTATACCTCACTTTTCTCTACAGAAAGGAGTCTCAAAGCGGCTTACAATCACCTTCCCCCCTTCACAACAGGCACCTTATAAGGTAGGTGGGGCTGAGAGAGCTCCGAGAGAACTGTTACCGGCCCAAGGTCACCTAGCAGGCTGCATGTGTAGGAGGGTAAAAACCCACCCGGTTCACCAGATTTGAGTCTGCCTCTCATGTGGAGGAGTGGGGAATCAAACCCGGTTCTCCAAATTAAAGTCCGCTGCTCTTAACCACTACACCACGCTGGCTCTCTGTTAAACAATTCACTCATCTGTGTGTGATCCTGATAAGGTTCTCAACATCCCTGGTCTCTAATGGCATTTTCCTTCTTTCCACTGTGCCTCCTCCCTAGTAATTCAACAAGGTGGGGAAAGGAAGGAGACAGACATACTTGTGAGTTCCACTTTTCCACCATGCACATGCATTTAGCTCAAGGTTAATAGATAATGCAAGTCTTGATAATCCTATAAATTGCCTCTATTTGGGTTTTTTAAGTGGTCTTTTCTTCAGGTGGTCCACAACCCCCTTAACTTGTTCTGGGGCACATTTGCACCATAGTCTAGATGGGCGCAGGCTCCCTGCCCTTCCTCCATGCTCTCTCACAGCAGAACATAGCTGTTTTTCACCACAAATGTGTTAAGCACTTGCTCCATCATGCTATTATCTGTGCCTAATTTGCCATCCTGTCCCCTAACATTCAATTTCCCCCTTCGCTGATCACACACACTTTAATAGCCCTTGCAAACTTTTTTCTCCGAGATTGTAAGGGAAATTGTCCGATTTATATCTGGATCCGCAGTCCTCCTTCATCGCCAGCCTCCCATTCACTCTGGGCTTGCTAACCAGCCAATAGTTCACTTTTTGTCCGAGAATAAGATCCAATGCCACTTACAAAAAACAACAACAACAACACCAATTCATAACAGAACATATGAACACATTAAGCTGCCTCATACTGAGTCAGACTTTTTGGTTCATTAAGATCAGTACTGTCTATTCAAACTGGTTGCGGCTCTCCAGCATCTTAGTTCTTTGTTAGGGTTGTGCATATTGATATACCCAAACCAAAAATAAACCTGAAATTAGCCATTTTGGCAATATTTGGGTTTCAGGTAGACCTAATACCAAAACCTGTGAATCTGCCCGAAGCCGAATAGGCAATTCCTAAAAAAAGCTGAATAGCCAAAAAAGCCAAATAAAAAGCCTCTTGCTGAGGTTGCCATAAGTCGGTTGCAACTGGATGGCACTCATATACATATAGAAATAAGAGACAGACAATACACCAGCCGACACCCCTATCACTAATTACCAATCCCTCCAACCCACTTTGACGGTCAGCTAGGTGAAGGAGGGCTGGGTTGCGGCGCGGACATCTCCAGTTCGCTAGGCTCTCTCTTCCCCGGCTCCAGGCTGTTCCTCCGGCAGTGTCTCTGCTGCTGCCACCGCCCGCCCCCCTCTGCACGCTGTCCAGGGCAGGTGTCCCCCCCTGCCCCCTTCCTAGATCTGGCCCTGTGCGCATGTCCCAGTCACAGGGCTCAGCCAGGGACAAAAGGAAGAATACAGCAGCCAAATTCTACAAAAGGTGCCATGAGCAGAATACATTATGTTCCATTTGGCAAATTATGCAAATGTCATTTGATTGATTATTTGATTGGGAACACTGCTGATGGGCTGTCACCGTTTATCGCCTCCCGAAGATATGTGAGGAGCTCTTGTATAAGTGGAAAATTGACATTTATCTCTGCTTGCTGAGCTGACTCATCGCATTCATTCAATCATACCTTGCGGGGGGGGGACGACCCCTACCTTAGATGTCCATTAACTTAAAATATGAAAGGGTTCCTAAGAGTAGAAAATGTACAGAAGCTCAGCAGAGAAAATGGTTACCAAGACAATGTTAAAGCAACAGCCATAGTTACTGCATACTCCTTGACACTCCTACTCTTCTTAAGTACCAGTCAAAGTTTCTGCAAGTCCCTGGTAAATCTTTGACAGGGACTTTGTCCAACCAGAAGTTTAGCCCATGTTGTCCTCAGTTGCATCCCTGCACGCAAAAAGGTTCCTCCCAATCACTGCATTGACTCAGGGACTTGGGAGGGCTTTCTCAATGAAGCATGTATACTTAAATTATCTCAAGCTGCTTAATACTAGGACAAAAGCTTTACGGCCGCAGAAGCCCAGGTTTTGCCCGTTCTGGGAATAGATAGACCAGCTGCCCTGCTGAAGGGACAGAGTCTTCAAATTCCCCTGTACAGAAAAGAGTAGGAGAGAGAGCTCTAAGAGTGTTGAAAAATAGGCTTCTCCTTGGAATGTCATGCTCAAAATTGAGCCACATTTCACAAAACAAACATTGCTTTCATCAGGGAGGTATTGTTTATGTGGCCTTGGGACTATAATGTCCCATGGTACACAATGCAAGTCAGGAAAAATTATGCATGTGCAAGAATCAGTCTTCATGCCGTCTTACAACTGTAATACGTATGCTGCTGTGTGACCATTGGTGGAGTACAGTATATGCAAAATCATCCAAGGCTTATAACTGAAGTGCACCTATTGAGACAAGTGAAAATGGATTTTTCTTAGCTGCGATGCTAAGAGATCTGGTAGCAGGATATCTTCCAAGGGAAATGCAGATCCCTATTCAAAGCAGAGAAGACATATTGTCCCCCAAAAAATTTAAAAAAAAAAAAAACTATTCATTTTTTCCCTTTCCAAATCAGAAATAGTGTAATGTTAAAATTATTTAAACAAACAAAAAACGGCCAAAGGGCATTCTGCCATAAAGTCCACCTTCCAACGTGGCCATTTTGCCCAGATGGATAGATCTCTGTCACACGGAGATCAGTTGTAATAGCAGGAGATCTCCAGCCACCATCTGGAGATTCGCAACACTATTTGTTCAACTCTAATCTTCATCTGGGGGGGGGGGGGTCCTGCCTGCCTTCAGCTTCCTAGGCAGTGGGAGGGGCAGTAATGGGAAAATGTATTTCAGCAGAGATGTGCCTGACAGGGACGTTGTCCAATCAGAACAATCAGCACATGCTGGGGTTGATTTTGCATTTCTTATTCCTGCCCCGTCTCCATTTCACTTTCGCTGTTACTTCCTGGCTTTGCAAGTAAAGCTCAAGCTATAAAGCTGCAAAGGTCCAGAAAACGAAAGTAGTCAGCAAGCAGCTCATGACAACGCCACTTTTGTTTATACTTCAATAAGGTGGGTGGTTAATGCTAGCTTTTGTGCATGGGTGTGTGTGTGTGTGTGTGTGTGTGTGTGTGTGAAGGAACAAAAGGACAGAGAAATTAAAGTCTCCTTCAAATAGCATATTGACAGAACCTTAAAAGCTGGCAATTATTCTCCCCTTGGTATCGCTGAAAACAAAACATTCACTGTGCTTATCGAGTGTCGACGCTGCTTCACTTTTTGCTCTTTGGGCATATTTACACTTTGTCCGTGGGCTTTATTCAGTTAAAAGATGTGGGGGGACCCACAACAAAAGCCAAAGTGTGCCACACTTTGGAGTATCCTTCGAGGAACCAGTGAATTAACCTGATGATGTATTAGGCAGAGAATTAATATGGAAACATAAAAGTTGATTGGATTTGGGGCTGAAGGAAAGACTGTGAAACGGCCGTCCCCCCCATCTTTTTCCCATTAATTGTGTTATTGGGATTACTCTGATTATATACCATTTACTGGATTATTTTAAGAACTTGTCAATATCAAGAAGAATATACACCAAGAAGACTTCTGTTGCATTTGAGAGTGTTTGGTGCCAAGGCTTGGGTGGATATACCCAAGCTTCCTGTCCTTTGGCTTCAAAGGCCTTAAGCTCCACCCACCCCTCTCAAGCCAACTGGTTTTGTCTTGTAAGGAACCAATGCCTGATTCTCAGAGCAGCTTGAAGCTTAACTGAGCTTCTTAAATAGAGATCAGTTTTATACGTGCATCTGAATGAGATGTTAGATTGGACTACACCGGTAAAGGTGTTGGGGGGGGCATGTTGAAAAGAAATTAAGGAGGGTCTGTGGCTCACTGTTAGAGCTCCTGCTTTGCATACAAGAGGTCCCAAGTTCAATCCTCGGTATCCCCACGTAAAGGGATTGCAGGTTGTAGGTAATAAGAAACACCTGACTGATGGATAGGGTTGCCAGGTCCCTCTTCACCACCAGTGAGAGGTTTTTGGGGTGGAGCCTCTGGAGGGCGGGGTTTGGGGAGGGACTTCAGTGCCATAGAGTCCAATTGCCAAAGCAAAGGTGAGCTGATCTCTATCAGCTGGAGGTCAGTTGTAATATCAGGTGATCTCCAGCTAGTACCTGGAGGTTGGCAACCCTAGGAATGGGGGAGGGAAAAGGCAGTGGGAGGGGCCAAAATGATTTGGTCATTAATTTATCGACTGCTTTCCTCTCTTGCTTTTGTTAACAGACCCATTGAGAGTGCTTTGTTTTTGCTTTCACTTGGTAGCAAAGGATACCCTTTAATAAAAGCACTCGTTCCCATAAAAGAGGGAGACTGCTCAGTCTTCACACAGGCCATGTCCACGGAAACATATACTTGAGTCTGAGACACAAGACACCGAGTGAACGCGTGGTGTGCTTCCTGCTTGGAAACCATTCCAGCCGCGTGGTATTTATCTAGCGCGGACTCCCAGCTGTTCACTGTTAGATGCAAAACTGGTACCCACGCCTGGAAGATTCTGTCTCGACTCCCTGCACACTTTTTCTCCCCCTCCTTGTCTGGCTGAATTATGAACATGGAGCCTGCAATCAATCACTGTCTCCTCGACCCCACGACAAGGGGAGAGAGGAAAGATTGGTTTGGTGACAGGGAGGCCTTTATCAAGGGGGAAATGAGCTGGGAATTCAAGAAGGCCTGCGGGTCATGCGTGCAGCCTTCCCCATCCTGTGGGTGAAGAACTGTAGGTGCGGGAAGATATCCTCATTTGATATTTAGACTCCTTTCTTCCAGTGGACTGGATAGACGGAGTTAAGAGAGGGCTGCCACCAAGCACATTTTAAAGTAAATGTTCATATGACTTTTGATTTGATTTGATTAAATGTATTCTCCGCTCTGACCCCAGCTGAAGCTGAGCCCAGGGCGGCTCACAACATTTAAAATACATTACGGTAAAGTATAAAATGATAAAAATATAATATCTCCCAATAAAATCCCAATTCTAAAACTAGTTGGCGCGCAGGTTGCCGACAGGTCTGTGGAAGCATTTGGGTGGGGAAATACCTGGAGATTTAGAGGTGGTGCCTGAGGAGGGTGGGGTTTGGGGAGAGGAGTGACTTCAATGCCATAGAGTTCAATTCCCAAAGCAGCTATTTTCTCCAGGGTTAACTGATCTCTATTGCCTGGAGATCAGATGAAACAGAAGGAGATCTCCAGCCACCACTTGGAAGTTGGCAGCCCTAGACATCACATAGCTTGTCAATGTTTCATCCAGGTGACATCAGCTTGTCAGGCAATGCTCAAGACTTCTCCCAAATCTCTATGGCAATGCCACAGAATTTGCGGGGAAATTCCAGAGCATTGGCTGACGCTCTGATGTCAAGTCTGGGTAGGGTTGCCAGTTCCCTCTTCACCTCCTATGGGAGGTTTTTGGGGTGGAGCCTGAGGAGAGCAGGGTTTGGGGAGGGGAGGGACCGGTGCCATAGAGCCCAATTGCCAAAGCGGCCCTTTTCTCCAGGTGAACTGATCTCTATTGGCTGGAGATCAGTTGTAATAGCAGGAGATCTCCAGCTAGTACCTGGAGGTTGCAAGGCTAGAAAAATCTCACCAGTGCTGCAAATGTGTGGAAACTAGGCAAAGAGATACAGCATTAAACATGACTGTATTGTCATGCAATTTAAATACAATAAACAAAAGTGTAATGATACTGAAACACACAACTACAAATACTATTACAACATGTGAAATTCTGATCTATCTATATAATTAAACCTATTACTACAAAAAGTCTATTGTCTAAGCTTGGTCAAACCGACTGTAAAAGTCCATTTATAGTGTGTGTGGGGGAAATCCTCTTAACTCGGTTATATCTGTCCTTGAGCAGTGCTCTCCACTGATGCGGGTATCCTTTCGATGTTGACTCCACTCCGAGAGGAATGGCAAGGCAAAAAAGGAGATCTCCAGCTAGTACCTGGAGGCTAAGCAACCAAAATAAACACCTCTGTACTACTACCACAGGTAAGGAATTAAATACAGGAAAGGCTGATGATATCGAAGCAATCACAATATTAAATCAATCTCAAAATTATCACAATGAGGTGTATTAAGTGCAGTGACTAACATACAACACACAAATCTATATACAATACTCTGTTAACAATCCTGAAAGGTACAAGTCTCAAAAGTTCAACTATGAGCAATCTTCATAGAAGAATGACAAGAGAGTTTGATACAAATAGTCCCATATAGGTACAAGTATCCAAAGTTGCAGAAAAATCTTCATAGAAGAGTAGCAAGGGGGACGATCGTTTTTGTTCTTCTTCAGCCTCGTTTAGTTAAGATCAGTTTGTATGTATTCTCGTATCATTTCTTTTCTCCCATAAGGGATGAGAAACGCAGCTATGCCAAATATATATTATAATGTTCCCATCAGGGATACTTCATTTCCAAGCATAGTTGCACAGATGCTTGTTTCTGTCTTGACATTAGGAAGAATTTTCTAACTGTTAGAGTGGTTCCTCAGTGGAACAGGCTTCCTCGGGAGGTGGTAAGCTCTCCTTCCCTGGAGGTTTTTAAGAAGAGGTTAGATGGTCATTTGTCACTCAGCAATGCTGATTCTGTGACCTTAGGCAGATGATGAGAGGGAAGGCATCATGGCCATCTTCTGGACATGGTGTGTGTGGGGGGAGATAGTTGTGAATATCCTGCATTGTGCGAGGGTTGGACTAGATGACCCTGGTGGTCCCTTCCAACTCTATAATTCTATGATTCTATGTCATAGAATCATAGAATCATAGAGTTGGAAGGGACCACCAGGGCCATCAAGTCCAACCCCCTGCAAAATGCAGGGAATTCACAACTACCTCCCCCCTCCACACCCCTAGTGACCAGAAGATGTCCAAGATGCCCTCCCTCTCATCATTTGCCTAAGGTCACAGAATCAGCATTGCTGACAGATGGCCATCTAACCTCTTCTTAAAAACCTCCAGGGAAGGAGAGCTCACCACCTCCCGAGGAAGCCTGTTCCACTGAGGAACTGCTCTAACTGTTAGAAAATTCTTCCTAATGTCTAGACGGAAACTCTTTTGATTTAGTTTCAACCCATTGGTTTTGGTCCGATCTTCTGTGGCAACAGAAAACAACCCGGCACCCTCCTCTATATGACAGCCCTTCAAGTACTTGAACATGGTTATCATATCCCCTCTCAGTCTTCTCCTCTTCAGGCTAAACATACCCAGCTCCTTCAACCTTTCCTCTCATAGGACTTCGTCTCCAGACCCCCTCACCATCTTTGTTGCCCTTCTCTGGACACGTTCCAGCTTGTCTACATCTTTCTTAAATTGTGGTGCCCAAAACTGAACACAGTACTCTAGTTGAGGTCTAACCAGAGCAGAGTATGTCCACCCTTTCCCTGCCCCCAAAGTTCTGGGGGTTGCTGGATGGCAGCCTAGCCACCCTAGTCTAACTAGATGCCCTTTAAATATCAGTTTAAGCTCCAGCAAATACACAGTTGATACGATTTCCTTTTCATGCCTTGCAAAGCTTCAAGTGCCCATTTCCACACATTCCACAGGACATTTTCCTCCTGGCCTTTTGACAACTCTAGAAGCTTGGCATCTCTCAGCGCAGTTTTCTGTGCAGGCTAGGATAAACCAGACCAGAAACAGTGCCAGCTGAGACTGGAGCCAGGGTGCTCATGCCCAGAAGAAGTGGCAGCCAGCAGGGCTGCCTCTAATGTGCCCTACCCTAGAATGAAATTATCAACAACAGGCAGAACAGCCATTTAAGAACAGTTTAAGCCTTTAACCCATTCTGGGTGCCTCGTGCTTCATTTTGTACAGCGGCGTAGTAGAGGGCTATAGAGACATGCCCCTTCTTTCTTCCCTTGCATTCATGGCTCATTACCAATGCTGATTTCTCCACACCCATCTCTCCCCTGGACATCACAGTCTCTTCTGCATACCACACCTAAACCCATCACGTCTGCTATTCAAATTTACATACTGTTAACATCTACATACTAATGCTTGTCTGAATTCACTCTCCTCTACTTAAAGACAGATGGATTCACATTCTAGCTGTATCTGAAGAAGTGAGCTGTGGCTCACGAAAGCTCATACCCTACCAGAAAATATTTTTGTTAGTCTTTAAGGTGCTACTGGACTCTTGCCCTTTTCTATTACCAATATTGTGTGTATATAGAATTTATGTTTAGTTGTGTTTAAGTTTTTGTTTGCACTTCACTATTGTCTTCACTTTATTGTAATACACTGTTTTGATACTTTTGCATATAGAGTTACGTGCTGTCTTTTCTTTAGCATTACATACTATACAGTACAAGTGATCATTGTATTGGACCAGTACCTGGAGGATGGCAACCCTATCTTGCCACCTCCCTCTTAGCCTTGTTATTATTTTAAGGGGGGGTGGTTAGGGTTGCCAGCCCATGGTTTTTGCACTTCCTGGGAGACTTCGGAGGTGGAGACTCATCGGAACAGCATCCCATAATGTGATGACATCATTTTTGGCCTCATAACTAGAAGTGACATCACCATGTCGCCAGCCTCTCTTCGAGTGAATGCTAGAGCGTTCCGTGACATGGATATGTCACTTCAGCGTGGTGTAGCCAGCGTGGTGTAGAGGTTAAGAGTGGTAGACTCTAATCTGGAGAACCAGGTCTTAATCTCCAAAATCGATTCCGGTCTAGGCAGGCAGTACAGTTCTTCTATATGTGATATTTGGCACGTGGAGGTCACCAAATGAACCTGATCAGCAAAAGGTTCTGAACACACAAAGCAAAGTAACAGTTCCATGGAATGCATAATGAATTTATGGAACTCACTGCCCTATGATGTAGCAGGGGCCATTAGCCAAGAAGGCGTTAAAAAGGAAGTAACCAAAATTCATAAGAGGATAAGTCTATCAACATGTAGAAGCCTTGATGGCTAAGCTTTACATTCAGTATACTTTAGAGTACCAGATGCTGAGAGTAAAAATAATAAAGAATAGTTTATTATTTTTGACAGCCCTTTGACTGATGCCTTTGTGCACCATGTAGTCTTAGCAGAGAAGTCCGGTTGTTGGAAACAGTTGTGACCTTGATGGACTCTTGGTCTGATCCAGTAAGATAATTTTTACGTCCTTCTGTGAAAGAATGTTGGAAGCGACTGTTTCCCCCGCAGATCCTTTTGTCCCCGACCAATAAATTCCATGTAAAATAATTTGAGTCTGGCTTGGCGTAGGGTTTTTTTTTTCCTTGTATTTTTAATAGCAACATTGGGATACTAAATATACACAGGGAAAGAGGTTTGCCTTTACAATGCTTTCCAAATACATAGCGCTGAAATACAGAACCCTGATTGACTGATTTTATTTTAAAAGAGAGAAAACTCAGAATCAAAAATAGTTGCATTTGCCTGGGATCGCCATTTGCCGCTCTCTTTGCCTTCCCCATTTCCCCCCATCCGTCGCACAGATGTAACATTTCCAGAATGATTTCCCTCCCTCCCTTGGATCAGTAACTGGATGAAGAAGGACAGCCTTATGGTAAGAAAAGCGACAGCTTTAAAAATAAATCAAGCTTACTTCCAGAGATGCAGAGAGGAAAGGGAACATGTTCTGTCGGGTGGCAGAAGGTTTCTGAAAGACCAACACCAAAAGTAGACACAGGGAGAAGGATTCTGTAGAGCTACCGGCATAAAACATTAGTTTCAAGACATCCAGAGCTGGAGAGGAGGTCGTTGTATCTTGAGATGCCACTGATGTGAAATGAAAGGAAAAAATGAGGAGATGACAGAGGTTGCAGCCCTTTTAGATGTTACAGCCATGGTTTCCAGGCGCCCACAAATAGGAGCACACACTACCCACAAAGCTCCTGATATGTACAATTATCATTACGTGTGAATAGAAGGGGGGTTAGGGTCGCCAAGTCCCTCTTCATACCTGGAGATTTTGGGGGTGGAGCCTGAGGAGGGCGGTGTTTGAAGAGGGGAGGGATTCAATGCCATAGAGTCTAATTGCCAAAGTGGCCATTTTCTTAATGTGAACTGATCTCTATTGGCTGGAGATCGGTTGTAATACCAGGAGATTGCCAAATAGCACCTGCAGCTTGGCAACCCTACAAACACCAAGTGGGCCAGCACTGGAAAAAGGTCACCATCTTTCTTCCTCTGTCTCTTGTTTGCTCCACTTGCTCTTTCATGCCATCTCCTGCAGCAGGAGCAGAGTTATGTACATGTCCACCATGACTCTTTCCAAGGTTGCCCATCTCTTCATTTCAGGCTGCCAGCCAGGCAAGATGCTTGATGGTGTCAGATGCAGTAGAATCAAGAACTGTACATGAAGGCAGATGCCTTCTATACGATCCCAGAGCCACACATGTGGTTTATGCGCCTTTGCATCCATCCTTTATTTTAACACTCAAGAAAAATAGAATATTATCCCAGGAAATGAGGGGAGGGGGATTTTGGTTAGAGGGGTTTTGTACCACTTCCTTGTGCAAAAAAGACACACATCAGAGAAGGGATTTTGCTGAAATGTTCTACCAATGGTGCTATACGGAGAAGAGTTTTTTTTTTAAATGGGGAGCATCCAGAAATGTCTGACATGGGATTGAATTCAGCCAGCTTTTTTATCCAATCTCGTCCAGTGACCCTCCTTACTATAGCCCCTGTCCCCAGTGGCTCTTGTACATGCAGGTCTCATGATCCTCAGTATAACTTAAAAAAAAATATATTTAAAGGGGACCCCACCTTCATTTTTCACCAAAAGAAAAGCTGGTTGCATCCAATCCATGGTACTAATGACAACTCTGCCACCTTCATCTGATACTTCAATCTACACAAGGTATAAAGAGTGGCTTTGACTTGGCTTCAGTGAAGTCACAGGCACTAGCCAATAGACAATCGTAACAGTCACACACAAAAGAAGTCGAATTCCTGTGTCCTTTCTGGGAGGAGAAATTGGGTTTTCCTTCTTCTGCTTCAAGCACACAAAACACCTCTAAAACTGGTACGATGAGAATGTTGAAAAGCAATGTCTTGTGGGAATGGATGTTGCCATCTTACCATTAACCCCACTCTGAAAATGTTGCATCTGTACACCACCTATGTAGCAGGACAAAAGATATGTTTTCAAAAGAAAGGTACAACACTAATCAAAGTCATTATTTCCAACCTGTGGGAGATCAAGCAGCTTCACATGGGTGTGGGCATCTCTCTATGTACCTATATAGGCGCATATGCAATATGTGGCATTGCACTTCTAATTGAAACAAAAGTCAGACTTACTCCAGAATGCAAAATGATAATTAAAAACAGCGGGTTCCTCCTTTTTGGCACCTCTCCCACACAATCCAGCCCAGCGTTAAGCACATAGATTAACACTGTGTTAGACTGTGATCACAAGAACGGAATTGTTGTTAAAAAAATAACCTTGTAAAGTTTATTATATATAATCTAGGAAATTAAAAACCCGCCTAAATATCCCACAAAAGCAGAAATAAAATGACTTTGTTAAGAAACAGAGCTGAAATTAAACATCCAATTTTGGGACATATTTTTAGAAGTTTATCATTTGGATTTTGAAATTGCTTCCTTGCTTGAATGAATGGGGGTAATATAAATTTGACAAATCCTGCAGTCAGATACTATCAGTTATTTGCTACATATTGCACACTATCAAATATCAAATAGCGTTTGGAGAACACTCACGATCAAAACTGGCATTGGAGAAGTTTCTAGGAGAACTGGAGTGGGAGGAAGATTGATGTCAGCTCTAGCCAGTGTTGGATATTTTGTGCAGGTCACTATATTATTGTATCTTGTAACCTCGTGTGTGTGTGTGTGTGTGTGTGTGTGTGTGTGTGTGTGTAAAGTGCCGTCAAGTCGCACCCGACTCATGGCGACCCCTTATGGGGTTTTCAAGGCAAGAGACTAACAGAGGTGGTTTGCCAGTGCCTTCCTCTGTATAGCAACCCTGGAATTCCTTGGTGGTCTCCAATCCAAAATACTAACCAGGGCTGACCCTGCTTAGCTTCTGAGATCTGACGAGATCAGGCTAGCCTGGGCCATCCAGGCCAGGGCTGTAACTTCACTGCCAGTGTGTTTTATTTTTCTTTATCAACCACTTTGAACAATGCATTTGGAAAGGCAGTATCCTCATTGTTAAAATAGATAATAAAATAACGAATTGTAATCACCCATTCATAGCACCATTAATAAAGCGATCAGAATGGAATGATCATTTTTTAAAATATCTATGTCTAGAGATGCTGCGTTCGTTCTTAAAAGGACTGGAGTGACTTGTTTTTTCAAGAAGGTATTTGATTGACTCGAGTGGTGCTTGAAAGCATCACTTTGCATCAGGAACTGAGCAGCAGAGAGAATTGATTTTATTTTGCCATGCAGCATGGGGAACATGTGCATAGAGGATGTTCCTGTGCACAGATTCCCTTGCTGGTCTCAGATCTTTGTGTATAGGCTGGTTGTGGATGCAACACCCACAATGCGATTTGCATTTGGACATCAGGTATCTATTTCAGCCCTCATAACTTCCCCTGAAAATCTCTCCTCTCTCTTCTCCCTCTCCCTCTCCCTCTCCCTCTCCCTCTCCCTCTCCCTCTCCCTCTCCCTCTCCCTCTCCCTCCCTCCCTCCCTCTCTCTCTCTCTCTCTCTCTCTCTCTCTCTCTCTCTTCCCTGACTGCAACCTACTAATTTCAGGTGAAATTTTTGACAATAGAAGTATACTGCTCTGGTATTCTTCCACAAAAAGTCCTTAGACATTACGAGGTTTCCACTTATTTTGGGCACAGTTCAAATACAAACAGTTGTTTTTTTAACGGGGGTCAGCCCTTGGGAGGAGGAACTATGTTCTTGCTAGTCTACCTTCCAATTCTGAGGTGTTTACACAGCCCAGAGTGTGAGTAAAATGTGTGAGGTGAATGGAGGGGCCGTGGCTCAGTGGTAGAGCATCTGCTTTGCATGCAGGTCTAAGATTCGATCCATGGCATCTCCAGTTTAAAAGATAAGGTGGTAAATGATGTGAAAGGCCTTCACCTGAGACCCTGGAGGGCCTATGAATTAAGGACCTCCAAAACATTATATCGTTAACAGCCCTGCTCAGGTCTTGCAAATGGAGGGCTGTGGCTTCCTTGATGGAGTCAGTCCATCTCGTGTTGGCTTTTCCTGTTGCCTTTTCCTAGCGTTATCGTCTTTTCCAGTGAGTCTTGTCTTCTCACGATGGGATCAAAGTATGATAGCCTCACTTTAACTTCTAGGGAGAGTTCAGGGCTGAATAGGGACATAGGATTCTTATCTCGCTACAGATGCTAATTGTCTGTCCCCAGCATTTCCCCCCTGCTTTAATCAAGCTGATTACACTTTGCATTGTACCTTTGCATCCTGACTCCCTTCTTTGCAACACCCCTCCCATCTTCTGACTGGGATAGAAGGGCTCAGGGATCTCCATTCCTGCTCATATCTGACGAAGGGAGCTCTGATTCTCCAAAGCTCATATCCCGAAAGTCTTGTCAGCCCCTAAACTGCTACTGGACTCGATTCTAGCTCTTCTCCAGCAGACCAACACGGCCCCCCTCCCAAAACTGTGCCTCCATCGACGCAGATCTCCCAGGTATCAATATTCAAAACCATGTCGGAAGGAGGGTTTGGAAACTTTATATAATAATATCTTTATGATGTTCAAACTTCCATGAGGAATACATTGGAAATACCCACAAGAACTACACAGTGCAGCCGACAGGTACAAAGAAATAGAAAATCCAGGGGAGAAAGTACAACGGGTAACGAGGTCTTCACACAGCCAAAGGCCAGGTCTTGGGATCATAAATGAGAACCAAATCACAAATACTTCGCAATGGCAAGTGTGGAAAGCAACCCTTTGTGGCCTGCACCGTTTACATTGGTTAAAAAATTGGGGGGGGAGGGGGGAATAAAGTGAGAGGACAGATTACACCAACGTAACCACCCCAAAATATCACATCGATCAGCGTGCAAATTTTGGTTTAACTGCTTGCTTCGGAAAAGAGTAATAAGTAAATTAAAAAGAGAGAATGAGAGACAGTGTTCCTTAGTTGGCGACGGGAGCCTCTGCCCCAAGCACCAACAATGCTATTGGGGGCTGGATCCAGCCCTCGTCAATGTTTTGTTCGGCCTAAGGTTGCCAACTACGGGTTGTGAAATTCCTGGAGATTTAGAGGTGGAGTGCAGGGATGGCCGGGTTTGGGGGGGAGGGACTTCAGTGAGGGACAGTGCCATAGAGTCCAGCCTCCAAAGCTGCCATTTTTT
This sequence comes from Euleptes europaea, assembly GCF_029931775.1. Lineage (NCBI taxonomy): Eukaryota > Metazoa > Chordata > Lepidosauria > Squamata > Sphaerodactylidae > Euleptes > Euleptes europaea. Next base: position 12,897,144 of record NC_079330.1, on the reverse strand, counting down.
CCCCAGGGGAACTGAGCTCTGCAGTCTGGAGATGAGTTGCAATTCCGGGAGATCTCCAGGCCCCACCTGGAGGTTGGCAACTCTATTTTTGCCTGCCTTTTGGAAACCCCATTGCATTGAACTGGGCTACCACTTTCTGAGCCCTAATTCCAATGCTAACTTCTCCATTTGAAACTACTGTACACAGGAATTGGACTGAACTGTCAAAGCAGGTGGGATAACAGAGTTTTTGTAGTTTGAGAATATGCAATTTTAATGTTTGCACGAAAGCTTTTTTTCCCCAAGAAGGGCATTGTGGGGTCAATCACAAATAAGTTATCCAAGAGCAACTGGCTAATCCCTGGGAGCAACTGGGGGCCAGGACAGGTGCGCCATAACCATACCAGGGCACGACATCACTTCTGGTGCCAGAAGTGACATCATCACGCTGAGGACAGTACTCTAGGATTCACCCCAAACACTAGATTTTTTGACTAAATTGTACAGCATTGCTCCCCATCTAATAACGTCACTTCTAGTGTGGTGCCAGAAGTAACATCATATGCTGGTGCATTGCTGGCACCATTTTTCATCCATTTTTTCCCACTGGCCTGATAAGTACTGGTGGGAGATGGGAGAAATACCAGCAAGATCTACCACTATAGCACTAACTGACGGTGCTCCATGTTAGGCTATATTGAAAGAGGGGGGACTCTTCAAACCCGAAACTCATTGGCCACAATCTGACCTAGTGTTCACTCATAATTTTGTGTTGGATTGTGAACTTTGTATGTGGCTGAAAAAGAGAACTGGGGGAGGGATAGTGGACCGACAGAAGAAGAAGAAGAAGAAGAAGAAGAAGAAGAAGAAGAAGAAGAAGAAGAAGAAGAAGAAGAAGAGTTGGTTTTTATATGCTGACTTTCTCTACCACTTAAGGAAGAATCAAACCACCTTGCAATCACCTTCCCTTCCCCTCCCCACAACAGACACCCTGTGAGGTAGGTGAGGCTGAGAAACTGTGACTAGCCCAAGGTCACCCAACTGGCTTCATGTGTAGGAGTGGGGAATCAAACATGTTTTCCGGGAACCATGTGCATTGCTGCCTGAGCTCACAGGTGGAAGGATGGAATAAAAACAGAAAGATGAAAACATGTTCATGGTAGACATAAATTGGGTTTCCAGAATGGCCCCCTCCAGGGATCCAGCTCCAGCCACTTCTAAGTATGCCTCATGCACAACAGCTAATGGGTCGCAAAGGGAATCCCCACATTTTCAACCATCTCAAAAGCCACAGCTCAAAGGAATTGGGATGCATATCGCGACACACTAAAAGGTGTTTCTCTGCAGACACATTGGCTGAAAGCATGGAAGACCAAATGGACATCTCCCTTGCTGAACCAGGATGAATGGGCATGAAGGCGCGATTTATCTGCACAGTGGCAGAAAGCTCTCCAGCCAAACAACATCCTCACAGCACATGGGAAGAAAGTCCATTGTCTTTGGGGTGGGAGCAAGTCTTGGCTTCACTTGTTTTCACTGGCTTGCAAGGGAAAGGGGCATCACATCTCATTCCCTTCAACTGGATCGATGGCGTTGTGCTTCCTGCGTTCACGGTGCTGGGCCACAGGCTGCTTAAAGAGCTGGCAGAGTGAAGGACTGAAAGATGAGTCACCTCCGGACCAAGCCTGAGGGGATAAAGGGCTGTGGCTTAGTGGCAGAGCATCTGCCTGGCACACAGAAACCCCCAGGTTCAATTCTCAGCATCTCCTGTTAAAAGGATCAGGTAGCAGGCAATGTGAAAGCCCTGAAGAGCTGCTGCCGATCAGAGTAGACAATACTGACCTCGATGGACCAAAGGTCTGGCACAGTATAAGGCAGCTTCATGGGTGTTCATGTGGAAATCCCAGAAGGAAGGTAGGCAAACCCAGGAAGACAAAAGCAATACCAGCAAAACCCTACTGATAAACTGATCGGGTCACCTTGGTGTCATCTTGGCTTGCTCTCTGTATAAAAAGGTAAAGATCCCCTGTGCAAGCACCGGGTCATTCGTGACCCATGGGGTGACATCACATCCCGACATTTACTAGGCAGACTTTGTTTTAAGGGGTGGTTTGCCGGTGCCTTCCCCAGTCGTCTTCCCTTTACCCCCAGCAAGCCGGGTACTCATTTTTACCCACCTGAGAAGGATGGAAGGCTGAGTCAACCTTGAGCTGGCTACCTGAAACCAACTTCCGTAGGGATCGAACTCAGGTTGTGAGCAGAGCTTGGACTGCAGTACTGCAGCTTACCACTCTGCACCACGGGGCTCCTAGCTCTCTGTATAGGATGGCTGAGCCCAGATCTCAAAGCTTGCCTGTTCTAGCTTCTTTGACTCCCGATCTCCATCATGATCAGTCACTAGACAGAAACATGAACAGATTCCACAGTGACGTAAGACTTTAAGGTGTCTTACAAAACACAGAACATCCACCAAATATTTGAAGATTAAAAAAAAAAGAGTGTATCAGTAAACTCGATAATTTTGGTATTGACTAACCCCCCCACCACCACCCAAAAGATCCAGATATACTATTTCTGTTGAAGCAATTTGCATTTGGAAATCTTTGGTGCTCCTACAGGGTCTCTTAAGACTCCAGACTTCTCTTAAAAATTGGCGGATTTTGTTCAGCTGGCTACTTCTGTGAGTTCTACCAAGATTCAGTTCAATGATGTGTGGGTGACGTTCTTTTATATGTTGGTACTGAAAAATGCTATTATCCAAAATAGAAAGGATGCTCCTAGGAACATCCTTACTCTTTCATCTGGATATTTCCCCCCAAAAAAGCCTGAAACAATCCATTTTTGGAAAGGGAATAAGGCTGTATCACCACGAACGTGTTCTTTTGGTAAAGGGGAGGGCTCAACATTCTCTGGTTGTGTTCCCCAGCCCTTGCAGGAAAAATACAAATCCCAGGATTCCTTGGGGTGTGGAAACCACCAAATCAGTTTGAACATGATGACATAGATCTTCTCCAATGCTCCTGGAAAAAATGTTGAGGATCTTGGAAGCCAGGGCTCAAACTGACACATAAGATTGCGTCTTTCCATCCTTTAATGAATGGAAGATGTCATGTTTGTTCGCCGTGGCTCACTGGAGCTAACAGAATTCTGGACACTGATCAATTTCAATCCAACCCCCACACTCAAATTGCTCCTCCGTCTCCTTTCTATGTCACTGCAGCTGGGTGGAAATTGGAATTATCTTTCTCTCTCTCTATTGAATGGCTCTAATTGTATCAATGCTGGTAATGCTTCCCTTTTGGGTGTAATCTAACTTCGGAAGTTCCTTTATTTCTTGTAGTATCAGAAACTGTACTGGGGAGATATTTCTTTTTAGCCACAGCTAGGCAGGGTCCGAGAGCAGCTGTGCTTAAATCCCTGGCTATAGTTTCCAGTTTAGGGACCCAAAAACCAATTGCTGAAGCTGGAAGCTCCAGCTTTGGACTGGATGTCAGTACCTGAAAACCCAGGGCAGAGGACCAGACTCCCTAATAGGCTGACGCAGGGCAGATGACTGGGCTCCCTAATAGGCAGATGCAGGGCAGAAGACCAGGCTCCCTGGTAGTTATAAAAGGCCTAAGAAATCCAGAAGACCCAGAATAAATGGGTCTCTCTCATTGAGGACAGCATCTGGTAATCATCCCTGCTTCTAACCTAATAACACTAGTAAAATGTTGGTTGTTATGGTGTGGGGAGTGAGCATATGGGTATTAGCTTCTGGGGGGAAAAACTCCTAACCTGGGGAGGGGGAGGAAGACCTTGTCACTGAAGATCAGGGAGAGCAGGCAGATGCCCTGCCCTACCTGCCACGGTGCTTCCAAAGGCTGTGTTTGCCTTTTCCCACTGAAATGAATGGGAGCCATTCAGTTACATGGGAGGAAGTAACTGGGGATGGGGCTAAACCGGATGCCTGCCCTGTTGATCCCCACCGAAGAAGCAAGCTCGTTCACATCTGCATAGCCCAGCCCCTTCATTTGCATAGCCCCCGCCCTGGGCTACACCTCTTTTATCACTGTAGTACAGAAGGGCCCAGTTTTAGCTCATGAACAATACATGTCATTGTATGGCCTGCCGACACATTTGCCAACTTCCAGGTGGGGGCTGGATATCTCCTGGCGTCCGCTTCCCTGGAGGAAACGGCCACTTTGGAAGGTGGACTCCGTGGCATTATGCCCCAAACCCAGCCCTTCCTAGGCTCCACCCCTAAAATCTCCAGGTATTTCCCAAATGGGAGTTTGCAATCCTACCTGCCGAGGTCGCACAGGCTGGCTCTTCCTGGCAAGCCAGCAAATGGCGCGGTGGGATGAGAGCTCTCTGAATTGCAGCCTCAAAGGAGGTTGCTGCTAACAATGCCAAAATCTGATGCTATTAACCATGCCAAAATCTGCGGGTTGCCGGCGCCATTAATACATGGAGGCTTGTTAAAGCCAGATTTGGGGAGATTGCCCAGCACAGGAGTTTCTTACTGCACTGGCAAATTCTTTCCTGACATAGAAGGGAAGGGATTTCTATTAGAATCATAGAGTTGGAAGGTACCACCAGGGTCATCTAGTCCAACCCCCTGCACAATGCAGGAAATTCACAACTACCTCCCCGCCCCCAGTGACCCCCTACTCCATGCCCAGAAGATGGCCAAGATGCCCTCCCTCTCATGAACTGCCTAAGTTCAAAGAATCAGCATTGCTGACAGATGGCCACCTAGCCTCTGCTTAAAAACCTCCGGGGAAGGAGAGCTCACTACCTCCCGAGGAAGCCTGCTCCACTGAGTAATGTAGTCCCACCCCTCCACGTGACAGCGTACATGACCACATGGTTGGGATGGGGTGGAGTGGGAGGGCTGACGACTCTCTACGATCCCTGCAGCTAGAAACAACAAATCCTCCAGCAGAGCTGAGGGTGCTAGTCAGAGGCAAAGGAAGATGGCCGGGTTCCTGTGTATTCATTCGCTCTGCACCAGAGAGACTGCAGCTCCCCTGCATGCCTGCGTGGCAAGCTTAGCGCCGCCAACATTTCCCATTCTGATGTTGCGTCAGGAAGTCAACGGTTGAAACATCACCTTTTTCAGGAACATAACTGGATTTTCTCAGCCCCACCAATGTCTGTACTTACAGGCGAAATTAACAGATTGCAACAACATGTGGTATGTAATGCAACTCTACTAGTAGTAACATTTGAGTCACAGGAGCCCAGTCCATTTTCTTTTGCATCCGGTCCTCTGGCTACCATCTCACACATCCTGGTTTGCTCGCCTTTCTCCATGGGGCCGAGACGGCTCTGGTGTTTGAAATGCCTAAATCTGAGGGACCGTTTCTGCCCCGTGGGACATCCCAAAAGATCTGGAAGCAAGTTCTCCGGGAGGCACAGAGCAAGAATAGAGTAGGGAAGTTAAAATGGCTCGTGAGCCATCCAAGAGCGGCCCCGGCGGCACTACAAATTGGCATCACGGGACCGCTTGGTTGGGAGACTTACCAGACTCCGAGGGGAGGGGAAGGGAGGCTGAAAGGGTGTCATGCAATGTCGTTTTCGTTCCCTCTCCCCCAAATTGATGGCACCACATTACATAAGGTTGCCAAGTCCAGGTTGGGAAATACCTGGAGATTTTGGGGGCGGAGCCTAGGAAGGGCGGGGTTTGGAGAGGGGAGGGACTTCAGTGCCATAGAGTCCAATTGCCAAAGCGGTCGTTTTCTCAAGGGGAACTGATCTCTATCGGCTGGAGTTCAGTTGTAATAGCGGGAGTTGTCCAGCTAGTACCTGGAGGTTAGTACAGGAGCGACACAGCAAGTAATCAAAGTGCAAAATTATTCTATTAGACAGCTACCATTGTGTATATGACTGTGAGGAACATGGAGACTATCCTGAGTTTTTGAATACAGTCATGAATTATTGAAGTTGGAATAAGATTGATATTTTAGGGGACTGAGGAAGAATTGGATATAAGAATTTTGAAACGGCCGTATCCCCTTTCTACTTGAACTTCAGGATCACACCAACTTTATACCATTGGAAACAATATATGCAAGAACTTGATATCATTGAAGAAATATATGCAAGAACTTTTTTGCTTTGACCATATAGACATAGGATATTGATGTATAGATTGTAGAACATTTGTATTATGTGATGTTATTTTGGTAGCTCACTAATAGATTAATTTTGCACTTTGATTACTTGCTGTGTCGCTCCTGAACTTATTTCCTTACTGTATAGGACTAGTACAGTGGTGTCTGTTTTTTCTGTCAGTTCCTGGAGGTTCGCAACCCTAGACATTGTGCAGTACATGGCACCATTTCCCCCCTCCCCATTTTCTCCTACTGCCCATTTAAACAGAAGTGGGAGAACAGGAAGGACTGGCATGGGCCTTCCCGCTGGAAATGGGTAAGTGGCACCCCTCTGCTTGGCTCTGACCTGCCAAGTCGCATGCCAGCTCACACGTTGCCTCCTTCTGAACTGCCAACGTTGGGTGAGCTGGCACCCTCCATGGGCATCGCTGACATGGCCTGAGCCAAGTCGCCCCTGCAGTGCTGGCAGAGTAGCTGAAGCCTGGCTCTAGTCGCTGCTGGCCCTGTCAATTAAAAGGCCGCCCTGACTCTTATGCAGAAAGAGTGCCAGCCGCGGGACTAGGGCTGCCAAGCCCCCGGTGGGGCAGGTGTTTCCCTGCCCCCAGGTCCCATTTTCCCGGTGCCACTCTGAGCAACAACCAGAGAAAAAATAAGGGAAAAAAGCAGCCACATCCACTTACCGGAAGCTCATACAGGAAATGACAAAGGATAGCTCTAGGAATTAATAGACACTGTATGGTTTTACCATAGAGTCTCCGGCAATTCCTAGGACTACCGTTGTCACTTCCTATATGATCTTCTGGAAAGTACAGGAATTTGTATTGGTTTTTTAGAAAAATCTTCTCCTTCTATGCATGTCTAGGGTTGCCAGGTCCCTCTTTGCTACCGGTGGGAGGTTTTGGGGGTGGAGCCTGAGGAGGGCAAGGTTTGGGAAGGGGAGGGACTTCAATGCCATAGAGTCCAATTGCCAAAGCAGCCATTTTATCGAGGTGAACTGGTCTCTACCGGCTGGAGATCAGTCATAACAGCAGGAGATCCCCAGCTAGTACGTGGAGGTTGGCAACTCTAGCTGTGTCCTCCCTAACGCTCCTTACGTGGAGCACCAGGGGGACCGGGAGTGCATCCTAGAACACGCCTATTGCAGGGGAAGATTGGCAGTGATAGGGAAGCTTGTCTGCAAGGGGCTTCTCCTTCAGGAACCCCTGCTCAGTTTCCACGGCTCCCCAGAATGCAATCTGAAAAGAACTTGTTGGGAGGACTGCGGTTATCTGAACCAGCCACACTTGTACGCAACCCCCTTGCGTTCCCGTCAGATCCACCGGGGATGAAAACGCAGCATGCTCCGCGCTGGATCGGCACCAGCTGTCGAGAGCAGGGCCACGCCCAGGGTTGCCAAGTCCCTCGACACCACCGGCGGGAGGTTTTTGGGGTGGAGCCTGAGGAGGGCGGGGTTTGAGGAGGGGAGGGACTTCAATGCCAAAGAGCCCAATGGCCAAAGCGGCCCTTTTCCACAGGGGGACTGATCTCCATCAGCCGAAGAGCAGATGTAACAGCAGGAGACCTCCAGCTACTACCTGGAGGTTGGCAAGCTTAGCCACGCCCATCATCCCCAAATATTTCTAACTCGATTCCCTAGGGGAAAAGGATTTCCAAATGTGTGCCTGTGTGTGTGTGTGTGTGTGTGAGACAACTAATTTCTGAAATGGAAAACACCCATTTGTTTAAGTCCATACTAAGCGTGTTAATGAAGTCATATGTATAGCCCACAACACCCATGGTCTTTGTTTCTTAAAAAAAGAACGGAACATTTACGAGTTTCAAAAATTTGCTACCGTACAAAAAGTGTTTGTGTGTTCATATATATATCTATATATATATATATATAATTTTATATATATGTATAGTAACCAGAAATACTGACTTTATTAGAAGAGGTACCCCTACCCCCCGGTTTCGGTTTTGACATGAAATCCACTTAGCTTCGGTTTCTCGAGCAGTCTTCCCCCAGGTTCATGGCACATAATGGTATTATTGGCAAAGGTTCAGAAAAACAATCACAGTCCGTATGTCCCAGACGTCCGCAGCGGCTGCGACCGACTCTCTTCGCTCTTCTTTCTCTCTTGACTTGCATGTTGATTTTGTTCCGAATCTCCCCCCACCCCACCCTACCCCGCCCGCACACTTCTCCCACGAAAAATAATGCACTCTTTGAAAATGCAGTCGCTTGTCGGGGCAAGTCCCTTCTTCTTATATAAAAATATATTTGGCTGTTCTTTGAGTCTTCCGTCGGTAAACATTAAAAGTAGGTATGGATTACCCATTATTTTTTTTATTATTTTTTTACAGGTTCACCAGTGGAATCCTGTTTAGGATAAAAGAGAGAGAAAATAATTACCGTAAGTAATATACCATCTGAATCTATAAACTATTTTAAAAAAATATCTCAGTCGCATGCTGTTTTTAAGGTCATTGCTTAGTGTTTTTTTTTGGGGAGGGGGTGTATTTTCTATCTTTTAAATGTATGCACATAAAGAAAAAAATGCACACACACCCCAAAAAAACACAACCAGATGCATAAGAAAAAGAAAAGACAGAAATATTTCATTCTTCTGTTGCTTTTTAATATATTTAAATAAAAAGGTGAAATTACAAAGTTCTGGGCATGCACAAAGCAAAAGAACACACCGTTTAAAAAGGATTGTTCTCTAGCTTTGTCTTTGTCTTTGGAAGATCACAGCAGGGGCCAAGACGTTTGACACAGTTGTGCAAATGAAATGGCCAAAGTTGCTAGCCTGTACATTTTGCCAACTTCGTCACCGGCCCTCGGGTGCCTGTGCAATTCCTTCCTGGCATAACAAAAGAAAACCCAGAAGAAGCTCTCTCCTAATTTGCAGCATAAAGCTTCCCTGCCTGGTCTCCTGGAGATCTTTGTTCAGCACTGGACAACAAGCAGATGAACGCTTACAGGCCTGGTTAAAAAAAAATCCAACACATCCCCAACAAAGTATCCATTATTATGCCGGATTAGGGTTGCCAGGTCCCTCTTCACCACCTGTGGGAGGTTTTTGGGGGTGGAGCCTGAGGAGGGCGGGGTTTGGGAAGGGGAAGGGCTTCAATGTCATAGAGTCCAATGGCCAAAGTGGCCATTTTCTACAGGTGAACTAATCTCTATCAGCTGGAGGTCAGCTGTAATAGCAGGAGATCTCCAGCTAGTACCTGGAGGTTGGTAACCCTATGCCGGGTGGAGCATTCTGCATTGGAGAGACCCCGTGAGGTGGTGTTTGTAGTTTCTCTCTGTATGCTCTGAACAGAAGGACACATTCCACCATCCTCTATGGGATACCTGATGATGAGGCCAGGACACCCCCAAGGATAGGAAAGTATTGTTCCATTGCCACAGTATTCACAAGTGTCCCCCCCCCCATAGGAGTCTTTCATTGACACAGGAGTGCATTCAGGGGTATCTTTAAAGCCCGCTTAGACCTGCCCTTATCCGTGTGGATGAGTGTATGGGTTATGTCTCCCATACTCTCGAGTGAAGCCCAGATTGTGGTTCATCACATCATCTCATAAAATGGAAGTCACTGAGGAATGGAGATGTCCCATTTCCATATAAACCGACCTCCGAACTCAGATTCTTGCCCTGGGTTCTATTGGTTGTTGTGATTCTAATCTGTGATGGAACTTTTTTTAAAGAGAGGAGAAACTGGCTGTTCTGTAGAAGGTAGATGATGGATGGATGTTGGAAGGAAGGAATGAAGCGATGGATGGATGGATGGATGGATGGATGGATGGATGGAGAGAGAGAGAGAGAAAGAGAGAGAGAGATCTTTATATGATATCAAAGCAGAATGGGTTGGGAAGATCATGGCGATGCATGGTCCTGATTGGTAGCTCAAATAAGAGATTATGGGAACCAGTTAGAGAAGATATAATCCCTAGCAGCAACAGCATTTCTGTATCTTATCAGATCACCAACACTTATCAAGACCAATGGGGGTCGATCTTTTTAGCCCTCCCTGTTTCGCTCCTTCAGCCACCCCCACTTGTCAATCGGATGTAGCCAGATCAGCTTCTGGGGCTCTTCAGTAAGCCTCCTGGGAAAACCAGGCAAGATTTGACCCATGAGTCCAACATGCTTGTGTAAGGGGGCTGGCCTCCATCTGTCCAGAGGTCAATCCATGCTGGTTTCATAGAACTACCACTGAATCTAAAAGGCTTCCTGGAGCACCGGGCTTCATTTGGTTTGGCTGGAACCCCTGGGACATCACTCTGAGAAGGCTAGAAATTGAGAAGTTCTGATTGAGGTACATTTGCTTTAGGGATCCTGGAATCCATAAGGACATATAAAGCAAATGCAAAGCTTGCAAGAATTTGTCTCAACATACCATGAGGGGATTTGAAGATTTAAGAGAGAGCATGTTCTAACAAGCAGGCTCTCTCTTCTGGCATGTGAGGCTTGAGGTAGCATTCAACGTGCAACTCTTGACATCACTCCATTACTCAGCACATGGTGATTTTGCAGCAGTGAAATGTGTAAAAATTGCCATCTTGTGCAGTTTCAATTTGCCTTGGGGCCATGTAGAGAAGGGTTTAACCCTTCAGCCTCCATTAGGTTTCACTATTGAAACCCAGCTCCCCCTTCCTGCTGTTAGCATCAGGACTGTGTTTATCAATAAACCAGAACCGAAAATAAGCTCCCAAAAGGCATTTCGGTAATTTTCAGGTTTGGGTTTACTGAATTTCAAAATCTGGGAGGGAGGCCAAAGCCAAAGTGGCCATTCCCGTGAAAAAAATGGTAATTTTCCGGCTTTTTCTCTCTCCCCGGGCTTTGTGAAGCTCCTGGGGGGCATTTTTGAGGTAGAGTCCTTGAACTTGCATGGTAGCTTGCAGGGACTCTCCTTGCAAGAACCCCCAAGTTTGGTGATGATTGGGTTGGGGGGTCCGAAGTTATGGGGTCTGGAAGAGGTCGCCCCCTCCTCCCTCCATACACAAGCAGGAAGGTAAGAGTCAGATTCTCTGTTTGTTTGCTAATCTGCTAATGCTTGGAGGAGGGAGTGGGCGACCTCTCCAGAGCCCATAACACCAGACCCCCTGACCCAATCTTCACTAAACTTTGGGGTTCATGCAAGGAGAGTCCTTAAAAGCTACCCTGAAAATTTGGGACCTCCACCCCCTAAAATACCTCCACACGAGCTTTGCAAAAAATCCCCTTTGTTTGCTATTGCAGGAACTTTCAATCAGTCTACTTCCGCAGGATTGTGTCTATGTAGCGACAGTAGGCTGATTGAAAGTTCCCACAATAGCAAAAAAAAGGGTTTTTTTTGCAAAGCTCTACCTCAAAAAATGCCCCCCCAAGGCTGAATTTTTTAGGGAAACTTGAAAATAAACCGAATCCCCATATTTGGGAATTCTGGTTCCCTGAAACTAATCGGGCACAATAAACCCAAACCCGAATTTTACCAGATTTTTTTTTTGCACACCCCTAGTTGGCATCCATCAGTTTTAGCTGTTTTACTGTCTGCTTCTAGCCTGTTCTATGAATATCATTTTAGGATGCTGTATTGTTTTATGCTGTTTTCCTGTCTTGAGTTATTTTTAATGCTGCGTTTGGCTTTATTGTATTATTTTCATTGTGAGCCACCTTGAGCAGGCCACTGGAACATCCGGTGGCATATACACTTTCCAAATGAATAAATACATATTAAAGCAAATGCTATTTTTTAAAAAAAATTTCCCTTGAATATGCTAATAACAAAAGACAGGACCACAGTATGAGTTAGTCAAACTAATGGTGGTTCAATGGTTAAGCCCTGTTCTCTGTATTGTCCCAAGGCAAACTGAAGCAGCATAAGATTGCAATTTTCATTTTACAGACCTGCAGAGATGTGAGATCTTTATTATGTGTGAACATTGAACAGCAGTGCCATGAACTCGGTCTCTGGCCTGACGCCATCCCCTCACTGAACAGAAGTGGACCGGTTCTGGAACTCTCTCGCTAAAGAGCGGCCCGGTCCCCATTTGGGTTTCTCATCTCACAAATGTACCCGCTCCAAGCCCACTGTATATGTGTGAATCCGGGAAAGGCAGGGTCTTTTAGTAATGCTCTGAATACTTCACATTTAATTTAGATTAAAGGAGACAAGGTTGTGTATTAGCAAAACAGTAAATCATCATTAGACGTACATCTTGCTGAGGATTAGCTGACAGGCAGGAGATAAGCACCCCGTGTTACAGCTAAACCTTAATTACATTTTTAAGTTAATTGGTGTCCGTGCCAAACACAAGAACTATCACATGGAAATCAAGGGGATTTCCCCTTCCTTCCACTCTGCAGCCCACAGATTATTCTGGGAACGGTGATGGCTTCTCAGACTTCTACAGGTCAGGGATCCTTCACATGAACACATGAAGCTGCCTTATACTGAATCAGAGCCTCGGTCCATCCAAGTCAGTATTGTCTACTCAGACCAGCAGCAGCTCTCCAGGGTCTCAGGCAGGGGTCTTTCACATCTCCTCCTTGCCTAGTCCCTTTAGCTGGAAATGAGAGGGGTTGAACCTGGGACCTTCTGCATGCCAAGCAGATGCTCTACCACTGAGCCACAGCCCCTCCCCTTCCTTTTCTCGTGCTTCCCTGTCCTGCTTTGACAGGGAGGTGGAGCATGCTACCTGCAGGGCACGGAAGAATGCAAACAGACTCCAGATGTGTGTCTGTGCAAAAAAACAACAACCCAGCTACTACCTGGAGGTTGGCAATCCTTCTGCAGCATCATGCATAGTGTCATGTCACTTCTGATTAAAAAAACCAGAAGCGACATAGGGTAGCTCTAGGAATTGCCAGAAACTCTATAGTCATAGTGATTCCTAGAGCAATAGAGTTTCCAGCAATCCCTAGAGCTACCCGTGTCACTTCTGGTTTTCTTTACTGGAAGTGACATGGCACCACAGCCAGCATCATGCTACCCCTGTCCCCACCCACAGCCTTTCCACCGGTTTGCCAGTCACTGCCTGGCAACCTTATGTCAATCCCAACATCTCCACTTAAAAGGATCAGGTAGTAGGCGATGAGAAAGATCTCTTGAACACATGAACACATGGAGCTGCCTTATACTGAATCAGACCCTCGGTCCATCAAAGTCAGTATTGTCTACTCAGACTGGCAGCGGCTCTCCAGGGTCTCAGGCAGGGGTCTTTCCCATCACCTACTTGCCTAGTCCCTTTAACTGGAGATGCCGGGGATTGAACCTGGGACCTTCTGCATGCCGAGCAGACGCTCTACCACTGAGCCACGGCCCCTCTCCTGAGACCTTGGAGACCGGCTGCCAGTCAGTCACCACTGACCTTGCTAGACCAAGGGTATGACTCAGCAGAAGGCTGCCTCGTGTACGTTAAGTGTTTCAGTCTATCATATCCGACCGGCAGGCAGACTGCAGGGGGAAATGGACTGTGAGGGGCCATCTGTCTTTCAAGGTAGCTCATTTGGTCATCGCTGACATCCTCATTGAGGAAAATGTCCAAGGAACTCTAGGATTCCCTGGCACCATGGTTGGAAAGCCACCGCTCGGAAACACAGCATTGCCCACAGGCTATTTGGTTTCTACGTTCCCTGTTCCCCCCTGCCACCCATGTACTGCTCTGAAGTCTTAATTAAATGCATTCTTCCTGATACTTAATCTCTGGCCCCACAGCGGGTATGCACCGTGATCCTGCCTATTCCCCCCTCCCCGAGATGAACAGTTTTACAGTGACTCATTAGCCCTTAATATGAAAACAGACAGCATTTGCTAGAGTCAGGCATAGGGTTGCCAGGTCCCTCTTTGCTATTAGCGGGAAATTTTGGGGGCGGAGCCTGAGGAGGGCAGGGTTTGGGGAGGGGAGGGACTTCAATGCCACAGAGTCCAATTGCCAAAGCAGCCTTTTTCTCCAGGGGAACTGATCTCCATCGGCTGGAGATCAGTTGTAATAGCAGGAGATCTCCCGCTACTACCTGGAGGATGGCAACCCTAGTCAGGCAGAATGAGGCCAGAAAATCAGCTGCCTTCGTCTGCTCCCCCAGTAGGCACAGATCGTTTCTGTGCTAGGCCAGGCTCGTAGCTATTTCTGATGCCCTACAACGCTGCCGCCACATGCACCCCTTTTAGACGATTTGGTCCGATCCAGCTACCTATATACCAACAGAGAGCAACCCACACGCACACACCCCTCTGAGTGCAAACACTACCTGGTAATGATTCGGTAGCAAAAACACCGAGGCGAGGAAATATATTATTATGCCTGTGTGTTTTTTCCCCCCTTGCACGGCCTCGATTTGCAAACTAGGTCAGTCCTTGATGTGCCTCGTGGAATCTTCGGTGACCTCATTCCACGTCTTCAGAGTCAAAGAGGGAAGAGGAACAGACCCCAGGATGGGAGCCCCAGGAGAAATTAATCATGGGAGGCCCTCAGAACTCATCTTGGCTCTTGTGTGCCCCCCCTGTCATCCCAAATGCATATATCAGGGAGCACATAGAATCACGGAAATCGTAGAAGCATAGAGTTGGAAGGGCCCTCCAGGGTCATCTAGACAAACCCCCTGCACAATGCAGGAAATAACAACTACCTCCCCCCCACACACACGCACACACAGGGTTGCCAATGTGTGTGTGTGTGGGGGGGGCTGAGGTGAGGCAAAGATTTATATTTATATTAAAGTATAATCTGGGAATATACCCAGACACTTGAATTATTGGAACTTATGTCCTTTGGGGTGGCTGAAGAAGATTGGAAACCGGCAAAAGTAACCGGCATCCTGTTCTGCCCTTTAATCTACAAGGACATTCAAAGAGAAATTATCTCTACATTAAAGAAGACAACAACTCAAGGACTTTGCTGTTGAAAAACACTTTTATTTAATTTTTCATTTGTTGCTGTATGAATCTTAAAAAAATATTTGTACTCTGTTGCACTTCAAAAATTGCAACTACTATATTATGAATTGCCCTGACCTGGATGGCCCAGGCTAGCCTGATCTCGTCAGATCTCAGAAGCTAAGCAGGGTCAGCCCTGGTTAGTATTTGGATGGGAGACCACCAAGGATTACCAGGGTTGATGTGCAGAGGAAGGCACTGGCAAACCACCTCTGTAGTCTCTTGCCCTGAAAACCCCAAAAGGGGTCGCCATAAGTCGGCTGCGACTTGAAGGCACTTTACACACACACATATTATGAATTAATAATATGGTACAATTGTAACTATATGGCTGTGAATATATGAAGTATAATATATCACAATATAGACTTTTCTAACTATAACTGGAGCCTACAACTGTGCTTTGTGATTACTACCACCTGGCACTTGGCAACCCTACACACACACACTGCCTGTGACTCCTACTCCATGCCCAGAAGATGGCAAAAAAAAAAAAATCTTCGAAGGAACCCTAGCCAATTTGGCCAGGAGGAACATTGCTTCCTGACCCCAAAGTGGCGATCGGCATTTCCCTGGGCATGTAATAAAGGGCCACGAAAGGTGAGCGCTGACTCACCCATTCCTGCCCTCCCTCTCATGATCTGCCTATGTTCACCTACATCCCTCCATGTCCCTCTTAGAGAAACAAAACCAGCCCTTGCTGTATGTTTCCTCTAAGAGAACGACTGTTCTTCCAGAACACGGTCAGCAGGGTCGAAAAGCACCCGCACCCCGTTTTAACACGTTTGGGCAACGCCCGCAAAAAATATTCCATCTCTTCATTTCTCCTGCTGTCTCTCTTTCTCTCCCTCTGTTGCCCTGATAAGCCCTGAGGCATAACACACAATTCTATAGCAATGTGTTAAATATTATTAAAGCGCTAATCTTCCTCGTGAAGCAATGGTATAGATTCCGTACAGCGTGTCTATAGATTTCATATACACTTTCTCAGGGGTGTGATGAAAATAAATCAATGGACCATTTTTTTAATATATATTTTGGCAGAACCAGCGGGGAGTGAGAAGTTCATGATTGGGAATTTTATTTTTTTTATTTCAAAAAGAGTATGCTGAATTAACTAGAAATTTGGTCTCCGTGGTGGGATATTTGATAAAAAATCCTAATGGCTAACAACAGATGGTCTATAGATTTTCCACAGAGGCCAATGTTCTAGCAGAGCTTCATTTGCTGAGCTCTTCGTTAATATTTTGCAATGACAGACCTATCCAGTCATAACCTATGGGATTGGTGATCTCTGTAATGTAGCTGTTAAACGGCATGAGGGAGTTCTCCGTTTTCATGGCTTTGTGGCAAGGACCAATGAACTCCGCTGGCAGATTTTTTGCAGCTCAGAAAATCATGCCCAATATCAGAGGAAACCTGGGGGGGGGGATCTTTAACCAGCATAAGGAGAGGGGTTATTTTTCATCTTTGTCTTTTCCCATCAAGTCACAGCTGACTTATAGTGACCCCTTAGGGTTTTCAAGGCAAGAGATGTTCAGAGGTGGTTTTGCCATTTCCTGCTTCTGTGTAGCTACTCTGGACTTCCTTGGTGGTGTCCCATCCAAGTACTAACCAGGGCCAACCCTACTTAGCTTCCAAAGTCTGATGAGATCAGGCTAACCTGGGCATAAGGAGTGACGGTATAACAAAACAAACATTAAGTGCAAGCGCTGTAATGCTATAGTGCTCATCTTTGTTTTTTTTCCCATCAAGTCACAGCTGACTTATGGTGACCTCTTGGGTTTTTTAGGGCAAGAGACGTTCAGAGAAGGTTTGTCATTGCCTGCCTCTGCATAGAGACCCTGGACTTCCTTGGTGGTCTCCCATCCAAGTACTAACCAGGGCCGACCCTGCTTAGCCTCCAAGATCTGATGACATCAGGCTAGCCTGGGCATAAAGAGTTATAGTATAACAAAGCAAACATAAGTGCAAGCGCTCTAATGCTATAGTGCTCAACTTTGGTTTTTTTCCATCAAGTCACAGCTGACTTATGGTGACCCCTTGGGGTTTTTAGGGCAAGAGATGTTCAATTATGGTTTGCCATTGCCTGCCTCTGCATAGCAACCCTGGACTTCCTTGGTGGTCTGCCATCCAAGTAACAACTAGGGCCAACCCTGCTTAGCTGCCAAGGTCTGATGAGATCAGGCTAGCCTGGGCATAAGAAATGACGGTATAACAAAACAAACACATGTGCATGCGCTGGAATGCTGCAGTGCTTGTGCTTGTCCGAAGAGCTCTTTGCACTGCAAGATTGCAGGAATTGTCCAAACTGTCAAGAAAGAAGGGAAGTTGTTCAAAGCTTGTTGTTCAAAGCTTGCAAGTAGCCACATTGGCTCACAGACAGACTCTAAAAGTTATCTGATAGCTTTTCTTGGGACCGACTAAAGCATCGTAAAAAGGTGTGCATCACAAAAAAACAATGTGCAAACTTTGAAATCTTCTAGGACTCTTCATGGGGCTGGATGTACAGTACAAAAAAAGAAGGGGAAATAGAGGAAATAAGTGGCTTTTAAGGATGATGGCAAAGCCTAAAGACTCCAGTCACAGCCATCTGTTGGAAAACCGGCCGTGGTTTCGATAGTGCTAGAAAAGTTGAAGGCAGCAGGAGAAGAGGACCCAAGATAAGATGGACTGACGCAACAAAGGAAGCCACGGCTTTCAGTTTGCAAGACCTGAGCAAGGCTGTTAACGATAGGACGTTTTGGAGGACATTGACTCATAGGGTCGCCATGAGTTGGAAGCGACTTGACGGCACTTAACACTCACATACAGATTTGTGTAGCTGGTGCTGGGTCCAAAGCAGATTTTCAAGTTGTATCAAGATTCTAGGGCAAAACCTGCACAACGAAGAATTTGGTTTTGATTTTACCTGCGCAGCCAATCAGGTCAATGGATAACTTGATTTTATATTTGAATTGTTATACGTGTCTGAATTTTTATTCCCATCTCCTCCCAAATCAGCATTGTTCTGACAGCAGTCTCCATTAACAGTCCTTAAAGGGCTGTCATATAGAGGATGGTGCCGAGTTGTTTTCTGTTGCCCCAGAAGGTCGGACCAGAACTAATGGGTTGAAGTTAAATCAAAAGAGTTTCCATCTAGACATTAGGAAGAATTTTCTAACAGTTCGAGCGGTTCCTCAGTGGAACAGGCTTCCTTAGAAGGTAGTAAGTGCTCCTTCCCTGGAGGTTTTTAAGCAGAGGCTAGATGGCCATCTGTCAGCAATGCTGATTCTATGACCTTAGGCAGTTCATGAGAGGGAGGGCATCTTGACCATCTTCTGGGAATGGAGTAAGGGTCACTGGGTGTGTGTGGGGGAGGTAGTTGTGAAATTCCTGCATTGTGCAGGTGGTTGGACTGGATGACCCTGATGGTCCCTTCCAACCCTATGACTCTATGATTAATTTTATTGGTGGTGGGAGAATGAATCCTTAGAAACAGAAAAATAAAGCACTGTTTCCTTCGTGGAAAACATTTCAACCCACATCTCTGAGTATGATTTTTTGATGCTTCTGTATATAGTTTGGTCAATATATGTTTGTGTTTTCCTCTACGTGTTTGATATTGTAAGCTGATATTAATAATAGAATCTTTTTAAAAAAAGATTCGAGGACAAAGGAGAAGGTATTCTCCCTTTGTGAATCTGACAGGCAGCTGCTGGTCAAACTGCTTAAATAATATCTACAGGACATCACGCATTCTGCACTGGTGAGAATTTATTTGCATTTAATGCCTTTCCATCTCTCTTCTTTCCGCAAGCAAACTCAAAGCAGCTAAGTGTTCAGATCTGTGCATCACAGAGGAGGAAGGGGACATATTGCAAAGGAGGATTCCAAGGAGTTCGGCAAAGATGATGAAAGAGATCCCTAGTAAGTCTGCATATATACTTGCAGAGGAGAAGGTTCGAGCAAGGAGCCCCAGTGATTGCCTTTCACTCCACGCTTGCATTCAGTCTAACCAACTGCTTCCGACAAGTTCACGTTTCATCCCAGTGGCCAAGAAACAGCCACGTGGAGCCTCCACAAAGGCCGTTAACGTTTTTAGTCTCTTTTTCTGTTCTAATCTAATTACCTTTTTTGTACTGCACAGTGGCTGGGCATAATGTCAAACGGGCAATTCTGAGCAAGTCACAGTTAGCGGAGACTGGGAAATTTCCCTTAGAGTGGATCCGTGATTCATTACGACAGGGGGTGGGGGACTGAAGACTGACCAATTAACTCGTTTGAATGCTTGGCTTAGATCTGGCATGGCTGCCCTACAGTGAAATGCCGAGTTATTTCTAATCGCTTTTTTCCTAGCATGGCAGCCTGCAAAGGCCACCTTCAAAGATGGGAAAGAACTGAAACCAGCTATGGGGGCGGAAAAGGGAGACTGCTAAAGTATTTCTAGCATGCTTGGATGTTCAGGTGCTGCAACTTAATTGGCTTGTTTATTTACCACAACCTTTTAGACTGACTGGTAGACCTCTATGCAGATAATCGGAGAGGCATTCTTGTTGTCCACTCCTCAACTACAGAATGCCCCCACGAGAGACAGAATTACACCCCCCAGCCCTCTGTTTGCATGTCTTCTGGAAGCACTGAAGGAGATTTTAATCATAGTGGCTTACAGAAGAGACAAATAACGAGACGCAGAGTAGCAACATCATATAGTTAAGTCTGAATTTGGCCCCAGAGCATGGATCAAAACATCCGCACAAAGAGGCCAAGAACAGAAAGGGGATACGTTTCGATAAACCTGAAGAAATCCCTAGGTTTGCTGAAAAATCCACATAGAAAAAAATGGGGGTTAATGCCCACACATGGAGAATCGAGGAATATGCCTTTTTAAAAGACCATGCTCAGCTTTAAGTGGCTGCTCAGACTCTGCATACAACCAGGTGTTTTTTTTTTAAAGTAAGAAGTAGCCCAGGATACAGAGAGAAAGCAGGGGCAGGAGTGTTGGGGGTCAAGGGACCGAGAAGCTGGCAGCAGGGAGGAGCCGGTGGAGGAGGCAGTGACTAAATTATGGCAGAAGGAAGAGGAGACAGTAGCAGGTGGCAAGCAATAGGAGAGGAAGTGGGGACCAGCAGTAGATGGGATTTCCCCTCCTGTAGGAGTTCCTTGCAGGACCCCCTCTTGTATAATTAACATTCATGCCCAGAGCCCTTGATAGGGATGCCAGGTTCCTCTTCGCCACTGGTGGGAGGTTTTTGAAGTGGAGCCTGAGGAGGGCGGGGTTTAGGGAGGGGAGGGACTTCAATGCCACAGAGTTCAAATGCCAAAGCAGCTATTTTCTCCAGTGAACTGATATCTATTGGCTGGAGATCAGTTGTAATAGCAGGAGATCTCCAGCTAGTACCTGGAGGTTGGCAACCCTAGCCCTTGGGATGGGGTGGGTTTAGGGATGCGATCAAAATTCGTTAGCCAGTGTGGTGTAATGGTTAAGAGCAATGGACTCGAATCTGGAGAACAGGGTTTGATTTCCCACTCTTCCACATGAGCGGCAGACTCTAATCTGGTGAACTGGGTTGGTTTCTCCACTCCTACACTTGAAGCCTGCTGGATGACCTTGGGCTAGTCACATTTCTCTTCAAACTCTCTCAGCCTCACCTACCTCACAAAGTGTCTGTTGTGGGGAGAGGAAGGGAAGGCGATTGTAAGCTGGTTTGATTCTCCGTTAATTCTGAGCACAAAATCATGAATGTAGTAAATTTCATCTCAAGAAGATTATTATGAGAGAAGAGGATCTGAGACTGACCAATTTGATTGCAGGTTTGGGTGGAAAAACTATCTTGCCTCTTCTCAGAGATGCTTCTGACAAATGCCTAAAAAGAGGGAGCACCTGTCACAAGGCTGTGACATCATTAGGATGACAGGATGTCTTCCCCCTGCCCCCAACCTTAATTTCCCTCCGAAGAAGTGAAGCAAGACTGTGACTTTATTAGATTCTGATACCCTGGATTATCCTCATCAATTTGATAGCATTTGAGCTGTGCAAACGGCTTCAGAAATACATATTTAGGACAATTTCACATACCAGTACCTCTATCCTGTTTTAAAAAATCGGATTTATTTATTTAGATTCACACCGGTTGACGCGTTCCAAAAGCTGGAGGCGGATTTTTTTTTTAAAAAAAATAATCTATTCAAATATTATTGAAAATGTATCCTTGATCCTAAAACCCGAAATGGCCAAATCAAACAGGGAGACTGTACAGAGCTTCTTGCCAGCCAAGTCCGGCTGTGCCTGGGGTGGGTTTCCATGCGTGTTTTTAAGCCACTGTTTCTCAAATCCAATTTTTTTATAACCACCCAAACAAAAGGCGATCATCAGTTCTTGTAGGTTATCCGGGCTGTGTGACCGTGGTCTTGTTATTTTCTTTCCTGACGTTTCGCCAGCAGCTGTGGCAGGCATCTTCAGAGGAGTAACACTGAAGGACAGCGTCTCTCAGTGTCAAAGTGTGTTGGAAGAGTAATATATATAGTCAGAAGGGGGTTGGGTTTGAGCTGAGTCATTGTCCTGCAAAAGAATCAAAGGTAATGTGCTGATCATTGTCCTGTAAGTATCAAGATAATGTGCTAATGAGGGTGTGGTATGTTAATGTGGAGCCATTGTATCCTGAAGTGATCTGTTAACATGTGGAATCCGAAGCTAATCTGCATGGCTATTGTGGACTGTAGTCTTTGTTAGTCTGGAGTTTTTGGGGACAGGAAGCTAAGCCTTATTCATTCTTAAACTTTCTTCTTTTCTGTTAAAGTTGTGCTGATGTTTATGAATTTCAATGGCTTCTCTGTGCAATCGGAAAAAATAGTGGGTAGAATTGTCATGTATTTCAGTGTCTTGGAATAAGACCCTGTGTCCTGTTTGTGTCAGTCCATGTTCAGACACTGCTGATTTCTCAGGTTGGCCAAGTCTGCAGTATTTTTCATGTTCTTTTATTCTTGTTTGTATGCTGCGTTGTGTGGTCCCGATGTAAACTTGTCCTGAACTGCAAGGTATACGATATACTCCTGCAGAGATGAGGGGGTCTCTTTTGTCTTTTGCTGATCGTAGCATCTGTTGTATTTTCTTGGTGGGTTTAAACACTGTTTGTAGGTTATGTTTTTTCAAACGTTTCTCCATCCTATCAGTGACTCCTTTAATAAAAGGCGATCAGCTTGTCGTCTTTTGCTCCCTGTTTCACAGGTTTAAAAGACTCATTAATCACTAGCATGAAGTTAATTTAACACAACCGGGGGGACCCACAAGGGCTTGCAGGGAGGCATCTCATGTTCCCTTCCTCAACTATTTCCTCTTTCCCTTCCCCGAAAGCCCTTATATCAGGGGTGGGGAACCTTTTTTCTGCCAAGGGGCCATTTGGATATTTATAATATCATTCATGGGCCATACAAAATGATCAACTTAAAAATTAGCCTGCTATATTTGGTCAAACATTTAGCCAACATTTAACATTCCTGCATTGTGCAGGGGGTTGGACTAGATGGCCCTGGTGGTCCCTTCCAACTCTATGATTCTATTCTATGAATAGGGCTCCCTCTGCAAGATTGGTTGATTTATACCCTATTGAAACCTCTGGTAAGTGGCTTTTCCTGATTACCTTTTGGTCCTTTCTGAAAGCGAATGGCTAAATTTTTATGGAGAACAGCCTGGGAGAGTTCAGCAGCGGTCACTATGAATGTCGGTCATTCTACACACACACACCCTGTCGCTGCGTTTCGCTGGAGTGCGCAATTTGCTCTCATTGTTTACCGCCTATTTGGCTTTGGGTTATCTACACAGCTAGATGGTGCTATTAGGGTAACTGGGCCATTCTAGCGGAGGAAGTGAAAGGTTTTGTCTCTGAGAGCCACCTTTGTAGATAACAATTAACAACCTTTTGTTATCTACCAGGAGCTTTCCCTAAGCACTGGAGGCTCTGTATGTATCTCAGCCATCTTTTTACACCCCTATAAAGTAAGCCAAGATGGGGAACCTGTGATAGAGTGAATAGCAGGAGACGGCTCCGAGTGTCTGCCACATAGTTTCTCCATGGCCTGGTGGGAAAGGGTTAACACAGTGTCTTGGGTGGTCCTAGCAGCTCCATAGCTAACGACTCTTCTGCAAGGCAGGGTGAAAAGGTTCCTTTTCTCAGCAAAACAAACTCACATCTGCCTTGAATAGAGGCTATTCCTGTCCACGGGAGGGGGTGGATTGCCAGTCTTAGATCCTTCTGAGCTAGAAATATGCCAGGACCCACGAAGGGCCAGACCAAACTATTTCGCGGGCCTTATACGGCCCCCAGGCCTGATGTTCCCCACCCCTGCCTTATATCCTCTCCCTTTTTCTTGACTTTTTCCTCTACTTAATCCCTGGGAAAAGTCTGGCTGAGTTGGGTGCCAGCTGCCGTGCCAGGCCCAATTGCATGGTGGGGAACCCCCCAAGGACTTGCAGGGGGTATCTCATAGAATCATAGAGTTGGAAGGGACCACCAGGGTCATCTAGTCCAACCCTCTGCACAATGTAGGAAATTCACAACTACCTCCCCGCCCCACACACACCCAGTGACTCCTACTCGATGACAAGAAGATGGCCAAGATGCCCTCCCTCTCATGATCTGCCTAATGTCACAGAATCAGCATTGCTGACAGATGGCCATCTATCCTTTGCTTAAAAACCTCCAGGGAAGGAGAGCTCACCACCTCCCAAGGAGGCCTGTTCCACAGAGGAACCGCTCTAACTGTTAGAAAATTCTTCCTAATGCCTAGATGGAAACTCTTTTGATTTAATTATCACCCATTGGTTCTGGTCCAACCTTCTGGAGCAACAGAAAACAACTTGGCACCATCCTCTATATATCTCATTTTCCCCTTCCTCAGTTTCCCTGCTCCTGGTGACTTCACCACTTAGAGACACCGATCATCACCCCCTGAACCTGTCTCCGAACATCTCCCGCTGGTTGTCAAGAGGGACCTGGCAACCCTATCTCAACAAGACCCTTCCTTCCTTCTTTCCAAGTACTAAAAACAGACAGGATACACCTTGCTGATAACAGGGGCTAAGAAAGACCCTTTGAACCCAACACTTTGCATTTATATACCAATTCCAAATGCTTCCAAATGCTTTGCATATATTATCCTGTTGCTGTCCTTACAAAAATCCTGCAAGGTCGACCAGTTTGCTTATCCCACTGTCACAAGTAGGGAAGGAAATATTACTGACCTAAGGCCAGTGGGTGAGAGAAGAGACTAGGGCTTCTTGGTCACTGGTACTGCGTCACACTACCTGAATCCTGTTCTTCTGCCAAAGAGTCTCCCCCTCCCCTCATCTACCTTACTGGAGTCTGAAATGATATCGCTGCAGCAGAGAGATGAAGGAGAAGCAAGTGGGTTGCGAAGAATAGAGAAGGGTTTCCTATGATGTTGGAAAAGAGAATGGAATGTTCACGGGGGAAGGGGATATATATATTTTTCTCCTTGCCTTTGTGCCTTCACCGTAATTTATAGTTGGGTTACCAACCTCCAAGGAGCCCCGTGGCGCAGAGTGTTAAGCTGCAGTCCTGCAGTCAAAAGCTCTGCTCACAACCTGAGTTCGATCCCGAAGGAAATCGGTTCCAGGTAGCCGGCTCAAGGTTGACTCAGCCTTCCATCCTTCTGAGGTCGGTGAAATGAGTACCCAGCTCGCTGGGGGTAAAGGGAAGATGACTGGGGAAGGCAGTGGCAAACCACCCCATAAACAAAGTCTGCCTTGGAAACGTTGGGATGTGACGTCACCCCACGGGTCAGGAATGATCCAGTGCTTGCACAGGGGACCTTTACCTTTACCTTACCAACCTCCAAGTGGGGCCTCAAGTTCCCTCAGAATTACAGTTGATCTGCAGACTGCTGAGATCAGTTCCCTTGGGAAAAAATGGCAGCCTCTGAAGGCAGACAGTAGAGTCGCCAACTCTGGCTTAGTACATTCCGGGAGATTTGACGGTGGAGCCTGGGGAGGGTAGAGTTTGGGGAAGGGAGGGAGTTCAGCTAGGGTTGCCGGGTGGGAGGTTTCGGCGGGCCATTGCTTGCCAGTCCACCCGCTTGCTCTGGAGCGGCGATTGTGTGCGTGTGTGGTTGTGTGCACACATGATGACTCAAACCAATTTGGAGGTTTGAGTGCTAAAGCGGCCGCAGCGATGTGGCGCTTCCGGAAATAAATCCGGAAGTGACGTCATTGCGTGGGGGCGGCCGCGCACATGCGGCCGCCCCCGCCCCGCCCCCTGAAACCTCCCGCCGATCGAGAGGTTGGACCTGGCAACCCTAAGTTCAGCCAGGATGTGCTGTCACAGTGTCTGCCCTATGAAGCTGACGTTTCCTTCAGGGGAACTGATCTCTGTAGTCTGAAGATCAGCCGTAATTCTGGGAGAACTCCATGCCCCACCAGGAGGATGGTAACCCTAGGCAGGTTCTATGGTATACCATAGAGTCTAGGAGAAATGGAAGGCCTAGAGCAGAGGTGTCGATTGAACTCAATTGTTACGAGGGCCGGATATGACATAAAGGTCACTTGGTCAGGCCGGGCCATGCCTCGCCAGCCCAGATCGAGAATGGGGGTGTGTGGTTGCTGCGGCATCTTGCGAGTAGGATAAGAGCTCTCCAGGGGCCAGATCCAGCCCATGGGCCTTATGTTTGACACCCCTGGCCTAGAGTCACATCACATCTCCAAAATGCCCCCTCCTTTCCCCAGGAACCACCCCTAAGGAATTTACCAAGCAGGATTTGGCAGCCCCAATTACACCATCTGCTTTTTAAAGTATTGTTACCTACCTCATACAAAGGCACGCATGCGCATGTGTGGTTCTTTCTTTTTTTTTTAACCAGGCCTCTCTCTTTAGACAAAAGGAGACATTTGATGGCTAATTACCGTATTAATTATTAATCCCCCCCTTCTAATCAACTCAAAGCAGCTTGAAGGAATAGCAGAACAGAAGAGAACAAGAAGAAATATCAAAGTCAACCAGTGCAATCGCTTAAATGAATAGGAAATCATAGTTCGTCGGGCATTAAATCACTGCGCAATCCATTCCAGCCCTGATGTGAGGGATGAGGGTCTGGTATAACTGTGATAATCCACATGGACATTCAGGGGAGGAATGCTCGGTAGCATCTGTGGAAAGTAGGCAAGGCCCTTATTGAGAGCTGCCAGCTCCAAGTTGGGAAATTCCTAGAGATTTGGGGGTAGACCCCGAGGAAGGCATGGTGTGGTAGGGTTGCCAGGTCCCTCTTCGCCGCCAGAGGGAGGTATTTGGGGCGGAGCCTGAGAAGGGCAGGGTTTGGGGATGGGAGGGACTTCAATGCCATAGAGTCCAAGGGTCAAAGCAGCCATTTTCTCCAGGTGAACTGATCTCTATCGGCTGGAGATCAGTTGTAATAACAGGAGATCTCCAGCTGCTACCTGGAGGTTGGCAACCCTATGGTTTGGCGAAGGGAGAGGCATCAGCTGGGTATAATGGCATTGAGTCCATCCTCCAAAAGAAGGCATTTTCTTCAGGGGAACTGATCTCTATCATCTGGAGATCAGTTGTAATTATGGGAGATCTCCAGGTAGGATTGCCAATCTCCAGTTGGTGGCTGGAGATCTCCCGCTATTACAACTGATGTCCAGGTGACAGAGATCTGTCCCCTGGAGAAAAATGGCTGCTTTGGCAATTGGACTCTATGGCATTGAAGTCTCTCCCCTCTCCAAACGTCGCCCTTCTCGGGTTGCCAGGTCCCTCTTCACTACCGGTGGGAGGTATTTGGGGTGGACCGTGAGGAGGGTGGGGTTTGGGGAGGGGAGGGACTTCAATGCCATAGAGTCCAATTGCCAAAGCAGCCATTTTCTCCAGGTGAACTGATCTCTATCGGCTGGAGATAAGCTGTAACAGCAGGAGATCTCCAGCTATTACCTGGAGGATGGCAACCCTATGCCCTCCTCAGGCTCCACCTCCAAAATCTCCAGGTATTTCCCAACCCGCAGCTCATAACCCTATCTGCAAACGTCACCTGGAGGCTGGCATCCCTACTGGTGCCAGCTGAGCTTGTGCATGCACACGAGGGCGATCTTGTCTCACAAACGTGCTCCCTAGGCAGATGGATCAGGGATTTGGGATTTTTTTCCTTTATTAAAAAAAAAGGGCTGAAGAGAAGGTACGTACCAGGAAATAGAACATGGCGTCTGCCCTGCCCCCAAGAAGTAAAACAGACTTCAGCCGGTCAGCAGGAGATTTCAAACCATTTCTCAGACACAAAGGCCACAGGAATTAGATGCCGATCGGAAGAGGAGGGTCTGCAGCGAGCAGAAAAAGGGACTTGCACGGGCCCATACGTGACATACAGGAAGCAAGCCTGCCTAGGTAGGCCTGCAGCCAAAAACCAGCTTTTATCATAGTGTATTTTGAGAGAGGGGGGAAATGAAGGTTAAAATAATGCTTTGCATGGGTGTATTGGTTTCTGCGCGAAAGGACTTGGTAAAGAGGAAAGAGGAACGGACCCCTCCCTGCCCCGATAAAATAAACTGTATTGGTGTATTAACAACAACAACAAAAACACTGAGATGTCTCGAATATAGGCCAAACTACAGGAAAGAAAGAAAGGAAGGAAGGAAGGAAGGAAGGAAGGAAGGAAGGAAGGAAGGAAGGAAGGAAGGAAGGAAGGAAGGAAGGAAGGAAGGAAGGAAGGAAGGAAGGAAGAAAGAAAGAAAGAAAGAAAGAAAGAAAGAAAGAAAGAAAGAAAGAAAGAAAGAAAGAAAGAAAGAAAGAAAGAAAGAAAGAAAGAAAGAAGAGATAGAGGAAGGAAGGAAGGAAGGAAGGAAGGAAGGAAGGAAGGAAGGAAGGAAGGAAGGAAGGAAGAAAGAAAGAAAGAAAGAAAGAAAGAAAGAAAGAAAGAAAGAAAGAAGAGATAGAGGAAGGAAGGAAGGAAGGAAGGAAGGAAGGAAGGAAGGAAGGAAGGAAGAAAGAAAGAAAGAAAGAAAGAAAGAAAGAAAGAAAGAAAGAAAGAAAGAAAGAAAGAAAGAAAGAAAGAAGAGATAGAGGAAGGAAGGAAGGAAGGAAGGAAGGAAGGAAGAAAGAAAGAAAGAAAGAAAGAAAGAAAGAAAGAAAGAAAGAAAGAAAGAAAGAAAGAAAGAAAGAAAGAAAGAAAGAAGGAAGGAAGGAAGGGAGAGATAGAGAAAGGAAGGAAGGAAGGAAGGAAGGAAGGAAGGAAGGAAGGAAGGAAGAAAGAAAGAAAAAGAAAGAAAGAAAGAAAGAAAGAAAGAAAGAAAGAAAGAAAGAAAGAAAGAAAGAAAGAAAGAAAGAAAGAAAGAAAGAAAGAAAGAAAGATTTCTCACTTGCTCCGGATTTTTCCACTTATCAAGTCTGGAGACCCAGGCACAGCATCCATGACATACACTTAAGGTTGCCAACCTCCAGGTACCAGCTGGCGATCTCCTGCTATTACAACTGATCTCCCGCCAATACAGATCAGTTCACCTGGAGAAAATGGCCGCTTGGGTAATTGGACTCTATGGCAATGAAGTCCCTCCCCTCCCCAAACTGCTTCCTCCTCAGGCTTCGCCCCCAAAATCTCCAGGTATTTCCCAACCCGGAACTGACAACCCTAGTTTGCAACCAAGTGTCAGGTTGCCAGCGCTAGGTTGGGAAACTCCTGGATATTTAGGGGTGGAGCGTGGGAAAGGTGGGGTTTAGTGATGGGAGGGACCTCAGTGGGGTATAATGCCACAAATGGGAGGGACCTCAGTGGGGTATAATGCCCTCCAAAGCTGCCATTTTCTCCAGGGGAACTCATCTCTGTAGTCTGGAGATCAATTGAAATCCTGGGAGATCTCTAGATCCCACCTGGAGGTTGGAAACCCTAGCTGAGAGGCTGTAGTACCCTACAGTTTTCATCAGTCCCAAAGCCTAATTTCCTTGGGGATAAATCTGGAAGGGTTGTGCGGAGACCAATAATGCCCAGCAAAGCATCACCTTAAGGCAAAAATCATATTTAAAAAAAAAAAAAAATTAGCAATGGACCCTGTCCAGCCAACGCGCACCTGCCAAGGAACAATACAGAAAGAGGAGCAAACACGGAAAAACAGCAACGTGGACGAGTTCTCCACAGTTCACAGAAAGGACGGGGACGCACACTTAACATATGTCTTTCAAATCGCCACCCCATGGCTGCCCCGGCATTGGTTGGCTGGGGCTCATGGTCAAAGATCACAAGCACAGACATTCAATGAAATGGTTTGAAAATCCTGGCCAATTATCGGTCTCCCAGGAAGCCCACCAGACATGGCCCTGAGCCAGCAGCCATAGCAGCCCCTCACAGATTTCCAGAGATTGCATTTTTTGAATGGTTTACTAACACCCCTGTTTTTGTGTGTGTTTTGGAGGTGGGGAGGGAGGGAAATTCTGCAGATACAGTGTCCTGTTTTCCTCATGCAGGTTAGTTCCAAAGTTTGGACCAGAACTAAAAGTTGGGTCACTAGGCTTGCGTTGGAAGATGCTGTTTTCTTTTTCTCGCATGCAGGCAGTTCTGGTTGAAAAATCACTGCACTGGCCATCAGTGAGAATTGTCCAGGTCTTCCCAAATTTTGCAAGATAGAGCTTCCTTGAGAGAGGGGGGGAATGGTCTCAGCATTTCCAAAACATGCAAACTTAACTAGCAATGACTCTTAACTCTTATATGCCAACTTTCTGTGCCACTTACGGACGAATCAAACCAGCTTACAATGACCTTCTCTTCCCCTTCCCACAACAGACACCCTGTGAGATAGGTGGGGTTGAGACAGCTCAATGCCATAGAGTCCAATTGCCAAAGCGGCCATTTCCTCCTGGTGAGCTGATCTCTATCTGCTAGAAATCACTTGTAATAGCAGGAGATCTCCAGCTAGTACCTCAAGGATGGCAGCCCTAGGCAGGTGAGGCTGAGAGAGCTCTAAGAGAGCTGTGACTAGCCCAAGGCCACTCAGCTGGCTTCATGTGTAGGAGTGGGGAAACCAACCCGGTTCACCAGATTAGAGTCCACTGCTCATGTGGAGGAGTGGGGAATCAAACCCAGTTCTTCAGATTAGTCCACCGCTCCAAACCACCACTCTTAATCACTACACTGTGCTGGCTCACACTGTAGTAATCAAGAAACCCACGTTACTTAGGACTTCAGATTTTATCAGTGAGATCTAATTGACACTTAGGGGTGCCAGCTCTTGGCTGGGAAATTCCTGGAGATTTCAGGGTGCACCCTAGGGTGGGCAGGGTTTGGGGAGGGGAGGAATCTCAATAGGGTTCCTCCAAATCAGTAACTTTCTCCAGGGGAACTGACCTTTGTGGTGTGCAGATCAGTTGTAATTCTGCGCCAATCATACTTCAAAGCTAGTCCGTAAATTGGACCTGAAAGCATGGAGAACGCTAAGGGACAGACATGGGGAAGCTGATAAACTGAAAGAAAGAGGACAGGGCTTCCTAAGTGATTCTTGGCATGAGCAATTAGTAGTGCTTCAATTAGAGAAGAACACAACCCATGGGATCTCAACCATAAGGCTTAGCCAAGGCACCCAAAATCAGGGCTAGGGGATGGTTCTAGAGAGGATCTAGTGGCTCCCTGGAGTACCAGCTGTCCTGAACTTAGGGAATCGTGATTGAAACACACACATACACATGGGTGCACAACACTAACAAAAACCTCAGAGCCCCCATGCAAACCGGCCCTTTGGAAGCAGACTGATATTTCATGGTGAACGAAAGCTACTTTGGCGAGAAGCAGCCTTTCATCGGACACATTTTCCATACAGACAACAGATAACGCAGATCCGTGGCCCCAAATCTCACCCGGACGTCTCTCCGGCCCTCCCCTATACAGAGGGTGATGCAATTTCAAGCCAGGCAGGACTCGGAAGAGTTTGTTTGTTTGCTTGTTACATGCACTCCCTTCTCACATTGATCAAATGGCGAAACTCAGCTTAGTTAAGACTTGCTGGACCAAACCTCTAGAGTAGGGTTGCCAGGTCCTTCTTTGCCACTGGCGGGAATTTTTTGGGGCTCAGACTGAGGAGGGTGGGGTTTGGGGAGGGGAGAGAGTTCAATGGTATTTCCCAACCTGGAGTTGGGAAATACCTGGAGATTTTTGTGGCAGTTTGGGGAAGGGAGGGACTTCAATGCCATAGAGTCCAATTGCCAAAGCGGCCATTTTCTCCAGGGGAACTGATCTCTATCGGCTGGAGATCAGTTGTAATAACGGGAGATCAGCTAGTATCTGGAGGTTGGCAACTCTACTCTAGAGTGAGATTTAGATAGGGAAGGTGGGAGGGAATCAGGTGACCACAGAGATCTTCAGCCAGGGAAGAAACAGGTCAGTGGTGAATCCCCCCCATTAAAATTTAGGCAACGTGTTAGAAGGTGGTATTTCCTCCCACCAAGGTCAAGTTCTGCAGAAAGAAATGGGTGTGGCCCACAGGGTGGTTGCCAAACTAAGGGTTAGGCCCATCATTACCACCACTCGAGGGTCACACAGAAAGGGTCACCTAGGGTTTGCCAGAAGTCTGAGTTGTATGAGATGGAATGGGAGGTGGGGAGGGGAGGTCTGTCCTCTGCTTGTTGGATCACTCATGGGATCCCCAAAAGCTGGTCTGAAGTTCCAGGAAGGACTTCCCCAACTTCACACCGAACTGCTCCTTTTTGAAGACTTGCCTTGTCTTTTGGAAATTCGATTTCAGTGGAGCGGCTGAGAGGGCATTTTCATGGTGGATTTAGAGTTGCCAATTTTCATGGTAGATTTAGAGTTGCCAATTGGTGAATTCCTGGAAATTTGGGTGTGAAGCATGGGGAGGGTGGGGGGAGAGGGAGGTTGGGAGGGGAGGGACCTCAGCGGGGTAAAATGTCATAGAGTCCACCCTCCAAAGAAGCCATTTTCCCCCCAATGGATTTGGAGATCAGTCATAATTCCAGGAGATCTCCAGGCCCCACCTGGAGGTTGGCAACCCTAATTGCCCGACCATTCTCCAAACAATGCCAAGCCTGAGAAAGGGGGGGGACGGGCCGATCACTGGACTCTTTTCACATAATCGGCAAACACGCATACAACAAGATGATCACATATGCTGAGAACTGTAATGTGGGTGCGTCTACACAATTACTGCCCAGGATATCATGATGACTTTCAACCCTAAATACATAAAAGACATGGGGTAGCAATCAATAAACTTCAGATCGTACACTATATTCCCCTTCTCCTTTAATTTTGCACCCTCTTGTACAGGCAAACACAATGTCTAAGCCACCTAGAACATACCCAGGGGGCAGATACATAAACAGAGACCAATCTCAGGGTCAGCAACAAAACCTCTTCAGCGTAAAAGGATTCAACTGCAGCCTGCAAGACCAAGCTGCGACGCCCTTACCTATTTCCGTTGAAGGATGTCTTATAATCCCCCGGAGGAAGTATCGTCTCCTCGGTATAGACTGGAACGGGCGTCCGAACGCACTCATGGGAGCACTGTAGCGTTTCGTTGTAGGCCGTGAATATGTCCAAGTTACTGGGCACTCTGGCCGGAGTGAAGTCCGTCAGGTTCTGACAACTCTCCTCCTGCTGGTTGATCTTGCGCTGGTGGCTGTTTCTCCTGGTATTCCCGCTTTGCGCGCAACTGGAAGGGAAGAGGAGGAGGGAAGTTAGAGCTGCGATGGCCGACCTGCGGCAGGTAGAGACTTCATGAGAGAGGGCTTCCTGGCAATTAGCCCCATTCCTCACCACCGCTTCAGAAGTCAGAGTGAATGGGGCGGGGGAGAGAAAGGAATTCTCTGGTGTAATGCCAGCGCATGACATAGAGTCGCCAACCTCCAGGAGATCTCCTGCTGTTGCAACTGATCTCCAGCCGATAGAGGTCAGTTCACCTGGGGAAAATGGCCGATTTGGCCATTGGACTCTATGGCATTGAAGTCCCTCCCCTCCCCAAACCCCACCCTCCTCAGGCTCCACCCCAAAAATGTCCAGGTATTTCCCAACTTGGGGATGACAACCTCGAGTTGCCAACCACCAGGTACTAGCCGGAGGTTTCCATTATAATTGATCTCCAGCCGATAGAAATCAGTTCCCCTGGAGAAAATGGCTGCTTTGCCAATTGGACTCTATGGCACTGAAGTCCCTCCCCTCCCCAAAGCCCGCCCTCCGCAGGCTCCGCCCCCAAAACCTCCCGCCGGCTACAAAGAGGGACCCTACGGCAACCGTGGCGTGACATCGCTTCTGGCCTGAAGACAGTTTTATGGATACTTTTCAGATTGCTCGGTGGCTCCTTTACTCCGCTTTTATGCCCGTGGCGTGTTTCGAGTGGCTTGTTCTTAATACTGTTAATATTGTTGATTGATGTTGTTGTTGTTTTGTGATATTGTTTTTACTTATGAGCGACCTCGAGCAGCTCTCTGGAGATGTGGCTCTTAAATTCCCCAAATAAATAAATAAATAAACAAACAAACAAACAAATAAAATCTCATTCCATTGCAAAGCATTGCCCCTTTAATGAGGATTGCTCCGACTTCAGGATATATATATATGGTTGGGAGAGGAAACAATTCAGATTCCCGTGAGAGGAAACTTTATTATCCCCCACTAATTATACCTGTGATTTCAAATTTAATTATCCTTCTCAAGTATCCGAGAAACATTGCCCTCAATCAAGCCATCAGGCGTGAGCTATATTTTATGCATGTATTTATTTATCTAGCATAATCAAATTTGAATTTTAAATGGGGGCTTTTTTATAATGAAGGGGAAATTGCTGATGTTAAGTGGGAAGTCCATGCGTGCGAGAAGAATTCGGAGCTTTGTGTTCGCAGCAGGATTTCAGCACGTTTTGTAGCCTCCAGTTCTCCCCCCTTTTTTATCCAGGAAGAAGAAGAGTTGGTTTTTATATGCCGACTTTCTCTGTCACTTAAGGGAGAATCAAACCGGCTTACAATCCCCTTCCCTTCCCCTCCCCACAACAGACACCCTGGGAGGTAGGTGGGGCTGAGAGAGAGTGACTTGCCCAAGGTCACCCAGCTGGCTTCATGTGTAGGAGTGGGGAAACCAATCCAGTTCACCAGATTAGCCTCCGCCGCTCATGTGGAGGAGTGGGGAATCAAACCCGGTTCTCCAGATTAGAGTCCACCGCTCCAAGCTGATCCCTGGTCTTCTTGCATTACCTTTGTGCCATGGAACTGCTTAACTTATAGGAGAAGCCCTTGACCAAGTTTGAGAAGCCCTGGGCAAGCAGTATAAGGATGTGAACGTATATAGGGGTGGGAAGAAATTACAATCCCCGGCAGGAAATGATATCACCAAGCACAGGGGCATTATTTCCTGTTAAGGAGAATTACAAGCCTCTCTGGTCTCAAAGTGCTCTTTGCTGCGGATAACCCCTGCCTGTTAAGGTTAAGGGGTTTCCCCCTTTTTTGGAATGGGGAGGACAGCCATCCACGGACACTCCCTCCCATTAGGGTTGCCAACCTCCAGGTTGCTTGGAAATTAGCACGGGATTATGGTACACAAATGCACATAAACAGGTAGTAAATAACAAATGTGTAATAAGTGCTGAAAAACAAGACAAGTGCAGAACATGAAAAATAAGCAACTAAGTATATACAAATTCACAGGTAAATATGAAACAGTCCTTGATATGTATCTGAAGGTAACATATTAAAAAAAGGGGGAGAACTGAGGGCTACAAAACATATTTAAATAATATGTTTAAATGTAGGATGTATTTTGGGGCTGAAGAAACTTATGTGTAATGGCAGTCTCCCATATCTTTGGATTTAAACCAATATTGGATATCCTGTGGAATTGATTATCTTGAAATCCAGAAGAGGACTGTTACCTTCAGATACATATCAAGGACTGTTTCATACTTACCTGTGAATTTGTATATACTTAGTTGCTTATTTTTCATGTTCTGCACTTGTCTTGTTTTTCAGCACTTATTACACACTTGTTATTTACTACCTGTTTATGTGCATTTGTGTACCAAAATCCCGTGCTAATTCCCAAACCTATTGGTACAGGCACGGAGGTGCCCTATTTTTTGTTGCTCAACCTCCAGGTTGTGGCTGGAGATCTCCTGCTATTACAACTGATCTCCAGCCGATAGAGAGATCAGCTGGAGATCAGCTGTAATAGCAGGAGATCTCCAGCTACTACCTGGAGGTTTGAATTCAAAACCAAAGCACAAGCAAAGTCAACCCAAAATAAGGCTACTATAATATAATATTGCTGTTTAGAAAAAATATATTGGAATCTCACGAACACAACCGCAGTTGAGAAATCAAGAATTTTACAAACTGGTCTATTATAGACCCAATGGTGCACTAGGAGTTACAAAGTAGTAAATATAGGCGTGAACGCTCAAATCATCTCAAGTCCATACATATAAAGTGCAACTATCAAGCAACGGAATCAAGTATAGTTCCATTTCATGTAAGACTTTCTCAAGCTTCTAGTCCTTCCGTGCAAGGTTCATTCATGAGACGAAGGAGTGTACCTTCCCTGTATGCGTTCACGCCTATATTTACTACTTTGTAACGCCTAGTGCGCCATTATATTGGGTCTATAATAGACCAGTTTGTAAAATTCTTGATTTCTCAACTGCGGTTGTGTGTGTGAGATCCCAATATATTTTTCTAAACAGCAATATTGTATCATAGTAGCCTTATTTTGGGTTGCCTTTGCTTGCGCTTTGGTTTTGAATTCAGAACTCCTGAGTAGCACTTGTTGCCGGTTTTTGACAAGTACCTGGAGGTTGGCAACCCTAGCCTGAGGACGGGTAACAAAGATGTTTCTTCCGATCTTTCTCCCAGAAAGCACCTGGATGACTGCAAGCCTGAGTAATGTGTGTAATTAACCTGCAGTGTTCAAAATATGAAAATTAGGCCACCTGGCTTTAGGGAACCGGTCTTTGGCAACCCTTGCGGTGAAGCTGATTAGGAGGCAGGAGGACAGAGGGAACATATTATTTGTCTTTTTGGTGGCCCACGGCATCTATAAAACTCTCCTCCAACATGACAGTTCAAAGGAATCAATTTTCTTCCTATCAGTTTTCTTCATTGTCCAACTTTCATACCCATACATAGTAATGGGGGGAATACTATGGCATGAAGTGACTTGATCTTGGTTGCCAGTATCACACCCTTATATTTAAAGGGTTGCTAATTCCACCCCCCTCCACACACACAATCTGCAGCAGTTTGGGGTAAGCCTAGCAGCTCCTCCTACTGGCTGCTTGCTAGCATGGCAAGCATCTCCAAACAGGAAGAATTGGTCCGCTGTCCTCCATAGCAGAACTGCCTTTAGAAACGGAATCTTGTTTTGTTCTTGTTTTGAAAGAGCTGCTTTCATTCTGCTCTAATTCCATTTAAAGGTTGGAACGTCAGGCCCACTGTGTTACGGGATTAAAAGACTAATCGTTCCCATTTATAGAACCGTCCCTGTTCATCGAAATAGGAACGTTACCTAATGTGATTAAAAGTTATAATCGTCCCCTGGAATTTTGAAAAGTTAGTTGCATTGTTTCACAACAGCGAAGTAATTTCCTTTTGTAATCGACATCGGTATGAAGCCTGCTCACGATTAAAGCGTTTCGTTGTTGTTGCAATGAAGTTAATGCTTTAAAAGATGTTTGATTGTCTAAATGTTTTGCTGTCAGCTGAACCGGGGAGCCTGATCTCTGATCCCCTTGCCTTCTTTTCCCCTACTTTCCTCTCCTTGCTCATGTCCTTATGAGCATATGTAGTTGATCCAAGCATATCAAGGTCAGCATTGTCTGCTTTGCCTGGCAGCAGCTCTCCAGATCCACAGGTGGTAGGGTTGCCAGGTCCCTCTTCACCATCAATGGGAGGTTTTTGGGGCGGAGCCTGAGGAGGGCGGGGTTTAGGGAGCGGAGGGACTTTGATGCCATAGAGTCCAATTGCTAAAGCGGTCTGTTTCTCCAGGTGAACTGATCTCTGTCGGCTGGAGATCAGTTGTAATAGCAGGAGATCTCCAGTTAGTCCCTGGAGTTTGGCAACCCTAACAGGTAGACATCTTTTTTATCACCTACTACCTGTCTCTTTTCATCTCCAGATGCCAGGATTGAACCTGGGACCTTCCGCATGCCAAGCATATACTCTAGCACAAAGCCACCGCCCCTTCCCAAATAATGAACACACATGAGCATGCCTTATCTTGAGACAAACTATTTTTTAAAAGTTATTTTACTGGTGTTATTTATAGTTCATCTTTCTCGCTTGGACTCAAGGTGGATTGCACAGAGTGAGTCAATGTAATCCACAGGGTAGGACATTCCGTAAACAATACAGTAGGGTAAGGGTTGTAAAACCCATCAGAAATCTAAACACAGAACTGACATTGGTATTTCCAGGTCAGTATCATCTATTCTGACTGACAGCAGCTTTCTGGGGTCTCACCCACCACCTATGACCGGACCGCTTTAACTGGTGATGCCTGGGATTGAACCTGGGACCTTCTGCATGCCAAGCAGATGCTCTGTCACTTGCCCACAGCCCCTCCTGCTCCTGTAGGCTAGGATGAGAGCCAACCATTTTTTATCCACTGCATTTTTATCGCTGTTCCTTCGAGGAACTCAGGGGGACAAATCTGGTTCTCCTTTCCCACATTTTATCTTCACAACAGCCTTGGGAAGTAGGCTAGGCTGCGGAAACAGCTCCAGCAGCCACGGACCACTGGGAGTGAGCTGGTGAGCATAACCTCTGCTTCTGAGCCATTAGGGTTGCCCACTCCAGGTTGGGAAATACCTGGAGATTTTGGGGGCAGAGCCTGAGGAGGACGGGGTTTGGAGAGGGGAGGGACTTCAATGCCATCGAGTCCAATGGCCAAAGTGGCCATTTTCTCCAGTGGTACCAATCTCTAACGGCTGGAGATCAGTTGTAATAGTGGGAGATCTCCAACTATCACCTGGAGGTTGGCAACCCCATGAATTGTAGCCCCATGAATTGTAGCTTGGCCTGCCTGATACCTGGGCAGTGTGTCCACTAGTTTTAGCTATTAGGGCCTTTGTGGCCGCACGAGCCGCAACTGGTATCACGTGGGTATTTCTGCTCATCTACAGGGAACGACTCTGAAGGCTCTGGCATTTTGAAAACTGCTAGCGCAGCTTTCTTAGGGATATTGAATTAGGGACTCCGCTGAGAAATGCCTTCGCAAAAGCAGAAGGTGTTTGGGAAATGCACGCTGGCTTCCAAATGAGCTTTGCTCTTTAATCCTTTTGGACAAAGCGGAGCGGGGATCTTTCCGAAACCCCTTTCCAATTTTCTCGCCGACTCTGTATCTGATCGGGCCCAATCGCCAGGAGGGGAGTCTCAGAACCACCCGGGCAAACGCTGCTGCAAAAATGCCTCGGATTGGAAGCGATTATTCAGCATGCTCAAGCTGACCCGAGACCTGTAAGCTGCCTGGGAGACAAGCAAAGCCACCCGGCCCTCTTTGCTCCCCGACTTCCCCCCAGAGCTGCCGGAGTATTATTACAGCTAGCAAAGCTGACCTCAAAGTAGGTCAATTTGACTAAAAAAACAGGGAAAGGCAGGAATGCCCAGAGCGGAGAAGTAACCTATTTAACTATATGCAGAGCTGATGCAAACGAAGAAAGGAGAGACGATGACCGGCCGAGCACAGGGAGTCTTGGAAACTCTGAGCAAGGGAAAAGGGCTGCTCCTTTTAAGAGTCTCAGAGCATGGGTGCTAAGCCCATGCGTAGGGTTGCCAACCTCCAGGTACTAGCTGGAGATCTCCCGCTATTAACACTGATCACCAGCCAATAGAGATCAGTTCCCCTGGAGAAAATGGCCGCTTTGGCCATTGGACTCTATGGCATTGAAGTCCCTCCCCTCCCCAAACACCACCCTCCTCAGGCACTGCCCCAAAAACCTCCCGCCGGTGGCTAAGAGGGACCTGGCAACCCTACCCATGTGCAGTCTAAGCCCATTCATTCTAACCCCCGTTTTGGTGCTGTGCATGTGTGTCCAGAGATCAGTAGCATAAAAGGGGAAAGATGCAAATGGAATACAAGAAGAAGAAGATGAAGAGATGGTTTTTATAAGCCAATTTTCTCTACCTTTTAAGGAGAATCAAAGCAGCTTACAATCTCCTTCCCTTCCTCTCTCCACAACAGGCACTTTGTGAGGTAGGTGTGGCTGAGAAAGCTTGAAGAGAACTGTGACTAGCCCAAGGTCACCCAGCTGGCTTCATGTGGAGGAGCAGGGAAACCAAACTGATTCACCAGATTAGCGTCCACCGCTCATGTGGAGGAGTGGGGAATCCAACCCGGTTCTCCAGATTAGAGTCCGCCACTCTTAACCACTACACCACGGTGGCTCTCAAGAAGGGGGACCTCGGACTAACTGCCCCTATTCCAATTCCAAAACTGGTTTTAGAAATTCTCCTAATTCTACCAGAAATTCTGAGAAGACTGGAACTCAAAGCAAAAGAAAATGATAGATAAATTTAAAAAATGGAACAAGGAGAAATCCTCCCAACTCTAATACTAAATTAATTAATGACAACCTCTTCTGGGATTTGCTGCTCATAAAGTTTGTGGTCTCTTTTGCATCCAAAAAGAAACCCAACATCCTTGTTGACCAAGGCACAATCCCCACCACCGCCAGATATTGGCAACCACACCCTGATCCTTACCAATTTTTTAAGACGAGCGTCGTTATCAGAGCAGCTATGACCATGATGAGAGAGACTGTGATGGTGATAATCTGATGGACGGCCAGACCTGTAGAGGAAATAAAAATAAAGGATGGAGATGTATATTGGGAACAAAAACAAATCCTGGGTATGCTGTGAGAGAACCAGCCTTGCTCACTGCAAGCCATTAGACCCAAAGTGGAGTGAGATATCCCATCAGGAATCATCAGGAGTATATCACACCAGAGTTCCAGTATCTACTCTGGCTATTTGTTTCCAAGCTCAGTAAGAAATGCTGGTG
This sequence comes from Euleptes europaea, assembly GCF_029931775.1. NCBI lineage: Eukaryota > Metazoa > Chordata > Lepidosauria > Squamata > Sphaerodactylidae > Euleptes > Euleptes europaea. The sequence continues at coordinate 12,857,198 of NC_079330.1, read as the reverse complement.
ATCCAAAGAGCCCTGATCCACTGGTGGTCCATGTGCCTCCCACCTTATGCTCCATTAAAATAATAGAATCATAGAGTTGGAAGAGACAACCAGGGACATCTAGTCCAACCCCTTGCACAATGCGGGAAATTCAGAACTACCTCCCACCCCACACCACCAGTGACCCCTACTCCATGCTCAGAAGATGGCCAAGGTGCCCTCCCTCTCATCACCTGCCTAAGGTCATAGAATCAGCATTGCTGACAGATGGCCATCTAACCTCTTCTTAAAAACCTCCAAGGAAGGAGAGCTTACCACCTCCCAAGGAAGCTGTTCCACTGAGGAACCGCTCTAATTGTTAGAAAATTCTTCCCAATGTCTAAACGGAAACTCTTTTGATTTAATTTCAGCCCATTGGTTCTGGTCCGACCTTCTGGGGCAACAGAAAACAACTCGGCACCTTCCTCCATATGACCGCCCTTCAAGTACATGAAGATGGTTATCGTATCCCCTGTCAGTCTTCTCCCCTTCAGGCTAAACATACCCAATTGGGAATGCTCTGTAAAATGCACCATCTACGCGCCAGACCAGAAATACAATGATGTGCAGAGGAGGCAGTCTCAGCGACTGCCTTGGAATCACTTTCCCTTGAAGCTGTATAAGACAAAAGCCTTTTTTTAAAGAATTCAAAACTGATTTATTAAGGGCCTCAGGATGGGGAAGAATTAGCATACAGTGTTCCAAGCTCGGAGTCATTCCTATGGGGTGGCTACAAGCCCATTGCAATGAACAATAAATGGTTGCCTCTGTGATCACAATGAATAGCTGCTGCTCCTCCATGAATCCGACCAATGCCTTTCAAAAGCCTCCTAAACTACTTTAACTCATTCTATCTTGTGGTACTGAATTGTACCAAGTAATTGTGTGTAGCCACCAAGATTAAGTTAATTCATGCCATCATATTTCCTGTTACTATGTATGGGTGTGAAAGCTGGACATTGAAGAAAGCTGATAGGAAGAAAATAGATTCCTTTGAAATGTGGTGTTGGAGGAGAGGGTTACGGATTCCGTGGACGGCCAAAAAAACAAACCAGTGGGTTCTAGATCAAATCAAGCCTGAACTGACCCTAGAAGCTAAAATGACTAAACTTAGGCTATTGTATTTTGGTCACGTCATGAGACAACAAGAGTCACTGGAAAAGACAGTCATTCTAGGAAAAGTTGAGGGCAGCAGGAAAAGAGGAAGACTCAACAAGAGATGGATGGACTCAATAAAGGAAGCCACAGCCCTCAGTAAGCTCAATAAGTTCGGCGTACTTGCCATCCCCAGTCCGGGATTTCTTGTCTTTGCCATCTCCAGTCCAGGATTTCTTGTTACCTTTGGGGAGTTGATGCCTTTTGAACTTTGTACTCAGGCACACCCCGAATTTCTGTATGAACTTATTGCGCTGACAATTGCTTGATTCCCTTTGAATATGGAATAGAAGAATGTTATAAGCACCCAAGGATTGAGTAGTTATCAACCTGTTGAGGTGTCTAAAGAAAAATTATAATAAAAGTATGTAAATCGGTAGATATAGTTGTATATGTATTAGAATTTGTAGAGCCCCATGCTTGCTGTTGTTTGCAGTTTCTACTATAGCAGCATAGGTTTTTTGTTTGTTAAATTACCTGGAGGTTGGCAACCCTACTTTGTATGTGTAATGGGTTTGGTGTTCCTCACTGTTTCAGTTTCACATTAGTCCCCCAGTGCTATCCTGCATTGTGATTAAGGCTGCCAACTCCAGGATGGGAAATTCCTGGAGTTTTGGTGGTGGAGCTTGAGTAGGGGGGGAGTGAAGGACCTCAACAAGGTATAACGCTTCAGAGTCCACTCTCCAACTCAGCCATTTTCTCCAAGGGAACTGCAGATCTCTAGTCTGCAGATCTGTTTTAATTCCGGCAGATCTCCAGGCCCCGCCTGGAGGCTGGCAACCTCAATCAAGATCCTAATAACAGGAAAAATGGAGGAAAACTCATCCCTTTCTCTCCATGTACCGGCTTTGCAAGGAAGGATCTTCCCTGCCCATAAAACAGGGCCTCTTTGCCTTCTCTGCCTGTTGGGAAGATCCCGTGGGTTATGGCTACAATCTCGTAGAATGTCACGCAAATGTCACCCATAACATTACCTAAAACTCATCTTGCTGACAGCAGAAGCAGCTGTGTCCCAATTGCAGGCAGCTATTAGACAAGAATCATCTCTCGGCTTGTGTTGGGAGGGGATAGTTTTCTGATGGGTCACCCCACGCAGAGCTTTACCCATATCCTGTGAGGTCAATGGGTATCTGAGGATAATCCAGAGATAGTTCCTAGGTTCAATGCATGCATGAACCTTGCTTATGAATTATCAGAAGTGCCAGGAATCTCTCAGGGCATTCTCAACTTCCAGACCCTCCAGCTTCTTTTCTTTTGATTTGTTTTCCCAAAGTAGAGCCCGAGAATATGTTAAACACTGTATTTGTAACCAGAAATTACCAAGACAATCCCACATTGTGCGATTATGGGAGGGTATGCATTGCACCTCTAAAATATTTAGGAGGAGGCACCATGGGGCACACGTTCTGAACACAGAATTTCCCAGATTTTAAAGTCCCATCTCTAATTAAATGGATCTGAAATTTCAGGGTTGGGAAGAATCTCTGCACGAGTTCTTGGAAGTTTCCATCAGTCCGAGCTGACAATATCAAGCTAGTTGGGTCAATGGTCTGACTCGGTAGCAGGCATCTAAGTGTTTCCAAAAGATGGAGCCCTCTCAGAGGCAGGTAAGACTGGGCTATGCCACAAGGCTACGAAGCTGCAGCTGAAGCTGCAGCTGTTGGCCGCTGGTGGCTGTTGTGACAGGTCTTGACTTCCGAGGATAGATGAGAAGTGTCCTCCGCGTGCCGCTCAGGCGAAGAAGTGTCATAATAGCAGCTATTGTGTCGCTTGCGTCTTCCTTTGTCTTGAAGCGGTGGGCCAGCATCGGCAGCCGTCATTCACATTGATTAACTCCATTCAGGCCGTCAGGGATCTAACTTGTTCTGCTGAACACAGAAAACCGTGGCGACGTAGGTCCCGATGAATGTTAGAGCTGGGCCGAATCTTCCAGCAGGTTCGCAAGAACATAATAACATAAGAAAGGCCGTGCTGGATCAGACCAAGGTCCATCATGTCCAGCAGTCTGTTCATACAGTGGCCAACCAGGTGCCGCTAGGAAGCCCACAAGCAAGACGACTGCAGCAGCACCATCCTGCCTGTGTTCCACCGAACCCAAAATAATAGGCATGCTCCTCTGATACTAGAGAGAATAGGTATGCAGCATGACTAGTACCCATTTTTACTAGTAGCCATGAATACCCCTCTCCTCCATGCACATGTCCACTCCCCTCTTAAAGCCTTCCAAGTTGGCTTGGAATTGTTAGTTCCAAACTAGCAATTTCAGTGGAGGGTTTTTCCTACTCTGGAAAAGGCTATTGTGCGAATATTTGTCTAGTTTCGAGACCATTTGGTATCATTGTTACCCTTGTCTGCTGGTGCTTCCGCGACATTTTCCTTCTGACTACTGCTTCTTCCATCTTCTTGGTTTAGCCACATGGGTAGTCCCATTCCATCAGGGCTAGGGTTGCCAATCTCCAGGTGGGGCCTGGATTTCTCCTGGAATTACGACTGACCTCCAGACTAAAGAGATCAGTTCCCCTGGAGAAAATGGCTGCTTTGGAGAGTGGACTTTGTGGTATTATACCATGCTGAGGTCTCTCATACCCTGCCCTCCCCAGACTCCACCTCACAAATTTCCAGGCATTTCCCAACCGGTGTTGGCTACCCTAATCAAGGCTCACTCCCTGATAACACTGTAACAACCCATAGCCAATCAGGGCTGGTCAAGTGAGGGCAACAGTGAAGGCAAGCGAGGGCAATAACACCGAGGGAAAATGTAAAGGAATAAGCAAATGTATTTGCAACAGGCCTGCATCACTGAAAAGAAAGCATTTTTTTCAGGAAAACGCCAAAAATGTCCCCTAAGCCATGAGCTGCAAATTCATTGCAGCTCCTGATAAAGCAAAGACAGAGAGAGAGAGAGAGAGAGAGAGAGAGAGAGAGAGAGAGAGAAGGATTCTGGGACTTGGGCCACATTCTTTGTAGTCCGGCTGTTCATTCTAGCTTTCCTCCTTCATTCTCGATGCCGGTTGTGATTACTCCCTGGCAACAGCAATGCTGTAAGGGAACCTCAGTGAACAACGGCAACTTGTTGGCATCCCCTGAATGGGGCAGGCCTAAATTCAATGCCCTCTGAGGCGGAAGCCCAAGTCTGCAGTCTACAATTCCACCATCCCAATTGTCTCCACGCGCTCAGCCTTGGCCCAGTCATTCATCACGGTTAATAAAAGCGTTGGCAAAAGCCCACCTGCATGTGTGCCCACCCCGCCAAGCCCAAGGATTGGTTGGCCGTGCTGAGAGTGGGCATGGCCCTTTGTGCAACTGCAGGAGATGCCAACTGAGGAGAGAAGTGGGAGTGTGTTGGGGGGTTAAGAAGAAGAAGAAGAGTTGGTTTTTATATGCCGACTTTCTCTACCACTTAAGGGAGACTCAAACCGGCTTACAATCGCCTTCCTTTCCCCTCCCCACAACAGACACCCTGTGAGGTGGGTGGGGCTGAGAGAGCACAAACAGAGTTGTAACTTGCCCAAGGTCACCCAGCTGGCTTTGTGTGTAGGAGTGGGGAAACTAACCCAGTTCACCAGGTTAGCCTCCACAGCTCATGTGGAGGAGTGGGGAATCAAACCCGGTTCTCCAGATCAGAGTCCACCTCTCTTAACCACTACACCAACATTGTGAAATCTTCCCCTGTGCTCATATATCCCACAAAGCCATTGGCATAGTTGCCAAATTCATCTTGGGAATTTTTTTTGAGATGGGGGGTTGGTGCTTGGAGAGGGAAGAGTTTGGAGGGAGAAGGGAACTTGGCGAAGATGTGAGGCCATAGAGTCTGGCCTCCAAAGATGCCGTTTCTTTTAGGAGAACTGGTGTCTGTACCGTGCAAATCAGTTGTAATTCCGGGAGAACGCCAGACCTCCACCTTGGCTGATAACCCTCACACTCAGAATAGACAGGACTAGAAACCTGCATTCAGTCTGTGCAGACTTTGCATTAACATAAATAGGCAAAGTTCTGTGCCAAAATCAGCCAAATGCTGCACCCAGAAACAGTTGGAGGCTGCAACCTGAACCTAATGCATCTAATATCAGTTATGAGCTGCAAACCTTTTTTAAAAAAAGGAAATCTAAAATTGACCACTGTGTATGTGTGTGTGTAAAGTGCTGTCAAGTTGCTCTGACTTTTGACAACCCCAGCAAGGGATTTTCAAGGTAAGAGAGGAACAGAGGTGGTTTGCCATTGCCTTCCTCTGCAAAGTCTGCCTTTGAGGCCTCCCTTCTAAGTACCGACCCTGCTTAGTTTCCAAGATCTGACGAGATCGGGTTATACCATGCTGTCTTTCCTCCCTACTGAATTCCCTACCCAGTAGCATTTTTTCTCCCCCTCAACCCATGTGTGGAATCAAGACCTATATACATCTTGTGGCACCTTTGTCCTTCCTTCCTTCCTTCCATTCATTCATTCCGTTTGTTCGCTCGTTCGTTCATTCATTCATTCATTCATTCATTCATTCATTATCTTTATTTACAGATGTCTTTTGGCCATCAATAAAAACAAATGAAAGTAACTTACAGTTTTTTTAAAAAAATCCAGTATAACAACAACCAAGTAAGACAATCAAAAGCAAAGCATTGGAATAAGAAATAAATACGTTTCTAGCCCTTATGACATGCTTCAAAGCACACAGCTGATTCATGCTACAATTTCAGAAGCCAGAGGAACTTCTGCAGAAGGACCGTAGTCGTTTCAGGGGGGAAGGGCAAAGATTTGGCACCCGGATTGTTTCTTTCCCACAGCTAGCAAAAGCAGCCTATGGAAGCAACCCTATGCAGGTGTACTGGGAAGTCAGTCCCCAGAAAGCATTCTCAGGATTGCAACCGACGTTATGCAAATAGAAAACTGCCGGATAAATGTTGCAAAATAAGAGCAGAAATTTGAGTGCCGTGTTTTTATTATTATTATTAGCGTAAAATAGAATCTCACAATGAAAAAGAATTCATACAATTCATACACAGAAGCGAAGAGGAAAAAATATGTGAGACCCCTGAAAATGCCAACCGGCTGAGACGCTTTTTCGGAAAAGCCACGGGTTCTTCTGCCGAGACATACTCTTAAGTATCAATCAAAGGCTCAAGGAGACGGACACTGACAATCTCATATAATGAAACCAAGGTCACCTTTGTCAGCTTGATTCACTAAGACGGCCGCTGCCAAGCTCCCCGGGTAATGATAGCCTGCAGCCCAGCCTTTATTTTCTAACTCTCCTTCGGGGTTGTTTTGTTAGCGCCGACAGACCCGAGGAATCAATCGGAGCTGCGAGGATGCTGCCAGGTAGAGACTCGACCCCTGCTGCGAAGAGGCATCAGGGGATAGAACAACAGGAGAAAATAAAAAGAGCCAGACTAGAGAATCCACCATGATCACAGGGGGGGGGGGGCGGTAGAGATGCTGCTGAGCTTGGAACTATGAGCTTGGGTAGCTTCAGGATACAAGTCTTCAGGATGGAAGGCTGAGTCAACCTCGAGCTGACTACCTAAAACCGGCTTCCGTCGGGATCGAACAAGTCGTGAGCAGAGCTTGGATTGCAGTACTGCAGCTTACCACTCTGCGCCACGGGGCTCTCCCCTTAGTGGTCTCTTTTCTAAACTGAAGTGTCCCAAACTCTTCAGCCTTTCCTCATAGGGAAGGTGCTCCAACCCCCTAATCATCTTGGTTGCCCTCTTCTGTACTTTTCCCAGCTCTGCGATGTCCTTTTTGAGATACAGTGACCAGAATACACAGTATTCCAAATGAGACCGCACCATAGATCTATACAGGAATCTATAATCCCTGTATAATATAACACCATGATATAATATTACAATATTATTATAATATTATAATAATATAATACCATGATGAACTCGGATTGGGGAATGACCTGGGCTCCACTGCCACAAAGCGTGGCGATGGTCACACATGAACACATGAAGCTGCCTTATACTGAATCAGGTCCTTGGTCTATCAATGTCAGTCTTGTCTACTCAGACCGGCAGCAGCTCTCCAGGGTCTCAGGCTGAGGTCTTTCCCATCACCTACTTGCCTGGTTCCTCTAACTGGAGATGCCGGGGATGGGACCTGGGACCTTCTGCATGCCAAGCAGAGGCTCTGCCACTGAGCCACGGCCCCTCCGCTGCTTTTGCGGCGCGCGCGCACAAGGCGTTGGTGCATTGCTTGCTTTCTCAAAGCAAATTCCCATCTAAGCCCAAAGCAGGGAGAACATCTCTCTCGCCAATTGACTAAAACAACAACAACATCCCAGCTGGTTATTTTTTTTTTCATCTGCTTCTAGGCCGCTTGCCAAAATTTGGGAATTGTTGCCAAACATTTTTTTTTTTTGAGCAACAGCATCCATTTCAGCAGCAGCTGGCCCCTGATTGGGCCCAGACTCCCCTCCCCCCATGCCAACATGCCTTACCTGGCCCTGCCTGAGCCCTCCCTGCCCTGAGATGGGGTGACGTCCATCAGCTTAGACAGCGTTCAAAGGGGGGAGGGGTTGGCAGACAGAGGGAGGAGAGATCCATAGGGGCCATTAGCCACAAGTCGGGTTGCCAACCTCCAGGTAGTAGCTGGAGCTCTCCTGCTATTACAACTGACCTCCAGCCAACAGAGATCAGTTCACCTGGAAAAAAAAGGGCCGCTTTGGCAATTGGGCTCTATGGCATTGAAGTCCCTCCCCTCACCACACCCCTCCCTCCTCAGGCTCCGCCCTAAAAATCTCCAGGTAACATGGAACCTTCACCTTTAGAGCAGCGATGCCACCACGTTCACCACTGCTTTTGTAGGGTTGCCAACTCTGAGTTGGGAAATTACTTGAGATTTGTAGGTGGAACCGGGGAGGGAGGGACCTCAGCAGGGAGTCCACCGTTCAGCCATTTTCTCCCAGGGAAATGATTTCTCTCATCTGGAGAACTATTGTAGTTCCAGAAGAAGAAGAGTTGGTTTTTATATGCCAACTCTCTCTACCTTTTAAGGAGAATCAAACCGGCTTACAATCTCCTTCCCTTCCTCTCCCCACAACAGACGCCTTGTGAGGTAGGCAGAGTTGAGAGAGTTCAGAGAGAACTGTGACTGGCCCAAGGTCACCCAGCTGGCTTCATGTGTAGGAGTGAGGAAACAAATCCAGTTCACCAGATTTGCCTCCGCCACTCATGTGGAGGAGTGGGGAATCGAACCTGGTTCTCCAGATTAGAGTCTGCTGCTCATGTAGAGGAGTGGGGAATCAAAACCGTTTCTCCAGATTAGAATCTGCCGCTCCTAACCACTACACCATGCTGGCTCTTGCTCCTAACCACTACACCATGCTGCAAGATCTCCAAGCATCACCTTGAGCTTGGCAACTAGGGTTCCCAAACTCCAGGTTGGGAAATTCCTGGAGATTTTGGAGTGGAGACTAGGAGGGTGAGGTTGGGCAAGGGGGGGGGGAACCTCAGTGGGGTATAATACCATACAGTCCACTCTGCAAATGTTCCATTTTCTTCTAGGGAGCTGATCTCTGTCACCTGGAGATCAGTTGTAATTCCAGGCTGGCAGTTTTACCTGCTTGCAAACTTCTTTGAAGTGCTGCGGTAGCCACTAGGGTTGCCAGGTCCCTTTTCACCACCAACAGAGTTTTTTGGGGTGGAGCCTGAGGAGGGCAGGGTTTGTGGAGGGGAGGGACTTCAATGCCAAAGCGGCCATTTTCTCCAGGGGAACTGATCTCTGTCGGCTGGAGATCAGTTGTAATAGCAGGAGATCTCCAGTTCGTACCTGGAGGTTGGCAACCCTAGTAGCCACTGCTGGAAACCAAACTGTGTTATGTTGCTGGTGCAGGACCGTCTGCTCTTCACGAAGGTCTTTCTTGAGCATCCTGGCAGTTCTGCCTTCTTCCCCCACCCCACCGTGCTTCTGAAAATACTGGCTTTTTTACAGCGCCACACTTTGGATTTTATTACCCTAATTGAACATCCTGCAGGCACAGCCAGCCAGATCAGAGACTGTCCATAAAACCCTCAATTTGTTTCCAAATCCAGAGGGTGGGGGGACACGGTACATTCTGTCTCCATCTTGAGTCTTTTAAAGTTTGGCTGCTTGTTCAAAGCAACCTGGAGCCAAAAGGGCACAGTATGCAGCACAGAAAATGGGGGGGGGGGGTCTGGAAGCCTTCCTTCACACCCTTCACTCAGCTGCTTTTCCCCAGTCCAAGATACAAACTTGGGTTTCCATTGGGTCTGGAGCCTGAGCCAGGAGGGCATGGGGATGGGGAGGACACCAATAAATGGTGGTTTAAAGGGACTTTCTCCTTCTTAAAATCTTTCCAACGCAGCCTCCCAACAAAGGAAGGTGTACAGTGCCATAGAGTCCACCCTCTAAAAGCATACCCTTTCTCCAGGAGGTCTGATCTCTGCAGTCTGGAGATCAACTGTAATTCCACTGTCATCACCTGTAATTCCAGGGGATCCCCAGGTCCCACCTGGAGCTTGGCATCCTGAGCTGGAAGATTTCAGGGCAGTTGAGGGCTAGGGGCAGCTGGCTGCAGGATGGGTGGTGGTGGTGGGTTCTCCAGTGTGGGTACTGGGGCAGCTGACAGTTCCCTCTGAACTCTCTCAGCCCCACCTACCTCACAGGGTGTCTGTTGTGGGGAGAGGAAGGGAAGGAGATTGTAAGCCGGTTTGATTCTCCTTAAAAGGTAGAGAAAGTCAGCATATAAAAACAAATTCTTCTTCCCTTAAGCGGAGGAGAAAGCTGGCATATCAAAACCAACTCTTGTTTTCTTCTTCTTCCTCTTCCTCTTCTTCTCCCTCCCCTGTTTACTCTTTCACCACCTCTCTAGCTCCGACTTAAAACCAAAGAAGCCTTTTATTCATATGGTTAAAGATATACTGGTGAGTAGGTGGGTGGAATCCATAATTGTCTTCTAATATGCCATCACCCATTCCAAGTGACCTTTGCAAGCTGCAGTGTGCAAAAATGTCAGAACATGCCTCCCAGAGCACCTCAGTGTTCGTGCCCTTGCACCGACACGCCTTTGCATGGTAGACAAGATGCGTCCCTGTTCGAGAGTCAACATCTAGTGACCTGCAAGAGGGGGCTGAAACCCAGAGGAAAGCAGCGACAGCAACTTCCGAGGATAAACGTTTTCATGGGATTCCAGCCTCCTGTTGTCCCCCCACCTCAAGCCAAACAGGAACAAATTAGCCAGTGATTTACCAGGGAGAAATACAAGAACAGTGGTCAAATTCCAGTGGGGGGGGGGAAGCTGTGTTAGTTTGCGGCGGTTAAATATCACAACAGATGCTGTAATGAATGTGCTAGTTTTTAAGGTACTGCAGGACTCTTTTGTCATTAAGAAATCTAGACTGCATTATCTTTAGAGGGATCAGGAGGAAGAAGAAGAAGAAGAAGAGTTGCTTTTTATATCCCGATTTTCTTTACCTTTTAAGGAGTCTCAGACAGGCACCTTGTAAGGTAGGTGATGCTGAGAGAGCTCCGAGTGAACTGTGACCAGCCCAAGGTCACCCGGCTGGCTTCATGTGGAGGAGTCGGGAAACCAACCCAGTTCTCCAGATTAGAGTCCACCACTCCTAACCACTACACCATGCTGGCATGCCAGTGTGGTGAGAGAGGGAGAGAGACTAACCCAAGGTCACCCAGTAAACATACCAGAGCTGGGACTCAAGCATAGGTCTCCTACCTCCTAGTCAGACACTCTAACCACTACGCACAAAAATTACAGAGGTCAACCATATTCTAAGCTTCTCAAGGTGGCTCCAACTCAGTTTGCAAGAAATTTGAAAACAGGAGAGCATTTAGAGTATGTGATAAGTCTAATCATGGACACGGCGTGGAGTTGTTTTCTGTTGCCCCAGAAGGTCGGACCAGAACCAATGGGTTGAAATTAGATCCAAACAGCTGCCGTCTAAACATTAGGAAGAACTTTCTAACAGTTAGAGTGGTTCCTCAGTGGAACAGGCTTCCTCGGGAGGTGGTGAGCTCTCCTTCCCTGGAGATTTTTAAGCAGAGGCTAGATGGCCATCTGTCAGCAATGCTGATTCTATTACCTTAGGCAGTTCATGAGAGGGAGGGCATCTTGGCCATCTTCTGGGCATGGAGGAGGGGTAACTGGGGGTGGGTGGGGAGGTAGTTGTGAATTTCCTGTATTGTGAAGGGGGTTGGACTAGATGACCCTGGTGATCCCTTCCAACTCTATGATTCTACGATCTTTGCAGAAGACAGAGAATGGAAAGGGAGCAGTTTACCAGGGCATTTAAGGTGAATAGCAGTGAACACCTTGCAAGCCAACTCAATTTGCAAGAACGGAAACTTTCTGTAAACAGTTTCACACATTTAAGAACTAGCTGTCATAGCATCTAACAGAGGTGGCTGCAACAACCCCTTTCAGTTTCCAAATAGGATGTTTCCTGCGTCGTCGTGCAAGGAAAACAGAACAGAACAGAAGGAGGCCCCTCCAAAATGACTGAAGGCTGTTTAAAGAATATAAAAGCCAATCAAAGTCGCGAGGCTTGGATCCGAAACCTGGCTTCTCTTCATGTCTTTCTTCATCCAGGGTCATCAGTGTACCTCTGTGGTGAAGCCCTTTCCTACGTAGGGTTGCCAACCTACAGGTAATAGCTGGTAATCTCCTGCTATTACAACTGATCTCCAACCGATAAGAGACCTGTTCACCTGGAGAAAATGGCCGCTTCGGCAACTGGATTCTATGGCATTGAAGTCCCTTCCCTGCCCAAACCCTGCCCTCCTCAGGCTCTGCCCCAAAAATCTCCTGCCAGTGGCAAAGAGGGACCTGGCAACCCTATTCCTAGGGTATTAAATTCTTTCTGGCTCATTTAAAGATGCTGTTGTAGAGTTGCCAGGTCCCTCTTCGCCACCAGTGGAAGGTTTTTGGGGCGGAGCCTGAGGAGGGCAGGGTTTGGGGAGGGACTTCAATGCCATAGAGTCCAATTGCCAAAGCGGTCATTTTCTCCAGGTGAACTGTTCCCTATCAGCTGGAGGTCGGTTGCCAGCCCAGGAACACAGGCAGGATGCTGCTGTCGTCATCTTGTTTGGGGGCTTCCTAGAGGCCCCTGGTTGGCCACTGTGTGAACAGACTGCTGGACTTGATGGGCCTTGGTCTGATCCAGCAGGGCCTTTCTTATGTTCTTATGTTGGGTTGCCAACTTCCAGGTGTGGCCTGGAGTTCACCTGGAATTACAGTTGATCTCCAGACCACAGAGATTGATTCCTTAGGAGAAAATAGCCGATTCAGAGGGTGGACTCTAGGGCACTATACCCCACTGAGGTACCTCCCCTCCCCATGCCCCGCTCTTTCCAAGCTCTACCTCCATATCTCCAGGAATTTTATAACTCAGAGTTGGCAATCCTAGGTTTGAACTAGTAGAGCACAATGGACACAATTATCTTTGAAGAATACTTGAAATATGGTGGGTTACAGGTTCGCTTATAGGCACTGACGATTATTTGTACACCTCTGAGAAACCATGTAACTCTAACTTTGCAGAACGTATTTCATGTACCCCTGACATCCCTATGTCAGTTCCATCCTCCCCTTTTACCAGGCTGCACTCCAAAAACTACTTTTCCAGGTCACAGATCCTGAACGCCACACATTTTGAACACATGAAGCTGCCCTATACTGAATCAGACCCCTGGTCCATCAAAGTCAGTATTGTCTACTCAGACTGGCAGTGGCTCTCCAAAGTCTCAGACAGAGGTCTTTCACATCACCTACTTGCCTAGTCCCTTTAACTGGAGATGCTGGGGGTTGAACTTGGGACCTTCTGCATGCCAAGCTGATGTTCTGCCACTGAGCCATGCCCCCTTTCCATGGCTCTCCAGGGTCTCAGGCAGAGGTCTTTCCCATCACCTGCTTGCCTAGTCCCTTTAACTGGAGATGCCGGGGATTGAACCTGGGACCTTCTGAATGCCAAGCAGATGCTCTACCACTGAGCCATGGCCCCTCTCCATGGCTCTCCAGGGTCTCAGGCAGAGGTCTTTCACATCACCTACTTGCCTAGTCTCTTTAACTGGAGATGCCAGGGATTGAATCTGGGACCTTCTGCATGCCAAGCTGATGCCCTACCACTGAGCCACAGCCTTTTGTAAGACAAGAGACAGAATCAAAAAGCAGACACATTTCCTGCAGTTCCAAAAGTCTACCGAGAAGCAGGCACATCAGGAGGACTAAAGCATGGGTGCATTTTCAGAGAAGGAAAGCGGTTTGCGGTTTCTGTGGATTTGGCAACAGGGCTTTCCCACAGCTGGCATGATGCTTGCTGGCATTTCCTCCACTCACCCAGGGTCCAGCACAGCAGACGTCCAGACAGGGCACCAAAAACAAAACAAAAAACATTGCTCTCATCTGAGGACTCAGTGAGATAGAGTCGAAGCTAAATCCAGACTGAACAGGCTTTCTCCCTTCTCTAAATAACTTGAATAACTGGGTGGGCATCAACATGGAAATGTTATGCTGGAATGTGCTTTTAGCATTCCAGGCAACATAGAGTGCAACCACAAGGCACTGCTCCCAAAAAAAAAAAAAAAAAGGTTTGGCAGAGCACCGATCGGATGCATTCCAGAGTGGATTGTGGAATCTGAAATGGCTCCTTCAATCCGAAGCATGCCCAGAGCCTCACAGGACTTTTTAACCCTGGTAGCAACCGTCCCAGCCTTTCGGTCCCCTTTTTCCATACAGCCCCCAACACTGTTGTTTTTTTCATCCTCTCAACTACCCCCCTCAGCAACAGGGATGGGTTAAAAAGAGGTCCATATGCTTCCCAGACTGATCATAGCGAAGGGCCGTGGGGAGGGGCTGATCATGGGGAGGGGCCGAGGCTCAGTGGTAGAGCATCTGCTTGGCTTGCAGAAGGTCCCAGGTTCAATCCCTGGCATCTCCAGTTAAAGGGACTAGGCAAGTAGGTGATGGGAAAGACCTCTTCCTGAGACCCTGGAGAGCTATGGAGAGGGGCAGTGGCTCAGTTGTAGAACATCTGCTTGGCTTGCAGAAAGTCCCAGGTTCAATCCCTGGCATCTCCAGTTAAAGGGACTAGGAAAGTAGATGATGTGAAAGACCTCTACCTGAGTCCCTGGAGAGCCTCTGCCGGTCTGAGTTGAGAATACTGATTTTGATGGACCGAGGGTTTGATCCAGTATTAGGCAGCTTCATGTGTTCATGTGAAGAGACAATGCCTCTAGACAGAGGTAGGCTCTGCCAAATTTCAGTCTTGGAGGGCTAGGTGGCGGAGAGCCCTGAATGCAATCTAGGGGTGCTCTCTTCCCGGTGGGTCCATTAGTTATCCCAGAATTACATATCTCCAGACTATAGAAATCAGTTCCCCTGGAGAAAATGGCAGGTTTGGAGGGTAGATTCTGTTGCGTCACATCCCTCCTGAGCTCACCTCAAATCCCACCTCAAATCCCACCCACCCCAGGCTTCATCCCCAAACCTCCAGGAATTGTCCAATAAATAGTGCTTACTTAGAAATTGAAACCAATGGCATTTTCTCATCATTAGCTAAACCACAGTTTCCAATCCTGGCTCAACGGACCCTAGCTAACCACAGGTAGTGGAGGGCCTTAAATTCAGATATTGACATTAACCATAGTTTAATTAAACCATGTTTTTGTGTGATGTCTGAACCGACCCAATGAGTACATCCCCCGAGTCAAAGACCATCAGCGCCATCCTAAGCAGAGTTATACTCTTCAAAGCTCATTGACTTCAGTAGAAGGGTATAATTCTGTTTAGGATGGCTATGCAAATGTCCCTATGTGTACCAAAGTTACCCACCAAGAAAAGAACTAGGTTGGGATCTTTGATGCCTATTTTACTAGCTTTCTGCATGCAGAGAGATCCCCCCCCATGGAGTAACACTGAAACATCGAAAAATGTGCCCTCTCACCTATAATTATGGTTGCCAACTGCCAGATAACGGAAGGAGATCGCCTGCTAATTCAACTGATCTCCAGCTGATAGAGATCAGATCACCTGGAGAAAAATGGCCGCTTTGGCAATTGAACTCTATGGCATTGAAGTCCCTCCCCTCCCCAAATTCTGCCCTCTTCAGGCTACGCCCCCAAAATCTCCCGCCGGTTGCGAAGAGGGACCTGGCAACCCTACCTACAATTTCTGGTACAATCCAGGAATTATCCTGCCATGTTGTTTTAGGGCTTCTAGAACAACCCTTAGACACAAAAAATAAAGATGCTACAACTGCCCAGTGGACTCTAATCTGGAGAACTGGATTTGATTCCCCGCTTGCTAATCTGGTGAACTGGTTTTGTTTCCCCACTCCTACACATGAAGCCAGCTGGGTGACCTTGGGCTAGTCACAGCTCTCTTAGAGCTCTCTCAGCCCCACCTACCTAGGGTTGCCAACCTTCAGGTACTAGCTGGAGATCTCCTGCTATTACAATGGATCTCCAGCCGATAGAAATCCATTCACCAGGAGGAAATGGCCGCTTTGGCAATTGGACTCTATGGAAATGAAGTCTTTCCCCTTCCCAAACCCTGCCTTCCTCAGGCACCACCCCAAAAACCTCCCAGGGACCTGGCAACCCTACACCTGTCTCACAGGGTGTCTGTTGCGGGGAGGGGAAGGAAGGTGATTGTAAGCCGGTTTGATTCTTCCCTAAGTGGTAGAGAAAGTTGGCATACAAAAACCAACTCTTCTTCTTCTAAACAGAGATGTGCAAATCTTTACTGCTGCAGATATTTCTGCTTTACCAAAAACCCGCATTGTATGTTGCCCCAAATGTGGACATACAAAGTTGTGAATGAAGGATTTTTTCAAATGGCTGTTTTGCATGTTATTTAGGATGCAGATGTAATTGTACATTGTCCCCCTTTTCAATGTAAAGAGATTTTGGGTTCATTACGCACAATTCCTCATTCAAAGTCCAACTATTACAGATCAGTCATCATCTGGAGTAATAGCCTTAATTGCGCAAAAACTGCTCCGGTGCCCAGAAATGTACTGTTTTGTTCAGGACGTTTACCCACAATTCAGAATATACAACTGTCACTCCTGGAAATGAAAATTATGGATATTTGCAGCATTCGAAGAAGAATGAAAATTATGGATATTTGCAGCAGCAGCAGCAGCAGCAGCAGCAGCAGCAGCAGCAGCAGCAGCAGAAGAAGAAGAAGAAGAAGAAGAAGAAGAAGAAGAAGAAGAAGAAGAAGAAGAAGAGATTTGGGAAGAAGAGTCCTCATTGGGGTATAATGCCAAAGAGTCTACTCTCCAAAGCAGCCATTTTCTCCAGGGGAAGTTATCTCTGAAGATCAGTTGTAATTCTAGAAGATCCCCAGGCCCCACCTGGAGATTGGCAACCCTAATACGTCTGCAGCTATTCTTAACATGCCAGTTCTTAGGAAATAAATGAGGTGTCCAATTGGGAGCTTTGTCTAGAGACATGGCCAACCTAAGATGCTGGTTTGAAGATACTGTCACTGTCTCTGAACTCTCAAAGTGATGGGCGGTGTCTCCGGATAAACCTTTATCAAGCAAAGAACTTTCCAGACACCTTTTGCCTTTATTCAGCACCCGGCTGGTACAGCTCAGTCGCCGCGCTGTGTCAAATCCACTGCTGTAATTTACTCCCAGGAGTGAAACGGCCAAAGAGCCTCATCTGTAAACAGCGAAAGACGTCCAGGCCGACTCTGGTCCCAGCCATCTCGCACCAACTGTGGTTTTAATACAGGCAGCAGCAGGGAGAAGGCAGTTATCTCTGCGGTTCATTAGAGTCTCCATAGACTGAGAAAAGTTTGGTGAAATTGCTCTGTTGCTTTGCAAGCAGGGAGCAAAACGGACACCCGCTTGGCAGCCAGGAGCTATTTTGTCCCCGTTGCGGCTCCGCAGAGATCCTGTACGGCAACTCCAGAGGGACGAGGCTATTATGCATCAGGAGCGGCTTTTCTCCCCCCCCCCCACCAACTGCTGTTCATTAAAAGAAACTCATTAAAACAGCAACCATCCCAGAAGGCTGAAGGCATCTGGTCTGGGTTATGGAGCAAGTCAACTTCCTGCGGACTCGTTAATGGACCAAGAGCTTGCGATCCGGTAGGTCTCCGAGCTCGGAGGGAGCCGCTTCCCTTGGCTGCACTGCTGTGCCACAGAAGAACGCGTACCAATTCCACAAATATGCGAACAGGGCAACAATCACTGCAAAAGAACATAAGAAAAGCCATGCTGGAACAGACCAAGGCCCATCAACTCCAGCAGTCTGTTCACACAGTGGCCAACCAGGTGCCTCTAGGAAGCCCACAAACAAGATGACTGCCGCAGCATTGTCCTGCCTGTGTTCCACAACACCTAATACAATAGGCATGCTCCTCTGTTCCTGGAGAGCATAGGAATGTATCATGACTAGTATCCATTTTGACCAGTAGCCACGGATACCCCTCTTCTCCATGAACATGTCCACTCCCCTCTTCAAGCCTTCCAAGTTGGCAGCCATTAAGAGCCATGCTGGATCAGACCCAGGCCCATCAAGTCCAACAGTCTGTTCACACAGTGGCCAACCAGGTGCCTCTAGGAAGCCCACAAACAAGACAACTGCAGCAGCACCATCCTGCCTGTGTTCCACAGCCCCAATATAATAGGCATGCTCATCTGATCCTGGAGAGAATAGGTATGCATCATGACTTGTCTCCTTTTTTCATTTCCCCTACATATGGTTGCCCGCTCCGGCTCGGGAAAGTGCTGGAGATTTGGGGTTGGCGTAGGGTTGCCAGCTCCGGGTTGTAAAATACCTGGAGACTTTGGGGGCAGAGCCTGAGGAGGGCGGGGTTTGCCCACCTTCCAAGGCAGCCATTTTCTCCAGGTGAACTGATCTCTGTCGTCTGGAGATCAGTTGTAATCCTCGGAGGTCTCTAGCCAACACTTGGAGGTTGGCAACCGTAAGGTGGTGCTTGGGGAGGGAAGAGTTTGGGGAGCTTAGCAGGCATATTTATTTATTCAAAATATTTATTCCACTTCTCCTGGAGAAAATGGTGACTTTGGAAGGTGAACTGCATGGCATTATACCCTTCCAAGGTCCCTCCCTACCCTAAACCCCACTCTCCCAGGCTCCCCCCTCAAACCTCCACGTATTTCCAAACCTGGAGTTGGCAACCCTAGACCAACTTGGGAATCCCAAGCTCACCTGGAGTTTTTTCTATACCACCTAGTTCCCCCCCTGGTGCTGGGGTTGCCAACCTCCAGGTATGAGCTGGAGATCTCATATAATCAAAGAATCATAGAGTTGGAAGGGACCACCAGGGTCATCTAGTCCAACCCCCTGCTCAATGCAAGAATTTCACAACTACCTCCCCCACACACACCCAGCGACCCCTACTCCATGCCCAGAAGATGGCCAAGATGCCCTCCCTCTCATAAGCTGCCTCTCATGAACTGCCTAAGGGCATAGAATCAGTGTTGCTAACAGATGGCCATCTAGTCTCTGCTTAAAAACCTCCAGGGAAGGAGCACTTACATTTCCTCCCCCCCCCCACACACACACAGTTGCCAACCTCCAGGTTAGGGTTGCCAACCTCCAGGTACTAGCTGGAGATCTCCTGCTATTACAACTCATCTCCGGCTGATAGAGATCAGTTCCCCTGGAGAAAATGGAAGCTTTGCCAATTGGGCTCTATGGCATTGAAGTCCCTCCCTCCCCAAACCCTGCCCTCCTCAGGCTCCGCCCCCAAAACCTCCTGCCAGTGGCAAAGAGAGACCTGGAAACCCTACCTGGATCCCCACCTCCAGAGGTCCTGGCTACTTGGCCCCTTTCGTAACTGTCAGAAGAACATTTTTTTTTACCATAGAGGATTTCCTCAAGTAATTACAGTACGAGTGGCAAGAGACCCGTGAAGCTACTTGGCTTCATTTTATGTCTGGATGAGTTACGGGCTCCTGTCCTGCTTCATTTTTGCCGTATCAAATTGACAAGGCAGTAAAAGTAATGGAGACTTCAGGAGCAACTTTTACAAGGTACTTCCTTCTCCTCTTAAAAAGTACCATCAAACCCTCCATTTAGTAACTCGCTAAAGGCTTTTTTTTTTGGGGTAGATGGCAAATCCATTAAACTCACCAATGGGTTTTTCTTCCACCCAGGAATGAAAAAGCACTTTTAGAAGTCCCCTGACACTGGGAAAATCACAGGAAAAATCAGGATGCAGCAAAACAGAAGTGAACAATAAGATGACACAAACAAGAATGGTTCAATTTGGGTTAAAGAGACATTTAAACCGAATTGCATGCTGATATTACTTCTTAAAACCGGAACTGGTGTCATGATATGCTCTAGGATTTACAAAAAAAACCTCTATGGTAAAACCATAGAGCTTTTGCAAATCCTAGAGGGTCCGTGACATCATTTCCAGTGTTTACCAGAAGTGATGTCAGCACACCAGTGTGATGCCAGTGCATGCTCCAGCCCCCCTCCATTTCCTCCCACCAGCACTTCAGGTGCCAGCAGGCAAAAGAAAAGGTTGCCAGGAGATAGGGTTGCCAACCTCCAGCTATCAGCTGGAGATCTCCTGCTATTACAACTGATCTCCAGCCGACAGAGTTAGTTCACTTGGCGAAAATGGCTGCTTGGGCAATTGGACTCTATGGCATTGAAGTCCCTCCCCTCCCCAAACCCCGCCCTCCTCACGCTCCACCCCCAAAATCTCCAGGTATTTTCCAACCCTGAGCTGGCAGCCCTCCCAATTGGAAACCTTAGTTCTTCTGCAAATAAAGATCGGCTTCATAACATTTGAGTGGGTTAGTTAAACTAGGTCCTCCAAAGGAGACCATGTTTGAAAGGTTGACGTATCTGACTCCCGTATGCTTCCAGAATATTAATTCAATGTGTCTTCCTAGCCTTGCGCCAGAAGGGGACTTCCTTGTCAGGAAAGCTCTGTTCTGCTTCTTTAAACCGCATTATATTCACGGACTCACAACCTGTCAGTTTGACTCTCAGTGAGCAAAGCCCCGACCACTGAGTCGGAAATGGCAGGGCAGCCCTCCATATGCCGCCATTTTGCCCTGAGACATCTGCAGGCCAAATCAGCAAGCATCATTGCATAAGCAATCAGATATTTACCAGAATGGCCTTCAGACTGGATTAAGCTATCTTTACTCAGGAAAAAGGATTCCAGTTTTGCTCTCAGTTCCTAGCAGAAATTATTGATCTTGGACTTGCAAAAGGGAACAGGAGGTATGCACATTTCTTGGTGGCATTTATTTATTTTGGGTATTTATACCCCGTTTTTCTCCTCAATGGGAACCCAAAAGGGCTTACAACATCTTCCTCCCCTCCATTTTATTTTCACAACAGCAACCCTGGAAGGTGAAGGCCATCGTAGGGTTGCCAACCTCCAGGTGGTAGCTGGAGATCTCCCACTTTACGACTAATCTCCAGCCGTTAAGAGATCAGTTCACCTGGAGACAATGGCCCTTTGGCAATTAGACTCTATGGCACTGAAGTCTCCTCCCCTCCCCAAACCCCGCCCTCCTCAGGCTCCACCCCCAAAATCTCCAGGTATTTCCCAACCCGGAGCTGACAACCTTGACGTTCACCCATGGCATAGTGGAGATTCAAGCCTGGGCATCCTAGATGCTTGTCTGGCTCTCTAACCCAGGGGTCCCAACTTGGGGCCTGTGAACACCATGGTACCCACCAACTACTTTCTTGGCTCCCACCAAGTGTTTTTAGAAGTGGGTAGGTACACTTGGGGCTCTTACCCAACAGGGCTTCTGATTGGCCCCTGGAGAACTGATTGGCAGTGCAGATTAAAAATAATATTATTTCAGAGGCAGTTACCACCAGTGTTAAGGAGCCCTGTGGCGCAGAGTGTTAAGCTGCAGTACTGCAGTCAAAAGCTCTGCTCACGGCCTGAGTTTGATCCTGACGGGAGTCGTTTTCAGGTAGCCGGCTCAAGGTCGACTCAGCCTTCCATCCTTCCGAGGTCGGTAAAATGAGTACCCAGCTTGCTGGGGGTCAAGGGAAGACGACTGGGGAAGGCACTGGCAAACCACCCCATAAACAAAGTCTGCCTAGTAAACGTCAGGATGTGATGTCACCCCATGGGTCAGGAATGACCCGGTGCTTGCACAGGGGACCTTTGCCTTTACCTTTTACCACCAGTGTTGGTTTTATTCTCTCTCACTACTCTTTCCCAGTGTATTTTTTTAAAATTACCCTTCTTCTCCTTAACACGAGGGCTTCCTCTGAGTGTATGGTTCCGCCTAGGGTTGCCAACTCCGGGTTGTGAAATAGCCGAAGAATTTGAGGGCGGCGCCTGAGGAGGGTGGGGTTTGAAGAGGGGAGGGACTTCAATGCCATAGGGTCCAATTGCCAAAGCAGCCATTTTCTCCAGGGGAACTGATCTCTGTCACCTGGAGATCTGTTGTAATAGCAGGAGATCTCCAGCCACCACCTGGATGTCGGCATCCCTAGTCCCTTCGGACATACTCTTTCTTGCCATTATCTGCAGCAACCATTTCGTAGTTGTGCCCACCGCCATGTGTCAGAATTCCAAAGGTGTCCACATGCTCAAAAAAGGTTGAAGGTCCCTTTTCCAAGCACCACAGCACCCTGTCATCAAGGTACTTAGACAAACACACAAGCCAGCCCGACTTGAATTCGACCCACTGGACTCTGGACAGCAGTCTGGGTATCTCTGCAGCAACTTATACACTTAAGAGAGAAAACCCAATTAACAGAGGAGGATCGGTGTGTTGAGCTTCAGGACCAAAGAATCTCCCGGCTTCCAGTCCATAAGATTGGGGAAGGGCCGTAGCTCAGTGGTAGAGCATCTGCTTGGCATGAAGACAGTCCCAGGTTCAATCCCTGGCATCTCCAGTTAAAGGGACTAGGCAAGTAGGTGATGTGAAAGACCTCAGCATGAGACCCTGGAGAGCCGCTGCCGGTCTGAGTAGACAATACTGACTTTGATGGACCAAGAGTCTGATTCAGTATAAGGTAGCTTAATGTGTTCATGTGTCCCCAGCATCTCCAGTTAAAGGGACTAGGCATGTAGGTGATGTGAAAGACCTCTGCCTGAGACCCTGGAGAGCCGCTACCAGTCTGAGTAGACAGTACTGACTTTGATGGACCATGGGTCTGATTCAGTATAAGGCAGCTTCATGTGTTCATGTGGCTATGTGATTGTGGCTATGTGAGTCACTCACTATGATTTTGTTGATGGACTTCATCGTTATGGTGTTCATCATCCTCAATCCTGCACTGTGACATTGTTTACAAACAGTACTGGATGCCCTGAGCCGACTGTATTAAATGGCTAGAGAGGGCAAATGGGGTTGAGAACAGTGAGAGAGAAGAAAAAAGGCACTGAGAAGAAAAACCAGGTGCAAAAAGGTGCCAGACGGTATGGAATCAATGAAAATATGTTCTCGCTAAGCATCAAAACCCAGAAAAAACAAGTTTTTCAACACTCACGAAAAAACAGGTAAGCTATTCTAGCAGAGCCCTGCAATTTACCTCCTTTTGTACACAACACACAAATGCACAGAGAAACCACAGCTTCGTCACATACATAGGTGGCTTTAAGACACAACCGACTTGGTCTTTGAAGGCCAGTGAGAAACAGGGGTGGATTGCCACTGACTTCCTCTGCAGAGCCTTTCCTGGTGGTCTCCCATTCAAGTAACCACCCTCCTTAGCTGCCAAAGTTATGATGAGCTCAGACTATACCATGCTGCCTTCCTTTCCTCCTTCCTCCTTAACCAGTTCCAGAAGAAGAAGAAGAGGAGGAGGAGGAGGAGGAAGAGGAGTTGGTTTTTATAGGCCAACTTTCTCTCCCACTTAAGGGAGACTCAAACCGTCTTACAATAACCTTCCCTTCCCCTCCCCACAGCAGACACCCTGTGAAGTAGGTGGGGCTGAGAGAGCGCTAACAGAGCTGTGACTAGCCCAAGGTCACCCAGCTGGCTTCATGTGTAGGAGTGGGGAACCAACCTGGTTCACCAGATTAGTGTCCGCCGCTCATGTGGAGGAGTGGGGAATCAAACCCAGCTCTCCAGATTAGAGTCCATGGCTCCAAACCACCGCTCTTAACCACTACACCATGCAGGTTCTCTTAAGAAGAAATATGGGATCTTGCTGTTGACAAGAGATGGACCACATGACCCTCAACCCCCTTGGAAATCTGGAGTTCTCCAACAAGTATAAAGCCCGAACTGAACTTGATTTCAGCAGCCATGAGCAGTATTTACAAGTACCTACCCTGATAATTTCATGCACTGTTTTTCCCACTAGCTTTTGGAGAAACAGATTGGATGCTTCTGTAATGAAGACCCCAATATGGTCTTTGTTAAAAAGGATGTAACACAAAGACACAGAAAGGAACCTTGTCGGTATCTTTTCCACAGGATCATGCAGATGGCACGCTTCATCAGAGAAACAGCCACATGGTCCTCATCACAACAAATTGGGATGATGTTCCTGTTCTGAAGGAACAGTGTGTGCTATCGTTTCAAAGCTGCTCTGGCACAAGACATGTGTCATTTTGAGATTTGCTACCAAGCGTTTGGTTAATGTAAACTTTGAAGCCAAAACAATTGAGGATTACTCTTCGGGGAAACCCTTGAAGCTTTTGGAGATAAGCCAGAACATTTTTGGTAAGCCTGTGTGGAACACCTACAGGAAGCGACTGTGGCTTGGTGGTAGAACATCTGCTTGGCATGCAGAAGGTTCCAAGTTCAATCCCAAGCATCTCAGCTAGAAGAAGAAGAGGAAGAGTTGGTTTTTATATGCCGACTTTCTCTACCACTTAAGGGAGACTCAAACCGGCTTACCATCACCTTCCCCTCCCCACAACAGACACCCTGTGAGGTAGGTGGGGCTGAGAGTGTGTGTCTAGCCCAAGGTCACCCAGCTGGCTTAGTGTGGAGGAGTGGGGAAACAAATCCAGTTCACCCAATTAGCCTCCACCGCTCATGTGGAGGAATGGGGAATCAAACCCAGTTCTCTAGATCAGAGTCCACCGCTCCAAACCACTGCTCTTAACCACTACCCCATGCTTGCTCTGGAACAGGAAGTAGCTGATGTGGAAGACCTCTCTACCCAAACCTCTGAAAAACTACTGCCAGAGTAGGCAAATGCTGACCTTGATAGACCAAGGGTCTCATTTGTGTTCAACTGCTTGGAGGGGCGGTTGTGCAATAAAACAGACAATTTGAATGATGGTCTGAAGAACAGGGCAGCCCCCAACGACTTGGTGGTGGAAAGTGCCAACAAGTCGCAGCCAACTTATGGTGACCCTGTAGGGTTATCAAGGCAAGAGATGAACAGAGACGGGTTGCCGTTGCCTGCCTCTGCGTAGCCACTGTATACTTCCTTGGTGGTCTCCCATCCAAGGGCTAACCAGGGCGGACTCTGCTTAGCTTCTGAGATTTGACAAGATTAGGACAGTCTGGGCCATCCAAGGACGCAGAAGCCACAGGTCCTGGGTTGGACCACATGGGTTAACAGTTAACTCGAATGTGAGCTGGAGGAAAAGACAGAGAATTGGGTAAATGATTCTGAAGAGCGCACTGATTCGCAAGAGTGCTTCATTACATCTTAATTACCAGGCGATAGATTGCCTCCGGAAATTATACCCGACCGACCATATCATCACTGGAACACCTCGAGGATGTCACTTTTCAAGCACAGAGGCAGAAGTGCCGTCAACTCTCCAAATGTCAGGACCCTGATAATCACAGAGGGAAGACGGAAGCATTCTCTATTTACCTGTCAAACCTGATGGACAGAACATGCTATTCCCGGAGGGGTGCAGGATGTGAAGGCTAAAAGACATAATCCTTGAACAGTTTACGGCTTCCCACGTAACAATGAATTTAACAAACTCGGTCTCCAAAAATTCGGTCTGCGAAAATGTGTGTATGTGCAATGAAAGATCTCCCTCTTTTCAATTATATTTCCCTTTTTTAGAATATGTTTGCCCATTTATTTCTATTGCCCTCGCCGTCATATGCCCTCCCTCGTCCTCTGTGATGTCATCACACAGCCAAATATAACTGCAGCCGCCATGACACTTATCCCCATTCACTGACTCAACACTGATTGGTTGGAGGGGGCATCACCCACGTGACTAATCCAGGAAAGAAAGAACGGCCCGGGAAAACAAAGAAATCACACGGGATCAAACGCAGGTCAATATTCACTGCAATATTCTGGAAATTATATATTTCGCAGGAAAGAAAGACTAGTTCAGAGGCAGCTAACTCGGAGAACCAGAATGGTGTGATGACTCAGGTGTCAGACTAGGACCTGGAAGGCCCCAGGTGTGGATTACCATTCTGATATGAAGCTTACTGGTGACTTTGAGCCCGTCACACTCTCTGTTGTCCAAAAGTCAATGTTTTTTTTTAACAATTCCCAAATAAAGTATGTATGCACTCTTTCAGCCTAACCTACCTAACAGGTAGGGTTGACAGGCCCAGGAGGGTTGGGGAGTGGGGACATGGGGATGCATCGTCAGCTACTTCACTATGTCACTTTCAGGAAAAACTCGGGAGTGATGTAGGGTAGATCTAGGAATCACCATAGAGTTCCCAGCGATCCCTACAGCTACTATATGTCACTTCCAGATTTTTCCCAGAAGTGACGTGGTGGAGCTGTGGCCATTGCTTTAAAAAAAATTCCCCTGTTGCTGCTCAGAGCAGCTGTGGGCAATTCGGGCTGCCGGGGGAAGGACTCCCACAATAGCAAGAGGTATGGCAGCCTAACTCGCAGGGTTGTTGTGAAGGTAAAGTTGAGAGGGGAGACGTGTGCTTCTCTGTTCTCCTTGGAGGAAAGGAGTCAATGTCCTAAAGAAAGAAGTAACCTCCAACATGTGTCTATCAGACGCCACAGCCTTTTGGGGCGGGGTCTCCACCTCAGGGATCCAACTGAGTCTTCAATTAGTAGGGTTTCCAGTAGGATTACCAGAGGGAGGTTTTTGGGGCGGAGCCTGGGGAGGGCAGAGTTTGGGGAGGGGAGGGACTTCAATGCCATAGACTCCAATTGCCCAAGCTACCATTTTCTCCAGGTGAACTGATCTCTATCGGCTGGAGATCCATTGTAATGGCAGGAGATCTCCAGCTACTACCTGGAGGGTGGCAACCCTAGTTGTCAGCTCCAGGTTGAGAAATATCTGGAGATTTGGGGGGGTGGAGCCTGAAGAGGGTATGGTTTGGAGACGGAGGGACTTCAGTGCCGTGGAGTCCACTTACCAAAGCTGCCCTTTTCTCCAGGTGAACTGATCTGTATCGGCCGGAGACCAGTCGTAATGGCAACCCTACCAATGAGCTGGCAGGGCTTCTGGGGCTCAGCTTGGTCCCCCTATTTCTGACCAAGTACCTTCTCCACATCCCCCCTCCACGCCCACTCCTTGTGTTTGCTGACACGCCAGCATCTTCACAGGTAGAAGCGGTGGGGGGAGGCGCAAAGGTTGCCTCCCCCTGTGCTAATTTCCACCTGAAAATTAAAAACGTAAGCAGCAAGCCTCTCTAATTACTGCACCGCAGGGCACGGCTGCTCCGTACACTCGGCAGCTTCATGAACGTTCTGGGGGCCACGCTCGCCACCGGTGTAATTCATTGCGGATGAAAATTGATTTGGGACTAGGGTTTCGCTGAGCCGTGGCCATAAAAGCTAGTGTTGCGATAGCAGGATGTGGGAAGCCGGAGCTCCTAATTAAAAACAAAGAAAACCTCAGTTCCCCCAAGGCCTCTTTTTCAAAAGTGTTGGGTTAGGAAAACCAGACTTGGTGCTTTTCCCCAAGAATGAAAATAAAAAAGCCGACTCTGATGTGCAATGCCTTGCTAGACGCTGTTTCTTTGTGTCAAGCTGGGGTCAAAGGCACTGGATTTTTTTAAAAAGTTGGCCATTCTGGATTTTGCTCAGTTTCTTTACTGCAGAGCTATTTGGGGGGAGCGTCCAAATAGGGCCACCGTCAGGGCTGCTCCATGTGGCAGCAGAAGAAAAATTATATATTTCACTTTTTTAAAAGAATATGTTTGCCAATTTTTTTCTATTCCATTTATTTCTATATCTATTTTTTTCCCTCCTGTTGGTGCTCAGAGCAGCTGTGGGCAGAGTGGTAAGTTGCAGTCCTGCAGTCAAAAGCTCTGCTCACGACCTGAGTTCAATCCCGACAGAAGTCGGTTTCAGGTAGCCGGCTCAAGGTTGACTCAGCCTTCCATCCTTCCGAGGTTGGTCAAATGAGTACCCAGATTGCTGGGGGTAAAGGGAAGATGACTGGGGAAGGCACTGGCAAACCACCCCGTAAACACAAGTCTGCCTAGTAAACATGCCGATGACGTCACTTCTGATTTATGCGGAAGTGCCGGCATCGCACTGGGGGGGTCGCTCTAGCACTCACAAAAAAAAACTCTGTGGCTTCTCCACTCCCCCACATGAAGCCTGCTGGGTGACCTTGGGCTAGTCACAGTTCTCTCCGAACTCTCCCAGCCCACCTACCTCACAATGTGTCTGTTGAGAGGAGGGGAAGGGAAGGCGATTGTAACTGCTTAAGGTAAAAAAAAAAGCGGGATATAAAAAATGACTCTTCTTCTTCCATGACAGAGTGGAGATTTGAACCTGGGTCTTACAGGGCCTCGTCCCAAATCTGACCATTACACCACAGTGACTCTTGGCCTGAGATTCAGTGACTCTGCCAATGACCTCCTCCTGGATTCAAGTAGAGTTGCCAGGTCCCTCTTCGCCACCGGCGGGAGGTTTTTTTGGGGGGTTGGGGGAGCTTGAAAAGGACGGGGTTTAGGGAGGGGAGGGACTTCAATGCCATAGAGTCCAATGGCCAAAGCAGCCATTTTCTCCTGGAGAACTGATCCCTGTTGCCTGCAGATCAGTTGTAATAGCAGGAGATCTCCAGCCACCACCTGGAGGCTGGCAACCCTAGCCATGGTGCCCCCAGGCACCTCATTGGGGACTCCTGCCATACATTCCATTTGAAACTCCTCCCCCTTTTCCCCTCTCCACAGGCACTGCCCCCAAACTATGGTTGCCAGCTCTAGGTTGGGAAATACCTGGAGATTTTTGGGGTGGAGCCTGAGGAAAGCGGGGTTTGGGGAGGGGAGGGACTTCAATGCCATAGAGCCCAATTGCCGAAGTGGCTATTTCCTCCACATGAACTGATCTCTATCGGCTTGTAATAATGGGAGATCTCCAGCTAGTACCTGGAGGTTGGCAACCCTATTCACAAGAAGGTCAGAATTAAACCTAACATTACTTGGCTCACGCCAGATCAATGGAACCCTTTGCTTTTAAAATCCTACTAGCAAGGAACTGGTTTGAAGTTACTGAGCAAAACCCCACTGTTTCTTGCCAGGCTGACTGCCATGCAAATAATGAAGGATCCTGTGGGAACTGGCCTTTGTGACTTGCGTTGGGGGGGGGGGTGTTAATGATGGATCATTACCGAGAGGACTCCTTTGCACGCCCTGCTCCTCCCTTTCCCAAATGCCTCAAGCATATTCGCTGCGCTGGGAAGCAGGGAGTAAAAGTTCATCCCTGCCAGAGCAGTGTCCAGGGCTCCAGCAGCCGCAAGACGAGTGTAATTCACTCTAACAGAAGATGTCAAAATAATCAGAAAGGTTGCAATTGAAAGAGCAGGTGCTTCAGGGACCCTTGGGCTTCACCATGTTTGAACAAATTCATTTGGTGTTAGACGGGGCCTCCCTAGGCCTCTTTCGCTTCTTCCCCCAGACCTCTCTCCTGCTCCTTCCGTGATTTTCATGCTATTTTTTTTTTGCTAAGTCGCAGCTGACTTAGGGCACCCCTGTAGGATTTTCAAGACAAAACATGTTCCGAGGCGGCTTTGCCATCGCCTGCCTCTCTGGCACGACCCTGGTAGTCCTTGGCGGTCTCCCGTCCAAATGCTAGTCAGGGTCGAGGCGGAGAGTGTGTGACTGGCAGGGTTGCCACAGGTCCCTCTTTGCCACTGGTGGGAGGTTTTGGTGGCAGAGCCTGAGGAGGGCAGGGTTTGGGGAGGGGGCTTCAATGCCATAGAGTCCAATTGCCATTTTCTCCAGGTGAACTGACCTCTGTAGGCTGGAGATCAGTTGTACTAGCAGGAGATCTCCAGCTTGCACCTGGAGATTGGCAACCCTAGTGACTGGCCGAGGGTTGCCAGTTCTGGGTTGGGAATTTCCTGGAGATTTGGGGGGTGGAGCCTGAGGAGGGCAAGGTTTGGAGAGGGGAGAGACTTCAACGGGGTATAATGCCATGGAGTCCGCCTTCCAACGCCACTATTTTCTCCAAGTGAACTGATCTCTGTCACCTGGAGATCAGTCGTAATCCCAGGAGATTTCCAGCCACCACCTGGAGGTTGTGTAGCTTTCAGCAAAGCAGCCAGCCAGGCGCCTAGAGAGACGAGACATTTTGACTAATTATTCTACCATTACTTTGTAAGGAACATTGATATATAAGAAGCTGACGGATGAAGAAGCTGCCTCACAGCAGTGAAAGCGCAAAAGTACATCCGGATGGCGTTTCCATCTTTTCCTATGCTTCATTTAAGTTCCTTGAATACTTTGAAGATAGAAATCATATCTACCATAAGAGAAAAATATTTACTGTAATACCAACTTATTGTGATACTGTTGTAGCATCGCATTCAGCTACAATCTTGTTGTTTTTCGTCTTGTATAGTTTTGTGTCACATTGTATCTTCACTTGTTCTTGGTGATTGATGTTTGCTTAGCACTTTACACTTGTTAGTAGTGAATAATATATTTTGTTGAATTATAGTGAGCCTCGTACTATTCTTTGATACAGCTTGACTATTTAGTATTAGTGCTTATTTTCTCTTGTTACCGCCTGGAGGCTGGCAACCCTGGACTGGCCCAAGGTCACCCAGCGAGTTTCCATGGCAAAGGGTCTAGTCCGACACCTTAACCACTACACCACACTGGCTCTCTTTTCATGCTATCCATGGGGATTTTTGAAAGTATTCCACGAGCCATCAGCCCTCTCTTCCACACCTTTCAAATTGTGAGGGAAGGGGGATTCCAAAGCAATGCCATGCCTCTTTCTCTAAATCCCCAAGGTCAAAGCCTGCTACGTACCTTGCCGTGACGCAAAACCCCCAGCCCCAATAGCAAGAGCCTTAAAAATGTGTCCCTACCTGGAGGTGAATCAAGGGGAAAATGAGTCAGTTGACCAGTCAATAAATGGCCCGCTCTTTTACAGTTAACTCAAGCATGAAAAGAGCTATCTTAAGCCTCCGATGGAGGTTTCAATCAGTGGAGTATACAGCCTTTTAAAAGCGGCAGAATCAATAGGCTTTCTAACCAGCACTGAACAGAGTTATTCTTCCTTTCCTCTTTTCCCCTCTTTTCTGCACATTTGGCCACTCCACTACTGATGGGCGAGAGCAGAGAGAACAAGCTTTTAACATGCCACTTACATTAAAACTGATCATGAGGGTCCCATCACAGTGGGGATGGATGCCGTATCCCCACCCCTGGGGTGTTTTTCCTGGGTTTAGGTACATTCAGCATAGCAGGTGCCTCTTTGGCTACCAGCGGAAGGTTTTTGAAGGCAGAGCCTGAGGAGGGCAGGGTTTGGGGAGGGGAGGGACTTCCATGCCACAGTCCAATTGCCAAAGCAGGGGAACTGATCTCTGTCGGCTGGAGATCCGTTGTAATAGCAGGAGATCTCCAGCTAGTACCTGGAGGCTGGCAACCCTAGCAATCAGACGTCAGTTGGCTCTATCTGCAGTCTGGAAAATTAACTCTCATCATCTCCTACTAATGGTATCATGCGAGAAGGGACTCTGCTGAAGGGCAGTCCGTGCCACGGCAATTATCAGCAGTCATTCGGTGACGGCTCAAACAGAAACGCAGTGTGCTCCCCGCCTCCTCCATGCGCTACTCAGAGCCGTCAGATATCACAAGTAGGGTTTCCAGGTCCCTCTTTGCCACTGGTGGGAGGTTTTTTTTTGGGGGGGGGAGCCTGAAGAGGACAGGGTTTGGGGACGGGAGGGACTTCAATGCCATAGAGTCCCCAAACCCCGCCCTCCTCAGGCTCCGCCCCCCCAAATCTCCAGGTCTTTCCCAGCCCAGAGCTGCCAACCCTAAGCATTGCTCACCTGTGATAGTCTCACTATTGAATTCCTACCCAAAGCCTAGGAAAGCGTGGTGTAGTGGTTAAGAGTGGTGGTTTGGAGCGGCGGACTCTGATCTGGAGAACCAGGTTTGATTCCCCACTCCTCCACATGAGTGGTGGAGGCTAATCTGGTGAACTGGATTTGTTTCCCCACCCCTCCACACTAAGCCAGCTGGGTGACCTTGGGCTAGACACAGCTCCCTCAGCCCCACCTTCCTCACAGGGTGTCTGTTGTGGGGAGGGGAAGAGAAGGTGATTGTAAGCAGGTTTGATTCTTCCTTAAGAGGTAGAGAAAGTCGGCATATAAAAAAACCCAACTCTTCTTCTCTCTTCCTTCCGGGGATCCTGTCTCCCTCTTTCCTTTCTAGTACCTTCTTCCAGCACTTGATTTCAGCACATTGCAGGACTGATTATGTCAATTAGGCAGTAACACCTGTGCTGGCTTCTGCAACACTAATCAGCCCAGCCAGACGGCTTTCATGGTCGGGGCCATTACTTTTCCCGTTGCCCAACGGGGGGTGAAAGATGACACCCCATTGCTTTTATTAATAATAATAATCAGACCAGGACAGCAATGGATCTTTTTTTTAACTGATTTTTTTCTCAGAATCTGAATCGTAGGCAGTCTTTTTTGATCAAACCTTTGCAAAAAAAAAAAAGGGGGGGGGTAAACATGTGTTTCTTGCAACTAGGATATATAAAAGGACCGGCATACTCATCTGCTCTCGTGGCTAAGAAAATGTTAGAATCATAGAGTTGGAAGGGACCACCAGGGTCATCTAGTCCAACCCCCTGCACAATACAGGAAATTCACAACTACCTCCCCACCCACCCCCAGTGACCCCTCCTCCATGCCCAGAAGATGGCCAAGATGCCCTCCCTCTCATGATCGGCCTAAGGTCATAGCATCAGCATTGCTGACAGAAGGCCATCTAGCCTCTGCTTAAAACCATCCAGGGAAGGAGAGCTTACCACCTCCCGAGGAAGCCTGTTCTGCTGAGGAACCGCTCTAGCTGTTAGAAAATTTTTCCTAATGTCTAGATGGGAACTCTTTCGATTTAATTTCAATCTGTTGGTTCTGGTCTGACCTTCTGGGGCAACAGAAAACAATTCCTCTCCAGGCTAAACATACTCAATTTCCTCTCGATGATGATTACAACCCCCCCCCCCAAAAAAAAGAAAGAAGTGATTCTTTGGAAAGCCAAATATATGCCAGGATGATCATGCAGAGAATGTCATCAGCGCATCAGGAAGCCACATCATCACGGCAGAGGAAGGAAGGGACACACCTGGCACAAATTTTCCGAGAAGTGAAACGAAAGAACCTCCAGCTGCTCCTGACCCTGCCTACTCTACCTGATTATTCCTTCTAGGATTTGGCTCAACAGCAAGACTTGTCAGGCAAAGAAATGTTTAGCCTGAAGAGGAGAAGATGGAGAGGGGATATGATGACCATCTTCAAGTACTTGAAGGGCTGTCCTATAGAGGAGGGTGCCGAGTTGTCCCTCCCCCAGAAGAGCATGATGCGAAATCTATCCAAATAAGCTTCCAAGAAGGACATCTTCTTAGCCTTCCGGTACAACTTCATACCACCTGACATTCCATGTTATCTTTGGGATATCTTTTTTTTGAAGCTTTTGATCTCACCTTGCGTGCATCAAAAAAGAAAGAAAAGAAAATTCAAGCTTTAAAAACAGCCGCCCAGCCTGATATGGATATTTCTCTTTGGTTATTGTTACACTAAATTTAACAAGATGAACACAGTGAATTTTAATACTCAATCAACCAGATTAAGAGGGACTGAAGCGTCGCCTCATCTTCGTTGCTGAGCATATGGTATCTCCGGGTGGAACGCAAAGCCTTTTGCATCCGAGAACAGCATTTTATGGGATGTGTGCAGCCTGCCACACCTTTATTAGAACCAGAGATCAGAAGTAAAAGATCTGGCTAGCTATTCCAAATTGTCTGCCAAATGGAAAGAGGGCTTTAAAGACGGGCTGTAGCTAAATGGGTGGATGAGTTCTGTCCTCATCACCCTTTATCAGCAGACTCTGCTTAGAGCTGATCCAAAACTACAACTCATTTTTCAGGATCGTTTCCTGCAGCACCAAACAGAATCCCACCCTACCTCTTTCTTTTGAGCATCACAACAATGATACTTATTCATTTAAGTTGATTGAAAAACATATTCATTTAAATTGCTTCCTGTTTGACGAGGAAGAGGAGTTGGTTTTTCGATGCCGACTTTCTCTACCACTTAAGGGAGACTCAAACCGGCTTACAGTCACCTTCCCTGCCCCTCCCCACAACAGACACCTTGTGAGGTGGGTGGGGCTGAGAGAGCTCTTAATAGAACTGTGACTACCCCGAGGTCACCCAGCTGGCTTCGTGTGTAGGAGCAGGGAAACAAATCCAGTTCACCAGATTAGCCTCCGCTGCTCATGTGGAGGAGTGGGGAATCAAGCCCGGTTCTCCAGATCAGAGTCCACCCCTCCAAACCACTGGTCTTAACCACTACACGATTGAACTCATTTGTACCTACTGACACAGTACCCTAAATCCAATTGGCTATGAAATATGGGGACATCTGTAAAGTGATCCCTTACTGGGTGAGATCATCCATGTGACTTTCCTGGAATCACTGTTTCTTGCTTCAATGGGAATAATGGCAACATATGAATGAAAACTGGGAATAGGCCCGTATAGATGGAGACAATGCAATAGTTTTCATATGTTGTTAATATTTGTGCGATGAAAATCTTAATGCATTTTATAGGGGAAAGGTCATTTCCAATAACAAATATAAAAGGAATGTGCCCCTTTGTCCTCTCCTGTTACCCAATATTTCCACTTGTAACAGGTTTCCTTGACTTTGACTTTAATTAGATGCCCCCCTTTCCTGTGGTGGTACCAGCGTCATCAAACCGTTCTCGGTGGAATTGTGTGAATGTCAGCAATTGAAGGAATCCAAAAAGGTTCTGTATTGAAAAGGACAAAGGAGACGGAAAACACGTCCTTGGAAGCACATACGCAAAACAGCAACATTTAAAACAAAAAACAAAAAACGGGCTCCATCCTTAGGCTTTGATTGATCTCAGCTAGAGAGCAACCTATGAATAGCTACAGAGATCAAAGGCTATCATCTTTTCTTCGTTTGTTTTTATGCAGTACACAGTGCAGCATGTTTAAAACTGGTATAGGGAACCGAATGTTGAAGACTGGGCCAGCAAGCTAACTGGTTGACCTTGGGCTAAACTAGAACTAGTGCCACAAACAGACCGAAGGTAGACCTCACATTCTTTGACCAAGGCAGCTTCGAGTCCAGTATAGGGTTGCCAACCACCAGTTACTAGGATGTTCAATTAGGGTAATAAAATCCAAAGTGTGGCGCTGTAAAAAAACCAGTGTTTTCAGAAGAGCTGTGGGGTGGGGTGGGGGAAGAAGGCAGAACTGCCAGGATGCTCAAGGAAGACCTTCGTGAAGAGCAGACGGTCCTGTTTAAGTGTGGTGTTGCACCAGCAGCCTAGCAGAGTTTGGTTTCCAGCAGTGGCTACTAGGGTTGCCAATGTCCAGGTACAAGCTGGAAATCTCCCGCTATTACAACTGATCTCCAGCCGACAGAGGCCAGTTCCCCTGGAGAAAATGGCTGCTTTGGCAATTGGACTCTATGGCATTGAAGTCCCTCCCCTCCCCAAACCCCGCCCTCCTCAGGCTCCACCCCAAAACCACCCACTGGTTGCAAAGAGGGACCTGGCAGTAGCACCTTACAGTCCAACAACATTGTTGGTAAGGAGGGTTGGCAGCTCTGCTTTGGAAATATCTGGAGATTTGGGGGGGTGGAGCCTGGAGAGGGCAGGATTTGAGCAGGGGAGTGACCTCAGTAAGGTATAATGCCATAGAGTCCGCCCTCCACAACAGCCATTTTCTCCAGGGAAACTGATCTTGGTCGCCTGGAGATCAATTGTAATAGCGGGAGGGGTGGAAACCCTAATGATAAGGAATAGGGTTGCCAGCTCCAGGTTGGGAAATACTTGGAGATTTTGGGGGAGGAGCCTGAGGAGAATGGGGTTTGGGGAGGGGAGGGACCACAGTGGGGTATAATGCCATAGAGTCCACCTTCCAAAGCGGCCATTTCCTCCAGGTGAACTGATCTCTGATGGCTGGAGATCAGTTGTAATAGCAGGACAGCCAGTGTGGTGTAGTGGCTAAGAGCGGAGGTTTGGAGCGGTGGAGTCTGGAGAACCAGGTTTGATTCCCCACTCCTTAGGGTTGCCAACTGCCAGGTAGTAGCAGGAGATCTCCTGCTAATTCAACTGATCTCCAGCCGATAGAGATCACATTACCTGGAGAAAAATGGCCGCTTTGGCAATTGAACTCTATGACATTGAAGTCCCTCCCCTCCCCAAACCCCACCCTCCTCAGGCTCCAACCCAAAAATCTCCTGCCGATGGCAAAGAGGGACCTGGCAACCCTACCACTCCTCCACATGAGCGGCGGAGGCTAATCTGGTGAACTGGATTTGTTTCCCTACTCCTACACACGAAGCCAGCTGGGTGACCTTAGGCTAGTCACACTCTCTCATTCCCACCTACCTCTCAGGGTGTATGTTGTAAGGAGGGGAAGGTGATTGTAAGCCGGTTGGCATATAAAAACCAACTCTTCTTCTTCTCCAGCTAGTACCTGGAGGTTACAACCAAAAAAAACCCACAGACCTATTCAATTGAATGCAAAATTTCAATATCAATATCAAATGCTATTGATATTGACATTTAGCATCCAATTGAATAAGTCTGTGGGGTTTTTTTGGTTGTAACTAACTAGTACACAGAAGTGTCTATTTTTGCTAAGTACCTGGAGGTTGGCAACCCTACCAATCAGACATCAGTTGGCCCTATCTGCAGTCCAGAAAATTAACTCTCATCATCTCCTACTAATGGTATCAAGCGAGAAGGGACGCTGCTGAAAGCCAGTTCGTGCCAGGGCAATTATCAGCGGTCATTTGGTGATGGTTCAAACAGAAACGCAGTGCGCTCCCCCCCCTCCTCCATGTGCTACTCAGAGCCGTCAGATATCATTATTGAACAGCGGGATTATCTTTCTCCTCAAACTTAACCCTTGGATCAAGCAATAATTAGCCGGCTCTCGTGGTATTTGCCTACAGAAGACGGGGAGGGGGGTGACAGAAAAGGGAGTCAGGAGAGGCTGAAGACCCATTTGCAGAATCGCAGCGAGGAGTCTTTTTTTACTATAGAAGATATAGATTGAGTATCCCTTATCCGGAAATCCGATATCCAAAATATTCCAAAATCCAAAACTGAACGCTCACAAAGGGTAATACAATGGCATGTGTGCAGGCTGGATGTGCCAACAGCAGGTTCTCCACGATGCCCCACATGCACAAAATTATTAAAAATATTGTATAAAATTACCTTCAGGCTAGGTGTATAGGGTCTATAAAAACATAAATAAATTTTGTGTTTAGACTTGTGTCCCATCCCCAAGGTATTTCATTATGTATATGCAAATGTTTCAAAATGTAAAAAAAATCCGAAATCTGAAACGCTTCTGGTCCCAATCATTTCAGATAAGGGATACTCAACCTGGATCATAGAAGCTTAGTTTTACACTTCTCAAAACTGAATTTGTGTCTGCAGAGATAACATGCCTCTTCTTCACAGAAAAAATGCTATAAAATAGACATACAGAGAAGGGGGGGATAATATTTGAGAAGGGGGGAATAATATTCCTAGTTGTGGAAAGCAGGAGAAAACCTTTGGGGAAACGTAAAAAAAAGATTAATCCCCGTCAAGAGTCCATGGGTGACAACGGGGAACGTATAATCGGGCCTCCGTTCGCACTCCGAGGAACTCGGTCGGCGCTTCCTTCACAGGCAATTGCGCTCGCCTGACAGCTCTTCCAGGCCGGCTGCGTTTATCCACTCTCCCATAACCTGTCTTGCACTTCTCCGAAAGAAATGAGGTGCTCTTTTGGTTACAGATAGCCCGGCAGAATGTCACGGACCCCATCGCGTGGTGTTAACAGCCCGAAACAAAGATCGCCCACTGCGGCGTGCGTGGAAGGGAAGTCTGGGAATTAAAGGGGATCTCGGATTCAAACGACGGGTTTGTTTCAAGAATGGGAGAGATTTCTCTACGGGATCTGTTTTAACACCAAAGTCATCCTAGACAGGATGGGAGAAAATCAGCAGAGATGGAGGGACAGACAGACGGAAGGAGGGAGGGTTGCCAACCTCCAGGTAATGAATCTCAAATAAACACCCTATGCTGTGATGAGAGTAACTCAAAACAAGAAAACAGCACGTCGCTCAAAATTATTCAATATATTACCAACATACAGCAAGGACAAAACCTAACTCTAAATTTCCCAATTTACTGAATTTATATTGAATAATTTTGAGCGACGTGCTGTGTCTTGTCTTGAGTTAACCTCCAGGTTAACTCTCCTGCTGTTACAACTGATCTCCAGTCAAGATCTGGGAGACCCTGGTTCAAATCCCCACTCTGCCATAGAAGCTGGCTGGATGACCTTAGGCCAGTCACACAAACACACCTCGAACTACCTCACAGGATTGCTGTGAGGAGAAAATGGAGAAGGAGAGAATGTTGTAAAGCCTCTTGAGGTCCCCACTGGGGAGAAAAGAGGGGAATGAATGAATGAATGAATGAATGAATGAATGAATGAATGAAATCTTAGACAAACTTGAAATCCTTCAAAGCTCTTTCTCTCGGAGGAGAAACAACTTGAGGGAGGCTGCTTTTGAGCGGACAACCAACCAGAGGTGGAAATGTTAAGCAATCTCTGTCTACCCTGAATCTGCCTTGTTTGAGCTGATTTTAAAACTGGTTTGTGGGGTGGGGGGAACAAAATTCTATGCAACATGTAGTTTGAGCCTTAATTTTCAGATAACACGATTTACATACATGTTCCATCCGGTCAAACTGCACACATCTCCCACTCAGAATTATTTTTAAGACCTGGGCAAAGAACGCCACTTGAGCGCCACACAACTGCTACGTTTTTAAATGACCCTAAATCCCTCCTGCTGAAGTGCCTGGTTGTCTCATAGAGTCCAATAAAGACAACTAGGAGGAGGTTAAAAGAAGAACAGTTCTTTATTTAGCTAAACAGAGACCCTGGGATGAAATAACCCACAAATAAGATGCAGAGTTACTCACCAAAGAAACAAAGGAAGCTTACTATCGTTTATGCATTCGCATGGGGTAGGCCCATGTCTGCTGACAAGCAGATTGATGCACAAAAGCACCAATGAACATTAGGTGTCTACCCCACTCTAATTAGAATAGCCTATAGATATTGCCCGAAGGCGTCTCTAGGTCTTGTGATCTTGGAAGTGGAAAACACATTCCTAAGGATGAAGGTAATTTAGAGCTCTCTACTGGTGAAAGGCCGTACCAGGCACAGAGAGCATGATTTGTTGGTTCATGGCTCCCGGATGCCAACTTCCCCAAAGCTTCCATGTGTGTGTATATGAGTACATAGTATTTTATACCAGCACTTATATCTGGGCATTACACTGCCCTCACCCCCCACGTCAAATAAAAATAAGAACAAAACAAGGACAATAGCCTACCAGGGGTGAGAGCTATAAAACTGGGTCTTTCCCTGAGAAACAGGGATCCTTAAGGTTCACAACATGATGAATAAACACTAGCTCTTAATTTGCTAAATTCAAAATAAACCAGAGCAGAACCTTTCCCCATTGTGGCTATTTCTGGCTCATTAGAAATAACACTGGGACACAGACCCAATTTTTTTTCCCTTCAAGAGCCAACTGCAGCATTGGAGAAGCATTTTAAATTATGGAAGGGGGACAGGAGGCGAACATCTTAACCCCTCCCCGGAGACTCTCTCCCCCCCTAAAGCCAACTCTGGTGCTGCAAATTAGCATTTTGAAAACCACAGACGCTCCACGTACAGGGGTCTTTTGCATCAATTCTGAATTAGCCATTTCTCATAATCCTGGAAAGGCTGCCTTCCCAAGCAAGGTTCTGGGGGATTTGCTGAGAGTGCATGAACACACAGCCATATGCCTTATGCATAGCATTGCCAGGTC
The DNA here is from genome assembly GCF_029931775.1 of Euleptes europaea. Lineage (NCBI taxonomy): Eukaryota > Metazoa > Chordata > Lepidosauria > Squamata > Sphaerodactylidae > Euleptes > Euleptes europaea. Next base: position 12,817,810 of record NC_079330.1, on the reverse strand, counting down.
CCTCTTTGCAACTGGCGGGAGGTTTAGGGGGTGGAGCCTGAGGAGGGTGGGGTTTGGGGAGGGGAGGGACTTCAATGCCATAGAGTCCAATTGCCAAAGGGGCCATTTTCTCCACGGGAACTGATAGGGTTGCCAGGTCCCCCTTTCCCACCGAGGAGGTTTTGGGGGCAGAGCCTGAGGAGGGCGGGGTTTAGGGAGGGGAGGGACTTCAATGCCATAGAGTCCAATTGCCAAAGCTGCCATTTTCTCCTGGTGAACTGATCTTTATCAGCTGGAGATCAGTTGTAACAGCAGGATATGCCCAGTTATTACCTGGAGGTTAGGAAATCAGCACAGAAGCGAATGTTATAACAAGGTACAAAACGTGTACTGAATGCTACACAAACATACAATGAACAATACTATCACAAGCTACTACTAATACTATACCTATCCTAAACTGATATATAACAAAAATAAGAGTTCTTATATAATAATCCAATACAATACAAAGTTAATAATAACCCCACAGGTAAACTTTGAATGTCCAATGCTGATGCAACTTATTGTTCTTATTTTCATCCACAGCGATCCTTCCAAGAGGTATCACAAAAGTAGAGACATCATCCAGAAGGGGATACGGCCGTTTCAAATTCTTCAACAGTACCACTTCTGATCAATACAAAATCCCAAAGTTCCTTCTAGTCTCCAGGTTTCAAGTCACCATCATCACGTAAGATAACACTCCATCTTCCTACATTAGAATAGCTCTCTGAGTTCCCATCTTGTTATAACATTCGCTTCTGTGCTGATTTCCTAATCCCAGTGATATATGAGCAGTGGTGTCTACTTTCCACCAACCATTACCTGGAGGTTGACAATCCTACTTATGCATTGGAAGGAAGGAAGGAAGGAAGGAAGGAAGGAAGGAAGGAAGGAAGGAAGGAAGGAAGGAAGGAAGGAAGGAAGGAAGGAAGGAAGGGAGTTGGTTTTTATACGCTTACTTTATCTTTTAGCAGTCTCAGCCCGGCTTCCCTTCCCCTCCCCACAAGAGGTAGGTGAGGCTGAGAGCGTTCGGAGAGAACTGTGACTAGCCCAAGGTCACCCAGCAGGCTTCATGTGTAGGACTGGGGAAACCAACCTGATTCACCAGTTTAGAGTCCCCTCTCCAAACCCCACCCTCCCAGGCTCCACCCCCAAAATCTCCAGGTATTTCCCAACCTAGACCTGGCAACCCTACCCACCAGGTTTCATGTGGAGGAGTGGGGAATCGAACCCAGTTCTCCAGATTAGAATCTGCTGCTCTTCACCACTACACCACGCTGGCTCTTCCTAGAAGCTACTTCTTCTTAATTACCATTTTCGCAACAACGGTCATAAACAGCGAATCTAGAAACTAAGCATTCAGGCTCCTGATTAGTACAGGTCTTGTGCAAAGACACTGCAGAAGGACCTCGGAATATGATTGAAACAATAGAGTAGGAGAGATTTCCTTTCTTGTTAAAATCAAGTAGTCCCACCCAGTTTCCAAAAGCTGAAGAAATCACTCACTCCTAACCCCAACAGATTTATTTTAAACAAAGGTAAGAGTAAAACTCTCCACCCTCACAGAAGCCCACCTCACGTTTCGGCAAGCTTTCAGTGTGCCTACTGACTAGAAAAGTTCAATCCCAGACTGGGGACTCGCACAGTGATACAACAAGCAGCCTCTTGGTGAGATCTGCCAAACCGCCACTCAGAAGAAACTGAACGCTCCATTCACAACTGATAAAGAGTCGGGACACCCAGAGAAAGCTGCCTCAAAGGAGAGAAAGCCAGAGCAGTAACTCATCCAGAGACGTAGTGGGATGCCTCTTCTGCAGGTGGATCCTTCCGATTTGCCGGAATCTCTAGTTTGTTTCTTATGCCACTACCAATACTGCAGAGTACACTTGTGGTGCACTAACAGAATAAAAGGTAGAAGATGTAACATCAGCAGACCGAAGTCAAGATTGTAAATAATGCATTATCTATTGGCTGTAAGACTTAGAAAGTTTTACTAAAATAAGGCTTTTTTTAAAAAAAAAAAGCAAGGAAGGAAGAAAGAAAAGCCTTGTCATTTTCTCAGGGTCAGGGAGAAAAGTCTAGCAACTTGTGTCTTTCTCTCTGCTCTTAGCTGCCGAGAAGGGCTCTGTAAAACTTGCCCTTTCTGGTTTATTCCCAAGGATACATGGGTGTTTTCTCAGCATTAATGTGTGTGGGTGGATCCCGTTCCACTTCAAGCTCACGTCGAAACATGTTGCTAATAGCAACGGAGCTTGGGGGAAAACCTACATCGCCACGGTTCACATGGCGGGGGGAAAAACATGCGCCTCCCGCAGGAGAAGGGGTGGCCACAGCTGGCAGCTGGGAGCCTTTGTCAGGAGCACGGTCCTTTTGCCCTTCCCCCAAACCTCCCCGACTCAACCAGAACTGCAACAGGAAACCTCCCCGTCTGAACTGCTCAAGTCTGAAAAGATGAGGCTGAACCGGTTGGACTATCCTTTCCAGTCCCGCTCGCCTTCACCCTTCAGACAGCCCACAGTGACCCAACCTGGCTGCAAATGCTTCTGGGTGCAAATGCTTCTGAGCCAGCACGGTGCAGTGGTTAAGAGCGGTGGTTTAGAGCTAGGATAGCCAGGTCCCTCTTCGCCCCTGGTGGGGGGTTTTGGGGGCAGAGCCTTAGGAGGGCGTTGTTTGGGGAGGGAATTCAATGCAATAGAGTCCAATTGCCAAAGCAGCCACTTTCTCCAGGCGAACTGATCTCTATCGGCCGGAGTTCAGTTGTAATAGCAGGAGATCTCCAGCTAGTACCGGAGGTTGGCAACCCTATCTGGAGCAGTAGACTCTAAATTGGAGAACCAGGTTTGAGTCCCCATTCCTCCACACAAGCGGTGGAGGCTAATCTGGTGAACTGGGTTGGTTTCCCCACTCCGACACATGAAGCCAGCTGGGTGACCTTGGGCTAGTCACAGCTGTTTCAGCCTAACCTACCTCACAGGGTGTCTGTTGTGGGGAGGGGAAGGTTTGATAAGCCAGTTTGATTCTTCCAGCATGCCTGTTTTTCACCATCACCTCTTTGATGACTTCGGGTCTTCGTGTTGATTATGCCTACCATTTCCAACCGTCCGAGGCCACCTCGCTGTCCCCCTGTGTTTCCCTGCATTTTCAAATTCAAGATAAAACAGGTCCTTGAAAACACGGGCAAAATGCGGGGAAACGCAGAGGGAGAGCGAGGCGACCTCTGAGGATCGGAAACGGCATGCATGGTCCAAACAAAGACCTGAAGTCCTCAGAGGGGTGACGGCGAGGGAAACAGCCGTAAATAAAAGACCCTTGACTCCATTTGATTGTGGAGGCCAGCAGTTCTCCAGGGCAGTGGCCCACCGGGAATGTTCCCAGAGAGTTAAATGGCCAGTCCACCCCTGGATATGATGTCGCCACTTGATGTCACCACAATGTTTAGTTGGTTAAAAACTAGCCCTCTCATGTTTCGTAGCGCTATTACTTTTGGAGGGAGAGATGAGGAGGAGACGCAGGGTTGCCGACTGCAGTGGCAGCCATGTGGTTCCTGTAGTGTCTAGTTCTGGCCTGAGAGATAGGAACAAGTTAATATGTCCTCTTTCCAAAGATGAGTCCATTAGAGAAATTAACCTGGCTCCAGATTAGAATGCAAAATCTCGTAACTCCTTTCTCTGTGTCTTTTTAAAAAGATGAGTATCTTTCTTGCCGTACGAGCCGCAACCAACGTTCTGTGGATTTAATTTGCTCAAAGCGCACCCAGCAGCCTCCCAATTTAACTTTAGAAATCGCAACCATAATTTGCAGTAAATGGAAAGTCCACTTCCTCCTCCATATCTGCTGAGCAAATGACAGCAGTGGGGAGCGTTGCAAGGAATGAGCCCGGCGCTTAAATTTGATTATGCCGACGCGGCACAGTTTTACTTCGTTTACAGACAAGCCCCCATTAAACCTCCAAGGAACAACCTCGCATTAAAAAAAAAAATGATCAGGAAGAGACCCAATTGGTTCATTTGCTAAACATTTTCTTGGAACTCCTGTTTTACTCCACAGTCAACTGTGATCTTTTCCTTGACTGGTGAACTGCTCTCAACAAAGGTCTCTATGGCCATTTATGCATGGGTACTTTCACTCACTTTCGCCTCCCATCTGTCTCGGTTGTTCCTTGGAGTTATGCATAGGATTGACAAGTGCCCGGTGGTGGCGGGTAAAATACCGCCAATCCACTGGGCTGCCCGCCGACCAGCTGAGGGCCGGCGGGCACCGCGGGCACGCTCACATGCACAACGAGCCTATGTCGCTTCTGGGTTTACCCAGAATGTGGATGTGGATGCTCTAGCAACTTTTTTTTGTTTCCATAGAGTTTCGGCCGAGATTGATAGAGCGTCCGCATCACTTCCGAGTAAACTGGAAGTGACGAAGATGCGCGGGCACGTGGGTGCATCTTACCAGGCACGCACCACATGCTCCAAAACACGCCCATGGACCAACAGGACCTGGTAAGCCTAGTTATGCATGAGTTGTCCCTCCATTCGAGATGACCTCACTGCCAGACCTCACAAAACCTGGGACTCCCCATCTCTCTGTTAACCCGATTCTTCCCTCTCCCCTGAGCTCAGCCCGCTTAAAATCCCCATGCATAAGGCAAAGCTTGGGACACAGAAGCTTGGTTTCTCTCAAAGCAAGTAAACCGCCAATTACAAAACAGCATATCAAGGGGCAGGGATTTGAATACTCCCTGCTTCCTCAGAGTTCTTTCTGAGCAGAAGGCTTTTAAAACCAAGGCTTGGGTCCCCACCCCACCCCGTTCCTTTCAAATGGTTCCGGCTTTTGTTCTTAAAATTCCCTTAAAATGCTTTTTTATGTGGCAATTGGGTTTTTTTTGGGGGGGGACTTTTCTCTCACTACAGCCAATTATAAAGCATCATTTCAAGGGGCAGAGATTCAAATACTCCCTCATTTGAGCTTGGAGACTGCTGGTGCATAGACTCCCAACAGGAAAGTGTGGGTCCAGCAAGCAACGAACCACAGGTAAAACTCCTAGGCATACCTATGGGGATTGGGGAGATCACTTAGGAGATGAGAAGTGGTTTTAGAATCATAGAATCATAGAGTTGGAAGGAACCACCAGGGTCATCTAGTCCAACCCCCTACACAATGCAGGAAATTCCAAATTACCCCCCCCACACACACACACACACAGTGACCCCCTACATACCCAGAAGATGGCCAAGGTACCCTCCCTCTCATGATCTGCCTAAGGTCATAGACACAGCATTGCTGACAGATGGCCATCTAGCCTCTGCTTAAAAACCTCCAGGGAAGGAAAGCTCACCACCTCCAGAAGAAGCCTGTTCCACTGAGGACCTGTTAGAAAATTCTTCCTAATGTCTAGATGGAAACTCTTTTGATTTAATTTCAACCATGTTTGGGACTTTTGTTTTGGGCTGAGGAGAATCTGGGGTTGGTTTGGGTTGGGTAGGTTCTCCAAAGGCAGGAAAGGGGTGGTGGGATACACAGCAGAACCACACCCGACTGAGAGAACATAATAGCATAACAAAGGCCCTGCTGGATCAGACCAAGGCCCATCAAGTCCAGCAGTCTGTTCACACAGTGGCCAACCAGGTGCCTCTAGGAAGCCCACAAACAAGACAGCTGCAGCAGCACCATCCTGCCTGTGTTCCACCGCACCCATAGGCATACTCCTCTGATACTAGAGAGAATAGGTATGCAGCATGACTAGTATCCATTCTAACAGCCATGAATACCCCTGTCCTCCATGAATATGTCCACTCCCCTCTTAAAGAGAGGGACTGTTAGAATTTATCAGTGGAGGTGATTTTCCCTTGAGCAGGCAGAGCCTTGGATGGGGGTACAGGGCTTGGAAGTAGGATTGATTTGAGGATAGGCAGGGGAATGGGACAGGGTAGCATATTATAAGGCAAAGTTGTGGCTTTCAAACTGTTCTGGAGAATCCTGGAGTTCCTTGCAAGTTCAATAGGGGTTCCTCGATTAGAAGGTGTGTGTGTGTGTGTGTGTGTGTGCGCACGCACGCGTGTGTGTGTGTGTGTGCAAAGTGCCGTCAAGTCACAGCCAACTTACGGTGGTCCCATAGAGTTTTCAAGGCAAGTGATAGGGTTGCCAGCTCCAAGTTAGGAAATACCTGGAGATTTTGGGGGCAGATCCTGAGGAGGGAAGGGTTTGGGGGGCGGAGGGCCTTCAGTGGGGTACAGTGCCCTAGAGTCCACCTTCCAAAGCCGCCATTTTCTCCAGGTGAACTGATCTCTGTCAGCAGGAGATCTCCAGCCACCACCTGGAGGCTGGCAACCACATTCGTACTCCACCTTAACCCCCTGCTCAGATTCTAACTGCAGCTACCCAGGCTACTGGAAAAAAGACTTGCAGAGAATATATCACTGGCTCTACTTGCATTTTCGCTCATTTGGGACAGACAGTTTACAAGCTCAGGAACTGCACAGTTCCCTGGAGCTGGGGGCGGGGGGGAAATCCGCCTCCAGGAGTTTTGTACAGGTCTCTTCGAGTTGCAGTTCAAATCCCAGCCTGGGACTAAAAGCAGAGCAACGTTATTCATTTCCGTGCCATTTGCTTAAGCGTTTGCTGAAAGGTTCTCCCTCATTGGGCATGCAAACTTTGACAGCCAAACTTTAAAATGCTCCAGAATGCGGCTGGTTGCTGTCTAGGCATCTACGAGCATTCCTGTAAAGAGAAGGCAGCTATGACAGATGGGATTCGGAAGGTCTTTCCTCAAACCGTTGGCCCCCTTGCCCACTCTGCTATGTGCTCACAAGTCATGCTGTTGGCATGCTTGAAAGTTAACTGCAGAATAGAGCTGGGCAGGCCAGTGTAGGGATGCTGGCCTCCAGGCGGGATAGGGTTGCCAAGTGCCAGGTGGTGGCGGGCAAGCCCCCTCCAATCCACCAGCTGAAAGTCGGCGAGCAACGCATGCATGCATGCCTGCCCACCGCGCCACATCACTTCCAGTTTACACCCGGAAACACCGCATCGCAAGGGACCTTTTACTATTCAAACTTTCAGTTTGAGTGGTAAAGGCCCCTTGCGATGTGGCAACTCCAAGTATAAACCGGAAGTGACGCGATCGCGTCGGCACGGCTACGTGCGTGTGCGATCTTGCTCACCTCTGCCCCAAAAACCTCCCGTTGGAGGAGAGGAGGGTCCTGGTAAGCCTAAGGTGGGACCTGGGGATCTCCACCCCCAAACCTCCAGGAATTTCCCAACACAGAGTTGGCATCCATATTAGGAAGGCATATTCCACTAATATTCCAAAATGAAAGTATGCCTTCCACTGTAAGCTTGAACATATGAACACATGAAGCTGCCTTCTACTGAATTAGACCCTTGGTCCATCAAATTCAGTATTGTCTACCCAGACTGGCAGCGGCTCTCCAGGGTCTTAGGTAGCAGTCTTTCACATCACCTACTTGCCTAGTCCCTTTAACTGTAGATGTTGGGGATTAAACCTGGGACCTTCTGCACGCCCAGCAGGTGCTCTACCACTGAGCCATGCCCCCTCCCCTGCTTGAGCAGGTATGGAACCTTTCCTCACAAAGAGATATTTCTTTGCTGTTCTTTCACAGTCTCTGGGACATGCATACAAGAATTGAGAACCTTCCCCACAAGTATTCACAGAGAGCTGTTGTTGTTGTGTTTTATGGCTTGGATTCACTTTGGAAACCAAGTTTGGGCTGCATGGCACAGTGAAGACATAATAGATTACTCAAAAAATAATAAGAGAGCCCCCCCACGTAGTCATCCAACCATATCCAATATGGTCACAGATTCGTTGTGGATGAATATATGTTTCAAATTAACACAGAGAAATGAAAAGGATCCTCACTTTGTCCTGGTTCTATTTCCCACCAAAATAGGTTGTAATAATGCACTGTGAAATTTGCGAGAGGCGCTCAGCTCTCGTTGATAAAAATAACCCAACAGTTAAATTTATTTTCATTACTGAAACTGCCATGGAATAGGCTTTTCCATGATCAACTATTGTGTAGCTGGTTGTACAAGCTTCAAATTGTCCCCACGAAACTATTATGTTGCTGGAATTATATTGACAATAAGTTGCCATGAAGATGTTTTATGAGATTTTAATACATAATTGTCTTATACCAATTGGCTTCGTCATTCATGGGTTTCCTACCAGGTGGTGCATCTCTCCTTCTGACCACCATTACCTAAAGGTCCAGCCTGCCTATCTATCTGTCTGTTGGTTGGTCTGTCTGTCTGTGTATCTATATATCAAAACCTTTATTAGCATAAACAACATCCGCAAAGAGTGTAATCATACAATTTCACTCAACAGAGTTTACCTGTTCCTGTTTACAATAACGTTCATGAATCCACATTGCTTGTTGCAAAAACTTGACTACATGGTCAATTGTGGCCATATCCTGGGTAGACAAAGGAAAAGCTGCCTTGCACTCAACCAGATGCCACTCCCTGTCTGTCTGTCTGTCTGTCGGTCCGTCCATCCATCCATCCATCCATCCATCCATCCATCCATCTATCTACTGGAATGGAATCTAGACTTTCCCTGTATGAACTCAGACCCTACCACACCACACCTTCCAGAATGACAAGTGATCTCCAGACTACAGAGATCAGTTCCCTTGGAGAAAATGGCTGCCTCAAAGGATAGACTAACATCATCTGTCTGTCTGTCTGTCTGTCTGTCTGTCTGTCTGTCTGTCTGTCTGTCTGTCTATCTATCTATCTATCTATCTATCTATCTATCTATCACTGCTCATACCACTATAGCCTTGAGCAGAAAATAAATGAATAAAATAATGCCTTACTGAGTACTATGGTATTTAACTATTGCCCCTATAAATTTTGCAACAGACGATCCGATAACAGCCATGTTGCTTGCACCCTCGTACAGCCAGATTCCTCAATGGACATTTCCATATTTTAAAATAAAGGAGTAATTAAACTGGCCCTCAGCTCTTTAAATACGGGACACTCCATGAATACATGCTCAATAGTTTCAACTTTGTCATGTGAGCATCTACATGTTCTGTTTGAGTATGGCGCTTTTTAAATATCTGCCCTCCAAACCGCCGAAGGAAGGGCATTCATTCTTGCCAAAGGAAAAGCTCTTCCGAGCTTTGGTATTGTCAGGCGACAGAAATACTTCGGCAGTTGCGTCGGAAGGGCAACACCCCGACAGGACGCCGCGCACACCCTACGGGAAGTACAGGCTGTCTTTTCTTTCCCCCTCCCAGTTGCTAAGCATCGACAATTCGAATGGAACATTAACCCGCCTACACGGAAATATATTTATATCTACCTGAAGTCTCCCCCGGTAGCTTAGGCGGAGGAGCGTCAACATCTTTTCCATTGCCACCGGGAGTGGCGGGCGGTTCCATTGTGCTAACCCTAGTACCGGGGTTGTTCTTGTGTGTGCCGGTCCCTGGCCCGGGCCCTTTGGGCGGTACTGTTGTGGAAGCAGCAGTGGTGGTGGTGGTAACAATGGTGGTGGTAGTGATGGTTGGCGTACTCCTTTTGGTGCTGGTGTGAGGGAGCGTATCCGCGTCCACGGACTCCAAAGGGCTCGTCGACCCCCACACAATCACCCCGTTCTCCACAGTGGGGTTGACGATTCCCGGGACATTCCTTTTCCTCCGTTTCAAATAAGTCTGATACTCTGCCAAGGAAGGGTTGGATTCCACAAAGTGCTTGGGCCGGCCGCTTTTCCAGAGGAGGTCCACGGCTTTGTGCAGCCTTTTGGAACGAGAAGTTGGCGTTTGTCCCTTAGACTGTTCCAAATAGGGGAACGGGCGGCTCCCTGGAAGCCCACGAATCCTCGCTTGCTGCCCGCCTTTAAGGTGCCACAAAGAACTAGGGGGGAATCCGTACAAGTTAGCGGGTCTCTGCAAGAGCTGGAGCCGATGCCCTTGGCTCAACGATTCGCAGGAAGTGAAATCCATGGCAAGTCGAAACATGGCTATTAAAATCCAAGCATGGCTTCGTACGGGGCAACCTGACCTGCAGATGGACACAGGACCGTGTTAGACAAACCATAACATAAACAGTTGGTGAAGCAAACAAGTGAACATAAGAATATAAGAAAAGCCATGATGGATCAGATCAAGGCCCATCAAGTCCAGCAGTCTGTTCACACAGTGGCCAACCAGGTACCTCTAGGAAGCCCACCAACAAGATGACTGCAGCAGCATTATCCTGCCTGTGTTCCACAGCACCTAATATATTTGGCATGCTCCTCTGATCCTGGAGAGAAGAGGTATGCATCATGACTAGTACCCATTTTTACTAGTACCCTTGAATACTTCTCTCTTCCATGAACATGTCCACTCCCCTCTTAAAGCCTTCCAAGTTGGCATCACCCCATCCTGGGGTAGGGAGTTCCACAATTTAACTATGTGTTGCGTGAAGAAATACTTCCTTTTACCAGTTTTGAATCTGTCACCCTCCAGCTTCAGCAGATGACCCACCATTCTAGTATTATGAGAGAGGGAGAAAAGAGCATTAATAGATCCTGATGTTAACCCTATAAGGGTTTCCTTTCTCACCTTTGCGGTTCCAGACCAAGCTCCCTGCCTCCCACCCCACCACAAATCTCCTTTCTCTTACGTTTGACCTTCTTTTGTTGGGATCAGCCAGCACTCAACAGGGAACCTCCTGGGTTGTACATTGGTGACCTCTTGCAGTGAGTCTCCAAAGGCTGAACATAAAAGGGCAGTATTGTCCTCCCAGGTCCCAGCATGGTTTCACCACCTCAGGAAGCCCACTGACTACTTCTTGGCATATAAATACTTCCAGGTAATGTCTAACATCCATTGAGCATTTCCCTGGTTCTCCTTAGCAACAACCGGGCTGACTCATAACCCAATACCGTAATCTAGACCTCCTGAGATAAACCTGCTCCGCCGTCCAACAGGCTATAAAACTTTGCCCTTAAATGAAATGAAAGAGAGCTAGACGAGGCAGGAGAATCGCTGCACTGGGGCCTGCTGACTGGGCATGACGCACAAGCAGATCTGGCATGATCAAAAGGACCATCACAAGCAGCCCTAGGACTTCCAGGAACCTGACAGTGTTCTATGGAACCACAAATTTCTTTTATGAAAATGCAGTCCCAGCACCATTATCCAGGAAACTAGAGATTAACTGTTTCCATTCCATTTATCTCTGGAGCAGTAACACAACTCCCTTATATGAGGTTCATAAGAAATGGTGTGGTGGAAGTGAAACGAGCCACAGTCTATTCTCCACCAGCTAATCTGCAATGTTTGATCATCCTGAGCCTCGTCCTTGGGGGGGGGGGTAAGATACTGCGGACTCATTAGAAGAGGGAGCTGCTCCTTGTTGCTCTACAGTGCCACCACTGGGGATGGGCCGATGGTGGTACTGCAACCAACTCAGCAAGGTTTTTTTTCTCAGCGAGTTTTCTGTTGCCCCAGAAGGTCGGACCAGAACCAATGGGTTGAAATTAAATCAAAAGAGTTTCCGTCTAGACATTAGGAAGAATTTTCTAACAGAGCGGTTCCTCAGTGGAACAGGCTTCCTCGGGAGGTGGTGAGCGCTCCTTCCCTGGAGGTTTTTAAGCAGAGGCTAGATGGCCATCTGTCAGCAATGCTGATGCTATGAACTTAGGCAGTTCATGAGAGGGGGGGCATCTTGGCCATCTTCTGAGCATGGAGTAGGGCTCACTGGGGTGTGGGGGGGGGTAGTTTTGAATTTCTTGCATTGTGCAGAGGGTTGGACTAGATGACCCTGGTGGTCCCTTCCAACTCTATGATTCTATGATTATGTGACACAAGGGACCAACGCAATCCCACGTGTACCTAAAAAGCCTCTGACAAGTGCCCAGCATTGCCCCCATCAGACCCACCTGCTCTTCCTGACCCCTCATCATCAAACCCTCCACCCCACATGTCACCGTTTGGTAATGTCAAGGGGAGAGGAGGAGAGGGCAGGGCTTGGGGAAGGCGTTGCATGGACCTCAAGATGTTACTTCCAGGGAATAACCTGTGATAATGTCACTGGGTCAGTGTGATGCTCTAGGATTTCCTGGGGGCATCCTAGAATGTCACATCAATGCAGTGACATCACTTCAGGTTGTCTGCCAGCAGTAGGGTTGCCAACTTCCAGTAGTTGGACATCTCCTGCTATTACAACTCCTCCCCAGCCGATAGAGATCAGATCACCTGGAGAAAAGGGCCGCTCTGGCAACTGGACTCTAGGGCTTTGAAGTCCCTCCCCTCCCCAAACCCCACCCTCTGCAGGCTCCACCCCAAAAACCTCCTGCCAGTGGCGAAGAGGGACCTGGCAACCTGGCACTCCCCTAACACCCTTGGCTGCAAATTTTATCCCCAGCACCCTCCTGGTGGCCTGCACTGCCCGCATTGATGAAATGGAAAGAAGCCATTGCTACAGCAGGCAGTGGAAGTCATCAGTCAAGAAACCTCTCTGCCTCCCCCACCAAGTGCATCGCTTCCTAGCCCCGAAGATTCAGCCGTTTGGAGCGGAGCGCTGTAGGAGCACCGCGCAACCAACTGGGAACCCCCAAAGGGCCTGCTCACATCCCCCAAGCTTTGTGTTTGACATCCCTCGCTCTGCTTTCTGAGCAAAAGCAATTGAGAGTCAACACAGGGATGCATTCCCATCTGCCACACATCAGCAGGTAACTCCCAGACGCCGCTGGGGAGAAGGCAGGAGTTCAGGTTTCCAAGGAGCACATGAAAGTGAGACTCTCCCTTAATAAAAACCCTTGGCCTGGCTGTCATGTATAATGGCATGTCAGACTCAATCTCCAGCACCGGCTGATTCTTTTAATACAATTTGAAATTTCCTCTCCCAGGAGAAAGAGGTAGCGATGTGCAGGAGCCATAGGGTTGCCAGGTCCCTTTTCGCCACCGGTGGGAGGTTTTTGGGGTGGAGCCTGAGGAGGGCGGAGTCTGGAGGAGGGGAGGGACTTCAATGCCATAGAGTCCAATTGCCAAAGTGGCCATTTTCTCCAGGGGAACTGGTCTCTATCGGCTAGAGATCAGTTGTAATAGCAAGACATCTTCTGGAGGTTGGCAACCCTATTCCTTAGCCAGACATCTGAACTAAGGTTAATGATATTTAGGTGACACTAATAACTGGTTTGTCTTGACCTGGATGGCCCATGCTACTCCGCTTGTATTAGATCTCAGAAGCTAAGCAGGGTTGGCTCTGGTTAGTGCTTGGATGGAAGACCACCACAGAAGTCCAGGGTTGCAATGCAGAAACAAGAAATGGCAAACCACCTCTATTCATGACTTGCCTTGAAAACCCTACAGGGTCGCCATAAGTTGGCTGCGACTTGATGATGCTTTCCACCACCAATAACTGACTTTGATTCCCACCAATACCTGACTTTGATTTCCATGTGGGGGTTTTGTCATGACCTGGATGGTTTTGTCCTGACCTGGGGGTTCCTTGAGCATTTCAATTAGCCTCACATTTCATGATTCCCACATGTTGGTCAGACATGGAAGCACAAGACCAGAAGACCCAACCAACAAATGAAAATCCCAGATGATCCCGTGGTTCTAAGGCAAGAAGACCTATGGGCCATGAAGGTCAGATAGGGTTGCCAACCTCTGGGTACTAGCTGGAGATCTCCTGCTATTACAACTGATCTCCAGCCAAAAGAGATCAGTTCACCTGGAGGAAATGGCCGCTTTGGCAATTTGACTTTATGGCATTGAAATCCCTCCCCAAATCCCGCCCTCCTCAGGCTCTGCCCCAAAATCCTTTACCGGTGGTGAAGAGGGACCTGGCAACCCTAAGAATGGAGGACCTGTGGAAAGTATCTCAGATGACATCAACATCTTCTCTCTCTCTCTCTCTCTCTCTCTCTCTCTCTCTCTCTCTGTGTGTGTGTGTGTGAGAGAGAGAGAGGTGCAGATAACAGCAGAATGTCTTTTGGAATAAAACAGCAATGTGTGGGAGTTCTGGTTGTCTAGGCAACACACTACTAAATTGTTTGGAGACAGCAAAAGGAAATGCTGTGCTCCCCAGGAGCCAGCTTCCAGTGGCATGAAGAAAAGGAAGCCCTTTGGGCATCAATAGCTGTGCTATATCCTTGGTCCATCTATCTTGGTCCATCTCCAGGATCTCAGGCAGAGGTAGGTCTTTCCCAGAACCTGTTACCTGAGATCCTTTGATTATCATTGTCAGGGATTATCATTGCCAGGGATTGAATCGCATGTGCTCTGTCAGTGAGCTACGGTCCTTACTTGTCAGATACATAGGGTTGCCAACCTCCAGGTACTAGCTGGAGGTCTCCTGCTAGTACAACTGATCTCCAGCCGACAGAGATCAGTTCACCTGGAGAAAAATGGCCGCTTTGGCAATTGGACTCTATGACATTGAAGTCCCTCCCCTCCCCAAACCCTGCCCTCCTCAGGCTCCACCCCAAAAACATCCTATTAGTGACGAAGAGGGATATAACACTTCACAGGGACTCTTCAATAAAGAGACCAGGGCTCAGTCACAATGCTTACTGGGAGCACACTGCAATTTGCATAGAGGGAAGGGGACCATATGGACAGCTGCCCTGGCCTTCATGCCCTGGCCCCTTCTACGAGGATGAAGAAACAAACCAATCAGCACATATGCGCTGCCACATGGAACAACCACCCTGCGGGTTGTGCTATCTGCACAGTGAGTGGAAGTCTACAGGCCCCCTCATGCGCCATGCAAATGGCAGGCCTTGTTAAAAATGTGTGAAACTAGGGCTGCCTGCCAACCTCCAGGTGGTTGCTGGAAAAATAGACACCACTGTGCAAGTAACACAAAGTTTTGGAAATTAGCACAGACAAGAAAAATGTAACGAAGTGCAAAAGGTATATTAATATGCTACACAATTATACAATGAAAAGGATTCTAACACACTATTATAACAACTACGTCTATCCTAAACTAAAGTGCAATGATTCATCACAATGGACATGAAAGTCTTACTAGTACAAGGTTCAAGTCTCCATACAGGTAAGATGGTAGAATATTCACTGTAATGAGATATAGTGCTGATATAACAATATATTCTTATTTTCTAGGATCCTTCATCAAGGTATCTGAACAGGAGAAATATCATCCGGAAGGGGATACGGCCGTTTCGGAGTCTTCAACAGTCCCACTTCTGATCAATGCAGATTTTCACAATTCATTCTCATCTTCAAATGTCAGAGTCTCAGCATCACATAAGGTCATGTTCCATCTTACTACTTTCGGATAGCTTTCTGAGTCCCCTGGGAATATGTTGTTATTGAATATATTATATTACTGAATATATTATATTACTGAATATATTATATTATTATATTCCCTGGGAACTCAGAAAGCTATCCTAAAGTAGGAAGATGGAACATGACCTTATGTGACTCTGACATTTGAAGATGAGAATGAATTGTGAAAATCTGCATTGATCAGAAGCGGGACTGTTGAAGACTCCGAAATGGCCGTATCCCCTTCTGGATGAAATTTCTCTTCTTCAGATACCTTGATGAAGGATCCTAGAAAATAAGAAGAATATATTGTTATATCAGCACTATATCTCATTACAGTAAATATTCTACCATCTTACCTGTATGGAGACTTGAACCTTGTACTATTGAGACTTTCATGTCCATTGTGATGAATCATTGCACTTTAGTTTAGGATAGATGTAGTTGTTATAATAGTGTGTTAGAATCCTTTTCATTGTATAATTGTGTAGCATATTAATATACCTTTTGCACTTCGTTACGTTTTTCGTGTCTGTGCTAATTTCCAAAACCTCCAGGTGGTGGCTGGAGATCTCCCGGTATTACAACTGCTCTCCAGGCGACAGAGATCAGTTCCCCTGGAGAAAACGGCCGCTTTGGCACTTGGACTCTATGGCATTGAAGTCCCTCCCCTCTCCAAACCCCACCCTCCTCAGGCTCCACCCCCAAAATCTCCAGGTATTTCCCAACCCGGAGCTGGCGACCCTAGACTCACCGCTATGAGTTCTCCCACTGGGAACCCTTCACATTTTGGAATCATGACGAAACAACATTTTAAAATACATAGGCACTCTGAGCCTTGCAGTCCATTGCCTGTCTTTCCGCTAGGACTCTCATTGGTAAAGTCTATTCTTGGCCTTTGCACTTGAAAAATAAAAGCAGGAGAATTAACCTAGAAGTGCTCTCTTCTGGCTCAGGGCCTTTTACCCTCTCCGTATACACACACAACACCAACACACAAAGGCGTTGCTTTTTCGACGGCGTATCATGAAACTAGGTGTTTTCCCTGCAACGCATTAGCGATAGAGCAGGCCATCAACCCGAGGCTTTTTCGGCGAGAGCATTTAGTGGCAATAACTATAATCAGCGAGATTCAGGGTCCCTCGCCACGCAGGAGGGATATTTACTTATTTTACTGTGGATTTTCCCTTTTGAAAAGAAGCGCACCGCGCCCCCCTTCGAGTTGGGAGAGAGTTCCTTTCTTTCCTTCCCTAAGCCTCAAATGTTCCCTTTTTTCCCCTCCCCACGGATAACTACTCTCCAGAATGCTTGAGCGGGGTTGAGGTGGCACTCGAAATATAATGAACCTCCTGGCATAAGATTTTTTCCTGCCCTCTCGGAAAGCCCGACCACAGGGTAATAGCAGAACAAATTGGTTGCATGTCTGTTTCTGTAAGAGCTAAAAAGCACCACCCAGCTGGGGCCTTTTCGGCCCATTTAGTTACTTACTTAGTTACTTGAAATGCTTTTTAACTTTCTGCCAAGTATCAGGACCCCGAGGGAAGCAACAACAGAGCACAAAAATGATATTTGTATCCATTTTAAATAAATCAGAAAAAGCACGATTGAAAAAAATGAAACCATTCCCTCAAAGGACAGTTACCAAATTGCACCGTCCATTCATCAAATTGACTTCCTTTTGCAAACACATCCTGGTAGGAAGGCTGCCAGCTCCAACCTGGAAAATTCCTAGGGATCTGGAGGCAGAGCCTGGGGAGGGGAGGATTTAGGGAGGGGAGTGGTTATTATAGTTATTGCCACTAAATGCTCTCACCGAAAAAGGCTCGGGTTGATTGCCTGCTCTATCGCTAATGTGTTGCACGGAAAACACCTAGTTTCATGATTAGCCGTCGAAAAAGCAACGCCTTATGTAGTTACTGAAGTGCTGTCCTCTACTGCCATCTTGCCCTGACCTGGATGGCCCAGGCTAGCCTGATCTCGTCAGATCTCAGAAGCTAAGCAGGGTCGGCCCTGGTTAGTATTTGGATGGGAGACCGCCAAGGAATACCAGGGTTGTTGTGCAGAGGAAGGCACTGGCAAACCACCTCTGTTAGTCTCTTGCCATGAAAACCCCCCAAAAGGAGTCGCCATAAGTCAGCTGTGACTTGACGGCACTATTCACACACACACAAGTTTCACAGTAGTAAGCACGAAGTATGGTAGCACAGATATAATGCACAAACTGTCATCCTAGATAATGTACCATTTCAACTTTTCTTCAGTGCACACTATGAGAAGAATCCAATGGATATTGATATGGTATAGTTTGTCTTATCTCGCTGATGACAGTGCACACTGAAGAAAAGTTGAAACGGTACATTAACTAGGATTCCTTTTGAATGTGATACAATGTTTTGCCTATACTCACTTTTGTATACCTGTTTGAGTATAGAGGCGTTTATTTTCTATTATAACTGCCAGGTAATAGCAGAAGAAAGAGCCCCGTGGTGCAGAGTGGTAAGCTGCAGTACTGCAGTCCAAGCTCTGCTCACGACCTAAGTTCGATCCCAAAGGAAGTTGGTTACAGGTGGCCGGCTCAAGGTTGACTCACCCTTCCATCCTTCTGAGGTCGGTTAAATGAGGACCCAGCTTGCTGGGGGGTAAAGGGAAGATGACTGGGGAAGGCACTGGCAAACCACCCTGCAAACAAAGTCTGCCTAGGAAACGTCGGGATGTGACGTCACCCCATGGGTCAGGAATGACCTGGTGCTTGCGCAGGGGACCTTTACCGTTAATACCAGAAGATCTCCTGCTATTACAACTGATCTCCAGCCGATAGAGATCAGTTCACCTGGAGAAAATGGTCACTTTGGCAATTGGGCTCTATGGCATTGAAGTCCCTCCCCTCCCCAAACCCTGCCTTCCCCAGGCTCCGCCCCCAAAACCAAACCGGTTCTACAGATTAGAGTCCGCTGCTCTTAACCACTACACCACACTTGCTCTCAACTGTCCTGACTTATTCTAGTGACATCTAGTGTAGGCACATATCCTGTTCATAGCCTGATGCTAATCTGATGTCATCACTCAGATGGTTGAGTTTGAAAGGAGGAAGCAGTCAGAGAGGAAAGGTAACTCAGAAGTAGAAACAAGCAGAGGAAATGATGGTGCCCAACATGAGTTTTAAAGGCTGAATATTTACATATTCTGGTTGGGGGGGGTAAATTTATTACCCTTCCGTAGTATACAGCTCCTGCCACAGTATTTCAATTTCAATTTCTCTTTCAATTCAATTTATTTACAGTCAAAGACCAGCAAAATCTGATATAATACCCCCCCAAAAAAGTTAAAACTATCAGATATTATTACTACAGTAAAATGATAACCCCCTGATCTAAAATGATAAATCCCTGATCTAAATACATGGCTAATAAATGCTACTCCCAACACTACAGTCATAAACATATCCACATACATATACCTACTTACGTACAGATATACATATTGTATATATGTATATATACTACAGTATATCTTTTCTACTCCAAATCAAAAATGGCAGGTTAATGGCAGAGCCCCAGAAGTGACTGCATGTATTCATATATTTCTTGGTGAAATACCCATGCACGGAGTACTTTGCTATGCAAATGAATGTGAATTGCAATGTCAATTTTCCAGCAAAGCAAACAAAATTGGAGGAAGAAGGGATCTCGGCAGGCTGCCTTAATTAGCCAGAAAAGGTTATTTCACCAGGCGAACTTCCACTCTGAAAACAGTGTGCGCTGCAACACTTCAACAAAAACGGAATTTGCAAGTGTAATGTCCTCAGGCTGTAGCTTGATCACATAAAGTGTGACGCCACTTGATAAGGTGACTCCACCGCTCTCTTCCCTCGTTCGATGTCAGAAGCCACTGGAGGCTTAAGAAGTTCACTCTCCAAAGTAACCACTTTCTCTTGTTTCCCGTTCATTGATCGTCCTGATCGGTTCCCGCGACGGATGAGCAGATTCCAGCAGTTCGGTCTCCTTTAGGGTTTGAGCTCTCTCCTATCCTGGAGGGTGTGACCTAAATAGCTTGCGTTAATGTTTGCAAAGGACAAACGTCTGGGCTTTAAGACATGATCCGGGCGCTAATAGAACAATCTCAAAGTGCCAAGATTGCATTTCAGACTCAGGTCATTTATGCATGGTCGCTTTAACCTCCTTTATTCCCTGTTTCAGCCAGGATCAAATTTTTCTGTATGCACATTACCCCATTCCTTGTCAGCTCAACCCTGTTTCAACTAAAAATGAACCTGGCTTTTCCCATTCCTCTTCTGGCCCAAATTTAATCGTTCATCCTGGCTCATTCCAGAATCACTGAGCGAGCATACAACATTCTCGGGTTGAGCAAGTTCGCCCCACCTTTTTCCAAACCCCTCTTCAAGGCAGCATGCGGATAGCCCAACAGGGGAAGCACAGAAGATTGGCTTCTCTCACAGCCAATCATGAAGCAGTGTGTAAAGAGGCAGGGATTCAAGTGCTTCCTGCTACCTCGGAGCTCTTTCTGAGCAAAAGAAAGGCTTTTTAAAAGTGAGGCTTGGATTCCCCCCCCCCCCTTCTTTCAGATTGCTCCGTTTTTTGTTCTTAGTTCTTAAAATGCTTTTTTATGCGGCAGTTGGGTTTGGGGGGAAGGAAATCTCTTGCGAGGAAAGCCAGTTACAAAGCAGCATTTAAAGGGGTGGGACTTGATTTGAACTTGGGAGACTGCTTGTCTGTATTCATGCTTCCATAAGCACACAGTTTCGTCCCTGATCATTCCAGCCAATTCATACAGTTTCTCCCAACCCGGGTTACTTTGATCCTGGCTGAAACAGGGAATGAAGGAGGTTAAAGCGATCGTGCCTAAATGACCTGAGACTTGGCCAGATCAAAAGTCCCTTGGAACGGGGGGGCATCCTATGAGCAGTACAGAGGGGGGCCTTATTTCGATTGCAAAATCCAATCTGACTGGATTTTGCAGCTCTCCCTAGTTCGTTTAAGAATTTGCATCCTGCTTTGAAAGAGGGTGTTGCAAGGGAGGCCCGCCCCCAACTGCGACCCCTGTAATCGTGTCCCCCAAAAGACCCTCTGATATAACTGCCAGAGGCTTGGATAAAATAATCCAGGTTGATATTAAAACAGGGTTCCCTAAACTAGCAGGGATTTCCTCTGGACGCTCCCAGTTTCCTGGAATGCCCCAAAGGGCACATTGATTAAAGGCCTACTGTCCTCAGCCTCCAGAAGATTCATCACTAGGGTTGCAAGCTCCGGGTTGGGAAATACCTGGAGCCAATTACGAAGCAGCATTTCAAGGGGCAGGGATACAAATACTTCCCGATTTGAGCTTGGAGACTGCTGGTGCATAGACTCCCGACAGGAAAGTGTGAGTCCAGCGAGCAACGAACCTCAGGTCAAACTCACATGCGTAAACAGCCTATATCAGCCCTTCCACATTTCAGCAGAACACTGCTCCTGAATCCTCCAGAAAGCCCCTCCACATTAGCCAGCCTAAATGAGCCTCTTCTTATTAAAAGGGCCAGACACGCAGCACCGCACACTCCGCTGACCGTGCGATTTTACAAAGAATTCGCCGGGCACCCGGGCTTAGCAGACAGAAGCATCTGCTGTTCTGCGGCACCGACCTGCATTGAGATTCTCTGGACCGCATCCTGCTGACCTCTCCTTGGCGGAAGGAAGACTGCCAACCTAACAAGGCTTAGAGAAAAAGGGAGGGGAATCGCAGCATGTGCCGCCCTCCTGCCATTCCGGAGGTTCCTCTGCCTTCTTTGATTTGCGCTTGGCTGGTCCGAAAGCAGAGGGGTTGCAATCGGCCGGGAGCAGCGGCCACCGGGCAAGGGAAAAAAGCTTCTTGTCAGAAAGGCGGCCGTCCTGGGGAGGCGCCTGGATTGTAATTCCCTGGCTAACACTCTTCGGAGGCTCCAAAGCCCAGGCTCCCTTGGTGGAACCCAGACAGGCTGGGAAAGGTTCCATCTCTCCAAAGCCAAAGCCGTCTCCAGCTCCCAACCATGCAGGCAGCATGAAGCCAAGCGGGTTGTCAGTCAGTCAGTCTGGGCAATTATTTGCGCAGGAAATACTCGGGCTGGCTCACGCACGCTGTGAGATTCTTCCAGGGGTGCGCAACCACTACTGAGAACAGTTTCTTTTTTAAAAAATGTGAAGCTCTTTTGAACATTGGAAGCGCTATAGAAATAGGTACATGAAGCGGCTTTCTAGGGAGCCTGCCCATAGGTTCATCAATAGGGTTGCCAACCTCCAGGTGGTGGAAAAGATCCAAACAGCACTACAAGGTAAAATAAACGCAAGATAAATTTATAAAGGTGCAGGTAAGTGCAAGGAGTGAACATATGTACGAAAATTAAGGGGAACACAATCAGGGTTTTTTTTAAACAATTAGCATAAATAGTCCAGCAAGATTGTCCAATTGTACTATTTATGCTAATTGTTTAAAAAAAAACCTGATTGTGTTTCCCTTAATTTTTGTACATATGTTCACTCCTTGCACTTACCTGCACCTTTATAAATTTATCTTGCGTTTATTTTACCTTGTAGTGCTGTTTGGATCTTTTCCATCATCTATACAGCACTGAGCCTTCATTCTCTCCAACCTCCAGGTGGTGGCAGAAGATCTCCTGCTCTTACAACTGATCTCCAGCCAATAGAGATCAGTTCACCTGGAGAAAAATGGCTGCCGTGGCAATTGGACTCTATGGCATTGAAGTCCCTCCCCTCCCCAAACCCCGCCTTCATCAGGCTCTGCCCCAAAAATCTCCCGCTGGTGGCGAAGACGGACCTGCCAATCAAAATTCAAAAATACCCTTTCCCCACCACCCACCATAAAAAGTGACCCATCACCAGACTTCCGGAGAAGTGTCTGAACAGTTTAAAAATTACGATATTAACAATAACATAAAAGTATAAATCTTATTTCTATAACTCATTAACTAAAGTACTAAAATCCATTTTTGCCAGTTTATCCCAATATGTGATAGCCTTCATCCATGTTTTTTTTTTATTCTTCCATATCTTTTCCATGTAGGAATTCTGTTAGTTTGGCCAACCTGGTTTATCAGATTAGAGTCCACCACTCATGCGGAGGAATGGGGAATCAAACCTGGTTCTCCACATTAGAGTCCACTGCTCTTAACCACTACACCACACTAATTTAACAGGGCAAAGATTCCATTACCACTTCGATCACAGCATTGCATAAGACCGAGACCCCATCTGGTCCATCTCTTCTTTAGAAAACATTAAGGTTTCAGAGAGCATCGGATTAATGGAAGAGGACATGAGGAAATGAGAGAAGCGGTCGGAGGCTGGCCATCCGTAAAAAAAGAAAAAGAAAAGATGAAGGCAAAACAATGCACCCAACCCAGCTGCAAAATTGTGTTTGGCTGGGGCAGGGAATGGATGATATAATCGAGAAGACATAACCCATATGGTGAACAGTGGGGTGGAAATGAGGGCAGCAGGGGGCAGGTCTGACTGGAGCTCCAGCAATCTGGCTTTCCAAGTCCATCTTCATTAGCGGATATCCATCACTACGCACATTTCCACTCCAGAGGGAGACCTAAGTGATGGAGCAGTCACAGGGTCAACAGCGAAACACGCTGGGAGGGAGTACTGAAGGTATGGTGTGAGTGGGAATTTGAAGGTGCAGCCCAGAGCATCTTGGCAAAGACTTCTATGTCACAAAAGGGAATCATGGTATGCAACTCTCTCCAGTGCACTGAAAAATGTTGACGGTATTCCGTTGGAGGACAAAAAAGGAATAATCTGAGCAGGACCTGCATTAAGCAGGAGGTTGGACTAGATGGCCTGTATGGCCCCTTCCAACCCTGTGAGAGCCAGCATGGTGTAGTGGTTAAGGGCGGTGGTTTGGAGCGGTGGACTCGGATCTGGAGAACTGGGTTTGATTCCCCACTCCTCCACATGAGCGGTGGAGGCTAATCTGGTGAACTGGATTTGTTTCCCCATCCCTACACATGAAGCCAGCTGGGTGACCTTGGGCTAGTCACAGCTCTCTCAGCTCCTCCTACATCACAGAGTGTCTGTTGTGGGGAGGGGAAGGCGATTGTAAGCTGGTTTGATTTTTCCTTAAGTGATAGAAAATGGACCCCTGATTACTTACCATTAGGGTTCTGTCTACTCAGAGGTAAGGAGGGCGTTCTTCTCCTGCCTACCCTGACTACAAGAAGGGGAATCACCTGTCTATCCAGATGCCCTCCCTTTCAGAGTGAGAAAGTCAGCATATAAAAACCAACTCTTCTTCTTCTTCTTCTTCTTCTCCTTCTCCTTCTTCAGAGCTGTTTGATGAACAGCATTTCAGTGGTAGGGCTTGTGTGTTCTTGAATGCTGATATAATGGTTCTTCCTTTCTGTGACTGCCTTAGGCAATGCATTGATACTGCAGGGAGAATCAAGGTTATGTCCTTGTTCCCGATGATTTATTTCCTTTGCAACATTTTACAAGTCCAGGAACTGCGTACAACCCAATAAAAACAAACTACCCCCAGAAGTGTGAGGGCAACCAGCGCTTACTCAAATGGGAGCCAGTGAAAAAGAAAGTTTGCTGAACTCCAGCCAACTGTAGAGTCTTTGTGAAATTTTTTGCCCTTAGCATGGGTACCATTGTGAATTATGGGAGCATAAAGTTAGGATGTCATGGGCATTTGTGCCAAGAGTTTCTGGGAAAGTAGAGTCTCTTTTGTACAGGGCCAATTTCTTTCTTGATAGCCACCCAGTTTCACATTGGTGCCTAGTGTGGCTTGAGAATGTTGCCAACTCTATGTTGGGAAACTCCTGGAGATTTTGGGGGTGGAGCCTAGGGAGGGGACCGAGCTCACCAGGGTATAACTCCATAGATTTCACCTTCCAAAGCAACCATTTTCTCCATGATCTCTGTAGTCTGGAGATCAGTTGTAACTCCAGAAGATCTCCAGGCACCACCTGGAGGTTGGCAATCTGACCCTTACCCGTTATTGTCACCCACCTGAAGGGGCCATGGCTCAGTGACAGAGCGTCTGCTTTGCATGCAGGAGGTCCCAGGTTCCATACTGAGAAGCTCCAGTTTTTTTAAAAAAATAATCAACCTGCCTAGCAATCCTGGACTTCCTCGGTGGTCTCCCATCCTAGTACTAACCAGGACTGACCCTTGTTAGCTTCCAAGATCTGATGAGATTGGCCTAGGCTAGGCTATGACAATCTTTAAAAAAGTAAAGGTCCCCTGTGCAAGCACCATGGTGCAGAATGGTAAGCTGCAGTGCTGCAGTCCAAGCTCTGCTCACGACCTGAGTTCGATCCCGACGGAAGTTGATTGCAGGTAGCCGGCTCAAGATGGACTCAGCCTTCCAAGGTCGGTAAAACAAGTGCCCAGCTTGCTGGGGGTAAAGAGAAGACAACTGGGGGAGGCACTGGCAAACCACCCTGTAAAACAAAGTCTGCCTAGAAAATTTCGGGATCTGACGTCACCCCCATGGGTCAGGAATGACAATCTTACAATGGGATTAACGAACCTAACCCTATCAATAGACCTGACCGTTGTCAGATTTTCATTGCAAAGAGGATTATTTGTGTGGTAACCTCTCTGAATTTCCTATACCAAGCAGTTGTATGTAACGGTTACATACAACTTGTGGGGCAGGAATGCCCCCTTTTCAAATCTCAGTCAGCCACAAACTTACTGTGCGGCCTTGAGGCAAGGCACACCACAGGAACACATAAAGCTGCCTTGTACCGAGTTAGAATAGAATCATAGAATCATAGAGTTGGAAGGGACCACCAGGGTCATCAAGTCCAACCCCCTGCACAATGCAGGAAACTCACAACTACCTCTCCCATACACCTAGTGACCAGAAGATGGCCAAGATGCCCTCCCTCTCATCATCTGCCTAAGGTCACAGAATCAGCATTGCTGACAGATGGCCATCTAACCTCTTCTTAAAAACCTCCAGGGAAGGAACGCTTACTACCTCCCGAGGAAGCCTGTTCCACCGAGGAACCGCTCTAACTGTTAGAAAATTAATCCTAATGTCTTGACGGAAACTCTTTTGATTTAATTTCAACCCGTTGGTTCTGGTCCGACCTTTTTGGGCAACAGAAAACAACTCGGCACCATCCTCAATATGACAGCCCCTCAAGTACTTGAAGATGGTTATCATATCCCCTCTCAGTCTTCTCCTCTTTAGGCTAAGCATACCCAGCCCCTTCAACCTTTCCTCATAGGACTTGGTCTCCAGACCCCTCACCATCTTTGTTGCCCTCCTCTGGGCACATTCCAGGTTGTCTACATCTTTTTTCCCATGATGGAGTTGGTCCATCATGGTCAGTATTGTCTGCTCTGACTGGCAGCAGCTCTCCAGAGTCTCAGTCGGAGGTCTTTCACCTCACCACCTGTTCCTTTTTTTAAAAAACTGGAGATTGAACATGAGGGAAGGAAGGCAGCATGGTACAGCCCAATCTTGTCAGATCTGAGAAGCTAAGCAGAGTCAGCCCTGGTTAGTGTTTGGATGGGAGACCACCAAGGAAGCCCAGGGTTGCTGTGCAGAGGAAGGCAATGGCAAACCACCCTTGCTCTTCTCTTGCCTTGAAAATAGGGTTGCCATCTTCAAAGAGGTGGCTGAAGATCTGTTATTACAACTGATCTCCAGCCGATAGAGATCACTTCACTTTGAAGCTGGATTTCACTGTGTGAAAGAGCGAAATTACTGTTAAAGTGCATTGAAAGAGGATTGAAAGTGCATTATTCGGCATGTGTGAAAGTGCTACAGAGAAAATGGCCGCTTTGGCATTTGGACTCTATGGCATTGAAGTCCCTCCCCTCTCCAAACCCCGCCCTCCTCAGTCTTCGCCCCCAAAAATCTCCAGGTATTTCCCAACCTGAAGCTGGCAACCCTACTTGAAAACCCCATAGAAGGTCACCATACAACTTGATGGCACTTTAAACCCACACAAGTACACACACAGATTGAACATGGGAACTTGTGCATGGCAATTCTACCATTTGGCCACCTCCCCCCACCCCCACCCACACACCCATCTGTAATGGAGGAGTTATAATCCTGTCTCCCTTCTATGGATGTCTTCAGGGCTACCCAAGATAATATATGTGGCATTTCTGGGCTCGAAGGGCGGGTGGGGGGGTGAGAAAGCATTATGTAAATATTAAATATGAGAGCTGTCAAAGGGAATATTGGAATTCAGCTGGGAAGAGATGAGTTGATGCCTCTGCCGAGCCCTGATGCTCACTAGGGAGTCTTGGGCAAGGCCTTCTGACTCAGCCTAAACTATCCGCAGGGTTGCTGGGAACATAAACCTGCTTTGCTTGCTATATGAATGTGCCCAGAGAACGTATCTTCAGCCTCTTCAGCAACCCCTGCTCTTAAGCCAATATCTAGGGTTGCCAGGTCCCCCTTTGCCACCGGTGGGAGGTTTTAGGGGCAGAGACTGAGGAGGGTGGGGTTTGGGGAGGGGCCGTTTTCTCCAGGTGACCAGATCTCTGTCGGATGGAGATCAGTTGTAATAGAGGGAGATCTCCAGCTAGTACCTGGAGGTTGGCAACCCTACCAATATCTGTCCTCTTGTAAAAGAGCATTCAGATGTTATCAACAACCTACATGCATGGTGAAGTGGTTAAGAGCGGCGGACTCTAATCTGGAGAACTGGGTTTGATTCCCCACTCCTCCACATGCGCGGCGGAGGCTAATCTGGTGAACCAGGTTGGTTTCCCCACTCCTACACATGAAGCCAGCTGGGTGGCCTTGGGCCAGTCACAGTTCTCTCAGAACTGTCTCAGCCCCGCCTACCTCATAAGGTGTCTGTTGTGGGGAGGGGAAGGCAATTGTAAGCCGCTTTGAGACTTCTTAAAGGTAGAGAAAAACGGGGTATAAAAACCAACTCTTCTTCTTAACAAGGAGGAAATTGCACATGCAGACGTGTTTCGAATCCTGTTTTCAATTGTCATCAATGGGGACATTGGAAGGGGCAGTGGGAAGATCAGATCGTGCTTTGATCCAATTCCATTCATCTTGAGTGCTCATATTTGTTCTTAAGAACATAAGATGAGTGCAGATGGATCAGATCAAAACATCCATCCAATGCAGGCCAACCAGATGCCTCTGAGAAGTCCACAAGCAAAGCATTATGACCACAGTTTTCTCATATATGCACACTGCCACCCTTTCCAACAACATTCAGAGGTGCACCGATTCTTTAAATGACTAACATTGGCTAAATTGCACTGGCTGCTTTTTGCACCTGCACAATCAGCAGCATCTCATTGAGAACTGAGCAAGAGGAGCTGGTTCGTAAATAAAAAGAACTTTAAAAAAAAAAGAGGAGCTGGTTCGTGGACAGACACTGAAGGCACACAGAGACTCTAAGTAATAAGTCTCATCTCAAAAATATCAAAATGATTTCTTCCCCCCTCCCCTTAACTACGTGGAGTTTTTTTTAATGTTGGAGATGGCAGCAGCAGATGGGTAGCCAGGGTGGAAGTCTCATCCCATGATAAAATAGTCGTGATCATGCAAACGGACACATCCAGATTCTTTTGAGTGCATTAAACCAGCTCGCTGGATTATTAGATCCCTGCTCCCAACCAGTGAGCAGGATGTGAGTGGAACCAGCAGGTGCTGGAGCATAATTAATCGCTACGTCTCACAGCAATGAATTCTGTAAGTTAATTATGTGCGGGGCTAAGAAAGGCTTCCTTCTCAGATATTAGTTTTTATGTATTACAATGTTTTAATTGTATTAGCTTTTCCAGGTGACCCGCTGACAGAATGTTTGCATTTGAAAATCAGCATTATAAATATAATTTCAGATTGAGGGAATGGTGCAGAGGGAAGGCTTAAGCTCTCTCTTCTTATGCCTCATGGTCCTGAGCTAAATCGTACTCACATACACTGGGGAATCACAGAACATTAGGGAGGGGAGGTGCTGTGGCTCAGTGGTAGAGCATCTGCTTGGCATGCAGAAGGTCCCATGTTCAATCCCCGGCATCTCCAGTTAAAGGGACCAGGCAAGTAGGTGATGTGAGAGATCTCAGACTGAGACCCTGGAGAGCCGCTGCCGGTCTGAGTAGATAATACTGACTTTGATGGACCAAGGGTCTGATTCAGTATAAGGCAGCCTCATGTATTCATGTAGAACATGTCTGCTCAGACGTTGTCCTGGTAGCCACAAAGACTTTATAATGTGCATGAATAGATTCTTAGTGCATGAATAGATTCTTTGGGTGAAGTGGATGGAAGGAAGGAAGGAAGGAAGGAAGGAAGGAAGGAAGGAAGGAAGGAAAGAAAGAAAGAAAGAAAGAAAGAAAGAAAGAAAGAAAGAAAGAAAGAAAGAAAGAAAGAAAGAAAGAAAGAAAGAAGGAAGGAAGGAAGGAAGGAAGCATACCTATTCTCTCCAGGATCAGAGGAGCATGTCTATTATCTTGGGTGCTGTGGAACACAGGCAGGATGGTGCTGCTGCAGTCGTCTTGTTTGGGGGCTTCCTAGAGGCACCTGGTTGGCCACTGTGTGAACAGACTGCTGGACTTGATGGGCTTTGGTCTGATCCTGCAGGGCTTTTCTTATGTTATTATGAAGGAATGAGGGAAGTGAAACAAGCAAGTAAACATGCCTAAGAGCCTTCTGTCTTCTAGATCTAACAAAGTGGATTCTACACCACAAAAGCGGATGGTGAAATAAAATCTTGTTAGTTTTGAGTTATCACGAGGCACTGTGGCTCAGTGGTAGAGCATCTGCTTGGCATGCACAAGGTCCCAGGTTCAATCCCCGACATCTCCAGTTAAAAAGGAACCAGGTAGATGATGTGAAATACCTGTACCTGAGATCCTGGAGAGCCACTGCTAGTCTAAGTAGACAAAACTAAATTTGAAGGACTAAGGGGTTTGATTCAGCATAAGGCAGCTTCATATGTTCACATGTGTCCACACGACTCCTGATTATTTTTGCTGCAGAAGACTCTCATGGCTATGAGGAGCAGTTAAAATGCTTAGGGTTGTTTAGCTTGATGGCTTTAAGAGGGGAGTGGACATGTTCATGGAGGAGAGAGCTATCCATGGCCACTAGTCAAAATGAATACTAGTCATGATGCATGTCTATTCTCTCCAGGATCAGAGGCTTATTAGATTAGGTGCTGTGGAACACAAGCAGGATAATAATGCTGCTGCAGTTGTCTTTCTTGTGGGCTTCCTAGAGGCACCTGGTTGGCCACTGTGTGAACTGATGGCTGGACTTGATGGTCCTTGGTCTGATCCAGCATGGCTTTTCTAATGTTCTTATGTTCTTAATTCTGGACCTTGTTCAGATGTTGGACTGCTTGGGTGAAGTGAGAATCAGATCCAGGTGATCATTGGGGAAGCTTTTGTAGACAGCATCATCCATGTGCCTAGCATGTCACATGGTAATGAACATCGCCCAGGGAATGGCCAATGGAAACACCAACAGAGAGGGAAAGGGAAGGGCTGGGAAAGTTTCTTCATAAGAACATAAGAAAAGCCCTGCTGGATCAGACCGAGGTCCATGAAGTCCAGCAGTCTGTTCACACAGTGGCCAACCAGGTGCCTCTAGGAAGCCCCCAAACAAGACAACTGCAGCAGCATTACCCTGCCTGTGTTCCACAGCACCTAATATATTTGATTAAAAGCTGCAAACCACACACACACATACACTACGTGGGCCAGTCACCAGTGGTTGTGGGTTATTGACGTGAGTAGGCTTCCTTTACAAAGCTGATGCTGATGCAATATCCCTCTTCTAACCAACGCTTAGGGAGCGCCTCCCCCTTCTAGAATGGTTGTCATGAAAAAAAGTCATTAAGGAGAAGTCGTTAAAGAGATCTCTTCTTTCTTTCCCCATGCCCCCCCCTCCTCTCTTCTCTATCTTCCTTCCATTTAATCAGCCAGGCTCGCTGGCCCACAGTTGATAGGTTTGAATAAGGAGAGTTAACAGACAGTGAAATAGCTTCCTCTTCGTCAATGCTGGGAGGGTAGCAAGAGGGTGTCAGTTCTCCCCTTGATTGTCAGGTGACAGAAGTAAAGGAGAACAAAGGAGACACCACGTGCTTCTGCACAGAGTACGGGCCAAAGGATGGTCCTCCCATAGGGACCTCCTTGTCCTTTGAGACTGAACAGCCGCAGAAGGTCTAGGGTTGCCAGGCCCCTCTTTGCCACCAGCGGGAAGATTTTGGGGTGGAGCCCGAGCAGGGCAAAGTTTGGGGAGGGTCTTCAACACCATCGAGTCCAATTGCCAAAGCGGCCATTTTCTCCAGGTGAACTGCTCTCTATTAGCTGGAGATCAGTTGTAATAGCAGGAGATCTCCAGCTAGTACCTGGAGGTCGTCAACCCTAAGAAGGTGTACTGATGATTTTTTTCATCCATTACAATTGTGGTCACCGTAGAGCCAGGACAGTGTTGCCTGTTTATAACCCATCAGGGATCCTTGTCTGATTCTCCCAACACACACACACACACACACACACACACACCACCTTTGAGAAATTGCCAAATGCACTACATGGACACCCGTACGCATGAGAAGAAGAGTTGGTTTTGACATGCCAATTTTCTCTACCTTTTAAAAGGAGAATCAAGCTGGCTTACAATTGCCTTCCCTTCCTCTCCCCACAATGGACATTTTGTGAGGTAGGTGAGGCTGAGAGAGCTTGAAGAGAAATGTGACTAGTCCAAGGTTACCCGGATGGCTTCATGTGTAGGAGTAAGGAAACCAACCCGTTTCACCAGAGGAGGAGGAGGAGGAGGAGGAGGAGGAGGAGGAGGAGGAGGAGGAGGAGAAGAAGAAGAAGAAGAAGAAGAAGAAGAAGAAGAAGAAGCAGGCCACTGCTTGAAATGCACAAGATTAGGAATGGTTGATCCCCACCCCCTCGGAGACAGGCCCCAGTTCTATTATTTGGCCATTGTTTTGATCCATCGCCGGGGCTCTGGATTGTCTGCACCACCACATCAGAGGAGCCTTGCTGTTCGGCCCAGCTCCCCCACAGACAGCCCTCGCTTTACAGTTTCATCCTCTGGAAATCACAGAGCAGGAATGGCCCGGCTTTAGAACTCGGCTTTCGCTGCATCAGCTCCTCTTTTATTCTGGCGCTCGCAGGCAAAGAAGGAGGGGAGAGCAATTTGGCAGCGGCCACCCGCTGGGCCCAGAACACCGGAAAGAGCTTGGGAAACCAGAGGGAGTGAGCTGTCTCCCTGCGAGAGAAGAAGCAAGCGCGCCGAAGGAGAACTGCAGGATGCTCAGGCCTACAGTTGAAATTGTAACCAGAGAGCGCTAATGTGTCTTGGAGTCTCATGGGTTATATATTTTAGATGCAGGGCTGTGACACCTAAAACTGTAACTGTGGAACTCTCTGTCAAGTGAGACTTGTGCCCTGCGGGGCCTGGCTCAGTCCTCCATGCCTTGCAAGACAGAGATGTTTTGCCAGTAGGGTTGCCAGGTCCCTCTTCGCCACTGGTGGGATGTTTTGGGGGCAGAGCCTGAGGAGGGCAGGGTTTGGGGAGGGGAGGGACTTCAATGCCATAGAGTCCAATTGTGGCAATTTTCTCCAGGTGAACTGATCTATGTCGGCTGGAGATCAGTTGTAAAAGCAGGAGATCTCCGGCTAGTACCTGGAGGTTGGCAACCCTATGAAGAAGTCCCTATGGGCTGAAACATGTATTGGTCTCCATATGAGCAGCAGACACTAATCTGGTGAACTGGATTGGTTTCCCCGATACAACATATGAAGCCATCTGGGTGACCTTGGGCTACCCTCAGTTCTATCAGAACTCTCTCAGCCCCACCTACCTCTCAAGGTGCCTGTCGTGGGGAGAGGAAGGGAAGGAGATTGTAAACCGGTTTGATTCTCCTTAAAAGGTAGAGAAATCGGCATATAAAAACCAACTCTTCTTCTTCCTCATCCTCTTCCTCTTTTCATTTCTTGTAGGAAAAGTCATTCCACAGCATGTTCCGCCCTGGGAATACTCTCAGTAACAAACATGCATGTCTGTATCATATGTAAAACCAATGGCTCTCTGGTAGGATCTGTTCACAGAAACAGGAAACACACACACACAAACACACATACCACGACTATCAGAGTTCCTGAGCACAGTCTGTTTTTTTAAAAAAGTGATCCTGGCTAACTTATTACTTATCCAGGATGAATCTCCTCCTCCTCCTCCACCTCCTACTTTGACAATGATGAGTAGGGTTGCCAACCTCCAGGTGGGGCCTGGAGATCTCCCAGAATGATAACTGATCTCCAGAATAGAAAGATTAGTCCCTAGAGTTGCCAGGTCCCTCTTCACCACCGACGAGAGGTTTTTGGGACGGAGCCTGAGGAGGGTGGGTGGGGTTTGGGGAGGGACTTCAATGCCATAGAGTCCAATGGCCAAAGCAGCCATTTTCTCCAGGTGAACTGATCTCTATCGGCTGGAGATCAGTTGTGATAGAGGGAGATTTCCAACTAGTACCTGGAGGTTAGCAACCCTATTAGTCCCCCTGGAGAAAATGGCTGATTTGGAGGGTGGACTCTGTGACATTAGACCCCGCTGTGGTCTCTCCCCTCCCCAAACCCTCCCCTCTCCAGTCTCCACTCCCTAATCTCCAAACGCTCCCCATCCCAGAGCTGGCAACGCTAAAACTGAGGCCTGGGAGGATTTCACACGCTGCCCGTGCTTCGAAAGAAGCCTGGCTTCCAGAGGAGTTTTCCCCCCAAACACTGCAGGCATTATCACAGTGAGAGCAAACAGAAGGGGTTTTCATCCAGCAGTCGGCCACGTCCCCTCCCCAACACTCAAGAGCTTGTCTGGTTGAGACAAAGGGATCTTGTGCGGGCGGAAATGAGCACCTGCTTCATGGGCTGAATTCACCCTGCCCGCTCGCAGGCCCTCCTTGCAAACACGCTCCCCCCCCCCCATCAGAGCCTTCCATCACAAGGAAGTTTGTCAAACATTAAAAAATGAATGTTGCCGACTATATATTTTCCAGGGATCACCGATAGCCGGAATAAATTCACTTCCAAAGAATTTCTCCTAGAATCCTCCTCTAGGGTTGCCAAGATTCTTGACCGTCCATGCTAAAATTACAGCGACAGTGAGACTTTTTACTGATCCACCGACATGGATGTTGACGGTCTTTCCTACTTCACTCTTAATTTGCATTGTTGGATATTGAGTTCTTTCGAACCACTCATAGAGTCTAATTGTATTATTGGTCATGTATGTACTGTACGTACAGTGTCTTGTTCTATATTGCATCGTTTGTTACTTTGGTGTGCAATTGATTTGTATATATTATAACCTTGTGCATTTTTTGCAATATGTTGTGAGCCGGCTACTGGTTTTTTTGCGAGAACCTCCAGGTACTAGCTGGAGATCTCCTGCTGTGACAACTGATCTCCAGCCGATAGAGATCAGGTCACCTGGAGGAGGGAATTCAACAGCTCTTTGCCTCATTTTAGCTGGAGATATTGGATGTGTAAACTGGCAATGGACCCTAGGGCTAGAAGCTATGCTGGGGCCACACACAGAGGAGCTTTATGAAGTGGAACTGATGAAGGACATCGAAACAGAGTAACTCGAGAACCGTCTTCCTTCTGAATATGTCTGACTTCCTTCTGAATACATCTGACCACTCCCTGGAATGACAACCTGAGTTGTTGGGGACTACGTTTACGAATCTTGAACCCGTGCTCAGTGAGAACTATTGAGTTCCATTATAAGATTATTTAATCTGAACTGATTGATTGTGATATTTTGTTGTTATCGGTTAAGTTGTTGCTGAATTTGTGATTTTGTATGATAATATTAGATTATAGTTTTGTGATTATTGAATGCCTATCTGTGTTGGATTTTTGTGTGACTACAACCTCCAGGTACTAGCTGGAGATCTCCTGCTATTACAATTGGTCTCCAGCAGATAGAGAGAAGTTCACCTGGAGACAACGGCAGCTTTGGCCATTGGGCTCTATGGCACTGAAGTCCCTTCCCTCTGCAAACCCCACCCTCCTCAGGCTCCACCCCAAAAACCTCCCGCTGGGGGTGAAGAGGGACCTAGCAACCCTATTCCTGACTTTGGTGTTGCATCTGCCATGGCTTATCCAGGCACGTGTGAACCAGACCCCACAGTATAGTAATTAAGTGTAGAACAACCAAGGGTTAAGCGTTAGGGATAAGTGGATTCCCTCTATTCCAGTCCTGTATTATTGTTTGAGGGGAGGGGCTGTGGCTCAGGGGTAGAGCATCTGCTTGGCATGCAGAAGGTCCCAGTTTCAATCCCTGGCATCTCCACTTAAAGGGACTAGGCAAGTGGGTGATGGGAAAGACCTCTGCCTGAGACCCTGGAGAGCCGCTGCCGGTCTTAGTAGACAATGCTGACTTTGATGGACCAAGGGTCTGATTCAGTATAAGGCAGCTTCATGTGTTCATGTGTTCATGTGAATTCCAATTCTCCCCCCTGCCACCCTACCTTCCTTCTAATTTAATATGTTTATTTCTAAAATGATTGCCTGAATTGCACAAATTGATCTCAGAATTCATTTCCTTCCGTTCATCTCCATCTCTCTCTTTTTATATATATAGCACTTATGCTCATTGGTATCCTTGATGGGGAAAAAGAAGGCTGGCAAACAGAAGGAAAGGAAGACTGAGTCCAATTGAGCGTGCACAGCAGTCTGTACCAAATCTGGCCCTCGAAAATAAGAGAAGAGCAGCTTGCTAACGCAGAAACAAAAACTGGGTCGAATCCAGGGAGAAATCCAGATGGGGAACATTCTTAAACACCGGAATATGCACACCTGTCAGAACAAGACCAAAGCAGCTGAGCTTTCATGCGGCGTGAAGCATTTGGTCTCCGGCAGCCCCAAATCCCGGCACGCACACAAAGACACCCATCCCGAGACCAACCACGCCTGTGCGTTTGCACGAGAGGGTTTGGCTGGGCATGTTATTACAACTGTGCCATTTTTATCCCCCGAGCAGAATCAATTCGGTGCGTCTGAAAACACACAGCGTCACTCATGCGTGCCCTTGCAGGGGTTCCTAGAGGAGAGGAACCAGATTCCTCTCCGTCTTGTAGCTGCGGCATCTGATTGCTCTGTCCTTGGATAGTCTGCCCGGAAGGCTTGCTAGGCAAGGAGAAAGCCCAGACAAAAGTGACTTTCAGCAAAGGGGGCTGCCGGCTTCCCGCTCACCCCTTGATTGGCTCGCCAGCCTTACATAATTGTTTTTGCTTTTAAGCAGCAGGAGATGCAACCTTTAGAACGATGGTTGTTTTTTTTTTTTTTTTTTAGAAAAGGCTCCCAATAATCGTGCGAGCTTAAACCGAGGGCAAGCAGAGACATTAATGCAAATGTTGGCCAACAGCCCAGAGAATGCCCGGCACATGCAAATAATCACACGTTTTGGATTTATGGGCTGCAAAGGAGTAAAGCAAGAAAGCGCCGCTCTGGGCTAGAGCCATGTACATTCTGTCTTGTTTAAAAGAACCCCGAACAGCTATGGCTAGGGTTGCCAGCTGCAGGTGGGGAAATTCTGCTGAAGCTCCAGGTGGGGGAATACTGCTAAAGCTGGAGGGCGAGAGATTCAGAACAGATAAAAGGAAGCATTTCTTCACACAACGCATAGTTAAATTGTGGCACTACCTGCCCCAGGATGTGGTGATGGCTGCCAACTTGGAAGGCTTTAAGAGGGGAGTGGACATGTTCATGGAGGAGAGGGCTACCCATGGCTACTAGTCGAAATGAATACTAGTCATGATGCATCCCTATTCTCTCCAGGATCAGAGGAGCATGCCTATTATCTTAGGTGCTGTGGAAAACAGGCAGGACAATGCTGCTGTTGTCCTGTTTGTGGGCTTCCTAGAGGCACCTGGTTGGCCACTGTGTGAACAGGCTGCTGGACTTGATGCACTTGGTCTGATCCAGCATGGCCTTTCATATGTTCTTATGAGATTTTGGGGGTGGAGCCTGTGGGGACAGGGTTTTGGAAGGAGAGGGATTTCAATGGGGTATAATGCTACAGAGTCCACCTTTGAAAGCAGCCATTTCCTCCAGGTGAACAGATCACTATCATCTGGAGATCACTTGTAATAGCGGGAGATCTCCAGCTGCCATCTGGAGGTTGGCAACCCTCCCTATGGCCCAGAACATGGGCCAGGGAACGCCACATTTTCTACTGCTTATACAAAATACACAAGCCCTCATCTTCCAAACCCAACAGATACCTGAACCTCTGATACGGGCTGTATCCCAATGCTGGTATCCATCTATTCCAGGAGTGAACGGAAATGCATATATTTCATTGGATATTTATGCCCAAAGTCCTCAAGTAGAGATATTTTCCAGCAACTTGGAACCATCACACAGGCAATAGGGCTATACTTTAGTGAAAGGGTGCTGAAAAATGCTTTAATAAAGGGAAAGAGACTGTGGCCTGTCCTATCGTGTATAGCGCATACTATCTGTTAATGTATGTACAATCCTATTATGTAATTTCTGCATCATTTAACTTGTCAGGTTAATACTTATGCTTTGTTTCAGCTTGGTTTGCAGGTTTCTGCTAATCCTATTCCATTGCTTGCTGGATGCCCCATCCTGTTGACTGTATCCACTTAGATTGTGTAATTCGCGTCTCAGTGACATTAACACAGGAAACGTGTTAACTCTGGGTTGGGAAATTCCTGGAAATTTAAGGGGTGGATCTGGGGAGGGTGGTGTTTGGGGAGGGGAGGGGGCTCAGTAGTCTACCCTCCAAAGCAGCCCTTCTCCCCCCTCCCCCCGGGAATTGGCCTCTGTCATCTGGGGAGAAGCGGCAATTCTGGGAGATCTCCGGGCCCCACCTGGAGTTTGGAAACCCTGTTTGGCAGACCAACAGGAGGTGATATATGGTGCGTTATAGGTAGGGTTGCCAACCTCCAGGTAGTAGCTGGAGATCTCCTGCTATTTCAGCTGTTCTCCAGCAGACAGAGATCAGTTCAACCGGAGAAAAGGGCCACTTTGGCCTTTGGACTCTGTGGCATTGAAGCCCCTCCCCAAACCCTGCCCTTTTTAGGCTCCACCCCCAAAAAGCAGTGGCAAAGAAGGACCTGGCAACCCTAATTATAGGCATCCTCAGAAATGACACCTCTCTCCAAAAGCTCTTCCAATTCCTGAGGGGGGGAAATTACAGTTTGCAGCCTTAGTTACACGGATGTTTATTTTCTGTACTCTTTCCAAATATAAGGGGATTTTTTTCCCCCTGGAAAACACCAGCTGCTTGGGGAGGAGACTCTTTCTAAACTCAGATAATTAAAAACTTCCTTTCATTTACTGCAATGTTCATGGCTTCTATTTTCAACTCTCTTTTCCCTCCCTTTCCCCCCCCCTCACCAAACACATTTAGAGTGAAGCAGCCTGATCTCTTACACAAGGGTAATAGGGTTGCCACCCGCCTCTTGGGGGGCAGAGGATCTCCTGCCCTCAGCTTACTACGTGTAACTTTTCTAATAGAATCTTTTTGCATTTTGTAACTACATTGTCGTGTCGCTCCTGTGCTTACCACCTGGAGGTTGGCAACCCTAGTTAAAACCCTGTTGGTCTGAGGCTGACATCAGTCCATGGAGCCCTGCCACCCATACGGTCCTGCTGCTCAGGCCAGCATCCTATTATCCACTGCCTCTGGAAGGTAACCATGTGCTCCTGAAGTCAGGTATTCCCCCCCTGGAATGTAACAGCCGGCTGCAGAGGTAACACTGGATTTGGCCTGTGTTCAGGAAGGGCCTCAGGGACTTTCTTGCATTACTCTCTCACTCCTTTTCTGGAATTAAGCTGCTGAGCCACTCAAGTTCATTGCCGTATTGATCCGCCTAACCTGACTCAGAGGCATTTTCCTTCACAAGTGACTGGGGTGTAAATTACAGATTACGGACCAACGGCTCGTCGACAGGCTCTGAGTTCTAGCGCTCTCCTCAGCCTACAGAATTTACTTGAGTGGTGTAGTGGTTGAGAGTGGTGGTTTGGAGCGGTGGACTCTAATCTGGAGAGCCGGGTTCGATTCCCCACTCCTCCCCATGAGCGGCGGAGGCTAATCTGGCGAACTGGATTTGTTTCTTCACTCCTCCACATGAAGCCAGCTGAGTGACCTTGGGCTGGTCACACTCTCTCAGCCCCACCTACCTCACAGGGTGTCTGTTGTGGGGAGGGGAAGGGAAGGAGATTGTAAGCCGGTTTGATTCTTCCTTAAGTGGTAGAGAAAGTTGGCATATAAAAACCAACTCTTCTTCTTCTTCTAAATGAGGGGATCCTGAGGTTCACACTGGGCTGGAAACCTCCCCTTCAGATTTATCACAGGCCCTGGTTTTACTTGGCAGTCTCCCAACCAAGAACTGTGGTGTGTGTAAAGTGCTGTGAAGTCACAGCCAACTTACAGCAACTCAGTAGGGTTTTCAAGGCAAGAGACTAACAGAGGTGGTTTGCCATTGCCTTCCTCAGCATAGCAACCCTGGTATTCCTTGGTGGCTTCCCATCCAACTGGACTGACCCTGCTTAGCTTCTGAGCTCTAATGAGATCAGTAGGGTTGCCAACCTCAAGGTACTAGCCAGAGATCTCCTGCTATTACAACTGATCTCCAGCCGAGAGAGATCATTTCACCTTAAAACGACTTGTAAACTGTACATACTTCTCTATGGAGGAAGGGGGCACCCCTTCCAGACCCCATCAAATTTGCCCCCCTGACCCAATCTTCACCAAACTTTGGCGTTCATGCAAGGAGAGTCCTGTCAAGCTACCCTGAAAATTTGGGAACTCTACCTTCAAAAACGCCCCCACAGGAGCTTCGAGATAAATCCCCATAGACTTCAATTGGCCCAATTTTTTCAGTAAACCCGGAAATAAACCAAATGCTGAAATTTACCAGTATGGATATTCGGCTTATTCCAAGTTTACCAAAAAAAAATTTGGGCCCAGTAAACCCGAACCCGAAATTTACCCTCCCCCCCAAAAATTTGCACAACCCTACCCAAGGCAGAGAACTTAGCAAGGTTCTTCAGCGTGAAGATCCAATGTGGGCAGACAAGCTTCCTTGAAGCTTTCCCATTAAAACTAGGGTTGCCAGCTCTGGGTTGGAAAATGCCTGCAGATCCTGGGGGTGGAGCCTGAGGAGGCAGGGTTTGGGGAGGGGAGGGACTTCGATGCCATAGAGTCCAATGGCCAAAGTGGCCATTTTCTCCAGAGGAACTGATCTCTATTGGCTGGAGATCAGTTGTAATAGCAGGAGATCTCCAGCTATTACCTGGAGGTCGGCAACCCTAATGACAACTCAGTTCTGCAGTGGGCAGTAACTAGACTGTGGCCATGTGGACCAACAGTGAAGCCCAGGAGGCCAAGTTGGTATCCCAGAATGCACCTGAGAATATCCCCCAGAATCCTCTGCAACACAAAAAGGTTCCCAACAGGCACACCAGGGTTCATTTGCAAACAAATCAAAGCGGAAAGGCGTACATTTGGAAAACACTGCCCTAAACATCGCTTAAGTTCTGTTTAGGAAAGTGTGAAATGCTCAGAGTCATTTCTCAAACCTCCCATGAAAACAATTTTATC
This sequence comes from Euleptes europaea, assembly GCF_029931775.1. Taxonomy (NCBI): domain Eukaryota; kingdom Metazoa; phylum Chordata; class Lepidosauria; order Squamata; family Sphaerodactylidae; genus Euleptes; species Euleptes europaea. The sequence continues at coordinate 12,777,935 of NC_079330.1, read as the reverse complement.
TTCATTTCTCCTTTCTCTGGGACTTTACGACAAAGGCCTCTACGACGGCTGTCAGGACTTCAAATTGGTGTCCTGACAGTATTGTATTAATATTAATTTTGGAAGGGAGGTTTTACTGCCCCTCTCCACACACACCTCTTGATGAACAAAACAGACATTGCCAGCTTTTAGTGCCTCGGCATCCTTGAGGCTGACGCTGATAGATGTCTCTTGCTTGAGGAAGGAGCGTTTTCCCTGGAGCCAGCCGATGAAAAATGAGCCGGCTCTCTCTGACAGGTCGCTCTGCCCTCCTTGAGAAGCCCTCTGCCTTCTGTCACATGTTGATCGTCTGCCGAATCAATTCAGGAGCCAACCTGATTTTGGGGGAAGGAACTGTCCAGCTCTGTTTGTTGTGTCCAAAATAGAAGAAGAAGAAGAGGAAGAAGAAGAAGAAGAAGAAGAAGAAGAGTTGGTTTTTATATGCCAACTTTCTCTGTCACTTAAGGACGAATCAAACCAGCTTACAATGACCTTCTCTTCCCCTTCCCACAACAGACACCCTGTGAGATAGGTGGGGCTGAGAGAGTTCTGAGAGAACTGTGACTAGCCCAAGGTCACCCAGCTGGCTTCATGTGGAGGAGTGGGGAAACAAATCCAGTTCACCAGATTAGCCTCCACCGTTCATGTGGAGGAGTGGGGAATCAAACTCGGTTCTCCACATCAGAGTCCGCAACTCCAAACCACCTCTCTAAACCACTACACCACACTGGCCTTTAGCAGGCAGGAGCTCAGTCGGAGTGACAGTTTGACCGTGAGGGCTTTGGGAGCTTGCTTTCCATAGACTCAAAATTCTACGGCAGGGGAAATTAGCCTGTAGAAAACACCATGTTTTGCCTAAACCCAAAATCCAGACAAATTGAGGCAAAATGTCTGACATGGGCAGCACTAAACACTCTTCAACTTTGATTTTTTTCTTGCCAAAAACAGCAACTGGAAAGTGCACATGTAACAATTTGATTGTGTGAATGTTTACTCTTTTTTTGCTCCTATTTAGTGCTGTTGGATCACTTGGCTGCTCTTTTTCCTGTTCACTGCTTCTTTCTCCACCCAGACTAGGCACATGGGGAATCCCAGCCAATCAGGGACCACACAGTCAAAGACATGACATCATTAGGCTGCAGAAACAATTCAATTTGTCTACATAGTGACATCACTGAGGACAAATGAAGTCAAGTAGGCAGGGAGGGGGTGTAGGGTAAGTCAACATTTTCCCGAGTAGAGCCAAAAATCCTCAAAAAGGAGGCAGTTTTAATGCTGGAGAACTTGTCTGTGAAAAATAGGCAGGAGATTTGGCTCAGCCATAAGGATGCTGAGGAAAGTTAAATAGTTGTGCTAAGGCAAGTGAAATTTCCCTGTAGGATTTTGTCCAATCTTGAACCGCCGCATAACTTAGCCAGAGGTTTCTTCCTGAGCTATGCATTCAAGAAAGCCCATTTTGATAACACTGGTGAAATTTCGGGGGCAGCTTTTGACATCCTTAACCTGAATGAAATGCAGGAGATATTCCTGAGTTGTGTCCAGCTCTCTCCCCAGACTGACTTTTTTTGACTGAGTTAAGATTATGCAGTAAGCTGATAGGAAGAAAGTAGATTCTTTTGAAATGTGGTGTTGGAGGAGAGTGTTACGGATACCCTGGACCGCCAAAAAAAACAAATCAGTGGGTTTTAGATCAAATCAAGCCTGAACTGACCCTAGAAGCTAAAATGACCTAAACTGAGGCTGTCGTACTTTGGACATATTATGAGAAGCCAAGAGACACTGGAAAAGACAAACATGCTAGGAAAAGTTGAAGGCAGCAGGAAAAGAGGAAGACCCAACAAGAGATGGATTGACTCTATAAAGGAAGTCACGGCCCTCAGTTTGCAAGATCTGAGCAAGGCTGTTAAGGATAGGACACTTTGGAGGACATCGATTCACAGGGTCGCCATGAGTCGGAAGCGACTTGACGGCACTTAACACACACACAAAGATTATGCACAAGCTTGCCACCCCTTGTATACTGACATCGTGTTCAAATTGCAAGATCAGAGAGTCCACGACCCAGCTGATGTGCCACCCAGTCAAACCAACAAGCTTTTATCGTAAGGACAATGAAACTTCACCAAGGTGATACAAAGACCTTATTTTCTGGAAACGTTCCATGGTACAGGACTGAACTTCAGGTTAACCTCACCATCCACGTTCTATCAGCATTAAAAAATTTCAATCATGTGCACACTGGCAGCATTATGAGACATGGAGACTATTTTATAAGTATGTCAAGGCTCATGGTTAACAACGAGAAAGTGGAAGATGAGATGTCAGATAAAAATGTAATTTTAATTTTATTTATAGATAATCATTAGCCCTGTATACACAGTAACCAGACATAGATAATGATTATTCTCTTTATATGTTACTTATATAGTCAGCCCAAGTGATGAAAAATAATGGTAACGTTATCTGTCTGTCCGGCATTAGAATTATTATCTTCAGTTTTTCTGTTACCATACGTTTGATGTTCCCATTTTTTCCCTTCCCCGTTTTCCTTCTGTACCCATTATATAATTAAAAAAAAATTAAAAAGAGAGAAAAGAAGAAGACATCTGTGCAGCCCTGAAGCTTGCACTTCCAGTATCCTGGAAAAAATGAGATCCAGGTGTATCATACCTTACTTTCTTCATGGCCTTTGATCTGTGGGAGCAACACACAATCTAACTTTCAACCAGGCTTCATTTTGGTAGGAAAATAGTAAAGTCTAGCTCAAAAAGCCTGCATGTTTTTATATCAGCAAATGCTGGCCCATTAAAATACTGTTTTGGAAACCTTGCAGTGTGCTTCAAAACGTCAAGGATTTCATGGGCTCAATGTTCTCCAACAAGGGAAGTGGACTGCCTAGGGAATGCACGGCCAGTTGGCAGACTTCACCCCGATTCTTCCCTGAAGCTTCTTTCCGGTCGGCTGGCCAGCTATCATGATGGTGGGAGGTGCCATCAAGTTACAGCCGATTTGAGAGCCAGCGTGGTGTAGTGGTTAAGAGTGATGGACCCTAATCTGGAGAACCGGGGTTGATTCCCCACTCCTCCACATGAGCGGTGGACTCTAATCTGGAGAACCGGGCTTGATTCCCCACTCCTCCACGTGAGTGGTGGACTCTAATCTGACGAACTGGGTTTGATACCCCACTTCTCTACATGAAGCCTGCTGGGTGACCTTGGGCTAGTCACAGTTCTCTCCGAACTCTCTCAGCCCCATCTATTTCACAAGGTATCTTGTCTGTTCTGGGGAGGGGAAGGGAAGGTGATTGTAAGCCACTTTGAGAGCCATTAAAGGTAGAGAAAAGGGGGTATAAAAACCAACTCTTCTTCTCCTTCTTCTTCTTCTACCCCATAGGGTTTCAATGCAGGAGCTGAACAAAGCTGGTTTGCCATTGCCTGCCTCTGCACAGCAACCTTGAACTTCCTTGGTGGTCTCCCATCCCAATAGCAACCAGGGCTTAGCTTCTGATAACTGGTGAGATCAGGCTAGCTTGATGCATCCGAGGCCAGGGCACCAGCTATCCTAGCTGGCAAATTCATTGCTGCCTGGCCAACATCACCAGAAAACCAACAAGGGTCTCTCCGCATGAGCTGGCCAATGGGAACAAATGTCTATATTCCAGTATGCCATTCCTCTAGTATTTGCACACCCCTTTTTTTCCTGGAAGAGGGGGGAAGTGTGTTGCTCTGTTTATCCTTAGTTCAGCATTGAAAACCGTGCAATGCAAAAACATCTTGCTGAATTGCAGCTGTGCCAAAGATCTTGCTTGAAAATTCCTGGTTTAGGCCAATCCTCCAAAGCCCATTTTACAACTCAGGGGTTTTTCAGAGTCTCAGGTATTCCCCAGTGGAAATCCAGGGAAGGGGGGTGGAACCTTCAGCTGGCTCCGAATCTCAGGAATGAAACAGAGGCAGTTTCGTGATGTTCTGTGCCTTGGGGGTTATATAATTTAATTAGTCTTCCAAACCCCGCAGGGGATCACATGTCAGCCATTATCTCCTTCCTGCTGATCAAGTGGGGTGTCACGGGTATTTGAAGGTGTCCCCAAGGCATGACAAGCAAATTTGTTTCCCAACCAGGAGTGGAAGGCCAAAATTGGCAGATTTTAAAGAGTGAAGAGATGTCAAGAAGGAAGGGGGTAGCCTGAAGCAAATGGCTTCCAAAAGATCCTGCCCCGTGGTCATGCAGCATGCCTCTTTGGTTACCTGCGGATCTCTCTAAGTCATTAATTCCCCTGTGAATCCCCTGACACCGCCCACTGAAGAGGCTATCTGTTGCATCTCTGCATGATCCCAGCTTCTCCCTTTTCAATCAACCCCTGTTTGATAGTGGGTATTTGTGATGCATCTCTGCATTCGGCGTTTCCATACCGTTCAATCGCTCCTGATGCAGAGATGCCTGTGGCACCTGTGCATGAGTGATTGATCTGGGTTGGCCTCATTCCAACCAGGAGGCACATTGTGATCTGCAAGAACTGGTTTCCCAAACGGACAATCGCTGAAATAAATCAGAGTTCTGTTCGACGTCCAAACAGGGCCTTAGAATGGCAAACTCTCTATACAGAGGGACAAGAGAATGAGCCCCTCCTGATGAACAGATTAGGACATTTTATGGGGTGTGTGTATGTGCGACTGTCACTTAGAGGAGGTCAGGGAGCTGTTCCTTTTGGCAGCAGAGGATAGGACTCGCAATAATGGGTTTAAATTACGGGCGGAAAGGTACTGGCTGAATATTAGGGAGGAAAGTTTTACAGTAAGAGTTGTTCGGCAGTGGAATCAGCTACCTAGGGAGGCAGTGAGCTCCCCCCTCACTGGCAGTCTTTACGCAGCAGTTGGACAAACACTTGTCAGGTGCTCTAGGCTGATCCTGCATTAAGCAGGGGGTTGGACTAGATGGCCTTTATGGTTCCTTCCAACTCTATAATTCTATGCTGCTATGAGATCTCCAGCTCCCCCCCCCCAAAAAAAAACCTGGAAGTTGGCGACCTTAAGCAGCTCTCAAGAACATAGGAGCTGGGAAAAGGGGAAAAGTTGGCAACCTTGGTCCCTGATTGCTAGGCAAGTAAATGCAAGAGAGGATAGCCTGGCTTGAGCTGCCTCATTCTGTTCAGGGCTGAAGCCGGCAGCCGCCTCCTGGTGTTGTGTGGGTTTTTTTTTCCCCAAGCAAAGATCATCTCTGTTACGGCAGCAGAATAAAGGTGAACATGAGTCACCAATGCTCTTCTTTCTTTTCCTCTTGTTTCCCCCCGCCCCCTATTTGTCAGAAGCCTCAAAAATATTGTGCCGGTTTGTTGGGCACACAACTTTGGGGAATCTAATTGCTTTGTGAGTCAGACTTGCTGGTGTTATCTGCATCTCATTAACAGCAGTCAAAGGAAGAAATTAAAATGGGAGCTAACGCTTTCTCCACCAAATGAAAGGTTTTAGCAGAATGGAATAATAATAATTTAAAAAGGCTCTGCAGCAACCATTGATCTTAGACAATATAGCTCCACCCCTTTTGCTCTACCTATCGGATGATGAAGAAGAAGAAGAAGAGGAAGAGGAAGAAGAATGGGGAAACAAATCCAGTTCACCAGATTAGCCTCCGCCACTCATGTGGAGGAGTGGAGAATCAAACCCGGTTCTCCAGATCAGACTCCACTGCTCTAAACCACTGCTGTTAACCACTACACCATGCTGGCTCCTCTGCCAATCCACATCTGCCTTCTATGAGTTATCACAAGCAGGGGACCCACAAGGACTTATAGGGGATGGAGAAATCCCTGTTCTCCCAACTGGCCCTGGCTCAGCTGATACTCCAGTCTGCCTGCCTCCGAACACTCACACTTCCCTTCCTTCCCCTCGTCAACTATTTATCCCTTTCGCCTTGGCTGGGGGGGAAAGCAGATATTTGAAGGAGGGAAATTCACTCTCTCGCCTCCCCCCCTTGACTCAACCGAGAGGGCTTGGTCCATGCATGTGGGGGTATCCAACACATAGTTACATTGTGGAACTCCCTGCCCCAGGATGTGGTGATGGCAGCCAACTTGGTAAAGAAAGTCGGCCTAAAACCAACTCCTTCTTCTTCATCATCATTGCCTGCCTCTCCATAGCAGCTCTGGACTCCCTTGAGGAACACAGGAACACATGAAGCTGCCTTGTACTGAATCATCAGACCCTTGGTCCATCAAAGACAGTATTGTCTGCTCAAACCGGCAATGGCTCTCCAGAGGTCTTTCACATCACCTATTTGCCCAGTCCCTTTAACTGGAGATGCCGGGGCTTGAACCTGGGACCTTCTGCATGAGAAGCAGATGTTCTACCACTGAGCCACAGCCCCTCCTATCCAAGTACTAACCAGGGCCAACCTTGCTTAACTTACGTGATCTGATGAGATTAGGCGAGATCTCCTGCTATTACTGCTGATCTCCAGGTGAAAGAGATCAGTTCACCTGGAGAAAATGGCCACTTTGGAGAGGGAACTCTATGGCATAATACCCCCACTGAAGTCCCTCCCCTCCCCACATCCCGCCTACCTCAGGCTCCACTCCCAAAAGCTCCAGGTATTTCCCAATTTGAAGCTGACAGCCCTATTTTACCTACAGTATTTCGGGTTACTACAGTTACCCAATCTGCCCATTGCAACTCTGAAATGGGGGTCTTTCTTTCTTGAAGGAGTTCACCCCCCAAAAAAAATGTTTTGAGTTTTAGATATGTAAGAGCTGTGGGGGTAGTTGGAAAATAATTTGCAATGGTATACTTCATCATACTCTGTCCAGTAAATCTACCTGGCTAGCAAGAACCCCCTGGTCACCTTGAGGGCAGTTGGAGGGGAGGGCCCATGGCTCAGTGGTGGAGCCTCTGCTTGGCATGCAGAAGGTCCCAGGCTCAATACCCGGCATCTCCAGTTAAAGGGACTAGGCAAGTAGGTGATGTGAAAGACTTCTGCCTGAGACCCTGGAGAGTCACTGCCGGTCTGAATAGACAAGACTGACTTTGATGGACCAAGGATCTGATTCAGTATAAGGCAGCGTCATGTGTGTTCATGTGTTCATCCCAGAATGGAACTGTTCCAGGCGGAAACGGTCTTCTAAGGAGATGCACTTCAGTTTCCTTGTTGATAGAGCTATAAACTACCGCCCATGAGCCAGTTCTAGACAACTCTCTTCCTTAAATCCCACTCCTGTGGCAGAGATGGATTCTCTGCTAAAGCGCTTGGCGGAGGGCAACAGCTGATTGCAGAGAGACTGAGGCTAAATTCCATAAAACTCCTATTTTTATTTGCCTATAATAAAAAGCCTCCAAAAGTGGATGCAGTTACAGCCTGGCAGGCCCGCCTGGAACGCCTGGCAAAGACATATGCTTGCGTGGCATTTGTGCGCTGGCTCGGTTTAAACCCTCGCGTGCTGCAGAGAGAAGCAATGGCTGGGTTTATTAGGAACCGGGAAAGCTTTGCTCTTTATTTCCATGGAAATGTTTTGCTGGTATCACACCTTTGGGATGCCGACCGACCCAAATGGAAATGCAGTTTTCGCAGTCCGAATCCCCGTCGGATGCAGCGGTCATTTTCAACGAATGGGTCATGACCCTCAGATGGGTCATGGATAGGGTTGCCAACCTCCAGGTAGTCCAAAATCCAACACAGAAAGACAAAATTAGCTATAAACTCTATATTCTTGCTTTTCATAATTGCCCATGTACCAAAGAATCTAAACATAACCTGTAATGTGCAATACAAATCTTGTTGTTATCACATGTACAAGTCCACAGACAGTGTTAATATTCCATACACTTCTATTCAAAGATTATGACTCAACCAGGGGAGGGGCTGTAGCTCAATGGCAGAGCATCTGCTTGGCATGCAGAAGGTCCCAGGTTCAATCCCCAGCATCTCCAGTTAAAGGGACTAGGCCAGGAGGTGATGTGAAAGACCTCTGCTTGAGACCGCTGCTGATCAGAGTAGACAATACTGACTTTGATGGCCCAAGGGTCTGATTCAGTATAAGGCAGCTTCATGTGTTCATGTGTTCAGTTCATCTGTGTCTTTGCAGGAGAGTGTAACGGCGAATCTGGAAGACGATGCCTCTAGAGATCACTTCGTTTCAAACTTCTTCAGTTCCACTTTAAGGAACTCTTCTTTATAATTGTAAATTATAACACTGTTGTGGACTTGTACATGGACTCTTGGATGTGATAACAACAAGATTTGTATTGCACATTATAGGTTATGTTTAGATTCTTTGGTACATGAACAATTATAAAAAGCAAGAATATAGAGATTATAGCTAATTTTGTCTTTCTGTGTTGGATTTTGGATCTGCTTCAGTATATTACACAGAGGCACCATATTTTTACCCAACCTCCAGGTGGTGGCTGGAGATCTCCAGCTGTTACAACTCATCTCCAGCCAACAGAGATCAGTTCCCCTGGAGAAAAGGGTCGCTTTGGCAATTGGACTCTATGGCACTGAAGTTCCTACCCTCTCCAAACCCCGCCCTCCTCAAGCTCCGCCTCCCAACTCTCCAGCTATTTCCCAACCTGGAGCTGGCAACCCTAGTCACAGAGCCCCATTGGCTGGCTCATAACACCCTTTAGAGCTGCCTTTGGGGATCTGCTTTTTAGACAGACCGGCTGCTAGTGCGCATGTGTGGAGAGCAAATGTGCCCTCTCTTGTCATTAGGGTTGCCAGCTCCAGGATGGGAAATACCTGACAATCCTAGAGGGACGTGGGGAGTGACTGGCAGTGTTCTGGCATGATGACACCACTTCTTTCATGACCAGGAGAGGCCACCATGTCACCCGTGATGCCACGGCGTTCAATCAGAACGGATTCCCTTGATGGTCTCTCTTCAAGCCCCCCCCCCAAAAAAAAAACAGGTTACCGGTACTCTCTCGCAGGTTCGCAGCCTGGTGCTGGCAACCCTATTGATGTGTCACTAGCTGAATATGCCTTAATAGCACATCTCTCCCATCTTTTATTTCACACATCTGACAATGTTTTCAAATCTGTGCCTGCTTGAGTCACTTCTCCACGATGGCAAATAAGCTGTTTTGACATCCAGAAGTGGAAAATCACAGCTATCCCTGCTGAACCCCGGCCCGTTGTTTTATTGTCTGCTGCTTAATTGGCTTCATCGGCTGTTTTCATCGTTCATTTGGCGGTTGTGCTTTGTGGTGATTTTTATTGCCTCTTTCGCCTTTTTCGGAAGCCACCCTAAACATCAATCTTCTTGGGAAAGATGGAGCGGCAACAGTTGAAATACATACACTGACTTTTAAAGGGGCGTCTAAAATCGTAAGGATGTGTCTGAACTTGTTGAAAGTGTATATTTAGAACCACTGAGTGGGGAGAATCAGAATTTTTAATACTTGGTTTCCCCCCATGGGTAGGGTTGCCAACTCCAGGTTGGAAATACCTAGAGATTTTAGGGTGGTGCCTGAGAGAGTGGGATTTTGGTAGGGGAGGGCCCTCGGTACGGTATAATGCCATACAATCCACCTTCCAAAGCAGCCATTTTCACCTGGAGAAGAAGAATAAATGTTTAAAATAAATCATAAATAAACAAGCAATGTATGTAGCCTGGAGAGCAGTTGTAATTCTGGGAGATCTCCAGGCCTCACCTAGAGGTTGGCAACCCTACCAATGGGCCAAATAGCACCATCCAAACTGTTTCAGGATGAAAAAAATGGCTTGTGATGGGAAGGATGAAGGACTTTCTCCACATGTGCCACAGTTCTGATCCAAATCAGGAGAGCCAGTGTGGTGTAGTGGTTAAGAGCAGTGGTTGAAAGCGGTGGACTCTGATTTGGAGAACAGGTTTGATTCCCCACTCTTCCACATGAGCGGCGGAGGCTAATCTGGTGAACGGGATTTGTTTCCCCACTCCTACACATGAAGCCAGCTCGGTGACCTTGGGCTAGTCACATCTCTCTTAGAGGTCTCCCAGCCTCATCTACCTCACAGGGTGTCTGTCGTGGAGAGGGAAGGTGATTGTAAGCTAGTTTGATTCTTCCTTAAGTAGGGCTGCCAGCCTCCAGGAACTAGCTGGAGATCTCCTGCTATTACAACTGATCTCCAGCTGATACAGATCAGTTCACCTGGAGAAAATGACCGCTTTGGCCATTGGACTCTATGGCATTGAGTCTCTCCCCTCTCCAAACCCCACCCTCCTCAGGCTCCACCCCCAAAACCTCCCGCCAGTGGTGAAGAGGGACCTGGTAACCCTATCCTTAAGTGGTAGAAAAGTCGTCATATAAAAAACCACCTCTTCTCTTCTTCAAATTGGACATTGCGGGTTTAAGAACTGAGGGGATCCGGCAAGTCCAGCTTGACTTTTAGATAGGGTGGGGACCCCAGACCCACTGTAATGTGTGCATCGCCCAGAATCGGATTCAGAAGGGGGGCTGGCCGGTCACGCCGGAGTCCATAAAAAGCGCCTTTTACAACAAAGGAATTAAAGCCTGGAAAGAATGCTGAGGAACGGCCTCCTCTCCCCCGCTGCCCCACACCGAAACCAAAAAGGTGCCTGGCCCCCTACAGCCTTCCACTGCAGCTCATTGGAATTTTGAGCTATCAGCTTCCCTCACAAAGGACACAATGCAGTTGGCGATAAGATCGGCTGTCCATAAAATTACAGCTTGCCTGCCGAGCAGCGTGAGCTGCAGTTTCTTCCCCAGATCTCTCTGTGGCTCTGGCATTTTGCAGATCAAAGCTGGAAGCAAATATTAGGGCTGAAACCATGTAAGGTTGCAGTTTGTGTGTGTGTGTGTGTTGTGAGACATGCCGGTGGCTGCAATATTCTTAGACAACAATTATCTGCAATGGTACAACTGAGCCCACAGCCAATCCTGGTCCAAATAGCCAAATCCACCTAGATTTCTCCTGGAGGTGGGCAAAAGCTCAGGGTTCAATTAGAATCATAGAATCCTAGCGTTGGAAGGGACCACCAAGGTCATCTAATCCAACCCCCTGCACAATGCAGGAAATTCACAACTACCTCCCCCACACACACCCTCAGTGACCCAGTGGCTCATACTCCATGCCCAGAAGATGGCCAAGATGCCCTCAATCTCATGATCTGCCTAAGGCCATTGCTCACATGGCTCACCAAGTCACCAGACACCATATGGAAAACCATATGGGTGCAGTGCCTCAGTTTCCCTTGTGGCACATCCATGGTGCAATGAATATGGTCAAAGTTCTCAATGTATGTCAAGGGATCTTTTCAGGGGAGAGGTTAAATTGGATTGGCGCTATCTCCACAGTAGAATCAGAGAATCATAGAGTTGGAAGAGGCCATACAGGCCATCTAGTCCAACCCTCTACTTAATGCAGGATCAGCAGAAAGCATCCCTGACAAGTGCTTGTCCAGCTTCTGCTTAAAGACTGCCAGAAAGGGGGAGCTCACCACCTCCCTAGGTAGCTGATTCCAATGCCGAAAAACTTTTACTGCAAAACAATTTTTTCCTAATATCCAGCTGGAACCTTTCTGACCGCAATTTAAACCCATTATTGCGAGTCCTCTCCTCTGCTGCCAACAGGAACGGCTCCCTGTCCTCCTCTAAGTGGCAGCCCTTCAAATACTTCAAGAGAGCAATCATGTCCCCCCTCAACCTCCTCTTCTCCAGACTAAACATTCCCAGGTCCCTCAACCTTTCCTCATTAGGCTTCGTCTCCAGGCCCCTGGTCATCCTTGTATCTCTCCTTGCTAGTCCTTTCGACACACAAAATAGGTTCCTAGTGCAAAACCTCTCCTCCAAAAACAGGCCTCTGATCATCTCTGCCCTCAGTGTTACTTGCCGGATATATTTAACTGTATTGGGCTGGATGCACAAAGGCGATGAGAAGGTGTCATTCTGCCTGGCCCACTGCCCCCACTAAGCCTCTGAGCAAACTGAGCTTTATGTTGTTAACACTGTTTTTGGCTCCAGTCCTAGCTATACTACCCCAACGTTGTTACGCTACTGTCTCCACATAGGTCCATGAGAGCTATTGGTGCCTCTAGGAGAAGAATGGGGAATGTGAGAACTGCCTTCTGGGGATGGTGAAGTAATTAGTCTAACTGCCTTCTGGGGATGGTGTAGGAATTGGTCTAACTGCAGGATCTTTGCCTTAAAAGAATTCCAGAAGTGTGCCCAGAAGCCCTTTGGGTCCAAGAGAAGCAGGCATTTACAGGCCCCTTGGATACAGCCCGCTTACCTGTGGTGAGGATGACCCAGCTCTAGATGACCAGCAGTGGGGATACATTTTTTAAAAATTGTATTTTTTCAGATTCAGATTTCAGGAAGGGCATAAATACCATTATCTGGGGGTATGCTGTTTCTGCAATACCATTTTGGGATTTGGATTCTAGAATTATTTGGACTCCATTTGTCTGGGACGCTCTAGGCTGATCCTGCATTAAACAGGGGACTGGACTAGATGGCCTGTATGGCCCATTCCAACTCTATGATTCTATTCCCTATAATGCACTTTTTCCAGGGAGGCTGGAGTAGCTTTTCCCCCACCAAATGACACTAAACCCATGAGGATACTTAGTGTTGCCGGTCTGCTGAAGACCTCCAAGTTTCAAGCAAATTTGACCAAGGAGTTCAATCCTACGGACCCCTGAACAAGGTGCCCCCAACCATCCGACTTGTCTCCATTGTTTCCTATGGGGAGGAATTCAAGGAAGCCAACAGCCAAACACACAAGAGCAACCATTTGCAAAAAGCCTCCAAGTGCAAACAGAGCCAACAAGCCCAACCGACCCATTGTCAAACCAGAGAATCCCAGCAGAACCACAGGCCAATGTGACACATCCACCAGAACCAATGTCAAACCAAAGAATCTAAGCCAAAACTGTTGACAGTGTACGCTAAGCACACAGTGAAGAGCAGTGTCACTGATTAAAGTTAAAGTTGCTTTTATTGAAGGAACTACATTTAGGATAGGAAAGCTAAGAGACAGAGCCTCTAGCTTGTTAACTGACTAAGGAGGGAGGGAGGGAGGGAGGGAGGGAGGGAGGGAGGGAGGGAGAGAGAGAGAGAGAGAGAGAGAGAGAGAGAGAGAGAGAGAGAGAGAGAGAGAGAGAGAGAGAGAGAGAGAGAGAGAGAGAGAGAGAGAGAGAGTGTTCCGAGAAGAAGGAGGAAATTGCCCTAAGAATATCAGTCTAAGGACAGACAAGAGGTGTGGAAGGAGGGGTGGAAAGGTGTCTAACTTCACGGCCCTATCTAGCTGACCAGTTGCCCGCCCCCCGCGGGGTCTTCTTCTCAGTTCCTTTGCACACCAGACATTGCAACTCTTCCAACAAAAACAACCTCGTGTCTTTAAAATTCCTAATCCCGCACCTGCAGTTAACTGTTTTTTAAAACAATTTTCTTCAGAAACCTTCAGAATTTTCTTCAGCAATTTTCTTCAGAACCTGCCGCAACAATTATTTAAAAAAAAAAAAAAACTTAACAGGAACACCCCAAAACTCCACAAAACGACTCCCCCGAAAACACAGAAACATGTTTAAAGCAACTATAGAAGAATGACTGTAAAACCAGAAATGGATGAAAGCAAAAAAGAAAAGAAAAAGAAAAACTTTTAAAAACAGGAACAATGTGGACAATCCCCCTTTCAAAAGCACAAACCCGTTAATTAAAAAAGCAACATGACATGGAGTCCAGCTGCATGCCTTCTATCCTCTTTGCCCATGCTCAGAAAGCCATGGAGGGATGAGAGTATCATCACGACTGGGCAAACAGTTTGCACTCCCCCTAATGTCTGATCCTATTGCCTGGGAGAGCTGTCTCCCTCTCACATCCTTCCAGTTGCTTGGGAATCCTATAAGCATGTGGAAAAACATAAGAAAAACAGCCCTGAGAGCCTTAAATTTTGGCCCCGAACATTCCCCAATGTCCCCGAATATTTTCAGATTTTTTGGGACCTGGTTAATCAGTTTCCTGAAAAACCCTTAATACCCTCTGTATGTTAAGTGCCGTCAAGTCGCTTCCGACTCATGGCGACCCTGTGAATCAATGTCGTCCAAAACGTCCTATCCTTAACAGCTTTGCTCAGATCTTGCAAACTGAAGGCCGTGGCTTTCTTTATAGAGTCAATCCATCTCATGTTGGGTCTTCCTCTTTTCCTGCTGCTTTCAACTTTTCCTAGCAAGATTGTCTTTTCCACTGACTCTCGTCTTCTCATAATGTGACCAAAGTACAGCAGCCTCAGTTTAGTCATTTTAGCTTCTAGGGTCAGTTCAGGCTTGATTTGATCTAGAACCCACTAATTTATGTTTATTTTTTGGCCGTCCAGGGTATCCGTAACACTCTCCTCCAACACCACATTTCAAAGGCATCTTCTTTCTTCCTGTCAGCTTTCTTCATTGTCCAGCTTTCACACCCATACATAGTAATAGGGAATACAATGGCATGAATTAACTTGATCTTGGTTGCCAACGACACATCCCTCTACCCAAATATTCCCCGAAAAAATATAGTAAGGTATTTGGGGGATATATATTTGGACCTGACATATCCGAGTGCATCTCTCTACCAGGCAGCCTCATCTGTGAACGAGAAGAGCTGTGTTGGGCTCCGTTCCCCCTCCCCCATTTAGACTATCCCAAGTGCTTAAAAAATGACTTTAGCAGATGTGCGGGCAGATGGCTAGTAAAAGCTTCTGTGGGCTTATTTGCATAGTTGGTTTATAGAATATGATGAGGATGTTAATCACTTCCAAAAATGCCTTCCCATAGCAGGGAAAGCACTTTACCATTCCTACGTGGTATATCTTCCCAACAAACTTGAACACATGAACACATGAAGCTGCCTTCTACTGAATCAGACCCTTGGTCCATCAAAATCAGTCTTGTCTCCTCAGCCTGGCAGCAGCTCTCCAGGGTCTCAGGTGGGGTTTCACATCACCTACTTGCCTGGTCCCTTTAACTGGAGATGCTGGGGATTGAACCTGGGATCTTCTGCATGCCAAGCAGATGCTCTACCACTGAGCCATGGCCCTTTGAGAGAGAGCAGTGAGATCACAGGGCCCCTCCCTCAACCTGCCTGGAACCAACCACCATTTTCCCATCTGGGAACCCTCTCCTGCAGCAGCGGTTATTACAAAGCAGAATTGTGTAGCGGTTAGAGGGGCACTCAGAGATTGAGCTGTAAATCCCCACCTGACAGGGTTGTTGTGAGGATTCTTTATCGATTCAGGTTTTATACCCCTCTTTCCTCCCAAATGTTGCCACAAAGCTGATTCCAACTTCACTTCCGCTTTATCCTTGAAGCGACAACCCTGTGAGGCAGGTTAGTAGGGTTGCCAGGTGGCTCGTCCCAGCGGGCAATTGGCCGCTAATCTACCGGCCTGCAAGGAGTGGGAATCACGCGCCCGCGCAGCCAAAGGTGATGCAATTGCATCACTTCCGGGTTTATCCCTGGAAGTGCCACATTACTACGGGACACTTGGGGGCTTGAGTGCTAAAGCATCCCGTCGCAATGTGGCACTTCTGGGGTAAACCCGGAAGTGATGTAATTGCATCGCAAGTGGCCACGCAGGGGATCGCCACCCCCGGCCCCACCCCGAAAACCTCCCGCTGGTGGAGAGGGGGGAGGACCTGGCAACCCTACAGCTTAGGTTGAGAGAGAGAGTGAGTAGTCGAAGACTCCCATGCACGGTCCTAATCCATTATGCGCTGCAATGTGCTTGAGTGTTTTGCTGATCGAGTGCCATCTCCCATATAAAGACACGAGCACTGTCATCTCCGCAGCAACTTATGTGACCCTTGTCTCTCGTATCCTTGGGGAAAGAACTGTAGCAACTGCCTGCTTTAATCAGACGGCGGCTCGACGAGACATGCTGCTGCCCTTAGCAGATGGGTAGCCAGGCCAATGGATCCGATATCTTCTGTGTATACAGGCGCACAACAATCCACGGTGTAATTGTTATTGACACGGATGAGTAGGAACGCATTCTTGCAAGAGGCCGCTGCCTGGAAAAATCCCTGCATCAGCGGGCCAAAACGGAAAGCACATGTTGCAAGGTCTGGGAGCTAGTTTCGTGGTAGGGGGAGGGAAGTGGTCCAGTGTGGGGGGGGGATTGAACAGCACTCCACTCTGGCATGCATAACGCAGCCACCGCTTGACCGCTGGAGGAGAGAAGAGAAAACTGCACAGCCAGCGTTTCTCCGGAGATCGAGAAAAAGGGAATCTCTCAGTAGCAGTCTCAGCTTTCTCTGCCCAGGGGCTGGGCGCTTCTGAATAAAAGATAGTGAGGGGAAATGCAGCCGGCTAAGCCACTGAGTCAGCTTCCCATCCGTCACCTCATCTCATCGAGCGCATATGTGCGCATACAACGTGAAGCAAGAGTGTGCTGATTCTAAGAATTATTGCAGGGAATTATTCATGCTACAAGGAGTGGGTGGGGGGTGGGGGGGTTGCTCCTGAAGCTCTGAACGTCTCCTCTCTTGTCAGCTGTGTAATTGTGGTCTCCTTAAAAGCGGGAGCTCCAGCGAAGAAAAACTGGTTCAATTGTGCGCCCTGAAAAGTGCTCCAAGCAGTAAAGCTGGAGGAATGGGGATTTCAGACATCGGCACGCTGTAGCGGTTAAAATGTCGGACTATGGTACTGGGAGACCCCGGTTCGAATCTCAGCTCTGTCATGGAAGCTTACTGAGTGGCCATGGGCCAGTGACTCTCTTGCAGCCTGACCTACCTTGCAGGGTTGTTATTACAAAGATAAAATGGATGAGGGGGGACAATGTCGTAAACCATTTTGATTCCCATTGGCAAGTAGGGCAAGATATGAATCTCTAAACAAAAATAATAAGACTAGCCTCTCTCTCATCCAGCGTGGTGTAGTGGTTAACTGTTTTGTAGTAGCCAGCATGGTGTAGAGGTTAAGAGCGGTGGTTTGAAGTGGTGGAGTCCGATCTGGAGAACCGGGTTTGATTCCCCACGCCTCCACATGAGCGGCGGAGGCTAATCTGGTGAACCGGGTTGGTTTCCCCACTCCTACACCTGAAGCCAGCTGGGTGACCTTGGGCTAGTCACAGCACTTAGAGCTCTCTCAGCCTCCCCTTCCCAAAAGCCTCCCACCGATGGCGAAGAGGGACCTGGCAACCATAACGGGGTGCCATAGATTCCCCTATCTGAAGCTGCCATTTCCTCCTGGGCAACTCATCTCTCTAATCTTGACAGCAGTTGTAATTCCAGAAGAACTCCAGGCTCCACTCGGAGGTTGGCAACCCTGCTTGTGAGTTGTTTTATCTCTTGTTGTTGTTTTTTGTCTTGGGAAACTGCCTGCAATTGATTTTATGATAATGTTGTATGTGTCTGTTTTAGTTTCTTGAGTACTTTCTTTTTTTTATGAAACGGTGCAGAAATGATGGTGTTATTATTATTATTTACCAGAAATGCAAATGATTGCTGATATTATATCACTCACGACCATCCTACCACTGTGTTTCAGTGTGCGGAACTGATTGAATCCACTTACAGCGCATTCCTGAAAGGAACACCTGCGCTGGGCTTAGGAGGCAATCCAGTGGCATTGCCTCCTAAGGAGGTTTCGGCTGGGCCGAAACCTCTACCCTGCGCCAAAAATCCGTGCAACGGGAGATACACCAGCAAAAAGCTGGCATATCTTCACAATAACGAAAACGGGCGTTCCCAAGCCGAAACGGCTCAGGAGGCCGACTAACATTGGCCCCGTCCTCTGGCCGGCGCACCTCCTAGGACGCCGGAATGTCCCTGGAATGCCTTCCGGGGCACTGGAACGCCACCCAGGGTGCCGCCGCGGCCTCTGCCGGCTGCTGGAGGCCGGCGGGAGGCTGCGGCGGTGGCCAGGGACCAGCAGCTGGGCCTGCACACCAGTGTTGGGGCCACTCATGCTGGCGTGTGCTGTCCGGCCGCTGGCGTTGTGGGCCCCTGCGCCGGCGGAGGCCTTAGTTGGCCTCCAAAGGCCTTTCAGTCAAGCCGCCGGCGCATTTCAGGCATGCGCTGTTAATGCAACTTCCAAAATATATCCATGAAGAATAAACTACCCCTAGTCATAGCGTTCATGGGCCTTAGCATGAGAATTTTCTCAACTAACCCAGCCATATTTAGCTTGTTCGTGCAAAACTCGAATACAACAAAGCCAGAGAGAGGCAATCCAATGCTCTGGATATGAGTGTTGGTCTTGTACAGAGGAAGCCTGACTTCAAATTCCCACTCAGCCAAGGAACTTACTAGCCAGGACAAATTGCTCCTTCTCAACCTAATCTACGCCACAAGGGTCTCGTGTGGCTTCCTCTGGGTTGCCACCCTCCAGGTGGTGGCAGGAGACCTCCCGCTATTACAACTGACCTCCAGCCAACAGAGATCAGTTCCCCTGGAGAAAATGGCCACTTTGGCAATTGGGACTCTATGGAATTGATGTACCTCCCCTCCCCAAACCCCGCCCTCCTCAGACTCTGCCCCCAAAATCTCCAAGTGGTTCCCAACCTGGAGCTGGCAACTCTAGATGACCCCCAAGGTATACCATTGGGATCATTTCAAAGAAATGGTGGGAAACAAGTGTGGCAGAGAAAGAGACAGACACACGGTGTGGTATAGTTTGGTCGCCAACATGCAGGTGGTGCCCAGAGATCTCCCAGGAGGATTACAACTGATCTCCAAACTACAGAGGTCAGTTCTCCCAGAGAAAATGGCTGCTTTGGAGGGTGAACTCTATGCCATTGTATCCTACTGGGGTCCCTCCCCTCCACAAACCCTTGCCTCCACTTCCAAATCTCCAGGAATTTCCCAACCCCAAGTTGGCAACCCTATGTATAGTGGTCATGGTTAGACTACAACTAGGATACCACCCCAGTTTCTAGTCCTCACGCAGCCAGGCACTCTCTCTGTTGGCATATCCTACCTCCCAAGCTCACTACGAGGATAAAGTGGAGGAAAGGAGAATCCTGTTTCTCACATTGGGGACCTTCAAACAAGTATAATCTGGGATCAATAAAGAAAAGTGAGTGTATTTCTACAGGACAAATTTTCGCTGATTCCAAGCCATCTTGACTACTAGGGGTTCTCCCAAGACCCAGAGTTTGTTATTAAACCCACCCCCAACTAGAGTGGCCATCCTCCAGGCGGGGCCAGGAGATCTCCAGACATAGAATCATAGAACGATAGCATTGGAAGGGACCACCAGGGTCATCTAGTCCAACCCCCTGCACATTGCAGGAAATTCACAACTACCTCTCCCCCCTATCCCCAGTGACCCCCTATTCCATGCCCAGAAGATGGCCAAGATGCCCTCCCTCTCAACACCTGCTTAAAGTCAGAGAATCAGCACTGCTGACAGATGGCCATCGAGATCAGTTCCCTCAGAGAAAATGGCTGGACTGTAAGGCATCATACCCTGCTGAGGTCCCTCCCCTTTCCAAACCACACTCTCTCCAGGCTCCACCTCCACATCTCCAGGAATTTCCCAACCCAGAGTTGGTAACCCTACCCCCAACACGCACACACTGTCTCCCTGTCCACCCTGTCCACCAGCAAGGGATTGGGGGTAGGGTTGCCAGATCCAGGATGGGAAACCCCTGGGGATTTGGGGATGGGGCCTGGGGAGGACAGGGACCTCAGTGGCGTACAATGCCGTAGAATCCACCCTCCAAAGCATCCATTTTCTCCAGGAGAACTGATCTATGTAGTCTGGAGATGAGCTGTAATTCCAGGGGATCCCCACATACCACCAGGTAGTTGCCCTCCCTACACGCACCTAACCTATCTGCAGAATGACAAAGGAACAGTCAATAAAATCTGGGTTGCTCTGACTAAAAGGCCAGTGAAACTGGTATATGTTTGCAGTGTAGATGTGCCCTAGGAGGAAAGATGACATACTGCTCTGAGAGGAGACGGAACACGGAGGTAATCAAAGGCTGTAAAATGATGAGAATGGTAAAAAAAAAAAAAACCTCATTTCTGCCTCTCTCTGTTTCTCCATTTCTCTCCCTCTCTCTCTCCTGCTGCTTTCATAATGCATTCTTAGCAACACCAAACAAACATTCGAGCAACGGAAATCTGGCCCCAAGGTACCATCCCATTAGCTCTACAATAATGAATAATATTTGGGGTGGTTTATGTTCTTGTTCTGTTTTTCCTAATAAGTTTCATCAGGGGGCTCGTTCCTCGGCAGCCACAGGGGGCTCGGAACTGCCATTAATACGCCAGGGAATCTCAATTCTGATGTATCCCCATGCCTCAAGGATGTTACAACTTTTAAGAACACCTTCAAACACTAAGTACCATGAGAAATGTGTACATATCATAAATGTCTCGGTGTATAGGCTCTGACATGGCTAGATCATAGAATCATAGAGTTGGAAGGGACCACCAGGGTCATCTAGTCCAACCCCCTGCACAATGCAGGAAATTTACAACTACCGCCCACACACACACCCAGTGACCCCCTACTCCATGCCCAGAGATGGCCAAGATGCCCTCCCTCTCACTATCTGCCTAAGAATTAGCATTGCTGACAGATGGCCATATAACCTCTTCTTAAAAACCTCCAGGGAAGGAGAGCTTACCACCTCCTGAAGAAGCCTGTTCCACTGAGGAACCGCTCTAACTGTTAGAAAATTCTTCCTAATGTCTTCCTAATGTCTAGACGGAAACTCAAATATATAATCAATTATATTGGCCATCTTCTGGCCATGGAGTAGGGGTCACTGGGGTGTGGGGAGAGGTAGTTGTGAATTTCCTGCATTGTGCAGGGGGTTGGACTAGATGACCCTGGTGGTCCCTTCCAACTCTATGATACAATGATTTCTACTGTATGTATACTGCTATACATACTTCTAACGGCTTCCAGTGGCAATGTACTCAGGCCTCCAGAATTTAGATCGCTAGTCAGCCCCCCCAACCCCACGGCCCATCCTTTTTAAGAAGGAGTAATCGGATTCACATCTGAATGGCGCTTCACCACACATTTCTATTAAGGCCCTTTGTTACTGGCTGTTTGATTTCCAATCCCTTTCTGAATCATCCATGTCATGGGATCTGCTTTTTTCCACCATATATCACAGCTTGGGTGTTTACAAGCATGTATGAACAGGCTCATGGCCTCCCAATAAAGTGAACACACACGAAAGCTGAGAAAGCTGCAACACAGACCCATGAGACTCCAGTTCACGTGAGCAGATGAAATTAACTCCTACAAATCTAGCCAGGGCCTAGGGTTGCCAACCTCCAGGTAGGTCCTGGCAATCTCCTGGAATGCAACTGATCTCCAGACTACAGAGGTCAGTTCCCCTGGAGAAAAAAGGCCACTTTGGAGGGTTGGCTATATACCCTCTCTCATAAGACTAGAATACGGGGACATCTGCTGAAAGTGGAGGGTGAGAGATTCAAAACTGATCAAAGGAAGTATTTCTTCACACAACGCAGAGTTAAATTGTGGAACTCCCTGCCCCAGGATGTGGGGATGGCTGCCAACCTGGAAGGTTTGAAGTGGGGAGTGGACATGTTCATGGAGGAGAGGGCTATCCATGGCTACTAGTCCAAATGAATACTAATCTGCATTGGTCAGACCTCACTTGGAATACTGTGTCCAGTTTTGGGCTCCACAATTTAAGAAGGATGTTGACAAGTTGGAGAGTGTCCAGAGGAGGGTGACCAGAATGGTCTAAGGTCTGGAATCCATGCCCTATGAGGAGAGACTTAGGGAGTTGGGTTTGTTTAGTTTGGAGAAGAGAAGGTTGAGGGGAGACATGATAGTCATGTTTAAATATTTGAAGGGATGTCCTGTTGATGAGGTAACTAGCTTGTTCTCTTTTGCTCAAGAGACTAGGACACGGAGTAATGGATTTAAACTAATAGAAAAGCGATTCTACCTAAACATTAGAAAGAATTTTCTGACGGTGAGGGCTGTTCGACGGTGGAATGTGCTGCCTCGGAGGGTGGTGGAGTCCCCGTCTTTGGAGATCTTTAAGCAGAGGCTAGATGGCCATCTGTCAGGAGTGCTTTGGTTGTGGGATCCTGCATGGCAGGGGGAGGGTTGGGGTCCCTGGGGATGTGAGGGGAGGTAGTTGTTAATTTCCTGCATTGTGCAGTGGGTTGGACTAGATGACCCTGGTGGACCCTTCTAACTCTTTGATTTTATGATTATAATCATGATGCATGCCTATTATTTCCAGTATCAGAGGAGCATGCCTATTGTATTAGGTGCTGTGGAACACAGGCAGGATGGTGCTGCTGCACTCATCTTGTTTGTGGGCTTCCTAGAGGCACCTGGTTGGCCACTGTGTGAACAGACTGCTGGACTTGATGGGCCTTTGTATGATCCAGCATGGCCTTTCTTATGTTCTTATGCTCGTACATACCCCAAAGAAGTCCTTTCCCTGCCCTCCCCAGGATGCATCCCCAAATCTCCAGGAATTCCCCAACCCAGAATTGGCAACTCTATAGGGCACACCAGAGGAGTATTTTCATGTTCTGGATCAGTTAAGGCATGCAGAAATTGGCACGGTGACTGCAATTTCCTGGGCACAGTCAGGGCTACACATGAATACCTTCTTTTTAAAAAACCAAATGCCAGTGATCAGAAGGGACAGCGGGAGCTCGATGCAGTGTCTGTCCCGCTGCTACCCTTTGGCTTGATTTCAGCTCCGTGTGTATTCTGTTGGGGGAGAGCCAATACCCTCTACTTGTGACCTCCTAGACTCCACCACAATTGACCCCTACTGTCTGTATCACAGCTGCAATTTCCTGCTCCTAAAAAAAAGCAGGGACAGCAAACATCTGAACAAACACGCAGGCTTATCCCGTATTCTGTGCACCCAGCTGCAGCCACCAAAGGCAGACACACAAATCTCACAACATCACAAAGAAAACACTGCTGTCCGCTGTGGAATAACTTTGCCCTCTAATGTCATGCGATCATTTGCTAAGAAAGAACAGGCAGGTATTTCTTCCACTTTGTGCACCATTTCGACATTGAAAGGAACGCTTTTTCAGTGTACTGATGATAGATGTCATACGTCTAGGGTTGCCAAACTCCAGGTACCAGCTGGAGATCTCTTGCTATTCCAACTGATCTCCAGCCGATAGAGGTCAGTTCACCTGGATAAAAGGGCCACTTTGGCAATTGGACTCGATGGCGTTGAAGTCACTCCTCAGGCTCTGCCCCCAAAACCTCCCGTCGGTGCGGAAGAGGCAACCCTATATACGTTGGGCTGCCTTTTCATTCTTTTTTGCCAGTTGTTTTTATTTATCCAGGAACATCGTCCTGAATTATTGTTAAGCCTTCTGATTGAGATGAGAAAATGACTTACTCCGACTGCCCCCACATCTAAGAGAAACTGCTCCCTCGTGAACTCTTCATATGTGAAGGTTTGGGGGAAAGGAGTTCTGAACAACACGCACACCCCTTCCAGCAGCCGAGGGACAAAAAAATCAAACATCAGTGTTATATGACTTTGCAGCAACCATTTTTTGGAAAAGTCACCTAATACCTCTACACCAGCACTCTTAAAGAAGGGACACAATTAGCTTCAGCATCTGGAGATGATTTCTTGCTCTGTCACTCCTAGCCACAAGAGGACCGCGAAGCACATCCCACACTGGGCTAAGAGAACCGCGGACAGATTCCACCACAGCAAGGCTTCCTACTTTCCGCGCGTCTACGCACGAGATTTGCAAACAGCCCCAAACCCAAAGCGCCCTCCAGTGTGAGGAGAAACAAGCACAAAGGAGCAAGAAAGGTGAGCCTGATGGTTCAGGAGAGGCCCGTAGAGCAGCCCCAAAGGAGCTTCTTCACATTACAGGGCCCTGCACACCGCACATTAGTCTCACGCGTGCCGAGCAATTCACCTTTCCTAGCCAGAGGACAGATGGGCCGAAAACGAGAGCCAACTGGCTCAACCCATCCCATGAAGGAGGAAAACGGCCTCGAGGATCTTAATGCAAACAACATCCCTTGCAGCAAGCAGGATCGGTACGGTTTAGCACAGCATCACACGCGGAAGGTCCTGGGGTCGATCCCTGCCATGTCCAGTTCGAAGGGTCTTAAGTAGCCAAGTGTTGAGCAAGACTTTGCAGAACTGCAGTTAGTACAGTATACCAAGCTAGATGGCCCCATTGTCTGATTTAATATAAGGCAGTTCCTTGTAACAATAATCTTCAGTCATGCCCGTTTCTGATGCTGGGAAGTAGGAGGAGAGTGTGTGAGAGAGCAAGATTTCAGGAGGCCATACCAAGGCATCAAATTCGACATAAGGCTTCATTCATTCATCCATTCATTCATCAGTTTCATGGATCACACCAGGGTTCAAGGGAAGGCCATAACATGATTCTGAACCTCTAAAATGCCAGGGAGTCTGTCAACCGTCAAGAACCAGTTCCAGAATTATCTGGGAATCAACAGCCATCACTCATCCATGCTCAAATCAGCATCCCCCTTAAGTCAGCTTGGGTTTTTTTTTTTTTAACTCCTTGAGTTCCACAAGATCAGTTCAAATGGGGTTTGAACCCTGAATACACATTGCCCAAGTACACATCCCTCGGTACTGGAGGAAGGCAGAGAAATGAAGGCAGGACGTAACCTGCTGGAACAGTCCTTTGCCCCTTTTGCCTGAACACATGGTGTGTCCATCACCCCCACACTCCGAAAGACAACAAATGGGGCCTGCTCCTCTCTCGTCGCAAAACATTCAAACACTTGCAAGGGCTTCATCTTCTTCTGTGGAAGAGGGAGTTATTTTGTTCACAGGTGGAAGCCAAAAAAAAAAAAAAAAAAAGCACACACACCCTACTTTGGTTCCACATTTCCTTTCTCCACAAACCGGGAGTTTGCTGCATCCCAGTGGAGAACATGAAGAACAGCTCTGCCTTCACTATCCACCCCCCCCCCCCGCGCACACACACTTTCCGTCTTGTAGCGACATCTGATCTTCAAGGAACAGCAAACCCCTCCGCCCACAAGTCAAGCTACCAAACTGAGAGCATGTCGAAGTGACATTTATACATGCGTGTTCTTCCCGAAGCCAAAGGCGTAGGCTGGAGGAGCTCAGCATCCCCCCCCCCAGTATGCTCGTTCCCAGCCAGTAGGTGGAGAGATCACACAGTCCTTAACAAAAGCAAAAATCCTAATAATTTTAAGATGCACCACAATGAAGTCTCATCCTTTATTATTATTTTTTAAAATCGACTTTCTACCCTTTCGCGTTCCCCTGATTCAAGCGCACGAGATGCAAACGGCAGGCACATGTTTTTCCGTGTGTGCGAGAGGGCTGTTGCATAAAACTCCCCATGCAACTTAAAGAGTTACATTCGCACTTGCCTGTACATGTCGATCTATTAACCAATGGCAGGCAAGTTTGCACAGGCTGAAAGGCACATGCCACACTGATGCGCGGATACCGCTCCTCGGCAAATCTTCCAGGAGCTGACCAGCATGTCTGCAGCCGGCTGGAATCCGGTCTGTCCTCCCCTTACCTTTCCCCGAAAGGCTGCAATCCCCTGCACACTTTCTTGGGAGTAGGTCCAGGGTAAACATGCCTCCGGCTCGAAGCCTGGAGGGGGGAGAGAACCGATCTGTACCAACGCACTCACCTAGGGAGCGACTCTCGACCCACATAAAAGCACACGCCTGGGCAAAAGCGCTGTGCAGTCTGGTTGGACTGACCCCAATACGAGATCGGAGGGAGGGGGGATACCAAGGCAGCCTGAACTTGAAGGGCAGGATCCTGGGCAGACCCAGCGGGGCCCAGTCCGGTTTGGAAGGAGGTTGGCCAAGGTCCTTCCTCCAGCATCTCTCCCTTCCAGAACCAGCAAAAGCGAGTCTCCTTGGTACCACTGAGCCTGTTTAACCCAAGCGCGAAAGAAGCGAGTTCGATCCCGCTTTAGGGGTCTGGGGTGTGGGCAGCCGGACCCCCACCCGTCCTCTCTTTTGCGAGCAGAAGTTAAGCAGAAGGTCATCTGCATGGTGCATCCCCACCAACTCTTCAGGAGAAACCTTGGGAACCAGGGACCGGTCGGAGCGTCCCTCGACCTCCCCAATTCCCCCTGCACGAATGCATGAATGCCCCCCGCCCACGTCCGACTTACAGCTTTCTCCCCAGCACCCCCATCTCAAAGGATAACCCCTCCCCCCACGCCGAGATCTCTTACCTGGTAACTAAAAACCGATGTATCCACATTGTCACGTCTTGGATCCCAGGAGGGGGGGGGATCAGATGCTCACAGCCCCGCCATGTGTGCTACTGGGGGGGGGGGGTACATGGGGGAGCGCAGTCCTGGGGGGGCGATGGAGAGGAGGCTCCTTCGCTTTGGCACAAGTCGGGGGTGGGGGGTAGGTCGGAGGGAGCGGGGCTCGAAGAGTTGGCAGGGGACCCAAGCGGGGGTTCCCGATCCCAGCCCCTGCAGGGGAGGGCTACCACCGTCCCCCCATGGCGGCCCCCCCAAAGTGGGTGCGCGAGTTGGGAGGAGGGAGGGAGGGAGGCGGGAGGGCCGGGGCTCCCCCCGAGTCCTCCCCCGGCCGGGGGGGGGGCTCCCTACGCTGCTCCCCCTCCGAGAGACCCCCGGGGACCCATGGATCTCCCCTCCTCCAAGAGCCCGGCGGCGGTGATGGAGGTCCTGGCCCGGGCTCCGGCCGGCTGGGAGCTCCCCGGGCAGCGCGGGTTGACCTGGGCTCCGTCCGTCCGCTCGCTCCGCTGCAGCGCGATGCTGCCGCCGAGTCGCTCCTCCGCTCCGCCGCCGCCGCCGCCGCCGCGTGGTCCAGCCCTGCCTGACGTCACCCCCGGAGCCGGGGGGGGGACGTTCGAACCCCGGTCTCGGCCTTCCCCCCCCCCCCAATTGGCCGGGAGAGCGAGGAGGGGGAGGCGGGGAGGGGGCGGCAGTGCGCCGTAAAGGTTAGAGCGGCGCGCGCTAGAGCGCAGAGCCATCGGCTCCCCCGTTCCGGTTGTTGGTGGTTAGGGCTCGGAGGTAGACTGCCCCTATGCCTGGAGGTTCTGTTGTGGCAAAACCCGGGGGTTCGGGGGGGGGGGAGAGACCCAAGACCCTTGTTTCAAGAAACAGTTATTTATGGAGTCAATGCAAGTCAACCGACACTCTTTCCCCCCATTATCTTCAATGGGCTGTGCAGCCTCTCCCATTGCTTCTAATGGGCTGACTTGTCATTCGTTTTCGTACATCCCATTTATTTGGAGCAGCTGCGACCCAGAGGCCCTAACGGGCGGAAATCTCTGAGCCCCGATGGTACCGAGGGAGAGAGATTTCTCCAAATTCTAGATAGGACAACCCATCGACATTCAGGGTGAAGCTGGTAGCGCTACAGACATAAGGGCGAAAACGCACGGCCGCTTGAGCCTCCTTTCTTCCCTGTTCCAGCCAGGATCCAGCCAGGATCGAACGCACGAAGGTGCGTTCGATCCTGGCTGGATCCTGGCTGGAACAGGGAAGAAAGGAGGCTCAAGCGGCCGTGCGTTTTCGCCCTATAGAGGCGGCAGTAAAGTAACAGTTTCACCCAGTTCTTCTTATGGTCCACTGTAACCCTCCGTGGCTCTTGCCCCAGTTACTAGCACACAGACACACAGAGATACCCTGCCCAGCAACAAGCTATTGCGTTGCTGTCCTAATACATTTACAGAAAGGAAAAGAGATTATTACAAATTGCTAAATCAGTCGATCTTCCATAGTCAGGGGAAGTCTACCTTGCTGTCTCAGTTCCATAAGACCATAAGAAAAGCCATGCTTAGGGTTGCCAGGTCCCTCTTCGCCACCGGTGGGAGGTTTTTGGGGCGGAGCCTGAGGAGGGCGGGGTTTGGGGAGGGGAGGGACTTCAATGCCACTGAGTCCAATGGCCAAAGTGGCCATTATCTCCAGGGGAACAGATCTCGATCTGCTGGAGATCAGTTGTAATGGCAAGAGATTTCCAGCAGGTACCTGGAGGTTGGCAACCCTATCCATGCTGGGTCAGACCAAGGCCCATCAATTCCAGCAGTAGGGTTGCCAAGTCCCTCTTCGCCACCAGCGGGAGGTTTTTGGGGAGGAGCCTGAAGAGGGCGGGATTTGGGGAGGGACTTCAGTGCCATAGAGTCCAATGGCCAAAGCAGTCATTTTTTCCAGGGGAACTGATCTCTGTCGGCTGGAGATCAGTTGTAATAGCAGGAGCCCTCCAGCTACTACCTGGAGGTTGGCAACCCTATCCAGCAGCCTGTTCACACAGTGGCCAACCAGGTGCCTCTACGAAGCCCACAAGCAAGACGACTGCAGCAGCATTATCCTGCCTGTGTGCCAAAGCACTTAATCTATTAGGCATGCTCCTCTGATCCTGGAGAGAATAGGTATGCATCAAGACTAGTATCCATTTTGACTAGTAGCCATGAATACCCCTCTCCTCCATGAACACGTCCACTCCCCTCGTAAAGCCTTCCAAGTTCAAGTTCCCTTGAACAAACATGGCTAGTAGATCTATAGCTTTTAAAATATATATAATGGCTGGTGGATATTACTACATCTTGTGGCGGTGAGTTCCATTAGTTAATGCTCCGCACCATGAAGAGGGGGTGTACTGTCTTTTGTACTATACAAATCTGGGCCAGGTGTTCAAGGGATTCAGTTTCCCAGCAGCCCTGAAAGAGAGATCCCCGTGACTAAAGAGGCCATCGCTTTTGAGAGCAGGTTCCCTTGAACACAGTGGGTCTGACATTTACATAAATGTACACAGATCTGGGCAGTAAGGGAGGGGCAGTGCTGGGTAGTGGGTAGAGTGCTGGACTGAAATGGACTTCTGAGCCCGGAAATTCATTGGGGCTGCCATTAGGGTTGCCAATCTCCAGGTGGTGGCTGGGGACCTCCAGCTATTACATCTGATCTCTGGATGACAGAGATCAGTTCTGCTGGAGAAAACGGCCACTTTGGAAGGTTGGCTCTATGGCATTACACCCCACGGAAATATTTCCCTTCCTCAAACCCCGTCCTCCTCAGACTCCACCTCCAAAATCTCCAGATATTTCTCAAGCCAGAGCTGGCGACCCTGGCTGCCATCCTTAGCACTCCTACCTTGAGATTTATGCTCGACTACACATGGTTAAGGTAGCAGGATGGATGGCCCTGGGCCTCCCTCCCCTCAGCTCAGCCCACCTCACAGGGTTGTTGTAAGGATGGTTTTGGAGAACAGCCAGCGGGGTGTAGTGGTTAAGAGCAGTGGTTTTGAACATTGGAGTCAGATCTGGAGAACCAGGTTTGGTTCCCAACTCCTTCACATGAGCGGCGGAGGCTAATCTGGTGAACTGGATTTGTTTCCCCACTCCTACACACGAAGCCAGCTTGGTGACCTTGGGCAAGTCACGCTCTCTCAGCCTCATCTACCTCACAGGGTGTCTGTTGTGGGGAGGGGAAGGGAAGGTGATTGTAAGCCGGTTTGATTCTTCCTTAAGAAAGTTGGCATATAAAAACCAACTCTTCTTCGTCTGTTAATGTGATGGAGAAAAGGGCAGAGAAGAAAGGGCAGAGAAGAGGCGGAGAAGCCGCAGTCATTTCCTTTCTCCTTATTATCCGGTCAAAGGACCTCTTTCAAGAATACAATGCAGCCATTAAAACAAATAGCTTGTTGCATTTGCACATGTTTAGTTAACCAAATGCCTTTGTCATCTAAAATCTAGTGTCAATGGTCACATTAAAAAGTAGCCACTTTCCCAATAATATCAAGCATGTCTCCCGCAAGAAAAAGAATAACTAGATCTTCCACTGGTCAGCCTAGGAGAGATGCCCAGAGTGGTAGGATTCCTGCAGATTGAACTCTCTGGGGCAATCTACGGGACCGCCTCTCCTGGTATGTTCCCCAGAGAAGCTTACGTTCATGTAATACTGACTTGCTGGTGATCCCTGGCCCAAGGAGTATCCGGCTGGCCTCGAGCAGGGCCAGGGCTTTTTCGGCCCTGGCCAATGCCTGTGGAATAGCTTCCCTAATGAGATCAGGGCCCTGCGGGGCCTTCAGGAGTTCCCCAGGGCCTGCAAGACGGAGCTATTCCGCCAGGCTTATGGTTGAGGCTGGCGATGGTTCTCATTATAACTCCTGGCCTCCCTAGTCCTCCCCCCCCTTTTGCTGCTGCTGAGCACCACCCCTTCTATACTACCTTAGGGTGTGGTTAGATTAATTTTATTACAAATTTCTGTCTCTTGAGTTTTGGCGCCCTTGAGGGGCATTATTGGGCAATTTTAAATTGTATTGTAAACTATTTTAATGGGTTATTGCTTTATTGTGTTTTTAGACTGTGTAAGCCGCTCAGAGCCTGACCTTCGGGTTGGGGAGAGCGGGGTAGAAATGTAATAATAATTAATAATAATAATAATAATAATAATAATGCAGGGTTGGAGGGAAAAAAACCAGATCTGCACTGGATGGATCATGATATTTAGTGGTGAGACTGGGTGCTAGGGTTGCCAACTTCCAGTGTTTGGGGGAGGGAACACAGGGACTTAATTAGTAGAGTTACCAACTGCCAGGTACTAGCTGGAGATCTCTTGCTGTTACAACTGATCTCCAGCCAATAGAGATCAGTTCCCCTGGAGAAAATGGCTGCTTTGGCAATTGGACTCTATGGCATTGAAGTCCCTCTCCTCCCCAAACCCCGCCCTCCTCAGGCTTCGCCTCAAAAACCTCCCGCCGGTGGCAAAGAAGGACCTGACGACCCTAATTTCAACTCCTGCTGGTTGCTGGTGGGGAAGGGAGACCTGGCAACCCTACTGGGGTGGGGTGGGGTGGGGGGTTGAGTTGCATGTACTTGTTCACATAGCAGATGAGGCTCTGGGACACCCAGATTCGAATCCTGGATAAGGGTTGAACCCCCCCAGGACTGGCATAGAATTGCGTACAAACCCCTGCAAGGTGGAACAAGATGGACTGAAAAGGGATCAAACTACAAGGGCCCAGGGATCATGGGTTATAATGCCTGGAGTTCCCAACCATGGCCAGCTGTTCTGTTTCAGAATTATAACCCCTGATCCCTGGGCCATTGCTCGGACTGTGGACTTCTCTGCCCCAGAAAGTATGTCTGGGGCACTTGCTCTGACTTTCCAGTACTTTGCTAAAACTTTCCTGGTTTTCCGGGCATTCAGTAAGTTCTTGCCCTGTTATCAAAGACATTTTCTAATCTCACTTTTCCTCTAACGGGGCTCAGGGTGGCAAACGTGGTTTCCCCTCCATAGAAGAAGGAGAAGGAGAAGGAGTTGGTTTTTCTATGCCGACTTTCTCTACCACTTAAGGAAGAATCAAAGCAGTTTACAATCACCTTCCCTTTCCCTCCCCTCAACAGGCACCCTGTGAGGTACGTGGGGCTGAGAGAGCTGAGAGAACTGTGACTAGCCCAAGGTCACCTGGCTGGCTTTATGTGGAGGAATGGGGAAATCAACCTTGTTCACCAATTTCGAGTCTGCAGCTCATGGGGAGGAGTGGGGAATTAAACCTGGTTCTCCAGATTAGAGTCCCCCACTCCTAACCATTGCTCTTAACCACTACAACAACCCTGCAAGGTAGGTTAAGTTGGTCCAAGGTTCATGAGCTTCATGAAGGGATGAGGATTTGAATCTTGGTCTCCCAGGGCCTAGCTCAACAAGCTAACCACTACACCGCACTTCTCCTGCTGCTGCTGTCGGTAGTGGTAATTTCCCCTGGCTATTTTTTTCATAGATTTTTATCTCTGTTCTGTTATGTCTCTTGGTACTGCTGTTGTTCGGTTCTTATTTCATTATGGTACATTTCTAAATTGGAATAACTGGAGTCCTGTGGCGTCTTAAAAATTAACAGATCTGCTATCGCAGAAGCATTTTTGCAAAAAATAAAACGTTATTTGTTGCAATGGGCTATAACTGGTTGCTTCCTCTGGTATTTGCACATTGTTGTACTTTTTAACCATCTCGGGTGCCATCTATGCAGGAAATCAGGAGGTAAGCTTCCTAAATATATGAAGTGATCTAAGTTAAGGAGTTGCCACCACATCCTGTGGCAGTGAGTTCCACATACATGTTGCATGAAGAATGGAGCAACTGCCAATCTATTAGGCGACCCTGAGTGGTAGTATTATAAGAGAGGGCAAAAGAAGAAGAAACCTCTCTTTTTCATGCCATTCACAATTTAGCAAAGTTTTCTCATGTCTGTCCCACCTTACATTCATTTATTTTTTTCCGCACTAAAACAATTCTTCGGCTTGTTCTCATAAGGAAGGCGATCCAACTCTTTGGCTTTTTCTGTAAACTAAAGGAAAAGAGGCCCAAATGGGAGCGCGGTGATTAGGGTTGGTCTTAGATTCGGGAGAGCCGAGTTCAAATCCTCACATATGTGCGAACCTCGCTGGGTGTCCTTGGGCCAGCCACTGTCTCCTAGCCGAATCCACCTCAAAGGGCTGTTGTGAAGAATAAAGAGCTCCTAGATATGCCACCCAGAAAATTTTATATATATATATATATATATATATATATATATATATATATATATATATATATATATATTTCCAGGTTAATGACATAATATAACATAAAATTAAAGATGGGAAGAAGGCTTGGAAAGGAAATAATTCACCTGTTTGGTGCTTCTATTCTGCTGCCTCTTTAAAATTGTGCGCTGCTAAGGCTTCCAAAAGCCGGTATTTGGGGGGGGGGGAGAGTTTGGGATTGGGTTGAATGATGGGGTTGCCATGGCAACTGGGAGGAATGTTCTCAGCCGGGTCCCCAGAGATGAGGCAGTAGCGAGGGAGTGGGGCGGCAGATCTGGCGGGAGCCGGCAGGGTGGGCCCCGCTCTGGAGTGGTGGGCAGCCGTCTCCCTTCCCATGGCCCAGAAGGCGAATCCGTTTCGGCGCTTGAGTCACATTTACAAGTATGGTCACAAGTCTTTGGGGAGGGAGCGTAAATAGTAATACCACCAGCCTGTTTTGGAAGGGTGTTGAAAACTCAGCAGGAAGAGATGCGGGAACGCTTGGGGGTGGGCAAGAGAAGAGGGCGGTCACCTGAACTCACCCCGGCCGTCGTATCTAAGCTGGCCTCTCCCCTGTTGAACGGCATCAGTTTTTTTTTTAAGTTTGAGCTGTCATGGCGCTAACCAGCCTTGCCCACATCCACCGCTTGGTCGCCTGGGGCGAGTAAAGAATATTTACAAGAGACTAGGCAGTGAGCCCTGACCTGGATAGCCCCGGACTAGCCTGATCTCATAAAATCTCAGAAGCAGGGTCGGCCCTGGCTGGTATTTGGATGGGAGACCACCAAGGAATACCAGGGTTGTGACGGGGGGAGGCAGGCAATGGCAAACCACCCCTGAAAGTCTCTTGCCTTGAAAACCCCACCAAGAGTTGCCATACGTCCGCTGTGACTTGACGGCAAAAAAAATAAGGCAGTGAAGATAGGGTTGCGAGGTCCCTCTTTGCCACCGGCGGGAGGTTTTTGGGGCGGAGCCTGAGGAGGGTGGGGTTTGGGGAGGGGAGGGGCTTCAGTGCCACAGAGACCAATTGCCAAAGTGGCCATTTTCTCCAGGGGAACTGATCTCTGTCAGCTGGAGCTCTCCAGCCACTACCTGGAGGATGGCAACCTTAATCACTTACTACCTTTTCCCATTCGATTGGAGATGTCAGGGATTGCACCTGGGTGCCAGACAGATGGCCTACAACGCAGCCACTCCTCCTTCCCTGGTGACTTTTGCAGATCCTTGGGAGGTAGAAATGCAGCCGGCCAAGCATGGGCTGGTTTTTATTGATAACACATGGGAGCATCTTTTCTATTCATTGAAATCCTCAAAGCGGCACGCAAGGGAAAGCAACATACGAGGAAGCATTTGGTTTAAAAATAACGCCGAAGGCACACAGAAAGGCATTCTGGGAAGAGCTTCTCTTGAAGGATTTTTGCCTATCACGTGACTGCGAGAGGCACAGAACTCTGCCGGCGGCAGGGAGGAGAGACTTGTAATGCCCCCTAGAAACTCCAAGCTGGGCCGGAGGATTCTTGCAGGCTGGTAGCCACGGGCAGGCCAGCTTTTTGGCTCGAGTGTCAAAAGAAAGGAAACGCTGACCCGGAAAGATGTTGCCATGCTGGCCGAAAAAGGGGAAGGGAGAAGTACATGGCCAGACATGTGCTGGGGGCAAGCCAACCTTCAGATACACTGCCAGTATTTCAGGGGCTTGCCTCAGACCCAGATAGTGGCTGATGGATCCAAGAGACAATGACAGGCATCAGCTGTGCCTGTCACCTTCTCTCACATCACTCCCTGCATCTTGGGGGCTCACCTTGGTGGAGTGGTGAAGAGCGGCGAACTCTAATCTGGAGAGCTGGGTTTGATTCCCCACTCCAACGCATGACGCCTGCTGGTGACCTCAGGCCAGTCACCGTTTTTCTCAGAACTCTCTCAGCCTCACCTCCCTCACAAGGTGTCTGTTGGGGGGAGAGGAAAAGAAGACGATTGTAAGCTGGTTTGATTCTCCTTGGCTCAGTGGTAGATCATCTGCTTGGCATGCAGAAGGTCCCAGGTTCAATCCCCGGTATCTCCAGTTAAAGAACCAGGTGATGGGAAAGAAAGCCTGAGACCCAGGAGAGCTGCTGCCGGTCTGAGTAGACAATACTGACTTTGATGGACCCAAGGTCTGATTCAGTCTAAGACAGCTTCATGTGGTCTTCTTCTTCTTCTTCTTCTTCTTCTTCTTCTTCTTCTTCTTCTTCTTCTTCTACAGTATATGCCAATTTTCTCTACCACTTAAGGGAGAATCAAACCAGCTTACAATCATCTTCCCTTCCCCTCCCCACAACAGACACCCTGTGAGGTAGGTGGGGCTGAGAGAGGTGTGACTAGCCCAAGGTCACCCAGCTGGCTTCACGTGTAGGAGTGAGAAAACAAATCCAGCTCACCAGATTAGCCTTCACCACTCATGTGGAGGAGTGGGGAATCAAACCTGGTTCCCCAGATCAGACTCCACTGCTCCAAACCACCGCTCTTAACCACGGCACCATGCTGGCTCTTAGGAATTGGATCCCAGTGAAATTGTATGGTATGGTATAGCCCAGTCTTGTCAGCACATGAGAGGGAGGGTATCTTGGCCATCTTCTGGGCATGGAGTAGGTGTCACTGGGGGTGTGGAGGGGGAGGTAGTTGTGAATGTCCTGTGTTGTGCAGGGGGTGGATTAGATGACCCTGGTGGTCCCTTCCAACTCTATGATTCTATATCTTGGGACCTAACCAGGGTCGGTACTTGGATGGGGGGCGACCAAGGAAGATTTTGCAGGGGAAGGCCATGGCAAAGCACCTTTGCTTCTCACTTGCCTTGAAAGCCCCTTACTGGGGTTGCCATAAGTCGGTTGCAACTTAACAACACTTATATATGTAGTACATTGCTTACTGGATCTCCCACCCAGTTTGGTGCATTGACTTACATGGTGCAATCTGCCTGTCTCTGTGAAAAGGCAGACTCACTCACTCACACTCACTCTCTCTCTCTCTCTCTCTCTCTCTCTCTCTCTCTCTCTCTCTCTCTCTCTCTCTCTCTCTCTCTCTCTCTCTCTCTCTCTCTCTCTCTGTGTGTGTGTGTGTGTGTGTGTGTGTGTGTGTGTGTGTGTGTGTGTGTGTGTGTGTAAGTGGTGTCAAGTCACTTCCAACTCATGGCGACCCTATGAATCAATGTCCTCCAAAACATCCTATTGTTAACAGCCTTGCTCAGGTGTTGCAAACAGAGGGCCGTGGCTTCCTTGATAGAGAGTCTTCCTCTTTTTCTGCTGCCTTCGACTTTTCCTAGCATTACTGTCTTTTTCAGTGACTCTTGTCTTCTCATAATGGGACCAAAGTACGATAGGCAAACTACAAATAACTTAAATAAACTAAACAAAGATTCTCAGCATCTGAGTAGGTCTCTAGTTTGCATGTGCCTGTTCTTCAGGCGGAGGTCAGGGCAGCATCCATGATCCCTGGCCATCTCTCCTGCTGGCCTCCGCAGATGTGCCTTTCTCGACGGGGTTGCAGCGCAGACGGCCACGCAAGCCTCGCAGCTGAGCCAGGAATCAGATCCCGGTCTTCTGCAGCCCGTATCCGAAACTGTCTCTGCTGCATCTGTTCAAATGTGAGATCCAACTGAGAGGGTTGTTTATTTCCCCAGGAGGAAGGGATGTAGCACATTCAAGAGACTGTAGGCTTTGGCGAGTGGCTATCTTTTGGGGGAGGGCGTGATTGGCTCTCACAGAAGACGAGATTTGGGAAGACAGCTTGCTTTGCCGGCGTGTAGACAGCCTGGCGTACTACCCCTTATCATTTAATTCAATACCGTGCAAGCGCTGACGGGAGAGGGGACAGCAGCCCTCCGCTAGTTGTAACCGATTGCTGCCTGTACATGCAAATACCAGGAGAAATATGTCCCTGGGCAAGCGAGCGCCTGGGTTTGTGGAACAAACGAATGACCCTTTCTCAACTGTAGATTCTAGGAAGGGTTTGGAGCTGGGGAGGGGTATGGACTGTGCCTCTCCTTTAACTCACCTGCTTTATTATGCCTCAGAGATGTCAGAGCAATGGGATTGTCAGAGTTTGGGATTGTAGACGCCTGAGAGCTTCGTTGTGTTCAGCCTGTCTGAGAAAGCAACACTACCTGCTTTTTCTCAGAGAACGAGAATTTCATCTTGCACAGAAGACACCATTCCAGAAAGCTGGAGGTCTGGAACCCAGTTCAGGAACTGTTCCCATTGTGGAATAGACTCCTGACCCTCTGGAGACCAGCCCAACCTAAAATGGATCGATGATTGTTGGAGCCGCAGCATTGGCCCGGAGATACTTCCTTCCTCCCAGAAAGGGGCTAATTAATCATCTCCAGTTTAGGGACTGTGGATTCATGTGCGGAAATTCAGCACACAAATCAGTCCATTCGGTTCCAGAACCGATTTGGGTGAGTCGGCTCATTGCTGTATGCTATAAAACTCACTTTTGTGTCTTACACATGGGTTGTTTGTTCTGGCTCAGATACTAGAGGGTAACGGGATATTTCCTGCCTCCCCACAGCATCGGGGTGCTTTTGTGCTGCTTCAGAGTTTTCCTGGTTTTTGCCTGGTAACTATCACCTCAAGTGGTGATTTGAATATAGGTCATAGCAAGTTAGAGCGAGAGCCGGTGTGGTGTAGTGGTTACGAGCGGCAGACTCTAATCTGGAGAACCGAGTTCGATCCCCCACTCCTACACATGAAGCCTGCTTGGTGGTCTTGGGTTAGTCTCAGTTCTCTCAGAACTCTCGCAGCCCCACCTAGCTTACAGGGTGCCTGTTGTGTGGAGGGGAAGGGTAGGTGATTGTAAGCCAGTTTGATTCTTCCTTAAGTGGTAGGAGAAAGTTGGCATATAAAAACCAACTCTTCTTCTTCTTCTTCTTCTTCTTCTTCTATAAAGGTTGTATCTCTGGTACCTGGCATTAAAGTTTATGGTACATGTGGCCCAGCCCAACGAAGTGACATTTATGTCATATCCAGGCCTCGTAACAAATGAGTTCGACACCCTGGGTTACAGTATATATGGTATCATGCCATAGACTCCACCCTCCAAAGCAGCCATTTTCTCGGAGGGAATGGATGTCTATGTTCTGGAGATGATTTGTAATTCCAGGAGATCTCCAGGTCCCACCTGGAAGTTGGCAACGTTCACTCTCTCTTCCCAACCTACCTCACAAGGTTGTTCTCAGGATTTAATGGTGAGAGACAGCCATGCATAAGAACATAAGAAAGGCCCTGCTGGATCAGACCAAGGCCCATCAAGTCCAGCAGTCCATTCACACAGTGACCAATAGGGTTGCCAGATCCCTCTTCACCTTCGGCGGAAGGTTTTTGGGATAGACCCTGAGGTGGACGGAGTTTTGGGAGGGGAGGGACTTAAGTGCCATAGAGTCCAATGGCCAAAGCGGCCATTTGCTCCAGGGGAACCGATCTCTATCAGCTGGAGATCAGTTATAATAGCAGGAGATCTTCTGCTATTACCTGGAAGTTAGCAAACCAAAAACAGCAACAAACTGCAAAGAATTCTCATTTGTGCTGCATAAGGCATATAACAATACAAACAGAATCTGTTACATTAGTGGAAAATGTCCACAATTACATATGTAGCCACAACGAGAGGATCGTACAGTCCTAGGGTAATTAAACTAGGAAAGTGTCCGTCTCTTCATCACCTTACCTCTTGAAGAGACGGACACTTTCCTATGTAATTGTGAACATTTTCCACTAATGTAACAGATTCTGTTTGTATCGTTATATGCCTTATGCAGCATAAATGAGAATTCTTTGCAGTTTGTTGCAGTTTTTGGTTTGCTAATTATCTTACAGCACGCTAACTTTGGTTTACCACATTACCTGGAAGTTGTCAGCCCTAGTGACCAACCAGGTGCCTCTAGGAAGCCCACAAAGAAGATGACTGCAGCATTATCCTGCCTGTGTTCCACAGCACCTGATATGATAGGCATGCTCCTCTGATCCTGGAGAGAATAGTTACGCATCATGACTAGTATCCATTTTGACTAGCAGCCATGGATAGCCATGAACATGTCCACTCCCCTCTTAAAGCCTTCCAAGTTGGCCGCCATCACCGCATCCTGGAGCAGGGAGTTCCACAGTTTAACTATGCTCCTAAGCTCTTTGGGGGAAGAGCGGGAGGAAAAAAACACACTCCGGATGCCCGGTTTTCAGCAGAACACCTCTGGGGAAGTGGGAACCATTCATCGCCGAACTCCAAAGCCTGAGTGCTCCTCTTCCAATCTCCAGCAGGCTTCGTACGCCCGCTCCCTCAGCAGGATCTTTCCCTGTCGGTACCTCGCAGCTCGCCTCCTCTCGCCAAGTCTGCAAGCCTTCCTTCTGTCGGCGCTCCTGGCATGGATCCGCACCTCCTCACGCTCCAGCTTGTGTGCTGTTCATTAGGCCCAGCTGTTTCCTTGAATCGCCTAAGGCGCTTTTCCTCAGTTTGTGCATTGGGAGGGGGGCACATCAGGACGGCGGCGGCTTCCAAATAGAACCGCTGAGCCTCTATTTCTTTGCACCCCCCCGCCTCATCCCCCCGAACCCACCCCGGAGTCCCCTGCCCCTCGCTGATCCTTGTTCATTTGCAAGTTCCAAAACGAGATCCGTTTACAAAGGAAAAAGCTGGTACAAAAAGCTACCACACCAGCTTCCTCCTCAAAGCCTGACCTTCCTGGGGGTGATGCGTCCCATCTGCAAGCCCTTGTGAGCCATCAGCCCTAGGGTTGCCAACCTCCAGGTACTAGCTGGAGATCTCCTGCTAGAGTTGCCAGGTCCCTCTTAGCCGTCGGTGGGAGGTTTTTGGGGTGGAGCCTGAGGAGGGCAAGGTTTGGGGAGGAGAGGGACTTCAATGCCATAGAGTCCGATTGCCAAAGCGGCCATTTTCTCCAGGGAAATTGATCTCTATCGGCTG
The DNA here is from genome assembly GCF_029931775.1 of Euleptes europaea. NCBI lineage: Eukaryota > Metazoa > Chordata > Lepidosauria > Squamata > Sphaerodactylidae > Euleptes > Euleptes europaea. Next base: position 12,738,536 of record NC_079330.1, on the reverse strand, counting down.
GAGATTAGTTGTAATAGCAGGAGATCTCCAGCTAGTACCTGGAGACTGTAACCAAATTAAACAGTTGTGGCTTATATTACTTTTACAAACTATTCTTAGAACAAAAGGGCAATATACATAATCACCATTCACCAGTATATTTTACTGTGTCCATATCACAAGTTTCTATATTATTTTTCCAGACAGCGTGACTCCTTTTACAGGTAAATATACATATATTCAATCTTCATTCATGTAAAAAACAATAATTCAGTCCTTGTGGCAAAAAGGATAAGGTCCGCTTTGGTGGTAAAACAGGTTGCCGGTAAGTGCCTGTTTCAGAATCTTCATCAGCCACCCCAAATTTTGCAGAGAGCCTCTTGTAGCTAAATCCAGCATCTGAGAGTACCTGGAGGTTGGCAACCCTATCTCCTGCTATGCCAAATGATCTCCAGCCAATAGAGATTAGTTCACCTGGAGAAAATGGACACTTTGGCAATTGGACTCTATGGCATTGAATTCCCTCCTTGCCCCAAACCCCGTCCTCCTCAGGCCCTGCCCCAAAAACCTCCCACCAGTGCCGAAGGGAAACCTGGCAAACCTGACCAGACCAGACCACCAATGGGTCTCTCTGAGATTTATCACACAATTAGGCTAAGGCACGTTCCCCTTCCCCCAAATCAATGATTTGAGGCAAGCTGTACTCTTGGTCTCTGAAACAGTTTACTTTGGGAAGAAGAAGAAGAAGAGTTGGTTTTTATATCCCGACTTTCTCTACCTTTTAAGGAGAATCAAACCAGCTTACAATCCCCTTCCTCTCCCCACAACAGACACCTTGTGAGGTAGGTGGGGCTGAGAGAGTTCTGAGAGAACTGTGACTGGCCCAGGTCACCCAGGAGGCTTCATGTGGAGGAGTGGGGAATCGACCCGGTTCACCAAATTACAGTCCTCCGCTCGTGTCGAGGAGTGGGGAATCAAACCTGGTTCTCCAGATTAGTGTCCACCGCGCTTAACCACTACACCACATTGGCTCTCTGTAGGCTGCTGCAGAAAATCAACTTTCTACTTTCTCAGATAGATCAGCACGGCTTGGAAGCTGTTATGGGGGAGGGACACCCCACTCAGTGTCACATCTCTCTGTGTGTGTTTTTTACAGAGACCCACACACAACCAACAGTATTCAATGGCTAAACACCCTTAGCTGTGTTAAATGTAGGAACAGGGCAGAGCCAATGAGAAGCTGTGTCAGCCATTGTGCCTGACCTGATGCCCTCACCAAGCCTCAAAGCGAGCTGGAATCCAACTGTTCTTCTATCCTCTGGAAAGCAGCACCAACAATCCATACTGTGGGGAAATATATGTAATTCAGCATGTGAGATTTCACCATGCACTGCCCACACAGCTTTCTTGTCATTTTCTTATAAAATGAAACCGGAGGTTTACAGTAGACTGAGTTTTGCTCCATTTGACATATAATCTTCTCCATTGATGAAATTGAAAAGGAACTCTTTCAAAGCTAGCTTCGCACCTTTGCAGGCTGGAGACTTTAAACAAAGAAAACAGAAAGGAAGCTGCTATTCTCAGGGTGCTAAATTTTGTCAGTTCTTGGCTTTATGCGCTGCAGTCACAGAACACAATCCTTCCGCCTCTTACCCGGTGATATCAGAATACAGAAAGGAATCTTTCCACCTCAATAACACCAAGAATTAGCACATGAGCTAATTCTGGCCAGAGCAGAGGGTGCTTCTGAGCATGCACAGATTCTCCCTTTCTATAATCATAGAAATTTGGCAGATTAACAGCTGGAATCCCCCACAAACCTGTTCTTGGCACTGTGCACGTGTGATGTTCTAAAGCATCATGCTATGGCCAGGCGTAACACATGCAGGGTTGCCAACCTCCAGGTACTAGCTGGAGATCTCCTGCTATTACAACTGATCTTCAGCCGATAGAGACCGTCCGGTTCACCTGGAGAAAATGGACACTTTGGCAATTGGAGTCTATGACATTGAAGTCCCTCCCTTCCCCGAACCCCATCCTCCTCAGGCTCCGCCCCAAAAACCACCCACCGGTGGCAAAGAGGGACCTGGCAACCCTAAACACACGTCCTTCCTCTAACTAACAGATTTTTAAGGAGAAAATGATTTTGAGTAATCCTGTCTGACCCTATCTTAGGGACGCAGCAAATGTCCCTCCAGAGAACCACGCTTTTTTTCCTTTGGGCAGATTTCTCTTTTGGCCGTGAATAACCAGTTCTGTAATGTGTACCACTGTGTCACTCCCCCTTTATAACCTTTTGTCGAATGTGGGTGCTAAGTAAAGTTGCCAGCCATGCTTTACAATCCCTAGATCATGCCCTTGACGGAAGCATCTGCTAATTTGCCCGTGGGTGGAAGGAAAGATGCTGTCCTGGATACCGTTACCAAGGAGTATCTCAGGACTGCCTTGGCAATAGCAAGAGGCGAGGCTTAACTATTTCCTTTCTGCCCGGGGAGGAATTACCATCATCTGGCATAAGGTTTCCAAAAGGCTGTGGCCCTTTAAAAAAAATGGTGCTAGAATTTTGGTATAACATTATATCAAATATGCATACCAGATTCTCTGAATTCCCAGCTTTCATTTCTTTTTCAAAGTTAGTCTCCAGCCTCTAACATTGAGGATATATGCCTTTCCCTTTATATCTCTGCAATGGAGAGGGTTGCTAACCGCCAGGTACTAGTTGGAGACCTCCTGCTATTGCAACTGATCTCCAGCCAAGTTGCCAGGTCCGTCTTCACCACCAGCAGGAGTTTTTTTGGGGCAGAGCTGAGGAGGGCGGGGTTTGGGGAAGGGAGGGACTTCAATGCCATAGAGTCCAATTGCCATTTTCTCCATGTAAACTTTTCTGTATTGGCTGGAGATCAGTTGTAATAGCAGGAGATCTCCAGCCAGTACCTGGAGGTTGGCAACCCTAGTAGCCGCTCTAGGACTTCTTCTATGGTATACCATACAGTCCACCCTCCAACACTGCATTTCCTCCAGGGGAACTGATCTCTATTGCCTGGAGATCAGTTGCAATTGTGGGAGATCTCCAGCCACCACCTGGAGGTTGGCAACCCTACTGATCAAAGGAAGACAAACAATCTAAATCAGGGCACTGACTCGCAAGGAGCAGCCTTCAGGGAAGAAGAGAAGCTTCAAAGGTCGTTCCGGAGAACATCCATCTTGTTGTAGTCTCTATTTCTTGTTTGAAAATATTTCTAGGGAGGGTTGCCAACCTCCAGGTACTAGCTGGAGATCTCCTGCTGTTACAACTGATCTCCAGCTGATAGAGATCAGTTCATCTGGAGAAAATGGCTGCTTTGGCAATTGGACTCTATAGCATTGAAGTCCCTCCCCAAACCCCGCCCTCCTCAGGCTACGCCCTTAAAATCACCCACTGGTGGTGAAGAGGGACCTGGCAACCCTATTTCTAGGCCACGTTTCCAAATGCCTAACGCGGCCTCGCGAATCACTCGCTTTGGCTCAAGCGCAGCTTGCCCACGTGCCTTCTGTCCCCCCCACCCCACCCCGCCCAGGCTGAAGCCTGAATATGTAAAGAATTAGACAGTCCGAAAAATGTCAGAAGTCCCCGATGCTCCTTTCCTCCCGAGGAGCATCAGTGTATGGAAAGGCTGTCCCAGAACCGCGCAAGGAAGAGGGGGCAAAGCCCAGCAGCCTGCCCACCTGCATTAGGGGTGGCCTGCCGTCAACGTGCCGCTTTCACTGCCAACAGCGCCACTCGGCCTATATTAGGACAGCCGTGACATACCACGAGAAGAAAACTCTTCTGGAGAATGCTTTGGCGCCTCTGCCACCCTGAGGGCTAGTAACCTGGTTGTTCCTTTGCTTTTTTTTGGGGGGGGGGGTGTGTTTAATTCAAAAAGCGACATTGTCACTTATTGTTCCTACTAGGTTCGCCAACCTCCAGGTGGGGGGCCTGGAGATCCCCTGGGATTACAGCTTGTCTCCAGACTACAGAGATGACTCCCTCTGGTGAAAAGGTGGACTCTATAGTATTCTACCTGGCTGAGGTCCCTCCCCTCCCTAAATCCCGCCCTCTGTAAACCCCACCCCCCAGTCCCCATAATTAGGGCTGCCAAGTCCGTCTTTGCCACCGGCAGGAGGTTTTTGGGGTGGAGCATGAGGAGGGCAGGGTTTGGGATGGGGAGGGGACTTCAATGCTATAGAGTCCAATTGCCAAAGCGGCCATTTTCTCCAGGCGAACTGATCTCTTTTGGCTGGAGATCAGTTGTAATAGCAGGAGATCTCCAGCTATTTAGGAATCTATGCACCAGCAGTCTCCAAGCTCAGATCAAGAAGCATTTGAGTCCCCGCCCCTTGAAATGCTGCTTTGTAATTGGCAGTAGTGCTTACTGTGAGAGAAAAGTCCGTTCCCCCCGAAACCCAATTGTGGTTTAAAAAAGCATTTTAAAAAACAGAGCTCTCTAAAAGGAATGGGAAAGGGGGGACCCAAGCCTCATTTCTAAAATCCTTTCTTCTGCTCAGAAAGAACTCCGAGGAAGAATTTTAATACCCACCCCTTGACACACTGCTTTGTAATTGACTGTAGTGCTGTCTGTGAGAGAAACCAAGCTTCCGTGTCCCACACTTTGCCTAATGCATGGGGATTTCTCCTGGGCTGAGCTCAGGGGAGATGGAAGAATTGGGTTAATAAAGGAACGGGAAATCCTGGGATTTGTGAGGGCTGGCAGCAAGGTGATCTCTAATGGACAGAAAACTCATGCATAACTTCTAGGAACAACTAAAACAGATGGGGGCGAATGTGAGTGAAATTACCCATGCATAAATGACCTGAGTGTAACTGAGAAAGGGAACAAATAAACCCCATTCAAGTAAATCAGCATTCTTTTTATCGGCAGGCTGCTAAGCCAAGGGTTAAAGGTAGCTTCTTCTATTCAACGAGAGAGATGCTTGCTGCTTCTTGGTGCTGCTGTAGGAAAGTGGGATTTCCAGGAATGAAAGCAGCCCTTGATCCAGGGAATATCTTCACAGTGAATCACAGCACACTTACAGGGGTGTCCTTGAGAGCCAGCATGGTGCAGTGGTTAAGAGCGGTGGTTTGGAGCGGTAGACTCTGATCTGGAGAACCAGATTTGATTCCCCACTCCTCCACATGAGCAGCGGAGGCTAATCTGGTGAACTGGGTTTGTTTCCCCACTCCTACACATGAAGGCAGCTGGGTGACCTTGGGCTAGTCACAGCTCTCTCGGCCCCACCTACCTTGCAGGGTGTCTGTTGTGCGGAGGGGAAGGGAAGGTGATTGTAAGCCGGTTTGATTCTTCCTTAAGTGGTAGAGAAAGTCGGCATATAAAAACCAACCTTCTTCTTCTTCTTCTTTTCTAGCTGGTATTTATTGCCAACAAACTCTCTTCAAAAGGGAACCTTGCAGGAGGCAAGAGTAAAGAGTTATCTCCTGATTTAAATCCGGAAGAAGAAAAAGTACTATCCAACTCTTTCAGGTTGGGGAAGGAAAGGCAGTATGGTTTTAAATAATGCAGGACACCAAGAATTCTGAATAAGAATAGTCTGTCTGCGGTCAGCCAGAATGGTTAGAAGGACCCTAGAGACATATAAAGGAGCAATCTGTGCCTATAGAAATACTGTGATATGTTGCATAGAACTCAAACCTTTGCTTAGGGAAGGGCCAGTCTTCAGAATACCAAAGTATGAAAGATCATGTGAAAGGGCCAATGTGGTGTAGTAGTTATGAGTGGTGGTTTTGGGTGGTGGACTCTGATCTGGGGAACAGGGTGTGATTCCCCACTCCTCCACATAAGCGGCAGAGGCTAATCTAGGGAACTAGATTTGTTTCCCCGCTCCTACACAGGAAGCCAGCTGGGTGACCTTGGGCTAGTCACACACTCTCAGCCCCACCTACCTCACAGGGTGTCTGTTGGGGGGAGGGGAAGAGAAGATGATTGTAAGCCGGTTTGATTCTTCCTTAAGTGCCAGAGAAAGTTGGCATATAAAAACCAGCTCTTCTTCTGCTTCTTCTGCTTCTTCTTCTTCTGTCTTGAGGCACATCAATTCAATTTTGCAAAGCAAGACCAAAGATTCCCTGCACCGAGGAGGAAAACCTGTCTCCTCTACTTCTACCGTCAGCCGTTTTTAGCCGGTTTCCTTCCCCCTCCCCCTAGCGCCATGCCTGGGGCTCCTATTATTTGATGGTACTATTTATCAACGCGCAGCAGATGTATTACCTTCCGCTCTCAAATATGAAGCGTTCTGGTCTAATCATTGCTTTATTTCATCTCTCGGCGAGGAGAAAAGGGACTCTGCCATTCAGGCATTCCAATTTGCTCGGGATGGAATATTCCCGCATTACCACCGACTAAGTAATTGAACTCCGCACGCACTTTCTTCCCTGTGACAATTATTTTATTTTTTTTAAAAGCCTGTGAAAATGAAGATTGCCTTCGGTACCAGATCATTTGCTCAAAATAGAGATCCCAACAGTTCAGCAGCACACACTTCTGCATAGCTGGTGTGTGTGTGTGGGGAGGAGGGGAAGGGTATCTTAGTAGGCAAGTGCATGATTTGTATGCACGTAGGCCTGGGAGTTGGGGTTGCCAGCCTCCAGGTGGGGGCTGGAGTTCTCCTGGAATCACAGCCAGTCTCCAGTCAGTTCCCCTGGAGGAAACGGCAGCTGCCGTGGGTGGACTCTACCGCATCACATCCTTGCTGAGCTCTTTACCACAGAGATTAGGGGACGTTCCTAGAGCGTTACCTGGAAGTGATATCACATTCTCCCGAAATGACACCCTCCCCATGATCTGCCCCTAAATCTCCAGAAATTTCCCAGATCAGAGCCGGACATAGGTTTCACTCCTCTGAGCATCACCAGCCCCAAAAAGGGCTCTGGGGGGGGGGAGTTTTACCACATTGGGGAAACTTACATGTAGCTCATCAGTTCATGTAAATTTCCCCAATGGCAGCTCTGGATTCTGCTGTGTGGTATAGTGGTTAGGAGCAGTGGACTCTAATCTGGTTTGATTCCCCACTCCTACACATGACGCCTGCTGGTGACCTTGTGCCAGTCACAGTTCTCTTAGAACTCTCTCAGTCCCACCTACCTCACAAGGTGTCTGTTGTGGGGAGAGGAAGGGAAGGTGATTGTAAGCCGGTCTAATTCTCCTTAAAAGGTACAGAAAGTTGGCATATAAAAACGAACTCTTCTTCCAGCTGGGAAATGACTGGGGGTAGGAAAGTCCCTTCTCCCTGCACACTGAAATCCCAGCCTGAATCAAGGCCCTTCATGTCTAAAAATCTAGATTTCATCCATGAACTCCCCGCACAGGAAGGGGAAGACCCAGGGCAGACACCTATGTACACTAAGACATATAGTTTGGCCTTTGCATATCGGTTCAAAACCCCGATGAATATCCACAAGTGTTTGGCTCCGTAATCATATTGGAAGTGAGAAAAAAAGAAAAGAAAAAAAACACCCCTGAATCCAGACTGTCTTTCTTTTGAATGCAAATGTCAGTTTCCTCTCCTGCCCTGCCCAAAGGCATCGCATGTGTGTGTTTTAGATATTGTTTCTTCCCCTCTTGAGACATCTGCCGGAATGAACGTATCGATTCCTTATGAAATTAATTTAGCAGAGGATGCCTATCTGTGCATTCAGTATGACAGATGGAAGGGGATTCGAACGGATGACAGGCATTTCTCTTTGCTCACAGTAAAATTTTGGGGAAGGGAACCTGGGAATATCTCTCTCTCTCTCTCTCTCTCTCTCTCCCTGTGCTATCGAGACAGGGAATGTGCATCTGCCGTCAGCTCGCAAGACTTTGATTTATGCCACAACTAACGCATCAGGGTTAATAACACAACTTCCTGCGTTGCTGAGATGTTTATTACTTCGCTGTCTTGCTGATGGCCAATTGCGAGCCAAACTAATAGGGACAACAGAGCAGCAAAGAGGAGACTTGCTGGGTTGCTAGAATATTACCCAGCTCAAGAAATAATACTTTTCATTCCTTTTTTCCAAAGCAACTGCACTTTTTAAAAAAACAAAACCCCATTATCAAAGCCATGACCAGCTTGGAACAAGCCCAAATCCTGACTCTCATAAATATACAGCTGGAGTATTAGGGTTGCCAGGTCCCTCTTCGCCACCAGCGGGAGGTTTTTGGGGCAGAGCCTGATGAGGGCAGGGTTTGGGGAGGGGAGGGACTTCAGTGCCATAGAGTCCAATGGCCAAAGCGGCCATTTTCTCCAGGGGAATTGATCTCTATCAGCTGGACATCAGTTGTAATAGCAGGAGATCTCCTGCTTGCACCTGGAGGTTGGCAACCTTATGGATTATTACAGTGCTTTTTAGGTAGGCCTGCCCTTGAAGGCCATCCAGTAAGTCACTAGATAGGAAGTTTATTGAGTCGAGTGAAGTCTGGGGAAGGAGAGCTGAATTCGATCAGTGGCAGGAAGAGGGGAGTGCTTAACATTTTACGTGCAAGCAATTTTTCCAATAGAAAAAACAGCTTTCAGGGAAAGGTTGACACCTGATGCATATAGATTGTGATGGGTAGCCATGTTATTCTGTCTGTAGCAGTAGAAAAGAGCAAGAGTCCAGTAGCACCTAAAGACTAACAAAATTTCAGGCCGGGTGTGAGCTTCCATGAGTCACAACTCACTTCTTCGGTTACAGCTAGAATGTGAATTAGGGTTGCTGCCAGGTCCCTCTTTGCCACCTGCGAGAGGTTTTTGGGGTGAAGCCTGAGGAGAGCGGGGTTTGGGGAGGGACTTCAATGCCATAGAGTCCAATTGCCAAAGCGACCATTTTCTTCAGGGGAACTGATCTCTATCGGCTGGAGATCAGTTGTAATAGAAGGAGATCTCCAGCTAGTACCTGGTGGTTGGCAACCCTAATGTGAGTCCATCCATCTATTACTCTTCTCTACTTAAGGATAGATGGACTCACGTTCTAGCTGTGTCTGAAGAAGGGAGCTGTGACTCACGGAAGCTCATACCCTACCCGAAATTTTGTTAGTCTTTAAGGTACTGCTGGACTCTTGCTCTTTTCTACTGATGCATATGATTGCCAGCTGGCATAACTGATTTTTCCTCCTTCCTGGTAACCAAATGAAGTTGTTTTCATATAATGGAAGGGAAATGAGAAAGAGTGGTTGTTTAGGAACTTCTTAGGCAAAGGAATTCCTGTGCTGTGACTTTAAGACCTTTGTGGCACTTGGCTTGTAGCAGAATTTAGCTTTCGTTTTTAGCCCAGAGAGACAGATGCTGTTTATATTAATTAATGTTTTCTGTTGATATGATTGTTGGCATTTTCTGTAGTTTTTTTTCTACCTATTGGTGCCTCCATTCTCTTCCCTCCACCTTCTGAGCTCTCAACTCTGTCCATGAGCCTATGAGCTCTTCTAGTTAAGCTAGAATGAAGGAAAAGTGGAATGCAGTGAAAAAGACAAATTCCAGAATAATACAGGAACAGAATGAATGTGGGAAATTGGCTCCCCCTTGCTGAGATACTCATACTGATATTTTGTTCACAGTGTAAAATCAAGCAGCATTTATGTGAGCATATTTGCATCCATGTAGCTGAGGTTCTTTTTTTCTGTTTTTTTTTCTTTTTATTTAAAAACCTTTGTTATGCCACCTTTTCGCCCAAATAGAGTTCCCAAGGCAATGGATATGAAACCATCTGAACGTTAAAACAGCATTTATATATATAATAGTTCAATAAAAAACATATAAACTCACTACACAAAAGCCAGAGAGGAGGGCCAATTATAGTTCTCAGGGTATGCCAAACAAAACAAAAAAGTCTTTGCCCACTGGCAGAAGAGAACAATAAAGGGAGACAAATGAATCTCCCAAGGGAGGGAGTTCCGGAGTTTGGGCACCACAACCAATAAGGCTCTTCCTCGGGTCCCTGCCCGTCTAGCCTCAGATGTTGGCAGCATCCAAAGCAAGAACTCTAAAGATGACCAGAGTAGACAGGTAGGTTCATATGGGAAAAAGTGGCCCTTAAGGTATGCTGACCATCATCCATATAGGCATCACAGCCAACCAGTAGCTGCTGTTGATGCATATTCCGAACATATCAGACTTTTGGAGATGATGGAAATTGTCAATTTCTCAGGTTTCTGACTCTGTTTGAGAGATCACAAAAACTACAGTTCCTATCAACACCACTAAGAAGTCATGCTAGAGGAGATTAGAATGAGTAATTTACAGAAAGTATAGGTTGGGGGAAGAGGGAGATAGGTTAAAGAGCCATTAACCACAGCAGTATTCCTCTTGCAAAAGTAAGGTTTATTGCTTGGATAGGGTGAAGCCACTGAAAAGGTAGGCAGGTAGGGTTGCCAGGTCCCTCTTCACCACTGGCGGGAGGTTTTTGGGGTGGAGCCTGAGGAGGGCGGGGTTTGGGGAGGGGAGGGACTTCAATGCCGTGGACTCCAATTGCCAAAGCGGCCATTTTCTCCAGGTGAACTGATCTCTATCGGCTGGAGACCAGTTGTAATAGCAGGAGATCTCCAGCTAGTACCTGGAGGTTGGCAACCCTAGAGGCAGGCAGTGCGGGGGAGGGGCAGGACTCACATGCATTTTCCAGTGTTCAATAGGAGTGCTAGCAAAACTGTGAGCTGTTTAAGGTTGTGTGCTGGGTGATTGCTAGTCACTAGCTAGATCACCTGTGGACATTCCATGACACCGAAACAGCTCAGTCAATAAGGACCCCCTAAAATCTGGGGACTATACCGGCTGATAGTAGTGTTTGACATCATCTCTGCCTTACACAACTCAGCATCAGCCACCAACCCCATAGCCTCGTTTTTCCCTTGCTGTAGAGCTGTTCCTCTTGGTCAGCAACGGATGCTGCATCCCGAACTCTGGAAAAGCTCAATTTCTCATCTTTTCTTTGCACGATAGCAGGAGGCCCAGCCGTGAAGAGAACAGCCTCTCCCCAAATCCACTTCTCCAGATGATGGACTCCAATCGTGCCGCTTTTATCAGATAACAGGGCCGATCTATAAAGCATGTCACTGCAGGTTAAACTGTACGAGAAAAGCATTTTCTTCTCTCTTGGAGATCCTTGCTATTGATACCAAGGCTTCAACTGTTAGCAATCTCACACAGCAAAAGGGGGGGCGCACCCCACTTGCTTTGATCCATCCCTTATTTGTATTTACACAAGACTGGTTGCATCCGGACATGGACAAAGGGATGGATTGCAATGCACATTGTGCATTTGTATACGCATGCATTGTGTAAGCATCTCAGCAAACTCTTGCAAATACCCATTTCCAAGAGTTCAATAGGAACATTTGCAAAAAATAAAAATAAAAAAATTAAGAAGTTCCAAGATGCAAGAGGCCCTGCAAATGTAGGGCTGTGGCCCAGTGGTAGAGCATCTGATTTTTATGTAGAAGGTCCCATGTGTTTGTGCCTGGGGTTGCCAACCTCCAGGTACTAGCTGGAGATCTCCTGCTACTACCACTGATCTCCAGCCGATAGAGATCAGTTCCCCTGGAGAAAATGGCCACGTTGGCAATTGGACTCTACGGCATTGAAGTCACTCCCCTCCCCAAACCCCACCCTCCTGAGGCTCCACCCCAAAAACCTCCCACCAGTGGTGAAGAGGGACCTGGCAACCCTAGGGTGGAGCCTGAGGAGGGTGGGATTTGGGGAAGGGAGGGACTTCAGTAGGGTCTAATGCCTGAGTCCACCTTCCAAAGCAGCCATTTCCTCCCTCATAGGCTTGTTGTTGTGAATATAAAATAGAGGAGAGGACACACATGAACACACATGATGCTGCCTTATACTGAATCAGACCCTCGGTCCATCCAAATCAGTATTGTCTACTCAGACCGGCAGCGGCTGTCCAGGGTCTCAGGCAGAGGTCTTTCAAATCACTTTCTTGCCTAGTCCCTTTAACTGAAGATGCTAGGGATTGAATTTGGGACCTTCTGCATGCCAAGCAGATGCTCTACCCCTGAGCCACGGCCCTTCCCCACGAGAATGTCAGAAGCGGCTTTGGGTCCCCATTGGGGAGAAAGACAAGATATAAATGAAGTAAGTAAATATCACTTCCCAGATTTTGCCCACACACACACATGATTTCTAGGGTTATGTCAACCCTCCACTGGCTGAAATGTCAATTGGAAGCAGAATCTTGAAATACTCGAAAAAGTTTTGCATTTTATCAAGCGCCCAAAATCGTTCCTGTATTGTAAATGTTCTCACACTCCTGTCTGGCAGCTCTCCCTGTTCCCCATCTACTATTTGCCCAACCTGCCTGACAGAAAGGAAAATACTAACAAAATACCGGTAGGTGGTTTCAGTACTTGTCTCAGTCCTGCAGGGCTTGTGTTTTAGTGCTCCAGCGTTATCTGCTCTTTCCTGCCTGACTCCCAACGCTGAGCGTTTCTTGTCAATTGAGTGCTCTACATTTGGTAGCTAATATTCAAGCATTCTTGCTCTACCCCCACTGGGACCTGGAGTTCAATACAGTAACTGTACCTCGATTCAACTCTTGATTGGCCAGGAACAGACATAATCTTAGCAAGCCACCTAAATTCTGAGCATGTATCTGTAGCTACCTTAAGAGCCAGAGTGGTGTAGTGATTAAGAGCGGCGGACTCTGATCTGGAGAACCAGGTTTGATTCCCCACTCCTCCATATGAGCGGCAGACTCTAATCTGGTGAATCTGGGTGACCTTGGGCTGGTCACAGTTCTCTCAGACCTCTCTCAGCCCCACCTACCTCACAAGGTGCCTGTTATGGGAAGGGGAAGGGGAAGGGAAGATGAGACTCCTTAAAGGCACAGAAAAGCAGGGTATTTAAAAAAAAAATCTTCTTCTACCTTGACAGCGGCCAGTAAATTCAGAGCATGTATCCATGGCTACTTCACCAGTGACCAGTAAATTCTGAACATGTAACTGTGGCTTCCTCGCCTGTGGCCAGTAAATTGTGAGCATGTATCAGTGGCTACTTTACCAGTGACCAGTAAATTCTGAGCATGTATCTGTGGCTTCCTCGCCAGTGACCAGAAAATTCTGAGCATTAATCTGTGGCTACCTCGGCAGTGGCATGTAAATTCTGAGCATGTATCAGTGGCTACCTCGCCAGTGACCATCCTGAATGCTGTGACTGGTGCAGATGCAAAGACACATAAAATACTGAACACGTCACCGATATGGAGCCCTCGACTTAAGAGAACACAAACACTGCAAGCAGCTCTAGTTCAATTTTCAAATGTGCTTCCGAAAATTGAATTGCCGCTAATGATTTCTAATCCTGCATTCCTGCAGAGCCTGGGTGGAATGGAGCCGCGGAGACCAACCGCGATGCTTCTCCTGGAGCCAAAGGACCGGGCCTCGTTGGATTTAATTTTTCTTTAACCAACCAAATCATTGCATCCTTCCAAGGTGGAGGATGAGCCTGAATGGCCTCGAAAGGTTTATGTTTCAGGTGATTAATTTGAAACATTTGTTACAGAAAAGTCGATAAGACATTGCAACCTAATGTGGTTAATACACCAGAACACTGTACTCCTTGTGTGGCCGCGAGAAATCGATCCCTGACACCGGGTGACCCTCGACACGGTGTAATGAATGGCTGTTCTACAGACGAGAGGCACAATTACAAGGGAAGCCGTGCCCGTGCATAGATGTGTGAGCCGAGCAAAGGAACAGACCATTGAGACCTAAACTGGATGTGTCACAGATGTGCCTAGAAAAATATGAAGCCACTGTGTCAAATGCAGCTGTGATACATCCTCGATGATCTGGTGACCAGAGGAGGGTGGCTTTAATACAGCACCGATCCTCTCCTCTTTAAGGTCAACAAATGGGTAATGACATCTTCCTGAAAGATGAAAGAGAAGAAGAAGAATGCTGACTTTCTCTACCTTTTAAGGAGAATCAAACTGGCTTACAATCTCCTTCCACACAGGGTTGTTGTAAGGGAAGAAGAAGAAGAAGAAGAAGAAGAAGAAGAAGAAGAAGAAGAAGAAGAAGAAGAAGAAGAAGAAGAAGAAGAAGAAGAAGAAGAAGAAGAAGAAACATATCCAGTTCACCAGATTAGCCTCCGCTGCCCATGTGGAGGAGTAGGGATTGGGGAATCAAACCCGGTTCTCCAGATCAGATTCCACCACTCCAAACCACCGCTCTTAACCACTAAACCACTACAAGAAGAAGATTTTTATATGCCAACTTTTTCTACCTCTTAAGGAGAATCAAGGTCCACTATGCAACATGGGATGAGTTCAATAATTGAATAGCTCACCAGCAAAAAGGAACGGCCTGCTTCAAAGTCCTTTTCAAGCCGTTTCTTCCTCAGTTGCAACTAGCGGAGTAAAACTGACAAGAGCTCCTTATATGCATTCTCTTGTGGAGCCAGTAGTGCAACAGTATCTAGGAGCACTCAATGCACAAAGCTGAAATAAAGCATGTAGCACATAAAAATATTTCCCTACACAGACAAAATGTTGTATAGTGGACCTTGCGAACATGATGTACAGTGGACTTCTTTTTGGCATATTGCCTCTGTAAGAATTGTTATGGGCACAAAGTATGTTTGAAAGCATGTATTGTAAAATTAACACTGCATTGACTATAGATATATAATGTATTCTTATCGATAGTTCACTGTGTTTATTGTGTGTATATTCAACATCTGTCCCAAGTATTGTTATTAGTTATTCTACATTGATATCTGGCACAAATTTTGAAGAAAATATTGTTGACTTAAGATATACCTTTAATAGCATAATTGGCCACCATGCTGTTGTTTTCTTTTTCTGCTATCAGAACCTGGAGGTTGGGAACCCTACCTGTTCTCCTCTTTTACCTGCACTAGCAGACTGCAAAACCTGCCCTGCTGGTACTGTCTTGAATAAAGAAGCCTTCAAAAAACGCTTCTCAGAATTTCCTCTGTGCGGGCACACGTCCAAAACACTGTCCTCCATGCATATCTTCCTGCTGGCTGTAGTAATATCAAGGGCAAGGGGACAGCCAGGCTAAGGGGACATTTAAAGAGAGTCAGAGTGGTGTAGTGGTTAAGAGTGGTGGTTTGGAGCAGTGGACTCTGATCTGGAGAACCGGATTTGATTCCCCACTCCTCCACATGAGCAGTGGATGCTAATCTGGTGAACCGAGTTGGTTTCCCCACTCCTACCCATGAAGCCAGCTGGGTGACTTTGGGCTAGTCACAGCTCTCTTTGAGCTCTCTCAGCCCCACCTACCTCACAGGGTGTCTTTTGTGGGGAGGGGAAGGGAAGGTGATTGTAAACCGGTTTGAGTCTCCCTTAACTGGTAGAGAAAGTCAGCATATAAAAACCAACTCTTCTTCTTCTAAATTGTGCTTTAGGAGATTCCCAAGTATCGCAGCACCATTTTGGATCACACATGGAAGGTCCTGTAGGTAATAGCTTCAGCAACACCCCCCACTCAGCTACAAGGGTAAAGTCATCGAATGTAAAGCCATTACACTAGGCTTGACTTGGGGAGAGTCCATGGATCTGTGGTAAAGCATCTGTTTGGCATGCAGAAGACCCTAGGTTCAATCCTCAACAACTCCAGTTTTTTTAAAAAATATATCAGTTAATAGGTGATGTGGAAGACCCTAGAGAGTTGCCGCTAGCCAAAAGAGACAATACTGGCCTTGATAGACAAGTGGTCTGATTCAGTATAAGGCATCTTTATGTGTCCATGGGACTCCTTGGGCAAAATTACCAACCCAAAAGAACTACAAAACCCATGGTCCAAAGTGACTGTGAGCTCAGCAGGCACACAAATATCCAGGCTTCGGACTCAAGTGAGAGAGCGATGATTTCAAAGGAATGGTAGCACAGGACTAGAAATATTGAATTCTGCTAGGCAGACAAATCAGGGCCAGGAAAAATCTGTTAAGTCCCCCACTGTGAGTTTTGCACCAACCTAAGCGCTTTCCGTTTGAGATTTTGTACACGTGCACAGGCATATATCTGCAGAGAAGGACAATACATAATGCTAACAAGACATACCCTGTCCGAGGTCTCTCAGTGGTCTTGAAATAAACCAGACAGCCTTTGGTGTCTGGGGAGAAAAATAATATCTATGACCTTCTTCTTCCAAGGAACAATATCCTTGGGTTTTGCAGACCTGTGATAGATGTATCTATGTATTAGGAACCATTTATATAGTCTGGTCAGGCTTTTTTCCCCCTTTTAAAAATACATGCATCCTAAGAGGGACCAAAGTATGGAACCAGGACAGGCATTAAGAGAGAGAGAGAGAGAGAGAGAGAGAGAGAGAGAGAGAGAGAGAGAGAGAGAGAGAGAGAGAGAGAGAGAGAGAGAGAGAGAGAGAGAGAGAGAGAGAACCCCACTAAATTAGACCAAAGGTTCATCCGGTCTAGTGTTCTCTTTCCAACAGACAATTACTGCACACTCTCAATAATCTTACAAAACAGGGCCAGAGGCATCAGATTCCTGTTGCTCTTCATCCTAGCATATGGTACCCAGAGATAACTTGATTTGCAAACCGAAGGGTGGGACACTTGACAACTTCCTCAGGAGGAGGAGGAGGAGGAGGAGGAGGAGGAGGAGGAGGAGGAGGAGGAGGAAGAAGAAGAAGAAGAGTTGGTTTTTATATGCCGATTTTCTTTACCACTTAAGGGAGACTTAACCCGGCTTACAATCACCTTCCCTTCCCCTCCCTACAACAGACACCCGGTGAGGTAATTGGGGCTGACAGAGCTGTAACTTGCCCAAGGTAACCCAGCTGGGTTCTTGTGTAGGAATGGGGAAACAAATCCAGTTCACCAGATTAGCCTCCGCCGCTCATGTGGAGGAGTGGGGAATCAAACCCTTTGCCCTTTGCCATCAGGGACAACAGCACCAAATGCCTGTCATTTAATAGAACGTGTGGTGCTCGTATGCTGGCTTGAGAAGCCTGCAACATCCGTCACAGAGAAGAATGAGTTCTGGCTTGCTCAACAGAGCTTTGCATTCAAGCCTGTCATTCCTGAGAGGTATGCACATCCAATAAAGACTGGCTGTTTTAGATTTGCCCTTAAACCAGATCAGAGAATCCTTTCCACATTGCTGACTTTTGCATCAGCCGAAGATTCTTGAGATACATCTTGAGGCACGGGGCAATTTGCTTTCTGCCAGCTGTGTGAGTTTCCCAGTGGCCCGTCACTACTGGAAACAGGACGCTGGGTCACATTGATCTTCTTCCCGTTCTGCTGCCCGCACTAGATGATGGCAGGTGCAGAGGAGAGTGACGAGGATGATCAGGGGCCTGGAGACCAAGTCTTATGAGGAAAGGCTGTTGGGAATGTTTAGTCTGGAGAAGAGGAAGTTGAGGGGGACATGATTGCTCTCTTGAAGTATTTGAAGGGCTGTCACTTAGAGGAGGGCAGGGAGCTGTTCCTGTTGGCAGCAGAGGATAGGACTCACAATAATGGGTTTAAACTGTGGCAGGAAATGTACTGGCTGGATATTAGGAAATTAATAGCAAGTCTATTTTGTATTTGTTTTTATCCTATACTGTTCAACTATGCAAATTTGCTTTATTTGATGGTCTATGACGGCAAATTAATTATTGATTGGTTGATATTAGAAAAAAAATTTGCAGTAAGAGTTGTTCAACAGTGGAATCAGCTACCTAGGGAGGTGGTGAGCTCCCCCTCATTGGCAATCTTTAAGCAGAGGCTGGACAAGCACTTGTCAGGGATGCTCTATGCTGACCCTGCATTGAGCAGGGGCTGGACTAGATGGCCTCTATGGACCCTTCCAATTCTCTATGACTTGAGCAGGGCCAGGGATCTCCTGACCCATCTCAGACCATGTGCGACAAGGCCTATAAATGTGCCAGAGCATCGCATGGAATCCTCCCAGCCAAGCAGTTCCATTTCCAAGCAGGGCTCTGTCCAGGACGGAGCCCCTTTCAAATGTAAGGCCAATTTGGAATGCCGCAGAATTTGCCAGCATTTCCTATGAACTGTTGTGTAAGCAGCTTTCGGGGCAAAGAGAAATGGGGAAAGCAGAGCCGCAAGGACAAATGACAAAGGAACTTCTGTTAAGGAGGTGAACGGCTTGAAATACAGCCAGGAATTTTCAGTTGCATAAATATATTTCTGATCATTGCGGCTAAATCATTCCGATTGTCCCATAAATAAAAGGAGAAGGGCATTG
Source organism: Euleptes europaea (assembly GCF_029931775.1). Classification (NCBI taxonomy): domain Eukaryota; kingdom Metazoa; phylum Chordata; class Lepidosauria; order Squamata; family Sphaerodactylidae; genus Euleptes; species Euleptes europaea. The sequence continues at coordinate 12,720,379 of NC_079330.1, read as the reverse complement.
CACATGTTGTAGACTTCTCTACCTTTGCTTAGAACAATTGCTTTTCTTGTCGGAAAAGAATGTTGGTGATCTTGTTTGTTACTCATGGGTGCTCTGTGCAGACTTCCCTTTCTGTGTGTTTGTGGGTTTCTCTCCCCTCTTTTGGCAATAGGCATGGGGGATCCCCCCCCTTGCAAATCTAGTTCTGCCTCATTTGATATTTGAAGTGCTTGTTTCAGGGAAGGTTGCTAAGTCTTCATTATCACAGCACTCTTATGCTGAGACCAGCTCTATCTCTGATTGGTGGCAGTTAAGTATCCGGCTTTCCCCCCACACTGCAACCTGAGACTCTGTAACTGAAAAGGCCAAAGATTGGACCCAGATTTCTCCTGGAGGTGGGCAAAAGCTCAGGGTTCAATTAGAATCATAGAATCATAGAGTTGGAAGGGACCACCAGGGTTATCTAGTCCAACCCCCTGCACAATGCAGGAAATTCACAACTACTCCCCCCCTTCACACCCCCAGTGACCCCTACTCCATGCCCAGAAGATGGCCAGAGTGCCCTCCCTCTCATCATATGCCTAAGGTCATAGAATCAGCATTGCTGACAGATGGCCATCTAACCTCTTCTTTAAAACCTCCAGGGAAGGGGAGCTCACCACTTCCCGAGGAAGCCTGTTCCACTGAGGAGCCACTCTGTTAGAAAATTCTTCCTGGTGTCTAGATGGAAACTGTTTTGATTTAATTTCAACTCGTTTGGTTCTGGTCTGACTTTCTGGGGCAACAGAAAACAACTTGGCATCATCTTGTTACTAAACCACTGAGCAATGGGCTGGGGTTTTAAGCTCCCTTTGCCCTGGTGCATTTCCTGAGCAGGGATCTTCCAAGTCACCTCAAAGTGGCTCCAGCATGCATCTAAGGATCAGAAAGGCACCAGATCTCACCTCTATGATGATCTCAGTCCATACTCCTGATAGCTCTCAGCCTCAGAACTCCCAACCCATCTGTAGCATGGAAATCACAATACAAAACTTACAAGACCCCAAAATATTGTCGAAGGCTTTCACGGTCAGAGTTCATTAGTTCTTGTAGGTTATCCGGGCTGTGTAACTGTGGTCTTGGTATTTTCTTTCCTGACGTTTCGCCAGCAGCTGTGGCAGGCATTTTCAGAGGAATAACACTGAAGGACAGTGTTACAAGACCCCCTTTCTATTTCCAGAAAGGAAATCACAATATCCACCCTTACATGATTGTTGTTGAAGGATTATGGAATGGGGGGATGGATATGAGGTGCTTTGAATGTTTTAAAAAACAGCACCAATGGAAAACATTATGGTTGCTTCCATGCTGAGAGCCAGCATGGTGTAGTGGTTAAGAGTGGTGGTTTGGAGCAGTGGACTCTGATCTGGAGAACCGGGTTTGATTCTCCACTCCTCCACATGAGCGGTGGAGGTTAATCTGGTGAACTAGGTTGGTTTCCCCATTCCTACACATGAAGCCAGCTGGGTGACCTTGGACTAGTCACACTCTCTCAGCCCCACCTACCTCACAGGGTGTCTGTTGTGGGGAGGTGAAGGGAAGGTGATTGTAAGCCGGTTGAGTCTTCCTTAAGTGGCAGAGAAAGTCGGCATATAAAAACCACCACCACCACCACTACTTCTTCTTCATCATCTTCATCCTCCATGCGACTGATGAAGAAAGGAGTCCAAGTGTCAGTCCTTGAGATTCCACAAGACTCTTCGTTGCCTTGGTGGCTATCGCTTAGCTGCCACGATGGAATTCATTCTGCGTAACTGAACGGTGTTTTGCTGCTCTTGGGATTCAGCACCATGGAGAGATCCCAGTTCCCCACCAATCCTTCTGGCAAAGAACCATAGACATGAATGCAGCTCAGCTACCACAAATGACACCCCGGTGTTTGGTCCTGTCCCCACAAGAATGTCTGCAATCATTTACCCTGTGCCCTGATATAATCATAACATGAGTTTTCCCAGCCCCATAAGTACCTGGGAATTGGGAAAGGCATGATGTTAGGATTCAAGGCTGTTGAGGAGGAATGAGGGAGGGTCAAGAGAGTCATTATAGAATGGATAGGATTTGGGACTTATATCAGGAGATCTGGCTTCAGATCCTAGCTCAGCTACGGAGCTCACTAGGAGAACTTCTTCAGCCCAACCTACCTCGCAGGATTGTTCTGAGGTTAAAAGTGCAAACATACAATGCCCTGAATTCTTTGGAGATGGATCACAATGGGTAGCCATGTTAGTCTGACAATAGCAGTAGAAGAGAGCAAGGGTCCAGTAGCATCTTAAAGACTAACAAAAGTTTGTTCAGGGTATGAACTTTCATGAGCCATAGCTCACTTTTTAAGATACAGCTAGAATGATTAGTGGTACTGGACTCTTGCTCTTTTACTACTGAATTCCTTGGTAAGAGGAGGTTACAGATGTGATTAAGAAAAGTGGACATGGAACATTTTCAATGGCAACCCTGTGTGAAATGGAGCATATTGTCCCACACAACAAGGAATTGTTAATTTACTTTATACCCTGCCCTTCTCCCCAATGAATCTTCTGGGCATGGAGTATAGGTCACTGGGGGTGTGAGGGGGGGTAGTTTGGAATTTTCTGCATTATGCAGGGGGTTGGGCTAGATGACCCTGGTGGTCCCTTCCAACTGTGTGAGTCTATGATTCTCTTCTCCTCCATTTTATCCTCATAACAACCCTGCGGTGTACATAAACACATGAAGCTGCCTTCTACTAAATCAGACTAATGGTCTCTCTCTCTGTGTGTGTGTGTGAGTGTGTAAAGTGCCTTCAAGTCGCAGCCGACTTATGGCAACCCCTTTTGGGGTTTTCATGGCAAGAGACTAACAGAGGTGGTTTGCCAGTGCTTTCCTCTGGTATTCCTTGGTGGTCTCCCATCCAAATACTATTGGTCTACCAAGGTCAAAACTGTCTACTCAGACCAAGAGTGGCTGTCCAGGGTTTCAAGCAGAGGTCTTTCACATCAGGTACTGCCTGGTCCTTTCAACTGGAGATGCTGGGGATTGAACATGGGACCTTCTGCATGCCAAGCAGATACTCTACCAACGAGCCATGGCCCATCCCCAAGGTAGGTAAGGCTGAAGGTGTGTGACTGGCCCAAGGTCATTGAGGTAGCTACCAAGGAACAGTGGGGATTAGAATCTGGGTCTCCTAGATCAGGGGTGTCAAACTAATTTGTTACGAGGACCGGATATGACATAATGCCAGTCCATATCAGGACGGGAGGGGGGGCAGGGTTGGATGCCTTGGCTGGCTCACAGACTGAATAAGAGCTCTCAAGGGGGTGGATCCAGCCCCTGGGCCATATGTTTGACCCCCTTGTCCTAGATCCTAGTTCGATGATATATTACATCACACTGGATTGGATCCTGGCGCCCTTCCAACCATTCCACAGTATGTCACAGTGTCTCTCAGACGCAAAATTCCTGTGATTTTCCAGTACCTCCGAAATTTTATTTTCAGGCAGGGGGATATTGCTGCATAGGCCAGGATTAATACATATTACAACCTTTTCCACCTACTCAATAAATGCGTTGGGTTTTTCTCCTCTTACTTTCTGGCTTTACAATTGTTTCCTCCAAACACCCTGCTGCAGAAATCAAACATGGTTTGTTTAGATGTTTCTAGCAGTTAAGTGCTCCGTGCAGAAACACGGGAAAGAAATGGGATTTTTCCAAAGCTCCGAGCCCTTTAAGAGCTAATGAGCTTGGGTTGTTGTTAGAATATATGAGTTTTCTGTCGTGCGGCTCTGGCTGCGGGGCTATTTGGTTCTCATCAGCTCTGATTTTTTCTTGCCTACATGTTCTTAAACTCTGCTTTATTGCAAAACGAGGCTCGGCTGCTCCTGTGGATATGATTTTTGCCATTGGGATGCCAGAAGCCATAGAGAGAGCTCTGCTTCTTCGTTTTTGTTTGTTTGTTTGTTTTTCGTTTCAGATAGAGCTTCATCTCTCAAGCAGGAACGCTGCTGTCAATTACAACACCTGCCCACCAACCTTTCCCTCTCTGGGTGACTCAATGAGAATACGCAGAAGCTCGTATGGAAAGAAAGAACTGGAAAGCACAGCAGCAAAAAGAGCCAGGTTGTCGAAAAGATGGACGAGGAACAGGAGGAAAGGGGCTGTGAACACAAGCGAACAGCATGTACTGGCCCACCTAGTCTGGGTGTTGTGATCTCTGCTCCAGCCGTATGTCTCATAAGCAGGGAATGGAGGCCTTCCCCTATTGTAGGTAGGGTTGCCAGGTCCCTCTTCGCCACCGGTGGGACGTTTTTGGGGCCGAGCCTGAGGAGGGCGGGGTTTGGGGAGGGGAGGGACGTCAATGCCATAGAGGCCAATTGCCAAAGCGGCCATTTTCTCCAGGGGAACTGGTCTTTATCGGCTGGAGATCAGTTGTAATAGCAGGAGATCTCCAGCTAGTACCTGGAGGTTCCACCCAAAGAAAAAACACCAATGCTGTAATGAATGTAGTCATAAATAAAAACACAGCACACTGGCTCAGTAGCAACAATCTATTACATAATACTAACACTACTTAACTATCTATGGATACTACTAACAACTACTTATACTATCTGCATGCACATACACATACAAACATGCAATTAGACAAAGCTGCCTTAGAAAAGCCTTCAATGATGCAGTCTTTCAACCACAGTCCAAGCTACTAGAGTCCAAATAAATATGTAGGCATCTTTTTTAGACATGGAGTCACTTAGTAGACAAGACAGGTTCTTCAGATGTGAGGTCATTTAGTAGATAAGACAAGAAATGCATCCACCCGTTCTGATCCACTATTTAATAAAGCAACCAATAAATATATTTTTATTATATATTGTGCACAATTGTATTTAAAAAACACAGGGCCTAATATACAGGCTTCCTAAAAAGCACAAACATAGTTACAAATATTACCATCCCCTAACAGTTGATCTTAGTACATAAAGTGACCAAGTTGCCCGCAGGCTCGAAAAGGCTGGGGATCCCTGTCCTATTGCTTCTCCCCTGAAGGGCTGCCAGGAGCCACCCCAGGCCTCTGGACAAAGATCTCCTCTCAAACATCGAGAGCAGCCCAAAACTAAGAAGGAAAAGAAGACAGAGCTATAAACGGTATGCAGAGAGAGTGAGGAATGTGGGGGGACACGCGATGGGCTCAGTGGGGTTTATTTCTGCCTCATTATTCCTTCTCAGCATGACAACCCAGAGAGACAGAGGGAGAAAGAGACAGCCCCACAACACAGAACATACGCTTTGGGGAAGGGAGGGAAGGAAATCATCAGCGCTTAAAGGCACGCAGTAGGGAGGGGTGTCTAAGAATGCAGAGTCTCCCCCTTTAACCCTTTGCTCGATTGTAAAAGGCACACGTGAATACATGAAGCTGCCTTATACTGAATCAGACCCTTGGTCCATCAAAGTCAGTATTGTCTACTCAGACCGGCAGCGGCTCTCCAGGGTCCCAGGCAGAGATCTTTCACATCACCTACTTGCCTAGTCCCTTTAACAGGAGATGCCGGGGACTGAACCTGGGACCTTCTGCATGCCAAGCAGAGACTCTACCACTGAGCCACGGCCCTTCTCCAAGTGTTGCCTTGCTGTGACAATTTCATATCAGGTTTCCAGTCAAGCAAAGGGTTGAAGAGAATGCTTTTAGATTCCCCGCCAGACCAAGCATCATTAGCTTTCCCTGGTTCCTGCATGGTAGCAAATTGAGGCAGGATGACTGACTGTCTGGCTTCTTGGGGCCATCCCCAAAGAAGACCCCTGAGCTTTCCGTCCCCTTGGTCTTTCCCCCTCTGCAGCCCTGTTATTTTGGATTTGATCAAGTCATCCCTTGGGAAGCTGTCGGGCTGGGCTGGAGAAAACAGAATATGTTCTTACCACCTCACCTGGAGTAGTAATGGCAGAGTGTTTGCCTTTTTCCCTCAATGCAGCAGGCATGTAGTGGGCTTCCTGGGAAGGAAATTCAACTTGGGCCAATCAAGCAATTATGCAAAATTGCCTACTTTGCATAGCTCATACCGGCCAAAAATATCAGCTGTCCTTGGCAAAGAATTTGAGTGGTCCGAGTGCAGAATTCATCAAGGACAATTTTGGATGTTTTGCAGAACAGCGAGTTTTCATTAGGACTTGGGTGTTTTGCATTCAAACGGGGAGCCATTTTTGGGAGAGCCTTCTTCCGATGGGGCGGCATCTGACAGTAAGCTGGAAACTTCTGCTGGTTTAAACTGTGGCTACCCATTTGTTGTTCAGTGGAAGCCATTCTGAACTTTCTTGAAACAGCTTTACAGGTTACCAATTTGTTTCCGGGTTTATTCAAGGTAGGGTTGTCAACCTCCAGGTACGAGCTGGAGATCTCCTGCTATTACAACTGATCTCTAGCTGATAGAGATCGGTTCCCCTGGAGAAAATGGCTGCTTTGGCAATTGGACTATATGGAAAAGGGACTCCAAGTCCCTCCCCTCCCCAGACCCTGCCCCCCTCAGGCTCTGCCCCCAAAACCTCCCATTTCTGGGCTTTATTCAAGGTGCTGGGTTTGTTTCCTTGCTCTACAAGGTCCAGTGACCTTCCTTCCTTTCTTCCAACTATTTGAAGGTCTTCCTTTACCCCAATGTGGTAACTACATCAAAAACAACCATAACAATACAATGAGAGAGAGAGAGAGAGAGAGAGAGAGAGAGAGAGAGAGAGAGAGAGAGAGAGAGAGAGAGGTACAGTGGTTGGAGTTTAGACAGGATCTGTGAGACCCAGCTTCTAATTCTTCATCTGCCTGGGGCTGGAGATCTCCTGCTATTACAACTGATCTCCAGCCGACAGAGATCAGTTCCCCTGGAGAAAAGGGCCACTTTGGCCATTGGACTCTATGGCATTGAAGCCCCTCCACAAACCCCGCCCTCCTCAAGTTCCGCCCCCAAAACCTCCCACCAGTGGCAAAGAGGGACCTGGCAACCCTAGTCACAATGGAGAATCTTACCTTTCCAATACTACCTTCCATAAACTCAGAACAGCTTTCAGAGCTCTGTGCTTCCAAACGATGCCAACAGCCATGTTAACAGTTCGGAAGCTGTTGTTCGGTGTTTGTGTCCCCCTGGAGCCTTAGAACTGGAGGACCTGCCCCTATGTGGTTTATTTTATCCGCTTTACCCGGAGCCCAGATCTACATTTCTGGCGGCAGTCTTAGCTAGCTTTCACCTGGGTGCCACGGTGGAGAAAATTGTTTTCTTTTTGGCTGATGTCGATCCATACATTACTCATGCGTTTGCATTGGCTGCCCTGAAAATACAACCCGAAGTCGCGCTCGATGCCTAACCTATCCTGGCTTGATTTGTGTTTGGGGGCCAGGCTCTCTTTATTTGGTTGACTTTCCCTATTGTTTTTATTGTTCGGGGTTTTTTAATCTTTCTATTTTATGTATTCCAATTCCACGCCCCCCCTCCCAAGACTGTAACAGCCTTTGCTAGGGTTGCCAACCTCCAGGTAGTAGCAGGAGATCTCCCATTGTTACGACCGATCTCCAGCCGATAGTGATCAGTTCACCTGGAGAAAACGGCCGCTTTGGCAATTGGACTCTATGGCATTGAAGTCCCTCCCCTCCCCAGACCCCACCCTCCTCAGGCTCCGCCCCAAAAACCTCCCGCTGGTGGTGAAGAGGGAGCTGGCAACCCTAGCCTTTGCCCATATGCAATAATTTTTACTTGTGTGACTTGTGTATAGCCTAATATATATCCTGTTTTAGCCACAAAAACACTTTTGAACTCCAGGAACAATACCTACCCTGCCCCCAAAGCCATAAACAATTCAGTCTTGTAGCTTTGCTGGAAAGTGAGCAAGGAGGAAAAGATTACTTGACTCTCCCTGGAGGTTGTTCCAGAGGAGTGTGTCAGGCACTAAGTTCTGGGCCCAGGTGGGGTTGCCAAATACCTGCTGAGAGTGGATGATAAGTAGGGTTGCCAACCTCCAGGTGGTGGCTGGAGATCTCCCGCTATTACAACTGATCTCCAGCCGACAGAGATCAGTTCACCTGGAGAAAATGGCGGTTTTGGCAATTGGACTCTATGGCATTGAAGTCGCTCCCCTCTCCAAACCCCTCCGTCCTCAGACTCCACCCCCAGAATCTCCAGGTATTTCCCAATTTGGAGCTGGCAACCACAGAAACAAGGTTGCCAATCTCCAGGTGGGGCCTGGAGTTCTCCCAGAATTACAACTGATCTCTAGTCTACAAAGATCTGTTCCCCTGGAGAAAACACCAACTTCAGAGGGCAGACTCAATGGTATACAATAAATTCCGGGCAGGAAGCATTGCCCTCGCTCTGTTTGGGGATTGTGACATCGTCACACAATCAATTCTGATTGGTTATGTAACTTCCTGGTATCATCACATTTGAAACAGGCTTCCTGATTGGCTGGGTTCACAGCCACCCAAAAGAAGGCTGGTTTAGAAATACCTGATGTCATTCATTGGTAAAAACAGGCTGTGAACAACTGCAGAAAAAAATGAGTACGGGACTTTGGCTCAATATTTCAGGGTCCCGAAAGCCCCACCCTTCCTCACTCACTATCAATAGGTGATGCTGCCCCAGTAACATCCCACATCAGTTAATAGGAACATTAGAACGGCCCAATTTCCTTCCAAGACAGCAGGCTTTGTATTGTCTCCGACGCAGGCCAGTAGCTGGCTTGGTACCAGGTCAACATAGAACGCCTTTTGTCTGAAAGTCCCTGTGACTTGACATTTCCCTGTCCTTTGCCCTGCTGTGACCCTTTGTGCATTCCAAAAGTGGATTCAGGATGTTGCGCATGAGAACCATCCTGACTGCTCCGCTCCCTGAGAGAGTGTCAGACTTCACCCGCAGGTCAGATGACAGAGCAATCAATGCCCTTTTCAGGGTTTCCCGGTGAGACAAGAAAACACATCATTTTCTCAGACTTTCGAGCCTGTGAAGCGCTGGAAGGTCTTAAGGTGAATGATAAGGGCAGGCAGAGGTCACACGCAACTTCTTCTGCTCACTTGTCCACAGATCCATAGGACTGCATAAGAAGAGAAGAAGGTGGAGGCAGACAAACATTAAATTTGGGGGGTATGTAGCATGAGAACCATTCTACGGTGCATTACAAAGAACAATTTCAGGAGAGTAGCCATGCTGGTCTGCAGCAGAAGAGCAACATTCGAGTGCTGTAGCACCTCAAAGACCAACATGATTTCCAAGGTGTAAGCTTTTGAGTGTCAAAGCTTTTTTTAACAGATATCTGATGAAAAGACCTTCGACTCTCAGATGCTTACATCCTGGAAGTCTTGTTAGGTTGTTTATGAGTGGGAGTTTCACCTGAGGTTCATTACTCGCTGTACCCACACTTTCCTGTTGGGAGTCTATGCACATGCAGTCGCCAAGCTCAAATCAGGACGTATTTGAATCCCTGCCCCCTTGAAATGTTGCTTTGTAATTGGCTGTAGTGAGATAAAAGTTCCCTCCCCATCAAACCCAATTGCTGCATGAAAAAGCATTTTAAGGACAAAAAACAAAAAAACGGAGTAATCTGAAAAAGGGGAGGAGAAATCCAAGCCTCGGTTTTAAAAAGCTTTTCTTCTGCTCAGAAAGAGCTCCAAGGAAGCAGGAAGTATTGGAATCCCCGCCTCTGGACACACTGCTTTGTAATTGACTGTAAGTGAAACTAAGCTTGCGTGTCCCGCACTTTGCCTTCTGCACTGGGATTTCACCCAGGCTGGGGTCAGGGGAGAGGGAAGAATCGGGTTAACAGAGGAACAGGAAGGTCCTGGATTTGTGAGGGCTGGCAGCGAGGTCACCTCTGATGGGGGGGAACTCATTCATAACTCCAAGGAACAACCAAGGCAGATGGGGGGTGAACGAGAGTGAAAGTACCCATGCATAAATGACCTTAGTCTTTGAGGTGCTATGGAACTTGAGTCTTGATCTACAAAGAATGAAGTAGTGGAATGAAGTGAGAACTGTAAGCCACCTTGAGCTCCGTAAGGAAGAAAGGCTGCTGATAAATGTGATAGATAGATAGATAGATAGACAGACAGACAGACAGACAGACAGACAGACAGACAGACAGACAGACAGACAGACAGTCCAGTAAGTTTGGAAACTCATCTAGATTTGGAATTCCTCATTGGGAGCAACAAGTAAGGAATGTTAAGGAAAGCTTCAAAATATGTAATAAGAGAAATGTTGAGGGAAGCCTTAAAAATATGGAATAAGACAAATTCCACAGACGCCCCCGCTCTGACAACCCATGAGGAAACCAAGACTGGGACATGATTGTTCCTTCCATGCTTCTCAGCTGTGCTTCCAATAGGAGAAGAATCCGAACCTAGATTTTGAATGTTCAAAACCAGCACTTTTTCTGACACACCAAGTCAACGGAAAGGCTCAGAATGAATCATGCCAGTTATGCTACAGAAACGGCTGGTCCTCTCGTTAAAGTCAAGGCAGAATATTTATTGCAGGCCCATAAGAACAAAGGTGTTCATTTGCCAAAGCTTTTAAAGCACATGGGGAATGCTGCGAGAGCTTGACAACTCTTCAGCGCTGAATTGCTCATGCAGGTAACGGCTCTCGCGTCGGAATGAGATCTACGCCCAGGACAGATTGCCCCCTGCTGCAACAGATGATCTCTGTATATTCTTCAAGTGAGGTTAATACCTTCAAAGCTCTCTGAAAGCTTGCCTCAACCTACCTTTTGGTCCTTATTTCCCATTATGTGCTAGCCCATGACATTTGTTCTACCAAATCTTTACGAACCTCAAGGGGGTGCCTGGACTTCTCCAAGAATGACAACTGATCTCCAGATCACAGAGGTCAGTTGAAATGGCTACATCAGAGGGTAGACTCCGTGGCACCATATCTCCATGGTATCATGAGCACCTTCCCCTCCCCAAATTTCACCCTCCTCCCCCACACATATCCAGAAATTTGCCAAGGTGGAGTTGGCAACCTTATCCTTGAACACAAGAATACATGAAGTTGCCTTATACTGAACCAGACCCTTGGTCCATCAGTATTGTTTACTCAGACCGGCAGCAGCTCTCCAGTGTCTCAGATAGAGGTTTTTCACATCACCTACTTGCCTAGTCCCTTTAACTGGAGATGCCAGGGATTGAACCTGGGACCTTCTGCATGCCAAGCAGAGGCTCTACCATTGAGCCACATCCTTGTGACAGCTTTCTCTTCTCTCGTGCCCTCTGGGTCTGAAGCGAATTCCACAACATCTCCATGAGGGCCACCTCTCTCTTCCTGAAGCTAAAACCATTTCTCCACGGTACCGAAAAGACAGTCCAAACAAATGCATGAATGTATTGATGTATTGCATATATATCCCGAATGGTTTTGAAAATGGAGGTTGGTATACATGTCCTATCATTCCATCAAGCCAAAATAAAATTGTACACTGGCCAAAAGCTGAGCTGGGAGCACCACATATGCAACCCAGGTAAGCAAGAGAAGAGCATCCTGTTATCCCATCACATTTTTTTCTTTCTCAAGGGCAGGGGGTTCCCGGAGAAAGCACAGAGAACATCCGTAGGGGATTCACAGTGTTTCACTGATCCATCCCAAAGCAATTATCCAGTCACTCCTTACGTCTTTGACTGTTTCAGGTGACATGAGCCCTCCTTGCTGAAGGCAGCACTTTGTGTTTGACACCTGTCAAGGTAGGAACATTGCTTTGGGATGGTCTTGTCTCTGCTAGAGCAAAAGGTCTACAGCCGGGAACTGATCCATTGTATCTCAATTGTGACCTTCCTCCAAAAAACTCAGGGTGGGGTACGTATTTCCACTCTCCTCCATTTTATCCTCACCACCTTGAGGACAGCCAATGCATGAACATGAATGGGATTGCCATAATCCAGCTGCAACTCGATGGAACGTTCCACCTCCAGCATGGTGTAGTGGTTAAGAGCGGTGGTTTGGAGTGGTGGACTCTGATCCAGAGAACCCCACCTACCTCACAGGGTGTCTGTTGTGGGGAGGGGAAGGGAAGGGAAGGTAATTGTAAACCAGTTTGATTCTTCCTTAAGTGGTGGAGAAAGTCAGCATATAAAAACGAACTCTTCTTGTTCTTCTTCTTCTCTCAGCTGAGCCTGAAAGGCCATCGAAAGCAGCCCACCCATTCTCAGCATCTTGACAATTCTTCATCTGTTCCCTGTCATTGGAAACAGGCACCTGTTCAATTTGGTTATGAGATGTCCTAGAACCTGGCCCCTTTTTGTCTCCAAACCCCCCTCAAGGATAGACCACCAAGATCCATCCTACAACAATTTTGAGGAATGACTGTCTGGCTGGTCTCTGCCTTCCCTTTGTGATCTTTCATTGTTAATATTTCACAAGGTCATTCACTCTCTTAATAGCTAATGGTTGCCTCCGGCACTGGGGTTGAGTAATTTTCTTCTCTGTCCACCTCTCTGTACTCATCTGTGTCACACGCATGCCCTGAGCAACCTCTAAAAGGGGAGATTTTTAGAAACCTTAAAGTAGAACACGATGTAGCAAGATGCCTGTGAGAGCAGCTATCCAGGGATCTTCTTTTCGTCTCTCCCCTTATGCAGAGATAATTATCCCAAGTTCATATGGTTAATCAATGATGACAAGTTAATTGATCCAAATGTTCTCCTTCTCCCACAGTGTGTTCTGGCTTCTCCAGAGGATGTTGGTAGGGTTGCCAGGTCCCTCTTCACCATTGGCGAGAGGTTTTGGGGGCAGAGCCTGAGGAGGGCGGGGTTTGGGGAGGGGAGGGACTTCAATGCCATAGAGTCGAATCGCCAAAGTGGCCGTTTTCTCCAGGTGAACTGATCTCTATCAGCTGGAGATCAGTTGTAATAGCAGGAGATCTCCAGCTAGTACCTGGAGGTTGGCAACCCTAGACGTTGGCCTCTCTCTGCACACTGAGCTGCCCAATGGCCACCTCTTTTGTGCCCCTCCCTGCCCTTTGTGTAATTCAGATAAGGCAACACAAATAATACACGGAGGTTTGGCATATGAGCTTACTGGTTCTGATAACCACTATCTGATCCCAACGAGATGCGGCAGGACCAGCCGTAATGAACTGGCTCTTGCTTTCGCCATTATCTCACTTTGGTTTGGCCTTCCGGGCCTCTAATCGAAGGATCATTTCATTTTGTACTTCCTTGTTCCATTAAACGCTTTGCCTCTTCGAAGCCCTCGGACAGGAGGAGTTCAGAAAGACCGTGGGTCCCTCCCAAAGTTTGCTCTGCTTTAAGCCACAGCTGCTTACATTTCAGTCATGCTGCTCTCTCGGGTTGCCAGCTCTGGGTTGAGAAATTCCTGGAGAGTATGGGGGTGGAGCCTGGGGAAGGCAGGGTTTGGGGAGGAGAGGGGTATGATACTATACAGACCTCCTTCCAAAGCACCCAGGGGAACAGATCTCTGTAACCTGGAGACAGGGTTGCCAACCTCAAGGTGGTGACTGGAGATCTCCCACTGTTACAACTAATCTCCAGGCAATCAGAGATCAGTTCCCCTGGAGAAAAATGGCCACTTTGGAAGGTGGACTGTAAGCTCTCTCCAAGCTCTCAGGTAGAAGTCTTTCCCAGTACCAGATCCTTTCAGCTTGAGATGCTGGGGATTGAACCTGAGACCTTCTGCATGCCAAGCAGGTGCTCCATGACTGAGCTATGGCCAGCATGGTGTAGTGGTTAAGAGCGGTGGACTCTAATCTGGAGAACCGGGTTTGATTCCCCACTCCTCTACATGAGCAGTGGACCGGGTTGGTTTCCCCACTCCTACACATGAAGCCAGCTGGGGCTAGTCGCAGTTCTATCTGAACTCTCTCAGCCTCACCTACCTCAAAAGGTGTCTGTTGTGGGGAGAGGAAGGGAAGAAGATTGTAAGCAGGTTTGATTCTCCTTAAAAGGTAGAGAAAGTCAGCATATAAATACCAACTCTTCTTCTTCTTCTTCTTCTTCTACCTTGAATTATGCTTTTTGCCAACTTTCCCAGAAGAGACGTTAGGCTACCCTGGTCTGTTATTTCCTGGCTCCTCTCTTGGGTCTCTGTTTTATAATACAGTGTTGTTTGTGCTACTTCCTAATCTTTCAGTCAGGAACATAGGGTTACCCATCTCCAGATGGGATCTGGAGTTCTCCCAGAATTATAAGGTAGAGAAAGTTGGCATATAAAAATCAATGCTTCTTCTTCTTCACATGAAGCCTGTTGGGTGACCTTGGTCTAGTCAGAGTTCTCTCCAATCTCTCAGCCCCACCTACCTCACAAGGTGTCTGTTGTGGGTAGAGGAATGGAAGAAGACTGTGAGCTGGTTTGATTCTACTTAAAAGGTAGAGAAAGTTAGCATATAAAAGCCAACTCTTCTTCTTTTTTCCTTGATTTATTAGGCCTATGTCATGATGAACTTCGGTACCGTTGCTGGTGCAAAACATACGCTCTGTCACGGAGCAGAAGCCTTCCCACAAGAGGCTCATCCTGCGTTCTGCACACATGTGCACTTCACATTTGATGGAGTTTGGGTACGTTTTGTAGTCAAGTATCTAGCAACTGAAAATCAAGTGAGAATTGGTCCCCGGCTGCTAAAGATGAAATATGGGCAACTCATAACCCAAGTCCCCGAGGTCCGAATCCAGCGTTCCAGCTGCTGAACCCCAGGAGTTAAATACATTTCTCTGGGGGTTTTTTTTCTCTCTCCAAAAAAAGGGTCGGCGGAAATCAAGCAGAACATCATTTCACCTGCCAGAGAGCAAGAATAAATCAGATTTCAGAAAGGGTGGGGAGTGAATTACATTCAGAGAAAGCCAAGTAATAAAAATGATGTTTAAATGTGCCTGGGAAAAGTAATTACATTTCCTTTGGTGGTTTTTACCCTTTTCGGTTCCTTTGGGGGGAACAGAATCATGAGACACAAAAAAGAGAAAGGAAACAAAAACTAGAGTGGTTAAACTTACTCACCTCGAAACGCCAGCAAATGATATGGGTGGAATAAGCATTCGGAGAAACAAGTCTGTTTTCAAAGAATAGAGGTTTATTACAGGCTCCACAGTCAAATTTGCCACCACACCTCTGCAGTAATGCGTCGTTGCTGTGCCCATTTTACAGAAGGAAAGGCAAAACTGAGGGCAGCTGGTAGAGTCGGTTGGCTTTACAGGCAGATGGTGGTGGTACCGCCAAGCTCCTTCACGACCCATAGTCAAATGTAAGTAAATATGACTCATAGAGCCAATAGGATTAAATAACACTGTGGGCCAATGAGAAAAAGAAGAACAGTTGGTTTTTATATGCCGACTTTCTCTACCACTTAAGGGTAGGGTTGCCAACCTCCAGGTACCAGCTGGAGATCTCCTGCTATTACAACTCCTCTCCAGCCGATAGAGATCAGTTCACCTGGAGAAAACGGCTGCTTTGGCAATTGGACTCTTTGGCATTGAAGTCCCTCCCCTTTCCAAACCCCACCCTCCTCAGGCTCTGCCCTAAAAACCTCCCACCAGTGGCAAAGAGGGACCTGGCAACCCTACTTAAGGGAGACTCAAACCTGCTTACAATCACCTTCCCTTCACCTCCCCACAACAGACACCCTGTGAGGTAGTTGGGGCTGAGAGAGCTCTAACAGAGCTGCAACTTGCCCAAGGTCACCCAGCTGGCTTCGTGTGTAGGAGTGGGGAAACAAATCCAGTTCACCAGATTAACCTCCGCCGCTCACGGGGAGGTGTAGGGAATGAACAACATTTAGCCAAATATTATATCATTGTAAAAGTGCACAAGCCATTGCTTGGAGGCCCATTCCACAGGGGTTGCTGGGTTGGGAATAGCGTTGCCAACCTCCAGGTGGTAGCTGGAGATCTCCCACCATTACAACTGACCTCCAGGTGACATAGATCAGTTCCCCTGGAGAAAATGGCTGCTTTGGCAATTGGACTCTATGGCATTGAAGTCCTACACTTCTCCAAACCCCGCCCTCCTCAGGCTCCACCCCAAAAACCTCCTGCCAGTGGCAAAGAGGGTCCTGGCAACCCTAGGCACAGGGCCACCATGAGTTAACAAGAGGACGCCCAACCTCTTCCTATATGAACTTATGAACATATGAAGCTCCCTTATACTGAATCAGTCCATCGGTCCATCAAGGTCAGTATTGTCTACTTGGACTGGCAGCAGCTCTCCAGGGTCTCACACAGATGTCTTTCACATCACCTACTACTTGGTCCTTTCAACTGAAGATGACTGGGATTGAACCTGGGACCTTCTGCATGCCAAACAGATGCTCTACCACAGAGTCACCCTTCCTAGCTTTCTTGGTTCCTGTGCCTAGCTTCCTGCATTCTTCCCACCTTGGATGTATGGCCATGCTGGACAAGTTAAGATTTTCTTGTCGAGACTGCAGAAAGTGTAAAATCTGTTTCCCACAAAGTATTTGGGCCTGATAACTAATAGATACAAAGGGGGGGGAGAGAGAGAGATAGGCAGGCAGGCAGACACTGCAGATCTTTATTTGAATACAGTTAAACATAACAGTGATCATTCTGGTACTGCAATAAGAACATAAGGAAGGCCATACTGGATCAGGCCAAGGGCCATCAATTCCAGTAGTCTGTTCACACAGTGGCCAACCAGGTGCCTCTAGGAAGCCCACAAACAAGACGACTTGCAGCAGCATTATCCTGCCTGTGTTTCACAGCACCTAATATAATCGGCATGCTCCTCTGATCCCGGAGTGAATAGATATGCATCATGACTAGTATCCATTTTAACTAGTAGCCATGAATAGCCCTCTCCTCCATGAACATGTCCACTCCAAAGCCTTCCAAGTTGGCAGCCATCACCACATCTTGGGGCAGGGAGTTCCACAATTTAACAATGAGTTGTGTGAAGAAATACTTCCTTTTATCAGTTTGGAATCACTCACCCTCCAGCTTCAGCAAATGACCCTGCGTTCTAGTATTATGAGAGAGGGAGAAAAGCTTCTCCCTGTCCGCTCACTTGACGGTCCACGCTCTCCAATATTATTTGTGATCAAAAGCAGCCTCTTGCCAGCAAGTGAAATGCATTCTACCTCTTACACCCACACACTCACCCACCCACACACACACAATCAATTCTTCCCTGTATTCCAAAGGCTTTAAACACAAAAGAAGAGATCCGTCTCGTTTGATTGTCACCCGAGTTTCAAAGTCAATTTGCTGTATCAAACTTGCAAGGACAATGTGGGGAAGGAAAGAGAAAGAATTAAAGTCATTTTAATGACATCAGTGTACTTTGTGGGGTTTTCTCCCCCTTCCAAGAATAAAAAAAGAACACAAATGCCCAAATCTACACTTGGCTTTTGATGAGAACTTTTCATCCCAAGCCAAAAGTTTGTTACGCAAGTATTCCAACCGGGGCGGCATCTGCAGACTATTGAATGTTCCACTATTGTTGTGCTATAGCAATCATGACAGATGTCATGTCCACATGGCAACTTAAAACCCATTTGGCACTAAGTTTCCAGTACCAGTACCGTGGACTGCCAAGAAAACAAAGCAGTGGGTTAAAGATCGAATCAAGCCTGAACTGACCCTGGAAGCTAAAATGACTAAACTGAGGCTGTCATACTTTGGTCACATTTCGAGAAGATGACAGTCACTGGAGAAGACAATCATGCTAGGAAAAGTGGAAGGCAGCAGGAAAAGAGGAAGATCCAACACAAGATGGATTGACTCTATAAAGGAAGCCACAGCCCTCAGTTTGTAAGATCTGAGCAAGGCTCTCAAAGATAGGATGTTTTGGAGGACATTGATTCATAGGTTCGCCATGAGTCAGAAGTGACTTGACAGCACTTAACACACACACACCTAGTGTTCATTTGCAACTGGATTGTCTTGACTGCACTAGAAAACCTAGATGCAAATGGTTGCTATAGCCTATCATGGTACCATATCCAACAGATCCGGATCAGGAGCTTGAAGACACTGGTGTGGCTGGAGTCTAAGGTTGCCAGGTCCTTCTTTGCAACCAGTGGGAGGTTTTTGGGGCAGAGCCGAGGAGGGCAGGGTTTGGGGAGGGGAGGGACTTCAATGCCATAGAGTCCAATTGCCAAAGTGGCCACTTTCTCCAGGTGGACTGATCTCTATCGGCTGGAGATCAGTTGTAGCAACAGGAGATCTCCAGCTAGTACCTGGAGGTTGGCAACCCTACTGGAGACACACAGCCCCATGACAGGTGAGACCATCACTGAAAGAGGTGCTATAGTTCCTTCTTCTTGCAATGAAGAAAACAGGAATAGCTCCACTGTGTCGGACTCAGTTCTTGCTCACCCAACATTCTGTGGCTGAGCATGAAAACGTACCCTGCCCAGCAGAAGATGATTGTAGTAGAGCCTTCTTATGGGAATACTATAGATCTTCAGCTCAGGGGGTTGCACCTTTTCCCCAGTTGTCTCCCAGCGTGGTGTCATGGTTAAGTGCAGTGGACTCTAATCCGAAGAAGCAGGTTTGAGTCCCGACTCCTCCAGTTGAGCGGCGTACTCTAATCTGGTACTTTTCATTCCATGAACATTTGTAGCTAGGCGACCTTGGCCTAGTCACGGCTCTCTTTGAGCACTCTCGGCCTCACCTACCTCACAAGGTGTCTGTTGTAGGGAGAAGAAGGGGATTGTCCAGACGCAGACGTCTCAGCATATGCTCCGGTTTGGCTCACTTGCACATGAGTGACCTAGCTAATCAGGAAGCATACTGAGAAGAGAATGGCGTCACGTTGCAGCATAGCCCATCAGACAACATCATTGAGTGTGAGGGTGACATACATGCATAAAAAAACATCTTGCAAGGAGTGCAAAAAAACCGCTACGAAGAGTAATTTTTTCTCTGCTGTATTAAAAATGTTCTTGGAAAACCTGTGAGGAGTGCTGGTTCAGCGTTAACAGAATCCATAAATGCATTTCCATAAGAAGTTTTGGGTCCTGGTTTATCTTTGCCAGAGAGTGTGTATATTTCCTGTAAGGCTTTGGATGCAGCTGTTGGGAGTTCTGTGTACCTAGTTGCCCAAGGTCATGCTGCAGAATGGGGTTTGTAGTCTTTTTTGCCCAGAAGAACGTTACATAAGGAGAACGGATGAGGAAAAAAGAGATATCAAGGACTAGGGGAAAGTAAATAGGATTCTTTGGCATTGCTGTGCAAATTAATACTGGGGGAAAAACAGATGGGTTTTGATGAGATTAGACAAGATGGTTTGGCTCAGAGAGGATGTTTTAAAAAAATATTGTGAGACATTCCAGAAGGTGCATTGCGGTAGAGATGAAGACACAGTGTCATTTTTGATATGAGAATATATGATGGGTAGGATGAAGGCGGTGCAGTTTTCAGAAGGGCTGGCGGAAGAAGAAGAAGAGTTGGTTTTTATATGCTGACTTTCTCTACCACTTAAGGGAGACTCAAACCAGCTTACAATCACTTTCCCTTCCCCTCTTCACAACAGACACCCCATGAGGTGGGTGGGGCTGAGAGAGCTCTAACAGAGCTGTGACTTGCCCAAGGTCCCCCAGCAGGCTTCATGTGGAGGAGTGAGGAAACAAATCCAGTTCACCACATTAGCCTCTTCCAGGTGGTGGCTGGAGATCTCCCGCTATTATGAGTGATCTCCAGGCAATAGAAATCAGTTCCCCTGGAGAAAATGGCTGCTTTGGCAATTGGACTCTATGGCATCGAAGTCCTTCCCCTCCCCAAACCCCGCCCTCCTCAGGCTCCACTCCAAAACCTCCCGCCGGTTGTGAAGATGGACCTGGCAACCCTAGTGTGTGTGGGAGTGCCGTCAAGTCACAGCTGACTTATGGCGGCCCCGTAGGGTTTTCAAGGCAAGAGACATTCGGAGGTGGTTTGCCTTTGCCTGCCTCCACACGGGCTGAGAGTGTTCTGAGAGAACTGTGACTGACCCAGGGTCACCCAGCAGGCTTCATGTGGAGGAGTGGGGAATCGAACCCAGTTCTCCAGATTAGATTACCCCACACTGAACCACTGCACCACGCTGGCTCTCTGTAGATGAGCTTTAGTAAATGATCAAGTCTGGGATCATTGTAGCTCTAATGCAGAAAGTTAGGTCTTGCTAGTCCGCCTGCTGGCTGGGATCTGAAACCAGCAGGAGGTTTTTGGGGTGGAGCCTGAGAAGGGCAGGGTTTGGGGAGGGGAGGGACTTCAGTGCCATAGATTCCAATTGCCAAAGTGGCCATTTTCTCCAGGTGAACTGATCTCTATCAGTTGGAGATCAGTTGTAACAGCAGGACCGTGTGGCATTGAAGTCCCTCCCCTCCTCAAACTCCTCCCTCCTCAGGCTCCGCCCCTAAAACCTCCCGCCAGTGGTGAAGAAGGACCTGTCCACCCTATGAGTGCAAACAAATCGAAAATGTCTGCAGACCTCCAAAATGGGAACCGTGCCGACTTTATTGGGTCGCGCCTTTATCCCATAGAATATCCTGGGTTGCGTGCATTTGCCAAGTTTGTGGTAATAATTTATTGTTGAAGTTTCTCTACTTCATCGGGCTGCTGTGACAGAGGCTGAGTGAAAAGCCAGGAGAGCTGCTTGTAACCTCAATTACCTACGGATAATGAGGCCCTGTGCACCTCTCAGGTACTCGGCTCCGTTCAGGATGCTCAGCGTTAAAAGAGCCAATTTGTTCCCATTAAAAGTAGACAATTGGGTCCTTCGGTCCCTGCATGTTTCTGAACATCAGCTTCTTCTTGAAGGGTGACACATATCAGCCGCTCTTCTCGTCTGCTGATGGGGCACGTCGCAGCTCAGGACTATTGTTGTCATTACCTCGTAGAAAAGCTACTCCGAGTCCCAAATGAGATATTTTTGGAGACATTTGGATGGCCGCCAAAAGAAGCGGGTTCTGCGTCCCCTTCCTCCTATCCAACCTGCTCACTTTTTAATAACAGAAAAATAAGGATAGTGCTAAATTGGATGGAGGCTGAGAATAGGAGTCTTTAAGGTGCTACTAGGAGCCCCGTGGCGCAGAGTGGTAACCTGCAGTTCTGCAGTCCAAGCTCTGCTCACGACCTGAGTTCGATCCCGATGGAAGTCGGTTTCAGGGAGCCGGCTCAAGGTTGACTCAGCCTTCCATCCTTCCAAGGTCGGTAAAATGAGTTCCCAGCTTGCTGGAGGTAAAGGGAAGATGACTGGGGAAGGCACTGGCAAGCCACCCCGTAAACAAAGGACATTTATGCATGGGAGGTTTTGCCTTGGGTCAGCCGCTCTCTAGAAGCACATTTTCCCAATCCGAATTCTCAAAACTCAAAAATAAGTCCCCATGCAGAGTTTTGAGAATTTGGATCAGAAAAATGTGCATCTTGAGCGCCAAATCCAAGGCAAAACCTCCTGTGCATAAATGTCCAAAGTCTGCCTAGTAAATGTCGGGATGTGACATCACACTATGGGTCAGGAATGACCCGGTGCTTGCACAGGGGCCCTTTACCTTTAAGGTGCTACTGGACTCCTACTCTTCTCTATTGGATGGGTGCTGCTCTTCCATTTGAAAAGCCCAGTTTCTGACATGGGTTAGAATCATAGCATCCTAGAATCATAGAGTTGGAAGGGGCCATGCAGGTCATCTAGTCCAACTCCCTGATGAATGCAGGATCAGCCTAGAGCATCCCTGACAAGTGTTCGTCCGACTGCTGCTGGAAGATTCCCAGCGAGGGGGAGCTCACCACCTCCCGCCACTGCACTACTTTTAATGTTAAAAAAAAAATCCTAATGTCCAGCCGGTACCTTTCCACCTGTAATTTATACCCATTATTGCAAGTCCTGCCCTCTGCTGCCAACAGGACAGCTTCCTGCTCTCCTCTGAGTGACAGCCTTTCAAACACTGGTTCTCCCTGCTTGAGATGAAACCGCCATTGTCTACCTCTCACATGCCATACTAATGACATTCAATTAGTGTTAAAATTGGCACCTGTTTTGGCTTCAACTGCATAATATGATGGATAAATGAAGTATAAATGACATGAAAATGCTGCTTAAAAAAAAAAAAAAACCAAGCAAATCGGAAACCCCAGCTACAAATGTTCATGGAATGAAAAGTATCACAACAGCCACTTAACAAGGGTAGATTTCTACATCCATACTCAATCTAAGCATAGGGCTGCAGGTCAGGGGTAGAGCATCCGTTTGGCAAGCAAAAAGTCTCAGGTTCAGTCCCCAGCATCTCCTGTTTTAAAAGGAGGAGGCAGCAGGTGATGTGAAAGGCCTCGACTAGAGTCCCTGGAGAGCCGCTGCCAGTCAGAGCTGAGAATGCCGACCTTGATAGACCAAAGGTCTGACTCAGTGGAAGGGAGCTTTCTGTGTGAAATGATGTCAAAATGTTGTGGGTTTCCATCACCCTTGCTCCAATTCACTGACTCGTGCTCGAGGAGGTTGGGTAACTCACAAAGTGATGGTGTTATTCCCCACATTTTGTGTTACTTTACGGGGGAGAAAGAGAGGATCTTGGGGGTACTTGTTTTGGAAGGAGTCTCACATGTGCTGCCATGTCTCACGTGTGCGGGAGACCAAGTCCTATGAGGAAAGGTTGAAGGAGCTGGGTATGTTTAGCCTGAACAGGAGAAGACTGAGAGGGGATATGATAGCCATCTTCAAGTACTTGAAAGGCTGTCATATAGAGGATGGTGCCAAGTTGTTTTCTGTTGCCCCAGAAGGTCGGACCAGAATCAACGGGTTGAAATTACATCAAAAGAGTTTCCGTCTAGACATTAGGAAGAATTTTCTAAAAGTTAGAGCGGTTCCTCAGTGGAACAGGCTTCCTCGGGAGGTGGTAAGCTCTCCTTCCCTGGAGGTTTTTAAGAAGAAGTTAGATGGCCATCTGTCAGCAGTGCTGATTCTATTACCTTAAGCAGATGATGAGAGGGAGGGCATCTTGGCCATCTTCTGGGCATGGAGTAGGGGTCACTGGGGGAGGTAGTTGTGTATTTCCTGCATTGTGCAGGGGGTTGGACTAGATGGCCCTGGTGGTTCCTTCCAACTCTATGATTCTATGTCAACTATGGGCCTGAACTTGTAATACCAGAAATGGCTCATCAGTTGATCAAAACTCACACACACACACACACAAAAAACCCTTTGCAATTTCCATGTCCCACGTGCATTGACTTGCTGATGGCTGGCGGCTGGAGAGGTGATGAAGGTCACTAGCACCATCTAATATTTTGCATTTATGAAGTGCTTTTGAATGCAAAATACTCTGTGTGAAGCAGATTTGCCCAGCTTGTGAATACAAGATGACCTTTGTGGGTGAGACTAAAGTTCTCTCTGGTTCAGAGTTCTGCTATCCGTGATGGTTATTAGATGTAGTGTTATTAAAGAGAAAAAATACCATAAACCTCACTGTTTTCAACTTCTGTAATCTGCCTTGATTTGCAATGAAAGAGGCAGCGTATAAACGATGTCAATCAACCAATTAACCAATCTTCTGAATTTATGGGATGGTACAATTACATTATCAATTCTTTAAGAAAAAATCAGAATTCAGTCCTCACCTTCTAAACCTGCAGGTATGCATCTTTAAATGGCTTGTTTTGGGTCAGACTAGAAGAAGGGGGGGGGAAGCTAAATGTGAAAGTGGATTATAAAAAGAAAAACATAAATTACAGTGTCTCTAAAGCCAACCCAAATACCACCCTAAATTAATAAGCTACACCTACAGTTAAGCTTTCAGGAATGACCTTCTATTTGCAGCTAATGATTTTTTTTAAGGTTAACATTTTTTTGCTAGCTGAGCCATATATTATTTAATTGATGGCAGAATTACTATGTTCCCATAAATTAAGTCTGAAAGAGACATTTGTTAACTGATCTTACTTGGAATATTGTAGCTGTAATATTTCTCTCTCTCTCCTGTCTTCTTGTCCAAGGTCAGTTCAACTTTATGTTTTGTGTCCCCATGTTTCTGCAAATGGGGTATGCATCAGGAGTAATCTTGCATGTAATTTGCTTTTTAATTTATCATTGCGCTCAGATTTACAATGGGACAACAAGCTTTTAACAGCAATTTCAGAGTGATACATCTTGACACAGAGAATTGACTGGGGTAGAATCGTGAAGGTATGTGCTGATTGATGGCAACTGAGGGTCCTAAGTGAAAGTGTTTGAATGGCTGGCAATTAAAGGTCTGACATTTGTCATTTTGCCTCCCGTCCCTGATAACAACACTCAATATGTGTGTGGTTCACAAGACTGAGGTCCATGCCTATAGGATGAGCTATTCACATTCACCACAACCCCTAGCCTATTCTGTGTCAAAGAAAGGCAAAGTTCAAATTCTGAAACCCATATAACTTCAGCTTTAAAAAAGTTTTGTTGACATTGCCCTCACTTGCCCGCACTCTCACTGGGCCCTCAATGAAAAAACTCTTCTTCTTCTTCTTCTTCTTCTTCTTCTTCTTCTTCTTCTTCTTCTTCTGCTTCTGCTTCTGCTTCTGCTTCTGCTTCTTCTGCTTCTGCTGCTGCTGCTGCTTCTTCTTCTGCTTCTGCTTCTTCTGTTTCTGCTTCTTCTTCTGCTTCTTCTGCTTCTTCTTCTTCTTCTTCGCCATTTTGTGGTTGCGCCCACCACCCTGTGTCAGGATTCCAAAGGCCACCCGGGCTCCAAAAGGTTGGGGACCCCTGGGTTAGTGGGAGAAACGGCAGCTGGCGGTGTTGAGAGAGAAAAGGGTACTGAACTAGCAGTTGCCAGGAGACAAAATGGCACCAACGATCAAAAAGCAAATATTCACACATTTATTTTAACTCTACCGAAAATGGTTAGTTTCCACTCCAAAAATGAAAGTGGGCCATATCCGAGACTGCTGTGATCACTGGAAATGTTAGCAACAAAACCAAGAAAGCTACTCATCCATTTCTTTATTTTAAGGATTTTAAAGCCTGCCTTTCCACGATCCACGCAAAATCCATTAAAACTCTAATAGTTTGGACCCTCAGTCTGAAGCGATGGTCCCAAACAAGCGACGGTCCCAAACAAGGAAGAACCACAACTCTGAGAATGATTTATAATTGCTGGGATTCCTTCAGAACATGGTTCCTTGTCAACAGTTGATTTCTTATTTCATGTTTTTCTTTATTGTTCTAAACCCCCTGTCGCCAGGGAGAAATTTCTTGTGAAATGGTTGTTAAAATATTCAGCCACCTCTGACACCCCCAAATTAAGATGGTTCCTGAGTGGCTTTTTTTTTTCTTTGCCGTTGGTTTTAATTGTTTTTGTTTTTAGTTCTTTTAACATTTCTCTTGGTGCATGGCTTATGGGCTGCTAAAAGGTTAAGGTAGTCCCCTGTGCAAACACCGGGTCATTCCTGACCCGTCGGGTAACGCGTCACATCACAACGTTTACTAGGCAGATTATGTTGAAGGGGTGGTTTGCCATTGCCTTCCCCAGTCATCTACACTTTACCCCCAGCAAGCTGGGTGCTCATTTTACCGACCTCGGAAGGATGGAAGGCTGAGTCAACCTTGAGCCGGCTACCTGAAACTGACTTCCATCGGGATCAGACTCAGGTCGTGAGCAGACCTCAACCTTGAATAAAGGCTGTCAACCCCGAATAAAGGCAAAAAAAAATAGCTTGGACCCTCCGTCTGAAGTGATGGTCCCAAACTGTGGAAGAACCAAGCCTCTGAGAATGTGTAGAGTGTTTTCCAGTTTAATCGCTTGCGCTGCCATTAGTTGGCTCTCTCATTCAACCATCTCTTCTGAAAACACTAGTCATGCTGCCACCCACTGGCTGTCCCAGGCAGCCAACACACATTATTTCTGAGTCTCCCATACAAGAGAAAGAGGGGGGCCTAATAAAACAAAATGAAAGCAAAGAAACAATTGGTGCAAGGGAAATATTTTAATAAGCTCTGTAGCCCCAATGCGTTTTGCGTAAGCTTCTTCAGGGGGAATCTGGACACTGAAGTAGAAAAAGACAAAGGGAAGAGATGAAATCCCTTGTTTAAAAAGGCTTGCCAACCTCCAGGTACTATCTGGAGATCTCCTGCTATTACAACTGATCTCCAGCCGATAGAGATCCGTTCCCCTGGAGAAAATGGCTGCTTTGGCAATTGGACTCTATGAATTGAAGTCCCTCCCCTCCCTAAACCCCATCCTCTTCAGGCTCCACCCCAAAAACCTCCCGCTGGTTGTGAAGAAGGACCTGGCAAACCTACTTTTAAAAGAGAGAAAAAAATAAAATGAGAAATCAAGGGATATTCCTAAAATCAAGTGAATTTTGGAGAAAGACCCCCCTCCCAATAAGAATGCTTCCAAATAGCCAACCGTTTAGGCATCCAGTCGTGATGAATATTCCCCTCTGGTACTGAAAGCAATTGCAAATATCTGGCCCAGATGACATCACCTTTGGAGGCCATTTAACACCTCTGGAGTGATCTGGCATAAACAATCTTATGCAATCTCTGTGTCATAATTTTGCCTGGTGGAAGAACAGCATACAACACTTAGTGTGACATTTAGGCAAGGAAGATATTAAAGGCCTGATTACCAGTGCTAGACACAGTAAACTCACACTCACCTCCCGGTAGGGAGGCCATCCTCCAGGTACTAGCTGGAGATCTCCTGCTATGACAACTGATCGCCATCCGATAGAGATCGGTTCACTTGGAGAAAATGGCTGCTTTGGCAATTGGACTCTATGGCACTGAAGTCCCTCCCCTCAAACCACACCCTCCTCAGGCTCCGCCCCGAAAACCTATTGCCGGTGGCAAAAAGGGACCTGGCAACCCTACCTCCCGGGAAATTGCCCTTGCATATGGGTAAAATGGCACAGGCCAGCCTCGCCAAACTTTGGTTTACCAGGACCCTCTTCACCACCGGTGGGAGGTTTTTGGGGCGGAGCCTGAGGAGGGTGGGGTTTGGGGAAGGGAGGGACTTCAATACCATAGAGTCCAATTGCCAAAACGGACATTTTCTCGAGGGGAACTTATCTCTGTCACCTGGAGGTCAGTTGTAATAGCAAGAGATCTCCAGCTAATACCTGGAGCTGGGCAAGCCTACAATCTCCAGGTGGTGGCTAGAGATCTCTCGCTATTACAATTGATCTCCAGGCGACAGAGATCAGTTCACCTGGAGAAAATGGCCACCTTCAAAGGTGGACTCTACGGCATTCTGTTCCATTGAAGTCCCTCCCCTCCCCAAACCCCACCCTCCTTAGGCTGCACCTGGTATTTCCCAACCCGGAGCTGGCAACCCTAGTCTCCGGGGCCCAGAGAAAATGTCCAACCCCACAGCACTGAATTATGTTTTCTCTCCCTCTACTTTCTGGAAATAAATCTTCTTCCAGCCTTCCCCTTCCATCCCCCACCCAGACAACCCAAGCCCAAGGGTGTATTGACAATCTCTACCCCCCAGCCTTTTCCTACCTTTATATTCCCTAAACTGTTTTCATACACAAAAGTATGTGAGAATGAATGAATTTAATCAACTCTCTCTCCACCTCCCATTGTTAATAATCATAATGTCACGGCAATATTAAGTCCGTTAATTTTCACCCTTGTTTTTTTTTTCTTTTTTTTTTTGTTTTCACATAGTTGTGCTGTAATTTTCAGTTTAATTAGTTTCTGTGGCTTTGATGGCAACAGGTTTACATTTATCTTCTTTTTTAATATGCCTAATTGTTTATCCTTCCTTCGGTAATATCTCATTAATTTTATAGCCTGCCTGCACTCTCTCCCCTCAGCGTCGGAGGAATTAATTTCTTCTCGATCTTGTGGGCCTGAATCTTTGAGTGCACCTTGCCTAGTGGGCTCACTGGCTTCAAAAACCGGCGTGAACTTGACCACCCCCTTTGGTTAGGGTTGCCAGGACCCTCTTCGCCACCGGCGGGAGGTATTTGGGGTGGAGCCTGAGGAGGGCGGGGTTTGGGGAGGGGAGGGACTTCAGTGCCATAGAGTCCAATTGCCAAAGCAGCCATTTTCTCCAGGTGAGCTGATCTCTATCGGCTGGAGATCTTCTCGGCTGGAGATCAGTAGTATTAGCAGGAAATCCCCAGCTAGTACCTGGAGTTTATCAAATATGTGCAGCCACTATGGCTAAGAATATTTCAACAAAAACCAATAACACAGAATATCTTCATAGCATTATATATGTCATTTGTTGCTTCACAAATGCTAGAAACAACATATGAAGTAGCTCAATTGCACTAGAACACAGCGTGCAACCCTTACTCACTTGTATATAAAATACAGTAAGTACTATTCAACTCAACACAATACAAAAAATGTCAAAAAAACAACAGTAACAATAAGAAGACAGGATTCTGGTAAGTACCCTGTTTCAAAACAAATTTCCTCAGTTGTTTGACATGAAAGTCCGTTTAAATGCCATCCTTCTTTCTCTGGCAGCCGCTTTTTCAGCGGTGTTGCTTGCTGGTTGCCGCTTATAAAGCTTCAGCAGTTTCAAATATTTCCTTTTGGTAAGTTAACTGTATAGGTTGTATATTGCAGTGATGTTCTTAGTCAACAATTTTTCATCGCCTATCACAACAGATTCTTTAGAAGGCTATTCTTTCAGTAGCATTCTCTATCCTCGATGCAGGGCCACAGTGCTAGAGAACCACATGTTCGCTCTTCTCCGCATCCTTAGGGTTGTCAACCTCCAGATGGTGTCTGGAGATCTCCCGCGATTACAACCGATCTCCAGGCAACCGAGATCAGTTCCCCTGGAGAAAATGGCTGCTTTGGCAATTGGACACTATGGCATTGAAATCCCTCCCCTCTCCAAACCCCGCCTTCCTCAGGCTACACCCCAAAACTCCCCAGGTATTTTCCAAACCGGAGCTGGTAACCCTACACATCCTTGATTGGAAACAGAAGCCCTCCTGGCTGTTTTAAGCTCTGTTACCTATAAGCCAAGCAGGGATCATAGGGATGCCAGCCTCCAGGTGGGACCTGGGGATATCCCAGAATTACATCTCATCTCCAGACTACAGAGATCAGTTCCCCTGCTGAAAATTGATGCTTTGGAGGGTTAACTCTATGGCATTGTACCCCACCAAAATCTCCAGGTATTTCCCAACCCGGAGCTGGCAACCCTAACGGAGAACCATGTGAACCACCCTGCGTCCCTTGAAGAAAAGCTGGGATAAACAGGTAACAAATGGATAAAAGGAATACAAAGTCCAATTCGATTGATAGATTGTGGAGTCTCTCTATTTCTTAGGATGTTTAAAGGTTTTTCTTTTCCGGACGACTGAAATTGCCATCTGTTTTTTTTTTACATGTCGATGAACGTTTGGTAAGGTCACCAAGTGCCAAAGAGGCCACTGTGAGGGCAGATTTCGTCCCTGTGAGCTCCCAGTTGGCTGTTTCTGTCTTCAGGTGTTTCAAGTGCGCTTCTCTGAATTGTTCAATGTTTCCTCTCTGCTTTTGAATCCCATTCAAAAAAAAAAAATACAGAAGAAGGAGGACATAACGGATTGACCCCCCCTTTGCCCCCGCTTTTAAATGGGTGATAATACTTTACATATTTGCAAGAGGATTTTTTTTCACCCGTTTAATTTTGCGTGACAGCTGAAAATGGGAAAGGAGCGACGTACTGACAGGAAGGGAAAATTGGCGTCCAGATTGTGCCAGCTGCGGGAGCGTGCCGGAGATAAGCGGGGTGAAAAAGTATCTCAGTACAACAACCCAAAGCCCCGTTCCCTTCATGACGACAGAAGCCGCCTGCTGTTTGCAAATAACCTGCCAAAAAGGATATGATTGGCAGTGGGTGGACCCTCTCCGGAAAGCAAGAGGAGTATTTTACAAATGAACTGAACGGATTTGCTGGTAGATCATTAAGCAGCAACCAATGTTTAACAAGGAAATTGAAAAAGGCCTGTAGGACCATTTTACACTTATTGTAAGCCAAGACGATACAAGAAGCTGAGCTCTTCAAGACACATTTTTGATATATCTA
This sequence comes from Euleptes europaea, assembly GCF_029931775.1. Taxonomy (NCBI): domain Eukaryota; kingdom Metazoa; phylum Chordata; class Lepidosauria; order Squamata; family Sphaerodactylidae; genus Euleptes; species Euleptes europaea. The sequence continues at coordinate 12,690,469 of NC_079330.1, read as the reverse complement.
ATCAAGCTGGAAGCTCCAGGTAATGATGCCCTGGCTCCCTTGGAATACAAATATCTCCTCGCCAGGAGAGAGCTGCCTTCTGAGAAAGAATCGTCTTACCATTCCTTCTGGTAGGGTTCATTTGCAGATCCCCTTCCCGTTCCACCACCCAGCCAGTTCTAATGATTCTGTGAAACAGACCCCACTTTCAGGGTTTGGCTTTAAGATATTCACTGGAATGGACAGGATTAGAAGCTTATAAGGTAAAGGTCCCCTGTGCAAGCACCAGGTCATTCCTGACCCCATGGGGTGATGTCACATCCCGATGTTTCCTAGACAGACTGTGTTTACGGGGTGGTTTGCCAGTGCCTTCCCCAGTCGTCTTCCCTTTACCCCCAGCAAGCTGGGTTCTCATTTTACCAACCTCGGAAGGATGGAAGGCTGAGTCAACCTTGAGCCAACGACCTGAAACCAACTTCCGTCGGGATCGAACTCAGGTCGTGAGCAGAGCTTGGACTGCAGTACTGCAGCTGACCACTCTGCGCCAGGTGGCTTGGGAAATTCTGGGTTGGGAAATTCCTGGAGATTTGTGGGTGGACCCTGGGGAGGGTGGGAGGTAGGGAGGAAATAGAGCTGAAGAAACTATAATGCTATAGTGCCCACCTTCCAAAGCATCCATTTTCTTTCTATAGTCTGGAGATCAGTTGTCATTCCATGAGATCTCCAGGGCCTCCTGGGAGTTGGAAACTCTATCTTGTTATGGTAGCCCAACAGGCTTTAAGCTACCCTTGGACACCCCGCAAGGTGTTCAGGACTGGAGCTAGTGTGCAAAGGATGGAACGGTGCTGTGTAGCCAGAGACAAAAAGGGGTCTCCTGGCATTCATCTTGTTTGTGCCATGCTACAGCAAGCCAACTGGGCTGAACCAGCAAGGTGTGCCATACTCTCCCCTGAAAGGAATGTTGCAGCTTCTCCATGAGGACAAAAGAAGACCAAGATAAGCTGTTCACAATTTCAATTTCAATACCTTTATTGGCATACCATCAGTCGATCAAATAAAACCAACCCTCTAAACCAACCCTCTAAATTAGCCACAGATTAGCAACAGATTAGCCACAGATTCAATGGTCTCATAATCTCGGGAGGATAACAACAATTTGATCTTACTGTCATCAGCTTGATCTACATGATTTGAGAGAAAGCCTTGCTCAGATCTTGCAAATTGAAGGCTGTGGCTTCCTTTATTGAGTCAATCAAGCCTTGGTCACTGGCAATGCCCAGCCCTTCCCAGACATTGCCCGGCATAGCCTCCAGCGACATTTAGGGGTATAAGTATAGCCCCATTGGCCACAGTCAAATTGCTACCACTTCCTGGATCCAAAGTGCGAGCCCCAGTACTTGCGTGTGCAGTTTTCCTTGCCAGTAGTGCTGACCATTACTTGCTTTCTTTGCTGCTGTCATTCTGGACCTCGCACTTCAGGAAGGTAACTATAATCCCCGTGGGACCCTCATATTCTTGTGACCGCCCCCTCCTACCTTTGCTTTCTTAGCTCTGTATGTGTTGGGAATTGTGTGTGTGTGTGTGCAATTAATTTGATGATTTTTTAAATAAAATCCTTAAAATTAATAAAAGCCTCCTCATTATTGGGACTCTTTCCATTGGTTCGCTCATCTGGAGCAGAACTGGTTAAAAGACCCCCACGCCGGCCTCTTGCAAAGCTCTATCTAGTCTCCAGTTAATTTCCCCCAATAAACGGAGACTGCTGTGCTTGGCGTAACAATCTAGGTTGTTGTTTCTCACTTCTCCAAATAGTAGGGTTGCCAGCTCCAGGCTGGGAAATACCTGGAGGTTTTGGGGGCAGAGCCTGAGGAGGGCGGGGTTTGGAGAGGGGAGGGACTTCAATGCTGTAGAGTGCAATTGCCAAAGCATCCGTTTTCTCCCTGCTCATTGCCAAAATTGTAGGGCTGCCATCATCCAGTTCCCCAAATCCAGGTGGCTTGATTTGCATATTATACAAATCATTTGCTCATTATGCAAATCAAGCATATCTGTTGTTGCACTGTTTGTCTCCTAGTTGCTTTGTGTCTGTTCCTGGCAACGATCAGGGGAAAAAAATTAGGGAAGGATTAGTGGGAGCTAATCCCACGCCAGGCCATCTTCTCAAATAACAGCAAAGATTTTCAGGGAGAGATGGAGTGAGCCTGTCAATCAGAGCTGTGACTTCGCCCATTGGTTAGAACAATGGGAGGCAGGAGGTGGCTAGCTTCTCATTAATCAGTTGGGTGGGACACCATCATTTTGCCGTGTATCTCTGGATCTGCTTACTTGGTGTGCAGAGAAAGTGAGGAAATCCAGGCCAGCCAACGATCCAAGTGGGTAGGATGCCCAGAATCCAGACAAAATAGAAACAATTGTACCATATGGCAAGCCTGATAGCTTGGCACATATGCAACATACTTGTCCTAATTTGGACCATTCTTCATCTAGTTCAGTATTGTCTGTTCTGACTGGCAGTGACAGTCCAGGGTCAGGCAGAGCAAGATCTTTCCCCATCCCTGGACCAGAATCTCAGTTCTGTTTTTATTGGATATGCTAGGAGCAGAGTCTCTTCCATGGATGATCCTTTTTCTTAGATCCTGGGGTTGGACTAGATAACCCTGGTGGTCCCTTCCAACTCTATGATTCTATGATTCTATCTGTTTACTACTGACAGTCAGCAAAGTGAGGTAAAATATCAATTTAGTTCAGTTTCAGTCACCTTTATTGGCATGATAAAATATCAATTTTAAAAAAAAAACTAAAACAAATCAAAAGACACTATGAAATTCATCTATCAAAGTCATCCCAAAACTGATTCTGGCTACCATTAAATGAATCCCTTCTAAAACAGTACTGAGCTAGATCCAACCAGTCTGATCTTCCACTGGTGAACAAAGGTGAGAGGGAACCTCCTTTGACCAGCAAAAAGGCCATGCTAGGGATCATGGGACCAGCACGAACAAAAGCCATGTGGGACGAGAGCTATAATGAGGGGGTTTATCAAGATTGAGTGAGAAAGTGGATCAAACCCAATGTCTTGCAAGCTCTTCTGCAAGTAGCAAGGGTGGGAAAGTTCTGGATCTCCAAGGGGAGACCATTTCATAAATTTGTGGCTACTGCAAACAAAAAAAAGCAGGCAATGAAAAACCACCTCTGAACATCTTTTGCCTTGAAGACACCACAGGGTCGCCATGAGTCAGCTGTGACTTGATGGCAAAGAAGAAAAAGATGGCAAAAGAAGTAAATGCTGAGAAGCAGAGACTAACTCTGCTTCAAGTAGGAAGTGATGACCCTTAAAGGATGTTGTTCCCTGGTTATGAAAGCCGTAGCGGGTAAGAATCAGCATGCTGAATGGTGCCTCCATAACTTAGAAATAGGCAAACCATGCAGGTGTCTTGTCCAGTGAACCAAGTGAACCAACTTGGAAGGCTTTAAGAGGGAAGTGGACATGTTCATGGAGGAGTATTTTTTTTTTAATTATTTTTATTATTTTCTACAATTCAACTAAAATAAACATATCTCAACAATATATTCAGTTGTAACTGCTTGTAACAAAAAAAGTTCATTGCTATTACTGAGAATATGTTATCTATAATATTCTATGCTATCTACTATATGTGACTTCCCCGCATCTTCTTCAGTCACTAATTCTACTGGTTAACACTTTTGCATTTCAAATTAATTTCTAATCCTTATTTTCTCTCATACAGACTTGCTTTAAGCTATCTATACTACTTCTATAAGCAATTTCAAGTCCTACCTAGTTATAATATTATCATCATTGTCTCTATATAACATTCTATTATTCTAAATTAAAGGGATTAGATCAATACATAAACAAATTTTCCCATTAAAAATTCATCAAAGTAAATCCACCGTGGCTCCCTTACACCCCAAAAATAAGCATCATTTTAGCCATTATCTTGTTTTGGGAGGGGATCTGCCAGTCCTTCTTTATTTCCCAATCCCCACCCCCCGTTTTTCAATATAGTAGCTGCAATTCTGGCCTCTGAAGATGTAAAAGAAGATCCCGGTGATTGTATCCATTGGCTTCTTGTTAAAATTTCCAGCATCTTCTTGGTAAAATCCTTCATCATGTCTCCCTCCATCGCTGGCTGCCAGGAAGTGTTTTCTTGGGATAATAATGCTCCTCCTGTCAGCAGTGACTCAGACAAGTAAATTGTAGAGGTATTGAGTTCTTTCATGTTGCTCTCTCTCCTTGCCAGCTGGTCACTTGCAGCTACCTCTTTAAAATCTTGGGTCTTCATATTGTGGATCTCCTCAATAATTGTGTCCAGTTTTCCATTAATTGATTTAAATAGGATATTCATCACCTCAGCTAGTTGAAATGCTTGATGTGAGAGCGCTTGTTGTTTTTCGAAGACTAAATCTTGTTGCACTGCAAACATGTCCATTTGTTTGAGTAACATCTCTTCCAACCTCTTGTTTGACATATCTGCTTGTATTCTTATATAGAAGCAGGCTTTGTAATTTTCAAGATATCCTCAATTATGCTTCAAAGCAGCACAGATAAAGAAAAGAAAGTAGACAGGAAACTGCAGTATCATAGACCCTGCGTCGTCTCCTCTCGGTGGTTAAGTAGTGGGAACGATTTGATGGTAACACCGGGGAGATTCACTTCAAGTCTTCCAATCTGCCCTGTCTTTTCGATGGTAACAAAGCCCTTCTTGTTATCTTCCGGTCTTAAGAGGCGACGTGGCTGGACATTGAATCAAAGAAGCCGGAAGTGGGGGGGGAAGGTTCTCGTCTCCCTCCCTCCCCTCAAAGCATTTAATTGGTAGTTGTAAAGTCATTCAGAAGTCCCTTTTATTGCGTCTACTCACTGATCAAGTTGATAAGGTCTTAGTCAGTTCATTTAATGGCATTTGTTTATTTTAAAAGTCTCGTTACGCTGGGCAGGGAGTCGCCGGTTTTCGTAGGTGTTTTTATCGTCATTCAGGTCTTCTCAATCAAGATAAAGGCAAAAAGTGTCTTTTTACTCACTCTGACTTCCAAAGGTGAGGCTTCTTGTTCTTTTCATAGATTATTTGATGTTAATGTATAGAGGAGGTCAAAGCCTATAATCCAAAGAGTCGTCCGTGGCAATGGTAGCCCCTATGCCGGCGGGGACAACTTCCAACTCAACGGGAGGCTTAAAAAAGCTCTCTCGGAGAATATGGGAGTCCAAACCGCTCTTGAAGGCTGCAGGGGAATTTCCTGCTTCCCGATCCACTATTTAGGACCGAGTTGGAGTGCTTTTTGCACTCCAAATCTAAACGACTCTTGGTGTTTCCTGGGAGCCCCCAGGAAACAATGGCGCTCGGACCAAACGCTCTACAGGAAGTCCATGTTCATGGAGGAGTATTCATGGCTACTAGTCAAAATGGATACTAGTCATGATTAGGGTTGCCAGGTCCCTCTTCTCAACCGGTGGGCGATTTTGGGGGCGGAGCCTGAGGAGGGTGGGGTTTAGGGAGGGGAGGGACTTCAATGCCATAGAGTTCAATTGCCAAAGCAGCCATTTTTCTCCAGGTGATCTGATCTCTATCGGCTGGAGATCAGTTGAATTAGCAGGAGATCTCCTGCTACTACCTGGCAGTTGGCAACCCTAGTCATGATGCAGACCTATTCTCTCTAGTATCAGAGGAGCATACCTGTTACATTAGGTGCTGTGGAACACAGGCAGGATGGTGCTGCTGCAGTTGTCTTGTTTGTGGGCTTCTTAGAGGCACCTGGTTGGACACTGTGTTAACAGACTGCTGGACTTGATGGGCCTTGGTCTGATCCAGCAGGGCTTTTCCTATGGCTGCCAACTTGGAAGGCTTTAAGAGGGGAGTGGACATGTTCATGGAGGAGAGGGCTAGCCATGACTACTAGTCAAAATGGATCCTAGTCATGATGCATGCCTATTATCTCCAGGATCAGAGGAGCATGCCTATTATATTAGGTGCTGTGGAACACAGGCAGGATAACACTGCTGCAGTCGTCTTGTTTGTGGGCTTCCTAGAGGCACCTGGTTGGCCACTGTGTGAACAGACTGCTGGACTTGATGGGCCTTGGTCTGATCCACCATGGCCTTTTTTATGTTCTTATGAAAGGTAAGCCACCATGTTTTGTTCCAGTTTAAGCTTCTAAGTTGTCTTCAAGGGCAGTCCTAGGATGGATTACAGTCTTCAAGTCTCAAGGCTGCAGTAGGCTGGATCAGTATGGTACAAAAACAAGGTAAACTGTAAATATGTACTACAGGCAAAATACAAACCCTGTTGGTTAAATAACTCATACAGAAAGATACTGAAACATATGTATAGCATCTGATTAGTCCCATAGTAATCCTGCAATTTTAAATGCTGCTGATTTTTGGATCTAAACTGAGATTCACCTGCTTCCAGGGGCAATTCATTTCCTACAAAGCAGCAATTCAAGTTCTACAGAAATGTGGGGGTTTTTTGTAAAAAGGATGATTTGAAACAAGGATACAATTTGGAATCTCATTATGTTTGAATGATATTGACATCAGAATCTGTATATGTTTTGACATCTTTCTGTATGAGGTATTTATCTCAACTGATTTTGCATTTCACTTAGAAGACACGTTTGCAATTTTACTTGCGTCCTTTGTCTTATTTTGTATGGAGGACCTGCTCCCCCTTTTTACGTGACATGGATCTGTCTAGCTGGACTAAAGGAATGAAACTGATGTGCTCACACCAGTTTTAACCCATTATGTATTGAATGGTTTTAGATGTGGTTAGATGTTGTTACCCGTCCTGACCCTGCCAGGGAAGGCGGGTTAGAAATGTGAAAATAAATAAAATAAATAAATAAGAACCTCATTTTGTACCAGCTGAAGCTTCTGAGATGTCTTCCAGGGCAGCCTCATATACAGTGCATCTAGGGTTGCCAGATCCCTTTTTGCTGTCGGCAGGAGGTTTTTGGGGCAGAGCCTGAGGAGGGCAGGGTTTGGGGAGGGGAGGGACTTCAATGCCATAGAGTCCAATTGCCAAAGCGGCCATTTTCTCCAGGGGAACTGATCTCTATCGGCTGGAGACCAGTTGTAATAGCAGGAGACCCCCAGCTGGTACCTAGAGGTTGGCAACCCTAGCCAGGACCAATTAGCTTTTGAGATCTGATGAGATCAGGGTAGCCTGGGGCTATCCAGATCATGGCCACATCAGAAATAGCACCAGATAATTTAAAATCCAGAGAATTCTTTGAGTTTGGAGTTCTGAAATCCCGAAGCCCATGCAATGGAATAACTTCAAGAGGTGAGCAAGAATTCAAATCCAATCATCTGGCTCACTGATCTAGTGGACTGCTTCTTATGAGTCATCCTAGATTCTAGAGGCATCATGTAGTGGCATGGGACTTGCGGAAGGCTGGACTTCCCTGAAGATAAACCTATATGCAAATAGAGTAATGTTTCCTCTCACCTCCTATTGACTTTGGCTCCTCGGATCAATTTTCCTTATTAGCTGATGAATCTCTTCGAAAGACTTTCTGCACTGAATTGGGATAAATTATTTAAGCAGTAAATTGTTTCCACTTGTAACAGGGTTGCAGCCAAGTGATTGAGCAGAGCAGGGCGAGAAACAAGGTCACCTCTAAGTAGGGTGAACACATTAACCAAGCTAGTAATGAATATGCCCACGACTGAGGGTTTAGGAAAACAAAGAGAAGAAAACTGGAGGGGATCAATGGCTAAATAGATTGCCAACTCCCCCACACACACACCCATCAGTAGAGTTGCCAACCTCCAGGTGGTGTAGGGTTGTCAACTTCCAGGTACTAGCAGGAGATCTCCTGCTATTACAGCTGATCTCCAGCTGATAGAGTTCAGTTCACTTGGAGAAAATGGCTGCTTTGGCAATGGAACAGTGTGGCATTAAAGTCCCTCTCCTCCCCAAGCCCCGCCCTCCTCAAGCTCTGCCCCAAAAACTTGCCACTAGATGTGACGTTGGCCATTGGCTTAGATGTCTTTAAAAGACGGTTAGACAAATTCACGGAGGCTGTCTATCACTACAGCAAGGTGTAGTGGCCAAGAGTGGTGAACTCTAATCTGGATTTGATGCCCAGCTCCTCTGCTTGAAGCCTGTTGGGTGACTTTGGGCCGGTCATAGTTCTCTCCAAATTCTGTAAGCACCACCTATCTTTTGTGTCTGTTGTGGGGAGTGGAAGGGAAGTCGCCCTAAGACTCCTAAAGGGTAGAGAAGATTGGGGTATAAACACCAACTCCTCCTCCTCCTCCTCCTCTTCTTCTTCTTCTTCTGCTATTAGCCAAGGTAGTTAAATGGAACCCGTTTAGAGTAGGGTTGCCAACCTACAGGTGGCACCTGACAATCTCCCGCTATTACAATTGATCTCCAGATGACAAAGATCAGTTCCCCTAGAGAAAACGGTTGCTTTGGAGGGTGGACTGTATGGCATTATACCTGTTGAGGTCCCTCCCCAACCCCACATCCCCAAAATCTTCAGGTATTTCCCAACCCAGGCCTGTCAACCCTAATTTAGAGGGTGTGTGGGCCATGGGAGACCTGCTGTCTTCATGCTCTGTTGTGGGATTTGGAGGCGCTTCAGACAGGCCCCTGTGGATGTTGGACTGGATGGACCATCGGTCTGATCCTGCCCGACTGTTCTGACCTCAGCCTGCCTCTCTCCAATTATTTTACACTCGTGCCTGAATGCGGTTAGAAAAGTCGGGAGCTCTCTCTGAAAGGACGCTATAACTTATTCCATCTCCTTGGTACTAGACTGCTTAGCTAGATTGCAGTGTCACATCCCCAGGGTCAGAACTCTGCTTTTAATCTGTTGTGCAGCTCCGCTCCGCTCGCAATGGAATATTCCTCGACCCGAAAGAAATCAAATCGCCGAGGCAAGAGCAGATATTAGTCTTTGATCCGCGCAACCGGCTTCAGACTGGCGGGGTGGACCCGGACAGGTTGGATAATAACCTCCTTGGAAATATAACTAACAACTGTTGCTTCTGGAGGGCATGCGCCTTCCTTTGTCTCCCCCCGTGGAATACAATTGCTTTTATTTGCGCCAAGAGGGAGTCATGTTGCAGTGCCCTTCTAAGCGCATTAACTTCAGAGGTCCAAGAAGGGAGTGACTCTGTGTAGGATTATACCGTTAGTCACTGGAGACTCGTGCATGAGATGTGCCGGGGGACACATTAATAGATAGCCTGTGATAGGGCACTTGCTTTGCATGCAAAAGAATCCCAAGGGCAATTCCTGATATCTCCGGCTGCAGGATAGCAGGTTGGGGGAAAGACCGGGGTTTTGGAGAGCCACTGCAGCCGGGATTTTGGAGAGCCACTAGAAGTCAGAACAGACAAAACAGGGTGAAGATACAGCAATAGTCAGACAGAGGGGCTGATGCCCCTTGAGAAATGAAGTCTCCATGTTCGACCTCTCTAACCATCTATTGGTGCAAAGTGTTTAGCCCTGGAGCTTCGTCTGATCCTTGCTCCAGTTTTGCCTTCTAATAAGCCTGCACAGAGGATAGGTGATCGTTCTATGTCTTTGAACTGTCGGAAGGACCACAGGGAGAAATACCACATGGAATCCTAGGAGGGGGGTTCAGGAGCCTCAGGAGAGCCCCCCATAGGGTTGCCAGGCCCCTCTTCGCCACCATGGGAGGTTTTGGGGGCAGAACCTGAGGAGGGAGGGGTTTCGGGAGGGGTGGGACTTCAACGCCATGGAGTCCAATTGCCAAAGCGGCCATTTTCTCCAAGGGAACTGATTTCTATTTCCTGGAGATCAGTTGTAATAGCGGGAGCTCTCCAGCCACCACCTGGAGGTTGGCACCCTGACCTAGGGCAAAATAAGATAACCAGATGTGGTCAGGCCTAGGGGAACTGATCCACAGAAGAGGCATAGTTCAGCCCCCGAGGTTTTTAAAGGGGCAGAGCAGCCAAGCAAAGTGGATTACACTTGTCTGGAGACCTGGTTGGACTTAGTTCATGGTAGCAAAGGGAGCCTTAATGAGCACCAGAGAATCCAAGCAAGTCTTTGCCTAGCACGGAAGACACTAATGAAGACGCGCTGCCCCCTAGAGGGGCCACAATGAGTCACCGCTCCAGATCATTCAATGCCTCCTGATGAAGAGTTGCAAGAATACGACTTGCCCTCAAAAGGGACACCGAAGAGACACTTCAGAGGACACCAGAATAAATGAAGCACCGTTTCACAATGGACACCAGTCACAAGAATGTATATTTTCTCAGCACCAAATTTGGGCTTTTAACACAATATTTTGTGCGGAGGGGGTTAAGAGCAAGATTAACATCGCGCCGTTTGCATGTCGCCCTAAATATATTGAATTGCGCAAATACCAACATAACTTTGGGTGTCTCCATTCGCCCTTGGCAGCCGAGAAATGCTCCAGGCTGTGGTCGCAAGTGATTAATTCATTTTTGGCAACACATGTTTTCCTCTGTAGAGTGAATTACCATGTACTTCTCAGGCTGCATGACAAATACCTTTATTGATTAAAGTACTTAAATATTTACACTCCTGGGTGACCTTTTCCCTTTAACTAGTAGGGTTTTAAATTGCTTTTTAGTCCTCCCCCCCCCCGCTTCCTTAAATGAAAATACAACCGGCCCCATCTTTTCACTAGGGCCCAAGCACACACATTTCCACCCCAGTCCTAAATAGGGTTGCCAGCTCTGGGTTGGGTAATACCTGGAGATTTTGGGGATGGAGCCTGAGGAGGATGGGGTTTGGGGTGGGGAAGGGGACCTCAGCAGGGTATAATACCATAGAGTCCATCCTCCAAAGCAGCCATTTTCTCCAGGGGAACTGATCTTGATCTCCTGGAGACCAGTTGTAAGAGCAGAAGATCTCCAGGTGCCACCTGGTGTTGCCAAACCAAGTCCTACACATGGAAGGCAAACCCATTGATTATAATAGCACTTACTTGCCAACAAAATTGGAACAAGCCAGTAGATTTGGATCTAGAGAAATTGTTCACTATTGGTTCTGGTCTGGCCTTCTGTTGCTCCAGAAGGTCAGACCGGAACCGACGGGTTGAAATTAAATCAAAAGAATTTCCGTCTAGAAATTATGAAGAACTTTCTAACAGAGCGGTTCCTCAGTGGAACAGGCTTCCTCGTGAGGTGGTAAGCTTCCCTGGAGGTTTTTAAGCAGAGGCTAGATGGCCATCTGTCAGCAATGCTGATTCTATGACCGTAGGCAGATCATGAGAGGGTGGGTATCTTGGCCATCTTCTGGGCGTGGAGTAGGGGTCACTGGGGGTGTGGGGGGAGATAGTGGTTCATTTCCTGCATTGCACAGGGGGTTGGACTAGATGATCCTGGTGGTCCCTTCCAACTCTTATGATTCTATGAAACAGCCGCAAAGCTGGGGGGGGGCAGTGTTAACTAGGTAGAATTGGCAGGCAGGGTGAGAGAAGTTGACCCACCTTTTTTTTTTCCTGCTAGAGTTCGAGATACACATTTGCTTCAAATAGGATAGGATGAGGGCTCCAGGGGGACAGTTAAGAACCCCTTCCCCAATCTGGTGGTGGTGGTGGAAACTGCCATCAAGTGGCAGCTGACTTATGGAGACCCCACATGGGGTTTTCAAGGCAAGAGAGAGGTGGTTTGGAAGTGGTTTGCCATTCCTTGCCTCTGCATAGCGCCCTACCTCTTCCCCATCTGAGGAAAGACCATCATTGTTAGTAGAAAAGAGCAAGAGTCCAGTAGCACCTTAAAGACTAACAAAAATATTTTCTGGCAGGGTATGAGCTTTCGTGAGCAACAGCTCACTTCTTCAGCTGTGGCTCATGAAAGCTCATACCCTGCCAGAAAATATTTGTGTTAGTCTTTAAGGTGCTACTGAACTCTTGCTCTTTTCTACTACTGGAGACAGACTAACACGGCTACCCACTGTGAATTATCATCATTGTCAGGGTTGCCTGGTCCCTCTTCGCCATCAGCGGGAGGTTTTTGGGGCGGAGCCTCAGGAGGGTGGGGTTTGGGGAGGGGAGGGACTTCAATGCCATAGAGTCCATTTGCTAGAGCGGTGAACTGATCTCTATTGGCTGGAGATCAGTTATAATAGCAGAAGATCTCCCGCTAGTACCTGGAGGCTGGCAACCTTAGTCATTGTCATAATTCGACAGCGATCCCTCCAAGGTTGATTTGAGTAGGAGATTTGCTTCAGATACTGCTTTAGGTGAAACTCTTGGGCCAATGCTAATAGTGACGGTTCTATTATCGTTCCTCGCCATTTATCATTTCAGCCAGAGGGGTCATGAGGGAGACTGGGACAGATTGGAACGGAACGACCAGACGGGGAGCAAATTGGTATTCCAGCCGCCCTGCCTTTCTTCTCTCCTGAAAGTTCCCCTGGTAGGATAAAAGAACCTTTATGCAGCTGATAACCGTTGCTCTGGATTCCTCTTTATGCAAATTTCATGTAGATGAGGAAAACCTGGTTCTGGTAATCAGCTATGAATAGAAGGCATCAATTAACACAAGCAAACAAAAGAAAATGCATAGCTCAGGATAAGGGAGGGAGGTGTCTGGTCTCTCCTTCCCTCTCCTTCTTGAATTAAATAGATCTGCGTCACATGGAAATGAGCGAGAAGGCATAGGAGGCGGTACAGTTGGAGCAGAGAGGCCTTTTCATGGGTCATGTGGTTCTGAGAAAAGGGATAGGTCACTTTGGAATTCATGTTAATCTTGAGAGTCCTTTCCCAAGCTCTAATTTCTACCTGCAGAGGCGAGGCGGGAAGCAACCAGAGGCAGGGCTTTTTCGGTGGTGGCACCTCGCTCGTCACCTAGTGCCGACTGTATTGCCTTTTAGGGACCAGGCCAAAACATTTATTTTTTTACCCAAGCTTTTAATTGAGGAGTCCTTGAAAGCTGTTTTTACCGTCTGTTTCTAGCTGGAGGATATGATAGCTGAATGGGTCTTCTGGGTTCAAAGGTGGAAGGCCTCTGATGGTCAGCTGTTGGAGAGCGGTCAGTAGGAGAGGGCTGTTGCCAAAGGACCAGTGGACTGATCACTGTTAGACACAGGATACTGGACTAGATGGACCATTGGTCTGATCCAGTATAGCTTCTCTTACATGGAACATATGAACACATGACACTGCCTTCTACTGAGTTGGTCGACCCAGTGGTCAAAAGGGTGGCCAGGTCTCCCACTAGAGCAGGTAAAACCATAGAGTTTTGGCAGAATCCTAGAGCATCACACCAATACACTGATGTCACTTCCGAGTTTGCAGCAGTAGTGATACCGCAGCATCACTGCAATGCCTGTGATTCCCACCATGCAACTCCTGCTGGTTGCCAGGGCTTGACTAGTCTAGATGGTCTTTCATGGTCCATATTGTCTACTCTGACTGGCAGGGGCTCTCAAGGGTCTCAGGTGGAGGCCTTTCACATCACCTACTGTCAGCACTATTTAACTGGAGATACTTGTTGATCCTGCTTGGTTTATTTCTTTTAAGGCGAAGAAGAAGAAGAAGAGGAAGAGGAGGAGGAGGAGGAGTTGGTTTTTATACAATTGTCTCTACTGAAAGGAGTCTCAAACTTACCTTCCCTTCCTCTCCCCACAACAGACACCTTGTGAGGTAGGTGGGGCTGAGACTGGCCCAAGGTCACCCAGCAGGCTTCATGTGGAGGAGCGGGGAATCAAACCTGGTTTACCAGATTAGAGTCTGCCACTCATGTGAGGAGTGGGGAATCAAACCCGGTTTTCCAGATTAGAATCCACTGCTCTTAACCACTACACCACGCTGGCTCTCGCGGGTGAATTTTTATCTCCCCCAAATGGATAGTTTCTACCCGAAAATTGAAACCAGAGAACGTTGGGCACACCTCAAATCTTGTTATCACTTCCTTCAGAGCACATAATCCTTCCTGTTCAGGGGACAAGACTACGGGTGGAACCATATGGGCAGATCAAACTGTTTGAGGATGGTGAGGAGGAGAAGGAGGAGGACAGAAAACGAGCAAGAGAGAGAGATGGTTTAATTTTTCTGACTGTTGTGAAGAGAGGGGAATATTTTCTGCTTCAGCTACCGTAGGTTTATATCCTCCTATCACTTGAAAAGTACTTTGGCCTATGTGAGAAAAGAAAGCTTATCGGGAGGGAAAGAGGAAAAGCCGCCTTCCATCAATCTTTCCGATGCATAACTTGCTTCTTTTCCTCTCCTGCCCACCACCCCTTTCTCACTGCGTCGGCTCAAAACCCCTCCAGATTTCTATGTCCTTTGCACAGGTTTAATCATAGGCAAAGTGAGCCCCGGTCGTAAGCCGTCGGGGTCCAGAATTAGTGATTTGGATTTTGTTTCAAAACAACTCTCCTTGTAGTGGGCCATGTAGGAAATATTGTCAGTGTTGGGGTTGCAAACAATTTCGGCTAAAGCCAACATTTCCAAACGATTGTGGACGTTTGGGAGAAGCATCCGAGGATTTTGGAGGGCAAGCCAGTTGCGAATAGCTGCTTGCCATTTCTCAAGGGAGGGGGACCGTTTGAAATATTTTTTCATCCTGCTGAACAAACCTCCTGAGGCCGCTTTAGAAATGCAAATGGAAAAATAAAGCTTAAACCAGCGGCGGCAGCAAAATGGCTTTTAATAAAAGCCACAGATCTGCGCACTCCTGGTTTCCACTGTGGTTTGTCCGGATTCATTGTGTTCCAAAAACACTATTCAACCCTTACTACCACCCAGGACTACTATTGCCATATTATCAATGGGGGACTGAAGCTGCTTGCAATCACTTAGTGAGCACAATTTGAATCCAGGACTTCTTGGTCTTTTGTGCATGGCTGTTTCACTCACTGTCACCCCTCCGACGACTTCGGGTCTTTGTGTTGATTATGCTGTTTCCGACCATCAGGGGTTACCTTACTCTCCCCCTGCGTTTCCCTGCGTTTTCAAATTCGAGATAAAACAGGTCTCTGAAAATGCAGGTAAAACACAGGGGAACTCAGGGGAGAGCGAGGCGACCTCTGATGGTCAGAAACAGCATGCATAATCCAAACAAAGACCTAAAGTCATTGGAGGGGTGATGGCGAGAGAAACAGCCATGCTTAAAAGACCTTTGACTCACAATGTGCCCTGGTCCTCCACAGAACTCCTTCCATTGCTTCCTCTTGCCCTGACTCTTTCCAGCCTCACCCCACCTTCCGTGTTTGAGATTTTATGCTAGGGTTGCCAACATCCAGGTGTTCTCCTGGGATTACAACTGATGTCCAGGTGACAGAGATCAGTTCACCTGGAGAAAATGGGCGCTTTAGAAGGTGGACTCAATGGCATTCTACTCCCTCAAAGGCCCTCCCCTCCCCAAACCCTGCCTTCCTCAGGCTCCACCCCCAAAATCTCCAGGTATTTCCCAGCCTGGACCTGCCAGCCCTATTTGTGGCTGAAATTGTAGACAGGCACCTCGAATCGGGAGGGTGGGGGCTCGCTCCTTAAATATACACCGTATCGCTCTGTATCTCAGCCGAAGCTGCACAGTAATAGGCAATTACTGCTCTTAAACAGACGAGCCATTCACCAGTGTCTTAAATTCTCCAAAAATTATATAATAGCGCTTCTAATAATACCCAATTTCTGGCACGTTCCTAATTACCATGCTCCTTATCAATTCTCAGCCTGCTGCTGACAAGCAAACACACCTTTGCAGACAAAGGCAGCAGGGCAAGTGTTCTGTTCAGAGCCGTTCTGGAAGAAGAAGAAGAGGAGGAGGAAGGAGAAGAAAGAGGAGGAGGAGGAGTTGGTTTTTATATGCCACCTTGTCTACCACTTAAGGCAGAATCAAACCGGCTTACAATCACCTTCCCTTCCCCTCCCCACAACAGACACCCTGTGAGGTAGGTGGGGCTGAGAGAGTGTGACTGGCCCAAGGTCAGAATTCACTGAACGCTGAAGCAGTTGATATTCTTGTAAATTTCACAGTGATATTCACCAGAGAAGGTAGTCCGGATATTTCGAAATTTCAGCGAATTCTTTTATAAGAACGACTTATCAACGGGAAAACTGACTTTGCCCCTTACCTATAAGGGATTTCAGTACAAGATGAAGATGATGTATGGACTTTGTTAAGAAATAGGATTATAGCATTGTTGTTATTATATTAAATGGATAGGATCCCTCATAGTTGTTTTGAGATATAATTACATTGTGGTAAGAATTTATTGTTTAAGAATATTAAGAAATATTTGAATGCCACAATTTGTAAGTACCTGGAGGCTGGCAACAATAGGTGCCCTTCCTAAGCCTGCCAGGCAGAGTGGTCAGCAGGCTTGAGCACCAACGCACCCTACTTAAGGCCTAGTTATAAATGCCACCGCTCCTTTTTTGAACCATCTCATTCCACGCAATGAATGAGAAGGAGCGATTCATGTCTCATTTAAAGAATTCTTTTTTTAAAAAAATCTTATTATCCCTTTACCTTCCCTGTGCTTCTTCCCTTATTAAAACAGAACCCAAGCTTCCTTTGGAGAATACAAGCAATTTGTTACCATAACAACCCCTTTCCTCTCCTACTCGACAAAGTTTAACTACCACCTTGTCTCGGCTGGTGTTTCTCCCCTAGGGAGCTGAGGTCCGAGGCTGTTCCTCTCTCAAACATGAGCCTGGCAAGTTGGGGAGGGGGGGGGGAAGAGGAGAACAATCCTGGCTGGAAGACGGGCTTCCGGTTGGAGTTCTTGGTTGATTCGAGGCAAGGGCAGCGGGCTTCAGCCTTCTTCCCAAGCGACATGCTGCCAGTTTCATAACCTGCCAGCTGGATTCCGGTTATGCGCTTAGCTGCCCTCTATAATTCGTGGGGGTTGGATCTAGGGTTGCCAACCTCCAGGTGGCTGAGGAAAAAGAAACCAGCACAAAATATATTAAGCAATTCATTAACAACTAATAACAGTGAAAATAACAACCACAATGTGGTCGACACTGTCAGAAATCAACATTTGGACTTGAAGAAAAATTGCCTCTGATAGACTTTTGGACTTGCTATTAGGCTTTTTGATAACTTATTGTAAATAATAGTATATATTTGCACCTTTGTGGTTGTTATTTTCACTGTTATTAGTTGTTAATGAATTGCTTAATATATTGAGTTGTGCTGGTTTCTTTTTCCTCAGCCTTTGGTTACCAGTATTGTGAGTAATTTTTATATTAACCTCCAGGTGGCAGCTGGAGTAGGGTTGCCAGGTCCCTCTTTGCCACCGGCGGGAGGTTTTTGGGGTGGAGCCTGAGGAGGGTGGGGTTTGGGAAGGGGAGAGAGTTCAGTGCCATAGAATCCAATTGCCAAAGCGGCCATTTTCTCCAGGTGAAGTGATCTCTATCGGCTGGAGAACAGTTGTAATAGCAGGAGATCTCCAGCTAGTTCCTGGAGGTTGGCAACCCTAGGCTGGAGATCTCCCGCTATTACAACTGATCTCCAGCCAATAAAGATCAGTTCACCTGGAGAAAATGGCTGCTTTGGACATTGGACTCTATGGCATTGACGTCCTTTCCCTCTCCAAACCCCACCCTCTTCAGGCTCCACCCCAAAATCTCCAGGTTTTTCCTAACCCTTATCTGACAACCCTAGTTGGATCCAACCAGCTTTTTCCTTGGTGAAAGAAGAATGGTCCCCTTTGACCACCAAGGCTTAACTGAGGTGGGGATCATGGGAAGGGTTGCCAGCTGTGGGTTAGGAAATACCTGGAGATTTTTGGGGTGCAGCCTGAGGAGGGTGGGTTTTGGGAAGGGGACCGTCTTCAGTGGGGTAGAATGCCAAAGAGTCCACCTTCCGAAGCTACCATTTTCTCCAGGTGAGCTGATCTCCATCGCCTGGAGATCAGTTGTAATCGTGGGAGATCTCCAGCCACCACCTGGAGGCTGGCAGTCCTAACCATGGGACCTCCATCTACAAAAGGCATGTGGGACAGGTTCTGTAGTAAGTAGTGGGAACTGAGACTGACCCAGAATGTTGGCTGGATCTATCCCATATTAGAACAGAGCATGGTTCCTTTACAAATACAGTGAATCCTACTGACGCCATCCATGTTTACTGAGGAGAGGTACTTCTGTTCATGGGGAAATAATGGTAATAAACTCCAAAGGCAGCATAAACGGAACATTTAATTAACAGCATAATCCTTTGCAGAGTTATTGTCATCTAAGGCTGTTGAAATAACTAGGCCGAGACTGGAATAGCTCTATATAGGATTGCATTGTAATTATTAAGGACCCTTTCAGCCAGACTTAAGTCCTCAGCAACAAAACCTCTCAACGTTCGGTCTGCACTAATGATCAACCATAAAATAGTATTTATTATATTGGTTAATTAGATAACTAATTATAGCTAGATGCAATAGTCCTTATCCTGTGTAATTCAGTGCTATTAATGATGGCAAGTGCATTGCTGAGAGATCATTGGTTAACTACATAGTTGGGTTAAAGTCCTATTAAACTTTAAGTCACAGAGTGGTGAATTAGTGGGGGAAATGCCATGTTTTTCAATAGGCTTTGGTTTAAAACCGTGACCATAAGTAGTAAGCAGAAGCAAAAAGTGGTTGGACCATAGGTTCCTTGCATGACTAGAAGTTCTTAGAAGCACATCCTACCGTATCCAGCAGATCTCGTTTCCAAGTAGGGTTACCAAGTCCCTCTTCGCCACCAGCGGGAGGTTTTTGGGGCAAAGCCTGAGGAGGGCGGGGTTTGACCCCGGGGAGGGACTTCAATGACATAGAGTCCAGTTGCCAAAGTGGCCATTTTCTCCAGGTGAACTGATCTCTATCTGTTAGTACCTGGGGGTTGGCAACCCTATTTCCAAGTAAGTATGTTAGGGGTTGCCCTGGGCCTGGATGGCACAGGCTAGGCCAATCGCATCAGACCTCAGAAGCTAAGCAGGGTCAGCCTGGTTAGTACTTGGATGGGAGACCAAGGAAGTTCGGGGTTCCTATTGCAAGGCAAGCAATGGCAAACCACCTCGGTTCATCTCTCCCTTGAAAAGCCGATGGGGTCTCCATAAATCAGCTGTAACTTGATGACACTTTCCATCATGTTAGGATTATTTTCTCTGATTAGACTGATTGATTTTAATAGATATGTGTGTGCAACAGAATATGGCAGTAAGGACATTCTAGAGCTTGGAAGTGGAAGAACAGTCTGTGGTATTTCGTATTACAGGTGGAAATACCACTGTTGAATGGTCCCTTATGCACCCAAAATCACTTCGTACTCGGTTTGCCAGGTAGGGTTGCCAGGTCCCTCTTCACCACCGGCAGGAGGTTTTTGGGGTGGAGCCTGAGGAGGGTGTGGTTTGGGGAGGGGAGGGGCTTCAATGCCATAGGGTTCAATTGCCAAAGCGGCCATTTTTCCAAGGTGAACTGATCTCTATCGGCTGGAGATCAGTTGGAGATCTCCGGCAAGTACCTGGAGGTTGGCAAGCCTACTTCACACCGAAAATTAGTACAGAACGAAGCTGAGTGGGACAGAAGCTTTCTTCTTCATGTGCTAGATTTCTATTCAGATTTTTTTCCAATACCCAGGCAGCATTAATAAATGACAACTCCCCCCCACACACACACAGTCTGTAGTAGTACAGCCCATGCTGCCCCCTCAAAACACTTCAACCCAGTTGTTCCTGGTCAGTTAGGCCTTCATCCCAATGGAAGCCTAAGCACAGAAAAACTTGCCCTCAGACCCAAAAAGATAACAAGAAACAATATATATGTTTAAACAGTGGCCGCGACTTTATTGAACATGATGGTGTTTTCAGAGGGGCCCACCTTACGTCGCCCACAATTGAACTCATCGTGAAATGCAGGCCCAGAGGCAGCAACCCACGATGAAGGCAGTGCAGAGAAGGCAAAAAACCTGTTTCCCCTCATGGCCAATTTGGGGTTCAACAAGGAAAAATTCCTTCTCGGCTCCAATTCAGGCAACCAGCTAAGCCTGCACTGTCAGGTTAAAAGGTGAGCGGGGCATTCTTTCAGCTTGACTGGATGCAACCCAGTCAAGAGAAGCCATGCCTTGTGGGTAGGGTTGCCGGGTCCCTCTTCGCCACTGGCGGGAGGTTTTTAGGGCGGAGCCTGAGGAGGGCGAGGTTTGGGGAGGGGAGGGACTTCAATGCCATAGAGTCAAATTGGCAAAGCGGCCATTTTCTCCAGGTAGGGTTGCCAACTGCCAGGTAGCAGCAGGAAATCTCCTGCTAATTCAACTGATCTCCAGCCGATAGAGATCAGATCACCTGGAGAAAAATGGCCGCTTTGGCAATTGAACTCTATGGCATTGAAGACCCTCCCCTCCCCAAACCCCACCCTCTTCAGGCTCCGCCCCCACAATTTCCCACCGGTTGCGAAGAGGGACTTGGCAACCCTATCTCCAGGTGAACTGATCTCTGTCAACTGGAGATCAGTTGTAATAGCAGGAGATCTCCAGCTAGTACCTGGAGGTTGGCAACCCTACTTGTGGGTAAGGATGATCAGATATATACATTCCAAATCATTTTTGTTTGATCATTCTTGACTTTTCAGTGTTCTGGATGGGCCCGGCTCCACCCTACACATTGTAGTGTAGTGGTTAGGAGTGGCGGACTCTAATCTGGTGAACCGGGCTTGATTCCCCACTCCTCCCCATGAGCGGCGGACTCTAATCTGGTGAACTGGGTTGGTTTACCCACTCCTACACAGGAAGCCAGCAGGGTGACCTTGGGCCAGTCACAGTTCTCTCCGAACTCTCTCAGCCCCACGTACCTCACAAGGTGTCTGCTGTGGGGAAGAGAAGGAGATTGTTAGCCAGTATATAAAAACCAACTCCTTCTTCTTCTTCTTCTTCTTCTTCTTCTTCTTTTTCCTAACACCATTTGAGACCAGCCCAAACTCTAGGCACACCTAGGCAATTACCAAGGGTCAGGAAGAAAGATGGCTGCAGCTTCGTGCCAAGTGGGGAGAACCCATGTCAGAAACTAGGATTTTCGAACCAAAACAGTGTGACCACAATCTTCTGTACCACCCCTGCTTTCAGGTATTCCTAGTTTTCACAGAGGGAGGGAATCATGTCTGAATGCGTCTCCATACCAAATGGTCCCTCTCCATTGAAAACTGGATGCCAGGGGCAATCTGTGTGTGTGCAACTTTGGGGTCTGTTGTTGAATCAGGATAGGTGGAGATCAGTTGTAATAGCAGGAGACCTCCAGCTAGTACCTGCAGGTTGGCAACCCAACGCTGACCCCAGACACAGACCTGAAAAAGGCAGAAATCCATCAGCGTCAAATGGGCAGGCCAAGAATGACAATGTCACTAACTTCCCATTCCTGAGAATTGGCGTAAGGGAACGGCGAAGAGAAAGCGCAGGCGAGCCGTCTCCTAACGCCATTCGCCATACGCTGTTAAACAAAAAAAAGCCGTCTTGCAGCTTTTTGTTGTTTAACGGGGCCTTTTGCCCCATTGAAAACAGCGAGGCTGCGCCTGCTAAAAAGCAGGCGCAGCAACGCTATTCCCGGCGCCAGCGTAAAGGGGCCAACAGGGACAAGAAGCCACTGACCGGCGGCTCCTCCCCCCGGCCTGCCCCGGGAATGCCCCCCCCAAGCCGGTGCAGCAATTCTACACTGTGGGCGGAGGGGCGAGGCAAAGCTCCACGGCGCTCAGGCACCGGCGGAACTGCCCTCGCCACCAGCGTAAGTGCGTCCTAATGCGTGATTAGACGCACTTACGCTGGCAGTGAGGTCATGCCTCCCCCCCCCTCAGGATTGTGTGGTGACAATGGGGGACAAGATTTGCTTTCAACAACGACTGTCAACGAAGGGTTTCTGGTCCTGTCCATAGCCACAGCTATGCTTCTCAGTGCAAGTGCAGTGTACTGTAGTTGCCAAATCTGGGTCTTCTGCTCCCTCCACCCCTGTTGTCCCTCTGGATCTTCTGCTTGACTTTCATCTTGGAATGGTGAATGGATCTGAAAAAGATGAATGAATAGGTAAAGAAAGCCAGCAGGCCGATACCATTGCCAGTGGGAAAACACTTTGACAAGGCATGACCATCATGGAAATAATAAGGAAAGTGTAGCATACTCACAGGGGGTCAAAACACATCTAAATATCAGACTGAATCCCAATGGGTCTCCAAAGCTATTGCCCGGATATGGACCTGAAAGGGACAAGAGATCCTTGTGACAGTTTTAGAGACTCCCCAACTTTAAAGGGTCAGAAATGTATTGATCCATCATAAGAATGCTTGTAATAATATGAACAGACCTTTGTCATACCATCCATGATTCTTACAGTTGCTCACTGCTATTTCATAGTTCTTGAACCTAAGATTAAACAAAAAGTTTTAACTGCTAAGTAGAATGATAGGGAGGCTTTAGAGGAATAAATAGAAAGAGATATGGACCATAATCATCCTCCTTGAATGAAAGCTACTTACCAAATGTCTTCTTTGCTAATCCAAGGTCGCAATCAATCATCTTCTATAAACATAGGAGGAAGTTTATAGGTCCAGCTGTGGGGGGTCAGTGGAGGGCTGGTGATCCGTTCAATAATATACAAATAGGGATGCAGAAAAATTGTGTAGGATCACTGATTTGGTTGAACTTTTAATTATTCAAATGGGTTTTTACGCCGGGGACCAAAAGGTGTCTGGCAAACTTGTCAAAAAAAGATACATCTGTACTGACATCTGATGTTCATGAAAGTGGAGTTTAGAAGTAGCTGTTTTTCCTGAACCTCAGTGATCCCGACTGTCTGTCCATTCCTTTGTTATGTTGACAACTGATAATGTCACCTGATGTTTCTCAATGAATGTTAACTATTAGTAGATAATCCTTTGACGACAACCCCCTCTGAAGACCATTTAAGCACCGGGAGACATTACAACCATCTGGAAAAACAGTCGGCTTTGGTGCAAAAACAGGCATAAAAAGACGCGAAGCAGTCGACTAACATTTTGTAAAATGGATGCATCGAGGCTTTTTAAAAAAAAGAAGAATTCAGGCGGGAATAATTTTGACTCCATCAGCTCAGGTGAACTGAAGAACTGAAAGTTCATCCACTGGTACAGTTGTACCTGTTTGTGTTCTGTTAAATAATAGGCAAGAAAAGATAACTACAGAGGATCTTATACTTACCGTAGGGGGATATGATGACAAGAAGATAAATGTATTGAAAAGGAGAGTGGAAGAAACAAGGAAGGAAGACAGAAAATGTGCATATGGGCAATCCTAAGGAGATTGCCTCTAAGAGAAAGAAAGAGGAGATGCTGCTCTCTCTGAGTGTCTCAAGGACACTAAGCTGAACTCATAAATCACAGGCTTTTGCAGGGTGCACTATTATGACAAGCGATGACACCTAGCATTGTGGATGACTGCAGCTGCCTGCCTCATTGTGACCTGTGGAGAAACCCTCACTGGCATCTGCGGGACTGAAATGTTTCAGGAGCTATATTTGGACAACTGGACAGAATGGGAAACTGGGGGCGATGGCGGAGAAGCCGGCAGAAAGAGGAAGAAGATTTGCAGCCCTAACTCATGCATTTTCACTCAGAAGGAAGTCCCTCTGATTTGAATGGGACCTACTCCATCGGACAGTAACCTCAAAGTGTTAGATGTTGGCGATAGATAAATGGCTGATACCCCATCTCATCCTGAAGATTTGGGGCAGATCATAAGACATTTACCTGACCTGGATAAGCCCTAGGCTAGCCTGATCTCGTCATATCTCAGAAGCTAAGCAGGGTCAGCCCTGGTTAGAATCATAGAATCATAGAGTTGGAAGGGACCACAGGGTCATCTAGTCCAACCCCCTGCCCAATGCAGGAAATTAACAATTACCTCCCCCCACGTCCCCAGTGACCCCCAACCCTCCCCCAACCATGCAGGATCCCACAATCAAAGCACTCCCGACAGATTAGTTAGTATTTGGATGGGCAACGTCCAAAGAAAACCAGAGTTGTGATGTGGAGGCAGGCAATGGCAAACCACCTCTGAATGTCACTTGCCTTGAGAACCCTACAGGGTTGCCATAAGTCAGCTGTGACTTGATGGCGCACACACACAATAAGACATTTGCAACACAATTACATGGATTAAAAATGCTATGGCTAGAACCTACCCATTTGGAGCTGCTCACCAGCTGAGATGGTCCTTACCAGCAGAAACCTAGCCACAGAGGCAGAACCATGACAAAGTGGACTTGGAATGTGCTCTGCCCCGTCCTCACCATACCAAGGCAAGGAGAGCCTGCTAGGTCTGGCAATGGTGGGACTTGCCAAGTGATGGTCACCAAACAGCTTCTCCAGTCTGGGCTCAGTGACAGCCACTGGACAACTCTCCTGGGCACTGGGCCCTGATGGTGTTTGTGCCCCCAGGTGTGAGGGGCTCAGGTGGCTCCTGAACCAACCTGCCCCACTGAAATTTTTCCCAGTGGCCATAATGGCAACCTCTGCACAAAGGTGCGAAATTGCCTCTAATAAAAATGTCTTTAGTGGCTTCTCAAGAAAGAAGACAGAACCAGTTGATACAGCTAGCTGATCACTTGACTGGTTGGAGGAAGGGTAGGGTTTCCAGCTCCGGGTGGGGAAATACCTGGAGACTTTAGGGGTGGAGCTTGAGGAAGGCAGGGTTTGGAGAGGGGAAGGACTTCAATGCCGTAGAGTCCAATTGCCAAAGTGGCCATTTTCTCCAGGGGAACGGATCTCTTATCGGCTGGAGTTCAGTTGTAATAGCGGGAGATCTCCAGCCACCACCTGGAGGCTGGCAACCCTAAGGCAGGAGTTTCTATGAAATCATTCTATGAGCAAGAAAAATCACAATGTGTGATCTAGTCCTGGAGGAGGAGGAACTGTGATTCCACCACCGTTGGCTCAGCAGAACTGCATCTTAGGCTACAGTTTGTCTCCATGGCAATGATGTTCCACAGAGTTCTCCCCTAAGAATGCCATTCTACATACCTTTGCTGCACCCAAAGAATGCATGTTCAAAATGACTTTGGACATGAATGACATCCGAATGTATGCGGCTTTCTATGAACCTTGGGATCTAAGTGTTAATGGAAAATGACATTATAAAGTATGCATGGTGGCATTTGGGGGTCGATTTCATCTTTCTCAATATCCTTTCAATATATTCATCTGTGGCCCCCACCATTTCTGGAGAATTTGGGCAGGTGGAAGGTCCTAAAGATCTCCGGTTGGTGTGCAAACTGGGGTTGCCAGATCCAGGTTGGGAAACACCTGGAGATTTGAGGATGGGGCTTGGGGAGGACGAGGACCTCAGTGGAGTACAATGCCATAGAGCCCACACCCCAAAATATCCATTCTCTTCAGGAGAACCGATCTCTGTTGTCTCTGGAGATGAGCTGTAATTCTGAGGGATCCCCAGGTCCCACCTAGAGGCTGGCATCCCTAGTGCATACACACTGAAATGTTTTGCCAAAATAGCAAAATCGGAACAGTTATGTACTCAGAATGGTTACCAGGGACAGATCCATGGCAAATTGGGACTGTTGGAGGGAGCATCAGGATTGGAGCATAGGAGCCAGCGTGGTGGAGTGGTTAAGAGCGGTGGTTTTTGGAGAGGTAGAGTCTGATCTGGAGAACCGGGTTTGATTCCTCACTCCTCCACATGAGCAACGGAGGCTGATCTGGTGAACAGGATTTGTTTCCCCACTCCTACACATGAAGCTAGCTGGGTAACCTTGGGCTAGTCACAGCTCTCTCAAGAGGAGCTCTCTCAGCCCCACCTACCTCACAGGGTGTCTGTTGTAGGGAGAGGAAGGGAAAGTGATTGTATGCCAGTTTGATTCTCCCTTAAGTGGTAGAGAAAGTCAGCATATAAAAATCAACTTCTTCTTCTTCTCTTCTGATTTCTTACTTTTCCACCACCAGGTCTAGCAACACACCATTTTTTTGGGTTGTCATTCTGTTTTAATCCTGACAGACCAAAGGATTGCAAATGCAGGCTGTTTTGATTTCATGTTTAAATCCAGCTGAATGTTCCCCAGGTGCTTAGGACCGAAACGAAAAATTTGACAGGCTCCCCCATGTTTGTTATGCGCTGTATGTATAGATTTTTTTTTAATATCACTGCCTGTTAAAAATTCCAATCCTGGTCTCTGGACCCTCTCTGTGCAATTATATAATCTTGTTATGTTAACATGAAAATTAAACACAGGAGATGAATCAGCTAAATTGGATTCACTTTTAGAGATCGAAACCCCAGTGGCATATCCAATGGGAGAACAGCCTGAGCGTTGTAGAGGGGGTACTCAATCCGACCACGGGGGGACCAAAGAATCTTGACATGAGGACTCGGCAGATATTAGCCAGAGCAATCAAGGCCAAGCTGCCTTCGTATGTCCAAGTGGATTGCGGCGGCTGCTTCAAGAATATTAATGGAAGAACTCCGCTGGAAACTGAAGGGCGCAGAGAAATGGCAAGCCAGACACAATCATGGTCTCCGCCTGAGATCCGAATGGTTCCCTAGGTGGCGGGGCTCAGAAAAACATTGCTGGCCGGCCTCGTGACCTCAAGGCATGGTGTGGCCACTCAGTTCCGAGCAGGTGGGTGTCCTTGCGAGTTTACTACAGACCCTCGCCGTTCACAGATCGGAGAATCGCGATTTCACCTCTTTGCAATCCCTGATTTATTGATTGGTTTTTAAAAATTGCATGCCTTCTTTCTACCCTAGTAGGGGCCCCAGAGTGGAGAACATCAACCCTTTAAAACATCAAAAAATGGAAAACAGCATTTAAAATGTGCATATGTTGGGTCTTCCTCTTTTCCTGCTGCCTTCAGCTTTTCCTAGCGTTATTGTATTTTCCAGGGAGTCTCGTCTGCTCATGATGTGACCCCAAATCCTGAAAATTGGCTATTGAGAGCCCGTGTGGTGGTGTGGTTAAGAGCGGTGGTTTGGAGCAGTGCACTCTGATCTGGAGAACCGGGTTTGATTCCCCCTCCTCCACATGAGCAGCATAGGCTAATCTGGTGAACCGGGTTGGTTCCCCACTCCACATGAAGCCTGCTGGGTGACCTTGAGCTAGTCATAGTTCTCACTGAACTCTCTCAGCCCCACCTACCTCACAAAGTGTCTGTTGTGGGGAGGGGGGGAGAGAAGGTGATTATAAACTGCTTTGAGACTCCTCTCGGTAGAGAAAGCGGGGTATAAAAACTAACTCTTCTTCTATTCAGGAAGGGTTGGTGGCCCCCAAATGCAGTTGCCTCCTGCTTCCCTTCTCTCTGCCAAAACAGGGCCTAGCTGCTCCATCTATATTCCATTGGATCTAGGGTTGCCATCCTCTAGGTATTGGCTGGAGATCTCCTGCTATTACAACTGATCTCCAGCCGATAGAGATCAGTTCACCTGGAGAAAATGGCCGCTGTGGCAATTGGACTCTATGGCGCTGAAGTCCCTCCTGTCCCCAAACCCCACCCTCCTCAGGCTCTGCCCCAAAAATCTCCCGCCAGTGGTGAAGAGGGACCTGGCAACCCTAATTGGATCCAAGACTAGGAAGGAGAGGATCAGCATTCTGTGCAAAGCTAATCTGCATTCTGGAGCATTTCTAAATACTGGATAACCGGTGCAAGCCGAGGTGGATTGGCCCTTGAACTAACTGGGGAAAGTCCCTGGAAGGCTGCTGGCAGCCAGCAGCCAACTGAGCCAAGCATGCCCTGCCATGTTGGCATAACCACGGGGACCACTCAATCTGTGGGGGCAATGACAACGGGTGTAGGTAGAGCTGCCAACTCAGGACTTCCAAAATTCCTGGATATTTGAGGGTAGTGCCCAGAGAGGGCTGCATTTGGGGAACGGAGGGAGCTCGCCGGGCTTGTACACCATCGAATCCGCCCTCCAAAGCTGCTATTTCCCCCAGAGGAACTGATCTCAGTAGTCTGGAGATGAGCTGTGATTCCAGAACTCCTGCCTCCACTTGGCAAGCCTAGATGTAGGCTTGCTCATCCCGTGATAATTGTCCCCATGGCCCTTGTCCAAGCTGAGCAGAGCCAACGAACTGTGCTGCCAGTAGCCACTTGCATGTGCCACGGCAGTTTTAATGTTCCAATTCAACATTATTATTTGGTTTTGACAAGGATGAACCGTGACCGTGGGTGGCCCTGGATATGGCCAGGCTAAAGCCAGTATGGGGTAGTGGTAGGGTTGCCAACCACCTGGTACTAGCTGGAGATTTTCTGCTATTACAACTGATCACCTGGGGGAAATGGCCGCTTTGGCCATTGGATTCTATGGCATTGAGGTCCCCTCCCCAAACCCTGCCCTCTTCAGGCTCCGCCACAAAAACCTCCCGCCAATGGCGAAGAGGGACCTGGCAACCCTACCCAGCAGGTTTCAAGGGGAGGAAACAAACCCGGTTCTCCAGATTAGAGTCCACTGCTCCTAACCACTGCACCACATCGGCTCGCTAGAGTGTTGTAATGATAAAATGTGCCGTCATCTCCCCCAGAGCACACAGAGTCCTGCTGTGCCAACACGCCCCCCCTGGTTTCCCCCCAGGAGATGGGCAGCATGTGCTTCTCTTTTTATTATAAAAATAGTATAAAATATTATAAAAATATTGTTTGTGTTTCCAAAGTGCTATGCATCTTCATTGAGCCTGGGAACAGCCCTGTAAGGTAGGTCACTAGTATTGCCACCATACTGGGGAGGTGGCAGGGATGGAGACTGATGCCAACTAGGCCAATTTCCCAAATCCCCCTGGCAAATTTCAGTGGACCAGGGACTTTAAGCCATTAAGCTACAGTTGCTTACTCAGTGATGGGTTTTTTCCCTCTTCTTTTTCAGCCTCCTCTCTGTCGCTGGACTGTACCGCAAATTCCAACAGTCAGAAATTAGATTTATAAAGCAGCAGAGGGAGCTGGCGAGCAAACCGCTGATTCCAGAAGGCGCACCGTGAACGCGGGGAAAGGAAAGGAGGCGATCGCCTGGCTGTTTTGATCGGCAAGGAGAAAAGGTTCCTGGAGAACTGCAAAACGGCCACCAGTGGTGGTGGTCGGGGCTGTGGCTCAGGAGTAGAACCTCTGCTTTCTGTGCAAAAGGTCCCAGGTTCAATCCCCGACGTCTCCAGTTTCAAATGGTCAGGCAGTCAGCGATGTTCGTCAGCGTAAGGCAGTTTTGTTTGTGCAGGGAGGGGCCTTGGCTTAGTTGGTGGAGCATCTGCTTGGCATGCAGAAGGTCTCATGTTCAATCCCCGGCATCTCCAGTTAAAAGGATCGGCAGGAGGTGATGGGAAAGTCCTCTGCCTGAGACCCTGGAGGGCTGCTGCCAGTAGGGCTGCCAACCTCCAGGTACTATTCCAAATAGGAGGCACCTCCGTGCCTATACCAAAAGGTTTGGAAATCAGCACTGGAGATCAAATGTTACAAAGGTATCAAAGAACTTGTATTGTGCTTAATTAACAATAACACACAAAAGTGAAGTACATAAACAATGACTTTTCACAAATATATACACTATATACAATACATGTTTGATGCAGTCTCTGTGCAACAGAATGATGCAATCTTCTTGGTATATACTTGTTGCTAATGATAATTTGGAAAGTCCATAAGGTACAAACTTTAACAATCCCAAAGATTCACTTAATGGGAGTAGATGGTGAATTCCCATTAAGTGAATCTTTGGGATTGTTAAAGTTTGTACCTTATGGACTTTCCAAATTATCATTAGCAACAAGTATATGCCAAGAAGATCTGAGAGCCCTCCTTAGGCTCTCAGAGCTGATAATGGGAAGGGACCAGCATTGGTTGACTTGGTTGGTTGGTTGGTTGGTTGGTTGGTTGGTTGGTTGGTTCATTCGTTCGTTTAGGGCAAAAATATGCCACCTCTCCAGAGACCTGCCCAAGGAGGTTCACAGCGTATTAACAACACAATAACTCAGAGAATTAGCAATGATTAAAAGGCTATTATAAACAGGCAGAGGCACAAAAACACCACAAATCAACATTCAGCAGCCTAAAACATGTCCATAAAATGGTAAAAGCAGAGCATAAAACAGCTTTAAAAGTTCCAACCCCTTACTTAAAAGAAATGTTTGGGCTTGGCATCTGAAGGTCAGTAGGCACCAGGTGCGGCTCAAGGAGAGGGGGGGCTTCCAAGGGTGAGGTGCTATCCCTGAAAAAGGCCTGTCTCTGGTCACCACCTGCCTCATCTCTGCAGCTAGAAGATAAAACTGAAGAAGATGTTGGTTTTCGCTCTCTCCCTCCCTCCCCCCTTTCTTTTTTTTTAATGCACTAAATGCCAGCCTTTATGGGGAACCTTGCCAGGAAAAGTTCAAAGTAATAATATCTGAAATCAGCTTCTCTTTTCCTTTTGACATTTCATTGTGATATGAAATAGCGGAACATTAAAAAAAAATCACACTAATGGGGATATTTGGTTCTTTTTTTTCAGAGAGTGTTTGAATGGCAAGCCGGCTGTGACTCACATTTTATGCTAATTTTTCAGGTCCTCATTCACAAAGTTCAAGCCGCCACCCGGCTCTTTCACAAAGTGACTCTGGGCCTGGGGAATTGGAACAGCATGTCAGCCGTTTTCCTTTCTGTTCTCCTTTGACCTACTCCGGCAGAGGCTTCCGAAGGATTTCCTTTAAATGGCGGGGAGAACCACAAATGTTATTTTGAGTTCTTGCAGGAACAACGGGACAGGAATATCTGCCATTCTTCCCATTGCCCTATCCCAGTCTCTATGACCAATGCAGGGCAGATGCTTGGTAGTATCTTCTATGTGGAAAGAATGCGTGGCATATGCCTTTCTGGTACAGTTGCCAACTCCAGGTTGGGGAAAACCTAGAGATTTGGGGATGGATCCTGGGAGGTTGGGGTTTGGGGAGGGAAGGGAAGGGATCTCAGCAGAGCATGATGCCAGAGAATCCACCCTCCAGCGTGGTGTAGTGGTTAGGAGCAATGGTTTGGAGCGGTGGTATCTGATCTGGAGAACCGGGTTTGATTCCCCACTCCTCCACTTGAGCGGCGGACACTGATCTGGTGAACCGGATTTGTTTCCCCACTCCTTCACATGAAGCTAGTTGGGTGACTTTGGGCTAGTCACAGCTCTTGGAGCTCTCTCAGCCCCATCTACCTCACAGGGTGTCTGTTGTGGGGAGGGGGAGGGAAGGTGATTGTAAACTGGTTTGGTTTTTCCTTAAGTGGTAGAGAAAGTCGGCATATAAAAATCAACTCTTCTTCATCATCCCAATCTCTGTGACCAATGCAGGGACAGATGCTTGGTATCTTCTATGTGGAAAGAATACATGGCATATGCTTTTCTGGTACAGCTGCCAACTCCAGGTTGGGAAATTCCTAGAGATTTGGGGATGGATTCCGGGGAGGTTGGGGTTTGGGGAGAGAAGGATCTCAGCAGAGCATGTTGCCATAGAGTTCACCCTCCAAAGCAGCCGTTTTCTCCAGGAGAACTGATCTGTCGTCTTGAGATCATTTGTAATTCTGGGAGGTCTCCAGCCCCCTCCTGGAGGTTGGCCACTCTAATTTATGGTCCGTCATCCACTTAAAAAAATTAGAACTGTCTGGTGGGAACAAACCAAGAACCATCTCAGTTTTCTCCAGTGGCCCATCACCTCAGCCAGTACAGAAAGGATTCTGTCTTTGAAATGGAAGCTCTAATCCTAGCTATCATGGTTACCTGGGGTTGCCAACCTCCAGGTACTAGCTGGAGATCTCCTGCTATTATGACTGATCTCCAGCAGATAGAGATCAGTTCCCCTGGAGAAGACGGCTGCTTTGGCAACTATGGCCCTGAAGTCCCTTCCCTCCCCAAACCCCACCCTCCTCAGGCTCCGCTCCAAAAACCTCCCACTGGTGCCAAAGAGGGGCCTGGCAGCCCTATCCATCCATTTGCAAGACCCTTTCCAAAGGCCATCTAGGATTGCATCTACACATGCGGCAGAATGAGAAGAGACTGCGGAGGTGGAAGTGAGGACTGTACCACTTCAGGCGGCAGGAGGAACCGACATTTTGAACATTCCCCTACATTGTAAAAAATACCTAGAAGTTCAGAAAAATTGGCACAGCAGACAGCGGACTGGAAGATGGATCTTCTCCTTGAGGTTCTGGCTCGGCCTGTATGGGGAGTCTTCATTCTACAGGCGCAAAGGCAGTAACCCCCTCTCTGCCGTTCGGAGCGGCACAGTCTTCTCTCCCCTCTGCTGCATATGTTGATCCTCCCTAGACCGAATCCCGATCAATACCTCAGCTGCGCGGAGGACACAGTCTAGAGAACGCCGGAGCTATATGTGCCACCCTCTAATGACTGCGGGGAATCGGAGAATCGCTCCGAAACAAAAGCCACGCGGAGGAGCCCAGACGTTCTCTCAATTCTATTGGCCCGCCAAGCCTAAATCAAAAGGAACCCAAGCATAAACACAAGGAAAGTGGTGTGTAATTGAGCGATAAAACATAACTTTAATAAGATTCAGGCTCCCCTGAATGTTTATGGGGCCTGCTGATTTGCCAGGTTTTTTCTCCCCCTCCCCCATTCCCATTCCAGGTTGATTCGTACCCCAATTAGATGCCATTATGGCTCTCTTACAAATAATCTTTGGAGCCAGTGTCCAATCCGCAGAGAATGATCAGCCGATGGTTTAATTAAATTTTCATGTTTAATTTTCTTCTCTCTTTCCCACCGTCTCCTTTCGCCTAATAAAAGCTAGCGCTGCAGGAGGGGCCGTGGCTTGAAAGGCACGAGCACGGCGTCACAGACCTCTTTTGGGCCTTCGTCTCACACCTCCTCGGGATATTATCCCACAATCTTATACTAATCGAGAGAGACTTTCTGTCTTGGCCGGGTTAAAAGAAGAAGACATGCCACTAACTGTAATGGATAGGGTTGCCAACCTCCAGGCACCAGTTGGAGATCTTCTGCTATTACAACTGATCTCCAGCCGATAGAGATCAGTTCCCCTGGAGAAAATGGCCACTTTGGCAATTGGACTCTATGGCATTGAAGTACCTCCCCTCTCCAAACCCCGCCCTCCTCAAGCTCCACGCCCAAAATCTCCCGCCGGTGGTGAAGAGGTACCTGGCAACCCTAGTAATGGAGCCTACATGCCACTCTGGGTGACTCTACCCAGGACTAGGGTTGCCATCTCCAGGCTGGGGAATACCTGGAGATTTTTGAAGGGTGAGCCTGAGAACAGGAGGGGTTTAGAGAAGGGAGGGAAATAGGGGCTGATGGCTGGTAAATGGGAAAGCAAATGGGAGACCTACTGATCATTCATGGTCTTCTCCTAGAGGCACTCTCTCCCTGAACAACCTCAGTGCTATACAGATGTAAAACCCACATCGCAGAGCTTCTGCAGTCAGAAAAAGCTTTTTTGGGCTGAAGGAAGGCTTCCAACTTTGATAACTGGAGTGGTAGGTCACAGACTAATGTGTTTTTATCTGCTGCTTCCAGCAACTGTTCTATCTGTCATTGGAAGGGTTGCTGGGTTGCTACCAGCAGGAGGTTTTGGAGGCGGAGTCAGAGGAGGGTGGGGTTTGGGGAGGGGAGGGACTTCAATGCCATAGAGTCCAATCACCAAAGCGGCTATTTTCTCCAGGGGAACTGATCTCTATCGGCTGGAGATCAGTTGTAATAGCGGGAGATTTCTAGCAAGTACCTGGATGTTTTAGATTGTTTCATGATGCTTGGTCTTAACATGTTCTGTTTTGGAATTTTAGCCTTGTAAGCTACTAGGGTTGCCAATCTCCAGGTACTAGCTGGAGATCGCCTGCTATTACAGCTGATCTCCAGCCGATAGAGAACTGGAGGAAATGGCCGCTTTGCCCATTGGACTCTATGGAATTGAAGTCCCTCCCCAAACCCCGGACTCCTCAGGCTCCGTCCCAGAAATCTCCCACCGATGGCGAAGAGGGACCTGGCAACCCTACAATCCACCTCTCTCTCTCTCTCTCTCTCTCTCTCTCTCTCTCTCTCTCTCTCTCTCTCTCTTGCACACACACACATTTTTAATGAAGAGCATGCCCTAAATGTATTTGGAAGAAATGTGAGGAATCTGTAGAGCTTTCTGGGCAGAAGGATGAGTAGCAAAGGCTAGCAATGTCCACCTGGGGTGCCAAAGAGCACTGAGAAAACCCTTCCCCTCCCTGTAAGCAACAAGCAATCGAGTATAATTTCAATGGGAGCAGTCGAAATTACCGTGCCCAAAAGTTTGTTAACACAACATCTGCTGCGGGAACGAAGACAGCTCCTCATCCTGCACATGGGGTGAAATGCAACGTTCCAGCAGGAATTTCATAGCTCGATGAGTTCTCTGGGTGGGTTTTTTTTTTTTTTTTTGGTGTTTTTTTTCCAAATCATGTTTCAGAGTCATTTCATGATTTTATGTTTAAGTGTCTCTTGCAAGTTTGAAATGTTATAGTTAATTTAGGGCAATAACATTTAAATTATGAATCATCTGCCATAACTATAAATTATACATTTTGCAAATGAATATTCAAGTCCCCCTATTCAAAGCGGCAGCTGTGCTCGGAGAGCGCTCCCAAGCAAATAGCGTTCTAAATCATGGGTTTGTTTTTTAATCTTAATGGAAGGCTCAGGAGGGCCAGCCCACGGTCGCGCAGAGGGGTTCCTCCCATTCCAATACACTGAAGGGTCCATGCAGAACAAACAGAATGGAATTAATATAACTCACTGTAAGTTTCTGCCAAAAAAAGGCAAGCCCTGCGTGGATTATCTATTTGAGAAGCAGAGCTGGAGTCGGGGGTAGAGCGACGTTCTCCAAACTCCAGATAGCGGCACCGCTGTTTTTCTCCCTGAAACAATTCAATCCGTGCTTCGCCGCAGAAGGGTTACTTTTCAGAGCATATTGGAATGACCCATCCCTGACCCAGGAGCCTACTGGAACCAAACACATGAAGCTGCCTTATACTGAATCAGACCATTGGGCCATCAAAGTCAGTATTGTCTACTCAGACAGCGACTCTCCAGAGTCTCAAGCAGAGGTCTTTCACTTCACGTACTTGCCTATTCCCTTTAACTGGAGAGGCCGGGGATCGAACCTGGGGACCTTCTGCATGCCAAGCAGATGCTCTACCACTGAGCTACGGCCCTTCCCCAACAATCCCCTTGCAACAACTGCAGCAATGAGTGACAATGTCCTATCCCTGGTGGAAGAGGACTGAAGGTGGCAAAGCCAGAACACTGGATCTTGCAGTGAGGCAGCAGGAAGCCTCATTTCTGCATGGATATATTTTAAATCACAGAAGATGTTTTTTGGAAATATGTCTTGGTTGCATCATTCACATAGTGGGGGGGATATTGGAGCTCCAAATTAAGGGCCCCTGCCCTTTACAGTTGCTACCCACCCTGAGCCTAGCTTGCTGGGAGTGAGGGTGGGCTATAAATTTGAAAAATAAATAAATTATTTACTTTATTTATAGCCTGCCTTTCACCTCAAAGCGGCTTACATCATTCTCCTCACCTCCATTTTATCCTCACAACGACCCTGTGAGGTAGGCTAGGCTGAGAGTGTGTGAGTAGCCCAAGGTTAGCCAGCGAGCTTCCATGGCATGAGTGGGGATTTGAACCTGGATTTCCCCAATCCTAGTCCGACACTTTTAACCACTATACCACGCTGGCTCACATGTGCCGGAGCTTCATTTGTGGACCGTCCAAGGTCTTCTCTAGTTTGACATTCATTACAGTTCTGGTAACCTCACAGGACGTGGACAGACTAGGAAAATACCAGAAGTACCACTCCAAGTTTAAAACAGCCAGCCGTGACCCGAGATTTCAGTCCTCCAGAGAAATTACCTGAAACTTTAAATAATATCCCTGTACACCTTGAACTTTCTGTGATTATCATTATCCAGCCCAAATCAAATACTTCCCTTAAGGGTATCAGATGTGCTTTTTGCACTGAAGGGATTTGGGAGATTTCAGCTGCAATTACTGAAGCTTCTCCTGGAAATACATCAGAAGGGAGGGAGAGAGGAAGATTGTTTTTGTTATCACACTCTCTTCCGAAGATATCTTTTACTCACCTAGGCTTGTAGCAATGGCAGGGCAATGTACTCATCGAGCTTTGGACTGGATTTTGCCCCATCAGTATGGCACAACGTCCACGGAAGCTTGGCTGGACACTGGAACAGGAAGTCAATCAGGGGCCGGGAGAGGTTGCACCAAGGGAGGAGGAGGAGGAGGAGGAGGAGGAGGAGGAGGAGGAGGAGGAGGAGAAGAAGAAGAAGAAGAGGAGGAGGAGGAGGAGGAGGAGGAGGAGGAGGAGGAGGAGTTGGTTTGTATATGCTGCTTTCTCTACCACTTAAGAAATAATCAAACTGGCTTACAATCCCATTCCCCTCCCCACAACAGACACCCTGTGAGGTAGGTGGGGCTGAGAGAGCTCAAAGAGAGCTGTGACTAGCCCACGGTCACCCAGCTGGCTTCATGTGGAGGAGTGGGGAAACCAGCCCAGTTCACCAGATTAGCATCCGCTGCTCATGCGGAGGAGCGGGGAATCAAAACCGGTTCTCCAGATTAGAGTCCACTGCTCCTAACCACCCCTCTTAACCACTGCACCACGCTGGCTCCATGCTGGAGATTTCAAAGGAGATTTCAAAGGAGTTCATCCTCCCTTCGCTTCTACAATTCAGCATCGAAACAATATTTTCTTTCATTTGACATTTCTAAACTGCCTTTCTGACACTGTTTCTTAAAGCGGCTGACAGTTCAGATAACTGCCTGCCGGAGGATACACAGGGCACCAGTAGCCAGGAAAGGAAAGGCATATTCCATTACTAAGTGAGTGGTAGCCAGAGGTGCAGACCCCTGGACACAAACTGTAAGACAATAGCCAAAGGGCTCTTGTTCCTGCCCTGGCAGGAGAATTCCTGCCAGTAGCCTTTGTTACCCTCCACCAGTCCATGAGGCAGTAAGAGAAAAACAATGTTTAAAAATGCCAGCATGGTTCGCAGTGTGACATCACTTCTGGAGGGAAGCTCGGAAGTGATGTCGCATCACTCTGGGAATCATCGGAAGCTTCTGTAGACCGTGGCGATTCACCGTCTGTTGACATAGATAATTCAAGCGAGGTGGACCAGTGTTAGGGTTGCTAGGTCCCCGCTGTCCACCAGCGGGAGGTTTTTAGGGCAGAGCCTGAGGAGGTTGGGGTTTGTGGAGGGGAGGGACTTCAATGCCATAGGGTCCAATTGCCAAAATGGGTGTTTTCTCCAGGGGAACAGATCTCTATTGGCTGGAGATCAGTTGTAATAGCAGGAGATCTCCTGCTACTACGTGGAGGTTAGTAGTCAAAAAACACAGTTGTAGGCCAATGTTAACACAATCAATCTCTGTATTATAACAGCAATTAATATTTGTATTATAACATACTATGTATAGTATGTTATCATCTACTGTTATGTTACACTATTTATATCATAGTGCAGCAAGGCACAAGTATAATGTAGGTCAATAAGTATGTCCAAATAAAGTCCATGAAAATAAAGTCAACAGAAAAATCTTTGTTTCCTTGTTCCTTGTGTTGCAAGATTTCCTTTTTTCTTCAAAAGATGATTGGTTATGTCCTTATAATTTGTAGGGTAGAACAGGATGCCGGTAACTAGCCTGTTTCAAGTTTTTTTCTTCAGCCACCCCAAAGGGACATAGAGACTGATTCAGCATCTGGATATTATTATATATTCTCAGAACGCTCTTATTATATATTCTCAGAACACTCAGACTACCTGGAGGTTGGCAACACTAACCAGTATTCTGATATAGTATAAGATAGCTTTATAAGTCCATAGGGCTATAGCAGAACATGCCTGCCTAGGCTAGCCCGATCTCTTTAGATCTCAGAAGCTAAGCAGGGTCAGCCCTGGTTAGCACATGGATGGGAGACCACCAAGGAAGTCCAGGGCCAATATGCAGAGGCAGGCAATGGCAAACCACCTCTGTTCATCTCCTGCCTTGGAAACCCTAAGAGGTTGCCACAAGTGGGCTGGCACCACCACCATAGAAGAAGAAGAAGATGGTTTTTATATGCCAACGTTCTCTACCTTTTAAGGAAAATCAAACTGGCTTACGATCTCTTTCCCTTCTTCTTCCCACAACACCTTGTGAGGTAGGTGAGTCTGAGAGAGTTCTAAGAGAACTGTGACTGGCCCAAGGTCACCCAGCTGACTTCATGTGGAGGAGTGGGGAAATCAACCTGGTTCTCCAGATTAGAGTCCGCTGCTCATGTGGCAGTGGGGAATCAAACCTGGTTCTCCAGATTAACCGCTCTTAACCACTACACCATGATGACAACAGCAGCATGGGATGAACTTCCTAGGATCACTTGATCCCCAGAACAAGGAGAATCCTGGGCTGGAGTCCCTGCTTGAATTACGTGAAGGTCATTTCTCTAAGCAGCAGCCAGGGAATCAGAGCCCGGTTCTAGCCCCGCACTGCTCGGCATGCAACCATTTGGAGAAACAACGGAGGGAAATGTTTTTAACAAATCCCTTTGTCGTGCATAATTTACTTTTACACGGCGCAAGGTATATTGCTGATTAGCAGAAACGGCATATGCTCTTTTCTCCCAATTTAGGCCCTATGATTTCCAGCCTGCGCCATTGTTCCATCTGGCATCTAACTGACAGTGAATGCCGAGGAAAGCAAGCCTCTCCTTGCATTAAAGTCAGATGTTACTAAAGAATTTATCAAAGTGACAAGACTACAAAAGCCAAGTCTTACAGCTCCGGCGCTCCCTTGCCACTCACCAGAAAATAAATGGAAACTTGGATCTGGTTCAATTTTTTTCCCCTCTTTTAATTTTCGGCGTGTTAGTAAAGGCAGGGAGTATATGGGGTGAGAGATCCTGCAGAAGACTTTCTCCCATTCATGTTAAACAAAAATTTCCTTGCCTTGAATGCGCAATGTGGCAAGCGATAAATGAGTTTGCATCAAGGGATAAAGGAAATGTTTGCACTGAAATATCATTTCTGCCTAATCTTGCGTGTTGGTTTATCCCACAATTGTTCCATGGTGCCCAGAATGTGTCCAGAGGAGGGCAACAAAGATAGTGAGGGGTCTGGAGACCAAGTTTTATGAGGAAAGGTTGAAGAAGCTGTGTATGCTTAGCCTGAAGAGGAGAAGACTGAGAGGTGATACAATAACCATCTTCAAGTACTTGAAGGGCTGTCATATAGAAGATGGTGCCGAGTTGTTTTCTGCTGCCCCAAAAGGTCGGACCAGAACCAATGGGTTGAACTTAAATCAAAAGAGTTTCCGTCTAGACATTAGGAAGAATTTTCAAGCAGAGCGGTTGCTCAGTGGGACAGGCTTCCTCTGGAGGTGGTGAGCTCTCCTTGCCTGGAGGTTTTTAAGCAGAGGCTAGATGGCCATCTGTCAGCAATGCTGATTCTATGACCTTAGGCAGATCCTGAGAGGGAGGGCATTTTGGCCATTTTTTGGGCATGGAGTAGGGGTTACTGGGGGTGTGGGGGTAGTTATGAATTTCCTGTAGTGTGCAGGGGGTTGGACTAGATTACCTTGGTGATCCCTTCCAACTCTATGATTCCATTATTCTATGAGCCACAGGCGTGGTTCTCCCTTGCCCATTTGAACCTCACAACAACCCTGCCAGGTAGGTTAGGGTAAGAGAAAGGGACTGGCTCATGTTACCCAGCAAGCTTCCATGGCAAAATAGGGGTCTAAACTTGGGCAGCTCAGCCTGGATGACCCAGGCGAGCACAATCTCATCAGATCTTGGCAGCTAAGCAGGGTCAGTCCTAGTTAGTATTTGGATGGGAGACCACTAATGAAGTCCAGGGTTGCTACACAGAGACAGGTGATGGAAAACCACCTCTGAGTGTCTCTTGCCTAGAAAATCTTACAGGTTAATCATAAGTTGGCTGCGACTTGTCTGCACTTTCCACCACCAGATTTGACTGTGCCAGATCTTAGTCCAACACTCCAACCATTATACTACACTGGCTCTTAACCTAGGGTTGCCAGGTCCCTCTTTGCCACCGGCGGGAGGTTTTGGGCGTGAAGCCTGAGGAGGACGGGGTTTGGGGAGGAGAGGGACTTCAATGCCATAGAGTCCAATTGCCAAAGCGGCCATTTTTCTCCAGGGGAACTGATCTCTATCAGCTGGAGATCAATTGTAATAGATGGAGATCTCCAGCTAGTACCTGGAGGTTGGCAACCCTATCTTAACCTCTGACATTCTTTATCATCCCCACCGAACCTGTTCCATGCACTACCCAGAACGGTTTGCTAGATCTCCCCCATTTTGACTTTTCCCTCCCACCTCTTGCAAAAATGTTCCTTTACTCTTTTAAGTATAGGGGCTTAGGGTGCTCTCTCTCTCTCTCTCTCTCTCTCTCTCTCTCTCTCTCTCTCTCTCTCTCTCTCTCTCTCTGTCACACACACAAACAGCAGCATGGTGTAGTGGTTAAGAGCAGTGGCCTCTAATCTGGAGAACTGGGTTTGATTCCCCACTCCTCCACATGAGTGGTGGATGCTAATCTGATGAGCCAGGTTGGTTTCCCCACTCCTCCACACGAAGCCAGCTGGGTGACCTTGG
Organism: Euleptes europaea; assembly: GCF_029931775.1. Classification (NCBI taxonomy): domain Eukaryota; kingdom Metazoa; phylum Chordata; class Lepidosauria; order Squamata; family Sphaerodactylidae; genus Euleptes; species Euleptes europaea. The sequence goes on along the minus strand of NC_079330.1, from coordinate 12,649,965 downwards.
GCTAGTCACAGTTCTCTCTGAACTCTCTCGGCCCCACCTGCCTCAGAAGGTGTCTGTTGTGGGGAGAGGAAGGAGATTGTTAGCTGGTTTGATTCTCCTTAAAAAGGTAGAGAAAGTCGGCATATAAAAATTAACTCTTCTTCTTCATTATGTCATTCCTGATTGTGGGGAGGGGGGATTGATCATGTATCTAATCCAGGAAGGATGAAATGGCAGCAGCCAAACAAGCTAAGAAGTTTTGAATATTCACACATCCAGGTATTTGAGGAGGGGGATTGCCAGACCGAAACTGAAATTTGCAACCCAAAATATATTTGTGGTAGCTTGGTGCAAACCTAAAAAGAAAAAGAAAAAAGATGATACTTTGCAGGAACAAATTTGCAAATACTTTTGGCAAAGACTACAGGGCCAGAGATTTTATCATCTCATTCTTTTTCAGCAGTAGAAAAAAAATCAAATGATAAATTGTTCCCTTTGCACTTCAAAGCATAACAGAACAACTTCTTTTCTTTTCTTTTTCTGTGAGCTTAGCCTTTTAGAAATAGGTTTAAAAATAAATAAAAAATCCCCTTTAGATCAGTTAGGGAGTAACGAATTCCAAAGAAAATCTCTCTCCTTCCTCATCTAAATGATTCTTCTCCCAGGGGGTGGAAAATTACCAAAAATTATAACAGTGAGGAACAAGAAAAGTCTTAAACTTAACCTTTATGGGCCTTTATAAGCGCATCAAATGTGATTCATTTCCCATGCAAATCCTTCCCCAGTCTCTCAGTGCTTTGAAAACACGTGAATTCAAACGTCTTCCAAGAAAGCAGTTCGAGTATCAGGCAAAGACAAACTTTAAATGTTTATTATTCATATTTTTAATAAATATTTGAAACCACTATTGCTTTGGCAAGGGTGGATGACATGAGGTATTTCTGAAAGGTCTGACACATGCTCTTCACCATCAAATTTCTGCCATAGGAATGCTGCTTGATATTTGAGTGCCATTGAATTTTATTTATTCATCTTGACATTTATACCCCACTTCCAAGCCAACCTGGAAGGCTTTAAGAGGGGAGTGGACATGTTCATGGAGGAGAGGGCTATCCATGGCCACGAGTGAAAATGGATACTAGTCGTGATGCATACCTATTCTCTCCAGGATCAGAGGAGCATGCCTATTCTATTAGGTGCGGTGGAACACAGGCAGGACAATGTTGCTGCAGCTGTCTTGTTTGTGGGCTTCCTAGAGGCACCCGGTTGGCCACTGTGTGAACAGACTGCTGGACTTGATGGGCCTTGGTCTGATCCAGCAGGGCTTTTCTTATGTTCTTATGTTCTCCCCAATGGGGACCCAAAGTGGCTTACAACATCATTTTTTCCTTCTTCCATTCTATCCATATGACAACAACTCTGTGAGGTAGATTAGACTGAGAGCGTGTGACTGGCTCAAGGTCACCCAGCAAGCGTTCATAACTGAATGGGGATTCGAACCTGGGTCTCCCAGATCCTAGTCTGATATTCTGTCCACTACACCAAGCTTGGCAGACCTTGTCCCTCCTCCAAACAGGAGGGTTTGAGCCATAAACGGTACCCAGATGTCAGACTGGCTTGGGACTCTACTACATGGAACATGTAGTACATGGAACATGTAGTACTACATGGAACACATGTAGTAGATCATGGATGAAGGTCACCCCCTCAAGGTGGGAAATTGATGTGTTTTGCAGATTGAGGCTTTAGGCTCGGTGGGATCCTTCGAGAGCATGGAGAAGCCATCACTGGAGCAGAGGTCACATTGGACGAAGTCTTGGAATCTCAAAATACGTATTATTGAACACAAAAGCAATATTCCTCTCTCACACACCAAAAAATGCTCTATTAGAAGAGCGTTGGAGGTCAGTGCAGAACCCAGCTAGGGTTACCAACCTCCAGGTGGGGCCTGGAGATCTCCTATAATTACGACTAATCTTCAGACGACAGATCCGTTCCCCTCCTGTGGAGGAGTGGGGAATCAAACCCGGTTCTCCAGATCAGACTCCACCGCTCCAAACCACCGCTCTTAACCACTACACCATGCTGGCTCTAGCTGGAGATCTCCTGCTATTACAACTGATCTCCAGCCGATAGAGATCAGTTCCCCTGGAGAAAATGGCCACTTGGGCAATTGGACTCTATGGCACTGAAGTCCCTCCCCTCTCCAAACCCTGCCCTCCTTAGGCTCCACCCCAAAAACTTCCCTGCAGTGGCAAAGAGAGGCCTGGCAACCCTACCAGTATATGTGGCTGTGCTGCGGGTGTTTGTGTCCTCAAAGCGTGGCTTGCCGTTGCAATGAAAGCCAAGGTTGTTAGGAAAGCAATAAAGAGCTAACAAAATAGACGGCGGTCTCTTGTGATCAGTCGGTGACCTGCGCCGAACCGAAAGCCTCAGATGGCAGCAGAGACGGTCCGTGTGCCTCGCGGCATACCAATAGCGGCCTGCCTGCATCTCCGCATCCCAATTACAAGTCGCCGAGGCGCCACTCCGAAGGACAGCAGGCTGGCAGTCGGGAGTCTGTAACTGAGCTAAAAGCCAGTGGTGTATGGTGTCCGGGGAACGGGTCTCATGAAGCCAGAGATGACCCTTCCAAATTTGGCTCGTTGACTTCGCGGCGGAGGAAAAAACGAGCAGCGGCCTTTCGAAGCCGTCCCCATGTACTCCGAGGAAGCTGAACAGCAAACAAACCCCCTCTAGGTTAAGTGGATTGATCCCTGACCCCACTCAAAATTGATTTCCATTTGGTTCAAGGAAGCCTATACTAGGGGGGTTGGTTGGGAAGGCGGAATCAGCACTTCTGATGTGTAAAATAACAACTCAGCCAAAGCAAGCTCCGTAGGGGGCATTAAAGAAATCCTTGGCCAGAGTCGCATCTGGAATGCTGCTTTGGTACTTCATCACCGAAGGGTTTTGTCAAAGTGGAAACTGTGTAGAAAGGGATGTGCTCAAAGTGCTGTCACACCTTTCCAGACAAGAAAAGGAGAGTGCCAGCGTGGTGTAGTGGTTATGAGTAGTACTAGTGGACTCTAATCTGGAGAACCGGGTTTGATTCCCCACTCCTCCACATAAGCGGTGGACGCTAATCTAGTGAACCGCATTGGGTTCCCGACTCCTCCAAATGAAGCCATCTGAGTGACCTTGGGTTAGTCACACTCTCTCAGCCTCACCTGCCCCACAGGGTGTCTGTTGTGGGGAGGGGAAGGGCAGGTGATTGTAAGCCGGTTTGATTCTTCCTTAAGTGGTAGAGAAAGTCAGCGTATAAAAACCAACTCTTCTTCTTCTGCGGTGCAAGTGGGGATTCAAATCTGGGTTTCCCAGGTCCTGGTCGGACACCTTAACCACTACACCATGCTGGCTCTCTAGACACTCTATATAGGAATGCACTATTGGAGATTTTTAGGTTGATTCAGCAGGCTTGTTCTTGAGCCCAGGTCCTGAATCCCCTCCCGCTAGCGCAAATGCCATCAATTGGTGCGGTGAATGCACCCAGCATCCTCTTCTCCCTTTCTAACCATTTGCCTGTTCAGGGTAAAGCTGCATAAAGTATTTATGAATGAATGCATAGGAGGGACATAAGGAAGCGCTTGAGCATCTCCTCATCCCTTTTTCACTTTGCAAAATAACTGCCCTGTCTGGTCCGCTGAAGGATTGCCTATTCTTTTCAGCTCTATCTCTGTTCCTTGCATTCAGCGCAGAGAAAAGATAATTTATCTTGATAAACATTTATTTTTCAAATGGTGCAATAATACTTGGATTTATTCAAGTACTATCTTGGAAGTTAATGTTTTTCTAAAAAAAAAAAAATCGTGAATGCTTCTCCTCCTAGGTAGGTGATGGTATTTTCTAAGCTGTACAAAATCTTCTTTTCATAGATATATATGCATCTGCTTCTGGGTTCTGTCACACGGCAGTGTGACCAACATATGAACCCCAGAACGGGGATATACAGAGGAAGGGGGTGGAGATATGCAAATAGACAATAGCAGTGTCTCCCATTAAGTTCTATGGGATAAAGTTAAAAGGTTGCAATTTGGGGCGCCGACAAAAAAGTGAAAATCTACTTCCTGCTTCAGAGACGGGGGTCACCTCAGTGCGCAAGGCAAGTGTATCTCTCCTTCAGCAGTAGGGATAGCAGGACTCCCTCTCAGCTAGGGTTGCCAACCTCCAGGTGGTATTCAAAGGGACACTTCCGTGTGTATCAGTACTAAGTACAAGATCATACACAGAAACCAATATGCACAAGGAGTATAACAAAATGCAAAAATGTATTTCATGCCAAAAAGTAAAATTTAGATCAACTATATACAAATAGGGCTGCCAGGTCCCCCCCTCTCCTCCGGCAGGAGGCTATGGGGCTGAGGTAGGCCCCTCACAAGGCAGCATGCAGTGTGTACATGCGCGTGCACGTTTTCCCGCCGACCCTCAGGTGTAGATGGGCAGACGGGTGAATTGCGGGGGGAAGGGGGTTGCCCACCACCACCGGGCACCTGGCAACCCTATATACAAACAATAAGACACAATAAATGTAATTGTGAAAGTCCCGTGTCTGACAGTCTCTCCAACCCTCTTGTTGATGGTATCCATCTTGGAACCTTTGCAAACTTGGTTGTATCCAGCCGGGAACCTTTGCCAATTGTCCTAGGAAGGGGCTGGGATTTGTAACATGAGATTCAAAATGAATATGAAGAGGGACTGATGAAGAACTAGAACTAGAAACTGCCGTCTTCCTCTTCCTCCCTGACAAGGGGAGCACACCAGAACATATCCAATAGAAAAGTCTCTGACCTGCACCTGTAAAACAAGAGGATTTGAGATAATGTCAGACATGGGACTTTCATAATTCCATTTATTGTGTCTTATTGTTGGCATATAGTTGATCTAAATTTTGCTTTTTGGCATGTAATACATTATTGCATTTTGTTATACTCCGTGTGCATGTTGGTTTCTGTGTATGATCTTGTACCTCCAGGTGGTGGCTGGAGATCTCCCACTATTACAACTAGGGTTGCCAAACTCCAGGTAATAGCAGAAGATCTCCTGCTGTTACTACTGATATCCAGCCGATAGAGATCAGTTCCCCTGGAGAAAATGGCTGCTTTGGCAATTGGACTCTATGGCATTGAAGTTCCTCCCCTCCCCAAACCCGCCCTCCTCAGGCTCCACCCCAAAAACCTCCCGCTGATGGCGAAGAGGGACCCGGCAACCCTAATTACAACAGATCTCCAGGCGACACAGATCAGTTCACCTGGAGAAAATGGATGCCTTGTGGCATTATACTCTTAATGAAGTCCCTCCCCTCATCAAACCCCACCCTCCTCAGGCTCCACCCTCAAAATCTCCAGGTATTTCTCAGCCCAGAGCTGGCAACCCTACTCACAACATCTGAGCGCATTGCCAGCTAGAGCGCTCGGGGGGGGGGGGGGATGGATGGAGGACTCAAACTTAACAGAACTTTTGTGATGGGTATGATGCACACCAAGGGGGCCAAGATCTGTTTGAGGTAATTAAAGTGTTGTGAGATCATCAGATAAGAAACCTTTGAAATGTTATTTGGGGAGATGAGTAGAATCTGCCGCAGCCGTTTCCTCTGGAGTCCGGGGTTGACGTGTTGACTTAACAGCTCCAAAGGAAAAGGATTGTTTGGTGGAAGGCCTCTGAGGACAAAACAGCTCACAGTTTTTCATAATTTTTGCCGGTGATGCTGGGTAGTCCAAGCATGAAAACAAACTCTCTTTTTTTGCCCAAAATGTTTGTAGGGTTATAGGGTTGCCAACCTCCAGGTGGTGGCTGGAGATCTCCTGCTATTACAACTGATCTCTACGCAACAGAAAGCAGTTCTGCTGAAGAAAATGGCCGCTTTGGCCATTGGACTCTATGGCATTGAAGTCCCTCCCCTCTCCAAACCCCGCCCTCCTCAGACTCCGCCCCTAAAATCTCCAGGTAATGTCATGCAGTCCTAGGGTTGCCAAGTGCCCGGTGGTGGCGGGTAAAATCCCGTCAATCCCCTGGGCTGCCCGCCGGCCAGCTGATGGTGCACCGCGTGCACCCAAAAGGGATGCGGACGCTCTGGCAATCTCGGATAAAACTCTATGGAAACCATAGAGTTTTGGCCGAGATCGCTAGAGCGTCCGCGTCGCTTCCAGGTAAACCCGGAAGGGACGTAGGCATGTCACGCGGGGTGTGCGGGTGCATTGCGCGCCGCAGCCACAACCCCAGAAAGCTACGGGGCCTGGCAAGCCTATGCAGTCCACCTTCCAAAGCTGCCATTCTCTCCAGAAGTGGAACGAATGTTTTAAATAAAAATATATCAAATTAACAAGCAATGTATGCAGTCTGGAGATTAGTTGTAATCCCAGGAGATCTCCAGCCCCCCGCCTGGAGGTTGGCAACCTACTTGCAACTGATCCAGAGCCAAGCTATCCCTCTCTCTTAGTCAGTTGGCCAGCCTGTCTAGAAAAGGCCTAGGAAAATAGAAGTCCCCTCTCCGTTAGGAATCTAGAATGTACGCAAAGAAGGAACAACATTCTAGGAATGAGTCATCTCTATTTTATGCTATATCGTTAATTAAGCTGTTAGCATGTTGTAATCTTTTACGGTTGTTTTCTTTCTAGAAGGCAAAAAATGCAGCTCCTGTAGTGTATAATTTGTCTGACATATTTTCTGCAAGAGGGAAAAAAACATTACTGGGGGTGGTGCGGAGATAATGGTGGCATCAGCATTGATGTCTCTGCACATGTACTGAGTGTGTTTTCTCAATGGCATAGTGACCAGAATGTACAGTCCTACATTAAGGGACTATCTCCAGAGGTGCAACCCGACATAGTCAAAGTCCACTGAAGTCCAATAGGCCTAAACTGATATAACTTTGCAAACGATTGCTCTGCAAATGGCTTGTGGCCCTGATGGAAAAGAATTGTGGGCGGGGGGTAGGGTTGCCAGGTCCCTCTTCGCCACTGGTGGGAGGTTTTTGGGGCAGAGCCTGAGGAGGGCGGGGTTTGGGGAGGGGAGGGACTTCAATGCCATACAGTCCAATGGCCAAAGTGGCCATTTTCTCCAGGGGAACTATCGGCTGGAGATTAGTTGTAATAGCAGGAGATCTCCAGCTACTACCTGGAGGGTGGCAACCCTAATCGCCACCCCCAGCCCCAACCCTAACTGGATCCCACTACTGAATTACTCATTGATTTAAAGAGGCCTTTTATCCATCCTGAATCTATACCCTTGCCCTCCATCCAAATAGGGCTGCCAACCTCCAGATACTGGAAGAGATCCAAACAGCACACACAAAGTACTAGAAATGAAGTGATAATTTATAAAAGTGAAAAGTGGTGCAACAAGTGAACAATATATACAATAGGATAACAATAAGATACACATACAAAATTTCAATAGAAGTCCAACATAATGACAAGTTCAATGGCAAAAATAATTATCCTGAGAGTCCGGTAAGTAAATGTCTATTGTCTAAGAATTTATGAGTATCCTGTATGTCAGGTAAGTCAATATTTGTAATCCAATATGGACTTCTCTTGTACTTATAGGCAGCTGAAAAGCAGATGTCCCAGGCAAGAGCCACAGAGGGAAGATGTCAGGACGTGTTGTCTAGATCCAAATCACGTTTCGCACATGGTTTCATCAGCTATATGTATCAAAAAGATGCACAGGAAAATCAAAGTCTCAAACGGGACCAAAGAAGTTCATATAGGTCTCAAAGTGGACAAATGCACTGGTGGCGAAGAGGGACCTGGCAACCCTACATCTGAAGCACAACTTTCAAGCACATTGTCACAATTGTGGTGGCTAGAAACTTATTTTTAACAGCCGAGAGCCGGATTGCATACCTTGTACCACACTGGGTGCTGTTTCTTTGCTTCTGCAGAGGTGTAGCATGCACCCAGCCCGGACTAGACTCTCATTTCTGTATTTAGTTCAACTCGGGGCAATTCACACACCAGTGCAAAGCGAACAGTGCTTTGTTCAGCTTTTTCAATGCTTCCTCCTCTCCTCCTGACATTTGGCTCTCCACTTGGCGCCGTTTCCCCGCCAGGAGATAAACTGTTGAAAAACAACGATATGAAAGAGAAATCTGGCTTTTATTAAAATGACTCCATCATTTGGAATGGATGCCTTGGAGTACTCTTTTGCAATTCATCCTCATAGACATAAAATTATCATCTCGAGGAAGCCTGTTAATAATACTGACATTTCCCCCCATCAGTCAACTTAATTCACAATATAACACTTTCCGCAATCCAATTATGCCTGCCTGATGACTGACATTCAGTTCAACATTATTGTTCATGTGGAAAAGAGGATCAGAAAAGGCGCAGCTTTTGAGCAATTCATTACAAGAGAAGCAACGGATTGGGCCTCAGATGTCAACTTGGCAACGCTCAGGACAAAACACAAACATAACGCCGGCTCCACTTTCTAAGTGGCTTTCGAACTACATTCTTCTGGAAAACCAGCAATCCCTTGCAAGCTGACGGCAGATGAAGTTTGTCACAAGGCATCGATGCACTCTGGATTGTCGCTGCAATACTGCATAGCAAATCAGATTTGGGCAATGGAAGGTCCGGTGGAAATTGACGGCAAGTGAAGGTCATTCCAGAGGGTAGCCATGTTGTTCTGCAGTAGGACAGCTAGGTTTAACTCCACCACGCCTTATAAACCAACAAGAGCTTTAAGTTATAAGCTTTCAAGAGTCAATGCTACCCTGAAAACCTTCTTGGTCTCTAAGGCCTTTTATGAAGGGATGTTTCCCCACTGTCACCCCCGCCAACTGCTTTGGGCCTTTCTTTTGATTATGCATGCCTTTTCCGACCGTCTGGCCTCGCTCTCCCTGCACTTTTTGCTCATGTTTTCCAGATTCTGGCTAAAACAGCATCTGGAAAACACGGGCAAAATGCGCGGGGAGAGCAAGGTGACCTCTGACGGTCAGAAAAGGCACTCATAATCAAAAGGAAGCCCCAAAGCAGTTGCCAGGGGTGACCGTGGGGAAACGTCCCTGCTAGGGTTGCCACCCTCCAGGTGGTGGATGGAGACCTCCCACTACTACAACTGATCTCCAGCCAATAGAGATCAGTTCACCTGGAGAAAATGGCCAGATTGGCAATTGGACTCTATGGCATTGAAGTCCCTCCCCTCTCCAAACCCCACCCTCCTCAGGTTCCACCTCCAAAATCTCCAGGTGTTTCCCTACCTGGAGCTGGAAACCCTAGTCCTTGCATAAAAGGTGTAAGTTCCAGCCCACCCCAAATACCTTTTCAATAAACACTACCACCACCTTGAGATTTTAAAGTATAGGAACAGGCTGCTGTAGGCCAACCAATAAAGGCAATTATGTCAGGAAAAGTTGAAGGCCATGGGAACATGAGATAGATTGATTCGATAAAGGAAGCCACCCACAGCCTTCAGTTTGCAGGACCTGAGCAAGGCTGTTAATGATAAGACCTTTTGGAGGCCATTAATTCATAGGGTTGACATAAGTCAGAAGCGACTTGATGGCACATAACACCTACACAGGCCAGCCAATCCTTCTCCTCTTGAACATAATGTGCAAGCATGTGTGTCAGATGGGGAAAGGATCCCCCCACACACCCCTTTCTCACTTAGGGGACAGAGCGTGTTTGAGCAGCAGGCTTGAGAGGAAACATAACGAAAGAGAGTCTCTGGTGGTTTTTGCATGGTAATTAGCAGCACATTCCAGGCTGAATTGCCCTGCATATTTTTTTGAATTTTGCACGCTGAACCGTCATTCCAGAAGTGACTGTGAAGCCAGCGCATACCTGCTTCGCATTGCTAAAAAGCCCATTTAAAGTGACCTTTGGTGTTTGCCGTGAAGAATCCCCCTCAAGGAACCATGCAAAACAACAGAGGCACATTAGATATGCACACGCGAATGGCTATGCAAACAGGAATGAAGGAGCAGGCGAGTGGGGGGTGGAGTTTCTCCTTTTGCGCTGGGACCATGAATAGGCATTTTTAAAAAGAGCTGTGAGCGAGCATCAAAATTGACCATGCAAAAATGGCCTCTGAGAATCTAAGAACCAAATTGGGGGGCGGGTGGAGGTTTTATTCTTGTGCACAACTAGTATGGTGGTATGGTCAGATTGTTGAAAGAGGATCTGGAAGACCCGGGTTCTTCAGATCCCCACTCTGCCAAGGAAGCTTTCTGCAAAATCCAAAAGCTTGCACTCCTATGTAATACACAAAATAAACAATGAAATCAACATAGATGGCCAAATACTACTATAAATATAAATGTATAATGCCAAGTTCCATAGAATTGTACAATAATGCCAGCGATAATACCAAGTAAAGGTCCGTAGACATCTGATACTCAAAGCTCACAGGTAAATGTCCATCTCAAATATTGTTTGCCAAGCACTCCCAAGGAGACTGCCAAATTGAGGACTTCCACGTTGAATGAACTATTCCTATGGTTCCAAACTGGATACTCCAAGTAACTAAAGCTTAAAGGCCACACCACTATCGTCCTGCATTTCAATCTTTTCCAGGCGTGCCCGAAAGCGACTATCCCAATTCCTTAAAGGAGCAGTCCGCAAGACCTTCTACTCACTCTGGGATGCTTATGGGCTCTGCACCTCTCCGTACAGTCGTGTTTGTGGCTCGTCTGATGTCTCACACAGGACTTGGCCTTTTCCCTTCCCAAATCATTAAATAGACTTCTTTGCAAGGAGTGCCAAAAAAATTCACTGAAAACTGAAGGTGATTTCAGCACTGCTGAAAGCATTCGTGAAAAACTTCTCTTGAGTACCTTCGGTCATTCATCTGCAGAACTTGAGGGGACATAAAAGAGTATAGCTGCATTTTGCACATCTCTAGTGAAAGAAGATACTCCTCATTGATCTACCAATGGGATCCCCAATGTGGCTAATGTCAATGGGTGTAGTGGTTAAGAGCGGTGGTTTGGAGTGGTGGACTCTGATCTGGTGAGCCAGGTTTGATTCCCTGTTCCTCCACATGAGTGGCGGAGGCTAATCTCATGAACTGGGTTGGTTTCCCCACTCCTACACATGAAGCCATCTGGGTGACCTTGGGCTAGTCACAGCTCTCTTAGAGTTCTCTCAGCCCCACCTACTTCACCGGGATCCTGTGGTGGGGAGGGGAAGGGAAGGGATTGTAAGCCGGTTTGATTCTTCCTAAAGTGGTAGACAAAGTCAGCATATAAAAACAGATTCTTCTTCTTCCTGGTACCCATTTGCTTCTTCCCCAATGTATCGCTTCTCTAAAGCAAAGAGCAAGTCCTAGCCTTCCTCCACCTCACCGGAGCAGCAGGTGCTTCAGAAGTAGTGTTGCCAGTTCCAGATTGGGAAATACCTGGAGCTTTTGGGGGGGTGGAACCTGAAGAGGGCAGGGTTTGGGGTGGGGAGGGACTTTAACGGGGTATAATGCCATAGAGTACACCTTCCAAAGCAGCCATTTTCTAAGAGCACAAGAAAAGCCCTTCTGGATCAGACCAAGGCCCATCAAGTCCAGCAGTCTGTTCACACAGTGGCCAACCAAGTTGCCTCTGGGAAGCCAACAAACAAGACGACTGCAGCAGCACCATCCTGCCTGTGTTCCACAGCAACTAACAGAATAGGCATGCTCCTCTGATCCTGGAGATAATAGGTATGCCCCATGACTAGTATCCATTTTGACTAGTAGCCATGAACACCCCTTTCCTCCATGAACCTGTCCACTCCCCTCTTAAAGCCTTCCAAGTTGGCAGCCATCACCACATCCTGGGGCAGGGAGTTCCACAATTTAACTATGTCTTCTCCAGGTGAACGCATAGCCACCTGGAGATCACCTGTAATCGCGGGAGTTCTCCAGCCACCACCTGGAGGCTGGCAACCCTATTCAGAGGAATCCAAAGGCATAATCCGTGTCCCCAGGGAGCATTCATTCAAAAACAGTCACACTCATCATAGGAGGTTGCTTGGCTTGCAACGTCCCAATGTTTTGTGAACAGCTCCAGCGCTCCACGGCAGCCATCATGTGATTGTGCCCTGTGTCCACCCTTTTTGTGGTGTGGGTCCTCTACATTCTTCAAATGCTGAAAGTGCCCACAGGCTGAACAAGATCGGGGACCTCTGGTCGAAGAAATTGCCTGCGTAGCACGATAATTATTCACCATCCTCTTCCCACCCTCCATTTCTGTATACTGTCAATGCAGAATCGAGGAGGGGGCTTGTCGCAGTGTGCAGACACAGCAAGTCCTGCATGCCCCACATCGTCACTGGCCTCCAGGAAACATGTCGTACTGACAAGACCGAAGAGGCGTCGAAAGTGGATTTGCCAAGCCCAAGCAGATGGGAATCAAACTGGCATTAGCGTTCCGTTCTCCCTTGGAAGGAAATCATGTTAAACAGCTTCACGGGAAGGTTACAGATGTTAGCCTGTCTGCAAACATTAGAACAGACAGAAGATACTCCCCTGGAAAAAAAGGGGGGCACTCTAAAGATGAAAGAAAAGGTAGCATTTATTCCTGAACACCCAGCTGGCTGGCACGAATAGTATTTGTAGTTCCAAAGAGGGTATTTCAGTGTTCCATGAACCTAGAAGCTCTGCTCATGAATATCAGTCTGGACCCTAGGGTTGCCAGGTCCCTCTTCGATACCGGCGGGAGGTTTTTGGGGCGGAGCCTAAGGAGGGCGGGGTTTGGGGAGGGGAGGGACTTCTATGCCATAGAGTCCAATTGCCAGGGCAGCCATTTTCTCCAGGTGAACTGATCTCTGTCGGCTAGAGATCAGTTGTAATAGCAGGAGATCTCCAGCTAGTACCTGGAGGTTTGCGCAACCCTACTGGACCCCCTGTCCCCTTCCATTCACATGGTGGCAGTTGAGGGGTGGCAGCTTTTCTTTCAGCTCTGAGTCAGAGGTGGCAAGCTGAGAGTAGGGAAGGGAAGCAGAGAGGAGGAGGAAGAGGACGGCATAGGAGGATTCCTAGCTGCTAGAGCTGGCAACCGTAACACTGAAGAACCTGCTCAGTAGAGTTCTAAATCTGAAGATAGCAACAGAACTGCCAACGATGTCCTTCGTTGCTAGTGTAAGATGCTGGAGAAAATGGCTGCTTTGGCAATTGGACTCTATGGCATTGAAGTCCCTCCCCTCCTCAAACCCTGCCCTCCTCAGGCTCCACCCCCAAAACCTAGACTAGCCCAAGGTCACCCAGCAGGCTTCACGTGGAGGAGTGGGGAATCGAACCCAGTTCACCAGACTAGATTCCACCGGTCTCAACCACTACACCAGGTTGATGAACATAAGAAAATAAGAAAAGCCATGCTGGATCAGACCAAGGCCCATCAAGTCCAGCAGTCTGTTCACACAGAGCCAACCAGGGGCCTCTAGGAAGCCTACAAACAAGATGACTGCAGCAGCATTATCCTGCCTGTGTTCCACAGCCCCTAATATATCCAGCATGCTCCTCTGATACTAGAGAGAATAGGTATGCATCATGACTAGTATTCATTTTGACTAGTAGCCATGGATAGCCCTATCTTGCATGGACGTGTCCCCTCTTAAAGCCTTCCAAGTTGGCAGCCATCACCACATCCTGGGGCAGGAAGTTCCACAATTTAACTGCAGAGGTCAGAGGGCCCCATACTTAGAATTCATCCATGGCCCATCCTGAGATCCAATGCTCGCCAGCTTCCCTCTGCAGAGCCACACCACGCTTCCCCAATCTCCCTATTCACCCGCTACTGTCCTGCGCAACATTTCATCAAAGAAACTTGTTGCCCCGGAAAATTGTTGCGGGAACACTTTTCAGTAAACGGTACATAAAAAGCTATCATGAGAAATGTGTCGTCTTCTTCTTTCAGACATCTTTGCCTGCCATTACTGCCCAAATGCGACACGTTGCCAGTTGCAGTTCAATACACCGCAGAAGCAATTGCACGGGCCATAGAGCTGACATTATGTCGTTGTTAGAAGGAACACGATCAAGCACCTTCATTTCGCTTGTGGTTGCTTGTTTGTAAATTGTCAGAGACGCTCCCGGGGCTGGAACGACTCTGTTGTCGGAGAAGATGTCGGAAGGACCACGGGGAAAAACACCACATGGAATCCTAGGAGGGGTGGTTCAGGAGCCCCAGGAGAGCCCCCCAAGAAGGAACACCAGGAAGAAAAAGAGAAAGCATTAAGGCCAAGCCTTAAGGTTGCCAACCTCCAGAGATTTCCCCACCCAGAGCAGGCTGCCCTAATCCCGAATCAAATCCCCCATCTATCTAGGGGTAAATGTCCACAAAGCTTATTTTTATTGTGGTTGTCATGAAGGCTGTATTTCACCATAGCACTTAAAATGATTCCCTAGATCACTGTTTTTTGGTAAAATAGAAAAAATACCCCAATGGGATACTTCAGCACCCCGTGGGGTGAAAAAACTACCCCAATGGCAAAAAAAACTATCTATCTTTAACAGCCTTGTTCAGGTCTTGCAAACTGAGGGCCATGGCTTCCTTTATAGAGTGAATCCATCTCTTGTTGAGTCTTCCTCTCCATACCAGCGTGGTGTAGTGGTTAAGAACGGTGGTTTGGAGCAGTGGAGTCTGATCTGGAGGACCAGGTTTGATTCCACATGAGCGGCGGAGGCTAATCTGGTGAACTGGATTGATTTCCCCACTCCTACACGGGAAGCCAGCTGGGTGACCGTGGGCAAGTTGCAGCTCTGTTCGAGCCCTCTCAGCCCCACCTACCTCACAGGGTGTCTGTTGTGGGGAGGGGCAGGGAAGGTGATCGTAAGCCCATTTGAGTCTCCCTTAAGTGGTAGAGAAAGTCAGCATATAAAAACCAACTCTTCTTCTTCTACCTTTGAATAAATAACATGGCACTGAAAGCAAGCCTGGCTTTGAAGACCTCCCTGTCTATCACCTCCTCCCTTTACTTTTTGCGAGTCACGGTGCACGGCTCGGCCAGCTGTGCCACAGGGCTGAGTTGAACCCAGCTGCCAAAGAGGCGTCTTCAGCTCCAGTTACGGTGGGCCTCTCTGTGCCGTGACCCATCTAAACGGCGGGAGGCCTCCAGGGCAGACACCTGCTTTGGGAGACACAGCGGAGGCAAATGCGTCCGACGAAGTGCCACGCAGGCTGCTTGGCTGAGGCCCAGGTCTCGCCGCCGCATCGACACATCTCCCAGTTGTCAAGCGCGAAAAGGAGCATTTCACACTGCGGGCGTATGGTTGAGAGGGCAAAGTGTCAACAGGGTGAAGGATGCTCACAGGTCTACATGTTGATATTTAGAGGGGTGGCAGGCAGCAAATTGGCCAGCCGCTGGGTCAGTATCTTTTAGCAGGCGCCACTGGCAACTGAAATCGCGACAGAAGTGCTCCGGAGCTGCCCTTCCATTCTTCCAGCCTCAGTATGTAGTAGGGTTGCCAACCTCCAGGTGGTATGGCTGAAATATATATAAACAGCATGAAGGCTCAAAAAGTACACCAATCCTCAATTTACTATTAGTCAAGAATAATTTAAAGAAAAATATACACGCATTCCCAACGGGAAAAGTGGGTAAGAAAAAAAGGCATTAAATTCATGCCTAAATGCACAATATGCTAGTTGAGTTAACAAATAATCTAAATAAAGGCAGACTGACCATCTTGAAATAAATTAAACATAAACATAACCAGACAATAGGGTTCTGGTATTATAAAGCACCACTAACATCCACACTGGTTCTGTGCAAAAATATAGAGAGAGCATACATGCAAACAATAAAGAAACCCGGGTGCAGCCGGTAAATCATAGGCTATAAGAGCCGTACTTTCACATACAGGTACAAGTATGAAGGTGAGTCAGACAAGAAAAATGGAATGGATTTGACAAAAAGTGGACTCTACAAGGACACAAGGTCGATCCAATTGCATTTCGAAAGACCCTTCTTCACCTTGTCGTCCAGTATTGTATTCAATTCCCATTCGCTTTCATATAAGGAAAATGTCCATGTCCATTTGTAGTTCATATTAGACTCTAAAAATAAAGTTACTTTTACCTCCAGGTGGTGGCTGGAGATCTCCTGCTATTACAACTGATCTCCAGGTGACAGAGATCAGTTCCTCTGGTGAAAATGGCTGCTTTGGCAATGGGACTCCCATCCAAGTGTTTCATTCACTTGTTTGACACTATCACACCAAAGGGCTTAAACCTTGAGAACGATCTCTCATGTTTCATCTAATAGGGAACGGACAGTTCTCCTTTAAGCTAGGGAAAAGAGTTAGTTATTCACACCCGTGAGTCATTAAGAACATTGTTGAATAGGGATGTTGTATCCGTATTGTCATATGGTATCCTGACTGGAACTTTTGCAAGATGCCTTACGAAAGGGGAAGGCACTGGCAAACCACCCCGTAAACAAAAAGTCTGCCTAGGAAATGTCGGGATGTGACGTCACCCCATGGGTCAGGAATGACCCGGTGCTTGCACAGGGGATCTTTATCTTCTTTATGCACACTGCAGAGGGAAGGCACCATGGCATAGCCCAATCTTTTCAGATCTCAGAAGCTAAGCAGGATCAGTACTTAGAAGGGAGACCACCAAGGAAGACTCTGCAGAGGAAGGCAATGGCTAACCACCTCTGCTTCTCACTTGCCTTGAAAGCCCCTTGCTGGGGTCGCCATAAGCCGGCTGTGACTTGAAAGCATTTTACTCACACACATGCACACTGCACGGTTGTCCTCTTTCTCCAACTTGAGAAACAGTTTATATTCTCTGAGCTGCAAAGGCTGAACATTGGTGGGTTTGGAAAATACAGGAAGTTGCCATTATAGAAAAACCTCCCCATCAGCTTAAATTTTTGATTGGCCTTGCAAATGTCTCCAATTCTTTATTTCCTCAGACATCATTTATATGCTACGCAGAGTCTGGGATCGATGGATAAGCCCCTTAAATATAGGTCAATCTGCATATATTGATTTAAGGAAATTGAGACAGAGCGAAGAAAAATATCTGTGGAAAGAGGCTGATTTGAATAAAGGAAGGGGAAAGGATTTGTGGTGCTCGATGAGCAATTGTTTCACAATGTTTAAGGAGTTTAATATTGTGAGTGAAACTGGCTTTTTCTAAATGTATTTGTCATAACGCAGTGTCGTTTGTTGTGATGTAATATCTTTATTAGCGTTTTAATCAATTGATTTGTACACTTTATAAGATTCATCTGTTTACTGGGAGTTGCAGAGTTCACGATAAAAAAACATGAAGTGTAAAAAAAACAAGTTTGAGGGCTGAGATGGTGATTTGAATTTAAAACAGTGAATGGTGACCTAAACTGCTCTTCAGAATGGACAGTATTGACCTTGACAGACAAATGGTCTGGCTCAAGAATGCCGCTCTCAAACCACGAAAACCCCTCAAAGCCAAACATGCTGAGAAAATCTTCCACTAAGAGTGTTTCCTCAACGGCTCAATGTGATCAGGCTCTCGGGCTATGATCCTATGAATAAGAAGAGTTGGTTTTTATATGTCAGTTTTCTCTACCTTTTAAGGAGAATCCAACCGGCTTCCAATCTCCTTCCCTTCCCCTCCCCACAACAGGCACCTTGTGAGGTAGGTGGAGTTGAGACAGTTTGGAGAGAACTGTGACTGGCCCAAGGTCACCCAGCTGGCTTCAAGTGTAGAAGTGGGGAAACCTACCCGGTTCACCAGATTAGAGTCTGCTGATCAGAGGAGCATGCCTATTATATTAGGGGATGTGGAGAATAATGCTGCTGCAGTTGTCTTGTTTGTGGGCTTCCTAGAGGCACCTGGTTAGCCACTGTGTGAACAGACAGCTGGACTTGATGGGCCTTGGGCTGATCCAGCATGGCTCTTCTTATGGCTGCCAACTTGGAAGGTTTTAAGAGGGGTGGACATGTTCATGGAGGATATAGCTATCCATGGCTACTAGTCAAAATGAATACTAGTCATGATGCATGCCTATTCTCTCCAGGATCAAAGGAGCATGCCTATTATATTAGGTGATTTGGAACACAGGCAGGATACTGCTGCAGTCGTCTTGTTTGCGGGCTTCCTAAAGGCACATGGTTAGCCTATGTGTGAACAGACTGCTGGACTTGATGGACCTTGGTCTGATCCAGCGTGGCCTTTCTTATGTTCTAGTCATGATGCATGCATATCTATTCTCTCTAGCATCAAAGGAGCATGCCTGTTATATTAGGTGCTGTGGAACACAGGCAGGATGGTGCTGCTGCAGTCGTCTTGCTTGTGGGCTTCCAGGAGGCACCTGGTTTGCCACTGTGTGAACAGACTGCTGGACTTGATGGGCCTTGGTCTGATCCAGCATGGCCTATCTTATGTTCTTAATGTCCGCAAGTCAAATTTCCCAGTGGGGGAAGTCGCACACCTCCGCAAAAGGTGGGATGTGGAAACTAAGCCGTCACACATTTCCGCAGTCATCTCCTATCACATTCGCACGTTTTTCTCCCCGTCTCCAACACTCTGGGAGGAGGTTGCTCTCTGCCTCTAATCTCCCCTCTCGCGGTTTGGAGCTTGGCTCTGCCTTCTGACTCACAGTGCAGCTAATGGTGCATTTAATCGCCGTGTGTCTGTACCCATCCCCACCATGGTCCAGCAGCTCAGCTCCAACCACCCTTCTCTCCTGAGCTGGAGACAAGCCCATTTTCACAATGCTCTTGTCGTTCCTCCATTCGAACCGTCCCTTTAAACTTAACCTTTTGGACAAAGGTTGTGCATTCCAGCAAACCCTCCCCCTAGGGTTGCCAACCTCCAGGTGGTGGCTGGAGAGCTCTCACTATTACAACTGATCTCCAGCTGATAGAGGGGAGTGGACATGTTCATGGAGGAGAGGGGTATTCATGGCTACTAGTTAAAATGGATACTAGTTATGATGCATGCCTATTCTCTCAAGGATCATAGGAGCATGCCTAATATATTAGGGGCTGTGAAACACAGGCAGGACAGTGCTGCTGCAGTCATCTTGTTTGTGGGCTTCCTAGAGGCACCTGGTTGGCCACTGTGTGACCAGACTGCTGGACTGGAGGGCATCTTGGCCATCTTCTGGGCACTGGGTGTGTGTGGGGTAGTTGTGAATTTCCTGCATTGTGCAGGGGGTTGGACTAGATGACCATGCTGGTCCCTTCCAACTCTATGATTCTATGTTTCTATGATTCAGTTATTCTGTGTCTTGATGGGCCTTGGTCTGATCCAGCATGGCTTTTCTTATGTTCTTAAGTTCCTATGAGACCAGTTCCCCTGGAGAAAAGGGCTGCTTTGGGCACTGGACTCTATGGCACTGAAGTCCCTCCCCTCCCCAAGCCCCGCCCCCCTCAGGCTCCACCCCAAAAACCTCCCGCCAGTGGTGAAGAGGGACCTGGCAATCCTACCCCACCCCCACCCCCGCTCTCACCTTTGGGGTGAAATTTCTGTCGGCTTTCGTCCTCCCTGCATCTCCCGGCTCACTTTCTGGCTGGGAAGAGACGGTGGAATACGGCACCTTGCGGGGTGGGGATAAAAGGCAACGAGTCCTAGCACAAGCTGTGCTGAATTTTGCTCCCCCAAATGTTCAGATCTGAAGAAAGGGAAGGTTCAGAGAGGAAGTTTCACACAGCTGCCCCCATGCAGACCTTTTTCGCATGTTCCTTTTGAAGGCTTCTTCCTCAGGGATTCAATGTTGGCAATCTAATGAGGCCGCCTGAGGAATAGTAACCTTTGGGGAATTATAACCTCCCGTACCACCTGCTGACAGCCTCCTCCTTTTGGTAGTCTTCCAGCTGCCAGCCTATCTCCTGCCGGCCACCTCTCTATCCATCTGCCCACCCTACTGCCATCTAGGGTTGCCAGCCTCCAGGTGGTAGCTGGAGATCTCCCGCTATTTCAGCTGATCTCCAGGCGACAGAGATCGGTTCCCCTGGAGAAAATGGCCTCTTTGGCAATTGGACCCTATGGCATTGAAGTCCCTCCCCTCCCTAAGCCCCGCCCTCCTCAGGCTCCTCCCCAAAAAGCTCCCAGCAGTGGCGAAGAGGGTCCTGGCAACCCTATTCCCCCCCACCAGGCCTTTTAAAAAAAATCACACAGCAAGCAACACATTCCTGTTCTTGCCCTGAGATTTCCTTCTTATCTCAAGAGTTCAAACCACTGTTTTTAGCGGCTGATCTCTATACATGCATTGCTCAAATTAAAAAATAGTCTCCCTTTGTGCTTCACAAACCTTCCATATCTGTTCTCCAAAGAATAAGGTTCTGTGAGGGGAGTGACCGTTTTCAGAGTGAGAATGCACTTGCTTGTAAGAATTGCTTCCTCTAACTTCCTTTCAGGAGCTCAAAGCATTTTAACTCCTGGCCTTGAATCACCGTCCCTGCCAGAGGAGAAAGGCCCCCGTTCTCCTTTCTTCATTGCTGTCGGCAGATTTCTCACTCCCATTTGCTTTCTGTGCATTTAAAGAGTTGCGTTGGGATTACACCGAGAAGCCTGATCGATAGCCTGCCTGAAGCCCACCCATTTCGATTGTGCCCCGGAGTACTTGCGAGGGACCTGTAAGGTCATGAGATGCCGCTTGGCAGAGCAAGGGGTCACCTGCGGCTCAGGCTTCATGACCGCACAGGCGAGAGAAGATGGCAGCGTGCAAGCCGCCGAGGTCGCATCAGCACTTCCAGAGACAGCTTCGCTTTGAGAAGAGGAGGATGGAAATTGTTCCAATTTCCCCTAAACACTATCATCAGAGAAACCTCGTTTATTGGCGCTGAACAACTGAATAGTGGGGAAGCGAAATTCCACTTGTCAGCGGCTAACAAAGAACACATAGTGCTTGGAGAAGAAAAGTTTCCCACTGGTTATTCACGAAAACGTCCGCATGGCCAGAGGCTCTTGTAAGCAGGGGAGGGGAATCTTGAGAGCATCTCTGCCAGCTGCATAACCTGCAGGCCGAGCTTCTGTCTCCCTTCCCATTTCAAGTATTTAAACCTGAGTGTGGCCAAAGGAGTGAGCCTCTTAACTTGAGTCAAAGGGCGAGAATCAAAGGGGTCTCAGCCCTTAGCCCATGGCTAAGAGGGACTAACATTGGTCTTTTATGCATGGGCTGGACCTCCCTGCTTGGACCTGGGTTCATCGCACATTAAAGTAACCCTGGTTGGGGGAAACTGTATGCATTGGCTTCAGTCCCAACAGCTGACCTAGGGTTGCCAGCTCCGGGTTGGGAAATACTTGGAGATTTGGGGGTGTGGAGCCTGAGAAAGGAGGGGTTTGGAGAGGGGCAGGACTTCAACAGGGTATAATGCCATAGAGTTCACCTTCCAAAGGGGCCATTTTCTCCAGGGGAACTGATCTCTGTTGCCTGGAGAACAGTTGTAATAGCAGGCGATCTCCAGCCATCACCTGGAGGTTGGCAACTGTAAGCTCGCCACATTAGACTCTCCCTCCCATCCCCTGGTTCCACAAACCAGGCCCTTGCTTCCCCTTTTACCAGCCCCTCCTTCTTCCCTAGTGCCAAGCCCCACTCCAAATGTTCAAAGCTCTTCCCTTCATTTCTCTCCCCTGCCCACCCCCCACCCCCCACCCCCGTGAAAAGATGCATGAATAGGGTTGCCAGGTCCCTCTTCGCCACCGATGGGAGGTTGTGGGGGCGGAGCTTGAGGAGGGTGGGGTTGGGGGAGGGGAGGGACTTCAATGCCATAGAGTCCAATTTCCAAAGCAGCCATTTCCTCCAGGGGGAACTGATCTCTATCGGCTGGAGATCGGTTGTAACAGCAGGAGATCTCCAGCTCGTACCTGGAGGTTGGCGACCCTGTGCATGAATGACTGCCAGGGCCAAGTTTGGATGCAGGAGAGCGGGAGAACAGAAGAGAGAGAGAGGATAGATTTGGACTCTTCTCTTTTTGCTGGTTCCTTTCTACGCTTGTGATCTCAGGTCCTTTGAGATTAAGAGATAATTGCCATGGCAACCAGCACCTTTTATTAGCCTGCCTCAGTTTGTAGTTAATAGGCTGTTAAAACATCGCCTGCGAGGGGTGGGGAATCAAACTCCTCGGCCTGCTCCTAGACAAACTCAGATAGCCTCCTGAGCAGAGCGCCACGGGGTCACTGGCTTGTCCGGCTAAGCCTTTTGGGTAGCCTAATCCGCAGTGCGGTTAAACAAGAGTGCTGAGGCTTAACCTGCCCTGGATGCTCGGCTTGGAGCAAGTGCACATGAACACATGAACACATGAAGCTGCCTTATACTGAATCAGACTGCAGCAGCATCCCTTCATGGAAGAGAAGGGATCATGACTTCATCCATCAGACCTTCTTATACCTGTTTTTGTGAAGGTCCAGGCATCCAAATAACCCATAGCCCAATCTTACCAGAGCTTTGGAGCTAAGCAGGTAAGCCGTGGTTAGCCGGGAAGGGCTGTAGCTCAGTGGTAGAGCATCTGCTTGGCATACAGAAGGTTCCAGGTTCAATCCCCAGCATCTCCAGTTAAAGGGACTAGGCAAGTGGATGATGTGAAAGACCTCTGCCTGAGACGCTGGAAAGCCACTTCTGGTCTGAGTAGACAGTACTGACTTTGATGGACCAAGGGTCTGATTCAGTATAAGGCAGCTTCATATGTATCATGTGCATCATGTGTAGTACTTGGATGGGATACCACCAAGGAAGACCTGAGTTGCTTGCTATGCAGGGGAAGGCAATGGCCAACCACATCTTGTTCATCTCTTCCCTGGAACACCCCATGGACGTGGACACCATGAGCTGGATAAGACTCGATGACTTCTTATTCTCCTCCTCCTCCTTCTCCTAGCTTGCAAAATTCCAGCTCTCTGTTATTTGCTGTTGGTTTAGCTTTTTTATTCCAACACAAAGATGTTAGAGGCTCCGGTGCCCCCCCCCATTGCCCCCCAAAACCCTGAGAGCCAGCATGGTGTAGTGGTTAAAAGCGATGGTTTGGAGCTGTAGACTCTGATCTGGAGAACTGGGTTTGATTCCCCTCTCCTCCACATGAGCAGTGGGGGCTAATCTGGTGAACTGGGTTGGTTTCCCCACTCCTACACATGAAGCCAGCTGGGCGACGTTGGGCTAGTCACACTCTCAGCCCCACCTACCTCACAGGGTGTCTGTTGTGGGGAGGGGAAGGGAAGGTGATTGTAAGCTGGTTTGATTCTTCCTTAAGTGGTAGAGACAGTCAGCATATAAAAACCAACTCTTCTTCTTCTTCTCTGTACAGCAAAGCAGGCAATCTGATGGAAAAAAAATAAGATCATTGTTGCTTTTGGAAAATTCACATGGAAAAAAAGTAACGCTCACTTTCTCCGCAGCACGTATGCGATGTAAGCACACACTCTGTCCTTAATTGTACACGGGGACCAACCCACGTCATGCCACAAACAAGGAGAAGCGTCTCCCCAAAGTACTTTGGATCTGAAATTTCCCTGTTAACTGTGAGCAAGATCCTCGCATTTCCGAACACAATGTCCCTGTGCACTTTGCATATTCCTCTCTGTTTAGCAGGGTGATTTGTTTGGAGACAGAAATCTCATCCGATTAGCAACATGGAGCAGCCACTTAGGTGTTTACGGCTCTTTGGGGATGCAATTTGCATGCCATTGCCTGTGCGATTGTCTTTTGTCATTGGTGGGATGGTTAAAAAGAGAACTAGGTACATTTGTCAGGGAACTGGGAAAGTGAGCTGCGAATGGGTCTCTGGCTGGATGAGTGGGGAAACGGGGAAAATGCACTTTAGCTGGGAATGAGTCATTCTGTAATTAAGGGACAGAGAAATGCGCTACAGCAGGTGTGTTCAAACAGCTGAAGGGCTCACATCCCAATCTAGTCAATGCTGTGGGCGGGGGTCGCATGCATCCTTTTCACACACAGCAGCATTGCAGGGTGACCAGTGGTAGCCTTTGACAATGTCCCTCTTGGCAGAGGCAAGACTTGAATAAGGTATTTTGTGGGTCACCGCTCATTCCTTGGGCTATGACTACGACACTGGGTCTAAGCATGGAGACTAGAAACTTGTCTCTTCAAACAAAACAGAAAAACTAAGTTTTTTTCCAGGAAGACGGCATTGAATATTTTATTACACGCTCGTGCAGAATGTTACAATTCATACAGGCCTTAGCACTGGCCTACCTTAGGGTTGCCAGGTCCTTCTGGCCATGAGCAGGGGATGGGAGGTAGGGTTCCCAGTTCCATGTTGGGAATAGGGTTGCCAACTGCCAGGTAGTAGCAGGAGATCTCCTGCTAATTCAACTGATCTCCAGCCGATAGAGATCAGATCACCTGGAGGAAAATGGCCACTTTGGCAATTGAACTCTATGGCATTGAAGTACCTCCCTCCCCCAAACCCCACCCTCTTCAGGCTCCGCCCCCAAAATCTCCCGCCGGTTGCGAAGAGGGACCTGGCAACCCTAGGTACAGTGCCAGAGAGTCCACCCTCTGAAGCCGCCATTTTTTCCCGGGGAACTGATCTCTGTAGGCTGGAGATGAGGTTGAAGCTGGTCAGTGCCTTTCGAGTGACTATGCTCTTAGAATCGACCCCTTCCTGAGAAGTGGTATGTTATCTTATTCAGTTAGTCACCTACTAAGCAGGACTCAACTACTTTATTCATTTAAAAAGTAAGTCTTTTTATTGATGTGCTCTAATGTAATTATGTATACATATATGTGTATATGCAAGTATTACAAAGTCTTAAAATTCAGTAACAATGTATACAGTAAAGCAAGCAAGTTCTACATACTATTCAGTTTTAAAATCCAATACCTAAAATATAGCATTTAAAGAAGTTCAAAGTATCTAATTCACATTCTAGAATAATATATTTGTAAAGCCATACATACCAATACCATCTTCTGAGCCTCCCTTAGAGGTCTGAAATTCTAGCCCTTTCCCTGCCTGTATTTATACTGTTTCAATCACCTTGAAAAGGAGCTGTCTTGAAAAAACTCCACGCATTGGAGTAACAGCGCTTCTGCACTGTTTTAGGAATGTTACCGCATATGCTCAGTTGCTCTACTACTGACTACCATATAAGGACTTCTACTTCCAGGAGGCTAAGCATACTATTTCTTAAACAGTCAGTTTTGAGTTTCGTTATACTTTATATAATCAATTTTACCATCATTCTCATCTCCAGAAAAATACTTTGAGATTGAACCTATTCATTAATTTCTAGCATCATGTCCTCATGTTTAAATCTTAAAATACAATATATTGTTTACATTACACCATTACATCATTAGTCAGCATGGGTGGAGAGCATTGCTGCACTTGAAATCATTGGAAAGGCAAGAAGTGCGGCAAACACTCTGCTCTGTAGTTTAAAAAATGTAGGAAGTGCTGCAAAGGCTTTGCTCTCTAGCCATTGAAAAGGCTGGGAAAGGTAATAGAAAAAGGCAGAAAGTCTGACAAGCAAATCTGCACTAACACTGAAATCTTTGACAGAATAATTCAGAAACATAAGCCTCTGGCCAAGAATATCCAGGCTTTCTTTCCTTTTAAAAGGAAATTTAAGCCTCTGCTGTATAGTTTGTAGTTCATATGTGTAGCTTGGTTTTACATTGAATATTTCTGCATATGTACAACACTAATTCCACAGTTCATGTGCTCTAATATGTCAAAGCCTGTAACAAGGTGTAATCCCAGGGTATCCCCAGGTCCCACCTGGAGGCTGGCATCCCCTGACCACCCTGCCTAAAGGACAAAATTGAGGCCAGGAAGTTCAACAGAATGCTTCCAGTTCTACTAGCAGCTACCAGTAAGGGCGTTCTTGGTCCCGTGTTGATGTTCCCCTTACAAGCAAACCTCCGTTCAACACGGAGGACGAGGGAAGATAACATTTTGAGCTCCAGCAGCATGTGTCAGCCACTGATCTCGTTATTTCACCCGACAAGGGAGATTAATTATTCCGCACAAGATCCCCGTGGAGGGATGAGAGCTGTGATGATTTTACAAGCATCGCTGCACCGTGCAAATGGTGTGATCTTCATACTTGAGGTGAGAGCGAAGGATGACACAGAGCATCCGTGATGCAAATTTCCTTCATTTCACTTAGGGGTTAATTTGAATACTAGAAGGCCCAGTCAGGCTGAGCGGGTGCAACTGGCTTGGGAATTGTAGGTCCTTATTTATCCCAAGGTTGGCGGTAGTATAAGTAGGGTTGCCAATCTCCAGGTACCAGCTGGAGATTTCCTTCTATTACAACTGATCTCCTGCCGATAGAGAGCGGTTCACCTGGTGAAAATGGCCATTGGACTCTATGGCATTGAAGTCCCTCCCCTCCACAAACCCCGCCTTCCTCAGGTTCCACCCCAAAAAACTCCCGCCAGAGGTGAAGACGGGCCTGGCAACCCTAACTATAAGGATGGGGGTGGGGAGGGAAGGAGTAGGTGTGAATATTTTCCGGAAGATTCTTAAGGAAGAAGGATCTCTTTGGTTGATGTGTATTATCGGATGCTGTAGGCCAAACCCTATAATGGGGTGTAGGGGTTTAGGGTGGTCTCCCTCTCACCCACCCACCCACCAGCATGGTGTAGTGGTTAAGAGCGGCAGACTCTAATCTGGCTAACCGGTTTCGATTCCCCACTCCTATGCATGATGCCTGCTGGGTGACCTTGGGGTAGTCACAGTTTTCCCTGAACTCTCTCAGCCCCACCTACCTCACAAGGTGTCTGCTGTGGGGGAGGAAGGGAAGGCTGGTTTGAAACTCCTTAACGGTTAGAGCGGTTCCTCGGTGGAACAGGCTTCCTCAGGAGGAGGTAAGGGCTCTTTCTCTGGAGGTTTTTAAGCAGAGGCTAGATGGCCATCTGTCAGCAATGCTGATTCTATGACCTTAGGTAGATCATGAGAGGGAGGGCACCTTGGCCATCTTCTGGGCATGGAGTAGGGGTCACTGGGGTGTGTGGGGGAGGTAGTTGTGGATTTCCTGCATTGTGCAGGGGGTTGGACTAGATGACCCTGGTGCTCCCTTCCAACTCTAGGATTCGATGATTCTATGATTCATAAGACTACAGCCCCAACTGGTAAGAAAAAAGGTTTTTTTTCTCCATTAAATCTTTTATTTGATCACAATGCAAGCTGAGCTGGCAAGGCTAGCCAGTGGATCCTTTCCTCTCTAACCTTTCCAGGTTAACTCAACCTCTTTGTTTCCATCTGCCAGGCTGGAGCCTTGCCTGCTTCTTGCAACTTGGCAAACGCCTTCCCTTGGCTTGTTACAGTTTGCCAAGGAGAGCCGAGGTCTTCTGTTCGAAGGCAATTAACAAAATATTAAGCGTTCGGATGTCGGATCTCGCCCCCGAAGGCTTTAATTGAGTCGAAGTGCAGGCAAGGGCTGGCTGGCAGGGAGCCAAGCCCGGAGCCAGAGGCCAGGGCTGGCCCCAGAGAGAAGGGTGGAGAATGAAAGGGCCGGCTTCCTCATTTGCTGTTGGCCCCACAGAATGAGAAAACAGATCGTGTAGACGAACTCGTAACTGCTGCAGCAACAACGAGATCCAAACTGCAGCCAGAATCTTAAGAGATGCACAACTCGTTCTGTGAGCGCTTACTTGAGAGCCAGTTAGGGGTGCCAACCTCCAGGGAGATCTCCTGTTATTACTACTGATCTCCAGCCGATATAAATCAGTTCACCTGGAGAAAATGGCCGCTTTGGCAACTGGACTCTATGGCATTGAGGTCCCGCCCCTCCCCAAACCCCTCCCTCCTCAGGCTCTGCCCCAAAAACCTCCCATCGGTAGTGAAGAGGGACCTGGCAACCCTAATTACAATTGATCTCCAGCCAAAAGAGATCAGTTCCTCTGGAGAAAATGACCGCTTTGGCCACTGGACTCTATGGCATTGAAGTCCCTCCCCTTCCCAAACCCTGCTCTCCTCAGGCTTCACCCCAGAAACCTCCTGCCAGTGGCAGAGAGGGACCTGGCAACCCTATAGAGAACTCCAGTTAACAATGCACATGGACTCTCGCCCTCTCTCTGTCTCTCTGTGTGGAAAGTGTCATCAAGTCATAGCTGATTTATGAAGACCCCATAGAGTTTTCAAGGAAAGTGACATTCGGAGACGGTTTGCCATTGCCTGCCTCCACATCGGCTGAGAGAGTTCTGAGAGAACTATCACTGGCCCAAGGCCAGCCAGCAGACTTTATGTGGAGGAATGGGGCATCGAACCTGGTTCTCCAGATTAGAGTCCACCACTCTTTACCACAACACCACGCTGGCTCTCATGGACAGATGGATTACAGGGCTAGGATTACAGAACTGGAAAACCATGCAAACAGCAAGGGGATTAAAAAATGTTTGAAGCATGACATACCATAATACAGAAAGTGGGCAACGAAGGTAGAAGGAGGAGGGCTCCGTGGCTCAGTGGTAGAGCCTCTGCTTGGCATGCAGAAGGTCCCAGGTTCAATCCCCAGCATCTCCAGTTAAAAGGACTGGGCAGGTAGGTGATGTGAAAGACCCCTGCCTGAGACCCTGGAGAGCCGCTGCCGGTCTGAGTAGACAATACTGACTTTGATGGACCAAGAGTCTGATTCAGTAGAAGGCAACTTCATGTGTTCTCTAGGGGAGAGGCTGTGGCTCAATGGTAGAGCATCTGCTTTGCATGCAGGAGGTCCCAGGTTCAATCCCCGGCATCTCCAATTAAAGGGACCAGGCAGGTAGGTGATGTGAAAGACCCCGGAGAGCCAGTCTGAGTAGACAGTACTGACTTTGATGGACCCAGGGTCTGATTCAGTATAAGGCAGCTTCATGTGTTCATGTGCGCAGTGCGAGGAAAAGGAAACATATTAAGAAACATTGCAATAGACGACGAACCGCACCTTATAAAGCAACTTCTAGTACGATTCCATTATAGAACACTTTTAATCCCTTTTGTAAAATGCCCCAAAGTTGCCCAGCATTGGCTAAACATTTGATTTCTGCATTTGACGTCGGACTGTATAGGTTTTAAATATTTGATATTTGACAACCCATACATGACAGCTGCCCAACTGTATTTCGTTGCTGAAAAATTGCCGGGGAAGGGGAAAACCCCAAACAGAGTCACTGAGCCTAATGAAACAAGGGATGGAGAAATGTTTCCAATTTTCCTACTTTCCGTGTTCATTTATATCTTTGCCAGCTGTTCCGGTTCTCTGTTTTTCACAGGCTGTTTTGCCATTTTGTTTCTATCGTGTCCTCGGCTATATATTTCCATACACAAATTATACAGTGTGCATACAAACAATATATGCTGTCTATACATATGGTAATAAGCTTGGGGGCTGTGAATGGCTCTGTTCTATAGGCTTTGTCTCTGGTCCCAGTAAGACTTTTACCATGTTTTCCCCCCCATATGACTGGATTGTTGCATCATCTTTGGATTTTGTTTGATTTTAATTGGGTTTTATTGTTATACGTTTTAATATTGTTGGTATAAATTTTAAACGATGTGACCCGCCCTGAGCCGGCCTTGGCCAGGGCAGGCGGGTTAGAAATCACAAAATAAATAAAATAAAATAAAATAAATACTGCTTCGGTTTATCCCCTAATTTCTTTTTTTTAATTTATTTTTAAATTAATTTTCCAAACAGAAAACCACCACCAAACCAAACAAAAATAACAACAAATATTTAAAAAAACAACTCTCCAAAAATACATAAAATTGAATCAAATTATTGACAGAGGGCTTAGTATTTAACACATTTTCCAATTTACCTTATAATTACAGATAAGAGAAGAATTCATTGACAGCACTGGGTTTTTTTATTATTATTATTCTTTATATGTTTTGGACTTCATTCATTTTCCATACTCTGAGGAAGGGCTTAGATAGATGCTGAGTACCTTTCTGATTTGTGTATGAAATAAAATCATGCCACATGAACACACGAAGCTGCCTTATACTGAATCAGACCCTTGGGCCATCAAAGTCAGTATGGTCTACTCAGACCAGCAGCGGCTCTCCAGGGTCTCAGGCTGAGGTCTTTCACATCACCTACTTGCCTGGTCCCTTTAACTGGAGATGCCGGGGATTGAACCTGGGACCTTCTGCATGCCATGCAGATGCTCTACAAATAGGGTTGCCAAGTGCTGGGTAAAATCCCACTGATCCACTGGGCTGCCCACCGGCCAGCTGATGGCCAGCGGGCAATGTATGTACGCACGCGCGCACGCACACACACACACACATACACACACATCACTTTCAGGTTTACTCAGATGAGGAAGCTCTGGCAATCTCGGATAAAACTCTGTGGAGATCACTAGAGATCACTAGAGCATCTGCATCACTTCCAGGTAAACCCGGGAGTGATGTAGGCACGTTGTCACGCCAGGCGCGCGCGCACACCGCGCACAACAGCCACGGCCCCTCCCATGCCACGTTTCATAGAAATTTGATATTTTAGCTTTACCTTTGACTACTCTAAGCTGATGTGTCAATTTTTCTGCCATAGATATTTGCCACCGTTCAGAATACCAAGAACGTAGTGTTAAATGTTGTGCGGTTTTCCCACATTTTGCTATTACTGGTTTATCCCCTAATTACTGCACACACATTTTGTGCCTTTCATTTTCACTTCATTTTTGTTTGTTGGTTTGTATCCCCCCCCCCCCCCATTTTTTCCTGGGTTTTTTTAGACCACTTTCACCCGAATCTTTTTCTGGAAGCCAATTTTGAGGTGGCTTTTCCTTGTGCATAATGTTTCTGTCTGTTTTCTTTCTCCTGTCCACTCCCACCCACCTCCAGCCAACTTTTCCATGACTGAAATGTGGTGGTTGAATCACACCCTCTCCTCCCACCCCCCAACCCTGAAGACGAATAGTTTCATTTTGTGTTTTTTAACAGCATCAAAATATTGATATATCGCCAGTGTTGTAACAGTAGGCTTAGCAGTTTCTCTAAATTCCCAGCTTTCATTTAAAGACAATGTAAGTCTCTAGTCCCCCCCTCTATAAAAAAGACCACCCCCATTCCCTCCTGTTGGTTCATTTAAATTGTATTTTCATAAGCCACTTTGGTTCCCCACAGGGAAGAAAAACAGGTTTAAGAACACACAAATTTAAAAAAAAGCATAGGGGTGTGTTTCTTTTAGCAGCACACA
Source organism: Euleptes europaea (assembly GCF_029931775.1). NCBI lineage: Eukaryota > Metazoa > Chordata > Lepidosauria > Squamata > Sphaerodactylidae > Euleptes > Euleptes europaea. Next base: position 12,618,938 of record NC_079330.1, on the reverse strand, counting down.
ATTCGAGCCCATGACTAAGCAATGCCCCCCTCCCCTAGACTAGTCCTGGAGCTACTGGCCTGGCCAGCGTGGTGTAGTGGTTAAGAGCGGTGGTTAAGAGCAGCAGGCTCTAATCTGGTGAACTGGATTGGTTTCCCCACTCCTACACATGAGGTCAGCTGGGTAACCTTGGGCTAGTCGCAGTCCTCTCTGAACTCTCTCAGCCCCACCTACCTCACAAGGTGTTTATTGTGGGGAGAGGAAGGGAAGGAGATTGTAAGCCAGTTTGATTCTCCTTTAAAGGTAGAGTCGGCATATAAAAACCTCCTCCTCCTCCTTTTTCATGATGCAACGCTACAGGCTGTGAGTCATGGGCTAGGAAGCAAAGGCCAAGAGCTCTTGGGCTGCTGCCCAAAGGTTCATACTTCTGTCCACAGCCAGGATATAATGCAGTCAAGCAAGAAGAGAAAGAGAAGCTCAGCCCAGATGTTATGCAGCTGGCAGAGATGTTACTAAGAACTCCCTCCCTCCTTGCCATGAGCCTTCAATGTTCTTTCCTGCAAAGGGAACCAACCCAGACTCCAGAGCTTCTGAGACGGCTCAGAAAAGAAGGGCTTATGTAACAGTATAATGCCTGATGTATTGACAGGGAATGTTGAAAAACGTGTGCCTTTTACAGGCAGAAATGGTGCAAAGGAATGGAAAGCTGCACGAAAATGAAGGATTGCGGGTTTGATTCCCCGAAGGGAGAAGCAAAATTGAAATGAGGAGATTGGAGGGGGGTGGTCAAAACCGCCAGAACGAAATATTCCAACCATCTTTCAGTTAAGTGATAGATCTGTCTCTTTGCAGTTTATCCCCAGTCTCATTTTTTTTCCTATAGCAGCACCCCATTATCGGAAGGAAGTCTGGATGGGAGATGAGGATGCCCGGAAGAAGTAGGCAACGGCAGGACCCCTCCTCACTCATGCCACTCAGTAGCTCAGCGGCACCGCATCCGTTTGGCATACAGAAGGTCCCAGGTTCAAACCCCAGCTTCTCCAGTTTCAAGAATCAGACAGTAGGCAATACAAAAGACTTCTGACCCTGGAGAGCTGCTGCCAGTCAGAGCTGACAAAACGGACTGTGACAGACGAATGGTCTGACTCAGCATAAGTCAGCTTCGCATGTTCACTACAATGCCACAATGCAGCCAAACAGGAACATGCTGAAATAATGAGCATTTTCTGTTGAGGTGGGGCCGTGGCTCAGTGGTAGGTAGGGTTGCCAGCCTCCAGGTGGTGGCTGGAGATCTCCTGCTCTTACAACTGATCTCCAGCCGATAGAGATCAGTTCCCCTGGAGAAAAATGGCCGCTTTGGCAATTGGACTCCCTCCCCTCTCCAAACCCTGCCCTCCTCAGGCTCCGTCCCCCCAATCTCAACCCAGAGCTGGAAATCCTAGTGGTAGGCCATTTACTTTGCATGCGGAAGGTCCCAGGTTCAACCCCCGGCACCTGCAGTGAAAAGGAGAAGGTATGAGGTGATGTGAAAGTCCTCAACCCTAAACTCTGGATAGATGCACACACCTGGGTAGACCAAGATTCCTCAGAAGAAAACAGCTTCTTAAATAGGCCCACTGTATACGTAACTGGGACTGATGAGCAGTTAAAGGAAATGTTCTACTGCCATTGCAACTAGCCTGATACTTGATATCCAGCTGGGGGGAAAAGGAAAGGTTTCCTCTTTGACATTCCATGATGATGGCATAGTTAAATTGTGGAACTCCCTGCCCCAGGATGTGGTGATGGCTGCCAACTTGGAAGACTTTAAGATGGGAGTGGACATGTTCATGGAGGAGAGGGCTATCCATGGCTACTAGTCGAAATGGATACTAGTCATGAGGCATACCTGTTCTCTACAGTCAGTCTCAGAGGAGAATGCCTGTTATATTAGGTGCCGTGGAACACAGGCAGGATAAAATGCTGCTGCAGTCATCTTGCTTGTGGGCTTCCCAGAGGCACCTGGTTGGCCACTGTGTGAACAGACTGCTGGACTAGATGGGCCTTGGTCTGATCCAGCAGGGCTTTTCTTATGTTCGTCATGAGGCATGCCTATTCTCTCCAGGATCAGAGGAGCATGCCTATTATATTAGGTGCTGTGGAATCTAGGCAGGACGGTGCTGCTGCAGTTGTCTTGTTTGGGGGCTTCCTAGAGGCACCTGATTGGCCACTGTGTGAACATAATGCTGCCCTTGATGGGCATTGGCCTGATCCAGCATGGCTCTTCTTATGTTGTTATGATGGAAGATCTTCCCATCCTGTTCCTCTTCAGTCCTCTACTGGAACACTTCAAAGTAATACATCATAATCTTGTCAATGAGAAGAAAAGACCCTTAGGAATGAAAAGTGCACACCAAACCAGAACAATGTGGATTTTTTAATCTCAAAAGTTTGACTAGCTGAGGAGGAGGGATCCCTCGGCTCCTTCCTCTTCTTTTCCCAGGTGTTCCTGCAGTGATTTTGAGGCAGGGCTGAGACATCCATAAATCAGCTCTCTGTTGGCAAAGCCAAATCTATTTTCCTTTTATTTCAACAGTATATTTCCATCTCCGGCTCGCTTGGCTTGAAATTTATAAAGAAAAATATGAGCTTGGCTTGGTAAAAAATTGGGTACTAAGGAAGGAGGAGGGAGAAGATACTTTTTCCCCCCAGAGTTTCAGGAGAGGATTGTGTAAGCCTGTGTTTCCCAAACTTCAGAGAGGTAAGGCACACTTTTTATGGTTTTTTTTTTTTTTTTTTACTTAAGTAGTAAACCTGGGGGTACAATTTCCACTCTTACCTCAAAGTTTTAGTTTGGAGCATGTGAAAATACGATCCCTCAGCGGCATCTATCTGCCGTGACTCATTGTGAATGATTGTTCTGGGTGCATCTCCTGGTTTAGAAGGCGTCCTGCAGTGACTCATCCAGAGATACAATAAGCAGCTCCTTTTGGAGGCATGCAATAATGAACACACATTCTAAATAATGGACACATGAAGCTGCCTTATACTGAATCAGACCCTTGGTCCATCCAAGTCAGTACTGTCTACTCAGACCAGCAACAGCTCTCCAGGGTCTCAGGCAGAGGTCTTTCACATCACCTACTTGCCTGGTCCCTTTAACTGGAGATGCCAGGGATTGAACCTGGGACCTACTGCATGCCAAGCAGATGCTCTACCGCTGAGCCACAGCCCCTCCCCATAAATGTTGTTGCATATTGGCACTGTGACTAAGACACCACCAGACCCTGATACACCAATGGTCTGATTCCAAGTCACCCTACACACATGTGCTGGATCAATACATATGGAGGGGGAGTGGCCAAGTGCACTGGCCCCACCCACCACCTACATGCAACTGATGGTTCATGAGCCACAGTATCACCATGTGTAAACTTCATCACTGTGGATAGGAACATTTGAAAAGCTAGCATTCATGATCATGGGAAGCCTATGTGTGTACATTTCCCAAACACATAGGCTCTCTGCTCATGGTACAGTAATCTTGTGCCATCTCCTCCTTTATGTGCATTGATGCGACATACTAAGAGTCATGTGTGGAGTATAAATAGTTTCATATGTACCTGTGACTTATGTGACACGGCAGAACCAGAAGGAGTTTTGTCAGTGAGTGTACTGAAGATCACACCCCACTGCTCCATGTGAGCAGTGGACACTAATCTGGGGAAGTGGATTTGTTTCCCCACTCCTACACGCGAAGCCAGCTGGGCGACCCTGGGCAAGTTATGGCTCTGTTAGAGCTCTCTTAGCCCCACCTACCTCACAGGGTGTCTGTTGTGGGGAGGGGAAGGGAAGGTGATTGTAAGTCGGTCTGATTCTTCCTTAAGTGGTAGAGAAAGTTGGCATATAATAACCAACTCTTCTTTTTCTTCTTCTCTTCTTGTCCTCCCTTGGTCTCCTCTCTGTCCAAAATCCTGAAAATTCTGAAATATCAAGCTCAAACCATTCTATATAGGCTTGGTATCCAGCTCATTGTGCCCTAATGAGATTGGTGCTTTCTCCCCCACTCCCCTTCCTTCCCCTGCCAGTTCTCCTTCACCTGGTACTACCTGCAGCCCCATCATCTGAGATGGCCGAAAACCAAGCATGGCCGAAAACCAAGAACCGGGACATCCAAGATGAGCTGGAAATGAAGGACAGGCCAACTCTGCAGAAGGAGAAGAGTTGGTTTTTATATGCCGACTTTCTCTACCACTTAAGGGAGACTCAAACTTCCCTTCCCCTCCCCACAACACACACCCTGTGAGGTAGGTGAGGCTGAGAGAGCTCCAACAGAGCCGTAACTTGCCCAGGGTCACCCAGATGGCTTTGTGTGTAGGAGTAGGGAAACAAATCCAGTTCACCAGATTAGCCTCCGCTGCTCATGTGGAGGAGTGGGGGAATCAAACCCGGTTCTCCAGAGCCCACTGGTCCAAACCACCGCTCTTAACCACTACACCACGCTGGCCCTCCAGGTGGCGGAAGTTCTGTCTTCAATTTTATCCTGGATTCGACTGCCCTAGCAAGAGAAAACATTTTGGATGTTGCCCGTAGAGACGTTCAATGGCTTTTGAAAGGAAGAGAGGGAAGCAATTTGCCTCTCACGTGGGGATGAAGAGTGTTCTTTGCTGCACAATGGAAGATTTGGGGGTTGGATTGCTCAACCTCCACAGCCAAGCCCGACTTGAATGTACAGCAGGCACAAAAACACTTCGGGATTCCAGCAGGTGGGCTTTCCACGCCCACCAGCCTGCAGCTTCCATGCACGAACCCACGGGCTGCCACCGGTGGCCTGTTGGCAGGGGAGAGGAGAGAGTGAGCTGCCTTTGTGTTTGCGATCCCCGTTCTGGAGTTCTAAGGAAGAACATTACTATAGAAACCATCAACCCCTTCTGGTTTGCAAAGGTAATCATTCAAACCAGGTAGGCGAGAAGTCTATTCTTATCCCAGTGCGTGGGGGGCCGGGTGGCAAGGTGATGTTTGCAACTCCCCAGGGCCGCAAGCATCCCCTCGCTCACTCAGGTCTCCTCAAAATAAACACCCAGCTCCGGCGGCTTATATTGAAGCAAGTGCTATCGACAGCAACCCAAGAGAACGGGCGCCAGGTTTTGGGAGGTTTTTCTCCTCCAGATGTGAAACGAGGTGGTGGGATGAAAGACAGCTGTGTGCTATGGCTCTTCTTACGAGGCGAGCGCAGTTCAGAATGGGAAAGAACATACATTGGAACATCACACAGATGCAATGTGGCAGGTGGCGCGTAGGGTATGGGTCATGGGAAGACTTCGATGGGGCTTCCGGCTGGTGGGAAGAGTCAGAAGATCAGGCCAGCTGTGTTTGTGAAAGGTCAAGAATAGACTAGCTAAAGAACACAACGCCTCTGATTGATTCAAAATAGGTCTATGAATGATCTTGTTCGACACCTGGTCTAGACAGCGCATGATGGTGTGTAACGTTGGTGTTAGGGTTGCCAGGTCCCTCTTTGCCACCTGCGGAAGGTTTTTGGGGCGGAGCCTGAGGAGGGGACTGGTTTGGGGAGGGGAGGGACTTCAATGCCATAAGTCCAATTGCCAAAGAGGCCATTTTCTCTAGGGGAACTGATCTCTATAGGCTGGACATCAGTTGTAATAGCAGGAGATCTTCAGCTAGTACCTGGAGGTTGGCAACCAAACTATTTGGATTAGTGTTGCAAGGTCCCCCCTGGCCACCAGCGGGACATGGGGTAGGGAGTAGGAATGCCAGATCCAGGTTGGGAAACTGCTGGAGATTAGGAGAAGGAGCCTCAGGAGGAGAGGGACCTCAGTGGGGTACAATGGTGGGAGAGTCCACTCCACCCTCCAAAGCATCAATTTTCTCCAGGGGAACTGATCTCTGCAGTCTGGAGATCTGTAATTCCGGGGGATCCCCAGGTCCCACCTGGAGGCTGGCATCCCTAGGCAGCAGGCACCCTCCTCTCTAGATGGGTGCCTGACTTGCTGAATTAACAAATTTGAATTCTCATAGGCATGCCTTCCCAGCTGACAAATAGATAACTAAATTTTTGAAAGTTTGACAAATCTCCAAATTTTCGCTCATTACTAATTTGGCGGCACAATCCACAACCGCCTTTAACACTGAAAATTATAAGAAGCATCATTTTGATGCAATTGTAGGGTTGCCAACCTCCAGGTGGTGGCTGGAGCTCTGCAGCTATTACAACTGATCTGCAGGTGATACAGATAGGGTTGCTGACCACCAGGTACTAGCTGGAGATCTCCTGCTATTACAACTGATCTCCAGCCGGTAGAGATCAGTTCACCTGGAGAAAATGGCCGCTTTGGCCATTGGACTCTAGGACATTGAAGTCTCTCTCCTCCCCAAACCCCGCCCTCCTCAGGCTCCACGCCCAAAACCTCCAAGCAATTCCCAACCCGGAGCTGGCAACCATATGTAGTTGTATTAATTCCATGTTCTGCACTAGGGGGAAAATCAGCTTGATTCATATAATGCCCCAGAAATACTGTTGGGGGGAGGGGAGGAGGGAAAGGCCAACATTAAGTCCCTAATATTTTTTATCATGCTGACCTTTAAAAATATGTCTCCCTCTTCCCACCTCTGAAATTTTGATAAAGAAAGCCTGGCCCACCACATTAGAGGGGCTTGCAGGCATTTCTGTTTCGCCCGGACTTTGCGGCCACGTAGATCGTGCAGCAGAGTGCTCTCTCGCACTGCAGCTGCTGCCGAGGGTGTGATATATGGGTGACATTTTATCAGTTATAAATCAGCTTGACTGAGACACTAGAGAAATGGCATTTTTTTAAAAGAAGAAAAAGTACTCAAAACTTCCTTCTTTACTGTAGAGAGAAGCTCAACGAGCAGAGCTTTGAGGAGAAAGGGGAAATATACAGGCCTGGTTGGTAGGATTGCCAGGTCCCTCTTTGCCAACCATGGGAGATTTTGAGGGCAGAGCCAAAAGAGGATGGAGTTTGGGGTGGGGAGGGACTTGAATACTATAGAGTCCAATTGCCAAAGTGGCCATTTTCTCCAGGTAAACTGATTTATATCGCCTGGAGATCAGTTGTAATAGCAGGAGATCTCCAACTAGTACCTGGAGGTTGGCAACCCTAGTTGTAATAGCAAGAGATCTCCAGCTAGTACCAGGAGGTTGGCAACCCTACTGGTTGGCTACCCATCTGGCAGAGACCCCTGGATCTTTCAGCGTGAATTTTCATTGAAAGTGGCAGCAGGAAGGGGCAATTTGTGGGAGAGAAGGAGAAGGCATTTGGGGAGGCTTAACCTTTTCCCTCCACGGCCTTTTTCCACCTATCCATTTTGTCTAGAACATGGGGGACACGCTTCTGTGACCCCAACAGGGGGGAGAACACAGGTTAAACACTTGCCTCCCAACTGCCTTTTAAAATGGTACTCTCCCTACCAGTTTTTGACCTAGGTAGGGTTGCCAGGTCCCTGTTTGCTACTGGTGGGAGGTTTTTGGGGTGGAGCCTGAGGAGGGTGGTGTTTGGGGAGGGGAGGGACTTCAATGCCATAGAGCCCAGTTGCCAAAGTGGCCATTTTCTCCAGGGGAACTGATTTTTGTCAGCTGGAGTTGTAATAGCAGGAGATCTCCAGCTAGTACCTGGAGGTCGGCAACCCTAGGTCCAGGTCTAGGATTGCCACCTCTGAGTAGGGAAAGATTTGGAGATTTGAGGGGTGGAGCCTGGGGAGGACAGTATGTGGGAAGGGAGGGACCTCAGCAGGTTATAATGCCATAAAGTCCATCCTCCATAGCAGCCATTTCCTCCAGGGAAACTGATCTCTGTAGTCTGGAGATTAGCTGTACTTCTAGGGGATAGATGTTGTTAATCTTACTGCAGTCATTCAGTAGAGACCTAGGCTTACATACCCTCATAATTACCTAATGAATCATTACCTAATGAATCATTATCTAATGAAATTAAATCAAAAGATTTTCTGTCTAGACATTATAAAACGTTTTCTAACAGTTAGAGAAGTTCCTCAGTGGAACAGGCTTCCTCAGGAGGTGGTAAGATGTCCTTCCCTGGAAGTTTTTAAACAAAGACTTTATTGGCCATCTGTCAGCAATGCTGATTCTATGACCTTAGGCAGATCCTGAGAGGGAGGGCATCTTGGCCATCTTCTGGGCATGGAGTAGGGGTCATTGGGGAGGGAGTTAGTTGCATTGTGCAGGGGGTTGGACTAGATGACCCTGTGGTCCCTTCCAACTCTATGAGCCAGCATGGTGTCGTGGTTAACAGCGGTGGTTTGGAAAGGTGGAATCTGATCTGGAGAACCGGGTTTGATTCCCTACTCCTCCACATGAGCAACAGAGGCTAATCTGGTGAACTGGATTTGTTTCCCCACTCCTATACACAAAGCCAGCTGGGTGACATTCTTCTTCTTCCTCCTCCTCCTCCTCCTTCTTCTTCTTCTTCTTCTTCTTCTTCTTCTTCTTCTTCTTCTTCTTCTTCTACAATGTGTGATCCCACTCCACAAATTTGTCTGAATCAACCCTGAGCACTGTCTATCCATATCCTGTCATGCAGGGTTGGAGGTCATCTAGGATGTGATCCTTCAAGACCTGTACTTTTGGTACAAATGAGACACTGAGCAATGTGATGGTCATGGTCCTGTGGGATTGTCAGCTTAGGTGGTGGAATGAACTTTGCTGTATGTGTGTTTGTTTGTTTTTTGTAATTGCCAACATATTAAATTTCATCACCCAGAGTTTTTCATCTATTTAAATTGGGGTTTAATTGGAATTACTCATACAATTTGAAAGTCAGACTTATTGGAATAGCTTTAATTGTTGTGATTTTTTTTTTGCAGCAATTTAAATCTCAAAAGTTGTCAGTGGTCAGATCCTAAACAACATATAAAAGATGGTAGGCTCTGGCTCAATGTTATTTAAATAGGATGGGGCTGTGGCTCAGTGGTAGAGCATCTGCTTGGCATGTAGAAGGTCCCAGGTTCAATCCCCAGCATCTCCAGCTAAAGGGACCAGGCAAGTAGGTGATGCGAAAGACCTCTGCCTGAGACCCTGGAGAGCCATGGAGAGAGGCCGTGGCTCAGTGTTAGAACATCTGCTCGGCATGCAGAAGGTCCCAGGTTCAATCCCTGGCATCTCCAGTTCAAGGGGCTAGGCAAGTAGGTGATGTGAAAGACCCCTGCCTGAGACCCTGGAGTGCCGCTGCCAGTCTGAGTAGACAATACTGACTTTGATGGACTGAGGGTCTGACTCAGTATAAGGCAGCTTCATGTGTGTTCCTGTGTTCAAATGGCTGTCAGAGCACTACAGGGTTTTGACAGCCGGGTTGCGCTCCTGTCCAGTTTGGATGCAAGAGAGGAGGCTCTATCTGCCCCTCCCTGGAGACACAACCCTGTCCCTCTTCATGGTTTTCGGTTAGAAAAGAGGAGTGGATCGATTTTGCTGCAGGGAGCGAGGAACAAATGGAAAGTGGCAAAAGATCTCATACAAACCATTCCCTAAACCCCTTGCAATAAAACAAGTGCCAATGGGAATTGGAAACAAGGGCTAAGGTTTTCAGAAGCAATTTTGAGACACCGCAGCTCCAACGCTCTCTTGCTCTCATCGGAGGGGCCTGCTGCCGGTGTGACAACGGCCCCTGCCTTTTTAGAGCCTGCTGTTTGTACCATTTCGACTGCTGTAAACTGGATGAATAGCTTTGAGTGGGATGGAGCTCTGGGAGGCGAGCAGCCATCCAATTCCCTTAACATCAGAAGAGGCTTGCCAACTGATTGGGGGGAGCAGCAGGGCCCTGCTTCTCTGCCTTGAACAGCTGCTTCGCCAATCAGCTCATGACGAACATGTGGAGCTGCCCTTTACCACATCAGACAATTGGTTCATCAAGGTCAGTTATGTCTACTGTGACTCGAAACAGTTCTCCAGAGCCTTAGATAAAGGTCTTTCACATCACGTACTGCTTTGTCCTTTTAACTGCTAGGTCCCTCTTCGCCCCGGTGGGAGGTTTTTTTGGGAGGAGCCTATGGAGGGCAGGGTTTGGAGAGGGTAGGGTCTTCAATGCCGTAGCATCCAATCGCCAAAGCGGCCGTTTTCTCCAGGTGAACTGATCTCTATAGGCTGGAGATGAGTAGTAATAGGAGGAGATCGCCGGCAGCTAGTATCTGGAGGTTGGCAACCTTATTAACTGGAGATGCTAGGGATTGAGCCTGGGACCTTCTGCATTCCAAGCAGATGCTCTGCCCCCTGAGCCACAGCCCCACAGACCCCTTGGGTCCAGCAACAGAGCCTCTGTTAGAGGGAAATATCCACAGGATCCAACCCCTTGGTTTTTTCTCACATGATGTATTAAATGAGCATAGCAAACTTAGTGTGTGTGTGTGTTAAGTGCCGTCAAGTCGCTTCTGACTCATGGTGACCCTATGAATGAAAGTCCTCCAAAACGTCCTATCTTTGACAGCCTCGCTCAGATCTTGCAAATCGAAGACTGTGGCTTCCTTTATTGAGTCAATCCATCTCTTGTTGGGTCTTCCTCTTTTCCTGCTGCCCTCAACTTTTCCTAGCATGACTGTCTTTTCCAGTGACTCTTGTCATCTCATGACGTGACCAAAATACGACAGCCTCAGTTTAGTCGTTTTAGCTTCTAGGGTCAGTTCAGGCTTGATTTGATCTATAACCCACTGATTTGTTTTTTGGGGGAGAGACCTTTATCCCCAATGACTGCCATTATGAATGGCTACTATCTTTTTTTCTGCATACCTAAATTTTGCATAAAAACACCAGCGCCTGGACCATTTGAAATACTTGGCCATAGTCTCTACTATTTCCAACCCCCATTCCTCTTCTTTGCATATTTTTCATCTAGAGATGCATATGGCAAAGTAAGCGCTGCCCCCTCCCCACATTTATGCCACAATGGAATGGCAACATAATGCCTTTTGTGATCCTTTTAAAACCAGCATTTCATTGATGTAAATTATATGGTCTCCCACACCACACTAACTTCTTGACGTTTCTTTCTTACCAATATTGTTCTCTCTGTATAATACAGTATAATACAATGTATAATACACTTTTAATTCCTCTGTTTTGTGAACTTTAACAGCTATGTTAATGTTTGGGTATGGTTGCTTACACTGTGTTTAATGTATTCATGGTTTTTTTTTAAAAAAATGTTATATTTGTAAAGGCCATGCACAAAAAAATGGTTGCATTGGTTGAAACAGACTCCAGCTACCCTTCTGGAATGGTATCATAGGGTGCATTCAGATGTCATGACACACTGCAATTAAACTCCAATTATGCTTAAATGCAATTTTCTGCATGTTCCTCTTATCCACCCCACCCTCCATGCACAAACTCAGCCCTTCCACAACTCGGATAACAGTGCTTCACTGTGACATCCAAATTCAGGCACCTCTATGAATTGCAGTTTGTTTTCTCCATACTGTACAGAATCCTAAACTGAACCCATGAAGCTGCCTTATACTGAATCAGACCCTTGGTTCATCAAAGTCAGTATTGTCTACTGAGTCCAGCAATGGCTCTCCAGGGTCTTGAGAAGAGGTCTTTCACTTCACCTACTTGCCTAGCCCCTTTAAATGGAGATGCCGGGGATTGAACCTGGGACCTTCTGCATGCCAAGCAGAGGCTCTACCACTGAGCCACAGCCTCTCCCCATAACTGGAATGTTTAGAATCCTGACTTGTGTAAAGTAAGCAACTTCTAATTTGCTAAGACAGTGCTCTTGGACGCCAAGGCGAACTGGACTTTGTGAAGAAGAAGAAGAAAGAAGAAGAAGAAGAGTTGGTTTTTATATGCCGACTTTCTCTACCACTTAAGGGAGACTCAAACTGGCTTACAATCACCTTCTCTTCCCCTCCCCACAACAGACACCCTGTGAGGTAGGTGGGGCTGAGAGAGTGTGACTAGCCCAAGGTCACCCAGCTGGCTTCGTGTGTAGGAGTGGGGAAACAAATTCAGTTCACCAGATTAGCCTCCGCCACTCATGTGGAGGAGAGGATAATCCGGTTCTCCACATAAGGGTTCACCGCTCCAAACCACCGCTCTTAGCCACTACTCCATGCTGGCTCGATCAAACTCTGCTCATGATAAGGAGAGGGAGGTAGGATGAGCAAGTCACATGTGAGACTTGAAAAACCCACCAGGGGTCACAGTAAGTCAGATGTGACTTAACGGCAAAATAATAATAATAATAATAATAATAATAACAACAAATAGTAAATCATGCCCTGACCTGGATGGCCCAGGCCATCCAGGTCAGCTTCTGAGATCTGACAAGATCTGATCTTGTCAGATCTCAGAAGCTAAGCAGGGTTATCCTTGTTTAGTACTTGGATGGGAGACCATCCAAGGAAGTCCAGGCTTGCTGTACAGAGACAGGCAATGGCAAACCACCTCTGAACTTCACTTGCCTTGAAGACTCCACAGGGTCACCATAAATTGACTGTGGCTTGACGGCACTTTCCACCATCACCACCAATCACACTCATGGGCCCCCAACGTCACAGATACTTTGTCCCAAACGTGGACTTCTGAGATTGGGTCTTTGATTCCTCACCCCTTGAATTTTAGAAAGGCTCCCTTTGCTGCCTTAAGGACACTGATTCTCGCAGCGCGCCGGGAAATTTCTAGCAAAAGCAATTGGGCGACTTCCAGCGTATCATTTAGTCTCGCCAGACATTTCCAGCAAGCAATCCGGTCTCCTGTGTGCCCTCCTGTGCGTGTCTCTGAATTGGTCAGAAGCAAACCACACTGCTTAGAACCAGCGTGGTATAGAGGTTAAGAGCGGTGGTTTGGAGCAGTGGAGTCTGATCTGGAGAACCGGGTTTGATTCCCCACTCCTCCCCAAGAGCGGCGGAGGCTCATCTGGTGAACTGGATTTGTTTCCCCACTCCTACACATGAAGCCAGCTGGGTGACCTTGGGCTAGTCACAGTTCTCTCAGCCTCACCTACCTCTCAGGGTGTCTATTGTGGGGAGGGGAAGGTGATTGTAGCACTTTCTCTACCACTGAAGGAAGAATCAAACTGGCTTGATACTCCCATAAGTGGTAGAGCAAGTCAGCATATAAAAAACAACTTTTCTTGTTGTTCTTTTTATCCGCTCAACTATTTTGGCAGGTCATTAGGAAATGACGTCCGCTGACTTGCCAGCACTTGCTGACAGTGTCAGTCTCTTCTTTTGGCCAAATTAAAAGGCTGCAGAACTCGCCCGAAACAGGACACTATTTGCGAGAGGCTGTTTTCCAGGCCTTCCTGCCTTCCTGCTTCCCCTTTCATAGGGCCCAGGAGAAAACAAAGCTTGAGTCTTTTCCTTCTTCCCCTAATTAAGGCCCCCGATGAAATGTTATAGGGTGTAGGCTCTGAGGCACTCACATTTTTTTTTTGGGGTTCTCTGAATCTCACACTGATTTTGCCTTTTCCCTGGGGCTTTTCGTCCTCCCACTTGACAGATCCGCGCTGGAAAGATGGAAAGCGGCGTCTCCTGCTTTCTTCCTGCCTCCCCTCCCCTCTAGGAAATCAATATTAGTTATTATTGGAGAGATGACGATTCTCCATTGCACAAAGGATTTGGGCCATGGTGGAACGGAACGCGGGAGAATTGCAGGGACTGGAATGGCCTTTGACTAAGGAGGACAAAGGAAAGCATCCGTGTCTCGTTCGGCAAGCCAGAGATCCAAATTCCGCCCCCAGAAAAAAAATGGATTCTGCAGCCTATATGAAGTTAACAAATCTGCATAATCGATATATCATCCTGTGCGGTATCTCTAAGGTCAAAACCGTATCTTGCATAGAAGTGCCTATGACGGGAGCCTGAAAACTCTTCCAACTTGAGAAATTTCTGGAGATTTGGGAGTGGAGCCTAGGGAGAATGGGGTTTGGGGAAGGGACCTCAGTGGGGTATAATGCCATAAAGTCCACACACACCCAAAGCTGCTGTTTTCTCCAGGGGAACTGATCCCTGCAGTCTGGAGATCAGTTGTACTTCTGGGGGAATTCCAGGCCCTAACTGGAGGAGGAAGAGGAGGAAGAAGAAGAGTTGGTTTTTATATGCCGACTTTCTCTACCTTTTAAGGAGAATCAAACTGCCTTACAATCTCCTTCTTGTCCCCTCCCCACAACAGACACCCTGTGAGGTAGGTGGGGATGAGAGAGCTCTAAGACCTGTGACTAGCCCAAGGTCACCCAGCTGGCTTCATGTGGAGGAGTGGGGAAACCAACCCAGTTTGCCCGATTAGGGTCCTCCACTCATGTGGAGGAGTGAGGAATCACTTCTCCTCCTGGGCTCTAGCATGACAGCTTCACTCATCTCTGCAGGGCCTGGGGGGGTGCCACCCTTGCAAACAGCCAAGGTCAACAACTGTTCATACGCTTGCATTCTCTGTTGTTCCCCCCCTCCCCACTTTATGTAATGTCCTTCCTGAAGAGGTTTCTGCAATCCTAGTTCTATTAAATTTCTTATTAGATGTGTCATCCTATTGATTGCATTGACTTACACTGTGTAATGTGCCTTACATTTTAGTGAGAAAGGGGAACCATGAATACACGTGAGAGCCAGAGTTGTGTAGTGGTTAAGAGCGGTGATTTGGGGTGGTGGACTCTAATCTAGAGAACCGGGTTTCATTCCCCACTCCTCCACATGAGCGGCGGAGGCTAATCTGGTGTACCGAGTTGGTTTCCCCACTCCTACAAATGAAGCCAGCTGGATGACCTTGGGCTAGTCACCGCTCTCTTAGAGCTCTCTCAGCTCCACCTACCTCACAGGGTGTCTGTTGTGGGAGGGGAAGGGAAGGTGATTGAAAGCCGGTTTGATTCTCCCTTAAGTGGTAGAGAAAGTCAGCGTATAAAAGCCAACTCTTCTTCTTTTTCTACTACAGTAAGTAAGTAAACAAACAAATAAATAAACATTGCTGTCCAAATGCAGCCAACGAGGACCAGAAACTTGATTCTTTCTTCCCAAACTTGGTCATGCGTTAATCCGATGCTTCTGGCTCCAAGCTTTCTGGAGCGGCAGCGTAAGAAAGATAGTATCTTATGATGAATCTTTCACCCAACTGAATCTTGATCCTAACCAAGACTTCCCAATGGCTTATTGCACATACCTTGGAAACACTGTAGGTGCAAAGGGTATAAATAACCCCAATTTATCTTGGTTGTTATTGGAAAAAACGTTGTATTATTAATGCCGAGTTTAGGAAACGTTCTGATTAAAGCTGAAAGGAACGATAAATTGTCGGAGTCTGGGCTATCTGGGCAGGAGAGGAAGCGCCTTTGCAGGCTGTCAGCAAAATTCAAATGAAGGAGCCATTGAATTAAGGGGCAATAAAGTTTTAAAAAGCTAAGTTACAGCTTAAAACACTATTAGAAGGCCTGGAACTATTAGGGTTTTTAAAAAAAATAAAATAGGGAGAAAAATCCCTCTCTAATGTCATTTCAATTATGGAGCATGTGACAATCCATAAATATATTTTATCGCTCGCTGGGACAAATCATCTCTGCTATGCACAAGCTTAAAAGGGTTAGACTTTGAATGAGAGGGGTTATTAGCATGGAAAGGTATAAAGACTCGTGATTGAAGTTTGCCTCCAAAGCGCCGTTTGCAAAGGGCTCAGTTTTAGAAAAGCATCGACGACGTGTCCAGTGCCATTGCCCAGGACCCTGAGAATGTGGCTCAGCAACAGAGCATCTGCGTTGAATCCAGAAGGTTGCAGGTTCAATCACCAGCATCTCCAGTTCAAAGACTCTGATAGTCGGTGATGAGAAAAACCAGGACAGCCTCTGCCGGTCAGAGCAGACAATGCTAACCTAGATAGATCCATGGCCTAATTCGGTGTTAGCATGGATTTTATTGGGGATGGGGGCTCAGTGGTAAACCTTTTTTTTTTTTTGCATGTAGGACACCCTTGACCGAAGAACGGTACACTCCTTCTATCTGGGATGGTCGTCCTCTTCCACCGAGCGCGCAGCTTCGGGAGGGACGCACATGGAGCGGTGAGGGAGGGAAGGGACACCCGCCTAGCCAGCCAGACCAGCTGAATCAAACCTGGCGATCAAAGGGGTGACAGATGTCGCAGCCAGATCGCCCTCACATCCGCATGTAGGACACCCCAGGCTCAATCTCTGCCAACTCCAGTTAAAAGTATCTGGTTGTGCAGGTGATGTGAAAGACTACAGAAAGCTCCTGCCAGTCAGTGTAGACACATGAACACATGAAGCTGCCTTAAACTGAACCAGACCCATGGTCCATCAAAGTCAGTACTGTTTGCTCAGACCAGCAGCAGCTCTCCAGGGTCTCAGGCTGAGGTCTTTCCAATCACCTACTCGCCTAGTCCCTTTAACTGGAGATGCTGGGAATTGAACCTGGGATCTTCTGCATGCCAAGCAGATGCTCTACCACTGAGCCACATTGATTCATGAACTCATGAAGCTGTCTTATACTGAATCAGGCCCTTGGTCCATCAAAATCAGTATCGTCTACTCAGACCAACAGTGGCTCTCCAGGGCCTCAGGCAAGAGGTGTTTCACATCACCTACTTGCCTACTCACTTTAACTGGAGATGCTGGGAATTGAACCAGGGACCTTCTGCATGCCAAACAGATGCTCTACCACTGAGCCACGGCTCCCTCCCAATTCACGGTTAGGCAATACTAACTATGATAGGCCGATGATATGATTCAGGGCAAGGCAGCTTTATGTATTCATGTGTAAAGGGGTATTTTCACTGGGCTGTCTCAAGTAGTCCAACCAACAAGAGGAAAATCATCTTCGCGCCAATGAACTGGAACCAGAAGAACCAGTTAGGGATAAAACTAATTTCAGCCATGATAACAAAAGGGAACTTTATTTTTCTCTTTGATAAAATCTGTTAGAGATTCATTGGTTGACCTTTGGGTAATCAGCTTCAGATACTCACCTGCAAGATGGTCATCGCTGAGATGTAATGGTTTGTACTGTTGCCAACCTCCAGACAGGACCTGGACTTCTCTTGGAATTGCAACTGAGCTCCACGCTACAGAAATCAGCTCACCTGTAGGAAATAGTGATTTTAGAGGGTGGACTGTGGCATCACATCCCAGGCTGATCTCCTTCTGCTCCTCACACTCTGATCTTTCCAGGCACGACCTCTAGTGGTTAGACCGGCCTTGGATAGCCCAGGCTAGCCTGATCTCAGAAGCTAAGCAGGGTTGACCATGGCAAGTATTTGGATGGTAGACTGCCAAGAAATACAAGGGTTGTGACACGGAGGCAGGCACTGGAAAACCACCTCTGAATGTCTCTTGCCCTGAAAACCCCACCAGGGGTTGCCAAAAGTCAGATGTGACTTGGCAGGAAAAAAAAAAGTGGTTAGAAGGTTGGGCTATGATCTGGGAGACCAATCAGTCTTTTATTGGTACGGCACATAGGTAGATGTTTAGGAAAACATTAAAACATTAAATATTAAAACTAGGAATTCCAAGTTTAAAATACACAGGAGACTATATAAAATCCTAAGAGAGCCAGTGTGGTGTAGTGATTAAGAGCAGTGGTTTGGAGCGGTGGAGTTTGATCTGGTGAACTGGGTTTGATTCCCCACTGTTCCACATGAGCGGCCGAGGCTAATCTGGCGAACTGGATTTGTTTCTCCACTCCGACACATGAAGCCAGCTGGGTGACCTTGGACAAGTCACAGCTTTGTTAGAGCTCTCTCAGCCCCACCTACCTCACAGGGTGTCTGTTGTGAGGAGGGGGAGGGGAGGTGATTGTAAGCCAGTTTGAGTCTCCCTGGTAGAGAAAGTCGGCACATAAAAACCAGCTCTTCTTCTTCTTCTTCTTCGACACTACTATGTACATAGATAATAAGGCAGGTCACCCCAACAATTTGCACCTAATTTTATTTATTTTTCATATTTATAGTTCACCCTCCCCGGCAAGCCGGCTCAAGGCAGATTTTGGATGTGGCAGCACAAAATTTAGCAGGGTCCACAGAAACCCTTAGATTTTCAACTGAGAGCAGTTCCTTGTCTTCTCCGAGTTATCTGAGAGCCTGTTAGTCCAAGGCCGAATAAATTTGCCACGAATCTCTTCATAGTAAGGGCAATGGATGAGAATATGCTCCATGGTTTCTATGTCCCCTAAATCTGGGAGACCTACTCTTAATCACTTTCTCAAGCTAACCTATCTCACAGGGTTCTTGTGAGGATAACTGAGAGAATGGAGAATGGCGTTGTAAGCAGCTTAGGAGTCCCTATTGGGGAGAAATGTGGGGTATAAATATCTGAGTGGTTTAAATAATATCTATAGATCTCCCCCACCCCCAGGCTAGCCTACCTTACAGAGCTTCGGTGAGGATAAAATGGAGGCAAGAAAACAGTGGGTGCCGCCCTGAACTCCTTGGAGGAATGATAATTTTTAAATCACGGTAATTTGTACCAGCCTTTTCTTTTCAACTATACAGTTGCATTTTGCAGCTAGGGAGAACCCTGTCCCTCGAACGACAATCAGATTGAAATTTCTTTGCAATACACTCCAAGATCAAAGCTTCTTTTAAAAAAAAACGTATACCAAATCCAGCGAGCTGGAAAGAGACCAGCCACATTAAGGCTGAAACTAATTTCAGGATGCTTGGATCAAATTTCACCCTTTATTTGCTTAGACAATCCCTTTACTCACACGGCTGCATGTGATTTTCCCAACGGAGCCAACTGCTGCTCCGTGGGGCAGTCGGAGGAGGCGAAAACAGCACGTGGGGAAGGCTGAAGTCACTTCTGCTCATGCGGCCTGGTTGCAAGCAGATTATGTTGGGTACCCCCCCCCCCATTTCATCCTGCAAGCAGATTATGCTGGAGAGCCAGCGTGATGTAGTGGTTAAGAGCGGTGGTTTGGAGTGGTGGACTCTGATCTGGAGAACCGGGTTTGATTCCCCGCTCCTTCACATGAGCAGCAGAGGCTAATCTGGTGAACTGGATTTGCTTCCCAACTCCTACACACAAAGCCAGCTGGCTGACCTTGGGCTAGTCTCTTAGAGCTCTCTCGGCCCCTCCTGCCTCACAGGGTGTCTATTGTGGGGAGGGAAAGCGAAGGTGATTGTAAGCCAGTTTGAGACTTCCTTAAGTGGTAGAGAAAGTCGGGATATAAAAACCTCTTCTTCTTCCTCTTCCTCTTCTTCTTCTATGCCAACGTGTCCCCGGGAAGCACAGCATTGCCATAGGTGGAGCATGGAATTCTCCAGTAATTACAAATGATCTCCAGCTTAGAATAATAGGTTCCCCTGGAGGATGGTAGATTTCGTGATACCGTATCCCCACTAGGGTTGCCAAGCTCCAGGTAGTAGATAGAAATCTCCCTCTATTACAACGGCTCTCCAGCTGATAGGGATCAGTTTGCCTGGAGAAAATGGCCACTTTGGCAATTGGACTCTGTGACATTGAAGTCCCTCCCCAAACCCTACCCTCCTCAGGCTCCGTCCCCAAAATCTCCAGGTATTTCCCAACCCAGAGCTGGTAACCCGATATCCCCACTGACCTCCCTCACCAGGCAACATTCTCAAATCTACAGGAATCTCCAAAACCAAAGTTGGCAAACCTCTGTGTTGTCTACTGACAAGTGCAAGGACTTTGTAATGTGGAGCAAACTGCCTTTGGCTGTCTCTGGCTAGAAGCAGAGCAGGGCAAACCTCTCCATACGAAGCACTGAGTCCCTCTTTGAAAATCATCCCCAGACGTAGGGTTGCCAGTTCTAGTTTGGGAAATACCTGGAGATTTTGGGGGTAGAGCCTGAGGAGGGCGGAGCTTGGGGAGGGGAGAAACTCTTCAATGCCATAGAGTCCAATTGCCAAATTGGCCATTTTCTCCAGGTGAACTGATCTCTATTGGCTGGAGATCAGTTGTAATAGCAGGAGATTTCTAGCTAGTACCTGGAGGTTAAGGAGCCCCGTGGCGCAGAGTGGTAAGCTGCAGTACTGCAGTCCAAGTTCTGCTCACGATCTGAGTTCGATCCCAACAGAAGTTGGTTTCACTTCGCCAGCTCAAGGTTGACTCAGCCTTCCATCCTTCCAAGGTCAATAAAATGAGTACCCAGCTTGCTGGGGGTAAAGGGAAGACAACTGAGGAAGGCATTGGCAAACCACCCCATAAACAAAGTCTGCCTAGTAAACATCGGGATGTGACGACACCCCATGGGTCAGGAATGACCCGGTGCTTGCACAGGGGACCTTACTCTTACCTGGAGGTTGGCAACCCTACCCAGATGGGTTTAGCTGGCCCTGGCCTCCCCCAGCTACACATTTGACTGGCCTAATCCAGAAACACAGCAGTAGGTAAAGGAAGCCCGGCCCTGTTTCTGGGAATAGGTTAGAACATACACATTTTAAAATGCCAAGCAAATATTCATCGACAATTGCCGGGCTCTTTTAAAAGCAAAGTGCTTCATGCATTTGAGAATTGAAGGCCCTCTACTTAATCAGAAACAGGGGTTCTCAGGGAAGAATCAGCAGGGGAGAGAATTGCCTTAGATTATGGAAAGAAAGAGTATGTCAGAAGGGACTAGGGTTGCCAACCTCCAGGTACTAGCTGGAGATCTCCCGCTATTACAACTAATCTCCAGCTGATAGAAATCAGTTCATTTGGAGAAAATGGCCGCTTTGGCAATTCGGCTCCATGGCATTGAACTCTCTCCCCTCCCCAAGCCCCGCCCTCCTCAGGCTCCACCCCCAAAATCTCCAGGTATTTCCCAACCCAGAGCTGGCAACCCTACGTCTGGGGATGATTTTCAAAGAGGGACTCAGCGCTTCGTATGGAGAGGTTTGCCCTGCTCTGTTTCTAGACAGAGACAGCCAAAGGCTTCAACCCTGTTTTCCACTCATGTGGAGGAGTGGGGAATCAAACCTGGCTCCACAGCTCTGTCCAGGGTCCTGATGGTGTATGTGGCATTGTAAATGGCAGGCAGCTGCCTATTGCCAGCCACTGAACCCATTTGTGAGTGTGCCTGATAGGTACTTGCCACATTTCTCCCTACCTCTGGGCAACACTTCACCCCATGAGTCTCAGGGTCAAACTGAAGAGTCTTATAGGCAGTCCCAGCTGCCCTGTGGTTTGAGCGGGAGTCCTGACCCCGCCAATAGTCAGAGTTCAGTTCCTTCCTTCCAAGTGTGGCTGGTAACTTGAAACCCCAGGCTGAGAGGTATGCTCTCTTTGTTCTGGTCCAGATTTTTGCTCTGGCACACTGCCTTCTTCATCCTTACAATCCCAGGCACTACTGTACAGGATACAGAGACCAAGACAGCCAGCCAAGGTAGTAGTAGTAGTAGTAGAAGAAGAACAAGAACAAGAACAAGAACAAGAAGAATTAAACTGGCTTATGATTGCCTTTTAAGGTGAATCAAACCGGCTTATAATTGCCTTTTAAGGAGGGAGGGGCCGTAGCTCAGTGGTAGAGCATCTGCTTGGCATGCAGAAGGTCCCAGGTTCAATCCCCAGCATCTCCAGTTAAAGGGACTAGGCAAGGAGGTGATGTGAAAGACCTCTGCCATAGACCCTGGAGAGCCGCTGCCGGTTTGAGTAGACAGTACTGACTTTGATGGACCAAGGGCCTGATTCAGTATAAGGCAGCTTCATGTGTTCAAGGAGAATCAAACTGACTTATAATTGCTTTCCCATCCTCTCCCCACAACAGGTACCTTGTGAGGTAGGTGGGGCTGAGAGAGTTCTGAGAGAACTGTGCATCACCCAGCTGGCTTCAAGTGGAGGAGTGGACAAACCAACCCGGTTCACCAGATTAGAGTCCGCCGCTCATGTGGAGGAGTGGGGCATCAAAATGGGTTCTCCAGATTATTGTCCACCGCTCTTAACCACTACACCACACAGGCTGATTTTCTACCTCCTCTGACCCCTTAAATAGAATCTCCTTTTGTGTTGTGGGCTTGAGGCTTCCCTCTGGGGCAGTGATCCTCCCAGGGCCTGGACTATGGGGGCAGATCTTCCCCTTTAAGTAGATTCCATCCCTCCCCAATAGTAGGTTAGGGCTGGCAGCTCCATTTTTAAACTTTGTGTCATGAGCAGCTGACGTTTGCAACCTGCATAAATTGTGCAAATATGCACACTTCTAATATTTTGCATAACATGTTTTGATTTTCACGTGTCTCGGGAAGGTCAAAGTCCCTGGTGATCCACCTCCCGGCAGACCTCTTCTTGGTTTCTGTGATTTCACCCACACAGTTTTAAGCATATCATCACAGCCAAATCTATAAAAGCTTGCTTTGAAATAAATTAAAAAGACGAGATTCGTAGCAAGCTGCCTTCTGTGCCCACTACCACAATTTTTTTGTCCATCCCCTCTCCCCAACCTTAAAATTGCAGCGTTCACACAGCCCAGATACACACAGCTGTGGTCTGGAATATCTGAATATCTACATAGATTCATTCCTTGCATCTGAAGTAGGGTTGCCAACCTCTCAGTACTCAAACCAAAAAACTGGACAATACAAGTTAGTCAAACCAAACAATCCTCCTTTGCAGCATTCAGGAGGATTGGGCTTTAATTCAGACTCTATTATCATTATAAGAAGATTGCAAAGAATGCTGTATTGAATTTCCAGATTCTTATGTATGGATAGTTAGTAGATACACTGAGGTGTTGTGGAAAAAATATATTGTTATTTTTGTTAAGTTTTCATTTGGTCATTAATGCTGTTTGGTTTGACTAACCTCCAGGTACTAGCTGGAGATCTCCTGCCATTACAACTGATCTCCAGCTGATAGAGATCAGTTCACCTGGAGAAAATGGCTGCTTTGGCCATTGTACTCTATGGCATTGAAGTCTCTCTTCTCCCCAAACCCCATACTCCTCAGGCTCCACCCCCCAAATCTCCCTCCATTGGCGAAAAGGGACCTGGCAACTCTAATGTGAAGAGGGAGGCTCTAGACTATGAAACTTCATGCTGGATTAACTTTTCTCTGATCTTTAAGGTAGCCTTGTCCTGGGTGGCCCAGGCTAGCCTGATCTCATCAGATCTCAGAAGCTAAGCAGGGCCAGCCCTGATTAGTACTTGGGAGACCACCAAGGAAGTCTAGGTATTGCTATGCAGAGGCAGGACACGGCAAACCATTGAACACTTGTCAAGGATGCTTTAGGTTGATCCTGCACTGAGCAGGGGGTTGGACTAGATGGCCTCTATGGACCCTTCCAACTCTATGATTCTGTGAAACCTCCTCGGTTTGTCTCTAGCCATAAGTCAGATGTAATTTGATCGTGCTTTAAATAGGCCTTTTATGCATGGCTGTTTCACTTGCAGTCACCCCTCGAACAGCTTTGGGTCTTTGTTTGGAGCATGCATGCTGTTTCTGACCATCAGAAGTCGCCTCGCTCTCCCCCTATGTTTCCCCGCGTTTTGAGGGATCTGTTTTATTTTGAATTTGAAAACACGTGCAAAATGTGGGGAAAGGCAGGGGGAGAGCGAGGCAACCTCTGACGGTCAGAAACAACCTGCATAACCCAAACAAAGACCCAAAGTCGTCAGGGAGTGACAGAGAGTGAAACAGCCATGCATAAAAGACCATAGAGTCTTTAAGGCACTCCCCCTCTGGATTGATTTCTCCAGACCATGATGCTGAGAAGAAGAAGAAGAAGAAGAAGAAGAAGAAGAAGAAGAAGAAGAAGAAGAAGAAGAAGAGGAGGAGGAGGAGGAGGAGGAGGAGGAGGAGGAGGAGGAGGAGGAGGAGTTGGTTTTCATAAGCCGACTTTCTCTACCAATTAAGGCAGAATCAAACCAGCTTACAATCACCTTCCTTTTCCCTACCCACAACATACACCCTGTGAAGTAGGTGAGGCTGAGAGAGTGTGACTCGCCCAAGGTTGCCCAGCTGGCTTTGTGTGTAGGAGTGGGGAAACAAATCCAGTTCACCAGATTAGCCTCGGCCGCTCATGTGGAAGAGTGGGGAATCAAACCCGGTTCTCCAGATCAGACTCCACCACTCCAAAGGAAAGGAGGATCTCACAGACCCTATTCTGCCACTGACCTCCATCCCATGTCTGTGGACCCAAGCAACCTCCACACCTGTGATGATTGAGCTCAGAAGCAGTTAAGCTTCGAGGCAGCAAAGGCAGACAAGCGCAATATCATTGTGTTGCTGGAAGCGACAACACGCCAGTCGGGGGAACGGAAAGAAGAGGGGTCCCTTCCCCACTCGCCTCAGAGTGGATCAGATGCTGACATGGTTTACGCTACCCAGAGGCTGTTTGAGAAGCAGATAACATCGTCTTAGGCACATTGCACATCTCCGAGCCCCCCATGTAATTCTGCACCTTCCAATAACGGCTCTTGCTAGACTCAAACTGCACCGCCCTCAGTGCCTGATGTCTCCCTACCCTTCGATAAACAGCGCCGGTTGCGCTCATCAGCGCGAAGCTCCAAGGATTCTTGGGGAAAGCAGCTGACTTTTCAGAGTCGTGTAGGAAAAGAGAAAAGCGTGGTGTTGCTAATGAGGGCAGGAGAGGGGGCGGCGGAGGAGGTCCCCTTACTTGTGAAACGCGACACAATATAATAGTCTCGGTTTGGTAGGGAACTTGTTCTCCCGCAAACTTCCACAGTCCCTGGCTTTGATCATGGGTTTTTTTTGTTCCCTGCTGTCTCGCCAACACGCTATCAAAACCTTGGCCAAGCAAATTAACCCAAGTGGAGAGGAAATCGAGTTGAAGCGAGTATGTACCAGCCCTGTCGGTAGACAGAACGATGGTAACAGGGGGTGGCATGGACCAAAGCGCTGCGCTCCCACAGAAGGGAGGGCAGCCGCCAACACCAGACGTGCAGCTTATCAGCAGCAGCTTATCAGAGGTTGGAGTAGGTTTGCCAGGGCCTTTTTCACTTCCGGCGGGAGTTTTTTGGGGCGGAGCCTGAGGAGGGTGGGGTTTGGGGAGGGGAGGGACTTCAATGCCATAGAGTCCAATTGCCAAAGCTGCCATTTTCTCCAGGTGAACTGATCTCTAGTGGTGTGGTGGTTAAGAGCGGTGGTTTGGAGCGGTGGACTCTGATCTGGAGAACCGGGTTTGATTCATAGAATCATAGAGTTGGAAGGGACCACCAGGGTCATCTAGTCCAACCCCCTGCACAATGCAGTAAACACACTCTTCCACATGAGCGGCAGATGCTAATCTGGTGAACCGGGCCGCTCTTTATTATTCTGCCTCATTCATGTTTCAGTCCTAACCCTGCATTAAAGTCTACCCATTCCAGCTAAGGCTGCCAGATCCCTCTTTGCCACCAATGGCAGGTTTTTGGGGCGGAGCCTGAGGAGGGCGGGATTTGGGGAGGGAAGGGGTTTCAATGCCATAGAGTCCAATTGCCAAAGCGGCCATTTTCCCCTGGCGAACTGATCACTATCGGCTGGAGATCAGTTGTAACAGCAGGCGATCTTCAGCCAGTTCCTGGAGGTTAAACCAAAATTCACACAGAAAACAAATATTCCAAGCAATTTCAATATAATTCCAATATTATCATCATAATGCAAAAGTCATATCAAAGCACAGGTCATAAATTACAAATTTGTAATTCCCGAGGAATTTGTAATACCCGAGGAAGCCTGTTTCACTGAGGAACATCTCTAACTGTCAGGAAGTTCTTCCTAGTGTTTAGCCGGAAACACTTTTGATTTAATTCCAAGCCGTGGCTTCTGGTCTGACCTTCTGGGGCAACAGGAAACAACTCCGCACCATCCTCTCTATGACAGCCCTTCAGTGCATAGTCTACAAAGAAAACAGAGCCTCAAGAGGTCCATCAAGCTGAACATTTTGCTGACCCCAGATGCAATGGAGGGTCCCTGCCTGAGATGCCCCCTCTGGCAGCCAAGAAGTCACAAACCAAGCAGATGGAGAGAGAGAGCGCTTCCGTTTTTTTCTGATCATGAATCAGCCCAAAACTACAGTAGAAACCCTGGCGGGGTGTGTGTGTGAGAGAGGTGCTGAAAGACCAGGCAGGAGAAGAGACAAAACAGTCTCCAACATTGACAAATCCTCCTGGCAGGAGGGAATGAAAACCCTGCTGGATTCGGAGGAAAGCGGGGTAGACTTGTCCTTATGTTGAATAATCCTCGGTCTAAGGCTCGGTTCCCAAAATGGCTCTTGTCTCAGCCTTCTCGCCGCATCGGATTGCCAGCAAATTCTCCTCGTTTGGCTGCAGGAAGATCTCAGATAATCGTCCCCAAGGAAAACATCTTCATTCTAGGGTAGGGATAGACAACTGCCAGCCCAGAGACTCAATCTGCCCACTAAGGATTTGGCCCAAAGAATAGCACAGGCTTCCCATTCGCCTGCTTTGGGTGAGCAGTCCGCTATCTGTAGGGTTGCCAGGTCCCTCTTCGCCACTGATGGAAGATTCTGGGGGTGGAGCCTGAGGACGACGGAGTTTGGGGAGGAGAGGGACTTCAAAGCCATAGAGTCCAATTGCCAAAGCGGCCATTTTCTCCAGGGGAACTGACCTCTATCAGCTGGAGATCAGTTGTAATAGCAGGATATCTCCAGCCACCACCTGGAGGTTGGCAACCCTAGCTATCAGTCTGGCCCTGCCACCTGCCCCTCCATCTAGACCAGCAGGAGAGCTGTAGGGGGCATAAATGACATCACACAACATGTCGACATCACATCCAGGCGAAACCTGGAAGTGACGTGAGTTTATCAGCCGATGCTCTAGATTATCTGGTATTGCCATAGAGTTTGGGGGAAGTCCTGAGTGACGGCTGATGTCATGTATGGACACTACGTCAATGCATTGTGTGATGTCATGTCCACTCCTTGCCCTGCACCAAATGTTCCTGGGGGTGCCAGGCAACCCTAGAATAGCCCCAATTTCAAGGACCCTCTTCTAGTATGCACCTCATCTGCCAGCGTGGTGTAGTAGTTAAGAGCGGTGGTTTGGAGCAGTGGACTCTGGAGAACCGAGTTTGATTCCCCACTCCTCCGCATGAGTGGCGGAAGCTAATCTGGTGAACGGGATTTGTTTCCCCACTCCTCCACATGAAGCCAGCTGGGCGACCTTGGGCTAGACACAGGTCTTTTAGACACGCCTACCTCAGAGGGTGTCTGTTGTGGGGAGGGGGAGGGAAGGGGATTGTAAGCCGGTTTGATTCTTCCTTAAGTGATAGAGAAAGTCGGAATATAAAAACCAACTCTTCTTCGTCATCATCATCTTCTTCTTCTTCGTCTTCTTCATGGGTGGAGTCATAATCAAAAGACTCTTTAACCCAATGCAAATTGAAGTTTGGCAGTCCCTGCCTGGATCTTAGCACCTTCCTCCCACCTGGCAGGGAGAAGCCAGAGGTTAACGCCAAGTATTTATAGCTTTAATTTTCGAGTCCAGAGCCCTTCTCTCTTTCTCACCCTGTTTTCCTTCACGCCTCATAACCCAGCCTCACATTGATAAGGCTACTGACTTCACCATGCTCTAAGGAGATCTGCTTCTATCATGGACAGAAAACCCAGCTGAAAGCATACCTGTTCTTCCCATTCCGCTCCCAAATGGCTGCAAAGCTGGTGTAGCATCATGACTTAGCACAAATCTGTATAATACATTTTCTAGGGGACCCGTGGGGTTTTTAAAATGCAGTGTGCAAATTTAATTAGACATTTATACCCCACTTTTCTCTCCACTGAGAACCCAAAGTGGCATACAACATTCTCCTCGGCTCCATTTTGCCCTCACCCCCCCCCAAATGGTTGTAGGCTAGGCTGAGAGAGCGTGACTGACCCAAGGCCACCTAGTGACTTTGCATGGCATGGTGGGGATGCATACCTGGGTCTCACTGATCTTAGTCCAACACTCTAACCACTAGACAACACTACCTTTGGTTTGCTGGAAATAAATAACAGGGAACTGGGACTGTCATTGCAAATAAGGACCCATGGAGCTAGAAGAGGAGGAGTAGGAGGAGTTGGTTTTTATATGCCGACTTTCTCTACCACTTAAGGAAGAATCAAACCGGTTTGCAATCACCGTCCTTTCCCCTCTCCACAACAGATACCCTGTGAGGTAGGTGGGACTGAGAGAGCTCTAAGAGAGCTGTGACTAGCCTAGGGCTATCAACAGAGAAGGTATGGGAGGCAAGAGCATTTGGGAGTGGGGAAAGGGGGAAATGGCATAGTGAGACCCTCTAGGAATCCCCCTAAAACTCTATGGTAAAACCATAGAGATCTGGGGGATTCCTAGAGCATTGCACTACACCATTCTGTCTGGAGATCAGTTGTCGTTCCAGGAGATCTCCATGCCCCCTTGGAAAATGGCAACCGTAATCCCAGCTGAATGGCCATTCTACTCGGGTTGCCAGCTCTGGATTGTGCTTTTGAAAGGGGAACGATAGGAAATAGCCCAGACACAATGCCCAGTAGTGTGATATGTTCCTGACAGTCCCCTTTTTGAAAGGAAAATAGGGTTGCCAGCTCCAGGTTGAGAAATACCAGGAGATTTTGGGGGTGGAGCCTGATGAGGGTGGGGTTTGGGGAGGGGAGTGTCTTCAGTGGGATACAATGTCATCAAGTTCACTTTCCAAAGCGGCCATTTTATCCAGGTGAACTGATCCCTGTCGCCTGGAGATCAGTTGTAATACCAGGAGATCTCCAGCCACCACCTGGAAGTTGGCAACCCTAGCGGAGAACCATAGAAAAGAGTGCGGGGTGAAGCTCAATAGCCTGGCCTGCACCCCATGACCCTCCCCCTTTAAACGGGACCCAATGGAAATAGCATGGGAATTAGATGAAATAGCCCGATCTGTACCTGGGACACGCTTTGGAATACAGGGCATCGAGCAATAGACAGATCTGTGTTTTTGAGCTCACAAAACCCACAATCTAATTTTGTGGGTGTCCAAAACCATGTAGCGCTAGCGTTCCAGAAGGCAGAAATATCCATAAGGGAAAATAAATTGGAAAGTGTCGCACGCAGCCCTGCTCTATTAGAATTGCCATTCTGTGAGTTCACTCGAATTACATTTTTGTTCAGCGGCTCCCACCCTGGGTGTAGGAGCATCCAATTCCTCGATGACACCTTCGTTTTATCACCATGGAGTCCTCGTAGGCCGTTCGGCAACGAGTCGAGGGCGTTCGTGTCTAGAATCTGTGGGCTTCGGTAAAATAAATAAATAAGCGGGAAATGATCTCCGGTGCCAAGCGCCTGTTTGTATTAAGAAATGAACCATTAATGGAACAGAGCAAATGAACTGTGCGCGCGCCATGTCTATTTGCCAGACTGTTTCCTCTGTCTCTCTGTCTCTCTCTCTCTTGCCAAACGGGAGAAGGGGGGAAAGAGACCAAACCAAATGATGCCCAGAATTGCCCCATTTCCTTCGCGCATGGGCGACGGCCACCGAGCTCAAATGAGTGAATATTTTATATATAGTTTAATTTTCTCTTCACCGAACTTGAAGCGCCAAGTCGTTCTTTGCTTAATTTCCCAACTTCATAAATCTGGCCGGGGGGGGGGGGTGGGAAGAGAGGGAGGAGAGGAACCTATTTATCCTCTTATTTTTCTCCAACAACAAAAAGAATCCTTGAAAAATAAATATAAAAGCCTTTCGCGGCTATATTCTGCTGTTCTCTCGCCTTTCATCTCTTGATTAGCATAGCAACGCCGAACCATAGACTCCCTTTAGCGATTCCTCTGCTCTTTCTTTTTTTTCTCCATTTGCTTTCTTATCACCTGCGCTCGCGTCTCAATATTATTCAGGATGCAAAGTGTGTTAATTTTTTTTTGTATGTGCGGTGCAAGCATCCCATCTGCCCGCTCAACCCTGCAGCCTTTTGAGAAATGCCTCCCTTCCCCCCCCCACCCGAATGTTAAATTCATTTCCTCCTCTTATTGTCGTCTACTTCTTTTCCTCCTCTGTATCTGCCCTGGGCCCTTTCTATTTGTGGAGAATGGTGAAAGAGCCTACCTTGGCAATCCCGTTTCCATGGCTTGCTTTTCCTTACACTTTCTTTCGCCACTGTTTTCTCTCGACACACCTACGAACATAAGGAGAGGCCTGTTCAATCAGTAGGGTTGCCAGGTCCCTCTTTGCCACCAGCGGGAGGTTTTGGGGGCAGAGTCTGAGGAGGGTAAGGTCTGGGGAGGGGAGGGACTTCAACGCCATAGAGTCCAATTGCCAAAGTGGCCATTTTATCCGGGTGAACTGATCTCTATAGGCTGGAAATCAGTTGTAATAGCAGATCTCCAGCTAGTACCTAGAGGTTCAACCAAATATAGACACTTCTGTGTAAATGGTAATGAAATCACACAGAAAGGCAATACAAAGTAATCAAAAGCAAATGTATATACTTGAGAATATACTCAATAGTCACAAAAAAGTGAAAAGTACACTGCAAGGTGTAGACCCGTATACTGTACTAAATTACAGAAGGCCATAAAAATGCCCTAAACATGGATAAAGTCTTCTTCTTGTTCACAGTGATCACAGGTAAGTATATTTCCAGGTTGGAGAGGAAGAGGACAGCTGTTTCAGTTTTTCATCAGTTCCTCCTCATGAACCTATAAATATATATGTTCTTTTTTTTACTGTTCCTTTGTTTACTGCATTTTCCTTCATATACGTAGCAGACCTTCCCAATGCCACTCTTGAAGCTTAAAGCGTGTCCTCCTGGTTACAACCTATCTGTTCCCATATGGGCTACCCTGGAGGTCTCCTGGAATGACCACTGCTCTCCAGACTATGGAGATCAGTTTCCCTGGAGGAAATGGCAGCTTCAAAGAAAAGACTTCATGACATTACATTCCTGCTGGGCTCAAAAAGGTTGTTGGACCCCTGGTGTAGTGGTTGGGTTGCCATCTCTGGGTTGGAAAATCCCTGGAGATTTGGGGGTCGAGTCTCTACCACGGAGCCACAGCCCCTCCCCAAAGGAGGAGCAGAGGGAGAGACGTAGAGCCTGCGACAGGAGAAATCTGCCACCTCCTTGGTATAAACGGTGCATTTCACCCCGGTATTATGCTAGGACGGAATTGCCACAGCCCTGGCCGGAAATGTCTACAACCTGGCTCGGTTCCAAGGGCAACCGGAATCGTATGTGTTCATCATTAAATCTGGCTATGCTTTAACAAGCCGATCTATGGTCAATTGTGAAGGGCAGGACATCTCCCAGAAGAGTGCGATAATTAAGAGAAGGCTGCCGAAGACCGAACAAATTGCTGAATTGGGTCAGGCCCTCTGACGGCGACCTTTGTGCTTATGAAAGCAGAAGCGAGATGCCCTTTTGTAAATGTTGAGTCATCTGTAATTCTAATTCCTCTCATCATCGGCCGTGGGATTTCCACTTTGTTTATCGTTTAACGCAGACATCTTCAGATCATGATCTGGGGAACCCTGGGGTTTGTTGGCAGCTTACCGAGACTTAGACATGCTGCCAAAGTCCACTTCCCCTACA
Organism: Euleptes europaea; assembly: GCF_029931775.1. Lineage (NCBI taxonomy): Eukaryota > Metazoa > Chordata > Lepidosauria > Squamata > Sphaerodactylidae > Euleptes > Euleptes europaea. The sequence goes on along the minus strand of NC_079330.1, from coordinate 12,587,570 downwards.
TTTTGAATACAAACTGCAGAATGCATAAGGCTTACTCGTCTCTCAGCATGGAGCTGAGCATATCTCCCAAGCTGTTCGGAGGGATATGCTATCTGAGCGGCAGGATTCCTCATCCCCAATTTGCTTGCTGCAAAAGGAGGGGCCATGGCTCAGTTTGTAGAGCATCTGCTTGGCATGCAGAAGGTCCCAGGTTCAATCCCCGGTATCTCCAGTTAAAGGGACTGGGCAAGTAGGTGATGTGAAAGACCTCCGCCTGAGACCCTGGAGAGCCGTTGCTGGTCTTAGACAATACTGACTTGGATGGACCAAGGGTCTGATTCAGTATAAGGCAGCTTCATGAGTTCAAAGGCAGCTGGCGGATCAGTAGGATCCCCTCATTCCTTATTCTCCACCCCCCTCCACCCAGTAAACCTGGTCACTCCAGGTGGGGGTTGGTGTTCTCCTGGAATTACAACTGAGCTCCAGATTACAGATATCAGTTCAACTGGGAGGAAATGGCAGGTTTTTTCCATCTTCTATGACCTTAGGCAGTTCATGAAAGACAGTTCACGAGAGGGAGGGCATCTTGGCCAAATGCTGGGCATGGAGTAGGGGTCACTGGGTGTGTGTGGGGGGGAGGTAGTTGTGAAATTCTGCATTGTGCAGGGGTTGGACTAGATGGCCCTGGTGGTCCCTTCCAACTCTATTATTCTATTATTCTATGATTTTAGAGGATGGGATCTATGGCGCCGTGTCCTTGCTGAGCTCCCTCCTGCCCCCAAACTCCATCCTCCCCAAATCTCCAGAAATTTCCCAACCCAGAGTTGGTAACCCTACTCTTTAGGCAGCATGGCAAGTGGCTGCAGAATTTGAAGGGCAGCCTGAATAGCCCAGACTAGCCCAAGCTTGTCATAGTTTGGAAGCTAAGCAAGGTCAATTATGACTAGGGTTGCCAGGCCCCTCTCCACCACCAGCAGGAGGTTTTGGGGGCAGAGCCTGAGGAGGCTCCCCTGCCCTCCCCAGGCTCCACCCCAAAAATCTCCAGGTATTTCCCAACTCAGAGCTGGCAACCCTAATGCCTAGGGGGGTGCCGATCGCCACTTTGGGGTCAGGAAGCAATTTTCTTACAGGCAAGATTGGCCAGGGATCCTGGAGGAGTTCTTTTTCTTTCTTTCTTTCCTTTTTTTTTTTTTTTTTTTTTTTTTTTTGCCATCTTCTGGGAGTACAATAAGAGTCACTGGGGGTTTGGGGGGCAGGTAGTAGTGAATACCCTGCATTGTGCCTGGTGGTCCCTTCCAACTCTATGATCCTATGATTCTATGACTCTGAGGGGTACAGAGTGGTATTCGGATGTTCGACATGGTGAAATCATTGTACAGAACCCGCTTCAGCCATTTATGCAGCACACTTTTGGGGGGAATCGCTGTGTTACAGAAATATAAGTTGCAATCTCCAGGTATATATCTCCAGTTTATTGCTTATAGCCAAAGGTCATGACAATATAAAATGTATATATGCAGTCGAGAAATACCACATAATAAATCAACGTAGGAGCCCAATTCCAATGCAGTTACCAATGCATAAAGAAAATGACTTTTCGTTCCTGAATAACACTGAGCTTTTCGTTGCATGGCAAATCTCCCAGCATATGGTACCCAAGGGGATATGGGATTCAGAGAATGCAGCTTCAGGGTTCAAACTCAACATTATCCTTTTACCCAGGGGTGAAAGTAGGCTGGTATAAAAGTCAGGATTTGACGTCACCCCATGGGTCAGGAATGGCTCGGTGCTTGCCTAGCCTATATATATATAGTCTCTCTCTCTCTCTCTCTCTCTCTCTCTCTCTCTCTCTCTCTCTCTCTCTCTCTCTCTCTCTCTCTCTCTCTCTCCCCCCCTCCCTCCCTCCCTCCCTCCCTCCTTCCTATCTATCTATCTATCTATCTATCTATCTATCTATCTATCTATCAGAGAGCCAGTGTGGTGTAGTGGTTAGGAGTGGCGGACTCTAATCTGGTGACCCGGGTATGATTCCTCACTCCTCCACATGAGCGGCAGACTCCAATCTGGAGATGCAGGTTTAATTCCCCACGTCTCCACAGGAAGCCAGCCAGGTGACCTTGGGCCAGTCACAGTTCTCTGAACTCTCTCAGCCCCACTGTATGACCAGGGTTGCAGAGGCACCCAGCGTAATGGGAAGAACAAGCTCTCTGAAAATCCAATGCCAATTAGGGGTATCCGAGCTCTTCTGCAAATCCATCCTTTGTTTGATAAAGAGTTTGGCGATCTATAAAGAGAGAAAAGCCTCTGTTATTATTGGTGTGTTACTCTGCTTGGCTTTTTCTGATCCCTGCTAAAGCTCTTAGGCCCTGATTAATCTTCTCCAGAATGCTTTCGAGCCCTTCTTGGAAAAGAGGCCTTCACTCTTTAGAGGGACTCTTCACAACGGAAGATTTTCGGAAAGATCTCTTTTCAGCTGAAGAGCTTACTGCGGCAATACCGTTGAGAGTGTTTTCTGAACAGCTTGGGGATTTGTCACATGTAGAAATTGACCAGACCAAGAAGTATTCTTTCCAGTTAACCCAACACTAAACCTTAAGACATCCTTAGCTGGATGGCCCAGGCTAACCTGATCTCTGCCATGGAAACTTGCTTGGGTGACCTTGAGCAAGGGTTGGCAACCTCCAGGTGGTTGCTGGAGATCTCCCGCTAATAAAGCTGACCTTCAGGCAATGGAAATCGGTTCCCCTGGAGAAAATGGCCGCTTTGGCAATCGGACTCTATGGCATTGAAGTCCCTCCCCATATCCCACCCTCCTCAGACTCCTCTCCCAAAATCTCCAAGTATTTCCCAACCCGGAGTTGGCAACTAGGGTTGCCAAGTACCCGGTGGTGGCGGGTAAAATCCCGCCAATCCACCAGGCTGCCTGCCGACCAGATGAAGGTTGCGTGAACATGAGCACACAGTGCATGCGTCACTTCCGGGTTTACCCAGACGCTCCGGCAACCTTGGCTAAAACTCTATGGAAACCATAGAGCTTTGGCCGAGATCGCTAGAGCATCTGCGTCGAGTCCAGATAAACGCAGAAGTGACGTAGGCACGTCGCGTGGGTGCGCACATGTGCCGCAACCCCGCAAAGCTCCTGCCGGTGGAGCTATAGGGCCTGGCAAACCTACTGGCAACCCTACCTTGAGCAAGGGTTGCCAGCCTCCAGGTGGTGGCTGGAGATCTCCAGGGATTACAACTGATCTCCAGCCAACAGCAATCAGTTCCCCTGGAGAAAATGGCTGCCTTGGAATGTGGATTCTATGGCATTATACTCTAAACCCACCCTCCTCAGTCTCCACCCCCAAAATCTCCAGGTATTCCCTAACCCGGAGCTGGCAACCCTACCTTGAGCCAGTCCCGCATTCATAGCCTTGGCCCTGGCAAGTACTTCAAGGGGAAACCACCAAGGAAGTCCAGGGTTCCTACACAGAGGCGGGCAATGGCAAACCAGCTCTAGTCATCGCTTGCCTTGAAAACTCTATGGGGTTTCTGTAAGTCAACTGTGACTTGACAGCGCTTTCCGCCAAACCTTAGGATGCATCGCATTGTCTTTACAAACGTCCGAGCAGAATCAGATTTCAAACTATATTTCTTATCTTTCCTAATGAGGTGCCGATCGAATGGTCGGGAAATGTAGAGAAGTGTGCCCATAAAGATGAAACGAACAGAGGCTTTTTGACACCACAACCAATGAAGTTTGTCACCTTTTTTCGTATATATCTCCAGTGTCTCACCTGTAGGGTTGCCAGGTCCCTCTTCGCCACCAGCGGGAGATTTTGGGGGCGGAGCCTGAAGAGGGCGGGGTTTGGGGAGGGGAGGGACTTCAATGCCATAGAGTTCAATTACCAAAGCGGCCGTTTTTCTCCAGGTGATCTAATCTCTATCGGCTGGAGATCAGTTGAATTAGCAGGAGATCTCCTGCTACTACCTGGCAGTTGGCAACCCTACTCACCTGCCTTCTGGCTTTTGTATGAGCTTACTCCTATCTCTGAAGAATGTTTTTTTTTTCCCTTTTGTGGATGGGGCAAGAGAGTACAGTACCTTCATTTCCCCCATAAGCTTGCAAATTTAAAAAAAATATCTTGCCAAGATAAGTGCTTAGCTACTCCGTGAAGCATCGCACTGAGGAGGACTCAGACATTTTTCATTGATTTTGCCTGGAAAGCAGTCAAATTATACCCATATGCAGATATCATATTCTCCATGCCAGACATCATATCGGTAAGACACATTTCTTTGACTTGATGACAGACAGAATTTTCCGTTGTTCCGATGATGATGCACTGTTCCAGGGCCTTAAACTGAGCTGTTCTCGTGGCTACCGAATTTTGTTCAAAACTGTATTTGTTTTGGTATTGTTGGGGCAATGAAACATGGGCATCTATGCTGCATTTGCTAAAAGGTCTTGTCGTAGAGAAGGATGTAGAAAAGGTCCCCACCCAGCCCCCCCAAAAATTAAAAACAACATAAATATACGTCAAAAGATAATATCAATGCAATCATTCTGTACATATTTGCATCCAATAAAATGGCAGTACGTCATATAATATGAACCCCGTGGCGTAGAGTGGTAAGCTGTAGTACTGCAGTCAAAAGCTCTGTTCATGACCTTAGTTCGATCCTGACGGAAGTCAGTTTCAGGTAGCCGGCTCAAGGTTGACTCAGCCTTCCATCCTTCCGAGGTCGGTAAAAGGAGGACCCAGCTTGCTGGGGGTAATGGGAAGACGACTGGGGAAGGCACTGGCAAACCACCCCGTAAACAAAGTCTGCCTAGGAAACGTCGGGATGTGACATCACCCCATGGGCCAGGAATGACCCAGTGCTTGACTGGGGACTACCTTTACCCTTTACCTTACATCATATAATATAGAGCCTTATATACACTATTAATATATACGTCACTGCAAAAGGAATCTTGTCAAAAGAGTTTGGCAGAGCCTCTGGATATTGTTCTGTTTACTGTGGGATTCAAACCCCTGTCAGATGTGAAATTTAGCACCTCTTGATACTCCTGCCACTAGCATAAGCATACACCTTTTTTTCCCCACTGCAAAATTTTGACAGGGCTTTTCATCTTTGGATAGATCAATTAAAATGCTTTGGCAGGTCACTCTTTGTCCCTGGCATGTCACTCTTATGAAAAACATAACATAGCATTTCTGGGGATAAATCCCTCTCGCTGTCAACCCTCCGTCCCGCTAAACTTATAACAGTGTGATCCTAAACAAGTTACACCATTCTAAGCACATTGACTTCAGCCGACTTAGAAAAGTGTAACTCCGTTTAGGATTGCGCTGTCAGTCTTCCTTTAATGTAGAGAAGAACCAAACAAGAATGTCTCCGATGGGAAAGAAAATTGGACAGAGCAGTCTAGGGCTTTGATGCCCCCTAGGGTTCTCCCCCCCCACACACACACACACACACACTCACCCCTTTCAGTTCTTCCTTTTACTATCTTTCTGAAATGTGAGGTCTGTTCCTAGGATACAGTGAATACGTCGGTGGGAAAGAGACAGCCTGCATGGACCTGCTCTGTTGGATGTAAAGAATGCTATACCATACCTAAGGATTTGGGCCCCCTTCCAATGTATAAGAACTAGGGTTGCCAACCTCCAGGTAGTAGCTGGAGATCTCCTGCTGTTACAACTGATCTCCAGCCGATACAGATCAGTTCCCATGGAGAAAATGGCCACTTTGGCCATTGGCCAATATGGCATTGAAGTCCCTCCCCTCCCCAAACCCCGCCCTCCTCAGGCTTCACCCCAAAAACCTCCCGCCGGTGGCGAAGAGGGACCTGGCAACCCTAATAAGAACTGAATGAGCTCTGCACCGACTGCATGCAAGAACTGATGAACCGGAACGAAGACAGGACATTTATTTCCAGGGTCGTCCCCCCCCCCACATTCTTACTTTTTCCATTTCAAAGAACAACAAATGCGGAACAGCACCCAAGGAACTTGGTGACACCACCTACAAAAATGTCTTTGGAAAGACAATAGGGCTGGCCACTGCACTGCAAAATCCAATTGTATTATATGCTGATGGGGCTTGTTTCAGGGTTGCCAACTTCCAGGTGGAGCCTGGAGTTCTGGAATGACAACTGATCTCCAGACTACAGAGATCAATTTCCTTAGAGGAAATGGCTGCTTTGGAAGGAAGACTCTGGGGAATTACATCCCTGCTAAGCACCTTCCCTCCCCAAACTCCACCCTTCCCAGGCTCTAGCTGCAAATGAACACACGAAGGTGCCTTCTACTGAATCAGACCTTTTGGTCCATCAAAGTCAGTATTGTCTACTCAGACTGGCAGCGGCTCTCCAGGGTCTCAGGCAGAGATCTTTCACGTCACTTACTTGCCTAGTCCCTTTAACTGGAGATGCCAGGGATTGAAACTGGGACCTTCTGCATGCCAAGCAGATGCTCCACCACTCAGCCATAGCCCCTCGCTGGAATTTCCCCCCAGGAATTTTGCAACCTGGAGTTGGCAACCCTAGCTAGGAGTGAATGGAACTTTGGTAAAAAGGTACCCTGGAACACCTTGCCCGCCCCTCATTCATTAATTCCATGGCTTTAATCTCTCTGCTCCGAGTAAACATTTCATACGTGTCAGTCACAGAAACAAGCCGTGATGTCCTTGGCAAGGTTTTCCCGTCAGCTCACGCATAGATTTCTCCCCCCACCCGTAATGTTTTTAACCACTCGTGCAGAGGGGCTTGTAAGCAGGAAGACGCTGCCCTGGTAAGAAACAGTGGTCTCTTTTGCCGTTTGATTTAACATCCCTTTTCAAAGCGGAACACTCTCCCTTGATCTATGAGCGCTCCATCTCCAGCCAAACAGATGGGACGGCTCCACCCCCCTATCTGTTCCAGATAACTCAGCATGCCGCTTCTCTGGAGGACACGGTCCAATCCTCTGCCTTTTGTAGCCACCTGTAAGAGATGACAGCCCGTTTTGCTCTTTTCGGAGGCTTAGCAAGCTACAGGTGAGCCAGCGTGGTGTCTCAGCCCATGCGGAGGCAGGCAGTGGCAAACCGCCTCCGAACGTCTCTTGCCTTGAAAACCCTACGGGGTCGCCAGACATCAGCTGCGGCGCTTGACTGCACTTCCCACTTCCACTGTGCTTAGGGTTGCCAACCTCCAGGTACTAGCTGGAGATCTCCTGCTATTACAACTGATCTCCAGCCGATAGAGATCAGTTCATCTGGAGAAAATGGCCGCTTTGGCAATTGGACTCTATGGCATTGAAGTCCCTCCCCAAACCCCGCTCTCCTCAGGCTCTGCCCAAAAAACCTCCCACCGGTGGTGAAGAGGGACTTGGCAACCCTAATTGTGCTACTGTGTCACGTGACCCCAAGTGACTGGGCTGGACAGCTACTCACCTTATCCTTGCCTTGAACCTAGACAGACAGCTCAACAATGCCCTCCGCAATTAAGAACATAAGAAAGGCCCTGCTGGATCAGACCAAGGCCCATCAAGTCCAGCAGCCTGTAATTGCATGTTACAAAGTTCTGAAGTGCTCTCCGGGTCCACTGCAAAGACTTTGGATCAGACGTACGCTTGATTCTGTACTCTGAACTCAGTTCCCAGCTGCAAGTTGGCCCAGTTAAGCCTCCCTCCATCCCATTTCCCCAACTTGAAATGGACCTGGGAAGCGACTATTCCCACTCTTGAGGAAACTTACATGCCGCTGTCAGTGCATGTAACCTTCCCAGGAGATTTTTAAGCAGAGGCTAGATGGCCATCTGTCAGCAATACCGATTCTATGACCTTCGGCAAATTGTGAAAGGGAGGGCAGGAAGGTTTGCATCAGGCCATTTCTGCATAGTCAATTTTGATGCTCGCTCAAAGCTCTTTTTTAAAATGTGACTTTAAAATGTGACTTTAAAATGTGATGCAAAAGGAGAAATTCCACCTCCCCACTCGCCTGCTCCTTTGTTCCTGTTTGCATAGCTATTAGCATATGCATAGCTAATGTGCCTCTGTTGTTTTGCATGGCTCCTTGAGGGGGATTCTTCGAGGCAAACATCAAAGGTCGCATTAAATGGGCTGTTTAGTAATGCGAATCAGGTATGCGCCGGCTTCGCAGTCACTTCTGGAATGACGGTTCAGCGTGAAAAATTCAAAAAAATAGAGCGTTTGGTCCTGTAGAGCGTTTGGTCCGAGCGCCATTGTTTCCTGGGGGCTCCCAGGAAACACCAAGAGTCGTTTAGATTTGGAGTGCAAAAAGCACTCCAACTCGGTCCTAAATAGTGGATCGGGAAGCAGGAAATTCCCCTGCAGCCTTCAAGAGCGGTTTGGACTCCCATATTCTCCGAGAGAGCTTTTTTAAGCCTCCCGTTGAGTTGGAAGTTGTCCCCGCCGGCATAGGGGCTACCATTGCCACGGACGACTCTTTGGATTATAGGCTTTGACCTCCTCTATACATTAACATCAAATAATCTATGAAAAGAACAAGAAGCCTCACCTTTGGAAGTCAGAGTGAGTAAAAAGACACTTTTTGCCTTTATCTTGATTGAGAAGACCTGAATGACGATAAAAACACCTACGAAAACCGGCGACTCCCTGCCCAGCGTAACGAGACTTTTAAAATAAACAAATGCCATTAAATGAACTGACTAAGACCTTATCAACTTGATCAGTGAGTAGACGCAATAAAAGGGACTTCTGAATGACTTTACAACTACCAATTAAATGCTTTGAGGGGAGGGAGGGAGACGAGAACCTTCCCCCCCCACTTCCGGCTTCTTTGATTCAATGTCCAGCCACGTCGCCTCTTAAGACCGGAAGATAACAAGAAGGGCTTTGTTACCATCGAAAAGACAGGGCAGATTGGAAGACTTGAAGTGAATCTCCCCGGTGTAACCATCAAATCGTTCCTACTACTTAACCACCGAGAGGAGACGACGCAGGGTCTATGATACTGCAGTTTCCTGTCTACTTTCTTTTCTTTATCTGTGCTGCTTTGAAGCATAATTGAGGATATCTTGAAAATTACAAAGCCTGCTTCTATATAAGAATACAAGCAGATATGTCAAACAAGAGGTTGGAAGAGATGTTACTCAAACAAATGGACATGTTTGCAGTGCAACAAGATTTAGTCTTCGAAAAACAACAAGCGCTCTCACATCAAGCATTTCAACTAGCTGAGGTGATGAATATCCTATTTAAATCAATTAATGGAAAACTGGACACAATTATTGAGGAGATCCACAATATGAAGACCCAAGATTTTAAAGAGGTAGCTGCAAGTGACCAGCTGGCAAGGAGAGAGAGCAACATGAAAGAACTCAATACCTCTACAATTTACTTGTCTGAGTCACTGCTGACAGGAGGAGCATTATTATCCCAAGAAAACACTTCCTGGCAGCCAGCGATGGAGGGAGACATGATGAAGGATTTTACCAAGAAGATGCTGGAAATTTTAACAAGAAGCCAATGGATACAATCACCGGGATCTTCTTTTACATCTTCAGAGGCCAGAATTGCAGCTACTATATTGAAAAACGGGGGGTGGGGATTGGGAAATAAAGAAGGACTGGCAGATCCCCTCCCAAAACAAGATAATGGCTAAAATGATGCTTATTTTTGGGGTGTAAGGGAGCCACGGTGGATTTACTTTGATGAATTTTTAATGGGAAAATTTGTTTATGTATTGATCTAATCCCTTTAATTTAGAATAATAGAATGTTATATAGAGACAATGATGATAATATTATAACTAGGTAGGACTTGAAATTGCTTATAGAAGTAGTATAGATAGCTTAAAGCAAGTCTGTATGAGAGAAAATAAGGATTAGAAATTAATTTGAAATGCAAAAGTGTTAACCAGTAGAATTAGTGACTGAAGAAGATGCGGGGAAGTCACATATAGTAGATAGCATAGAATATTATAGATAACATATTCTCAGTAATAGCAATGAACTTTTTTTGTTACAAGCAGTTACAACTGAATATATTGTTGAGATATGTTTATTTTAGTTGAATTGTAGAAAATAATAAAAATAATTTAAAAAAAAAATTCAAAAAAATATGTGGGGCATTTCAGCCTGGAACACGCTACTAATTACCATGCAAAAATGGCCTCAGTGTTTTGGCTCTCATGTCCCTTTCTTACATGCCCAAGGTAATACTGATCACCACTTTGGGGTCAGGAAGCAATTTTCCTCCAGGCCAGATTGCCCAGGGATCCTGGAGACAATTTTTTTTTTTTTTTTGCCATCTTCTGGGCATGGAGTAGGGGTCACTGGGGGTGTGGGAGGAGGGAGGTAGTTGTGAATTTCCTGCATTTGCAGGGGGGTTGGACTAGATGACCCTGGTGGTCCCTTCCAACTCTCTGATTCTATGAATTACACTCTGTGATTTAACTCATAGATTTCAGTTCAAACCATTCCAATCAAGCAGTTAAGCAAAGTGGATTATAGGGAAAGGTGTAATTAGTTGTCAGAACAATTGTATATAGAATCTTTCCCCTGAAGATTTTAATTTGGGGGGGGGGGCATTGCAGTCAAAACTTCAACTTTTTGGATGAAAATCCTGCCCACATTTATCATGACCATTCTTATTGAATTTGCTCAATCAATAAGGCATTAAATGCTAGCAAAATAGAATTTTTGAATGATTTTCTTTCATACTTGCATGGGGAAGCTGAGGCGTGTTGTTGTTTTTTTAAACACACTGAATTGGGAATTAATACTCCTGCAGTTTAAGCCTCAAGCTGTTATCAGTTGGATCATCCAAGGCCAATAAAAAGTTGATAAATTCGAGATGCTACTGACATAAATTAAGGTGTCAAAGGATGCTGTTTCTGATTTCAGCTTTTTATGTTATTTGACTGCCATGTTTCAGGAAGTAAGAGTTTGCCCACTTAGATTGCAGACACATTTTACACAAGGAACTACCCCGATAACTTTGCTCACATTCTTGCTTTAAAAGGGTTTTAATAGAAGAAGAAGAAGAAGAAGAAGAAGAAGAAGAAGAAGAAGAAGAAGAAGAAGAAGAAGAAGAGGAGGAGGAGGAGGAGGAGGAGGAGGAGGAGGAGGAGAAGCATGAGGAGGAGGAGGAGGAGGAGGAGGGTTGTTTTTTATGTGCCAAATTCCTCTACCTTTTTAAAGGAGAATCAAACCGGCTTACAATCGCCTTCCCTTCCTCTCCCCATAACAGATGCCTTGTGAGGTAGATGGGACTGAGAGAATTCTGAGAGCTGTGACTAGCCCAAGGTCACCCAGCTGGTTCCATGTGTAGAAGTGGGGAATCAAACCCAGTTCTCCAGGTCAAAGTCCACCACTCTTAACCACTACACCATGCTGGCTCTCTTATCTGGGACATAAATAGGGTCGCCAACCTCCAGGTAGTAGCTGGAGATCTCCTGCTATTACAACTGATCTCCAGCTGATAGAGATCAGTTCCCCAGGAGAAAATGGCCGCGTTGGCAATTGGACTCTATGGCATTGAAGTCCCTCCCCTCCCCAAACCCCACCCTCCTTAGGCTCCGCCCCCAAAACTTCCCACCAGTAGCAAAGAGAGACCTGGCAACCCTAGCCTTAAAGAGATTTCATAATCCTTCATATAGTTCTTCCCCACCGCTTGTGTTTATTTAGAAGCTGTTCAAAGGGCCCCTGCTTCGTTGGTTGTAGCAAGTATTAATAAAGTCCTTTGCTAGCAGATTAAGACTGCTGTACAGAATTGGGCTGACCTTTTATTCTTCCGCTGGTACGCGGCAGGAATTTCACAAGGATCGTGGGGGGGGGGGAGAGAATCCTTATAACCTCTCTCAATAAAACTGTCTTGACTCACCTCTGGGAGGCAATACCAATTTTCCAGACCATTTACGCATCTGAAGAAACAGGCCCATTTAGGGTTGCCAGCTCCGGGATGGGAAATACCTGGAGATTTTGGGGGTGGGGCCTGAGGAGTGCGGGGTTTGGGGAGGGGAGGGACTTCAATGCCATCGAGTCCAATTGCCATTTTCTCCAGGGGAACTGATTTCTGTCGCCTGGAGATCAGTTGTAATTGCAGGAGATTAGGGGAGGGGCTGTGGCTCAGTGGTAGAGCCTCTGCTTGGCATGCAGAAGGTCCCAGGTTTAATCCTGGCATCTCCAGTTAAAGGGACTAGGCAAGTAGGTGACATAAAAGACCCCTGCCTGAGACCCTGGAGAGCCGCTGCCGGTCTGAGTAGACAATACTGACTTTGATGGCCCAAGGGTCTGATTTAGTATAAGGCGGCTTCATGTGCTCATGCGTTCATGAGATCTCCAACCTGGAGATTGGCAACCCTAGGCCTATTAGAGGACAGCGTTCCATGATGTTCTCTAGTACAAACCCCACTGAAATGATCGGGGAGGTGTGGAAGAAGGGGAGTTCTGAAACAGCCAGGAGAGGGCGGCCTGCCTACCTCATTCTCAACAGTCCAGGTAGGGTTACCAGGTCCCTCTTTGCTACCGGCAGGAGGTTTTGGGGCGGAGCCTGAAGAGGGCGGGTTTAGAGAGGGGACGGACTTCAATGCCATCGAGTCCAATTGCCAAAGGGGCCATTTTCTCCAGGTGAACTCATCTCTGTTGGCTGGAGATCAGTTGTGATAGCAGGAGATCTCCAGCTAGTACCTGGAGGCGGGCAACCCTATGTCCGGGAGCTCCAATCTGTGGCCAGACTGTGTGCCTCGGAATCCTGCCCTATTACAACAGGAAAGGGTCATCAGAAAGATACATTTGCCCATTGGCAGCCGGACCTGTTAAAAAATGCGGCCATCAAAACCGCCCGGCTTTGCGACCCTTCCCAATTGCGCGGCGAGAGTTCCCAGAACGATAAAAACAGAGCCGCGCACAATGGCTCCCTTGGGCGGTGTGAGTCAGAGCCGGAGCTCGGAACGGCTTGACCTGTTCCCAGACTTTACATGCTAATGACAAGCTTCACAGTCCCCTGGCCCAGTTCCTCCCATTTGAGCTTCATGTTCTTCCTCCCCCCCGCCCCAGGCCCTCCATGCACACAGACATCCTTCAACGGCCAGGTAGTTCGATGTAGCTTGTTAACCTGCCAAGATGTAACGACGAGGCCAGCCCTACCCCCAAAAAAACCCCCACTGAATAGGAATCGCCGTGTGGCCCAGCGCAATATTTTATTGGCCATTTAACTAGCAGGTTTAAAATTCAAGCAGTCTCCAGAGCCAAAGTGTGCAATGAGCCCCGGAAAATGAATGTGAGCACATTAATGCTTACGGGAGAGGGCCGGGAATCTGGAGAGGGAAAGAACGGGGACGAGAAGGAGAACTGCTACACGGACAAGGCTCCAGCGGGTTTTGTTTTTTAAAGGAGATTTGGAACCTTTGGGTAGCAACACATGGCAACATAAAGGGTAGGGTTGCCAACCTCCAGGTACTTAGCAAGGGAAAAATGGTACAAAGAAGCACATGGACAGGATACAAAGTAGCAAATATGTAATAGGATTTAAACCTGCAATTGGATATCCGAAAGGAACTGGTTATCATTGAAATCCAGAAGAGGACTTTTGCCTCTTGATTTACACCAAAAAATTACTCACCCAAAAATTACTTCATACTTACCTTGTATCTTTGTATATATTTAGCAACTTAGTAGTTAATTTCATGTTGTACACTTGTTTTTGTCTTTTCTATCATTGTCACCTATTACATATTTGCTACTTTGTATCCTGTCCATGTGCTTCTTTGTACCATTTCTCCCGTGCTAATTTCCAAACCTTATGGTATAGGCACGGAGGTGCCCTTGTTTTCGATTTGCAAACCTCCAGGTACTAGCTGGAGATCTCCTGCTATTACAACTGATCTCCAGGCAATAGAGATCACTTCCCCTGGAGAAAAATGGCAGCTTTGGCAACTGGACTCTATGGCTAGGGTTGCCAGGACCCTCCTCTCCTCCGGCGGGAGGCTGTTGTTGGAATGTGCGAGTGTGCGCACGCGCATACGCGCGCCAATGCACACACATCTGTTTAAAACCGGAAGAGCTGCCTCGCAAAGGGCCTTTACCTCTTAGTTTGAGTGGTAAAGCAGCCCTTTACCACTCAAACTAAGAGGTATAAGGTCCCTCGTGAGGTGGAACTTCCAGTTCTAAACCGGAAGTGACGCACAAGGTATGCACACGCGTGTGCACGTTTGCCCACCGACCCTCAGGTGTCGGCGGGCAGAGGGGTAGATTGCCGGGGGTTTGCCCGCCACCAGCGGGCACCTGGCAACCCTATCTATGTCCCTCCCCAATCTCTGCTCTCCTCAGGCTCTGCCCCAAAAACCTCCCACCCGTGGCAAAGAGGGACCTGGCAACTCTAGATGCAGTATATGTCAGCTTAACGTGTGCCACTATCTTGTCCATGCAAACCCCATCAGAGCACCAGGCCCAAACCAGAAAGAACATCAGAGTTTTGCCCTTTATTAGGGTTGCCAGGTCCCTCTTCACCACCAGCGGGAGGTTTTTGGGGCAGAGCCTGAGGAGGGTGGAGTTTGGTGAGGGGAGGGATGTCAGTGCCATAGAGTCCAATTGCCAAAGCGGCCATTAGTGTTAATTTGTAGTACCTGGTGGTTGGCAACCCTACACTGGTCCATCAATAGGATTGCCAGCTCCGAGCTGGGAAATTCCTGGAGATTTGGGGGGTGGAGCCTGAGGAGGGCAGGGTTTGGAGAGGGGAGGGACTTACATCTGATCTCCAGGTGACAAAGATCAGTTCACTTGGAGAGAATGGCCGCTTTTGAAGGTGGACTCTATGGCATTATACTCCACTGAAGTCCGTCCCCTCCCCAAACCCTGCCGTCCTCAGGCTCCACCCCCAAAATCTCCAGATATTTCCAAACGCAGAGGTGTCAACCCTACATTCAACAGACCGCGTCGGAAAACACACCAATAGATATGGGGATTGTGATTCTGTTTCTGAGAATAGAAGCTAATGATATATACATTTTAAAATATTGAGAGAACAATCATTGATAATTGCAGAGAGCTCCTTCAGAAACAAGGGACGGCTTCAAAGAAGTTCTTAACATCAAGCAGCGATGCCCTCCGTCTCATCACAGACAGCCCTTCTTAGGGGAAAATCAGTAGTGAAGAGGATCAGATAATGGTGAGAAAGAGAATTCCAAAAGAATGAGATGCAAAATGCTTTGTATCGGAGGCAGACTCTTTATCCAATTGTTGAGGGAAATATAACTGGGTATTAAGGGACCTATCTCTCCTGGCAAAAAGTTCTGCAAGTTTTTTTTTATCTGTGGAGAGTTGTAGACAGATTGGCCAGTTCTCCCAACAGCCATGTCCAACACTATTAAGAAGGCATGTACATTTGTTAGTGTTGTTTACTAGACCTGCAAAGTACATGGTAGACTTCTCGCTCCTTTCATAATGGATTTGGCTGCGCTTTTCCTCCCCTGAACTATTTTCTTTAGAGTTGCCTTTGCAGCCAAGGATCAGGCAGCAGGACTACAGATATGTATGGAAGTACACACACACACACACACACAGAGAGAGAGAGAGAGAGAGAGAGAGAGAGAGAGAGAGAGAGAGAGAGAGAGAGAGAGAGAGAGAGAGAGAGAGAGAGAGAGAGAGAGAGAGAGAGAGAGAGAGAGAGAGAGAGAGTTGAACATGTGCTTCCTGTTTTAATTCAGAAAAGAAAAGAGTATGCGGTCCAGGGACTAAAACAATGGAAAACACTCTACTAGACACATTCAGGAGTTATGAGGCATGATAGCAAAATGGAGCCTCCATGTTCAAAGGATGTGTCACTGGCCACCAAGATCAAGTCAATCCATGCCATCATATTCCCTATTACTATGTATGGGTGTGAAAGCTGGATATTGAAGAAAGCTGATAGGAAGAAAGTAGATTCCTTTGAAATGTGGTGTTGGGAAAGAGTGTTACAAATACCGTGGACTGCCAAAAAAAATAATCAGTGGGTTCTAGATCAAATCAAACCTGAACTGACTCTAGAAGCTAAAATGACTAATCTAAGGCTATCATATTTTGGTCACATTATGAGAAGACAAGAGTCACTGGAAAAGACAGTCATTGCTTGGAAAAGTTGAGGGCAGCAGGAAAAGAGGAAGACCCAACAAGAGATGGAAGGACTCAATAAAGGAAGCCACAGCCCTCAATTTTCAAGATCTGAGCAAGGCTGTCAAAAAGGACATTTTGGAGGACTTTCATTCATAGGGTCACCGTGAGTCGGAAGCGACTTGACAGCACTTAACACACACACACACATGTTCAAAGGCAATATACCTTTGAACGACAGATGAAGTAGACGCCATGTCATTACTGTAATGACCTGCTTTCGAGCTTGGGAGACCTCTTGGGCTGGCCACTGCTGGAAACCGCATGCTGCTGGACCAGGCAGTCCTTCTTTTGGCGGCTCTGGGGGCTCCGTCACATTGTTGGCAGTGGATCTGCGCTACAGCAAACGTCCTGCTAAAAATAAAATGTGATTTAAAAAAAGAATTCTTAGGGATTTGGCGGGGGGGGGGGGAGCCCTAAGAAGCCAACGCAAATGGCAAGTGTCATTTTGGCAAGCATTATCCAATGGCGCTTTATTGTGCTGATCCTTGCAAAGACTAAGCTCTTGGAAGCTTCCACAGTCTTTCTGTCCCCCGTCAGAGAAAACGCAAGCATTAAGAAACACGAAGTGCAGT
Source organism: Euleptes europaea (assembly GCF_029931775.1). NCBI lineage: Eukaryota > Metazoa > Chordata > Lepidosauria > Squamata > Sphaerodactylidae > Euleptes > Euleptes europaea. Next base: position 12,570,911 of record NC_079330.1, on the reverse strand, counting down.
CCAAAGCAGAGTTCTGCCCTTCCAAATCCATTTAAGTCAATGGGCTTAGAATGGTGTAACTCTGTTTAGGATGGCACAGTCGAGGACTTCTGGTTTAAAGTCAAACGTTGCTTGGCAGTTTTGATACTGGCCTATAGATTTATTCATTTATTCTTGGAAGCCTAGATCTGGACCTAGAGGTGGAAAGTTTGGCAGGAGTAGGGTTGTCAGCTCCAGGTTGGGAAATACCTGGAGATTTTGGGGGTGGAGTCTGAGAAGGGTGGGGTTTGGAGAAGGGAGGGACTTCAATGCCATAGAGTCCAATTGCCAAAGCGGCCATTTTCTCCAGGGGAACTGATCTCTATTGGCTGGAGATCAAGTGTAATAGCAGGAGATCTACAGCCATCACCTGGAAGTTGGCAGTCCCAGGTAGGAGCCATCTGGAGGAAAAGATCTCCTTCCTTTTCCTGCTTTGATATTGGCCCCATTTCTGTGTCTTCAGCTGCACACTGAAATATTGCCAGTGAAGCTTTGAAGCTTTTCCTGAACTTACATTAAGAGATAAGAGTCAGACAAGGAAAACTAATTTATTAAAAAGTATTATTATTAATATTGACTGCAATGATAGTGATGATATAGTACCATCAAGGTGCATTGTGCTTTACAGAGGAAAAGACAGGTCCCAGCCCCATGAGGTGGGTTTGGCTGAAAGTGTGTGACTGGCCCAAGGTCACCCAGTGAGCTTCCATGCCAGAGCGGGGATTTGAACCTAAATCGCCCAGCTTCTAGTCCAACACTCTACCTGTTGCCAGCTGATTCATTTCTCTGAGATGCATTTGTCCTTTCCAGCTACCTGTAGGAACGCATTGGTTTTGCCCAAGTACCTTTGGAAAGCATTGAAGTGAAGAAGATGGGTTGTTTGTAGGGAGGCTGTGAATTTTGCCTCAAAACTGTTTGAATGTCAGACTTAACCCATTTGAAGGTGTTGTTCAGAGTCGTGAGCCAGTCACCCAGCTTGTTGGTTCATGGTTCTCTACAGTATCAGAGGAGCATGCCTAATATATTGGGTGCTATGTAACACAGGGCCCTGACCTAGATGGCCCAGGCTAGCCTGATCTCGTCAGATCTCAGAAGCTAAGCAGGGTCAGCCCTGGTTAGTATTTGGATGGGAGACCACCAAGGAATACCAAGGTTGCTGTACAGAGGAAGGCACTGGCAAACCACCTCTGTTAGTCTCTTGCCGTGAAAACCCCAAAAGGGGTCGTCATTAGTCGGCTGTGACTTGACGGCACTTTACACACACAAATGGAACACAGGCAGGATGGTGCTGCTGCAGTCGTCTTGTTTGGGGGCTTGCTGGAGGCACCTGATTGGCCACTGTGTGAACAGACTGCTGGACTTGATGGGCCTGGGTCTGATCCAACATGGCTCTTATGGCTGCCAACTTGGAAGGCTTTAAGAGGGGAGTGGACATGTTCATGGAGGATAGGGCTAACCATGGCTACTAGTCAAAATAGATACTAGTCATGATGCTTACCTATTCTCTCCAGGATCAGAGCAGCATGCCTATGATATTAGTTGCCTTGGAACACAGGCAGTTGTCTTGTTTGTGGGACACAGGCAGCTGTCTGCTGCAGTTGTCTTGTCTGCTGCAGTTGTCTTGTGGGCTTCCTAGAGGCCCCTGGTTGGCCACTGTGTGAACAGACTGCTGGACTTGATGGGCCTTGGTCTGGTCCAGCAGGGCTTTTCTTATGCTCTTATGGCTAACAGCCACAGATAACCTGCTAAACAGGTTGGTGTCAGGCTTTTCCAAAACTGTGCATGCATGAAGACACTGCCGATTCAAACCGACTGGCGGTCCCATTACTGCAGTCGCTGGCTGAGAACTGCAGCCCTAAACCCTTCTGGCACATCTAGAAAAAGCTGGCTCCAAGCAAGAAGAATGGGAAATGGAAAGGGGGGAACAACCTCTCCAGAGTAATGCGCTAGTAAACTTAGCCCCTGCCTCCTTGGGCCATGAGATCCATGTTCATTTTCAAGTTAAAATAAAGCCAGACTCCTCAGTTTAAAATCTTCATTTATTTTAGACAAAAACTCCAAAAAACAACAACCTCAAAGGTGGTGGTAAAAGAAAGAATAGTCATCTCTACAAAGGAAAAAATCATCTAAAGGAAATAACTTTTTTTAAAAAAACCAACAACCACATGAACACACATGAAGCTGCCTTCTACTAAATCAGACCTTTGGTCCATCCAAGTCAGTACTGTCTACTCAGATCGGCAGTGGCTCTCCAGGGTCTCAGGCAGAGGCCAGAGGCCTTTCACATCACCTGCTTGCCTAGTCCCTTTAACTGGAGATGCAGGGGATTGAACCTGGGACCTTCCGCATGCCAAGCTGATGCTCTACCACTGAGCCACAGCCCCTCCCCAAAGTTGGTGGTAAAAGAGAAAATAGTCATCTGTGCAAAGCAAATCTGGAAAACAAAAACTCAGAAAACCCAGGAAGAGCCAAGGCTGTCCAAACAAGACCTGCTTTGCCACGGCAGAGTTTTCTCCCCTCTGTGTATCATGAACTGCTTTGGAGCGTCAGAGAGACAGCAGGATTCCCAGAGCCTGGGTTTTTTTTATTTTAAAAAAAATCAATAAGGCCAATACTATCAAGAGGCTGAAGTTTTGTGAGCTGCGGTCGCTGTTGACAGCCCGTCTCACACCAGGCCTCAACACCAGCCTCCTGGACCCCTCCTGACCCGTCTCCCACTCGGCGGATGTCATCGGCAGAGAACATCCCTGATCAGTCGCAGCTCCTCCTGACAGAGAAGGGCTCCCAAGGTTGCCAGCGACATCAGGAAGATGGCTTGCTTTAGCACGATAAGCACCGTGCACGTTTATAGTTCTAGAGAAATCTATCTGTACATCAGCCACCAAAGAAGCCAGTGTTCAGCAGCTCTCTAGTGTGACGGACAAACAACAACAGTTGTTGTACTGGTTTTTCATTGTGGTTTTAAAAGGAAGAATTTAAGTTGAATACCATGGTTCTTTTCTTCCCTTTCCCTAAAAAAAGCTAAAGGTCCCCTGTGCAAGCACAGGTCATTCCTGACCCATGGGGTGACGTCACATCCCGACGTTTAATAGGCAGATTTTTGTTTATGGGGTGGTTTGCCAGTGCCTTCCCCAGTCGTCTTCCCTTTACCCCCAGCAAGCTGGGTACTCATTTTACCGACCTCGGAAGGATGGAAGGCTGAGTCAACCTTGAGCCAGCTGCCTGAAACCAACTTCTGTCGGGATTGAACTCAGGTCGTGAGCAGAGCCTGGACTGCAGTACTGCAGCTTACCACTCTGCACCACGGGGCTCCCTTTCCCTAGCCGTGGGATATTCATCTAACATTTCACATTTTTTAAAAAGGGGGAAATGAAATTTAATTTTTCCTTGACACTTTTAAGAGAAAAGTTGCCACATCTTTCACGCAATTGACTGATCTACTTGACAGCAGATAATGCAGTATCCTCTTCTCAGAAAGTGTCTTTAGCTGTTTTATCCAGGAAGAGAGATATTTATTTTGTGCAGTATTATTTTGTGGACATGATAAAACAATGTGGGCTAGGGAGTCGACTTCATCCAGACAAAATGGGCATTTGCGTTCTTCTGTGATAATTTTATGGTATCGCCTTTGTGGCTCGGCTGATTCTATGGCATTACATCTCGCCGATAAGAAAGCTCGTCTAAATCTATGGCTTTCTAACCAGTGGAAATAGTCTGGTTCTTTTGACTTTCAGTCTGGTCCAAATATTCTGCCTTGGGACCAAAATATGTATTTGTGCACAGTTAAGACAACACAGTCAATGGTGCAGTGCGACTAGGAATGAAGCACACAAGCCCAGCTGACTGCAAGCCTACAGGCTACCATGACATGAAGTCCCATATTAGCCCTTCTTTGAGATTCAACTGGAAAAGCCTTTGCCATCAAAAGTCGTTCTTCTATTGGAGCAGTGGAGTCTGATTTGGAGAACCGGGTTTGATTCCCCACTCCTCCACACGAGCGGCGGACGCTAATCTGGCAAACCGGGTTGGTTTCCCCACTCCTCCACATGAAGCCCGCTGGGTGTCCTTGGGCTAGTCACAGCTCTCTTAGAGCCCTCTCAGCCCCACCTACCTCACAGGGTGTCTGTTGTGGGGAGGGGAAGGGAAGGTGCTTGTGAGCCGGTTTGATTCTCCCTTAAGTGATAGAGAAAGTTGGCATATAAAAACCAACTCTTCTTCTTCTTCCGTCTTCTGGGGAGAGCAGAGAAATCATTCCCCAACAGGTTGTCGAAGTCCATACATACAGCATCATCCGTGGCTGCCGCTCAATATCACAAATGGCCCCGCTCTTTCCCAGAAGTGTCATAGCACCTGAGATAAATTTTGATGAAAAGATCACCTAGAGTTTGCCAAAAAGTACTTCATCAGGGCTTCTACCTACAGCGAGGTTATATGGCCATTATGCTGCTGGGTAACAGGAATCATTTTTTTTAAGATCGTTTTTGGGAAGCTGCTGTGGATTAAATGCATTCTTGCATGGCTTTTTCCATTTAATGGGCACTTCTGCAGGAAGAGGCAGTTATGGGAACACCCCGGCCCAGGGGATCTCTCTGCGAAACTGGGTCATTCTATTATCTAATGGAGCAGCTGAGATCAGTGGTGACCTCGTGACCCGAGACTCGCAAAGAGTCCCATACCTCTGTCTAATCTCAAAATGGTTGCCTCAGCAGAGATGGGACAGGAAGATAGAAGTAGAAGCCCAGAACCTCAGAGCAGGGGTGAACTGGGAGATTTAAAAAAGAAAAGCCCTCCCTCCCAAAAAGAGGACTTCATTTTTCTCTTTAATAAAATCTGTTAATAATTCATTGGCTGACCTTTGGGTAATCAACGTCAGGTACTCAACCAGCAAGATGATCATCAGTGAGGTGTAATGGTTCATAATGGTGCCACCCTCCAGGTGGGACCTGGAGATCTCCCAGAATTACAACTGACCTCCAAGTAATAGTAGGGTTGCCAACCTTCAGGTACTAGCTGGAGATTTCCTGCTATTACAGCTGATCTCCAGCGGATAGAGGTCAATTCACCTGGAGAGGCCACACTTTTGCAGATGGCCGTAAAAGGAGGTGAAACTCCCAACACGTGGCATTTATTTAGTGCCAGGGAGAGTTGTAATATCCTCTAAAGCGGGGGATCTTTTCAAATCTTTCTCTCTAGTAAGCAAAACATGCCTGTCAAATCCGCGGGCTGTCGATTTGATGAGTTTAGTTCTCTTTAAACTTTAAATCTCCTTTCTGATTCCCGTACAGAGTTACTAACGTTCTGAACAGTTCCCTTTTGTTCCATTAAGTCATTTAAACTCGGAGGTATCACGCAAATCAATTTCGTATTGACATCCCTTGTAACTTTCTGATTTATATCTGACTCATTTAAACTCTCGAGTTGTTAAATAAACCCTGCAGAATCGTTGACTCTAGTCTCTTTTTCACTGGACTACATGATGAGAAACAACTAGAGAGAGGAGTCGCATGCACTCCTTGGATTTCCAACTTGCTTTATTTCATTGTATTTATTTCATTTGTAGCCCCACATTCTGCCTGAGATTCTAGGCAGGTTACAGTATTTTTTTTAAAAAAAAAACAATTCAATCAGACAGCAAAGACCTCCAATAAACACTGTAGTAGGATTTCAGAGTAGGGAAAGGATTTCAGAAAACTGGGAAAGAATGCCGACAACGACAACAAAATCTCCTCCTCAAAAAAAAATCTCAAGCATGGCAAAAGTATAATGCAGAAAAAGTAGATTACAAAGGTAAAAGATAATGCAGGGAAAGGAGTCTCAAAATGGCTTACAATCGCCACCCCTTCCCACCCCACAACAGAGACCTTGTGAGGTAGGTGTCAGTTGTGGGAAGAGGAAGGGGAGGTGATTGTTAGCCAGTTTGAGACCTTAAAAGTAGAGAAAATCATGGTATAAAAACCAACTCTTTACTTCCTCCTCCTCCTCCTCCTCCTCCTCCTCTTCTTCTTCTTCTTCTTCTTCTTCTTGTCCTAGATCCATCTTGGAAGTGATCCTGACCTAGGTTCCAGTTGGGGTACAACTCTACCCTACCCCTAGGGGTTCTGCAAAGGGCAGAATAATACGGGACCCGGGACCGAATCCAAGTTTCATAAGCCAATCCAAGCAATGGCACCAAGGAATATCATTCGCCATTCGTCCTGCAATGCTTTTCCCTCCCTGGTGGTGACCGAAGAGAAAGTTGTTGAATCCCAATTGGCTCGGCATACATCGTGAGCGGTCACCCTAATGGGCGAACGCTAGGTGCAAATTGCACCCGGAGCAACGTTCGTGCCGTTTAAACATTGTCGTCTTCTTCCAGTATCAATCACTTAGCTTCCTTTAATAATTTCTCTCTGCTGGATGGATGCAGAACGAAACAAGCTGCGTGCAGGCGACCCTGCGGTCTGTCAACGCGTTTTGCAGGCATTAACCTCACGCAACGCTCCTTGCCGTCTTCCAGGTAATTGAAATAGCTCTGCATAAGCAGAATCCCTTTCTAAAATCAATTATTTACTTACAGCGGAGAGGCTAGACTCGGGGCTTATTTACGGTGCAGCTGCCTCCGCCTTCGACTCCTCAATCCCGTTTATTTCCCAATAAATAAAAGCTGTCTGATTAGAGATAAAAGTCTGAAGTTTTTTCCCCCTCTCTAAAAGTGTATGATTGATATGGAAAAAATCTTCTTGCTTATGTTTTAAAAGCTTCACATATAGCCATTTAATTGTGTTGTGCTGCAGATGGGGGAAATAACCAGAACAGGAATTACTGTTTGGGGATCTGAAAAATTTGCTCAGATTCAAGAATCCTCGGGGATTGCGCTAGCCAGGGCTGGATTGCCCGCAATGCTAAATGCTGTAGAGTTGGGATTGCCCATGGCAGAGTACAGCTTGTAAGACAACCTTCAACCTGCAAAGCAAATCTATCTGGCCCTGGGCATCTCTTCTCAGAGGAGGAGGAAGAGGAGGAGGAGGAGGAGGAGGAGGAGGAGGAGGAGGAGGAGGAGGAGAAGAAGAAGAAGAAGAAGAAGAATTGGTTTTTATATGCTGACTTTCTCTACCACTTAAGGAAGACTCAAACCGGCTTACAATCACCTTCCCTCCCCCTTCCCACAACAGACACCCTGTGAGGTAGGTGGGGCTGAGAGAGTGTGACTAGCCCAAGGTCACCCAGCTGGCTTCATGTGTTGGAGTGGGGGAAACCCACCCGGTTCACCAGATTAGCATCCACCACTCATGTGGAGGAGTGGGGAATCAAACCCGTTCTCCAGATCAGAGTCCACCACTCTAAACCACCACTCTTAACCACTACACCACGCTGGCTCTCAATGACCCACAATGGCCATTTCTGCAGGGCTGTTTCCCTCACAGTCACCTCCACCGACTGCTCCAGGGCTTCGTTTTGATGATGCATGCCATTCCTGACCATCAGAGATCACCTCGCTCTCCCTGCGTGTTTTCACGCATTTTGTTTGTGTGTTTCCGAATGCTGTTTTAGCAAGAATCCAGAAAATGTGGGCAAAATATGCGGGGAGGTGAGGCAGCCTCTGACAGTCGGGAAAGGCATGCATAATCGAAATGAAGCATCGGAGCAGTCGGCCGGGGTGACTGTGGGGAAACAGCCCTGCATAAATGGCCAATGTTATATAAAAACCACTGTCAACCATGAACCCACAACAAGATCTCTTTCAAAGATCCCACAATCACAGGCCCATTCTTAGCTGCAATCCCCACAACTACCTCCTGTCAAGTCACAACCAAGACATCCTCCCCCAATAACTCAGCCTTAGAAAGCCATCAAAAAACTAGTCATTTGAAGGTCTTTCCAATGTCCTCATGATATGGTCCCAACCTTCAAGTAGGGCCTGGAGATATCCCAGCATTACAACTGATCTCCAGATGCTGGAGATCAGTTCCTCTGGAGAAAACAGCTGGTTTGGAGGGTGAACTCTATGGCATCATACCCTGCTGAGGCCCCTCTCCTCCCCAAACTTCACCTTTCCCAGGTTCCACTCCCAAATCTCCAGGAATTTCCCAACCTAGAGCTCATGAACACATGAAGCTGCCTGATACTGAATCAGACCCTTGGTCCATCGAAGTCAGTATTGTCTACTCAGACTGGCAGCGTCTCTCCAGGGTCTCAGGCAGAGGTCTTTCCCATCACCTACTTACCTAGTCCTTTTAACTGGAGATGCTGGGGATCGGACCTGGACTTGATGGGCCTTGGTCTGACCAACCGTGGCTTTTCTTACGCTCTTATGACATGGTAAAATTTGGGTATCTAATAGAAGGGGTTTCATTTGCTTAATTTTAACTACCGCATCATGATATTGTTACAAAATTCAGGTGTGTGCTGTTGTTTTTACTCAGGTGTGTTGGCTAAAATCGTTCCAGCTTCTTGGCAGCATCAGTTTGTCTTTGGATGACAGATAAAAAAAACCATTTGCATTTTCAAGTTCTGAAGGTTTTTTTTTTCTTTTTCTCTTTTTAGTGAGCAGGAGCTCCGCTTCCAGATACAGAAGGCAGAGAGAAAGGTAATAAACCATATTTGGACAAGTTTCCCGCTAGGCAAAATTGCTTCAATTGTTTGAAAGAGTCGGGGGGGAAATTGAACTCATTACGTCTGTGCTGTGCCAGCAAGGTATGAAAATCAAGATCTAATTGTTCCAATGATGGGGGAAGAGTACCTGATGAGAATTTTATTCACGGAGACCAAGATGGGTTGGCTAAATGTTATCTACAATTTAACAGCCATTCTCACACATTCAGCTGGGCTCACATGGGGACTTCTTGTTCTCTTCGGTGGAATAAAAGGCTCCATGTTCACCTAGAGTATTCCCCAAATACATGCACAGAGGACTTCCTTTGCAATCCACAGCAGGAAGGTGTGGTGCACCCACATCTGACGTCTGCATCAATGCTTTAGGGTATGCGCCAGAATTATTGGATTAGTCATTAAGTCTAGTAACTAGACATTAATTTTAATTTAGTGATTGAAAGCATTTTTTGTAGCAGCAGCGCTAATGGCCAAGACTAGCCCGATCTTGTCAGAAGACCGTGGTCAATACTTGGATGGGAGACCACCAAGGAAGACAATGGCAAACCACCTCTGCTCATCTCTTGTCTTGAAAATCCTATGAGGTGGAACTTCCTGGGGTTGCCACGAGTTAGTTACAACTTGTTAGCATACTTTAACTTTTAAAACATTTTAAATCCATCTTTCCTGCCCAACTTGGGCCTTTTATGCATGGCTGTTTCCCTCGTGGTCACCCCTCCGAGAAATTCGGGTTTTTGTTTGGATTATGCATGCTGTTTCCGACCGTCAGAGGTTGCCTCGCTCTCCCCCTGCGTTTCCCTGCATTTTGCCTGCGTTTTCAAATTTGAGATAAAACAGGCCCCTGAAAACACGGGCAAACACGGGGATACACAGGGGGAGAGCGAGGAGACCTCTGATGGTCAGAAACGACATGCATGATCAAAACAAAGACCTGAAGTCGGCAGAGGGGTGACAGCGAGTGAAACAGCCATTCATAAAAGACCTTTGGGTCCCCAAGGCAGGCAAAAAAACAACAACATCAAAACAAGCTTTAACCACATCTAGATATATAACAATTAAAACAAAACACGTAGACGCATGAACAAGAAGCCAGGTCAATGAGAATCAGTGGGAGAACTCCAGACAAAATAGAAAAGACTAGTCTTTTATCCACTGGAAGAAGACAAATGATAGATTGGGCCAGGTGAATCCCCCTGGGGAGGCACTTCCATAGGTGTGGTGCCACAACCAAGAAGGCCTTTTTTCAGCTTGCCAGCTGTGAAGACTCAATTGGCAGGGGCAGCAGCATTAAGGATATTCACTAGACATTAATACATGTCATCTCCTCCTCCTTCCTTCAGTCAGTAACATCGGGCAATACAGAACTCAAATTATACCATCATGATGTCAGTTACCCTTCACCTGTGGACCTCACTGCCATAAGGTGTAGAGAACAGCAATTTAATGTAAGTGGCTTTAGGAGGAGATCAGACAAATAGAAGAAGAAGAGTTGGTTTATTCCCTGCTTTTCTCTACCTTTAGGAGTATTAAAGCAGTTTACGTTCGCCTTCCCCCTCCCCACAACAGACACCTTGTGAGGTAGGTGGGGCTGAGAGAGTTCAGAGCAAACTGTGACTAGCCCAAGGTCACCCAGCTGGTTTCATGTGGAGGAGTGGGGAAACTAACCCGGTTCTCCAGATGAGAGTCCACTGCTCATATAAAGGAGTGGGAAAACCAACCTGGTTCACCAGATTAGAGTCAGCTGCTCATGTGGAGGAGTGGGGAAACCAACCCAGTTCACCAGATTAGAGTCCGCTGCTCTTAACCACTACGCCATGCTGACTGGCTTGTAAAACCAATCTATTTCATCTGGCCTTTGGGAGTCCAAGTTACGTCAGGAAAAGGTGAGGAAATTTCACTGGATCAAACTCAGGTCGTGAGCAGAGCTTGGACTGCAGTACTGCAACTTACCGCTCTGTGCCATGGGGCTCTTAACTTCTACCACTTAAGGAAGATTCAAACCGGCTTACAATCACCTTCCCTTCCCCTCCCCACAACAGACACCCTGTGAGGTAGGTGGGGCTGAGAGAGCGCAAAGAGAACTGTGACTAGCCCAAGGTCACCCAGCTGGCTTCATGTGGAGGAGTGGGGAAACCAACCCGGTTCACCAGATTAGAGTCTGCTGCTCAGGTGGAGAAGTGGGGAAACCAACCCGGTTCACCAGATTAGAGTCCGCTGCTCAGGTGGAGAAGTGGGGAAACCAACCCGGTTCTCCAGATTAGAGTCTGCTGCTCATGTGGAGGAGTGAGGAAACTAACCCGGTTCTCCAGATGAGAGTCCACTGCTCATATAAAGGAGTGGGAAAACCAACCTGGTTCACCAGATTAGAGTCCGCTGCTCATGTGGAGGAGTGGGGAAACCAACCCGGTTCACCAGATTAGAGTCCGCTGCTCAGGTGAAGGAGTGGGGAAACCAACCCGGTTCACCAGATTAGAGTCCGCTGCTCATGTGGAGGAGTGGGGGAACCAACGTGGCTCACCAGATTAGAGTCCGCTGCTCTTAACTACTATGCCACTCTGACTGGCTTGTAAAACCAATCTATTTCATCTGGCCTTTGGGAGTCCAAGTTAAGTCAGGAAAAGGTGAGGAAATTTCACTGGTTTTTGGTGTGTGTGTGTTTTTGCTGCCTGATCTGTTTTATTTTTCTCACCCCCACCTGAGGTCTTTAGGATAAGATGGGCTATAAATGTAAATACCCAAAATCAATGCAAAGTGAGTCAATGACATGCCCTTTCAATGTCTAATGCAATGGGTGTTTCACGACACGGTTTCAATGAAGAAATGAATAATACTAATAATAAAGGAAGACTTCTGAACCTAAGGAAAAAATCGCTCCCTTTCTCTTGGCTCGACAGTTCTGAAATAGAACACCCACAATCCGCTGAGGCACAGCAATGGCTCTATTCAACTCATGAAACAGTAGGAACAATAGCTTGGCGACAAGAAAGAGGATTTCAATTTCCAAAGCCAAACTAAATAATGTTTCCTATTCTCTTCTGATCCTACTAATCAATTTTGGTTCATTCACAGCAGTATTCAGGATCCTCCAGCAGGTATTCACCTGTGAGACCTGAACTCGGCGTCTCCTCCTCATCTCTGGGGGACTGATGCTGCTTTGCAGAGTGTCCCCACTAGGGTTGCCAGCTCCGGGTTGGGAAATACCTGGAGATTTTGGGGGCAGAGCCTGAGGAGGGAGGGGTTTGGGGTATGATGCCATAGAATCCACATTCCTAGGCGGCCATTTTCTCCAAGTGACATGATCTCCGTTGGCTGGAGATCAGATGTAATCCCAGGAGATCTCTACCCACCACCCGGAGGTTGCCAGCCCTAGTCACCACCCTGTATCCTGTTCCCTCTCTGGTCAACTTGTATGTGTGTGTTACATGCCGTCAAGTCAATTCTGACATATGGCGACCTTATGACTTAATGACCCTAGAATTAATGACCTCCAAAACATCCTATCGTTAACAGCTCAAGTCTTGCAAACTGAAGACCGTGGCTTCTTTGATTGTGTCACATGAACACATGAACACATGAAGCTGCCTTATACTGAATCAGACCATTGGTCCATCAAAGCCTGTATTGTCTATCCAAATTGGCAGCGGCTCTCCAGGGTTTCAGGCAGAGGTCTTTCACGTCACCTACTTGCTTAGTCCCTTTAACTGGAGATGTCGGGGATTGAACCTGGGACCTTCTGCATGCCGAGCAGATGCTCTACCACTGAGCCACAGCCCCTCCGTCCATCTCACGTTGGGTCTCCCTCTTTTCCTACCACCATCAGCTTGTACAGTTGGAAATAAACCTGTCTTGCAACCCAGGCCAGAACTGTATCATCTGACCTGACAAAACATGGCTCAGAAGCTTCCCAGCTCTTGGGGAAGAAGGGAGTATCAGAGCCATCTGAATGTTGACTGAACAGTACATTGCCCTGCAGTTTTCGAACCAGGTTTGCCACGAGGCGGCCAAGTGGCTGGTCCCGTCCAAAGCGACAGGCCTTCACACCTGTCCGAGCCGCGCAACGTCGCAGTCCACCTCGAGAGCCGTCAATCAGCAGGCGAGAAATGCCAATTTGCATTCGTCCCGACTGGTGCTGGGGAAATTAAGAAAGAGTCACCGCGGCGTGACAAAAGACAGGTTTCCTCCACGGGAGCAGCTGCTGCCCGACTCAGCAAATCTCCCCTGAGGAAATAGAGCCTGGATCTATTTGGCTGCACAGACTGAAATATTGAATTTGTGTTTGCAGATTCAAAGCCAATTAAGGAGGCGTAATGAAAACGTGACCCTTAACTCCACTTGGTCACCGCTTGGCCGTGCGAAAGCCGGGAGGCGGAGGCGCCGCTCAATAAGGAAAAACAAAATCACCATTCCACACCTTTCCATCTTCTTCTGGCTTTGGGGGCGAGCATATTTTTCATCGATTAGATTCCTTGTCAAACTCAAAGGGATATCAGGACCAGGCTGTCTCTCCATCCTCCTCATTCCTCTCCCAAAACAAGAGTTTCACCTGACAGAAGGCTGTAGGGTATGTTTGTATGTTGCAAACTCCTAGCTCCAATGCCTTTACTCCCTCCTCCCCACCCTGGTCCACCAAAAATACAAACGTCTAGATGCTTTGGAGACTAAGGGCAAAGCCAGACAGGTAGGGTCACCAACCTCCAGGTACTAGCTGGAGATCTCCTGCTATTACAACTGATCTCCAGCCGATAGAGTTCAGTTCACCTGGAGAAAATGGCCGCTTTGGCAATTGGACTCTATGTCACTGAAGTCCCTCCCTTCCCCAAACCCCATCCCCCTCAGGCTCCACCCTAAAAACCTCCCACTGGTGGCAAAGAGGAACCTGACAACCCTACAGAGAGGACATAGCTCAAGAATCTCTGTCCATCTGAAAGAAAGGCAAATTGCATTATCATGCCGCCGCAATTTGCCTTAGGGCAACACAAGGAGGAGGGAAGGGGGGTTTAACCCTTCAACCTCTGCTCAGTTTTGCTGATTGCAACCAGCTTCCTCACAATAACCATTTAAGGCATGCAAAAGAGGCTCCAGTTTCATTATACAGTCAGAGACATGTGATTTGGTTTAGCCAGATGTTGCATCTGTTTTTGCCCTGAGCTGTGTTCCTTAAGAGTGCCATCATATGAAAACAGACAAGTCCCTTCCCTTCAAAGAGCTTACAAATTGATAATGATAAGCAATTGGGGGGAGGAAAAATAGGAGTACCAAGGAGGGGGGAATGTGAGTAGGGTTGCCAACTCTGAGTTGGAAAATTCCTGGAGTGGAGCCTGGGGAGGGTGGCATTTGGGGAAGGAAAGGACCTCAGCAGGGTATAATGCCATACAGTCTACCCTCTAAAGCAGCCATTTTCTCTAGGGGAACTGATCTCTGTAGTCTGAAGATCAGTTGTCATTCCAGGAGATTTCCAGGCTCCAGCTGGAGGTTGGCAACCCTAGATGCGAGCAAATGGCCATCTATCATTTATGCATTGATTTATTTTGTCAAACATATTTTTATACTCAACTTTTCCCAAAAAAAACCTGGGGCTTAAGGTTTGGCTGCAGTTGGAAAGGAGGGTTAAGCCAAAGGCCTCACGCATGTTTCGAGGAAGGTCTGGAAGGAAGACAAAAGGTGGAATCGCGCAACGTGTTTGTGGATGTGGACATGTTGACGCAACAGAAGAGATGATTGACAGGCAGGGTTGCCACCACTGGGTTAGGATATACCTGGAGATTTGGGGGGTGGAGCCCAAAGAGGATGAGGTTTGGGGAGGGGAGGGACTTCAGTGGGGTGTAATGCCATTGAATTCACCTTCCAAAGGAGCCATTTTCTCCAGGCGAACTGATCTCTGATCTCTGTCATCTGGAGATCAATTGTAATAGTGGGAGACCTCCAGCCTCCACCTGGAGGTTGGCAACCCTATTGACAAAGCAGATAGGACCACCTTAGTCATGCAAAGAGTTTACATTCACTCAGTTGAACTTGGAAAGATAGAGGGAGTCCACCCATTGTAAGCAACATTATCCACATTATCCACAGGAAGACTTTGGTGCATGTCCCCAATAGGTAAATACTTAATGACCCAGCTTTACACATTAGAGTTACTGAGCTCTGTTCTCTTTGATAACCCAACCCCACACTAAGCCCCCTTTCTCTTTGCGCTGCAAATGCAAGCCTCTTTTCGATGTTTCATACTTGTTGTGGTAGAGGAGAAAGGCTGCTCTTCATGAGTAATATGTTTAGGGCTATTCCCAAATGTCGTTGGCTTCGTATTTCCACTTCAATGAGGGCATCTTTGAGGGAAATGACGAGATTTTAACCTGATGTTCTGAAATTCAGAGAGTCATTCAAAACGGGTTTGTCAGGGCACCATTTGTCTTGTCTGTCCACAGACTGGCTACGAAAGGTAAACGTTTTGTGGGGGGGACGACGTTTGCAATGTCTTCAGGGCTTAACCGCTTCCTGACCAGAATTTCTCAACAGCCAGCGAGCGACTGAAAACAGAGAAGAGGTTCTGGGGCTTCTGCCCACCAGGTAATTGCAAACTGTTAACCTGGAAGCCGAGCAGTGGAACAGGCTTCCTCGGGAGGTGGTAAGCTCTCCTTCCCTGGAGGTTTTTAAAAAGAGGTTCGATGACCATCTGTCAGCAATGCTGATTCTATTAACTTAGGGCAGATCATGAGAGGGAGGTCCTCTTGGCCATCTTCTGGACAGGGAGTATGGGTCACTGGGAGTTTGGGGGGGAGGTAGTTATGAATTTCCTGTGTTGTGCAGGGGGTTGGACTAGATGACCCTGGTGGACCCTTCCAACTCTATGATTCTATTATTCTAACCATTTCCAGAACCGGCCTGGGATTTGTGGTGTTTCAGCAGGTTCTCTTTGTCCATTCAAGGCAAGGGCTACCAAAGCCTGAGGAGAAAACGGTTTGTTCAGATGTGCTGACAGTGAACACACTTGGTGCGGTGGGGGGGGGGGAATGCTGTGGGACTAACTTTTGTGGATTTTAGGCTGCACCCCTAAGAACACTTTCCTGAAGCATGCCCTACTGAATGAAAAGTTTTGCTGCTGAGTAAAAAGAAGAAGAAGAAGAAGAAGAAGAAGAAGAAGAAGAAGAAGAAGAGGAGGAGGAGGAGGAGGAGGAGGAGGAGGAGGATGTGGAGGAGGAGGAGGGAATCAAACCTGGTTCTCCAGATCAGAGTCCACCACTCCAAACCACCGCTCTGAACCACTACACCACGCTGTTTAGGTTGCTCCCTTAATAAGGAGCTAGATTTTTTCGTTAGAAATCAATGTGCAGAAGTAGATAAAGTAAAAAATGAAGATGCAACATTTCCTTCCTTCCTTGTAGAAGATGTTCCAGTATGCATGAATGCACAGTGGGGGTGGAGGAGCATTATGCTCCTGCTTATGTAACGCATCTTGCTTTTATAATTTGCCTAACTCATAACAATCACAGGATTTTATTTGCTAACAGTTCAGGTCTGTTTACTTGGATCGCTTAAATAACTTACATTAGGAATCTTAAACTAATTACAGAAGCAATAACATCTATCATAAATGTTGTTATTTTAACAATGCAAGAAAATGGTAACAGTTTTCTGGCTTTGAAAACAACTTTACCAGCAGGATACATATAAATGACTATTTCACAGTGAAATAGACATGAGAGGGTCAGTCCTAGGGGATACCTTGATTTTCAGTTTCTGGTCAGTTCTTGATTAACTTTGGATACAGCTCAAATTCTATCCACAAAATCCAAAAGTCACAGGTAATCTAGAATCTTTAATTCACAAAGATTTTCACACTAGCACTCATCCACCAGTTTGTACTTACAAAAGCAGCAACGCCTCTCCTCAGAAACCACTGTGTGCGTGCTAGTGTTGCCAACCTCCAGGTACTAGCTGGAGATCTCCCGCTATTATAACTGATCTCCAGCCAATAGAGATCAGTTCCCCTGAAGAAAATGGCCACTTTGGCAATTAGACTCTATGGCATTGAAGTCTCTCCCCAAACCCCACCCTTTTTAGGCTCTGCCCTAAAAATCTCCAGGTATTTCCCAGCCCAAAGCTGGCAACCCTAGTGTGTGTTAAGTACCATCAAGTCGCTTCCGACCTAGGGTGACCCTATAAATTAATATCCTCCAAAATATCCTCTTGTTAACAGCCTTGCTGAGGTCTTGCAAACTGAGGGCTGTGGCTTCCTCGATTGAGTCACCCCATCTCATGTTGGGTCTTCCTCTTTTCCTGCTGCCTTCAACTTTTTGTAGCATTATTGTCGTTTCCAATGACTCCTGTCTTCTCATAATGTGACCAAAGTATGATCGCCTCAGTTTAGTCGTTTTAGCTTCTAGGGAGAGTTCAGAAATCTTGGGGGGGAATCCCCCCCAACAGTTGCTCCACATGGTATCCATCAGAACTTATCAGAAAACGGAATAAGGAACATTGTTACAAGTTTGACAATCAAGGTAATCTGGAATTTAAACACATGATATCCCATGGGGGCGGGGGAGAAGAAGAAGAAGAAGAAGAAGAGTTGGTTTTTATATGCCGACTTTCTCTTCCACTTAATGAAGAATCAAACCAGCTTACAATCACCTTCCCTTCCCCTCCCCACAACAGACACCCTGTGAGGTAGGTGAGGCTGAGAGAGTGCTAAGAGAACTGTGACTAGCCTAAGGTCACCCAGCTGGTTTCATGTGTAGGGGTGGGGAAACAAATCCAGTTCACAAGAAAGACAATCATGCTAGGAAAAGTTGAAGGCAGCAGGAAAAGAGGAAGACCCAAGATGAGATGGATCGACACAATAAAGAAAGCCATGGCCCTCAGTTTGCAAGATCTGAGCAAGGCTGTTAAGGATAGGACATTTTGGAGGACATCGATTCATAGGGTCATCATGAGTCAGAAGCGACTTGATGGCCCTTAACACACACATTCCATTTTGGACACTCTGATTGGCTCAGAGGACAGAATTCTCCTTTCTATAGTGATGCAGCTCATTTAGCCCCCAGGCCTTGAGCAATGTCACACTAGATACAACAAAAAAATAAATAATTTAAATAACCAACCAGTTACCGTGCTTGAAGTGTTCTGAATTTAATTACATGAGCAAAATATTTGGCTACAGCCAACGTAACTCCCAAATCCATGCCTGCCAAGAGTTTCTTAACCTTATCTGCTATTGACAGCCCCACATTATTGCAGAAAAGAGGTGTAATCCGCAAATCCCTGATACTGCACAAGGTACAGCATTCCAGTAAGCAATGCTCCAAAGTTTCCATCTGTCCAGAAACACAGTCACAAAGTGCAAAGTCCTTTGCATTCGACCTTGCGTTACTTAAGAAGGGATAGAGTTTGATCTTGCAAGCATAAGTGCTCTCCTGTATTGAGGAACAGTTCAAAAATGTATATGAATAAGCAAATCCAGTTCACCAGAAAGACAATCATGCTAGGAAAAGTTGAAGGCAGCAGGAAAAGAGGAAGATAATATAACCACTTAATAAGTGGTTAAGGTGTGTCAGTCTAGGATCTGGGAAACCCAGGTCCAAATCCTCACTCATGCGGTGGAAGCTTGCTGGGTGACCTTGGGCCAACTACGCATTCTCAGCCCTGACCCTGGCTGGTATTTGGAGGGGAGATCTCCAAGGAAGAAGAGGAAGAAGAAGAAGAAGAAGTGTTTATAGCCTAATTTCCTCTACCTCTAAGGAGTCTCAGACCTTTCCTTCCTCTCCCCACAACAGACACCTTGTGATGTAGGGGGGGGAGGTTGAGAGAGTTCGGAGAGAGATGCGACCGGCCCAAGGTCACCCAGCTGGCTTCATGCAGAGGCGTGGGGAATTAAACCCTGTTCTCCACATTAGAGTCCACCGCTGTTGACCACTACACCACACTGGCTCTCAGGCTTATTCATACAGATTTTTTTTTAACTGTTCCTCGATACAGGAGAGCATTTACACTTGCAAGATTAAACTCCAGGGTCATGCTGCAGAGGCAGGCAATGTCAAACCCCCTCCAAACGCCTCTGGCCTTGAAAACCCTGCTGGGTCGCCATAGTCAGCTGTGACTTGATGGGGGGAAAAAACCCGAATAAGCAAAGATTTTTGCAAAGAGTGCTGGAAAAAATCATTTTAAAAGAAACAGGTGTTGAGTATTCAACTGATCAGTCTGTAGGAAAAAAAATAACATTAGTTTAGGATAAAGAGTTGTCAGTTTCAAGGCTATCCTCCTTTGTGGCTTAATTATGTTATATGCAGTTCTGTATTTTTTAAAAACACACTCCCAATTTGATAATTTGCAGTAGATTAAAATTTTCCAGCTGTGTACGAACCATTGGAATTAGCATACTGCTGCCTCAGATTTACTCTTTAATAGCCAAAGTGGGCCTTGGACGGTTGCCAGAAAGGGCTGGTGTTTTTGTTTGGAGTATGAAGTCAATCATTTGAGTATCAACTTTTTAAATATCTATTAGACAGTGATTATGATGTTTGCTTCTCTTGGAGTGTTAAGACAATACCTAATTAATACTGTTGCTGTTATTATTGCTAATGTGTATCATGACATCCGTGTTCTTTGGGGCGTTTCTGAGCAGCATAACAAAAGGCAGGGGCCCCCACCCAAGGAACATGTAAAGGGAAGAGATAAGAAAGGGAGAGGAGAGAGGAGGAGGAGGAGGAGGAATTGGTTTTTATATGCCGACTTTCTCTACCCCTTAAGGAAGAATCAAACCGACTGACAATCACCTTCCCTTCTCCTCCCCACAAGAGACACCCAGTGAGGTAGGTGAGGCTGAGAGAGCTCTAAGAGAGCTGTGACTAGCCCAAGGTCACCCAGCTGGCTTCATGTGGAGTAATGGGGAAACAAATCCAGCTCACCAGATTAGCCTCCGCCACTCATGTGGAGGAGTAGAGAACCAAACCCAGTTCTCCAGATCAGAGTCCGCTGCTCCAAACCACCGCTCTTAACCACTACAACATGTTGGTTCTCACTAGAGTTGCCAGGTTCTCACTGGCCACCGGCAGGAGATGTGGGGTAGGGTTGCCAGATCCAAGTTGGGAAGCTCCTGGAGATCTGAGAATGGATTCTGTGGAGGACACTGGGGAAACAAATCCAATTCACCAGATTAGCATCCACCACTCATGTGGAGGAGTGGGGGATCAAACTCTACCGCTCTTAACTTCTACACCACGCTGGCTCAATGGTGCTGGAGGAATGAGAGCTAGAGACGAAGCTACAGGGCATGTATCTATGCAGCATGTTTCAGAGAGTAGCCATGTGGGTCTGCAGTAGAACAATTAGATCCGAGTCTAGTAGCACCTTGGAGACCAATAAGATTTTCAAGATATAAGCTTTGGAGAATCAAAGCTCCCTTCATCAAGAGGTCTTTTGACTCTTGAAAGTTTCTACCCAGAGAATATTCAGCTTGGTTTCAGCTAAGCATGAGGGACTAGATGGAAAGTGAGTGATTTCATGAAAGAGGTAGATAAGATTGGTTGGCACCATATGGGGGGGGTGACTTTGGGGTGGCTGCACACTTGCTTGGTCAAAAGGTCTCTGGCCATGGTTCTCCATGCCTTAGTAATGTCCACACTAAAGGTAAAGGTACTCCCCTGTGCAAGTACTGGGACATTATTGACCCATCACATCATGACGTTTACTAGGCAGGCTATATTTATGGGGTGGTTTGCCATTGCCTTCCCCAGTCGTCTACACTTTACCCCCAGCAAGCTGGGGACTCATTTGACCGACCTTGGAAGGATGGAAGGCTGAGTCAACCTTGAGCCGGCTACCTGAAACCGACTTCCGTCGGGATCGAACTTAGGTTGTGAGCAGAGCTTTGACTGCAGTGCTGCAGTTTACCACTCTGCGCCATGGGGCTCCATACTAGCCTGTTGGAAAACGCCACATGAGGATGGCTTTGAAGAGTGTTTGGAAAGCGCAACTGGCAGTCGGAGCAAGCGACCAGGAACACATTTCCCCTTTTTTATATCAGTTACGTTGGTCACCAGTCAATTGACCAGTTTTGTACACATCTCTTCCAAGTAGTCTTGGACCAGGTTATCTTAAGGTCCATCTTCCCCCATATCAGCCAACCCAGATACCCAAGATCCTCTTTAGAGGTCCTCCTTTGAGTATCCCTCTGTCTGTTGAAGTATAGTGAATGATTTTATGCCAATAAAGGTACTTCCTTGCTTATAGTAAATGAAGCTGTCTTATACCAAATCAGACCGTTGGTCTGTCCAAATCAGTGTGGCCTACTCTGACTGGCGGCACCTGTCAGGGTCTCAGGAGGAGGTCTCTCAAATCACCTGCTGCTTGATCCTTTTAGCTGGAGATGCTTGGGGTTGAACCTGAGACCTTCTGCACGCAACGTAGATTCTGTACCACTGAGCCAGGCTCTTCCCTGGTTTTGGAATGCCCCAACGATTCATATCTGCTAAAAACTTATCATATCACAAATCTCCCTCCTTTCCCTTCTTCATTTGCTTTGGCAGTAACGAGTGATCAGCTTCAAATTTGTGCCCATTTAAATGAATGTCACTTGCTTAAAAATGGATTAAGATCCATAAGATGAATAGAAAAAGGGCATCCTGCCAGTTTTCGAGCAGTGGGAACCCCGTCCGAGGGCTTTCCTCAACAATGGGGCTTTGCCTTTCGAACAAAATGAACATCCTTCTATAGCAGCTGGGTACCCAAGGTGAATAAAATAAATAGACAAAGAAAATATAATTTATTTAAGGCACTATGTCAAGATAAAAATTATTTTAAAATATCGTTAAAACAGCACAATGTCATATCCTAGGTTGTAACCACATGCCAGATGCATTTCGGCCTGTTTAGCCTTCCTCAGTGGTCAATTGATACCCATATAAAACAAACACACATATTTACAGATATATAAACATATACAGACAGTTATATATCAGACCAGGCATGTATGCAGGTTCTATAGTATAGTATATTCCCAATTATACAAACATCTGGCTAGATTATTGTCGAAGGCTTTCACGGTCAGAGTTCATTGGTTCTTGTAGGTTATCCGGGCTGTGTAACCGTGGTCTTGGAATTTTCTTTCCTGACGTTTCGCCAGCAACTGTGGCAGGCATCTTCAGAGTAGTAACACTGAAGGACAGTGTCTCTCAGTGTCAAGGGTGTAGGAAGAGTAATATATAGTCAGAAAGGGGTTGGGTTTGAGCTGAGTATTGTCCTGCAAAAGTATTGTCCTGTAAGTATCAAGATAATGTGCTAATGAGGGTATGGTATGTTAATATGGAACCATTGTATCCTGAAGTGATCTGTTAATGTGTGTAATCCAAAGCTAATCTGTATGGCTATTGTTGAATGTTGTCTTTGTCTGGAGGTTTTTCAGGGCAGGAAGCCAAGCCTTATTCATTCTTAAACTCTCCTCTTTTCTGTTAAAGTTGTGCTGATGTTTATGAATTTCAATGGCTTCTCTGTGCAATCTGACAAAATAGTTGGTAGAATTGTCCAGTCTTTCAGTGTCTTGGAATAAGACCCTGTGTCCTGTTTGTGTCAGTCCATGTTCAGCCACTGCTGATTTCTCAGGTTGGCCAAGTCTGCAGTATCTTTCATGTTCTTTTATCCTTGTTTGTATGCTGCGTTTTGTGGTCCCGATGTAAACTTCTCCACAGCTGCAAGGTATACGATATACTCCTGCAGAGGTGAGGGGGTCTCTTTTGTCTTTTGCTGATCGTAGCATTTGTTGTATTCCAAGACCACGGTTACACAGCCCGGATAACCTACAAGAACCATCTGGCTAGATTGTCTACAAGGTGTTATACTGGGCTGTATATGTCTCCCGTATAAAATGTGCTTGCAATTGTCAACTCGGTAAATCAGTGTGCTTTTCAGGTTGGGTCTCATTCCCCTTCTCTTTTTTCCTCCATCCTTCTATGGCATCCTCTTATTTTTGTCAAAAATAATTGGTTCCTGCTCGCTCGCGCTCTCGCTCTCTCTCTCTCTCTCTCTCCCTCCCTCCCTCCCTCCCCCTCTCCCTCTCCCTCTCCCTCTCCCTCTCCCTCTCCCTCTCCCTCTGTGGGAGAAGTGTTGGACTTTTATAAAGTTACAAAAAGTCTTGGCCTTTTACATTGAGATCTTCTTTCTCTATTGGCTCTTCTCTGGTTGTATTTGACTAATGGGTGGTATTTGTGCTGCTAATTTTGCTGTTCTTTTTTCTGGCTTTACAGCTGATTTTTTTTAATTGCTTTATATTGTTGTAGATCTTGTTGTAAGCTGCCCTGGGGACTCCGAATGGCCTTAAAAGTTGGGGCGGAAATGATTTAATACATTAAATAAACAGAGAAGGAAGGAATAATAGAGGAGGAGGAAGACACACTTTTCTGCAGCAATCCATTCCTCAGGAGAACAAAATGGATTTGAAAATCCCCCTTGTGGGATTTGCATATATCTTATTCCTACATTAAATTATATGTGGAGGATAGCATAAATTTATGAAATGCAGCATATATTTTAAAGACACTTGATCCCAGGATTTCTGAATTACACACTTGACAAAAGACCTACCTTTGTGAAAACATGAAGGGTAACCAGGCAGTGAGCTGTTAACTCCCAGGTCCTGTTTAGCTTTCCGAAGAGGCATATTTTGATGAAGAAAAAGATGGTGTGTTTCGACTTCCATGGATTCTGCAAATAATATTACAGTCCCATCAGCTCTCGGTAATATTGTAAGAGTGCAAAGCAATTCATTACTTCAGTTGCAAAGTTTCTACAAAACTAATCCACTGGAATACTCGACAGTTGCCAAAAAGTTGAACAGTTGCATCTGAGATGATTTGCTGCTGTTTCTCTAAGGACAGGAGCTGGCACGTACAAAAGGGAAATTTCCAAAGCATTCTTGTTTTTTTATGGGCCCCCCCTGGTCTGTTTTCAAATCTGCATTCGTTTTTGATAGAAGCACTGGGATTCAGGGCAAATATGAAACAGCCACATTTGGAAAATTAATCAATAAAATGTCAGCCTCCTCTTCCCCCCCGAGGATTTGCATAAAGGAACAAAGAGAGAGGCACAATTAGCACAGTGGGAAATTGTCATATAAATTTGAGGAGAGTCCTGGAAACACCAGTCGGCAATTTGGAGCGAAGAAGAAGAAGAAGAAGAAGAAGAAGAAGAAGAAGAAGAAGAAGAAGAAGAAGAAGAAGAAGAAGAGGAGGAGGAGGAGGAGGAGGAGGAGGAGGAGGAGGAGGAGTTAGTTTTTATATGCCAACTTTCTCTACCACTTAAGGGAGAATCAAACTGGCTTACAATCACCTTCCCTTCCCCTCCCCACAACAGACACTCTGTGAGGCAGGTGAGGCTGAGAGAGCTCTACGAGGAAGGGCACCCAGCTGGCTTCATGTGGAGGAATGGGGAAACCAACCTGGATCACCAGATTAGCATCCACCGCTCATGTGGAGGAGTGGAGAATCAAACCCGGTTTTCCAGATCAGAGTCCGCTGCTCCAAACCATTGCTCTTAACCACTACACCATGCTGATGAGAGACCTCATCGATTGCCGGTTGGGAGTGAACAGCCAGGAGATTGAGGTGGAACGAATGTTGGCAAATATCCCAACTCTGGAAGAATTTCCAATTCATCATTCCGTCTTTCATGAGAAATTCCAATTCACATTTTTGGAGGTGACCTTCCCACACACAAACACACTTGCCTTGACCTTCAAAAGTCTAGTTACATTTAGACTTGTTGACATTTCTGGTTAGTTTTGATCATGGCAGGCATCAGAGAAGAAATCTCACAGGCTGTTAAGTGTCAATCCTTCACTAGCACTGCATATTATTTATCAAATTCCATTTAAAAAACCCCATCGTTACACATCCAACACTGTCAAGTGGTCGATATAAATGCATGCTAAGTGGTTTTGCAACTGTCTTCCAGGGAACTGTGGCTCCTTTGTAAACTTACTGAAACATTTTCAATCAGATGAATAATTAGGGTTGCCAGCCTCCAGGTTAGGCCTGGAGATCTCCCAGAATTACGACAGATCTCCATACCAAACAGATCAGTTCCCCTGGAGGAAAGGGCTTCTCTGGAGGGTGGACTGTATGTCCTTATACCCCACTAAGGTCCTTCTCCAAACCCTGCCTTCAGCAAGATGCATTTCCAAATTCTCCAAGAATTTCCCAAGCTGGAGTTGGCAACCCGATAATGGCTGGCTAGATTCTTCGAAAGATAGTTGCCATCTTTGCAATATGTAGCCATGGTAATTTTATTATGTGTCCTGGGATATATTCTCTCCATTTAATGAAGAGGCCCAACGGTAAACGAAATGTGTATCCTAGAACATGACCCAGAATTCTTTGCAGCACACAAGGGTTTCCTGGCAAACCCATAGAGGTTGCTTGGTAGACATATCAATGTGGAACGGGAACTTGGAAACCATTGGCTTTGAAGGTGATCATAGGCTTCAGGGGAACTTTATACTATCATGGCCTTTGAGAAGGGTTGCCAAGTCCCTCTTTGCCACAAACGGGAGGTTTTTGGGGTTTGGGGAGGGGAGGGACTTTAATGCCACAGAGTCCAATTGCCAAACCGGCCATTTCCTCCTGGTGAACTGATATCTATCGGCTGGAGATCAGTTGTAATAGCAGGAGATCTCCAGCTAGTACCTGGAGGTTGGCAACCCTACCTTTGAGTTTTCAGAATATTTTCTTCTGAATCCTTTCAGGCACTGCTCCCATCTGGTCCTTGACCTGGCCTTAACAGCGGACAGTGGGTTGGATCCACAGATGCATGGATCACAAATCTTTCCCATATCCCCCTCCACTAAATGGGAGTCTTACTGGGATGGCAGAATTCATTGCACTATGCGATGCCACAGTGTCATTTCCATCTGTGGGGGGGACCAGAAGTGACATCACTGCAGTGCAGTGACACTCTAGGAATCCCCAGATTGATAGTATTCCTAGAGCATCACCATGATGTCACTTCCAGTTTTTCAGCCAGAAATGATGTCACAGCATGCCTGGCACTGCCTTCACCATTTTTTCTCCTCCCACTGCCAAATGTACTGGCAATGGGTAGGATTGCCAGGTCACTCTTTGCCACCAAAGGGAGGTTTTTGGGGCAGAGCCTGAGGAGGGCGGGGTTTGGGGAGGGGAGGGACTTCAATGCCATACAGTCCAATGGCCAAAGCGGCCATTTTCTCCAGGGGAACTGATCTCTATTGGCTGGAGATCATTTGTAATAGCAGGAGATCTCCAGCTAGTACCTGGAGGTTGAAACTGAAGCAAGAAGCGGCACGTGGGCTCACACTTTAAATGCTATAATTAGCCAACATACAATAAACAACATGTTTTATGGCTTACACATGGTAATAACAGCAAATTATTAGGAAAAAACCTTTTTTATATATGTATAAGGAAATTAACAAATCATAGACATTCCAAGGTAAGCAACTGTTGGATTCACAGTCCTAGAAAATTTGTCCCCTTGTAAGAATGCAGTCAGGAATAAAGAAAACTAAGATATTTCAGGGTAATTAATTTGTTCACAGATTTGTTCACAGATACTGTTAACTTCACAGTCTTGACCAGATAATCTCACAATATAGGTACAATGGTTCATAAGGTTGCAGAAATATAAGCAAAAATAATAGCATTAGGACCCTGCGGAAAATTTTCCTTGCGGCTGCAAGTAAACGCAATTAAATATAATGGAGAGTCCTGCTAGTACCTGGAGGTTGGCAACCCTAGTCCTGCTAGTACCTGGAGGTTGTGGGGGTGGGCAGTTGCCCACCACCGGTGGGTAATTGGCAACCCGACCTTCCACCTATCGGTCTTTTCTGAGCCCAGAAAAGCAGAGCTGTGCTGATAGAAGAAACTGGGCAATTTTGCCCCATTTCCCTCCCCACCCCAGCCTCCCAGTCCACAGAGTGTATGCAACCCCCAGGAATAAACTTTTACAGGGCTGGGAAGTTCAGCTGGGAGAAGAGGGAAGCCAGAAAGATCTGCAACAATTAGCAACTTTTGCTGGCAGATCAGTGGATGCAACCTGGCTTGCCAGAAAGAGTCGGGCAAGAGCTGCTTTTATTATCTTTCACTCTCTTCCCCCAAATAAAGACTCTTTCAGAAGCAGCATCCATTTTCAGAAAGAAAAGCACAGGGAAGGTGGCAGAATTCCCACCTGCCTTTCCCAGGTCACCAGACTCCTAAACGTGGTGGTCCTCCATTAGAAAGGCCGGCCACCTCTCCTTCTCTCTCCATTCCCCAGACTGCTGATTAGGAGGGTCCCCGATGAATGTCTTCCGCAGCCAGTGCTATTTGTGGTCTGTAAGGCAGTTTGGGCACGGAAAATATGACACCCGAAAAGTTTCAGGGCCAAACAAGGATTTCAAACATGAGAGTATAATCAAGCATAACATTTTAAGCGGGGCAAAGGTGGTTTCAAAACGCCTCGACTACACTGAAAATATGTAAACTTTTCTCTGATGGGGGGGGCAGGCTCCGATGGATCTGCAAAGTTTCCAGTTTAACTGGGTCTGCAAAGTTTCCAGCTTAACTCTGATAAGCACCTACTGACTAGGGTCTGTGACATCAACAGTCTATTTCCCCCACACACACACTCCTGTTGAAAAATCAGGCCTGTGTGAGTTTTCAGTTGAACCACAAATTCTGTTACACTGAGAAGAGTGTTTTAGGTACCAAGTACCTGTGTTTTATTTTTTTACTTTCTGTGTTCTCTGTTTTTCACTTATTAGATTTCCCCTGCAGCTTATTTGTATGTGCTTAGAATAAAACCTCTTTTTTCTTCCAACGGGTTCTTCGATGTTAAGAGACTCTCTAGATTATTTCCCCTTGTGAGCCTGCTGTTCGAGTGCACTCTATCCACTAAGTGAAATAGGGGAAGGTGGGTTCCTTTTTCCCCTTTCTCATTCATGCATGTGGATTACATTCAGAAGGAGAATTATTGGCACGCCTAGAGCAGCCTATTCATAGACTTAAAATCCCAAGGTGGTGCATCGTCTACTAAAAGGGTATTTGTAAGGTAAGTGGTTAGGCATAATGCGTTACTTGTCCAGGCCCGTGGTTTCAAGCAAATCGGTAACAGTAACTTCCTCTGAATCCCTGGAGAAGTTTTACAACATTTTTAATTGGGTTTTTTTTTTTGTAAGCCGGAGGATATATGTATAAGCATGCAAAGAATGATTTGTTAAACCAGGGGTGGGGAACCTTTTTTCCACCAAGGGCCATTTGGATATTTATAACATCAATCGTGGGCCATACAAAATTATCAACTTAAAAATTAGCCGACCAAGCCCCAAGCAGGCAGCTGCCCTCCCCCAGATTACCCCCCCCATGCGGGCAAGCAGGCAGGCTTCCAACCGGTGGCGCACTCGCCCACCTGGTGGCACAGGATGGTCTGTTGCACCAGCAGGGCGTAGCCGTCCAGCTGCACGCCGGAGTTGCTCCTGCTCCGCATGGTCGAGGCCGGATTCTACAGCCGGCTCCTGCTACCTCCACCTGCAGGGGTGAAATGAGGACACAGTGGCTAAGAACTCCCCCCCCCGGGCATTCTGGCCCTTCCCCCTTTAACCCCACCATTGTCGCTACTTCCGCCCCCAGCCCTCTTGTAGTACAGAGGGAAGACGTTTCTCCACTGCCCAGGTGGAAAAGGGTTAACACAGTTTCTTGGGTGGTCCTAGCAGCTCCATAGCTAGCAACTCTTCTGCATGGGGGGGAAAGGGTTCCTTTTCTCGGCAAAACAAACTCAGATCCGCCTTGAATAGAGGCTACTCCTGTCCGCGGGAGGGGGCGGATCGCCAGTCTTAGACCCTTCTGAGCTAGAGATCTGCCAGGACCCACAAAGGGCCAGACCAAATGATTTCATAGGCCTTAAACAGCCCCCGGGCCTGATGTTCCCCACCCCTGCATTAAACGGTGATCTAAGGAGCCTATTGGATGCCTGAAGCGTGAGGGGGTGAGAGCAAGTGAGAAAGAGAGCAGTTCTCAAGCTCTGCAATATCCTTTTTTAGGTGTGGTGCTCATGGATGCTAAGGAGGGTTGGTACTTGGATGGGAGACCACGAAGGCAGAGGAAGGCAACAGCAAAACCACCTCTGCTTCTCACTTGTCTTAAAAAAACCCTGCTAGCCCCATGGCGCAGAGTGGTAATCTGCAGTTCTGCAGTCAAAAGCTCTGCTCACGACCTGAGTTCGATCCCGACGGAAGTCGGTTTCAGGGAGCCGGCTCAAGGCTGACTCAGCCTTCCATCCTTCCGAGGTTAGTAAAATGAGTACCCAGCTTGCTGGGGGTAAAGGGAAGATGACTGGGGAAGGCACTGGCAAACCACCCCGTAAACACAGTCTGCCTAGTAAACGTCAGGATGTGACGTCACCCCATGGGTCAGGAATGACCCAGTGCCTGAACAGGGGACCTTTACCTTTAGGGTCACCGTAGGTGGGTTGCAACTTGACATCACATAAGCATGCATCCCGATGAGGAGAATTGCCTTGACGCTGTCCTTGGTGCTGATTTTGGCTCAGCAGAAGAACCCTGCCGCTCTGATTCTTGTTCTCCGACTGTCCTACCCCTCCGTTTAAGAAACTCTGCCCTCGAAATCTCCTTCCCTGATCAACCATCCTGAAACAGTCTTTCTTTCTCTGTGAACTTTGTAGCCTTTTCTTTGAAAAACGGGTGCCGCTAAAATATCAATCATGCCTTAAAACACGCCACCGCACAGAGTTGCGTGTGAGCCAGAGGTAGATTTTTTTTTGGTTTTACTGTGCGTTAAGTTAATGGCTTGAATATAAACTCTTTTAAATTCTATTAAAGCATGATCACTTGATTTGCCTCTCCCGACAGACATTTATTTGTGTAATTGGTAGTGCATAAACCACCATTTCGTTTTAAAGGGAAACATCAATTTTGCGGCATGCTTCTGAATTTGTAGGCGAATCTGCTGTTTTCCACCATTTGTGTTCCCAATGAGGAGTTTGCTCCCAAATGTCAGCCTTTATCATTTGTCTTATGAATGCTGGAATAAAGGGTGGACTGAGCTAGTAGAGGAGGAGGAGGAGAGTTGGGTTTTATAGCCTGATTTTCTCTAAGAGCCAGCGTGGTGTGGTTAAGAGCGGTGGCTTGGAGCAGTGGACTCTGATCTGGAGAACCGGGTTTGATTCCTCCACATGAGCGGCGGAGGCTAATCTGGTGAACTGGATTTGTTTCCCCACTCCTCCACACGAAGCCAGCTGGGTGACCTTGGGCTAGTCACACACTCTCAGCCCCACCTACCTCACAGGGTGTCTATTGTAGGGAAGGGACAGGAAGGTGATTGTAAGGCGGTTTGAGTCTCCCTTAAGTGGCAGAGAAAGTCGGCGTATAAAAACCAATTCTTCTTCTTCTTCTTCTATCTTTAAGGAGTATTAAACCAGCTTACAATCACCCTCACCCCACAACAGGCACCTTGTGAGAACATCTGTGAAGCGATTTGAACAGCTGAGGAGGCTGCACAAATGCTACGTCCACCTGGGGCTTATCATAGTTCTCTCAGGGGTGGGGCTGAGAGAGTTCTGAGAGAACTGTGACTAAGCCCAAGCTGGGCTTAGCATTTGTGTAGGCTCTTCAGCTGTTCAAACCGCTTCACAGATGTTCTCGTCTTGTAATTTATTATGTGTTTTTTTTTAACTTCACGGATGCCCTGCCTTTCCCTTCAGTGGGGACCCAAAACAGGTCCTGAGCCTGTGGACGCCTTTGGAATTCTAACACAGGGTGATTGGGACAATCACAAAAGGGCTGCCACAGGAGGCAGAGCCCCCCACGCACAAATGGAGCCCGGATATAGGGGTAATTAAAAAAAAACCACTGGGAAAAGGAGGTGAGAGAGAATAAAACAAACGGTGTGGTGGCAGCTGATGCTGAAACAATGTCATTTTAACCTACATAGCCAGTCAGTTCTTCAGTGGCCAGTCCGAAGGCCCGCTGGGCAAGAGGTGCTATCATACTTCTGCAATCTTACTGCCCTTGTACAAATCTATGGTGAGGCCACACTTGGAATTCTGTATACAGTTCTGGCCACCACACCTAAAAAAGGATATTACAAAGCTTGAGAAGGTGCAGAAAAGAGCAACCAAAATGATCAGGGGGCTAGGGCAACTGCCCTAAGAGGAGCAGTTAAAACGCTTAGGGCTGTTTAACTTGGAAAGAAGGCCGTTAAAGGAAGACATGATAGAGGTCTATAAAACTATGCATGGTATGGAGAGAGTGGACAGGAGAAGCTTTTCTCCCTCTCTCGTAATACTAGAACGCTGGGGTCATCTGCTGAAGCTGGAGGGTGAGAGATTCAAAACAGACAAAAGGAAGTATTTCTTCACACAATGCATAGTTGCATTGTGGAACTCCCTGCCCCAGGATGTGGTGATGGCTGCCAACTTGGAAGGCTTTAAGAGGGGTGTTGACATGTTCATGGAGGATAGGTCTATCCATGGCTACTAGTCAAAATGAATACTAGTCATGATGCATACCTGTTCTCTCCAGGATCAGAGGAGCACGCCTATTATATGAGGTGCTGTGGAAGACAGGCTGGATAATTCTGCAATCGTCTTGTTTGTGGGCTTCCTGGAGGCACCTGGTTGGCCACTATGTGAACAGACTGCTGGACTTGAGGGGCCTCGGTCTGATCCAGCATGGTCTTTCTTATGTTCTTATGTTCTAGTCATGATGCATACTGGTCATGATGCATACCTGTTCTCTCCAGGATCAGAGGAGCATGGCTATTATATTAGGTGCTGTGGAACAGGTTTAAGAAGGTAGTGGACATGTTCATGCAGGAGAGGGCTATTCATGGCTACTAGTCCAAATGAATACTAGTCATGATGCATACCTATTCATCTTGCTTGTGGGCTTCCTAGAGGCGCCTGGATGGCCATTGTGTGAACAGACTGCTCGACTTGAGGGACTTCGGTCTAATCCAGCATGTCTTTTCTTACGTTCTTATGTTCTAAGAACCCCACCTGGCCCGACCACTTTCTAAAAATACTTGGTGGGTGCCAAGAGAGGCATTGGTGGGTGCCGTGGCACCCATGGCCCCCACATCAGGGACCCCTGATCTAGATGCACACACAGAAGAGGAAGGCCAGCATGCCTTCAGTCTGCATCTCCTGTAAGCTTGGCAGGCTTCTGCTTGTTCTAGTGAGCAGAGCCTGCCTTGGCGCCTTTCCCCCTTGTCAGCCAAAGATGGGCTTTTGCCTTTATGGCGCAGTTATTCACCACGGCCCTTAAATTGTCAGTCATTTGAGGGATTAATGGGCGATACAACGAAGCCAGAAAATAGATGGGAGATATAACATCTTGCTCATGTTTCCCAGGAGAATGGCAGCTGCCTCTGCTGATGCCTGTTGGCTCGTGGTGGGGCCGTTGGAAGGCTGGCAGGTGGAAGCCAAGCACAGCCCATGCGGAGGAGCAGCAAGTTGCGGGAACTCTCAGAGAGAGGCTGTGGTGGGGAAAGTGGGGGGAGGAGATTCCCCCCATGAGACTTCTGCAGCTGCGTTTTCTGGCTGCCGCTCAAGTTCATCCAGAACTTTCTGTTTGCGCAATGAGCATCGCTTCTGCTGCAGCTGAAACCAAGGGAGATAGATGGCCACAGTTCCCATTTTATACAGGATAAGATCATAAGAAGAGCCCTGTTGGATCAGACCGAGGCCCCTCAAGTCCAGCAGTCTGTTCACACAGTGGCCAACCAGGGGCCTCTAGGAAGCCCACAAATGAGGAGGAAGAGGAGGAGGTGGAGGAGGAGGAGGAGGAGGAGGAGGAGGAGGAGGAAGAAGAAGAAGAGTTGGTTTTTATATGCCAACTTTCTCTACCACTTAAGGAAGAATCAAACCGGCTTACAGTCGCCTTCCCCTCCCCACGACAGACATCCTGTGAGCTAGGTGGGGCTGAGAGAGCTCTAAGAGAGCTGTGACTAGCCCAAGGTAACCAACTGGTTTCATGTGGAGGAGTAGGGAAACCCACCCGGTTCACCAGATTAGAGTCCACCACTTATGAAAAGGTGTGGGGAATCAAACCCGGTTCTCCAGATCAGAGTCCACTGCTCCAAACCACTGTTCTTAACCACTACTCCATGCTGACATGCGGGAATGGAAAGCTGCGCTTTGAGACTGTGGAGTTGGCTCCATTCACACGTCTCCCCAAGGGGGTGTCTGACCCAAGACCAATTCTGCCATGCTTGGAGAGAAGCTGACCGAAGTGAAGTGGAGGCGCAGCCGGCATTTCACTTTTTAGAACGTTTCAGCAGAGGAACACCATGTAGCAAACCTCAGTGCTTGTCGGAGCCTGACAAATTGAAAGGTGAACATGGAACTGTCAGTCATTTATGAGTCCCATCCAACTGAGTTTGCATCTGTCCTTCAACTTGTGTGCAAATGAGCTGGAGATTTGGTCTGTCAAGCTTTGCCTCTAGCGGTTCTGGATTTATTATTTCTTTTTTTTCCCTCCCAGACTCCCATTTTGCTTAATGAGCATCATTTGAATTCAGGATGCCGGCTCGGAGGAATGAAAAGGACGGGTCTTCCAAGACTTGGTGCCAGTGGTTCTCTGTACTTTCTAGGCTGTTTCTGTCTCATCTCTTGACTCCTGCAGAATAATCAGTTGTGTAAAGGTGGGTGGGACAAAAGGTGACTCAGCGGTAAAGCATCTGCTTGGCACGCAGAAGGTCCCTGGTTCAATCCCTGTCATCTCCAGTTAAAAAAGAATCAAGTCGTCTTTTATGCATGGCTGTTTCACTCACTGTCACCCCTCCAATGACTTCGGGGCTTTGTTTGCATTATGCATGCTGTTTTCGACCATCTGAGATTGCCTCATTCTCCCCCTGTGTTCCCCCGCATTTTGCCCACATTTTAAGGGACCTGTTTTATCTCAAATTTGAAAATGCGGGCAAAATGTGGGGAAACGCAAGGGGAATGGCAACCTCTGATGATTGGAAATGGCATGAATAATCCAAACAAAGACCCGAAATTGTCAGAGGGGTGACCGCGAGGGAAACAACCATGCCTAAAAGACCATAGGTAATGTAAAAGGCCTCCATCTGAGACTCTGAAGAACCACTGCCAGTCTGAGTGGACAATACTATTTTGAAGGACTGATGGTCCATTTCAGTATTATGCAGATTCATGTGTCCAAGTGTCCATCTTGGGAAGCCCTCAAGTGTACGCATGAGTTTCCCCAGCGGGTCAAGTAGCATAACCCAAAGTCCATTGCAGGTCGGGAATATGGGGTGGGGGAGGAAGGCTGAAGCCCCTTCTCAGCGAGTGCCACAGTTGCCATCAAACCGGGCACCACAAGCCCAGGAATGAAAGAGAACCCACAACTCACATGTGATGGTTATATTCAGGACATGGGGGGGGGGGCCTCCGATCCAACCTGTTTTCTGCAGATTAAAGCCCACCGCTCCAAACCACCGCTCTTCACCACTACACCATGCTGGGAAGGTGACATAGTATAGCCCTACCTCATCAGATCTCAGAAGCTAAGCAGGGTCGGTACTTGGAAGGGAGACCACCAAGGAAGACTCTGCAGAGGAAGGTGATGGTAAACCACCTCTGCTTCTCACTTGACTTGAAAGCCCCTTGCTGGGGTTGCCATAAATCAGCTGTGGTGGCACTTTACGCACACACACACACACAAATCCAAAACTGACAAAACCATAAACTCAAACTTAGCCTAAAACAATCCCTACTTTATAAACTGGTCCAGATACTGTGCAGATAATTATGTAAACCACTCTGAGCACCGAGGGAAACTCGTGTGTCGGTGGGACACATTTTTGCTCGGAAGGAGCGGTTAAAACACTTAGGGCTGTTTAGCTTGGAAAGAAGGCAGCTAAGGGGATACATGATAGAGGTCTATAAAATTATGCATGGTTTGGAGAGAGTGGACAGGGAGAAGCTTTTCTCCCCCTCTCATAATACCAGAACGTGGAGTCATCTGCTGAAGCTGGAGGGTGAGAGATTCAAAATGGATAAAAGGAGTATTTCTTCACACAACGTGTACTTAAGTTGTGGAACTCCCTGCCCCAAGCTGTGGTGATGGCTGCCAACTTGGAAGGCTTTAAGAGGGGAGTGGACATGTTCATGGAGGAGAGGGGTGTTCATGACTACTAGTTAAAATTGATACTAGTCATGATGCATACCTGTTCTCTCCAGGATCAGTGGAGCTTGCCAAATATATCAAGTGCTGTGGAACACGGGCAGGATAATTCTGCTGCAGTCGTCTTGTTTGTGGGCTTCCTAGAGGCACCTGGTTGGCCACTGTGTTCACTGTGTGAACAGACTGCTGGACTTGATGGGCCTTGGTCTGATCCAGCATGACATTTCTTATATTCTTATGTTCTAGTCATGCTGCATGCCTATTCTCTCCAGGATCAGAGGAGCATGCCTATTATATTAGGTGCTGTGGAACACAGGCAGGATAATGCTGCTGCAGCCGTCTTGTTTGGGGGCTTGCTGGAGGCACCTGGTTGGCCACTGTGTGAACAGACTGCTGGACTTGATGGCCCTTGTTCTGATCCAACATGGCTCTTATGGCTGCCAACTTGGAAGGCTTTAAGAGGGGAGTGGACATGTTCATGGAGCTAACCATGGCTACTAGTCAAAATGGATACTAGTCATGATGCATACCTATTCTCTCTTAGGTGCTGTGGAACACAGGCAGGATAATGCTGCTGCAGTCATCTTGTTTGTGGGCTTCCTAGAGGCACCTGGTCGGCCACTGTGTGAACAGACTGCTGGACTTGATGAGCCTTGGTCTGAGCCAGCAGGCTTTCTTATGTTATATTCTTATGTTATGCTACCCCAGAAAAATCGCTGCAGCTGTTCACACTGGTATTGCTGACTTTGCAACCACAAGGAGTTGTTAATGGATTCACATCCCTTCTGGGTACCTCGCCACTCTGGTCTCCACTCCATAATACCGGCTCGCTCTTCGGCGGTGATCAAAGCGAAGCCGTTTCTTCCCCAACACGCTCTTCCTGTCGTCTCCCCGCAAGGGAGCCGGTCCGTACCGTGTATCTGATTTGTCGTGATGGATGTTTCCATGGCTAACAATCAGATATCAAAGGATAAACATTGTCTTCGATACTCCCCCACTGTTACACCATGGGATGAAGGGAGGGGGAATGGCGATCTTCCTATTATCCCAGGTCAGTACGGCAATTTTGTTTGTATTGGCAGTATCTGCCTGGATCCCAAGTCCCTCCAAATTCATTGCTATTCCACAACCATAGCACAGGACGCGGGAGGAGAAGAATGAATATCGGCAAGCTGACTCAGTTCAGAGTGGCGGAGAATTGATTGCGCCTCTCAATTTGTCAGTGAGATAAATTCTTTGATGGGGATGATACGTTCCCTCCAGCAAGACCACACTCCATTTTATCCCGGCTTTTTCCAAAATTGATCTTTTCTTCTTCTCCTCTGCTCAACCAACGGGACGACAGAAGATAATATTTCATCGAAGTATATAACACCAACAGAAAAAAATTTCTTTCACCCCCACCACCCCCACCCCATTATTCCCCGGCTTCTGATCTCTTGGAGTTAAAAGGAAGTATGCATCGCTTAGGGTTGTCAATACGGCTGGAGTCCCGGAACAGCGGCCTTCTTAAAAGGCCTCATTTGTTCGCCTAAACCTCTCCACTGATCGAAAGGACTTATCTCCTGTCACAGACTAAGTGATGAGGCCCCAATTGCAAACAGACTATCCTTGCACAAGCAATATTTTCAGTGCATGGGGGGTCAGGATTGCACCAGCTAATCTCATGCACTGGAAGACACGTCTGCTGTTGTCCTCTGCAAATGTTACGCTGGCGTTCTGCTCATGGGGCCCAGCACCCGTGCATATCAACAGCATGCAAAATGCACTCAATGGGCACAGTCACCATGTTATGTGAACTGGGTAATGTGTGCATTTGGGGATGCATCTGTTTATCCTTTGGTGCTCTCACACAGGCAGAATAATGCACTTTCAATCCACTTTCAATGGACTCGGCAACTGGATTTTAACTGCGAACAGCAACATCTGCTTGCAAAGGATTGCTCAAGTGCATTGAAAATACATTATTCAGCATGTATGAAAGTGGCTTTATTTAAAATGTTTTTTAGAAGAAGAAGAGGAGGAGGAGGAGGAGGAGGAGGAGGAGGAGTTGGGTTTTATATGCCAACTTTCTCTACCACTTAAGGAAGAATCAAGCCAGCTTACAATCACCTTCCCTTCCCTTCCCCACAACAGACATCCTGTGAGGTAGGTGAGGCTGAGAGAGCTCTGAGAGAACTGTGACTAACCTAAGGTCACCCAGCTGGCTTCGTGTGTAGGAGTGGGGAAACCAACCCGGTTCACCAGATTAGCGTCCGCCGCTCACGTGGAGGAGTGGGGAATCAAACCTGGTTCTCCAGATTAGAGTCCACCGCTCCTAACCACTACACCACACTGTGGCTGTTCCCCGAAACTGTCAGGGCATTCCACTGTCCAAATGGGGTGAAAACCCTCATGCGGAAGCTGCCTGAGCCCATTATGGAGGATTTTTCAACTGATGACCTGCCCGAAATTTCTGGGCAGAATTAATTACATCACTATTGACTCCTTTCAAGAATATGTTGAGACTACACAAACACACATGTACCAGTTCCTATAATTGTGTCATACCTGACCAGGAAACAGGAGGAGGCAGAGAGGAGAAAGGTTCGATTCTCAACAATTAGGCACCATCTGGAGGGGTACATGTACCACCCCCTTTATTTCCTCCTAAGCAAATAGCTGCCATTCAGCAAAGAGCACTTCGGGGTATTTAAATGCCGCTCTTTGCGATTCCTGGGACAAGCCAAGGGGAGGGGGAAACAGCCGATCAAAACAGGACACGCCATAAGATGCTTTGGGCATTCTGCCATCTCACCTTACAAACACATTTCCCTCCTCTGCGGCAAATAATCTTACCCAAACATTAGACAGGAGTAGAAATGCCTGTAATTGCTGATGCGGGGGTGGGTTAAAATCTCATTAAACCTCATTTGGCAACGACAATCCAAATTTCACAATGCCTTCTGGAGTCAGTGTGCTGTGAGCACCGAACCAGGAGCTCTATATTTTAGGCTCCAAACACCTTCGGCTTAAGAGAAGGGTGAATGCTCTTACAAGTTCATTCATGCTCCAGAAAGCATGGAATATGTACCTGGAGGTCCTAACCTTAATTCCTGTGCCATGTAAGCAGTAAAGTTATTCTGCAGTCTGACATAGTGCATTAATTTACAACAATCTCCGAGGACCCTCTGTTGGTGCTGGTGAAAAGTGATGTGGAGAACAATCTGGCATTTTGCAAAAACTCTATCATCACTACAAGTGACATGAGGGTGTCGGAATAATGCCAGTGCGCTCCCTGACCCCCCCCCCCATTTTCCTATAGGCTTTACCTATGTATTGTGGAGTGCTTGGGACAATGGCCATTTATGCATGGGAGGTTTTGCCTTGGATTTGCCGCTCTCTAGATGCACATTTTCCCCATCCGAATTCTCAAAACTCTGCATGGGGGCTTATTGTTGAGGTCTGAGAATTCGGAGGGGGGAGATGTGCATCTAGACAGTGGCAAATCCAAGGCAAAGCCTCCCATGCATAAATGGCCAATATTTACCTCTTTTAGATCATTTACGCCACTGAGGAACACTAATTGCGGGAACATTTTTGCAGATCTGTAGGTCTTGCATTTCATGTGATATATTGAATCAGATCTTTGTTACATTTTGTGTGTGGGGGGGTTGCCCTGATGTCTTTATGCAGAGTAAGTCCAAAGTTCCTTATTGTGAGAAAATATCCCAGGTTTTTTTCCACACCATCCACCTCCCGGTCCTTTGTCAATATGCTAAAACCGTCAAACTGTCGCCTCACCTTGGAATGTCCAGTATTTCCCTCCTGTGTTTAGCCTGAAGAGGAGAAGACTGAGAGGGGATATGATGACCATCTTCAAGTACTTGAAGGGCTGTCACATAGAGGAGGGTGCCGAGTTGTTTTCTGTTGCCACAGAAGATCGGACCAGAACCAACGGGTTGAAGTTGAATCAAAAGAGTTTCCATCTAGACATTAGGAAGAATTTTCTAACAGTTAGAGCAGTTCCTCAGTGGAACAGGCTTCCTCAGGAGGTGGCAAGCTCTCCTTCCCTGAAGGTTTTTAAGAAGAGGCTACATGGACATCTGTCAGCAATGCTGATTCTGTGACCTTAGGCAGATCATGAGAGGGAGGGCACCTTGGCCATCTTCTGGGCATGGAGTAGGGGTCACTGGGTGTGTGTGGGGGGGACGATAGTTGCGAATTTCCTGCATTGTGCAGGGGGTTGGACTAGATGACCCTGGTCTTTCTTCCAACTCTATGATTCTATTATAATTTTCCCACCACATTTTGACAGCAGTTACTTTCACCCTGCCCAGTCAAATCAAACTTCATATATTGGACCAATCCCGGCCCTGAGAAAGTGGGGTCCCGTGTCTAGCTACGGGACCTTTCCCCATAAAATGAACATCCCAAGTTGGTGGAAAGTGCCAGGTCCTCCCACTATCTGGATACCCTGGCATCTGTTGTGCAGACTCCTCTTTCCTCCTCGACACTCTGTTGCCTTGGACTTCTGCGGCATGGGCTCCCCACAACCCTCCACTTCTTACCTGCCAGAGTGGTGTAGTGGTTAAGAGCAGTGGTTTGGAGCAGTGGACTCTGATCTGGAGAATTGGGTTTGATTCTCCACTCCTCCACATGAGCGGTGGAGGATAATCTCATGAACTGGATTTGTTTCCCCACTCCTACACACAAAGCCAGCTGGGTGACTTTGGGCTAGTGACACTCTCTCAGCCCCACCTTCCTCACAGGGTGTCTGTTGTGGGGAGGGGGAGGGAAGGTGATTGTAAGCCGGTTTGATTCTTCCTTAAGTGGTAGACAAAATCGGCATATAAAAACCAACTCTTCTTCTTCTTCACCTTGAATCAGGTCCTATTTCCCATCTGAACGTCCTCGTTTCCCTTCCCTCTCCTTGTCTTTTCTCTCTTCCTTACCCTATCCTCGTAGTGTCTATGTGTGTATTGGGTGGTAGGTAAAGGTAAAGGTGCAAGCACCGGGTCATTACAGACCCATGGGGTGATGTCACATCATGATATTTACTAGGTAGACTATGTTTTGCCTGCATTTTCAGAGACCTGTTTTTTTCTCAAATTTGCAAACGAGGGCAAAACACAGGGAAACACAGGGTGAGAGCGAGGCAACCTCTGACGGTCGGAAACAGCATGCATAATCAAAACACAGACCCAAAGTCATCGAAGGGGTGACCACGAGAGAAACAGCCATCCATAAAAGGACAGATTGAACTTTAGCAGTGCAATTCTTCCCTCTTTGGAAATGGGTGGTTACTTTGCCAAAGGCTTTCATGGGGGAGATTAGGGGTGCCAACCTCCAGGAACTAGCTGGAGATCTCCTACTATTACAACTGTTCTCCAGCCGATAGAGATCAGTTCCCCTGGAGAAAATGGCTGCTTTGGCAATTGGACTCTATGGCACTGCAGTCCTTCCCCTCCCCTAACCCCGCCCTCCTCAGGCTCTGGCCCAAAAACCTCCCGCCAGTGGCAAAGAAGGACCTGGCAACCCTAGGGGACAAGGAGAGTCTCTAATGCTGTTGCTTACTCTTTGACAAGTTTCCAAAAAAAGGAAACGAGCTATTTTGGAGCAATTACATCCGTTTGGTAAACCTGAGCCAGTGAACATATGGAAATGTCGAGTAATGGGCTAGCGCAAACAGAAAACGTCCTCGTAATTGTTCTGGAATATTAAACACCAAACACAGGGTGGGGAGGGAATTGTCTGCATCTCTGCGCCCAGAATGTCTAGGAAGTTTGTTCTCTCTCTCTCTCTCTCTCTCTCTCTCTTTTTCTTTCTTTCGCGAGCGCCTTTCATTGCAAGCCAGCGCAGATGTTTCTGTCGAACTGAAAAGTGATTAATAAATACATTAACATAATGGCCGAGGATGGATTGATGGAGGCAATTGGATCCCATCTAGCGGCTAATCCATGGGGATGACAAATGAAACCAAGGTGAAATGGCAAAAATGCGGGAGGCAAACACAACAAGCGTCTATGAAACGAGTGAAGGAAATCGGAGTCATCTCTCTTCCCTCCTCGCTTTAAAAAGAGGCTGGATGAACACGTGTCAGGGATGCTAGTCTAGGCTGATCCTGCATTGAGCAGGGGGTTGGACTAGATGGCCTGTATGGCCCCTTCCAACTCTATGATTCTATGATTCTTCCCCAGCGACCATCATAGTTTTAAAGCCAAAGGAGGCCCATGGGTGCATTTCTTTATTTACACCCCAAAACATTCTCTCCTCCTCCAGTTTCCCCTCAAAGCAAGCCACCTAAATTCTGAGCATGTATCTGTAGCTACCTTGAGAGCCAGAGTGATGTAGTGATTAAGAGTGGTGGACT
This sequence comes from Euleptes europaea, assembly GCF_029931775.1. Taxonomy (NCBI): domain Eukaryota; kingdom Metazoa; phylum Chordata; class Lepidosauria; order Squamata; family Sphaerodactylidae; genus Euleptes; species Euleptes europaea. Next base: position 12,529,812 of record NC_079330.1, on the reverse strand, counting down.
CTAACCTGGAGAACCGGGTTTGATTTTCCCACTCCTCCATATGAGGTAGGTTAGGCTGAACAAGAGCCACTGGCCCAAGGTCAACAAGCAAACTTCCACAAAAGCATGAGGATTTGAACCTGGGTCTTCCAGATTCTAAGCTAGCACATTGCACAAAACAGTCTTCCATCCTCCCTCTCTGTTCTTCCTGGCAGATCCATATAGATGGAGGAGGGGAAGATAACTACACCCCTGAGTTCCTTAGAGGACGGGTGGGATAGAAATGTACTGAAGATGAAGTGGGGAGAGGCCACCACTCAGCAGGCCTGATGTTCTGCTGATGCTTGAACACAGACTAGACTGTGCAAGATTATGCTCTGGGGCTTAAGTAGGGTTGCCAACCTCCAGGGGATGGCTGGCGATCTCCTGCTATTACAACTGATCTCCAGCCGATACAGATCAGTTCCCCTGGAGAAAATAGCTGCTTTGGCCATTGGACTCTATGGCATTGAAGTCCCTCCCCTCCCCAAACCCCACCCTCCTCAGGCTCTGCCCCAAAAACCTCCCACCAGTAGCAAAGAGGGACCGGCAACCATAGGCTTAAGATAAGCTTTGCAAAACACGGATAATCAAAATCAAGGGTTTAGAAAGTCAAAAGCTTGTTGCTCCTTAAGACTAGGTTTGGCAGGCCTGGGTTGGGAAATACCTGGAGATTTTGGGGGTGGAGCCTGAGGAGGGTGAGGTTTGGGGAGGGGTTTCAATGGGGTATAACGCCATAGAGTCCACCTTCCAAAGCAGCCATTTTCTCCAGGTGGACTGAGCTCTGTAGCTTGGGGATAGGGTTGCCAGGTCCCTCTTCGTCACCGGTGGGAGGTTTTGGGATGCAGCCTGAGGAAGGAGGGGTTTGGAGAGGGGAGAGATTTCAATGCCATAGAGTCCAATTGCCAAGGCGGCCATTTTCTCCAGGTGAACTGATTTCTATCTGCTGAAGATCAGTTGTAATAGCAGGAGGTTGCCAGCTAGCACCTGGAGGTTCAGACCTTAAAGAAAGAAGAAGCACCCATTTTGGGTCCAGTGAACATCAATGTGAGGTTTCATACCCAGAGAGAGGTTGTTATACCCTCAAGCTTATCTATTGCAATTTAAAAAAAACAACTGATGAAGCATAATTTGCATGAAACAAAATCAACTGATGAAGCGACAATTGCGAAACGTACACCAATCTGGAGGTGCCATTTTGTTATATAAGGACTGAACTTTGCACGTCTCATAGAAGTGTTCTTCGTCTTGGAACCTCATTCTTTTTGGTGAAGCAACCAGTGTCATGTGGAATAGAAATTGAAAAGAAGTGTTACTTCTTCGTTATTATTTCTATTTTTTCTTGTTAATTATTGGTGAAGATACACAGCTATTGGATTATTGTGCATATTAGATTATTCCTTTGGTAGTAAACCTGTTATACTTGAGCCTCCGTGCTGTTGTTGTTTTTTAAGCACCTGGAGGTTGGCAACCCTACCTGGGGATCAGTTGTAAAAGCAGGAGATCGCCAGCCACGACTTGTAAGTTGGCAACCCTACTGAAGACAGAGATACAGCTCACACTAGCTTACAGTATTCCTCCTAACATTGCAATTAAGCAGATTGGATCTCAGCCATAACCGAGCAGGAGCAGTCGATTTGAACAATGAAAACAAAGCATTTCCGTGGAAGCCCCCGGAAAGGTTCACAGCCTTCAAGCCCCGTATTTTACCATCCGCTCTCCATGGGATCCATCCAGGGGGGTTACTCGCTTTTATACTTTTAACTTCTTATTCATTGCATCCCAGGTTGTTGGGGGGTGGGAGGATAATTTGCACGGGCTCAGTCTGAACGAACATAAAATTGTGACTCCCTCCCCCCAAGGCATAGAATCAGCTTTTTATGGCTCCGTGAAAGAACCGGCAAACAGGCTATGTTTACAATCTCTCTCAAAATCCTATGCATAATTTACTCAACATACATAATTCCAGATTAAACAGAGACATAATTTTCTGCTGACTGTCGCTTGACCTAGTTTTACTGTACAAACATGCCCCAGTGGAGATCTGGGCTTATATATATTTTTTCGAAGTATAACCTTTGGAAATTTCAAGAGGACCCGGAGAGGTTATGCGCATCTCCAAGGGTGCATCTCCTGGGAGGCAACAGGCTGAAACTCACTGCAATCTATCTCGAATGGTTATTGCCTGCAGTCACATTGTAAGAAGTTAGCCTACTTTGCTGGTTTTACTTTTTTTGGCCAGGCGCACGCAAGTTACACTCTGTGAGTTGTGGTGGTTAAAGTGATGGGAGAGGATCTGCAAGACCAAGATTCGAATCTTCACTTTGCCATGGAAGCTCACTGGTTGACTGGGGGCCACTCACTCTCTTTCAGCCTAGCCTACCTCACAGGGTTGTTGGGAGGATAGAATAAAAGGGAGGACAATGATGCTATAAGCTGCTTTGGGACCCCATTGGAGAGAAAATTAGGGGGTTATAGATATCCAAGCCCTGACCTGGATGGCTGCTTTGGCTGTTGGCTGCTTTGGCAGTTCGACTCTATGACATTGAAGTCTCTCCCCTCCCCAAACCCCACCCTCCTCAGGCTCCGCCCCAAACAGGGTTGCCAGGTCCCTCTTCACAACCGGCGGGAGGTTTTTGGGACAGAGCTTGAGGAGGGCGGGGCTTGGGGAGGGGAGGGATTTCCACGTCATAGAGTCCAATTGCCAAAGCAGCCATTTTCTCCAGGGGAACTGATCTCTATCGGCTGGAGATCAGTTGTAATAGCAGGAGATCTCCAGCTACTACCTGGAGGTTGGCGACCCTAGTCCCAAAAAGCTCCCGCTGGTGGCAAAGAGGGACCTGGGAACCCAGTCTGACCTTGCCTCTTTCTAGCAACTCGGACTGAGAATAGAGATTCATGCAGAAATAGATGGTGTGGACCCCTTTGGTGGTGGCTAATTCTTACCCTTTCATAATCTCCAAATAAATCTTTTGAAGCAAAAAAAAAAAAGGAGTCTGCCTTCACTTTTAACACCGGGAAAGAAATGGGTCCAGGCCCTCAGAAGCAGGCACATTCTTCCTCACGGTGCTATGAAACAGTTAACCGTCTTAAGCATTTTATTCCTGTCCAATACTCCACAAATCCAACACAAACAGATGTAAAACCCACCGCTGAGGGGGCATCGGCTGGTGTTCACTGGGATGGGAATAGAGATATTGCGCCTCCGAGAATGGATTTCTTTCTTCTTTTTTTAATCTGGTGGCTGCAAGGGGAGAAATAAGAAAAAAAAATTAATAATATCCTCCAAGGACACTTTGATAATCTGCCTCGGCAGATAATCTTGGATCAGAGAAAGGAAAGGAAAAGACATTAACAGATGAGATTAATCATAAATTTGGAAAGGAAAAAAAAGAAGAAGAAGACCGAAAGGAGGTCAGTTGTATAACAAGTAAAGCAAAGTACAAAGTTGAAGTTGAGCTTGGTGACAGGATATGAGGAAACCACCATCATGGGAGGGGGGAAGAGAGTCAGCAGGCGACCCTTACATAACCAAAGTGCGGTGGCATCTGGGAGAAAAGCTGGCTGTTGAGGATTTCGGCGGGGAGAAGGCCCCTGGGGTGACCCCCGGGCCAGAGCGCGCCATACGGATTATATCTCTGATCAAAGCTTCCGCCACCTTTACTCCCAGATAGCGTTTCATATCCGACTGGTGGAATTAAAGGCCCGTTTCAAAAGCGATTAGCAAGGCAGCTGGCTCATAAACATCCCCAACGGCCGCGATGGGATTAAGCATCTCAGCAGCCAAGAACGGCACTGTGGGTCCTGTTTTGGGGCTGGATGGCAAAGTCCACCCACTGGGGCCAGGTTAGAGTTGCCAAGCTCCAGGTAAAGTTATTGTGGCTCCTTGCTGTATATATTGTACATATTGATTGTTAGTTTGCTGTGTGGTTACCTTGTTGAGTACAATATTGTACATGGTTTCACTTCAGTCGCTTATATAAATTGCACCTTTTTGTACATGACTGTTGCCCCTGTACTGTTTTCCTAACCTATTTGGTATTAGTATAGAGGTGCCTTTTTCTTCTCCAAGCTCCAGGTAGTAGCTGGAGATCTCCTGCTATTCTGACTGATCTCCAACCAATAAAGATCGATTTCCCTGGAGAAAATGGCTGCTTTGGCAATTGGACTCTATGGCATTTAGGGTTGCCAGCCTCCAGGTACTAGCTGGAGATCTCCTGCTATTACAATTTATCTCCAGCCGATAGAGGTCAGTTCCCCTGTAGAAAATGGCCGATTTGGCAACTCGACTCTATGGCATTGAAGTCCCTCCCCTCCCCAAACCCCGTCCTCCTCAGGCTCTGCCCCCAAAATCTCCTGCTGGTGGCAAAGAAAAACCTGGCAACCTTAGTCATTGATGTCATATCCAGCCCTCGTAACAATTGAGTTCAGTACCCCTGCTTTAGAAATTTCCTCTAAATTCTATCATAAGGACCATAGAGACATAAGGAAATTCCTAGAGTGTCACAATGGAGTCCATTTTCTAGGCATTTTTTTTCTCCCACACCTCAGCTTTGGGTGGGTTACCAGATGTGGGCAGGGAAATGGCAAGCCTATGGCAAGCCTCCCTCTCTGAGGCCAGAAATAGATAGGATGGAGGATGTGTAGCTGCCTCAGGAATCCGCAAGCCTGCCCCTCCTCTCCCCTTCACTAATGTCTGGGAATATTATGGGATGCCATAGCACTCATGAGTTCTCTGCCCTCATAAGCAGCAGTGAATGAAGCAGAACAGGAGGGAAACTGAGACCACAGTCAGAATTAGATGTTTCTATTTGTTAGTACAGCACTGCAAGACAATTATTGCTATAAATTATTTGGTGTTGTATCAAACAATATGGTTCAAGTTCCATGATGAATACGGATGGCAAAGACCACCCACTGGGGTCAGATTAGGGTTGCCAACCTCCAGGTAGTAGCTGGAGATCTCCTGCTATTATGACGATCTGCAGCCGATAGAGATCCTTTCGCCTGGAGAAAATGGCTGCTTTGGCAATTGGACTCTATGGCATTAAAGTCTAGGGTTGCCAACCTCCAGGTTCTCCTGCTATTACAACTGATCTCCAGCCGATAGAGATCAGTTCACCTGGTCCATTTGGCAATTGGACTCTAGGGCATTGAAGCCCCTCCCTGAAACCCGCCCTCCTCAGGCTCCACCCCAAAAGCCTCCTGCCGGTGGTGAAGAGGGACCTGGCAACCCTAATGAGGAAAGAGTAGGATGGTTGGGAAATGGCAAGTGGGAAGTGAGGGCGGAGCAGTTGGCAGAGTCAGGTGAAAGGGTTTTTAATAGGCTTCACTAGACAGACAGGAAAAGGTTGTGAGGAAAAAGCACGTTGATGCTGTATGTTCTGCTAGGCTAGCTGATCACTTCGTTTCTGTTCAATAGCTGATGTCTCAGGCCAACATGCTGTAGTGGTTAAGAGCAGTGATTTGGAGCGGTGGACTCTGATCTGGAGAACCATGTTTGATTCCCCGCTCCTCCACATGAGTTGCAGAGGCTAATCTGGTGAACCGGGTTGGTTTCCCCACTCCTACACACGAAGCCAGCTGGGTGACCTTGGGCTAGTCTCTCTCTCAGCCTCACCTACCTCTCAGGGTGTCTGTCGTGGGGAGGGGAAGGTGATTGTAAGCCGGTTTGAGTCTCCCTTAAGTGGTAGAGAAAGTTGGCATATGAAAACCAGCTCTTCTTCTTCTACCAGATTCACACTACCACAAGAGTTGTTAAAACAGATTTCCAGTTCCCTTTTTCTTACATTTGGGACACTTTTATTACATGTTCTGTATGGTTCCAAATAAACATTTTATAGAAGTTTGTTTTGTGGGCTGAGTTCATCCCATGGGGAGTTCTGTGCCTTTTGGAGAAGCTCCTGAGCAGATAAACATATAAAACCTATAAATGCCTATAAAATTGGTCCATGCAGACAGGTGAGCCATAGTAAATTTAAGTTTTGGGATCTTAGATTTGGGTGAATGTTCATAAAGTAAAAGAAAAAAACTGTGGCGTTGGACAGTTCCTCAGAATGTCCGCCACTACATCCAGATTTTTGCAAGAGGGTAAAGGGAGTGTTTTTGTAAAGGAACAAAGAGCATTTGTCAAAAAGGGCAGCCTCAAACATTTTCAAGGCTTCTTAAGCATTATTTCTTTGATTTGGGGGGCTGAACTCCTTTGCCCCCTGCATAGAAAGCAAGCTTAAGCAGGTCTACTCAGAAGTAAATCTCATTTTATTCAGTGCAAGTGTTCTTGGGATCCCTGCCACAATCCTGTGGAAGTACAAGATGAGAAAATGTGTTGCATTTATGTGTTATTGTATGTTGCATTTATAGAACAATGATTTTTTTTAGTCCTTTATTGGCATAAAATCACTGTTCATAGGGTAGCATGTAAAAATATAAATATTTGAGATATAACCTTAAAAAATGGTTAAAAGACAATTGCATAAGATAGTGTTGTGAGCGAACACATACGTCTATTTAAATAATTTGCGGCGTAGAACAATGATGAATATTTTTGTCCTTAGCTTTTAAAATCTTTTTTTTTCCCTAACGACAGATTAGAAAAGAAATACAGAAAGGGTAGCAGAAGGGGGTAGGAACTGTTTGCAACATTAAAATCACAGTAAAATTTTAAATTTTAAGCATTAGACTTCAAAAGTCTGGAATTTGGGCAGCTAGATTTCAAGGCCTACCTCCCAGGCAAAATTCTGATCGTGCGAAATCGGTGCTTTCTCATAAATTCGAGTTTGGAATATCACATTTTGAGGATTGGTCACAAAAAAACTGCAATTAGGTACCAGTTCGAGTTTGCCAAGCGAGAGATTATATATTGCTTAGCAGCAACCCTGTGTAGTTTTGCCAAACTGATACCTTTCCTCCCCTACCCCAAATGGCAGGGAGAAAAGTGGCATTTTGGGATAAACTGCTTTTATGAGTTACACAAATATTGGCAAACCCATTAGGACTCCCCGCGAAATAAGAGCTTTTCCTTTGAATTTATATTGTGATGAAAGCTTGTAACCGTACAGTACCATAAACACCCAACAGCACAATCTTATAAAAATTTCATCTTTATCTATTTTGGGGAGAGAGAAGCCTGTCTTCCTAATTGAAGCATCTGTCATTTTGACATTAAATAGTGCATCCCTAGCCCTTTGATTACATTTCCTTTGCATTTCTCATCCACTGTTAAATTGAAATAACACTTCTGGTTCGGAGATAAAGGGAGATAATAGGGATTTTATAATGAGCCGAAAAAGAGGCTTTGTGAGAATTGCTTTATCTTCTGTTTGCTGTTTTGTTCCCCCCCTAAAGGGGATTTGCCGGGGCTCAAGTCTCTGAATTCCTCCTCATCAAAGCCGGATTGCGTCAGAGGCACTTAGGCAAATATTAGGGCCAAGATTCGCAAGAGGACAAGTCACCAGCTTAAGGGGGGAGACTTTGGAGGAGCCTTCCCCCCCCCTTTTTTTAGAAGTGCTTTTGGACACGCATCAAGAAGGCCCATTGAAAATGATCTTCCCAGAGGGCCATGTCTGGGAGATTTGTCATTATTATGAGACAAATCGACTCGAGTTGTGACTTCGCCAGCCCTTAGATATGCTGCTATGGAGCATCCTAGCCAGATCTCGTGATGTTGTTAGGTGCTCCTTATGACCAAGCTCTTGCCACCATGAAAGGAAAGGAGCAGGAATGGGGATAAGGAGGGGGGGGGATGTCCTGTCCCTTTAACAGAGGGTTCGTGTATGGGAATGCACAGCTGAAGCATTTCTTGGCATGGAGGACAGTGACATCACCTGAGAGCCAGCATGGCGTAGTGGTTAAGAGCGGTGGACTCTAATCTGGAGAAGTGGTTTGATTCCCCACTCCTCCACATGAAGCCAGCTGGGTGACCTCGGGCCATTCACAGTTCTCCCAGAACCCTCTCTGCCCCACCTACCTCACAAGGTGCCTGCTGTGGAGAGGGGAAGGGAAGGACAATTGTAAGCTGCTTTGAGATTCCTTAAGGGTAGAGAAAAGCAGAGTATAAAAAACAACTCCTCTTCTTCTCCTTCTCCTTCTTCTTTCTCTCTTAGGGTTGCCAAGTCCCTCTTCACCACCGATGGGAGGTTTTTGGGGCGGAACCTGAGGAGGGGAGGGTTTGGGGAGGGGAGGGATTTCAACACCATAGAGTCCAATTGCCAAAGCAGCCTTTTTCTCCCGGTGAACTGATCTCTATGGGCTGGAGATCAGTTGTAATAGCAAGAGATCACCAGCTAGTACCTGGAGGGTGGCAACACTCCCTTCCAATGAGATATTTTTTTTGAAGAAGGCCCCCCAGTCTGGGCGATTGAGGGCAGAGCAAAGTACTGAAAAATCCAGGATGATATCATTCTGTTTAGGCCTGCGATTCTTGGCTTTGGCACATCAGCTGAGACGGCGACTGGTGATTTATGGCTTTGATTATTGCAGTCGCCCGGGTATCTTTCCTGTTATTAATGCCCTCGCCATCCTCGTAAGTCTAGCCTGCCTGCAAAGTGATGGATTGATCTGTGGGCCATTTGGCAAAATCCAGGGGTTTCTTTTGGGGGGGAAGGCATGTGTGTGCGACCTCATGAGATTTCTTCAGTACAAAATGGCCAAAGTAAGTTCGCCATCAATTTTCCTTAGTGCTGCCCGGCGCCACTCGGAGACCATCCGGCAGACCACTGTGAGAAGTATGGGATGTCGACAGCTATGGCCGAGCATCTCTATCCCCCACCTTCATGACAGCCTCCCAAGTCATTGGCTGTGAATCACCAGCCGTCTCTCTGGGCCTGCACTTTGCATAATGGGGGGGGGGAATCGGCAGCCTGCCACAACCACCTTGCCGTTCATTAAAGTGATCCTTCGATGGGCCCCTAAAAACGTCAAGCATGGCCGTAAAAGTGATTTGAGTCGTGCCAGGTTTTGGCGCGTCCAACGCCAGACACCTTGCGGCCTTGTGACACTCGACAAGAGTGGATTGCTTTTGGTGGATGGCTTTCTTAAAGAGTTGTAAATAAACTCCCAGTAGCGGATGTGCCTGGCAACAGCTCTGGGTGGATTGCTGGGACCGCCTTATTCTGCACAAATCAGGGGATTTCGGGGAGGGATATGGAGGCCGTCATGGGGGCACACACAAAGTCACAAGGGGAAGCATTTCCATCCTGTCCAGATCATATTAGAAGGAGGAGGAGAAGGAGAAGGAGGAATTGGGTTTTATATGCCAACTTTCTCAACCACTTAAGGAAGAATCAAACTGGCTTACAATCACCTTCTTTTTCTCTCCCTGCAACAGACAGGTAGGTGGGACTGAGAGAGCTGTGACTAGCCCAAAGTCACCCAGCTGGCTTCATGTGGAGGAGCAAGGAAACCAACCCTGTTCACCAGATTAGAGTCCACCACTCATATGAAGGGGTGGGGAATCGATCCCGGTTCTCCAGATTAGTGTCTACCGCTCATATGGAGGAGTGGGGTATCAAACCCAGTTCTCCAGATAGAATCCACTGTTCATGTGGAGGAGCAGGGAATCAAACCTGGTTCTCCAGATTAGAGTCCACCACTTTTAACCACTACACCACACTGACCTTGCACGGCACAAAGGTGACCCCGTTCTCCATCCTTGCGCTTCAGCTCCCCTGCATAAAATTGTACCTGTCAACTTCAAAGACAGCAGCAATCTGAGAAATAAAAATTGCCACCACGAAGTGCATTTTTTCTCAGTTAATGTAACTAAATATCATTCGGTGCCTCCTGCTTTGCTTCTCAATTGGAAACAGCGGGGGGCCAGGACGTGGCAGTGAACATCCATTCTGTAATTCAATCCAGCACAACCCAGGCATCCTTCTCCTCCAATCAAGTCCTGCTCCAGGCAGGAAGTGTTCATCTGGGCGGCTGGCAGGCACCTGCCTTTGATTGAAAGCCTGACATTTCTATTCAGACCCTGCCCCGCATGGGGTCTAGACAGCAGCGCCGACCATTGGCAAAGACAAATGGCGTTTGCGAGGCAAGGCGGCTTTGAGTGGGGTGTTTATGGAGGGATCTGCTATGTTTCACTTGGTGGCAGGAAGTCTCCAGGCGGATCTTAGTAAGGACATTTTGAGACCTTCGGGAAGAAAGCAGAAGAGTTTCATGTGTTTCTTTGTATGAAGCCATCTTAATGAAGACAAAGAGGCAGCCAATTCTGCCAGGAGTTAGCTAAGGCCTCTCAACCTACGTTCCGCTAGGGTTACCAGGTCCCTCTTCGCCACCAACAGAAGGTTTTTGGGGTGGAGCCTCAGAAGGGCGAGGTTTGGGGAGGGGAGGAACTTCAATGCCATTGGGTCCAATTGCCAAAGCGGCCATTTTTTCCAGGTGATTTGATCTCTATGGGCTGGAGATCAGTTGTAATAGCAAGAGATCTCCAGCTATTACCTGGAGGCTGGCAACCCTACATTCTGCTGCCCCTTGAGTAGTAGAGTTGCCCGCCACCAGGTAGCAGCTGGAGATCTCTTGCTATTACAACTGATCTCCAGCCGATAGAGATCAGTTCACCTGGAGAAAATGGCCACTTTGTCAGTTGGGCTCTATGGCATTGAAGTGCCTCCCCTCCCCCAACCCCGCCCTCCTCAGGCTCTGCCCCCAAAACTTCCTGCTGGTGGCAAAGAGGGACCTGGCCACCCTATTGAGTAGGGTTGGGAAATACCTGGAGATATGGGGAGTGGAGCCTGAGGAGGGTGGGGTTTGGGAAGGAGAGGGACTTCAATGGGTTGTAATGCCCCAGTGACTCCCTCCAGTGATTCCCTCCAGCCTAGCATGGAGTAAGGACTGCTCCTTGCTTGCCAGTGGTGTGGACAGGAGCCCATCGTTCTGGGGGTGAAGCATCCTGGCCTTTGACCCAGGCCTCCAGAATCACTAATACTGCCCCTAAGCATATTTAGCCATTAAGAGATTGAGCTGGTGACTACTTCCATGCTTGTCCCTGCCATGAGTTCCTGAAAACGGGGACCTTCAGAGCCATCGTGTGGATTGGTAGGGATTCCAGCCTCCAGGTGAGACCTGGGGATCTCCTAGAGTTGCCAGCCTCCAGGTACTAGCTGGAGATCTCCTGCTATTACAACTGATCTCCATCCAATAGGGATCAGTTCCCATGGAGAAAACAGCCGCTTTGGCAATTGGACTCTATGGCATTGAAGTCCCTCCCCTCCCTAAATCCCGCCCTTCTCAGGTTCCACCCTAAAACCTCCCACTGGTGGCGAAGAAGGATCTGGCAACCCTACTAATTGAGCATTTACAGCACCCTCACAAAACTACAATTCCCTGGGTTCCCCAGGGTAGTAATGGCAGTTAATACTCATTTAAAAACTGGGTTCCACTTACAATGCAAGAAACAGGCACACCATTAACTTTTTGCTACATGGTACGCTAAGTGCCCGTAAAAGTAAAGTCATAACTAACTTGCAGTGATCATCTTTTCTTGACTGTTCAGTTATCCAGTCCTTCATTTTATCTTCACACCAACCCACCCTGTTATGTTGTGAGAGTGACTGGCTGAAAGTCACCCCGTGAACTTTGTAGCCAAGGGCTACTCAAAACAGAACTCCCTATTTCGATGTCAGCAATTTAAAAGGAAGAGAAATGTGTGGTGTAAAAATGCTAACGGCAGAATGTGGGAGTCACTTTCAGATGAAGGAACTGAGTGGAGGGTGAAGGGTTAAACCCCCCTCTCCCTTCCCTGAACAATCCCCTAGATAAATTGAGGCTGCAACTTCACAAGCCTACAGTTTGCATTTTAGAGAGTCCCAAGAGAGGATCTAAACCTAGTTCATTCAGCCAAACTCTAACCACTGTACTACATTGCCTCTTTTTAACTCTGGATTGACTTCCAACTGCAGGGTTTCCTAAAATATAATTTTAAAAATCATATCACAAATCCCCACTTCTATTTGCATCCCTCCTCTCCCTTCTTCATTTGCTTTGGCAGTAGCGAGTGATCAGCTTCAAATTTGTGTCCGTTTGAATGACTGTCGCTTGCTTAAAAATGGATTAAGACCCGCAAGACGGAGAGAAAAATGGCATCCTGCCAGTTTTTGAGCAGTGGGAACCCCATCCGAGGACTTTCCTCAATGATGGGGCTTTGCCTGTTGAACAAAAGGAACATCCTTCTATAGCATCCTCTTATATTGTCAAAGATAATTGGTTTCTCTCTCTCTCTCTCTCTCTCTCTCTCTCTCTCTCTCTCTCTCTCTCTCTCTCTCTCTCTCTCTCTCTCTCTCTCTCTCTCTCTCTCTCCCCACCCCCCTGCGGTGCCCACTGACTCAAACCACATATTAGAGGTGATGATTCAGTGGCAAAGCCGACAGACGTGAACGGCACTTAGAAAACCAAACGTCGAGCAATTGCTTCAAACACACATAAGACGCCTAATTGAGATTTCATTGAAACCCATTGGAAATAATTAAAATTGACTTTTAATACTTCACAAACTAATTAAGAGTATTGGACTGGATAACTGCTCTGAAGTCTCGCTGGTGCTTAATTGGACTAAAATGAATCATAATTGGAGAGAAGTGTAGCACGGAAAAAAATAAACATCCGTTACCGGCAGGGTGGGGGGTTACTGCTGCGACTGTCCCTCTTCAAAGAAATACAAAGGCTTTTTAAGCTATGTGCTGATCTTCAATCACAAAAGAAGTTGTAGATGCCAGCATGGTGAAGTGGTTAGGAGCGGTGGAGTCTAATCTGGAGATCCGGGTTCGATTCCTCCTTCCTCCACATGAAGCCAGCTGGGTAACCTTGGGCCAGTCACAGTTCTCCCTGAAGGCCCGAACTCTCTCAGCCCCACCTACCTCACAAGATGTCTGTTGTGGGGAGAGGAAGGGAAGGCGATTGCAAGTCGCTTCGAGACTCCTTGAGGTAGAGAAAAAATGGGGTATAAAACCCTACTCTTCTTCTTTTGGTAAAAATGGAAAAGAGCAACACTGATCCACCTTCCTTTTCTCCTTCCCAAATTTGGGGCAGGGTGAACAAAATGGTTTAAGAGCTGGCCTGCTTATGCCTTGTCAATTCCAAGATTCCATTTGGGACCCCCAAGACATAGGGTTACCAGGTCCCCCTTCGCCACCGGTGGGAGATTTTTGGGGCGGAGTCTGAGGAGGGCGTGGTTTGGGGAGGGGAGGGACTTCAATGCCATAGAGTCCAATTGCCACAGCGGCCATTTTCTCCAGGGGAACTGATCTCCATCGGCTGAAGATCAGTTGTAATAGCAGGAGATCTCCAGCCACCACCTGGAGGTTGGTAACCCCACCAAGACACCTGGGTTCTTCAGTTCTGCAGGTAGGATTCAGACACCCCGATCGGCTTCCCTTAATTCAAAGCAACCTCTGTGTGACCTCCTCCTCTGCTCCATTGTCTCTCCTTTTGAGATTCAAGGGCCTGTGATATCCACAGTGACCTGAATCCATCCGTTCCTCAGCAATCCTGATTCAGATAAGAAGTGGAACAAGGCCAGATCCTCTCCGTGCAATTGCAAAAATTTATCTCCAGGCTTTGTTCTGCAGAAGGAGTCATTCAGCAATGCCTTTGATGCCTGGAAAATGAAAGCTCAGATCTTGGACTGCAAAAGATGAACTCTCAGCCCTTTGCCTGGTCTGAACTGCCTGCCCTCCATCCACAACACAGACGAAGGCCAGATTTCACTATGACGTTGACAAGGCGAAAGTATTCACCCACTAGGGCTTTGCAATCACACAGTATCTCATTTTACGTGGGCTGCTATTAGGGTTGCCAACTTCCAGGACATGCTAATACGCTGTCCGTCTGAAGACACATACTGGACCGACGATCTACTAGCTTGAATTTCACACAGTTATGTATCCAGCGGTTCCTGCACAACATACCGAGCGTCTTTGAGTCCATCTTTGAAGCAAACGATTGGGCGACTGAGAGAATTTGTCTTTGAAATGGGATTTTAACTGGATTCCCCTCTCGCCATTCACTGAACTGTTTGCTTTGGATGTCTCCATGATGCCTTATTGATGATTCTGAGATGCTTTGTCAACGTGAATTTATGAACTGATTCAGATGTTCTTGTGCATATTGGAATACATATACATGTTGAGTATTTATATAATTTTGCAAAGATTCTTTAATATACATAGTGTTATTCATAGTGTGCAGTTGTTGGGATACAATTGCTTTATGGTATTAGTGTATATCTACAGTTTTGGTTGTTGTATCCATTTAGTCATCAGGGCCACTATGTTTTCTACAACCGCCAGCTGGTGGCTGGAGATCTCCTGCTATTACAACTGATCTCCAGCTGATACAGATCAGTTCCCCTGAAGAAAATGTCCGCTTTGGCCATTGGACCCTATGGCATTGAAGTCTCTCCCCTCTCCAAATCTCCCCCTCCTCAGGCTCCACCCCCCAAATCTCCAGGTATTTCTCAATCCTGGCCACCCTAGTTCAATGCCATATGGTCCACCCTCCAAAGCAGCCATTTTCTCCATGGAAACTGATCTCTATCATCTGAAGAGCAATGGTAACAGTGGGAGATCTCCAGGCTCCACCTGGAAGTTGGCAAGCTTAAGCCCGACTGCAGTTTCGCATAGACACATTCTCTCTCTGCAAAATCCAATCAGGCTTGGGTGGCCATCACCCCGTGCCCTTTTCTGCCACGCTTACCTTTTCCCACCGCTCAAATACAGAAGAGCACACAACACGCAAACACCACACTGTATATTTTGCGCGAAGGCCGCCCTTTTCAGCTGTTGTTTCTCAGGATTTATTGATCTGGAGTCTGCAGTTTGAGCAAAGTAATCTTGATCATAAACGCTTGAAGCACCAAAGCATAAAACTGAAGGTGAGGCTGTGAAAGAGAAAGGGGGGGCGAAACGTTGAAAGCGGGGGAAGGGGCTAGATACGTTTTCTTTCATACCCGAAATTGTTTCTGAGCTTGCTCTTCCTTTCTCTTTTATCTCCAGCTAATTGAAACTTGCAAAAGAGGAGAAGGAGAAGGAGAAGGAGAAGGAGAAGGAGAAGGAGAAGGAGAAGAAGAAGAAGAAGAAGAAGAAGAAGAAGAAGAAGAAGAAGAAGAAGAAGAAGAAGAAGAGTTGGTCTTTATATGCCAACTTTCTCTACCACTTAAGGAAGAATCAAATCGGCTTACAATCACCTTCCCTTCCCCTCCTCACAACAGACACCCTGTGAGGTAGGTGGGGCTGAGAGAGCTCTAAGAGAGCTGTGACTGACCCAAGGTCGCCCAGCTGGCTTCATGTGCAGGAGTGGGGAAATACCGCGCTTCTATGACTGGCAATGCTGCTATATTAATTAATACATATCCCCAACAGAAGATCCCATCAACTCCTTTTCATTACGGCAGAGATCAGCAGACACAGCCCCAGTCCCCCACCTCTTCTGACATTGATTTACTCTGGATTGTCATCTGCAGGGCTGTCATTCTCAGCCCTGAGATGCCAGGATAAGTAGATAAATGTGTCCCGCATCCATCACAAGCCATGTGCTTGATTTAGACCAAGAGGGAGCAATGCAAAGGAAGTCCCCACAGGCCTCCGACACAGCATCAGCTTGGTGTTTGTTCCCTACCCTACAAGCATAAATTTCCCTTGGGGTAGCACAAGTTACCCTTTTATTAATTAACCACATCCGACATCAGCGCATAAACAGCTCTGCATCAGCGGTTTCAAAGCCATCTGGACATTAGTGGATGCTTATGCTCAAGACAGAGCTTGTGATAAATCACAAAGTCCTTTAATGAAATAGCGGCCCACATATGAGGAAGAGGGAAGGGGGAGGGGTCGGTCTTTCACTGTATATCATCAGCCCCCTTAGAAAACAATGAGGTAACGCTCCATTTACGTGAATGCTATTACATGCTTGCTGCAATCCAGCATGTCTGGAATTAGGAGGAGAAGGAGGAGGAAGAAGAAGAAGAAGAAGAAGAAGAAGAAGAAGAAGAAGAAGAAGAAGAAGAAGAAGAAGAAGAAGAAGAAGGAGAAGAAGAAGAGTTGGTTTTTATATGCCAACTTTCTCTACCACTTAAGGGAGAATCAAACCATCTTACAATCACCTTCCCCACAACAGACTTCCTATGAGGTAGGTGGGGCTGAGAGAGCGCTAAGAGAGCTGTGACCAGCCCAAGATCACCCAACTTGCTTCATGTGTAGGAGTGGGGGAACCAACCTGGTTCACCAGATTAGCTTCTGCTGCTCATGTGGAGGAGTGGGGAATCAAATCCGGTTCTCCAGATTAGAGTCCACCATTCCAAATCACTGCTCTTAACAACTACATGATGGTTCTTGTAGGTTATCCGGGCTGTGTAACCATGGTCTTGGAATTTTCTTTCCTGACGTTTCGCCAGCAACTGTGGCAGGCATCTTCAGAGTAGTACACAGTGTTACTACTCTGAAGATGCGTGCCACAGTTGCTGGCGAAACGTCAGGAAAGAAAATTCCAAGACCACGGTTACACAGCCCGGATAACCTACAAGAATCAATGAACTCTGACCGTGAAAGCCTTCGACAATATTTTGAACTACATGATGATTTATTGATGCACAAATAAATCTGGAGAGGCGTGTTTTTTTAAAGAAACATTATGTGTCCACATAGAAAAGGGTAGGAGAATTACACATTTGATTCACTCGATGGAGAAGCAAAATCAAGACAGGGATTTTTGATCAATCTAGCAGTCAGTGGAGAGTCATCAGGCATAAGGTTGCCAGCTCCGAGTTGGGAAATACCGGGAGATTTTGGGGGTGGAGACTGAGGAGGGCAGGGTTTGGGGAGGGGAGGGACTTCATTGAGGTGTAAGGCCATATAGTCCACCTTCCAAAGCGGCCATTTTCTCCAGGTGAACTGAGCTCTGTCGCCTGGAGATCAGTTGTAATCCTGGGAGATCTCAGCCAACACCTGGACGTTGGCAACCCTCAATCAGGTATGGTTAGACCTTGCTCCCTGAATCTGGCAGCTCTCTCTCTTTTATCTGGTTTGCTTCCAACAAAAGCCCCATTCGTTTCCTTAGCCTTTTACAGATACACACAGGAAATTGCCTTGGCCATTAAAATATTTCCTCAATGTTAACAGCTGCTTCTTCCTTTAATGATCCTTTCTTTGCATTACTAATTTGTGGGTATCTTTCAGTTCTGCACCTTAGCAGCTTGTTTCTGTCTTGCAAAGGGCCTTTCCCGCTGATTGTTTATATTAATCTCTATCCTTGAAACGTCTACTTAACTCTATTGGCCTCTGTTGCCTTCTAATTTTTTTTCTCCCCAACTCTTTTTCTAACTAGGATGAATCGCTCACACCAGCTTCATGCCTTATTTCTTAATACTTCATCGCAGCTCCAATTAGAGCTAGAATTAATTTGGTCTCAAGACTCAGGGAGGATTGGGAACTCAAATGATGTAAGTGTCCCTGGGAGAAAGGCTATAGACCAAAGTGGGAGATCAGTTGTAGGAACAGAGCATATGGGGTGGAGGAGCTCAGTTAGATGATTCTGCATTGCACTGCATTTATTTGTTTAAATTCTGCTTTTCTTCTCAGTTGGGACTCAAAGAGCGGTGGACGCTAATCTGGGGAACCGGATTGGCTCCCTCACTCCTCCACGTGAAGCCAGCTGGGTGACCTTGGGATAGTCACAGTTCTCTCCAAACTCTCTCATACCTCACAAGGTGTCTGTTGTGTGGTGATCATAAGCCGGTTTGAGAATCCTTAAAGGTAGAGAAAATCAGGGTATAAAATTGAACGCTGCTGCTGCTTCTTCTTCCCATGGCAGGCAGTTCCTCAACATCTAGCATGCCGCTCAACTATCATATGTTTAGGGAACAACTACTGAGAGTAGTGTTAGGGTTGCCAGGTCCCTCTTTGCCACTGGTAGGAGGTTTTTGGGGTGGAGCCTGAGGAGGGCGAGGTTTGGGGAGGGGAGGGACTACCCATACCACTCTAATACCATAGAGTGCAATTGCCAAAATGGCCATTTTCTCCAGGGGAACTGATCTCTATCGGCTGGAGATCAGTTGAAATAGCAGGAGATCTCCAGCTAGTACCTGGAGGCTGGCATCCCTAACTAGTGTGAGCATATTCAGCATCAATGTTGGCGAAGGAGAATTTGACCGAGCAAATTCTTTTTGTCTTTTATCTTCCTGGCGTGCTATAAAAAGAGGCACAGATCTCTTGGGAACGCTGGGCCCGGGCTTTGAAGACTGCTATCAATTTAAACCTTGACTCAAACGGCAGACCTTTTACGTGGTTTTCTCCTTCGTCAACTCAATAGGTCTAAGCTGCATCATCAAAATTACACCAGATGGGGCCGGGTTCATAAAAGTATTTTAAACCCTGAGCTCCGTCTGCCTCTGTTAAAAAAATAATAATAATAGATCTACCCGACTCTCGGAGACTGTTCTCTCTCCCAGCCTCTCTGAGTGAAAATAATTTTATGGTTAACTATGGACCATCTGTTAGCTACTCCTTTTTCAAACCAAGTCCACTCTTTTACAGTTTATTAATATTTATTTAGCCTCTTGAAAGCATCAGGAGGTGGACAAGATCAGAAGCTACCAGTCCGTTTTAGTTTTCCCCCCCCCTCCCCACAGCCATTTATGGCACCAGAAACTCTTTCACCAGTCAAAGGGGGTCTCTCGCAAAGGGCTTTTCACCTCCACAGATGGCAGGAAGTGTTAAACTGGGAAGTATCAATAATGTACTAAAAGGTTTCCATGTTCCAAAATTGCTGCTTGTGCCTTCTGCGACATGGTTCACATTTCTCTGCACGCCGTCAAGCTGAGTCTCAAAGATAATCTGGAGCGCTCTCAGCTTTCTGAGATGGAATGGCCGCAAACATTCCTTTGCTAATTTCTATTTCGCATAGATTGGTGGGTTGCGATTGTTCCCTCTAAGAAAGCCAGCGTGGTGTAGCGGTTAGGAGTGGTGGACTCTAATCTGGAGAAGCAGGTTTGATTCCCCACTCCTCCATACGAGCGGCAGGCGGACCCTAACCTGGTGAACCGGGTTGGTTTCCCCTCTCCCTCCCATGAGGCCAACTGGGTGGCCTTGGGCTAGTCTCAGTTCTCTCTGAACTCTCTCTGCCTCACCTACCTTGCAGGGTGTCTGTTGTAGGGAGAGGAAGGGAAGGCAATTGTAAGCCGGTTTAGTTCTCCTTCAAAGGTAGAGAAAGTTGGCATATAAAAACCAACTCCTACTCCTCCTACTCCTCCTCCTCTTCTTCTTCTTCTTCTTCTTCTTCTTCTTCTTCTTCTTCTTCTTCTTCTTCATCACCAACTCATTCCACTATTTGAGTTCCGCACCAAAAAGTAGTGGCTTGCACCAGCAGCCTATCTCCACTATTTAGAGATAAATAATTATAGAAGGGCCTTTACCCTGGCCAGGTGTGCATCCTTACTCTCTGTTATGCTAGAGGAAAAATTTAAGAAGATACCCTGGGAGATTTTGCCCCTGAAAATCAGGGGACTTAGAAACTATTGAGCATGCCCTCCTGAAATGTAATTTTTACACATTACCCCGTTCTAAGTTTATTGAGCCCCTCTTGTTGAGAATGGGACCTGACAGGACAGGAGAAAAGATTGAAATGCTCCTACAAGGGGATAATCCTTCAATCACTGTACAGGTTACGAAATTTTGCACGGCAGCAATGAAAATTCGTAGCCATAGAACAGTCTCTTAGCCCAATTGGCAGATGTATCTCGGCTGTAATTTCTCTTTTTAAGTACTATGAGTCTTGGACTAATTGTTTGCTTGTAAGATTATATTAGTCCATGTTTCTTGTTTTATCTGGATAAGGGCCGTAAATAAACAGTCTAATCAATCAATCTAGTAGCTTGTGATCGCATCTACTCGTACCATTAATGATCTTCATGGTTTGGGACATACCTAACTAGCCGACCACCTTTCCCAGTATGAACCCAGGTGCCAGCTCTGTCCTACCAGTAGGTTCTTGTTCCTGGTTCCCTTCGCAGTTGCTGCACAATTTAGCAGACCACTCAAGGGCGGTGGTGCAGTTAGGCAATTGTAGACTCTGGATCATTGTCTTACAGCGACCTTGTTTGTAGATGGTCAAGAACGTATAACAAGCTTGTCCCTTCCCGGGCCCTTTTCTCCACAAATAAACACCCTTGGCATAACTTGACTGAATTAAGAACCTTTTATGGGAAGTGAACTCTCAGAGGTTAAAGCAGGTAGCCAAATTTTGTTCAATAGCGATCAAAGTCCCCTCTGCAAGGTTGAATGTAATTAAGAATTCCAAATTGAAAAGTGTCACAATTGATGTTTTATTTTAAGATTTTAAATTAAGATTTTAATGTTATATTTTATGATTTTAAAATGGGAACTGCTTTAATTTTGTTAAACTGTTTTAATAGACAGTTAAGTGTCTATTGCATAAATCTATGTATTGTTGTTTTATTGGCGTATTTATGAACTATTGTATCTGTGATAAAGGTTCTGCAATGAGATAACATCAAGTGCATAATTTACTCAGGGTAAAAACGCATGGTCGCTTTTTCCTCCTTTAATCCCTGTTTTAGCCAGGATCAAACTCACATTAGGCGAAACGCACGCGTTCAATCCTGGCTGAATCCTGGCTGAAACAGGGATTAAAGGAGGATAAAGCGACCATGCGTTTTCGCCCTCAGATTCTAAACTTGAACCTTTTAGCCATATTAGGATAAGCAATGTATACAGAGATTTTATGTAAATTATTTTATATTAGTGTTTTTATTTATCTGTTTTACTCGGCTTCTGAATGGCCTGTGGGCTGTAATAAAGACTGACTGACTGGTATAACTTGATTCTGTATAGGGCAGCATACGCTTTGCAAGCAAGCATATCAGTTATGTTGTTGAGTGGCATAACTTATGGTCTTTTATGCATGGCTGTTTCCCTTGCCATCACCCCGACGACTTTGTTTCTGCATGCTGTTTCTGAGCGTTGGAGGTCGCCTTGCTCTCCCCCTGCATTTGCCCACATTTTTGCCCACATTTTCAAATTCAAGACAAAACAGGTCTCTGAAAACTCGGGCGAAAGGTGCAGAAATGCAGGTGGGAGAACGAGGCAACCTCTGATGGTTGGAAGCGGCGTACATGGTCAACACAAAGACCCAAAGTCGTCAGAGGGGTGTCAGCGAGGGGAACGGCCATGCACAAAGGACCTATGGCTTCTCTTGCCAATCGTGGTGCTTAGGGTATGCAGCATGCTGACCCGCACCTGACTCAAGCCCCCCAGGCGTCCACTTAATCCAGCCTTCTCCTTCACTTTATAACTGACGCCCGTCTTGACCCACAGGTTTACACGTTAGTCTTCACAGCCGTAAGGTTTAGAAGTTGGGTTTTCATAAAGACAACGAAAGCCGAAATCTTCAGGTTGATAAATTCAGCGCATCTGCGTTGTGATCACAGAACACCGGAAATGCCCTTAGGAAGACGGCAACTTTTAAAAAAATTAAATGTGCTGTTATGATTATTGCTCCTTCAACGGGTTCCTCCACACTCTGTTAGCACCTGGTTTTGGCTTTTAGCGTTGTCGTAACACATAAGAGAGAGGTTCTTTTTCCATCCCAATATTTTCTCCCTAAAATACATACAACGTAATGCTGTTGTCAGGTACAAAATTGCAAGAACAGAGGGGTACAGAGTACCAGAGGGATAAAAAATAATAAATGTAGAAGCATCAAAAATACCAAAAGGTGAGTATCTCTATTTATCTATCTATCCATCCATCCGTTCATCCACCTACCTACTTTATCTATCTACCTATTTTATTTACCTACCTACCTTATCTGTCTGTCTATCATCAACCTACCTATCTTATCAATTCAATTCAATTCAATTTATTACAGTCATTTGACCAGCATTATAAAAATACAAGAATGAATATCTTCTCTCTCTTATCTATCTGTCTGTCTGTCTGTCTGTCTGTCTGTCTGTCTGTCTGTCTGTCTGTCCTGTCGGGCTGTGGGGAGGGGAAGATGATTGTAAGCCGGTTTCATTCTTCCTTAAGTGGCAGAGAAATCGGCATATAAAATCAACTCTTCTTCTTCTATAACTAAAAGGTGCATATATAATTAAAAAATGGCGAAATGTAATGGAAAATAAAAAGGATTGCTACTGGAATTACAAAAGTACAAGGTTGTACCATAGTATGTCCACAATTTAAAAATGGCAACAAATAGGAACACTGTGCCTGTGATTGCAAGGACAGATCAGACCTATGCACAGGTGGACTGGGCCCGTGAGTCAGAGCTACCAAATATCTCCCTCCTTGAACGCCCATTGCCCACCACTCCTCCAAACAGCAGCAGGGGAAAATAGTTTTATAAAATGCCAGAAACTCTATGGTAAACCCAAATATCTGCATCCACAAAGTCTTTGGCCAGTCATCCTCTGTGCCCCTGTATTATTTATTTTGTAAGTGACATTCAACCGCTGGTGATTCCTAGAGCTCCTCCAAGGGACACAGGGACTGTTTTGCACAGTGGCCCAAACTGGACTTGCTGCTCTGTTATGTGATAATTTCAAGTTGAACTGTAGCTAATTTCCTCCAGAAAATTCACCCGATCTTAGACAGTACAGCCAACCCCCCTATCCAAGCAGGTGGGATATATTTCAAACTGTTGTGTCTATCAATGCCAATTCTGAAGTTCAAATGTTTTTGTTTGTTTTTTTACATTGACATCTCAGTAGAGAAGCTTTAAAGGGCACCAAATTTATGTTGTTGTTTTTTCCCCAAATTATTCTTTCTTCCTAGGTTTCAAGCCTTGCCATGATAAAGCAGGCACTGGGAATAACCCTAGGGTTGCCAGCTCCTGGTTGGGAAATACCTAGATATTTTGGGGGTGGAGCCTGAGGAGGGGGAGGTTTGGGGAGGGGGGGGACTTCAATGGCATAGAGTCCAGTTGCCAAAGGGGGCCATTTTCTCCAGGGGAACTGATCTGTATCGGCTGGAGATCAGTTGTAACAGCAAGAGATCTCCAGCCAGTACCTGGAAGTTGGCAACCCTAAATCACCCACATTTTCTTGTGGTAATCTCTGGCAGGCCTCATAAGGGGGGGGTGTTTCAGGGGCTGAAACACCTCTGCCTACATACAAGGCTGCCAAATTAACAAATGTCTGGACAGGCCCTTGTAAGTTCAATTTCCAGAAAGAAAATTAATGTTTCAGGTTTCCGACAGGAAAATCATTTGCATTCTGTGAAAATCCCTGCCTTTCTAGCATGTGAGCAGCCCAAATAAGTTTTTCACCTTTTTTTTTTAACGTATCTGTTCTATATGCAGATCAGCTGGTTGATTATGGTTTTTTTTTTTTTTTTTTTGCCGATGCATTTTGATCAGACTAAGAAACGCGTTGCCTGCCGGATGTGCTCAACGAATGTCTGCTGTCTGGCTTGTGCAAGAGGTCAGTGCCGTCATGTGACCTCATTCCCCTCACCAGGAATCCTAATCGCGATAGGCTTTCACGTGCAAAGAATTCCAGTTAATTGTACGAAGCCGGCCCAAAAGCTGAGCATGCTGCTGCATGGCGTGAGAGACACAGACAGGTGCGTGAATGTTTGGCATTATACTGTACCGGCCAGGTGGATGCACAAGTTTCGTTACAGGCGGGGAGTATTTCGTAGCAGCCCCAATAACCCAGAATAGCATAATATCATCAGGGCTTGAAACCTAAGCAGGGTCGCCTGTGGTCAGTGCTTGGATGGGAGACCAAGGAAGACAGAGGCTGCTGGGCAGAGAAAGGTTATGGCCAAGAAAGTCAGCATGGTATAGTGGTTAAGAGCAGAGGACTCTGATCTGGAGAATCGGGTTTGATTCTCCGCTTCTCCACCTGAGCAGCAGACTCTGATCTGGAGAACCGGCTTTGATTCCCCCACTTCTCCACCTGAGCAGTGGACTCTGATCTGGAGAGCCGGGTTTGATTCCCCACTCCTCCACCTGAGCAGAGGACTTTAATCTGGAGACCCGGGTTTGATTCCTCACTCCTGCTGGGTGACCTTGGGCTGCTGGGTGACATTGGGCTAGTCACAGCTCTCTCACAGTTCTCTTGGGCTAGTTACATACTCCAGCCTCTCCTATTTTCTAAGGTTGTTTTTTAGGATGAGGAGAACATGTATGGCTTGTTGGAAGAAGGCGATGGTCAAGTCATTTAAAGAAGGGGCAAACTTTTGAACAGCATGATAAACAACAAAATACAGCTTCAGCCCAAAACCACTGGATTGAAGAGAAAAGGCTGCTTAATCCTTCACTGCCCTTTTCTTTGTAAAAGTAGCTCAGCGAGCCAGCCATGTATGCCTTATAGGGCTTGAATTCTCTCATGAGATTACTTCCATCCAACAAGACTTCAGCAACCATTTTGGCTGCCCTGGCAACAGAAAACCGGAAATGGTGGCTGAATTCTCAAAGAAGAAGGCATCTCATAACAGATTGTCACACTTCTGTTAAAGAGGCCAAGGGAGGTGAGGGGGAAGGAGGAGCTGTGGCTCAGTGGTAGAGCATCTGCTTGGCATGCAGAAGGTCCCAGGTTCAATTCCCGGCATCTCCAGTTAAAGGGACTAGGCAGATAGATGATGTGAAAGACCCCTGCCTGAGACCCTGGAGAGCCGCTGCCGGTCTGAGTAGACAATACTGACTTTGATGGACCAAGGGTCTGATTCAGTATAAAGCAGCTTCATATTGGTTCATGTGTCCCCGGCATCTCCAGTTAAAGGGACTAGGCAAGTAGGTGATGTGAAAGACCTCTGCCTGAGACCCTGGAGAGCTGCTGCCAGTCTGAGTAGACAATACTGACTTTGATGGACCAAGGGTCTGATTCAGTATAAGGCAGCTTCATGTGTTCATAAGATTCGCTCCTTGGACTCCTGGACAGGGCTGACAGTTAGGTAGGTGAGATGCTGGCTGTCTGGTGGCAGCTGGGACAGGAGGATCTGCTCCCAAATTGGCCACCAGAGGTTGCCTAGACTTCACCCTTGAAACTCAGGTGCCAGTTTGCTAGTGATGCAGGGAATGGATGCTTCAGTGTTACTACTCTGAAGATACCTGCCACAGCTGCTGGCGAAACGTCAGGAAAGAAAATTCCAAGACCACGGTTACACAGCCCGGATAACCTACAAGAACCAATGAACTCTGACCGTGAAAGCCTTCGACAAGACTCTATTTGTCTGTTTAACTAAAATCCGCATTATTATTACATCACTCCCTCTCTACAATTTACACATTGGAATGCCTTCTCCATCCTTAAAATTGTTGAATTCCAGCAAGCATCAAGTTCTTCGGTATTTTTATCGTTATTATAGTACGTCAGCTTAATGAAAGCATAGGTTCCTTTAACCTTGTTGAGCCAATTATTTAAATCAGGGAATTTATTGCTTTTCCGGTTTTTTGCAAAATTTGTTCTAGCAGCTGTTAACATATGGAGAAACCTAACTTGAATATCCTATGGTTTGTCTGGAAAATAATTTAATAAAATTGTTTCTGGTCTTACTGGAATAACAATTTCAAGACCATTGGATATGATTTCTACATATGTGGTGGAGCTGCAGGAGAGCCCAAATATATTGAAGGAAAGTGATTGAAAAGTTATTTCATATTGAATGGAACATTTCACCCACCATGTTCCCAGTGTAACAGCATGCTCATGATTCTAACCTATTCCTGTCCATCATAAGCGAATCTGAAGACTTCCATCTAATGCTTCCAAAAGATGTGCAGATTCAGGCTTTAGCAATTCTCCAGGGGGAAAGAATTCCAAAAGCGATGGGTAGCCATTAAGAACATCTCTTGTGGAGCACTCTCGTGGGCATGACTTGAGACCTACATGGCAGATATTCGCAGCCCATCTAAAGATTATGCTGCGAGACATAAACAGCGGTGCTCTCCTTGGGATGCGGGTCCAGGTGGCTGAGGAGATGAATAGGTTGTGGGATGCCTTGAATTGAGCTCAGAAGGTGATCAGAAACCAAAGACACAGGAGCACTGGTCTATTGTGCTTTAAAAAAAGGTAAAGGTCCCCTGTGCAAGCACCGGGTCATTCCTGATCCATGGGGTGACGTCACATCCCGACGTTTACTAGGCAGACTTTGTTTACGCGGTGATTTGCCAGTGCCTTCCCCAGTCGTCTTCCCTTTACCCCCAGCAAGCCGGGTACTCATTTGACCAACCTTGGAAGGATGGAGGGCCGAGTCAGCCAGCGAACTGAAACCGACTTTTGTCGGGCTCAAACTCAAGTCGTGAGTAGAGCTTGGACTGCAGTACCGCAGCTTACCACTCTGCGCCACGGGGCTCCTCGTGCTTACGCTCCTATTGTGCTTACACAACTGTAAATCACTGTTCTGAAAAATCCACCTCTGAAAAACTTAACCACTTGACAGAAATTTGAAAGGGAGACAGGCAGGACGGGGGTGCCTTGAAAGGCAGATGACGTACGCGTTTTCTTTAAGTGCCTGCAGCTTTTTCTCCCCCAAATCCTGGCAGAAGCTGTGCCAGCAGTTTATTTATAGCTGATAGCTTCTATTTAAAAAAAAAACACACACACACAGCAAAGTCTGTGGCCAGATGCTTGTTTACTGAGCATGGTTCACCTTCAAAGGACTTAGTGGGAAAACAGCAAATCAGGAAATGAACACGAGAGGTGGATGGGCATGTTCCTTGTGAACGATGGTGAGCTCTCGTAGACCGGGCCGTAGCTGGGGGGGGGGTGAGGAGGGCAGCCGCCACCCCTGTGGCACGTAGAGAAGGGGACAGAACTGCCTCTCCTATCCGGCCCACTCCTCCTGTAGGAGAGGGGGTTCTGCTGCCCTCTCCGCATGCCACAGGGGTGGCAGCTGCCCTCCTCAACCCGCCCTAGCTACAGCCCTGCTCATGGATCAATGGCTTGGAAGGTGTGCTTCTGGCCTTTTGTGTGTGTTTTTTCCATCCTTTTGATCCCCCAAGACCTTTGGTCCATCAAAGTCAGCATTGTCTACTCAGACCAGCAGCTGCTCTCCAGCGTCTCAGGCTGAGGTCTTTCACTTCACCTACTTGCCTGGTTCCTTTAACTGGAGATGCCGGGGGTTGAACCTGGGACCTTCTGCATATCAAGCAGATGCTCTACCACTGAGCCAAAGCCCCTCCCCTTAATAACCTCACAGGGTTATTGCTGTGATAACATGGAGAAGAGGAGAAGGTCCTCATAGGGGAGAAAGGTGGAGTATAAAATATTTTTTATTGTTTTGGGGGGGATTCTGGCTGCAATGGTTGGTGGTTGGCCTGACACCTCATCTGTTATCAATGTGTGGGATTTTACATGATGCCTTTTTCTTTTAAATGTCCATGTTGCGAGCCACCCCAGGGTCGTTTTCAGCCCCATTGGTATGATAAATAAAAAGGTAAAAGTCCCCTGTGCAAGCACTGGGTCATTCCTGACCCATGGGGTGACGTCACATCCCAACGTTTACTAGGCAGACTTTGTTTATGGGGTGGTTTGTCAGTGCCTTCCCCAGTCATCTGTCCTTTGCCCCCAGCAAGCTGGGTACTCATTTGACTGACCTCTGGAGGGTGGAAGGCTGAGTCAACCTGGTATGGTACAGACTTAAAAAATGCAGGGCGTCATTTCCATGCAGCCTATTTTGCTCATTCCTTGTTGATACTTAGCAACCCATCACAATCAAGGATCGAGCATTCTGAATGTACTATTTACCACTCAATCGGAAGGCCTCCAACCAAAACACCTCTTGACGTTATTAGAGTGTGTGCATCTTCCTCCTCCAGTTTTCAAACCTCGGGTCTTAATCGGTCTTCCGCTGCAGCCACATCCTTCGCGATTGGGGGAGGTGTCGTGGCTCAGGGGTAGAGCATCTGCTTGGCATGCAGAAGGTCCCAGGTTCAATCCCCGGCATCTCCAGTTAAAGGGACCAGGCAAGTAGGTGATGTGAAAGACCCCTGCCTGAGACCCTGGAGAGCCACTGCCGGTCTGAGTAGATAATACTGACTTTGATGGACCAAGGGTCTGATTCAGTATAAGGCAGCTTCATGTGTTCAAGTGATGCACATCCGCCATTCCCACGTTAACAGAGCCATCCTAAGCAGTTATACCCCTCTAGTTCCATCTAATAGGTTTATAAAGGTGTAACTCTGCTTCAACTCTGGTGGAAGGATGTGTGATGGACAAAACACTCTCACCAGTCTCCTCCTCAGCCACCCTCATGGTGATGGGGAGGGGCTGTGGCTCAGTGGTAGCAAAACTGCTTGGCATGTAGAAGGTCCCAGGTTCAATCCCCGGCATCTCCAGTTAAAGGGACCAGGAAAGGAAGTGATGTGAAAGACCCCTGCCTGAGACCCTCGAGAGCCGCTGCCGGTCTGAGTAGACAATACTGACTTTGATGGATGAAGGGTCTGATTCAGTATAAGGCAGCTTCATGTGTTCATGTGATGTACATCCACCATTCCCACATTAACAGAGCCATCCTAAGCAGAGTTATACCCCTCTAAATCCCTCCAATAGGCTTAGAAAGGTGTAACTCTGCTTCAAGGTGACAAGCACCATTCGCTGAGCTTCAGGTTCACTGGTGTTGCTCTGATACTCCTTCCAGCCATCGCACATTTATTCTTCGTTGGTGTTTGCAAACCAAAAGATCCCACTTCAATATAGCCCTAAAGGCAGCACTAGGCTGTGACTCCAGCGCAAAGCTATTAATCCAAAGTGAAACGAATTACTCAGCCTCCTTGGCAGCCTTCTGCCAAGACACACACTGTCCGTCTCACTTCCTCTCTCTGCATCTGAACGCTGACAGGCAGGGCTTTCTGTGCCTTTCAAAGCAACGGAACAAGCTGTCAACCAGCTGGCTGGAGGGCAAATATCCACTGATGCCTGGCTTGAGGGCAATTAGCTATCTATGCCCATCTGCAAGCAGTGCCCAAAAAACAAGCCCCGCAATCTGTGGCGAAGAAGAAGAAGAAGAAGAAGAAGAAGAAGAAGAAGAAGAAGAAGAAGAAGAAGAAGAAGAAGAAGAAGCAGCAGCAGCAGCAGCCAACTTATGCCAACTTTCTCTACCACTTAAGGGAGAACCAAACCAGCTTACAATCACCTTCCCTTCCCCTCCCCACAAAAGACACCCTGTGAGGTAGGTGGGGCTGAGAGAGCTGTGACTAGCCCAAGGTCACCCACCTGGCTTCATGTGTAGGAGTGGGGAAACATATCCAGTTCACCAGATTAGCCTCCTCTGCTTGTGTGGAGGAGTGGGGAATCAAACCCGGTTCTCCAGATCAGAGTCCACCTCTCCAAACCACCGCTCATAACCACTACACCACACTGGCTCTCCTAAGCCTTTCTTATGTTCTTATGTAGAGAAAAGTAGGGTATAAAAACCAACTCTTCTTCTTCTTCTTCTTCGCATGCTGATGCAGTAGTTGTGGGAAGTGGGGAGAGACCTGATGAATTTCTGCAGTTCTTAAAGGCACAGCAGCAGTTCCAGGGGGGACCCTGCCATCTCCCATTTTATTTTAGCTTCCATGTAGATCAGCATCCATCACAAAAGATCCTTCCCATTAGGCATGTCCCCCTTTTTGTGAGTTGTGACTGGGGACAGCTCCGCCTTGCTTCAGTGATGCTCATCATTGAAACTGCAGATGTTCTGTCATGAGATTTCATGATGACATCTCCTGGCTATTGAGTTTAAAAAACAGCCCTAAAACCATTTAAGTGAAGATGGGGGAGAGAATATCAACTCGTTTCAGAAAATGGAATGAAAGAAAAATTCCTCCTGGGTCTTGTGAGTTACATGAAGCCATAACTAGACAACACAGGGACACATGGATGCCACCAAAATTGGATGCCCTGCTTCTCTCCCCCCACACCTCCACGCAGAATAGTGCCGCAAAATACAGGATGTGATTCCATTGCTTAGTGAGTTTACTTCACTGTATTGGCTGTGACTGGCAAAGGCAAGGGAACCCACAATAATACCACTCTGCCACATGAGCAGCGGATGCTAATCTGGTGAACCATGTCAGTTTCCCCACTCCTCCACATGAAGCCAGCTGGGTGACCTTGGGCTAGTCACAGCTCACTTAGAGCTCTCTCAGCTCCACCTACCTCACAGGGTGTCTGTTGTGGGGAGGGGAAGGGAAGGTGGTTGTAAGCCGATTTGAATCTTCCTTAAGTGGTAGAAGTTAAGAGCCCCATGGCACAGAGTGGTAAGCTGCAGTACTGCAGTCCAAGCTCTGCTCACAACCTGAGTTCGATCCCGACGGAAGTCGGTTTCAGGTAGCCAGCTCAAGGTTGACTCAGCCTTCTATCTTCTGAGGTCAGTCAAATGAGTACCCAGCTTGCTGGAGGGAAAGGGAAGATGACTGGGGAAGGCACTGGCAAACCACCCCGTAAACAAAGTCTGCCTAGTAAACTCGGGACGTGACGTCACCCCATGGGTCAGGAATAACCCGGTGCTTGCACAGGGGACCTTTACCTTTTAAGTGGTAGAGAAAGTCGGCATATGAAAACCAACTCTTCTTCTTCTTCATAATGCATTTGGCCTTATTAAACCGCTGTTTCTGAGGGATGCCGTTTTGAGCAGCAACCACGTGTTTAGACAGAACACCTAATGCCAAACTGCGCAAGCTCTCCATTACTTCAACAGTCTTCTGCCAAGGCTTCCTATCTTCTGTTTGTTGTGTATACCACATTGGTTTCCTCTTCCAAGCCAGCGGTCTGTTTAATTATGCACCTAATCACTGCTAATTGTGAAAGTGCCATTGCAGGTCAGGACACCGCAATAAAGCAATCTCATTTATTAGGGGAACTTTTTTTTTTTTTTGTCACGGGAAGGAGAAAAACACATTGCCACTCCGTATCGGTGCGGAGCCGAGGCATCCTGTTCCGAGAGCGAGCAGAGAAGCCGCGTCGCGATCCATAGTTCATCCTTCCATTTAGATTGATTAATTGACCTTTAAAAATGTACCCAGAAAATAAATTGCCCAATAAAATGAATTATCCAGTGCTTTGCGGCTCTTGAAATCCACTGTTACTTGAGAAGGGGCTAATGAAGCATGGAGAGCATTGAAGAAATGACTAATGAAGGGAATGAACCTAATAAAGAATAATTGATTAGTCATTTGGAAAAGCTACAGGCTGCGCAACAGATTTGGCATCCCGGAGGCAGATAAACAGGGGCACCTTTGCTACAAAATGATCCTTGGGCTGCAATTGTGGGGCACGGGCCCAAGCGTGTCCATCTATCTAGCTGTCCCATTTTGGCCAAAGGAGGCCAAGTCAAGTTTATTAATATGGTCCACTGATCAATCATGTGCCAACACATCAAAAATTTCCAGATACAATAGTTTTGCACCACAGAATCACAGACTGCCGGTACATATAAAAGTGTAAGGTCAATAAAAACAACCCCTGGTTAAAATTATCATCTTTAAATTGATAAAATTGTAAAATATTCTCACAATCAATATCTAATAAAGCTCTGCGTATTTTAATAGCAACAGCGCAGAACTTGGCAGTTTGGAGCATAAGCTGAGGGTCTTCTCCTAATAGGAGCTTCTTTTCCAAAAGCTCAACTGGCTCATCAGGGAATTTACCAAGTAGGGGGGAAATAAGCTTTGATCTAACTTCGTAGTAGAATGGGCAACATATCAGTGCATGTTCGATGGTTTCAATGTCCCCTGTTCCACACGGACATAACCTCTCTGATCTAGGGATTTTCTTCTATTTCCCTTCTAAAACTGCCGATGGTAGGGCCTGGCATCTGGCAAGGGTAAAGGCTATAATTAATAGCCTCAATATGATAAAAAAATAAGCTGCAGGTGAGACCAAGTATCTAGATTTATCAGGTACTAGGAAAAATGGTGATTTTCCAAGGTCTGTCTGGCGTTCAGTGTCTTCCACCCTTTGCTTCAAGAGACTTGGGCCAAAGGAGATCCATTCGGCAGGGAGTGGAGCCTCACAGAGGCAGAGGGTGCTGGTGACCAAAGCCCGGATTCCAGTCTAGTGCCATCCTAGCAGCCAAGGCAAAGGGTAACTCAATAGAGTTTCAGCACTGCGGACAGTTCCCAGGTCAATGAGCAGAGCTCTGAGTGGAAGCTGAGCAAGCCATCAGAACCATGGACAGAGTCTATGGGAGTTGGATTCAGGACCAAGGCTGGCGAGAAGGCAACCATGGACTCCAAAGATGCTGATTCACACATTCTTGGGTAGACAAGTTGCGTCTGAGGTCCTGTAGTTCCAGTCAATTAATTAAAATTCCATCTAAATATTAGGGAGAATTTTCTAACAGTTGGAGCAGTTCCTCAGTGGGACAGGCTTCCTCAGGAGGTGGTCAGCGTTCCTTCCCTGGAGGTTTTTAAGAAGAGGTTAGATGGCCATCTGTCAGCAATGCTGATTCTATGACCTTAAGCAGGTGATGAGAGGAAGGGCATCTTAGCCATCTTATAGGCATGGAATATGGGTCACTGGGGGTGTGGGGGTGGAGGTAGTTGTGAATTTCCTGCATTGTGCAGGGGGTTGGACTAGATGACCCTGGTGGTCCCTTCCAACTCTATGATTCTAATTAGAGCTTCTTTTTAGATTAGAAAAATCTCTGGTATAAAAATAATTGATAGCAACTTAAGTGCCCCTGGAAAGTGACACAGCTCCAAATGCTAGCCATCTGGCCCACCCCAGCTATTCCCTGGTACATTTTTTTCAGGCCCTCACATGAACACACATGAAGCTGCCTTATACTGAATCAGGCCCTTGGTCCATCCAAGTCAGTATTCTCTACTCAGACCGGCAGCAGCTCTCCAGGGTCTCAGGCAGAGGTCTTTCACATCACCTACTTGCCCGGTCCCTTTAACTGGAGATGCCGGGGATTGAACCTGGGACCTTCTTCATGCCAAGCAGATGCTCTACCACTGATCCATGGCCCCACTTCATGGCTCTCCAGGGTCTCAGGCAGGGGTCTTTCACATCACCTACTTGCCTAGTCCCTTTAACTGGAGATGCCGGGGACTGAACCTGGGACCCTCTGTATGCCAAGCAGCTGCTCTACCATTGAGCTAATCAAGAGTCTTCTGTGTTCTTCTGAATGGGAGGCAGGTCCCAGAGCTAATTTTCATGTGGGGGTAAAGTGTAGAGGACCAGGGAAGGCAATGGCAAACCACCCTGTAAACATAGTCTGTCGAGTAAATATCATGATGTGACATCACCCTATGGATCAGTAATGACCCGGTGCTTGCACAAGGGTCTACCTTTACCATTAAAGCATCTCTAAGAAACCCTTCAGGGAAGAAGAAGAAGAAGAAGAAGAAGAAGAAGAAGAAGAAGAAGAAGAAGAAGAAGAAGAAGAAGAAGAAGAAGAAGAAGAAGAAGAAGAAGAAGAAGAAGAATTGGTTTTTATATGCCGACTTTCTTTGCCACTTAAGGGAGAATCAAACCGGCTTACAATCACCTTCTCTCCCCCTCCCCACAACAGACACCCTGTGAGGTAGGTGAGGCTGAGAGAGAATGACTTGCCCAAGGTCACCCAGCTGGCTTCATGTGCAGGAGTGGGGAAACAAATCCAGTTCACCAGATGAGCCTCCGCCACTCCTGTGGAGGAGTGGGGAATCAACCCTGGTTCTCCAGAACAGAGTCCACCGCTTTTGTGGACGAGTGGGGGATCAAACCCGGTTCTCCAGATCAGACTCCACCACTCCAAACCACTGCTCTTAACCACTACACCACACTGGCTCCCCCTTCTCAATAGACACCCCTCCCTTCGCTTTCAAGTCTGAGAATCTGTTTGAGCTGTTGAGCTGGGTCAATTGCAACAGCCATTTGTCGCGGAGGATTATTCCCTGGAGCAGCATCCGCCCACCTATTCTTCCGGGGCTCAGATGCTTGGTGAAAGTCATCCCAATTCAAGGCTCTCCGACAAACAACATCTTGGCAGGAACTCTGTCCAGTGGGATCTTGGGCAGGTTTGAGGTCACCGCCGAGAGGCAAGGCAGACAGTATAATCCATCTCAAGCCAGGGTTCTCACTGTCGTTACAGAGGATGGCCAACCAGCTTCAAAGCCGAAGTAAGCTGCACAGAAGGGATGCGCCATTTGTCTTTAATCTTGTTATGGCTGCAAGGAGAGAGGGAAGGCATGAGACACATTCCTTACAAACTCATAGCAGACATGGGCTTCCTTTCATTTATGTCATGGGCTTATGCATGACATCCTTTGAACAGTCATACTTTTAGGTCATTTATGCATGGTTGCTTTAACCTCCTTTATTCCCCATTGCAGCCAGGATCAAAATAACCCGGGTTGGGGGAAACTGTTTGCACTGGCTGGAATGATCAGGGACGAAACTGTGCACTAATGGAGGCATGAATACAGAAAAACAGTCTCCCAAGTTCAAATCAAGTCCCACCCCTTTAAATGCTGCTCTGTAATTGGCTGACTTCGCAGTACTCACCCTGAAGAAGATCTCCTTCCCCCCAGACCCAACTGCCGCATAAAAAAAGCATTTTAAGAACAAAAAACAAAAAACGGAGCACTCTGAAAAAAGGGGGGGAGAGAAATTCAAGCCTCATTTTAAAAAAGCCTTTATTTTGCTCAGAAAGAGCTCTGAGATAGCAGGAAGCACTTGAATCCCTGCCTCTTTACACACTGCTTTGTGATTGGCTGTGAGAGAAGCCAATCTTCTGTGACTCCCCTGTTTGGCTATCTGCATGCTGCCTTTAAGAGGGGTTTGGAAAAGGGTGGGGTGAAGCTCAACCCAAGAACAGAGTATGCATGCTCTGTGACTCCAGAATAAGCCAGGATGAATGGTTTAATTTGGGCCAGAAGAGGAATGGGAAAAGCCGGGCTCGTTTTGCATTGAAACAGCATTAAGCTTCCAAGGAATGAGGTAATGTGCATACTGACAAATTTGATCCTGGCTGAAACAGGGAATAAAGGAGGGTAAAGCGACCATGCATAAATGATCATAGTCTTTCAAACGAGGCTGGCTTTAAAACTGAAGCTTAAATAAATAGGAAATTGTTTCATTCCCATGAAAAAGAATGGGACTGTTTCTATGAGATAGTGGAAGAAGAGGAAGAAGAAGAAGAAGAAGAAGAAGAAGAGTTGTTTTTATATGCCGACATTGTCTCCCTTTTAAAGAGAATCAAGCTGACTTACTATCTCTTTCCCTTCCTCTCCCCACATCAGGCACCTTGTGAAGTAGGTGGGGCTGAAAGAGTGACTAGCCCAAGGTCACCCAGCTGGCTTCATGTGTAGGAGTGGGGAAACCAACCTGGTTCACTAGATTAGAGTCCGCTGCTCATGTGGAGGAGTGGGGAATCGAACCCGGTTCTCCAGATTAGAGTCCACCACTCTTATCCATTACACCACTCTGGCTCTCTCTACACCAGAGCTCATGCCAAGATGTTGTTCACCGGAAAGCCTTGAATTGGGATGTCTTTCATCAAGCATCCGAGCCCTGGAAGAAAAGGTGGATGGATGCTGCTCCAGGGAATAATCCTCCACCTTGTGAGGTAGGTGGGGCTGAGCAAGTTCGGAGAGAACTGTGACTAGCCCAAGGTCACCCAGCAGGCTTCATGTGGAGGAGTGGGGAAACAAACCCAGTTCTCCAGATTACAGCCCACCACTCTTAACCACCAGCATGTGCTGCAAATAGAGCATTGGCCAAGGATCACGGGATCTCTGACTGGTTATTTAATTAGAATACATACATTGTAGGATCTACTTCAAGTTAAAAGGGGTTGGACATTACCGAATGTCCCATCCATGATCATTTTTGAACACATGAACACATGAAGCTGCCTTATACTGAATCAGACCCTCAGTCCATCAAAGTCAGTATTGTCTACTCAGACTGGCAGAGGCTCTCCAGGGTCTCAGGCTGAGGTCTTTCACATCACCTACTTGCCCAGTCCATTTAACTGGAGATGCCGGGGATTGAACCTGGGACCTTCTGCGTGCCAAGCAGATGCTCTACCGCTGAGCCACGGCCCTTCCCCAAGACCAGTCAATGCCAGCGGCATCCTCATGAGTGAGTACGCATCAGTTGACCCATGCATGATAGTTGTCATCATCGTGAGATCCCCACTGTTACACAGACTTGTCCCCAGCAACAGAAGGCGGGTTAGAATAACTATATCACAGCAGGGAAAGCCTTATTAAATACAATCCAATTAACTCCTTTTATATCAGAAATAATAATTTATTTAGAAGATTATAATTTTAATAATGGTTAACAATTATGTACCCATTCAAACGTAATAAATAACTATGTCTACAACAGCGCTCACCATAGGAAGTGTACAAGAAAACACCACTTCTCAGCATGGGGACCCCTTTTCTTCTACCAACAAATCAGGCCCTAAAGGCACGAACCATAGCTACAGACTATAGTAGCATTCTTCTGTTAATAAGCTTAGCAATCCTGTTCCCGTTTGCCTTGGGGATTCCCAGTTGGTCCAAAAGCCAGTCATCACTATCAACTGGCCATTTCCCCCTCACACCCACAGGAAACTCTTCATGCCCACAGGAAAACCCACTAGAAAACCCATACTGTCAAACTTGGTCCTCTAGTCAACTACAGTAAATTGTGGGACTCCCTGCCCCAGGATGTGGTGATGGGTGCCATCTTGGTAGGATTTAAGAGGGGGAGTGGTCATGTTCATGGAGGAGAGGGCAATTCATGGCTACTAGTCAAAATGAATACTATTCATGATGCATGCCTATTCTCTCCAGGATCAGAGGGACCATGCCTATTATATTAGGTGCTGTGGAACACAGGTAGGATAATACTGCTGCCGACGTCTTGCTTCTGGACTTCCTAGAGGCACCTGGTTGGCCTCTGTGTGAACAATGTAGAGGGGGTGGAGGTAGGGGAGGGGCTGTGGCTCAGCAGTAGAGCTTGGCATGCAGAAGGTCCCAGGTTCAATCCCTGGCATCTCCAATTAAAGGGACCGGGCAAGTAGGTGATGTGAAAGACCCCTGCCTGAGACCCTGGAGAGCCGCTGCCAGCCTGAGTAGATAATACTGACTTTGATGGCCCAAGGGTCTGATTCAGTATAAGGCAGCTTCATGTGTTCAATGGGGTACAATGCCATAGAGTTCACCTTCCAAAGCGACCATTTTATCCAAGGGAACTGTTCTCAATTGGCTGGAGATCAGTTATAAGAACAGGCGATCTCCAGCAACCACCTGGAGGTTGACAATCATACATAAAAGTCAAATAAACAAACAAACAGAAAAGTCATAAGATCACAATGCCCCCACACAGCCACATGACTTACCCTACCCAGTACGAGGCCAGAGCAATAAAACATGCAGAGAGGCAGCAGGCAGCCTCCCTCTTCAAGCTTTCAGCCGCCTTGGATGGGTTTTACTCATTTGCTTCTCACAACATGTGTGTGCCCCACAACACAGTTTGCGAAGGCTATATCTGCTCCTTTTTTCCTTTCCTTTTCTTTTTTTTAATAAGGCAGACTGTCGGCCCAAAGCGTACATCCAGCATTCGACGGCTTGTGTAAAAAATAAATAAATAAATAAATGCATATAAAACAGGCTCAGCTCGCTCTGCAGGTTGACAAGCCCAGGGTGATTGCTCTTGAAATGTTATGTCTCTCTCCTCACCCTCGACGTTTCCTTTGCTAAGCAAATTGCGGTTATTTTGAAGGCGTAATGAAGCCAGCCATTTGGAAATGCTATTTTCCCACTCCACTGTCACTTACAAGTCTGTAGCAAATTAAAAATGGGGGGGGGGAGAAATCCCTTTTCCCTATCCTGCATGCATGCAACTGTCTCCTCTGGGCAGGAACAATTTGAGTGGCTTTCGTTTTCGGCATCCATAAGAACCTTTTATCGCCCTGAAAAATTATTCCTTAATTTTTATAGGCTTTGCGGTGAGACTGTTGACTCTGATGGATCGTTCTACATTCCTGCCTCTCTGCGGAGTTTGCTGCAAGTGGATATTGTTCCCTGGGTGGGAAATAAAGGTAGGAAAGTGTCCATATTTAATTTACTGCTTGCAATAACCAGAGTTTTATCAACATTTCGCCAACAAATTATTCTTATTGTCAGATTCCTGTTGCCTGGGGGTAGGACTGTGAAAAGAAAATTGCATTTTCCGTGGAATACATCAATGGATCACCTGGACTAGTGAGTGAGTAAAAACAGTGGGGAGGCAGGTGGAGAGTGGCCTTCACATGAACACATGAAGCTGTCTTATACTGAATCAGACCCTTGGTCCATCAAAGTCAGTATTGTCTACTCAGACCGGCAGAGGCTCTCCAAGGTCTCAGGCAGAGGTCTTTCACATCACCTACTTGCCTAGTCCCTTTAACTGGAGATGCCGGGGACACATGAACATATGAAGCTGCTTTATACTGAATCAGACCCTTAGTCCATCAAAGTCAGTATTGTCTACTCAGACCGGCAGCGGCTCTCCAGGGTCTCAGGCAGGGGTCTTTCACATCCCCTATCTGCCTAGTCCCTTTAACTGGAGATGCCGGGAATTGAATCTTGGACCTTCTGCATGCCAAGCAGCTCCACCACTGAGCCACAGCCCCTCTCCTAAAAGATTAAGAACTCATGACCCCATGAAGATGCCTTATACTGAATCAGACCCTTGGTCCATCAAAGTCAGTATTGTCTACTCAGACCAGCAGTGGCTCTCCAGGGTCTCAGGCAGAGGGTCTTTCACATCACCTACTTGCCTAGTCCCTTGAACTGGAGATGCCGAGGATTGAACCTGGGACCTTCTGCATGCCAAGCAGATGCTCTACCACTGAGCTACGGTCCTTCCCTAATGGCCTTCTTGATGGCCAATGGAGTTTCGGCCAGGCAAAGTACACAGGGGAACCAACAAGCATCCTGACCCTCTGAGTCACCTTGAGCTGCAGGAATGGAAAGTCTTGGACAGATTTGGATAAGCTCCTGATTACAGTGAAAAGAGTGATAGGGGGATGCCACTTCCATTGACCGCAAAGGCAATGAGATATGTATCGCCCACCCCTAGGGTTGCCAGGTCCCTCTTCACCACTGGCAGGAGGTTTCTGGGGCCAAGCCTGAGGAGGGCGGGGTTTCGGGAGGGGAGGGACTTCGATGCCATAGAGTCCAATGGCCAAAGCAGCCATTTTCTCCAGGGGAACTGATCTCTATCGGCTGGAGATCAGTTGTAATAGCAGGAGATCTCCAGCTACTTCCTGGAGGTTGGCAACCCTGTTCAGGCTCCACCCACAAATTCTCAAGTTCTTTCCCAGCCCAGAGCTGGGAACCCTAACAATGGGTGTGGACTCTTTCCCCCTTCATATTGGAAACACATGCAAGCATTTAGCAGAGCGTTTGTACCCTGTGTGTAAGTTTGGACCCCTGAGGGTGAATAACCAATTTCACTCCGTAATCTGAATATCCAACAGCCATTTTAATCTGCACCATTGATTTTACCACCAAGGGCTAATTTCTTGTCTTTTTTAATTTCCTGCTGTTTTGTTGCAGTATTTGTCTGCAATGATGTTTTTGATTTTTTGAATGTTTGTTTGAGACCTGTTATAATGCCTTTTAATAGCGGGTTGTTGTTATTTGCTCTTCTTGTCTTATATGTTTGATTCCCGTGTTTGATTCCCGTGTTGTCAGGTCACTCGAGAGCCTTCATAACAGTTAGAAAGGCAGGAGTCAAATCTCCATATGTCAACCAAGAGTCGAGCTGGGCCAACGGAGACCAAGGACTGCCCAGCTGAGAGGAGGAGGAGGAGGAGAGTTTTATATGCCGACTTTCTCAACCACTTAAGGAAGAATCAAGCCGGCTTACAATCACCTTCTTTTTCCCTCCCCACAACAGACACCCTCTGAGGTAGGTGGGGCTGAGAGAGTGTGACTAGCCCAAGGTCACCCAGCTGGCTTCATGTGTAGGAGTGGGAAAACAAATCCAGTTCACCAGATTAGCATCCTCCACTCATGTGGAGGAGCGGGGAATCAAACCCAGTACTCCAGATCAGAGTCCACTGCTCCAAACCACTGCTCTTAACCACTACACCAAGGAGCAAGAGAATTTCATTTTCCCACCCATCTCTTGGCAACCCTGCCTCAATAGATGGCACTCAGATCAGGAATTTCCCCCTCCTTACCTCCTCGTTGTATATCTCAGTTTCTTCTGGCATTTTTGTATCTGTCCCAGATGAGGAGGGCACACTTCGATGCACTCATATAATGGATGGATTTATATTTACAGACTTATTAATTGGGAGCGTGTCCAGCTTCCAATAAAGTGACATCGATGAGTTCATTAATAATCCGAGCTTGACTGCTGGGTGGTTTGAGTTCTGAGGCTCATTTGCTGATCCAGACTGGCAAGGATTGTTTTGTTTTCTTCTTTGAGAAAAGGGGGCAAACAGGCCACACATTAATAATGACTTCATCCATAATGTTTCACCGGCGTGTGGTTTTGCATCCGTCAAAACCTTTCTCTCTTTTTTTCTTTCTTTGCTTTTTTTCATCGCTGTCTGATTGTTTACGATCCTCGCAAGAGACGCCTCGCCGATCGTTTCAAGCCACAGAGGCCGGCGCTCCGGCGTTCGTTCCCGTTTCCATTCATTTTCATTTCCGGCGCCTCTAAATAACGGAGCCTTTGCAGCAAAATCGATGCCAGCCGGCCGAGCCGTTTTTAATGGCATCATTAACATTCATAACCAGTGTGGCATTTTACGGCAACATACAAGGTACGGGGATACACAATATGATTGAGCAGAAACATAGTTTTTCATCACTTTTTTCTCCGAAATGTCAAAAAGTACCCTTTTATGCTCAATGAATTTGCGATGGATTTGATTTCTTTCCATGTCATTTAAGGTCACTGCACAATTGTTGCTTTTTATCACATTACAGGTCAGTGACTTGCTGTCTCTGTGTGTGTGTCTTTCTCTTTCATATATATACAGTCTGGGTAGTGTTCAATAGGAACATAAGGGACTGGTTTGCCAAAGCAGGCCAAAAGTAAATGAGGGTCCAGTAGTACTTGGTCATGAACCAAAGCAAGCCAGATATCTTCAAAGGTAAAGGTAGTCCCCTGTGAAAGCACCAGGTCATTACTGACCCCTGGGGTGACGTTACATCATGATGTTTACTAGGCAGACTATGTTTACGGGGTGGTTTGCCATTGCCTTACCCAGTCGCCTACACTTTACCCCCAGCAAGCTGGGCACTCATTTCACCAACCTCAGAAGGATGGAAGGCTGAGTCAACCTTGAGCCAACTACCTGAAGCATAGTCCCATCGGGATTGAACTCAGGTTGTGAGCAGAGATTTTGACTGCAGTACTGCAGCTTACCACTCTGTGCCATGGGGCAGATATCTTTAGAAAGCTCATGAACTGGGTAAGGATGGGATCGTCTCCTTCTCTGCTTTGCCTCCTGCGTCTACTAGTTGAAGCTACGTGGAGCTTCCATGTAGGTCTCATAACCAGTAATGGATGATAGGACTCTCCCCCACCCACAATTTAAACCCATTATTGCGAGTCCTATCCTCTGCTGCCAACAGGAACAGCTCCCTGCCCTCCTCTAAGTGACACCCCTTCAAATACTTCAAGAGAGCAATCATGTCCCTCTCAACCTCCTCTTTTCCAGACTGAACATTCCCAGGTCCCTCAGCTTTTTCTCATAGGGCTGGTCTCCAGGCCCCTGATCATCATGTATTCAAGGCCACAAATCTGAAGAAGAAGGAGAAGAAGGAGAAGGAGCCGGCCAGTTGCAACCGACCCATGGCAACCCCAACCACAGGGTGATCCGGGCAAGAGATGAGCAGAGGTGGTTTGCCATTGCCTTCCCCTGCATAGCAACTCCAGTCTTCAAAGCCAGCTTGGTGTAGTGGTTAAGAGTGGTGGTTTGGAGCGGTGGACTCTGATCTGGAGAACAGGATTCAATTCCCCACTCCTCCACATGAGCGGCAGAGGCTAATCTCGTGAACTGGATTTGTTTCCCCACTCCTACACACGAAGCCGCCCTGACCTGGATGGCCCAGGCTAGCCTGATCTCGTCAGATCTCAGAAGCTAAGCAGGGTCAGCCCTGGTTAGTATTTGGATGGGAGACCACCAAGGAATACCAGGGCTGCTGTGCAGAGGAAGGCATTGGCAAACCACCTCTGTTAGTCTCTTGCCATGAAAACCCCAAAACGTGGTTGCCATAAGTCTTGACACACTTTACACACACAACTTTACACACAGCAACTTGACAGCACTTTACACACACACACACACACGAAGCCAGCTGAGTGACCTTGGGCTAGTCACACTCTCTCAGCCTCACCCACCTCACAGGGTGTCTGCTGTGGGGAGGGGAAGGGAAGGTGATTGTAAGCCAGTTTGAGTCTTCCTTAAGAGGTAGAGAAAGTTGGCATATAAAAACCAACTCTTCTTCTTCTTCTTCTTCTTCTTCTTCTTCTTCTTCTTCTTCTTCTTCCAGAACAAGGAACCTGAGGCACCACCAATCTGTTGCATAGTCCTAGTGCACAAACGTGGCAGCAGCTAGATATCCCCACTTTCCATTTTCCCTCATGCAGCCTGTGCGCGAACACGAACTGCTGCATTCAAAGGCTTCCAAAGCAGACGGTGGTGGCAGTATCCTTTTTAAAAAGATGGCATCTCATTTCGCCTTGCGCTGTGACACCAGCAAAAGTTGTAATTGCTGAGGCCGTTTGTTGCTGTAATTTTCAAAGATTGGGTATTCTTAAATTCTAGAAAGGGGCTTTTGTTTTAAGTCTCAGTCTGTCACCCACCCCCAAATGATCCGTTCTTTTGATTGTGCGCAGCGGCAACGTTCATCATCCCCCGCAGAAAAATCCACCTTTGCGCAGCAGTAATTGTGGGGTTTGTCTTTTTTCCTTTGGGGGGGCATCGAGAGAAGTTTGACACAATGGGGAAAGCACCCTGGAGTCATTGTAATCGGACCCTGTGATTGTGCCTTTCGTTGACTGTAGGGAGGGCGGCTTGTGCCGCTTTCGAACTCATCCAGTTGTGGAGTCTTTAAGAAAAGGCTTCTAATTGTGCCCAAGAAAGGAAGAAATGAACCGCTTTAAACCAGCCCTGAAATTGCAGTGAGCAATCCCTACATGTGCCAGAGAACAAGATAAGAGTAGACACAATGGGGTCTGGCTTGCAATCTAGTATGTTTCCGCTCCTGTTTTTTACACAGACACGTTCAAGGTAGGGTCTGGAGTTCTCCTGGAATGGCAACTGATCTCCAAATGACAGGGATCAAT
Organism: Euleptes europaea; assembly: GCF_029931775.1. Lineage (NCBI taxonomy): Eukaryota > Metazoa > Chordata > Lepidosauria > Squamata > Sphaerodactylidae > Euleptes > Euleptes europaea. The sequence goes on along the minus strand of NC_079330.1, from coordinate 12,486,572 downwards.
TCTCCTGGAGGAAATGGTAGCTTCTGAGGGTAGACGCTATGCCAGTGGTTGCCAAACTTTTCTGGCCACCGCCCCCCTTGGCTCCAAAAACCCGACCCCAGTGCCCCCTACCCTATCCTATCAAAAGCATTATTCAAAATAGGGGTTTTCATGACACACTAAAGAAGAGAAGAACAATCAAGTTTCAAAACAGGAACAATTAATTGCACATCTATTCAAAATCAAATTCAGACTTTTTCCTTGAAACTTATTCAACAAAACTGATGAACTTGATCCAGTGGTACCAGCTCTTCGAAGTCTGGGGAAAAAAATTCAGATAGTTTCCACCAAATTTGCCAGCATGGTGCCAGACCTTGATCTATTGTAAATTAGTGAACAACACAGTTGAAGGGGCCCACCTCTGCCGCCCCCCTGCTGCCCCCTTGCCTCTTAGTGCCCCCCTAGGTAATCCCACCCCCCCAGGGGGAGGTGCTGCCCACTTTGGGAACCACTGCTCTATGCCATTGCATCCCTGCTGAGCTCTCTCTTCAGGCACTGCCCCCAAATCTCCAGGAATGTATGAATCGTTAGGGTTGCCAGCTCCAGTTTAGGAAACACCTGGAGATTTGGGGGTGTTGCCTGAGGAGGGCTTGGTTTGAGGAGGGGAGGGACTCCATCGAGGGACTTCAATAGGGTATAAAACCATACCATCTACATACCAAAGTGGCCATTTTCTCCAGGCGAAGTCTGTAGCCTGGAGATCAGTTGTAATAGTGGGAGATCTCCAGCCACTACCTGGAGGTTGGCAATCTTAGCACTCATACCCCAGTCCCAAGATGGAAATGTTGCTCCTCTGATTACTTGGTGTATTTTTTTCATTGACCAGTAGCATCTGTAAGTAGGAATGTCTGGCTCAACCCACTAAGTAAAACAGGTTGTAGTTTTGGACGCCAGAATTCAAGCGGTGGAGGGTTACCCTGCAAAACCTGTAGGGAAACCCCTTTTGCTTTTGTTTTATGGATAGATGCCAGTGTTTTATGGAGTTGTTTTGTTAGCAGGAAACCAATGTTTTCAAATAAACAACTGGCCACCCATACTAGAACTTTAGGGCGAAAGTCAGGGGGGAGGAGGAGGAAGAGGAAGAGGAAGAAGAAGAAGAGTTGGTTTTTATATGCTGACTTTCACTTCCACTTAAGGCAGAATCAAACCGGCTTACAATCACCTTCCCTTCCCCTCCCCACAACAGACACCCTGTGAGGTAGATGGGGCTGAGAGAGCTCTAAGAGAGTTGTGACTAGCCCAAGGTCACCCAGCTGGCTTCATGTGGAGGAGTGGGGAAATCAAACCCGGTTCACCAGATTAGCATCTGTCGCTCATGTGGATGAGCAAGGAATCAAACAAGGTTCTCCAGATCAGAGTCCACCACTCCAAACCACTGCTCTTAACCACTACACCATGCTGGCTCCCCTTGCCACAGCTTCCACAGCCAAGGCTGGTTCCCCTCATTCAATTCGTTGATGGAACAGGGGGAAGGAGCTTCTGGGGAAACTCGTTTGATCCCCTCCCCAAAGTCCAATCCAGAAGTAGCCCTTGTTTTACTTCCTTAGGTTCCTGACCTATTACATCTAATTTCCTGCATGATTAATTAAAATTCAGATCTTGGGGTAGACTAAAGTTGCCTGCCTAAAGTTGACCAGACTATAGAGGTCAAGTCCCCAGGAGCAAATGTCTGCTTTGGAGGGTGGACTTTATGGCACTATACCCTGCTGAGTTCCCTCCCCAAACTTTGCCTTCTACAAGCAGCACCCCCTAAATCTCCAGGAATTTTCCAACCCAGTAACTCTAGGATGGATACCAGAGCAGCTTCCCTTTAGCATAGAATGTCTAGTCGCATCACTGTGTGGGATTTGCTATGGGGAGCTGCATGCTATGGGGAGAACATCCATTGGAACCTTTCTGTGTGCTTTTGGCCTTTTCCAAAGCCCTGTAGATGACTGCCCCTTGAACAACCCTGTAGCAATAAGCAAAATGTGCATTTTCTGATTGTTTCCTTTAACCTGAGAGCCCTTTGCTTATTGATTTTGGCTCTTTTTCAGCCCAGAGGACACCATGATGTATGGGGTTAATAACAGCTAAAAAGGAGTTTGTTGTTTTTGGAGGAAGAAAAGGATCACCATGTTTGCTGTGAAAACAGTGCCAAAGGAAACAGGGTTGCTGGCTCAACCATTGAACATAATAGATCTTGATATGAAGAGAGTTAGACTTACCCACCGTGCAGTAGCATGCCTCAGAATCCTGCCCCAAGGTGAGGCAAGTTCTGCAAACAGAACAGGTTACGAAATCTTATTTCTTTATCTAGAATAGCATATCTCGCATGTCTGCTATCAATAGCGACCAAGATGGCTTTCATCTTCAAAGTAACCTAAGCCAAGTCATGGAAAACCAATGGACACATGCCTAAAAAGGAAGCAGGCAGCAGCAATCGATAGCCGGTAGTTAAAAACTCTAGACTGGTAAAAAGTGGTAGCTGATAAAATCAACCAAAAGCCAACAGTGCAGATTAAAAACAGTAAATTAAAGTTTTTAAAAACTTTAAGACTTTCGGTATATGAAAAAGGTCTTGATGAACGTTTGGAAGGTCAGAGAGGAGTGGTTCCTAGTGAGCTCACTGTATTTCCAGCCTGGGGGTCACAGGCATCTTCATAAATATTCAAATTTTACAAAAATGTCCCAGGGTGGTGATTCCGATTTTGCATGTGAATTTTAAACTTGAACTGGCGGTACTAAGGTACCAATTTAGTGTGTGTGTATTAAGTGCTATCAAGTCGCTTCTGACTCATGGCGACCCTATGAATCAATGTCCTCCAACTTTAACACAAACTAAATATTTACACCTCCAGGTCCTTTGGACTGGAGCTATTTAGGGATAGATTACAGACTGGGTAGTCAAGTTTTCCAGCAGACTCAAAAAAAAAAAAAAAAAAGGCAGAAATGAGCAACTGTGGTCCTTCTGACTGGCAGGTAGCATTAATCTTCCAGATTGGCCAGGTCTGGTATAAATATTTCTGTGTTGGCTTAGACAACAGAACAGGACATTCCCCTTCTAGCATGATGTAGTGGTTAAGAGAGGTGGTTATGAGCAGTGGACTCTAATCTGGAGAACCGGGTTTGATTCCTCGCTTCTCCACATGAGCGGCGGACTCTCATCTGGTGAACTGGGTTGGTTTCCCCACTCCTCCACATAAAGCCAGCTGGGTGACCTTGGGCTAGTCACAGTTCTTTCCCAACTCTCTCAGCCCCACCTAGCTCACAAGGTGTCTGTTGTGGGGAGGGGGAGGGAAGGCCGGTTTGAGTCTCCCTTAAGTGATAGAGAAAGTCGGGGAGGGAAAGCCGGTTTGAGTCTCCCTTAAGTGGTAGAGAAAGTCGGCATATTAAAACCAACTCTTCTTCGTGTTCTTCTATCTGAAGCCATTGACTCTGGGGGAGAAACCATCTGAGGCAAGATTCATGTCACCATATTGGCTTCTGACTGAAGCTGGGGAAGAAACCATCTGAGGCAAGATTCATGTCACCATATTGGCTTCTGACTCTATGGGTATCATGTCGTAACTAGCAAATACAGAGGGAAACCCCAGACTTCCTTGGGGGCCTCCCATTAAAATACTAACCAGGGCTGACCCTGCTTAGCTTCAGAAGCAAGTCCCACTGAATCCCACGGGACTTACTCCCTAGTAACTGTGCTTAGGATTGCATCCATGATCGATGGACTTTGCCTCTCACGAAATCAATGCCCTTGATTCAGTGTGGAGCTAAGTGCTTCAAGAAAGCAGCCCCTTGAAAATGCTGACATGCGCTGCTAGTTTACTTAAAATGTTCCACGAATAATTCATGGGCACTTTTATTGGTGACAGCGGTGTTCCCCACCTCTAGTGAAGGATGGCAAAGATGGTGATGGAAATAGATCAGGCATTCCAGGGGAGTAACAATTAATGCTCAGAATTACACATTTTATGTTCTTTGCAGATGTAGGAGATGCAAAACTTCCTCTCGATGCCAACCTCCAATTTGAAAATGCATGTTGTTTTTTTTCCCTGTCAGGGCTTTCAAATATTTACACCCTATGAGCTTTGTGTGTCCCAGGAACATCCATTAATAAATGGGAAGCGGCATTCAGCGCCCCTCCTTCATGTGCAGCCAGCGAAAAGAAACTCTGTGTAACGTTGCGAAAGCTCTCTGAAAAATTAATCGACCAACATTCTGCGTACGCCACAAGAGAACACTTCATCCTCCTCATCCAAGCCAGCTGGATACTAGAATTTTTTATTATTATTTGGAGGCAGGAAATCGGCGGAATCCCCTGGTATGAATGCACTTATAGTTCTAACGTGCCCCATCCTGAAGAGTCAAGATGGTTAATAAAGGAAAAATTAGCAAAGTAGAATGAATGTTCCTCTAAATCAGAGGTCTCCCAACTGGTAGCTCATGACCTCCCAGTAGCTTGCTGGCTGCTGCAGAGTTGCCTCTAGAAGACAGAAGAAACGATCACAAAAATATCTACTCTTGGCTTTTTTTGAAAGGCTTTTATTGTGTAGGAGTCTTCCCTGAGAAGAAGAAGAAGAAGAAGAAGAAGAAGAAGAAGAAGAAGAAGAAGAAGAAGAAGAAGAAGAAGAAGAAGAAGAAGAAGAAGAAGAAGAAGTTGGTTTTTATATGCTGACTTTTTCTACCACTTAAGGCAGAATCAAACTGGCTTACAATCACCTTCCCTTTCCCTCCCCACAACAGACACCCTGGGAGGTAGGTGGGACTGAGAGAGCTCTAAGAGAGCTGTGACTAGTCCAAGGTCACCCAGCTGGCTTCGTGTGTAGGAGTGGGGAAACAAAACCAGTTCACCAGATTAGCCTCCTCCGCTCATGTGGAAGAGTGGGGAATCAAACCTGGTTCTCCAGATCAGACTCCACTACTCCAAACCACCGCTCTTAACCACTACACCACGCCGGCTCTCCCACGCTGCTTAGCGAATAGCTTCGTTTCTGGTGCTTTTCCTGATTCATGTCCAAAGTTTGAAAGACTTGCCCAAATGAGCAGGTTTTGGAACAGGATATGATAAAGTTCGTATTTAAAGATTGCTGTAGTTTGCTTCTCTGTAAACTTTTTGTATGTACGTTGCTAGCCTAATGGTGTTCAAAGGATAGTACTGGTGGCCTGATCTATCTGATGTAGGGTTGCCAGTTCTGGTTTGGGAAATACCTGGAGATTTTGGGGGCAAAGCCTGAGAAGGGCAGGGCTTGGGGTATAATAACATAGACTCTACCTTCCAAAACAGCCATTTTCTCCAGGTGAACTGATCTCTGTCGGATGGAGATCAGTTGTAATAATCCTGGAGATCTCCAGCCACCACCTAGAGGTTGGCAACCCTAATCTGGTGGCACTAGATCCCCTTGACCTCCTTGGACAACAGTGAAGGAAACAGTGATCTCCCTAAAATGTTGTTGATTTACAAGAACCTGTATAGATCCATTGTTACATATTATTTTAACATGTCACAGACTTTATGAGGTACATGTATTTTATTGATCTTATTGTTTTTGTCTTGTCATATTATACTGGTTTGTCTGTTTTGATTTGTTGTGATGTACTGGTTTTCTGCTTAAGACCTTCGGTCATACCAGCTTAATAATAAAAGAAGAGGAAGGAAACGACCTGGGCAGTTTCAATGCAGCCAGCAAAAACAGCTGAATTTGGGGGGAGGATTGCAAGGTGGAGCTTTGGAGGAACTCCAAGAGCATCGTATTGCTTTGGGGAGAAACGGATGATGCATTAATGACGAGCATCATCTGTCTGAGTGCCTGCTCACCCATGCTCGAAATGTGCTAATTTGTCAATAGGACAGAGGACAAATGCACCTGACCACTCTCCTTGCAAGGCAAATAACCCTGGAAAAGGATGTCCCTGGCCCAAACCTGAATATGAGGAGCGAAGAAATGATGATGATGATGATGATGATATGGAGACATCCACTTAAGAGGGGCTGTGGCTCAGTTTGTAGAGCATCTGCTTGTCGTGCAGAAGGTCCCAGATTCAATCCTCAGCATCTCCAGTTAAAGGGACTAGGCAAATACGTGATGTGAAAGACCTCTGTCTGAGACCCTGGAGAGCCGCTGCCAGTCTGAGTAGACAATACTGACTTTGATGGACCAAGGGCCAGATTCAGTATAAGGCAACTTCATGTGTTCAAGACAAAAAGGCAGATCCTTGCTCTGAGGAAGCTACAATTGACATGAGAGAGAACGAAGGGGAGCGGGTAGAGGCAAAGATAACCAGAGGAAGAAGTGTCTGGAAGGAAGTGAGGCAGGTGGTATCAGAGCCAGCGTGGTGTAGTGGTTAAGAGCGGCGGACTCGAACATGGCGAACCAGGTTCGATTCCCCACTCCTCCACATGAAACCTGCTGGGTGACCTTGGGCCAGTCACAGTTCTCTCTCCGAACTCTCTCAGCCCCACCTACTCACAAGGTGTCTGTTCTCAGGAGGGGAAGCGAAGGTGGTTGTAAGCCAGTTTGAGACTCCTTAAAGGCAGAGAAAATTGGGATATAAAGCCCAACTCCAACAACAACAACAACATCAACAACTCTTCTTCTTCTTCTTCTTCTTCTTCTTGTGTTCTAAGAGATTGGTCCAGGCATAAGTAGCACCAAGTGCAGTGTTGTTTAAAGGAGGGGGAGACCTTTGGATAGTTGAGAGTGGTGGAGCTGGAAAGGAAAGCTCTTGGGCAAGGATATCTCCTGCTATTACAACTCATCTCCAGCCAATAGAGATCAGTTCACCTGGAGAAAATGGCTGCTTTGGCCATTGGACTCTATGGTGTTGAAGCCCCTCCCCCAAACCCTCCCCTCCTCAGGCTCCGCCCCCAAAACCTCCCACTGGTGGCGAAGAGGGACCTGACAACCCTAGGATCTCCTGGAATGACAAGTCATCTCCAGACTATAGAGATCCATTCCCCTGGAGAAAACGTGTGCTTTGCAGGGTGGGCTGTGTGCCAGTGTGCCCCACTGAGGTCCCTGCCCTCCCCAGGCTCCATCCCCAAATCCCCAGGAGTTTCCCAACCTGGATCTGGCAACCCGACCAACCCTCCCATCCCTTGCCAGTGGCCAAGGGGGAACATGGCAACTCTATCCATCTAGACATTAGGAAGCATTTTCTAGAGCGGTTCCTCAGTGGAACAGGCTTCCTTGTGAGGTGGTGAGCTCTTCTTCCCTGGAGGTTTTTAAGCAGAGGCTAGATGGCCATCTGTCAGCAATGCTGATTCTATGACCTTAGGCAGATGATGAGAAGGAGGGCATCTTGGCCATCTTCTGGGCATGGAGTAGGGGTCACTGGGGGTGTGGGGGGGGGAAGGTAGCAGTGAATTTCCTGCATTGTGCAGGGGGTTGGACTAGATGGCCCTGGTGGTCCCTTCCAGCTCTAGGATTTTAGGATACTATCTTTCTGTGAAGTGCTTTTATTAGTGCAGGTATCTAGCAGGTGGAGATGGAAGTCACAGCATGTGAAACAAAAGGTGAATTTGTTCCATTGTCTCCCTGGCTACTCACTGGATAGAATTACTCTTTTGCCCACCCTCTCTCTCTCTCTCTCTCTCTCTCTCTCTCTCTTTCTCTCTCTCTCTCTCTCTTTAAATAGATTAAATAACAACAAAAAAGACCAAACCCCACTTGCAGATGTGTTAAGAATATCCGCTCTTCGACAGGTCTAATTACGCAGATTCCGGAGAGGTATATTTCAGTTTCTTCTGACCACATCCCGGCAATTTGCATCGTTCCGGCCTGTTGATTAATTCCGCGCTCCGTGTTTAAAATTGCAGCCGTTGCAAATTGAACAATAGTTCAAACCCAACATTGGGGTCATTGACTCAAAGTATTGAACAAATGTCTGCTTGGCACTATAAATCGTCATTCCAAACCATTACGGCTTTATTAGCAGAGGAGATCAGATCCGGGCCCGTGGCTGTCGCAGCCAAGTACATCAGCCGTGACAGCAGCCACGGACCAAAGCCCTTTCAGGCCTCTGCACTAGGATGGCCAGGTCCCTCTTCGCCACCGGTGGGAGGTTTTTGGGGTGGAGCCTGAGGAGGGCGGGGTTTGGGGAGGGGAGGGAGCCATAGAGTCCAATTGCCAAAGCGGCCATGTCCCTTTAAGAAGCAGGATCAGCAGCTACATAAGAACTTCCTTCCTGTTTGCCTCTCACCGCAAATTCTTTGTAATGCGCTATTGAATTTACATTAAGACGCATTTTGGTAAGCGCACTTTCTGTTTATGGGGTCTATATGTTCCTTATCATTGTATGTATTTTACGTGTTACAATGCAATATTTTGTGTACTTCACAGCTGACGGTCATTGACAACTGGCTTTTCACCAAATGGATTCAAAAGCCTAAGTTGCTTATCATTGGAGCTGAAGAAAGCCTTTTTGAAACGCGCATCAGCGACTAGCTACGCGTTCTCCTTTTCCCTTTCCTTGGACCTTGATTCACCGTTTATCACAGTTGTTGGTTTCCATGGACTTTCTACCTTCATCATTTGAGACATTTGGACAACTTGTCCCGCCCCACCTTATTAGCTTTTTGCATTGTGGGTCCTTGTTTGAGTCGTACATGTTTGAATTTTGTTGATTTTTGCATGATGTAATGCTTTATTTTGCTAACTTTTGCATGATGTAATGCTTTATTTTGAATATATGTTCATGGTGAATTTCCAGTTTGGTTTCTATTTGAGCCCTTCGTGTCGCCAATTTCCATAACAACGTTATTTACGGCACAGGTTTTACATTATTGTTGTACCTCCAGGTACTAGCTGGAGATCTCCTGCTATTATGACTGATCTCCAGCTGATAGAGATCAGTTCCCCTGGAGAAAATGGCCGCTTTGTCAATTGGACTCTATGGCATTGAAGTTCCTCCCCTCCCCAAACCCCGCCATCCTCAGGCTCCGCCAAAAAACCCTCCTCCCGATGGCGAAGAGGGACGTGTGTGTGTGTGTGTGTGTGTAAAGTGCCATCAAGTCACAGCTGACTTACGGCAACCCTAGCAAGGGGCTTTCAAGGCAAGTGAGGTGGTTTGCCATTGGAGGTTTTTAAGCAGAGGCTAGATGGCCTTCTGTCAGCAGTGCTGATTCTATGACCTTAGGCAGATCATGGGAGGGAGGGCATCTTGGCCATCTTCTGGGCATGGAATAGCGATCACTGCGTGTGGGGAGGTAGTTGTGAATTTCCTGCATTGTGCAGGGGGTTGGACTAGATGACCCTGGTGGTCCCTTCCAACTCTATGAGTCTATGATTCCTCGGCAGTCGTTCTTGTTAGTCTCCCTTCCAAGTACCGACCCTTCTTAGCTTCCGAGATCTGACGAGATCGGCCTATACCACGTTGCCTTCCCTCCCTGCACGTATCCTTTGCATGTACCCAAATGCATGTTCAATTTTTAAAGACCACTTGACAGAATCTAAAGAATTACATGCAGGTTGACAGGATCCATATGGCTTCCCATCCTAGCTCCTCTGCCGATCTCCCTCTGCGCTACGCAGACTCTGCTGCCCAGAAATTGTCAGAGCCGCAGTCTGCAGGAGGGAAAAGGGACCCCAAAAGTGCTTGTGTGAATTGTGGGGACGCCTGTGGCCCGAGCTTGCACAAAATCCCTGTTGTTGACTCTCCCCGTGTCAGTGATAACTGGAGCGTTCTGTCTGGTTTCCTTCATTATTTATTAAGCATAATGGCAGTTAATGTAAACAATTACTTATGCTGGTATTAATCTTAAAGCCATTTAACTTGGCTATGGCAAGGAAATCGCTGATGGTTGCAGCTCCGTTCCAAGGCCTCTAAGGGCTAGAACAGCCGAAATGCGGCTTGTGCGTCTCCATCCATCTATAAAATGAAAACTGCAAGCTTGTGTGGCCTCGGTTTGCCTTAGAGCTGTGCGGAGAAGCAAGAGGAAGATTAACCCTTCCGCCTCCACTCCGTTTGGATAATCAAAACCAGCTCCTCTGCTCTGCTGTTATCCTTCTTAAGGAAAAGATACATCTGTTTGAGCCCTGATCTCTTATGCCTTCTGTCATTCGTGGTGCCCTGGCATGAGAGAGCCACTAATAAGATCAGGCTATAGGCTGAAATTGTTGAAGACTTTCTATTCCTTGGCTCCATCATCAACTAAAAGGGAGACTGCAGCCAAGAAATCAGAAGGAGATAGAGACTGGGGAGGGCAGCCATGAAGGAGCTAGAAAATATCCTTAAGTATAAGCATGTGTCACTGGCCATCAAGATTAAGTTAATTCATGCCATCGTTATTCCTTATTACTATGTATGGGTGTGAAAGCTGGACATTGAAAAAAGCTGATAGGAAGAAAGTAGATTCCTTTGAAATGTGGTGTTGGAGGAGAGTGTTACGGATACTGTGGGCTGCCCAAAAAACAAATCTGTGGGATCTACATCAAATCAAGCCTGAACTGATCCTAGAAGCTAAAATGACTAAACTGAGGCTATCGTATTTTGGTCACGTCATGAGACGACAAGAGTCACTGGAAAAGACAGTCATGCTAGGAAAAGTTGAGGGCAGCAGGAAAAGAGGAAGACCCAACAAGAGATGGATTGACTCAATAAAGGAAGCCATAGCCCTCAATTTGCAAAATCTGAGCAAGGCTGTCAAAGATAGGACATCTTGGAGGACGTTGATTCACAGGGTCACAATGAGTCAGAAGCAACTTGATGGCACTTAACACACACGTAGGCTGAAGACCACAGTCCACAAGACTATATGGGGGGGGCAACTCTGAGGTAGAGCGCAACCTTTGTGTGCAGAAGAGCACATGCTCAGAAGTTAATGGATTTCTGCAGCTGAAGGAAGTCCGACACCTTAAGTACTACACCATACTGGCTCTCAGGTTTCTAAGTACAGGTAGGTTCATATGTGAAGGGACATTCAAAAGTGGAATCCACCACCTTGAATCTATTTGCTGCAGACTTCTGAAGAAGAGGGGGAAGCAGATGCTGTGGGGGTGATTTTTTTTTAAGTTATGATTTCTTTCAAATTACTTACTCTATCCCATCTGCCTGCAATGGTTTTTTACATCATCTTGCAACCTTCAGCTGAAAGAGTTGGTTTTCATTGCCGACTTTCTCTACCACTTAAGGGAGACTCAAACCAACTTACAATCACCTTCTCTCCCCCTCCCCACAACAGACACCCTGTGAGGTAGGTGAGGCTGAGAGAATGTGACTCGCCCAAGGTCACCCAGCTGGCTTCATGTGTAGGAGTGGGGAAACCAACTTGGATCACCAGATTAGAGTCCTCTGTTCCTATGGAGGAGTGGGGAATCAAACCCAGTTCTCCAGATCAGAGTCCACCACTCCAAACCATCGCTCTTAACCACTACACCATGCCGGCTCCAGTCTAAACCCACTCATTTCAATGAGCTTAGACTGGAGTAACTCCGCATAGGATTGTGCCGTAAGATTTGCAAACAGAGCCCAAACTCTGTAGGCAGGACACTAGTGCAGGAGCCGTACAAAAGCTCTCGTGTTTGGAGCTAATTAGACTTTTGTAATTACCTTTATCTATAATCATGGAGGCATGTTTTCTCATTTTCTCCATTGTGAGCAAAGACAATCCCAAATGCCTGGCTGTATCAAGTGGGCTTCTGAGATAGCACCGAGAGCCAGAGGCAACACTCCCCCGGGGAGGTTCTCAAAAGTCCCCTTTGAGCAACTCTGAATCAAGCCAGCTGTAAAACCGGGGAAGAGTTCCAAAGAATTTGGGGAGTTGGTGTTAAAACAATAAGCAGGAAAGGAAGGCACGCTAGCTGAAGGCGTGGGAGACTCAAATTGAGGATCCCTTACTACACAATATCACATTTCTGACAGATCACGATGGGTAGCCATGTTAGCAATAGAAAAGAGCAAGAGTCCAGTAGCACCTTAAAGATTAACAAAATTTTGGGCAGGGTATGCTCTTTCGTGAGCCACAGCTCCTTCTTCAGATACAGCTAGAATGTGAGTCCATCGATCCTTAAGTGGAGAAGAGCGGTAGTTTGGAGTGGTGGACTCTAATCTGGAGAACCAAGTTGGATTCCCTACTCCTCCACATAAACAGCGGACTCTAATCTGGTGAACCGGGTTGGTTTCCCCACTCCTACTCATGAAGCCAGCTGGGTGACCTTGGGCTAGTCACAGTTCTCTTAGAGCTCTCTAAGCCCCACCAACCTCACATGGTGTCTGTTGTGGGGAGGGGAAGGGATGGTGATTGTAAGCCAGTTTGATTCTTCTTTAAGTGGCAGAGAACATCGGCATATAAAAACCAACTCTTCTTCTTCTTCTTCTTCCTCCTTTGTCCCTGCGTCCATGCTTTCCAGAACAGAGCTGCATTGGGAAGGGTTAACAAATAATTCCTTTTGTACAGATTTTAATTTTAATTTTTATTTATACCTCACTTTTCTCTCTATGGCTGAGGTCCACAGTGCTTGTGTTTCACAAAGGAAAGCTCTTTGAGGCACGGGGTGGCACCATTTATATGTTTTATCCCTCCTGCCGTGCGGGCGGGCGGAATGTTCAATAATAAATGAGGATTGTTTAATATGAATCTCTGAATCAGCAGCTACCCGGTCATATGTGTGCAAGTACATCCATTCAGTCGTTCAAATGTTTGCAGACAAATATTTAGGTTTCCAAAAAAGTGAATCGGCAGCAAACGTTGTCCTTGAGACGCAACAGGGGAGAAATTTTGACATCCTCCACCTGGTGGCCAAGTGCTGAAAAAGAAATCCGGAGCTCCTCCATGTAGGAGAAGGTAAAGATCGCACCCCATGCTGAAAGGAACCCTGGGATAGCATGACAAAGAGTCTATACATGGGGGGGGGGGAAAACCCCTCACAGATGTGCATTGGGGTGATGGCTGCCAACCTCCAGGGGAGGCCTGGAGACCTCTTGGAGTTACAGTTGATCTCCAGACTACAGGGATCATTCAGTCCCCCTGGAGAAAAGGCAGCTTTTGGGCGAAAACGCATGGTCGCTTTAGCCTCCTTTATTCCCTGTTTCAGCCAGGATTCAGCCAGGATCTAACACAGGGGTGGGGAACGTCAGGCTCGGGGGCCGTTTAAGGCCCGCAAAATCATTTGGTCTGGCCCTTCGTGGGTCCTGGCAGATCTCTAGCTCAGAAGGATCTAAGACTGGCGATCCGCCCCCTCCTGCGGAAAGGAATAGCCTCTATTCAAGGGGGATGTGAGTTTGTTTTGCTGAAAAAAGGAAGATTTCCCCCCCCCCTTGCAGAAGAGTCATTAGCTACGGAGCTTCTAGGACCGCCCAAGAAACTGTGTTATCGGTATCCCTTTCCCATCCAGGCCGTGGAGAAACGTATTCCCTCTGTACTACAAGAGGGCTGGGGGCGGAAGTGGCAACAATGGAGGGGTTAAAGGGGGCAGGGCCAGAATGCGCGGGGGGGGGAATGTCCAGGGGGGATGCCCGGCTGGTGCAACAGCCCATCCTGTGCCACCAGGTGGGTGAGTGCGCCACTGGTTGGATGCCTGCCTGCTTGCCCGTTCCAGGTGGGGGGGTCATCTGGGGCAGCTGCCTGCTTGGGGCTTGGTCAGCTAATTTTTAAGTTGATAATTTTGTCTGGCCCACGAATGATGTTATAAATATCCAAACGGCCCTTGGCGGAAAAAAGGTTCCCCACCCCTGACCTAACACATGCATTTCGCCAAACATGCATTCGATCCTGGCTGAATCCTGGCTGAAACAGGGAATAAAGGAGGCTAAAGCGACCGTGTGTTTTCGCCCTTGGAGAGCCGATGCTATGGCATCACATCATTGCTGAGCTCTCTCCTCTCCCCAAACTCTGCCCTCCCCAGTAGGGTTGCCAGCCTCCCGGGGGTGGCTGGAGATCTCCCGCTATTACAGCCGATCTCCAGGCAACAGAGATCAGTCCACCTGGAGAAAATGGCCGCTTTGGAAGGTGGACTCTATGGAGTTATACCCCATTGAAGTCCCTCCCCTCCCAAACTGCTCCACCACAAACATCTCCAGGTATTGCCCAACCTGGAGTTGGCAACCCTACCGGGAGAACAGTCTGGAGATCATGCCAGGAGATCTCCAGGCCCTACCTGGAGGTTGGCAACTTTATGAAACTGAAGCCTTAACTCTTGCCTGACCTTGGGGTGCCCAGCTGCAGACCGGGTGATCTATTTGGGATGCAGGGAAGCTTTCCCTTTTATGGCAGCCTCTGTTTTGACTCCTGGTCATTGCGTCCCTCTTGCCAGCTAAAGAGAGAAGAGAAATGGCCACTGTCAAAAGTGGAGAAACCTGGAAAAGGTCAGAGTCATATTTCAGGATTACCTTTAGGGGCTTTTACAGAAATCAATATACAGCAGCATCCTTCTCTAGATGATCAGTACTCAAAGCATTTCTGGGAAGCGACTTGTTGGTCTACATTTTAATAAGGACCCAGAGTAGGGTGGCCAGCTCCAAGTTGGGAAAATTCCTGGAGATTTCTGGGGCGGAGCCTGAGGAGGACAGGGTTTGGGGAGGGGAGGGACTTCAGTGCCACAGAGTCCAATGGCCAAAGCGGCCATTTCCTTCAGGTGAACTGATCTCTGTTGGCTGGAGATCAGTTGTAATAGCAGAAGATCTCCAGCTAGTACTGGAGGTTGGCAATCCTATCTAGAACCCTACAGTTCTCTCCGAACTCTCTCAGCCCTGCCTACCTCACAAGGTGCCTGTTGTGGGGAGAGGAAGGGAAGGCAATTAATTGTAAGCCAGTTGGATTCTCCTTAAAAGGTAGAGAAAGTCAGCATATAAAACCAACTCTTCTTCTTCTTCTTCTTCTACACCACGCTGACCTTCAAAACAAAATGGGGTGAGAAGAAGAGAAGTGGATAAATAGAAAAACATATGGGAAAGAGCTTTTTTTATATAAAAGTTGGACAACAGCGAAAGAAAGCAGCTGCCAATAGACACTCTAAGTCATGTTCAATCGTTCTCCAACACCCTTTGCTTCCTGCCTGGGTGTGACACAAATCGACAGCTTTGCTCCATCTAAGGAAGCCGACTTTGCCCCTTCAGTTGAAAAATTGTGTCCAGACTCTCTCAAAAAAGCTTTCCTCGTTCATAAAATGATGGTATTTACTTTATAAAAAAAAAACTGCGTGGAAATAAAATTCTGGGCTGGATGTCCCCATTGGAGATAAAATATTAACTTCTCGACCTGAACAAGAGTGATGGTCACTTTGGGAACTATTAGGGCGGAGAAGAACTGTTTAGAGCAGCAGCTGAGGCATGCTGTAATGAAGATTTATTGAGGAGCGTGAGGTGACACGAGTTTATTTAGGATCCTGTAGACGGTTCTAGAGAGGGAAGCAAAGTACTGTTATACAGGGAGTCAGCACAACGGGGAGTGACATGTTTCTCTCGGGGAGGACAGCTTTCTGGAACAAGGAGGTGACCACTTGCCATGAAAATCGTCAACTGGAAAGCTTAATTGGGGTGCAAACGCCGGGGAGGAAAAAGCCGCTGTTAAGCGCCATGAGATTCTCAGCAGAAAGACCCAGAACACCAGCCAAGTCCCACACATAGAATCATAGAGTTGGGTCACACAGGCCATCTAGTCCAACCCCCTGCTCAATGCAGGATCAGCCTAGAGTATCCCTGACAAGTGTTTGTCCAGCTGCTGCTTAAAGACTGCCAGTGAGGGCTCACCCCCTGCCTTGATAGCCGATTCCACCACAGAACAACTCTTAACTGTACAAAATTTGTTCCTAATATCCAGCCAGTATCTTTCCGCCTGTAATTTCAACCCATTATTGCGAGTCCTCTCCTCTGCTGCCAACAGGAACAGCTCCCTGCCCTCCTCTAAGTGACAGCCCTTCACGGCATCAGCTGAACACTGTCCTAAGAAAGGCAGGCATGCTTCCGGTAGAGCAGGGATAGGCAGTAGGGTTGCCTGCCATGTAAATAGTAGGGTTGCCAACCTCCAGGTACTAGCTGGAGACCTGCTGCTATGACAACTGATCTTCAGCCAAGAGAGATCAGTTCACCTGGGGGAAATGGCTGCTTTGGCAATCGGACTCTATGGCATTGAAGTCCCTCCCCTCCCCAAACCCCACCCTCCTTAGGCTCCACCCCAAAAACCTCCCTCCGGTTGTGAAGAGGGACCTGGCAACCCTAGTAAATAGCAGTGGGGAAGGCTGATCACCCTCAAAGGACGATGCGAGGGGAGCTACCACTAGGATTTCCAGGTCCCTCTTTGCCACCAGAGAGAGGTTTTTGGGGCGAAGCCTGAGGAGGGTGGGGCTTGGGGAGAGGAGAGACTTCAATGCCATGGAGTCCGATTGCCAAAGCGCCCATTTTCTCCAGGGGAACTGATCTCTATCGACTGGAGATCAGTTGTAATAGCAGGAGATCTCCAGCTAGTACCAGGAGGTTGGTAACCCTAGCTATCACCCTAGCTATTTGTTTCCCCACAACTGCTTTTATATTTAAGAATCAAGGGTGATGTAATCATGAAGGGGTCTAAGAAAGGGCTTTTTCCCTTCACTGTGGGATTTTGAATATCCTGGGTCTGTTTTCCATAGAACAGCCATCTTCTTTGCATTTCTGCCTTAGAAACAATTTTGCAAAATTAAACCGGGGAGGGGGGAGCCAGTCACTCAAGTTAACCCAGGCTGTGAACCCATTTATGGGAAACCAAATTTGCCATGCATCGGGGTCTTTGCTTTTCCTAGATCATGCAAAAATGCCCGTGCTGTTCTAATGAGATGAGTGAGGCAGGCCAGGAATTCCAATTTAGCCGGAGACCCTTTGCCATCCAGCTTCCTGCGAATGAATTAAAAAGGTGCTCTAAATGCATGCAGATTTCTCTTCCAGCGTGCCGCTCTTACATTTCCAGAGGATGGAGTTGTTGGGGGAGGGGGCACAGGAGCAGGAGAGAGGGGAGGTTAAACAGGGACCAGTACAGAGTGTTGATTTCTGGGAGAACTGAAAGGAGAGAATGAGAAGTTCTTACTCTCTGATTCTTGTCCCTGATTCAAACAGAGCAGCAAAGAGCTCCCATTTTGTTCTATCCATAAAATGTGGATCGTAGGCTCAGGGCAGCTTCAATTTGCCTTGGGGGCTATGCGGGGAAGAGAGAAAATGTTTAACCCTTCAATTGCCACATTCGTTTTCCTGTTTGGGAACTGCTCCCTGCTTTGCTATTAGCCACTTAAACAAGAAAGGACATGCCTTTTAAAAACTTGGATCTTTTATGCATGGCTGTTTCACTCGCCATCACCCCTCCAATGACTTTGGGGCTTTGTTTTGATTACGCATGCTGTTTCTGACTCTCAGAGGTCGCCTCGCTCTCCTCCTAGGGTTGCCAACCTCCAGGTACTAGCTGGAGATCTCCTGCTATTGCAGCTGATCTCCAACCAATAGAGATCACTTCACCTGGAGAAAATGGCCGTTTTGGCAATTGGGCTCTATGGCATTGAAGTCCCTCTGCTCCCCAAATCCTGCCCTCCTCAGGCTCCGCCCCAAAAAGCCAGCCGCCGGTGGCGAAGAGGGACATGGCAGCCCTATCTCCCTCTGCGTTTCCCCACGTTTTGCCCACGTTTCCAAATTTGAGATAAAACAGGTCCCTGAAAACATGGGCAAAATGCGGGGAAACGCAGGAGGATAGCGAGGTGACCTCTGACAGTCGGAAATGGCATGCATAATCAAAACAAAGATCTGAAGTCATCAGAGGAGTGATGGCTTTGTTCAGTTAGCTCCAGGGCCCTTTGAACAGAACACTGAGACAAATTTGGGGAATGTATTTATGAGATCTCAATAACCCTGGGATGGATATAGAACAGGACATAGAAGGACCCCGATATTATTCCTGTTTCACAGTAGAACAGTTGGTCCATTGGCTTGCCAGCCTGCCCTGGATCTGCCGTCACTCCACTGACAGATCACCACCTGTTACCCAAAAATGCAACCGTGGAAGGAGTCCTGGAAATGAAGAGAGAGCGCTCCCGTTAATCATTCAGTGCTTTGCATTGTGGGGAGGGGTAGAAAGGAAATAGATTTTTGATGCGTAAAGACAACTTTATGTCCCATATAAATCTGAGCCACCAAAAAGTCTAATTTATTGTGAACTGGAACCCTTCCATCGTTTGGTGCTATTAAAATTTTTTAATCAAAACTGTAAGCGATTAAAATGGCCAGGGGTTGGCAGGGGATTTGCTGCTTCCTTATGTTAAAATCTAGTAGGGCACAAAACACAAATGAAATGGATTTTGAGAGCCAAAGGAAAGGCAAAGAACGTCAACAGAAACATTGATGTTTCTCTAGTGAATTGCGGGGGGGGGGGGTGAAACACAGCCAAGCTTTTGCATTCCAGGTCCACGGGGAACAGATGGACGCTTTGAGTATATTCTGCCAGAATGTCCTCGGCTAACTGGTTTGTATCCCTGAAAAAAATCCAAACCGCTTTTCCAAGGAACTCCGAAGCAAGCAGCGTTACGTACCAAATGTCAACAATGACAAAGTAATCCACATGGCTTCATATCCCTGATTTCTAGAACACATTGGCCATTTATGCATGGCTCTATGGCATTGAAGTCCCTCCCCTCCCCAAACCCTGCCCTCCTCAGGCTCCACCCCAAGAACCTCCCTCCGTTGGCGAAGAGGAACCTGGCAACCCTAATTTTCTTCCCCCTAACTGATAGAACCTTCACACCAAGCCCAAACATCTTCTATAGGCTTCAGTGCCTAGGGATTGTTTTTTTATATATATAATATTTTTATTGCATTTTTATAATGAAACATACAACAACAAAAAAGAAAAGAAAAAAAACATAAGATACATAAAATCAAAGAAATTGTTGACGTGAATAAGAACAGTTATTTTTACAATTTGTCCGTTTTCTTCCCTATTTATAACGGCCATCTTCCTTGAGTAAATAATACCTTCCCTGGATTAGTTCCGACCCATTTTCAGTCCCCTGCCAACGTCAGTTATAAGTAGCTTAAGGAGGATTTTTGTTTTCAGGACCATTTGAGCACAATAAGGGTGAGAATGATTTGCAAAGGTTACCAGTGAGCATTTTGGGTGGAGCTGGGGAGACCAGGTAGGTATACGGAGCAGTGTCATAGGGGGATTAGCTGCTGCTGGGTTTACGTTAAGCAGAAAATGTCTCCACTGAAAACAAAGTATGTATTCTTTAAACAAAAGCTATCATGCTGCAAAAACTTTAAAGTGCTTTTTCCAAAACAAAGCTCATTGGTAGAGGCCATTTGTGTGTGTGTGTTAAGTGCCGTCAAGTCACTTCCGACTCATGGCGACCCTATGAATCAATGTCCTCCAAAATGTCCTATCTTTGACAGCCTTGCTCAGATCTTGCAAATTGAGGGCTGTGGCTTCCTTTATTGAGTCCGTCCATCTCTTGTTGGGTCTTCCTCTTTTCCTGCTGCCCTCAACTTTTCCTAGCATGACTCTTTTCCAGTGACTCTGGTCTTCTCATAATGTGACCAAAATATGATAGCCTCAGTTTAGTCATTTTAGCTCCTACAGTCAGTTAGGCCATTTATGCAGAGCTATTTCCCCACGGTCACCCCTGTTGAAAGTCAAAAGAACCAGACTATTTCCGCTGATTAGAAATTCATACATTTAGACAAGCTTTCTTATCGGTGAGATGTAATGCCTTAGACTCACTCAAGCCATAAGGGCAATGCCATAAAATTATTGCAGAAGAACATAAATGCCCATTTTGTCCGTATCAAGCAGACTCCCTAGCACACATTGTTTTCTCATGTCCACAAAATAATATTGCACGAAATAAATATATCACTCCCTGGATAAAACAGTTAAAGACACTTTCTGAGAAGTGGATACTGTGTTATCTGCTGTCAACTAGATCAGTCAGTTGTGTGAGAGATGTGGCAACGTTTCTCTTCATAGCGTCAAGGAAAAATTAAATTTCATTTCCTCCCTATTTTAAAGTGTGAAATGGTAGATGAATAGACCATGGCTGTTAAATCTAGAGAAAGGAAAGTAATCAGCTAAAAGGGGAATTGTCATACGAAGCTGCCTTGTGGTGGGTCAGATCCTCGGTCCGTTAAAGTCAGCATCGTCTAGTCCAGGGTTCCCCAACGTGGTGCCTGTGGCCCATCAGTACTTCCCCACCCCCTGCGGCACTTTTCAGAAAGTGGGTTGGGCCTTTGTCTGGCAAGAGAAGGACTAGTGAGCATCCAAGCTGGTGGTTCTATTCCCCCTTCAGGCTTTCCTTATTTTTACCCCCCCCCTTCTCTTTCTCTTTCTTTTTATTCTCCATCTGTGATTCTTTTGCAAAGTGAGGAGGGAGGTATTGTGTTTGGATCTGCCTTTTTGGCAGCCTTTTTGGGTTGGGGCTCCCTCTCAAAATTCCAAAGGTGCCCACAGCTTCAAAAAAGTTGGGGAAACCTGGTCTATTTATGCATGGCTGTTTCACTCACTGTCACCCCTCCGACATCTTTGGGTCTTTGTGTTGATTATGCATGCCGTTTCCAACCATCAGAGGTCACCTCGCTCTCCCCCTGCGTTTCCCCGCGTTTTGCCCGTGTTTTCAGAGACCTGTTTTATCTCGAATTTTAAAACTTGGGCAAAATGCAGGGAAATGCAGGGGGAGAGCAAGGCGACCTCTGACGGTCGGAAAAGGCATGCAGAACCCATGCAAAGACCCAAAGTCATTGGAGGGGTGACGGCGAGTGAAACAGCCATGCATAAAAGATCTCTGACTGGCAAGATTGCAGGCAAAGGTCTTCACATCACCTTCTACTTGATCTTTTTGACTGGAGATGTTGGGGATTGATACTGGGGCTTTTTTCATGCCCAGCAGATGTTCTACCTACGAACCACAGCCCTTCCTCAGTTGCAACTGGGTATCCTTACAGCACAAGACAGTGCTCTGTTCCCTATTTTACCCTTTAAAAAATCTCGAGGGGAAAAATCTTATTATGTGTTTATTCATAAGTAAGTCCTAGGTAGCAAAAGTTCTGCTTCTCTGTCCCATTTTCCTTTTGTTCCTTGGCATTACCGCTTAATTAATTACTTCCTGCTCTCTGTGGGTGGCCTTGGGATTCATACATTGTTAATTATAAGTTCTTAGGGTTTTTTTTTCAAGTATTGTTTTTCACTCTGCAGGCAACACTGCTTTTGTTTTTTTTAACAATAATTATCATAAGGTTGTAATGATGCTATAACGATAATGAATAATAAAACAAAAAATAATGAGCAACGGCTTTGCCCGCAGAGTGAAAAGCAGTACATAATTTCACACACACACACACACACACAAATCCCAATAATTAACAATTGAAGGAAAGAATAGGGAATAATTAGTTCAGTTGGAAACAGAAGGCAAGGAAGAACATTTACATGAACAGTAGCCCTGAGAAACCAAAACAGCACTTTAAGTAGCCACAAAGGGCAACCTATCACAGCAATTTCATTTTGCGTTTTAAAAATTGCCACAAATCAGGTCCGAGAAAAAGATGCAAAAACAATATGGGAAAAACTGAAATGTAGTGAGTTGCCAAGCATTGCCTGGATTCTGTGGTAAAGCTGAATTAGAGAATCATGGCTAGTGTGGAAACAACCTAGAAGGGCTGAGCTGTGTGAAAGCCAGTTGGCTCTAGTTTCATTGGGCAAGTCCGTGAGAAGAAGAAAAAGAAGAGTTGGCTTTTGTACCCCAATTTTCTCTACCTTTAAGGAGTCTCAGAGCAGCTTACAATCGCCTTCTCTTCCCCTCCCCACAACAGACACCTCGTGAGGTAGGTGGGGCTGAGAGAGTTCGGAGGGATCTGTGACCGGCCCAAGGTCACCCAGCAGGTTTCATGTGGAGGAGTGGGGAATCAAAGCCGGTTCTCCAGATCAGAGTCCGCCGCTCTTAACCACCTTGCCACGCTGGCTTTGAACCCCAAACTTCATCTTCAAGGATACAGAAAGGATCCACAGATCCCAACTGGCTCACACTCCCCGCCCTCTGATTCTGACCCCTCCTGAGAGGAAACCATCAAAGGCCTCTTGACCCATGGTTCATTCTTGGATGTGTTAGTCTATCCCTTTGAGATTCATAGGGTTGCCAGGTCCCTCTTCCCTACCGGCAGGAGGTTTTGTGGGGTGGAGCCTAAGGAGGGCTGGGTTTAGGGAGGGGAGGGACTTCAATGCCATAGAGTCCAATGGCCAAAGTGGCCATTTTCTCCAAGTGAACGGATCTCTGTTGCCTGGAGGTCAGTTGTAATCGTGGGAGCTCTCCAGCTAGTACCTGGAGGTTGGCAACCCTAGAGATTCAAAGCCCTTTCAAATTCCTCCGCAGTAATTGACATTCAACTGATTCAAACTAGGCCTTGTTCTCTGTAGGCAATTGTAAATAATCAAATCAAGACTTACGGGAGCCCAGTGCTGTGCCTTGCTAAAGTGTCGGAGCAATACTGGGGAGATCTGGGTTCAAATCTCCAGTCAGCCACGAAACTGACTCGGTGGCCTTGGGCCAGGCATGAAAATGAAAGAGAGCCACATATGCTATCCTGTGCTCCCTGGAGTCAGGGCAAGATGGAAATGTGATTGATAGATTACGTAGGCTGAATCGAACAAAGCTATCATTGAATTATATCTTTGTTTCTGGAAATACAGCATTCCTTTCCGAACACTTTGCCATCCTGTCCTGACTAGAGTACAGATAATGAGTTAATGCTCAGTTGACGTTTTAATCTGAGTTACATGGAATCCTTATCCTTCAAATCCCCTTCCTCTTGCCTGCAGGGCATGTTCTGAAACCACACATTTGGTGGTTGCTGGATTCATTCATTTATTTGCTTCATTTATACCCTACTTTTCTCCCCAACAGGGAACCTGAAGTCTCTACTCTTCTTCTTCTTCTTCTTCTTCTTCTTCTTCTTCTTCTTCTTCTTCGCCACTGGAGATTTAATTGGCGATGCAGATTTTTTAAAATGTTGCTTGGACAGCAGCTGCCACCACAAAGTAAAGATGCTTACCATGTGACTTGAAGGTAGGCTTCCGGGCCCCAAAGCTCAGCCAGCGGGAGCTTTCTGGGGCTGTGGCTGCGGCACGGGATGCGCATGCCTGGCGCGACACGCACGCGCAACCCGACCAACGTGCCTACGTCACTTCCGGGTTTACCCGAAAGCGACACGGACACTCTAGCAATCTTGGCTGAAACTCTATTGGTTCCATAGAGATTTATCCAAGATTGCCAGAGCATCTGCATCACTTTCAGGTTTACCCGAAAGTGACACGTGTGCGTATATGTGCACTCATGCAGGGAGTGCTCGCCGGCCATCAGCTGGCCGGCGGGCAGCCCAGTGGATCAGCGGGACTTTACCCGCCACCACCGGGCACTTGGCATCCCTACTTGAAGGTGAGCTGCAGCGGCCATTTTTGTGTCTGGCTCCACCTCATCCAGCAGCCATTTTGTGACTGCCCTTGCCACGCTGTGTCTAGGGTTGCCAACCTCCAGGTACTAGCTGGAGATCTCCTGCTACTACAACTGATATCCAGCTGATAGAGATCCGTTCACCTTGAGAAAATGGCTGCTTTGGCAATTGGACTCTATGGCATTGAAATCCCTCCCCTCCCCAAGCCCTGCCCTCCTCAAGCTCCACCCCACAAACCTCCTGCCGGTGGCAAAGAGGGACTTGGCAACCCTAGCTGTGTCACGCTTTCTAAGGTACCCACAGTAGGCTCAAAAAGGTTGAGAGCCCCTCTGCTAGTGGATCAGATCCTTATTGAACACATGAATACATGAAGCTGCCTTATACTGTATCAGACGTTTGGTCCATCAAAGTCAGTATTGTCTACTCTGACCAGCAGCAGCTCTCCAGGGTCTCAGGCGGCGACCTTTCCCATCACCTACTTGCCTGGTCCCTTTAACTGGAGATGCCAGGGATTGAACCTGGGACCTTCTGTATGCCAAGCAGATGCTCTACCACTGAGCCACAGACCAAAGGACTATCTAGACCAGGATTTAACCACAGCTAGCCTGAGGAAGGCATTTGGTTCTCCAAAATTACACCACAGTTCCAACAGCAAGATCACTCGCACACATACACACCACCCACAAAGTTGCCCGATCAGAAGAACAAGGGGGGGGGGGACTCTCCAAAAATCCCAGGCAGCCCTTTTTTTCTTTCTGACATCCGATAACCTTGACAAATGTTCTTATTAAACTTAACGCATCTGATCAATCACAATAAAAACCAGCAATGAATTATTAACCTGAAGAATTGCTTCCCGGGGTTTATGGTTATTGTGCTCCCTAAATTAAAAATGGAGGGGATATTATTTAAGACAAGCTGGGTAAGGGCAAAAGGGGAGGAAGAGAAGAAAGCGCAGGGTCTCCAAAAAGCCATGGATTCGCATTTTGCGCCCACCGTACCAAACCTCTGCCTCTTAAAACTGCCTAAAGATGTTATTTTTTTTAAATACTCGCATCTGGATGATTTGAACAAGAAAGGGAAGAAATCAGTAGCCGGGCACCTGTATTCTGCATTTGACGTACCCCTGTCCAGTTAGGGTTGCCAACCTCCAGCTGCTGCCTGGAGCTATCCTGTTATTACAACTGATCCCAAAATGACAGAGATCAGCCCCACTGGAGAAAACGGCTGCTTTGGAGGGTGGACTCTATGGCATTATATATAGGGTTGCCCACCTCCAGGTACTAGCTGGAGATCTCCTGCTATTACAACTGATCTCCAGCTGATAGAGATCAGTTCACCTGGAGAAAATGGCCACTTTGGCAATTGGAGTCCCTCCCCTCCCCAAACCCTCCCCTCCCCAAACTCCCCATTGAAGTCCCTCCCCTCCCCAATCCCTGTCCTCCTCAGGGTCCGCCTCAAAAATTTCCAAGAATTACCCAACCCGTCAGCATGTCTTTTGCTCTCTCTAGTGGTCGATTCGATATCAAACATGTTTATATCCAGCTCACATCTCCCATCAGATTTAAATGGCAGGTTTTACGCTGGATATAAACTTGTTTGATATCAAATCGACCACTAGAGGGAGCAAAACACGTGTGGAACTTTAAAAAAAAAGCCCAAAGAAACAGGAACTTACAAGTGAGGAAACTGAGAATGCAGAAAAAAACTATTTCTTTCTCTCCACACTGTTCGTAATTCCTCACACTTCTGAGAGACCCTAAGTCAGTGCTGCCCAAATGTTTGGTCATAAAGGTATGTTCCCACCCCCCTTGAATTAAAATGAGATGCAATTTCATTCAGAAAAAAGCTTTATGTATGGAAGAGTAAGGAGTACTCACCTGAAGTGGCCCCTCTTGCAATGTTTCTGCATGAGATGGAGGCCAAGACTCACACAGAAGGACAACAGGCAGCCTCCTCTCAAGGTCAGCAATTCCATTGTACATTTGCATAAGCAGTGATTGACAGTGCACTCCTATGCAGAGTTACTCCGGTGTACTAAACCTAGTAGGCTTTGAGTGGAGTAACTGCAGAGGATTCCGCTGCAAATGACCTCACCACACTCAATGCCCAGTCAAAGCAATTTTTGCTAACTCCAGCAAAAGACGAATGAAGAAAGCCAAGGCCAGAGCAATGAATCATACAGAGATACAGTGGGAAACCTCTTCTATCAGTGAGTGCTTTGATTTTAGAGCCAACTTTAACTCTTTATTCGTTGCTACCAGTTTTCTTGTAGCACACACTTGGGGATTTAACACCCTATCTCTTTGACTGTCTAAACCAGTGGTTCCCAAAGTGGGTGGTACCACCCCCTGGGGGGCGGTGAGATAACCTAGGGGGCACTAAGAGGCAAGGGGGGAGCAGGGGGCGCTAGAGGTGGGCCCCTTCAACTGTGTTGTTCACTAATTTACAAGCTATGGCACCATGCTGGCAAATTTGGTAGAAACTATCAGCATTTTTTCCAGACTTTGAAGAGCTGGTACTGCTGGATCAAGTTCATCAGTTTTGTTGAGTAAATTTCAACTAAAAAGTTTGAATTTGATTTTGAATAGATCTGCAATTAATTGTTACAGTTTTGAAATTTTATTGTTCTTATCTTCTTTAGTGAGTCATGCAAACCCCTATTTTGAATAATGCTTTTTATAGGATAGGGAAGGGGGGACTGGGGTTGAGTTTGTGGAACCAAGGGGGGCGGTGGCCCGAAAAGTTTGGGAACCACTGGTCTAAACAAAAGAAACTTTCCAGGTTTTAGGCGCATAACTTGCTGGCGAAGGAAGAGTCAGACGATGCTCAGCTGCTCGCTGGTAAATCCAGAAAAGCCTACTTAGGCAAAGAAGCATTTGTTTATTGCAGCAGCAAAAAAAAAAAAAAAAAAAAAATCCCTCATTCCTAGGCGAGGAAAAAACACTTCATTTATTTTGCAAAGCAACAGCAGCGAATCTGCACAGCGGGGACCGCCGAGTCTAAATTTGCAGGCTCCGAGTCGGGTCAGCGCAAAACCCTCTCCTTCCAGTCGACTTGTCAGAGAGCCACGACAGCTGCCATTTTAGCTTATGCAGCAGAGGGAAGAGGGCAGCCTTCCACTCCTCCCGATTCCCGCCACGCAGCAAAAGAGATCTGGCCCCTCTCCATGGCAGGACCACTGGACTGCTTTACTTTTGCGCAGCAAAAGACCAGATGGCAGATGCCGCTCCTCCCGCAGGGGTAGGGTTGCCAACCTCCAGGTACTGGAGAAAGAAGGAACCTATGCTGAAAATAGTGGTAACTGTACAAAGAGGCAGCAAAGGCCGAGGCCGGATTGAAAATTATGAAAAAACCTTAACATCTTGTAGTATCAGATGGGGTTATACATGTGATGAACTATTCTATTAAATTCTAATTCCTTCTCTAAAAGTGGTTGGGTCGGCAAACTGAAGAAGATTCGAAACGCATCTTTGCGACGGACCCACCTTGGACCGCATTTTTGTTTTGTTACTATTGTGTTTGTAATACCACCATTGTTGCGTATTGCTTACAACCACCACTATTGTTGTGTACTGCTTATAACCATATATTTTTTGGTTTATATTCAGCCCGGGAGGCTTTATTTTTGTTTAGCTGTTCGGCTTTCCTATATTTTCAGCCTATTGGCACTGCCTTAAGCCCTGCGAGGCTAGCCCTGCGAGGCTATTGTGTGTGTGTTTTTGACACACTTTTCATTTGTTTTGGTGGTCTATTTTCAATACATTTGACAGTAAGATAAACACAATTGTTGTTGTTTTTTGATATTGATGTTTATTATTTTGAGCCACGTGCTGCCTCTTTGTACAGTTACAACAACAACCTCCAGGTACTAGCTGGAGATCTCCTGCTATTACAGCTCATCTCCAGACGACAGAGATCGGTTCCCCTGGAGAAAATGGCCACTTTGGGAATTGGACTCTATGGCATTGAAGTCCCTCCCCTCCCCAAATCCCGCTAGGGTTGCCAGGTCCCTCTTTGCCACCGGCGGGAGGTTTTTGGGGTGGAGCCTGAGGAGGGTGGAGCCTGAAGTGGGATCTGGCAACCCTACGCAGGGGTGAGGAAAGCTGTGCTGGCTGAAATGCCCCCTTCTTAAGGGCCAGGAGCCCCCAAAGTAGTGTTGGTGGAAAGTGCTGTCAAACCACATCAGAAGAAGAAGAAGAAGAAGAAGAAGAGGAGGAGGAGGAGGTGGAGGAGGAGGAGGAGGAGGAGGAGGAGTTGGGTTTTCTATGCTGACTTTCTCTACCACTTAAGGAAGAATCAAACTGGCTTACGATCACCTTCCCTTCCCCTCCCCACAACAGACACCCAGTGAGGTAGGTGGGGCTGAGAGAGCTCTAAGAGAGCTGTGACTGGCCCAAGGTCGCCCAGCTGGCTTCATATGCAGGAGTGGGGAACCCAACCCGGTTCACCAGAGTAGCGTCCGCCACTCATGTGGAGGAGTGGGCATCAAACCTGGGTCTCCAGATTAGAGTCCATCACTCCAAATGACCAATTTTAACCACTACACCATGCTGGCTCTCCCTGCATTTCCCTACTGGCGAGGGTTGCCAGCTCCCAGTTGGGAAATACCTGGAGGTTTTGGGGGCGGAGCCTGAGGAGGGTGGGGTTTGAAGAGGAGAGGCACCTCAATGCCACAGAGTCCAATGGCCAAAGTGGCATTGAGGCAAAGGTCTTTCACACCACCTACTACCTACTCCTTTTAAGTGGAGATGGTGGAAATTGAACCCAGGACCTTCTGAATGCAAAGCAGATGCTCTACCACGGAGCCACAGCTCACCCAACACCAACCTGGGCAGGACTCCAGCTCAAGGAAATGGCACCACTCCATCGGCAATTTTCTTCCCTACGCTTAAGTGGGTTGTTTTTTTTAAAAAAAGCTCTCCTGACTACATTGTCTTAAAGACGTCGATTCCACTGTGTAGTCCAAGGCAATCGCTAAGAGAACAGCGCCTCTGACAGAAGAGAAAGGAAGCCATTAATTTGGAAGGCTGCGATACATTTTGTTAATCAGTGTTTTGAAAAGGAAAAAATATTTTTTTAAGAAAACCTAACTCAGTTTGCCCTTGGATTGCAGGACGAATTGATAATTGCAGTTTAAGATTCTGGTGTGTGTTTTTTCCCTGAAAGTCTTCTTAGATAATTAAAGGTATGTGCTTTGTAAAGACTGAAAGCTCTAATTTACAACCGGTCGTATCCTCAAGTACATCTCTTCAGTACTGTATTTACTGCCAGCTTGATTTGCAATGTCATCACCAGTACAGATGGACTTTGATTTAATGACCATCCAAAAGCCACCAGGGCTGGCCCAGTCTAACAGGCTGTCCAGCCAGAGGCCTTGGCTGGCAGAACGCCAGAGGCTCCAGACCAACGAGGGACATCTTCAAGGGGAAATTATCCCTCGTGCACACACACAAAGCTATGAGGACAGCAAGCCAGCGTGGTGTAGTGGTCAAGAGCAGAGGACTCTAATCTGGAGAAGTGGGTTTCATTCCCCACTCCTCCCCATGAAGCCGGCTGGGTGACCTTGGGCTAGTCACAGCTCTCTCAGAACTCTCTCAACCCCACCTACCTCACAAGGTGTCTGTTGTGGGGAGAGGAAGAGAGCCACGGGGAAGGGCTGTGGCTCAGTGGTAGAGCATCTGCTTGGCATGCAGAAGGTCCCAGGTTCAATCCCCGACATCTCCAGTTAAAAAGGCTAGGCAAGTAGGTGATGTGAAAGACCTCTGTCATAGACCCTGGAGAGCCGCTGCCAGTCTGAGTAGACAATACTGACTTGGATGAACCAAGGGTCTGGTTCAGTATAAGGCAGCTTCATGTGTTTATGTGTTCAAGCCAGTTTTAATCTCCTTAAAAAGGTAGAGAAAATAGGGGTATAAAAACCAACTCTTCTGCTGCTCCCATTCTGGTTTGTTTGTTTGTTTGTTTGTTTGTTTTAATTGCAACCCATTTTCTGTCATCCCAAGAAGCAAATGGAATAATCATCCCTTCCCTTCATCATAAAGAAAAGGTGTCACAAATCAGAGCTAAGGATGTCAGGGATGAACTGTAATTCCGGGGAGGCTGGCAGCCCTCAGTCCCATCAGGTAGTAGTTCCTGGGTCCTGGTTGGAAAGGATGTGGAAGAAGGCTCCTTGTATTCTGGAGGCGATTACCTGCTTATCTTCAAGAGAAACGTCATGCCCTCTGGGAACTCTCAAGCCTTTTATGCATGGCTGTCATCCCTCCGACGACTTCGGGTCCTTGTGTTGGTTATGCAAGCCATTTCCGACCATCAGATGCCGCCTCGCTCTCCCCTGCGTTTCTGCGCCTTTGGCCCACTTTTTCAAATTCGTGATAAAACAGGTACCTGAAAACCACGGGCAAAAGGCACAGAAATGTGGGGGGAGAGCGAGGCGACCTCTGGTGGGAAGAAGAAGAAGAAGAAGAAGAAGAAGAAGAAGAAGAAGAAGAAGAAGAAGTTGGTTTTTATATGCTGACTTTTTCTACCACTTAAGGCAGAATCAAACTGGCTTACAATCACCTTCCCTTTCCCTCCCCACAACAGACACCCTGGGAGGTAGGTGGGGCTGAGAGAGCTCTAAGAGAGCTGTGACTAGCCCAAGGTCACCCAGCTGGCTTCGTGTGTAGGAGTGGGGAAACAAATCCAGTTCACCAGAAGAGGCTTGCATAATCCAAACCAACACCCAAAGTCGTCGGAGGGGTGACCTGCAAGGGAAATAGCCGTGCATAAAAGGCCTCAGGAATTAGGGGAGGAGGTATGGCTCAGTGATAGAGCATCTGCTTGGCCTGCAGAAGGTCCCCAGGTCGATCCCCAGCATTTCTAGTTAAAGGGATTGGATACTAGGGATCAGGCAGCAGGTGATGTGGAAGACCTCTGCTTGAGACCCTGGAGAGTCACTGTCAGAATAGACAATACCAAGCCTGACAGAGCCATGGTCCAACTCAGAAGCAGGGAGCTACATGTGAGCTCACGAAAATTCTGCTCCCTTGTTTTTTGGGTCTGTATATGGTCAGTAAGGTTGCCAGGTCCCTCTTCTTCACCAGCGGGAGGTTTCTGGGGTGGAGCCTGAGGAGGGTGGGGTTTGGGGAGGGGAGGGACTTCAACGCCATAGAGCCCAATGGCCAAAGCGGCCATTTTCTCCAGGTGAACTGATCTCTGTCGGCTGGAGATCAGTTGTAATAGCAGGAGATCTCCAGCTTTTACCTGGAGGTTGGTAACCCTAATGGTCGGGATGCGACAGCAACCGCCTCCAAGTCAAGACTGAGGTCACGGGCTGGAGTCAGCCCTCTTCCTCTGTGTTTCCCTTAGCATCCCGTCTTCCTTGAATTATTTATTCCATGCTAATTGAAGGTTAAATGCAATATTGAATGCTCGGGGCTTTTATTATCAACTCCTGATGGCTTTCTTTATGGAGCAAGGCAGATTTTTTAGTGCCTTTTAATTTCTTAGCCTAGCAACCATGAAAGACACAAAAGGAACTCTTTTCTGCGTCGGGTAACAAGGGCTGTCGATGGATATGAATGGGCTTTCGCTCGAGTCGACGTCTCTCAATCCATCTTCAGCAGTGAATTATAAAGCCTGGCTAATAAAAATTCACGGGACACAGATGAAGCTACTTAGCATGAGATGGGCAAGGCAGCGTCCGTGGAAATGAAACCCACCGGCATCCCAACGAGAAAGAAGGAAGAAGGCAAGGAGAGGGAAAGGCACAACAACAATTTTAATGCATTAGCAAAACAAAGACAGTTTTGCACGGCTGGAGTTAGAGGAGGCAAGGGTTGGCAACTAAAGACTACTGGGCCAAAAATCTGACCCCATGGCTAGGACTACTTGCTTTACCCCATGCTGCCCAGTGTCAAGGAGGAGGAGGAGGAGGAGAGTTGGTTTTTATACCCCTCTTTTCTCTACCTTTAAGGAGTCTCAAAGCGGCAGTCCCTTCAAAGAAGAAATGAAAGTAGTTTTTCAATAAATGCAGATATAACTGACAGGAACTCACTGCCACAAGATGTGCTGGTAGGGTTGCCAGCCTCAAGGCAATAACTGGAGATCTCCTGCTATTACAGCTGATCTCCAGCCGATAGAGATCAGTTCCCCTGGAGAAAATGGCCGCTTTGGCAATTGGACTCTATGGCATTGAAGTCCCTCCCCTCCCCAAACCCCGCCTTCCTCAGGCTCTGCCCCCAAAACCTCTCATCGGTGGCAAAGAGGGACCTGGCAACTATGCAGTGGCTACTGGCATTGGTAAAGGATGAGAAGAATCTATGAAGATGTAGACCTATCATTAGAGTTGCGAACCCTGGGTGTTAGCTGGAGATCTTACAGGATTATAACTGATTTCCAGGCGATACATAGGGTTGCGAGGTCTTTCCTGGCAACTGGTGGGAGCTCCATGGGGCGGGGTGGGGGATGGCTATGAGCACCCCAGCACAATGATGTCACTTCTGCCTCCATGCTGAAGAACCAGATTGCACCAGGGATGCTCTAGCATTCTCCCTCCAAAACTGTATGGAAACCATTGTCCATCTCTGCCACCACCCCCTTCCGCTGGGCCTGTTTCTGCCCGCTGACCAGATGAGGGTCAGTGGGCAACTCGATGAATTGGCGGGCAATTGCACACCATACCCAGGATCTCGGGAACCCTAGCGATACAGATCAGTTCACCTGGAGAAAATTGGAAGGTGGACTCTATGGCATTATACCCCACTGAAGTCCCTCCCCGCCTCAAACCCTGCCCTCCTCAGGCTCCACCCCCCAAATATCCAGGTATTTCCCAACACCGAGCTGGCAACCCTACCTATCATTGGCTATTAGGTATTGTTGAACCTCCATGGATAGAGACGGTGTACCTCTGAAGGTCAACCAGGGAGGGCCACGGCCTTCATGCCCTGTGTGTGAGATTCTATATCTAGCCAGCCACCTCCGAAGACCAGATGCTGGACTAAATGGACTCTTGGTCTGAGCAAGCAGGGCTGTTCTTGTGTTCGTACACCTGGTGCTGGCAGTCCCTTATATTCTGCTTTCTGAAAGTCTGCCATAAAAAATAAAATCTGGGCCCATTAATGTTCACCATACAAGTTAGCAAAGAGCCTACACAGTGGGGAAGGCAACTCCATAAATCTCCAGCCTTAGATCTTAAAAACCAATCAGGGGTGTTAAGAGAACGTAGATTGAAAAGGTATGCAGAGCCCGATATTTATTTAAAACCTCATAAGTCAGTAAGAGTGCTTTCAAGTCAATCCTAAATCTCACCAGAGGCCATGGAAGTCTTTTAACAAGAAATCCAAATGGGACAGAAAATATTGAAAAATGGCAGCTGCAGGCAGAGGAGCGGGGAAGGCAGTCAGGTTGGTTGCCATTTCGACCCCACAAATTCCTGCATTGATGTCACACCTCCTTTGCGTGATTCGAACCCACGATTCTCTCTTTTTTTCCCCCTTCCCCCCCCCCCGCTACTTCCTGATACGGAATTTATTCCCCGTAAAATGTACTCGTTTTTCAACGGGAGCTGAGCAGCAATAAATCAGACGTGCAATGCCTTCTATGATAAAAGACCATCTAAATTGCATATAAAACCCATCTGAATTGCGTACAGGGTACAGCCGATTCTACAAAATCGACAGCGAGAAAAAGCCCGGAATTGGAACTGTTGACAAAAATATAAATGAATACGACGAGGCATCGGAAATGGAACCCTTCGCTCGTCTCCGGAAGCCAGCTGTCAGTCACAGATCCATACATGTAGTTTATCGAGCTACAACATATATATCAGGCCCCACTTCAGGAAGGATTAATACATAAAATTATCTAACTTAAAACTGCAATACTAATATAAATTGCAAAATTAGATAAAAGACTAGTGATATTAAAATGTAAGATATTAAAACAAATCACAAGAATTAACTTAACATCTTAATATTTCTAAAAGCATAGCAAGTTTTTAATAATTTCTTTTCCATTCTATTTTTGTGAGTTTTAATTGTGATGCCACAAAATTTGGCGGTTGGGAGTGAAAAGTGTGGAGTTTCACCCATCAGGAGCCTCTTAGTCAGGAATTCTACTGGCTTATCGGGGAATTCACTGATCAGGGGAGCAATGAATTTAATACGGGCAAACTACAACTTACTTATCGGGCCCTCCTTTCATTTCCGTTTGATCTGCAGGAATTAAAGGGCAATGTTTATCTCCAGCCCATGAACAGATTCACTCGCTAACTCCTGTTCAAAGCACACCACAGGGGCCAGTTAGGAAGCTGAACACCCACCAAACTGCCTTCTACTGAGCCAGACCACTGGTCCATCAAGGTCAGTTCCGTCCAACTCTGACTGATGGCTGCTCTCCAGGCTCATTCACACCTTTTCTTCCTGATGTTTTTAATTGGAGATGCTGGGAACCGAACCTGAGACCTTCAGTGTGTCAAGCGGATGATCTGCTACTGAGCCACAGCCCTGAGCTGAAGCTAATCACCCCAGGGAGCGGCCTTATAATGAGTCAAACTCTTGGACTATCCTGGTCAGCGCAGTGTACTCTGATGGGCAGCAGCTCACCAAAGCAGATGCTCTACCACTGAGCCAAGGCTAGGGTTGCCAACCTCCAGGTGGGGGCTGGCGATCTCCTGGAATTACAAATGATTTTCAGATGACAGGGATCAATTCCCCTGGAGAAAATGACTGATTTGGAGGGTGGACTGTATGGAATTATACACCACTGAGCTTCCTCTCTTCCCCAAACTTTGTCTTCTCCAGGCTCCAACAGCAAAATCTCTATGAATGTCTCATCTCTGAGCAGGCAACCCTAGCTAGGGCCCTTGTCCTAAACTGATGTTTTTGGCAGTTTATCATAGAATCATGGAGTGGAAGGTACCACAAGGGTCATCTAGTCCAAACCCCTGCACAATGCAGGAAATTCACAACTACCTCCCCCCCACACCCCCAGTGACCCCTACTCCATGCCAGAAGATGACCAAGATGCCCTCCCTCTCATCATCTGCTTAAGGTCATTGAATCAGCATTGCTGACCAATGGCCATCTAACCTCTTCTTAAAAACCTCCAGGGAAGGAGAGCTCACCACCTCCCGAGGAAGCCTGTTCCACTGAGGAACTGCTCTAACTGTTAGAAAAAATTTCCTAATGTCTAGACGGAAACTCTTTTAATTTAATTTCAACCCGTTGGTTCTGGTCCGACCTTCTGGGGCAACAGAAAACAACTCAGCACCCTCCTCTATATGACAGCCCTTCAAGTACTTGAAGGTGGTTATCCTATCCCCTCTCAGTCTTCTCTTTACACACACTATCATGTGTGTGTAAAGTACCCACAAGTCGCAACCGACTTATGGTGACCCCTTAAGGGGTTTTCAAGGCAAGAGACTAACAGAGGAGGTTTGCCAGTGCCTTCCTCTGCACAGCAACCCTGGTAGTCCTTGGTGGTCTCCTATCCAAACACTAACCAGGGCTGATCCTGCTTAGCTTCTGAGATCAGGCTACACCATGCTACCTTCCCTCCCTTGGCAGCTTATTATATGATTGGAAATAAGGCTTTTTCTTCCAGAGCACTGTAGTAGGTTGGGAAAATCCTGGAGATTTGGGGGTGGAGCCTTTGGATGGTGGGGTTTGGGAAGCGACCTCAGCAGGGTTTAAGGCCAAAGAGTCCAGCCTCCAAGGCAGCCATTTTCTCCAAGAGACCCGAACTGTGTAGTCTGGAGACCAGTTGTAATTCCAGGAGATCTCCAGGAGGCTGGCAACTCTACAACTGTTGCACCACTGCAGAAAACATTACACTCACCTAGCCTCTAGTAAAGGATCAGTAAAGTCATATGGGTTGTGTCTAGAAGGGGAAACAGTTGGCACACCAGATGCAATTAAAAGAAGTCCACTCCTGGTGACAACTCCAGTCTGCTTCTTCTTTTCAAGCTCCCTAAGACAAAACTACCACATTCAAAGTTGACAAGAACATTTTTTTCTGTTATTTTTCAGTCCTGTCTCATGTATGAGAACTCATGGAGCTGCCTTATACTGAGTCAGACCGTTGGTCTATCAAGGTCAGGATTGTCTGCTCTGACTGGCAGTGGGTCTCCGGAGGGGGGGGAGAAGGAGGAGGAGGAGGAGGAGAAGAAGAATAAGAGTTGGTTTTTATATGCTGACTTTCTCTACCACTTAAGGAAGAATCAAACTGGCTTACAACCCCTTCCCCTCCCCATAACAGACACCCTGTAAGGTAGGTGAGGCTGAGAGAGCTCTAAGAGAGCTGTGACTAGCCCAAGAACACCCAGCTGGCTTCATGTGGAGGAGTGAGGAAACAAATCCAGTTCACCAGATTAGTGTCCGCCACACATGTGGAGAAGTGGGGGACCAAACCCGGTTCTCCAGATTAGAGTCCACCGCTCCAAACCACTGCTCTTAACCATTACACCACTCTGGCTCTCTCATACACAGGTCTTTCATGTCACCTCCTACCTGACCTTTTACCTGAAGATGCCGGGGATTGAACCGGGGACCTATATACAAAGCACATGCTCTACCGCTGACCCACGACCCCCCACATCAGATGGGAGTCTTAATAGGTGGTCCTTTCCTGTCTTGCTGGCTCAGTGGTTTGTTCAGTAGCATTGATGAATCCCCCTATTTCTCTGCCCCTCCCAATTCCATGTGCTTCGTGCCTCCACAAGGCCATTGGCAGGCTCCAACTGGAAGCTGCCGCTCGCCCGTCGGAAGCGAGCATCTTGTTCCGCTATTTTCTCCGCTGCTCAAATTGCTTTTCTATTGTAGTAAACTCTTTTAGTGGTACTAAATAACGTAATAAAGGCATACGCAGGTAGGCTTTATTAGACAGAAATCTATTTTGCCGCTTAGCAATTATATTTTATCGCTGGCTGCTGAGCACAGTTATAGGCACCCATGGACACAATCCACCGTGAGATTCTTTTTTTAAAAAAAATTTCGGCGCGAGCTGCATTGAAAAGAATAGGAGTTACACAGGGGAAGTTCTCGGAAAAGTGCATCCCGGAATTTGACTACGAAGCGCCTGCATTGTGCAGGTTTTTAAACCTGTGGGAAGTAAACTGTTGAACATTAGGCGTTTGAACTACGGATCAGCTCTGGAATAAAGCCGAGCTGAAGAGGTTTCAGCCAGCGTGTGAAGAACTGCATGGATGAGGATAAAATTAACAATAACAGATTGTTCCAATTGGGTAGATTGTTCAGCAATGATGTGGCCGTTGTCAGCCGGTACGAATCAATAGGTGTAAGCGCGCATTGGCTGCATGATTGTTTAAAACTCAGGATATGAATGGTTCGTATAAGCCGACTGCTGCGAGATGGTTTTACCGTTTTGTAAACAGACCTATTTCTTCTGTTCCCAGATGCACTCTTTAAAAAATGGCTACGCTGATCAGCAACACGCTGGAATGTGAACCCTGCCTGTGGAAGGCACCTATTGGCTAGTTCTTTACGCAACGAGTCATAAAAAATGTGGAATTCATTGCCGGATGATGTACTGGTGGTAGGGTTGCCAAATGCCAGGTGGTGGCGGGCAAACCCCCGCCAATCCACCTGACTGCCCGCCAACCAGCTGAGGGTCGGTGATGCATATCTATTCTCTCTAGTATCAGAGGAGCATGCCTATTATATTAGGTGCTTTGGAACACAGGCAGGATGGTGCTCCTGCAGCAGCCTTGTTTGGGGGCTTCCTAGAGGCACCTGGTTGGCCACTGTGCGAACAGACTGCTGGACCTGATGGGCCATGGTCTGATCCAGAAGGCCTTTCTTATGTTCTTATGCATTCCTGATCCCTGCCTCCAATCTGGGATGTTGCAAGTGTCCACTCCCAACGCAAAACTGACCAGGTGTAGAGCCATCGTGGTGTAGTGGTTAAGACCGGTGGTTTGGAACGGTGGATTCTGACCTGGAGAAGCGGGATTGATTCCCCACTCCTCCACATGAGCTGCGGAGTCTAATCTGGTGAACTGGATTTGTTTCCCCACTCCTACACACGAAGCCAGCTGGGTGATCTTGGGGTAGTCACAGCTCTGTTAGAGCTCTCTCAATCCCACCTACCCCACAGGGTATCTGTTATGGGAAGGGGAAGGGAAGGTGACTGTAAGCCGGTTTGAGTCTCCTTAAGTGGTAGAGAAAGTCGGCATATAAAAACCATCTCTTCTTCTTCTATTGAGAGAATAACTATGGGAAAGTATGCACAGCAGTAAGTGCGAATTGTGCAGAAAATGGACACACACACCGTTGGAGATGTGCTGGAGAAACATCACTGCAATGTTGATACTTTGTTGTGCCAGTGTAAACCCATTATGCATTTGGGGAAAACTGGGAGTGCAATTTTCCAACCGTTGCCACAGTTGGCCAACCCATTATAGCGCCTTTCGAAGGCTACTGAGCAGGACACATCAGGTCTTGAAAGATCTATAGGACCTCAGATCCCATCAAGAGATAAATCACTAAAGGTTTTCCGTTTTGTATTTTTTAAAGTCATTTGTTTTCTCACAGATCATTAGACAAAAGAAAGGACTTTCATCTTTATGAGCAGATTGACTCGTCTTTTAAGGTCTAGAAGTTTAGGAAATTTCAATATTTGGAGACATATGATTTATTATACGGGACTCTATACTGGATGTATCAGTTTAGTATGAAGGTGCCACATGGAGTCAGTGTGTATATCTTTGTAAGCAAAGTTGGTATTTAATTCAGTACATCTTTGTATATATAGAATATAATTAAAATACTCCATCTGACAGGGATATGGGACAGGGTTATTGCAGTTTGGGTGATTCCCATTATCGGCTGGAGATCAGCTGAACTAGCAGGAGATCTCCAGCTAGTACCTGGAAGTTGGCAACCTTAGCTACTTGCCTAGTCCCTTTAACTGGAGATGCAGGGGGATTGAACCTGGAATCTTCTGCATGCCAAGCAGATGCTCTACCACTGAGCCATGGCACCTCTCCACGGCTCTCCAGGGTTTCAGGTAGAGGTCTTTCACATCACCTACTTGCCTAGTCCCTTTAACTGGAGATGCTGGGGATTAAACCTGGGACCTTCTGCATGCCAAGCAGATGCTCTACCACTGAGCTACGGCCCTTCCAGGAAAGTTCTGCCCCTCTGGCAAATGGGCCTTTCGACGGCTGCAAATGTAATCTGGATCCAATCCTATGATTTCGAGAAGAACAGCCATTTGATTTTGTATGAAGCCACGGTTGTGGCAAGCTTGTTAAAACCAACTCCGCTTTCATTACCCGCCTCCAATGTCAATATTTACAACTGAGGCATGTTCTCGGCTTCAAAGAAAGATCAGAGAAACTCAGAAAAACGGAGGCTTAAAGTGCGGGAATGATAAAGGAACAGAAGGCCTTCTGGGTACTGGATATGATATTTTGATTTTAGCGGAGATAGTCGCTGAGGGTAATTAAGGACAAACCGGGATTGCGATCTGCAGATTCTTGCCACAGACATGCAGTGGGAGTATATTATTAGCAATAAGCCCAAGTATACCATCACTTCTCATACGAAGGAGACTTCTGGTACAATTCTTTACAGATGGTATCTAACCCCTGGAAATAATGAAGTGCGTAACACAAACATTGGGTGATGGAAACGTGGCTCAGACGCACATTCCACTCTCTTAAAGTAGAGTTTGAAAGTACCCACTCCAGGAAAAAGGTCTGAAATGGTGGGAATTGTGAGGCAAGATTTCTAGGATTGCCAACCTCCAGGTACTGACTTCCTGAAAAATATATTGACGGTGTATACGGATTGTACAAACATGCGGACAATGTCTTTGTAGATAATACATTAAGTTGGATATGAAATTTGAATACCACTTTTTGTTTATAAAACTAAGTTGAATGCAGTTTAATTGCTGTCTTATGTTTGCTAACCTCCAGGTACCAGCTGGAGATCTCCTGCAATTACAACTGATCTCCAGCCAATAGAGATCCGTTCACCTGGAGAAAATGGCTGCTTTGGCAATTGGACTCTATGGCATTGAAGTCCCTCCCCTCCCCAAACCCCGCCATCCTCAGGCTCCATCCCAAAAATCTCAAGCGTCAGCAGCCAAAGGCAAGTGCTTAGAGTCATCAACCTCTGGGTAGCAGCTGAAGATCTCCTGACATTACAACTGATGTGCAGGCAACAGAGATCAGTTCACATGGAGAAAATGGCTGCCTTGGATGGCTGTAGAGAGGAGCTGTTGAGCGGGGGCTCAGTAGGGTTGCCAGCTCCGAGTTGGGAAATACCTGAAGATTTTTGGCGTGGAGTCGAGGAGGGCAGGGTTTGGAAAAAGGAGGGACTTCAATGCCATAGAGTCCCATTGCCAAAGTGGCCATTTTCTCCAGGGGAACTGATTTCTATTGCCTGGAAAGTCTGGATCCGACCTTCTGATTTAGATAAGAAAAGCCATTGTATTATCCATTGTAATAGCAGGAGATCTCCAGCCCCCACCTGGAGGTTGGCCACCCTAGGGCCCAGTGGCCCTCGGCAAGAAATATAAGATACTTTGTGCAGTAACAAACAGACATTTCTCTTGAGACACCAGACCTTCTGAGATGGAATAGCCACCCCGGATGAAAACACATGGAACATGACATGACATTCATTTTGGCAGAGGGTTGCCAGGCCCCCTGCTATGGTGGGACGCCTCAGCATTGCATGCGCCGTGACATCACTTCTGGGGAAAACTCAAAAGTGATGTCGCGTAGCTCTAGGAATCGCGAGAAACTCTATGGTAAAAACCTTAGAGAACTGCCTGTTCTGGGAAGTGATGCCATGGTGCCTGCAACATGGCACCTCCCCATGTCCCTGCCCCCCAACCTCCCGTCACTTGCCAGGCAACCCTATTTGGGCACCAGTTCTGCCTTCCTTTCATTTCCACGAGGTCTTTTAAAGACTTTATTTGTATTTCTCCTGTTTTATGTGACGTTTTTGCAATCCGTTATATTTGTTTTCCTCACTCGGTTTATATTTGTTTGGATTTGATCTGACTGTCTGCTGCTTTGAAAACTCTCTCTTTACTAGTAGCCTATAAAAACCTTGTCTATTAAATAAATGAATAGAAAAATGCACGAGAGTTTCCATAAAACGTGGGGAAGTTTGCCGTCTGGGCTCTGGGTGGAGCTGGGGGTTAGGGGGAGGGAGAGATAATTCTGCAACATTTCAACTTTATTGCATTTATAGCAGCATTGTCAAGAAAGATTCTCTTATTTCCTCCTTAGCCGGTTTATCCCTGAAACCCAAAATCCTACCTTATGAAATGGGCTGCCTGAGGAGGTCAGGAAGGCTTCCATTCTCCTGACATTCCACATGCTCTGCAATACTGAATGATTCAGGGGAGCTTTTAGGGTTGCCAACCTCCAGGTGGTCTTAAGTAACAAAATAACCTGTGCTGAAAACTATGTAGTTACAATAACAACAGCACGAGGGCTCACAAAGGAAAATGCATTTACTAATACACGATCTCTGCAAATGTACAACCAAAAATTTTTTAGGACATGTATCAAACAACCAAAATACCAGCAAATAGATCATAAATCACCAAATGCCAATTATAGAAACTGCTTGTGGGGACGAACCAAGCAGTTTCTATAATTGGCATTTGGTGATATATGATTTATTTGCTGGAACTTTGGTTATTTGATACATGTCCTAAAAAAATATTGGTTGTACATTTGCAGAGATCGTGTATTAGTAAATGAATTTTCCTTTGTGAGCCCTCGTGCTGTTGTTACTGTAACCTCCAGGTGGTGGCTGGAGATCTTCTGCTATTACAGCTGATCTCCAGGTGACAGAGATCAGTTCACCTGGAGAAAATGGCCACTTTGGAAGCTGGCCTCTATGGCATTATACCCCATTGAAATCCCTCCCCTTCCCATACCCTGCCCTCCTGAGGCTCCAACCCAAAATTCTCCAGGTACTTCCCCACCCAGAGCTGGCAACCCTAAGGGCTTTTTTACACAGGTAATAGGGATACCTAGCTTGCTGGGGGTAAAGGGAAGACGACTGGGGAAGGCACTGGCAAACCACCCCGTAAAACAAAGTCTGCCTAGTAAACGTCAAGATGTGATGTCACCCCATGGGTCAGGAATGACCAGGTGCTTGCACAGGGGACCTTTACCTTTAATAGGGATACAGTAAAATGAAATGGGAATTGGTCGCCTCGAGATCAATTGTAAGAGTGAGAGATATCCAGGTACCACCTGATGGTTGTCAGCCCTAAAGATCCAGCACTTAGGTTTGCCAAGTGATCAGGCCAGCCCTGATGCCACCACGAAATGGTTGCCATGGGAGGTGGCAGCAAACTGTGATTTAGGTGAAGTCCTTTTCAGTTGTCTGAAACCGACTGTTCACACCTGAAGCTCATATCTCTCACCCTGCTCTTCCTGGTTAAAGTAGATTCTATGGAACGGTGTTATTTAGCGAAACTGAGCAGAAGATGAAAAGTTAAGAACTGAACAGAGGATAGATTCAGTGGTATAATGGCTGCCAGTGGTAGAAGTAACAGGGTATCACCTAATCATGCAGTGCGATTTCCCTATCCAGTTCACAGGAGGCAGGTTGGGTGGGGGGAGGCTATCTTGCAGATGAAAAATGGCTGCATCCCCCCAAGTCTGCCATCTTCCTCTCTCAGCTTTCAAATGATCCCTCAATATGCCAAGGCAAACAGAGTGGTCCATGGGGAGGAGCCATGGCTCAGTGGTAGAGCATCTGCTTGGTATGCAGAAGGTCCCAGGTTCAATCCCCAGCATTTCCAGTTAAAGAGACTAGGCAAGTAGGTGATGTGAAAGACCCCTGCCTGGGACCCTGGAGAGCCGCTGCCAGTCTGAGTAGACAATACTGACTTGGATGGACCAATTCAGTATAAGGCAGCTTCATGTGTTCATGCAAGGAATATGGAAGGGATTCTTATCCTCTGATTTTTGGGAAGAATCTTATCAAGATTCTTATCCTCTGATTTTTGGGGAGGGGCTGTGGCTCAGTGTTAGAGCCTCTGCTTGGCATGCAGAAGGTCCCAGGTTCAATCCCTGGCATCTCCAGTTAAGGGGACTACGCAAGTAGGTGATGTGAAAGACCTCTGCCTGAGACCCTGGAGAGCTGCTGCCAGTCTGAGTAGACAATACTGACTTTGATTGACCAAGGTTTTGATTCAGTATAAGACAGCTTCATGTATTCATGTCTTCATGGACAGGCAGGAGATATTCATGGGAGTGAGGGACATTATTTACAATAACAATAAACCATATTATTTAGTATTATTCTCCCTTGCTAATGAACAAAGCATAAGACAGGCCACGCCCGCAAACAAATCATGTATCACTATAAACACCAGGTCTTCAGAGCAGGTTTATTTATTTATTTAGATTTGTACCCCGCCCCCTTCATTCCCAGGCCAAAGCCAGGCTCAGAGCGGCTAACAACATGTAACCCATACAAAAGTCTGTTAAACACAATAAAATCATCCCTAATAAAAAGAGTTGCCAGCTCTGGATTGGGAAATACCTGGAGATTTTTGGGGTGGAGCCCGAGGAGGGCGGGTTTTGGGGAAGGGAGGAACTTCAATGCCATAGATAGTGTTGCCAACCTCCAGGTAATAGCTGGAGATCTCCTGCTATTACAACTGATCTCCAGCCGATAGAGATCAGTTACCCTGGAGAAAATGGCCGCTTTTGCAACTGAACTCTATGGCATTGAAGTCCCTCCCCTCTCCAAACCCTGCCCTCCTCAGGCTCCACCCCAAAAACCTCCCACCTGTGGCGAAGAGGAATCCAGCAACCCTAGCCATAAAGTCCAATTGTCAAAGCAGCCGGCAAACCGATCTCTATTGAGTGGAGATTAGTTGTCACAGCAAGAGATCTCCAGCTAGTAGCTGGAGGTTGGGAACCCTTACGAATAGAACCATAAAACTATCAAAAGAGTTAAAAAACAGAAGATAAATAATTGGCGGCGCTCATACATTGAACTGGGCTTTCAAACAGCCAGGGCCCCCATTTAATTTCAATCCATAATGTAAATGGGGGGGGGGGAAACACATATAAAACCATAGGTTGCAGGAAAACAGATGCCTGGCCCCATGCATTTCCCAGTCCCTTCCTCAGGTAAGCAGATGTTAAAGATCACAGTTCCCTTATTTGTTTTTTCCTTAACACCTCTGACAGGAAAGTAAAGGGTGGGGGGTAGAAATTAAGTTTGAGGCTGAATGTATGAAAGGAAGTAATGAAATTGCCTGAGGTGGAATAGAATAAAGCCAAGCAGCAGCACGCCCGGTTAAAGAATAAATGTTATTTGGAGCAGGTCGATCGGATCCTCCGTAGGTAGCTTCGCCTGCAGCTCTCTTTTAAAGTCCAGCGTGACAAGCAGGGGTTACAGATGCGGCGCGGGACTCCGCTGCCTTATCCGCACGGTAATAACCTGGATAGCATTTAAAGTACAAAATGCAAAATGTAAGCGCTGCAGGGGGAAAGGAGAGGGGGGAGAAACAGAGGAAGAACTTTTCTTAGAGCGGCTGATCTCTCTTGGCTTTTATTTATAGATAGCTTAGGAACGGGAGGGGGTTTGTTGCAGAACGTAACTTGAAATTTAAGGAGACTTTAGCCCACAAAAGCTGACGGCCGTGAGAAATCTGTATGTTTTTCATGTGCCAACAGACTGTGATTTGGGTTTGTCCAAACAGACAAATGCAGTGGTCTCTCGGTTAAAGGGTAAGGT
Organism: Euleptes europaea; assembly: GCF_029931775.1. Lineage (NCBI taxonomy): Eukaryota > Metazoa > Chordata > Lepidosauria > Squamata > Sphaerodactylidae > Euleptes > Euleptes europaea. The sequence goes on along the minus strand of NC_079330.1, from coordinate 12,442,434 downwards.
GGTGGCCCAGGTAGGGTTGCCAACTAGGGTTGCCAGGTGGGATATTTTGGGGTGGAGCCTGAGGAGGGCGGGGTTTGGGAAGGGACTTCAATGCCAGAGTCCAGTTGCCAAAGTGGCCATTTTCTCCAGGTGAACTGATCTCACATGAACACATAAAGCTGCCTTATACTGAATCAGACCCTTGGTCCATCCAAGTCAATATGGTCTACTCAGACCGGCAGCGGCTTTCCAGGGTCTCAGGCAGGAGTACTTCACATCACCTACTTGCCTAGTCCTTTCAACTGGAGATGCCACGGATTGAACCTGGGACTTTCTGCATGCCAAGCAGAGGCCCTACCACTGAGCCATGGGAGATCTCCAGCTAGTACCTGGAAGTTGGCAACCCTATTGCCTACCTCTAGGTAGTGGCTGGAGATCTCCCGCTGTTACAAATGATCTCCAGGTGAAAGAGATCCGTTCCTTGGAGAAAATGGCCACTTTGGAAGGTGGACTCCATAGCATTACACCCCGTTGAAGTCCGTCCCCTCCCCAAATCCCACCCTCCTCAGGCACCCCCCAAAAAAAATCTCCAGGTATTTTCCAACCTGGAGCTGGATACCCTAGGCCCAGGGCAAAAGAGGATGATATAAGGGGCAGCATGGCTAGCGGCAGCAAATTATTTATTTGCATGCATTTATTAAGACATTATTACTACCTGGATCCTCAAGGGAACTTGGTGGTAGAAAGGGTTGACAAGTCGAAGCTGATTTTATAGCAACCCTGTAGGATTTTCAAGGCAAGAGATGTTCAGAGGTGGTTCGCCATTGCTGGCTTCTGCATAGCAACTCTGGACTTCCTTGGTGGTCTCCCATCCAAGTACTAACCAAAGCAGACCCTGTTTAGTTTCCAATATCAGATAACATTGGGCTAGCCTGAGGCATCCATGTCTGGACCAAGGCGATTCAGAATCACAACATAAAATAAAAACAGAGGTCCAGAAATTACAAACACAAAACCATGAACACACATGAAGCTTCCTTCTACTGCATCAGACCCTTGGTCCATCAAAGTCAGTACTGTCTACTCAGACCAGCAGTGGCTCCCCAGGGTCTCAGGCAGGGGTCTTTCCCATCACCTACCTGCCTAGTCCCTTTAACTGGAGATGCCGGGGATTGAACCTGGGACCTTCTGCATGCCAAGCAGATGCTCTACCACTGAGCCACAGCCATCCGTCAGTCAATCCATAATCCAACCAACCAAGCCAAGACGTCACTGTCTGTTCAGCCTCAATCGGATTCATAATCTCACCAAGCTGGTCGTCCCCGGCTTCCTGAATGCTAACGATGAAGGAACCTCCCTGGGAAGAGACTTCTGCATCCTTGGGGCCACCACTGAAAAGTCTCCATCCCATTCTGCCGCCGATTGCACTGCATACAATGGGTGACGCATAGGACAAAACTTCAGTGTTTAAGGAGTGACCTAGTTCGGGGCTGCCCAGAGCTTTAAACGTCAAACCCATCGCTCTGAATTGGATCCTGACTCCAACTCGACAACCAGTGCCCTTGCTGTAAACCTGGATTAATGGGCTCCAGATGGCTCACCCAGTTAAGAGCCTGGCAGCTGTATTTTGTGCCAGCTTTACTTTCTGGACACTTTTCAAGGCAGCCTCATGTAGAATGCACTGCAGTAGTTCAATCCAGTTGTCTTCAAGGCACGTGTCACTGAAGCTTGGCTGGAGATCTCTGGCTTTTTGTGGGGGGCAAAGACCAGCAGTGAGCCTAAGGGGAGACCTGATAGAGGTCTATAAAATTATGCATGGTTTGGAGAGAGTGGACAGGGAGACGTTTTTCCTCCCTCTCCCATAATACTAGAACGCGAGGTCATCTGTTGAAGCTGAGAGATTCAAAACAGATAAAAGGAAGTATTTTTTCACACAACGCATAGTTAAATTGTGGAACTCCCTGCCCCAGGATGTGGTGGTGGCTGCCAACTTGGAAGGCTTTAAGAGGGGAGTAGACATGTTCATGGAGGAGAGGGCTATCCATGGCTACTAGTCAAAAGGGATACTAGTCACGATGCATACCTATTCTCTCCAGGATCAGAGGAGCATGCCTGTTATCCTGGGTGCTGGGGAACACAGGCAGGATAATGCTGCTGCAGTTGTCCTGTTTGTGGGCTTCCTAGAGGCACCTGGTTTGGCCACTGTGTGAACAGACTGCTGGACTTGATGGGCCTTGGTCTGATCCAGCAGGGCCTTTCTTATGTCCTTATGAGCCCACGGCCGCAACACCTCCCCCATTTTCGCCTCCTACCCAACACTCAGGGTTACCAGGTCCCTCTTCGCCATCTGCAGGAGGTTTTTGGGGCGGAGCCTGAGGATGGCGGGGTTTGGGGAGGGGAGGGACTTCAGTGCCTCTGGACTAGAAAGACAGTGGGTCTGGTCTAGGGTTACCAGCTCCAGGCTGGAAAATTCCTGCAGATTGGGGGGGTAGAGTTTGGGGATGGTAAAGTATGGGGATGGGAGGGACCTCATCAGGGTGTAATGCCATAGAGTCTTTCCTCCAAAGCAGCCATTTTCCCCAGGGGAACCTATCTCTGTAACCTGGAGTTCAGTTGTAATTCTGGGAGATCGCCAGGCTCCACCTGGGGGGTGGCAACCCTAGATTGATCCCTCAAGGTCGTTAAGATTCCTCTGAGGAACTCATTACATGTTTCTCCCTTTCCCCATTTCCCCCCTCACAATAATGCTGAAAGTTAGGTTAGACTGAAGGGTAAAGACTGGCCCAAGGTCACATGAACACATGAAGCTGCCTTATACTGAATCAGACCCTTGGCCCATCAAGGTCAATATTGTCTACTCAGACCGGCAGCAGCTCTCCAGGGTCTCATGCAGAGGTTTTCCACAACACCTACTTGCCTGGTCCCTTTAACTGGAGATGCCAGGGATTGAACCTGGGACCTTCTGCATGCCAAGCAGAGGCTCTACCACTGAGCCACAGCCCCTCCCCTACAGAACACATGAAGTTGCCTTATACTGAATCAGACCCTTGGACCATCAAAGTCAATATTGTCTACTCAGACCGGCAGCAGCTCTCCGGGGTCTCCGGCAGAGGTCTTTCATATCACCTCCTTGCCTGGTCCCTTTAACTAGAGATGCCGGGGATTGAACCTGGGACCTTCTGCATGCCAAGCAGAGGCTCTACCACTGAGCCACGGCCCCTCTCCATGGCTCTCCAGGTTCTCAAACAGAGGTCACATGAACACATGAAGCTGCCTTATACTGAATCAGACCCATGGTCCATCAAGGTCAGTATTGTCTACTCAGACCGGCAGCGCCTCTCCAGGGTCTCAGGCAGAGGTCTTTCACATCACCTACTTGCCTAGTCCCTTTAACTGGAGAAGCCGGGGATTGAACCTGGGACCTTCTGCATGCCAAGCAGAGGCTCTACCACTGAGCCACAGCCCCTTCATCCAATGAATTAATGTGGGGGAGGTTAGATCCTTAGAATTGGGACTATTACCCACACTATTTGGTTTTTTTTTTTTTCAGAAATAGAGTTTCCGTTGCCTTTGTACCTTGTTGGAATCTGCCAGCTGGCGTCTGGTCCTTGAAAACTGAGCGCCTCTGAGTTTTCTTTTCCTCCTCTGTATAATTTCAACAGCATTGCGCCAGATAGACATGGTATTTTCTCTTCTGACGGTTGCAGAGTCAGCTCCTCAGACAGACCGCATGGCTACGGACGCCGCAAGAACATCTGTGCGTTGGCCTCCCACCTTGGCAAGCCGGTCCTGGGCCCTTGAGTCGTGACGGCTGAACATTATGCAGCTCTTTTACGGCGAAGAGAGACACATAATTCAAGGCTTCTGCAGGCATGAGGAGGCTTCTTGGACAGCATTCCCACCCCTCCCAGTGAAAGATACAGTAATTGCCCTTCACAGGTGAGGCGCTTATATCTTCTCCCTAATAACCAATTTTCTTTGAGTGTACTTTTCAACTTTCCCAGCGCACAACCCTGAAGTCCGAGGAAGCATCAGACACCACAATGGACAAAAAGTGGACTTTGCCAAACAATAGCAAACCAGTGGCCAATGTGGAAAAGCATAGCTGTGTGTACAGTGCATGACTTGCGTACAGAAATTAGTGTGGTGTAGTGGTTAAGAGCGGTGGTTTGGAGTGGTGGACTCTGATCTGGAGAACCGGGTTTGATTCCCCACTCCTCCACATGAGCGGCGGAGGCTAATCTGGTGAACTGGATTTGTTTCCCCACTTCTCCACATGAAGCCAGCTGGGTGACCTTGGGCTAGTCATACCTTCTCAGCCCCACCTACCTCACAAGGTGTCTGTTGTGGGGAGGGGAAGGGGAGGTGATTGTAAGCCGGTTTGATTCTGCCTTAAGTGGTAGAGAAAGTCGGCATATAAAAACCAACTCTTCTTCTTCTTCTTCAATGCCATTGAGTCCAGTTGCCAAAGCGGCCATTTTCTCCAGGTGAGCTGACCTCTATTGGCTGGAGATCAGTTGTAATAGCAGGAGATCTCCAGCTAGTACCTGGAGGTTTAGATCAAAATAACAGCACGTGAGCTCATTTATATATGCAATTTACTGACATAAAATTCAAAGTTAACAAAATCAAAAATAATAATACTCCATAGAGAAGTCCAAGAGAATCTGATGTTCTGTTTAGTCACAGTTAAACAGGTAAATTCCTGAAATTCCTGAAAATCTAACTAACACAAAATTTGTAGGTTGATTCACCAGTTAAACATCAAAAATCAAAAGTGAATAATCCTTCAACAGCAACAAACAAGACGACACCTCTGGTTTGGTGGTCGTTTCGCATAATCAAAGCTTCTTCAGTTATTCTTCTGTACAATATGGCATATTAGCCTCACTGCCATGTAACAAGATTGCAAGAATTCAGTTCCAATGTAAGTATATCTCTGGGCAAAAATGCCTCCTTGTGTTCATAAAAAAGACCCGACAGGTTCTCCTTCCCTCAGAGGCTAAGAGGCTCCACCCCCAAACCCCCAGGAATTTCCCGGCCTGGAGTTGCCAACCCAACAAGGAAGTCTGCATGTCATTTTGATGCCAGCTCATAGGGAGCTGTGACAGGAAGCCAGCAAAGCCATGTAATCATTCCCAGCAGCCGCTGCGGGAAGTGCGTCTTGAGAGTCCGGGGGAGGCTCTCTTCCCGCATTGACCATGAGTTACGCCTGAGGTGGTGCCCAAGGCTATCCTTTTGCTGTCTGTGCAACTTCAAAACAGAGAACTGGATGGATAGGAATAGCAAAAGTGTTAGAAAGAAGAGCGCCGGGTTTCCCCCTCAACCGAGAATGGGAAACGAGTGGTGTGGGGAACAAAGCGTAACGTGGCCCCTGATGGCTGGTGGGTCAGTGAGCAGAAGCAGCAAAGCTAATTGTTGTCAGTTTGTATCAAAGATGCAAGTGAACATTTTGCAAATGTGAGAATGGATCAGATGAAAAAGATGTGAGTGCGTATTTATTTTTAAAAAATAAGGCCGTCTGGGGCAGATCTGGGTTGGGGACAGGTGAAACGGTCTTACAGTGGCCCTGCCCATTGGTTCATCTAGAACAGTGGTTCCCAAACTTTTCGGGCCACCGCCCCCTTGGTTCCACAAACTCAACCCCAGAGCCCCCTACCCTATAAAAAGCATTATTCAAAATAGGGGTTTGCATGACGCACCAAAGAAGATAAGAACAATAAAATTCAAGACAGTGACAATTAATTGCACATCTATTCAAAATCAAATTCAAACTTTTTAGTTGAAATTTATTCAACAAAACTGATGAACTTGATCCAGTGGTACCAGCTCTTCAAAGTCTGGGGAAAAAATTCTAATAGTTTCCACCAAATTTGTCAGCATGGTGCCACAGCTTGATCTATGGTAAATTAGTGAACAACTCAGTTGAAGGGGCCAACCTCTAGCGCCCCCCTGCTGCCCTCTTGCCTCTTAGTGCCCCCCTAGGTAATCCCACCGCTACCCAGGGGATGGTACTGCCCACTTTGGGAACCACTGATCTAGAAGAAGAAGAAGATCATCTCTACCTTTAAGGGGTCTCAAAGCAGCTTTCCCCCTTAGATCTCAGGAATGTGCTGTTATACCCTAAGCAAAGATCGCTTCTGTAAACCAGTATGGTTTTGTCGTGCACTTGAACCATAACCTAGCTGACTGCTTTGGGGTTTCCTATTGATTATGCATTAGGGTTGCCAGGTCCCTCTTCGCCACCAGCGGGAGATTTTGGGGGTGGAGCCTGAGGAGGGCGGGGTTTGGGGAGGGGAGGGACGTCAATGCCATAGAGTCCAATTGCCAAAGCGGCCATTTTCTTCAGGTGAACAGACCTCTATCGGCTGAAGATCAGCTGTGATAGCAGGAGATCTCCAGCTAGAAGCTGGAGGTCGATAACCCTATTATGCATGCCCTAGGTCACCTCACTCTCGCCTCGCTCTCCCGTGTTTTACCCTGCATTTTTTCAGATTCTGGCTAAAACAGCATCTGGAAAACATGGGCAAAAAGTGCAGGGAGACCGAGGCGACCTCTGATGGGCGGAAAAGGCATGCATAATCAAAAGGAAGCCCCGAAGCAGTCGGAGGGGGTGACCGCGGGGAAATGTCCCTGCATGAAAGGCCCTAGAATACGCCTCAAAATCCTTTGCGGTTTCCCCAGCACTGTTTGTCCTCCTTTCTGTCTCTGTTTGTCGAGAAAAACACTGAGACATGTTTTCCTGCAGGCCTGTAAATAAAATTCCTGCTAACAATGTCACTTTCTGTAATTATGCCATCTTTCATTGCAGAGAGGTGGCGGTGGCGGGGGGGAGAAAGCCTTACCCAAAGACTGGTTTTCCAGCAATTTTGAATATATTGATAACATAAATATTTAAAATTAAGCATGCGAGATTTTTTTTCTGCCTGTCCTTGTCAGCAGCTTCACTTTGGGTATATTCTGCTCTTCTATCCAAGCTCAGAAAACACGATAAAATTGGCCACAGCGTTGCTTTTTGGTGTGTTTTTTTAATTGTACAGTATACTTACAAATAACAGACAATATACATCTCACACATACACACCGTACAAACACAACACAGACAATTACATCTTGGTCAGAATTCATTCTAGCTCAATTTTACAAAATCTTGCATAATCTATTTTACATCAAATATGCTCAAAATATTACTATTCTCTTCCACCATCCTTCTTTGGCAGCATTAATTGTAAATAGTATAAAATTAGGAAGACAGACAACTTAGTAATTCAACCTTATTATTTCTAATATGATTATGAAATTAGATCTTCATTATTTATATGACCATCGTTCCTTTTGGTCTTTTTAAAGGAGGAAGTTTCTAGACACTTATACCAAAAGATAGCCTTCAGTATATGGGTAACATATATCGGTTAGGAATTTGATGGTAGCAGCAGTGTAGCCTCTTTATGTTTATTTTAAATGATTTTTTAAATTTTTGTGCAAATGCAGCCTTTGGTGACAGTGGCGGGGTTAAAGGGGGCAGGGCCAGAATGCGCGGGAGGGGGGGAGTTCTCAGCCAGTGTGTCCTCATTTCATCCCTGCAGGCGGAGGTAGCAGGAGCCGGCTGTAGAATCCGGCCCCGACCCTGCGGAGCAGGAGCAATTCCGGCGTGCGGCTGGACAGCTACACCCAGCTGGTGCAACAGAACATCCTGTGCCACCAGGTGGGCGAGTGCGCCACTGGTTGGATGCCTGCCTGCTTGCCCGTGTGTGGGGGGGCATCTGAGGCAGCTGCCTGCTTGGGGCTTGGTCGGCTAATTTTTAAGTTGATAATTTTGTATGGCCCGCGAACGATGTTATAAATATCCAAATGGCCCTTGGCGGAAAAAAGGTTCCCCACCCCTGCCATAAAGCATCTTAACAGTTCAACAACTGAAACCAAGGAATCTAACAATGACTTTAATATTGATACTGGTGGCATCATAGTCAGGTGAAGAGGCAGAAGAAGAGGAAGAAGAAGAGTTGTTTTTATGGGGTTTTTGGGGCGGAGCCTAAAGAGGGCGGGGTTTGGGGAGGGGGGACTTCAATGCCATAGAGTCCAATGTCCAAAGCAGCCATTTTCTCCAGGTGAACTGATCTCTATTGGCTGGAGATCAGTTGTAATAGTGGGAGATCTCCAGCTGCTACCTGGAGGTTGGAGAGAAAATAAGTACCAAAAACAACTCGTAGAATGCAAATACAATTTAGTGCAATTGAAAAAACATGCAAAAGTGAAACAAAACAACAGACATCACTATATATACAATGAGAAAAATATATACGTAGCTCCCAAGGAGTTTGGTTGAAACGCAGTCCGGATTAACTTAACCTTTTCACCCCCGCGTTGACGTTAAATTAATCCGGACTGCGTTTCAACCCGATTTTGACCATTTCTACCGTCTTCTCCATGAATTTCTACGTATGAAGTCTTTTGGGACTCATAATTACGTTCAAGAAGGCGTTACTGAAGACTCCTTGGGAGCTACGTATATATTTTTCTCATTATATATATAGTGATGTCTGTTGTTTTGTTTCACTTTTGCACGTTTTTTCAATTGCACTAAATTGTGTTTGCATTCTACGAGTTGTTTTTGGTACTTATTTTCTCTCCAATTCCCCTTAGTACCAAGTGCTTTTTTTCTCCAGCACTACCTGGAGGTTGGCAACCCTAGCCAGGCAGGAAAATCTAGGCGGAGAAGCAAGACTAGAAATGCTGGGGGAAAGCATGTCCAGGAACCACATAATATGTGCAGAATACCACCTTCCCTTTGTGCAGGTTGTTTTGAAGCAGGCTACGTACGGCCGTGCCAGGTCCACCAGAAAGAGGGAAGGCACAGAGGAAAGAGGACACGCCTGAGTCAAAAAGTCAAGTTGGAATTCTCTTCACATTTGGAATTGTTGCCGTGTCTGACTCCGGGGTTCTTCCTCTTGCCTTTCAAAGCAGCATTCCCTTGTTCGTCTCATTACCTATTCACTGCATTTATTGAACACCGTCTGGGAGTCTCTTTCAAAGGCCAGAACGAGTCTGCCTGAGTCGCAGCCGGAGCACAGAGACACTGTGAGGAAGAGGCCACCCCTGAATGCTTTCAGAATATATTTCCTTTGCCCCCCTTCTATGGTTGCCAACCAGGTACTAGCTGGAGATCTCCTGCTATTACAACTCATCTCCAGCCGATAGAGATCAGTTCCCGTGGGGAAAAAATGGCTGCTTTGGCCATTGGACTCTATGGCATTGAAGTCCCTCCCCTCCCCAAACCCCGCCCTCAGGCTCCTAGGGTTGCCAACCTCCAGGTAGTAGCTGGAGATCTCCCGCTATTACAACTGCTCTCCAGCTGATAAGAGATCAGTTCACCTGGAGAAAATGGCTGCTTTGACAATTGGACTCTATAGCATTGAAGTCCCTCCCCTCCCCAAATCCCGCCCTCCTCAGGATCTGCCCCCAAAAACCTCCCGCCGGTGGCGAAGAGGAGCCTGGCAACCCTACAGGCCCAAAAACCTCCCGCCAGTGGCAGAGAGGGACCTGGCAACCCTACCCTCTTCAATTGAGTATTTTTTTTTATTTTTAAAAATCTTTACCCTGCCTTTCCCAAAGCTCAGCATGGTTGAGCTATCACATCCAGTTCTGTTCCTAGGATAACATTGTCTGTAGCAATTCCCAAACTGGGTTACAAAGGAGAACTACTGGTGTGACACAAGAAATACAAGAGAAAACCAAAGGCTCCTGTGAAGCCAAAGGCTGCCTGCCATATCTCTGCATGAGTTATTGTCCCCTCATCACTTTCCCATACAGCCTCCATTGTAATACGCAGGCAGATTTTTCTACATCTCTGCATTGTCTGCGATTAGATCATTCCATCACTCCCAATACAAAAGCATGGGAGAACTGCCTCCTCTTAGAAGAGTCTGCCCGTTGCATCTGTGAATGAGTCCCTGCTGTGGGCTTATTGGTTTTATGTATTTAAAATATTTATAACTTGTTTTCCTCTCACACTGCAGGCTTCCTTTCTCCCATTCAAGGACACACCACTGATTGGGCAACTTATATGCACACATCAAATAATGGTTTATTAACTGAGGTTTATCACAACGTCTGAATGCAGCCAAAACTGTTGGAATTGGACAGCCCTTCCTGAAGTTGTTTTATCGCTGAATCTTTATTACTTTAGTGTTTTTAACCAGCTTGTTACATTTCCATTTTTATGCTGCTTTTATTCCTCTGTCTTAGCATATTATTGATTATTGTTTGAGAGGCTTTAACGTACTTGAATGTGTTTTTAGTGCGTTCTGAGTTCTCTTGTTCTGGATAAAAGGTATATAAATAATCTAAATAAAACAAAATTATATTAAATGCAAAAATATGGTCCCTTTCCCGCTGGCAGTCTAAACTGACACTGTCTGGAACTTTACCACTTCATTCAGCCAAATGTGTAGAATGGCTTTTTGCCCTGCGGTCGAGAATCAAACGCTTATTTTTTATAACACTTGACTTCCTCTTGGACTGAGCAATAGATCCTTTCCATAACATTTCAGAGCTGATCTTCTCAGGTTTGCCAGCTTAAAACCTGGCCTTAAGTTTGGGTGCTGATCTTGCCAAAACCAGAGTCCAGTTGACTCACACAAGGCAGATGGCTAGGGTTGCCAGCTCCGGATTGTGAAATACCTGGAAATTTGAGTGTTGGAGCCTGAGGAAGGTGGGGTTTGGGGAGGGGAGGGACTTCAATGCAGTATAATGCCATAGATTCCACCTTCCAAAGTGGTCATTTTCTCCAGGGGAATTGATCTCTGTTGGAAGGAGGAGAAGGAGAAGAAGAAGAAGAAGAAGAAGAAGAAGAAGAAGAAGAAGAAGAAGAAGAAGAAGAAGAAGAAGAAGAGGAGGAGGAGGAGGAGGGAGGAGGAGGAGGAGGAGGAGGGAGGAGGAGGAGGAGGAGGAGGAGTTTTTTAAATGCTGACTTTCTCTACCACTTAAGGAAGAATCAAACCGGTTTACAATCACCTTCCCCTCCCCACAACAGCCACCCCTGTGAGGTAGGTGATGCTGAGAGCAGCTGTGCCTAGCCCAAGGTCACCCAGCTGGCTTCATGTGGAAGAGTGGGGAACCCACCATCCAGTTCACCAGATTAGCCTCCGCCGCTCATGTGGAGGAGTGGGGAATCACACCCCGGTTCTCCAGATCAGAGTCTACACCGCTCCACAACCACCACTCTTAACCACTACACCACGCTGGCTCAGCTGGAGATCAGTTGTCATAGCGGGAGATCTCCAGCCACTGCCTGGCTGGAGGTTGGCAACCCTATAGATGGCAGCCAGGGCAGAACCCAACATATTAGTGGTCAGCGTGACAATCAGTTGCCCCTGGATACTGGTCCGGCTGGTTGGTTGTTTGCTTGGTTTTCGTAGGCAGTGAAGCAAAGAACTGCAAGGATCTGAATATTTGAAAACAGCCTGTATCGCTCCCCCCCGAGTGTTGTCTTCTTTGGTTTGAACTGAAGATCTCTCTAGGGAAGACAGATGTAAAATTTTAAAAGCAGTGGAAGCGAGGTCTGGTTATGTGAGTTTTTGGAGCGGTGGCGGAAAGCGCCGTTGCGTCGCAGCCAACTTACGGAGACCCTGCAGGGTTTTCAAGGTGAGACACTAACAGAGGAGATTTGCCATCGCCTGCCTCGGCAGAGCAACCCTGGACTGTGTTGGTAGTTAGTGAAAGATTGTAAAACTAACTAACAGGAGAGGTAGGCAGGTAGTCAAAAGAGTCAGCCCATGCTCCAGGTTCCTTATCTTTGGAAAGGTACGCTTCATGGCTAGGGCAGGACACGAGTGTGTATATATAAGTGCTAGAGTTGCCAGCTCCGTTTTGGGGAAATACCTGGAGATTTGAGGATGGAGCCTGAGGAGGGTGAGGTTTGGAGAGAGGAGGGACTTCAGTGCCATATAGTCCAATTTCCAAAGCGGCCATTGTCTCCGGGGGAACTGATTTCTATCACCTGGAGATCAGCTGTAATAGCGGGAGATCATCAGCCACCACCTGGGGTAGGGATTCCAGGTCCCTCTTCACCTTTGGCAGGCGATTTTTGGGCCAAAGCCTGAGGAGGACGGGGTTTGGGGAGGGAGGGACTTCAATGCCATAGAGTCCAGTTGCCAAAGCAGCCATTTTTCTCCAGGGAAACTGATCTCTCTTGGCTGGTTGTAATAGCAGGAGATCTCCAGCGAATACCTGGAGGTAGGCAACCCTAACCTGAAGGTTAGCAAACCTAATAAGCACACAGCTGCATTTTGGAGTCTTCCAGGTGAACACTTTCCAATGTCTGTCCAACATTTTTTCTCGCATTCAGACAGGGGTGCCAGCTAAAAGGCAAGCCGTTCAGAGACATCTGCCCACAACGAAACACCCAGCTTGCCTAGTCCCCAAGATTATCACTGCTTCTCCCGGAGAGTGCCTGTGATACCCTTTCGTGTTTTTCAAGCCAGCAAAGAAACAGGAAAATAGTCTTTGCGATTGCTAGATTTCAAGCCTTCCACTTAAGACACAACTCAAAAGCAAAGTGACACAGATTGTGCGGTAGAAGAAGGGGGAAGAGACACACACAGAGAGATTGAGTATCAGGAGAAATGACTGTATGATTGTTGAACAATTTCACCTTGAAATTGTTAAGAAGCTGCTACGGCTTGAGATTGCGGGGGGAGAGACTTTTTTCTCTGCCGCAGATGGATATGGTGACCTTCCTCTTCTGTTCACAGTGAAAAACCCACGCAGGGCGATGCTCTGACCACTGCAGAGCAAAGACAGCTATAACACTGGCAGAGGAGGGAGGTAAGTCTGTATCCAACTGTGTAAATACAAAACATACTTTTTCCCTCTCCAAGGCCAAACTTTCTCTCAAAAAAGAACACCGGCCTTCTAGTCTGCAGAAAAAGCAAAGGCTGGAAGGCATCAACTGGCTAGCACTAGGGTTGCATTTAACCTCAAGGTGGGGGCTAGAGATCTCCTGGAATGGCAAATAATCTCTAGACTACGCAAACCTCTTCTTTATTATTTGTTTAATACATTTATACACTTCTCTGGGAGAAACGGCTGCTTTCGAAGGTGGGTTGTATGGCATTTATACCCCACCAAGGTCCCACCCTTCCCTAAATCCCACCCTCAAAGCTTCAGGTGTTTCCAAACCAAGAGTTAGCAACCCTAGCCCGTCCCCATAGCTCACCAAGACACCTCCCATCTCCCAGTCCTCAATGTCCTTTTGGGGTTGTTTTTAAAACCGTTTTACTTAAATACCAGAAGGCTGACAAATGTATAAACGGGGGGGGGGGGAATATACAATTGATGCTTTTTTAAAAGTAGGCGGAAGCTGCATACCTGGAGGATGAAAAGAGGGGCAGGATCAACTGTTAAGCCCATGTTTGACTTGATAGAATCGACACCTCTTATGCAAACAGAAAAGCTGGGAGGAAGCGACGCTGAACTGAAAGAACCTGCTGCGACTTGGCTTTAAATATTAAAGCACCTTCAGCGTCTTTAAATTTCGTGACTGTCTTTTTGCATCGGCGTCTTTAAATATTATTTTTGCCTTCATGCCGCAGCATCTTTAAAATGTTACGTCTCTCTTCACGCACTGGTATCTCGCAGGGAAAGATGCCAAAGGGCCAGAAAGTGTGCTAATTGTAGGCCTGCCCTCAAAACCATTCAGAAAGTACAAGGGGTGGAGAATTCCTCAACCATTACCACCTCGACTCCTCAGGGCCAGATCTAGGGGAGGCCAAGGGGGGCACCTGCCCCGAGCAGCACGCAGAGGATGGGGAAGCGGCAGCAGCAGATTATATAAAGAAAAATATGTATAATGTATGGGGGGAGGGGTTCAATTCGTACTTTTTTCCCCCTTCAAAAAAAATGTAGATCTAGTCTCCTTACAGATGTACGGAGGAAGGAGTATCTTCCACCAGCATGACAGGCTGACATTTCATTTCGGAGCCCAGTCCAAGGTCCTGGTCTTGAAAACTTTTCCAACATTGCGAGACCTATTCTGACTGCATTCCCCTTTTACCTTCTTCTTTGCCATGCTGATTTATCGATTTATCCCACAATTGTCTCTTCCTGCGGGGTTTTTTGAAGCAGCATGTATTAGCAAACTGGCCATTAAGAGTTTCTTTAAAAATAGCAAGAATGCTTGTATCTAGCGATGGAACTGCTATTGTGCTTAAGAATGCCAGCAGAGCACTGCACCTTTCCAGTAGAAACGGCTTCAAGGCAATTGTTTTCTCTCGGTATCTAGGAATCACATGGAAGTCCTTTTTTGTTGTTGTTGGAACATCTGTTCCAACTTCAGACACTTCCATGCTTAACCAACCACTGCTTATTTCCAAAACTTCTCTGAAAGATCCGGGGCAAAACATAGACTGGTACACTCATCACTATCACAAGGTTTAAGGAGGGAGCTCAATGGGTTAGAATGCCATAGAGTTAGGGTTGCCAGCTCTGGGTTGGGAAACTGCAGCTTGCAGAACCATTCCCTTTGCTTCTACACAGCTCCACCTCATTCTTGGCTTGCCAACAGTTCCTTTTTTCATCGGCTGAGACTTGACGGCACTTTACACACACAGAAAAGGTAAAGGTAAAGGTCCCCTGTGCAAGCACCGGGTCATTCCTGACCCATGGGGTGACGTCACATCCAGACGTTTACTAGGCAGACTTTGTTTTTTTGCAGGGTGGTTTGCCAGTACCTTCCCCAGTCATCTCCCCTTTACCCCCAAGCATACTGGGCACTCATTTGACCGACCTCGGAAGGATGGAAGGGCTGAGTCAACCTTGAGCCGGCTCCCTGAAACCAACTTCCGTCGGGATCGAACTCAGGTCGTGAGCAAAGCTTGGACTGCAGTACTGCAGCTTACCACTCAGCGCCACGGGGCTCCTCATTTAGTATTAAAAGGCAGCTTTCTTTTTATGTGGTGCACCATAACTGCAAAAAGCAGTTTTTATTTATACATTACAAGGATGGTATATTCTAATAAAGCGCCGTTAACGTTCTGATGCATGTAATATGTTAGCTTTTCTTACAATCAGTGGCACACTTTGAAACTATCTGGCAACTGTATGTACCAAAGGGCTTTGACCAGCCAAGAGAGGGCGCTGCCCAAAGGAGAGTTCAAAGTGAGTCAGGACCAAGTAGGGTTGCCAACCTCCAGGTATTAGCTGGAGATCTCCCGCTATTACAACTGATCTCCAGTCGACGGAGATCAGTTCACCTGGAGAAAATGGCCACTTTGGCAATTGGACCCTCTGGCATTGAAGTCCCTCCCCTCCCCAAGCTCCGCCCCCTCAGGCTCCGCCCCAAAAACCTCCTGCCAGTAGCAAAGAGGGACCTGGCAACCCTAGGATTCACCGTGAAAAGGACAAAGCCCATCCTGTATGAACGTACAGGGTGTGAAGGGAGTGTACTGGGGTTGCCAACTCCAGTTTGGGAAATTCTTGGAGATTTGGGGTGGAGCCTGGGGCATAATGCCATAGAACCCACCCTCCAAAGCAGCCGTTTTCTCCAGGGGAACTGATCCCTGTAGGTCTGAAAAAGAGTTGTAATTCCAAGAGATCTCCAAGCCCCACCTGGAGGATGTACTGAGCTTCTAGGGCATGTCCAGCGGGAGGCAGGGTTGCCCACTTTGTTTCTGAGCACAATTCAAGGTCTGACCGCCTACTCCCTAACAACCCTAACTATCCACTATAGTCATCTTCCAAGGCCTTACTTTGAGTCCCTCCACCTTCTGAGATTGAACAAGTGGCAAGCTGGGAAAGGACCTTCTCCGTCAGCGCACCAAAACTATGGAATTTTCTCCCCAGAAAGACTCACCTGTCTCCTTCTGTTGATATCTTCCAGCAGTGGGTGAAGACATTTTTGTTTTGTTTTGTTTAGTGTTCTCTCCTCGCTGCCCTATGTTTTAATCATTGTTTTCTATGTTTTTGTACGTGTATGTTAGTTTTGGTTTTAATTTTTGTTTGGTTTTAATGGGGGTTTTTTGTTTGGTTTTAATGGTTTTAAAGACACCTTTTTATATGTTTTTAATCTGTTAGACACCTTGGTGGCTCTGGTGAGGGCAGAAAGGCGGGGTATAAGAACATAAGAACTTAAGAAAAGCCATGCTGGATCAGACCAAGGCACATCAAGTCCTGCAGTCTGTTCACACTGTGGCCAACCAGGTGCCTCTAGGAAGCCCCCAAACAAGACGACTGCAGCAGCATTATCCTGCCTGTGCGCCACAGCACCTAATATAATGGGCATGCTCCTCTGATCCTGGAGAGAATAGGTATGCATTATGACTAGTATCCATTTTAACTAGTAGCCATGAGTAGCCCTCTCCTCCATGAACATGTCTACTTCCCTCTTCAAGCCTTCCAAGTTGGCAGCCATCACCACAACCCTGGGCAGGGAGTTCCACAATTTAACTATGCGTTGCGTGAAGAAATACTTCCTTTTACCCGTTTTGAATCTCTCACCCACCAGCTTCAGCAGATGACCCCACGTTCTGGTATTATGAGAGAGGGAGAAAAGCTGCTCCCAGTCCACTCTCTCCATACCATGCATAATGTTATAGACCTCTAGCATGCCTCCCTTAACAGCCTTCTTTCCAAGCTAAACAGCCCTAAGTGTTTTAATCGCTCCTCGTAGGGCAGTTGCTCTAGCCTCCTGATTATTTTGGTTGGTCTTGTTTCGTTTGTTATAATAAGTAAATAAATAAGAGTCCCAAATAGTAGAATTTTCTGTGCCATTCCATCACCAACCAGTTGTCAGATAGTCAGGGATGTGTTGGCATGATTCTGACAAGGGATTTGCCCCCAAAACCTCTGACTCCTTTATCAGCTAACAGATCACGACTATCTCACACACACACACCCCACCTTTGAAACAGTAACCTGCGTGGCAGCTAGCTTCCAAATTGGCTTTCCTGAGGATGGGTCCAGCTGCCCGGTGAGCAAACATGCAGGGAAAATAGCTTCCAATGATTAAAATGTACACTATTTTTCCTGCTCGAAGACTGATGTGTAGGAAATAGAGGCATTTGAAGCCCCCCTGCAACTCGTCTTGCCTTAAGACTCAGGCAAGACAGCCTGTAGGAATGAGAAACCACAGTCATTTGTTTTCCCCAGTCTACTTTCCTGTCAAACTGTGATTCCAACCAAAAAGCAGACTGAGAAACCAAGGAAGGAAATTGGAAACTAACACAGTAGCCAATTTTGGAACTCAACGTGGGCAAAAGTGGGGCGAAGCCAAGAGGCAGGTAGAACTTGGTGACTGAGGGGCCCAGGCTGATTTCACATGGGGATTTTTCTCTGCTCGGACTGCAGGGCACCATGCCATAAAGTCCACCCTCCAAAGCAGCCTTTTTCTCCAGGGGAGCTGATCTTGGTCGCCTGGAGAACAATTGCAATAGCAGGAAACCTCCAAGGTAACACTTGAAAATTGGCAACCCTATCTGTAGGCTAATGAAATTAGTTTCCATGGAGGAAATGGCAGTTTTGTAAGGTGGACTCCATAGTCTATCAGAGAGTCTAGAAGAAACCAAAGTCCTAGAATGACATCCAATCCCCTTTATCTCCCTTCCCTCCTCAAACTTTGGCCTCCACACGCACCGCCTACAATCTCCAGGAGTTTCCCAAGCCTAAATTGGCAACCCTAAATCCCAAACTAGAATGTGGACACGTCCTTTATGGGCACAATATCAACAATTTATGTAGGATATGTTCTGAGAAAGTATGATTTTAACTCCAATAAAAGGGCCATCTCTAAGCAGACCACCCTCAGAGAAGGCTACTGGCTATCTCTCCCCCCCAAGTCCTCTACCCCCCAGAGACCCAACTACTCCCCAGTTGCTAGGCAACGCTTCACAGTGGCTCTCCACAAAAACTCTCTGAAGCATTCCCCAGATGTACTCTTTAATAAAAGAAGTTGCCACATGTTCCTTCACCCATGATGCAGGCCTGGCTTCTTGTCAACGTCTCAGATTTGATGGTTGACGTGCATGCCAGTGAATCGAACGCAGGTTCAGCAATTATTCCTGGCCTTCCTCCCGTGCTTCAGGGGGCTGCCTGCTCTTTTTAAATTGCCAAATTCCATCCTCTCTCGCTCATTCTTTTTTAAATAGGCTTGCCAACCTCCAGGTGGTGGCTGGAGATCTCCGGGGATTACAACTGATCTCCAGGTGACAGCGATCAGTTCCCCTGGAGAAAATGGCTGTTTTGGAAGGTGGACTCTATGGCAGGATACCCTATTGAAGTCCCTCCCCTCCCCAAACCCCACCCTACCCAGGCTCCACCCCCCAAATCTCCAGGTATTTCCCAACCTGGAGTTATTTTTAAAAGAAAACACTCTTTTTAAAGCATTGTGCCAGGGATTCGGAGGATATGAGTTTATGACATTATGGGCATGAGCCAATCAGCTGCCTTCTACAGCTAGAGTTGCTAGGTTCCTCTTCACCACCAGTGGGAGGTTTTGGGGGCGGAGCCTGAGGTTTGGGGAGGGGAGGGACTTCAATGCCATAGAGTCCAATAGCCAAAGCGACCCTTTTGTCCAGGGGAACTGATCTCTATCGGCTGGTGATCAGTTGTCATAGCAGGAGATCTCCAGCTAGTACCTGGAGGTTGGCAACCCTAGCTACAGCAAAGCTACAGAACCTTTTTTGTCTGAGCTCAGCTCTCTGGCGGTTAAATATATTTTGAACTGAATATGGCAAGGCTGCTTCCAAACTAGCCCCACCACTTTTGAATGTTATATCTGCCTTCACTGGGGTTGCTAGCAAGGAGAAAAGACGGGCCGGAGACTTCAAAAATCAGTGTCATGAGACTCTGTGATGTCACTTCCGGTTTCAGACCTGGAATTGGCTTCATCGTGTTGTTAACACTCTAGGAATTTCTCAGCTCTGGTTTTTGCCATAAAGATTTGGAAAATTCCAAGAGTGTCACGCAACGTCCCAATGTAAGGATACCCAGAATCTTGTTTTGTTCCCTACCAGTGACTCAGTTGCCAGTGGGAGGAAATGGGATGGGGGAAGGAGCACAAAACAGCAGCACACGAGTATCTCACCAGTGGTGTGCTGCTGCACTTATGTCACTCTATATGATAGACACTCTAGCGTTCTGCAAAAACTCTATGGCACTGCCCCCAATTCCTCCCAGTGGTTGCCGTCTGCAACCTGGCAACGCTAACTAGATGTCACTTCTGGGTCTCAAACCAGAAGTGATGTCACAGTGTCAAGTGACACCAATTTTTTCAACACATTTTGCTCCCACTGCTTCTGCAAGGACCTCAAGGATGGGAGTTTGCCTGTCATTTTGATTGTCTTCACCCCTGCACAAACATTTTTTACAGCAAAACAGGAGGGGGGAAGTACCCTTGTTTTCAAAGCAGGAACTTTCAGACCCCAGCGCTTAAAACATTACATCTGTCTTTATTTTTACTTTCCCTTCGGCTTTCTTGACGCACCTCCTTCCTCACAGTCTGTGGAAAGGAGCTCAGCTTCCAACAATGTTTCTCTCTGAAGCTGATCGGGACGCGGATGCGAAAAGCAGGACGCAAACGCTGGGGAGAAGATAATTAATCTCAAGAGATCAGATTGGAGGGACTCATTTTACTAATTAAGAAGAGGAGAAGCCCTCCCCTGGGGGGAGAGATTTGGTCGTGTTTGTACAAAGTGTCTGGCATGTTGCTGCAGAGCGGCTGACAAGGTAGCCAAGGGGAACAAGGACTTTCACTTAGCCACTTGATGGGAACTGGTATCTGGTTAGTTCTTGTGGCTTTCTAGCTGAAGCTAATGATAAGAACTGACTGGTTCTAATTGCCGAGGGCATCCTCCCATTCCATAAGAAATAAGCTTCTTTCAAATGAAGGACTTCTAAGAGATCTCAAAGTAAACATACGCTGACGAGGTGGCCTCTGTGTCTCTGTAGGACTCTGTGTTCTGCTCTTGCCTCGCTGACGTGATTGCGTCACTACAACCAGAAGTGCCGCATCGCAAAGGGGCCACATCACAAACTGAGAGTTTGAGTGGGAAAAGGCCTGTTGCGATGCGGTACTTCCGGTTGTAAACGCATCACAAAGGGCCATTTACCACTCAGACTCCCAGTTTGAGTGGTAAACGGCCCCTTGCGATGCATTTACACCCAGAAGTGCCGCATCGCAAGGGGCCTTTTACCACTCAAACTGGGAGTTTGAGTGGTAAATAGCCCTTGCGATGCGGCGCTTCTGGTATACAACCGGAAGTGACATGGCGCGGTGGGCAGGTGCGTGTGCACGGGTTGCCCGCCGACCCTCAGCTGCTTGGCGAGCAGCCAGTTGGATTGGCGGGGGTTTGCCCGCCACTACCTGGCACTTGGCAAACCTAGTATCAGGAGTTTGGTTCCCACTGATGCACACTTTGATTATTCACGCCACCCTGTGCAGCCGTGTCTATGCCTTCGGCTTCTACTCCAGCGCCATCCTTTAGACGGCCCCAAACTCTTAATGAACCTGACGCTCGTTCCAAAGTTCCCCCTCCAACAGCCGTGGCAGCTGCCGTCCTCTGCCTCATCTAGGTATCCATCATCCTAACAACCCTATAGAAAAATGCAAATAGAAGTGAGCTGATGGCATCGTATATAAATAAGCAATCCTCCGCTCTCCAGTCGAGTTTGGGGCTTGTCAAAGGAATCCACGGGAGAGGTATTAACACTGAAATATTGGAGCGTGTTCTCCTGGAACATTTATTGGGTGGCTCGAGGCTCCGATAAAGCTTTTATATAAATTATTCATTATAGAATTCAGACAAAATGCCAAAGCGGGGGGCGGGGAACCCGACACCCACCCAGGGACTTCCTATTATTACCTCTGGAAAATGTGCTGTGATTCGTAGCAATGTTATTGGGCCAGTGTGAAGTTGATCGGCGGGGATTCGAACCTGGCCTGCTTTCCTCTTTGGGAGAGGCTTTTACACCTGGCTCCGAGGCAAGCAAACAAATTCTTTGGAAAGCACTTGAAAATGTCAAAAGGAAAGGGGGGGAAATCTCCTCCTGGCTTTTTAATGCCAAGCAGGCGTTGCTGTGCCACCAGGAAGAAAAACGGTGAGAATTTCCCAGCTCCTGCTGATGTTTCATCCTCTCCTCTTCTCCGAATGGCAGGAGGAACCAGGTGCAGTTGGATCGAGCTGAAGACAGATGTATGTGGAACAGCGGCCCCCCCACTGCCCTCCGCCTGCTGTGTCATTTTGTACGGTGCCGCGTACGCTGATGAAAAGGAGTCTTGTGGCACCTTAAGGACTAACTGATGTACTGCAGCACACACTTGTGGGGACTTGCATCCACTTCATCTAGATGTGTGAAGTGAATCGTCATTCAATATAGATAGGTGGAAGAACAGATGGATGGCAGGCAGGCACAGAGAGGGAGGGAATTCCAGACAGTTGAACCATGGAAAACTAGAATCTGGGTTAGGAAGAACGTAAGAAGAGCCCTGCTGGATCAGACCAGTGGTCCATCTAGTCCAGTTCTTTATTTATTCTATTTATATCCCACTTTTTGACCAGAAAGTTCTCAAAGCAGCTTAGTCTGTTTTAAAATCAGCCAGTGCGGTGTGGTGCTCATAGTGTCGGACTAGGATCTGGGAGATCTGGGTTTCACTCTGCTGTGGAAGTTTGCAGGGTGACCTTGGGCCAGTCACATACTCTCAGCCTGACCTACCTCGCAGGGTTGTTGTGAGGATAAAATGAAGGAGAGCGATGTAAACCGCTGTGGAGCCCCATGGGGGAGAAAGGCATGGTATATATAAAGTAAATAAATAAATGCCTCCTATTTCTTCCAAGAAGAAGAAGAAGAGTTGGTTTTTATATGCCGACTTTCTCTACCACTTAAGGCAGAATCAAACTGGCTTACAATCACCTTCCCTTCCCCTCCCCACAACAGACACCCTGTGAGGTAGGTGGGGCTGAGAAAGCTCTAAGAGAGCTGTGACTAGCCCAAGGTCACCCAGCAGGCTTCATGTGTAGGAGTGGGGAAACCAACCTGGTTCTCCAGATTAGCCTCCGCCGCTCATGTGGAGGAGTGGGGAATCCAACACAGTTCTCCAGATTAGAGTCCACCGCTCCAAACCACCGCTCCTAACCACTACACCACACTGGCTCTTAGCTGGGGATGGGTGTGTGTGTGTGACAGGAACTGACTAAACTGACTAAACTGTTAGGGTCGGGAATTTCATGCCCAAGGCTCCGTTTGAAATTGTTCTGCTGGTGAACAGTCACTCAAGAAAGCTGAAGTTGCTGGCCCAAAAGTCACCGTACTTAACCCTTAATCTGATCGATGCTTTCTTTGCCGTATCTTTTTCACTAAAAATTATTCCCCTGGCTGCTTTTCCCCCTGCAGAGTTCCAGGAGCATAAATGTGTATACGAACTACCTTCATGATGGGGGGGGGAATGCTTGCAAGGGGACAATATGGGAAGAAAAACAGCTAATAAGGAAAGGGTTGAGCAATGCTTCCCTCCTGCCATTCCTCCGCTCAGAACGGCACACTCCTATGTCCCTCAGCTATTTATTTATTTCATTTCACCTCATTGATATCCACTTTTCTCCCCAACGGGGTACTGAAGTCAAGCTACAAAAAACAACAACAACCTAGAGCACTATTTTTCTGAAACACAGTTTATTTTCTAAACTGGAAGTAGAAGCACCCTTCAGTCTGACGCCCAGAAAAGTTCACTTTATAAGAGTGTGGAAAATAAAGGATGGCTTGCCCATGAAGTAGCTCACCGGCTGTGTCTCTGCATGAGTCACAGTTCTGAGCATGCCTCTCTTGGAAAGCAAGAGATGCTGCTGCCTCCAGGAATGAATGAATGATTTTATCATCCCCAGCTCAGAGACAAGGCAGAATGGCTCATCTCTATGACTGGAAGCTGATTAGAAAGAGGCGAGGCCGGAGCCACAAATCTTTCAGAGGCACAGCAGGCAGCCTCCTCTTTGTATAGGAACCTCTGGTTTCACAGAAACTATTCGCTATTTAATTAATTTTATTTCTCACTGCCTGCAATAATTGTCTCGTGGCACCCTAGTGTGCCCCTGCACACTGCTTGAGAATTACTGGATTAGAGTGATATCTGTAGTTGACACAACATAATATAATATTTCCATTACAGTGGAGAAGACAAGAGCTCAGAGAGTATCTTCTGATGCAGCAATCAGTGCAATGTTCAGGCATCAGTTGCCAGGGGAGACGCGTTCGAGCCTGAGCCCCCATCCTATGTGCGGAACCAGAGTGACAATTCTTGTCGTGAGCATTAATGCTACGGATCTGTGACAATAAACCCACTAGCTTCCCCCCCCCCAAAAAAATTTTTTTTACTCCAGTGTACAAACAGATCTCTTTCACCAGTGCCATACATCCCACCGGAAGGTGCGTCGTCCTTTTAAAACAGACATCCAAAATCCCTCAACGACACGTGTCGACTGAAACTCATTCTGTTATATTAAGGACTTTAAATAAATTCCCAGGAGATTCCATCCAACTGGCGTGGAAAAGGCCGGTTCACATTTCAAGTCAGCTTGACATTACTAGGAATTTAATAAACTCGAGCATCAAATATTTATCCTGGTACAGAACCTTAAGTAATTCGAAGTTGCCAAAATCAACGTTGCCTGTTCATTTTTAATGAGACTTCTGTCAAACAGGATTGCTGCTCGGTCCCAGGTGTTGGTAGCAGAAGGATACGTTTATTCAAAGCAGTTTTTATTGTTGTTGTTGTTGTTATATATGTGTGTGTGTGTGTGTGTATACACACACACACACACACACACACATATATATATATACACACACACACACACAAAGAGATCTTCTGTTTCTGAAAGTGTATGCACTGGGGTCAGTGTGCGGAAAATGCCTGGAAGTTTGGGGAAATGGACTGCTTCCTGTTTTGTACAGCTAAAAGCTTCCTGGGAAGTCCATCAGCGTAAGGACTCAAATGGTCTGTATCGGTGTATATGGCAACAATATTAATGCCTTTCTTTATATATCTTATCCATTAGTAATACTGTTGTATATTAAATTACTTTGTCCTGTTTGTGTGATTGAATCCATTGTTTTGATAATGTTTATGTTTCATTTTTTATGTTTTCTCAAATGAGCGCTTTTTTCCTGTTATCTAAATGAAATGCTTGTGGAAGGGCAACCTTTTGTGGCAATGAAATTACTTTCCACCCTCCTCTTTCCGTTCTCATAGATATTCATAGCAAGAAAAGTTATGATGGTATAAAGTACAATAGGGACTGTAACAAATGTTCAGTAAATGAGTATAAAACGTCCGGAAGCTGAAGGTACCTGTTGCATTTTGAGCCAGGACAGGTGACATCACCTGCTTGCCTAGTCCCTTTAACTGGAGATGCCAGAGATTGAACCTGGGACCTTCTGCATGCCAAGCAGATGCTCTGCCACTGAACCTCGGCTCTAAATCAGTGGTTCCCAAAGTGGACAGTACCACCCCCTGGGGGGCGGTGGGATTACCTAGGGGGGCACTAAGATGGAAGCAGGGGGGCGCTAGAGGTGGGCCCCTTCAACTGTGTTGTTCACTAATTTACAATAGATCAAGCTGTGGCACCATGCTGGTAAATTTGGTGGAAACTATAGAATTTTTTTCCAGACTTGGAAGAGCTGGTACCACTGGATCAAGTTCATCAGTTTTGTTGAATAAGTTTCAGCTAAAAAGCTTTAATTTGATTTTGAATAGTTGTGCAATGAATGGTTGCTGTTTTGAAATTTTATTATTACTATCTTCTTTAGTGAGTCATGCAAACCCCTATTTTGAATAATGCCTTTTATAGGGTAGGGTAGGGGGCACTGGGGTTGAGTTTGTGGAACCAAGGGGGCGGTGGCCTGAAAAGTTTGGGAACCACTGCTCTAAATCAAACATTTGTTTCCTCTTAAACATAAAAAGAGTTTATTTAGAAGTATAACAGCGTAACAGTTTCAGTAAAGTTCATAAGCGTAATGGTTTCAGATCGGTACAACCCCCTCTGAAGGAAAAGGACATCAAACAGCATCTGAGTAACCCGTTTTGGCCAAGGCTAGACTCCAGCACCAGCTTGGCCTGCCCTGGAAGAGAGATTGTAGTTATCCCACCCTGGCTGAAGTATGAGAAGGACTACTTTTACTGTTGCTAGAGAATCATTCATTCTCAGCCTAATGTTGCCACCTAGCGGTCATGCTAGGAAAGGTTGAGGGCAGCAGGAAAAGAGGAAGACCCAACAAGAGGTGGATTGACTCAATAAAGGAAGCCACAGCCCTCAATTTGCAAGATCTGAGCAAGACTGGCAAAGATAGGGCATTTTGGAGGACTTTCATTCATAGGGTCGCCATGAGTCAGAAGCGACTTGACAGCACTTAACACACACACAGCGGTTGTGGGGGCTGAAATAGAAATCACAGGTAACTTTTCTTTTGCAGGCTTCACAAGAGAGATGCACAACAGTTTTTCAGGCAGAATACACACACACACACACACACACATATGTATATACACCAATGCTCCTGACAGATGGGGTTAAATCAACGTGTCCGAAACATCTGATTTCTGAGGCACATTTTTTTAATTAAAATTCCTTATATGAAAAGGTTTTGTTTAAAAATGTGGAAGAATCATCCACCCAGAATGGAATCTGTCCACCCCTACGTTTCTGTGTGGTCACTAATCTGGGCATGCTTTTAGAAACTTCTTTAAATGTGAATGGGAATCTAAAGTGACATAGCATTGTTCTCTCCTCCATTTTATCCTCACAACAGCAACACTGTGAGGTAGGTTTGATTTATTCATTTATTTAGGTTCTTCTCTTATACCCCGCCTTTCGCCCCAATGGGAATCCAAAGCAGCTCACATCATTCTCCTCTCCTCCATTTTATCCTCACAACCCTGTAAGGTAGCTTAGGCTGAGACTGTGTGATTACATCATTCTTCTCTCCTTCATTTTATTCTCACAACAACCCTGTAAAGCAGGTCAGGCTGAGAGTGTGTGACTGGCCAAGGTCACCCAGTAAGGTTGCCAGGTCCCTCTTCACCACCAATGGGAGGTTTTTGGGGTGGGGCCAGAGAAGGGCAAAGTTTGGGGAGGGCTTCAATGCCATAGAGTCCAATTGCCAAAGCAGCCATTTTCTCCAGGGGAACTGATCTCTATCGGCTGGAGATCAGCTGTAATAGCAGGCGATCTCCAGCTACTACTCTCTTATTCAATACTAGGCTGCTGTAAATTTCAAGCCATATTTATTTTTGTATGGAATTAGTTCTGGAACTTGTCTCTCTGCATTTGATTGTTTACTAGTAAATTCTAAAAAATTGTAAAATTGCATTGCATATCATTAATTTTTTGAGCTGTGGTGCTGTTTATTTTCCTCAACTATCTGGAGGTTGGCAACCCTAGGAGGGGAGGGACTTCAATGCCATAGAGTCCAATTGCCAAAGCAGCCATTTTCTCCAGGGGAACTGATCTCTATCGGCTGGAGATCAGCTGTAATAGCAGGCAATCTCCAGCTACTACTCTCTTATTCAATACTAGGCTGCTGTAAATTTCAAGCCATATTTATTTTTGTATGGAATTAGTTCTGGAACTTGTCTCTCTGCATTTGATTGTTTACTAGTAAATTCTAAAAAATTGTAAAATTGCATTGCATATCATTAATTTTTTGAGCTGTGGTGCTGTTTATTTTCCTCAACTACCTGGAGGTTGGCAACCCTAGGAGGGGAGGGACTTCAATGCCATAGAGTCCAATTGCCAAAGCAGCCATTTTCTCCAGGGGAACTGATCTCTATCGGCTGGAGATCAGCTGTAATAGTAGGTGATCTCCAGCTACTACCTGGAGGTTGGCAACCCTAGGAGGGGAAGGACTTCAATGCCATAGAGTCCAATTGCCAAAGCAGCCATTTTCTCCAGGGGAACTGGTCTCTATCGGCTGGAGATCAGCTGTAATAGCAGGCGATCTCCAGCTACTACTCTCTTATTCAATACTAGGCTGCTGTAAATTTCAAGCCATATTTATTTTTGTATGGAATTAGTTCTGGAACTTGTCTCTCTGCATTTGATTGTTTACTAGTAAATTCTAAAAAATTGTAAAATTGCATTGCATATCATTAATTTTTTGAGCTGTGGTGCTGTTTATTTTCCTCAACTATCTGGAGGTTGGCAACCCTAGGAGGGGAGGGACTTCAATGCCATAGAGTCCAATTGCCAAAGCAGCCATTTTCTCCAGGGGAACTGATCTCTATCGGCTGGAGATCAGCTGTAATAGCAGGCAATCTCCAGCTACTACTCTCTTATTCAATACTAGGCTGCTGTAAATTTCAAGCCATATTTATTTTTGTATGGAATTAGTTCTGGAACTTGTCTCTCTGCATTTGATTGTTTACTAGTAAATTCTAAAAAATTGTAAAATTGCATTGCATATCATTAATTTTTTGAGCTGTGGTGCTGTTTATTTTCCTCAACTACCTGGAGGTTGGCAACCCTAGGAGGGGAGGGACTTCAATGCCATAGAGTCCAATTGCCAAAGCAGCCATTTTCTCCAGGGGAACTGATCTCTATCGGCTGGAGATCAGCTGTAATAGTAGGTGATCTCCAGCTACTACCTGGAGGTTGGCAACCCTAGGAGGGGAAGGACTTCAATGCCATAGAGTCCAATTGCCAAAGCAGCCATTTTCTCCAGGGGAACTGGTCTCTATCGGCTGGAGATCAGCTGTAATAGCAGGCGATCTCCAGCTACTACCTGGAGGTTGGCAACCCTAGGAGGGAAGGGACTTCAATGCCATAGAGTCCTATTGCCAAAGCGGCCATTTTCTCCAGGTGAACTGATCTCTATCGGCTGGAGATCAGCTGTAATAGCTGGAGATCTCCAGCTAGTACCTGGAGGTTGGCAACCCTAGCACCCAGTGAGGTATTGCATAGGCAGTAACTAAGGACAGGTGGAAAGAGAGGATGAAGAAGAGGGAAAGAGGAGGAAAATGCACAGAGAGGGGCGGGGAGGAATTTCTAACTTAAAAGTTAATTAGAAATTGGTTCTGTTTCAGCTAAAAGTGGGTTGGAAGCGAGCAAAGAAAAATAAATTTCCTTTAACAAAGGTGCTGCTGACAATTTTTTTATGCCATCGACAAAAACGTCGGGCTCTGGCCCAGCACAAAGTCCTCCTAACCAGACTATAGTAGAAAAGGGCGAGAGTCCAGTAGCAGCTTAAAGACTAACAAAAATATTTTCTGGCAGGGTATGAGCTTTCGCGAGCCACAGCTCACTTCTCCAGATACCAGAAAGCTCATACCCTACCAGCAAATATTCTTGTTAGTCTTTAAGGTGCTACTGGACTCTCGCCCTTTTCTACTACTGCAGACAGACTAACACGGCGACCCACTGTGAATTAACCAGACTATGCACAGTGGGTCGCCGTGTTAGTCTGTTTGCAGTAGTCAAAAAGGGCAACGAGTCCAGTAGCCCCTTAAAGACTAACAAAAATATTTTCTGGTAGGGTGTGAGCTTTCGTGAGCCACAGCTCACTTCTTCAGATACAGCTTAAAGCCCGATGGATTCACATTCTAGCTGTATCTGAAGAAGTGAGCTGTGGCTCACGAAAGCTCATACCCTGCCAGAAAATATTCTTGTTAGTCTTTAAGGTGCTACTGGACTCTTTGCCCTTTTTAACCAGACTATGGAACGGCTGCAACAGAAAATGCCCTATACAAAAATGGCCGCTCCTTCTTCACAAAGTCACCTGACTGCCCTTAACCAAAAGGCCTTAGAAACAAGGCGAGAACTCTTATATAGCGACATAAAATATATAACTTTTATAGCGTCTAGAGACCCAATAGGGGTGGAGAGTAAAGGGAAACCCGTCGGCCGAGCTTCTCCGCTTGCCAGTTTGGAGCGCCCGAAGTTAAGATGGCGGCGCGCCGCACTTGGCCCGGAAGTTGCCCTGTAGAAACATGGCGGCGTCGACCTCAGGAATAGGCGGGCATTTCCTACCGCTTCTTTTCTTTGATTGGGCTGTTTTGTTTTCCGGCTAGGGTTTAAGAGGAAGTGGTTTTTCGCTGGGGCGGAAGTAGCGATGGTTCGGCGTGGAGGCGATCTGGCTGGGCTCGGCTTGCGGTCGCCGCCTCGAGCTCCATGCGGGCCCGGAGGGTGAGAAGGGGGGGGTTGTTTGCATATGCAAATTTTATTCCGGTTTACTTAAATGAGCGTGCAGGGTTTTTTGACTGGGGGGGTTAATAGCAACGCCTTAATCTGCGTCTCTCCCTGTTCATATTGAGACAGCAGGGTAGACTTCCCCTGACTATGGAAGATCCACTGATTTAGCAATTTGCAGTAATCTCTTTTCCTTTCTGTAAAATGTATTGAAATGCATTAGGACAGCCAGGGAATAGCTTGTTGCTGGGCAGGATAACTCTGTGTGTCTGTGTGCTAAGGAATTGGGGCAAGAGTCACGGAGGGTTACAGTGAACCATAACAAGAACTGGGTGAAACTGTTACTATACTGCCACCTCCATGTCTGTAGTGCTATCAGCTTTACCCTGAATGTCGATGGGTTGTCGTATCTTGAATTTGGATAAATATCCCTTCCTCATTATGATCGGGGCTCAGAGATTTTTACTCGGTAGAGAGCTCTGGGTAGCAGCTGCTCCAAATAAATAACTGTTTTCTTGCAAACAACGGTCTCGGGTCTCCTTCTCCCCCACGAACCTCTGGTTTACTGCATCATTACTATATGTACTTGTGTCTAGATATAGCTATATCAATCATGTATAGGGTGGGGTGTCTAAAGCGCCTCCGAACCGTTAAAATACTTTCCCCCCTCCCGTGGAACTGTAGCCTCAGTGCTTTACATAGTACAAGAAGCGAGGTCCCTGCCCCGAGGAACTTACAGTCTTTAAGAATGGGGAGAAAACAGCATGAACGTTAGTGGGGTGGGGGGTTCCAAAGGGCCTCCGAACCGCTAAAAAGGCTCTCTTTTTTTCCCCTCCGTGGAACTTTAGCCTCTGTGCTTTACATGGTACAAGAAGAGAGGTCCCTGCCCCGAGGAACTTAAGTCTTTGGGAATGGGAAGAAAGCAGTGTGAATATTACTGAATGTGGCAAATGCTCTTAGTCTCAGAATTGAGGGAAAGGATGCTGTTGCCTCTGTTACTGGCCACAAAGCAAAGAGCTACTGGAAGGTTGTATCCCCTCTTGCATGGGAAGACCACCAGGGGTGGGGGGTTCTAAAGGGCCTCCGAACCGCTAAAAATACTCTTTTTTTCCTCCATGAAACTTTGGCCTCAGCACTTTACATGGTACAAGGTCCCTACCCCGAGGAACTTACAGTCTTTGAGAACGGGGAGAAAGCATGAACGTTATTAAATTAGGCAAATGCTCTTAGCCTCAGAATCGAGGGAAAGGACGCTGCTGCCTCTGTTACTGGCCAGAAGGCAAATATGCTACTGGAAGGTTGTATCCCCTCTTCCCGGGACTGCAGAAGCAAGGAGGAAACTGCTCTGTTTTGTTCTTGCCCATGCAGGAGTTGCTGGGGAAGGGTGGGCTGCCTTAATCTGAAAACGCTAAGGAGGGGGTGATTAACCTGGTCCCAGCTGGGGAGGGGCCATGGCTCAGTGCTAGAGCATCCGCTTGGCCCGCAGAAGGTCCCAGTTCAATCCCCAACATTTCCAGGTGGCAGGTGATGTGAAAGACCTCCACCTGGAGAGCTGCTGCCAGTCAGAGTAGACAATGCTAACCTTGATAGATCAATGGTCTGATTCAGTATAAGGCAGCTTCACGCGTGAATACACATGAAGCTGCCTTATACTGAATCAGACCCTTGGTCCCTCAAAGTCAGTATTGTCTACTCAGACTAGCAACGGCTCTCCAGGGGCTCAAGCAGGGGTCTTATTCAATTTGTGCCCTGCCCTTTCCTGACCAAGTCAGGCTCAGAGTGGCTTTTAACCGTCAATGTATGATACAGTAGAATAGGTTAAAACATAAATTAAGACAGAGTTAAAAACATATACGACTTTCACTCTTCTTCTGAGTCTTCTCCTGCTTGTTTGTAAACTGTCTTCTCCCCCGTTTATTGACATGAGCTGCTTTGGGCAATGATTGTCTGAAAAGCGAGATTGAAATATAATAAAATGGTGAGGCCACACTGGCTAAGTGGCCAAGCTGCAAATTAGAAAGTCCCCATTTCAGATCTCACCTCTGCCCTAGACTTATTGGGTGACCTTAAACCACTGCTCGTTCCTTTTCAGCCCCCCCTTTCAATGAGATGATATTACTGGTCTACCTTACAGGGTTGTTGTGACAATGAACACAGCATGAAGCGCTTTGAACACTCTGCTGCAACCATTAGATAATCATACATTCCGGCATCTCACAGATGATAACAAGGACACTCCTGGGCAACAGTGAGTGAGGCTGCAGGCCAATCCTGGCAGCTTAGCCGTGTGGCCTAACAGGTGTTAAAGATTTTCTATTCCTTGGCTTAATCGTCCACCGAAAGGGAGGCTGCAACCAAGGAATTAGGAGAGTGAGACTGGGAAAGGAAGCCATGGAGGACCTGGAAAAGATCCTTCAGTGTAAAGATGTGTGGCTAGCAACCAAGATCAAGAGAATACATACTGTAGTATTCCCAGTAACTATGTATGGGTGTGAAAGTTGAACAGGGAAGCAGCTGACAGGTCTGAATATTGACTTTAATGGACCAAGAGTCTGATTCAGTATAAGCCAGCTTCATGTGTTCATGTGACCCTGGGTCAGTGGTTAAGAGCAGTGAACTCCAATCTGGTGAACCAAGTTCAGTTCCCCACCCCTCCGCATGAAGCCTGCTGGGTGTCCTTGGGCCAGTCACAGTTCTCTCAGAACTCTCTTAGCCCCACCTACCTTACAAAAGGTGTCTGTTGTGGAGAGAGGAAGGGGAGGAGATTGTAAGCCAGTTTGAGACTCCTTAAAAGGTAGAGAAAATCGGGGTATTAAAAACCAGCTTCTTCTATTTCAACCTAACCTACCTCATAGGATTGTTGTGAGGATAAAATTGGAAGAACAAACAGTGTTGCAAGCCATTATGCACTGGGGAGAAATGTGTTGTAATATCTAAATAAAGATTCTCTGTATCTTCCCACTAATAATTACAGTATGGAGGGCATCAGCAAAAGAAAATGCTCACTTGGTTATAACTCAGGAGATGTCTGTCAACCAGGCCATGGTTGAAACAGGCAAGTGATACTCTTACTTTCTCTTAAAAAAAAAAATATATTCCAGGGTCCTTCACACAGAGCCACTGAGAGGCGCCCTCCAAAGAAGCTGAAATGTGACAAGAGAAATCGAGCGAAGCTGAAGATACCCGAGGTGGATGTTTGTGGAAACAGCAGCAGCGTCTGCTCAAAGGAGCCAGCAAAAAAAATATCAGAAGCGGATGAGCGCTCGCCAAACTTGCCCGTCCTGAAGATGATGCTTCAAAGTGAAGGGAAAGCGATTCCAAAGATTAGCGAGGAACTGCAGGTCGACCGAGCCAACTTTTGCGCAGAAACGTCAGCCTCTGGTGCAAACAGCTACTCGCCGGAGGCTGAGAGCGAGCCTTTGTTCCTGACCTGTGTCCAAAACGTAGAGGAGGAAGAGGAGGAGGAGGAGAGGGAAGACGAGAGCTGTGGAACTGGTTGCTCGGACGACTCGGAAATGGAACCCGAGGAGCCGCAGGACTGTTTCCTCGAGCCGGACAACAGCGCATTCCTGAATGAGGACAGTAACCAGCCGCTGCCGGTGGACCGGTTCTTCGGAAGTGTGGCGTTCATGCAGGTAAGGTGAGCAGGGAAAAGTCAAGTTCGGCATAAAAATATCTACTTCTGTAGTGTTGGTTTTTAGATGTCGGCTCCCTATGGCTGCCAAGCCCCCAGTGGGTTTAGAAAAATAACAGCAATTCAGGCTATTATCCAATGGTGCCAAGAAATGTATTCACATTCAAGAATCACACATCATTGTATATATCAGTGACAACAATTGCATACGTAAACATGCATTCACAAACAGTTGAAACCCATGCCAAACTGCACACAATTCCAGCACGTCAAGTCATTGAAATTGACTGTATTCTTATCTGACTCTGACATGCTGGAATTGTGTGCAGTTTGGAATTGTTTTAAACTGTTTGTGTATGCATGTTTATGTATGCAATGTTTGTCATTGATATATACAATGATGTGTGATTCTTGAATGTGAATACATTTCTTAGCACTATTGGATAATAGTTTGAATTGCTGTTATTTTTTTAAACTTGCGTGATCAGCAATTCTGTCCCTTTATTTTTGATTTGTATAAGCCCCCAGTGGGAGCAGGACGTTCCCCCACCCCAAGTCCCGTTGCCTGGGGAAAAATCAAAAAAGAAAAATAAGGCTTTTGTCTATTTACAGGAAGTTCTTACCACAAAGTTCCTGGCGATTCCTAGAGCTACCCTTTGTCACTTCCAGGTGGCTCCAGGAATCGCCAGGAACTCTATGGTAAGAACTCACTGTAAGTTGATGAGGCCTTCTTTTTCTTTTTAATTTTTCTCCTGGGATGCTTTACTCCCACCACAAACCTCCCACCAGTTGCCAGGCACTGCCTAACTACCCTAATATTCCCCCTCCCCTTATTTTGAGATGTGTCTGCACACAGATGATCACAGTACCCAGAGTGTCTGTGTAAAGCGTATGAAGCAACCTCACATGAATCTGCCTTAAACTGAATCAGACCCTTGGTCCATCAAAGTCAGTCTTGTCTACTCAGACCGGCATTAGCTTGCCAGGGTCTCAGGCAGGGGTCTTTCACATCACCTACTTGCCTAGTCTCTTTACCTGGAGATGCCGGGAATCGAACCTGGGTCCTTCTGCATGCAAAGCAAAGGCTCTTCCACTGAACCATAGCTCCTCCCTCGCCTTCTGTGTTAAAACAATTATTGGTTGTTTTGTTTTTTTCCCCTAGGACCTCCCGCCTCCTTCTCTTGCCAGGGCACCCACCAACAGGCGAGAACTCCGGAAGCTGCACTTCATAGCCAAGGAGGACGACGACGACGAAGATGTCATCTGAGTGCCTGCCAAAGATCCGCCCTGCCCTTCCATTGTCAAGCTCTCTTCCTCTACACGGCGGACGCGCTCAGAACCAAACGTGCGTGACTGTTCCCTTTTTGAAGAAGGAAGTGCATTTCCTTTTGCAAAAAAGACGCCAATCCTCGTAGAGCTCTTGGGCAGAACGAGTCGCTTTACAGTAAATTCTAAAGCACTTAAGGTCCGTGCATTCATCTCCCTCCTCGTGGGAGAGAGGACAACCAGCGGTTGTTGGAGGAGGCGCAGGCTCCGTCCTCATCAGTTTTTGTGGCATCTTGATTTTGGACTTGTCACTTTTCTGCCTCTGCATCAGTGCTGTGCTTTTTGCAGCCTTACGCTCAATACGCACCATGCTTAACATTGCTTGCGGGTGGGGGTTTGAGTGGGGATGTCTCTAATTACTCGCTGGCTTTTGGACTTGTGAAGTCTCACCGGCAAGGGGCCTTAAAACATGCCAAAGGGCACTTTGAGACAGCTGGGAACTTTCCCCTGGATACGAACTCTGAGTTCACTCAATCTAATCCGACTCCTGTGGCCCCTCCACGGGGGGCAGGGGGGAGCCACAGTCTGCTTTGCCTGTTTTCTTTGCTTCTCATTTCCTTGGTTACTCAGGCAGCTACCACCATGTGCTGGAGAATCTGCATGGAGTTTATTAAAAAGACAGAATACTCAACTGGTCTGTTTATTTTGCAATATCATAAATCACACACAGAGAGAAGTATTCTCTTTTCTGTTTAGTGCAAGCAGTCCTGTGGTTTTCCTGGGTTTTTTTCCCCCAAATTAGAATGGGTAGTTGGAGTGGAAGTCATTGCCAGATGTGTTGGGTGCTGGTTTAATTGGATTTAAAAGGGCACTGAACAGAGAGCCAGCGTGGTGTAGTGGTTAGGAGGGGTGGACTCTAGCAGAAGAGTTGGTTTTTATATGCTGACTTTCTCTACCACTTAAGGGAGACTCAAACCGGCTTACAATCACCTTCCCTTCCCCACAACAGACACCCTGTGAGGTGGGTGGGGCTGAGAGAGCGCTAACAGAGCTGTGACTTGCCCAAGGCTGGCTTCATGTGGAGGAGTGGGGAAACAAATCCATTCACCAGATTAGCCTCCGCAGCTCATGTGGAGGAGTGGGGAATCAAACCCGGTTCTCCAGATCAGACTCCACCGCTCCAAACCACTGCTCTTAACCACTACACCACGCTGGCTCTCTAATCTGGAGAACTGGGTTTGAGTCCCCATTCCATACAAGCGGCGGACTCTAATCTGGAGAACCGGGTTTGTTTCCCCACTCCTCCACATGAAGCCTGCTAGGTGACCTTGGGCTAGTCGCAGTTCTCTCCGAACTCTCAACCTCACCTACCTCACAAGGAGTCTGTTGTGGGGAGAGGAAGGGAAGGTGGTTGTAAAAATGTCTGATTCCTTAAAAGGTAGAGAAAGTTGGCATATAAAAACCAACTCTTCTTCTTGAGGATGGTGCTGCTTATTAGCCAGGATACTGCAATAGAGCTTCTTGGTCCACAGGTAGAAGAGGAAGGGTTGGTTTTTATATGCTGACTTTCTCTACCACTTAAGGGAGAATCAAACTGGCTTACAATCATCTTTCCCTCCCCACAACAGACAGCCTGTGAGGTAGGTGGGGCTGAGAGAGTGTGACTGGCCCAAGGTCACCCAGATGGCTTCATGTGGAGGAGAGGGGAATCTAACCTGGTTCTCCAGGTCAGGCTCCACCGCTCTTAACCACTACACCACGCTGGCTCTGCAATCAGATGCCAGGGAGCAGTCAGTACGGGAGGGATATTGCCAACAGGCCCTGTTTGTTACCATCCCTGTAGGGTTTCTCTGGCCACTGCTGGAAACAAGAAGTTGGGATTAGATGGAACATGGGTTGGATCCAGCATGGCTACTGTCACGTTCTCTTTCTGATAAAAGTGTGAACAAAAGAGCAGCCCAGTGCTGAGGCTGTAACAGCATCTTTCAGACGGCCACCTTCAGGGAGCCCTTCCCACGTGGGTATGCCTGCTGAGAAATTGCAGGATGCAGTAGAGGACTCTGGGAAACAGTCTTGGGTACATTCTCTGCCTCCAAAGAGGCTTTACTCTCCCCCTGTGGGAGCAAGTGCACCCTTAGGTACCCTTAGGTACGCCCAACTCTTCTCTCATTGTATTTTGTGGACCGACCTCAGCAGTGGGGTCAGCAAATCCACCTTCCAGGGAGTGCGGCTTCCCTCCCGGGTAATTTGTATGGGTAGAACCCCCCCAGCATGTTTGGGAGACCACCAGCCCAGGCGCTTGGCTCTCAAAAGGTGAGGTATCCCCTCCAGGAGGGCCCCAGGCATGACAAGGCATTTGTGGGCAGGACCCTTAGTACTTCAGATTTATTAAATACAATCATTGACCAGCATAACAGTTGTACAATTGTATAGTTTGTGAGCTGTTTCGCATTGCAACGATGACATATTCTGGTAGCAAGATAGCAAAACCTTGCCACTCTTAACCACTACACCACACTGGCTCTTTTTGCCCACCTCTTTCTCCAGAACTACTTTGGTGGTCTAAGCCTAGGAGAGGTGCCATGCAGGGGAGCAATACAGGATTTGGAAAGCCTACAACTAGAAGCCAGCCCCATCTAACACCCACAATGAATGGGATAGGTGAAATGTGGCTACATTCTCATCTGGGAGGGAGCCATCATTTTTCCTTCTCAGCCCTATTTGCATGGCTAGCAACCAACATACCTCACAGTAAGGAGATACTCCAAACAGGCCTCCAGGGAACCTTTAGTGAATTAACAAGGCATGCAGGGAATTATTTTATGGTGTATAGTTGGTGAACTGCTACCGTAAGTACTACCAATTCTCACCACCCCATTTCATATCTCAGGGCAGTAAAGGACTCTCTGCCACCAGCAGAATCCAGATTTAAGCACCAATTTTAATTTTTGTGCTATTTTTTCCCTTCTTGCTGCCTTCTTTCACTTGGTAATAATAGATACAGATATCCCGCAGTGACGGAAGGAAAGCTTTTGAAGAAATGCAAACTCATTTTAATCCCTGAGGAATCATCTCGTCTCTGAGCTGCACGATTCATCTTTTTAAAAACAGGTTCTTTACATAGAAGAGTAGCTTCAAAAAAAAAAAAAAATCCAAGCCGTTCTTCATTCTGTACAGCAAACAAACACCAGGGGTTTGGGCTGGGGGCAGGCGTTAAAAGAGCTGGGTATGCTTGGCATTCTTTTGGCATTTGTGCCAAGTAAATGATGCCCAGCAGTCGGGTGCGGCAGTAGATAGCATTTGCCCTGAGAGTAAAAAGCTCTAAGGCCGTATGTCAAATCAACCCGTTTCGTCGGCGGTAAACTTGATACTGAAGGTATTCCGAGCTGAACAGCTACTGCATTGAATTAAACAAGCATATTACATATTTGGGATCCTGAGAATTCAACTAGCCACGCATTCCATCCGCCGCCATGAACAACCTTTTGTAAACAGGATTGCACTGGACCAAATACTAACCTTTAGGAGGGAGCCTGCCCCATTGAGTTCAGTGGGACTCTCTTCCGGGTAGACATGCTTAGGAGCGTCGTGCTGAATGAAAGTAGAGAATCCCCTGACCCCACAGCTCCAAAATTGTTATATCTGTCCTCGGCCTTAGGAAACCGACTTCTGGCAAACTACTTTCCGAATGCGTTTCTCCGGGATCCGGAGGCGTCTTCGTTTTCGGTAGATCTTGGTTTTGTCACAGCTAAGGTTATGGGTGGCTTTCTTGTGGCAGGCGATGTGTACGAGGTTCAAGTTATCGACAGTGAACAACAGCTGGTAGAAATATTCCCAGTTGACTTCCTTTCCATCGTGGGCCATGATGGCTTCAGCTAACGTCGGGAGGATAGTCCGTTTCTTTTCTATTCTGGGGGTATTAAAAATATGATTTTTGTAAGTTAACCCAGAGGAGAAGAAAACAACCCCAAAACAGCCTTATGAGGACTGAGAACATTACAGAAAGGGACAGAGCATTGAGAGCAGCTGTGAGGGGAAAAGGGGGACATGGTAGAATTAGCCCCAACTACCTCACAGGGTGTCTGTTGTTGGGAGGGGAAGGGAAGGTTTGATTCCTCCTTTTGATTCCTCAAGTGGTAGAGAAAGTAGGCATATAAAAAACAACACTTCTTCTGTCAGTGTCTTTTATAGCTCCAGTTGAGAACCACAACTGGCTGGATGTTGTCCCCATACATACACATGATCGAGATTCCAGGTGCTGAAGAGGATCCTGCTTTCCCGGTTCCCGTAGGGATTGATGGAGTGTCTGCTAGGACAGCTTTCCTTGTCAAAAGGGCCCTGTAAAAAAAAAACACACACACACACACAAAGGCAACTGACTCCTGAAAGCCCTCCCACAAACTCTGCAGATTGTGGTGGAGGAATTCTTCGGCCTTTAATAACAAGCACCTTTTGAAGACTTCCTCACCTGAAGGCTCCCTGCTCATAATAAAACAGCATGTCGAGGAAAGGACTATGCTAAAATGTCACCCTGAGATGAGAGGTTTTCACATAGCAATTATATTTTCTAATATGGGGGGAAACATTTATTTTGGAATATTTATTAGCGGCATTTCCATCCTGAGGCCCTCAAGGCAGCAAACAAGTGAACTGAAACTGCAATTCTTCACAGAATTACCATCCAACCGTTCAGTTCAAAGAACTTTCAGGGAAGAAGGAGGCCGTGGCTCAGTGGTACAGCATCTGCTTGGTATGCAAAAGGTCCCAGGTTCAATCCTCGGCATCTCCAGTTAAAAGGACTAGGCAAGTAGGTGATGTGAAAGACCTCTGCCTGAGACCCTGGAGAGCTGCTGCCAGTCTGAGTAGACAATACTGACTTTGATGGACCAAGGGTCTGATTCCCTGGCCCCTCAGTCCCGGCTTGGTTGGCAGACCGCCATTCATTTTCAAGAACACCCGGGGGGGGGGGGACAACGAAAGGGTTGTGTTTTCTTGAAAACAGTCTCGACTTACTTGACAGGAGAACCAGCCCTCTGTCGTGCAAAGACACACCTTCTCATCTTCCCTTCTGTCAAAATAACAGCCGTTGTATCTCTCCGACTTCAGTTTCTCCACCATTGCTTCCACAAGCATTTTATATTTGGCTTGGGCGGCCGGATGGATAGCAGAGGCGTAACTGGTAGCCTGGAGGGAAAGGAAGCCATTTTGGTAATTGGGGGGGGGGAGCTATTTTGCCACCCCCCTCTACTGGTGCCACATTTCACATCACATTTATGTCTGGGACATAACGCTGATCTGTACAGTGAATCAGCACGGCTTTACCTCTTTCAAGTAGCCTCGGATTCTGCTCTCGCAACTGTAGCGCATGTAACTAGATTTTGTCTTAAAGCGAGATTCAACCCCTGGAAAAGGCAAAAACAAAACCATTAGCCCCTCCCGCCTCAGTAAAGCAATCCCCTGCTTTGCATGCCGTTCTGAAATGCAACCATAAGGTGTCTTCAAAAATCTAGGGGTAACAGAAAAAAAATTGATTTGAGCTTTCACACGTTTCTAGTCCAGCTCACCAGATTAGCCTCCCCCGCTCATGTGGAAGAGTGGGGATCAAACCCAGTTCTCAAGATCAGAGTCCACTGCTCTTAACCACTACACCACGCCCCCACTGGGGGGACAACTTGGGATCTAAATGAAGTAAATAATATGCAGAGCACACAACAGAACCCTATCTAAGAAGTTGTGAACTGGTGTTACATGAAGGCAAGGGTTTTTCTAGATTAAAACTGGAGGCCTATTTTGCTTGACTCTCACATTTATGTAAGTGCCTTTTCTCCGTCAGCTCCCCAAACAATACGTCGGAATCTTCCTCGAGCACCCAGAGCAAGGCCAGATTTACCTTCAAACCACTTCTCATCCTCCTCTCTACTTTCGGCGGAAATATTGTCACTGAGGTTCTGGATGAGGTCCACCAGCAGCTTCCGCCGCTTGGGGGCTTCCTCCTCGGAGAGAAGCCCCCGCGCCACCTGAATGATATCATCCATCTGCCTGGAAGATGCCTTGAGAAAGAGCAGGATCTCGCTCACGTCTGCAATTTGTAAAGGGGGGGGAGGGGGAGAGAGGAATAACAGCAATGGATCAACATGGCAGTGCTTTGCTTTTAATCAAGTCCATGAACACATGAAGCTGCCTTATACTGAATCAGACCCTGGGTCCATCAAAGTCAGTATTGTCTACTCAGACTGGCAGCGGCTCTCCAGGGTCTCAGGAAGAGGTCTTTCACATCACCTACTTGCCTAGTCCCTTTAACTGGAGATGCCGGGGATTGAACCTGGGTCCTTCTGCATGCCAAGCAGATGCTCTACCACTGAGCCACGGTCCCTCCCATAGGCAGGTGAAGTGATCCCTATTGGCTGGAGATTAGTTGTAATAGCAGATCTCCAGCCAACACCTGGAAGTTGGCAAGTCCCTGACTTTGGCAAGACCCTTGACTTTCTTGTGACAAACTGCGTTCCAGGATGATGGGGGGGGGGAAGGCTTATTGGGGTTCCTCAATGAGAAGTGGGGGCAGACAATCCTCCATGAAACACACAAATTGGCTTGCAGTGGATCAATTGCCAAGGAACGGTGGGTGTGTTTGTTATATGGTTGAGGCCAGCCATGGTTCCTTTTCTTATAAATGCTGGCCTCCCTATCTTCCATTTCTGAGTTGATTTTTATATACCAACTTTCTCTACCACTTAAGGGAGAATCAAACTGGCTTATAATCACCTTCTCTTCCCCACAACAGACACCCTGTGAGGTAGGTGGGGCTGAGAGAGCTGTGACTAGCCCAAGGACACCCAGCTGGCCTTATGTGTAGGAGAAGGGAAACCAACCCGGTTCACCAGATTACTGTCCAAAGCTCATGTTAGAGGAGTGGGAGAATCGAACCCAGTTCTCCAAATTAGAGTCCACCGCTCCAAACCACCGCTCTTAACCACTACACCACATTGGCTTCACACTGGGCCTAAGGGCAGAAGACACTATTTTTTGTCGGTACAAAAAGAAATGTACTGATTATGTGTCAAAGGGAGTGAGGAACAGGCTTACTGGCCCAGTTTCTAACGGCAGGCTGCCAGTTTTTACAATGGGGGTTTAAAATGGTGAAAAAACCATTGGACATCTAAAGAAGTGAGCTGTGACTCTCGAAAAGTCATACCCTGCCAGAAGTTATGTTCGTCTTTAAGGTGCTACTGGACTGTTGCTCATTTCTGCTGCATCAGATAACTATATCTTTTCTACTGCATCAGATAACTATGTTTCTATTACAAGTGACTGAAATGTATCCATGTTTTTATAACAAAAACCTGCTTTATACAAAGCTGGGCATTAGTTCCAGTCTAAATTCTGCCATAACCCCCTCCCCAAAAAAGTGTCACGTTTGACTGCCTGCAGTATAAGCCCAACCACGAGAGCGGAATTGCACTCTTTCTTTTGTGCTCTCTTTCTGCTCATGCAATGTCTTACTTACAGCCTTGCCAGATCTCGCCTTGAGCTAACAAGATAAGCTCGGTGTTATCTGGAACGTTACCGAAATAGCTTTCTGTCACCTCTGTGCCATCGTCATACAAACACAGCCGGCAGTTGGAAACAGGAAGCTGTTGGGGGAACCAGGTATCGAATCAAGGAAGTGGCGCGGACCAAAAGTTGAAACCCCGTCCAAAACTCAGGAACCCACCAAAGACCAGAGCGCACTGACTCAAACAAGTACAGTTAAAGAAGCGTCACTAGAAACACATGACGCTCAGTTTATTTACGGTCATTTGACCAGCAGATAAAAACCTTTTAAATTGATCAATAGGTAAAAAGTAAAGGTCCCCTGTGCAAGCACCGGGTCATTCCTGACCCATGGGGTGACGTCACATCCCAACATTTACTGGGCAGACTTTTGTTTACGGGGTGGTTTTCAAGTGCCTTCCCCAATCATCTTCCCTTTACCCCCAGCAAGCTGGGTACTCATTTTACTGACCTCAGAAGGCTGAGTCAGCCTTGAGCCGGCTACCTGAAACCGACTTCGGTCGGGATCGAACTCAGGTCGTGAGCAGAGCTTGGACTGCAGTACTGCAGCGTACCACTCTGCGCCATGGGGCTCATTAAAATTGATCAATAGAGCCAGAATTACAATTTTGATACTCTAACCAGAGCCCTCCGCATTCTAGTGGCAATGTAACAAAACTTTGCCACTGTGTAGGAAACGTGGGCATCTTTATCCTCAAGTAAATATTTAATAATACAATCATCTGAATATCTAAAGACTCGGGTCAACAAGGGCAAAAATCAGCCTATTTCTGACATCCCGATAAA
Source organism: Euleptes europaea (assembly GCF_029931775.1). NCBI lineage: Eukaryota > Metazoa > Chordata > Lepidosauria > Squamata > Sphaerodactylidae > Euleptes > Euleptes europaea. The sequence continues at coordinate 12,400,053 of NC_079330.1, read as the reverse complement.
ATTCACAATACAATAAAATATGGGTAATTGTCTCAAAATCAGAGTTACAGGGGCACAAGGTAGACTCCAAAGGTAAATGCCGGAATCTTCCGCTGCACAAGGCCGACAGAAAGACATTAAAGCTATGAAAACATTAAAGCTTGAAACTGCTTATAGAAGTAGTATAGATAGCTTAAAGCAAGTCAGTATGAAAGAAAATAAGGATTAGAAATTAATTTGAAATGCAAAAGTGTTAACCAGTAGAATTAGTGACTGAAGAAGATGTGGGGAAGTCATATATAGTAGATAGCATTGAATACTATAGATAACATATTCTCAGTAATAGCAATGAGTTTTTTTGTTATAAGTAGTTACAACTGAATATATTGTTGAGATATGTTTAATTTTGTTGAATTGTGGAAAATAATAAAAATAATTATTTTAAAAAGAAAGACATTAAAGCGAGCTCTTGGAAAAGCCCATCGAAATTTGGTAAAAGTAATGGAGGTCAGATGAGAAGCCGAAGGGAATCCCTCCTAACTCTTCAGTCATCTGTATGGCCTTGGAAGAAGGGCCCTCACACATGATGCTGCCTTATACAGACCCCTGATGCATCTAGGACAGTTTCGTCTCTTGGGATGGGCAGCTAAGGACCATTGGCAATGCTGTACCACTGAGTCTGTAACATTAGCTCTCCGTAGGGGTGCGGAGGGAAGGTGGGCAGAGCCTTGGCATTTTGTGTTCCTGCACCTGCGTTGACGTCAGAGTGCATTCAGAGATGTAACATTTCCAGATATCTTGAAGATATGGAGAAACACACGCAGTAACTCCTGCAGAGATGCAGCGAGGGGCCTCTTTTAAGATCCAGCAGCTCAGCTGCGGCTCTCCATCAGGAGCAACTGAAGAAACCAGTCATACAGGACGGAGAGACACCAATGGAATATACAGGTCCATGGGGCTAAGGCCAGGCCAGGGACGGTAATCATGCAGAGACACAACGGAAAGGCTCACAAAGGAAATGTGTTTAGTTCCCTCAGGGTACTAGTAGCTCTCTCAAGTCTGGGAATGCTTTCTTTGCAGGAGGCCCCCTCGACCTCTTCTCTGCCCCAGCAGGGATCAACCACCCCCTCCCCAACCCCTCCACTTGCGCTCTCCTCCCTCCAGCTCCCAAGCACACCTTAAGAAGGACGCAGGCTTTGGACAGCACCTCTTTCAGGCTTCTCCCCGCCACCCCGTATTTGCGATCACCGCCCAATCTGCGGATTTTGACACTCTTGGGCTTCGCCAACATGACCGCGGCACAAAGAGGACTCGAACCCGCAACGTCCTGAACTGATCTTTGTTCTCGGAAGGGTCCTCCTCGAAAGAGGATTCCTATTGGCGGAGACGGACATCCGTCCAGAGATGGTCCTGCCTACTCGCTCTTAAAGGAACAGTCTCCCATTTCCACCACAACAACAGAAGAAACTTTCCTAATGTCTTTTTTTTTTAATCTTTATTCGCTGTTTCGCATTGGTGGAGCAGCCTGTTGGAACTACAAAAAGAAGAGCAACAAACCCCGCCAAATATCCAACCAATAACATTTTTTTAAAATTTGATTTATTCCCGCGCCCTTTCGCAGCGAGGCGGTGAAACGCTTTTCACCTACGGCGCACGCGCAAAGGGCCACGCCTCCAAGGCTCAAGCGCCGGGCGTAGCAAGGCGCGCATGCTCACCTCCGCAGCCGCCTTAGTCGGTCAACGGAAGGGGGAAAGGGAGGGGCGGGGAGACCACTGGCGCATGCGCGGGAGTACCGTTCTCGCTCGGCGGGGCACGCGCGTGCGCAGTCACGTCCAAGCGGTTGCTAGGAGATCAGTGGCCCTAGTGATGGAGCCGGAATAAAGTAGGTAGGGGGAAGAGAAAGGGGGGGGGAGGGGGAAGGTTAGTTAGAAGGGGAGATCCTTCCAGGGATCCTCCCAGGGATCGACTGACCGGCCGAGCCACCCACCCGCCCGCCTGTGTGGGCCTCTGCCCTCCCACCTCGCAGAGACAGGCGGAGGCCCCTCACCCCTGAAGGAAGGCCAATGGGAGGGTATGTGACTGTGGCAATATAAATAGTTATAAATATAAATTAAATTATATAAATTATAAATAGTCGAGGGGGTGATCTTTTGTTTTCTTCCTATGGTGGCTGTGAGCAGAGAAGGGTGGTGGCAAGAGATTTTGTTCACCCCCCCCAAAAAAAAGAGTAGGGGGCCTATTAGGGTTGCCAGCCTCCAGGTGGGGCCTGGTGATCTCCCGCTGTTCCAACTGATCTCCAGCTGAAAGAGGTCGGTTCCCCTGGAGAAAAGGGGCCGCTTTGGCCGTTGGACTCTATGGCACTGAAGTCCCTCCCCAAACCCTGCCCTCCTCAGGCTCCGTCCCCAAAACCTCCAGGTATTTCCCAACCTGGAGCTGACAACTTGAAGAGGGGAGTGGACATATTCATGGAGGAGAGGGGTGTTCATGGCTGTTAGTTAGAATGGAATAGACCCAACAAGAGATGGATGGACTCAATAAAGGAAGCCACAGCCCTCAGTTTGCAAGATCTGAACAAGGCTGGCAAAGATAGGACGTTTTGAAGGACTTTCATTCATAGGGTCGCCATGAGTCGGAAGCGACTTGATGGCACTTAACACACACACAGAGTTAGAATGGATACTAGTCATGCTGCTTACCTATTCTCTCTAGTATCAGAGGAGCATGCCTATTATTTTGGGTGCGGTGGAACACAGGCAGGATGGTGCTGCTGCAGTCGTCTTGTTTGGGGGCTTCCTAGAGGCCCCTGGCTGGCCACTGTGTGAACAGACTGCTTTACTTGATGGACCTTGGTCTGATCCAGCAGGGCCTTTCTTATGTTCTTATGTTAACCATAGAATCATAGAGTTGGAAGGGACCACCAGGGTCATCTAGTCCAACCCCCGGCACAATGCAGGAAACTCACAACTCTCTCTCTCCCCCCCACACACACACACCCAGTGACCCCTATGCCATGCCCAGAAGGTGGCCAAGATGCCCTGCCTCTCATCATCTGCCTAAGGTTATAGAATCAGCATTGCTGACAGATGACCATCTAGCCTCTGCTTAAAAACCTCCAGGAAAGGAGAGCTCACCACTTCCCGAGGAAGCCTGTTCTATTTACAACTGATCTCCAGGCGGCAGAGACCAGTTCCCTTGGAGGAAATGGCTACTTTGGAGGGTGGGATCTGTGTCATTAGATCCCTCTCTCCACCTGCAAATCTCCAGGAATTTCCCAACCCATAGTTGGCATCCCTATGTTGGCTATGGGGGGGCATTTTCTTAAGATGGTTTCTTTTTCAGAGCCCGACCTTGTCTGGGGAGGGTGGGGTAGACGTATATATGTATGTATGTATGTATGTATGTATGTATAAATAAGTAAACAAACAAACAAATCTAGCTTCATCTTTTTGTTTAAGGATTCAACAAATGTAAGGGAGAGAGATCCTCCAACAGCTATTAGCTGTAATGGTACAATGGAAACTCCATTTTCAGAGGCAGTAGAGCTCTGATTACTGGGTGCTGAGCGGTGAACAACAGAAGAAGCCATCTTTTTTAATGCTTGGGCTAGTTGGGAGCTGGCCGTTGCTGAAGAATGAATGCTGAGCATTGGTCCCCATTTTCTCCGTTACCCATAGTTTAATGGTGTAGCGGAGCCAGAATTAGTCCAGTCTATTGGCTAGAGTCGAGTGGGGCCATGAGTTGGGTACCCTGGGTTCACCTCTTTCAGGAAATGTTGTTAGTCTTTAAGCTACTACTAGACTCTTGTTCTTTTCTACTGCTACAGACGGACTCACACGGCTACCCATCATGATTGGTGAGGTGTGATAGGATGTAGGTTTTAGACTGGATGTTGCTGACTGGCTTCAGACACATTGTTGCATGAAGGCTGCGGTCTGTGATTTTGCAAAAGTATGTGATTTTGTTCTGTGTGCTTCTGGTTAGCTCAAGAGGGGAGGATGCCACACAAGATTGGTTTTATCGTTATAAGTTCATCAGGACATGAGGATGGCTTCAGTGCAAAAGAACTGATGGTCCACGCGCCAACTGTCAATGGATGGAGGTCACCAAGGTACTGTAAGTGAAAGCGATCTGAGGAAAGCATTAACTCCCATTTCAGACGCTGTCAGGTTCGTGGGGTCCATGAGGATTCTGGCAATACCTTTGGATGGGGTCTCCAACCTCCTGAATATATATGAATTCTATATATGTGTGTGTGTATATATATATATATACACACACACATACACACACAAGTGAAACTAGCTTCCTTTTGTAGTAGGACTTTTCTGGCGTCTGTACTGACCACTACAATGTCTGTTTCTATTAAGAAAAGAAAATACAGGCTTTGTAATACCTGTTTATACTTATTGGGTAAGGGAGGGCATATACTTAGACAGTGCCAACCTTGAAAATAGTATCCCTGAAACTCCCCTGGGAGAGCCAGTGTGGTATAGTGGTTAAGAGCGGTGGACTCTAATCGGGTGATTCCCCACTCCTCCGCAGGAGCACCGGACGCTAATCTGGTGAACCAGGTTGGTTTCCCCACTCCTCCACATGAAGCCAGCTGGGTGACCTTGGGCTAGTCACAGTTCTCTCTGAACTCTCTCAGCCTCACCTACCTCACAAGTGTCTGTTCTGGGTAGAGGAAGGGAAGGTGATTGTAAGCTGGTTTGATTCTTCCTTAAGTGGTAGAGAAAGTCGGCACGTTAAAACCAACGTTTTAAAACCAAGGTGTCAGTTGTGGGGGGGGAGTCGATTGTAAGAAGCTTTGAGACTCCTTAAAGGTAGAGAAAAGCAGGATATAAAAACCAACTCTTCTTCAAATAGCTGATTAATTGTTTCCTGCCATCATGATCAGGTTCTCCCCCTTCTGACCATGAGGGTTTTTTCCTTTACAGTAGCGGAAGTATGAAATAAAGGCTGGCTTATATCTTTCACATTCAGAATGAGGCTGAGATTTAATTCTTTCTTGGCCAGTATTGAGCAGTTACAAAGCTGGACTAAAATCTGGGACAGCACCCACTAGGCATCAAACTCGGCTTGAGCTACAAGGAAAGGTGGGATAGGAATGTTTGAATAAATAAATAAATCCCCACTCTGCTGTGAAGTTCATTGGATGACCTCGGGCAAGTTACTCTCTTGCAGTTTTAGCCTACCTTGCAGGCTTGTTGTGAGGATAAAATGGGGACGAGAGAGTCATACACTGCTCTGAGCTCCTTGGATAAAAAATGTATTAAATAGATTTTAATCTGGTCCTCAGCCCATTGTACTACTTCTTAATTTCCGAAGCTAGTTTTAAATGTTTGGGCTTGGGTATGGAAGGCTGGGGTTCAGAACATTGCTGAGTTCTGGGCTAAATAAAATGGCCTTAATCAAATTGCTGTTTATTTGATGGCATCCCTCACAGATTTCTCTTGTGAAGAAATAGTGTTTGTATGTTGGCATGATATGTTTTCCAGTTTTTTTTCCTCAGTCTCATTGTGAAAACCAGCAGGCTGAGTTTGGGTGCCAACTGAGTGCTGTCGATGATACTAAAGATGAAGCCTGATCTCTTCCTCCATCTCTCTGCCTCCCCCCCCCCACCCCCGGTTGTAATCTGAGTTTTTGGGTAACAGAGGAGGCAAGCTGAAGTTTTTGGCTGATGAAGCACTTGCATGTCTCTTCCAGGCTCTGCCAGTACCCCCAAGAGATCGTCCTTCAGATGGTGGAGCGATGTAGAATTCGAAAACTGCAGCTGCTGGCTCACCAGTACATGATCTCCAGCAAAATCGAGTTCTATATCAGCGATAACCTACCTGAATACTTTGCACCGCACAAGACAGAGAGGTTCAGAAGACTTGGGTAAGCCTCCCTCTACTGCAGATATGCTGGTACGCACATCTGTGCTTATCTGACCCAAGCACAGTAGTCATTATGGTGTTTAGAGCAAGAGGTTTTCGAGAGCGTTGGCCACATTGGACTGGCACAGATGAGCTGCAAGGGGAACAGCGTGTGGCAATTGCTGATGGTCCGAACGGTTTAACAGCCCCAGCAGAATGCTAATACAATCACAGGCCAGCTCCGGTGGTACCTTGTACATGGTGTCACGTGACATTTGCAGAGGGAAGCTGCCATTTGGAAGTACCCTTTCTAGAAGCAGGTCAAGGAGTGGGAGCAGGCATACCTGAGGACTACTGAGCTTGGTTTTCCCAAATAAGTCAATCGTCCAGAGAAATGTAGTTTGATTTGAGATCTGCTCAGTTCCAGGAACTCAGTCGAGGTGACTGGAATGTAAAATGGGTTCTCACACAAAAGACACAGGTCCCTGCCTCTAGGAACTTACAATCTAAATTCCACCAAGGAGATGGCAGAGGCCAGAAGAATGCTATCCATGGGTATTTAGACTTCACTTCCAGAGAGAATAAAAACACATGGGGTGAAGCCAAAGCTCCGTGGAAACCATCTCTTTTGTGGGAGGAAGGGTTTGAATTCAGTGGTTGCTCTGCATGGGTATGTTGGGAGGAAAATCAAGGCCACAAAGAAGAGTTGGCAGCCATGATGTGTCTTTTATGCAGAGGTGCATGATGGGGTGTAGTTCAGCACCAGCTGAGGTTATGATTCTTTTAAGTGTGGTCGCTGTGTCTAGAGGTTGCCCTATCTGAGCAGAACCGGCACTATTCGTGGTGAATGTTTTCTCTGTCTCCCTCCACGACAGCTATGTGTCTCTCTCGGACAACGAGAAGACGAGCTACAAAGCCCGAGAACTGAAATCCGTCTACGTGGACGCAGTTGGCCAGTACCTTAAGTTGACATTCCACAAGAGCTATGTCAACAGGTACAACTTGTACAGCCAGGTGAGATGTTGGGGGAGTTTGTCCGGTCTTTCGAAAGGTCGTCGTTGCAGACATCCTTCAGCAGACCAAAGAAGACTGCCTTCAAGAAGTCAGGCTGAGACGTTATCAAATACTAAGGGCGCTTTCACACATCCTGAGTAACGCACTTTCGATCCACCTTCGATGCACTTTAACGATCGTTTGCAGGTGGATGTCGCCGCTTCACACAGGAAAATCCAGCTGCAAAGTGCATTGGAAGTGCATTATTTAGGATGGGCGAAAGTGCTCCAAGTCTGCAAGGCAGCGGTTTTCAGTCTTGGGGTTCTCAGAAGAACCCCTCCTCCCCCAGGTTTTTTTTTTTAATTCTGCAACGTAAAAGAATTCTGCAAATTTGCTGGTATGTTTTGCAGGGCTAAGCTTTTCTTGGTGCAGAATGTAAGCCTTCCTTTAAGTATCTGGCACCCTACCCCTATCTCTTTGTCTCTTCCCCTGTGTTCTAGGTGGCTCTAGTCGCAGTAAATATCATTGGCGAAGCTGCAGACCACAGCGGTAACTTCAGCCATGTAAGTGGATTAAATAATGGGGTGGAGGAAGCACTTCTTCTGACTTGCATTCTCTTAGACAGAGACGCAGGGATAGTCCGTTTGGTTGCTGGCTTTAATAATGATTATAATAATTATTATTCATTTCAAATTCTCCAGATGCTAGGAGAAATAGGATCGTGGTGTTGTGGTTAAGAGCGGTGGTTTGGAGCGGTGGCATCTGATCTGGAGAACCGGGTTTGATTCCCTGCTCCACCACATGAGCTGCGGAGGCTAATCTGGTGAACTGGATTTGTTTCCCCACTCCTCCACATGAAGCCAGCTGGATGACGTTGGGCAAATCACAGCTCTCTCAGCCCTCTTACCTCCCAGGGTGTCTGTTATGGGGAGGGGAAGGGAAGGTGATCGAAAGCCGGTTCTTCTCCTCCTCCTTCTCCTCGATCCTCCTTTATTATTATTATTGTTATTATATAACAACAGTTGCAAAACAGCTGTGGGTGCATTCAGTGGCACTCTTTCAGTTCGTACAGAAGTCCCAGAAAACCCGACCAGTCCACTGAGTTTGCTCCCTAGAATATGCCCCAGAATCCTTTGCAATGAAAAGGGGTTCTGTGGCGGTCCAGTTAGCGTGGAAAGCTTTCCCTTGAACACTGACAGCCATCGAAGAGCGACGAACTCCGGTCCGTTAACAAAACAAAACTTTCTGTGATGGTTTCATTTGTCTTTCAAAAGACGTCAAGAGAGAAGCTGATTGACCATTACCTCGGGAACAACCCGGATGACTCGGCCTTAGATGGAACACACATGGGGTAAGAGCGCCCTTGCTGTGTGACGTTTTCCCACCTGCCACAGTTTTATCCCTCCGAACTCTCCAAGGGTTAAATCTGTCACCCTTGCCTCAGATGTGATGCAGTGGTATTAACGTATGGCTCTCCAAAAATGCTCTCCTCCCTTTCCTCCCCAGGAAGTCAGATTCCATTTCACCCCTGGATGATCTGGCTTTTGACATGTACCAAGATCCAGAGGTGGCTCAGATCATTCGGAAACTGGACGAGAAAAAATACGAAGCGGTGCGGCACGAACATTACGATCATGCCAAGAAACTCAAGCAAGCCATTGCGGACCTGCAGAAGGTACTGCCGGAATGGCATGACTTAGGTTACCAGAGGGTAACCATCTTCAGGTGGTTGAAGGGCTGTCAGAAGGTTGGACCAGAACCAACGGGCTGAAATTAAATCAAAAGAGTTTCCGTCTAGACATTAGGAAGAATTTTCTAACAGAGTGGTTCCTCAGTGGAACAGGCTTCCTCGGGAGGTGGTGAGCTCTCCTTCCCTGGAGGTTTTAAAAAGAGGTTAGAGGGCCATCGGTCAGCAATGCTGATTCTGTGACCTTAGGCAGATCATGAGAGGGAGAGCATCTTGGCCATCTGGGCATGGAGTAGGGGTCACTGGGGTGTGTGTGTGTGGGGGGGGTAGTTGTGAATTTCCTGCATTGTGCAGGGAGTTGGACTAGATGACCCTGGTGCTCCCTTCCAACTCTATGATTCTATGAGGGGCTGGTTGCCAGAATGGAGCACCAGACAGCCATGGTCTCTCTTGGCCATTTACAGGAGGGAGATCTCTGGGAATCTGGGTTTCTAGCTTGAGGGAAAGAAGTTTATATCCTACAGCAGGGGTCCCCAACCTTTTTGAGCCTGTGGGCACCCTTGGAATTCTGACACAGGGTGGTGGGCGCAACCACAAAGCATCGGGGTGAGGTCATGCTTAACTCAAGAGAGCCAGCGTGGTGCAGTGGTTAAGAGCGGTGATTTGGAGCAGTGGACTTTGATCTGGAGAACCGGGTTTGATTCCCCACTCCTCCGCAGGAGCGGCGGACGCTAATCCGGTGAACAAGGTTGGTTTCCCCACTCCTCCACATGAAGCCAGCTGGGTGACCTTGGGCTAGTCATAGTTCTCTCTGAACTCTCTCAGCCTTACCTACCTCACAAGTGTCTGTTCTGGGTAGAGGAGGGGAAGGTGATTGTAAGCTGGTTTGATTCTTCCTTAAGTGGTAGAGAAAGTCGGCACGTTAAAACCAACTCTTCTTCTTCTAATAGTAACTTTTCAGCATTTCAGGCAGAAGCTTTGTTTTACAGGATCCCTTTTAAAATGAACGTATTGTTTTAAAATATTTTCTTGCATATGCTTCCATTCACGCAGCGAAGATCCTCGTGCCGGGGAGGCAGCTGCTGCCCAAAACATTAAAAAAAAAAATCTGGACAATTAGTGAGTTCTCCAGTGGGCCTTCAAAAGCCCTTTTGGGCAAAAAACCCCTCCCCAGTTTTCTCAGTCCCAAAACTCACTTTCCGCAACATTAGAAAGGAGGCGTCCACCTTCAGCAGTGACTTTGGAGCCCCTGTATTTCAGGTTGGGGAGCGGCTGGGGCGTTACGAGGTGGAGAAGCGCTGTGCGGTCGAGCGGGAGGACTACGATCTCGCCAAGCAGAAGAAGCAACAGATGGAGGACTACCGCTTGAGAGTTTACCAGCAGCTGGAACTGCATAACCTCCTTGATCCGGATCTGACAGTGAGCGGCGATGCTGGCCACAGCGCCGGTTGTAAATGATTCAGTGGCTGCTCTCGTTGGCTCAGCATTCACCTTCTACCACCTTGCGTTCGAAAGGGATCTTTTTTTACCATTTTAAATTCTCCGGATGCCAGGGGAAATAGGAATATCTTAACGCTTCCTATGAAATATTAAAGGATGTGGCCTTCCTCACTTAGGAAAAAGATTCCATCGGGCGGGGGGTGGGGGAGGGCAGATACCTGAAATTTGCTCTGGTTGCTGCTGTCACTGTCCACATGAGGGATTGTTGGAACCTCCAACAGGGTCTGCTGTCCTGGTCCCAATCAGCACACGAGGGGCTGTGGTTCAATGGTAGAGCATCTGCTTGGCATGCAGAAGGTCCCAGGTTCAATCCCCAGCATCTCCAGTTAAAGGGACTAATGATGTGAAAGACCTCTTCCTGAGACCCTGGAGAGCCACTGCCAGTCTGAGTAGGCAGTACTGACTTTGATGGTCCAAAGGTCTGATTCAGTATAAGGCAGCTTCATGTGTTCATGTGTACCTGTGACAGTCCTTGAGATGGACAGGTCCCAGGGCATGAATGGCTTGAATGGGTTGAAATCAACACCTTGAATTGAACCCAGAAGCAGGTTGGCATCCAGTGTAACTGGCACAGTGCAGGCTGTTTGTGATCTTGCCAACCTGCTCTGTATTAAATGGTTCTGCACCAGTTGAAGATTCTGGGTTGTTTTCAAGGGCAGCCCTTTAATGTAGAGCCCTTGCAGTAGCCTATCCTGGAAGTTACAGCAGCCCAAATCAGTGTAGCTGTCAGATTTGGTTTTTTTTAATCAGTTCCATGACTTGAGAGTGCTAAAAGATTCTTTAACCCAAACCAAACTGTGTTCTAAAGCAATTCAAATTCCTTCCAATTTCTCCGTCCAAATATTGTTTGTTGTATTTGTACTGTTGTGGGAGATGAAAAATTTCGAAGCCATGAGGGAGGAACAAGCTTTTTTCTTGTTTTTTTCAGGAACAAAATGGAAATTTGGGGGGAAACTTGAAGTGTATGGCATACGTTCCTTTCTGTTTCCACAACCATCATTTATAACTTGGCAATATAAAATTGTATTGATTGGCACATTTATGGAATTTAGCAGCAATCAATGCCTTGGTTTTCTACAAGCAAAACCACAAACATACCCTATGCTAAAGGGAGAGAGTGAGCTGTGCTCTCTTCTATTTTAGCACATTTCATTCTTTCCAAAATGAAATACATTTTAATCGTTTTTTTTTTAGTGCTCATTTTTCCATTTGAAAATCTGAACCAAAAATAGAGTCCTTGAGGGGAGCATTTTCTTTCTCTCTAAATTTTCCAAGTCTTCACATCTCTAAGAGTTGTAAAAGTTCAAAGCTTGGTTTCTCTTCTTTCATTTTAAAAAGAAGAAAGGTCCTAAGCCTTAAGATATATGTCAATGATGCCTTGTTAGATGTTTGAAGCCAGAGTGGTTGCTGAATAAGATTGCCAGCGGCTAGGGCTTTGGTGTATAATTTATGCAGTTATCTTGCCAAGGAAGAGTTAGTTTGGCCTAGAACTTCATTCCGCCCCCCCCCCTTTTTTTTTTAAAGGAAAAAAAATGGCAGGGAGTTCTAGACCCTGACTGCTCTGTCACCCTTATCTAATATAACAACCAATAAATCTATTTTTATTATATATTGTGCACAATTGTATTTACAAACACAGGGCCTAAAAATAGATTTATTGGTTGTTATATTAGGTAAGTGTTCCGCTCAACCCCTTTGGTTTCCCCTAACTTTTAGGTTGAGTTTCTTTGTTCCCCTTTTGCTTCAGTTGCTCTGTCACCCTTCCATAATATCCTCCAGCTGCAGTTTGGAATTGGGGCACGTGACAGATGGTGGCTTGGGGAGGGGCTGTGGCTCAGAGGTAGAGCATCTGCTTGGCATGCAGAAGGTCCCAGGTTCAATCCCTGGCATCTCCAGTTAAAAGGACTAGGCAAGTAGGTGATGAGAAAGACTTCTGCCTGAGACCCTGGGGAGCCGCTGCTGGTCTGAGTAGATAGTACTGACTTTGATGGACCAAAGGTCTGATTCAGTAGAAGGCAGCTTCATGTGTTCATTTGGCAAAGCTGTTTGCACGGGGGTGGCATCCAGAAACCTCACCCGACGCTGTTTCTCCCTCTTGTCAACTCAGATTCGAAGGCCTGACTTCCCCCTGGAGCCGGTGGTTTATCCTGCTGTTTCTCCTCCGCAAAAGAAGACCTTCCTTTCTCCTCAGCAGGATAAGATGGAAGCGGATAACCCGGAGCCTCTGCCGCCTGAGAAGCCGCCAGAAGCTGTTTCTCCAGAGTCTCTCACTCAGCACTCTTTCTCTCCTCCTGTAGCCCAGGGACTTGTCTCACCTGAGGCTTTTCCAAAGATAAGTGTGAGTGGGGTTGTTGTGGTTTTTGGGCTTTTTGTGTCTGTACTGAAGAAGAAGGAGAGCTGGTTTTTATACCCCGCTTTTCTCAACCTTTAAGAAATCTCAGAGCAGCTTACAATCACCTTCCCTTCCTCTCCTCACAACACACACCTTGTGAGGTAGGTGGGGCTGAGACGTAATTGATGTAACGAAGGGTTAAAGGACCTGAACTCTGTACAGGTTCAAGGTAAATAACCCAGCCTAAACTTCCAACATTCTCAGAATGGGCTTATTCTCAGGTTGGGATGTACTCTGGCCCAACACAGAAGATATTTCACCTCCAGCAAGAGTTGGATTTAAAAATGTAATGAAATGATATTTTCAGACTCCCACATGGTCCAACAAACCTCCCTAATAACAGCCTTGGTTACATCCAAGCTACTCAAAACCTGCAAATGCAGGATGTATGGCAGAGGAGCCACAAGAAGTAGAAGGGCAGGCAACAGTGCACTTCAAGCTATGTACAGAAGTGTCGAGATCTTTGTGGTGTAAAGCCAGCGTGGTGTAGTGGTTAAGAGCAGTAGTTTAGAGTGGTGGACTCTGATGTTGAGAACCGGGTTTGGTTCCCCACTCCTCCACTTGAGCGGCGGAGGCTAATCTGGTGAACTGGATTTGTTTCCCCACTCCTCCACATGAAGCCAGCTGGGTGACCTTGGGCTAGTCACAGTTCTTTCAGCCTCACCTACCTCACAGGGTGTCTGTTGTGGGGAGGGGAAGGGAAGGTAATTGTAAGCGAGTTTTTTTCTCCTTGAAAGGTAGAGAAAGTCGAAATATAAAAACCAACTCTTCTTCTTCTTTCTGTTCAACTAGGTCGAGTTCCTACCTTACGATGAGAGGCCTCTTCCTGCTATTCGTAAGCAGCAGGAAGAAGGGTTCGCCTGCTTCGATCCTGAACCGAACGAGGACGAACCCAGCGAGACGCCGAGAAGCGGCATCACAGGCGAGCCGGAGCCCTTGACGGAGAAAGCCTTGAGGGAGGCCGGGCCGGCTATCGAAGTCTTTGGGGAAGCCTTGGTAAAGACCCACAAGTCTTGGCTGAGTGGGTAGGGCATGCCTCTTGCATATCGGAGGCACAAGTTCTGAGCTCCCACGTACCCACTATTAGAGCTCTCCGGTCATACCGCAGAGGGAAACTTCTGCCAAAAGCGTGGGGTATTAGCTATAGGTACCTGCCTTCTTCAGGCTGTTTTCAGCCCCCAACGTCTCCATTTGGCAGGTTGCTGGGGCCTACTCCAAAACATGGTCCTACCGCGAAGATGCATTGCTTGCCATGTACAAGAAGATGATGGAGATGCCCATCAGTACGCCGAAGGAGGATCTCAAGAACTTGCTCAGGGCTGCCATCTTCCTCGTAACAAGAGCCATAAAAGACATAGTCTCCTCCGTGAGTAAGATTGGGGGCAGCATGGCTCTATATTAGCTTTTTTACATCTCCCATGACAGGGCTTCCTTCTAAGGAGCCAACGTGGTGTAGTGGTTAAGAGCGGTGGTGTGGAGCGGTGGACTTTAATCTGGAAGACTGGGTTTGATTCCCCACTCCTCCACATGAGCGGCGGAGGCTTATCTGGTGAACCGTTTGGTTTCCCCACTCCTACACACAAAGCCAGCTGGGTGACCTTGAGCTAGTCACAGCTCTCTTAGAGCTCTCTCAGCCTCACCTACCTTACAGGGTGGGTGTTGTGGGAAGGGGAAGGGAAGGTGATTGTAAGCCGGTTTGATTCTACCTTAAATGGTAGAGAAAGTCGGCATATAAAAACCAACTCTTCTTCTAAGCCTGTTTTTTATATAACAATCTGTGGCTATCTAGCAGTGACAGATAACGTTCCCCCAACTTAATGCTTTTCCATTCCCCCAACCAATCAAAACCTCTCTTCCTCTTAATCCTTCCTTCTCTTTCCCCCCTCCAAGCCTGTCTTTCACTTTGGCCATTCTGTGTATCCCAAACCTAGGACTCTCTGGATCCTCCCAGATCTTTCTCCCCCTATTCCCTGCCCCCAAATGCCTCCATCTATTTCTTACCGACACACATCCTTTCATGCCTTGAATTGGTTTCTTATTAGGAAATCATGGTTCTGGTCTCTTTCCGCTAGAAAGCAAAGCAAATTGCTTGGGATGACAGCCGTCTTTTTTAATAGCGTCTCTAGTTGTCTGTGTTTTTCATGGCAGGTTTTTCAGGCTTCCTTGAAGCTTTTGAAAATGATCATCACCAAGTACATCCCCAAGCATAAACTCGGGAAGCAGGAGACAGCTTACTGCGTGGAGAGGGTGTTTACCAATCTCCTTTCCAGGACTGGAGACTCCTCGGCTCGCCTGCGCGTCGCCTCTGCCAACTTCATCCAGGTGAGCAGGTCTGCAGAGGCTGCCGTGCTGGAATGGATGCTTTGGATGCTGTTCCCAAGCTGTGTTTTTGAGACAGATGTGCTAGTGTGCAGAAGTCCCTTTTGAGTACCATTGTTTTGATATAACATTGAGAGCCAGTGTGGCGTAGTGATTAAGGTCCTGGACTAGGATCTGGGAAACCCAGGTTTGAATCCCCACTCTGCCATGGAAGCTTGCTGGGTGACTTTGGGCCAGTCACACACTTTCAGCCTCAACCCTGGCAAGTATTTGTATGGGAGACCTCCAAGGAATACCAGGGCAGGTAGCCATGTTGGTCTGTAGTAAAAGAGTGAGGTATGAGTCCTGAGCCAGTGTGGTGTAGCGGTTAAGAGTAGTGGACTTTAATCTGGAGAACTGGGTTTGTTTCCCCACTCCTCCACCTGAGCAGCGGACTCTAAACTGGTGAACCAGGTTTGATTAAAAGTTATTCTAATCTGGAGAACTGGGTTTGATTCCCCACTCCTCCACCTGAGCAGCGGACTCTAATCTGGAGAACCGGGTTTGATTCCCCACTCCTCTACATGAAGCCTGCTGGGTGACCTTGGGCCAGTCACAGTTCTCTTCAGACTCAGACTCACCTACCTCACAAGGTATTTATTGAGGGGAGAGGAAGGAAATGAGATTGTAAGCCTGTTTGATTCTCCTTAAAAGGTAGAGAACGTTGGCATATAAAAAACAACTCTCCTTCAAATTAAAGCAGTGTGTGAAATAAAAGCTTCAAGGCTTGATTGCTGATGAACAGTTGAGGTTTGAATGAGCGTTTTCTTGGGACAGGTGCCTTAACTGCTTGCTTGTTTTGTTCCTCTCTCCAGGAAATGGCGCTCTGTATCGAAGTGAAGCCTCTTCAGATTATCCCCGCTCACTTGGTGCAGCCGCTGAAGTCCAATTCCCCTACGCATCTGGCGATGAGCCAGGTGGACTTAGTGGAACGCTTGCTGAGAGATCTCGGAACGGATAACACCGGCTTTACTGTCGATAATGTCATGAAGGTAGGGATCTGAGCTGCTGCAGCTTTTTTCTCCAGCCTAGAGATTTGGGCCAGGTAGCAGTGCTTCTCCTGCAAAAGGAATGAAACGTGCCCTGCCTTCCCATTCGGTTTACTTCAACCTAACATGAGGTTCCTTAAAACCGCTCCTGAAAAAATACTCTTTTTCGACCGGCCTCTAGGAGAATAGACTTCCGTAATGCTGATCAGTCTCCAGCATATAACATCCCTGAATATGATTCCTCTTGCCAGGAGAACATGGGATCATTCTCCCACATATAAAATGTATACAGAAGTAAGGCACTGGCTCCTGAAGAGCTTTCTACAAATTGCCTGTCTTTGTAGAGAGAGCCATCGTGGTGTAATGGTTAAGAGCGGTGGTTTGGAGCGGTGGACTCTGATCTGGAGAACCAGGTTTGATTCCCCACTCATCCACGTGAGTGGCTGACACTAATCTGGTGAACCGGGTTGGTTTCCCCACTTCTCCACATGAAGCCAGCTGGGTGATAGTGGGCTAGTCACAGTTCTCTTTGAGCTCTCTCAGCCCCACCTACCTCACAGGATGTCTTGTGGGGAGGGGAAGGGAAGGTGATTGTAAGCTGGTTTGATTCTTCCTTAAGTGGTAGAGAAAGTCGGCATATAAAAACCAACTGTTCTTCTTCTTTGTTTGTCAACACTGATGCTATTCAGAGAGCCGGTAGAGATGAAGCGTCTCACTCAACCCAACCCTTGCACCTGTCTTCAGCTACATAACTATTATGATTCTTCCTTGTTCGTTGAACTTAGTCACCCCAGCCCACATTGTTTTAGCATATTCACAAAATAATACTGCACAAAATAAATATATCACTCCCTGGATAAAACAGCTAATGACTCTTTCTGAGAAGCGGATACTGTGTTATCTGCTGTCCAGTCAATCAGTGGATTTCGTGAGAGGTGTGGCAACTTTTCTCTTTATAGCGACAAGAAAATATTAATTTTCATCCCCTCCCCTTTTTTTTTTAAAGTGTGAAATGGCACATGAATAGCCAATGGCTGTTAAATCTAGGGAAAAGAATTTAGCCGCCTGGATTGCTTTGTCGAGGAGAACGACATGGAGAGACAGGGAAACTTTGACCCTGTTCGGCCTTGTTTTTTTCTCAGTAAGAAAACAACACCCCATTCCAAACTCCTTTTACCTCTGCTGGGGGCGGGGAAATACACATACCTTTAAGTTTCCCTCCAGCAGGAGTATAAACAGCTCTGGCTTTTTCCGCATGAGAAAACAGCAGTGAGGAATGGATCAATGTTTCTTCGCCTGGCAGGTAGATTTTTCAAAAATGAAGACACTGTTTAAAATAAACAAGGAAGGGCTTGTAGTTGAGCTCCCAGGGGATGTTCAAAGAAACATTTAAATCCCCAATGCAAGCGCAGTCTTCCTAGAAACAGCCTCTTTTGTCTTCCTTTTCTTGGGTGTGGGGGACAGAACAAATGTATGAGTCTTAAGGGCTGTAATAGGGAGTTCCTCACATGTTGAGTAAACCCAGCTTTGCAATTTGGACATCTGCATGTACGCAAGCAGGAAAAGGCAGCAGGAAAAGAGGAAGACCCTACATGAGATGGAATGACTCTATAAAGGAAGCCACGGCCCTCAGTTTGCTAGACCTAAGTAAGGCTGTTAATGATAGGACGTTTCGGAGGACATTGATTCATAGCATCCCCTTGAGTCAGAAGTGACTTGACGGCACTTAAAACACATGCATGCACGTTGAACCTCATCGGCTTTCAGTCTTGTCCCTCTCTCATCCACTCGGTTTATTCGTGTTTTAAAGCTACATGCGTATGTTTTATATATTCACATATTGACCCTTCACTTTAAAAACAAAACCATATATTTTTTTAAAAAAGGGTCCGTGGCTGTTCCAGGGATAAGATGAGAGATGTCATTGATGTTACTGGCACCAGCCCATAGACACCCTCCATAGAGTGTGTGTGCCCCTGACGCAGACTTTGGTTTGCCAGCACTTGCTCTGGGGCAGAAAAATAGGAGTGTGTTTCAGGGTAAAAAAAATTCGGCCCTTTGAGTCCACTTCCACCACCCTTTAAAAAAATCACACATCTGTCTTTGCTCGTAGTTTGCAACAGCAACTCTGGAGCACCGCGTGTACGAAGTCCGAGAGACAGCCATCCGGATCATCTTAGACATGTACCGCCAGCACCAGGCTGTCGTCCTAGATTACCTTCCTCCCGACGATGCCAACACCCGCAAGAACATTCTCTACAAGACACTCTTCGACGGGATTGCTAAAATCGACGGCAGGCTCCCAGAGGTCGACACAAAGGTAAACCTGAGGGGCTTTGGCGACCGCGTCCCGTGGTTCTTTTAGGGACTGTACTGACTGGTGCATCAACGCAAGCTGTAACAAACTAGTTCATAGGAACACAGAGTTGGAAGGGGCCATACAGGCCACCTAGTCCAGTCCTCTGCTCAGTGCAGGATTGGCCTAGGGCAGTGATGGCGAACCTTTTAGAGACCGAGTGCCCAAACTGCAACCCAAAACCACTTATTCATCGTAAAGTGCCAGCACGGCAATTTAACCTGAATACTGAGGTTTTAGTTTAGAAAAAACAATTCATATGTTAACATCTTATGCTCACAAGCAAAAAATGATCCAAACAAAGTAAGGAAAGCAATCCCAAGTGCTTTCATTGATTTAAAATTATTTGGCAGAGAATTCCACACTTTAAGGATTTCATTTTCAGAACTAACTGTACTATCCTTTGTCATCCATAAAATTAAATCATGGCAATGACTGACAAACACCTTTTCCCCCATCTGCATTCTCAAAACTCTGCAGGGGGGCTTATTGTTGAGTTGTGCATCTGAGTGGCAACTCCAAGGCAAAACCTCCCATTCACAAATAGACAACAAACCCCCCCCCCATGCAGTTTTGAGAATCTGGATGTGGGAAATGTGCATCTCAGTGGCAAGTCCAAGGCAAAACCTCTCTTTCACAAATAGACAACAAACCCCCCCCCCCCCCCGTGCAGTTTTGAGAATCTGGATGGGGTAAATGTGCATCTCAGTGGCAAGTCCAAGGCAAAACCTCTCTTTCACAAATAGACAAAAAAAAACCCCATGCAGTTTTGAGAATCTGGATGGGGTAAATGTGCATCTCAGTGGCAAGTCCAAGCGAAAGAGCCGCCCGCCGCCAGCCTCCCGCAAGCCTCCCGCCGCCCCGCTCTGCCTCAGCAGCAGCGCTGCCGCCCCACCCAGGCGCCGCTCTGGACCCGCTGCCGCCACCGGCCGCTCCTGCTCGGCCCCGAGGGCTGCCCTGCCGGCCGCCCCGCTACGCCCGCCGAGTCGCCCCCGCCCCTCGACAAAGTTGGCTGCGGCGCGTCGGAAACTTGTACCGAGGCCGCGGGGAGGGGCGGAGGAGGGGGACAGGCAGCCAAGGGGGCGGTGGAGGAGGAGGCGGGGGCGACTCGGCAGGCATAGCGGGGCGGCCGGCAGGGCAGCCCTCGGGGCCGAGCATGAGCGGGCGGCGGCGGGTCTGAAGCGGTGCCTGGGTGGGGCGGCGGCGCTGCTGCTAAGGCGGAGCGGGGCGGCGGGAGGCAGATGGCGTCAAGGCCGCAAGGAGGGGGTGGGGGGCGGGGGGGCGGCGGCTCCACGCGTGCCCATAGAAAGGGCTCGGCGTGCCGCTTGTGGCACGCGTGCCATAGGTTCGCCAACACGGGCCTAGGGCATCCCTGACAAGTGTTTGTCCAGCCGCTGCTTGAAGACTATAAAAAGGGGGAATAGAGTCACTAAAAATATCCAGTCTGCAGAAGCCCACAATAGTACATCTTATCAAAAAGTACAATGAATCTATTTATCAGCATCAATTTTTTAAATTAGATATACAGCATACAGGTCAATTCACCAGGTAAAGATTCAAACTGAACATATATTTAATAAAAATTAAACGAATTCAAGTTGTAAGTAAGTCAAATAAATTCAAGTAATGATATTTCAAAACAATCAGGTTGTAATTCAACAGGTAATGTACATTCTTATCAGGTTGTACTTCCACAGGTAGTGTACAGTAGTAATTCCACTGGTAATATACAGACAAGTTCCCGGGTGTATGCTTGTTTCGTAAAGAACTTCAGTTATTATTCTAAGCTTATTTCATGAAATAATTTGATGTTTATAAATGGATTCATTGTAATTTTTGATAAGAGGTACTATTGTGGGCTTCTGCTGCTTGAAGACTGCCAGAGAGGGGGAGCTTACCAACTCCCTAGGCAGCCGATTCCACTGCTGAACTACTTTCACTGTAAAAAAAATGTTTCCTAATGTCCAACCAGTACCTTTCCACCCGTAATTTAAACCCATCATTGAGAGTCCTATCCTCTGCTGCCAACTGGAACAGCTCCCTGAAGAGCTGTGACTAGCCCACGGTCGCCCAGTTGGCTTCATGTGTAGGAGTGGGGAAACCAACCCCATTCACCAGATTAGCATCCACCGCTCGTGGAGGAGTGGGGAATCGAGCCCCGCTCCAAACCACTGCTCTTAACCACTGCACCACAGCCTCCACCTTCATTTCAGTTCCCTTCTCTCAAGCAGAAAATAAACAGCACGAGTCCGTGCCAACTTTGCTTGTGCCCAAGCTTGCCCAGTTGGCAGGCCGAGAACATTTAGGAATCCTATCCGCCAGAAGTCTCCTGGAGCGCCGTTGCCCAGAACAGGGACATGTTAAGTTCTGCGGGCGGTTGTGGTCCCGAAGGTCGCTCTGCCTTCAGCTGTGTGTTGTCTTGACAGGCGCAGAAAAAGGCGGCCGCAGAAGAATCTGAGAAGCAAAAGAAAGAGGAGATCAAAGCTTTGCAAGGTCAGCTGGCAGCGCTGAAGGAGATGCAGAATGACACCCCAAAGGTACCTGACTGCTCCCCCCCCAAAAAAAAAAACCCCACTTTGACTGCTTTATTCTTTCAGGAAGTGGCCAGCAGGAGGCAAATAGAATAGGCAAAATTTAAGTCTCAGTTTCTGTCTTTCCTGTTTTTAAATCCCCCCACCCAAAAAATCAGCAACTCTCATAGGTTTGGAGAACACCAAATTGCAGAGGCTGTCTGCGGAGGCAGCCTTTCCTAGCTCTTCATTCCGAGATCCACCGAACTGGAGAAGCCAGGGGATCGGGTGTGGAAAAACCATGTGCTCTCCCGCTGAGCTGTAGCAGTCGTATTGCTCAGTTAGGGTCGTGGATTTGGGGGCTTAATCTTTTCAGGATTTTTTCTACTTCTTTTAGGAAAAAGAAAATGATTTGCAGAAGCCCAAGAATCAAGGTAGGGTATTTTTTAATGCTCTTATGAAACATACAGTATTTGTGATGTAAAACGAACAGAGTGTTGTACGCAAGTGTGTGTGCTCCGAGAAGGGCCAGCGTGGTGTAGTGGTAAAGAGCGGTGGTTTGGAGCGGTGGACTCTGATCTGGAGAATTGGGTTTCATTCCCTACTCCTCCACATGAGCGGCGGAGGCTAATCTGGTGAACCGGGTTGGTTTCCTCATTCCTCCACATGAAAGCCAGCTGGGTGACCTTGGGCTAGTAACACTCTCTCAGCCCCACCTGCCTCACAGGGTGTCGTGGTTAGGGGAAGGTGATTGTAAGCCAGTTTGATTGTTGCTTAAGTGGTAGAGAAAGTCGGCGTATAAAAACCAACTCTTCTTCTAATACATGGGTGGGGAACGTCAGGCCCGGGGGCCATTTAAGGCCCATGAAATCATTTGGTCTGGCCCTTCGTGGGTCCTGGCAGATCTCTAGCTCAGAAGGATCTAAGACTGGCGATCCGCCCCCTCCCGCAGACAGGAATAGCCTCTATTCAAGGCAGATGTGAGTTTGTTTTGCCGAGAAAAGGAACTTTTCCCCCCTTTCAGAAGAGTCTTTAGCTATGGGGCTGCTAGGACTGCCTAAGAAACGGTGTTAACCCTTTCCCACCCGGGCCGTGGAGAAACGTATTTCCTCTGTACTACAAGAGGGCTGGGGGCGGAAGTGGCAACAATGGAGGGGTTAAAGGGGGCAGGGCCAGAATGTACGCTCAGGGGTGGGGGGAGTTCTTAGCCAGTGTGTCCTCATTTCATCCCTACAGGCGGAGGTCGCAGGAGCCGGCTGTAGAATCCGGCCCTGACCATGCGGAGGAGGAGCAACTCCGGCTTGGGGCTTGGTCGGCTAATGTCTAAGTTGATAATTTTGTATGGCCGCGAATGATGTTATAAATATCCAAATGGCCCTTGGCGGAAAAAAGATTCCCCGCCCCTGTTCTAAAAGAATTGTAAGGGGACCCCAAGGATCATACAGCCCATCCTCTTGTAGGACAATTCTTAGTTACAGTATCCCTGACAAGTGGATGTCCAGATGCTGTTTCAAAGACCTTCTCAAACTTGTATTTCTGCCCAGTTAGCTATATACATTTGATTTTTGGTTCTGGAAAAGTGAACAAAAGAGTTGAGCTATGTATCTGTTGAGTGTAAATATTGGCAAGAGTCAAAATAACGTGGTTTCCTTTTTTTAAAAGGCGAGCTCACCAAAAAAGCCCCCTTGCCTGCAACAACTGAGGTTCCTGATGACCATTCCTCAGTGGCAAATTACCTTGACAAGTAAGTAACAACAGCGCCACCGGCAAAACGTCAGCGAAAAGAGCACGTGACAATGGAAGCCAAAGCTAGTAAGGACTACTTTGCAGGATCAGAAGTCTGTGGCTTGTAGTAGTAGTAGAAGAAGAAGAGTTGGTTTTTATATGCCGACTTTCTCTACCACTCAAGGAAGAATCAAACGGGCTTACAATCACCTTCCCTTCCCCTCCCCACAACAGGCACCCTGTGAGGTAGGTGGGGCTGAGAGAGTGTGACTAGCCCAAGGTCACCCAGCTGGCTTCATGCAGAGGAGTGGGGAAACCTACCCAGTTCACCAGATTAGCATCCGCCGCTCATGTGGAGGAGTGGGGAATCAAACCCACTCTCCAAATTAGAGTCCACCTCTCCAAATCACCGCTCTTAACCACTACACCAAGCTGTCTGTCTTCTACATGAGAGAAGCGTACCGGCAGAAACGGATATCGAGGAGACCTTGCAAAAACATGGCCCTTTGCCTCTAGGGAGCCAAATCCAAGATGGCCACCACAACTCTCTTTAAAAAATTGCTTTAGTCAGTTCATAATATTGAATGATGCAGCATGCGTAGTGTTCTGGGGGGGGGGGGTGTTCCCAAGGCCGAGCAAATCAATTTTGAGGGGGAAAGACAGACGTCCCAGCCCTTGCCGGCAGTGTGCCTTAACCTCTACCTTCCTTGCCTTTCTTCCACTCCAGCCTCTGCATCTTTTGCGGTGAAAGGGATGAATCCTTCACAGAGGAAGGTCTGGACCTCCACTACTGGAAGCGCTGCCCCATGTTAACAAGATGTGATCACTGCAAACAGGTAAGAACTTTGTCCTTTTGCCAGGCTTCCGGGAACATTCAAGAGGGCTTTTGTTGTTGTTGTTGCATCTTATCTTCCAGGATCAGACTCTCCCCTCCTTGTGTTATCCTTGCCATGTGGGGTAAAACAGGCTGAGAGAGTGTGATTGGCACCAAGTCATAAGAACATAAGAAAGGCCATGCTGGATGAGACCAAGGTCCATCAAGTCTAGCAGTCTGTTCACACAGTGGCCAACCAGGGGCCTCTAGGAAGGCCACAAGCAAGACAACTGCAGCAGCATTGTCCTGCCTGTGTTCCACAGCACCTAATATAATAGGCATGCTCCCCTGATCCTGGACTAGTATCCATTTTGACAAGTAGCCATGGATAGTCCTCTCCTCCATGAATGTGTCCACTCCCCTCTTAAAGCCTTCCAAGTTGGCAGCCATCACCACATCCTGGGGCAGGGATCCTTTCTGACAATGGTAGGTTCGTGTATCTACCTTTCATAGAAGGGTTAGAAAAAACCAAGAGTCCAGTCGCACCTTAAAGACTAACAAAATTTCTAGCAGAGTATGAGCTTTCTGAAAAAGTGAACTGTAGCTCATGAAAGCTCATTCCCTGCCAGAAATTTTGTTAGTCTGTGAGGTGCTAGTGGACTCTTGCTCTTTTCTACTGCTATTGACAGACTAACACGGCTACCCATCATGATCTAGCTCCATAGAAGGTTTAGCATTCAGTCTAGCAAGAAAAAAAGCTCTTAAGAAATTAGGATACCTATTCTCTCTAGGATCAGAGGAGCATGCCTATTCTTAGGTGCTGTGGAACACAGGCAGGATGGTGCTGCTGCAGTCGTCTTGTTTGTGGGCTTCCTAGAGGCACCTGGTGGGCCACTGTGTGAACAGACTGCTGGACTTGATGGGCCTTGGTCTGATCCAGCAGGGCTTTTCTTACGGCTGCCAACTTGGAAGGCTTTAAGAGGAGAGGGCTGTCCATGGCTACTAGTCAAAATGGATACTAGTCATGTGGCATACCTATTCTCTCCAGGATCAGAGGAGCATGCCTATTATATTAGGTTCTGTGGAACACAGGCAGGATGCTGCTGCAGTCGTTTTGTTTGTGGGCTTCCTACAGGCACCTGGCAGGCACCTGTGTGAACAGACTGCTGGACTTGATGGGCCTTGGTCTGATCCAGCAGGACTTTTCCTATGGCTGCCAACTTGGAAGGCTTTAAGAGGGGAGTGGGCATTTGCATAGAGGATAGCGCTATTCATGGCTACTAGTCAAAAGAGATACTAGTCATGATGCATGCCTATTCTCTCCAGGATCAGAGGAGCATGTTGAATATATTAGGTGTTTGGAACACAAGAAGGATAACGCTGCTGCAGTCGTCTTGCTTGTGGGCTTCCTAGAGGCACCTGGCTGGCTGCTGTGAGAACAGACTGCTGGACTTAATGGGCCTGGGTCTGATCCAGCATGGCTTTTCTTATGTTCTTAGGAGTTGTCAAGAAATAGGTATAAAGGAACACTTCTGGTGCCTGGCGAGGCTGATTTGGGCCTCGACTCTGACCTTATGCCTTTTTTGGGGTTGCTTGATTGCTGGTTGGTTGGTTTTCTCGGTGCAGGTTGTAGAGATTGCCAGCTTGACCGAGCACTTGCTCACCGAATGCGACAAGAAGGACAACTTCGGCAAGTGTTCCCGCTGCTGCGAGGCCCTGCCGAAGGAGGAGCTGCCCAGACACGTCAAGGGGAAAGCATGCAACCGTAAGCCCCTCTGATTTGGAAGCGTCAAGAGGACGGCACTGACCAATGGCTAGAGAGCCAGCTTGGTGCAGTGGTTAAGAGCGGTGGTTTGGAGCAGTGGACTCTGATCTGGAGAACCGGGTTTGATTTCCCACTCCTCCACATGAGTGGCGGAGGCTAATTTGGTGAACTGGATTTGTTTCTCCACTCCTCCACCTGAAGCCAGCTGGGTGACCTTGGGCAAGTCACAGCTCTCTTAGAGCTCTCTCAGCCCCACCTGCCTCACAGGGTGTCAGTTGTGGGGAGGGGAAGGGAAGGTGCTTGTAAGCCTGTTTGATTCTCCCTTAAGTGGTAGAGAAAGTTGGCATATAAAGGCCAACTCTTCTTCTAAGTGCAAAACCATAGGTGTCGATAGACTTTATACATCTCTCTGATTTCTCTCCTTCCTCTTTCCAGCTGCCAAACCCGAGAAAGTGGCCAATCGTTGTCCGTTGTGCCATGACAATTTCTCTCCAGGAGAGGAAGTGAGAACGAATTCATTCTTTGCGGGGGGGGGGGGGCTTGGCGTTTCGGGGTGGGGCTTGGCTTTTCTTAAGATAATTCTTCGCTGCAACATCTCATAACAACTCCTGGGCTTGTTGGGCTGGTCCCATCACCATTATTGCCCGAAAGGGGGAAGCAGAAAACTGGCCAAAGTACAAGCATACCTCAGAGTTACTGCAGGTCAATTGCAGACCAGCCCGATAAAGCAAGTCACACAAACGTTTCGGTTTTCCCAGTGCATATAAAAGTTATGGTCACACTCTACTGTAGTTTATGAAGTGTGCCACAGCATTAGGTCTTAAAATGTACTGTAAGCAGTTTGAAATATTGCAAGAATTACCAAAATGTGACACAGAGGCATGAAGTGAGCACGCGCTGTTGAAAAAAATGGGCTCCAAGAGACTTGCTTAAAAACACAACATCTGCGAGGCGCAATAAAGTGAGGCGGCATAAAACGAGGTGTGCTTGTATTGACAAGATCTTTTTGGCCCTGCAGGCAGCGCCCTCTTCTAAGCCTAAGTGGCCAGACAAAGACTGGTGATCTGCTTTACAGAGTTATTGCAAGGGCAAACATAGCAAAGGTGGGAAGCCTTTTGCGAGTTCCTGACAGGTGACCGTTATCAGCAAAGAATGTCTCAAAGCTCTCCGACAGATGCCAGTTCAAAGTAAACATATTCTTCCAGCGGCTGGACTGAGTTCATGAACACATGAGGCTGCCTGATACTGAATCAGACCCTCGGTCCATCAAAGTCAGTATTGTCTACTCAGACCGGCAGCAGCTCTCCAGGGTCTCAGGCGGAGGTCTTTCCCATCACCTACTTGCCTAGTCCGTTTAATTGGAGATGCCAGGGATTGAACCTGGAACCTTCTGCATGCCAAGCATATGCTCTACCACTGAGCCACAGCCCCTCCCAACCACACACACAAACTCTGCTCAGGAAGCTAACAGCGAAGTGCCTCCTGCCAGGTAAAGAAGAGGGGGGTAGAGGATCAGTTTCAGTTCAGATACCTTTATTGGCATATCCAACATTTATCCGGGTACATTAAGCATATAACTTAACTTATTATAAGGAAGAGCGGATTGCCATCACACCAACAAAAACAGCCACAATTTCTATAGTTTTAAGGTCCTGGTATTTAAGAAAGGTGAGAGCCTTTGAATAATTAGAAAGTCCCTCCATCTGAATCAGGATAGGATTTAGGGGTTTTAATCGTCACATTGGATAAAAAGGGCACCGAAGGAGAACATGTTGAATAGTTTCAATCTCTTCATTAGAGCAAGGGCCCAATCTGTCGGGGAGGGGAACACCAGTATAACGACCAGTTAATAAGGCTGACGGTAATACATTAAATGGGTAGAGAATCATTGACAAGCTCTTTCTTTGGCCGATGCCTGTCCCCTTGGGAGACGAGAGTGGCACGTGCCAGATGCGTGTGGTTCTGCACCGTGTTGCTTTTCAACAGAGACTCACCTCCGGGTCCTTCGCATTTGCTGCAGGCTCGGCTGTGTCGAGCCCTGAACTTAGCTTTCTGTTGCGTCAGCGCATCAGCGCGTCGGCTGCCTCCGCCACGACCCAGTCTGATTTCGTTCTCTCCCTTTCACCTGCAGGCCTGGAAGATGCATCTGATGGGCAAAGACGGGTGCCGCGTGAACCCGAGGCGGGGGCCCTCCTTGAATAAGAGCTTCTCATCACAGCCCGCTGCTGGTACGGCATCCCTCAAGGGTCATTTGCTCATGGGGGTCACCGAGTACGTTCAGATCTCTGCGGATGGCCCCACTAGGTGCCAGGCAGTAATGGGTGTTTGTTCCTGGGTGGGGGTCTAAATAGGCACCACCCGCAACCTTGGGGGCTCACACCTCTCACTCTTTTCCCTCTGATTCATAGGCAGACCTGCGGGAACAGTGCTGAACAGATCAGGGCCAGCCAGTACAAAGCTCCGCTCCCCTTTGGTTGGAAGCAAGATCCCCACCCCGCGAGGCGGCTTGAATAAAAGCACTGGCAGAACATACGCAAAGCGATGACACGGATCTCTTTCCTCTGGCTCCCCGTTACCTGGTTCTGATCATCTACCTGCGAGTGACAGCAACTCCCCCCCATGCTCAATCCTCAGCCCTCTGGCGTTCTCTATTCAGAGTTGTCTGGCTGCGATTGGCCGGTCCCCTCCGCCCCGAGGATTGCGTCCACCCGTCCACACCGCTGCTCACGCATGGGAAGCTGCGTGCCGAAACACTCTCTGCCCCGTCCCAGGGGCTTCGAGCCCGCAGGGCTGCCGTTGCCCCGTGCCAGCTGCCCCCGGGTTTTCAAGGTACCGAGTAACTTGCCCCCCTCCTCGCAGCTCCAAAGCGGGAAAGGGGAGGCGGGCCTTTGTTTTTTCTCGAGCCTTGGGCTCGTTTCCTCTTCAGCCGTGGGCCCCTTTGCAAAAACAGTGTCTGAGCTGGGCTGCCTCAGTGGCATTTACCTCCCTCCTCTTATCCTAATTCGAACCGTCGTTCCTGTGACGCTGTGATTTGTAATTGTGATGCGTTTTGTAATCGTGAAGGCACAGGCCTTCCCCTCGGACGAGATGCCTGCTGCTGCTGTTTTCGTCAGCCCCCTACTCTGCTCTCCTTAACGGCTCCTGTCAATCTGCCACCTGAGGCAGGTGCCTTTTCCCTTCCCTGTTGTAAATTCGACGTGCCAGATACATGCGGATCTAAAAACCACAACGTAGACAATCAGGGCCGAGGCTCGTGGACTGCGCCTCTCTTCTCCACTGTGAATGTCACAGGTTTCCTTTTTCTTGGCTTTCTGTGCTCTTGAGCCCAGCCAGGGTCGTGCAACAGTTACAGATTTTTGAAGTTCAAAGCAGATCGGCCTCTGAACTCAATGCTGGAGCAGTCAAAGGCTGCAGCTTTTGGTGAGGCTGTACCATTTTAGGTCTTGGAGGGTGGGGTGGGGAATGAAGGCTTGACTTCTTGCATTACAGAACTAGCATGCCTCCTGTTTTCCTCGGCATGTTAGTTTTAGTACGTACAAGATGTTTAAGGGGAGTTCTGATGCCGAGCCCCTCCCCACACCTGTAGCCCAGCAAAAGCCGTACCGGGAACCTGCTCTGGTTGCAGATTCCTGCTCTGAAAGAGGGATGGATAAGCCATCCCAGTCAACGGATTTACTACAAACAATCACTCCGTTTAGCACATTGGCTGTTAGAGAATCAAGTGTTTAAAACATAACACATAAGAGACAATCCTGTCGCCCCCAACGTGTAAGAGAAGCAGAGGAGGGGGCCGGGCACGTGCCTCACGTGCTTCCCACGTTCCTGCTTAAAAGGCTCCCAGACAATCTAGGTCTTCCTCTCACCTCAGAGCCTGTGGCTCAGTGGATTCAGCATGGATACTTTTGGCTATTTTTTTAAAAGCATCGATGCCAGCCATCAGGCAGAGCAATCCTGAGTGTGTAAGGGGGTAGTTAAGGGACAGCCGGGGACAACACCGCTACACCACCTCCTGAGAGGCTTCCCGGCCCCAAAAAAGTTTTTAAAAATTAATTTTAACAAAATCCCATGAAAATCCCCCATTGAGTTTCACGGGCCTAAGCCAGCTATTTTGCAGGCGCAAAAAAAGGGTGTCCCCGGGCCGATAGGGCTTAGGGAGCTGATGAACGTCGACTCTGCCCCCCCAGGAACGCCCCCCCCCCCGGGACACTGGCGCGACCACTTGCACTGGAAAAACGCTGCCGGGGAGGCAGCACTGGCAGCTGAGCCTCGCGCTGCCGCTTCACTCCCCGGAACTGGCATAAGTCACCCTGCGCCAGCGTCTGTGCCAATTTGGACAGCACAAGGGGCACGGACACTGGCACTAGGATCTCGATAGTTCCTAAGCAGCTTCCCCCCCCCCCCCCCGGATTGCTTGGTTATTGCAGCTTGTTCACCGTTAATGAGCATTTCAGTTGCTAAAGGAGCGCGCCGAGCACGTTCTGGCTTCCACCTCTGTGGCCAGGCAAACTGAGCCCTAGAATGCACCCTGTGGCCTCTGGCCATGCACAAATGGTCCTCAGCAAACAAGTCAGGATTGCTTGAGTGCGGAAACTTTGGAAAAGCGGCGCATTTGATCCTTGGGGAAAACCTGAATCAGGAGAGGGCACGGAACAAATGGTGAAAAGGTGGTCATTATCTTCCGGGTCCCCCACGCACCCCCTTTTGAAAGAATGAGCCAGATGACGGCTGTGTTAAAATCTGTTTTGGCTTGTTGTGTTGCCATGGAGCACAACAAAAGGGCCACTCTGGTGGAAAACTAAAAATGATGGGGCAGACCGGTACAATGAAGAGAGAGAGAATAAATATTTTAAGAATACAAAAATTTCTATATGGGATTGCAACATTTTATTATTAAAATATTCATATTTATTACTAATATATATTGCTAAATGTATAACTAAAATATTTTATTACATCTCTCTTTGTTGCAGTGGTAGCTTTTTGCTTCCCCCCCCCCACTTGTTTTTAGTCTTATGGAATGTGTTATGGCTGTGTGATAATCGCCAGACTTTTGAATTACACAGAATGCTTCAGCGTACCAAACAGGGTGCTGGAGGAGGGCATGACTGCTTAGCCTAGTGTTTGCCAGGCCTTCAGTAAATAGAGCACAGGGTTTCAGGTTTGCTTCTTCTTTTCCTCCCCACGCTTCCTGGCTCCCTTTTGCAGTCACTGTCATGGATGGGGCCCTGCTTTCTAGGCAACGGAAGCGCTTCTGGAGTTCCCCTGGGCCTGTAGTGTAAACAGTGCCAAGGCATCCTGGTACACCCTTACTGTAGGGGTGATCTTGTTGAGAAGGGAATCCGTGCTCCGGAGGGCCTTCTCAACACAAAGGGCCCACAGCTGGACACATCTAAAACCGAAGCTTAATTTTAAAGACAGGCTGTAACCCCCTCTTGCAACACACAATTTGTAAACCTTTCTTGATGGGTTCTGGCCTTCCTTCATAACTTTGAGCGTTCCATAGGGGTTATTTGCCTCATGGTCAATGTAACGTGGGTTCCCCCCCCCCCCCCATTTTGCTTCCCCACGGCATCGTGGCGCATTTATGCACCTCCTGGGTTTTCTCTGCTCTTCTCCGATCTTTTCCAAACCTGCTTTGATATGATGTTTTGGAAAAGGTCATGGCGAAGCCAGGATGGCTACCGTGTGGGCGGGGGAGTCCAGAATGGCCACCGCAGGGTAAATGGGGCAGGGAAAATGTGGGGAAACCGGCCATCCAAAAGCCTCGTTGCTGCTGTGGTGCATGGTTTCCGCAGAACATCGCTGTTGTTTGAACAGCCCCTTTTAGCAATTCAATGGTAATACCTTCCAGTTCGCTCATTAGCAGGAACTATTAATGGTGACTGCGGCGATCATCCCAAGATTTGTTAGGCTTCATCTCTTTTTTGTCGCGCAGTGTCATAGATATTTCTCAGGAATGACTTTTGCAGTCCAGTCCTAAGGATGGGTGCTTCTTCTCTTTCTTCAGTATTGATGCCATTTGCTCACGCGTTTGTTTCTGAGAATCCAGACTAACTGCACAATCCTAACCCGGGGGGGTGGGGTTCTGCTGCGGCTGGGTTAGCACAAGTGGCACTTTTAGGATTGGGCTGTTAGGGTACTTCCCACATTAGTTTGAACAGAGAATCTGGAGACATCCCTAGCAGCCCAGCACATTCCATCGTTTTCCCTGTTGTCGTCCCGCCCTTTCAAGTTTTCCTGCTTGCTTTTCTGCTTCCAACATGATTAATTCCTGTCCTGTGCGGGGCATTTATGAATTGTAAAATAGGGGGAGGCGGGGCAATTAAGCGCTGCTTTTCACTTTGCAGTCCAACTATATGTTAATGATTTTTTTATTCCAAAAACATGATAAAACACTCAAAAATAAGAGTGGATTTGCCATCAGAATACTTCATAAGCAGTACTTAATCTTAGTCCCAAACAATTGACTCATGGGTGTCATGACTGGCCACAGAGGGGACAGGAGGTAATTATATCTGTAAAACAAAGGTGTGAAGGAAAACTGCTCAGAGAAGCTTGCAAAGGGGACTTTAACTCCAGGCGGACATATAGTGGGATCTTGCTGGCGGGGAAAGACTTCTGTGGGGAAGATGGCACAGCACTGTATTAAGAGTTTTTCCATTCCATTTCCAGCTGATTGCCGACCTTTTCAAATGGCCCCTCTTATGGGTGGTCCCAAAGTTTCTCCCCCAAGCTGTTACATTCCTAGTTTCCTGTTATTTTGTTTTGTTTTGTTCAGTTTTAAGCTCTGGCTTCTAGTGATTTCTGTCTCATTCTGTGGTTATAGTACAGTCCTTTCACGTGTGAACTGAAACAGTATTTCACTTGGCTTAGAAGTGTGTTTGAGGTTGTTTGCTGATGGTGCATTATACATACTCACACCCTATAGGTCTATTAGCATTCTTATCAAGCTAGCCCCTTGTATAGAGTTAGCAACAGCAAAAAAGCCCACTAATGAATGCCACCAGGAAGCCCCTGAGGTTTACTTGGTAGTAAGCCCCTCTAAGTAAGTATACACAGGACTGCAGCTTTAGGGCATTTATAGGTTTTCTTTCAGGGTGAGAAGCAGCCCTGTTGGGTTAAATATTATAGTTCATATCCCGCAGTCAACATTAATAATGTCTTAAGGGTTGCTCGCCTTTAGCCGCACAGCTCTTTGGAGGATATTTACCTTATCTCACGGCAACTGGTTTAGAAATACTGACTAAAACAGTGCCAGAGCTTTTCCATCTACCGTAAGCCTGCTTTAATTACATAACTTTCAAAGAGTAGGAATCTCTCTAGCAAGAATAGTTGGGGCATAAAAGTGCGGTGTAGTGGTTAAGAGCGGTAGACTCTAATCTGGAGAACCGGGTTTCATTCCCCACTCGTCCCACGAGTGACGGTCGCTGATCTGGTGAACTGGATTTGTTTCCCCACTCCTACACATGAAGCCAGCTGGGTGACCTTGGGCTAGTCGCAGTTCTCTTTGAGCTCTCTCAGTCCCACCTGCCTCACAGGGTGCCTGTTGTGTGGAGAGGAAGGAAAGGAGATTGTAAGCCGCTTTGATTGTAAGCCCGTTTTTTAAAAAAGGTAGAGCAAAATCGGCATATAAGAACCAACTCTTCTTCACTACCACAAGCAGGGCTGTGGCCAGAAGCCTAAGTTGTTTGAACCATAAATGAGAAGTCCAGGGAGAGGAGGTCTAAACCGCTGTCAGCTATAAGGGCCCGGTGGAACCTCTATGTATTTCGGAATACCAGATGCTGGACGCCCTCCACAGAGGAGGACCGAAATGTCTGTGACCACCTTATGAGCTTCTCAGAGGCTCCCGGGTGGCTGTTGTTGGAAGCTGGAAGCTCGGCGTGATGGACCTTTCCACTGGTCCTGCAGGGTTTCTCCTGGAACTTTTCTACTTATTGCTGGTGTCGGAGGGCTTTCCTCCTTCCTTTCCTTCACCTGGACTTAACTGGGAGCTGCACACTTAGCGAGCCAGAAGGCAGGTTTGGTGGCACACTTGGTGGTGAGGCTGCGCATGCCCGGTTGAGTTGGCTTTCAGCACAAACCAAATCTGTATATCCCGGCACATGGCTGTGCTTCCAACACATACAAGCTCTCTCGTTGCGCTTGCTTTTAAAAAAGCATACATTTTCCATTCAGTAGAAAGTAACCGCACGGAGCAGAGGAGTCTTTGCTCCTCCCCTCGCTCTTGGTCAAGGAAGCAAGGAGAAGCTGCCTCCAGCCACATGTCAGCTGTCGTAGCCGCTTCGGAAAGCGTCCAGCATCTGCTGAAGTTTGGTCAGGGAGGGCAGTGAGGCAGGGTGGCGGCTCAGGAGCACCTCCTGTGCCTTCTGGCTGGTGGCTCCTCTGTTTTGCTGGTTCCCCCCCCCCCCGCTTCCTTCCCCAGATGTTTGCTCGTGCCCATTTTTTTCACTTATATCTCTTGAAAGCCTCAGTCCCCCGGCCCACGAGGCTGGGAGTTGGGCTGAAAGCACCCAAATGGGCAGGTGCTGAGGGAGGAGGGCATCTTGGCAAGGGCCAGGTGCTTCACAGAAGGTGATTTCCCCCAGCAGAACAGTCCACTTCTGTTGACTGGTTTCACCACTTGTTGCATCAGCAAAGGTATGTTAGGAACGGTGGGGGAAAGGGGGCATTTTCAGGGTCGAACTGGCAGGAAGAGTCTTAGCCCATCCCCTGCTCACCATTACCCCCTTCTCCAGCCATCTTACCCCTCCCCCCCAGTTTGGCCCCAGCCGGGCAATGGGCAAAACAGGAAAAGGTGGGAGGTAGTGCCAGGCAGAGAAAGGGTTAACCCGTCCACTATTTTTTCCCATTAAAATGCCTCTCGTCATGCCCATTCAGGATAGGTTTGGGAACTCATGTGGGATGGCAGTGCCACTCTTGACCACCTTGGCTAAAATTATCGGCCTGTCACTTGAGAGAAGTGTGCATGCAGGAGCATGTACGCTGTGTGGTGTACGTGGTGTGTGCCGGCTCCAGCTAGCGAAGTTTCCCCATTGGCCTGGCACTTCCCCACCCGCTTGCAACTCTGCTGCCGTCTTCAAGCTGGGACTTCGAGGATAAATCGGGCAGCCGGTGCCGTTGCAACCCAGCCCGTGCAGGGCTCGAACGACACGTACAAAGGGACAATTTGCTGGAGAGCAGCAGGCTGGTTCCAGAGTTCTGCAAAGGCCTCTTTTGTTACCTTAGACCATGTTTGTACTTGCTTTTCTCTGATAATAAAAGTCTATATTTCAACTGGGAGGAATGGAAGTGCATTATTTCAGGGGTGTGTGTGTGTTGGGGTTGGTTTGGAGGCCGCTAGAGGTTGGCCACCATAGTCCCTTTGAATTAGAACCCTCTGATTCCGGAAGAAGCACAAGCTCAGGGTTGGAGCCTCTAGAGGAAGTTCCAAAACTACCGAGAGCAACTGAGAACACCTCTCTGCGTGCTCTTGAAGCCCTGGTGTAGTGGGTTAACAGCAGTGGTTTAGAGTGGCAGACTCTGATCTGAAAAACCGGGTTTGATTCCCCACTCCCCCACAGAAGCGACGGACGCTAATCTGGCGAACTGGATTTGTTTCCCCACTCCTACACATAAAGCCAGCTGGGTAACCTTGGGCTAGTCACAGTTCTTTCTGAACTCTCTCAGCCCCACCTATCTCACAGGGTGTCCGTTGTGGGGAGGGGAAGGCAAGGTGACTGTAAGCCAGTTTGATTTTTCCTTAAGTGGTAGAGAAAGTCGGTATATAAAAGCCAACTCTCCTTCTGAAGTGGAAACTGAACATACATTTATGCTCAGATTCTTAGTCAATCCTGATGGTCATAAATTAAGGGAAAGGGTCAGGTACCTGCTGTGCATGCAGAAGGTGCCAGATTCAGTCCCTGGAATGCCCAGTTGGATAACTTCCAAGAAAAAGGCATAGGGAAAGATGTTTCTCTACCTGAGACCATGGGGAGCGCCTGCCAGTTAGAAGCAAAGGTGGGCTAGCTGGGTCTAGTTTATATGTTTGTGTTAGGCTAAGGAGCCCAGTGGCGCAGAGTGGTAAGCTGCAGTGCTGCAGTCCAAGCTCTGCTCACAACCTGAGTTCGATCCCGACAAAAGTTGGTTTCAGGTAGCCGGCTCAAGGTTGACTCAGCCTTCCCTTCTTCCGAGGTCGGCAAAATGAGTCCCCAGCTTGCCGGGGGTAAAGGGAAGATGACTGGGGAAGGCACTGGCAAACCACCCGTAAACAAAGTCTGCCAAGTAAACGTCAAGAGGTGATGTCACCCATGGGTCAGGAATGACCCGGTGCTTCACAGAGGATCTTTACCTTTTTTAAATGTTAGGCTGGAGCCAGTCTGGTAGATAAGCTGTTTGGAGCCTTGTAGATTGTTAGTTGCCATGGGAGAGGTAGCATGGCTTCCAAAGCTGGCATTTGGAGCCCACCATCCCACTGACTGAAGTTCGTACTGAGTTTTACGTGTTTTAAAGCAACCTCCGCAACGATTGCTTTCTGTTCGCTCAGAAAGCCCTGGCAGTCTTGAATGCGTCTCTTCTGTGCAGCAGAATGGTGTTTTCATGAAGTTTCTTGTTCTGTTGTAGAGCGTTTTGTTAAATATTATGGGGTTTAACAAAACGAATGAGTGCAGCTTGCAGCCAAGGAGAAAAGCAAGCGACTCAAGCTTCCCGCCTCTTGGGAAAAGGAGTCAGGAAACTGTCACTGCCAGGGCAAGTCAGCTTTCACCCCACAGTTGCACGGATACATCAGGATCTATAGTCACTTTCCCCACGGGTACCAGAAGCTTGTGGCCGTTCTACCATTTAAAATCTGTGGTTCAATTAAGCCTCACCTGCAAATAGGGGAAAGAGCCCAGACACATGAACAGATGAAGATGCCTTATATTGAATCAGACCCTTGGTCCATCAAAGTCAGTATTGTCTACTCAGACGGGCAGCAGCTCTCCAGGGTCTCAGGCAGGGGTCTTTCACATCACCTACTTGCCTAGTCCCTTTAACTGGAGATGCCAGGGACTGAACCTGGGACCTTCTGCAATGCCAAGCAGATACTCTGCCACTGAGCCACGGCCCCTCCCCGGCTTTGAGGGGCTCCTTTTTTTACAAAACCAGAAGGTGGGGAAAAAAGCAGGTCATAGGGAACATAAACGCCCTGCTGGATCAGACCAAGGTCCATCAAGTCCAGCAGTCTGTTCACACAGTGGCCAACCAGGTGCCTCTAGGAAGCCCACAAACAAGACCACTGCAGCAGCATTATTATCTTGCCTGTGTTCCAAGGCAACAAATATCATAGGCATGCTCCTCTGATATTGGACATAATAGCTATGCATCATGACTAGTATCCATTTTGGCCGGTAGCCATGGATACCCCTCTCCTCCATGAACAAGTCCACTCCCCTCTTCAAGCCTTCCGAGTTGGCATCCATCCCCACATCCTGGGGCAGGGAGTTCCACCATTTAACTGCGCGTCGCGTGAAGAAAGACTCCCTTTTGTCTCGTTTTGAATGCCGACGCTTCCTCCCAAGGCCACATTTCAAAGGAATCCGCTTTCCTCCTATCAGCTTGCTTAAAGGTAAAGGTCCCCTGTGCAAGCACC
Organism: Euleptes europaea; assembly: GCF_029931775.1. Lineage (NCBI taxonomy): Eukaryota > Metazoa > Chordata > Lepidosauria > Squamata > Sphaerodactylidae > Euleptes > Euleptes europaea. The sequence continues at coordinate 12,363,516 of NC_079330.1, read as the reverse complement.
AGGTCATTCCTGACCCATGGGGTGATGTCACATCCCAATGTTTACTAGGCAGACTTTGTTTTACGGGGTGGTTTGCCAGGGCCTTCCCCGGTTGTCTTCCCTTTACCCCCAGCAAGCTGGGTACTCATTTTACCGACCTCGGAAGGCTGAGTCAACCTTGAGCCAAGGACCTGAAACCGACTTCCGTCGGGATCGAACTCAGGTCGTGAGCAGAGCTTTCGGCTGCAGGACTGCAGCTCACCACTCTGCGCCACGGAGCTCCTATCAGCTTGCTTCGCTGTCCAGAAACCGGAAGAGGGAGCGCCACGCGGACGCACCGCCCGGCGGCCATAGAGACGGCACAGGCCCAGAGAGGCCTGGAGAGAGGAAGCGGCCCGCTTTCACATCCGGGCTCCTGACCCCGGAAGCGGGTGTGGAGGGGCGGCTCAATGGCGGAGGAGGAGGAGGAGGACGGCGCCTGGCCGGAGGTGACGGGCTCCGGCCGGCGGGAGCTGAGCCTGTCGGCGGGGCCGGAGCTGGAGCGGCGGGTGGCGGCGGCCGGGGGCGTCCTGCCGCCGGCGCTGGGCCGGCTGGGGGCGTCGCTGCGGTCGCTGGAGGTGCGCGGCGGCTGCCCTGGCCTGCGGGAGCCGGGCCCGGCCTTGGGGCGGCTGACGGCGCTGCACACCCTGGCCTTGCCCGGCTGCGGGCTGGGCCCGGCGGGGCTGGCGCGGGCGGCGGGGCTGTTCCCGGCCACGCTGCGCATCCTCGACCTCTCGGGCAACGCGCTGGAGGAGCTGCCCGCCGAGCTGGGCGGCGCCGGCGAGGCCGGGGCGGGCGAGGCCGGGGCGGGCGGCGCCCTGCCCGAGCTGCGGCTGCTCAACCTGCGCCGCAACCGCCTGCGCCAGCTGGGGGCCGGCCTGGCCCGCCACGCCCCGGCCCTGCAGGAGCTGCTCCTGGGCGGCAACGGCCTGCGCGCCCTCCCCGGCGGCCTCCTGCCCGCGCCCGGCCGCAGCCCGCCTTTGCCCCTGCTCGCCACTCTCGAGGCGGCCGGCAACGAGCTGGAGGAGCTGGGGCCCCAGATCGCCCACCTGGCCGGACTCAAGGTACACCCCTTCCTCGGGCGGAGCGAAAACGTGTGCTGCGTTCAGTAAAAGCAGTGTAAGAAGAAAGGTTCAAGTTGCAAGCAAACATGATTGCAGGGGCTCAGTGGTCCAGCGTCTGCTTGGCAGGCAGAAGGTCCCAGGTTCAATCCCCGGCATCTCCAGCTAAAGGGACCAGGCAAGTAGGTGATGTGAAAGACCCCTGCCTGAGACCATGGAGAGGGGCCGTGGCTCAGTGGTAGAGCCTCTGCTTGGCCTGCAGAAGGTCCCAGGTTCAATCCCTGGCATCTCCAGAAAGGGGCCAGGCAAGTAGGCGATGTGAAAGACCTCTGCCTGAGACCCTGGACAGCCGCTGCCAGTCTGAGTAGACAATACTGACTTTGATGGACCCTTTCACATCACCTACTTGCCTAGTCCCTTTAACTGGAGATGCCGGGGTTGGATCCTGGGACCTTCTGCCAGGCCTGCCAAGCAGATGCTCTACCACTGAGCCACGGCCCCTCCCCAATAGTGTTACCTGGTGCCTTATTTTGTTTGTTTGCAATAGAGTCATGTGGCCATTCTCTGGGAGACGGTTGTCTGCAAATCATTCATAAGGAAATCTCTGGATATGAGGTTGTCACAGCACAAGGATAATATTGGATGGCATTGCCTTGTCCCAGGGGCAGAGCCAGTGTGGTGTGGTTAAAATGTCAAATTAGTACTTGCGACACACACCCAGTTAAAATCCTCACTTGACCCCTAAGCTATGCCTAATTGAAGCGGGGGTTATGGGGGGGAAGGTTAGAAAGATTCATGGGTATTATTCTGAGTTATTTAGAAGGAGGATGGGGTGGAAATGAGAATGGCTCCTTTTTGTTTCAAGGGCTTGACTTTTCACGTACTCTTTGCTTCAATTCTTTTCTGTTTGTAGACGTTGGATGTCTCTAATAACAAACTGTCTGAAATCCCTGTGGAGTTAGCGGACTGTCCAAAGCTGAAAGATGTCAACCTGAAAGGCAATTTCCTAAAAGACAAACGTCTCGAGAAGATGGTGAACGGCTGCCAAACGAAATCCATCTTGGAGTATTTGCGAGTCGGGGGCCGGGGGAGCGGCAAAGGGAAAGGAAAACAGGAGGGCGCAGAGAGAGAGGAGGCGCGGCGGAAGAAGAGGGAGAAGCCGAAGAAAAAAGCCAACAGCGATTCGGAGGATGATGAGGCGGAAGAGGTCCAGAAGCTGATGGTCAAAGTGCTCCACATCTCTGAGAACCCAGCGCCAGTGATCGTAAAAGCCGACCCAGCAGTCAAAGACGTCCGCCCCTATATTGTGTGCTGTGTGGTGAAAGGAATGGACTTCCAGACAGGCAATGCTTTGAAGAGGTTTCTTTCTGTTCAGGTATGCCTGAAAAAATTATGTAGGTACACATGAACACATGAAGCCGCCTTATACTGCATCAGACCCTTGGTCCATCAAAGTCAGTATTGTCTACTTAGATCGGCAGCGGCTCTCCAGGGTCTCAGACTGCGGTCTATCACATCACCTACTAATGAAGGCTGACTCAGCCTTCCATCCTTCCGAGGTCGGTAGTTTATTAACTACCTTAAGAAGCCTAAAAATGGAACATATCGCTTAAAAACAAAATACGCATCCCGGTTCTAATGAGAAGCTGCCTCCCTGCCCCAATGTCCACAGTAAAAAAAAAAAAATCTAATGTATGCTTACAGAACAGTTTTTTGGGATCACAGAGCCTTAATTTTTGATGCTGCGGTTTTGAATTTACTGAGTTTGTCCTTCAGCTGTGGCTGTTTTTCACTGAGTTTGATGGCAGTCTACTTAACAAGCTATTACATATGACCAACCCAGCTGTCATTTATTCTCATATTCCCGAAAGCTTCATACTTGTTTCATATGGGACAAGCCCAATAACTGCTCGACTGCTTCCTCGTTCACAGCTGGGCCACGCTAGTTAATTAGTAAAGGTCCCCTGTGCAAGCACCGGGTCATTCCTAACCCCTGGGTTGACGTCACATCCCGACGTTTACTAGGCAGACTGTGTTTACGGGGTGGTTTGCCAGTGCCTTCCCCAGTCATCTTCCCTTTACCCCCAGCAAGCCGGGCCCAGAGCAATGAGCGAGCCCTCTCCAAAATCACCCGTCTTCTCTTTCTCAGCTGCCAATCTGGGGCCAAATAACCATCTTTTAGGTTGGAGTGAGAATTAGGGAGTTTGTCCTGCCCTACAGTTCTTTCCACAGAGGTTGCCTTGGTGGTTATGGAGATGGAGCGTAACAGAATTGTTGTCCTCCTGCATTTAGCTGTTGCGGCCAGGGTGAGGTAAAGAGCTAGCTTTTCCAGGAGGCAGCCTACCACACTGAGAGCCGGCATGGTGTAGTGGTTAAGGTGTAGGGCTAGGATCTGGGAAACCCGGGTTCGAATCCCCACTCTGCCATGGAAACCTGCTAGGTGACCTTGGCCCAGTCAACACACTCTGAGCCTCAACCCTGGCAAGTATTTGGATGGGAGACCTCCAAGGAAGACCAGGGACGTGACATGGAGATAGGCGATGGCAAACCACCTCTGAACATCTCTTGTCTTGAAAACCCTACAGGGTCACCATAAGTCAGTAAAAAAAAAAAACCTACCACAGCTGATTCAACCAAAAAGAGCAGAGAACATTTCAGAGGGTCTTCTCCTGATTTTCTTCTATACATATAGGTGGTGTTGTCAGGGTAGGGGAAAGTTGAACACATGAAGGTGCCTTCTACGGAACCAGACCCTTGGTCCATCAAAGTCAGTGCTGTCTACTCTGACCGGCAGCAGCTCTCCAGGGTCTCAGGCAGAGGTCTTTCACATCCCCTACTTGCCTAGTCCCTTTAACTGGAGATGCCGGGGATCCCTGTCGGCTTTTCCTTTTCTGACTCTCACAAGGCAGTTGCTGTGGCAGAGTCAGTGTGGTGAAAGAAGGGGCTGCTATTTCTTGATGCAGTAACAACTGCACTGGCTCCAGCTGGAGTATCGGATCAGGTTCAAGGTTCTGGTTTTGACCTTTAAAGCCTTACATGGTCTGGGGCCATCATACCTTCGGGACCTCCTCTCCTGGTACACCCCCCAAAGAGCTCTACGCTTCACTGGTAATAATCTGCTGGCTGTCATTGGCCTGAAGAGTGTGTGGGTGTCCTCAACAAGGGCCAGGGCTTTTTCGGCCCTGGCTCTGGCCTGGTGGAATAGCCTTCCTAGTGAGCTGTTCCTAGGAGTGCCTGTAACACAGAGCTATTCTGCCAGGCCTACAACTGAGGGCAGCTGCAAGTTTATCCATCATTACTGGCCTCCTCATCCTTCTCCCCCCACTGTCAGCATCTGTGTGGGATTGACCTGCCGAAACTCGGTACACTGTGTTGTCTGAGTTGTTTTTAAGGCTATCTGGTTGACAATTTTAATATAAGTTTTTAATTATTGCTCTATGGCTTTTTATGTATTTTACATGTTACCCACCCTGAGTCCAGCCTTGGCTGGGAACGAGGGCGGGTTATGAATTTGAATAAATAAATAGCAAAGCTTTTTCTTTTCTTTTTTTGGTTCGTCGTTGTCGTTGAAATTTTTAGACCAAACTCCACGAAGACGTCTGTGACAAAAGGACAACAGCCACCATCGCCACGCACGATTTGCGGCTGATCAAAGGTCCTCTCCTGTATGACGCTCGACCTCCTGATGATTTGAAGGTGAGGTTGCATTGCTGGTAGAGTCGGGGACTGATGTCCTTTTGGGGTATATAAATCATCATCCATCCAAACCTTTATTGGCATAGAGACAATATTAACAATCATAAGGGGGTATATAAATTAAAGGCACGGAGCGGACAGAAGACTGGCTACTCAATTGACTCTCTCTGAGGCCATGAACAATCCAAGATGTGGTCACTGGCTGAGTGCCCTTTGTAACCACACAGGCAGGGCATGATATAGGGCTGTTGCGAGGGGGAAATGGCCCACTTTATATGCCACTGTGAGCTTCCTTGGAGAAGAGATTTGATAAAACTTGGGTAAGTTCTCAATAGAATTGCAACCACGGGACGTCTCTGCTGAATTCTATATTTTTCGTAGTGACACTGCTTTTAGTTGAGACATTTGATGATTTCTAATCCAGCAGAGTTGGTAGGTGCAGGGCTAAAACCTTAAATGATGGTGTTTCGTCACTTAGCGCATCAGACCAGTTCATCTACAAACTTTGTCCCAAACCAGTAAGCTCCTAATAAATTCAGTGCAAGAGCAGTTAAGGTGGTGAGTTAAGGTCAGAATAGGACCTGGGAAACCCAGGTTCGAATCCCCACTTGCGCCATGGAAGGTTGCTGGGTGACCTTGGGCCAGTCACACACTCTCAGCCTCAAACCTGGCTAGTATTTGGATGGAAAACCTCCCAAGGAATACCAGGAACGTAACGTGGAGGCCGTCAATGGCAAACCACCTCCCAATGGCTCTTGCCTTGAAAGCCCCACCAGTGGTCGCCATAAGTCAGCTGTGACTTGACAGCAAAAAAAAAATCAATATAGAATGTATCTTGGGCATGAGATTCACAGCTGACACTGTGTCACGGCATGAAAAGGCAGTGGGTGTTTCTGCCTCATCGATGGGGGAAGCTCTGAGTTGGAGCTGACTATAGGCACAATGGAAAGTTGCCTTGCTACATTCTGTGCCCTCCCAAATGTAAGACGTCCCTTTGGGTTGACGGCCTCCCCGAAAGGTCTATAGCGGACAGCAGCCCCGCGAGGAGTATTGTGGGGCTCATCCACAAACCGGTGCTGATGCCAATAACTTTCCACCTTTCCCTCGTGTTCGGCTTGCAGATCTCTCCCTTGGGCCGGAAAGAGATCAAGGCAAAGGACCTCCTTCGCCAACTGCAGCTAGAAGCCGACGAGCAGAGGAAGCAGAAGAAGAGGCAGAATATTTCTGGGCTGCACAGGTCAGTGTTAATGTCGGGGCACTGCTGAGAACCACAGAGCTGGAAGGGACCTCCTGAGCAATGTAAGATTCACAGCTACCTCCACCCCCATGCCCCCAGTCTCGTGAAGCCATCTCGTAACCTTAGGCCTATCCAAACTTAAAACAAATTACTATTTTGGCTGCTGCGGCATCTTCCCAGAGCTCAGACAATTTTAGTTAGGTGTGAGGTTCTGCAAAGTAGAGCCTAATCCACCTTCAGAAAGCTCCCATGTGCAAGGTTCAGTACGTGCGCAAGCTTGTGGTGGGCATGAGCACATGAAGCTGTCTTATACTGAACCAGTCCCTTGGTCCATCAAAGTCAGTACTGTCTACTCAGACCAGCAGTGGCTCTCCAGGGATGAATGCTGGCCTTTTCATGCTTGAAAGTGCAGATTTTCAGACATGTACACGGAAATGCAAACTAACTGAGTGCAGTTAAAACAAACTCTTCACCTTCCCAGCTTTTCTAGAGTTTGTAGTTGTGGTGGGGGGTTTTTTGTTTGTTTGTTTTTGGTGTTTGCAAGAAAACTGCTTGGGTTGTCGCTATTCTTGTTGGTCTTTCGTTCTGCTCGTTTTTATATTCTTATTATTTTTATCCAGGTACCTCCGGTTACTAGACGGGAAAGAGAATTACCCCTGCCTAATAGATGCTGAGGGTGCTGTGATTTCATTCCCACCAATCACAAACAGTGAGAAGACAAAGGTAACGTTCATTCATAAGGCAGATTGGGGATCTCTACTCCCTCTGACAACCTGGTTCCATCTCATTTAGAGGCAATCTTGAAGAGATTGAAGGAGTTAGATTGGGCCAGTACGGTTGGGAGGGCCAGACGTACTTGCTCCGGTCTGGTCTTGGGACTCCCCCCACCAGAGAAGCTTCTAGAGTTCCACTCTACGGTTTCAATCTTCTCACATCGTCTGGCTCTCCTTTTAGCTCGTTTAAATGCCTTTCCATCCATGGTCATGTTGGGCAGATATACCGGGATACCTTTTCCGGACCGTCTCTGCCCATGTAACACGGGCAAAATTGAAACATTGGACCATTTGATGCTCCGTTGTCCTCACTGGTCTCAAGATAGAGATGCTTTATTGCTCCAATCCTCACCAGCTTGAACCTCCCTCTACATGCCTGGGTGTTGCCTTTTTTGCTTGGCGACTCAACTAATGGTGCAGCAACATCGAATGTTGCCCGCTTTTTGGCCAAAGTGGCTGCTCTTAAGAAGAAAGAACTCTCAACGCCTACCTCTGGCAACTTTTAGTCAGTTTGCTCTGCCCCCAGTTTATTTTAGTTAGGAATTTTACCTATTGGGTGGACGCCTAATTTTTAGCATTGTTAACTTAAGATTGTATTATACTTTGTATTATGCTTCCCATCCCCCCTCTCTTCCTTTCTTCCTCCCTTGGTCCAAGACTGCGGTCATAGACCTAATAATAAATTATTAATTTCATTACAAGGCAGATTGGGGAGGATTTGTGTGGTTTCTGTGACTTCACATAAATCTGGCTTTGCTAGTTGAGGGTTGGGGTCAAGAGCTACACAAGGTTGAAGCCTCCTGCCTCCATTTGAAATCTGGCTCTGTTACCCCTTCCGCTTCTGAGAGCTCAGCAGGCACTGCCCATGTCCCCACTGTCTAGAAACTTTTTAAAAATGAATTTGCTAGCTGAAATTCAACCCTGAGCGTAATTCTTGGTTTGTAGTATAAAACTGTTGTGAAGCGGGGGCAGGCTTCACATTCCTTACCCTAAACACCCAGTTGAATGTTCACGGCAATCCTGTTGATCTGCCAAATTCTAGATTCTTTGAGGCATATTTATTTCCCACTTCATGCCAAAGGTACATTCTACTCTAACCATTTCAGTTGGGTTTAAAGGGCGGGGGGTTCCATTGTTCATGACTTTCTCTCAAGGAATGCTGGGCATTGTTGTTCTGCAGGGGGGCTGAGAAGCCTTGGCTGGACATTCTTGCCAAAATGTCATTCTCAGGGCTCCTTGGAGAAAGCCAGAACACTTCTGTTGTTTTTTGCAACACTTTCGTCTGCGAACGAAAGAGATCAGAACGAGATTCCACAAGACTGTCCTCGATAGCTTAGTTCAGCCTAGCCTTTATGCCGAGTCCAGTTCTTAATTTTTTTTCTTTCCCTTTATTATGTTTCTGTTCTGCGTGTGAAGCTTGGAAAAACGACCTCGGATATCTTTCTAGAGGTGACAAGTGCCACCAGCCTGCAGATCTGTAAAGACGTAATGGACACGCTCCTTCTGGTGAGGACGTATTCAGCCCCTGATCCTCTTTCTCCCCCCCCCCCACCAACCCTGCAATTTTTGCTGTGTATGCTGTTTAACCATAGATTCCGAAGTTTACTGTATGGTAGGAAGTTCAGCGGAGATTCCCAAGTTTACCGAATGGTAGGAAGTTCAGCAGAGATTCCCAGGTTTACTGTATGGTAGGAAGTTCAGCGGAGATTCCCTAGTTTACCGAATGGTAGGAAATTCAGTTTGAAGGCCGGTGTTCAAAGTAAAATTGCCCATACGCCCAGCATACCCCAGAGTAAGCTTGCCCATACACCCAGCGTGGTGGAGTGATTAAGAATGCTGGTGTGGAGTGGTGGATTCTGATCTGGAGAACCGGGTTTGATTCCCCCACTCCTACACATAAAGCCAGCTGGGTGACCTTGGGCAAGTCACAGTTCTGTTAAGAGCTCTCTCAGCCCCACCTCCCTCCTTCGGTGTCTGTTGTGGGGAGGGGAAGGGAAGGTGATTGTAAGCTGGTTTGATTCTTCCTTAAGTGGTAGAGAAAGTCGGCATATAAAAACCAACTCTTCTTCTAAATTACTCTATGGGATTGATTATTCTGTGTGTTGCAGTCATGTGCCAAAGGTCCATAGCATTGGTGCAGCAAAGCCCTCCATGGTCTGTCGTCACAGCCACACACACTCCCATACATGATGGAGGCTGAGCTTTACAGCATGTGTTGCTCTCTAGGTCCTTCCATTTCTGTCTCATTTGCTCGGGGGGGGGGGAGCCATCGCTCTTCAGGTACCAGCCTGACATAGCGCGACCTTGATCTCTTTATCGCAGAAAATGGCAGAGCTCCACAAGTTCACAGCCGAGAATAAGGATGGGGAAGTGAATTCTGATCCCAAATCAAACGAGATTCTCCACTGCGAAAACTCGGGCGCCAAAACAATTCCCAAGAATTCCCCTCTGATCCTGGAACAAGTTCGGGTTGTGGATACAGACGGCAACTTAAAGGTCCTCTACCCTTCGAAAACTGATCTCAGCACGGTCTCATCGCTCCTCACTGTAATTCATTAAGCCCACCGATGTTTTCCTCCGCACTGCTTGTTTTCGAAGGCCCCGGGTGTATATTTTGCAATTGCCTTGTTTTGCTACACTTTTATCCAGACAGAAAAACAGTCACCGCTCTGATTTGGTGGAGGATTTGATGAAACGCAGTGGAACAAGATGTTGTGGGTCTTGCAGAAGATTCCATAACCAACCTCATGTCCAAACCTGGAAGCCACACCAATCTCTTTTTGGATCAAGGTGCTGAGCTGTATTCTTCTTACAGAATAACTGTATGGCCCAGGCAGACTCAGGCTTTGTGGGGTGCAGCCCCACACAGTAACCGCCCTGCTTGGCAAGTCACTTTTTGACATGGGGGAGACGGGGGACACATCGTTGACTCCTCCTGACCCAACCAGGGGCTCTTCAGCCTCTTGTTCTCCAGAGTAGAAAGAAACACCCGAGACTTTTGCAGATTGTTTCTCTCCTGCATGTGAGTACCGAGCTGCATAAGGGGAGACGTCGTCCGAAGTCTCTCGCTGCTCTTCACAGGGAGGAGTCACTATTACATCCCTCTCCATGTTAGTTTAGATGAATTTGGTTGTTGCATAAGGCAGAGTGGGGGGAGAATACCTGGAGTGAGAGGCTCTGCAGAGACCAAAACAGAGGGCTTCATGGCCATCGGTTGAGGTCCTGGACTTTCCGCAGGCACAGAAATGAAATTTACTGACTAGGAATCTTGAGAGCCTCCGGCTCGGTTCGTATTGTGGCAAGGTGGTCTCTACCTGCCCCCAGGTTCATTGCATGGCACACTTTTGACCTGTGCCGTCGAATCACTTGGGATGCTGCCAGCGGGAGCATCTCGAGATGCCTCGGAAGTTTCTCTACTTCACATGTGGCCGGGGGTGTAGGGTGGAGCCACAGGACAGCAGTAGCTGGAGTTTGAACTGAGTCTGTGCTTTGCATAACAAGGGCCTTGAACAGCAGCCTTCTCCCCACAGCAAGCCACGTGGAGGATTCTCTCAAAAGCTGGTTGCGAATCACCGCAAAGAGGGCAATCGAAATCTGTTGTTCAAAGAGAAGTTAACATACAATTCTTGGGCGTGCCTAAAGTACCTTTTTTTAAAAAAAACAACAACATCCTGGTCTAAGTCTGTAGCACTTATTGGATCACATGGAAGAATTTGTCAGCAAGCAGTGTCAAAAGATTAGAAATAAAATTGGAAAGACGAAAGAACTTAATGTGTGCTTTCATTTTGTCCCCAGCGTCATTTCACTGTCACGCTTTTTAACTGGCTGGCTCAGAATTTTTGCTACTCAGCATAGCAATTTCAGAATAATCGTTGCTTGTTCATCACATGTCAGGTGCCACACCACTATTTTTCATGTACTAATCCCTGACCTGGATGGCCCAGGCTAGCCTGATCTCGTCAGATCTCAGAAGCTAAGCAGGGTCAGCCCTGGTTAGTATTTGGATGGGAGACCACCAAGGAAGTCCAGGGTTGCTGTACAGAGGAAGGCATTGGCAAACCACCTCTGTTAGTCTCTTGCCATGAAAACCTCAAAAGGGATTGCCATAAGTCGGCTGCGACTTAAAGGCACTTTATACACACACAATCACTGGTGCTTATTGCTGAGCAAACTGCCCACCTTTGATATTCAGGGAGCTTTACTCAAGCCGACTGAAGTTACTTTTCTTCTGCAGAGGGGGGAGAAAGGTTATAACAAAGTCAATACTGGTTCTTTTTTTTTAGCCTTTATTCTTCCTGTGTTTCTTAGCTGTTCTATCTAGACCACCAGCTTAAGCACCTTCGAGGCACCTGCCAGTTGTCTAAAGCAGGGCTTCTTAAACTTCTTCCACTCGCGACCCCTTTTCGCCTGAGACATTTTTACGTGACCCCGGGTATATAGGTATGTAAAATAGGTGAGACTGTGGCTCAGCTGGTAGAGCATCTGCTTGGCATGCAGAAGGTCCCAGGTTCAATCCCCAGCATCTCCAGTTAAAGGGTAGGCAGGTAGTTGATGTGAAAGACCCCTGCCTAAGACCCTGGAGAGCTGCTGCCAGTCTGAGTAGACAATACTGACTTTGATGGGCCAAGGGTCTGATTCAGTATAAGGCAGCTTCATGTGTATACAAATCAAACATTTACTGATAATAAATCATAAATTTATTTTAGAACAGTTCTTTGGTATACATATAATTTTACCATTTACTGTTGCCTAAATTTTTTGTGACCCCCCCCCCACATTCAGTTATGTGACCCCATATAGGGTCGCGACCCACAGTTAAAGAAGCTTTGGTCTAAACACCATTGCAGTGGGAGCTTTAATTGTGCTTCTTGCTTTGGGGTGAGATCTTGGGGCAAGAGCTGTGTGTGTTCTATAAAGCAGCCCTTATCACAACTGAATAAAAAACTGTCAAAAGCCCAGGCGAAATTAACATGTTTCCTGAGCGCCATCAAGGAAAGGTACCAGGTGGATTTCAAAAGAAGAGCCTTTTGTAGCCATGCCACCGCTGTTGGAAAAACCCTAGCTCTCAATGGCTTGGCTCTAGCAATGCCAAGCGGAAACATCAACAGACGTAGCACAGTTCAGCTTGCACAAAATCTTGTGCGACACCGAACACTTTCCTCCCGATGTAGTGTCCAGAAATTGGTTGTGCAAGATCTTGTGCAGGCAGGAACACAAGTTGGGACCCAATAAGTTTGACTGAGCACGAGTGGCCAATGCGGCCTTTTTCTTGCATCTCTGCGTCCACAGGAGCATTAGTGCAAGTGGCAATTTTGCAATGGATCCAACCCAATAACTTCTTGCCTTACTGTTGGGCAAGGTTGGTAGCCCCAAGAAGTTATTGTGATGGCTTCTCAATTTCCCCTCCCCACAATTTCCTCTTTCCCTGAAAAGCCTCCATAGCCTCTCCTCTTTCCCTGCTTCTTTCTCTTTTCCTCCTCATCTTCAGCTATATAGTTCAATCAATCATCATTTATTGCGGTCAAAAGACCAATTCAGCACAGACTTTAGAACTACAACATTCAGTTTTCCCACCCCCACATAAAATGTACAAATCCAGTAATATTTAAAATTCACGCACTGCATAACAAACAAGCAGATATGAATCCTAAAAGTAAACTAGTAATCTCATATGTTCCCGTCCTGCTCTGGAGTAAAAGTATGGCTCAGTTTGGCCTTCCTAGTGATACACGCCTTCTGCAAAACTTAACCACCTGTTTTGTTATCTCTGAGCTATATAGTTCTTTTATACCCCGTTTTTCTCTCGAGTGGGGGTCTCAAAGCAGCTTATACCATTCTTTTCTCCATTTTATCCTCACGGCAACCCTGTGAAGTTGGTCAGGCTGATGTAACTGGCCCAAGGTCACCCAGTGAGCTTCCATAGGAGAGTGGGGGTCAGAGTCTGAAACTGACCACTACACCACATTGGTTTTCATGCAGTGACTGCTGTTGAATAATAGCAAGCTGCCATGCCTAGGTGAGTCATGCAAATTGTGTGGTAGCGTGTCACCCATACTGATGAGTCTTCCTCAAAAGGATGAAACAGCCCTAGAAAGGGCCTTGCCTCTTCCCCTTTCCCCTGCCATTTACTGGCAGGAACCAAGGCTTGAAGGCTGCCAATAGTGTTGCATAGCAACCCCCACAATGATCACTGACAAGGCATTTGTTTCTTGAAGCTATTGGGCTCTGCTTTTATAATTGGGAAGGTTAATCCATGCAGTATGTTTGTTTTGAGATTTCAGATTTTTCTGCAAACCTGGGGCTTTTCAAGTTTGTAAATGGGTCCATCTTGCGTGTTCACTTGTCCAGTCTCTGGATTGAAGTGTCCACAGATGGGGCCACGTTAATAATTAGATATGCTAATAAATCAAAAGGATCAAAGGTTTTTTCAGGAGTGACCCTACCACCACCTCTTGTAAGCTATCTAGGACCACCCCTTGCCTCCATGAAGAACTGACAACTTCCTAAATCCTGGCCACTTTTTAAACTAAATGTCATAAGCCGGGAACGGCAAGAATAAAATAGCCATGATCCACAGTGGGCTGACCCAGTCTGGCAGCTTCAGCTGAACATTTCTATCCAAAGAGTCTTGTGTGACTCCGAAGTTTGCATGCCAGAAATAAATCCTTACAAAGAGGCACACCGTCTCTCTTGCTTTGTTGCTTTTTCCAAGGGGAAAACAGTGCTGTGCGAGGGAGGGGGTCCGTCCTGAAGACTCCCCGCCCTGACATTCCAGCTGTGCGAAGGACGCTATCCAAACATGCGGCACAGCTGTTCTGTGGGAGCCCTATGGCAACAGCATTCCTGACATCCGAGGGTGGGCGGCTTACAGGGGCCCCTTTTGCCGCTTTTGGCCTGCGGCCAACTTCCCCTCCTGTTTATTTTGGCAGAACCCGAGCTGCCCTATCGAAGACTGAATCCCTCCATCTTTGAAGATAGGGCAGTAGTTTTCTCACTGTTTTCCTTCTCCTCTCTCCCTCTCCACCCCCAACAGGAAAACAGGGAGGGTGGAAGGAAGAAAGTTAGCCAGAGGAGCTGGGCCTGGCTGGCTGTACCCCAACCCCCTCTCCTAGCAAAATATGATGCTGGGTTACAATATAATATAAAAAGGGGTCTTCTCTCCAGCATGATGGTTGGCCCATCTTGCTCAGTAGTTTGGTGGTAGAGCACCTGATTTGCCTACAGATAATCCCTTTGGTATCTCCTAAAAAGTGCCCTGTGACACAGAGTAGTAAGCTGCGGTACTGCAGTCCAAGCTCTGCTCACAACCTGAGTTTGATCCCGACGAAAGTCGGTTTCAGGTTGCCGGCTCAAGGTTGACTCAGCCTTTCGTCCTTCCGAGGTTGTTAAAATGAGGACCCAGCTTGCTGGGGGTGCAAAGTGTAGGTGACTGGGGAAGGCAATGGCAAACCCCATCTGCTGAAGCTCAAAGGGCGCCCACCTTCATCATGAGTTTGGCAAAAGCTGTGGTGGGGGGGAGTGACACGAGGAGGTTGAGCACAGGTCACACTCCCTTGGCAGTTTTAATGTTGTTCTCTTTCCTTGCCTTCCCCCCCCCAAAAAGCAAACACTTCTCTGGCAGCGGCTTGCTTTCATCTTTCCCCTCTTGCTCTTCCCAACTCAATCGCCACCACGGGGGGGGGAGGGGGGCTGCGCTAACAGGCCTCCCTTTCGGCAGGAATGAGAAAAGCCAGCCCAAGCAGGGCTAGCGCATCAATCTGGAAATGGCCAATAGCCCTTTGGCTGCAACAGAGCAGGCGGCCACAGAAATGCCCTTTGAGAACCGGACCACACCAGGGGCAAAGAATGCTAATTTCTATCTTTCCAAGCAGAATTCCTTGGCTCCATCGTCAACCCAAAGGGAGACTGCAGCCAAGAAATCAGAAGGAGATTGAGACTGGGAAGGGCAGCCATGAAGGAGCCAGAAAAGATTCTGAAATGTAAGGATGTGTCACTGGCCACTAAGATTAATTCATGCCATCGTATTCCCTACTACTATGTGTCAAGTGTGTAGTACTATGTATGGGTGTGAAAGCTGGACATTGAAGAAAGCTGATAGGAAAAAAGTAGATTCCTTTGAAATGTGGTGTTGGAGGACAGTGTTACAGATACTGTGGACTGCCAAATAACAAATCAGTGGGTTATAGATCAAATCAAGCCTGAACTGACCCTAGAAGCTAAAATGACTAAACTGAGGCTATCGTAGTTTGGTCACGTTATGAGAAGACAAGAGTCACTGGAAAAGACCGTCATGCTAGGAAAAGTTGAAGGCAGCAGGAAAAGAGGAAGGCCCAACAAGAGATGGATGGACTCAATAAAGGAAGCCGCAGCCCTCAATTTGCAAGATCTGAGCAAGGCTGTCAAAGATAGGGCATTTTGGAGGACTTTGATTCATAGTGTTGCCATGAGTCGGAAGCGACTTGACGGCACTTAACACACACACAAGCAGAAAATACACAGAAACAAAGCAAATCTCCAGTACAAGCTAGCAGCACAGCGTTTCTCAACCTTTTTACCCTTGCGGAACCCTTGAAATGATATTCAGGGAACCCCTACATATAATTACATATGTTTTACATTTGATGTACATATTATTAGCCAATTCAACACTATTTCTAGCGATTTCTCAGAAACCTAGGCTTCCAGGGAACCCTGGTTGAGAAACACTGGATCAGTAGCTCCCTCTTGTGGCTCTTCCAAACATCTTCTGAACGTGGGTCTTTGCAAATCAAATGTGCTCTTGGTCACACGACTTCTCGCAAATCACGATTTGTCTACTTTTGTACACCGTTTATTTATTTGTTTGTTTCGTTACATTTTTACCCTGCGACAGAGATCAGTTCCCCTGGAGAAAATGGCTGCTTCGAAAGGTGGACTCTATGGCATTATACTAGGGTTGCCAACCTCCAGGTAATAGCAGAAGATCTCCTGCTGTTACAACTGATCTCCAGCCGCTAGAGAACAGTTCACCTGGAGAAAAGGGCCGCTCTGGCAATTGAACACTATGGCATTTAAGTCCCTCCCCTCCCCAAACCCCGCCCTGCTCAGACTCCGCCCCAAAAATCTCCCACCCAACGATAGCGAAGAGGGATCTGGCAACCCTATATTATACCCCATTGAAGTCCCTCCCCAAACCCCACCCTCTTCAGGCTCTACCCCCCCCCAAATCTCCAGGTATTTCCCAACCCAGAGCTGGCAACCCTATCTGGGATGGACTCAAGATCTTGGTGGTATCTACAGATCTCCCTAAGTATACCTCCAGTCCTACAATGCAATCCTAAAAACTGCAATCCTGGGAGTACGCTAGGGTTACCAGGTCCCTCTTGGCAACCAGCGGGAGGTTTTAGGGGTGGAGCCTGAGGAGGGCTGGGTTTGGGAAGAGGAGGGACTTCAATGCCATAGAGTCTAATTGCCAAAGCAGCCATTTTCTCCAGGTGAACTGATCTCTATCGGCTGGAGATCGGTTGCAGTAGCAGGAGATCTCCAGATCATGCTCCCTACTATCCCGTTTCTTCCCACGCTCAAGGGGTAAATGTATTTAAAAAAAAAGAAAGAAAGAAAGAAAATGTGTATTTCACTTCTCCAGAGACTTCCTTGAGGAGGCTCATAGCTAAAGCAATACAACAAAACCAAACAAACCATTAAAAACATGCCAGAAACAAAATAAAACAAACACCGAGCAGCCTAAAATGATGTTCACAACTCAGGCTAGAAGAAAACAATACAGTCCGCATAGACCAACTTAAAAAGAAGGAATGCCTAGCCTAAAACCCCGGATAAAAATAAATGTTTTGGTCTGGCACCTAAAGGGAAGGGGGACAGTAGTCCATAGGCAAGGTGCCACCATGGAAAATGCCCTGTCTCTGGTCACCACCTCTGCAGGTGGAGGTACAAAAAGCAGGACTGTCGAGGATCTTAACCAGTACTAGTCATTAGAATGGGTTGATCTCAGGAGAACACTGCTGGTTTGGGGAATGGTCACCTCTCCATTTTGTGGGGAACGGTTGGAGGACTTGGTTGGGGGCCGCAAGCTTGGCCCTGGCAAATACCCTTTCAAGACATCCCGAAATAGACCGCAGCTCGGCAAAGGAAGGGACAGCAAGGGGGTGCATCCAGGACAGAAAAGAGTGCTGAGTGCCACTCCTTATGGGAACCAGCTGGGACTGCTTTTGCACATCCTAGATGGAATGACGGACTTCCTCTCTGACACTGCAGGAGCAAGTTGAACGCGGCTCACAGACTCCTCATTCTCTGGGGTGGCGAAGTCACCCCGCCCTGTTGAGTAAACCATGCAGTTCAATTCAGTTTAAAAGCTTTACCGCAGGAAATGCCCTATCATGCCCTCCTGTTAATATTTCCCCTCTTTCTTTTTCCAGAAATGTTGGACACATTCTAGGCTTGCAGGGCTGTAACTAACCCGTCTGAGAAGATAAGTATCCCCTTGGCATTATTATCAACTTGACCCTGCCTGTGGCCAAGAAGTCCTTTCCCCCAGATGTAACTCACCTGCTATCACTTTTTAGAAAGGGAATTTACAGGTAAGCAACATTTCCTTTTGTTTAACCATATTTGCTACAGATAGCTCAAATCCCATCACATTACTTAGAAGAATGAATGGGAAACGGTAGATGATTTACAATAAAGTATTAGCAATTAAAAAAAAAAGAAAAGAAGGTATGATTCTTGTTTACAACTAAGAAATATATGCTAGTATTTCTGAGGACACGCCATTGAACCAAAGCTACCCTACAGTGTTATGGCTTCCTCTTTAAACTAAAGATATCATTTATTCGAAGCGCTATGTAAAGGTTAAAATATTTAAAAACATTAAAATAGCACAATGGCATTATTTAGGGTTGATATCTGTAACCACATACCAAACGAGTTTCGTCCAATTGGGCCTTCATCAGTGATCTATTAAAGCCCATGTTAAGCCTGCACACATTTACAGAAATGCATACATACATACATACATACATACATACACACACAAACAGTTTAAATCAAACCAGGCATGTGTATAGGTTGTAAAATCTATTACCAATTACTCAAACATCTGGTCAGATTGGTTCTAGTTGTAATACTGGTTTGAATATGTCTCTCATATACGATGTGTGCAGGTATCAACCTGCTCCACTAGGTTGATAACTGTAAATAGATTTTACAACCTATACACATGCCTGGTTTGATTTTAATGTTTTTAAATATTTTTAACCTTTACATAGCGCTTTGAATAAATTATATTTTCAGGATTCATATATATACATACATATATTTTCTTTCTACCCAACCTTGCGTACCCAGCTTCCGTTTTAAGGTTGGGTCTTATTCCCCTCTTTTTTCTTCCACTTCCTCTTTAAACTACCATACAACACCCAGACCTATAAGAAAGGAGAATTTTTTCGGCGCCTTGTTATGTAAAGCTGATTAGAAATATTTTATTAAGATATTTATTATTTTTATTGGATGGAAGAAATGGTTTTAACCTGTCTATGTACTATGTTTGCTGATGGTTGCATTGTTTGTTGTAAGCAGCCTCGAGCCCGGCTTCGCAAGGAAAGGTGTGGGACATAAATAAAATAAATAAATAAGATAAAAATAGAACAAGTATGGGATATAAACCAATTAAATAAATAATAGAACAGGTTTTAGTATATGAGAGAACACTAATTATCCACTCAGAGAAACCCATCCCTTGTGTTTGTACATGGGACAGATTGGAAAGAGACTAGCACAGCACAGAAACTCGTACAGAGATGCACTGGGCACCCTCCTCTGAGAACACGTCATTCTGCTGCATTTCTGCATCCAAGGTGACAGAATCATCCAATCGGAATTACCACCCTTAGCTTCAGTTTCTTGGAAGGAGTGAGGAATCATCCAGACACGCAACAGGCATCTTCTTCTACGGCAGTCCTAAGCAGGGATACACCCTTCTAAGTCCATTGAAATCAGTGTATTTAGAAGGCTGTGACTCTGGGATTGCACAGTTGGTTTCTCGGGAGCCTTTTTCTGTGCAGCTGATTTACTTCTTGTGGGTCACAGATAATTCCCTGGGAATTACTAGTACATGTAAATCTATAATTAGGCTGGGATCTAGAGCAAGACGGACATGCTTTTTAAAGCTGAAAATATGTTTTTTATATATTGGGAGAGCCACTTCATTACTATTATTTATTTATCTATCGATACACCACTTTTCTTCCCACTGGGGACTCAGTGACTTACAACGTTATTTTCACTTTCTCCATTTTATCCTCGCAACAGTCTTGCGAGGTAAACTGGGCTAAGAGAGATTGACTGGCCCAGGGTCACCCAGGAAGCTTCCATGGCTGAGTGGGGATTTGAACCTGCGTCTCCTAGATCCTAGTGAAACTCTAGCCGCTGCACCATGCTGGATCTTGGGGGAGCCATTGATCTCGTGAGCAAAGCTAGTGAGCCAGCAGGTCTGAATACAAATGACACCCTCCCACTGCTGCCGTTCGACAGGTCAGGTCCTGTAAGTCCCCTGGATGGGAGATGGCGCAAAAGGATGCAGCCGATTCATGAATTTCTTTTTCTCATGTTCCTACCTGCGATGCTCAGAATTTCAGTCACAACGTCCTGTTTCCTCCCCCCCCCCCTGTCCTGCTCCATGCTCCGGGATTAATTAATCCTACATTAGTCATATGGTAATTCATCAGCACAAATGAGAATGTGATGAAATGTAATTACGGGTCTGTGCATTTGGCAGAAGCCGCGTGTTTATTGAATGCATCCATCTCAGCTGCAAGGGTCGAGGAGTGAACTAGCCCCACAGAGGCTGGCGAGACTTTTTCTTCCACCTGTCCCGGTCTTCTGGGAGGGCCAGGTAGCAGGTGAGACAGTAAACCTCTTTCCAAAAGCTGGCGCAGAGGGGGAAGGCCTTGTTTCGAATCTCATCTCGGCCACCCAGCTCATCAGGTGACCATAGTTGCACTCCTATTCTCTTAACCCTCCAAAGAGACTGCCAAGAGACAACCACACAGATCTATCACTAGGGTAGCCAGGTCCCTCTTTGCCACTGGCGGGAGGTGTTTGGGGTGCAGCCTGAGGAGGGTGGGGTTTGGGAAGGGGAGGAGCTTCACTGCCATAGAGTCCAATTGCCAAAGCGGCCATTTTCTCCAGGTGAACTGATCTCTATCAGCTGCATATCAGTTGTAATAGCAGATCTCCAGCTAGTACCTGGAGGTTGGCAACCCTATCTATCACACAGGGCTGTTGTAAGCCTGAAGTAATGAGTCTGAAATGTAAGTCAACTCAAGACATTACCAATGGCCTGTAAAGCCCTTAACCTAGGCCTGACAATCCTCAGTCGGGTTGCCAACCTCCAGGTACTAGCTGGAGATCTCCTGCTATTACAACTGATTTCCAGCCGATAAGAGATCCCCGGGAGAAAATGGCCACTTTGGCAATTGGGTTTCTATGGCATTGAAGTCCCTCCCCAACCCCTGCCCTCATCAGGCTCCATCCCCAAAATCTCCAGGAATTTCCCAAACCAGAGCTGGCAAGTCTAATCCTCACAGAAGCTGATATATCCTGCCCCTGTTCTTCATTGACTATGAAGACCTACTTGGTGTATCTCCAAATCATTGTTGCAAAGGGTGTGAAGAAAGGGATTGTCAGAGGCTGCCCTTCGCTTTGGAACCGTTCTTGAAGATTCACCAAAGCTTGGACATGCATGTCTTCTGGAAGCAGCCCAAGACATTTATACAAAACCAAGTTAGGGGAGCTCGGGATTTTTGTTTTGTTTTGCTACCAACTGATGGCGACCCTGCAGGGTTTTCAAGGCAAGAGACATTCAGAGATGGTTTGCCAAGGACTGCCTCTGCGTAGCAACCCTGATATTCCTTGGTGGTCTCCCATCCAAATACTGATCAGGGCCAACCCTACTTAGCTCAGGATAGGGTTCAATCATTAATGTACTGTTTCCGGGTCTGATCCCTTGGGTTTGTGGGGTTATGGGGAGAAGGGGTAAATAAGCAATACATAATAAATCTTGGGGGCTGGAAGAGGTGGTTTATGTATTGTCTCTGCTGGATCTTTTAATTTTAAGATACGATCTCTCTTACAATGCCTGACTTTATCTCAAGCTGCCCGGAGACCTAATTTGGTTCAGAATTGTGGAACGTCAAAATAAACACACAGATGAATTCATAAATAGGAGCTCCGGACCCCAGAAATATCCTTTATAAATGCTGCTGCTAGTAATATTATCATGGGAGGGCTGTGGCTCAGTGGTAGAGCATCCGCTTGGCGTGCAGAAGGTCCCAGGTTCAATCCCCGGCATATCCAGTTAAAGGGACTGGGCGAGTAGGTGATGTGAAAGGCCTCTGCCTGAGACTCTGTGGAGAGCTGCTGCCGGTCTGAGTAGACAATACTGACTTTGATGGACCAAGGGTCTGATTCAGTATAAGGCAGCTTCGTGCGTTCATGATTATCCCACCCTTCCACTAAAAGATGAATTTCAAGGCAGGGTCTGATTACATTGGGAAGGAGGGGGTTAAAGAGCCCTCTGTCCATGTTTCCAAGCCAGAGCGCAGATCCAACGTTCATATCTACCACTACGCAGTGCAAAATGCCCCCTCTGTTAAATACGACTTGTTCACAACGTTTCATCAGCAGCAAATGTTTATTGCTTTACTTAGAAATATTTTTTACCACTACCCCCAGGGAACCTGCCCATGTACAAAATATATTGGGCATGTGTTGGGGATGAAAGTGTTTTATCCGAGGGCAGCTAGCATCCTGTTCCCATTTGAGGAGCCAGCATGGTGTAGTGGTTTAGAGCGATGGTTTGGAGCGGTGGACTCTGAGCTGGAGAACCGGGTTTGATTCCCTACTCCTCCACATGAGCGGCGGACGCGAATCTGGAGACCCGGGTTTGATCCCCCACTCCTCCACATGAAGCCAGCTGGGTGACCTTGAGCTGGTCACAGCTCTCTTAGAGCTCTCTCAGCCCCACCTACCTCTCAGGGTGCCTGTTGTGGGAGGGGAAGGTGATTGTAAGCCGGTTTGATTCTTCCTGAAGTGGTAGAGAAAGTTAGCAGGTAAAAACCAACTCTTCTTCTTCTTGTGTTATATTCATTAGTTCTGCGGCTCTGCTAAATCCCTGGTCACTCTGGGGTGGAGCAGGATCAAGAGTCCTTTGCTAGGCTCTTGGGAGTGAATGAAGGGCATGAAAAGGAGATGAATCTGCCAAAGCCTCTGTTGCAGACTGCAAGGAAATAAAGGGTTTAATGAGGCCTTTGGGGGGGGGGACTTTTAAGGGAGAAAACAGCGGAAGTGTTGCTTCCCAGAATACATGCATGATACCATTTCTCTAACTTCAGTCTAACTTCTCTGGCACCCATCTTTTCCATAAAGCCTTTCAAACATAATAGTCCCGGGGGGTGGCGGGGTGGCGGCAGTTTAGTGGAAGAGCTAAAGTCCCAGGTTTAATCCCCAGTTAAAAGGACAAGGCAGTTGTTAGGATTCCTGAAAATTTGGGCGGTGGAGCCTGGAGGGGGCCTCAGCAGGTTATGCCATAGGCATCTCCAGTTGATGTGTTAAAAAGGACGAGGCAGTTGTTAGCTCTGGATTGGGTAATACCTGGATATTTTGGGGGTGGAGCCTGAGGAGGGCAGGGTTTGGGGAAGGAAGAGATTTCTGTGGGGCATAATGCCATAGAGTCCCCCCTTCCATTTTCTCCAGGGGAACTGATCTCTGTCGCCTGGAGATCAGCTGTAATAGTGGGAGATCTCTGGCCACCACCTGTAGGTTGGCAACCCTACCGACGCCTAAACCTGCCCCATTGGCACAGACGTGACTTCTCCCCCCCCCCCGTTCATCTCACCCTCCTCTTCCCTACCCTCATTCTCTCTCTTATGTCCAGTTTTAGATTGTAGACTCCTCAGGGCAGGGACTTCCCTTGCTCATGTATCAGCTGCAGCACGGCCCCTTGGCAAACACAGGGCAATGCTGATTCTGTGACCTTGGGCAGATGATGAGAGGGAGGGCATCTTGGCCATCTTCTGGTCACTGGGGGTGTGGAGGGGGTTGTGAATTTCCTGCATTGTGCAGGGGGTTGGACTAGATGACCCTGGTGGTCCCTTCCAACTCTTATGATTCTACTTCTGTTTCAAAGCCCTTGAACCAGTTGAGCTCTAGTTTCAGCAGACTACCCTCACGGCCTCCAAGAAAGAACAGGATCGCAGCTCCCCGCAAGCAGACGCGAGCGGGTACCTCTTGGTAAAAACCCACCAAGGGGTAAAAAGAAAAATTAGAAATGGGGAGAGAAGCTTGCAACTTTGTCTTGGTGCCAAGCCAGCCAGGAAATGAGGATAGCTCAGGGCAACTTTCTCTGCTTGGGGGTGGGTGGGTGGGTGGGGGTTGAGCCTTAAGAACTCTCCTAGGGTGGGGAACAAGCGAGCCCACCCTCTCCGCAAGCGGTGTCTGGGCACATTCTGCAGGCTGCCAAACCCACTCCCCCCTTTCCTCCTCCTCCCCTCCTCCCCTACCACCCAGATCTCCCCCCACCCCTTTCACCCCCCAATGTTTTCTTTTCCAAAGGCTCCCTCCCCTGTTTCCCCTCCTCCCCACCATCTCTCCTGCGAATTCTGCTTCTGCCCATTTTTAGAAACTGCTCCCAGTTTCTCTTGCAAAGAAGTGAATCCTAAAAGGAAAAAAAATTAGACCAGGAAGGAAGATTCTTCAAAAAATCTCCCCATATAAGATTATTATTATTTTTTGCAAAAAACTGGAGTTGTTGTTGGGGGGGGGAGGACGAGAAGGGAGGGATCAGTTGCCAAGAAGGGAGTATTTCTTCTTGTTCTTTGGATCTCATGGAAACCAACCCTTTCGCTGGCTTTGGTGCGCGCAGAAACCAGAAGTGAACTGCAGGGCGACCCGGAAGGTTTGAACTAAAGCCTTATAACCACCCAACGGAGGGGGGGGGGGAGAGGGAAAAAAGGAAAGAAAAGAGAGAAAAAAAAATCCCAGCTAGACAGACGGACCATCCCAAGATCGGCGGGGGGGGGGGAAGGGAGTGGGAGGTCGCTTTTTTTCCCCCCTTCCAAATCCTAAACTTGGACCCGGTTTATTTTCCTTGCAAAAAAAAAAAAAAATTCCTTCTCCTCCCCATGTCTGTTTGCAAAAACCCGTTTGCAAAAGTCTGCAGTTCAAGGTGTGTATATTATTTCTACCCCCCCCCAAAAAAAGGCTGGACTCTTAGGGCAGATTAGGGAGGGGGTGGGGGGAAGCAACCGGGGGGGCTTTTGAAACCGATCCCCCCCCCCAGTCGCGTAAAGTTGCATGCACTCCTTCCCCTGCCTTGTCCTTCTTTTGCAAAATGCATGTCAGTTTCCAGCTCGCGCCGCCGGGGAAAGCTTGCAAATAATAATAATAAAAAAACCCTACAAGTTCGCTTGGGTTGGTTTAGGGCTTCCCCCCCCCCCCACTTCCGATGTGTGCAAATGTGAATGCATGCATTTGCACCCGATCAGTGTCCAGATCTTGGGGGGGGGGACCTATCTTCCCGGCGCCCCCCCTCCTCTCCTCCTCCTCCTTTCCCCCCGACGTACTGAAGCTTGGGCGGGTGGAGAAGGAGGAAAGGGGGGGGGAAGGAAGCTAAAGGGGGGGAGCCCATTTTCTTCCTTGCAGACGGATCGCTGGCCGGGTCGCAATTTGAAAGTGGAGCATGTGTATTGGTATAGGAAGTGTCTCTCTCTCTCTCTTTTTTTTTTTTTCTTTCCTGAAATAAATAAAAGCCGGGCGATTCAAAAAAAATACCATAAAAATAAAACACCCCATTCGGTGCAATCCTGCGGCCGCCAGCGATTGCATGCAACGAGAGCGATGCAAAAGGGAGAATCTCCATTTTTTTTGTTACCTTTTCTTTCTTTTTTTCCCCCTCCGACTTTATACTTTTGTAGCTGCCTGGGATTTTTTTTTTCTCCCCTTCCTCCTCCTCTCGGCTCAGGCAAAGCTTCAGATTTCTCCTCTGCTGCTGCTTTTTTTTTTTGGAGCAGATCTGCAGAATATGGCGTCCCTGTTCCGTTTTAAAAATAAGCCAGGCTGCCATTTTTTTCTGTTTTCCTTTTGTCTGCAATTTTTTAATAAAAGCTGTCTGAGAATGTGGGGGGGGAAGGGGGGGCACCGAAAGGGGTGTTTTGCTTTGCTTTTTGCTTTAAAAAAAAAACAACCTTCCTTCCTTGCTGATGGTTCGTGGCTGTGTTTGGGATGTTGCGCCGTTTGGTGGGGTGTCCTTTTTTTCCCTCTCTCCTCTCCCCCCCTTTTCCCCTTGTGTGTTCATTGCACTTAAAAAAAATTAAATAGGAAATGCCTGTTTTAATATCTGAAGTTATGCAAAAGTTTGCCTGTTAAGATGTTGTGTCCGGGGGGGCGAAAAAAAACCCCCAACTAACATAGATCATGTTTTATTTGGGGGGTATTTTCCGTTCGGTGTATTAAAAAGACAAAAAAGTTCATTTGAATGCGATGGTACTTTTTATTTTTACAGATGTGCCTTTGGGGGTGTTTTTTCCTTTCTTTCTAAAGGTGGGCGATTTCTGGGCTTTTTTCTTTCTTTCGAAAAATAAGAGAGTTTTTTTAAAAAAAAAAGAAATGCCAGGTTTGCTGAGGAATACTTTGGAAATTTGCTATTTGGGCTGCAATGGGCTATTTGCATTAGTGTGGAATCTGCAGCTATAAAGAGTGGTGAGATTCCCCTCCTTGCAATTCTGTATATATATAGAGAGAGAGGTCTGTGTTACAGAGGATCGTGGATTTCATGTGTGTGTCTATATGTGTCTTTCCATACATGTCGCTATATACATAATTTCTAAAAGCTTTGGAGGAGTCCTGTGTGCTTCGCAGTCGGTGGAGAACAATGTTACAACATTGCACTAAAAGAGGCAGCGTGTATTAGGAGAAGTACGAATTTATTTTTGGAGGAGGGTTGGGTGCGGGGATAGCCACAGTTGAGAAATGTGCCCATTTTTTTACGGCACGACATTTCGCTGGGCATTAATTTGCAGCGCCTGAATGTGTTTCCTTTTGTTCAATTTGTATGTGCTGGCTACCTATAGAAGGGCTCGAGGTCTGGATTGATTTTACCCCGACTGCCGGCTTGATTTAAGTTTGATTTGTTGCCTAGGCCAACCGGAGGCCTTTTGAAAGGTGGAGTCCTGTGTTGAGTTTTGGGCATCGTAGTGCAGATCTGGAAACTTGGGGTTGAGATGATCCTTGTGCTTGGGGTTCTTGTTTGGGGATAGAAGGCGTTGTTTGCTCCGTTCATTATAGAGAATAAGAAACACAAAGCCATGGATGCTTTATAGAGAGAGAATTCTTGTGTTATTATTATTTTTTTAGGAGAAAACAAACCTAGGCCAGCTTTTTGTTGGTATATGAAGTGTGCAAGCTTTTGGATCCTACAGAATTCTTCTTTGATGGCAAGTGCCTCATATCTGTCACCTCGTTGATTTCGGCCTTATATCACGAGAAATAGCTTTGCTTGACAATGCTGTTTTTTCTGTTCTGAATTCTCTCGCGCCACCAAAGTGTAGGCTTTCTCCATGAGGGGTAAATGGTTGCACCTTCATCTTAAGGGGTTCTGGATTCAGGATCGCATCTTCCTAGAGCTGGGCAGATGCACAGTTCTCTTGGCAGAGAAGATGCAGGGCCAAATGTGGGCCAGTCCTTAAGTGATGGGAAGGGCTGTGACCGGACGTGTTTGTGAATGAAGAATGCCACTGCAAAGAACCACACCACCACTGGGGGCTGAATTAGGATTGGTATAAGTGGTGATTTTCTCCCCCATGTGATTTCTACATTCCGATGCTACCATAGCATCCTGTGGATGAAGTTCTAGAAGATGCTGCTCCAATGAAATGTTAGTGTCCAGACTGCTCTCTGCGAGAGACGCATGCTTCTAGCGGTCCATTTAATTTTGTTTAAATTGGAGGCTTCTGAGAGCCCAACATTTCCATCCATGGAGGAGGCGGCCTGTAATATCCCTGCATAATTAATTTCTCTGATCTTCTTCCTAGCAGCCTCTGCTCTGGATGAGTAATTTTGCTCCGCCCCTTCAACGAGGGGTCTTCCCCAGTGCAGGAAAGCCATTGAATTATATGCATGCAGAGAATGCTACCCGTTGTATCTCTGCATGAGTCCCTGATGTAGGCATGTGTCTCAGTGAGAAAGGTGGGTTGAGGCAAATAAAGTGAGGCGAGTAAAAGCAAAATAAAATAGTCTCCTTCCAGTCAGGAAACATGCATAGAACAGTGACTTGTGCCGAGAGATGAGGCAAGCCCCTCGTTATTTTCTTCACCGTCTAAAAAGTAAACCTTTGGGGTATAAGAAAGAATCTTCTGTTTCTTTAATCCTGCTTTTTTGCCAGAATTGGCTTCCAGCGCAGCTCTCAGGAGTCAAAAACCCATTCAAAAGGGATCCTGTCTGTTTCCTGTCCTCCTTTCGATGGCCTCCTCGATGACACTTGGAAACTAGAGAGGAACGGAAACAGTGGTGGGGTTCTAACCCTGTTCTTTATTAGGTCGGGAGACCGTCCCTTGTGGGGATTGTAGTCCTTTCTCTTTTTCACATGGGACAGAGAAGCAACTGGTTCCCAGGGTTTCCCATCTGACCCCCGAGCCTAGCCCCTGATCCCTCATTTGTACATTTCAGTGGTTTTCTACCCCACGAGGGACACAAGCAAATGCCTTTTTAAATCCCTTCTTGCCTGTATGACTTTAGTGGAGCCACCTCCCGCTTTTGTGTTGGGAGGGGCCGTGGCTCAGTGGTAGAGCATCTGCTTGGCATGCAGAATGCCCCAGGTTCAATCCCCGGCATCTCCAGTTTAAAGGACTAGGCAAGTAGGTGATGTGAAAGACCTCAGCCTGAGACCCTGGAGAGCACATGGAGAGGGGCCGTGGCTCAGTGGTAGAGCATCTGCTTGGCATGCACAAGGTCCCAGGTTCAATCCCCGGCCTCTCCAGTTAAAGGGACCAGGCAGGTAGGTGATGTGAAAGATCCCTTCCTGAGACCCTGGAGAGCCGCTGCCAGTCTGAGTACACAATACTGACTTGGATGGACCGAGGGTCTGATTCAGTATAAGGCAGCTTCATGTGTTCATGTGTATGTTGTTCCCTCCAAAAGCCAGGCAGAGGGCTCTTTCACTCCCTCTCCAGAATGAATGGCTACACAGGTTTTGGGAAAGTGTGTCCTTTGTCCTTCTCATCTGCTTAGTCCTGTGGGTTGGCAAATGCACAAGCGCATGGAGGTGAGCAGCTTAGGGGGCATTAAGGCAGAAACTGGGTGTTTACTTGGGGAGGCGGTGGAGGCCTTTGCCTGTGTCTTGATCACATGGGAATAAGCTAGTGGACAGAGCCATCTCTCCTACTTTCTAAGGGTCGCTCTAAGGTGAGAAAAGTGTGACACTTGCCTGCACCCTCCCTGGCTTTGAGGCCTAGACTAGCCTACTTTTTGGAAAACAGCCATGAGTTAATTGAAAATTGCCTTTAACACATGAAGCTGCCTTCTACTGAATCAGACCCTCGGTCCAGCGAAGTCAGCATTGTCTACTCAGACCGGCAGCGGCTCTCCAGGGTCTCAGGCAGGGGTCTTTCACATCACCTACCTGCCTAGTCCCTTTAACTGGAGATGCCGGGGATTGGACCTGGGACCTTCTGCATGCCGAGCAGATGCTCTACCACTGAGCCACAGCCCCTCCCTCTAGTTTAACATACTGGCCACAAAATAGGCAGGACAATGGTGCTGCAGTTGTCTTGTTTGTGGGCTTCCTAGAGGCACCTGGTTGGCCACTGTGTGAACAGACTGCTAGACTTGGTGGACCTTGGTCTGATCCAACAGGGCCTTTCTTACGTTCCTATAGTAATTGCACTTTTGCCCCTAAGAAATGCACAGTACATGTGCTACAGATATGATGTGAACATCCCTGGCCAATAAATATTTAAGATGGGATGTTTTGAGCTGCTCAGTGACAATATGACCTCAACATCAGGTGTGCCTGCTGGCTTTTTCTGGCAAATAGGTGAGTTGTGGGCAAAGGGCTCTTTAACCCCCCCTCCTTCCCACTTTAAACAGCAGAAGAGGCTTTGGCGGAATTTGTCATAGCTGCTTATGGTTCTTTGATTTCTGGGCAGGGGAAGAAATTGCGGTGTGTCAAAAAGGGGCGGATGTGGCCAAAGGCTGTCTTCCTCGTTCACGCTGGTTAACACTGGAAGGGACTCAGGAGCCCTTTGCCTGTGTCCCAGCTTGGCAGAGTTTGCCCACTTAATGCCCTTCAGCTGAGCTGTCAGTAAATGGAAATGAGCTGTTGAAGGCCTGAAGGGGAGACGTTAAGGGGGGCAAGGGCTGTAGAGCCCTTTGCGTGCCCTTTGGCTGACCGAAGTGAGTCACTGGATGGGACCAAGGTCACTCATCCTCTTTCCCTTTTCCCATCCAACAGATGCGCTCTGTGAAAAAATAGTGGAGCCAGCGTGGTGTAGTGGTTAAGAGCGGTGGTTTGGCGCGGTGGAGTCTGATCTGGAGAACTGGGTTTGAGTCCCCACTCCTCCGCATGAGCAGCGGAGGCTAATCTGGTAAACCGGATTGGTTTCCCCACTCCTAAGCACGAAGCCGGCTGGGTGTCCTCGGGCAAGTCACATTCTCTCAGCCCCACCCACTTCACAGGGTGTCTGTTGTGGGGAGGGGAAGGGCAGGTGATTGTAAGCCGGTTTGAGTCTCCCTTAAGTGGTAGAGAAAGTCGTCATATAAAAACCAACTCTTCTTCTTCTAGTTGCTGATCAGGGCTCCTTTGGGAAGCCCAAAAAGGAAGTTCAATACTCAGTTCCCTGACTGATTGACAGTGTTGGGGTAAGAAGGGATCTCTCCTTTTCTCCTTCCTTGCAGTCAAACAGATGAGGAATTCTGAGGTTATTTCCCCCCCTATCCTATTCAATGTGTAGCTTGGCTTCTCATACCGCTCTTTTCAAGTCGGCGGATCTTTGAGAGGTTGGATGAACTAGATTTCCTCCTCCTGCCCTTATAAGATTAATATGAGGGGTTGCCACTGATACCGGGCGTTTGAGAGCTTAACTTGCGATCTCAGCCATTTTTACCAGTAGGTCAGTATGATTGTTGCTCTGAGAGAATCTAGGCTTGTGTGATAACAGAGCTGGAATTTGAATCCAAGACATCCTCAGGTGCTTTGTTCAGGCTTGTAAATATCCAGTCCAGTGGTCCTCTTTGGTAGTAAGAATTGCCTCCTAAGTGACCAGGCAGGAGAGAGCTTTTCAACTGGAAAAGAGTTGATGCATTTTTTTCTCTTCAAGTTCATTGTTGTGCCAGGAATGGCTAAACTAGGTAAGGACTGACGGACAAGGCCAGGAAAAATTTCTGTGGATAGTAATTTTTCTGTGGACCCAGCGTCGAGCACGTAGCTCAGTGGTAGAGCATCTGGGGTCAAGCGTGTGGGGAGGGGCTGTGGCTCAGTGGTAGACCATCTGCTTGGCATGCAGAAGGTCCTAGGTTCAATCCCCGGCATCTCCGGTTAAAGGAACTAGGCAGGTAGCTGATGGGAAAGACCTCTGCCTGAGACCCTGGAGAGCCGCTGCCGGTCTGAGTAGACAATGGTGACTTTGATGGACCACGAGCCTGATTCAGTATAAGGCAGTTTCATGTGTTCGTGTGTGTCGTAGAATGCGGCAGATGGTTCTTTATGGTCCATTGCATGTTTGCCCCAAATCTCTCAAAGGGCAGCATATGGTTTTAAAGGCCATGCGAGGGGAACAGTACTTCATCTTTGGATGTTTCTACATGATGCATGAACTTGGTGATGATTTTCACGGGTGTGGATTTCTTGGGTCTAGATTCCAAAGCAGTGCTTTTGAAAAGAGGCAGGCCCAGGCTTCCCTTTGGGAGGCCAGACAAGTAGCGCAGCCCTCGAGGGGCCGTTTCTTCATGTTTGAATCAGCTCTTATTTGATTATTTCCACTAAAATATCACTTTGCTTTTACCGTCTGTCATCCTGGCAGTTCCACCAAGGGCACTAGCCTACCTGGCTGTACATCCCTATGCTGTGTTTTTATGGGAGAAAAGAAAACGACTAACGTTTGAGCCATTTTCCTCGCCTAGTTGCCTGGAGGAAAATTTCGATTCGCCATAGGTGACCAGCCATTTTCAAGCCGGCCCTTTAGCAACACAGAAATGGTTCTGTACCCAAGAAATTGTGTTCTTTCTTCCTCAGCCCCTTTTTCCCCTTTACGTGTATTTAGCAGTTTTCAGTTATGCAAAACGTCAGTGGAATTTACTTAATATTAATTGTATACTACTATGCTAAACACTTGGGCACTATGATGTAGTGTCCAAACAGGAGTCAGGAGACCTGCCGAAATTTCTGTCTGCTGCTTGGACATGTTGTTTCCCCAGCCTTGAACATTTTGGGAGGATGGTTTCTCGATGGGCTTCATTGCTTTCTGCAAAAACATGGGAAGAGCTCTGCCAGATCAGTCCTAGGACCCTTACAGACCAACATTCAGTTCCCCACAGCAACCTCCCCCGGGGTGAGTTGCCCACAGTGAGGAAGTTGGCTCTTTATACTTGGTGGTGGTGTAGTGGTTAGAAGCGGTGGACTCTGATCTGGAGAACTGGGTTTGATTCCCCACTCCTCCACATGAGCGGTGGGCAGTAATCTGGTGAACCGGGTTGGTTTCCCCACTCCTACACATGAACCGAGCTGGGTGACCTTGGGCCAGTCCCAGTTCTCTCTGAACTCTCTCAGCCCCACCTACCTCACAAGATGTCTGTTGTGGGGAGAGGAAGGAGATTGTAAGCTGGTTTGATTCTCCTTAGAAGTTAAAAGTCGGCATATAAAAACCAACTCTCCTCCTCCTCCTCCATCACTTAACTGTCCTAGCCAGAAGAATTATGGGCTATTCTATCAATCTCCCAGCTGGAAATCCCAACGCTGGCCTCTCTGGCCCTCAACCCTGGCATCACAGGAAGATGGAGGCTAGTTGTTGGTGGCCACAGAGACTTTGAGTCCTGTCCTATTTGGCCCCTTCGAGCTTTTAAAGCCAGAACATTTAAAATAATACCTGGAAGAGAACAGCAATCTGATGTAGACTGCGGAGCATTGATTTAACATGCTGCTTTGACCAGAGGGGAACTGGCTCCCCTACCTGAAGCTGCCATTTCTGTGATCTCCATGGAGAAGTAATTGGTTGCAATTGGAAGTCTGGTGTGTGACTATACATACCATGTATAGTCCCTTCTCAGGAGGTGCAGACTACCTGTAGCAAGGGCCCGTTTTAAAAGAAACTCTGTTAACTTGGCTACATCACAATCGAGCTTCTTTAACATAGGCTTTTACGCCTGGCAATCTGCTCCTCCAGCGTGGTGTAGTGGTTAAGAGAGGTGGTTTGGAGTGATGGACTCTAATCTGGAGAAGCGGGTTTGATCCCCCGCTCCTCCACATGAGCGGCGGAGGCTAATCAGGTGAACCGGGTTAGTTTCCCCACTCCTGCATATGAAGCCAGCTGGGTGACCTTGGGCCAGTCACAGCTCTCTTCGATCTCTCTCAGCCCCACCTACCTCACAAGGTGTCTGTTGTAGGGAGGGGAAAGGGAAGGTGATTGCGAGCCGGTTTGATTCTTCCTTAAGTGGTACAGAAAGCCGGCATATAAAAACCAACTCTTCTTCTTCTATAGGTATGCAACAGGAGGTGAGTCTCTCTCAGTAGGGACATTCCTAGCCCCTTCCATGAATTTTCAGCTTTCATTCAAGAAAAAAGAACTCCTCTTTTGTTTAAGGAGACAATGTAGGCTTGTAAATAGCAAATGGGTGGCTCACCTGACATTAGAAAGGGCAATTAAATAATTAATTAGTAATTAATTAATTAGTAATTAGTTAGCGACAGGGCTGTGTTCTTCCGATGGCTCAGTAGGAGGAAATCTGCTCCCACATTCTGGCCAATGAGGGCAAAGATACCAGGGTGACTGGTATGCACTATTTTCCTGTTGATTTACAATGACCTCCCCTTCATCACCTGCCTAAATATGGGCTAATGTTTGAAATGACCAGGTGGTCTGTGGGTAGGTTGTTGCGGTGCGTGGGTCAGTTTCCATTTGGTGGTAACCAAAGGCCTCCTTTGGTGTTTCCCAGACTTCTGATCGCGGAGCCCTTTTTCCTGTAGCAAACTGGAGGCATATTTCATTATTATTTTTTCACCACCTTTATAAGAATTGCCTGTCTCCTTGTGTTTCTGTGGAATTCAGTGAGCTGAATGTGCACCCCGATTTGGAAGGAATCCAGGCCAGAGCAGTGACTCCTGCAGAGATACAACAGGCAGCATCCGTTAGAAGGTGGTGGATAATTCTGTCTGCGCTAAGAGCAACGGACTGATCCCAGATTCCAGAGGAATAGCTGCGTTAGTCTGACGCAGCAAAATTAAGCAGGAGTTTAGTGGCACTTCAGAGACTACCGAAATTTATTCCAGCATCTGCTTTTATGAGTCACAGCTCACTTCATCAGGTACATGAGTTGTACCTCTAGAGCAGTTATTCATTTAAAGTTCCATTCCTTGTAACTGTGAGTATAGATCGCTGCTATGGAGGTGCGCTTCGTTTATCTGATGAAGCGAGCCCTGTCTCCCGAAATAATTTTTTTAAATTCTTTATCACTGGTCTTCAGATTAACTTTGATTGATCCAAGCACGGAGAAGCCGCTGAATTACCGAACTGTAGTAGAGACTGGTTGGAAGGAGGCAAGATCAGAGCGTTAAATCATGAGGAGATGCAACGGACAGCCTCCTCTGTGGGTAGGCTTTTTGTTTGGGAGGGGGTGGTTTAGGTTCACCGCTAATGATTTAGCTAATTGAATTTCTCACACCACACTTGAAACAATCTGGCATAAAGTATGGGGATTACTGCCCTAATTAACAAGTAGAGTTCTGTTCACACGGATGTTTTACCTGGAGGAATACAACTCTTGTAGGGCCTGCTGTTGGGTCAATGTGATCCAAGCGGTGTTCCCAGTGTGCTATATGTTGCTAAGTTTTCGAATCAACACAGTAACACTTCATTTTGTAAAAAGTGAGAAGACTTTGTCTTGCTTACTCTATTGTCTCTTTACATGTTGGCCACCTACCGAGCTCCGGGAGAGGAGAGAACTAAAGGAGAGGGGCAAATAGACTGCTTGTCAAGCAATGGGCAGAATCCGGCCTCGATGCTTTTCCTTGTATTTGCACAAGCAACTGTTCCTTCAGTAGCAGGCAGTGATGCAGTCGCCCTCGGCGCGGAGATGTAGCAGAATTACCAGCTGCCAGCGGGCGCTGTTGGGAAAGAAGGCAGGCCAGTAAATCATGCAGAGACACAACAGACGGCCTCCTGCAGGTGGGCCATTTGAGCTCCCAGGCATCCTTAATTTATTTCTCGCGACACAATGTTTGGGAACGACAGATTCAGAGGCTAGAACCAAATAATATATATACGGCGCGTTAACATTGAGTGTGAAGCTTCTCAGGTGAGTTCTTGATGCTTGAGATGTAATCAGAGCTTTTCATTTACTCATGTGGGATGGGAAGCTTTAGTATGCCAGATGAGTAACCGCTTAGTTAGCTGCAGTATTATTTCTAGCAATAAAGTGCAGGAAGGCGACAAAACAGGAAAAATACTAGTTAAAATGCCATTGGGGCTTTCTTTCTATAGCCTCCGCTATATGGCGCTAAATGCAGTGTTGTGTTAAGAATAGTTCTTGGTAGTGGTTAGGAACATAAGAATTGCTTTGCTGAATTGTACTAAAGGCCTGTAAGAAAAATCAGGCTGCAGAGACGTGTTCCCCCTTAAAAGTCGTCCCCCCCAGTTTTTTCCAATAGAAACGGTTGGAAATGTTTGGGAGCTCTGAAAAATAAATTATGGAACGCACAGGTAAAAGGAAGTATTTCTTCACACAATGCATAGTTAAATTGTGGAACCCTCCAACGACTTCGGGTCTTTGTGTGGATTATGCATGCCTTTTCCGACTGTCAGAGGTCGCCTCGCTCCCCCCCCTGCGTTTCCCCGCGTTTTCAGGGACCTGTTTTATCTCGAATTTGAGCTGGCCCGGACGGACCGCCCGGTTGCTGTAATCTGTTAGACCCTGTCCTCAAAGTGTCTGGTAGAATGATATTGGCGAAGTCTGATCGGCTAACTTTCTAGGCCCTTGCAGCCTTCAGCTCAGACAGGTGTCGACATCTCTTTCAACCCCGGGGCAGAGGCGTTGCGTTGTAAGAAGTGGCCTTTTCCCTAGGCATTCGGCAAGGGCAAGAGAAATCAGCTGATGCACATGGGCAGGGAGCTGTGTTGTAGTTTCAAACTCACAGGTAGGCAGCCTGCAGCCCACTGCCTGCAAGCACCGTCCTCGTCTCAGGGGAAGACCTTGGCCTCTCTGTGTATGTATGGGGGGGGGGGTTGTTGGCCCTCCAGGGCATCTGGTGGACAACTCCATGAGAGCCAGCATGGTGTAGTGGTTGAGAGCTGTGGTTTGGAGCAGGGGACTCTGATCTGAAGAACCGGGTTTGATTCCCCACTCCTCTACAGGAGCGGCGGAGGCTAATCTGGAGAACTTGTTTCCCCACTCCTCCACATGAAGCCAGCTGGGTGACCTTGGGCTAGTCACACTCTCTCAGCCCCATTTACCCCACGGAGTGTCTATTGTGAGGAAGGTGATTGTAAGCCGGTTTGATTCTTCCTTAAGTGGTAGAGAAAGTCGGCATATAAAAACCAACTCTTCTTCTTCTTCTACATGGAGCAGGATGCTGGACTAGTTGGTAGGGTTGCCAGCCAATGACTGTTCCACCACTTAAACAGAAAAGTGGCAAGCCTCTCTGCATCTGTGCTCGGTAAGAATGCTGGGGGACAGAGGAAAGTGGGAAAGAACTGGGCGGAGGATCTTTCCAGCATGTTCCCTAGTGACGACTATTGGTTAAGAAAAATATGCAGGCCACACATGGGGCAACGATCCAAAATAGTGGTCCTCTTAGTACTACAAAGTACTTCTTCCAACCTAAGCAAACTCTGGTTTCTTCCCCCATTCAAAGGGTAATAAAGAAAAAGGTGTCAGAAACGGTTTCGGTATTGAAACAGGCCGGTAATTTCTTTCTCATCTGTGCTTGCCTTTTCCCCATAAGCAGCCTCTGAGCCAATAAAACCCTACGGAGCACGCCACGGGTTTCGGGGCCAGCCTGTGGTGGCGAGCGACCGTACCCAAATTTAGACCTGGATTCAGCCCAGGGTCCCCGAGATACACCAGACAGAAGGAAATTCCTGCTCTGTTGACCAGACAAGGGCGTGAGACCATGCTCAGAGTATTTCTTCCAGGCTTGGGCCAATCCAGGGGCTTCATCCCGCTGGCCGCTTATAAGGCTGAATGCATAACCATGCCGCTGCCGGTCTGAGTAGACAATACTGATAGACAATACTGGTAGACAATACCAGTGTGTTCATGTGTACATTACTGCCTATCAGAAAATACTGAACGTTCTTTTTATTTAGTAATTTAGAGTGTTTAAAGGGTTTTACATCCCATAGTTCAGATGGGGGGGGCAGTGTACTTCTCTTGTCCTAGCGTTGGAGAATGGGACAGGATGACTCTCAGTGGTGTGGGTTTTCTGGAAAAATTAGGACTGGAAGACTTTCCAGAAGACTATCCAGTGCCCTAAATAGAGAGTGATGTGATTTAGCATGTTTATTTTGACTTTAGGCAAGTTTAAAAATCGCCTCCTGTTAGTTTTATGTCCCGGTAGCAACAAATACATGAACTGAAACAAACAAGGGGAAAATGAAGCTAGTGTGGTTGAAACATTACAGGCAAGACAAATGCAAAGCTTTAAGTGGAAATTATGTTTGTAGGAATAATGCTTGTTAAAAAAAAATTGAGGACATGATAAAAATTGAGGACATGATAGAGGTCTATAAAATTATGCATGGTTTGGAGAGAGTGGACAGGGAGATGTTTTTCTCCCTCTCCCATAATACTAGAACTTGGGGTCATCTGCTGAAGCTGGAGGGTGAGAGATTCAAAACAGATAAAAGGAGGCATTTCTTCACACAATGCAAAGTTAAATTGTGGAACTCCCTGCCCCAGGATGTGGTGATGGCTGCCAACCTGGAAGGCTTTAAGAGGGGAGTGGACATGTTCATGGAGCAGAGGGATATTAATGGCCACTAGTAAAAATGGATACTAGTCATGATGTCTACCTATTCTCTCCAGGATCAGAAGAGCATGCCTATTATATTAGGTGGTGTGGAACACAGGCAGGATGGTGCTGCTGCAGTCGTCTTGTTTGGGGGCTTCCTAGAGGCACCTGGTTGGCCACTGTGTGAGTAGACTGCTGGACTTGATGGGCCTGGGTCTGATCCAGCAGGGCTCTCCTTATGTTCTTATGAGGACAATGTAGCACGTACTTCCTTTACATTGTGGGGGGGGGGAGCCAAAGGCCTTGAAAAGTGTGGGTGCGCTAATTTTAGCACACTCAAAAAATGGTGCATGACGCTTGGAGGATGTGGTTGGATACTCTTCTGTGTCAACAGAATTTAACTCTGGTCCGCGGAGGTTTTCGGAGCACTTCAGCATTAAATAGTTCCATATCAGATTGGTGACGGCAGTATCCCTCCCACCACGTGAGACAAGACATAGAAATAAGAATTGTAGCTTCGGTTTTTGATTTTGACCTCACTAGCAAACCTGGGCTAGCTGATTCCAAATCTCTGGTGCCATCACTGAGCGGACCAGCTAAGCAAGGCCTCCCCGGCAGATCCCCAAGAGCAGGGTGCTTCAGATGGGTGGAGATGTTCCTACAGATTTGCCTGGGTCCCTTGCGGTACCTCGAAGGTGGGATATGGTTGGGCAGCCTTGCCCCCAAACGGCTAGCCCATAGCAGTGTTTTCTAGCTGGCTTGACCAAACGTTCGTGGCATGAAAGGGGGAATAGGGCAAGCTTCTTGTTAAGTTTCTCTGCGCCTTGATGCCTGGAGACAATTTTCACCTGCCACAAACGTACAAGTGACGGTTTACAGACCAGGTAGCTATCCAAGTCGCCCGACCTGGATAGCCCCAGGCTAGCCTGGTTTCGTCAGCTTTCGGAAGCTAAACTGGGTTGGCCCTGGTTAGTATTTGGATGGAAGGACCACCAGGGTCACGAAGCAGAGGCAGGCAACAGCGAACCACCACTGAATCTCTCTTGCCTTGAGAACCATACGGGGTCACCATACATCAGCTGTGAATTGACGGCGTACACACACCCATACACAGCCTGTAAGACATGGGTTCTCAACAAGGGGGGGATTTTAGGGATCCGGGGGGGGGACCACTATTCAGCAAAGCGGGATGTCCTGTAGATTATGTACAGTCTGTAAAATTGTAGTTTGCTTTTAATAACCGGGAAGGGGGGGAATTATATTCTGAACAACGGTGAAAGGGGGGAATGGAGCAAAAAAGGTTGAGAATCACTGCTGTAAGAGATCAGCTACTGAAGGTTGCTGCCTTCTGTACCCACTGTGGCTTCCAGACTGTCTTTGTAGGGAGGCCCTGTGAAGTACATCATGGTAATAAGGAGATTTTTATTTTTTTAAAAACTGGTCGACGCAGAGAATTACCCTCTGGCCATTCATGCGGGGCGGTTTCCCCGCGGTCACCCCTGCCAACTGCGCCGGTGCTTCGTTTTGATTATGCACGTTTCCGCATGTTTCCCCTGCGTTTTCCGGATTCCCACTGAAACAGCATCCGGAAAACACGGGCAGAACGTGGGCAAAACGCGCAAGGAGAGCGAGGCGTCCTGTGACGGTCGGGAAAGGCGTGCAAAATGAAAACGAAGCGCCGGAGCAGTCGGCGGGGGTGACCGCGGGGAG
This sequence comes from Euleptes europaea, assembly GCF_029931775.1. Classification (NCBI taxonomy): domain Eukaryota; kingdom Metazoa; phylum Chordata; class Lepidosauria; order Squamata; family Sphaerodactylidae; genus Euleptes; species Euleptes europaea. The sequence continues at coordinate 12,324,813 of NC_079330.1, read as the reverse complement.
ACAGTCCTGCATAAATGGCCTCTGTGAGTGGAGGACACTGGCCAGGCCGGGTGGAGCTTTTTGAAGCATACCTGGGAGTTCCCCGTGGCTTAATCTTGCAATGAGAAAGATCACTCGGTGTCTGGACAGTCTTTTTATTGGGGAACATCTAACCAGTCTGATAATTGCTGCAGTAATGTGTACGAGAGATGACCGTGATGCTGGCGTTGGGATTGGCTGGACCACAGTGAACATGACTGGGCAATGAAATGTTGAATGTCCAAGATATGGGGGTCCAAATGACCCCAACATGATCAATTCTTATGGAAAGCAGTATCTCTTTTGTGTAGCTGATAAGGGAGGAGGGTTCAGTATTTGTTAGTTGTGCCCCTGTACCATCAACAATAATCTAATATGTTAATAGTATATATAATTGGAGTCATTGTCAAATACATCCCATTGTCTGTCTGTGTGGGTGCTGTTTTTTTTGAAGCTGTGACTGGAACTGGGGTCTATTTGACCCCAGGACCAGATAAGTAATGTGTTAGGTTTGAGGCCATTTGGGATTCAAACCCCTTGGAGCAGGGGCATCAAACTCAATTGTTACAAGGAACGGATGTGACATAAATGTCACTTGGTCGGGCCGGGCCATGTCTCACCATCCCAGATTTAGTGTGGGGTGGGGGCGGTGGCAGGCTGGCTTGCAGGCCAGATAAGAGCTCTCAAGGGGCTGGATCCGGCCCGCGGGCTTTATGTTTGACACCCCTGCCTTAGGGGATCTAAAATGAAGACAGTTGTAGCCTCCAGTTCCTTCTATTCTCCTTTACAGAAGGGGAGGGGAAAATGGAGGAGGGAATGCTTGGTTGTCCAGTGTCCCCCCCTCCCCTCCCCGCCTATCTCTTGGGCCCATGTCATCCCCGAAAGGTCCACGGCTCCCCTCCCCTGCTTGCTGGTTCTGTATTCAACTATTGCTATTTGCAGCTCACTTTCCCGAGCATGTAATAAAAGTGGAGATGGGAATCTGTCCTTTTATTACTGTTGAGCCCTTACAGCCCTGCTCCAGGGTTTGGGGGCGCCTTGGCCGAGGGTCTCTCTGGTTGGACTCCCCTAACTTGGAAGCAGCGAGGCGTGCAGTCTTTCCTGGCGCCTCTGGCCTCCCTGTTGGGCTGGGAGACGCTCGCCCATTCTTAGAGACCCCCGAAGATGCCTGATCTTGCTGGCCCCGACAGGCTACATAACCTGCTCTGAATCAACTGGAACGTGCACCCCTTGATCTCTGCCTCCCCGCGCATCCACGCCCTTACACATTGGTCCCTATGTGCCGCTGTATCCATTCTTCTCTCCAACGGGCTGCAGCGCAGGGCTCGGCTGTCGTGACTCTCTCCGAGGGTTGGGGCGACGTCGCTGGCGCACCCCGCCGACCAGCCGCGCGGCCATTTCTGTGTAAAGAATCTCTTATTTCTCTCTATTTCAGCCAAGCGAGACAGAGGGGGCCTCAAAAGCAGGGGAGTCCCACATGGGACCCTAGCTTGTATTAACAGCACTTTGGTAGGAACTGGCGAAGGCCTGTGAGCCCCCCAGCCCCAGGGACTGGTGCTTGTACCTGCCGGCACCAGCGGGGGACCGTCTGCCGCCCGCCAGCCTGGAGCACCATCTACACATCTCCCCAGGCAGCTGCGGCCACCGGGCTTCCGAGGCCAGCCTGTGAGTACCGAACCACGGCGCTGCTAACCTCTTCCGTTTTGCAGGGCTGCGGAAGGTCCCCGCCTCGGCTGCTGGGAACCCTGATGGACTTCCCCCTTGCCTTCTTACCGGACCAGAGCAGGGTTCGTTCGGTCGTTTGCCCTGCGTCCGGCAGAGGCCAGCCACGTTGCCTTGGAGAGCTCTCGAGCAGGGGGTGAAAGCATAACCATCTTCAAGTACTTGAAGGGCTGTCACATAGAGGAGGGTGCCGAGTTGTTTTCTGTTGCCCCGGAAGGCCGGACCAGAACCAACGGGTTGAAATTAAATCAAAAGAGTTTCCATCTAGACCACTGGTTCCCAACCAGGGGTCCATGGACCCCCAGGGGTCCGCGAAACAAAGTTATAAACCCATAATAAATTAATATTTTCAATTAAAAGTTCTCTATTATAAAAATATATTCAAATATTATTCTAAGTTTAATGTTTAACTAACAGTTATGATTAAAGTTTATTTTCAAATTCTCAGAATTTTTATTTTGACCCTTGGGGTCCCTGCACCGAACAAAAAAGTCCTAGTGGTCCCTGGTCAAAAAAAGGTTGGGAACCACTGATCTAGACATTAGGAAGAATTTTCTAACAGTTCGAGCGGTGCCTGATCTCACTTGCTTTGGGCCGCTGCGGCTGACTCTTTGCCAGTACCTGCCTGACCTACTGTCTGCATTGCTTTCCCTTGCTGATTCGTTCGTATGTTTTGTGTGTTTAGGTAGAGGAGGATTAGATTCGGGATGTCAGAAGTTTTTGGGCACACCCTCTTTGGCCTGATGGGATGATGTCGTAACTTAAGATCATGTCGTAACGTGAGATAACGTCTTGTCCATTTTGGCTGCCCTGCGTTTGTGCTGTGGGGGGAATGAGGGGCTAAGAGTGCCTGTAGTCCCCAAGACCCCTCGCCAGCCTTGATTACCATGGGGGGAGATCTGTCCAAGCTTGCCCCCCATAAGATATTTCACCACCTGGGTCCCCCGAGGGAGGAATCTTTCCATGTACGCACACACACACCTTTCCATCTTAATGGCGTTTTGCGGTATGTTCAGGTCTTCATCCTAGTGCTAATGAAAAGGAGGGTGCCGGGGGTACAAAATTATGCGGGGGTCGGGCAAAGGAGCATCTGGCGTGTTGCTCTCAATTCAGCCTCCTCTTTATTGAAGGAAGAAGGGAAGTGTGACTTCGGGTCTCTCTCTCTACCTAATCTACCTCGCAGGGTTGTTGTAAGGATAACCTTAGGGAAGCGTACACTGCACTGAGTTCCTTGGATGAAGGATGGGATATAAACATGAGAAAAAGGAATGGAAAAGAATCTGGTGCATATAGAGGGAATCGAGTATCATTTTTAGCCTATTTATGCGAACAGCAAGCCGTTTTCATATAAGATCCGGCTGGTTCTGGGTTGTAAGGGGAGCTGAAAGGGAGGCTTTTTCAGGGGGTGTGTGTGCTCGCGGTGGTTCTCAACAGCCTTGCTTCTCCCAAATCCAGTAAAGGGACTCTATATTCTTCCTTCTATCCATATTGCCATCCTTCTGTCTGCTTTACTACTTGTTTCCAACTGTAGGAATAAATATGGACCGGGGTGGGGTGGGGGAGTAGAGAATTGATATTTCCTGTTCCAACGAGCATCCTAGATTTAAGCTGAACAACGACAGAAATAGCCTTGTATCCTGGTGACGTTTTAGGAGGGGAATAACTACCACCCTTGGAGCGGATTTTATAGCAATCCGCCCATTACATTTTTCTTTTGTCCCAAAAATAGGCAGCAGCTTTCAAAAGGAATCCCCTCTGATCTCGTTTTCCCTGAGTTCCCCTCCCATGTTCTGAGGTCCAAGCGCTGTATGCTAACAGAGTGTGTGGAGGTTCGAATGGGTTTACACTGAGTAAATAAGTGAGATTGCAACATCGGCTCTCTGAGGAGTGTACCCCACTGGTGCTGGTGTTTGGGTTTGTTTTTTTCAAGCGCGCGTCACTTTCTTACATTAGGTGTGTTCGTGTTTTTAAAAAGTTTGCTGCTCTGAAAGAAGAAGGCTTTAACAAAAAAACACTACTAGTTAAACTCACAGTTGGGGGGAATCAAAATTTCATTTCATTTAAAAAGCCAGATGTGTTAGGTAGGAAAAATCAAATGCATAATAATAGGATGGGGGAGACTTGTCTGAGCAGTAGTGTGTGTGAAAAGGATCTTGGGGTCTTAGTAGACCGAACTCTGAACATGAGTCAGCAGTGTGATGCGGTAGCTAAAAAGGCAACTGCGGTCTTGGGCTGTATCAACAGAAGTAGTGTCCAGATCACGCAAAGTAATGGTATCACTTTGTTCTGGTTAGACCTCACCTAGAGTACTGTGTTCAGTTTTGGGCAGCGCAATTTAAGAAAGGTGTAGACAAGCTGGAACGGGTCCAGAGGAGGGCAACAAAGATGGTGAGGGGTCTGGAGACCAAGTCCTATGAGGAAAGGTGGAAGGAGCTGGGTATGTTTAGCCTGAAGAGGAGAAGACTGAGAGGGGATATGATAACCAGGTTCAAATACTTGAGGCGCTGTCATATAGAGGATGGTGCTGAGTAATTTTCTGTTGCCCAAGAAGGTCGGACCAGAATCCACGGGTTAAAATTAAATCAAAAGAGTTTCCGTCTAGACATTAGGAAAAATTTTCTAACAGTTAGAGCGGTTCCTCAGTGGAACAGGCTTCCTCAGGAGGTGGTAAGCTCTCCTTCCCTGGAGGTTTTTAAGAAGAGGTTCGATGGTCATCTGTCAGCAATGCTGATTCTGTGACCTTAGGCAAGTGATGAGAGGGAGGGCATCTTGGGCATCTTCTGGGCATGGAGTAGGGGGCCACTGGGGTGTGTGTGAGCGGTAGTTGTGAATGTCCCGCATTGTGCAGGGGGTTGGACTAGATGACCCTGGTGGTCCCTTCCAACTCTATGATTCTATGAATACCTCTGAAGTTTATAATGAGATCCCATAAAGTCCCTCTTTGCATATTCCAGACAAGGGGAAGGGCTTGTATAGACCGTGTTACACCGTGCATGGATGGAATCTGATAATCGGGTACACAATCCAGATTGTAAGGTTCGCAGCTTCCTTTTCTTTTTTCCCCTTTTTTGAAAGGCAAGTTTCTAGTCCTTGGTTGGGGGCAATCTCTCCTGACACCATGGGGGGGGAGGTTTGAGTGGGCTCACTGCTGTTGCCTTGCTTGTTCCCTGTCCCCAGGTTTACCAGGATAAATTTAATAAATTAAGCAGATACAAGAAATCTATGCACATTGCAGAGTTATTTTTTTCCCTATGGTACTGAATTAGGGTTGCCAGGTCCCTCTTTGCAACCGGCAGGAGGTTTTTGGGGCGGAGCCTCTAATTTGGGCTAGGTCTACTCATCTCTGCACCGTGGCCATGACACATGTAAGAGCAGGCAGCTGGTTCAGCAGCACATCATGAAATGTCCAAAGACCATAAATGGAGTTAATTCACATATATGACTGTGGTTTGCATTGGGAAAGGACAGGGAAGGTTTGGCTGGGGAGAGCGGGGTAGAAATTAAATGCAGTAAATAAATAATTAGATCCCCCTCCTGCTCCCGCGAGTCTCCCGTTTTCTATCTCAATGTGGAAATGTGGTAACATTTCCCTCAACTCGCTTAAAACCTGTTTTTTTTTTTTTGGTAATGGGTAATTTTATTTATTTAAACCCTCTCCTTTTCTACCCTGCGGAGGCCAAAGCAGGTTTCAATGTTATTCTCCCCTCTGCCATTTGATCCTCACCATGACAACCCTGTGAGGTAGGTTAGTCTGATGGAGAGTGATTGGCCCAAGGTCCCATGGCCAGCTTCAATGGCAGAGTGGGGATTTAATCTGGGTCTCCCAGCTCCTAATCCTACTTAGGCAGTTCATGAGAGGGAGGGCAGCAAGGGCTGCATCAGTGTTTGGCTCTTGTGGCCCTTCCTTACATGCTCAGGGTGATGCCAATTATCACTTTGGGGCCAGGAATCAATTTTCCTCCTGGCCAGATTGGCCAGGGATCCTGGAGGATTTCTTTTGGCCATCTTCTGGGCATGGAGTAGGGGGCCACTGGGGGTGTGGAGGGGAGAGGCAGTTATACATTTCCTGCATTGTACAGGGGGTTGGTCTAGATGACCCTGGTGGTCCCTTTCAACTCTATGGCCGTTTATGCTTGGTAATTAGCAGTGCGTTCCAGGCTGAAGTGCCCCGCATATTTTTTTATTTTTTCCCGCTGAACCATCACTGCTAAGCATACCTGCTTCGCATTTCTTAAGAGCCCTTTAACGTGACCTTTTGTATTTGCTCCGCCCCCGCATGGAAGCATTCACTGAAGGAAGCATGCAGAATCACAGCCGAGGCTTAGCTATGCAAACAACTATTGCTAATGGCTATGCAAACGAAGGAGAAGCAGGCGAGTGTGTGTGTAATTTGTTTGACTTTCTCCTCTTGCATCTGGTCCGTGAATAGTCATTTTAAAGGTCGGATTTAAAAAAAAGCAGCGTTGAGTGAGGAGCAGAATCAACCCTGCATAAATGGCCTGTGATTCAATTATTTTAAGCACTGTGCCACACTGCTCTTGTGCATCTTCTCTGCAGTCCCACATACAGGGGTTTTGCACAAAAAGTACATTCCCTCCCACCTCATGATGAGGAGTCACTCTCTGTGCATGCCTTGAGGCAAGACCTCTCTCAACCATTTGTCTCTAGAGTAGCAACAGCTGTAAGAACAGCATCCTCAGCATAGCTGTTCTCTCCCCCCTTCTTTCTAAACAGCTCCTTTGATTTCCTTATTCCAGCTTCAATAGACCCTGGATTTCCCCCCTCCCTTTGGCCTGTTGGCGTTCGATTTTGGCAAGAGGGGGGTAGGCCTCCTGCATTATTTGTCTCCCTCATCTCAGCCTCCCATCTGTGCCGCGGCCAGGAAGCATCTGTGGTTTTCTGCTGTACAAAGAGGCATTTGTACGGGAGAGGAGAGCCGCTTCGCCGGTCCCCTCCTCGGCTAGGATCTCCCTTCCGCTTTGGCATTGATTTGGCAGGCGTCGAGTCCTTCCACATTTAGTCAGTGAAAATGGGGGCAGTCATGTGAGAGTCCCTGATACCACGGGGGGGGGGGGGCACAGCTAGAGCCCCCCCCCCCCCGGCCCACTGCATTTTGCTGCAGGGGTGCTTTTCCATTTAAAAAAAAAATTGCATCTAGTTCCTTGAGACCCCAGCTCTACTAAATACAGAGAATGGATTATTGTACATCCAAGGTGCTGAGACCCAAATGACTCCACAATGTTGAAAACTTTGTTTGTTAACACAATAGCTGTTAGTCATGATGTGTACCTATTTTCTACAGTTTCAGTGGAGTATGCCTATTAAATTAGGTGCCGTGCAACACAGGCAGGACAATGCTGCTGCAGTCATCTTGTTTATGAGCTTCCTAGAGGTACCTGGTTAGCCACTGTGTGAACAGACTGCTGGACTTGATGGGCCTTGGTCTGATCCAGCATGGCCTTTCCTATGGCTGCCAACTTAGAAGGCTTTAAGAGGGGAGTGGACGTTTGCATGGAGGATAGAGCTATTCATGGCTACTAGTCCAGATAAATACTTGTCAGGAGGCACGCCTATTCTCCCCAAGATCAGAGGAGCATGCCTATTATATTAGATGCTGTGGAACACAGGCAGGATGCTGCTGCAGCCGTCTTGTTTGTGGGCTTCCTAGAGGCCCCAGGTTGGCCAGTGTGTGAACAGACTGCTGGACTCGATGGGTCTTGGTCTGATCCAGCAGGGCTTTTCCTATGGCTGCCACCTTGGAAGGCTTTGAGAGGGGAGTGAACATTTGCATGGAGGATAGAGCTATTCATGGCTACTAGTCAAAATAGATACTAGTCATGATTCATACCCATCTCTCCAGTATCAGAGGAGCATGTCTATTCAGTGGAGCATGCCGAATATATTAGGTGCTGTGAAACACAGGCAGGGCAATGCAGCTGCAGTCGTCTTGTTTGTGGGCTTCCTGGAGGCACCTGGTTGGCCACTGTGTGAACAGACTGATGAACGTCATGGACCATGGCCTGATCCAGCATGGGTTTTCTTATGTTCTTATGTACTTTTTCTGTAGATGCAACAATGAAGAGATAACCATTTTTTAAAAAAATCATATCAGGAAGTTTTGATTTAATTGTTTGAGGAAATATGTATTGGAAGTCTCTGAGACTCCTTTAAAGATGCAGGGTGAGGTCAGGATAGACCTCAGATACTATTCTTGGGTAGTTGTGTGTGTGTGTGTGTGTGTGTGTGTGTGTGTGTGTGTGTGTGTGTGTATAAAAAAAAACTTAAGTGATGGCCCATAACAACCAGACCCTCTGTTGCTGAAAGACTTATATTACAACACTGGAAAGAAAATTCCTGTCGCCCATAATGCAATGGCTTAAGGACCTTGAAACCTTGTCAGTATTTGAGCGTATGGCATATAGACGACAAGCAGACAAGGACATATTTTTAGATATTTTAAAACCTTTTATAGAGGCTTATCTGAGGACTTGCCCTGACCTGGATGGCCCAGGCTAGCCTGATCTCGTCAGATCTCAGAAGCTAAGCAGGGGCGGTCCTGGTTAGAATTTGGATGGGAGACCCCCGAAGAAGTCGAGGGCTGCTCCGCAGAGGCAGGCAACAGCCGATTATTGTCTGTCCAAGGTGCTGAGTCCCAAATGACCCCATGATGTTGAAAACGTTATTTGACAACACAACAGCTACTAGTGGAGCCAGTGTGGTGTAGTGGTTAAGAGCCGTGGTTTGGAGCGATGGAGTCTGATCTGGAGAACCGGGTTTGATTCCCCACTCCTCCACATGCGCGGCGGAGACTAATCTGGTGAACTGGATTGGTTTCCCCGCTCCTACACACGAAGCCAACTGGGTGACCTTGGGCAAGTCACTCTCTGAGCCTCACCTACCTCACAGGGTGGGAAGGGAAGGGAAGGTGATTGTAAGCCGGTTTGATTCTTCCTTAAGTGGTTGAGAAAGCTGACATGTAAAAACCTCCTCCTCCTCTTCTTCCCTATTTTCTACAGTTTCAGTGGAGTATGCATATTGTATTAAGGTGTTGTGGAACACACCGGTGTTGGTCTCTTGCCTTGAAAACCCTACTGGGCTGCCATAAGTCAACTGCAACCTAACGCCACTTTACATGCGCACATCTGTGGACTTACTACTATTCTTGTCATATTTTTCATTTCTTTGTTTTTGATTTATAATAAAAATTAGGATTTAAAAAAAAACTATTGTAGGATAGATAATTATTGAAGCATTTTTCCCCTTAAACTTATTACTCCCACCACAATTTTAACTTTGAGACTGAATTCCTGCCCTATTTATTCTTGGATGAGACTAATGACGGAGCCAGTCCATAATGTGGAATGGTTTTGGGAAATGTTAAGGGGAAGAGGGTGGCACTCCTGTCCGCTGGAGATGTAGAAGCTTCAAAAGATGTGGCCGATTTCTGACCCATAACCATCTTTTCTTTCTTTTTTGACTTCTTCCTCAGGATGGCGGAGCCGCGCTTTAACAACCCCTACTTCTGGCCTCCCCCTCCCACCATGCCCAGCCAGGTAAGCGTACCCTGCGTAACCCGAGTTTTCCTTTTGCCCGGAATCCTTGGCAGGGCTTCTAGAGCAAGGACCTCTTAACTGGAGCTTGGACCTGGGACCTTCTGCATGCCAAGCAGATGTTTGATTCTCACTCCTCCACATGAGTGGCGGAGGCTACTCTGGTGAACTGGATTTGTTTCCCCACTCCTACACACGAAGCCAGCTGGGTGACCTTGGGCTAGTCACAGCTCTCTCAGCCCCACCTACCTCCCAGGGTGTCTGTTGTGGGGAAGGGAAGGCAATTGTAAGCCGGTTTGATTCTTCCTTAAGTGGTATAGAAAATCGGCATATAAAAACCAACTCTTCTTCTTCTTAATGGTAAGAGCCGAGTTGTCTGTGGAACCAGTTACCTGGAGAGGTAACAGGTTCTCCCTCACTGGAGATCTTGATACAGAAGCTGTTGGGAAAGCGCAAGCTCTAAATTCCCTTCAGGAAGCGAGGGGTCCGTCTACGTAGGCCTGAATCTGTGAATTCTGGTGCCTTTCATTTCCGGGACAGGCGACGGTCGTCTTTGCTAGCGGTCACCGCCCTCTCTTTCCGCAGCTGGACAACCTGGTTCTGATCAACAAGATCAAGGAGCAGCTCATGGCAGAGAAGATCCGGCCGCCGCACTTGCCCCCGACGTCCGTGTCCTCCCAGCAGCCACTGCTGGTGCCCCCTTCGCCCGCAGAGGGCAGCCAGTCGATCATGTCCATCCCCAAGCTGCAGCAGGTTCCTGGGCTGCACCCCCAGGCTGTCCCGCAGCCCGACGTGGCCCTGCACGCTCGCCCAGCCACCAGCACCGTCACAGGTATGCAGGGGATGTCAAGGGAGGGGTCAGGCGGGACCTGGGGAACAGAGAGGGACGGGCTGCATTGGGCCAGGTAGTCTGCATGTGGTCCTTTTTGTGCAAGGGCAGGAGAAGCGCACGGGGTGCTGACTGGATAGTTTGCAGAGAACTGTGACTTTTGTCTGAACAAAGTTTCTAGGCTTCATGGCTAGCTCAGAATAAATTGTACGGATGGGTATGGAACCGGGTTTGATTCCCCACTCTTCAGATGCTAATCTGGCGAACTGGATTTGTTTCCCTGCTCCTACTTACGAAGCCAGCTGGGTGACCTTGGGCTAGTCACAGCTCTCTTAGAGTTCTCTCAGGCCCACCCACCTCACAGGGTGTCTGTTGTGGGGAAGGGAAGGTGATTGTAAGCCGGTTTGATTCTTCCTTAAGAGGTAGAGAAAATCAGCATATGAGCGAAGTGGACAAGTGTAATAAGGAGAAACCTCCCTGAAATCAGGACCGTTTTGAAAACCAGCAATCTGGCAGTTGTGAGGGAGGAATGGGCCGAACAAGGAGAATGTATATCCTTCACCGGCGCTCCATTGTGAACATTATGATGACGACAGAAATAGTTTAATTACTCCCCTCTGATCTCGATTTGTACACTCTTAACACCTCTGAGGCCTCCCTGGTAGAATATTGACTGGAAGACAGGGTGACTTATATCTCATACTCCGTAGCAACAGTTTGCTCTTATGTTTGCTGGAAACGGAACAAAGACCTTATGGGCAAACCTTCAGATTAATTAGTACGGATGAGATGTTGTAAGCAGGAGCTGCATAATTTTATCATAGGATGTATATTTTATATTTTATGCTGGCCTTTGGCTGTAATAAATAAATGATAGTAGTCCCTAAGCTGCTGCTTTGAGTTGTGGGTGACTTCCCCCCCTCTGCTGTACACACATGGAGCTACCTTATACTGAATCAGACCATGGGTCCATCAAGGCCAGCATTGTCTGCTTAGACTGGCAGACGGTCTCCAGGGTCTCTGGCAGAGGTCTTTCACATCGCCAGCATGGTGTATTGGTTAAGAACGGTGGTTTGGAGCAGTGGACTCTGATCTGGGGAACCGGGTTTGATTCCCTGCTCCTCCACATGAGCGGCGGAGGCTAATCTGGTTAACAGGATTTGTTTCCCCGCTCCTACACAGGAAGCCAGATGGGTGACCTTAGGCTAGTCACACTCTCTCAGCCCCATTTACCTCACGGAGTGTCTATTGTGAGGAAGGTGATCGTAAGCCACTTTGAATCTTCCTTAAGTGGTAGAGAAAGTCGGCGTATAAAAACCAACTCTTCTTCTTCTACTACTACTACTACTTGGTCCTTTCAAGTGGAGAGGCCGGGGATTGAGCCTGGGACCTTCTGCGTGCCAGGCAGTTGCTGTGCTACTGAACACATGAAGCTGCCTTATACTGAATCAGATTCTTGGTCCGACAAAGTCAGTATTGTCTACTCAGACTGGCAGCGGCTCTCCAGGGTCTCAGGCAGGGGTCTTTCACATCGCCTACCTGCCTGGTCCCTTTAACTGGAGATGCCGGAGATTGAACCTGGGACCTTCTGCATGCCAAGCGGAAACTCTAACACTGAGCCACAGCCCCTCCCCTGAACCAGCCCCCCCCCCCCAGCAGCTCCTGGCACGTTGGTGTGAGCTCGGCCTCTGTTTCCTTCCAGGGCTGGGCCTGGCCTCCCGGGCCCCTGCAGTCAGCACCTCGGAATCCAGCGCTGGGACGGGCACCAGTACCCCCTCCACACCCACCTCCACCAGCCAGAGCCGCCTCATCGCCTCCTCGCCTACCCTCATCTCAGGGATCACCAGCCCCCCACTCTTGGACTCCATCAAGACCATCCAAGGGCACAGCCTGCTGGGGCCCCCCAAAACGGAGCGGGGGCGCAAGAAGATAAAAGCGGAGAACCCCTCGGGGCCCCCTGTCCTGGTGGTGCCCTACCCCATCCTGGCCTCGGGCGACATTGGGAAAGAGGGCAAGACGTACAGGTAGAGACGGAAACGCCGGAGAAACCCACCTCTGTCCCCACCCCCCTCGAGCATGTCTTCCAACCCCCCCTCTACCAAAATCCTTATTTATTTATTTAATTACATTTCTACCCCGCTCTCCCCAACCCAAAGGTCGGGCTCAGAGCGGCTCCGGTAGCATTCTCCAAGAATCCCACGACGCCTTTGGAAGCAGCATGCTTCGTAACTGAGAATGTGGGCTTAAAAATATTTAAAACGAATAAACGGGTCTCCCTGGATTGTTCCACTTCTAGCTGCCAGCGAGGCAGGTTGTCATTTTTGGATGCTTTCTTCACAGTAAAGAAAACAAATCTGCATTTTTAAAAAAAAATCAGCAAAGCTGATTCCATGACCTTAGGCAGATTGTGAGAGGGAGGGTACGTTGGCCACCTTCTGGACATGGAGTAGGGGTCACTGGAGTGAGGGGGGCGGTAGTTGTGAATTTCCTGCATTGTGCAGGGGGTTGGACTAGATGGCCCTGGTGGTCCCTTCCAACTCCATGATTTTAAGGAGAAGGCATGGTTTGAATCCAAGCATTCCCAAAAACAGGAGGGTGTCTATTGAAATAAGGAAGCATTTGAATGTGAATCCCCTATCTTCATGACGTGGTGGTACAGTCCATTAAGCCTTGACCTGGGTTGCTCCAGGTTAGCCTGATCTCATCAGATCTCAGAAGCTAAGCAGGGTCAGTCCTGGTTAGTATTTGGATGGGCGACCTCCAAGGAACACCAGGGTCGTGAGGCAGAGACAGGCAATGGCAAACCACCTCCTAACGTCCCTTGCCTTGAAAACCCTGCAGGGTCGCCATAAATCAGCTGTGAGTTGACGGGTCACACACACACACAGTCCATTAAGTGAGCATACATGAACACCTGAAGCTGCCGTATACTGAATCAGATACTCGGTCCATCAAAGTCAGTATTGTCTGCTTAGACCGGCAGCAGCTCTCCAGGGTCTCAGGCAGAGAGGTCTTTCACATCACCTACTTGCCTGGTCCCTTTAACTGGAGATGCCGGGGATTGAACCTGGGGCCTTCTGCATGCCAAGCAGATGCTCTACCACTGAGCCACAGCCCCTCCACATGAACACATGAAGCTGCCTTATACTGAATCAGACCCTTGGATCCATCAAAGTCAATACTGTCTACTCCGACCGGCAGCGGCTCTCCAGGGTCTCAGGCAGAGGTCTTTCACCTCCAGTCCCTTTAACTGGAGATGCCGGGGATTCTTCTTCTTATGATGTTATGCATCACAGTATAACGCCCTTATTTGGAGGGGAGGGGCAGATATGGCCGTCTTCAGGGTGGCTGGAGATCGTACCCATGTGTGGAAAATGGCAGCCATGGTCACCTGTGTTTGGAAGCTGCATCACGAGACCTCTCTCCTCACTCCCCCCTCCCCAGGTGTAAAGTCTGCCCCCTCACCTTCTTCACCAAGTCGGAGATGCAGATCCACTCCAAGTCGCACACCGAGGCCAAGCCCCACAAGTGCCCGCACTGTTCCAAGTCTTTCGCCAACGCCTCCTACCTGGCACAGCACCTCCGCATCCACCTGGGCGTCAAGCCCTATCACTGCTCCTACTGCGAGAAATCCTTCCGCCAACTCTCCCACCTCCAGCAACACACCAGGTGAGCGGCCCCAACCCCCCACGGTCTCCCGCTGCCTCCTCCATGATTTAGTTTAAGTGTGAGGCAAGCCAACGTGAAGAGCCCCGTGGCGCAGTGGTAAACTGCAGTACTGCAGTCCAAGCTCTGCTCACGACCTGAGTTCGATCCCAACGAAAGTTGGTTTCAGGTAGCCGGCTCAAGGTTGACTCAGCCTTCCATCCTTCCGAGGTCGGTGAAATGAGGACCCAGCTTGCTGGGGGTCAAGGGAAGAGGACTGGGGAAGGCACTGGCAAACCACCCTGAAAACAAAAGTCTGCCTAGGAAACGTCGGGATGTAACGTCACCCCATGGGTCAGGAATGACCCGGTGCTTGTACAGGGGACCTTTACCTTTTTAAGCCAGCATGGTGTCGTGGTTAAGAGCTGTGGACTCTTATCTGGAGAACCGGGTTCAATTCAATTCCTCCGCATGAAGCCTGCTGGGTGACCTTGGGCCAGTCACAGTTCTCTTAGAACTCTGAGTCCACGCGAGGCAGGCAATGGCGAACTACCTCCGAATGTCTCTTGCCTTGAAAACCCTACGGGGTCGCCATAAGTCAGCTGTGACTTGATGGCACGCACACACACAAGGCAAGGGGAAATGGAACATATGCAGTATCCTGAGTTCGATCCTGACGGAAGTTGGTTTCCGGTAGCTGGCTCAAGGTCGACTCAGCCTTCCATCCTTCCAAGGTCGGTGAAATGAGTACCCAGCTTGCTGGGGGTAAAGGGAAGACGACTGGGGAAGGCACTGGCAAACCACCCCGTAAACAAAGTCTGCCTAGGAAACGTCGGGAGGTGACCTCACCCCATGGGTCAGGAATGACCTGGTGCTTGCACAGGGGACTTTTACCTTTACCTTTTAATCTCAAGTTTCTCTTGTGGGGGGAGCGAGATTCTAGTCTCGGTGCAAACATAAGCTTGTGAGTGGGGGCAGTATTTGGTGAAACTTCAGAATCCACACTCTCGGCCTAGCTTACCTCACAGAGTTGTTGTGGGGTAGCTATAGGGGTAGCTGTAGCGAAGTCAACTCCCAGTAGAAAAGTCAAAAAGAAAATGTCAAGAGAAAGTCTGCTTGACCAATTAGAAAATTAGATGCTGTAACTATGTTGTAATTTCTCTACACTCTATTTGCAGACGGATCCCCCATCCCCTTCTCTTCCTTCTGTATCCCCTATTCTAAACAAATAAAAATTTATTTAAAAAAAAGGATTGTTGTGGAGATAAAATGGAAGGGAAGAGGACAATGTCAGTCACTTCAGGGGAGAAAAGCAGAGTATTAGTGACGGAAATAAATAAACCTGGATGTGTTTGATTGTGTCGCTTCCCTTCTGTGCACCCAAACTTCACCGTTCTTTATTGCTGCGTTTCAGAATTCACACCGGCGACAGACCCTACAAGTGCCCACATGCAGGCTGTGAAAAAGCATTCACACAGCTCTCCAACCTCCAGGTCGGTAAGGAGGAGAATGGCTGGGGAGGGCGGGGGGTGGGGGAGAGATATGCCGGGAGAGGATTGAGATTTACAGGGTTTGAAATACGTATTTTGATTCTGCTTTACAGCCAAAGCTTGGCACTCAAAACAGGGCAGCCATGGGGAGGGGCCGTGGCTCAGTGGTAGAGCATCTGCTTGACATGCAGAAGGTCCCAGGTTCAGTCCCTGGCATCTCCAGTTAAAAGGAATAGGCAAGTAGGCATGTGAAAGACCTCCGCCTGAGACCCTGGAGACCTGTAGAGAACGGGTCATGGCTCAGTGGTAGAGCATTTGCTTGGCATGCAGAAGGTCCCAGGTTCAGTCCCCAGCATCTCCAGTTAAAGAAACTAGGCAAGGAAGTGATCATAGAATCATAGAGTTTGCACCATCCACCTTGGTCTTATTTTTATCTCCCGTGACTGGTGCAGCCCTTTTATTTCTCCCCATCTATGACAACCAAGGTTGACATCAGCCAGCCCTGCCCCTCCTCACAGGGTGCAGGAGGCAAAGAAATATCTGGAGGACCTCTGAGCATCTGTAGATAACAGAAAGTGTATATACAGCCCTGCCTTTGAAGGCTCAGCATTAACCCAACATTGCTGCCCCCCTGAACTAGCAAGAGAGAATCACACGCCTCTAACTGGTCAGCTCATATTGAGAGTGAAATCCAATCCATTGGCCTTCCATTGGACTCGTTGCTTATGCTCTCAGATGCACAAGCATTTCAACCAATAAAACACAGACTATTAGAGAGTGGATTTCAAAATCTTAATAGTGCTGCTAACAGGACTTGCTCTCCATTAAGTCTAGGGATTCCCTTTAATATATATGAGCCTACACCATATTTTTATCCTGACCTGGATGGCCCAGGCTAGCCTGATCTTGTCAGATCTCAGAAGCCAAGCAGGGCCAGCCCTGGTTAGTATTTGGATGGGAGACCACCAAGGAATTCCAGGGTTGCTGTGCAGAGGAAGGCACTGGCAAACCACCTCTCTGTTATTCTCTTGCCATGAAAACCCCAAAAGGGGTCGCCGTAAGTCGGCTGCAACTTGAAGGCACTTTACACACACACACACACACACACCGTATTTGTACCACCTTTACGACCCTCAGCAACGCAGAGCCCTCTCCCTGGCCAGATTCAATGTCATGCCATCTGCGATTTTGGAAAGAAGATTTTGTAATGTCCCCCTCTCAGAGAGACTTTGCCCCTGTGGTAATAACTGCACTGAATCAATCGTACATTATTCCGCTGCAGATTGTATGCAGAAACTTGCAGCAAATGTTTAGGCCCTGTTTTGACACACAAAAAAGTCAAACTTTGCTGATTGTCTTAATGCTCTTTTCTTGCTGAATAATCACTCTCCTGCTGTACTGGAGAAAGTAGAACAATTTCTGAGACTTGCTATGAACCTTCGTCAGCAAGTTAAGGAGAGGGCTTTTATTAATTCCGCTGTCCATTTATTTATTATGCTTTATCCTTGTCAGAAACGCTCAACTGTATCGTTCTGTGTTACTACGCAGACACCTCATGTTTCGATTTTATGCCAATACAGGATATTGTTGTTGTAACTAGCAAGAGAATAGATCCTGCCAAGCCTTGCAGGGCACAGGCTGGGAGGGCAGAGGGGGGCAACTGGTAACGTGCTAGAAGGAAGGACCAAAACGATTGTGCCGCTCTCCCTTTCCAGTCTCACCAACGCCAGCACAACAAGGACAAGCCGTACAAGTGTCCAAACTGCTACCGGGCCTACTCGGACTCTGCCTCGCTCCAGATCCACCTCTCCGCGCACGCAATCAAGCACGCCAAGGCCTACTGTTGCAGCATGTGCGGACGGGCCTACACTTCGGTGAGTAGGGGGACCAGAAGACCCGCCTCCTGCCCGCCCGGGGAGGGGGATGGCCAGCCCCTTGTTCCGCAGAGCAGAAATCCTTCCCCGAGAACGATGGAGCCCGTATCGGCCCTGCGTGCTTTGGCTGATGAAGTAGTCATTTGCTGCCCTTGGGAAAGAGAGAAGGGAACCATAGCTGTAAATCATTGACTTCTTGCCATAGGAAAGAGCAGTAGAAAAGAGTCCAGTAGCACCTTAAAAGGAGCCCCGTGGCGCAGAGTGGTAAGCTGCAGTACTGCAGTCCAAGCTCTGCTCACAACCTGAGTTCGATTCCGACAGAAGTTGGTTTCAGGTAGCTGGCTCCAGGTTGACTCAGCCATCCATCCTTCCGAGGTCGGTAAAATGAGTACCCAGCTTACTGGGGGTAAAGGAAAGACGACTGGAAAAGGCAATGGCAAACCACCCCATAAACACAGTCTGTCTAGTAAACGTCGGGATGTGACGTCACGTCACCCCATGGGTCAGGAATGACCGGTGCTTGGTCTGGGGAGGGAGTGCCGGCACAAATATAGAAAGACAGGGCTGGTTGGATGTCTCAGGCACTCGCTGCCTTTTCTGCGGTTCCCTGATGTGGGTCTCCCTTTCTCTCTTTCTGCCCCCAACAGGAGACCTATTTGATGAAACACATGTCCAAACACACGGTGGTCGAACACCTAGTGAGTCAACATTCTCCTCAAAGGACGGAGTCTCCGGGCATCCCAGTGCGAATCTCACTCATCTGAACCTCGGGGATCCCCTCCCCGAGCACGGCCCCTCTTGAATTGCAGAGCTGGGGAGGCGGGGGGGAGGACAGGACAGCTCGGAATAGGAATCACAGGAACCACAGCTTCTTCTGGGCACCACCACCCCCGCCCTCCTCGGGGGCCTGCTGCGTTCCCCCCCCCCTCCACAGCCAGGACAAAAAGACGGAGTCCGGACGTACGACCCGCCCCCCCGAGCCGGGGAGTTTCTCGTTCCATTTTGGTGGCAGCCAAAGACAGTTCCAGAGCACTTTGAACCTCGTTGTCTCCCCCTCCCCAAACGCGCACCCACGGCCCTCCTTATTTTCGGATCGCCTCCAGCCGTTTTAAAGCCCCGGCCCGGTTTGCCCTTCCCGCTTTTCATTGTTTCGCTTGTTTCAATCTTAGATACAGACCAACCTTATAATTTATTGGCCCCATCGCGTGATGCAATTCCCAAGAGAGCGCCGACCCTTTCTGGACTCTCCTTTGGAGAGGTAAGGGACGGGATCCGCGGAGGCGCCCGCGGGGCTCCGCCGAGGGTGGACGGCCGCGAGACCCAAGTTGCTAAGACGTCGTGGGGGGCCCGTTGTGAAGGTGTGTCCAGCCGGGCCTCCGCTGCCAAGGTGAGCAAGATTGCAACCCCCTGCTTGGAGTGATTTGAGGGAAGGGGGTGGGGTGGGGGCTGGACTAGAAAGAAGCTGGCCTTTTTTGTGGAAGGTGGCGATCTTTTGGCAGATTGACTAGAGCGTGGCATGGCTGGAGAAAACCTGGAGGAGAGCGGGCGGGAGGAAACGGCAACTGCACCCCACATTCTTCACTGACATGCACGTAGAGGTGTGCTGCGTCCCCACATTTTAGCCTCGAGAATTATCTGTAAGAGCCTCCCCCCCCCCTTTCAGAAGGCAAATGGATAAAAACTGTTCAGCTTAGCACTGCCTCAGTTTTAGCAACATGCAGGAAGAACGGGTCGGCTTGGGCTATGATGTGGCAGGAGAGGGTGTCTCTCCAAGTCCCCCCCCCTTCCCCGCTCGTGCTTGGAGCAATTCCCCGTCCTTTCACCCTCACCCCCAAGCATCATATGTATTCCCCTGGCAAACACCTTTTAGATCAGTGGCCAGTTTTCCAGCTAACAGACTGGTATTCTTGTCCGACGGCCCACCCCAAGAAAACCCCCGCTATTTTTCTTTCGCTCACCTGCAGCGAAGGCTTGGCTTGGAACCATGGGACTTTTCTGTGGTACGGCCGGCTGTTCGGCCCCACAGCTGGCCAGCGTCCTAAGAGGCCAGCCAAGACATCTTAACTCACAGCTTTCCTTACCTTCTGCTGGAAAAAGCACACGATGGCATGCAAAAGCATCGTGCAGAGTGGGAAAAGCCTCTCTTCAAGCTCTCGGTGGTGGTGGTCCTCTGCTCGATTCCTTTGCGTTCAGTTAGGAACTAGAAGTACCGCTAAGCTCCAGGGAGTCGCTAAGCTTTTGGGTAAGCTAGGGTGGGGGCGCATGCTGAACGGCTCCAGCTAGGAAACCTTCCTTGCCTCAGGAGTGCAGCTGCCCCTTCCAGAAGCGCAGTGCTTCTTGCCCGGCGATGCTGAACCAAGATCCAGGGCACATTTGGAACAAGCAGAGCCATCGGTAATGCTCTGGCGCAAAGAAATGCCGCTGAGGAGCACAAGCCCGTTCCCCTAGACAGCTGATTCCTTGGGGCAGTGGTGGGACCCCCAAAAGTCCGGCTCGGAGGGCTTCCTGAAGAACCTGTAAGGTTACGCTGTTTTAATGTTGTTACCCGCCCTGAGCCTGGCCATGGAAGGGGAGGGCAGGTTATATATCGAACAAATAAATAAATAGAACCTGCTCAAGGAAGGGGTGAAGTTTGAAGACAGCAAAGCCACCTGGAAAGGTACCATAATGCCCCTCTAACCCTCCCCTGAGTTAAGCCAGATTTGTGGGGGCCACTTCCATTTCATGCCCCCCCCCATTGATTTTTGCAGGCAGATTTTCCAAAACAGGCTAATGGTGACATTAGCAGGCTAATGGTGACCAATGCTAAGCCGGGGCGGGGTGTGTGTGTGTGGCTCTTTTATTTTTCCTTTGATAAATTCAGTGGTGGGCGTCGTTTCTCAGATCTTGGCCCCTCCGCCCCCCACTTGTAGGTCAGCCACTCGACTTTGTTGCGGCTTGATTGACAGCACGTGCCAACCCGTAAGGTGGCGTCGGGCAGAAAGTCCATGGTACGCAGGGGTGAAGGCAGATTTGAGAATCCCCCATCACTTTAGCGGCTCGAGCACAAGATGCAGTGGCCAGTGACTGGCTAGCGCCCTCAATCACACTGGGGATCACTCACCTGCTCCCACCACTGGAGTGCACCAGTCTCACAATACACTCCAAATCAACTCCCCCCCCCCCAAAAAAAATATCCCCTCCTTGAATCAAAGCAATTCAATCAACTAAAGGTTTATAGGTTACTGCCATGATGCCAGCTCTGGAAACTCCCAGCCAATTTTATGGTCTCTCCTCCAACCAAATGGGGAGGGCGCAAACACCCCCCCCCCAAAAAAAAGCTACACTGAAACCACCTCTATTATGTACTTTTCTGTTCCATTTTGGATATGAATTAACTGTGTAATTTTTTAAAAAGAAAAACACACACTTTTTAAGCCTTAAAAATATATCATTTTGTTTATACCAGGTTGTTTCTTTTTTTTATCACTGTTTGTATTAATTTGATTCTCTTCCTTCTTCCCCGCGCCCCTTTTCCCATCACCCTTGGTTTTGAATTGATGTTGTACGATATTCAATATTGTAGCCTATTTTGTCCGCATGTTAATAACTCTGTAAATAGGACTCTTATACATAATGTTAACACAATTTTTTTTCTATATAAAAAAGCCCAGGCCGCATTTAGTTAGAACCCTAGTTATTACCTTAATAATGAAAAGGAAGAAAAGAGGAAGATTTAAACAAATAAAAAAACAACAAGGTTTCCCCCTCTCCCACTGAACGTCTTGCATTGTGGTAACGAAGATGGGTTTGGAGGAGGGCAGCTCGACTCCATACAGGCATTTGCATTGTTTAAACAATGAAAAAAACAAAAAAAAATTGGGGAACAAGTTGCTTTGTATTTCTCTGTTGTGGAAAAAAAAGAAATAAAATGTCTTTGCAACCTTGGGCCGGACTGGCTGAGTACTGCTCTTCTGTTCAGGGTAGACAGCGGCAGCAAAAGAGGGGAATAAGAGCTTGTTCCTTTCCCACTTTCTAAGTGGGTGCCTCCATCAGATGCCAGTTGGGTGGAGTGGTTTGAATGGGGGATGGGGTTTGACTCCTCACTCCTCCACAGGAGCGGCGGACTCTAACCCGGAGAACCGGGTTCGATTCCCTGTTCCTCCACATGAAGCCTGCTGGGTGACCTTGGGCTAGTCACAGTATTCTCCGAACTCTCTCGGTCCCACCTGCTTCACAAGGTGTCTGTTGTGGGGGGGGGGGGGGAGGCGATTGTAAGCCGCTTTGAGACTCCTTTCGGCAGAGAAAAAGGGTAAAAGGTAAAAGTCCCCTGTGCAAGCACCGGGTCATTACTGACCCATGGGGTGATGTCACATCCCGACGTTTCCTAGGCAGGCTTTGTTTGTGGGGTGGTTTGCCAGTGCCTTCCCCAGTCGTCTTCCCTTGATCCCCAGCAAGCTGGGTACTCATTTTACCGACCTCGGAAGGATGGAAGGCTGAGTCAACCTTGAGCCGGCGACCTGAAACCGACTTCGAACTTAGGTCGTGAGCAGAGCTTGGACTGCAGTACTGCAGCTTACCACTCTGCTCCACGGGGCTCCTTTAGGTAGAGAAAAGCAGGGTATAAAAACCAACTCTTCTTCATTCAAGCAGCCCTTGCCAGAATCGGCAACCTGCTTCTTAATTTATGTCAGCCAAGCAGCTAGACCGGAGGCTGTCCACCCACGGTCCTGAGGAAGCGTAAAACAGGAATTCTGCTATGAAGTTAAGACCGCTTGGTGGTGAAAAGTGCCATCAGGTCACAGCTGACTTACAGGAACCCTGTAGGGATTTGCAAGGCAAGCCACACAGGTGGTTTGCTATTGCTTTCCTCTGCATAGCAACCCCGGCCTTCCTTGGTGATCTCCCATCCAAGTGCTAACTAGGGCATCTGACGCTGCTTCGCTTTCGAGATCTCATTAGACTGGGCTATCTAGGTCAAGGCTAGAACAGTTTACCGAGTCTCATATTTGATACATCCTTAAGAGGGATAAAAGGAGCCCCGTGGCGCAGAGTAGTGAGCTGCAGTACAGCAGTCCAAGCTCTGCTCACGACCTGAGTTCGATCCCGACGGAAGTTGGTTTCAGGTCGCCTGCTCAAGGTGGACTCAGCCTTCCATCCTTCCGAGGTCGGTAAAATGAGGCCCCAGCTTGCTGGGGGTAAAGGGAAGACGACTGGGGAAGGCACTGGCAAACCACCCCATAAAACAAAAGTCTGCCTAGAAAACTTCGGGATGTGACGTCACGCCATGGGTCAGGAATGACCTGGTGCTTGCACAGGCGACCTTTACCTTTTTTAGGAGGGGTAAAGCCCCGTGGCGCAGAGTGGTAAGCTGCAGTACCGCAGTCAAAGCTTTGCCCACGACCCCAGTTCGAGCCCGACAAGAAGCCTTCCATCCTTCCAGGGTCAGCAAAGTGAGTACCCAGCCTGCTGGGGGTAAAGGGAAGACGACTGGGGAAGGCAGTGGCAAACCACCCCGTAAACACGGTGTGCCTAGTAAATGTCGGGCTGTGACGTCACCCCATGGGCCAGGAATGACCTGGTGCTTGTACAGGGGACCTAGGAGAGATACCTTCCGTTCAAGTAAGACAGTCCCAACAGACCACTGACTGTGAACTGAGTGTGGTTCCTCTCCTCTCCTACAGGACAGCATAGATGCCGCCAGGGAGATATTGGGCAGAGGCCCAAGGTGAAACGTCTCCTTCAAGGAAGGAAAAGCTCTTTCATATATTGATTTCAAAACACCAAATCAAAACCTGTTCACCCTGATGCTCCAAGATGGCTGGAGGTTCTTAGAAGGATGGTCTTTACCAACGTCTGTCCCAGAAGTGCTCTAACAGAGTATTGTGTTCAGTTTTGGGCACCACCTTTAAGGACGTAGACGAGCTGGAATGTGTCCAGAGGAGGGCAACAAAGATGGTGAGGGGTCTGGAGACCAAGTCCTATGAGGAAAGGTTGAAGGAGCTGGGTATGTTTAGCCTGGAAACGATTGAAAGGTGATATGATAACCAACTTCAAGTACTTGAAGGGCTGTCATACAGAGGATTGTGCCGAGTTGTTTTCTATTGCCTGAGAAGTTCAGACCAGAACCAACGGGTTGAAATTAGATCAAAAGAGTTTCCATCTAAACATTAGGAAGAACTTTCTAACCGTTAGAGTGGTTCCTCAGTTGAACAGGCTTCGTCGGGAGGTGGTGAGCTCTCCTTCCCTGGAGGTTTTTAAGCAGAGGCTAGATGACCATCGGTCATCAATCCTGATTCCATGACCTTAGGCAGTTCATGAGAGGGAGGGCATCTTGGCCATCTTCTGGGCATGGAGTAGGGGGTCACTGGGCGTGTGTGTGGGAGGTAGTTGTGAAATTCCTGCATTGTGCAGGGGGTTGGGCTAGATGACCCTGGCGGTCCCTTCCAACTCTATGATTCTATAAACACGTCACTCGCTCCCCAAAACCACCAACCTCTCCCACTCAACCACAATTGCGTGAAAAAAGGCTTGATTTTCTTTTAAAAGGAATTTATTAAAAACCGACAAAGGGGGAGAAGAGTATAAAGTCCGTTTTCAGCCCCTAAAGGCTGCAGCGAGTGGCCAGCACCGAGGGATGGGGGAGGAAAGGACCACAACGCTCCCCCCATACAAACTATCCGGGGGGGGGGCAAGCAGCTCAGCTGCTGTCCCCTTCTGCCCCTTGTCTCCCCCCCGCCCCCGCAGAGAGCCGTCCTGCTCGAGGCCAGCCCCAATCTTCCGGAGAGAGAGAACCAGCTCCTCCCGCCTCCCTGTGTCTCGAGTGTTGACGGTCATGCCGGGCACTGGAGGGTCTCTCTGCAAGGCAGCTGGAGAACTACCTGACCCCCCCCCCGATCCAGGCTGACCAAGGAGGCGCCTCCTAAAAAGACCTGCAGCCATGGGGGGCCTCCAGAACGGTCCTTGCAAGTTTATCGCTGGCGACGCCCCCTCCCCAAGAAAAACAAGAAGGGGGGCTGCTTTCCCTCTCAGCTTGCGGCAACTGCCAAGCACGCAGAAGGGAAGGTTGTTCTGAGTGGGATGCACGGGCCGGACAGAATTAAACCCCCACCCCACCCTGTACGCGCACATCCCTTTGGCTGCTGTGGAAAAAACTGGCCGGAGACTAGAAACTGAGCTGTTGAGGGAAGGGGAGAAGGAGGGAGAGGGCACTATGTGGCAACACAACCACACTTAACACACATACACACACCCCTAACAAATTTAAGGCAACTGTCCTGTTTGGCTTTGAGGTTTCAAGTAGGGTTTTGTCCAATCCGAGGGAGGGTATCGGTGTCACCCGGGAACAGGAGATCCAGCAACCATTGTGAACGGAGGAGGTCTCTCCCCATCCCCCATTCATCCACCCCAATTTGGGGAGGGGAGCAGGCAGAAAGGGAAGCTAAAGCTACATATTATGTACAGCCCCACAGCCTCGACTTCTGGACACCCCGACCCAAAACAGACGCGTCAGTTCGTCTCTCTCCCCCCTCCCAGTCAGTGGGGGGGGGGCTGTGCTCAAGAATCGGTGCAGAAGGTGGGGGGAAGAGGCCCAAGCTAGTCAAAGTCCATCTGATCTCGAAAAAAAAAAATCCAAAAATTAAAGCATCCCTGCAAAGAAGGCACGACAGGCTGGACGCTTCTAGGAGTCCTTCAGCATGCAGATGCGAGCGTAGATTTTGAGGGCGGGGCCCAGCTTGATGTTCATGGCGCTCATGAGGTGGTCCTCCTTGAGCAGAAGCAGCGCCTGCCCGTCGATCTCTTGCGCACGGAATTCCTCAGCGATCTCTTGGCAACCTAAGAAGGGAGGGAAAGGGGGCGTTCGCCTGGTCAGATTCCCCAGGATGTTCCAAGCCATGAAGCAAAAAGAAGAGTTGGTTTTCATATGCCAACTTTCTCTACCACTTAAGGAAGAATCAAACTGGCTTCCCCTCCCCACAACAAACACCCTGTGAGGTAGGTGGGGCTGAGAGTGTGACTAGGCCAAGGTCACGCAGCTGGCTTCATGTGTAGGAGTGGGGAAACCAACCCAGTTCATCAGATTAGCCTCCGCCACTCATGGGGAGGAGTGGAAATCAAACCCGGTTCTCCAGATCAGAGTCCACAGCTCCAAACCACCTCTCTTAACCACCACACCATGCAGTATTTGACCTGATGTGGAAATGAATCCTCCAAAAACCTTGGAATAACAGTGCCAGGGTGTGCCTACTATCCCATTCATAAAGAGACCGAAACTGGACAGATTTTGTCAATTTCTTCCCTTCTCGCAAGCTTTGGCTGGTCCATTTTCGGCTAACCCGGGAGAAATCCCAGTCTCATTCCATGGGAGGGGCTGTGGCTCAGTGGCAGAGCATCTGCTTGGCATGCAGAAGGTCCCAGGTTCAATTCCCAGCACCTCCAGTTAAAGGGACTAGGCAAGTAGCTAATGGGAAAGACCCCTGCCTGAGACCCTGGAGTAGACAATACTGACTTTGATGGACCAAGGGTCTCATTCGGTTATCAGGCAGCTTCATGTGTTCATGTCATTCGGCAAAGCCAGAGGCCCTCTCCAACAAAGCCAAGCCTTACCCGGCAAGGAGCGGATGAACTCGTAGACGTCTTCCACATTCCACTTGGTGGGCTCGCTGGGCAAGAAATGGTGCCCGATACCCACCAGGTCCCGGACGTGCATATCAGGCAATTCCATGTCCCGCTCCCCCTGGCGCCGGCGAGAGGCGGACGAGCTGGCCGAGAGAGGGGAGAGGGGCTCCTCGTAGCTCGAGTTGTCCGAGCAGCGGCTAGAGTCCTCCTGCGTGTGGCTCAGCTGCAGCGAGCCGGTGACGGAGATGGGCCCGGAACCGGGGGTCAGGGAGGCCGGGGCCTGGGGACGCAAGAAAGACGATAAGATGTCTCAGTGGCCAATGAAGAAACAGCATTTCCATTTGAGGAAAAGAAGGAAACAATTCATCGGTGTGTCTTCTGTGCAGTACCACATGTGCGCCTGCACTGAAGGGTTGGTTTTTATATGTCAACTTTCTCTACCACTTAAGGGAGACTCAAACCGGCTTACAATCACCTTCCCTCCCCCTCCCCACAACAGACACCCTGTGAGGTAGGTGGGGCTGAGAGAGAGTGACTAGCCCAAGGTCACCCAGCTGGCTTCTTTGTGTGTAGGAGCGGGGAAACAAATCCAGTTTACCAGAGTAGCCTCTGCCGCTCATGTGGAAGAGTGGGGAATCGAACCCGGTTCTCCAGGTCAGACTCCACCGCTCCTAACCACCGCTCTTAACCACTACACCATGCTGGCTCAACGAACAACAGCTACAGGTAAGTGCAACTCTGTTTTTTCTGCCAATCAACCCCCCCGCTGTAGACCTCCACCAGAACAAAATTTCGAGGGGGTGTCCAGCGGGGCTGCAGCAGGAGGCCTGTGGATGGGCAGACGCATGCCAGTTGATCTGGATGATCGCTGACAGATCAGATTGATTTGTAGTGGGTTTTATAAGGCGGCACAGCAGACTCCCTATAGATGCCCTACAAGCACATACGTCTATTATTAACAGGAACCAGCCCTTAATTCCGTGATGGCAAGCCAACTGTGTTTGTGTGTAAAGAGCTGTCAAGTGCCAGCCGACTCAAGGCGACCCCTTATGGGGTTTTTAAGGCAATAGACTAACAGAGGTGGTTTTGCCAGTGCCTTCCTCTGCACACTGTTTCCACATGTCCACAAAACAACACTGCATGAAATAAATATATCACTCCTTGGATAAAACAGCTAGACTCTTTCTGAGAAGCGGATACTGCATTATCTGCTGTCAAGAAGATTGGTCAATTGCGTGAGAGATGTTGCGTCTTTTCTCTTTGTAGTGTCAGGGGAAAATTAAATTTCATTTCTCCTTTTTTAAAGTGTCAAGTGGTTGAGGGATAGCCAGTGGCTGTTAAATCTAAGGAAAGGATTTCCTATACCGAGCACATGGGTAGGACTAGATGCCCTCTAACGCCCCTCACAACTCTATGGAAAGTGTGCAGTGTATGGCCTGCACCGCTTCCACGGCAATTTAGCTGTCAGGTAGCTTAGAAAAGGACCTACTTTGGTTAAAGTTTCAGAAAGTAGCCCTGTTGGTTTGCAGTAGAACAGGTAGATACAAGCCCAGAAGCACCTTAGAGAGAACAAGACTTTGAGAATCAAAACATTCGTCAAACAAAAGAGGAGCTTTGACCCTTGGGTATGGGCTGTGGCTCAGTGGTAGAGCATCTGCTTGGCATGCAGAAGGTCCCAGGTTCAATTCCTGGCATCTCCAGTTAAAGGGACTAGGCAAGTAGGTGATGTGAAGGACCTCTACCTGAGACCCTGGAGAGCCACTGCCTGCCTGAGTAGACAATACTAACTTTGATGGACAAGGGTCTGATTCAGTATAAAGCAGCTTCATGTGTGTTCATGCGTTCTTTCATTTTGGGGAGGGGCCATGGCTCAGTGGTAGAGCATCTGCTTGGCATGCAGAAGGTCCCAGGTTCAATCCCCGGCATCTCCAGTTAAAGGGACTAGGCAAGTAGGTGATGGGAAAGACCCCCGCCTGAGACCCTGGAGAGCCGCTGTTGTTCTGAGTAGACAATACTGACTTTGATGGACCAAGGGTCTGATTCAGTATAAGGCAGCTTCATGTGTTCAAAGCTCATACCCTGAAAATCTTGTTGGTCTCTAGGGGACTGCTGGACTCGAATCTAGCTAACGTAGGCTGAAGACGCCCTGACTCCTCAACACTTGCCTGCTTTTTGTTTTCTTTGCTGAGAGGGGGAAGGGCGCTCTTGCAGGTCCGGCGCCGGCCGTGCGATGGTGTGCTGGGTTTCTGAAGCTTGCTGCGGTCGGGGTGGAAGAGCCCCACTCTTTTTGTACACCCCACGTTGTACCTGCAGAGGGGCGAGAGCAATGGTCAGGGTCAACGCCAATGGGCCCCAGAGGTCCCGAGGCAGGAGGAGGGCACCCTGGCCAAGCCAACGAGTCCGGAGCAGAAGAGGGGAGAGAAGCGAGCCAAGGTGCCCCTCGTTCTTGCCAGCCCCCCCCCCGTACCTCTTGGCGCATGCCATCGAGCAGAAGCGCTTGGAGCGCTTGAACTTGTATGCAAAGTCCAGGCGGCCGCAGAGTTCACACTTCAGCTTCGGGGGTGACCCCTCCTCTTTGGATTCTGTGGAAAAGACCATAAAAAGGGTTTGGTCAGGGCAACACCGGCCCAGCTCTCTTACTCAGCCTCCTCTAGACATGCAGCAAGTCAGCTCAGCTTAACGGCAACACAAAGGAGGAGGAGGAGGAGGAAGAAGAAAGAAGAGTTGGTTTTTATATGCTGACTTTCTCTGCCACTTAAGGAAGACACCCCTTTGAGCTAGGTGGGGCTGAGAGAGCTGAGAGTAGCCCAAGGTCACACAGCTGGCGAGCATACGGTTGTCTGACAAATACCACATGGCAGAAGCCTTAGGAGGGCGCTATACCTTGCAACAGACATCCCTCACTCTCTGATAAAAGAAAATTAAAAAAGAAAAGCATAACCAAACACAAACTATCACAGAAACCTTAAAACATAAACACAATGTAACAATATACGTGAAGCTGGCCATTCAAACTACAACTCCATCATCAGCTTTTTTGAATTACGTTTAACACATTTGTTACTTGCTTATTAAACTTAAGGTAAGGTAAAGATCCCCTGTGCAAGCACCGGGTCATTCCTGACCCATGGGGTGACGTCACAGACGTTTCGTGAGCAGAGCTTTTGACTGCAGTACTACAGCTTACCATTCTGCGCCACGGGGCTCTTCTTATTAAACTTATATTACCGAAATCTTTCTCGTTTTGCCTCAATTTAATTCAATTTTGTTCCCAATTTCTAGCTATGTAATTAAAAAAAAAATTCAATTTTTCCTCTAAATTCTAAGATTGACCTATTATGTATAAAAGATGTGAGCTTTGCCATAGTTGCGTACTCTTGTTAATCTAAATCTGGGTAAACTGATTTAGAATTATGCTGCTCAAGGTTTATGAATCAAGGAACTTCTAAGGGAGCAAAGGAAAGGAAATCTGGGTATTTCTCTGCTTTCCATTTGGCTGCATATATCAGTCTTGCCGCCCTCACCGTATACTTAAATAGTTCATTAGGCGTTTTTGGAATATTACTCGGTAGATTACTCAACTGGTTTTTCTGCAGGGCACGCATATATTACACGCACTCCCTGGGCCCACTACCCAACTTTGAGAGAACAACACTTTACATGGACGCAGTTTAGCAACGCTGAGCCAAGCAAGCAGATGAGAGAATTGCCTTGCCGGGCCAGACTAGGATCTATCCAGTCTAACATTCTGCTCCTAGCAACAGGCAGCCAGGTGTCTCAGGAACAGGGCCATTCAGCAGGGTCTATAGCATCTGAGACCCAGAGGTGTGTGCGAAAAGGATCCTGGGTCTTAGTAGACCAAACACTGAACATGAGTCAGTAGTGTGATGCAGTAGCTAAAAAGGCAAATGTGATCCTGGGCTGCATCAACAGAAGTATAGTGTCCAGATCGCGTGAAGTGATGGTATCGCTTTACTCTGTTCTGGTTAGACCTCACCTAGAGTACTGTGTTCAGTTTTGGGCATCTCAATTTAAGAAAGATGTAGACAAGCTGGAACGGGTCCAGAGGAGGGCAACAAAGACGGTGAGGGGTCTGGAGACCAAGTCCTATGAGGAAAGGTGGAAGGAGCTGGGTATGTTTAGTCTGAAGAGGAGATGACTGAGAGGGGATATGTTAACCATCTTCAAGTACTTGAAGGGCTGTCATAGAGGATGGTGCTAAGTTGTTTTCTGTTGCCTTAGAAGGTCGGACGAGAACCAACGGGTTGAAATTAAATCAAAAGAGTTTCCATCTAGACATTAGGAAGAATTTTCTAACAGTTAGAACAGTTCCTCAGGGGAACAGGCTTCCTCGGGAGGTGGTACGTGCTCCTTCCCTGGAGGTTTTTAAGCAGAGGCTAGATGGCCATCTGTCAGCAATGCTGATTCTATGAGCTTAGGAAGATCACAAGAGGGAGGGCATCTTGGGCATCTTCTGGGCATGGAGAAGGGGGTCACTGGGTGTGTGTGGGGGAGATAATTGTGAATTTCCTGCATTGTGCAGGGGGTTGGACTAGATGACCCTGGTGGTCCCTTCCAACTCTATGATGAAGTGTGACTACAAAACAGAGGACCGTTTTTTGCTTGGAACTGAGCTTTGGTTGGAACTGTGTTGCTACGGTTGGAACTGAGCTGATCCATTGTGGAATTGTGTTACGTTTTTTGGACTTTCATTCTGTATTAGAACATCGCTGCATGACATTATTGTATGGCACTGCTGATTTGTCAGTGTACGTAGAGTAAGTTATCTTTAATATTACTGCATATTTAAATCATGTTTTTGTGAATATGAATTCATAGTTTTTTGGCTTATCTTATGTGTTTCGTATTTGTGGTTGCAGCACGCAGTACACAGATGTGCGTGTTGTTACCAAAGGAACGCGCACGAGCACAGCCACGCCCGGCCCCTACCTTGCAAATAGGGTTCCTCCATTTCAGAGTCTGTGGTGGTCGCGTTGTCTTGCTGCTGGGGTTTCTCGGCCAGGAGGCCTTGGGCATATTTCTTCTTGAGGTTCCCCACGAGCAGGGAGGAGCGCCCCACCTGGCAAGAGGACAGAGATGGACGAGGTGGAACCGTCAGAGGGTCGCCAAGTGGTGGCTTGTGGGGTAACCCCGCCCCCCTGTGGCTTTTACCCTGCAGGATGAGGGAAAAACAAAGCCTTGACGGACAGCTGTGGGAGGGAAGCGGGTTAGCGGTGCGGCCCAAAGCATACAAAAGGCTATCAGAGATATGGGAGGGGGGGTCAGGGGTCACGTCTTACCCACTAGAGCAATGCCTGTCTCCCAGGTATGTCAGAACGTGCTCTAAGCACAGGACCAGACAGGAGGATTTTAATACTGGGACACTTCTCTTTCCCCCACCCCTTCTTGCCCAAAATTCTGCCACTGCAGAGATGCCCTCCCAGATCAAATGTGTTCTTTGCAAATGCCTACTCCACCCCCGCACCCACCTGGTGCTCCTGAACTGTTCGGGAGTCTGATCAACTCTCTCCCCACCCCCACCCCCCGCTTCCCGCTCACTTCCCAGTTTCGCCTTCAGCAGAACTGTCCGGGAATCAACGGCGGCAAGAAAACCATCCCTGCCCGCCCCGTGCCCAATACCAGCCTTTGCCCAAGTTTCTCGCCCCGGCTATTTCAACACCCCGTACTCTGGAAAACACACAGACATGCACCGACACACAAAAAAACCCACGCACAACAAGCTATCCCTGAGGTGCGGAAGCAGCGCGTACCGGGAACGGCTCGGCCCCTTCCTGGATCACAAACCCCTCGATGACGTGGGTCAAGATCTGCGGCTTCACGACGGCTTGGGGCGGCTTGTTCTCACCGTTTTGGGGGGCGGCGCCGGCGACGGTGGAGGCAGAGTTCCCGTTCCCAGAGGTCATGCCGGGGCTGCTGGTGTCCGGCTGCGAGTGAACGCGGTCCCGTCCGGCCTCTGCATGGGAGAAAGAGGAGGGAAGGCGATGTACCGAGCAGACAAAGGCAGAGGCGCCGAGGGTGGACCGGCCCTGCCCCTCCGCGCCCCCTCCCCGCTCTCCCCCATTACCATACAGCTGACTTGTCCCCGCTCCCCATCAAGGGCTGGCGGCATGAATGAGCTCTCGGCAGCCAAGCCGCATGGGATGGCCCCCTCGGCCGGGGGGGGGGGATTGCGCACACACACAATTGCGCGAGGCAGGGCTGCCAGGCCGTTGAGACCTGCCAACACCTAGCTCGATTTCTTGCGGGCACAAAGAACTGAGCTCCTGGCAGGGAGAAGCAACAGACCACTGAGCGTGCCGAGACGGTACGCGTACACTTACAAACCCCTTGCAACATGAGAAGAGAAGAGTCGCGGGAAAAGACAACCATGCTAGGACAAGCTGAAGGCAGCAGGCAAAGAGGAAGACCCAACAAGAGATGGATCGACTCTATAAAGGAAGCCACGGCCCTTAGTTTGCAAGATCTGAGCAAGGCTGCTAAGGATAGGACGTTTGGCTCGTGAGCAGTCGGGCAGCCTCCCGGCGTAAAAAGAATTTGAGCCTGGATCTTCTGAGGCTGGCGGCTCTAGCTGCCACTTCTCCTACAGGTGATTTACAGGAGGGGAAGCCTCTTTGGAGTTAGCTCACTAAGGGATCTGCGGTAGCTATGGGATGTCCTGCATCATGGTGTGGTGGTTAAGAGTGGTGGAATCTAATCTGGTGAACTGGGTTTGATTCCCCCACTCCTCCACATGAAGCCGGCTGGGTGACCTTGAGTCAGTCACAGTTCTCTCCAAACTCTCTCAGCCCCACCTACCTCACAAGGTGTCTGTTGTGGGGAGAGGAAGGGAAGGAGATTGTAAGCAGGCTTGGTTCTCCTTAAAAGGCAGAGAAAGTTGGCATATAAAAAACAACTATTCTTCAGATTTCTACAAGACGATATTGCATGAATGCACCATTCCTACATGTGTTTGAATTCTAGAAATTTCATGCAGGAAGGGTGAGATGTACATTTATTGTGTGTACTACAGTGGGCACACAACCATCCGGGTCACTAATACCGGGCACCGACTACATATTTTTATCATTCTGTCTTCCCACCCTTCTGTTTTGTCCTCAGGAGGTAGTAACCTCTCCTTCCCTGGAGGTTTTTAAGAAGAGGTTAGATGGCCATCTGTCAGCATCTTGGTCCTCTTCTGGGCATGGAGTGAGGGTCACTGGGGGTAAGGGGGGAGGGTAGTTGTAAATTTCCTGTATGGTGCAGGGGGTTGGACTAGATTACCCTGGTGGTCCCTTCCAACTCTATGATTCTAATCTTGTGAGGCCAGGGCCACATAGTCAAATTCATGACCAGGGGAGGTCCTAGTCTAACCAGTATCCTCTACTGGCTTGCCTCCCCAAACAGCCAGCAGGACTTCACGGCCCATCCAGCGTGGTGTAGTGGTTAAGAGCGGTGGTGTGGAGCAGTGGACTCTGATCTGGAGAACTGGGTTCGATTCCCCACTCCTCCGCATGAATGGCAGAGGCTAATCTGGTGAACCAGGTTGGTTTCCCCACTCCTCTGCATGAAGTCAGCTGGGTGACCTTGGACTAGTCACAGTTCTGTTAAGCGCTCTCTCAGCCCCACCTACCTTGCAGGGTGTCTGTTGTGGGGAGGTGAAGGGAAGGTGATTTTAAGCCAGTATGAGTCTCCCTTAAGTGGTAGAGAAAGCTGGCATATAAAAACCAATTCTTCTTCATCATCATCCATGCTTCAATGGATTTATAACCGGAAGGATCCTCACCAGACAGAAAGGCGCTATAGGTGACCATTGCTCATACGTACAACTGCAGAGACCAGCTGCATCATCCATATGAGTCCATCGTTCAAGGAACGTCGGTTAACTAATGTTCCAGTATGCACATGAGCATGCAACATTATTGTGCCAAGAGGCACCTAGGGATCACTCCAAACAATCCCTAACCATCATGCTTCTAGTCCTCATCGCTTGGCCAATTTTAAATCTGCCAGTGGCATCTGTTGGGGCTGCAGGAGGCAAGAGTAGGGTTGCCAACCTCCAGGTACTAGCTGGGGAGCTCCTGCCATTACCACTGATCTCCAGCCGACAGAGATCAGTTCGCCTGGAGAAAAGGCCACTTTGGCAATTGGACTCTACAGCATTGAAGTTCCTCCCCTCCTCAGGCTCTGCCCCAAAACCTCCCGCTGGTGGCTAAGAGAGACCTGGCAACCCTAGGCATGAGGCAAGCTCGGGCGGGCTCTGACCACTATTTGGACGGGAGACCCTCCAGGGATCGTGATGCTAAGGTGGACTACGGGGCAAATAAATTAAAATGTCGCTCTGTTTTTTTAAGGGAAGTCGCAGAACTTTGGGACTGTGCGGATGTTGAATTTGAACTCATTGTTTTTAAAGTGCAACCCCCACCACCACCACAGAGAACAGATCCAGCCTGAGCAGATAAAACTAACTTGGAGGGTGCAAACCCCCCTCTCCCTTGCATCTTACTGTATGCCGGACCACCCTGTAACGCCTGTATATGTATGACACTGTTTGATGTATACACATCCTTAGAAGCCCGCCATGAAATAAAAGGTGAGGGAACATGAGCCATATTCTAGTGTATATGGAATAAACAATTGTACAAGAGGCTTCATAATACCAGAAGGGCTTTTATGTGTGTCCTTGTGCATTATGATATTATACTGTTAGGATGTGTACTAGACTACGGGCACTTTCACACAGCCCAAATAATGCACTTTCAATCCATTTTCAATGCACTTTGAAGGTGGACTTTACTGTGTGAACTGGCAAAATCCACTTGCAAACTATCGTTATGGTGCAGTGAAAGTGGATTGAAAGTGCATTGTTTGGGCTGTGTGAATAATTCCTCGAATTCATTGTCTGACCACTGAGGAAGTCCTTTTTGAGGCCAAAACGCGTTTAGTCCTTATTCGGTCCTACTTTGGCCGCTGTATGATTCCACATCAACCTTGTAGGTTTTATGTATTGATTGATTGTGAACGATTCGCCTACGATGCAGGCCTTACGTTGTGAACCTTACCGTGCCCCATATTAAAATTTATATATTTGCAATTTTAGTGTTTGTTTTTTTAGCTCAACCTTTGCGCTTTGGATTCAGCGTTTCGGTGGAGTTTTAATTTCTTCCCCCCTTTTGTTGTAAGAGAGAGAAAGGCAATTGCCCTCGCCAACAAGCAAGAGAAAAGATCGGGGGGGGGGGTTTCCTCCGCCCAGACTCCCCCTGCCACAAAATCCCTTTCAGCGACCTGCAGAAACCAGCCATTTGCCGCTCTCTGCCGTTCCTCCCCTGCAGTTCTCGCGGCCCCAGCAGGCAGGACATTAAATATTAACACCGCGGAGGAGATGCAGAACGCGCAGAGCCCGGGCACACAGCAAGGCATTCTGGGAGTTCCTGTGCCAAGACACAAACAAAGGAAAAACCCAACAGCCTCCAAAAAAAAAGGAAAAAAAAGGGTGGGGGGCTGGCTTAGGATTTCTTAAGTGGATCCCACAGCACACTGGCTTAAGTGGGGGTGGGGGGGATTTCAAATGGCTCTGCAATTGAAAACTGGTTGTCTGAATCTACTTTCAAAGAGGTTGCTTTTTTTTTTGCAGAATTAAAAAGTAAGTAACTTTCCTGGTGTGGTTACAGTTGCAGCTCTGGACCTTGAGCTGTGCCCCCCTCCCCCAATGGCCCTTGAGGCTTGCTGCTTTTAGCACATGGGCGTGCAAATGGGCAGCTGCGTGCCCTCCAGCAGAGCAGTGCGCAAAGGGCCTGATCATGCTACACGGGTTGGCTTGGACTGGTTTTTCCTAACCTGTCTGGAGCTTTTCTAGATCAGGTCCACTAAGGCAGCGCCATCTTCAAACAAACAAAAAAATACAGGCTCACTGAAACGCGCCAGCTTTGAAAGAAGGAGAGTTGGGTTTTACACCCCAATTTTCTCTACCTTTAAGGAGTCTCAAACCAGCTTACAATCTCCTTCCCTTCCTCTCCCCACATCAGACACCTTGTGAGGTAGGTGGGGCCAAGAAAGTTCAGAGAGAACAGTGACTGGCCCAAGGTCACCCAGCTGGCTTCATATGGAAGCGTGGGGAAACCAACCCGGTCCTCCAGATTAGAGTCCACCTTTCATGCAGAGGAGTGGGGAATCAAACCTTATCCACCAGATTAGAGTCTGCCGCTCATGTGGAAGAGTGGGAAAACAAACCCGGTTCGCCAGATTAGAGTCCGCCGCTCATGTGGAAGAGCGGGGAATCAAACCCGGTCTTCCAGATTAGAGTCCACTGCTCTTAACCACTAAACCACACTGGCTCACATTGCCACTGAATCCTTAGTGTGGGATTTCCTAAATTCAGGAATTTAGTGGTAGAGCACCTGCTTGGCATGCAGAAGGTCCCAGGTTCAATCCCCGGCATCTCCAATTAAACAGACTAGGCAGGTAGGTGATGTGAAAGACCCCTGCCTGAG
The DNA here is from genome assembly GCF_029931775.1 of Euleptes europaea. Classification (NCBI taxonomy): domain Eukaryota; kingdom Metazoa; phylum Chordata; class Lepidosauria; order Squamata; family Sphaerodactylidae; genus Euleptes; species Euleptes europaea. The sequence continues at coordinate 12,288,600 of NC_079330.1, read as the reverse complement.
ACCCTGGAGAGCTGCGGCTGAGTAGACAATACTGACTTTGAAGGACCAAGGGTCTGATTCAGTATAAGGCAGCTTCATGTGCTCATGTGATCCAGAATTTCACACTTACCCAATCTGGCTGCACTGAAGCATCTTTTGGGGAGGGGTCGTGGCTCAGTGGCAGAGCATCTGCTTGGCATGCAGAAGGTCCCAGGTTCAATCCCTGGCATCTCCAGCTAAAGGGACTAGGCAAGCAGTTGATGGGAAAGACCTCCACCTGAGATCCTGGAGAGCTGCTGCCGGTCTGAGTAGGCAATACTGACTTTGAAGGACCAAGGGTCTGATTCAGCATCAGGCAGCTTCATGTGTTGGTGTGATTGTGGACACAGCTGGCCTGCAGAGCCCCAAAGCAATTTCCCAGCCGCACAAGGAGAAGTGGCAAAACGAGAAGGGGCGGAGGGTGCTGATGGCAGCAAACACACCGAGGGGAGCGCGGGGCAGTGGAGAGGCAGGCGAGGGAAGAAAGCGGCTGCGGAAGGAGGCGGTGGCTGGCTCTCTCAGGACTCGCTCAGCCCCACCTATCTCAATAGGTGTCTGTCGCGGGGAGAGGAAGGGAAGGAGATTGTAAGCCGATTTGAGACTCCTTAAAGGTAGAGAAAATGAGAATATAAAACCCAACTCTTCTTCCTCTTTCAAAGCTGGCACGTTTCAGTGAACTTGTATTTTCTGTTTGTTGGAAGACTTAGTGGAATTGATTTAGAAAAACTCCAGATAGGTGAGGAAAACCTGTGTAAGAGAGCCAGCGTGGTGTAGTGGTTAAGAGCAGTGGTGTGGAGCGGTGGAGTCTGATCTGGAGAACCGGGTTCAATTCCCCACTCCTCCACGTGAGCGGCGGAGGCTAATCTGGTGAACTGGATTTGTTTTCCCGCTCCTCCACACGAAGCCATCTGGGAGACCTTGGGCAAGTCACAGCTCTGTTCGAGTTCTCTCAGCCCCACCCACTTCACAAGGTGTCTGTTGCGGGGAAGGTGATCATTAAGCCGGTTTGATTCTCCCTTAAGCGGTAGAGAAAGTTGGCATATAAAAACCAACTCTTCTTCTTCGAAGCCGACCCGTGTTTGCTGCCCCCAAGGACCCCACGACTGCCTGATGCGCTCCTCGGCTCACGCATGCCCCAGGGCTCGGACCCGGGCTTTCCTCCCAAGCCGCCGCATGAGAGAGCAGCCGACTCCCCAGCTCCTGGAAATGCTCCTGCTGCCCCCCCCCACCAGTTGGCCTCGGCAGCTGCTCTTTGGAGAAACCCACTCCTACTCTGCAAAGCCAAAGGGGAAGGGGGGAGGACAGAGATGCTAAGAAGCCACATATGGGCTTGGCTTAGCACGCTGCCCGAAGCTCGGCACCCGAGGGGAAAGGGTGGGATGAAAACCTGGCTGGAACTGCGCGAGGGGCGGGGAGGAGCTGGACCACAGCGGCAGCAAGAGATCGCGGCTCCAGGCTTCCGCGCTCCGGGCCAGAAGTCGCAGATCGCCTTTCGAGCAGGGGAGGGAACCCCTCTCTCGACAAGAAAGGGTGGCCGGCCACAGAGAGAGTGGCATGGAAATTTGCGCTTTGGAGAGAGAGAAAAAAAGAAACCCACTCTAATTCTCTAGGGAACACGGGCACAGATGCTCGCCAAAAGCTCCCCTCCCTTAAGACCCCCCAAGCTGGACATGTGCATGTTTTCCCCCTGTCTGCGGTCACTCACTGTAGAGTGCCTTATTATTCTGAAGCTTAAAATATCTATATCTGGTTTGTCTCACTGACACGCACTAATTTCTCGGCACCGACCCAGAAAACTCCGTCTTTCGTCTCTCGAGCTTCAGTTGAGAAACAAAAAGATGCTTCCTCGCACGTCTGGGAGCCAGAAGAGCGCCGTTCTCCCCTGGCAACAGGGGTCCACCGAGCTAAAAGGCTCTTGCCTGTTCTCTGCTTGGGTCAGCTAATGGGGACGCTGGTGAGCCCCTGCATGGAGACAAGATCTGCCCTTCGGCTCCTTCAGCCTGTTAAAAACGCCAAATGTATTTTAAACAGTAGGCCACGCAGTCTAGTACGATTGGGTCTGACACCTCCAATTCCCCCTTCTTCTGTTATCACAACCCACTCAAACGCCCTCAGACAACTGCTCCCGTCTCCTGCTTGCAGCCATACTGTTCGTCTGCAAAACAGAGCATAATATTTTATCGGGTCTGCCAACCAAGACGAAGGGAGAGTTGGTTTTTATATGCCCGCTTTCTCACTTTGAGTCTCACTTATGGGAGACTCAAACCAGCTGACAATCACCTTCCCTTCCCCTCCCCACAACAGACTCCCTATGAGGTAGGTGAGGCTGAGAGGGGGTAACTAAGGACACCCAGATGGCTTTGTATGCAGGAGTGGGGAAACCAACCCAGTTCACCAGATTAGCCTCCGCCGCTCATGTGGAGGAGCGGGGAATCGAACCCGGTTCTCCAGATTAGAGTCCACTGCTCCAAACCAACGCTCTTAACCACTACACTCAGGTCAGCCAATTCTACATCAGATTTGGCAAGAGAAGCCACATAGCCCTGGGATCTCTATAACCCGGCACTGGAAAATAAAAAAGTTGAGACCCTGAAACTGCAAAATCAAACTTTACTTTTCTGCAACCTTTAGGTAAACACTAGCTTCTTTCTACCTTACAGGTGCAGGAGGACCAGCGTGCTATAAGGGCGTCGGAAGTGGTATTCCCCCACTTTCACCCACCCTCACTGTGCTGGAAAATAGGTATCTATAGTCATTGGGCTTGTTCTTTGGAAACCAACACATTTCCCTGTATTGCAACCCCAGGCTTCCAAAGTGAGACCCAGTGCATTCTGCACTCCGGTGCAGCTGTACTGAATGCGATGAACAAAGGGGAAGGAGAACGCATTGCTAGGCGCCTCTGAAGATGGACTATTATGCTACGTTGCCAAGATGCACCTAGCAACCAAGATGCTGCGCTACCCTTCGGGGCTCACTTTTAATCCAGCACAGAGCAAGGCTCCTCTGGCATTATGGCTGTGATTAGCTCCATAACACACCCAATGCACATTGCGCCTTGAAGGAAGGAAGAGAGAGAGAAAGAAAGAGGGAGAGAGAGAGAGAAAGAGAAAGGAAGAAAAAGAAAGAGAGAGGAAGGAAGGAAGGAAGGAAGGAAGAGAGAGAGAAAGAGAGAGAAAGAGAGAGAGAGAGAAAGAGAGAAAGAGAGAGAAAGAGAAAGAGAAAGAGAGAAAGGAAAGAGAGAGAAAGAGAGAGAAAGAGACAGACAGACAGAACGAGGGAGGGAGGGAGGGACAAGGTGTCTGTTGTGGGGAGGGGAAGGGAAGGCAACTTTGAGGCTCCTTAAAGGTAGAGAAAAGTGGGGTTTAAAAGCCAGCTCTTCTTCTTCCAAGCACCCAAATATCTCTGCATGCCAACAGGTGGGAGGGTCTCTCATGCAAAACTCCTTGCAAGGCTGTTTCAAAATACAGATGAAGCTGCCTTTCGCTGAGTCAGACTCTGGCGGCGCAATCCTGGACATAGTCACACCCTTCTAAGCCCACTGACTACTGTAACTCTGTTTAGGATTGCACTGTTGGTCTATCAAGATCAGTCTTGCCTCTTCTGGCCAGAGGGCTCTCAGGATCTCAGGCAGAAGTCTTTCACCTCTCCTGCTAACTGATCCTTTTAACTGGAGATGCTGGGGATGGACGAAGCGTTGCAGTTTTCTATTTTAACTGTTACCTTGCAATAAGTGTGAAGTCCTAATTGTTAAAACTTTTAAATATAATTGATACATAAATATAAAATAAAACAATTTTACTGTACGTATCTTTTTATTTTTTTCAGATAACGTGCACATAGCCATAAAGATTTTTTTATATGTATTTATGTATACCTTTGAGTCTGGACTGTTGATTGTTCAGCACTGAAGAAGGCTGTATGGCCGAAACGTGTACGGTCAGAGTATAATTGTGTTATTTTATGTCTTACTATGTTCTATGAGTATGTTTATTTGGCAGGCTATTGTAATGCCCTCTATGTGTTGCATGTGGCATTAGATTTTATCCTGAAATAAGTGTATACATATTCTGTACTTACATAGTTTTGAGAGTGTATATGTAACACTGGGCCTTGGATTTGTACTATTATTTATATTTTCTTGACCTTTTGGGTACTTAATTTTGATACTGGGGATGGGCCCTGACTCGTGGGACCCTCCGCATGCCAAGCAGATGCTTCAGCACTGAGCCACAGCCCCTCCCTCGACGCTTTACACTTGAACAGAAGAATCCTGAGCGCACAAGTTTCAAAGTGATGTATCAGGTGTTCAGGATACTTGGGGTGGGGGGAAGTCAGCGAGAACGGAGACTGCAGGGTCTGAATGAGTTAGGGGGGCAGGATCCTTCTCCCGAGATCGCCGTCCTTCCCATTTTGCGGCAGCCAAGACTGGGGGGACAGGAAAAACAGAAACGAGAAAGGAACAGACTGACGAGGAGAATAGTCGTTGCACCCCTTCTCTGAGAGGGCTGGCTAGAGATCCCAGCAAATATTCTCCGCGCTTCGGCTCAAAGTTCAAGTTTCGTCAGACAAAGCGGGGGCTTGGCAATTTAACCTAAAACGGAGAATGTTATATTAATTTTGAGGGTTTTAGCCTATTTATTTAAGAATTCTCTATCCCATACTTTTAGATACTGCATCTTTTAATTCTACTTTGTAATTGATATGAATGCTTTAATGGCTTTGCCGTATTAATACCGTATTTTTTCTGTGTACAAGACAATTTTTTTTCTTTAAAAATTTAGAAAAAAAAGCGAGGATCATCTTATACACGGACGGCCCCCACTCTCTTCCTCGTCCGTCAGCTGATGGGCGGGGAAGAGCCCGGTCGCGCTGGCCAGCCGGCGACCAGCCTTCTGAGGGTCCCCGCTCTCTTTCCCACCCGTATTTTTCCATGTATAAGACAACCCGATTTCTTAATTTTGGGTTCAAAAAAAATAGGGGTCGTCCTGTACATGGGGGCGGCTTATACATGGAAAAATACGGTAAATCTGATTCTGACTCAAAACTACATTTCCCAGCATTCTTTGGATGAGGCCGTGATAGGTAGTCTGGACCAAACCAATGCCAGAAGCCCCGCCCCTACAGCTGGGTCCGCTGTAATTTCAATCCCTGCTACAAATTCCCCTGCCTCAACCTAATTATAGTGCTAAGCAAGCAGTGGCAACAAACAGGCTGTTGCAAGGCCCCAGGGAATCCTCTCCCAGCAGCCAACCCAGACGGCTCCAGCAAGCAATCCCAACTGCATTTGTGACCAAGGGAAGCAAAGAACTTTAAAAAAAGAAAAAGAATCGCCAGGCAAACAGAAAACTGGGGGAAAGATTCCTTCCCAACTCCGAGCCTGGCGAATGCAGGCCTTTGACGCCTCCTTCACTCCCCACAGATATACATCTGCCGCTCCACCTTCTGCAGCATCAAGCTCCAACCTTCACGCTTGCACCTGCCTGCCTTATCTACTATGATATCCAATCTAGTCTACAGCAGCAACTTCCAGAGCACATGCTACGAGAAATACATTTTTTTTTAAATTAGAGGACCTGGCAAAACTAAGGTTCCCATCCAGCGGTGCCTGTCTGCTGTGTCTCTGCATGAGTCACCGATCTGGTTTCAACTCTGCTGGGAAAGGAAATTAATTCCAGTGTTTCTGCACAAATGTCCCTGCGACTCAACAACCCTGATACAGGCATGCGACACGATTCCCTAATGTCGGAAGAGGCTGCCTGCTCCTCCCTGCCCGAGTCACTGCTCTGTTCTCAGCTCCTTCCAGTTAGACAGAGGGTTGGAGTAGGCCTGAAAAGAGCTATGTGGGGATCCGTATTCAGCCACAAAGCTCAGTCAGCTAGTCACTTTCCCTCCCTCACAGGATTGCTGTTATCAGGATAAAATGGAGGTGGGTAGAGCTGCGTATACCACCCTGATCTCCACAGAGAAGGGGAGGATAAAGATAGGGTGGATGAGCTCATCAAAAACACCAAGAGGGTACAATTTGGCAGATTCTCCCAAGTGTTCAACAGCATTCCCATTTTATTGTTTCAAAACGGCACTCCACGGTTTAAACTAAAAAGTCCACCCAACCAGTGTGGTATAATGGTTAGACAGTTGGACCCAAGCTGGAATCTGGGAGACCCAAGCTGGAATCCCCACCTCACACCAGAAGCTCGCCGGTTAACTTCAATCTCATCTACCTCCCAGGGTTGTCGTTGCGAGGATAAAACGGGAGGAGGCGAGAACAACCGTGTTAGTCTTTGGGGAGGAAAACGGGGTAGAAACATCCGAACAAAACAAAACCTCTTCTAAAGTCGATAACGTCAAAAAAATAACAAACATTGTGCAATGTGTAAATGGGAACAGCAGTCAAACCACCAAACCAAAGACAGTGCGAAAGCGGAAATAACCCATGGAGAAACTTCCTCAAGAGTAAATCAGCCTAACCACACTTGGAGGCACCAGATGTGGCCCAACAGACCTCTGATGCCATCAACAAAACCCAACTGAAGAAAAAAGGGAAGAAACTCAATCTAAAAGTTAGAGGAAACCAAAGGGGTTGAGCTAAACACTCTCTACTATAACAAAAAAAACTTATTGTATTATATATTGTGCGCAGTTGTATTTAAAAACACAGGGCCTTCCAAAAGGCTTTAATATATATTTTTTACCTTGAATTATATCTGTGTAAATGTCAGGATGTGTATTGTAAAATTATGTATGTATGACCACTGAAGAAGGCCTCTAAAGGGCCGAAAGGAATCTGGTCTTATTTTGGTCCTTGTATGTACTAACATCAACTGTATTTGTGTTGGCAATACACGTAAACAGTTCCGTGCTTTTTAGGAAGCCTTATTTTAGGCCCTGTATTATCAAATACAACTGAACACAACAGATAATGTAATAAACGTACTTTCTGTTATAGTAGATAGTGTTTAGCTGAACCCCTTTGGATTCCTCCATCAGCAAAACTCGCCTTAAGAATCCTGTTGTTCATTTTTTTAAAGAACGGAAGAATCTCGCAGCATCAGCCCAAAAAGGCCGTCCAGAACGGCATCCTGTTTCCCACCGGCAGCCAAGCCAGAAGGCCCACACAAAGGCCAAAGCCTTCCTTGGCTGTTACCCTCTGCCCACAACTAGCATGCCATCCATGAACCAGCTGAGTCAAACTAAACCTCAGAATGCTAACTCAGCCACAGATTTACAGGGTGGTCTCTAACATAGGTTTGTCCCCCCCACCCACGCCACTCCAAATCATCATCGGCCTTCCCAGGCCCTGGAAGAGGGATGATAAAGAAGAAGAGTTTGTTTTTCTATGCCGACTTTCTCTACCACTTAAGGAAGAATCAAACCGGTTTATAACCTCCTTCCCCTCCCTTCCCCGCAATAGACACCCTGTGAGGTAGGTGGGGCAAAGAGAGCTCGAAGAGAGCTGCGACTAGCCCAAGGCCACCCAGCTGGCTTCATGTGGAGGAGTGGGGAAACCAACCCGGTTCACCAGATTAGAATTTGCCGCTCATGTGGAGGAGTGGGGAATCAAACCCAGTTCTCCTGATCAGAGTCCAAACCAATGCTCTTAACCACTACACCAAGCTGGATAAAGGATGGGGACCGAATGCTCCAATGCTATACCTGCCAACTCGAAAGAAAGAGCTGGTTACGCATGCATCCTTATAATCTGCCAGACAATGACCCGCACAGTTGTACATGTGCCCTTTCAGATTGAAAGCTGCAGGCTGAACTTTGTGATCCTGATGCCTCCTTAAACACAGTCTTTCCAATGGGGGGGGATCAATTTGCATGTGTGTGTCAAGTGCCGTCAAGTCACTGCTAACTTATGGCGACCCCAGCAAGGGGCTTTCAAAGCAAGCGAGAAACAGAGATGGTTTGCCCCATTGCCTTCCTCTGCAGAATCTTCCTTGCTGGTCTCCCTGCTTAGCTTCTGAGATCTGATGAAACCGGGCTATACCATGCCGCCTTCCTTCCCAAATCAATTTACACATTCAGTTAAACCAGTGGTTCCCAAAGTGGGCAGTACCACCCCCTGGGGGGGTTACCTAGGGGGGCACTAAGAGGCAAGAGGGCAGGGGGGGCGCTAGAGGCGGGCCCCTTCAACTGTGTTGTTCACTAATTTACAATAGATCAAGCTATGGCACCTTGCTGGCAAATTTGGTGGAAACTATCAGAATTTTTTTCCGACTTTGAAGAGCTGGTACCACTGGATCATCATTTTTGTTGAATAAATTTCAACTAAAAAGTTTTAATTTGATTTTGAATAGATGTGAAATCAATTGTTACTGCTTTGATGTTTTATTGTTATTATCTTCTTTAGTGCATCACGCAAACCCCTATTTTGAATAATGCTTTTTATAGGATAGGGGATGCTTTATGAGAAGGCAAAAGTCACTAGAAAAGACAGTCATGCTAGGAAAAATTGAGGGCAGCAGGAAAAGAGGAAGACCCAACAAGAGGTGGATTGACTCAATAAAGGAAGCCGCAGCCCTCGATTTGCAAGACCTGAGCAAAGCTATCAAAGATAGGACATTTTGGAGGACGTTGATTGATAGGGTGGCCATGAGTCGGAAGCTACTTCACAACACTAAACACACACACAAACAGGGGGTGCTGGGGTTGAGTTTGTGGAACCAAGGGGGCGGTGGCCCGAAAAGTTTGGGAACCACTGAGCTGCATCTACTCAAATCCTGTTAAGTTCAAGGAGCCTTGCTCTTGCATAAATGGGCCCAGAATTGCATCCTTGGAGAATAATGCTTCACAGCGTTTCAGCCCATATTCCAAAAAGACACAATGTACTTTCGAAACAGTGAGCTCATTCATACACATTTGTTTTGCACATTTCAAGAGACGCACAATAGAACGGGTGGCAATTAAAGAGGAGATATCACGTCAGAGGATCTTTGCGGCAATTGCCGAGCAGGCTGGCATCAGATTTTAAATCTCCACCCTGCTCGCATCTGGATAATTCTAGTGCGCCTGACCTCAGACACAGGAGACACACCGCTTAAAGAGTTCTTCTGGGAATCCTAGAACAGCCCCTCCCCAAAGAACAACATACAAAGAGCCCAGCTGGCTCAGGCCAAAGGCTCCAAGCGGCAAGATCCGGTAGTCTGCTTCCAAGAGTGGGCAGTCGGATGCCCCTGGAAGCTCTCAAGCTGAGTATGAAAGCCAATGATGGATTTCCCGTTGGCTGCACACGGCATTGAGAGATACGCTGCCTCTGCAGGTGGAGGATCCATTTAGTCATCCTGGTGAAAGATCCCCTTTCATGAATTTTGCTTAAAAGGCCATTAAACCCCAGGCCATCACAGATCTCTCAAAAATCTTATTAATAATATTTTTTAAAAGATCTTACTTAGAATCATAGAGTTGGAAGGGACCACCAGGGTCATCTAGTCCAACCCCCTGCACAATGCAGGAAAATTCACAACTACCTCCCCCATAAACCCCTAGTGACCCCTACTCCATGCCCAGAAGATGGCCAAGATGCCCTCCCTTTCATCATCTGCCTAAGGTCATAGGATCAGCATTGCTGACAGATGGCCATCTAGCCTCCGCTCGAAAGCCTCCGGGGAAGGAGAGCTCGCCATCTCCCGAGGAAGCCCATAGAGGAACAGTTCCAACAGTTACAAATTTTTTCCTGATGTCTAGATGGAAACTCTTCTGATTTAATTTCAACCCGTTGCTTCTGGTCGGAACTTCTGGGGCAACAACAAAAAAAACCAACTCCGCGCTTCCGTCCGCCTTGACCCCAGAGCCAAGCGATTTCAACCAACGACCCTCAACATCAGAATCCCCCCCCCAGACTTTGAAGAGCTGGTCCCACTGGATCACCCGTTTTGTCGGAACAAATTTCAACTTGAAAAGTTTCTAATTTGATTTTGAACAGGTGTGCAACCGGTGCTTACCGCTTGGACGTTTGGTTGGTATCATCTTCTTTAGCATTAGGCTCGAGACCCCCCCCCCGCCCCCCGCGTCCCCCCGATCCCCGGCGCGCACCTCCACCTGGAAGCCCCCGCGCAAAGCCCGCTCACCTGGGTCACCAGCGCGGCAGCAGCCGAGCAAAGCCCCGGCGGAGCTCCATGGGCGCTGGAACGAAGCGGGGCGCGCAGGCGGCCGGGGCCGATCGGGCAGCCTCCGGGCTCCCGCCACGCAGCATCTGGAGAGGCCGGAACAAAGCGGTGGGGCCCGGGGGAGGGGAGGGGAGGGGAGGGGAAGGAGGAGGCGGCGAAGAGGCCCGCCCCGCCCCGCCGAGCACCTGCTCGACCCCCGGAGGGCGCCGAAACGCGCTCCCCCGCGGTGCCAAACGGTGCCAAACGCGGTGCCAAACGCGCTCTCCCCCGTGCGCCCTAGGCGCGTTGCAAAGCGCGCGGCGCCTCCGGCCGGCCGCCGCCGCTCCTCCTCGGCCTGGGCTCGGCCCGGGGAAAGGGAAGGGAAGGGAAGGGAAGCGCCAACAATGCCGCCCGCCGAGCTCCGGGGAGGGAGGCAGGAAGGGAAACCCGGGGGGGGGGGAGGCGCTGCGCCCAGGCCGGCCTCCTCCTCCTCCTCCTCTCCTCCTCCTCCGCCTGGAGCCCATTGGCCGAGGAGGAGGAGGAGGAGGAGGAGGGGGAGAGGGAGGCGGGCTGGGGTCGCGCGTGCTCTTTCCAAGCTGCGGAAGCAGTCTCGCCCCCGCCCCATGCGCCGATCACAAAGGCGGGCAGGGCTTATGCAGTTTAGACTTATCAATTACACTCTGTATTCTTACAAGAGATCATCGTTGGGGGTAAGATTGGGAACGCAGGTTATTATGGGCACGGATAAAAAAATGAAATGTCACATTTTCCCTTCCCCACCAAAGACGCAGAGTTTTCCTTCCCCACCAAAGACGCAGAGGAGCGAGTGGCGCGCGACAGAGGCGCGCGCAAGGGCCCGGCCCGCAAGTTCGGTTTTGGAAACAAGCGCGCGCGCGCGCGCCAGCAACTGAGGATGCAACGCGCTTCCTCGGGAGTGGCGGAAAAGAGGAAGACCCAGCAAGAGACGGCAGCAGGGAAAGGGGAAGACCCAACAAGAGATGGATGGACTCAATAAAGGAAGCCACGGCCTTCAATTTGCAAGACCTGAGCAAGGCTGGCAAAGATAGGGCATCTTGGAGGGCGTTGATTCATAGGGTCGCCGTGAGTCGGAGGCGACTTGACGGCACTTAACACACACACACACACACACACACACAGTAGAAAAGAGTCAAAAAGGGCAAGAGTCCAGTAGCGCCTTAAAGACTAACAAAAGACTAACAGTAGAAAAGAGCAAGAGTCCCATGAGCACATGATGCTGCCTGAATCAGACCCTTGGTCCATCAAGGTCACTCCTGTCTACTCAGACCTGCAGCGGCTCTCCAGGGTCTCAGGCAGGGGTCTGTCACGGGGAGGGGCCGTGGCTCAGTGGCAGAGCATCTGCTTGGCATGCAGAAGGTCCCAGGTTCAATCCCCGGCATCTCCAGTTAAAGGGACCGGGCAAGGAGGTGACGGGGAAGACCTCTGCCTGAGACTCTGGAGAGCCGCTGCCGGTCTGAGTAAATACTGTACTGACTTTGATGGACTCAGGGTCTGATTCAGTATAAGGCAGCTTCATGTGTTCACATCACCTACTTGCCTAGTCCCTTTAACTGGAGTTGTTGGGAATTGAACCTGGGACCTTCTGCATGCCAAGCAGATGCTCTGCCACTGAGCCATGGCCCCTCCCAGTAGCACCTTAAAAACTAACAATATTTATGGCAGGGTGTAATGTATTTAGTCTTTAAGGTGCTACTGGACTCTTGCTCTTTTCTACTATTAGTGACAGACTGACATGGCTACCCACCGGGATCTATTTCCTTGGGAATGGTTCCCTTCATGCAAAACAGGGTAAGCACTGGAGCCTTGACAGGTACCAGTAAGGAGAAAGCCACAAACGTTGATTCCCCCACCCCTTTCTTCTCCCCACTTCAGCATTGTAGTGCAAACTGCAAAGCTCCAAGCAGGTGCTTATGAAGCCCTGCCTGGGCCTCTGCTACTGATTTTTGCCCTGCCCACGCCAGTGTTTTTCTCAACTCTCCTGGAAATCCCGGAGTAATTTGCCACTTGCGGGGGTGGACTTCAGTGCTAGCCACAAAAGCAAAAATCACGCACCCTGCCGCAACACTTTTGAAAAGCCTACAAAAGCTGTGGACCAGCCAACCTGCCAGTCCACACCAACCAGCTAGCACATCCCCAGTCTGAAAAGCAGGCAGGGGAGAGAAGAAACAGATCCCCGTTCTCAGGTGATCTGCAAACACCTTCCTTACCTGTGGGCCTGGGGAGGATCCTACGGGAGTATTACAAAGGTCAGCCTGTCGCTTCCACGACTGTTTGTTTTGCCTGCATCTCGAAGGACGGATCAGCTGCTTTGCTCCGAACCACCTTCAGCTTTTTCAAGAACGGCGTATGTTTCGGGCACACCCCTCCAAAGGTGGGGGGAATGCATTTCACACAGGCCAGGAGGGAGCTCAGTGAATACGGGAAGCCCTATCTAACAACACTTCCTGCAGAGGTTGTATCAGGCATGGGCCAGAGTCACAAGCATAAGGGCTAGAAACCTGTTTTTTTTTTTTTAAATAGAAGCTGATATTCTTACAAAGGTAAAGGTCCCCTGTGCAAGCACCAGGTCATTCCTGACCCATGAGGTGACGTCACATCCCAACGTTTTCTAGGCAGACTTTTGTTTTACAGGGTGGTTTGCCAGGGCCTTCCCCAGTCATCTTTACCCCCAGAAAGCTGGGTATTCTTAGGACGTACAAATTTGTCAAGCTGTCAATTTTGGCATTGCACATCACTTCCCTACTAAGTATTTTCTGCCTTTCTTCCTCCCTCCTCCTCCACTTTCAGGTCGATATACACGGCTCATCATGTTCCTCTCTTTCAACAGTTCTAACTCTCAGACTCAGCTTTGAATTCTGCGCCCACACTGGTTTTTATAATATTCCACACTCCCTTCTCCCTCCCTGTGGTTTATTCGGTAATTTCTCCTGCGTTACCATGAACGGAATTCACTCCAAATCCCCGTTGGGGGTGGGGGGAGCCCTGCAAAAAACACCAATTTCTTCTGCTTTACCATGAACGGAATTCACTCCAAATCCCCATTGGGTGGCAGGGAGGGGGGTAGCCTTGCAAAATACCACAAATTTTCGTGCTTTACCATGAACGGAATTCACTCCAAATCCCCGTTTGGGGGGGAGCCTTGCAAAAAACACCAATTTCTTCTGCTTTACCATGAATGGAATTAACTCCAAATCCCCATGGGGGGGGGGGGCTTGCCAAAAAACACCACTAATTTCTCTCTCTAAATCTCCTTTGCACTCGTTCTTGCTACTAGATCTCCCCTTTCCTGGTTAAGCTAGAATCAGATTCTTGGCTGCTGCTCTGCTGTTTCCTCTTTTCTGGATGCCTTCCTTTGTTTCCTCGATGCCCAGCAAAGGGGCGGGGGCGGGGAAGGAAGCAAAATCTGGGGAGGGGGGGAAGAAGTTTGCATGAGAAGCCAGCAGCTGTGAGGGGCTCGGGGAGCAGGTGTGCCTGTGTGGGCCGATGGCCCCCCTCCTTCCCCAGCAGGGCCCCGCGCTCATTACTAAGGGGGCAAAGGCTACGCGGGAAGGGCCTGCGAACGGGATGGCAGCCACAGGAGAGCGGCTTTGTGCACCCTCGCGGAGGGATTATCCGGCCCCCTTGGAAACCCCGGCACAAATGCAGATGCCAGCTCCCTTCCCCAGTGGGGGAGACTCGCTCCATTTAACTTGATTGAAGGGAATTTGCAGCCGGGTCAAAGATCCTGCAGCGGGGTGGGGGAGCCAGGCAGGCGTGCCTTTTTGTCTACAGGGACGGCGGCAGTGCTCTTCCCCCTCCCAGCCCTGAAAGTGGACAATGGTGGGAGGCCTGCCCAGGGGCCTGCCCCTCCCCCACAAAAAACATGCAGATTTCCAAGATACCTCCTTAAACTTTGGGGTTTTAATCCCGGAATGGGGATGCAAAAGGAGCTTTGAATGCATGGGAGGGGGGGAGGATGACACGGAGGGGTCGCGAGCACACGTTTTGCAAGCCGAAGGTCTGGGGTTCGAGTCCCAACATTCCTCTCTCAAGAGGGCTGTGGACAGTAGACAGTACTAGGCAAGGAGGCAGCAGCTACAGGCCCATATGCAAAATGGGCATCAACAGTTATGCAATAAGGTAACAGTAAATCAAGTAATTCCATTGCATCATTTTTTCCTTTCCAGTATAGAATAAATGAAGGCTGCTTTGAAGAGGATCGACAAAAACGCACAAAAGCACCGTGTTCAGAAGTATAGTGAAGGCATCGTAATTTTGATGCCCTCTTGGCTTCAACCTTGAAACCAACATAGTCAGTTTGCCATTCAATGCTGCCAGTAGAAGGATTATAGACATGCCGTTCTTTTACCGTAGTTGGGGCCGGTTGGAGAGGAGCAGACAGGAGTTGGGACTTCCCCCCACCCCCTGAAAAGTTCACAACCTTTCTCGACTCATCCCAGATTTTACCACTTATTCCCCACGGGAGGTCAATCCTGTATTAACTCCCGCGAGGTTTCATTTCTTTACCTATCTCACAACACTCTTATGAAATCTCCCAGAGGATCTTTCTGATGGTTCTGGTTTGGGTGGAGGGGACAAAAAAGGAGTGGGAACTTGTAAATGTCTGGCATGGCAACCACAAGCTTGCTATTTGGTTCTCTTGAGAGCCAGCGTGGTGTAGAGGTTAAGATCGGTGGTTTGGAGTGGTGGAGTCTGAGCTGGAGAACCGGGTTCGATTCCCCATTCCTCCACATGAGCGGTGGTCAGAGATAATGGGCTCCTTGCCATACCTTGGCGAGAATAATAATTCTCTTTCCAGCTTGTGTTCTCAGGAGCTAATTCTGGAATGCCACATTTGAGGCCAGCGTGCTATTCTCAGCTTGCGGTTTGAGGCCTCCTTTGCCTCCAGAACCCAGCAGACAGCAGGAAGTGTTGGTAGAGATGATGGGGCTGGGGGTAATTGGGAGAAAGGAGAGACAACCATCGGTGTAGGGTAAAACGAAAGCTCCCGGCCATTTCAGGACCAGATTAACTGTAGAATAAAGTCTGGAATCTCACCCCCGCCCCCCACAGTCCTGATTTCCCCCCTCCCATTTTAGAGACTCCAAGGCCTGGCATCTTTTTTTTCTTTGCCATCAAGTCACAGCTGACTTATGGCAACCCCATATGGTTTTCAAAGCAAGAAACAGTTCCGAGACAGTTTGCCATCGCCTGCCTCCGCGCCCAACCTCCAGGTGGTGGCAGGAGATTTCCCGCTATTACAACTGAACTCCAGGCAAAAGAGATCAGTTCACCAGGAGAAAATGGCTGCTTTGGCAACTGGACTCTATGGCATTGAAGTCCCTCCCCTCCTAAACCCCACCCTCCTCAGGCTCCACCCCCAAAATGTCCAGGCATTTCCCATCCCGGAGCTGGCAGCCCTAATGAGAACCCTGTGAGATAGGTGAGCTTGAGAGAGAGTGTGATTGGGAATACCGTATTTTTCTGTGTATAAGACGACGTTTTTTTCTTTAAAAATTTGCCCCAAAATTGGGGGTCGTCTTATACATGGAAGCCGGCCATTGCTGCCAGCCGCACCCGTCAGCTGATGGGTGGGGGTGGGGAAAGAGAGCAAGCGGCCAAAGAGTCCTGTTGCCCTGACCGGCCAGCATCCACCGTTCAAACCGGTCTCCGCCAGCCTGGTCGGGTGGGCAGTGACCGGTTTGAACGCTGGACGCGGGCCGTCCAGGGTGACAGGACTCTTTCGCCCCCCATGTATAAGACGACTCCTATTTTTTTCTTAATTTTGGGTTCCATGGGGTGTCTTATACATGGGGGCGTCTTATACACGGAAAAATACAGTAGGTCTCCCAAGATCATAGCCCAACCACCTTCCAACCACTTTTTTTTTGCCGCCAAGACTTATCTGACTTATGGCGACCCCTGGTGCGGTTTTCAGGGCAAGAGATGTTCAGAGGTGGTTTGTCATTGCCTGCTTCTGCGTCATGCCCCTGGTATTCCTTGGAGGGCTCCCAAATACTTGCCAGGGTCGACCCCTCTTAGCTTCTGACGAGATCACAGTAGCCTGGGCTATCCCAGTCAAGGCTGCCGTCCTTTTACACCAGCACAGTGTAATGTAATGTTGCCTAGTTAGGCTCAATGCACTTGCAATACAGGCATTAATGGGAAGAAGAAGAGTTGGTTTTTATATCCTGCTTTTTTCTCCTATCTTAACGAGTCTCAAAGCGGCTCACCATCGCCTTTCCTTCCCCCCACCCAAAACAGACACCTTGTGAGGTAGGTGGGGCCGAGAGAGTTCAGAGAGAACAGTGACCGGCCCAAGGTCACCCAGCAGGCTTCGTGTAGAGGAGTGGGGAATAGCACCCAGTTCTCCAGATTAGAGTCCTCCGCTCTTAACCATTACACCACGGTGGCTAAAAGGGCGGATGGCCATCAGGCAACCCAACAGGCCTCCCCCTGCTCTCCCTTGAAGAAGCCCCTTACCGTTGGCTGGGGTCCCGGTGCACTCAGAGGTTTGCGCTTCGAGAGGAGCCGATGGCGGCATTGTGGTGGTCTGGAGCAGGTGAGGCGGCTGCGTTGCCTGGGACTCCGCCGAGGACTTCTCACCGGTGAAGGCGTCTTTCCTGGAATTGTCCTGGGGCTGCAGCAGAGAAAGGAAGCCAAAGAAGCGTGTGTTAAAAAGGGAGGGAAGGGTCTTCAGCAGAGGTCCATGCGAGCCCCTGCCGAGCCCCCAACTGGAGTTGCCAGGGTTTGAACCTGGAAACGTCCGTGCGCCAGGAGCACACGCTCTACTCAGCCACAATCTGGACTCATGCGGCCATCTGGTTCACTGTGAAGATGCGCCTTTCTGCAAATTCTGGAAGCTAGCTAGGCTCAGGTGTGTGCTTGTAACTGGAGACACTCCTCTAAGGAGAGGCTTTCTCTCATCTTACAAGGGACAGATTTAACACAAAAAAAAGAGAAGAGGAGGAGTTGGTTTTTCTATGCCGACTTTCTCTACCACTTAAGGGAGAATCAAACCGGCTTACAATCACCTTCCCCTCCCCACAACAGACACCCTGTGCGGTAGGTGGGGCTGAGAGAGAGTGACTAGCCCAAGATCACCCAGCTGGCTTCGTGTGGAGAAGTGGGGAAACAAACCCAGTTCACCAGATTAGCCTCCGCCGCTCATGTGGAGACGTGGGGAAACAAGCCCGCTTCTCCAGATCAGAGTCCACCACTCCAAACCACCGCTCTCAACCACTCCACCACGCTGGCTCAAAAGTAGGTAGGCAGTACAGGTAGGTCGGCAGTCACCGTTCACTACCCATCTCAGCTCTGCCCCACTCACCGTCCCCGCAGGGGGCTGCAGCTGCAGAATGACCGCCGAGGCGTGCTGGAATTTGCGCTGGGCCGGGTGGTTCAGGCAGCTGGTGGGGCGGCCAGGCGGACTGCCCTCTGCCCTCTGCTGCCCCGCTGCCGGGGTGAGGGAGGGGTGCGCGGAGTGTTGGGGCATCTGGTTGCTGCCGGGCTTGTGTTGGCCGGAGGCATGGCACTGCGGCTGGTGAGCGAGCGGAGGCTGGCTTTGTGGGTGGGCTTGGGCCTGCAAGCCAGGTGACGAGCCGAGGCCTGGAGCCGGCATGGCCTGGAGCTGGGGCGGGTGCAGCTGAGGCCGGGGCTGGAGCTGCTGCTGCTGGATCACGAACTGGTGCTGCATCGGCTTCTGCTGGACGAGCTGGTGGGCCTGCAGCGGAGAGTAGGCTGGCAGGGAGGAAGCACACGGGAGACGAGGCTGAGCACCATCTAGGAAGGATTTTCTTTTTTACGTTTATTTTTATATAGGGATAGAATACATGGAGCCCTGACCTGGATGGCCCAGGCTAGCCTGATCTCGTCAGATCTCAGAAGCTAAGCAGGGTCAGCCCTGGTTAGTATTTGGATGGGAGACCACCAAGGAAGACCAGGGTTGCTGTGCAGAGGAAGGCACTGGCAAACCACCTCTGTTAGTCTCTTGCCATGAAAACCCCAAAAAGGGGTCGCCATAAGTCAGCTGCGACTTGACGGCACTTTACACACAGAATACATAGAATATACAAGAATATATAGAGATATACAAGAATATATAGTAGCCCCCTGGCGCAGAGGGGTAAGCTGCAGTACTGCAGTCCAAGCTTTGCTCACGACCTGAGTTCGATCCCGACGGAAGTCGGTTTCAGGTAGCCGGCTCAAGGTTGACTCAGCTTTCCATCCTTCCGAGGTCAGTAAAATGAGGACCCAGCTTGCTGGGGTTAAAGGGAAGATGACTTTGGAAGGCACTGACAAACCACCCCGTAAACAAAGTCTGCCTAGTAAACGTCGGGATGTGACATCACCCCATGGGTCAGGAATGACCCGGGGCTTGCACAGGGGACCTTTACTTTTGCAAGAATATATAGAATATACAAGACTATATAGAGATAGAATACATAGAAGAGATGGATTGACTCAATAAAGGAAGCCGCAGCCCTCAGTTTGCAAGATCTGAGCAAGGCTGTTAACGATAGGACATTTTGGAGGACGTTGATTCATAGGGTCGCCATGAGTCGGAAGCGACTTGACGGCACTTAACACACACACAGAATACATAGAATCATGGAGTTGGAAGGGGCCACACGGGCCATCTAGTCCAACCCCCTGCTCAATGAAGGATCAGCCCACAGCATCTCTGACAAGTGTTTGTCCAGCCGCTGCTTGAAGATTGCCAGAGAGGGGGGACTCACCACCTCCCGAGGTAGCCGATTCCACTGCTGAACAACCCTTTCTGTAAAAAAATTTTTTTTCTAATGTCCCGCCAGTACCTTTCTGCCCGTAATTTAAACCCATTATTGCAAGTCCTGTCCTCTGCTGCCAACCACACATTTAAATGTGTGGATTTAAAAAACAACACCTCAGCCGCCTGGATTCAATCATTTTTTGTTAAAACCAATATTCATCATTAACTGCTTTATAAGAACATAAAAAAACCCATGCCGGATCAGACCAACGTCCATCAAGTCTAGCAGTCTGTTCACATAGTGGCCAACCAGGTGCCTCTAGGAAGCCCCCAAACAAGACAGCAGCATTATCCTGCCTGTGATAGAGGCATGATAGAGGTCTATAAAATTATGCATGGTTTGGAGAGTGGACAGGGAGAAGCTTTTCTCCCTCTCTCATAATACTAGAACGTGGGGTCATCTGCTGAAGGTAGAGGGAGAGAGATTCAAAACTGATAAAAGGAAGTATTTCTTCACACAGCGCATCATTAAATTGTGGAACTCCCTGCCCCAGGATGTGGTGACGACTGCCAACTTGGAAGGCTTTAAGTGGGTGGTGGGCATGTTCATGGAGGAGAGGAGTATTCAAGGCTAGTAGTTAAAATGGAACTAGTCACGATGCATACTTACTCTCTCCAGGACCAGAGAAGCATGCTTATTATCTTAGGTGGTGTGGAACACAGGCAGGATGGTGCTGCTGCAGTCGTCTTGTTTGGGGGCTTCCTGGAGGCCCCTGGTTGGCCACTGTATGAACAGACTGCTGGACTCGATGGGTCTTGGTCTGATCCAGCAGGGCTTTTTCTTATGTTCTTAAGTATAGAAGGGCGAGCACCCAGTTTGATCAAATACTCGCCCGCTGCTGTTCTGCTGGGCTCCGGCCTTCATTGGCCAGCTGTCTGCCACCCCTGGAGCTAGCCCAGCTTCTGAAGATCTGGTTGGCACCCCGTGGGCTTGCAGCGCTATTGGACGAGGGCAAGACCCTTACCTGGGGCAATGAGCGGGTGAGTTGTGACGGGCGTCACTGTCCGGGTGCCAGCGTTCCCCCGTCCATCCGGGCCGCCGGCTGCCCCATTGCCGCCACCTCCGCCGCCCCCTTCTCCTTTCCGAAGGTGTTCCTGCGCATGCTCGGACATGCCCCCCTTGGTGCCAGGGGCCAGCCCCGCAGCCTTGCCCTGAGAGGCTGAAGAAGCAGAAGGGTTGCCATTGTTGTTTGGGGCGGGCTTCATGGCCAAAGTAGGGAGCTGCTGGCCCGGCGAGGGAGTCAACCCTTGGGTCACCGTCTGCTGGCTGCGCAGAGCCGAATTCTGTACCTGCAACAGGAGCACAGAGCAAAAAGAAAAGAAACCAGTGACGTGCTGTCCCTGCAATGCAAACTCCCCCAAGGCCGGTCCTGACCCCGTCCTAACCAAGGGCTACCGCTGTGGCCTGCCTCAACGGAGACTCTGCCCCCCAAATCAGCGTGGTACACTGCAGTGGCTTTTGAAGGGCGTTCAGGGATTCTTTGCTAGGAAGAACAGTAAGAGAAAGAACATTGCAGAGGAAGGTAGGCAGGTAGCCACAGGGAAAGAGACACCCCACAACAGACACCCTGTGCGTTAGGTGAGGCTGAGAGAACTCGAAGAGAGCTGTGACTAGCCCAAGGTCACCCAGCTGGCTTCGTGTGTAGGAGTGGGGAAACCAACCCGGTTCTCCAGATTAGAGTCCGCCACTCATGTGGAGGAGTGGGGAATCAAACCCAGTTCTCCAGATTTAGCCCTGTTCCTTCTGCCTCTTCCGGGCAGGCGTGTCCTCTCAATAAGCTAGCCCAAACCTCCACCACGCTCTTGCCCCACCCCCAAGAGCACGGGCTAACTCCTTTCCCGCACCCCACCCGCCTTCCAGTTGCCTCCCCGGATCTTACCTGAGCGGTGGTGGTGGATGGCTGAGTGGTAGGGGTGGCGCCCTCCGGCTGCACCGCAGCGACCGTGGCTGTGGGCGTGAAGATGAGCTGGGGGGACAAAGGAACAGCACGGCCTAGGCTCCTAGCTACTTGCACAAGGTTGCTCTGCTGAGCCTGGAAATCACAGGAAACGGGGTTGCCCTTATACGTCACCCGTTGCTGTTCCAGCAGAGACGACTGTAACACGAGAACCCGGGGTGACGGGGACGAGAGGGAGAGGCCGGGGTCTAGACTCCCCCCTGGGTGAAAGGAGGCACAGTGCAAGAAGGACAACCCTTGACGCTTGGGATCCTCTTTCCCGGGAAAGCTCCAAAGCCTGAGCATCTTCTCGAAGCCCCCTGAGATGTTTTTATGCCAATGGGCTTTGAGTGGCCAAGGATCAAGAAGAACCATTAGCACACCTGCACCAAAGGCTTGGAACGGGGGGAAGCTAATGCATGGAACAGTTTCGATGTGGTGTTTGTGCAATAAAAAAAAACCACGCGGAGCTGATCAAGTGTGTGGCGGAAAGAGGCGTCAAGTCGCAGCCAGCTTATGGAAACCCATAGGGTTTCCAAGGCAAGAGACAAACAGAGGTGGTTTGATACTGCCCGCCAGGAATCATAGAATCATAGAGTTAGAAGGGACCACCGGGGTTATCTAGTCCTACCCCCTGCACAATGCCGGAATTTCACAACTACCTCCCCCACACACACCCAGTGACCCCTAGTCCATGCCCAGAAGATGGCCAAGATGCCCTCCCTCTCATGAACTGCCTCTCATGAACTGCCTAAGGTCATAGAATCAGAATTGCTGACAGATGGCCATCTAGTCTCTGCTTAAAAACCTCCAGGGAAGGAGAGCTTACCACCTCCCGAGGAAGCCTGTTCCACTGAGGAACCGCTCTAACTGTTAGAAAAGTCTCGCTAATGTCTAGACGGAAACTCTTTTGATTTAATTTCAACCCTTTGGTTCTGGTCCGACCTTCTGGGGCAAACAACTCAGCACCATCCACTATATGACAGCCCTTCAAGTACTTGAAGATGCACTGACCCTGCTTAGCTTCCGAAATCGGGCCAGCCTGAGTCATCATAGGCTAAATTCCGTAGCAGTTATTTATCTAAAAGTTACAAGAAAACAGACCTGCCTTCTGTTTAGCTAGACTGAATGCAAACCCCTCTATGGTTATGCAAGGCAGAATTTTGAACAGACCATACCCAGACAGGACCTGTCCTTGCTCTTCTGGCTCTATTGATTCACTAGCTCATGCCCTCTTAAAATTCCGCTTTTATGAAGAACTTAGATCACGTTATATCTTTCCCCTTTTAACATATAAATCTAATGCCTCTGTGTCTGACATAATGCATTTTTTATTAAGTGAAAGGGATCCCAAGGCTACATTGTCAGTGGCAAGTTTTATTTCAGCTTTTATCCCTCAAACATTAGATTTATGCTGCTCAAGGTCAATGGATCAAGGAGCTTCTAAGGGATAATGGAAAGAAAAGAAACCTCTGTATAAATAACAACAAGACTATAGTCAATGAAACTGATGAAGTGAGCTTTTGACTCATAAAAGCTTAAGCGGTGCCACCGCTCAGAAGGGCACTGCCAAGTTTCTTACCATCTGCGCACGCAGGTACATCTGGGCCTGGCTAGCAGTCAGGGCGGGGTTGCTTGCGTTGCCCAACAGGACAGCTTGCTGGGCGATGCCAGAGGCTGCAGCTGCGGAGTTCACGCTCTGAGCCCGGTTAATAAGCTGGGCAGCAGCTGGAGAAGTGGCCAGGTTTATCTGGGGAGATAGGGAGACAGATTGGGAAACCCAGGTAGTAAAGGGGCTGCATGAGAAGGCAGGTGCTGCCTGCCCCACATTGAGCGTCCAACGGAAAGCACGGGCTGTGCCCCCCCCCCAGCTTAGGCTCAGAAGCCGCCATGATAACACACTGCTATAGTGATTCAGAGATGTGCAATGCCCCCAACTGCAGGGCGAGGACATAGAATCATAGAGGTGGAAGGGACCACCAGGGTCATCTAATCCAACCCCCGGCACAACACAGGAAATTCACAACTACTTCTCCCCCACACCACCAGTGACCCCTACCCCATGCCCAGAGGATGGCCAAAACAAAAGAAAAAAACCCTCCAGGATCCCTGACCAATTTGGCCTGGAGGAAATATTTATTTATTTTTCATACTTCTAGCCCGCCCTCCCCCAGCCAGGCGGGGCTCAGGTCGGGTAACATTAAAATTTTACAATATAACAATGAAAGCATATGTTTTGCAATTCTATACTGGCCATTGGCTGTAACAACAATAAACATATAAAACCATTCCTCAATTTTTAAAAAGATGGTCGCCATATATATAAAGTGCCCACTGCAGCAAGTGATGCCAACCCCAGAACAAAGTAGCTCAAAACAGGGTCAGCTATCCACCCCAATAAGTTGATCATAGACTAAAAAAGCGGGGTGGGGAATAGGGAGGCCAGCATTGATCTCACCTGCAGCTTTCCTCAACTGTAGGCCTGACAGAATAGCTCTGTCTTATAGGGCCTGTCTTACAGGCCCTGTTTCCTGACCCCAAAGTGGCGATCGATTGGCATTACCTTGGGCATGCAAGAAAGGGCCGCGAGAGCCAAACACTGATGCAACCCTTCCTGTCCTCCCTCTCACGATCTGCCTAAGGTCATCGAATCGGCATAGTGGATTCTTACAAAATACACCATTAAGGTTTGTTGTGCCCAGCACGCGAGGTCTTACCGTGGGCTGCTGGGGCGGCGTCTGCGCGGAGCCATTGCTGCTAGAGGAGCCATTCTGCCTGTTGGCTGCCAGGCTGGCCTGGAATCAAAAATGAGAAGGAAGCGGATTAAAAGCAAGCTCGCCAGGAAAGGAGAAGGGGAACCTGGTTCCGGGGGCACTGTTTCAGTGGCGGGTTCCTGGCAAGTTCCAAAAAGATGGCCTCTTGGGTATATTCAAGGACAGCCAAACAGGATTTTTCTGCTTTCTACTTCCTAAAGCCTTTCTCATAAGAACATAAGAAAAGCCCTGCTGGATCAGACCAAGGCCCATCAGGTCCAGCAGTCTGTTCACACGGTGGCCAACCAGGTGCCTCTAGGAAGCCCCCAAACAGGACGACTGCAACAGCATTATCCTGCCTGTGTTCCACAGCACCTAATATATTCGGCATGCTCCTCTGATTCTGGAGAGAACAGGTATGCATCATGACCAGTATCCATTTTTACTAGTAGCCATGAATAGCCCTCTCCTCCAAGAACATGCCCACTCCCCTCTTAAAGCCTTCCAAGTTGGCAGCAGTGGCCACATCCTGGGGCAGGGAGTTCCACAAATACTTCCTTTTGTCTGTTTTGAATCTCTCACCCTCCAGCTTCAGTAGATGACCCCGCAGTCTGGTATTATGAGAGAGGGAGAGAAGCTGCTCCCTGTCCACTCTCTCCAAACCATGCGTAATTTTATAGACCTCTATCACGTCTCCCCTTAACCACCTTCTTTCCAAGCTCCTTCTTTCCCTTCTCCATGCCAGGCCCCTGCCCCCTTCCCCAGACGTACCTGCTGGACAGCAGCCAGGCTCTGGAGCTGGGTGCTGCTGAGGTGCTGCTGCTGCAGGGCGGCTGTCTGGAGCATCAGGTGCTGCTGCTGGGCGGCGTACATTTGCTGGAGGTACTGGGCCGCCGTGTTGGGCTGCCGATGCAAGGCCTGCTGGATCACCTGCGAGGGAGGCAAGGGAAACCGCATTTAGGGAAGCAGGGCCATCTCCTGGCAGCCCCAGGAGCTTCAGGGGCCAGGCGAGAGGAGGAAATGAAATCACGCGACGCACTAAGGTCACTTCCAGGTGAAGACCAGGCCATGGCGTAGGCCCATCAGACAATGGTCTGGACTTCCCCCAACACACTATGGTCATGTGTGTGTGTTAAGTGCCGTCAAGTCACCTCCAACTCATGGCAATCCTATGAATCAATGATCTCCAAAATGTCCTATTGTTAACAGCCTTGCTCAGGTCTTGTAAATGAAGGGCTTTCTTTATAGAATCCATCCATCCAGCCCGGATAACCTACAAGAACCATCCATCTCACGTTGGGTCTTCCTCTTTCCCAGCTACCTTCAACTTTCCCTAGCATTATTGTCTTTTCAAGCGCCTCCTGTCTTCTCATAATGTGATTAAATAGCCTCAGTTTAGTCATTTCAGCTTCTAGGGACAGTTCAGGCTTTGGTTTGATCTAGAACCCATTTATTTGTCTTTTTGGGGGTCCGCGGTATCTATAACCCTCTTCTCCAACACCACATTTCAAAGGAATCTACTTTCTTCCTTGTCCAGCTTCCTTGTCCAGCTTGTCAGTTTTCTTCATTGTCCAGCTTGCACGCCCATACATATATGTATGGTGAAGGCCAGGTACCTCTATGTCATGACCATGACATAGGCACATCAGACACTGACTTCCACCAAGGTCAGACCATAGAGTTTGGGGGTAATTCCAGAGTGTCACCTGGCACTCTGACATCACGTTCCCAGTTTTCACCTGGAAGCAACGTTGGCATTTCCACTCCACTCCCCCGGCTCCACAATTCTCCTGCCGGACCTCAGTGCAAAAGTGGATGGGAAGGCCCATCTGTCGGGAGGTACCCTGGCCCAGGAATCTTTGCTGTTAGTTTCAAATATTGTTATCAGTCATATCTTATCGTGTTTTGAAATTCCGCTTATGGACTGACTTGAATAGTTGTATTGTACTTGACATCTGCCTGGAGTCCCAGTGAGAAATGTGAACAAATAAATACAATATGAAATTTAAAAAAAAATGGTATGCCTGGAAAACCAGCAGGTCAGCCAGAACTAACTAACAAACCCCAATACCAAGAGGAACCCTTTGGAGGACTTGCAGGGGGCCTCAACACCCCCCCCCCCCATGGACGTTTATTTCCTTCATTTATAGTCAGCCTAGAGATTCAAGAAGGACAACACAATTAAAAACTAAACAAAAACAGTGTCACATGTACTATCAACAATTATTATTATTATTTAGATTTTTAGCCCACCCTTTCCCGAGTAAGGTCATGCTCAGGGCGGCGTACATCAATTAAAATACAATATCTCGATAATACATATCATTATGCAATAAAACTGGAATACAAATGAAGCTGCCTTCTACTGAATTAGACCCTCGGACCATCAAAGTCAGTATTGTCTACTCAGATCAGCAGTGGCTCTCTGGGGTCTCAGGCAGGGGTCTTTCCCATCACCTACTTGCCCAGTCCCTTTAACTGGAGATGCCGGGGATTGAACCTGGGACCTTCTGCATGCCAAGCAGATGCTCTACCTCTGAGCGACAGCCCCTCCCCTAAATACAAGATTAGATCCCTTAGCTACTCAGTCTTTTCTGTCTTCTCAAGTCTCTACTTAGGGTTACGTACTCTGGTTTTCAAAATTCCTGGAGATTTGGGGGCAGAACCTGGGAAGGGGGGAGTTTGGGGAGGTGATGGAGCTCAGTAGGAATTTGATGCCATGAAGTCCAACCTCTAGATCTACTCTTTTCTCTGGGGGAACTGATCACTAGTCTGGAGGTCAGTTGTCATATCAGGATGACTCCAGGCCCCACAGGGAGGTTGGCAACCCCATCTCTACTCGTCCTCCCCTCTCCTCCAGAATGTAGGGTTGTGATGGGGCAGGCAGAAGGCAAAGACAGATTTTTTAAAGCTACCCTTTTCAAAATCTCCAGAGAAGGAGTTTGCTCCAGTACCAACACAGCTTCTGACTAGGGTTGCCAGCTCCAGGTTGGGAAATACCTGGTGATTTTGGGGGCGGAGCCTGAGAAGGGCAGGTTTTGGGGAGGGGAGGGGAGGGACTTCAATGCCATAGAGTCCAATTGCCAAAGCAGCCATTTTCTCTAGGTGAACTGATCGCTATCGGCTGGAGATCAGTTGTAATTGCAGGAGATCTCCAGCCACCACCTGGAGGTTACTCCAAATCTAACACAGATCAACCATACAAAGTATAGCTAAACAACAGACTGTGGGGGTTACCGCACTTTGTATTCCCAGCGATGTATTAAAAGTTTGAAAATGTTATAAAAAACATCGCTTTAAAAGGGTTTTTGGATGCAACGGCTAATAAATGGTTGGAAGACATCTTCACAGCTAAAGGGGCCAAACAAAGTGCGAACAGTATTTTTTATAACGTTTTCAAACTGTTAATACGTTGGTGAGAATACATAGAAAGTGCGAACAGTATTTTTTATAACATTTTCAAACTCTTAATACATCGCTGGGAATACAAGTGCGGTAACCCACTGTATTATACAATAACATTGACAAACACATATAAAAAGTCCTATTTCTTAAGCATAAAGACACAAAGTCACAATATTCCAAGGTTTCCAAAATTCACTATCCTAAAGACAGACAAAAAGTCCAACAGATTTTAATTTTCCCCTCTTTGTATCTTGGTACCCCCCCCCCCCCACTTGCCTCTTAGGATCTTTCTGCCCCCACAAGGAAAGAATGCAGGACTCTCCGATTTAATTCATCAAAGAGGGGGGGAGGACATTTGAAATCACATCTTTTAAATCCAAGAACTTTCCATTATTATTTAGATCCTGCCTGAGGTACAGGGTAATTAATTGCTGCAAATGCTAAATACATACAGATTTAAAAGTGAATAGAGGCTTTATGTAACAAACAAACAAAAACCCACAAATGGGGGCCCACCCAGGGGAAGAGCATCTGTCCCTGCAAATCTGCTTAATCCCAGGGAATTTCCGGGAGCAAGAAGCCACAAATGGAAGCATCATCTGAAAACAGAAAACAAAGGCCAGTACCTGACTACTTACTGGGGGTGGGGGGACGGCTTTACATTTTCATTCACATGCCTCCCTTTCTGGCTTCCCCCTATTGAAATCCGCATACCTGCTCAGCTTTTCACACAGGATGCTTTACAAGACAGGGCCTTAAGGCTTTTGGGGTTTTTTTTAAAAAAAGGAATCCCGCCTGATGAAGAGTTCTGCATAGCTCAAATGTTTGCACATTCTCTTGTCCTGGTTGCTCCTATTAAAAGGAAGGGAGAAGTAAGAAAATTGTGCTCTGCTGATGCAAACGGGAGATATTTTGGGTGGAATCCAAACGAGGGTCTCTTCTTATGTTTAAAGAAGAGGAGCCGAAAATAAACACTAGAAGGTAATTCTCCTTTCCTGCATCTCTTTCTGCTTTAGGTCTGCCCGTTCTCTTTATTAAAGAACTGCCCTGCCCCTTCCAACACACAAAAAACCACCCTGTTCTCAACCAGAAGAACGGCTAAGGCAGCTACAGGTCCGATCATTCCTCTCTACAAGATGGAAGGTAAATGTCCAGGGCTCTTCGATTGATACTCATAATTATGGTATTGAGCTAACTGCAGAGATCCAGGAAACATTAAGCATGAACTAGCAGTAAAAGATCACTCCGACAAAGCAGGGGGCAACTTGCCAGTCCCTGATCCACCCACCCACCCCCCCACAATATAAATGCTGGGCTGTGTGACAACTGATGGAGAGTCCTTTCTTTACAAAGGAAAGCAAGCCTTGCGTACATTCATAAGAGAGTCATCTGTTCAGTTTTAAATCGTTTGCAATCCATTTAAAGGAAGGAAGGAAAGCGGTGGGGATCAAAATGGATTCAGACTTCTTAAATCTTTTTTTTTAATGTAATTTTTCCCACCCATCCTGGCTTACCGTGGAGAAACCCTAGCTTTCTCTAGGCTATGGGAGGAAGATTAGGAAAAGGGTTGAATGCAAACACAGTCATGAGCAAACCATTTTGTCCCTTTGGAAAACCAGGTTTGGGTAATTCAGTTCTAGGAAAGGGCTACCGTACCATGCGTGAAAGCACCATGTAATCAGCATTCAAAGACGTTTACCATATGGTGGAAAGCAGGGGGAAGGGGGCAGAATTTCTACTCCCCCCCCCCACCACAGTAATCTTTACAGAGCAGGAGCATCTTTACAGAGCAGGAGCCTAATTATAAGCATTAAAATCAGAGGTATACTTCTTTTTTAAAACATTCACATTTAAAGAGTCTAGAAGAATCACCTTTCTCCAGAGAAGCCCACATTCTGTATCTAAATGAGTCGTCACTGTTCTGAGCAAGATCAGAGCAGTAATTCTCACAGCTAGCTGCCTCCAAGGTCACCAAACTGGAAGGAGGCATAGCCTGACTCATGCAGAGAAGCAATGGCCACCCTCCTCTGTGGATGGGTGCTTTGGAGCCACGGGAGGCTAAATTACTGATTTTTTCCCCCTTACAAGATACTAGAAGTGTCTCACGGTACACATTTCGGGAATCACTGCCCTATTTGAACAGGGTTGCCAACCTCCAGGTACTAGCTGGAGATCTCCTGCTGTTACAACTGATCTCCAGTTGATAGAGCTGGAGGAAATGGCCGCTTTGGCAATTGGACTCTATGGCACTGAAGTCCCTCCCCTCCCTAAACCCCGCCCTCCTCAGGCCCCTCAGTAGTTGTGAATTTCTTGCATTGTGCAGGGGGGTTGATCCTATGAAATGCCAACTACATTTCCCCCCCAGAGGGCTAGCCGTGTTATTCTAGCGCAGCAAAACAAATGCTTTCGCTCCACTCTTGCTGCTCTGTAAATTTCCAAAAAGCTACATTTGCATAAACAAACTACGGTCCAGCTTTTCAACAGGCCTGGGATTAGAGCTTAAAACAGCAGGCCAAAGCTCAAAAGGGGCTGATGTTTTCCAAGAAACACAATAGGCGCTGTGCAAAATCAAAACCAGGATCCTTCCCCCCCCCCCCCATAACAACACACACAGCAATGATGGATCTATTCAACGAGCCAAAACCCATTTTAAAAAAGATTGGGAAACAAACAGCAAAGGAAGGAGAGGAGGCCGACAGAGAAAGTCCCTGTGTAACACATCCCCGAGTATCACTCGCTCCCCAAAGGGAGGGCAGGCCAGAGGTTAACTGGCGGCAGCAAGGTCAGGACTCTTGACTCCTGGAGGAATTTTCAAGCTGCTCGCCAGACAACCAACTGGCCATCAATCATTCTCCATGCATCCCTCTTGCACTCCGCCGGCATTCTCTTATACCCAGGGGAGCCAAGAGCCCTTGGGGAAGACCCTCTCCAACGTCGCTAGCCTGGGGGCCCAAACAGCAGCCCCCTTGGAAATATTCCCTCAAATGTACACATGAAAGTGAGGGGCATGACCCACAAGGCGTGCCCCGAGGATGCACCATTCAGATCACACCAGCCAAGCAAGAGGGCACAGCATCTTGCAGCTCAGCAGCGTGGCACAGTGGTTAAGAGTGGCAGACTAACCTGGAGATCCGGGTTTGATTCCCCACTCCTCCACATGCGCTTGGGTCGTCCTGCTTTCTTCCCCACATCACTTTCTTCCCCACATCACTGTTCTGTGATTGCTTACGTTTCCTAAAGCCACATGTGTGCCAGCCAGTTCCTCCAGACATGCCACAGTGCCCTGTTACGCTATTTTTGCCTAGAGCTGTTTCTGGCCCCAGTCCTCATCTGATGGAGACTTACTCCATCTGAACACCACGTGCCCCTGGTCTGGCATTTGACTATTTCGCGCATGCCCCCTGATTGGAAAGTGGCAAAGCTGATCAGCGATACACGCAGGGATGCAACAGGCAGCCTCCTCCAAAAACCGGAAATCCTGCTGTATTCTCTGCCCCAGGAATGAGTCAACAACCAAATTACCTTTTTTAACTGTGGCCAATTAAGATGATACCTCCAAGAGGCATCGTGTTCTCTCCGGAAAAAAACTAGTTTTTCCTAAAATCACCCATGGGGGACGGGAAGAAAGCATGGTCCACTCACAAATAAAAGCAGAGACCCCAACCCCCCAGGATGCTGAATTCTGAACCCACATTTACAGTGCATTGCAAAATACACACGTGCTCATCCTGTAAAGAACTGCTTACCAAAACATTAAATGTCCGAAAATAAATCAAGCATGAATGGGACTTTTGTCTTTCAGCCCAAATAACCACAGGGCAAGCGGGGGCATAAAATTTCTTATCTCCTACTTCCCTTCAAGGAATGGCCCTGCCCAGCCTCGGGAGAGACAGAAAACACGGCGGCAGAAACAACCTGGGTCTTCGGCACTCAAATTGCACTCCATGTTCCTCCAGCCCAGAAGCCATTACCATGTCCCCTGTGTGATCAAAGCAAAGGGACCTTAGCAACGTGATCTCCCTCCTCCACAAAGAAGGAGTAATCAGCTAGATTTCACACAGTCTCCTGAATGCCTAAGCGAGCACACACACCCCTAGTAACAGACAGTAGTCATTCGGCAGGGCAAGGTCCATCCCAGGACTCCAACCTGGGGAACTTGCACGCACGCTCCAAATCCTATTGACCCCAGACCAGATGGATGCAGGACCCCTCAATTTGCTGCAGATCTCCATCCCCAACTTTCCCAGGGGCAGGGGCCTCTCCTGCCAGAGAGCGTCAGAGTTCACAGAGGAAACGAGGATACTTACGCAAGGTGGCCGAGACCCAAGATGTCCAAGCCTTTGCGAAAACTCAAACCCCCAGAACAGTCAAAGGAGAGATTCAGGCCAAAGAGTGATACCCGAGACCGGCAAAGGCTCAGCGTTCGAGAGTGCCACCGTCTACAGCCCTCCCGTCCCGCAGAGAAGCAAACCTCTCTCTGCCTACAAAACTCGCAGCGTCCTTTATCAGGCTGCTGCAAGGACAACAAATCCCCCCCCCGGCACCCCGCCCCCCACTTCCCATCTGTTTATGCACACAAAAAAGCCCAGCCCCAAATGCCTCCTCCCAACTCTCCGATCCCCCCACTTGCCAGAGGTGGTCTCCAGGCGCGCCTCCGCCTCTCCCAAAAGCTGCACGCAGAGCCAGCAGGACAAAGGAACGACCTTTGACCTCCCCGTCTCTGACACTGGCAAAAGGGGGGGGTGAGAGGAGGTTCCTGGGTCCGGGCTTCCGTTCGGCATCTCCCAACCGGTTTGGCAGCGGCTGCTACATTCCATCAGGAGAATCTGGATAAGTGGTGACTTCCCTAGACCCTTCTAGGGACCCCTCTTTCCTCCCCCCAAAAAAATAAATTAACCACAATTAAAGTTGCTAACTCTTTTCTTTTTGCAAGGAACTTTTCCAGTTTCACAGCCAACAATGTGATTTTGCAAAAACATACCGTATCAGCTGACATCATGAGACCTAACTCGCAAAAGCTTATGCCGGAATCCACTTTGCAAGACTTTGAAAAGGCGCTGCTGTTTCCCTTCGCAGCCATGGCCTAACACGGCTGCTCTTTTGGAATTAATGCCCATCTTCTGCGGCAGACCGCTTCCAAGTTCAGCAGGCAAACGGAGGCCACGCTCCGGACGTCACACTTGTGACCACACAGGCAAAAACCGTAGTAGTGACAGTGCTAAGGGCGAGATTGGGCCCTTCAACACTAGCGCAGTTCAGAGCATCACACGCCTACGATCGTACCCATTTTATTTTGTTTACTTTTCCTCCTGCAACTTCTATCGCAGAAGCACATTAGACATTGCCCCGCTTTAAAAAAATAAAACCTGTTGAGGCATGCACACTAGCAAGTGTGCGCAATGAAGTCCGCGTGGCACTGCAGAGCCAATGAGGGAATGATGCTTTTTAAATGCTTGCGCGCACACTCACCACATTCCTTGTTTCAAAGGGACCCTTCGCCCCGTGTGCAATGCACACGCACACACTTGAGCACATAGAAGTGAATGGATTTTTACAAAACAGAAGTGGAACACCTAGAAGAGGGGAGCATTTCAGAATAGGCATCTTACTTACTTGCGCGACTGTTCATTCAACCAACGTCCTGAACAGGAAACACAACCAAAACACTAATGGGGCTTAGAGGTCCGATCAGCTATTGCTACTAGCAAATACTTTGCAACCTGCAAAATCATTTGCTGCTCTTTGTCACTTAGCCACCGCAAAATGACTACGCAGAAACAAAATGCTTTCCAATCAAGGAAATATCAACTCATTTCTAACATTTACAAACCAAGAGCATTTAAGAACAGTATGATCAATAGTATCAATTTTCTCTAATCCACAGGCACGTAATCGATCCTAGAATGATATACCAAAGTAACTTCCAAAGTACCAGCATGAAAGACCTTCTGTATCTAGGTACCGTCAAAGTCCAATAAATACTCTAGGCCAGTGGTTCCCAAACTGTGCTCCACGGAGCACTTGGCACTCCACAAAACATCTCCTAGTGCTCCATGAAGAGATTGGAAAGAAAAATACTACTGTCGTTCAGTTTAGTATATAGGTGCTAGTGAAAATTAGTGCTCCGTGATGAATTTCTCTCCTGAAAAATGCTCCAGGACTTAAAAAGTTTGGGAACTGCTGATCAAGGATCTTAGGCAGTTCATGAGAGGGAGGGCATCTTGGCCATCTTCTGGTCATGGAGTAGGGGTCACTGGGTGTGGGGGGGGGGGGAGGTAGTTGTGAATTTCCCCACACACACACCCAGTGCCCCCTACTCCATGCCCAGAAGATGGCCAAAGTGTCCTTCCTCTCAGGATCTGCCTAAGGTCATAGAATCAGCATTGCTGACAGATGGCCATCTAGCCTCTGCTTAAAAACCTCCAGGGAAGGAGAGCTCACCACCTCCCGAGGAAGCCTGTTCCACTGAGAAACCCTTCTGTTAGAAAATTCTTCCTAATGTCTAGACGGAAACTCTTTTGATTTAATTTTAACCCGTTGATTCTGGTCCGACCTTCTGGGGCCACAGGAAACAACTCGGCACCCTCCTCTATATGACAGCCCTTCAAGTACTTGAAGATGGTTATCATATCCCCTCTCAGTCTTCTCCTCTTCAGGCTAAACATACCCAGCTTCTTCAACCTTTCCTCATAGGACTTGGTCTCCAGACCCCTCACCATCTTTGTTGCCCTCCTCTGGACACGTTTCAGCTTGTCTACATCCTTCTTAAATTGTAGTGCCCAAAACTGAACGCAATACTCTAGGTGAGGTCTAACCAGAGCAGAGTAAAGCGATACCATCACTTCACGCAATCTGGACACTATACTTCTGTTGATGCAGCCCAAGATCACAATGGTGTGCAGTCATTTGAAAAGGAGCACTTTTATTTTGCAACACAGAAAGCAGCCCTTAGTCCGAGAACTAAGACCAAGACATCTTTCAGAAAGGACACCTAACAGCTTTTGCTTTGACTGAGCATTTCCTGAACTTCTGACAGGATACAATATCTTCTGAGTACACACAACGACATGCAGAGGCAGCAGACGGCCTAACCCTAACCCTAACCCATCAAGGGTAAATAATTTTCATAATTTTATTATTCACTTGTGATCAGACCTTCAGTTACTCCCAATGCCAAACCACGACAGGAGAATCTACTGTCTGAGGAGGCTGCTTGTTACAACTCTGCATGAAACATTGTTCCTTCCAACCAGGAGCCACTCTCAGAACAGTAACTCACGTAGAGAGAGAAGTTCGTCTAAAGGAGGGATTTTTAAAATTTATATTACTTCACTTATATGCCACATTTCTCCCCAAAGGGGACCCAAAGTAGATTGCAGCATTCTCCCCTCTGCATTTTATTCTCACAACAACCCTGTGAGAGAGAGAGTCTAAGAGAGAGTCACTAGACTAAGAGAGAGTCACTGGCCCATGGTCACCCAGCAAGCTTCCACGGCAGTGTAGAAATTCAAACCTGGTCTCCCAGATCCTTGTCCAACATAACCACTACACCACGCTGTCTCTTTCCCAAACTTCCAATGGCTGTTAAGTGTGTGTGTGTTAAGTGCCATCACATCGCTTCCGACTCATGGCAACCCTATGAGTCAATGTCCACCAAAACGTTGTATCTTTAACAGCCTTGCTCTGGTCTTGCAAACTGAGGGCCATGGCTTCCTTTATAGGGTCAATTCATCTCTTGTTGGGTCTTCCTCTTTTCCTGCTGCCTTCAACTTTTCCAAGCATGATTGTCTTTTCCAGTGACTCTTGTCTTCTCATAATGTGTCCAAAGTACGACAGCCTCAATTTAGTCATTTTAGCTTCTAGGGTCAGTTCAGGCATCCTTTATAGATGGCTGAGATAGCAAACGCCTAAAACACTTGACTTTATTTCCCGCCTGTTTCAAATCACTGCCAAGGCATATGATATAACTGCGCTCTGAAAACCACTAGAGGGTGCTGCATCCTCACGTATTCATGAGTCCATAATGGGATCCCGGGAGACCATAAAGGATCCAGAAAATCTCAAAATTGTGTACCATTTTCTCCACCCACCGCAGGGTCCTCCTCTCACTCACCCCGTAGCTGCCACAATAAAAGTGGAGGCAGCAGCGTGATTCGGTCCTGACTAACCGAACAAAGCGTGAGCTGGATAAAATAAGTACCGCTTTAAAAAATAATAAATTTTACTGGGAATTCTTTGGTAGTGGGAAACTCTTTGAGAAAAACAATTCTCTCAGAAGTAAAAAAGAAAGGACATTCTGAGGTAAAAGTGTGGACAGAATGGCTACCCCAAAAAAAGGCACAAGGAGACATAAGCGTGCACCCTAACCCAGAAATTCTTAATACAGGGCATATTGATCCCCCCCCCCTCAGAGGATCAACAAACTTTGGGGACATTCAGAATTCAAAGGGATACCTGGGAGGCATCCCCTTTTCAGCAGCTGTTGTCCCCATCAGAGGAGAACTGGTTTGAAACTGTTCCCGGCACCCCGAGGATAAAATCCCGGGCCCAGGATGCCTTACAGCAAGCCAAAGCACTGGACCGCCAACTCCAGCTGGCGAGAACTCTGCAAGATCCTCCAGAGAGAGGCCTTTTCCATATCTGCCCCTTCAGTTCCTTTCAGCTAGAGATGTCGGGGACTGGACCCCACACCTTCCACATGCAAAGCAACGCTCAGCAAGGAAGCTACGGACCTTAGATATGAAGATGAGAAGAAGAATTGGTTGGGGAATTGTGGAGGGGCTGTGGTTCAGCGGTAGAGCATCTGCTTGGCATGCAGAAGGTCCCAGGTTCAATCCTCGGCATCTCCTGTTAAAGGGACTGGGCAAGGAGGTGATGTGGAAGACCTCTACCTGAGACTCTGGAGAGCTGCTGCCATGGTCCATCAAAGTCAGTATTGTCTACTCAGACCGGCAGTGGCTCTCCAGGGTCTCAGGCAGAGGTCTTTCACATCACCTCCTTGCCTAGTCCCTTTAAGTGAAGATGCCAGTTATCGAACCTGGGACCTTCTGCATGCCAAGAAGATTCTCTACCACAGAGCCATGGCCCCTCCCCCAAAGATCAATAATTGACAATTCAGTAATACAGCAGCTATCCTACAGTGATTTAAATATTCAGAGCATTTCACCTACATTAGCAGAGTACACTTCACAACAGTCCTGCAAGGTAGGTACAGTTGCCCACTCCGGATTGGGAAATGCCTGGACGTTTGGGGCGTGAAGCCTGAGGAGGGCGGGGTTTGGGGAGGGACTTTATGTAGCAGAGCGATTCCTAACATCGGTCCCCCATCTGCCTCTCGAGGACGCCCCACGGGAAACAGCGGAACCCGGGCTCTTCCTGCACTCACCTGGACGGTCTGGCGATCGGGGATCCCGCTGTACACGGAGATCTGAGGGCCGGTCTGGCGCCCATTGCTGGTTGTGGTGGTCGTCGTCGTCATGGCACCCGCGCCGCTGGAAGGAGTGGCTTGCAGCTGATCGTTATCCATGGTACCCACCCAGGGCACTGAAGAAGCCAGGAATGAATGAGGAAGGTGGTAATAGTGGGCGGGGCTTCAGCTGCCAGGAGACAAAAGCAAAAGGCATACAGGTATTACAGCAGCGCAGACCACTGTTCAGTTTCAATGCAATTATGATATATTAATTAAATACAAGAATGCATGCTACAAATTACTGGCAATATATACAGCTAAGTATCATACATAGTTACATATATATTACTCACAAAACGATCAAACCAAAGGAAGAGAGCTCCAAAAATCTTTTCTGGGCTAAAGACCGTAAGGCAGTTGGAAGCTAGCCGCCAAAAAATGCTGTCAGTATAATTGCTGTAGCAAATAAAACAACCAATGGTAAGTACACGATCGTAAGTATAATAATATCAATCTTGACACATAGTTCTTATCAAAGAGGCTAGATGGCCATCTGTCAGCAATGCTGATTCTATGACCTTAGGCAGATCATGAGAGGGAGGGCACCTTGGCCATCTTCTGGGCATGGAGTAGGGGGCACTGGATGTGTGTGTGGGGGGGAGGTGGTTGTGAATTTCCTGCATTGTGCAGGGGGTTGGACTAGATGACCCTGGTGGTCCCTTCCCACTCTATGATTCTATGAAAGATTTTAGGCACGAGACGTCGTGGAATGGGAAGAGAGGAAACCTAAATGGTTACAGGGTTGGAACATCTTTGCCAGGAGGAAAGGCTAAAGAGTTTGGGCTTTTCTTTTCTTCTTCTGTTTTTTAAAAATTGTTATATATATTTATTTTATGAGGTCAAAGG
This sequence comes from Euleptes europaea, assembly GCF_029931775.1. Taxonomy (NCBI): domain Eukaryota; kingdom Metazoa; phylum Chordata; class Lepidosauria; order Squamata; family Sphaerodactylidae; genus Euleptes; species Euleptes europaea. The sequence goes on along the minus strand of NC_079330.1, from coordinate 12,251,275 downwards.
CCATTTTAAACACACAGAGGGACACGCATCACTATAGCAAAACAATAGCAAAAGCAAAAACCATCATAATGTTAAAGGCTCTTAAAAACACAATTAAAAACCTGTAAACATTTTTACAATATGCGTTTAAAATACAGATGAACACATGAAGCTGCCTTATTCTGAATCAGATCTTTGATCCATCGAAGTCAGTCTTGTCTACTAAGCCCAGCAGCGGCTCTCCAGGGTCTCAGGTTGAGGTCTTTCACATCACCTCCTTGCCTAGTCCCTTTAACCAGAGATGTCGGGGATTGAACCTGGGACCTTCTGCATGCCAAGAAGATGCTCTACCACTGACCTACAGCCCTTCCCCAAATAGTTCAGCCTTTAGACATTAGCTCTGGCCTGCATTCTCTTGACTGAAGAGTTTGGGCTTTTCCTGAAAAGACAATTGGTCTGGAGGAAATGGGAGAGGAAGATAAACTTTTCTTCCTCGTCCCATGAAACCCAAACTTAGGGTCACCCACATGAAGCTGATGGGCAGCAAACTTGGGACAGACAAAATGAGGTACCAACTCACTCGGGAATCATTTACTAGTGGAACATTGCCGGGGGGGGGGGGGATAGAACATCGGCCTGTGGCTGAATGGCCTTAAAGGGGGGCTGTGCAAAGTATCTGAACAGCCTATCCAGTTTAATGTCTCTGGACGGGGAAGCTCTTTTCAGGCACCGTGGCCGGAATCCACTGGATGGATCTATCCTCCACGAATCTGTCTAATCCCGTTTTAAGGGCCTCTATGCTCATGGCTAGGAAAAGTTGAGGGCAGCAGGAAAAGAGGAAGACCCAACAAGAGATGGACTGACTCAATAAAGGAAGCCACGGCCTTCAATTTGCAGGATCTGAGCAGGGCTGTCAAAGATAGGACTTTCATTCATAGGGTCGCCATGAGTCGAAAGCGACTTGACGGCACTTAACACACATAACACACATGCTCATGGCCCTCACAACATCACTGGTGATGAATTCCGCTATTTAATTTCATCTCGAGTGAAGTACTACTCCCCCATGTCCATCCTGAATCCACTGCCTGTCGGTTTCATCAGGTATCCCACAGTTCTTGTATTATGGGAAAGGGAGAAGAAGCTCTCTATCCCCTTTCTTCACCCCATGTATAGTTTTACAGACCTCTATTGAACACCCCTGTCATCTTTTTTCTAAACTGAAAAGCCCCGGTCATCTTGAGCCTTTCCATGAAGCTGCCTTATACTGAATCAGACCCTTATTCCATCTAAGTCAGTATTGTCTACTCAGACCGGCAGCAGCTCTCCAGGGTCTCAGGCAGGGGTCTCTCACATCACCTATTTGCCTAGCCCCTTTAACTGGAGATGCCGGGGATTGAACCTGGGACCTTCTGCATGCCAAGCAGATGCTCTACCTCTGAGCCACGCCCTCCCCAACCCCTTGGTCACCCAAACCCATTCACAGTACTCCAAACAACGCCATACCACAGATCGATATCGGCCATTATATTTTCAGTCCCTTGGCTGAAGCATGGAGTTGGCTTATTCCACCACAGTTGCACACTGAGCCAAGCATTTTCCTCAAGCTCTCCGCAACCTTCTGCTCCCCTCTCGGTCCCTGCCCATTCAAGCCCCACCAACAAAAGTTTGCTTTTGTTCCAACCTTAAGCTTCCCTGTGCTGAACTTCACTTCCCGGACTGTTGCCCACACGCTCAAAAAGATGCTAACCCACTCATGTCGGTGATTTCTAGCCTAAAAGAAAAATGGTTGGGGGGGGGGGGCAGCATAAGTGAAACTACCTTGCCTGATGATGGAAAGCGCCATCAGGTCACAGGCAACTTATGGCGACCCCATAGGGTTTTCAAGGCAAGAGGCTAACAGAGGTGGTTTGCCATTGCCTGCCTCCGCGTCACGCCCCTGGTATTCCTTGGTGGTCTCCCATCGAAGCACTAGCCAGGGCAGACCTTGCCTAGCTTCCAAGTTCTTACGAGATTGAGCTTGCCTGGGCCAACCCAGTCAGGGCAGGGCAGGCCTAGGTATTTTGAAACATCCTTACTCATAAGAAGAAGAAGAGTTGGTTTTCACATGCCGACTTTCTCTACCACTCAAGGGAGACTCAAACCGGCTTACAATCCCCTGCCCTTCCCCTCCCCACAACAGACACCCAGTGAGGTGGGTGAGGCTGAAAGAGAATGACTAGCCCAAGGTCACCCAGCCGGCTTCATGTGTAGAAGTGGGGAATCGAACCCGGATTTCCAGATCAGAGTCCACCGCTCCAAACCACCGCTCTTAACCACCACACCACGCTGGCTCTCAGAACATCATAAGAACATCAGACCAGGCTTTATGGATCTGCCCAAAGGTGCATTTGGCAACAATAAACGCCTCTGGATTCTTAGAACCAAAGCGTGAAAGAGAGGACCCTCTCCAGGAGTGTGATATACTGCCTCTGAACATGGAGGTTCCCCTTTACCTTTTACTGTTAATAGCCACTGGAACAGATGCTTTCCCCCCTCCCCCTAAAAAAAGCCACTGAAGCCAGTAGTCATCGAGGCATCTGGTAGCAGTGAATTGCCTGGTTTAAATTATGCGTTGGGTGAAAAATGACACCCACCTTCTCTACTAAATCTACCGCCAATCAGCTTCAGTGGGTGACCTCAAGCTCTATTTTATAAGAAGAGAGCGAGAGAAACGCTCCACGGTGCTCAACACATTATAAACCTCTTCTATTTCCCTTCCTTGGGTTAGTCTTTTCAAAACAAACTTAAAAGCCCCTACTGTTTAGCTTTCCCTTACAACAAAGGTGCTCCAAGCCCTTGATCGCCACGGGAGAACAGGTGAGCGGAAGGTTACGCACCTCATTTCAGTCAGTTACCCTGCTATAAAACCCGCAGGGTGCTTGCATCCCAAAGACCCATGTGCTGGAAGAACCCCATATATGAAAGCCTGGCCCGCCTACCCAATGGGGATTCTCCCCCAAAGCCTGTTTTCAAGCCTTCAGCAGATACCACCTCCATATCTCGCTCGTGACCTTGAGGCCTAGAAACTTGTGTAAGCAAAAGCCGAGCTCTTACAAAGCCAATTTTTGTGCATCGAGAACACAGGCGTGCCGAACACACGCAGCCTTGTTCACAAGCGTTAGTGCTCTGAAACACGCTCGCCCGCCACTCCCCGTGGCAAAAACCGCACGCAACCTTCAGGGCCCTTCTCACGAGCGCGTCACCCACCTCCAGCGCATCCGCTTTTTGAAGCAGGACCACGGCTGTGCACATCTGCCGCACAAAGTCCGACGTCACGTGTGGCCCTCCCTCGATGGTCCGGCGGAAGCCCCGGCCGCCCTGTCAAGGGTCCGTCCTCGGCTCTGCCTCCCGCCCCACCATCGCTGACAACCCAACGTGCACAAAGGCGTCCTCCTCGCAGACAGGACCCCACGCTTGCTTGCAAAGGAGGGTTTCCTTGGCCATGGGCACGGCCGGAGTTGTCACGTCTTAACCTGCCAGCCGTCTCAAAGCGGCACCGCACTGGCTCCGCTCAAAGGATGCCGTACGGGGAACAGCGGGCTCCATGCGCACGAGCGCATCCCCGATCTGTCTTTGTTCCGCTCCCTCCCCCTATGCACAGCCCTACAATCATGCACATATTCAGGGATGGAAGGGAAAGAGGGGGGGAGAGATAAAAGAAGAGAGCCTAATTTCCTGATGATTATGATGTTGCTTAGCGACAGCCAATCAGGGCCTCGGCTTTTTGCCTGCAGTATTTCATGCAAATAGTTTCGGAGATTCCCCCCCCCTTTTTTTTAATCTCATAGGGTCAACCAAGCGGCTTAGCGCTGCTCCCAAGGGACGCGTTAGAGACTGATACGGAGTCTCCGAGGGCAGGGAGACCAGCGTGTCCCCGTGCCCAGGACACGGCGAAAATATCCTGCGCTTCAGGCTAAGAACCAGCCTCGGGGAAGACACAGGAAGACGGCGCTGGGAGGGGATGCCTGACGGCTCCCATAATCGGCTCTTCGGCATCCCCTGGGCCAGCAGTTCGATCCCCGTCTCCAGCCCGAGGAGGCAAAGGTTTTCTCCCCCTCTAATTACTAGCAGGGCCGTGCGTGCAACCCGAGCAGGGCGAGAAATTAAAACCTCCGGCACCCGAGGTAATCCAAATTCTGAACCCGACCTACATGATACAAAATTAACTTGTCTCTGGGACGGTTAAGGACTGGTCTCGCAACCCCTCTCCCACCCCCGGCTTTTCAGTCGGTTTACTGGGGAAACGGTGGCTTGCTTCCCAACCAAACCAAGCGAGGAGCGAAACGGCGATCCCGGTGAGAGGACGCTATCGCGCCGAACTTCAATCGGGTTGAGTCCCCAGCTGAGTCCGTGGCTTATCAAATTAGCCGTGAGAGGTCTGCATGCACGGACAGGGACTTCAAACCCTGCCTGAAACCACCACCCAGCGAGCCCCTGAATAGGGTCTGGAAGTATTTTGATCACCAGCGATGCTAATGTAAAACCGACGTTAGCTAAACGCTGTGGCCAACCCTAAAAACTAAATAGCGACAACACTCTAGATAAACTGCAACCTGGAAGGGCAGCCCCAAATATGATACAGGCAGAGTATCCCTTATCCGGACATCCCATATCCGGACTGATCCGAAAACCAGACCCTTCGAGCCGGCATGCTGCCTGCTTTCAATGTTTCCTCTCGCCGTAAAAAATTAAATACAGTACGCTGCATCATAGGTGGAGACTGAAAGCCTGCCGTTGTTAGTTTGTTGTTGTTCTTGTTTAACATCTGATCCAGGTATTCTGGTGAGATAGTTACACCTTTGCTTTCGGATGGTTCAATGTACACAACATTATTAAAAATACAGAAGAAGAGGAGGAGGAGGAGGAGTTGGTTTTTATATGCCAACTTTCGCTACCACTTAAGGAAGAATCAACCGGCTTACAATCACCTTCCCTTCCCCACAACAGACACCCTGTGAGGTAGGTGGGGCTGAGAGAGTGTGACTAGCCCAAGGTCACCCAGCTGGTTTCGTGTGTAGGAGTGGCCAAACAAATCCAGTTCACCAGATTAGCAGCTGCCGCTCATGTGGAGGAGTGGGGGGAATCAAACCTGGGTCTCCAGATTAGAGTCCAACGCTCCAAACCACCGCTCTTAACCACACGCTGGTGTCTATAAAGTGTATATAAAACATAAATGAATCTAGGTCCCATCCCCAAGGTATGTATTTGTGCATTATGTATATGCACAAATCTGAAAATATTCCGATATATGGAAAGATCCAAAAGAAGGACCGCTTCTGGTCCCAGGCAGTCGGGATAAGGGATACTCAACTTGTATAATATAATAGCCTAATTGGGTGAGCACAAAGCATGTACTAGGGCAACCCATCCAAAGGGGGGGTGTACAGGGGGGGTGCTCTTGGCCACTGCCCCGATCTGGTCTTATTGTTCAATTCTAAGCAGGACTATACCTTTCTAGGTCTACTGAAGTCAACGGGCTTGGAAGGGTGTCACTCTGTTTAGGATTGCACTGCAAAATTACTCCCAGACTACAAATGCGATATTTTAAGGAAAACAGGAACCCAGCTAAGACCACTTTACTGGTCCAAGGACTTCCCACTAATAATGGGAACACACATGAACACGTGAAGCTGCCATATACTGAATCAGACCCTTGGTCCATCAAAGTCAGTACTGTCTACTCAGACTCTCCAGGGTTTCAGCCAGGGGTCTTTCACATCACCTACTTGCCTGGTCCCTTTAACTGGAGGTGCCGGGGATTGAACCTGGGACCTTCTGCATGCCGAGCAGATGCTCTACCACTGAGCCACGACCCCTCCCCAAGGTACAAGAAAGCCAGCATAACACTGAAGCTCAAACTCCATCCACTGGAATCCTTATTTGGTCATCTCTTTGGCTTCTGAAGTTTCACTAGCCTGGTGTGGTGGTTAAGAGCGGTGGTTTGGAGCGGTGGACTCTGATCTGGAGAACCAGGTTAGATTCCCCACTCCTCCACATGAGCGACAAGACGCTAATCTGGTAAACTGGGTTGGTTTCCCCACTCCTCCACACAAAGCCAGTTGGGTGACCTTGGGCTAGTCACAGCTCTCTTAGAGCTCTCTCAGCCTCACCTACCTCACAGGTGTTTGTAAGCCAGTTTGATTCTTCCTTAAGTGGTAGAGAAAGTCGACATATAAAAACCAAATCTTCGTCTTCTTTTTTATACCCATTCTGTCTTCAGGCAGCCATAAGGGCTACAGCCTTCGAGCAACCTTTATTATTTCTTTACGGCCAGGAAAATGAAGATTCTCAGTTTCCTATTACAATATTTTGCACTTTTTCTGTATTTGCATTACCATGTGTCGCACGGGCAACATACGTGTGCCCCCTTTATTGCCAGGAAAGCCTAAGCAAGGTGCGCCACGAGCCCTGCCCACTGTGCCCTCTAAAGCACCCATGGAAATCCGGAAGAATGCACAAAGGATACGGGGGGGGGGGGGGGAGAAGGGGGACAGGCACCATGAACTACCAGCACTGGAATACAGAAGGACTCACCAGTCTCCCCCCCCTCCCCTCCAGTGGCCCATTTATCCTAACCTAATTGCTTCGTTTTCATCGCTGGCGCCGCCTTGAAGGGTTTCCATTAGCCGGCCAGTCAAGGGTGCCCGTAGGATCCCCTATTGATCTGCAGGCGCCATTGATTTCCATCAGGCTAATTAGCATATAAATTAGCCATTTCAAGGAGAGCGGGGGTGGGGGAATTGGGGAAAGAAAGGAAGCATTAGACGCAAATTAATTTGAGCATGCTTGCCTTTTTTTTTTTTGCAAAGTTGATTTGCAAACAAGAAAAAAGTAAGGAGCAGAAAAGAAAACACTCCCCAAATGCCCCCCTCCTGGCCATGATATGAGGATACTGCACAAGCACAGCTCATATCCTGCGAAACATACGGATTGTATGAAGCTTCTTTACACAAGACCCCAGTACACACATGAAGCTACCTTATACTGAATCAGACCCTTGGTCCATCAAAGTCAATATTGTCTACTCAGACCGGCAGCAGCTCTCCAGGGTCTCAGGCAGAGGTCTTTCACACCACCTACCTGCCTAGTCCCTTTAATTGGAGATGCCAGGAATTGAACCTGGGACCTTCTGCATGCCAAGCAGTTGCTCTACCACTGAGCCACGGTCCCTCCCCTAGTACCATCCGCTCATTCTTTTACAGCCTCCCAAGTCACAGCTGACTTATGGCAACCCCATAGGGTTTTCAGGGCAAGAGACGTTCAGAGGTGGTTTGCCGTTGCCTTCTTCTGCGTCACGCCCCTGGTATTCCTTGGAGGTCTACCATCAAAATATCAGCCGGGGTCAGGGCTGAGAGTGTGTGACTGGCCCAAGGTCACCCAGCAAGCTTCCATGGCGCGAGAGGGGATTTGAACCTGGGTTTCCCTGGTCTTAGTCCAACACCATAACCACTACACCACGCTGGCTCTCTTTGCAGCCCTACAACCTGAGAATCTTCCAACTGGAGGCCCTAGAACAGCAAAACCACTGAATATCAGAGCAAGGAATCAACATTAAAGGAACTGGGGTGTAAAGGTCCCTGTGTAGTACCAGCATGGTGTAGTGGTTAAGAGCGGTGGTTTGGAGCGGTGGAATCTGATCTGGAGAACCGGGTTTGATTCCCCACTCCTTCACATGAGCGGTGGAGGCTAATCTGGTGAACTATACACGAAGCCAGCTGGGTGACCTTGGGCTAGTCACACTCTCTCCGCCTCACCTACCTCACAGGGTGTCTGTTGTGGGGAGGGGAAGGTGATTGTAAGCCGGTTTGAGTCTCCCTTAAATGGTAGAGAAAGTCGGCATATAAAAACCAACTCTTCTTCTTCGGGTCAGAGATAATGGGCTCCTTGTCATACCTTGGCAAGTTATTTCAAATGAACGTGGAAGCCAGCCCCTACACCCTTGGCCTCCTTCCCCTCCACATCCCTGAGCGCTGTCTGTGCATAACTATCTGTAAGATGCTTGGACCGCCTCACAAAACATTTATGGGTAAATTTGGCAATGCAGGGCTCTGCTACGGCATGCATGTGAAGTGCCGTCAAGTCGCGTCCGACTCTTCTTCTTCCCGTGCATGTCTTTTCCACCATAAGGGCTAGAAACCTGTTTACGTAAAAAGGCTGGAAAGTTCAGAACGCGCCTAGGAAAAAAAGTCGCAGACACATCCGTTTGCCTTCATGAATGGCCTCCGTCTGCTTACGGGCTCCTTAGCTATAAATCTCCTGGAAACAGCACCGGATAATGGCAGTTAAGGCCGAGCCCGGCAAACTACATTCTGGGGCCTTCCTTCCACATGGGATTTTCCAGCTGCTCCATGTGCATCTTAATGATTATTGAAATGCAGAAATTTATGGCAGCTCCTTGATCCCAATCTGGCTTCAATTTTTTTACAACCCAGGAAAGAGGTATTCACCGCTACCAACCTCCTCAGCCGGCTCAAGGAACCATAGGGAAGAAATCAGCGCTATGTGTGGGGCTCTAAGCAGGGAGAGGCCGGGAGACCTCCATAAATGCCCAGCTTCTCCCTATTTATACCTGCCCCCCCTTCCCTCCTTGGTCTGCTAGAGCCAAGATCTTTTCCTGCAACTCTGAGCAAACCAGAACAGCGCCACCTGCTGACAACTGCTGAAATAATATCGCAAAGCACTTCAGCGCACCTTGCCGTCGTTCAAGTAGACATAACGCACTCCGATCGAAAAACGAATGGATGCTGTTGAGATCCTCGAGTGACGTATGCATGGACGCAGCTCCACCAGCACAAAACTAACCTTGCGCCCCTGCTGACAGCCAGCACCTGCAAATTGTTAGCTGCTGTCAGTGATATTTAGCAGCAAAAGGGAAGCATCCATGCGCCACCAGAGAACCACAGCGATCTGCCAGGACAGGAAGAAGGAAGACATTCTCCTCCCTTCCTCATTTAGCCTCTCTGGGAATCCACATGCTGGGACCTGACTATTAAATATGTCAGTTTATCTATATATTAGATTGCTAATAAGCACAGAAAGCTGCCTTATACTGAGGCAGATCACTGATCAATCAAGATCAGTATTTTCTATTCTGCCTGGCAACAGCGCTCCGTAATCCTAGGCATGGGTTTTTCACATCACGCATTACTGGATTGGAGATGTCAGGGATTGAACCTGGGACCTTCTGCATGCAAAGCAAAGGATGTACTACTGAGCCACAGCCCATCCCCAGCCTAATACCCGAGTCAGACCACTGGTCTCTCAAGGTTATTGTCTATACTGGGCGTGTGTGTTTGGTTTTGTGCATATTTTGAATGCGGGGGAGCCCCAATGTTCTTTGGGGTTTTAAAATTTGATTTCAAAGAGATGGGATTTAATAAGGTTTTTCCCCCCCTTTAATGAAGAGCATAAAGAGAAAGAAGACTAGGAAGGTAGAAGCATGCAAATGTATTGATGCTCACATTGGGGTTTGCAAATGAAGTTCAAGAATGCAAAAATTGAAAATAAAAAGACCAATCTTTTTTCTTTCTTTTGGTCTATGTAATCTATGTATTGGGGTTTTTTTTTTCATTCTTAATTTCTGAGGTTCCTGTTGTTTTTTTTGCACTTTCTAACAATAAAAGTCCTTTTTAAAAAAAGCATCTGAAGGAGAATCTTCACGGAATCCTTCCGATAATCTCACATACACAAATTGGCTGGGCTGTCCAGTGTGACCCATTCAGCCATCAAAGATCTATCCTAAATTTCTTGGAAGGCGTCTACAAATGTTAAGCCGTTTTTTAAAAACCATATCTTGGCCACAGAGAAAAGCATGCGTTTCAAGAAGGAAGGAAGAACCGAGGGGAAAGAAACACGGACGGTCTCCCGGGTCAGCTCCGCTCTCCACAAAATATGTGCCCAGAGATCTGCCGATGACGCCCGCCATCAATCAAACCCATCCTAAGTCTGCTGCCGCCACCGCCAACTTCCAAGCCGAAAGACAATGAAATTAAATGCCAAGTGGCGTGCGCTGCTGACTCGCAAGGAAAAAAGTTCCGCCACCCACTCGCTACCAACGTGCCAAATCCAAAAGCCAGATACCTTCCTCGGCAGGAGGACCAGTGTGGTGTAGTGGTTAAGAGCAGTGGTTTCGAATGGTGGACTCTGATCTGGAGAACCGGGTTTGATCCCCCCCCCGCTCCTCCACATGAGCGGCGGGGGCTAATCTGGTGAGATGGGTTGGTTTCCCCACTCCTACACATGAAGCCAGCTGGGTGACCTTGGGCTAGTCACAGCTCTCTCACACCCACGTACCTCACAGGGTGTCTGTTGTGGGGAGGGGAAGGTGATTGTAAGCCGGTTTGACTCTCCCTTAAGTGGTAGAGAAAGTCGGCATATAAAAACCAACTCTTCTTCAGGTCAGAGATAATGGGCTCCTTGCCATACCTTGGCAAGTTATTTCAAATTAACATGGAAGTCAGGCCCCACATGGCCTCCCCACCCAACACCCCTGAGTACTCTCTGTGCATAACTATCTGTAAGATGCTTGGACTGCCTCACAAAACATTTATAGGTAAATCTGGAAATGCAGGGCTCTGCTATGGCATGCATGTTAATTGCTGCCGAGTCGTGTCCGACTTATGGTGACCCTGTGAATCAATGAACTCCAAAACGTCCAATCATTAAACAGCCCCGCTCAGGTCTTGCAAACGAGAAGAGATTATTTTTATATGCCGACTTTCTCTACCACTTAAGGGAGAATCAAACCGGCTTACAATCTCATTCCCTTCCCCACAACAGACACCCTGTAAGGTAGGCGGGGCTGGGAGAGCTGTGACTAGCCCAAGGTCACCCAGCTGGCCTTATGAGTAGGAATAGGGAAAGCAACCTGGTTCACCAGATCAGCATCCGCCGTTCATGTGGAGGAGCAGGGAATCACACCGCTCCAAACCACTGCTCTTAACCACTACACCATGCTGGCTCTTTACTACGCACCATTACGTATCGCCAAGTTACTAGGATAATCTAAAAACAAGGTAGCCTTTCCATCCCACTCTTTCCGGCAGAGAGAAGGGGGAAAGAGACTCAAAGACATGTGCTCAAACGGTTAAGGCGTCTCCAGACCACCCGGAAAATTGGATTTTGGCACGCCTGCAGCCCCCGACGCCCGATCACTGGGCACAGCTGAAGGAAGGATGCTTTCACCGTCAAAACATGGAGCATGGGCACAGGGCAGCAGCAGAGGGCAAGCCAAGCTGCACCAAGGGCAGGATACTGTGGCGTGGGAGCTCAGGTGCCATTTGAGGCCTGGATGTGATGAATCAGCATTGCCAGCAGCAGCCTGGAACGTATGTTTATGCTCCCAGATGGCGTGCAAAATTTACCTGTAAAAACATGGCGTCAAGGCTCTGGATGGCCTGAACTTGTCAAATCTTGGAAGCTAAGCAGTGTCTCAGGCAGAGGTCTTGCACATCACCTGCTTGCCTGGTCCCTTTAACTGGAGATGCCGGGGATTGAACCTGGGACCTTCCGCATGCCAACCAGACGCTCCACCACCGAGCCACGGCCCCCAGTCGACACCGAGTGAAGATGGAAACACACATCTTCCAGTATTGTTAGAACGTGCCGTCTTCCATTCACACTTGTGAAAAGAAGTCAGCAGGCTGAGGCCAAAGCAAATGCAGCAAGCACAGTTCTGGAGAGTGGGAAATCCCGATGCTGCCCCGGCCCACCCAAACGGTACTCCAAAGGGCTCTGCAAAGCCCACCAACGACTCATCAGGCCACCCCCAGACAGACTCCCTCCAACTCACCATTAGCCACTAAAGAGCCAGCACAAGCCCTCTTGGCGCAAGTTAATCAGCCTGCCATATGGGGAGGGGGGGAAGGGGAGCGCCGGAACAGCCAGGGAAAAAAAATACATCAAGCGAGAAGGACGAACATTAAAAATTCTCCAGCCCCCCTCCTTCCCATTTCATCTCCGTTTCAAGGGATTTGCTTCGCGTAAGGGGACGCCACATGCTTTCAGTAATATGCATTTCAACATCGTGCGCTACGGGGTTTTTTTTAGTTACAGATAGCCTTCCCCCCTCCCACTGTTCTCACTGGGTTACCAGTCTCAAGGAATAAACACCAAATGAACAGGTAAAACCAACGCCCGCCTCGTAAGAACATGCGAAGTTGGCCCTTACACCCAGCCGAACAACTAGTCCACCTGGCTCGGTACCGTCTACAGCAGGGGTCCCCAACGTGGGGCCCGTGGGTGCCACAGCACCTGCAGGCGCCATTCCGGTGTGGTGTAGTGGTTCGGAGCAGTGGACTCTGATCTGGAGAACCGGGTTCGATTCCCCACTCCTCCACATGAGCGGCAGAGGCTAATCTGGTGAACCGGGTTGGTCTCCCCGCTTCTCCGCATGAAGCCAGCTGGGTGACCTCGGGCTAGGCACAGCTCTTAGAGCTCTCAGCCCCACCTACCTCACAACGTGTCTGTTATGGGGAGGGGGAGGTGATCGTAAGCCGGTTTGATGCTCCTTAAGGCAGAAAAAGTCGGCATATAAAAACCAACTCTTCTTCTTCATGCATCACATGCCCATTTCATCCTCCCCATCCCCCACCCAATATTTCACTTTTCCTGGGAAAATCATGGCTGCCCAAGACATTTTCGCAGCCAAGGCTGAAAATCTAAATGGCACTTCCGGCAAAAATATGAATGATTGTTTACTGTGCTTCTTAATACTCAAAGGAGTGAAAATACAAACAAACTGCTTGCAAGCATTAAAGGTAGAAGCGAAACTGTTGCTGTAAAAGCTTTCATCAGCCAAACAATATGCAGAGAAGCTTTTCTGCTAAAGGGAAGTCCCTCCTAGCCAGAGAAAGTGACAAAAGGTGCAATTTTAAGCAGAGGGAACCTTTCTATGTGCACTGAAGTCAATGGGTATAACTCAGCTTGGGTATAACTCAGCTTGGGACAGCATTTTGAGAGGAGAGGCCACACAAACGCCTGTTTAGAATATATTCTGCAGGTGGGTGCCACAACGCATAAGGCCCTGCTCACCCTTGCTACCAGACAGAACTGGGAGCAGAACTATTTAATGAACTTATTAAACGTGGGGTGTTTTTTTAAGTTTAAGGCACTTATTTACTGTAGTTATAGTCCATTTTTCTCACTGAGTATCAAAGCAGATTACACTATGTAAAGTCAGTCACACACTCTCAGCTTAACCTACCTCACAGGGTTTTTGTGAGGATAAAATGGAGGAGAGAAGGACACAACGCCACTTTGGGTCCCCGCTGGGGAGAATGGCGGGATCTCCCAGATCCCCGCCCGTGTGTGTGTTAGTCGAACTCTTTCAGAAGGTACGGAAAATCCAGGCATAGAAAAACAGAAACTGGTCCCTGCCCATAACCAGCCCAACTTTAAAGCAGCTCAGAGCAATGCTCATGAGGCTAGCCAGTTTTTATCTTGACAACAACCCTGCAAGGCAGGCAAGGCCAGGACCGAGCAATTTGCCCATGGCATAAGAACATAAGAAAAGCCATGCTGGATCAGACCCAGGCCCATCAAGTCCAGCAGTCTGTTCACACAGGGGCCAACCAGGTGCCTCTAGGAAGCCCACAAACAAGACGACTAGCAGCAGCATTGTCCTGCCTGTGTTCCACAGCACCTAAGATAATAGGCATGCTCCTCTGATCCTGGAGTGAATAGATATGCATCATGACTAGTATCCATTTTTACTAGTAGCTATGGATAGCTGTATCCTCCATGAACATGTCAACTCCCTTCTTAAAGCCTTCCAATCAATTCATTTAGACCGAGCAGTCTGTGGCCACCACCTACTATATCACCCAACTTGAACACCATCTTTTCAGAGGGTCTCCTGACAGCAATTGAAGCAACCCAGGTTTGAATCCCTGCTCTGCCACAGAAGCTTGCTGGGTGACATTGAGCCAGTCAAACACCCTCAGTCTAACATAACAGAGGAGGAGAAAGGCAGGATATAAAGGAACTAAACACATGAACGCTGTTGCATGTACCCCAAACTAGTGTTCAGATGGATAAGGCTCCAGGGAAGAAAATGAATCCAAGCCAGAGGCATAGATTGCAGAAGAGATAAAGAACTGAAGGTCTTGAGAATTTAACACATACACCCCAGTTCCATAGGAGGAGCTGTGGCTCAGTGGTAGAGCATCTGCTTGGCATGCAGAAGGTTCGGCATCTCCAGTTAAAGGGAATAGGCAAGTAGGTGATGTGAAAGACCCCTGACTGAGACCCTGGAGAGCTGCTGCCTGCCTGAGTAAACAATACTGACTTGGATGGACCAAGGGTCTGATTCAGTATAAGGCAGCTTCATGTGACCAAACTAAACGGGGACACAGTCAAGAGGAAAGCAAAGACTGTGGTCCTCAGGAGGGTGAAGGGCAGGTTCAGTTCCCCCAGCCTCAATATGTAAAACACCTTCAAATACACACACAATCTTCTGAACATCAAACATCACTACAAAAACTCCAGCAACACAAGCAGGGAACAGCAAAAAGATTAACCATAACAAGACTCCCAAAGGCAAAGCAAAACCAAGTTGTCTTCCTTTGCTTACAAAACCAGCAAGGCAAACAAACCGCCCAGGAAAGGGCATTCCAACGCTTCAGAGCCACAACCAAAAAGGCCATGCTTTCCCCCTCCCCCCTTTTTTTGCAGATGCCAGCCTAGGGCTTCCTCCTAAACCGAATCTTGAAACAGAGCTCACTTGCCATGCTTAACTTGGGGGGGGGGTCAAATGGGAGGAACATTTCCTGAATAAGCTGGGAGCCAGTTCTGTGCATAGCCGCATGCAGCTATGCTATGAAACATGGTTTTCAGGGACAGCACCGGGTTCAAGATCGCTGTACCTGCTTTTCACAGATAAGGCTCAATCTTTGACAGCCTGTCCAGTTAGAGGGTGTCAAGCAGCAGGTCTAGAGTATAAAGGAGAAGGTCTGATTCTCAGGTGAGAATCATTGACCCCAACGAAGAATCCTGGAAAAAATGGTAAACAAACACTACAAAGAAAAAAGAAGACTTGGTTTTTATGTGCCTATTTTCTCTACCTTTTAAGAAGAATCAAACCGGCTTACAATCTCCTTCCTTTCCTCTTCCCACAACAGACACCTTGTGAGGTAGGTGGGGCTGAGAGAGTTCAGAGAGGACTGCGACTAGCCCAAGGTCACCCAGCTGGCTTCATGTGGGGGAGTGGGGAAACCAACCCGATTCACCAGACTAGAGTCCACCGCTCATGTGGAGGAGTGGGGAATCAAAGCCGGTTCTCCCGATTAGAGTCCACCGCTCTTAACCACTACACCACGCAGGGAACAAAGGGACATCCAAGGTCAGCTTTCTACCCAGAGGTTCTCAAAAAGGTGCGTGTGACTTTCTGCTTCTCCATCGACCTGCAAACCTGTACTAGGGGCACCCCGGAAAAAGGATGCAATGTAATGGAAGAAGATCTGGGCAACCAATGTACTGGGTGGGCCTCAGGCTCTCTCAGCCTCAGAAGTCACATGCAAGATCACACACATACCACAACTGCACAGGAGAATGCAGAGTTAGGTGTAAAACTCACTTTCCTGAGACTCTCAGTTTTCATTCCGATCAGAACACCAACTTTCTTGCCCTCATGGCTGCAAACAGGGACTAGGCACGTAGGTAATGTGAAAGACCCCTGCCTGAGACCCTGGAGAGCCGCTGCCGGTCTGAGTAGGCAATACTGACTTGGATGGACCAAGGGTCTGATTCAGTATAAAGCAGCTTCATGTGTTCACCAGTAAGTTTGCAGCATAAATTATGTAAAGGGAACAAGCAAGTTTGCCCCATCAGCATATGTTTACACTGTCACACAATTCGACTTTTTTCGCCACACTGCAACTGTAATTTCCTTTAACGCAAAGTCCTGCATAGGGGACCCACTTCCTAGGGGAGCTCGTAGAGATGGTCTGGCACTTTTGCACATGGGGTGCCATGCAGCCAGAACAGAGATGGCAGCACATTTCCTTGCCATAAGGGGCTCACAAAAGCTTCTGCTACAGTCATTTTCACAAAGACATTTTGCCAAAACACACCTACCCCTCCAGAGTCAAGTGTCATTTCTACAATTTTGGTGACGGTTTCCACCCCAAGCAGCAATTGGGATAACAGCATCACAAGCGGGGAACCCAAGTTCAAATCACACCTTCATCATGCCCAGAATAAGGGAGACTTCTTTCAGTGTGGTGTAGCAGTTAAGAGCATTGGTTTGGAGCAGTGGACTCTAATCTGGAGAACTGGGTTGGATTCCCCACTCTTCCATGTGAGCAGCGGGTGCTAATCTGGTGAATTGTATTGAACACATGAAGCTGCCTTATACTGAATCAGATCCTTGGTCCACTCAAGTCAGTATTGTCTACTCTGACCAGCAGCAGCTTTCCAGGGTCTGAGGCAGAGGTCTTTCACATCACCTACTTACCTAGTTCCTTTAACTGGAGATGCCGGGGATTGAACCTGGGACCTTCGGCATACCAAGCAGATGTTCTACCACTGAACCATAGCCCCACTCCTCCACAAGCCAGCTGGGTGTCCTTGGGCTATTTATTCACAGCTCTCTTAGAGCTCTCTCAGCCCAACCTACCTCACAGGGTGTCTGTTGTGGGGAGGGGAAGGTGATTGTAAGCTGGTTTGATTCTTCCTTAAGTGGTAGAGAAAGTTGGCATATAAAAACCAACTCTTACTCTTCTTCTCTCACTCAATTTCAGAAGCCATGAATGACACTGGCCTACCTCACAGGTCCGTTGTAAGGATGGCAGCACTCAATTACACATGGCTTGACATGCTCTCAGGTCCAACGTTACCCCATAAATGCTACCAGGATCACAAATACCCATAACACCATGCCAGCATAGTATCCAGACTTTTAAAAAAATGAATGTAAAACAATACCACTAACAGGACCCTCAGGTGAGGGGCCGTGGCTCAGGGGTAGAGCATCTGCTTGGCACGCAGAAGGTCCCAGGTTCAATCCCCGGCGTCACCAGTTAAAGGGACTGGGCACGTAGGTGATGTGAAAGACCTCAGCCAGAGACCCTGGAGAGCCGCTGCCGGTCTGAGTAGACAATACTGACTTTGATGGACCAAGGGTCTGATTCAGTAGAAGGCAACTTCATGTGTTCTCTTGGGGAGAGGCTGTGGCGCAATGGTAGAGCATCTGCTTTGCATGCAGGAGGTCCCAGGTTCAATCCCCAGCATCTCCAGTTTAAAGGACCAGGCAAGTAGGTGATGTGAAAGACCTCAGCCTAAGACCCTGGAGAGCCATGGAGAGGGGCTGTGGCTCAGTGGTAGAGCATCTGCTTGGCATGCAGAAGGTCCCAGGTTCAATCCCCAGCCTCTCCATTTAAAGGGACTAGGCAGGCAGGTAGGTGATGTGAAAGACCCCTGCCTGAGACCCTGGAGAGCCGCTGCCGGTCTGAGCAGACAATACTGACTTGATGGACCCAGGGTCCGATTCAGTATAAGGCAGCTCCATGTGTTCATGAGACACCACCTGCCCCCAACTCATCCAAGAGCCCAGGAGCCTGGGTTCAACCCCCTCCCCCATGCTACCTTTGCACTGTTGTCTCCCTCTTTTGCAAGGAATCCCCCCTAAGACATAAGACCCCCTTCTCTCCCCCCCCCCAAAAAAAAATCCAGCCCCAGCCTTTGCAACACCCAGGCCTAGGGAAAGAGGACCGCGCTCCCTCACCCACTGCTGCCCCCCACCCATGACAGCCCCCCACCCACCTTTTACCTGGCCTCCACGTGCATGCGCAGGCGCCTCTGCCCCCAGCCGGAGCGAGCCGCGAATGCAAAGCCAGGCAGCGCGCGCGGGAGGAGCCGAGGGGATGGAATGCCACAACTCATTAGCATTCCAGCGCGCGTCACGTGCGCCCCGCCCGCCAATGGCGCGGCAGGACGGCGGGGCTCCTGGCCCCGCCCCTCCTGGACACACACAGGACGCACCAAAGCGGGGCACGTTGAGCGGGGGGGGGAGGCTATCTCAGACAGTTGCCATAGCAACTGGGTAGGGGCGGGGGAGCCCCACCCTGTGGCTCGCTTTATATTGCATATACAGATAACGAAAGGGGGCCCCCCCCTTCGTTATCTGCATATGCAAATATGTATTTAAATGATTACCAATTTATTGCAAGATGAAGGGAGACGTCGGGGAAGTCCAAATTCTGATTATATACATATATTTTTTAACAAAGCTACCTATCTGTTATTATTCTTTACTGTTTATATTTTTGTTAAACTTTGTGATTAATAATCTTGGGAAAATAATAAAAAAAGTATTTAAAAAACCAACAAATATGTATTTAAACATATGCAAATATTAAAGGCCCAGCCTCGAGGCTTAGGTCCCCCCCCCAAGGAGAATAATGGGAGAAAGGAGGGGGGGATCAAGTTTGCAGGTGAACGAGCTTATTTGCATGATTTTTTCCCCCATTTGCATGCATGCGCATTTGCAACTTGCCCATTGCACGGTGCAAATCCAATGAAATCCGTTTCTTGTGGCTCGCTTTATATTGCATATACAGATAACGAAGGGGGGCCCTTCGTTTTCTGCATATGCAAATATGTATTTAAATATATGCAAATATTAAAGGCCCAGACTCGAGGCTTAGGTTCCCCCCCCCAAGGAGAATCATGGGAGAAAGGAGGGGGGGGATCAAGTTTGCAGGTGAACGAGCTTATTTGCATGGTTTCCCCCCCCCATTTGCATGCATGCGCATTTTCAACTTGCCCATTGCACAATGCAAATCGAATGAAATCCATTTCTTGTTTTCCAGCACGTGGTGTAGAGCGATTCATTTGTGTGTGTGTTTTTTTTATATCCAGTGCAAATAACTGAGCAATGCTAAAGGAAGTTTGAGGTCATATTTTTTATACGTGCTGATTTACTTGGCGGTAAGCCCCAAGAGTCACTGGAAAAGACAGTCATGCTAGGAAAAGTTGAGGGCAGCAGGAAAAGAGGAAGACCCAACAAGAGATGGACTGACTCCATAAAGGAAGCCACGGCCCTCAATTTGCAAGATCTGAGCAAGGCTGTCAACTAGATAGGACATTTTGGAGGACTTTCATTCATAGGGTCGCCATGAGTCGGAAGCGACTTGACAGCACTTAACACACACACAAGCCCCATTGAATTCATCATTGAGTGTGGCTTTTGAGATGCCTAGGCAACAACCGTTGGGGGGCAGCCTAATAGGGTTGCCAGGTCCCTCTTTGCCACCGGCAAACATGTCCACACCCCTTTTAAAGCCTTCCACGTTAGCAGCCATCACCACATCCTGAGGCAGGGAGTTTCACAGTTTAATTATGGTCTGCATGCAAAGCCCGCTACGGAGCCAGGGTCTCCGGTCTCCCCCTCAGAGCTTGGCTATACATCTGCCAAATCCTGCTGTACTAGACCAAAACTGCAATCGCATGCTCCTTGTAAACCACTAGAGAAAGGTGGCCTGCCATTCTAAATCAACTTTTCTGCCTGGCCATCAATCAGTACAAGCACATTTCAAACTGCATTTATGGTTTTCACAAATGTGCCATTGGGACGACAAGGGGCATTTATGGTTTTCCCTTTAAGTGGTCCATATGAATTCGCCCCCCAGAGTCCATCTGATCAAGCACTCTGCTTCCTGTAGACAATCACCATCTCTAGTAACCCCACAAATGGCATGACGGCAGGCGCCATACCCTGCTTTATGGCTGCCTCTAAACATGGAGGTTCCATTTAGCCATAGTAACTAATAGCTGTCACTTATCTGCTGTGAGCTTGTCTAATTCCTTTCTAATAGCAGCATCATAATACATCCCCAATGCAGCAAAAATCTAGTAACATCTGTCAGGTTTTTGTTTTGTTTTTAATTACTGGCAAGGTTAAATGCAAAATAAAATGAGTGGCCCAGTTTAGCAACCGCAGGGACCTTTTGCAAAGTCACAAAACCCCAGTCACTATTCAGTTGCAACAAAGCACATGCAAATTCTTTGAGATGCATGTCCTACCCGTCTCTCATGGAAATGAACAAGAGCTGCACAAGCGACAGTGTGTTGTGTGTAGGATTAGGACTGGGGTCTTGCAAACTGAGGGCTCTGGCTTCGGTGACTGAGTCAATCCATCTCATGTTGGGAGTGCGTCCCATTGGGGAGGGGCTGTGGCTCAGTTTGTAGAGCACCTGCTTGGCATACAGAATGTCTCAGGTTCAGTCCCCGGCATCTCCAGTTAAAGGGACTAGGCAAGGAGGTGATGTGAAAGACCCTGGTGAGCCATTGCCAGTCTGAGTAGACAGTATTGATCTTGATGGACCAAGGGTCTGATTCAGTATAAGGCAGCTTCATGTGTTCATGTGTTGGGTCTTCCTCTTTTCCTGCTGCCTTCCACTTTTCTAAGCATTATGGACTTTTCCAGTGACCCTTGTCTTCTCATAATGTGACCAAAGTACGATAGTCTCAGTTTAGTCATTTTAGATTCTAGGGACAGTTCAGGCTTGATTTAATCTATAACCCACTTATTTGTTGTTGTTGTTGTTTTCGGCGGTCCACGTTATCCGTAACCCTCTTTTCCAACACCCCATTTTAAAGGAATCTACCTTCATCCTGTCCGCTTTCTTCGTCATCCAGCTTTCACACCCATACATAGTAACAGGGAATATGATGGCATGAATTGACTTGATGTTGGTCGCCAGTGACACATCCTTACATGTAAGTAAACACAGGTCTGACATGAGGGGGGCACTCAGAGCCAGTCCGGACCCTCCCCTTCATGCTTTGCCAATGTAAGGAGCAGACATGCTCTTTTTAGTACAGGACCCCCTGATGTCAAGCACTAGACGCTCAGCAGGGGGTGGCTAGTAGAAGGGTGTGTGTGACATTTTCCTTTGCTGGGGTCATGAATAATTCTGAGGGCAAACGTACCAATCCCTGCGGTCAGGATGCAGCTTCTGAAAAAGGGAAAGCAGACAGCGTGCCCAGGCGGAGGTGATCTGCTGGATGTGGGGATCCATGGTTCGGTTTCTGCTTTAGGCAGGCGAGTGGTTCTCAGGGAGGAGGCTGAACTTGGTTCCCAGTTCCCAGTTCCTTATTCCCTATTCCCAGTTCCTTATTCCCAGTTCCTAGTTCCTGAATGATACTGAGGACAGTTTAAAAGCTCTGCACCCCAAAATAAGGATTGGACCACCACCTATCATACACCCCCACATTCAGGGGGCTGTGCACTTTGACGCATCCTGGGTCCTGACCCAAAGTCTGGTTCTTGTGCAGCTGGTCTCAAGTGGGGTTCCCCCAGGACAAATGCACATACAGACACTGGGGCCCAGCTGCACCCTAAAAAATCTTTGGGCCACCCCAAATTACACATCGACACACTCCAGAGACTTCCCCCTGAAAGAAGACATATAGTGGTGCCTGGTCCAAACACCGGTTCTGGCACCACTGGCTTCTTTTTGGGTCCCCCTCCCCAGAAACCTGCATTGCAAAGAAGATTTGAATAAGGAACTGGAAAAGTTGTGTCCCTTTTGCACCCCAAAGTAAAGGTTGGACCACCACATATCATACACAGAAGGAAACCCATGTGGAGGAGGAGGAGGAGGAGAAGAAGATGAAATCAGTTCCCTTGACAAAGAAAATGGCAGCTATCCCTGCTGATCTCTCTCCCTTCCCCAAACGTCATCCTCCCCAGCCCCCAAATCTACTGGAATTTCCCAAGAAGAAGAAGAAGAACAGTTGGTTTTTATATGCCGACTTTCTCTACCACTTAAGGGAGACTCAAACCAGCTTACAATCACTTTCCCCTCCCCACAACAGACACCCCGTGAGGTAGGTGGGGCTGAGAGAGCTCTTAATAGAACTGTAACTTGCCCAAGGTCACCCAGCTGGCTTCGTGTGGAGGAGAGGGGAAACAAATCCAGTTCACCAGATTAGCCTCCACCGCTCATGTGGATGAATGGGGAATCAAACCCGGTTCTCCAGATCCGAGTCAACCGCTCCAAACCACTGCTCTTAACCACTACACCACGCTGGCAACGCTAGCACAAGTTATGGTCTCCTGGTCTGCACGAACCAAATGAAATGTCTGCAGAGAACTTCAGACAGAGCATCACTGGGTATTTCTGGTCTCTGTCTCTGATAAATTATAGTTCCTACTGTAGACAGAGGTTCCTGTTTTGTGTCATTTTGACACAGGCTTGTGTCATTTGGGTTAGCCTTTTAAAGAGGCATAACAGGCTTGTGTTTTCGAATCCCTCTTGCATCTCTGGTTTGGTTTTGGGGGCAAGGCATGATTAAAATAGCGTAAGTTGCCAGAACTGTCAGCCGGTGGTGAAGAGGGACCTGGCAACCCTAGATCCTCTAGAGTTACAGCTGTTTTCCAGACTACATCAGTTCCCTTGAAGAAAAGAGGCGCTTTGGAGGGTGGACTGTATGGCATTGTACCCCACTGAGGTCCCTGTCCTCCACAGACTCCATCCCCAAATCTCCAGGAGTTTCCCAACCTGGATCTGGCGACCCTACCCCACCCCATTCCCTACCGGTAGCCAAGGGGGACCTGGCAACCCTAACCCCCAAGGTGCTTCAGCCAACTCAAAGAGATGTCTTCTACCTTCCTCTCCCCATCCCCATCCCAAAACTCAAACTGCTGTTTCCTTAGGGGCACATGGCCCTGCTGGCCTGCTCCTTTCCACTCAGCCAGGAGGGTCTTCTTTTGAAAGGGAGCCATCAGGGGACCATCTCACCTCAATTAGGAGCCATCAGCAAGCCAGTCTGAGCTATTTGCCTAACAAAAAAAAAACGACTGGCCATCTGCAAACAATCCTTTGCCGCTCCCTCCAACAACTTTCAGATATGTTCCACTTCTCTTATCCTCCAAGTTCTTCTAAAAGAAGAACACAACATCAGTTGTGATGATAAATGTACAAAATGCAGGGCTGATGAAGAAGAAGAAGAAGAGGAGGAGGAGGAGGAGTTGGTTTTTAGATGCCAACTTTCTCTACCACTTAAGGGAGACTCAAACCGGTTTACAATCACCTTCCCTTCCCCTCCCCACAACAGACACCCTGTGAGGTAGGTGGGGCTGGGAGAGCTCTAAGAGAGCCAGTGTGATGTAGCAGTCAGAGGATCTAGAGGATCAGACCCAGGCTCATCGCATAATCTTGGGCCAGCCACTGTCTCAGAGCCCACACTACAAGGTTGTTGTGAGGATAAAAATGGAAGGGGAAAGAATGGTGTTGTCAGCCACTTTAGGTCCCCCATGGGAGAAGACCCATGGATATAGAAATAATTTTTTGCGAAACCGCTGGTTAACAATCTTGGCATGTCTATGATGCTCCATCCAAGTTAATGAGGATTAGACTACAACATTTGTATCTATCTAGGGTTGTGCTGCCCTGACCTGGATGGCACAGACTGGCCTGCTCTTGTCAGATTTTGGAAGCTAAACAATGTTAGCATTTGGATGGGAGACCACCAAGTAAGTCCAGGGTTGCAGAGGCAGGCAAATTTACAAACCACCTCTGAATGTGTCTCTCGCCTTGAAAACCCTACAGGGACGCCAAGTCGGCTGCAACTTGACAGCACTTCACACTAGGGTTGCCAACCTCCAGGTACTAGCTGGAGATCTCCTGCTATTACAACTGATCTCCAGCCAATAGCGATCAGTTCACCTGGAGAAAAATGGCCGCTTTGGCCATTGGACTCTATGACATTGAAGTCCCTCCCCTCCCCAAACCCTGCCCTCCTCAGGCTGCACCCCAGAAACCTCCCGCTGGTTGCAAAGAGGGACCTGGTAACCCTACTTCACACACACACATACGTATACAGGGTTGTGTTGGCCTGAGAGCCTCAGTTGGGAAAGAAACAGGAAGCAGTTCTAAGCAAGTCTACTCAGAAACAAAATTCCATTTTATTCAATGGGGTTTTCTCCCAGAAATGTGCTCCTAGACTTGCAGCCTAAATGTGTTTCCTTTTATGACCTTGCAAGGTTCATTTTTTAAAAAAAGAAACCTGCTTAGGAATGTGACTCTTAAAACTTCGCTTTGTCCTTCACTCAAGTACAGATTAAGAATCATCTCCATAACAATATTCCAGAAGTACTGTTCTGCAGGATTCTTTCTCTCCCTTTCCCCAACCTACCTGTTTTAAAGTATGCAACCCTGTTTCTTCACAACATAGCAAGAATTCCCCTTTTGTTTGTTGCCTCTAGCCAGTTGCCCCCTTTGTTTGCCCAATGCAGCTATCCTTACAGGGATTCCCTGAGGCTAAAAATTCAAGCCTGGGGTTTTTCTCTTGCAGTTAAGATGGCCAATAAGCCCAACATGTCCTGTTCCTTTAACAGAGGTGATGTTCTTTACCTCCGTGCCATAAAAAGCTTCAACTGCCCATTTCCCTCCATTAAGCCTCTATGAAACAGACAGGAAGTTTTTTTTCTCTCTCTCTCCCCAAGCTTTGTTGCCAACCCAATAAAGATGCCACACGTAACCATCGGAAACGAATCTCCAAAACTGGGTGTGATTATTTAAAAATTGCAGCCGCCTGTCCAAGGAACGGTGATGAAGCATTTTTGCTAGCTATCGCAGAAAGATTTCTTCCATCTCATACCAACTGGCCATGTCCCATCAACTGGATATCGGAGGAAGAGCCAGGGGAAGAAATCTCATTTGGGCACAAATCAACGACCAATTCCCCCAGCCTGCAAGAGAGGAGAAAAAGTCTTTCATCCCTGCCAGTTTGGTAGGGTTGTCAACCCCCAGGTAGTGGCTGGAGATCTGCTATTGCAACTGATCTCCAGCCAATAGAGATCAGATCACCTGGAGAAAATGGCCGCTTTGGCGATTGGACTCTATGGCATTGAAGCCCCCCCCTCTCCAAACCCTGCCCTCCTCAAGCTCCGCCTCAAAAACCTCCCACCGGTGGTGAAGAGGGACCTGGCAACCCTACAGGGTGGTGTAATGGTTATGAGCGTGGACTCTAATCTGGAGCACTGGGCTTGATTCCCCACTCCTTCACATGAGTGGTGGACTCTAATCTGATGAGTCAGGTTGGTTTCCCCCCTCCTACACATGCCTACTGGGAGACCTTCGGCTAGTCACAGTTCTCTCTGAATTCGCTCAGCCCTACCTACCTAGGGTTGCCAACCTCCAGGTGGTTTTGGCAATTCAAAATAAAGGCACCAGCAAAAATACACCCAATAAGGTAACTACAATACAAAGTTGCTATTAGAAAAATATATTGAAAATGGATTCTCACTAACACAACCTCAGTTGAGCAGATAGAAAAAATATTTTTTACAAGTGGTCTAAATTAGACCCAATATGACAACGCAAGAGCGTTACAAGAGTGAGCTTAGGCACAATTGCTCAATTCATTTCAAGTCCATACACATAAAATGCACAATGCAACAGGCAGCGGAGACCGGACGTTGTGCAATGGAAATCCGGTATAATTCCATTTCATGCGAAACTTTTTCAAGCTTTCAGTCCTTCCGTGCACAATTCTGTGGAAAAATGCATAACTGGATAACACACCATTCGTTGTAAAATGCCATTACAAATTACAAAAGTACAAGCTTACTTGTACTTTGTACCGCCGATAGAAATCAATTCCCCTGGAGAAAACGGCCACTTTGGCAATTGGACTCTATGGCATTGAAGTCCCTTCCCTCCCGAAACCCCGCCCTCCACCCCCAAAATCTCTAGGTATTTCCCAACCCAGAGCTGGCAACCCTATACCTACCTCACAAGGTGTCTGTTGTGGGGAAAGGAAGGGAAGGAGATTGTAAGCCAGTTTGAGACTCCTTAAAGGTAGAGAAATTATTCTCCTCCTTCTCCTTCTCCTATTCAAAACGTTCTTTTTCTATGCCATTGACATGTGAAACTGCCTTGGCCCATGACGGACATCACAACTATACAGGGGGAGTGAACACGAATTCACTGACCATACATCCCGCCAATGTGCGAGCACAGGTTTGTGAGCAATGCGTTCATGTAAATGTATAAGCTCCCTGTCTGTGATTGGGAT
The DNA here is from genome assembly GCF_029931775.1 of Euleptes europaea. Lineage (NCBI taxonomy): Eukaryota > Metazoa > Chordata > Lepidosauria > Squamata > Sphaerodactylidae > Euleptes > Euleptes europaea. The sequence goes on along the minus strand of NC_079330.1, from coordinate 12,225,229 downwards.
CGTTTGAAAAAGCCGTGTAAAGTAGACACTGTGTTCATAAACTGGGAATTGTATGCACTAGAGAATCAGGCCAGTACACTCACACCCATTTCCCTTCTGTGCGCATTGATTTCAATGTGTGTAATGTCATCTACAGAGGGCTACCGAGTCAGACCATTGGTTTATCAAAAATTGGGAAGGAATGGGTGGGTTTTCATAGTGTTGTACAGGGAAAAAATATGTACAAGAAATCAGATGTTCCTAATTTTGGGCAGTTTAAATTTAAGAACATAAGAAAAGCTATGCTGGATCAGACCAAGGCCCATCAAGCCAAGCAGTCTGTTCACACAGTGGCCAACCAGGGGCCTCTAGGAAGCCCACAAACAACTAGATGTCCAGAGTGAAATTGCTATGATTCGTTCAGTGAGTTCCAATCGTGAATCTGGACAATCTAATTAGCAACCCATTGCATTCCAGTGTTTCCCCTGTTGTCCTCCCCACTTTTTCATATCACATTTGTGGTGATTTAAAAAAACAAACTTAAAGTGCAATTGCACTGCTGAATTACTATTTTGGTTTCTTGGAAATAGTCTCTTTACATTTTTTCCCCTTCTTTTTCAGCTTAATTAATTAATTCCTGTCTTCCTCAGTCACCCACAGTGTATATCTATGAATTGTTAACTGCCCAGTTATTTATACCCAGTTTTTCTCCCCACTGGCCTCCCACAGTGGTTTATAACATTCTACCCTCCTCCATTTTATCCTCATAACAAACCTGTAAAGTAGGTTAAACCAACAGTGACTGGCCCAAGATCATCCATTAGTCTGTCATGGTAGAGTGGGGATTCGAACCTGCTTCTCCCAAATCCTGGTCCAACAATGTAACCCTTTTACCGCACTGGCTGCCTTGCGGGTAAAAAGCAATTAAGTACTGCTTCACGTTTTGCAAGCAAGAAGGTACTACAGTCCAAAATCAATCAAATAGCATTGAATATTCTAAAGAAATAAATGCAAAGACAAGAGATAACTTATTTTAAAAAATCTTTATCCCATTTTGTCAGGCTCATGTTTGGGACCTTTCCTTTTATTTGCTTCATTGATGCCCTGCCTTTCTCCCCAGGGGGGACCCAAAGCGGCTTCCATCATTCTCCTCTCCTCCATTTTATCCTCACAACAACCTTGTGAGGTAGGTTAGGCCTGTGTGACTGGCCCAAGGTCTCCCAGCAAGCTTCTACGGCAGAACGGAGATTCAAACCTGGGTCTCCCAGATCCTACTTCAACACCTTAACCACTACACCACACTGGCTCTCAGGTGGGAATTCTACAAAGGAGAACAACCAGAAAAGGAGAATATGTTTAACAGAGGAAAAGGCATTTCCTAAACTTAACTTAATCCCTATGTTCTTCAGTCAAAATGTATTTCAATACAAAATCAGCTTCAGAAGATTAACAAATAATTGAAATAAAATAAAGCTAGACTCATATAATGTGGCAAATACCTTAATTCCTGCATAATTCCTACTTTCCAAACCTAATTAGGAAACACTGTTTTGCAAAAATACAATGCAGAGTTGTCAGCAATGCCATGCCAAATGAAAACTGACACTTACAGGAAAATAAAGGGGCTATAATGATCAGTTTTCCAGCACTCTGTAATAATGAAAATAATGTGATATATGAATAAACAGCTTGGCATTTTGCTTCCCTCCCCCACATTGATTCCATGAATGGCCGCACAATCCATAAACTGAACAGGTTAAAAAGTAGTGTTGTGAAACAACCCTTTATCAAGCTTTGTTGGCGAAAGCATCCCTGGATTATACCAGCAGATGGCACCAGAACCCTTTGGAGAACCTGTGGTTACCAGCACATGAGAGCCCCTTACGCCCCTTTGCGGTTCTGCTTTTGGGACCATCTTTGCAGAAAAAGAATTGGTGCCCATCTGGGGAAGGGCCGTGGCTCAGTGGTAGAGCATCTGCTTGGCATGCGGAAGATCCCAGGTTCAATCCCCGGCCTCTCCAGTTAAAGGAACTAGGCAAGGAGGTGATGGGAAAGACCTCAGCCTGAGACCCTGGAGAGCCGCTTCCCCGGCAGGGGAAGGCTGTTGCCTCAATTTCAGTTGATGCCTTGATAAAGATTATTGAAACTTTACCCAATCCCGGGAAATAAAGTTGGCATGGCATATGGCACAGCACAGATTGTAAGGGCAAGTAATGCTCATAGAAAAATTGGCAATTATACCCGATTTGAAAAAATCTTGCCTATGTATTCAGATGTGTAAATCTGCATGTATATGTATGTGAGAAGCTAAATGATTGTAAGTTTGTATGAAGTATATACAACATACAGTAAAAGCAAATAAGGCTTATTTGTAATTTTGTGTATTATTTCGGTATTTTTCCATACGGAACACAGCAGTACCTGGAGGTTGGCAACCCTACTCATGCATCAAATGATGAACGTGCACCATATGGGAAAGTCGGACAGCCTGAAACTGTAGATGCTCTGAGAAACAAAGCTGCTAGGAATGGCTGCACTCATTCCATTGGACAGCCAAAATCGTTCCAACCACAACCAGGATTAACATTTAATAAAAACCTTTCAAGTATTTCTGTATAAAAGTCCCCAAGGAAGCAGGGAACAGAACCCTGCAGGCCGGGAACAGATCGTCCCCTTGGAATCAGCATCAACAGCACACGTCCGGTGGGGCATTATTACCAGGTAGTGACGACAGTATACCCAGGAGATCCCCAATTAGGAAAAGCAGCAAGGGGAAACAGAAGGGATGGCTGCAGGAAATGCTTTGTTCTCCACAATGCCATCATGTAAATATGGGATAAAAAACGAGCAATTTTTCAATCAAAAGCATATTCTGTGCCATCTAGAATCCATATTCTATTTACAGAAAAGACAGATGAATAACTCACCCCATTTATATGTTAAATATTAATCCTACCTTTCCTCCAAGCATGCATGGTTCCCTACAAAATTCCCAATTAAAACTGAATTTACCCAGCTGGCAGCGTTTCCCAAGTGGTAACTAGAGGTATAGTTTCATGGCTGAAGATCAATTACAGGAGAGCTAGCTTCAAGCTTCTTCAAGAAAGTATTTCCCCCCTCACATCTGTAGGGTTGCCAGGTCCCTCTTCGCCACCAGCGGGAGGTTTTTGGGGTGGAGGCTGAGGATGGCAGGGATTGGGGAGGGAAGGAACTTCAATGCCATAGAGTCCAATGGCCAAAGCGGTCCTTTTCTCCAGGTTAACTGATCTCTATCGGCTGGAGATCAGTTGTAATAGCAGGAGATCTCCAGCTAGTACCTGGAGGTTGGCAACCCTATGTGGAAGTATCATACAATACCTTCAGGTTGGCAGTCTCTGTAGATAAGGACATTCCTCTTTAACAGTGACGCTGACAGCTCTTGTTTTAATCTCCTGAGAGGGAGATACCCTATAAAACTTTAGCAAGAAGGGGCCTAGAAGGGGAGCAAGAAGAACAGCTTTGGAAGCTTGCCTATGGAGGGTGGACTCTCGCAAGAGAAGAAGTCCTCTTCCCTCTTGCTCTTTTCCATGGATGGGCACAAACCATGAAGGACTAAACTTGTACCTAGGGATTTCATCTTGTCCGTGTGACAAGGGACAACGTAGAGAAGCCCCAACTCAAAGAACTAAGGTAATGCTAGACTTTAAACTACTGCAACTTCAGGTAATATCCGCCTGTCCTACTTAAACATAGTTTAGGATAAGTACCCAGTATTTTTCCCCCCACCTTTTCTTTGTACACTTGCTCAGCCCGAATACTTGAAGAGACCGTTCATTTATTAAGCTTTCTTAGTGCTCCAAGCCTAATCTCTGGGAAAACACCACACCTACTTGCTCTTGCTATCTGAAGTGCAGTAACTGGGAAGAGCAGCGCATAAGCTCACCATCCCTGGAGCATGATAGCTCGATATTGTGAAGTTGCTACAGATTGTCCTCTTGCTAGCTAGTAGGAGTGAAGCAAGAGTCACAGCAACTAGGTGGAGCCTCTAAATGGCAACACAGAAAAAGATTACTTGACGTGTGACTCAGTTAAGCAGGAAAGTCTCTCACAGTCGCTGGTGGCAGTAGCTGTGATCCATTTTGTTTCTAGTAACCCCAGGGAGTGAGGGAAAAGGGCAGCACCGGCGAGAGGAGATTTGGGATGGCCCAAATTTTCCAAACTCCTGGGGACCAACCTGGAGGAACAGAGAGGGTTTATAAGTCCATGCCTTCACAAGCAGTATTATTAACTCGGTTAAGGGGAGACATGATAGAGGTCTATAAAATTATGCATGGTATGGAGGGAGTGGACAGGGAGAAGCTTTTCTCCCTCTCTCATAATACTAGAGCATGGGGTCATCTGCTGAAGCTGGAGGGTGAGAGATTCAAAACAGATAAAAGGAAGTATTTCACACAACACACAGTTAAATTGTGGAACTCCCTGCCCCAGGATGTGGTGATGACTGCCAACTTGGAAGCTTTAAGAGGGAAGTGGACATGTTCATGGAGGAGAGGGGTATTCATGGCTACTAGTAAAAAATTGATACTAGTCATGATGCATACCTATTCTCTCCAGGATCAGAGGAGCTTGCCTAATATACCGTATTAGGTGCATTGGAACACAGGTAGGATAATGCTGCTGCAGGGGTCTTGTTTGTAGGCTTCCTAGAGGCATCTAGTTGGCCACTGTGTGAACAGACTACTGGACTTGATGGACCTTGGTCTGATCCAGCATGGCTTTTATGGCTGCCAACCTGGAAGGCTTTAGGAGGGGAAGTGGACATGTTCATGGAAAATTGGGCTATCCATGGCTACTAGTCAAAATGGATACTAGTCATGATTCACACCTATTCTCTCCAGGATCAGAGAAGCATGCCTATGATATTAAGTGCCGTGGAACATAGGCAGGATAATGCTGCTGCAGTGGTCTTGTTTGTAGGCTTCCTAGAGGCATCTAGTTGGCCACTGTGTGAACAGACTGCTGGACTTGATGGACCTTGGTCTGATCCAGCATGGCTTTTCTTGTGTTTTTATGGTATTATTAACTCTCCTCTGCTGGCTGTCAAGTGAGGAGAAGAAGCTGCCGAAAATATCAGAAGACCTCCCCATTTGCCCACCAAAGCTTCAAATGGCCACCAGGGTTGGTAGATCACCTCCCCCACTCGGAGAAGGCATATGAACCTGGTAAAGCATCATTGCCCTAGAGATCCCTACCTCTAGGAAAGTGGGACAGAGCGTCTATGGAATTATATCGTGCCGCTAGGCACAATCTTTTACAAATGAAAGGGGTTGCTCGCAACAAAGGGCGTTTGGGGACTTTCGCTCCAGAGACAATCTGGGCGGCCTGCACTCTCCATGGCCCCAATGAAGACACCCTCCAAAACCCACTCCCTGGCGCCATGGCAAACATCAGAGCCGCATCGCCACAGTACCATCACTGTTCCCACAGCTGGGGTTACAATCGCTGCCACATGCATGGCCTGTGGAGTCCCCTGTGGTGCATGACCTCGAATGGCGCACGTGTGTGGGTTGTTTCAGGGCAGAAGAGTTTAGGTAAGTTCCTTCCCTGGCGACGAGGATTCGTCGATTCCTCTGATCCATGTCCCACCTTTGCATGCGGCAAAAAGAAGAAAGGCGGAACAAAGGTAAGGGGTAATCCCACGGCAGCCAATTAAGCTTTTTGACAGCAACATCAGACCAGCTCGCTCATGTTCATGAGACGAGTCGTCAATATTCATGAGACGGCTTCTCAAAGCTTCGACGTGGGGCTCGCCGGCAGTTCTCCCTCCCTCAGATCTCGTCACCCATAACAGCTCATTTAGAGACTCGGCTTCACTCCACCGTTCGTTAATATTAATTGGAAGAGTCTTAACAAAGAGGCATCCCTCAAACAGCTGCTTATCAATATTTATTGCTTGGCTCTCCCACCATGAATGTAAAAAGGCTGAACTCCAAAGTCTGTGAGACGGCAGAGATTTTGATACGGGAAAGGTCATCGTGGGCTCCTGGACCTGGAAGCCACTCCTGTGGGTCGTCGGCCCCAGTTTGTAAATTCTGACGGTCCTAATTTACCAGGGATGGTCACTGTTTTCTTGTTCCTGGTCAAGCCATTTGGGAAGACTCTAAGCACTTCAAGGCCATTTATGCATGGCTGTTTCCTCGTGGTCACCCTGCCAACTTTTGGGGGGCTTTACACACACACCCCTACCTTTTGGTATTATTTGGTATTATATTTGGTACTATTTTATGCTTCTACAATTAAGAACATAAGAAAGGCCATGCTGGATCAGACCAAGGTCCATCAAGTCTGTTCACACAGTGGCCAACCAGGTGCCTCTAGGAAGCCCACAAGCAAGACGACTGCAGCAACATTGTCCTGCCCGTGTTCCACAGCACCTAATATAATAGGCATGCTCCTCTGCTCCTGGAGAGAATAGGCATGCATCATAACTAGTAGCCATTTTGACTAGTAGCCATGGATAGCCCTCTCCTCCATGAACATGTCCACTCCCCCCTTAAAGCCTTCCAAGTGGGCAGCCATCACCACATCCTGGGGCAGGGAGTTCCACAGTTTAACGATGCGTTGTGTGAATAAATTATATTTTAGACCTCTGGTACTCTGTACCCCTTGTTCTTGTTGTTCAGAGCCTCCTTTCTCCTTTCTTGTTTCCTTTTTAGGATTTAAAGAGTTGGGCATCTGAGGACGCGGCACCCCCAATTCCCCTTTAGTCTCTATTAAATTATTCTGCCCCAACAGAGCTTGGCAGCAAATCCATGACACAAGGTCTCCTTCTCAGGGGCTGCGGCTGAGCTACGGACGCCGTGGACATAATGGGCTGTGACAGCCTCTCCTGTTCTGAAGCCAATCTGTCCGATTTGCCAACAGACAAGAGACTGGCATTTTGCTAATGAGGGATAACGAGGGTCAGTTGGCAACCAGACACATGATCCCCAAGAAACTGGTCAATAGCGGATGGTTGCCCCCTGCCACCCACCCGCGCTGCCAGCCCTGCTTCTATGCACTTCAGCACTTGAGACAGGGTTGCCAGGTCCCTCTTCAACACTGGTGGGAGGCTTTTGGGGTGGAGCCTGAGGAGGGCGGGGTTTGAGGAGGAGAGGGACTTCAATGCCATAGAGTCCAGTTGCCAAAGCCGACTCTGATCTGGAGAACCGGGTTTGATTCCCCACTTCTCCACATGAGTGGCGGAGGCAAATCTGGTGAACTGGATTTGTTTCCCCACTCCTCCACATTGAGCCAGTTGGGTGACCTTGGGCTAGTCACAGTTCTCCAGCCCCACCTACCTCCCAGGGTGTCTGTTGTGGGGAGGGGAAGGGAAAGTGATTGTAAGCCAGTTTGATTCTCCCTTAAGTGGCAGAGAAAGTCGGCATATAAAAACTAACTCTTCTTCTTCTTCTACTGTGCAGTTTCTATAAAGATGCTCCTTCCTGGGTGACAAAGTAAATGCAGTTCCGAGCGCCTCTTCTTACATTGGGTTCGGCAGGTTTGGAGCTTGTCCCCATGCCTCACCACGCCCAGAAGTGGCAAACTGCAGGTGGTCGCAGACCCCACCGTCTTGCCTCTGCGGCTCGGCTGGGATTAGGCTGCCCCGGAAACCTGTGCCAAGAATTCACTAATTCCCAATTAATTAAAAAAAAAAAAGAGGAAGGGAGACAGGAGCAGCCTAGCAAAGCCCTAGAAACATATTATATGACTGGTGCAAATTTGTAAGCAGTGTTGTCACCAGCAGGGGTCACCAGAGAGGCTTGCAACAGAAAACTGAAACAAAGCATCATACAAATATTTAATTATAAAACACAAATATTTAATTATAAAACAGAATACAAAATACAACAGCTTTAGCAGCTGTTCATGTGGAAACCACCCCAGTTCTCAGTTAAAGATCAGCCACTCATGAGGTCTGAAGAGGCAGTAAACCACAGATTAAGGCATCTCCTAACATATCAGGATCCACAATTTTAGACCAACCCGATTCAGCTCTGGTACATCTGGCAAAATACCCCATTGAAGTCCCTCCCCTCCCCAAACTCTGCCCTCCTCAGGTTCCACTAGGGTTGCCAACTGCCAGGTACTAGCTGGAGATCTCCTGCCATTACAACTGATCTCCAGCTGATAGAGATCAGATCACCTGGAGATTGCTTTGGCAATTGGACTCCATGGCATTGAAGTCCCTCCCCTCCCCCAAACCCTGCCGTCATCAGGCTCTGCCCCAAAAACCTCCCGCCGGTGGCAAAGAGGAACCTGGCAACCCTAGGCTCCACCCCAAAAATCTCCAGGTATTTCCCAGTTCAGAGCTGCCAATTCTAGCTGGCAAGCCTATCTATAATTGACACCACTCAGCAACCTCATTGCCGTTGCCTAAAGCTTCCGAACGGTGTTCAAAGGCAGCCCCGTGAAAAGTTTATTGCAGTAATCTTACCTAGATGTGATCAGAGCATGGGAAACAGTGGCAAAATCATGTTTTTCCAAGGAAGGGTGCAGCGGGCAAGCCAGGTGAAGTCGCTTCAAGGCATGGGGGCTCCACAGAGGAGACCTGGGCCTCAATCAGTAGGCAAAGATCTAATCACGCCCTGAAGCTACAAACCTGCTCCTTTAGGAGTACAGCCCCATCTAGATGGGGCTGGCTGCTTAAATTCTGATTAGCTCCATTATCAAACAACACCGCTTCTCTCTTATCTGGAGGGAGCATCTGTTTATTGGCCCTCATCCAACCGGCTACTGCCTCCAGGCACTTGCTCCAAACATCTGCCATCTTACCTGTTGCTGCTGAAAAGGAGACAATCCACGTGTCTCAGTCTAATCGCCCTGCTTCAGGTTGCAACTGAAGGCCAATAAAATGCAGGGAGTTCATTGTACAGGTTGATCTTGGGGCAGGGCTTTCTTAAAATGGGCTCCAAGATGCAAGAATGCGAAGTTCCATTGGAGTGAGATGCTCAATTCAAAAAGAACATCTGAGCAGTTCAAAACTTGAAGTCATGCATACATCCTGGCAACCCCATAGGGTTTTGAAGGCAAAAGACCTACACAGAAAAGGTGGTTTGCCTTAGCCTGTGTAGGGTTGCCAACCTCCAGGTGGAGGCTGGAGATCTCCCACTATTACAACAGAGATCAATTCCCCTGGAGAAAATGGCCACTTTGGCAATTGGGACTCTACGGCAAACCTTGCCCTCCTCAGGCTCCACCCCCCAAAATCTCCGGGTATTTCCCAACTTGGAGTTGGCAACCCTAGTAGCAACCCTGGACTTCCTTGGTGGTCTCTCATCCAAGTCCTAAGCAGAGTCGACCCTGCTTAGTTTCCAAGATCTGATGAAATCAGGCTAGCTCAGGCCATCCAGGTCAGGTAGCTATTGTGTTAAAAAGGTAAAGGTCCCCTGTCATTCCTGGGTCATTCCTGACCCATGGGGTGACGTCACATCCCGACGTTTACTAGGCAGACTTTGCTTACAGGGTGATTGCCAGTGCCTTCCCCAGTCATCTTTCCTTTACCCACAGCAAGCTGGGCACTCATTTTACCGACCTCGGAAGGATGGAAGGCTGAGTCAGCCTTGAGCCGGCTACCGGAAACCGACTTCCGTCGGGTTCGAACTCAGGTCGTGAGCAGAGCTTGGACTGCAGTACTGCCGCTTACCACTCTGTGCCACGGGGCTCCTTAGCTATTCTGTTAGCTGATATATAAAGAAGCTGGCAACTCCAAATTAGGGTCGCTGTCCTCCAGGTGGGGCCTGGACTTCTCCTGGAATGACAACTGATCTCCAGACAACGGAGATCAGTTCCCCTGGAAGGACTGGCAACTTTGGAGGTCAGACTGTATGAGTTCGCTCAGATCTAATGCTTAGGGCTGTTCAGCATGGAAAGAAGACGGCTGAGGGGAGACATGATAGAGGTCTATAAAATGATGCATGGTTTGGAGAGAGTGGGCAGGGAGAGGTTTTTCTCCCTCTCCCATAATACTAGAACGCGGAGTCATCTGCTGAAGCTGGGTGAGAGATTCAAAACGGATTTCTTCACACAACGCGTAGTTAAATTGTGGAACTCCCTGCCCCAAAATGTGGTGACAGCTGCCAACTTGGAAGGCTTTAAGAGGGGAGTGGACATGTTCATGGAGGAGAGGGGTATTCATGGGTACTAGTTAAAATGGATACTAGTCATGATGCATACCTATTATCTCTAGGATCAGAGGAGCATGCCTATTCTATTAGGTGCTATGAAACACAGGCAGGATGGTGCTGCTGTTGTCTTGTTTGTGGGCTTCCTAGAGGCACCTGGTTGGCCACTGTGTGAACAGACTGCTGGACTTGATGGGCCTTGGTCTGATCCAGCATGGCTCTTTTGGCTGCCAGCTTGGAAGGCTTGAAGATGGGAGTGGACATGTTCATGGAGGATAGGGCTAACCATGGCTACTAGTCAAAATGGATACTAGTCATGATGCATACCTATTCTCTCCAGGATCAGAGAAGCATGTCTATTATCTTAGGTGCTGTGGAACACAGGCAGGACAATGCTGCTGCCGTCGTCTTGCTTGTGGGCTTCCTAGAGGCACCTGGTTGGCCACTGTGTGAACAGACTGCTGGACTTGATGGGCCTTGGTCTGATCCAGCAGGGCTTTTCTTATGTTCTTATCCCCAACTCCAGGCTCCACCACAACAGATATCCAGGAATTTCTCAAGCTGGGGTTGGCAACCCTACTGGGGTTGCCAGGTCCCTCTTCACCACCGGTGGGAGGTTTTGGGGGTGGAGCCTGAAGAGGGCAGGGTTTGGGAGGGGCTTCAATGCCATAGAGTCCAATTGCCAAAACGACCATTTTCTCCAGGGGAACTGATCTCTATCGTCTGGAGATCAGTTGTAATAGCAGCAGCAGAAGAAGAGTTGGTTTTTATATGCCGACTTTCTCTACCACTTAAGGGAGAATCAAACCAGCATACAATCACCTTCCCTTCCCCTCCCCACAACAGACACCCATTGAGGTAGGTGAGGCTGAGAGAGCTCTATCAGAGCTGTGACTAGCCCAAGGTCACCCAGCTGGCTTCATGTATAGGAGTGGGGAAACCAACCCAGTTCACCAGATTAGCCTCTGCCCGCTCATGTGGAGTGGGGAATCAAACCCGGTTCTCCAGATCAGAGTCCACCGCTCTGAACCACCGCTCTTAAGCACTAAACCATGCTAGCTCTCCAACTAGTGGCTGGAGGAGATCTCCAGCTAGTTCCTGGAGGCTGGCAACCCTAACCCTACCCAAACCCTGACTGAGTACATCCATTCCTCGGTCTCCTGCTAAACATGCTCCCTGCTACTCGCCAGAGTTTTCCAAGGTGAAAGAAATCGTTACAGAGTGTGGGGATCTGATATAGTCTGTGTTATCTAAGGCCTGCAGACCTGCAGTTCTGTGTGTGTGTGCATTTTTTTTAATCTTCCTGTAAAAAAAAATACTGCTCACTCCAAATAAGAGATCACGAGGCCTCTTGCGTGAAGTTTGTATATAACACCCTTCTTATATTGTGTGTGTTAAGTGCCGTCAAGTCACTTCCAACTCAGGGCGATCCTATCAATCAATGTCCTATCTTTAACAGCCTTGCTCAGATCTTGCAAATTGAGGGCCGTGGCTTCCTTTATAGAGTCAATCCATCTCATGTTGGGTCTTCCTCTTTTCCTGCTGCCTTCCACTTTTCCTTTATCGGTATCTTTTTCTTTATCTTGTTTTCTCATAATGTGACCAAACTACGATAGCCTCAGTTCAGTCATTTTAATTTCTGGGGACACTTCTTCCTATATTAGTACTGTCAGACTCCCAGTTTTGAGGATTTCCTGCTATTATAAACAGTTTTCTAAACGTCACAGAATGTGACTTTACACACATGTGCACCCAAACTGTGCGCATGCACAGGGAAAATGCACAGTAGTGTTGTAGTGATTTGCACCATGTGCCACTATTGCGCGCCATTGTACAATTTGAAATGTTTCCTTAAAAAAGATAATAAAGCCACCTCTGGAGGCTGGTGGTCGAGATTATTTATTTTGATTTCGATTTCTATCCCGCCATATATCCCGGCCAAGGCCAGATATGTCCCGACCTTCTGTTTCTGCGATTGATTGCAACAGGCTGGTTCACTAAAGTCCCTCTTCACCACCAGAGGGAGGTTTTTGGGGTGAAGCCTGAGAAGAGTGGGGTTTGGGGAGGGGAGGGGAAGGACTTCAATGCCATAGAGTCCAATTGCCAAAGTGGCCATTTTCTCCAGGTGAACTGATCTCTATCGGCTGGAGATCAGTTAGGGTTGCCAGGTCCCCCCCTCCTCTGGTGGGAGGTTTTGGGGGCAGAGGTAGGGAAAAAACACGTGGGCTCGCTGGTGCGCCAACAAATCACATCACTTTTGGTTTACAACTGGAAGTGCTGCATCACAAAGGGGCTTTGCTACTCAAACTGAGAGTTTGAGTGGTAAAAGGCCTGTTGCGATGTGGCACTTCCGGGTGTAAACGCGTCGCAAGGGGCCATAAGTGCCACATTGCAAGGGGCCTTTTACCACTCAAGTGGTAAACGGCCCCTTGCGATGCGGTGCTTCCGGTTATAAACCGGAAGTGACGAGCGCAGTGGGCAGGCGTGCGTGCACATGTTGCCCGACGACCCTCAGCTGGGGTTTACCCGCCACCACCTGGCACTTGGGAACCCTAAGATCAGTTGTGATAGCATGAGATCTCCAGCTTCTACGCGGAGGTTGGCAACCCTATGGTCCAGACAGGCCGTCAGAAGTCGGTCTGTGTTTCGCCTGGTAGTTTGGTGCCCTGCAAAGGCGGGCCCTGCCCTCCTCATATCAACACGTCTAGCCGCAAGCCCGATCTTTGCATGGCTGATCCAATCTTTGCCTTTGTTATTTCGAGATAAGAGTCCCCATGCGGAAGTCACCTGGCTGCCACCATGACATACCTCAGGTAACCCTGCGGAGAAGCTGGCGCCCAGCCTGCTTAGACAATAGGTGACGGCTTCCTTCTTGCCTCGCGCTTCTTAGTAACGGTGCGCAAGGCTCACGTGAGCGGGATGAAGAGCACCGGCCAACCGGAAGTGCGCTAGTCTTGAGATTAAGGCCCCTGTGACTTCGTAAATGTTTTCCAACAGGTGACTAAACGCTACCGGCCATGATAGGAAACCAAAAGCTCAAGTGCTGGCCCCTAGCCAAAGCATAAGCATTGCTTATTGAGCATGCCAAACAATACATGAATAGGAGAGGAACTGTGTGTATGCCAGGACGAGCAAAGGATGTGGCACGGGAGTCTGCATCCTGAGAATAAAGGCACCCTAAGTGTAGGGTCGCCAACCTCCAGGGACTAGCTGGAGATCTCCCACTATTACAACAGATCTCCAGGCGTTAGAGACCAGTTCACCTGGAGAAAATGGCCGCTTTGGCCACTGGACTCTATGGCATTGAAGTCCCTCCCCTCCCCAAACCCCGTCCTCTTCAGGCTCCACCCAAAAAACCTCTGGTGAACTGGATTTGTTTCCCCACTCCTGCACACGAAGCCAGCTGGGTGACCTTGGGCTAGTCACAGCTCTCAGCCCCACCTACCTCACAGGGTGTCTGTTGTGGGGAGGGGAAGGGATTGTAAGCCGGCTTAATTCTCTCTTAAGTGGTAGAGAAAGTCGGCATATAAAAACCAACTCTTCTTCTTCTTCTTCTCCTTCTCCTCCTCCTCCTCCTCCTCCTCCTCCTTCTCCTTCTCCTTCTCCTTCTCCTCCTCCTCCTCCTCCTCCTCCTCCTCCTCATCAGGCATTGCTCACATATTTTAGTCCATAAGGACTAGAACCTTGATTTTTTTTAAAGACTCAAGCTGCAATCCTATACAAATGGGAGAAAATTCCGTTGGAAACTGAAGAAATTACTTCTGAGTAAACAGGTATGGGACCAGGCTGAAAGACTACCAAAGAGTAGGATTGCCAGGTCCCTCTTCGCCACCGGCGGGAGGTTTTTTGGATGGAGCCTGAGGAGGACAGGGTTTGGGGAGGTGAGGGACTTCAATGCCATAGAGTCCAATGGCCAAAGCGGCCATTTTCTCCAGGGGAACTGATCTCTATCGGCTGGAGATCAGTTGTAACAGCAGGAGATCTTCTGCTAGTACCTGGAGGTTGGCAACCCTACCAGAGGGTCATCAGCCCGAGAACATGTGACGGTATCGGCATTTGAACCAAGATCTTCCAAATTCCGGCAATCAAAATGGAAGAAGGAATGGCGTCGGGGTGATGATCCTTCTTAGGCACATTCGAGGCCTTGCGGAAGCTGCGGAGAATGTTTATCCTGTGCGTGTTCTTGTGTGTGCCGAACAGAGGGGGACCGAACAAAGGCTTCCTTTATGTGTGAGATCAGTTCATGACTGACGTTAAATGGGTCTCAACAACAACAAACAGAAGACAAAGGAGTTTAACAATGTGACCCGAGACCCCCACTCGGCTATTTACCGTCAGAAAACCTTCCACTTTCCCCAACAGCGGCAAACCCGCCAGGCCCCTTCCGGCATGACGGTCTTCGTTTACAGGAACACTTGGAGCTGACCCAGGGCTTCTCAGCTATAGCCAAGCCGCGGCCCCACCGGACCCGAGAACCGTGCCCCGGAATCCTTTGCAACATCACAAAGGATGCTGGCGCACAATCCGGAGCTCTTCAGTACTGCCTATTGGAACCCCAAGCAACCACTGGCCCTGGGAACATTTCCCATAAGTCAGTGGCGTCAGATTTAAAGCTCGGGGTCCTTTTGGAGACCCATTTCAGCTCACCCGTTAATTGAAGGGGAGGGGCTGTGGCTCAGTGGTAGAGCATCTACTTGGCATGCGGAAGGTCCCAGGTTCAATCCCTGGCATCTCCAGTTAAAGGGACCAGGTATTAAGTGATGGGAAAGACCTCTGCTTGAGACCCTGGATAGCTGCAGCCCATCAGAGTAGACAATACTGACCTTGGAAGAGCTGGTGGTTTGATTCAGTGGAGAGGGGCCATAGCTCAGTGGTAGAGCATCTGCTTGGCATGCAGAAGGCCCCAGGTTCAATCTCTGGCATCTCCAGTTAGAGGAACCAAGCAAGTAGGTGATGGGAAAGACCTCAGCCTGAGACCCTGGAGAGCCACTGCCGGTCTGAGTAGACAATACTGACTTTGATGGACCAAGGCTCTGATTCAGTATAAGGCAGCTTCATGTGTATTCATGTCACTGGTTTTGGGGAAGGGCCATAGCTCAGTGGTAGAGCATCTGCTTGACATGCAGAAGGTCCCAGGCTCAATCCCCAGCATCTCCAGTTAAAGGGACTAGGCAAGTAAGGGATGTGAAAGACCTCAGCCTGAAGCCCCTGAGAGCCGCTGCTGGGCTGAGTAGACAATACTGACTTTGATGGACCAAGGGTCTGATTCAGTATCGGGCAGCTTCATGTGGTCATGTGAACCTTTTCAGGACTCAGTAGCAATGACTTTAGTAGGGCAAAGGGTCTGATTCTGCAGTCGACTCTGCAGTACACTTTGTCTTTGGGGTAGGGCATGCCTGAATGCTGCTTCTCCCCCCGCACACAATTTTGTCACAATTTTCCCTTCCCTTTTGTTTGCGGTGGCAGCTGGAGATCTTCTGCTATTACAACCGATCTCCAGCCGATAGAGATCAGTTCACCTGGAGAAAATGGCAGCTTTGTCAATTGGATTCTATGGCATTGAGGTCCCACCCCTCCCCAAACCCTGCCCTCCTCAGGCTCCGCCCCAAAAACCTCCCGCCGGTGGTGAAGAGGGACCCGGCAACCCTAGGCATCATGTACTTGAATAATTCACTATATATTTCTGGAATATTGCTTGGTAAGATATTTAGTAGCATATTTGTTGGATCCATCGCAAACTTAAGTTTTAATATCTGAATACCTGAATGCTGCTTCTGACAGTGAAGGCACCTCTTAAATTCCCTCTTGGGAGCTGGCTATTCTCGCTGGACAGCTGAGTCTCGGGTTGCCAACTCCAGGTTGGGAAATTCCTGAAGATTTGGGAGTGGTGCCTCAGGAAGGCAGAAACCAGACAACAGAAATCAGTTTCCCTGGAGAAAACGGCTACTTTGGAGGGTGGACTCCAGGGTATTAAGCCCCACTGAGGTTCCTCCCCTTCTCAAACCATGCCCTTCCCAAGCTCCGCCCCCAAATCTCCAGGAATTTTCTAGCCTCATGTTGGCAACCCTATGGCCCAAGATAATGTCTTCTACTTTCTCATTTTATCTTTTAACATTTTACTTTGCAAGACACCTGGCAAGAAGGGAGTGTAGAACGCTGTCAATAAACAGTCGATCAAATCAACGGGTGTTTGCTTACGGGTGCATAGCTTAAAAATCTGTGGGTTTGGAGGATTTATGGAGCACGAGAGAGGGGCCAACTGTTATTCTGGAAACCAGAAGCTGACATTGTTATGTAAAAATGTTAAAATCCAATACACTGTTCAATTTTTTTGTAAGACACTGTGCGTTCAAACGTCAGTTCCACATTTGTATTTTGTGGGGTATTTTGTCAGCCCTTCTCAGCCTGGGCTGCCACCCTGCCTTTCTCCCCCCCACCCCCACCGTGATTTAGTTTATTGGCCTCTCTTCTGGGTGTTTCTCCTCCCGACTTCCCTTTGAAGTCTCCCTCTTCCTTTAAGCGAGTGCCCTACAAGAGGCCCAGCCTCTCGAGAGAAGTGCCAAGTGAGCTAGCTCAAAGGCTCCTTCCCAAAAAGCTTAATTTAGGCGGTTCTGGTCCTTTGCAAAGTATTTTCCGGGCAGACCTCAGCTTTCCCATGTGAAAAATAGCAGCATGGAAGCAGCTAAACTGGTTGGGGAAGAGGAGGGGTATTTTGCCCCTTAAGCTAGATCTGGATTCTCTAGGTTGAGAAGGGTTGCCAACATTCAGGTACTAGCTGCCAGCTGGAGATCTCCTGCTATTACAACTGATCTCCAGCCGACAGAGATCAGTTCACCTGGAGAAAGTGGCCGCTTTGGCAATTGGACTCTATGGCATTGAAGTCCCAAACCCTGCCCTCCTCAGGCTCCACCCCAAAAACCTCCCGCTGGTGGCGAAGAAGGACATGGCAACCTTAAGGTCGAGGTCCCTTTAACTCCAGGTTGGAAAATTCCTGGAAATTTGGGGGTGGGACTGGGGAATTTGGGGGGTATAATGCCATAGAGTCCACCTAGGGTTGCCAGGTCCCTCTTCGCCACCGGCGGGAGGTTTTTGGGGCGGAGCTTGAGGAGGGCAGGGTTTGAAGAGGGGAGGGTCTTCGGTGCCATAGAGTCCGATTGCCAAAGTGGCCATTTTCTCCAGGGGAACTGAGCTCTATTGGATGGAGATCAGTTGTAATAGCAGGAGATCTCCAGCTACTACCTGGAGGTTAGCATGGGAATTTGGTACAAAAATGCACACAAACAGATTGCAAAATAGCAAGTGTATAATAAGTGATGAAGCTAGAAAGGACAAGACAAGTGTACAACATGAAAACTTAACAACTAAGTAGCTAAATATATACAAATTTACAGGTAAGTATGGAAAAGTCTTGTAGCATACATCTGGAGGTAAAAGTCCTCTTCCGAATTTCAAAGATAATCAGTTCCACAGGATATCCAATATAGGTATAAATCCAAGATTGATGCCATAGAGTCCACCCTCCGAAGCAGCCATTTTCTCCAGGGGAACTGTTCATGATCAGCCGGAGAGCAGTTGTAATAGCGGGAGATCTCCCGGTTCCTAGCCCATCACTCCAACCACGACGCCACACTGGGTCAGTAAACACTGAGCTTCCAACAGGGCAAACGACAACTTTCCGGGGCTGTGACAAAAAGCTGATTCAGTTTTTATCAGGAAAGCGACAGAACGGTCATTACTACTCAATGGATTGGTCTGCTCCAGTGGTTCATAATAATCCAAAAGGAAATGGAAGTGTTAGGAAGGCCGCACATTTTACTAACCTGTGTAATTCAATAGATTAACGAAAGCTTTACTCGATGAACAAGCAGGAGCCCCTTTCAGTTGGGGTCAATTTTAAGCTACGGGGCTCCAGCCGAGTTCACCCTTCTTTTGTTAGTGGGTGGAGAAAAGTAAACACTGGGAATTGTGCAGACAAGTATTTCCGCTCCAGCAAGTTAAAGGATGAAAAGAAAATATTCACAATGGCAGCCTCTGTTTATTAAAGCATTATCTGACGCTTCCATCTATGCCTCTAAAAGGGTTGAGTGATAGAAATATAACGTTAACTGGTATTGGTGAATCTGTTAACTTGTTTAGCGGTACAGGTAGGGTTTCCAGGTCCCTCTTTGCCACTGGCGGGAGGTTTTTGGGGTGGAGCCGGAGGAGGGCGGGGTTTGGGGAGAGGCGGGACTTCAATGCCATAGAATCCAATTGCCAAAGCGGCTATTTTCTCCAGATGAAGTGATCTCTATCGGCTGGAGATCAATTGTAATAGCAGGAGATCTCCAGCTGGTACTTGGAGGTTGGCAACCCTAGGTATAGGGTAGCCCATGTATTTCTCTAGTCCCCATTTTAAAACGTCTAAGCACAGGTAGAGGATCTCTCTCCTGAACTTTGGTTCTCGTCATGCAAAGTAGACTGACAGCACAAGTAGACCGCCCCCCTCCCCAGATAGTTCTTCTCTAGCATAGGGCAGCAATCCCCACACTTTGTGAAGAAGCATCCACTCCAAAACTACAGCAAGATGACAGGACCAGCTTCTCTGATGTAATTTCAAAATATATGTTACGTTAAGAAGAAGGGTTGGTTTTTATACCCCGCTTTTCTCTCCCTTTAAGGATTCTCAACCTGGCTTACAATCACTTTGAGCACATGAACACATGAAGCTGCCTTATACTGAATCAGACCCGTGGTCCATCAAAGTCAGTATTGTCTACTCCAGGGTCTCGGGCAGAGGTCTTTCACATCACCTACTTGCCATGGAGATGCTGGGGATTGAACCTGGGACCTTCTGCATGCCAAACAGAGGCTCTACCACTGAGCCACAGCCCCTCCCCTCCCGTTCCCCCACAACAGGCACCTTTTGAGGTAGGTGGGGTTGAGAGAGCTCAGAAAGAACTGCAACTGGCCCAAGATCACCCAGCAGGCTTCATGTAGAGGAATGGGAAATTGAACCCGGTTCTTCAGATTGGAGTTTGCTGCTCATGTAGAGGGGTAGGGAATCAAACCCAGTTCTCCAGATTAGAGTCCACTGCTCTCAGAGTCCACCATGCTGGCTGTTTTGTTATATTGAAACAACTGAAATGCATAAAACATTTGAACATAAATTTTCCAAGTGATTTGTAGCCAACCCCTGAAGTGTTCTGGCTCTCTCCTTGAAATAGGGTGCATCAGTCATACAAATACAAGCAACGTATCCTAATTTTACAGGACATCATCAGCTCAAGGGTATGGATCCCTGTTCTGCCACAGACACTCTTGACGCCAGAAGCAAAATTATCTCTGGAATGCAACGAGTTTCCTCAGTTCAGATTTGTTTGTGTCACTGCTGGGAAATGTGATCAGTTGAGTAGCTCCATTTCTGGGGCATTCCTTTAACTTCGTAAGAGAAAATGGGGAAAATCCAGATTCTCTCCAAGACTTGCCCTTTCTTCTCTGTGGCTATATCCAAGGGGCAAAGACTGGCAATGAAACAATGGCTGTGGGTCGACTGCCAAGAAAATCAGAAGGAAGTCAAACATGTGGAAAAGTCCATAGACTTGGGCTAGGGGTACCAACCTCCAGGTCTGGCCTAGAGGTCTCCCAGAATTACAACCACTCTCCTGATTAAAAAGATCAGTTCCCCTGAAGAAAATGGCTGCTCTGGAGAATGGACTCGATGGCATTATACCCCGATGAGGTCCTTTTTCTCACCAAACCATGCCCTCCCCAGGATCTACTCCCAAATCGCCACAAATTTCCCCACCCAAAGTTGGCAGCCTTAGTTTGTGGCCATTGCCGGGGTGGGGTGGTCTTGCTGGTTGCTTCTCTCGTAGGCATTAGTCTCCCTCTAGAGACAGTAGCCTAAGTACAAGCCTGAGTACCACTTCTAAGACCAGTCTGTTGAGGAGGGGCCATGACTCGGTGGTATGCATGCGGAAGGTCCCACATTCAATCCCCAGCATCTTCAATTAAAGGGACTAGGCAAGTAGGTGATGTGAAAGACCTCTGCCCAAGAAGACCCTGGAGGGCCGCTGCCAGCCCGAGTAGACAATACTGACTTTGATGGGCCAAGGGTCTGATTCAGTATAAGGCAGCTTCATGTGTTCATGTGTTCAATTCTGAGGGCCCGTGGGGGAGGGGCCATGGTTCAGTGGTAGAGCATCTTCTTAGCATGCAGAAGGTCCCAGGTTCAACAGTAGACGCTCTGATGGCAGGAGCCCCCTGAGGCCCTTGTTATAATTTTTTGGTGAGCGGCAACTTGCCCAGTGAAAATACCACAATATGTGTGATAAAAAGGTGAAGACACGTCATTGATATTTATGAAGACCAGCAAGCTGACGAAGCGGACGAAACGTCTACATATCTAGAAAACACGTACTTGCTGCCTTTGTTTCTCGCACCGTTTTGGCGCTGCTGACCTGCCCCGCCTTTGGTCAGCTTTTTTTGGTTCTCCGTTGCTCCGTTCTCTCTCCAGGAGAGCTACTACGGATTCCGCTTCCTTGCTCATTCCTACGCTTGGACTACCGTTGGACTACAGTTTGGTATTTGAGCGTGTTATTCTACTAACTGAGGACTGTGGTGTTATTGGGACTTTAGTATCCCATCTGTAGTCTATGAACTATGCCTATCACGGTGTTTGATAGTATTGGTGGGCATGAATCTAATGCCTTTGGAGTTTTTCTGTTATAAAGTGTTGGGTTATTGATAATATTGACAACAATGATAATATTGAGTAAATTTATGGTTCAGATAATATTGGGGCCTTCGTTCTGATCTTTGTTTTGTTAACCTCCAGGTGGTGGCTAGAGATCTCCCGCTATTACAACAGGCGACAGAGATCAGTTCCCATGGAGAAAATGACCGCGTTGGCAATTGGACTCTATGGCACTGAAGTCCCTCCCCCCTCAGGCTCTGCCCCCAAAATCTCCAGGTATTTCCCCACCCAGCGCCGGCAACCTAACCTGGAGTGGATAACCTTAATAACCGTGCACATTGCTGGCCATTCATTTTTTCTCCCTTTAATTGCCCCATTACAGTAATTAAACTCCCAGCAAATCCATTATAAAAACACATTTGTATGTGTCTAAGGCACCAGAGGTTTCCTGAAATCAGAGACATGGCCTGTAGAAGGTCACTGTATTTTGAGACGCTTCTTTGCAGCCAAAGGTGAGATTGTCCAGAACCAAGCCGTGTTATCTGGAAAATGCAGCTATTTTTGGAGCCCTGCTGATGTGAAAGGGTGAAGGGGCTCAATGCGCCCGCCGGGAGTGGAGCATGCGAAATGAGCCTCCCAACTTCAAAAGCCTTTGCTTTAATCGCCCACCTGCCTTCCACTTTGTTTCTTTTCTCATCATAAAATATTAAACAACATATTACCTTTCCTTTATTACTGTTTCTTTATGCTCCTGGACCAGAAGGTCAGGGGCAAAACAAATTCGATAAATTCAGTAATCCAGAAATAACCAAACAGATAGAAAAAACAAACTCTAAGGTATACAATTTAAAAGTATCCTTTAAAGCCAGATAGAAGAAAACAAACTCTAAGGTATATGGTTAGAAAGAAGTCTCATTTAAAGCCATAGATAAATTTTTTGCCACTGTGAGGGTTACATTTGGTTCAGTATCGGCCAGTAGCTTTGCAACTATTTCTTGCTTTAGGGCAGGTCCTAAGCTTGCCAACCTCCAGGTACGTGGTACACAAAAATTAGCGTGCTGTGCAGTTAGTTGAGCAAACCAAAAACAGCAACAATCCAAACAATTTAAGTGAAAAAAACAATATTATTTTGCATAAGCAATAGGAACTTAATTACAAGGATGAAACAAACTGTCATCACATATGAGAAGGAACACAAAGAGAACCAAAAATATTGTTCTTCATTCGTGATAACAGACAAAATAAAGTCCTGATCCAACTCAGTAGAGTAATACGTGGTTCATGAGGTTAGACAAATCCAATGTCCATGAACAGAAGCCCGGTTGTCTTTCTGTTTCGGCTAATATGTAGCCTTCCTCAGCGGCCAAAGCGAGCTGATAGTACAGGCTGGAGATCTCCTGCTATTACAACTGATCTCCAGTCGATAGAGATCAGTTTCCCTGGAGAAAATGGCCGCTTTGGCCATTGGACTCTATGGCATTGAAGTCCCTCCCCTCCCCAAACCCTGCCCTTCTCAGGCTCCGCCCCAAAAACCTCCCGCCCATGGCAAAGAGGGACCTGGCAACCCTACCCCTGCACCATAGACATTTGCATATTATTTATCTAGCACAACCATTTGATTCACTGTCTGTCTGTCTATATGAGGGTTGTCATCCTTTCAAGCTGACTATCCATATGAGTCTCAGGGCACTTTCACACAGCCCAAATAATGCACTTTCAATTTACCTCCAATGCACGTGGATTTTACTCGCAAAATCACTGGAGTGAACTGGCAAAATCCACTTGCCAACGACCGTTAAGGTGCATTGAAAGTGGATTGAAACTTGAAAGTGCATTATTTGGGCTGTGTGAAAGTGCCCTTCGTTGATTTCATTACTGTGTGAATTTGCATAGGAAAACAACTATTGTTCTAAAGGAGGAAGCATTCTTTTCCTTGTTTTTACTTGATGGGTGGCTGCATTATCAGATGATCCCTGCCAAACTGAAGTTTTTATAAGTATTTCCGTTAAAAATGAACATTTCAGACAGACAGCATAGTGTAGTCTAACGAGTGTCAGACTATGAAGGGATGCCAACCTCCAGGTGGGACCTGGGGATCTCCCGGAATTACAGCTCATCTCCAGATGGCAGAGATCAGTTCCCCTGGAGAAAATGGATGCTTTGGAGGGCGGACCGTATGGTGTTGTACTCCACTGAGGTCCCTGACCTCCCCCAGTTCCATCCCCAAATCTCCAGGAGTTTCCCAGCCTGGACCTGGCAACCCTAATAAGATGGAGAACCAAGCTCAAATCCCTTTTCCATAGGGTTGCCAACCTCCAGGTACTGGCTAAATCTCCTGTTATCACACAGTATTTCAACACGCAGCCACAAAATTCCTTTTGTTATTTTTATAAATTATTTTTCTTATGCTCACATAAAGAGAAAGAGACATTATTGGTCAGTCGCCATCAGCTGACTGCGGAGAAGCCCAATGCTTGTACAACACAGAGGATCGCAGCAAGTGCATATGTTGCTGTAGAGACTTGTGTGACTCTGATGAACAGTAATTCAATCCTGTCTCTTTATAGTTACTTGATAAGCTTTTGTTAGTTGTAATATTACAAGGTTACTTTGTTTACAACGATGATTCTGTGAGCTGGGAATATTTGTTCATGCCAGCATAAGAAAAATAATTTATAAAAATAACAAAAGGAATTTTGTGGCTGCGTGTTGAAATACTGTGTGATAACAGGAGATTTAGCCAGCTATTATATGCAACACACCCTTGCTTAACAAACATCCAGGCACTAGCTGGAGATCTCCTGCTATTACAACTGATTTCCAGCCGATAGAGATCAGTTCCCCTAGGGAAAATGTAACGTTGGCAATTGGACTCTATGGCATTGAAGCCCCTCCCCTCCCCAAACCCCGCCCTCCCCAGGCTCTGCCCCAAAAACCTCCCGCCGGTGGCGAAGAGGGACCTGGAAACCCTACTTTTCCACCCTGGAAGCTCATTTATGGCTTGTTTCACTGCGGTTAAGGGTGGGGAGAATATTTTCAGGACTCTTCCAAAGGCAAGGAGAGACGTACACAGAGGGAAATAAGGACCGAGCAGGATCGTTGCTGGGGGGGATAACTTTCAGACTGGGGCGCCCGAATGGCAGGCACTGGCTGATTGCCATAGCAGCCACGATCACCATAGCTACCAGGGCCAGCTTCCAGCAACAGGTTTGAATCGGCCCAGAGGGTTGCTGGAATTACTGGGCGTACGTGTGTGTTTTTAAGAGCTCTGCCGCTCCTAACTGAATGACCATTGCTGGTTTTAAACCCTCTGAGGACCCACCTATACACCACATGGAAGATCTGACTTTTTAAAAATACTTTAAAAATGCCACACGGTAGAGGTGGGCGGCCTTGGGTGCAGTGGTTGCATTTTCCAAAATACCTCCTCTCCCCAGCTGCTATTAACCCCACTGGGGGAAAGAGTATTAACCCACTGGGGTTAATACTTTGATACTTTAAAATACTTTAAAATACTTTTTAAAAGCCACACGGTAGAGGTGGGCGGCCTTGGGTGCAGTGGTTGCATTTTCCAAAATACCTCCTCTCCCCAGCTGCTATTAACCCCACTGGCGGAAAGAGATGAATTACCTTTGTTAGGTTATCCAACCTCCAGGTGGTGGCTGGAGATCTCCCGCTATTACAGCTGATCTCTAGGTGACAGAGATCAGTCCCCCTGGAGAAAATGGCCCTTTAGCAATTGGACTTTATGTGGGGTTGCCAACCTCCGGGTGCAAGCTGGAGATCTCCTGCTATTACAACTGATCTCCAGCTGATAGAGATCAGTTCCCCTGGAGAAAATGGCCACTTTGGCAATTGGACTCTATGGCATTGCAGTCCTCCCCCAAACCCCGCCTTCCTCAGGCTCCGCCCTAAAAAACCTCCCGCTGGTGGCAAAGAGGGACCTGGCAACCCTAACCCTATGGCATTGAAGTCCCTCCCCTCTCCAAACCCCATCGTCCTCAGGCTCCAACCCCCAAGTTTCAAGGTATTTCCCAACCTAGACCTGGCAACCCTAATCCTGGAGATCTCCCGGGATGACTGATCTCCAGAAGACAGAGATCAGTTCCCTTGGAGAAAATGGCTGCTTTGAAGGGCAGATGCTATAGTATTATACCCCACTGAGGTTCTTGCTCTCCCCAAACCCTGCCCTCTTCATGCTCCACCCCAAGTCTCCAGGAATTTCCCCACCCAGAGTTGGCAACCCTGGTCAAGCAGGGCTCAGAGCAGTTTTGGGGAGGAAATATTCATCCATCACTGGGGTTTAGCCACGATAGCCTGTTGCAGCCGTTAAAGTGCTTGTGGCAGCTTTTAAGTGTAACAAAACGGAGTTCCAGGATAAGCTTTTATGGAGCGGAGCCCAGTACTTCAGACACAACCAAGATATTCTGGTGTGTGAATGTAATCTGAGGATTCACTCGTGTGCAGCAAGGTATAAGCCTGGCTCAGAGCCCCGATCGGGTCTTGGGCTGCCACCAATTATTTCATAGGCTCCTCCTTCCATATTGTAACAGAAGCCTTATCTGCAGCCCTAAGTGGGAGATAATGCCTATTTCCATGCTATTAAAAAAACCCTATTGTGTTGGGAGAACAGGACAGACAGACACTTCTGTGCCTACCCAGGAACAATTTGCTTACACACACACAAAACAAAAACCCTAAAAAAAAAAACTTACTGGGAAGATCTGAGGCAAAACTTAGAATATGCAAAGAAATAACACTTCCCAATTTCCAGTTCTGTCGCTAGGGCAAGCTCTCTCTGGGAGCCCATGACATGAAATGGCAACTGGATCCCAAATGAAAAATAGGGTCGCCAACCTCCAGGTGGTTGTACAAATGAAAAACAACAGCACGGTGGCCAATATTATTAATGTAACAAATGTTACGGATACCCTGGACCGCCAAAAAAACAAATCAGTGGGTTATAGATCAAATCAAGCCTGAACTGACCCTAGAAGCTAAAATGACTAAACTGAGGCTATCGTATTTTGGTAACGTCATGAGACGACAAGAGTCACTGGAAAAGACAGTCATGCTAGGAAAAGTTGAGGGCAGCAGGAAAAGAGGAAGACCCAACAAGAGATGGATTGACTCAATAAAGGAAGCCCCAGCCTTCAATTTGCAAGATCTGAGCAAGGCTGTCAAAGATAAGACATTTTGGAGGACTTTCATTCATAGGGTCGCCATGAGTTGGAAGCGACTTGACGGCACTTAACACACACACACAACAAATTATTGTAATAATACACATGTGCACAATTTACAAGTGCCAGCAATGTAACATCAAGGTAAGTACCAAAGAAGGATGGCAGTATCTCCTCACTGAGTCAACATAAAGACGGAGTAATCAATCTGTGTGCAGAACATATAATTAGGAAAACTGGATTAGATTTAGAGGAAGGTGGAGAGAAAATTGGGGGGAGGAACATTAACAATTTGAGATATGCCGATGATACTACATTACTGGCAGAAAATAGCGAAGATCTGAAACGACTACTGCTGAATGTTAAAAGAGAAAGTGCCAAAGCAGGACTGCAGCTGACCATCAAGAAGACAAAAGTAATGACTACAGGAGAATTACACAACTTTAAGGTTGACAATGAGGAAATTGAAATCGTTCAAGACTTTCTATTCCTTGGCTCCACCATCAACCAAAAGGGAGACTGCAGCCAAGAAATCAGAAGAAGATTGAGACTGGGAAGGGCAGCCATGAAGGAGCTGGAAAAGATTCTTAAGTGTAAGGATGTGTCACTGGCAACAAAGATCAGGTTAATACATGCCATCGTATTCCCTATTATTATGTATGGGTGCGAGAGCTGGACAATGAAGAAAGCGGATAGGAAGAAAGTAGATTCCTTTGAAATGTGGTGTTGGAGGAAAATGTTACAGATACCCTGGACCCCCCCCCCCAAAAAAAAAAAACCAGAGGGTTTTAAATCAAATCCAGCCTGAACTGACCCTAGAAGCTAAAATGACTGAACTGAGGCTGCCGTACTTTGGACATACTATGAGAAGACAAGAGTCACCAGAAAAGACAATCATGCTAGGAAAAGTTTAAGGCAGCAGGAAAAGAGGAAGACCCAACAAAAGATGGATGGACTCTATAAAGGAAGCCCCGGCCCTCAATTTGCAAGATCTGAGCAAGGCTGTTAAAGATAGGACACTTTGGAGGTCATTGATTCATAGGGTCGCCATGAGTCGGAAGCGACTTGACATCTGCTGGTTTCTGCAAAGTCAGACTATTGAAAAACTCAGGAGGAAACCAGCCTGTCTTGGTGGCAGCTTTAGGGTGTGTAACAACATGGTAGAATCATTTTTAGAAAACCCTTTCACGCATTGAAACTTATCCGCCTCATCCCTTATCTGCCCCATCCCTGCCACTGAAGACCAACTCATTATGTTTTATCCCATAAAAATGTCCATGCTGGCTTCAAGATCCTATGGAAGGAGCTTGTTCGGATGTATCGTCCCCCCACGACCGAGCTCCACCTTCCCATTAAATAAGCCTTCCCTGTTTTGTCTTGCCAAACGTTGGCAGACTCTGCACACCAAGAATGATGCAATAGCCCAGCATAGCTGGCTTGGGCACAGCTGGGCATGCCCACTTCGGTTGCGCCATCGGTGAAGCCATGTTTCAGAGAACACCCATCCCGGAGGCGATCGCCCTGTGTGCGGCGCAAATGCTGGAGAATGGCATCAAGGCCTGACTGCTGGTTAATGATGAAATCCAACCCTTCATAATATCCCAGAAACATTGCTTTCTTCAAAGCTTTGGCATGGAGGCGACAGCAAAAAAACAACAACAACTCTTCTTTAGCAACCCAGAATATCATAGAATCATAGAATCATAGAGTTGGAAGGGATCACCAGGGTCATCTAGTCCAACCCCCTGCACAATGTAGGAAATTTGCATCAACCTCCCCCACACACACCCAGTGCCCAGAATATGGCCAAGATGCCCTTCCTCTGATGAACTGGCTAAGTTCATAGAATCAGCTGTGTCCTGTTGTTGGTATGACCTGCCGCAAACCAAGAAATTTGTGTGTTCTTTTTTTTTTAAGGCACTGATCAGTTTTAACAAATTCCCCACCCCGCATGTATACACACTTAAAAAAAACAAACCTGGGCACCAGGCCTTTCTGTCATGTGGGTTTGCGCATGAACACTGACCTTTCTCGGTAATACCAAGCCAAGGCTAAAGTGCTTAGCTGATTAAAGTTAGCAGGCAAAATCACACACAGATGCTTGAGTGATTCAGAGGATTTCTGGCCTCCAATTAGCTTGCTTTCCAAATGGGGCTTTTGTTTTATCTGTAATTCCTACCTGAAAAGTTTCCACAAGAAGGGAAGGAAAATTATTCTTCGTGGAAAAAAGAAACACGCTCCACCTCTAGTCTCTGGCATCTCTTCTCAGCCCTGGGACTGTCATGAGACAAAACCTTTCAAAACCTTCGTTATCTGACAGCTACTGTGGTTGTCAGAATGTCCTACTGGGGAGATGCAAGTTCAAATCTCCATGATACACATTCAGTGACCTCCGGCCACTCACCCTCAGCTAGGTGGTGGTTGGAGATCTCCAACCTCCAGGTGGTGGCTGGAGATCTCCCACTATTACAACTGATCTCCAGCCGATAGCGATCAGTTTCCCTGGAGAAAATGGCTGCTTTGGCAATTGGACTCTATGGCATTGAAGTCCCTCCCATCGCCAAACCCCACCCTCCTCAGGCTCCACCCCAAAAATCTCTGGCTAGTACCTGTAGGTTGGCAACCCTACAACACCTGTAGATTGGCTACCCTACTCACAGGGTCATTGTGAAGTAGGATTGTCAACCTCTAGGTGGGGCTTGGAGATCTCCCAGAATTATGATTGATCTCCAGATAACTGAGATCAGTTCCCCTAGAGAAAATGGCTACTTTGGACGGTGAACTGTATGGCATTGTCCCCTGCCCTTCCTAGGCTCCACCCCCAAACCTCCAGGAATTTTCAAGCCTACTATAGAGGGAGAAGAACAATGAATCTTGGGGTCTTAGTAGATCAAACACTGAACATGAGTCAGCAGTGTGATGCTGTAACTAAAAAGGTAAACGCAGTCTTGGGCTACATCAACAGAAGTATAGTGTCCAGATCAAGCGAAGTGATGGTATCGCTTTACTCTGCTCTGGTTAGACCTCAACTAGAGTACAGTGTTCAGTTTTGGGCACAATTTAAGAAAGATGTAGACAAGCTGGAACGAGTCCAGAGAAGGGCAACAAAGATGGTGAGGGGTCTGGAGACCAAGTCCTATGAGGAAAGGTTGAAGGAGCTGGGTATGTTTAGCCTGAAGAGGAGAAGACTGAGAAGGGATATGATAACCATGTTCAAGTACTTGAGGGGCTGTCATATAGAGGAGGGTGCCGAGTTGTTTTCTGTTGCTCAAGAAGGTCGGACCAGAACCAATGGGTTGAAATTAAATCAAGAGAGTTTCCGTCTAGACATTAGGAAGAATTTTCTTACAGTTAGAGCGGTTCCTCAGTGGAACAGGCTTCCTCAGGAGGTGGTAAGCTCTCCTTCCCTGGAGGTTTTTAAGAAGAGGTTAGATGGCCATCTGTCAGCAATGCTGATTCTGTGACCTTAGGCAGATGATGAGAGGGAGGGCATCTTGGCCATCTTCTGGCCACTAGGGGTGTGGAGGGGGGAGGTAGCTGTGAATTTCCTGCATTGTACAGGGGGTTGGACTTGATGGCCCTGGTGGTCCCTTCCAACGCTATGATTCTATGATTCTATGAATGATGTCCTTGGTGGAAAACTAGAAGAAAAACATGAAACAAATAGGCAAGGGATAGCCCGTATTTTCTTGCCCCTGGTTCTGGTAAATAATTCTCCGTCTTTTGCCTTAGGGCAGGGGTCTCAAAACTGCGGCTCCAGAGCCGCATGCGGCTCTTTGGCCTGTTGAGTGCGGCTCTCCGAACTTGGTTCGGAGCCCCTGCTCTTGCGCCTGCTCACGCCGGCAGCCAGGCTGCGGAGCCGGCGCGCCTGAGAGAGTGAGCGGGCGAGCGGGCGCGCTGTCTCTCCCCCCCCCCCCCGCCGTGGAGAATGGCAGGGTCCCCCTTTCCCTTGCCCTCAATGGTTGGGAGGCTAAAGCCTCCCCTCCCCTCTAGCCGTGCGATTGCTGGGCGGGCGGCTCAGCGGTTCCTGCCCCCCCGCCTATCAGCTGTTGGGCGGGGCGAGCTTCCTTTGGTAGACCTGGCCTCCAGCTGAGTCCCATTGGGAGGCCATGTCTACCCACTGGCTTTCTTGGCGGTAGACCTGGACTCCGAGGAGGGGGAAAAGTCCCCCTTCAGAGGCCAGGTCTACCAATTGGCTTCTATGGGCCTCCGAAGGCCAGGTCTACTGCCAAGAAAGCCAATGGGTAGACCTGGCCTCCCAATGGGACTCAGCTGGAGGCCAGGTCCACCAATAGGCTTTTATGGCGGTAGACCAGGCCTCCAGACGAGGACTCTGGATGGGGAGGGGGAAATGGCAGGGACTTACAATTTAATTTTTATCAATAAATAAGATCACTATTAAGTATGATTTCAAGTTTTATTCAGTGTACCTATAGTTTAATTAAGACTTAAAAGTTTAATTAAAGTTTATTAAGTTAATAAACAGTGTACCTACCTATATAGTTTAAGTTTAAGAAATTTGGCTCTCAAAAGAAATCTCAATCGTTGTACTGTTGATATTTGGCTCTTTTGACTAATGAATTTGCTGACCCCTGCCTTAGGGGCAGTTTCTGGCAACCCACTGCATTCTAAAAATGTCATTTGTACATATTGCACCAGGAATTTTCTCGGTTTTCCTCAAAGCTTAATGTGGGGAGACACAAGGGCGATACAACAGAATTATTACAGAAGAACAAAAATGCCCTTTTTGTCCAGATCAAATAGCCCACATTGTTTTAGCATGTCCCAAAATAATATTGCATGAAATCAGTATATCACTCCTAGGATAAAACAGCTCAAGACACTTTCTGAGAAGCAGATACTACTTTATCTGCTGTCAAATAGACCGGTCAATTGCGTGAGATATGTGGCGACTTTTCTCTATATAGCGTCAAGGAAAAATGAAATTTCATTTCCCCTTGTAATAGTGTGAAATGGTTGATGGATAGCCAATGGCTGTTAAATCTAAGGAAAGGAAAGGAAATGTGGGGAGAAAGGGAAAGATACATCTTGACTCCAGGCCACGGAGAAAATCCATCAAAATTCTGTTGTGATGTATGCAAAAAAACCCCAAAAAGTAAAAGTCCCCTGTGCAAGCACCAGGTCATTCCTGGTCCATGGGGTGAAGTCACATCCCGATGTTTACTAGGCAGACTATGTTTGCCAGTGCCTTGCCCAGTCATCTTCCCTTTAACCCCAGCAAGCTGGGTACTCGCTTTACCAACCTCGGAAGGATAGAAGGCTGAGTCAACCTTGAATCGGCTGCCTGAAACCAACTTCCATTGGGATCGAATTCAGGTCCAATACTTGGACTGCAGTATTGCAGCTTACCACTCTGTGCCACGGGGGCTCCTGGGCGTATGCGAAAACCCATCTAAATGTAGGCACGTGCACACGAAATGTTGCTTCCCATTAATTTCCCTCCCCCAACCACTTCTCCCAAGGTGGTTTCAGTCGCAGCTATTCTGCCTTAAGTACAACCAGTTCCAGGGTGTAGTTAAGCATGCTATGGTTTGAAATTAGGCGGAAAAAATAATGGAACCATTATGGACTGTACATTGAAAAGTTCTGCTTCAGAAGCCAGCGCTTTGACAGGCTATTTCAGGGAGAAATGAATGTAATGTGAATTGTCAGCACACACACACACATACACACACACACTCCTATCGGGAAGATCTAAGGCAAAACTTATAATGTGCAAAGAAATGACTCTCCCCTGTTTCCAGTTTTGTCACCGGGCCAAGTTCACTCCAAAGCCCTTGACATGAAACGGCAACCGACTCCCAAATGAAAGAAATGCACCTCTTGCCGAATACCGGTGCTGCAGAATGGCTCCAAAGCACCCATACAGCATAATATCGAAAAATGCATTAAGACATCTGCTGATTTCTGTGAAGTCAAAGCACTGAAAGATGCAAGGGGAAACCAGCCTGGCTTGGTGGCCGGGCTCCCAGTGGGTTTGCCAACCTCCAGGAGACTGTAAGCTGGTTTGATTCTCCTTAAAAGATAGAGAAAATTGATATATAAATATCAACTCTTCTTCTTGTTCTTCATGTTCTTCCATGCCAAGCTTCTGATCATGCCAGAAGGCTGTCGGTGTGGCTTCCAGCCTGGCATCCTGGACCACGCTGGATGTGTGCCCACTCTTGTGACACAGACCCGCTGTCTAAGGTCTGTCGAGCAGGGGTTACCATCCGTCAGCCTTCCATGGCCATCTCCCGCACTCGGGCATCCGGATCTTGACCACGCTCTCCTTGGAACAGAGTCTAGGCCCGCAGTCAAAGTCTCTCTCCTGTCTTCCGTCCCAGGGAAAACAATTCAGGAAAGGAAATTGGACTTCAGCTGGAGCAATTAAAGCATAATTCTTAATGAGCAATTGATTAAATACAATGTGGGCGAAGAACAAAGACGATAAATGAAAGGGTTGTCAGGAAGAAAGAATACACAGGGTTGGAGTGGCCATTGGAAAAATTGGGCATTTGCTCTGGGCCCAAGCCCTGTGCCTGGCGCTCTTCACCCAGGCGCCAAAATCCATGACTACCCTGCCCACTGCCAAGTTTGCTTCAGCTGCCTGGCTGTATGCCGCCATGCCCTGAAACCACTTATTTTCTCTCCCCAACTCTTTCTGTATACCAAATCTCTACCTTGAGGAAGAATTCTGGAGAGGACGAAAGCTCCCTCACTGTTTTGTGATATTCTGGTTGCTCCCTGGGTCCAGAACGTGAGGCTTTGGGGCCTCTATGAAGTGTCGTCTCCACAGATGGCTCCATATATAGAAAACGTAATGAATTTCTAACTACATAAATGTCTGGCCAAGCACTGGCAGGACCAAAAAGTCAAATTGGGGCTTTGGCAGACTCTGATACTTCATTTCAGGGATTCAGCCAGGACTGTAGGCTAGGGTTGCCAGCTCCAGGTTGGGAAATATCTGGAGATTTTGGGGATGGAGCCTGAGGAGGGTGGGGTTTGGAGAGGGGAGGGACTTCAATGTCATAGAGTCAATAGTGTGATGTGGTAGCTAAAAAGGCAAATGCGGTCTTGGGCTGTATCAACAGAAGTATAGTGTCCAGATCATGCGAAGTGATGGTATTGCTTTACTCTGCTCTGGTTAGACCTCGACTAGAGCACCGTGTTCAGTTTTGGGCCCCTCAATTTAAGAAAGACGTAGACAAGCTGGAACATGTCCAGAGGAGGGCAACAAAGATGGTGAGGGGTCTGGAGACCAAATCATATGAGGAAAGGTTGAAGGAGCTGGGCATGTTTAGCCTGAAGAGAAGACTGAGAGGGGATATGATAGCCATCTTCAAGTACTTGAAGGGCTGTCATAGAGGAGGGTGCCGAGTTGTTTTCTGTTGCCCCAGAAGGTCGAACCAGAAACAATGGGCTGAAATTAAATCAAAAGAGTTTCCGGCTAGACATTAGGAAGAATTTTCTAATGGTTAGATCGGCTCCTCAGTGGAACAGGCTTCCTCGGGAGGTGGTAAGCACTCTTTCCCTGGAGGTTTTTAAGAAGAGGTTAGATGGCCATCTGTCAGCAATGTTGATTCTGTGACCTTAGGCAGATCATGAGAGGGAGGGCATCTTGGTCATCTTCTGGGCATGGAGTAGGGGTCACTGGGGGTGTGGGGGGGCGGTAGTTGTGAAATTCCTGCATTGTGCAGGGGGTTGGACTAGATGACCCTGGTGGTCCCTTCCAACTCTATGATTCTATGATAGAGTCTAATTGCCAAAGTGGCCATTTTCTCCAGGGAAGCTGATCTTTGTTGCCTGGAGATCAGTTGTTAAAGCGGGAGATCTCCAGCCACCACCTGGAGGTTGGCAACCCTACTGTCAACCCAGATCTAGACTTTTAAGATCTCCAGATCATGCCAGCAGGTAGTGCTCTGTGGATAGGCCAGGACAGGCAGACTGAGAAGTATTTCTGCCTGGTCTTGCCAATCCACTGGCTTCACCCTACCTGCCAATGTTACTCACCATCCATGCCTGAGTCCAACCAGCCCCCTCTACACCCAGCCTGTGAAATTCCCCCATTTAAGCCCTCCTTGACTGGAGCCAGACATGGAAAGAATGTTTTGAGTGACCTCACATTTTTAAAGGCAGGGTTGCCAACCTCCAGGTGGGGCCTGGAGATCTGCCAGCATTACAACCCATCTCTAGATAACAGAGGTCAGTTCCCCTGGGGGAAATGGCTGAATTGGAGGGTGGACTCTATGGCATGATCCCTCCCTTCCCCGAACCATGCTGCCCCCAGACTTGACCCCCAAATCCCCAGGAATTGCCCAACCTAGGGTTGCCAACCTCCAGGTGATGGCTGGAGATCTCCTGCTGGCTGCTGCCCTGTATGCTATAAATTATGTGCCACTGGATTTTGGAGTTATGATCTGGAGTTTTAATTGTAATTATTTTTGTATTAATTTGTATTATTTGATGGATGTAATGAGGTTTTAATGATGCAAACCCCTCTGAGCCCGGCCTTGGCTGGGATAGAGCGGGATATAAATTCAAAAATAAATTACAACCGATCTCCAGCTGATAGAAATCAATTCTCCTGGAGAAAACGGTCACTTTGGCAATTGGACTATATGGCATTGAAGTCCCTCCCCTCTCCAAACCCCGCCCTCCTCAGGCTCCACCCCCCCCAATCTCTAGGTATTTCCCGACCGGGAGCTGGTAACCCTAGCCCAACCCGAAGTTGGCTACCCTATTTAAAGGCCAAGCTAGCACTGTCTGAAGCTGAAACCCAACACAGGATGACTTCCTGCAGTTTGGAGCGCATCTCCTCCTAACCTTCACCACCACCCTTGCATACCAAGTCATGGCCTGCCCTGAACGCAGGCCCCATCTTGGTGAGCACGGTCAGGACTGGCCACCCTCCCCTGCGGGCTCAGGCCTGTGATCCTCACCTGTCAATTAAGTAGGAAGCTGAACACAACCTGTACCAGTCAGATAAAGCCTTCCGGCTCCTGGCAAGCTGTTAGCGTGTCCGACAATTGGGGCAAGGTTTGGGCACGCCAGGCTGGGTAGGCATCCCTCCTACCTGACGACGGCTCCAAAACACCAGCTTTAAAGAGGTTGGGTTGTCATTGGCGGTGCCGTCGCCATGGCTCAGTAGCCGCCGCAGCATCTGCCACAGGGAATGAATGGTCTCTCTCCGTTCAGGGAACTGAGGTGGCGGCTGGCGAGAGAGAGCCAAAAAAGAGTTTCCAAGCTCCTGTTGCGAAGAACCGTTCTGTGCCCTGACTCGCTCGAGGGCAGCTGCTTACGTGACCGTTGGGATGATGCCTTTCAAGCCACACTCAGCAGGGAGAAGAAGAAGCACAAATTGGCAAGGGTGGGATGGAGCGATGTGTCAACAAAGGCCCATGTCTAGAGAGTAGCTCTGAGGACCGGGGCCGGTGGTTCTCCAAACAAGACAGGGCTAAGCATTCCCACAGTTTGTGGTTTTATTTCTTCTGTCCCCCTCGTATCTCACTTTTCAACCAAGGAGCTTAAGGCAGCCGACTTCTCCCCATGCACGTCGTCCTTACAGCAATCCAGTGAGGTCGGTTAGACTGAGAAGTAACAGATTTATCCAGAGTCACCCAGTGTGTTTCATGCCTGAATGGATATCTGAATCCGAGCCTCCCCAGTCCGAGTCCATCTATCTGCTCGCCAGGCCACACAGATTCACTCCACAGCATTTGAACGCTATAGAGTTCAGGTGCCAGCTTGTTCTTTCCAACACATCACCTTCATCGTTTGACAGCTAGATGCGGGGAGGGGAGGAAGCCAGCTTCTGCAGAAAGGCACTCCAAGGACAGGAAGCCTGTTGCGTTCTGGTATCTGCAGCGAAACTGTTTGTGACGGAGAGTTGTGTCCAGGGCTGCAGGAGTACATCCAGGAAGACAAATGTTGCAGTCTGCGGCAACATCCGCAGAATGGCAGAAGTAGCGAAGAAGAAGAAACTCCTGGAGATTTGGGGATGGAGCTTGGGGAATGACAGAGATCTCATTGGGGTACAATGCTATAGAGCAGGGGTGTTGAACTCAATAGTTACAACGGCCGGATATGTAGGGTTGCCAGCTCCGGGTTGGGAAATACCTGGAGGTTTGGGGGGGGCGGAGCCTGAGGAGGGCGGGGTTTGGGGAGGGACTTCAATGCCACAGAGTCCAATTGCCAAAGCAGCTGTTTTCTCCAGGTGAACTGATCACTATCAGCTGGAGATCAGCTGTAATAGCAGGAGATCTCCAGCTAGTACTAGGAGGTTGGCAAACCTATGGATATGCCATAAATGTCACTTGGTTGGGCTGGGCCATGCCTCACCAGCCCAGATTGAGAGTAAGGGTGTGTGTGGCTGCCTTGGCTGCCTTGTGGGCAGCATAAGAGCTCTCAAGGGGCCGGATCCTACCCTCAGGCTTTACGTTTGACACCCTTGCTATAGAGTCCGCCTTCCATTTTCTCCAGGGGAACTGAAAGTGTATTCAGGAGATGAGCTGTAATTCCGGGAAATCCCCAGGCCCTTCCTGGACGTTGGCAACCCTAGCTGCATCTAGATGCCCGTGGGCCAAATGTGAGGGTGCACTGGGGTGTGGGGGAGAGATTCCCCACCAACATGGATGGGCAAAGCCAGCCCGTCTGTCAGGCAGAGTAGACAGCTGGTAGACCTATGGTCCCATTAAAGACAAAGTAGATGTACGAGTCTAAATTAAACCTGCGTATGAATTAAAACAATGGTACTGAAGGAAAAGGGGACGCTTTGTTTCTCCAGTGTCAACAGGCCATTATTATTTTCAAATAACAGGAATGCAGGGCTGCAATAGTTAGTGGTCATTCTTACAAGTAGGATTTCAGACAAGTTCCTTCACTTCTTGCAGAGTCCCACATTCTATTAGGGGAGGGGGAATGTGGCAACGTTTCTTTCTGCTGTCCGATGCTCCTTCTGGCTGGTCTAAATCTCACACACCTTCCCTAAGCAGAGACACCATCGTGTAATGCCTAAGAGCGGCAGACTGATCTGGAGAACCAGGTTTGATTCCCCGCTCCTCCACATGAGCGGTGGGCTCTAATCTGGAGAACAGGGTTTGATGCCGCACTCCTCCACATGAAGCCTGTTGGGTGACCTTGGGCTAGTCAAAGTTCTCTCCGAACTCTCTCAGCCCCACCTACCTCACAAGGTGCCTGTTGTGGGGAGAGGAAGGGAGGGCGATTGTAAGCCGGTTTGATTTTCCTTAAAAAAAGGTAGAGAGAATCAGGGTATAAAAACCAACTCTTCATCTGAGTGCCAAGATGGGTGAGATTTCAAGCAGGGGTGGGGGAGAAGAGCTGGAGATCTCCTGGGATTACACCTAATCTCCAGGCAATAGAGATGTTCTGCTGGAGATAATGGCTGATTTGGAAGGTAGATTCTATGGCATTAGACCCTGCTGAAGCCTCACCTTTCCCAAAGACCTCCCTCCCCAGGCTCCACCCCCAAAATCTCCAGGAATTTCCCAAACCAGAACTGGAGCAGATGCCTTCAACAGGGCAAAAAAGAGAGAAAAGGGTGCCTCCAAGATTATTTTTTAAGAAATAATTACATTCGTTTTAAATGAAAGGAAGATCTCTTGCCATGATTAGGTGAGGACAGTTTTTAATCCATCAAACAGTCGTTTGCTGATCGGTCAACTAAAAATTGCAACCTCAAATGTTTGATTCAGAAAGCAGCATTGCTGAACATGAACACGGGTACAATAACCAAGACGAAATCTTCCCTTCACATTGGGAGGGAATACTGCTCTGGAGAGCTGAAACTCCGAACTGGAAATTCTAGATTGGTTGAGGCTTGGCAACCTTAGATGGATAGCCCTTATTTGCAAAGGACTTAACACACACAAAAAGGCTTTTCGTTATATATGTTAAGAAGATCTTTTTATGGTTATAGATCTGCATCCCGTACTGGTTATTGACCTGGCTACGGACCAAGAGCCCAGTTGCCAAGAGCTCATTAAGAGCACAGGAATGGCACATACCTCCTATCCAATTTCAAAAGCTTGGAAATGGAAGGATGCCAGGCCGCTAGAACAGGGCATTGAGAATGAAGGCAAGATGTTGTGGGTGTCAGTAGATTCCTCTTCCTTCACCCAGCAAGAACACCCAGAGCATAATTGTTGCACATGCCACCTGAGAAGCATACCAACAAGAAATGATTGAAATAGAGTTGTCTGCATGTTTGTTTGTTTTTAAAGAATAGTAATCAGTATTAGGGAGAGATCTGTTGGCATTTCTCTGGAACAATGAACTGGTAGAGTACGGCGATAGCACTTAGCTCAGCTCTTACTTTCATCAAGACACCTCCTTGACAATTAGGGTTGCCAGCCTCCAGGAAGTAGCTGGAGATCTGCTATTACAACTGATCTTCAGCCGATAGAGATCAGCTCCCCTGGAGAAAATGGCTGCTTTGGCAATTGGACTCTATGGCATTGAAGTCCCTCCCCAACCCCGCCCCCCTCAGGCTCTGCCCCCCAAACCTCCTGCTGGTGGCAAAGAGAGACCTGGAAACCCTATTGACAATGCTATCCTAAACAGGTTTACTCAGAATCCCGTTCAGATCTATTCAACAGGGCTGACTCCTAGGAAATTGTTCGTAGGAGTGCACCACATTTGACCTGAATCAAGTCATCTTTTTTGGAGACACCCCTCCCCCAACTATTTACTTAAAATATGCCTCTTTTGTACTCAGAGCAAGTTGCATGAGGCAGCTTCCAGCATAAAAGACTGCAGCATGTGCTATCAAAATATCTGTGCATCCATATACTTGACTGCATATGAGTCATGGGAGGGAAGGTGGTATGATATAGCCCAATCTCCTCAGATCTCGGAAGCTAAGCAGGGTCGGTACTTGGAAGGGAGACCTCTAAGGAAGACTCTGCAGAGGGAGGCAACGGCAAACCACCTCTGTTTCTCACTTGCCTTGAAAGCCCCTTGCTGGGGTTGCAATAAGTTGGCTGCGACTTGACAGCATAAAAACATAAGAACATAAGAGAAGCCCTGCTGGATCAGACCAAGGCCCATCAAGTCCAGCAGTCAGTTCACACAGTGGCCAACCAGGGGCCTCTAGGAAGCCCACAAACAAGACAACTCCAGCAGCATCCTGCCTGTATTCCACAGCATCTAATATAATAGGCACGCTCCTCTGATCCTGGAGAAAATAGGCATGCATCATGACTAGTATTCATTTTGACTAGTAGCCATGGGTAGCCCTATCCTCCATGAACATGTCCACTCCTGTCTTAAAGCTTTCCAAGTTGCTGGCCATCACCACATCCTGGGGCAGGGAGTTCCCCTAATTATGTGTTAAGAAATACTTCCTTTTGTCTGTTTTGAATCTCTCTCTCACACACACACAGCCTCAGCAGATGACTCCACGTTCTGATATTATGAGAGAGGGGAAAAAGCTTCTCCCTGTCGACTCTCTCCATACCATGCATAATTTTATAGACATCTGTTATATCTCCTCTGAACCCCTTTCTTTCTAAGCTAAACTGCCCCAAGGGTTTTAACCGCTCCTGATAGGGCAGTCGCTCCCTTTACGCATACACAGGAGGAATTCTTCAATCTTCCATACCTGCGTCAGTATCTCCTGTGTCTCAATAACATCTCCAAAAACTGTTGTCAGCTGATTTTTAAATAATTTTTTATTAAAGAAAAAAGAAATATCATACATACTGTCCATACATCCAGTGTATTAAACCTTCCAAAGGATGTTGAGTACTAGCAATATACTGGCCACATATCAGTAGATTACTCTCATAGGATAAGATAGCTGCTATTATTAAGTATTGGGATGGGAG
The DNA here is from genome assembly GCF_029931775.1 of Euleptes europaea. Lineage (NCBI taxonomy): Eukaryota > Metazoa > Chordata > Lepidosauria > Squamata > Sphaerodactylidae > Euleptes > Euleptes europaea. Next base: position 12,185,403 of record NC_079330.1, on the reverse strand, counting down.
ACTACCATGGAATACCAGGGTTGTTGTGCAGAGGAAGGCACGGGCAAACCACCTCTTTTAGTCTCTTGCCATGAAAACCCCAAAAAAGGGGTCGCCATAAGTCGGCTGCGACTTGAGGCACTTTACACACACGCACATTATTAAGAGCCAATGTTCTTAACTGCTTTTTACTATTCAACATAATAAATCATTGCTTATTTGTCATCTTGATTTTTAAAATTTTTAACACACACACACACACACACACACACAAATCAACCTAGATGCGTTGGTGGAGGGCGGGCTCAGCAACAAGCCCGGCAGCAAAGGTGATGGTCAAGGCGATCGGAAGGGAGAGGAGCTTGTGAAATTGGCTCTCATCTCTTCCTGCAGCAATGGGAAGAAGTTGAATTTCCTGTACAGCGGCAGCCCAAGAAGGGCCGGTGCTGGGGCGTCACCTGCGCGGCTTGGCCTTCTTTGGGCAAAAGAACGCAAGTGTGTGTATTACCAAATACCAATATCTGCTTTCCTCCTACACCTTCCCTGTCATTCTATAGCTGGCTCACATGACAGTGAGTCTGGTTGGAGGAGGAGGCGGCAGCTGAGTCATCCCTTTCCAAAGGATTGCGTCAGGTGGACTGTCTGCTCACCTGGAGCAGGAATAAATTCCAGACGGGGCACGAGCATAGCCAACTTTAGTTCAACAACAAGGCCATCCTAAACAGAGCTGAGTCCTTCGAAGTCCATTGCCTTCCATGGAGATGGAAGGGTGTAACTCTAGTAAGGATGGCACAGTGTAGCACGTACAACAGAGCAGGGCGCTTCTGTGGATGCTGTGATCTGGAGAACGTTGCCAGGAATACAGAACTGACTGTCTGGAGAAGCTCTGCTTTCTTTTAAACAAACAAACAAACAAACAAGTTGTGGCTTATGGCGCTGAAGAAAGTTCTTGGAAGCATATAGGGGGTAGTTAAGCCATGAGCACATGAAGCTGCCTGATACTGAATCAGACCCTTGGTCCATCAAAGTCAGTATCATCTACTCAGACCAGCAGCAGCCCTCCAGGGTCTCAGGTAGAGGTCTTTCCCATCATCTACCTGAGAGCCAGCAAGCCATCACCAGGGAGCCAGCATGGTGTAGTGGTTAGCCATCATCTACCTGCGAGCCATCACCTGGGAGCCAGGTGGTGTAGTTGTTAAGAGCGGTGGTTTGGAGCAGTGGAGTCTGATCTGGAGAACCGGGTTTGATTCCCCACTCCTCCATATGAGCAGCGGAGGCTCATCTGGTGAACTGGATTTATTTCCCCACTCCTGCACATGAAGCCAGCTGGGTGACCTTGGGCAAGTCACATTTCTCTCAGCCTCACCTACCTCACAAGGTGTCTGTTGTGGGGAGGGGAAGGGAAGGTGATTGTAAGCCGGTTTGAGTCTCCCTTAAGTGGTAGAGAAAGTCGGCATATAAAAACCAACTCTTCTTCTTCTTCTTCTACCTGCCTAGTCCCTTTAACTGGAGATGCCGGAGATTGAACCTGGGACCTTCTGCATTCCAAGCAGAAGATCTACCACTGAGCCACAGCCCCTCCCCACTGTTTGCTCAGACAGCAACAGGTGTCAGGTCAAGAACTGCAGCCGTTCGGGTGGGGCTTCAGGAACTTTGCCCTGCCCATCACTAACAAAAGCAAACACGATTATACACAGACGGAAAAATGTGTGCCATAAACTATGCAGAAGAGGAGAAATGTGAATCTGCACCCTTGCTTGATTTGCATATGTTGCTGAATAGCCCTGCAGATGGCCAATTTGGCAGAACCCGCTTCTGGTTTTCATCCAGGGCCCAGCAGTTCTAAAGAAAAGGGAGGAAAGCGAGCCCAAATAGGATGCTCGGAGCCTTGCAGGAAGGGGAATGTTTGTTGTCCAATGTAGGCCCCTTCAAGACTAGAAACAAGATTCTTTGACTCTACGGGAAACAGAATCCTGAAGCTAACCTGGAAATGCAAATTAGACTTATCCCCTACTTATGTTGCTCATTATAGGAATTTCCAGACTCAAGGCCTTACAAGCCAGTCAAGGACATTCTTTTGGATTTAGGGTTGACAACTGCCAGGTAGTAGCTGGAGATCTCCTGCTAATACAACTGATCTCCAGCTGATAGAAATCAGATCACCTGGAGAAAAATGGCCACTTTGGCAATTGGACTCTATGGCATTGAAGTCCCTCCCCTCCCCAAACCCCACCCACCTCAGGCTCCGCCCCAAAAATCTCCCGCCGGTGGTGAAGAGGGACCTGGCAACCTTATTTGGACGTGATGGTTAGCAAGGCAGCTCTTCTCTGCCACCAACTGCCTGAGAAAAATTGGTCCATTTTGCCCAGTTAGGAGTCTGCCACCTCATCCAGGGTTGCCAACCTCCATGTGGGGCCCGGAGATCCTCTGAAATTACAACTCATCTCTAAATGACAGAGATCACTTCCCCTTGTCAAAATGGCTGCTTTGGAGGATGGATTCTATGGCATTATGACTTCTGAGGTCCCTCCCCTCCCAAGCCCCACTCTCCCTAGGCTCCGCCCCCAAATCTCCAGGAATTTCCCAGCCTGGAGTTGGCGACCCTCACTGTGCTTCATGTCCAAACTAGGCTTCAAACTAGGATTCAAGCCTTCACAACCAGGGAGTATCCAGATTGGAACTTTGAAAATGTATAGCTGTAAGTGAATGTTGCATCATTATTGTGAGCTGTTTTGAGACAAGAAGGCATATATATATATATAAGAAAAAATTAATGGAACTGAAGAAGTCATCAGATGAAACAGAGCTAATTTTCTTCGCCTCAGCAGTCCAATTTGGAGTTCTTTTCTAATATAGTTTTGTGGATATCGCTTTGGAACGTTATAATAGCTTTGGAATTTAATGGACTTACCGTACCTGCTGTACATAATTCCCTTGTGGGTAATTACCCTGGGTACTTACCTGGTATTGGTTGACTTATTGTATATTTGTCAATTTCAGACTATTAGATGCTTGCATGTTAATATATAGCAGTTGGTAATTTAAGGTTGGCCGTCTATGTTGATTTCATTTGTTGTGTTATATTTCATAGCAGCACTATTTAGTTAGTATCAAACTAGGCTTCCGCCATGAACTGTGAAGGAGGATCCAAAAATAATACCCATGTAACACCCTTGATGAACCAAACCAACCAAAATAACACAAAACCATCAGCAAGCTTTTGAGTGCTATCGAATGCCCCCTAAGTAGGGTTGCCAACCTCCAGGTTGTTGCTTATTATATGAAGTCCTTGGGACCTTTGCAAAGAGTCTTAGACGTTCTCATTGAAGACTCCTTTGGGAGCAATATATTCTAGGATTGTATTGTGATGTTTGTTATTGTTTCACTTTCTGCACTATGTCTCACTTGCACTAAATTTGTGTTTGCATTCCAGTTGTTGTTTGGTACTTTACTTGGTTTCCGATCCCCGTATAAGTACCTAGTGCCCTTTTTTTCAACCTCCAGGTAGTAGCTGGAGATCTCCTGCTATTACAACTGATCTCCAGCCGATAGAGATCAGTTCACCTGGAGCAAATGGCCACTTTGGCAATTGGACTCTTTGGCATTGAAGTCCCTTCCCTCCCCAAACCCCACCCTCATCAGGCTCCGCCCCAAAAACCTCCCGCCGGTGGCGAAGAGGGACCTGGCAACCCTAGCCCTAAGGCTCGATGTTATAAAACAAATAAGAGGGGTGGGAGAGAAAGTGGACTGTTGAGGCCCTTTGTCGGCTTCTGTTGGAAGGTCAAGCAGGTCTTAGCATTATGGAAAGAAGCTGATAAGATAGGGTTGCCAACCTCCAGGTACTAGCTGGAGATCTCCCACTATTACAACTGATCTCCAGCCGATAGAGATCAGTTCCCCTGGGGAAAATGGCTGTTTGGCAATTGGGCTCTATGGCATTGAAGTCCCTCCCCAAACCCCAAAAACCTCCCACCAGTGGCGAAGAGGGACCTGATGGAGAGTGTCAGAATAGGATAAGCCCAAGTTCAGATCTCCACTTTGCCATGGAATCTCACTGGGTACTTGGGCCAGTCCATACACTCTCAGCCAAAACTACCTCACAGGGTTGTTGCTGTAAGGATAAAATAAAGACAAGAACAATATTGTAAGTCCCTGTTGGGGGGGGGGGAAAGCTGGGCATCAATAGCCAAATGAAAACAAATGAAAAAAGATCATTGAACAGATGAACACATGAAGTTGCCTTATACTGAATCAGACCCTTGGTCCATCAAAGTCAATATTGTCTTCTCAAACCAGCAGGGTCTCAGGCAGAGGTCTTTCACTACTACTACTACTACTACTACTACTACTACTACTACTACTACTACTACTACTACTACTACTACTACTACTACTTTTTCTTCTTCTTCTTCTTCTTCACATTTCCTACTAGGGGAGCGACTTCTGCCATTTGGAAGAAGAGACCCTTTGTCGACAGGGCAAAGCCCCCTCCCTTGCTGCCCAGCCCACCCCCCATCTGCTGCTTAGCACTGGCCAACCATCTCACGAAGATTTGGGGAGGAATGCAAGATTTCCCAGGGGGTGCCCTGCTCATCCCATGGAACATTGTGCCAGCAAGAAAACCCCCCACGCCCTGTGCTATCTGATTAACCTTTTGCGGCTGTCAGCAAATATGAGCTTGCCCAGAGATTTGCTCAGTTTGGAATCGTGCATCCTGACACATCGCCCCTAAGAGAAGGACTCATCTCTGCTTCCTTGAGAAACCTCTCCCTAGGTCATACCTAAAAGACAATTATTGCTACTTCCTGGGGGGAAAAAAAATTCTGTGACATCTTTGACTTAACCCCTTAGTCCTCATTTCCAGGCGAAACAAAGTAAGAACAGAAGAATCTCCTTGCTGGATCATTAGACCGAGTCTACATCTAGAATTGTAGGATCATAGAATCATGAGACGCTCTAAGGCAGCTTGAGAGATAATTTACCATGGAGGGGACATTGATGACAGCTAAATGGAACCTCCATGTTCAGAGGAATTTATCTGAACATAGGGTTGCCAGGTCCCTCTTCGTCACTGGCTGGAGGTTTTTGGGGCGGAGCCTGAGGAGGGCAGGGTTTGGGGAGGGGAGGGACTTCAATGCCATAGAGTCCAATGGCCAAAGTGGCCATTTTCCCTAGGGGAACTGATCTCTATTGGCTGGAGATCAGTTGTAATAGCAGGAGATCTCCTGCTAGTACCTGGAGGTTGGCAACCCTATCTGAACACCTGAGGTTGAGGGAAAGCCCACAAGCAGGGCACAAAGCCCAAAATGTCCCCCTTGTCTTGCCCCCAGACAACTGATTGAGCAGGTACACTGCCTTTGAACATGGAGGTTCCATGCAGCCATCATGGCTAACAGCCACTGATGGACCTATCCTCCATGAATATGTCTAATTCCTGTTGAAATCTATTGATGCTAGTGGCTCTCTTGCCATCCCATGGCAGTGAGTCAACTGTGTGCTATGGGAAGCTCTTTCGCTTGTCTGTCCTGAGTCTACAAATCTGAAGTAAGCCTGAAATCACACATTGATAGTGGATAGAAAGGCAACTGATATACTGCTTCATCAGCTTTGGCAGAGGCCTGAGAGGTCCAAAAAGAACACACATGAATACATGAACCAGACCCTTGGTCCATCAAAGTCAGTAGTGTCTACTCGGACCGGCAGCAGCTCTCCAGGGTCTCAGGCAGAGGTCTTTCCCATCACCTACTTGCCTAGTCCCTTTAACTGGAAATGCCGGGGATTGAACCTGGGACCTTCTGCATGCCAAGCAGATGCTCTACCACTGAGCCATGGCCCCTCCCCACTGAATCAGACCACCAGCTCTTCCAAGGTCAGTATTGTCTACTCTGATGGGCTGCAGCTATCCAGGGTCTCAAGCAGAGGTCTTTCCCATCACTTAATACTGGTCCCTTTAACTGGAGATGCCAGGGATTGAACCTGGGACCTTCTGCATGCCAAGCAGAGGCTCTACCACTGAGCCACAGTCCCACCTCAAATTTCACACACAAAGTTGCCTTACACTGAATCAGACCCTTGATCCATCAAAGTCAGTATTGTCTACTCAGACCAGCAGCAGCTCTCCAGTGTCTCAGGCTGAGGTCTTTCCCATCACTTACTTGCCTAGTCCCTTTAACTGAAGATGCCGGAGATTGAACCTGGGACCTTCTGCATGCCAAGCAGATGCTCTACTACTGAGCCACAGCCCCTCCCCAAGAAGATAGGTCTATGTACATACATTGGTAGAGGGAAAAGGAAGGGGAGGCAGCGGTAGAATCCTTACACCACAGTCTTTCCTGGCCTGCCTGGCCGTGCCTGCACGCGCCTGTCCCAACGGAAACCCATTTGCTAAAAGACCTGTCACCACCTGCTTTCTGCATCAGCTATTTTATTGCAAATCCTCTCAGATTCAGATATGAAACAGAAATCTGCCCCCAAATCAACCTTCCTAGGAACCGCGGTTTTGTAGGACAGGTAGTATTAAATTAGCCTGGAATTGTGCGCACTGACTCATGCTGAGTGCCTTTCTCCGCTTTCCTGAGAAAACTCAGGTCAAAGAGCCATTTTGAACGGACAGGTAGGGTTGCCAACCTCTAGGTACTTGAAAAAGACACCTCTGTGTGTAGACAGAACATTAATGTAACAAAGTGAAAAATGATATATTAAATAAGCTACACAATTTGAAAAACAAGGTAAGTAACAGTACAAATGTATGTCTATCCTAATGGATTTGGACAGCAAGGTGAGTGACAAAGCATCTCTGAGGCTATCCTAATGATGGAATGAGGAAGAAAGCAATAATACTACAAGTGGTTCCGTTATTCGATTGAGAGGAGACATTATTCAACTATGTATTGATTGGAAGAGGGACTGATGAAGAATAGGAAACGGCCGTCTCCTCTTCTTTTCCTGACAGTGGAACCTGCTTTTTTTCTGTACCTTGCTGAAGGACAACTGAAAATAAGAAGATAAGCAAAACCCTTTGCAGCAATTTGTACAAGACTTGAACTTTTGCTATATATGGAATCTTATTAGGATAGCCTCAGAGATGCTTTGTCACTCACCTTGCTGTCAAAATCCATTAGGATAGATGTACATTTGTACTAGAATCATAGAATCATAGAGTTGGAAGGGACCACCAGGGTCATCAAGTCCAACCCCCTGCACAATGCAGGAAATTCACAACTACCTCCCCACACACACACACCCAGTGACCAGAAGATGGCCAAGGTGCCCTCCCTCTCATCATCTGCCTGAGGTCATAGAATCAGCATTGCTGACAGATGGCCATCTAGCCTCTGCTTAAAAACCTCCAGGGAAGGAGAACTCACCACCTCCCGAGGAAGCCTGTTCCACTGAGGAACCGCTTTAAACATTAGAAAGTTCTTCCTAATGTCTAGCCGGAAACTCTTTTTGATTTAATTTCAACCCGTTGTTTCTGGTCTGACCTTCTTGGGCAAGAACCAATGGGTTGAAATTAAATCAAAAGAGTTTCCATCTAGACATTAGGAAGAATACTGTTACTTACCTTGTTTTTCAAATTGTGTAGCTTATTTAATATATCATTTTGCACTTTGTTACATATATTCACTCCTGCGATTGTTTCCTAACAACCTCCAGGTACTAGCTGGAGATCTCCTGCTATTACAACTAATCTCCAGCCGATAGAGATCAGTTCCCCTGGAGAAAATGGCCACTTTGGCCATTGGACTCTATGGCATTGAAGTCCCTCCCCTTCCCCAAACCCTGCCCTCCTCAGGCTCTTCCCCAAAAACCTCCCGCCAGTGGTGAAGAAGGACCTGGCAACCCTATGGACAGGACATAAAGCAGCCTGCCAAAGCCCTGTTGCCTAGAGGCAAGAGCGAAATGAATGAACACCATAATCGGCAAAAAGGGACTTCTACGTCCGGTCTAAACTGTATGGCGAAAGCTCTGAAATGTTTCATGCAAACTCTCTGGCCTTGAAGACCATGTGTAATTGCCTTTCTTCTTCTCCCCCTGAGGTGCTTTACAGTAACCCCTGTCCCTTCCCAGGTGTTGCAACCCACATAGTGTTACTGAAAGTGGACAAGAACATGAGAACTCCATTCAGGGCTGGGGGCATTGCACCTTTTCTAAGGACTTTCCCGTCAAGGCGCTACACTGCTTGCGTGAACAACTCTTAATTGCAGTCAGTGGCATAGGAAGGGCCAGCCACAGGAAACCCACTGTGTATTTGAGGCATCTCCGAACAAAAGACGGACTGACTAAAAATTGAACCTGCAAGTAGGATTGCCAACTCCAAATTGGGAAATTGCTGGAGATTTTCGGGGTGGAGCCTGAGCAAGGTGGGGTTTAGGGAGGGGAGGGAGCTCAGTGGGGTAGAATGCCCAAGAGTCCACCCTCACTGATCCTCCAGATTGCTCTGGGAAGTACACCACCTCCCCTTTGGCTTCATAATAGGGCTGCCACCAGGTGGTGGCTGGAGACCTCCCGCTAGTACAACTGATCTCCAGGCGACAGATCAGTTCCCCTGGAGAAAATGGCTGCTTTGGAAGGAGGACTCTATGGCATTCTACCCCACTGAAGTCCCTCCCCTCCCCAAACCCCACCTGCCTCAGGCTCCGCCCCAAAAATCTCCCGCCGGTAGTGAAGAGGGACCTGGCAACCTTATTTGGACGTGATGGTTAGCAAGGCAGGTCTTCTCTGCCGCCAACTGCTCCCCAAACACCACCCTCTTCAGGCTCCACCCCAGAAACCTCCAGGTATTTCCCAACCCAGAGCTGGCAACCCTACTTCTAGCACTGGTCTTCCTTCCCACCCCATAGCAGCTGTTTGATGGTAGGGGTGCTATCCTGGGCTTGGACCTTTCACCCAAAATCTGGTTTGACTCTCAAGGGAATTTCTCATTTGACGCTGGCCCGAGACTGTGGGATTCAGGTTCCAGGGGGTACAGCTCCAACCATCTTCCGTCCGGGCAAACAATGGTGTATTTATGCAGGTGAACATTCACCAGAAACTCCCAGAGAAGGGGGGGGAACCGGAAGGAGAAAAACCGGTACAGATATCAGGTTGCAGAAGATTAGCATCTGTCTCTTCCTATTCCACAACTTGCAAAAGGGCTGAGAAGAGTCCCGCTAGAAAGTAACAAAGGGACTTAAAAGAATAAATCCACCCAGGTTGTGAATTTGGTTAATGTTTGTGTTTGTGTTGGCACTCTAAGACTATTTAGGTTCCTGTTTCTTAGATCTTTCAGCCGGTTGCTGGTTATTGGATTTGAAAGTTCTTACTTTAGTTTTACATCCTTTTAAGACACATGCTGAGTTCTATACGAATGTGGTTTAGATGTTTGTTTTTTTAAATTACCCAATAAGATGGTTTCATTGTTTAGCCATTTTGCTGCTGCTGTTTTACAGTTTTTGGTTGCGATGCCGTGATTTGACGGTGCTTGTTTCTCTGTTTGTTTGTTTTTTACTTTGAGCAAAATGTTGGAGAGGTGGTAAAAATAGTACAAAAAATAATTTTGGGTGCCGACCAAGGCCTACATAAGCATCCCCCTTGATCCTCCCCACAGCGTGTTTCAGGCACTCATCTTTTCCAGCAGTAGCCAGACTTCGCACAGTGGAGCAGTTCTGTTGCCAGGATGTAGAGTCTTCCAAGCATTCTCAAAGCAATAATTTGCACATCATCTTTTCCAGCAGTAGTCAGACTTCGCACAGTGGAGCAGTTCTGTTGCCACGATGTAGAACCTTCCAAGCATCCCCAAAGCAATAATTTGCACAGGTAAAAATGCAGTTCTTCCCTTTGCTGGCACATCCATTTTTACTGATTATGGCATGTGGAATCAAATTCCATGAGCAAAACGGGATGCATTTCCCCCTTTTCTCTAGAACGGATCACCTGGAGAGCAGCTCTCCTCATGAGCTTCTGGCACATCTCCTGAGGGGAAGGAGACAAGCTCAGAGCAGTGATTCATGCAGAGATGCCAACATCCACAGTTAATAATTTAATTTAATATTAATCGGGGAGGGGTCAAAGCAGGTATGGTGGTGCTAATGTCTCTGAATTTCTTTGCAGGGCTCTATAAGAACTGCATGGCTAGATCAGACCCAAGTCCACCTGGTCCAGCATTCTGTTCCCACAGTAGCCAGCCAGTTGTTTCTGGAGTGCTTACAAGCAAACCATGAAGGTGATGGTATGCCTTCAGTATAGAAAGGTATACTGCCCTTGAACATGGGTGCATGGGAACGGATAGGAAGCATATTGAACATGTCGAGAAGGGCTATCTTCTCCAACTGTCTGGCGTGCCAAGGTGTGGAAGAGGCAGGTTTCAGAGCCTGACCTTAGCACAGGAGAGCAAAAAGGTGTTCTCTGTCCAGTTTCCAAGATTTGGCAAAGGTGTGTTTTTGTGTGTGGTGGTGGCCGGCCGCTTCAGGGGGTTCCCCCCCCCACTGCAGAGAACGTTTGGAAGTTGCCGACCGATTGTGCCAATTGTATTGTATCTGTGATTCAAGCAAATGTAACAGCATTGGATCTGTGCCAGAGAGGAAAAGCGAAAGAATTAAACTGCGGGCCACAACCTTCTGTAAACTTTCTCCATAGTTTAGTTCTGTGGAACTCAGTGGCCCTTGCCTCTGGGGAAATGTTTAGCTCACACTAGCCAGTGTGAGGTTTTCAAAATTCAGCAGTGCCATTTAAGGGCAGGAGGGCCGTCTGGCCTCCCCCGTGTGATTCTTTCCTCAGAAGAATCTCTGGTTTGTTATGAGGCTCTTAAAACAAATCATTTTGAATGTGCCACCAAGGTGCCTCTACCTTTCTCCAAATTTGCTTTCCCACTTTCTTCATGAAACACATGGTTAAATTGTGGAACTCCCTGCCCCAGGATGTGGTGATGGCTGCCAACTTGGAAGGCTTTAAGAGGGGAGTGGACATGCTCATGGAGGAGAGGGGTATTCATGGCTACTAGTCAAAACGGATACTAGTCATGATGCATACCTATTCTCTCCAGGATCAGAGGAGCATGCCTATTACATTAGATGCAGAACACAGCCAGGATGCTGCTGCAGTCGTCTTGCTTGTGGGCTTCCTAGGGGCACTTGGTTGGCCACAGTGTGAACAGACTGCTGGACTTGACAAGCCTTGGTCTGATCCAGCATGGCTTTTCTTATGTTCTTGTGAGTCCGTTAGCAACACGTGTGTGCACATGTGGCTGCCAACGGCTGCAAAATTTCCACTGTGCCCTTGATGGACCTTGATCACCAGGGTCATCTAGTCCAACCCCCCGCACAATGCAGGAATTTCACAACTACACATCCAGTGACCCCTACTCCATGCTAAGAAGATGGCCAAAGTGCCCTCCTTCTCATCATCTGCCTAAGGTCATAGAATCAGCAGTTCTGACAGATGGCCATCTAGCCCCTTCTTAAAAACCTCCAGGGAAGGAGAGCTCACCACCTCCCGAGGAAGCCTGTTCCACTGAGGAACCGCTCTAACTGTTAGAAAATGCTTCCTAATGACTAGCCGGAAACTCTTTTGATTTAATTTCAACCCGTTGGTTTTGGTCTGACCTTCTAGGGCAACAGAAAACAACTCGGCACCATCCTCTATGACAGCCCTTCAAGCACTTGAAGATGTTTATCATATCCCCTCTCATGATGTATTATGGAATGTATTGAATTTGTTTTGCTCATGACCTGTTGGTCCACGAACATAAAGAATGGAATAAAGGAAAGGAATAAAGGAAAAGGAAAGGTTCCAAAGGCAATGGATGGATTTGGAAACCAAATCTAGGATGCAAGTCACTCTGTGTCTCTCTCTGGCCATTTATACATGGGAGGTTTTGCCTTGGATTTGCCACTCTATATATGCCCATTTCCCCAATCCGAATTCTCAAAACTCAAAAATAAGCCCCAGTGCAGAGTTCTGAGAATTCAGATGGGAAAAATATGCATCTAGATTCTCTCTCTCTGTGTGTTAAGTGCCGTCAAGTCGCTTCTGACTCCTGGCGACCCTATGAATGAAAGTCCTCCAAAACGTCTTACCTTTGCCAGCCTTGCTCAGATCTTGCAAATTGAAGGCCGTGGCTTCCTTTATGGAGTCCATCCACCTCTTGTTGGGTCTTCCTCTTTTCCTGCTGCCCTCCACTTTTCCTAGCATGACTGTCTTTTCCAGTGACTCTTGATTTCTCATAATGTGACCAAAATACGACAGCCTCAGTTTAGTCATTTTAGCTTCTAGGGTCAGTTCAGGCTTGGTTTGATCTACGACCCACTGATTTGTTTTTTTGGCAGTCCACGGTATCCATAACACTCTCCCCCAACACCACATTTCAAAGGGATCTCTTTTCTTCCTATCAGCTTTTTTCAATGTCCAGCTCTCACACCCATACATAGGAACAGGGAATAGGACGGCATGAATTAATCTCTAGATTCTCTCTCTCTGTGTGTGTTAAGTGCCGTCAGGTCGCTTCTGACTCATGGCGACCCTATGAATGAAAGTCCTCCAAAATGTCCTATCTTTGCCAGCCTTGCTCAGATCTTGCAAATTGTTACATGTGATGTGTGTGTGTTAAGTGCCGTCAAGTCGCCTCCGACTCATGGCGACCCTATGAATGAAAGTCCTCCAAAATGTCCTATTATTGATAGCCTTGCTCAGATCTTGCAAATTGAAGGCCGTGGCTCCCTTTACTGAGTCCGTCCACCTCTTGTTGGGTCTTCCTCTTTTCCTGCTGCCCTCAATTTCTCCTAGCATGACTCTCGATTCTAGAGAGCATCCGATGCATAAATGGCCTCTGCGTCTTGCAGGATTTCCCTCCCGCCTCCGGCTGCCGCAGCCGGGCCTGCTGCCCCCTCCCCGCCTCTCCCTCCCCTCCTCCCGGATCGCCATCTCTCGCGTGCGCTGTCTCACGCAAGAGCCGGCGGGGAGGCGGGGCGCGCCACGGCGGGGTCCGGGCCTCCTTCTTCCTGCGGCCGGCCGCACACCCCCGACACACCCCCCGGGCGGCGCAGCCAATGGGGGCCGGCCTGGCGTGACACACACGGCGCCACTTAAGCCCGGCCGGGCGCGCTTCCCCGGGGGAGGCTTTTCTGCGGGAGCATCGCGGCGTGGCGCGCAAGGACGCACGAGCCGGAGCCAGCGCAGCCAGGCAGCGGCCGCTCGGGGACCTCAGGCCAGACGCGCCTCGGGCCAGGCCGATCGGGCTCGGGACCGCCTCCAGCAGCAGCAGCCGGCCGGCCGGCCAGCCAGCCAGCCAGCCGCGTGGCCGGCGGAGCGGGAGGCTCGAGAGAGACCGAGGGAGAGGCGGAGGCGCGCGGCGCGGCGCCATGGAGTCCGGCGGCAAGGTGAGCGCGCCGGGCGGCCGGCGGGCGGGCGGGCGGAGGGCCCGGGGTCCCGGCGCCTCCTGCCTCCCTCCCCGGGTCCTTTCTTCCCCCCCCCCCCGCTTGGGGCCGCTCGATCGGGCTGCCGAGGGGGCGCTGCGGCGTCGCTGGACCCGGAGGCGGAGAGGGCGGGGGGTCAGGCGGCGGCTCCCTCGTGCGTCAAAGCCGGGAAGGCTCCCCCCCACCCCGCTTGCCGGCTACTGGGGGAGTTCTTTCCTTCTTTCTCGCCTTTCCTTTCTTTCTCTCCCTTTCTTTCTTTCTTTCTCTCCTTCTTTCCTTTCTTTCTTTCTCTCCTTTCTTTTCTTTCTTTCTCTCCTTTCTTTTCTTTCTTTCTCTCCTTTCTTTTCTTTCTTTCTTTCTTTCTTTCTCTCCTTCTTTCCTTTCTCTCCTTCTTTCTTTCTTTCATTCTTCTTTTCTTTCATTCTTCTTTTCTTTCTCTCCTTCTTTTCTTTCATTCTTCTTTTCTTTCCCTCCTTCTTTCCTTCTTTTCTTTCTCTCCTTCTTTCCTTCTCTCCTTTCTCTCCTTCTTTCCTTCTCTCCTTCTCTCCTTTCTTTCTTTCTTTCTTTCTTTCTTTCTTTCTTTCTCTCTTTCTTTCTTTCTCTCTTTCTTTCCTTTCTCTTCTTCTTTTCTTTCATTCTTCTTTTCTTTCTCTCCTTCTCTCCTTTTCTTTCTCTCCTTCTTTCCTTCTCTCCTTTCTCTCCTTCTTTCCTTCTCTCCTTTCTCTCCTTCTTTCTTTCTCTCCTTTATTTCCTTTCTTTCCTCTTTCTCTCTCTCTTTCTTTCTTTGAGCCAGCGTGGTGTAGTGGTTAAGAGCAGTGGTTTGGAGCGGTGGACTCTGATCTGGAGAACCGGGTTGGTTTCTCCACACACGAAGCCAGCTGGGGGACCTTGGGCTAGTCACACTCTCCCAGACCCACCTACCTCACAGGGTGTCTGTTGTAGGGAGGGGAAGCGAAGGCGACTGTAAGCCGGTTCCTTAAGTGGTAGAGAAAGTCGGCATATAGAAAGCAACTCTTCTTCTTCCATCCTTTCTTTCTTTCGTCCTTTGTACCCCGCCTTTCTCCCCAGCGGGGCCCCTAAGCGGGGAACATCCTTCCCTCCTCTCTTTTCTTAGCCGCCCCCCTTCTTTGGTTCTTCCATTGCAATGGTTTGGGGCAGACATCCTCTGATGGGCGGGGGGGGGGCGGAAACCTGGCCGTAGGGGAGGGAGGCGAACCCCCCGCCGTCTCCGATAACTTCGCCAAGTCCGACTGGACTTTGTTGCGCCCCCCTCTCTCCAATCTGTCCTAGGAGCCCCCACTGCTATTCATCGATTTCAGCTTCCTGGGGGTCATAGAACCATAGGCCATTTATGCCTGGGATGCTTCGCCTTGGGTTTGCCGCTCTCTAGATGCACATTTCCCCCCTCCGGATTCTCAAAACTCTACCTGGGGGCTTATTGTTGAGTTTTAAGAATTCGGAGGGGGAAAACGTGCATCTAGAGAGCGGCAAACCTAGAGGCACCTCCCAGGCATAAATGGCCATGGAGTTGGAAGGGACCCCCCAGGGTCATCTAGTCCAACCCCCTGCACAGTGCGGGAAATTCACAACCGCCTCCCCCCCCGCACACACACCCCAGCCCCAGTGACCCCCGCGATCCATTCCCGCGGATCCCTCCCTGCCTTCCGCGCTTCTCGAGTCTCTCCCGGTTGCCCTGGAAAGGCCACGCCGGTCCTCCGGCTCCCGCCAGCCGGCCTTTCTCTCCGCCCCCTGGGCTGCCGGAGCCAGATCCGGGGTTGGCTGCGCGAGGGCGCGGGGGAAATGCTGCCGCTTCCCCCGGCGGCGGCGGCGGCCACGTGCACGCGCCCGCGTGGCTAACGGACCCCGGGGGACCGAGCGCCCCTGGGACTCCCTGGCCCGCGTTCCCCTCGCCCTGGTTTTGTCTCCACTTGCAAAAACGGGAGGGAAGCCAAAAGATTGGACACCCCTGGTCTGGGGCAATCTCTGTCCTTAGTTTTCAGATTCTCTACGGGCAATAGTTTCCCTCTTTTCTCTGTGGGCAAGCATGTTTTGCCTGTTTCTCTATGGGCAAGCGTGGTTTCCCTGTTTCTCTACGGGCAAACGTGGTTTCCCTGTTTCTCTATGGGCAAGTGTGTTTTGCCTGATTCTCTATGGACAACCTTGCAATCGCTGTTTTCAGATTCTCTATGGGCAATAGTTCCCCTCTTTCTCTATGGGCAAGCGTGGTGTCCCTGTTTCTCTATGGGCAAGCGTGGTCTCCCTTATTCTCGATGGGCAAGTGTGGTTTCCCTGTTTATGGGCAAGCGTGTTTTGCCTGCTTCTCTATTGGCAACCATGCAATCGGTGTTTTCAGATTCTCTATGGGCAATAGTTTCCCTCTTTCTCTATGGGCAAGCGTTGTCTCCCTGTTTCTCTATGGGCAAGCGTGGTGTCCCCGTTTCTCTATGGGCAAGCGTGGTGTCCCCGTTTCTCTATGGGCAAGCGTGGTTTCCCCATTTCTCTATGGGCAAGCGTGATTTCCCCGTTTCTCTATGGGCAAGTGTGGTTTCCCCGTTTTTCTATGGGCAAGCAAGGTTTCCCTTATTCTCGATGGGCAAGCGTGTTTTGCCTGATTTTCTATTGGCAATCATGCAATCGCTGTCCTTAGTTTTCGGATTCTCTATGGGCAAGTGTAGTTTCCTTATTTCTCTATGGGCAAGTGTGGTTCGCCTTATTCTCAATTGGCAAGCGTGTTTTGCCTGATTCTCGATTGGCAATAATGCATTCTCGATTGGCAATCATGCACTCTCTATGGGCAATCGTGTATTGTCTATGGGCAATTGGTCCTTAGTTTTAGTATGATTGGCAATCATGCAATCACTGTCCTTAGTTTTCGGATTCTCTATGGGCAAGCATAGCTTCCATGTTTCTCTGTGGGCAGGCGTGGTCTCCCTTATTCTCTGTGGGCAAGTGTGGTTTCCTTGTTTCTCTATGGGCAAGTGTGGTTTGCCTTATTCTCAATTGGCAATCATAGTTTGCCTTATTCTCTAGGGCAAACGTGTTTTGCCTGATTCTCTATTGGCAATCATGCAATTGCTGTCCTTAGTTTTCAGATTCTCTATGGGCAAGCGTAGTTTCCCTGTTTCTCTATGGGTGAAGCATGGTTTCCCTTATTCTCAGTGGGCAAGTGTGTTTTGCCTGATTCTCAATTGGCAATAATGCATTCTCGATTGGCAGTCGTGCAGTCTCTATGGGCAATCGCTGTCCTTAATTTTAGTATTTCCCTGCAAAAATGGCCGCGGTCGTGTGCAAGCGGTTCTGCTGGGTTTCCCGCTTGAGGAAACCGGAAAGAGCTTCGGAGTGTGGGGATCTGGTTCTTTTGCACACGCTGGGCCCCGCAAAGCAACCCCCCCCCCAAAAAGGTGGGCCTTTATGAGAGAAAGTAAGATCTGGAGGTTTTTAAGAAGAGGTTAGATGGCCATCCGTCAGCAATGCTGATTCTATGACCTTAGGCAGATCATGAGAAAAAGGGCATCTTGGCCATCTTCTGGGAATTGAGTAGGGGTCACTGGGGGTGTGGGGGGGAGGTAGTTGTGAATTTCCTGCATTGTGCAGGGGATTGGACTAGATGACCCTGGTGGTCCCTCCCAACTCTATGATTCTATGATCTTGGTTGTGTTTTGGGTGGCCCTTTCCAGAACTTCAGGTGCTTTGGCTTCCTGAAAACAGGGGCCACTGAAAATATCCAGCGCTTCAACCATCTTGTTCTGAGCATCTTGGATGATGATGGTATTACTCACTGGAATAAACCGCTGGAGAACTTCCTGCCTCCCCCATGGTCAAATTTCAGTTCTTTTATAGCCGTGACCCAGCAGTTGGATTAGCCTTAGCCTTATAAGTATTTCCTCCCAACAATTTAGTTTTGGATAAAGTTTTTATTTGTGACAACTGAAGCACTCGCTTATTTACTATGGTATTAGGCCCTTCCTCCAACACCGTCAGGGCCATGCCGGTCTGTCTTCACAACACCCCTACGAGGTAGGCTAGGTTGATGAATCGGTGAGCGTTGTGATTTGAACTCGGGCCGTCTTCGTCTCGGTCAAACTCTTTCCAATACATGGCACTGGTTTTCAGGCTGACTGAGTGGCAGTTTTGGAGAAAGATGGTGGATCTGCGTGTGCTATGGGCTTGTGACGGTTTACAATGTACGTCTAATGGATTTTGTCCCACTAGAGATAGCCACAGGGGTCATATAGGCCAGTAAATACTGCTGGGTTTGGTGAGGTTTATTGCCCAGTAAGTGTGCCAAAAAATTTCAGGTCAAGGTTCAAACGGCACACAGTGGCAGTCAAACCCTTTTGTTGAAACATGAATCTGACCCAATCGCATACCGTGGGGATTTTAAAATTTGTTTTCAGTAAAGGTAAAGGTGCCCTGACCTGGATGGCCCAGGCTAGCCTGATCTCATCAGATCTCAGAAGCTAAGCAGGGTCAGCCCTGGTTAGTATTTTGATGGGAGACCTCCAAGGAAGTCCAGGGTTGCTATACAGAGGAAGGCACTGGCAAACCACCTCTGTTAGTCTCTTGCCTTGAAAACCCCATAAGGGGTTGCCATAAGTTGGCTGCGACTTGACGGCACTTTACGCACACACAAAGGTAAAAGGTAAAGGTCCTCTGTGCAAGCACCGGGTCATTCTTGACCCATGGGGTGATGTCACATCCCGACATTTTCTAGGCAGACTTTGTTTATGTGGTGGTTTGCCAGTGCCTTCCCCAGTTTTCAGTAGGGGATTGATATTTTGAGCAGAAGAAGTGAGCCTTATCTCCCTACAGCCCTTCTCCTAGGGTGCTTTTCCTCCGTTTGAACTCTGATCATAATCATTAAGAACCGACCAATCATAATAATTAAAAACCATGAGAGGGAAGGCATCTTGGCCATCTTCTGGGCATGGAGTAGGGGCCACTGGGTGTGTGGAGGGGAGATAGTGGTGAATTTCCACTGCATTGTGCAGGGGGTTGATCTAGATGGCCCTGGTGGTCCCTTCCAACTCAAGGTGAGAGATGAGCAGAGGTGGTTTGCCGTTGCCTTCCTGATCCCAAATGCATTGAACATAATATATCTGGGAGAGAAGCACCTGAAAGAGAGAGGGGAGGGGACTGAAGGGATGTAGACAGCAAAGCACCCCTGTGCTCCGTTGATGAAAAATTGCCCCCCTCCTAAACATTTTATAGCCAAATACATCTTGGGCAAATACAGCAAACACCACATCCTGTCCTCACTTAAGGCTGCTTCTACAGGATGCAGTTTCTTTCATTCAGGGGCTTCTGCTTAACTGGCTTGAGGAGCAGGCCGCTGGTCGCCCCATGGCTGGCAGTGTGCTTTTCCAGACTGGGGAGGGAGACTGTCTCATCCCCCCATTTTGGCCCAACATTTGCACTCTGGTAACCTGGTGGGGAAAGAGGGATTTATGCCAAGGGCAGCTCTGATGTGAGCAATATGAAATGCTTGGTTTGCAAATCTGTACTTTGTTCTTTTGAGCATCTCCCTCAATGGGCTTGCCGCTTTACAGAATGGCTGTAAGTACACAACCCTCTTTGAGGTCCTTGCCCCAGGCAAAAAGAGGATGAATGGGATCTGTTGCCTTCGCTTGGGTTTAGCTTCTGTTAGGGATGAGGAGTTAGGGTGGTGACTAAACTGAGGCTGTCATACTTTGGAAATATTATGAGAAGACAAGAGTCACTGGAAAAGACAGTCATGCTAGGAAAAGTTGAAGGCAGCAGGAAAAGAGGAAGACCCAACAAGAGATGGATTGACTCTATAAAGGAAGCCACGGCCCTCAATTTGCAAGATCTGATCAAGGCTGTAAAGGATAGGACGTTTTGGAGGACGCTGATTCATAGGGTCGCCATGAGTCGGAAACAACTTGATGGCACTTAACACACACACACAGAACAGCTAGATCTGACTCCAAAAGCATCTTTGAAACCAACAAGATTTCCAGAGTATGAGTTTTCGAGAGTCAAAGCTCACACCCCCCAAAATCTAGTTGGCAGTCTTAAAAAATAATAATATAAATATATTTTTTTAAATAAAGCAGTAACGCTTCTCTCTGCTAACAGTTGTTTAAATTGATTACATGGAATGGGGAGCAAGCCTTTTAAACAAAAAAAAAGATAGAGACATTAAAAAACAATTAAACACAGCAGCCCCGATCCATCTCCAGTTAGGTATGACTCAGATCCCCTGCGTGCAAATCAGAGTGAAGTTCCCCATGACTAATCGTTCAATCCTAAAGAGAGTTACTCCAGTCTAAACCCATTCATTTCAAGTTCACCATGACTAACAATGGAATTTTAAAGGGAATTACTCCAGTCTAATCCTGTTCATTTCAATGGGCTTAGTCTGAAGTAACTCTGCATAGGATTGCATGGTAACTTTAGCAGGATTGAGCCAATCAATGTGCCATTAAGTGCCTCATTAAAGAAAGGGATGCAAGGAATTCAAAGGAATGTTGATAGGAGTATATAAACTTCAGTGTTTTATAGTTATCAGTTAGATTAAAGGAACCAAGATAATGTGTTTATTATATGACGCAGAAGGAGAAATTGCTTTGATAACTTCCGTCTGTAGAGTATTTACGTCTGACTGTTATATGAAAAAGCATTTTGAGGCAAAGTAGTTATATTTGAAAGTTTGTTTCATTTATCATGATGAGGGGAAATATTTATTTTCATCATTTTCTTTTCATTATTTAGCATTTTTGTGTATTGTGGTGGTGGGGGGACACCTATCTTTTCCTTCTTTAAGAATGTAGGCTTTTGCCCATATTTCCAAAAAGCTTATCCCATCATAACTCGGTCGATTTTGGATTTAAGGCTCCATTTGTAGCTGATACAATTTGGCAACTGGGAGAAGGAAGTAATATCCTCAACATAATTTTCAAATGTTTTATACTCTGGCAGAGGTCTCTCTGCTCTTTGAAATACAAATTGAAAACCTGGCTTCCCAGTTTGACAGCTGAATTACTCTGTGAGGTAGTATTTCAGCTTTTTTGGGGGTATGTGTGTAAATGTCAACGACTGTTCAGATTGTTTTGGGAGTGACTTATGCCCCCAGAGGAGTTTTTTGAAACTCAGATGTCCCAATTATCTGCTTTTTTAACATCTTCTATTTCCAGGAAAATGCAATTGTGTAATTTAAGTGTGAATTTAGAACGATTCTTTCCCCAGCATGCTGGGGGTAGACGACTGGGGAAGGCAATGGCAAACCACCCCGCGGACATGGTCAGTAATGCTCTGGTGTTTGTACAGGGGACTACCTTCCCCTTTCCTTTCCCTTGAGAAACAGAGAGGTGTGTTGTGATTCTGGAACAAAATACTAAATATTTCAATATTCTCCTATCTTGATGTTTCGGTTTGCAGGGAAGAATGACTTCTGTGCAGTAAACACCCAAGGCAGTGTTTGAAATTGGTCTTTCTGCCCTAAGCTAACGGTGATGCTATAAGATCCTTCTGCTCAGTCTTTTTCCCCTGACTATATCGTTGTTTCTTAATGAATTAAAATAGTGTTTATTCTTTGTTTTAAATCTATTGCCCCATCAAATTAAAAAAAAATCTCTTTAGGAGTGTCATAGAATCATAGAGTTGGAAGGGACCACCAGGGTCATCTAGTCCAACCACCTTCACAATGCAGGAAACTCACAACTACCTCCTCCACACACACCCAGTGCCCAGAAGATGGCCAAGATGCCCCCCTCCCATGAGCTGCCCAAGTTCATAGAATCAGCATTGCTGACAGATGGCCATCTAGCCTCTGCTTGGCCATCTTCATGACCAAGATTTCTTTGGAAGAATAAATCTCTCTCCCCCCCCCCCCCACCTCCAATTGTCAAGAACCATTGGGACAGGCAGTGGGTAGTGTTTTGGGCCTGGATCTCAAATCTTGCATCATATATGAACTCCCTCAGTGTTTCTGAGCCAGTCACTATTTTGGCCTCAGTTCACCATCTGTAAAACTGGTGACCTAATTATTTGTTTATGACGCTTCTCCCCCACTTTTCCTCCAACCTACTGAGCTTACTCGAGGTTCCCAGAAAGTCAACCATCCAGGTGGTTTACAGGCCAAACCCGCTTAACTAGAGTTAACAAGTCACATCCCCAAATAGTAGTGAGCCAGTGTGGTGTAGTGGTTAAGAGCAGTGGTTTGGAGCAGTGGAGTCTGATCTGGAGAACTGGGTTTGGTTCCCCACTCCTACACATGAGCGGTGGAGGCTAATCTGGTGAACTGGATTTGTTTCCCCACTCCTACACACAAAGCCAGCTGGGTGACCTTGGGCAAGTCACACTCTCTCAACCTCACCTACCTCACAGGGTTTCTGTTGTGGGGAAGGGAAGGTGATTGTAAGCCGGTTTGAGTCTCCCTTAAGTGGTAGAGAAAGTCGGCATATAAAAACCAACTCTTCTTCTTGTTTGGATACATACATATTTTTACATATTATCAGTTCAGCTACTGATTTTTCTCAAGAAAAAACATGCTGCTGTGAGTATCATTTTTTTGCACTCATGCGATTAACGGTCAAGCCAGATCTCTCTTTGCTGGTTTTCCGTGCCTTGGGAAACACCGAAACATTGACGGCGATGTATTCACAGTAAACAAATCCTTATTCTGCAATCATTTAAACACTGAACGTTTTATATCCCTACTTCCAGGAAGCTCTGGGGTTACGCTGCGAGGCCCCACACACTCAAGGGCCTTTTTGAGGAGCAGAATATTGGAGGCCAGCCGATCGAAGCCCAGACAGCAGCCCTCCAGATGTGAGCTGGGGGGGGGTAATCCTTCCCCCCCACTTCCCTGGAAGATTTCAACCGGGGATGCCACGGGACTGCGTGCATGCAAAGCCTCCCCTCCATTTATAACGTTATAAAGCCATGGGGAGAGTCACTTCCCCACCCCCTTCGGCAGTGGAAAGCTTCATCGCCTGATTCTGACGGTCAGGAAATATTTCCCGCGCATTACTGTTCTGTAGTGTGCCGTATCCAGGAGGGATTGGCCAGCGTGGTGTAGTGGTCAAGAGCAGCGGTTTGGAGCGGCGGACTCTGATCTGGTGAACCGGGGTTGATTCCCCCACTCCTCCACCTGAGTGGCGGAGGCTAATCTGGTGAACCGGGTTGATTCCCCCACTCCTTCACATGAAGCCTTCTGGGTGAACTTGGGCTAGCTACAGCTCTCTCAGCCCCACCTACCTCACAGGGTGTCTGTTGTGGGGAGAGGAAAGGAAGGCGATTGTAAGCCGGTTTGATTCTTCCTTAAGTGGTAGAGAAAGTCGGCATATAGAAACCAGCTCCTCCTCCTCTTCTTCTTTTAAAAACATTTTATTAAGAATTTCACATAGAAAAACAACAATTTCATTCCTGCTCACACATACAGTCTGTTAACACTTCTAGGGTTTTCGGTAAACAATTGCCATTACAAAAACACTCTTTTTAAGCCTTACAAAAAATTTTTTTATTTTAATAATGTACTATTCTGAATCCAACACAGGTAATTCCATTTAGCTTGTAAATACATTATGCATTAATCTAACTATTTATCTGCAGCTCCTCTTCTTCTAAATGAAACCGTCTGGCTTCCCGTGGTGGTCCCTCCCCCCGGGTACCACCGTTGCATGTCTGAATTTTTAAAAAGCGGCCCCCGATTTCAACATGCATGTGTTCTTTCCTTCCTGCTTTGCTGCGTCTCTGGGAGGGCAGGCGGAAGCCAGCCAAGCTGAGCAGAGGCCCTGCCCACATCAGAGGGCATTTGAGGTGACAGCTTTCCCCTCCTTTCTGGGTCAGGATGCTTTTGCAACGCTCAGTTTTGCAAGGTTGTCCTCAGATTCCTTTCTTCCCATTCCCTGCTCCGGGGTTGCGCTCGGGGCTTGTCGCAGTGGTTGGAGCTGGAGCCTGACACTTCGATTGCAGATGGCAAATCTGTTTCGTGCCGCCTGGGGTGGGAGGGAGAAGGGGGAGGAAGAGCCGGGGAGGGATTTTGGCACCGTTGACTCTTTGGTGGCTCATAAGGTGGGGATTTGAAACAGGAACTTGGGACGTGACGGACGGGAGCACACTTTCCGGAGGGAAAGGAAGGAAAGGCCTTCTCTGCAGGAACGTGGGGCTCCTTCGCCAGCCTGCTTCCCCTCCCTCCCTTGCAAGAGGCAGCTCTTTAGGAAACTGATAGGATTAAAACAAATAACTTTTAAAGAAGGCGGAATCTCTTTGCTCCCTCATCAAAGTGGCCTGGCGCACAATGGAAGGGCCTTTGATCCCTCGGACAGAGGCAGCTTTGGGCTAGCTCAGGTTGCAGGGAGTTGCCCCCGATCATTGTCGAGAAAGGGGATAATAATAAATATTCCTCGCCGTTATTTATTATCATTCTTGTCCTTGTTGGCCGCCAGGATTGTAAGGGGCTCCACAGATCCTGTGCCTGTCCGGAGACAATAATGGGCCAGAGGCGGGCGTGTTTGCTGGGGATTTTCCACCAGAAGACACAGTTTGTTCTCCAAAGTTTCAGGAGGCGATTTGAGCCTCTCACCTAAAAAGGGGTCAAATCGACTTGGAGAAGTAGGGAAAATGGATTAAACTTGTTAAACAGCCCATTCCTGAGGTTGGGGGCTGAATGGGCTTAGTGCTTCTACAGCTTAGTGAGGTCAAGTGCCATTTTTTTTTTTTAATGCCCCCTCCTGCAATTTTATTTTATTTTTTAAAATTGTAATGCATACTCTGAAGGTACAGGGACTATATTTGCTTCAACTGCACGTGCAAGATGCAAGAGACAAAATATAGAGCCGAACAGATAGAATGATATATTTTCTAAATTTTAAAAATATTTTCTCCCCAGGTTTTTTTTTTTTTTTTTTGCTGTCTTCTGTGCTTTTATGACCTAAGGGAAATATTAAATGAAGTAGAAAAGAGCAGGAGTCCAGTAGCACCTTAAAGGCTAATGAAATGCCTGAAAAAGTGACCTGTGACTCACAGAAGCTCACACCCTGCCAGAAATGTTGTTAGTCTTTAAGGCGCTGCTGGACTCTTGCCCTTTTCTACTGCTACAGGCAGACTAACACGGCTGCCCATTGTGATCTATTAAATGAAGTGTTACGGTTGCTTTTTTCTTGGTAGCTGGTGGCATGATCGGTCCACCCCCCACTCACCCCTCCACCCCGTCACCCAAGGCTTTTTTAGTTCTGTGCATTACTTTGAGGATCTCTTCGACTGCCACCCCAGATTAGTGAAGTACATTTTTTTGTTCAGGCAAGGGACTGTGCCCAGAGGTCAGGGGTGGCATGGGGGAGCTCTCTTCTCCTTTCTTCCTGGCTGGGTGTGATTCTTCCACAAGGGCATCTCTGTTTCTAGTCAATTCACAGCTTCCTACATTCTGACTGGCCGTCCTTAACAACCAATAGACCATCTCAAAGACCTGTCTCAATGATAAAGGTGACAGTGCTGATAACATTGTGGTGAAATAACCTGTGGCAATAGAAGAAGAAGAGTTGGATTTTATATAAGCGGAGGGGCTATGGCTCAGTGGTGGAGCATCTCTTTGGCATGCAGAAGGTCCCAGGTTCAATCCCCGGCATCTCCAGTTAAAGGGACTAGGCAAGCAGGTGATGTGAAAGACCCCTGCCTGAGACCCTGGAGAGCTGCTGCCGGTCTTAGACAATACTGACTTCGATGGTCCGAGGGTCCGATTCAGTATAAGGCAGCTTCATGTGTTCAAGGGCCTTCCGTCTCCCCTCCGGTGCGCTCCCCATACTGCCAGCATTTGCTTCCTTGCAAAAATTATGCGTCACAATATAAGTTGCGTTAAGTTTCCCAAGGGAATAAATGGGGCTGTTTTGGGATGTGAAAGCGGCACTGGGGAGGGGGGCGGTGAAGCCCCTTCTTTGGATGTGTCACGGTTGGGATCAGAATCGAGACCTGCACGCCTCAGCAAGGCACAGAACTTCCACCATACATTGGATACATTGGCGGCTACAAGGACTTTGTATCAGACAAATTGGCCTTGTTCATGCTACACTGAATTCTGGAATGGAAGGAACTCTTAATAACCACAGCTGGTTATTTTTGTTTGAACTTGATTGATGACGTGCTTTCAACTCTTCTGTTTCCACTATGTGCAGTTTACATTTTGTTAGCTGCCTCGGGCCTTGCAGAGAGATAGGATGTGAATAAATAAATACAAATGCTTAACAGAGAGCCACCTTGGTGTAGTGGTTAAGAGCGGTGGTTTGGAGCGGTGGATCTGGAGAACCGGGTTCGATTCCGCCACTCCTCCACGTGAGCAGTGGAGGCTAATCTGGTGAACTGGATTCGCTTCCCCGCTCCTACACATGAAGCAGGCTGGGTGACCTTGGGCTAGTCACAGCTCTCTCAGCCCCACCAGGGTGTCTGTTGTGGGGAGGGGGGGGAAGGTGGTTGTAAGCCGGTTTGATTCTTCCTTGAGTGGTAGAGAAAGTTGGCATATAAAACCAACTCTTCTTCTTCATCTTCATGGGCTGTCTGGAATGGCTCATCATATGAACACACATGAAGTTGACTTCTACTGAATCAGGCCCTTAACTATCATGGACTGTCCCAATTTTCCTCAGCTATATTACAAACCCTGGAAAGTATTTGGATGGGAGACCTCCAAGGAATACCAGGGGTGTGACATGGAGGCAGGCAATGGCAAACCACCTCCGAACGTCTCTTGCCTTGAAAGCCCTGTGGGGTTGCCGTAAGTCAGCAGTGATTTGACGGCAAAAACAACAAAAATATTACAAGGAAGTGTCAGGACTTATGTTTGTATGAAAACAAAACCAAGCACCCAGAACATAGAACCTGGCTGCAGAATGTATTTAATCATGGCCTTGGAAGGCATCCGCTTCCCCAATCCCAGTTCTCACGTGTTTGCTTAATGCATTGCTCAAGACAGCTGCTGGTGCCAGTATTTCTGGCTTGAATAATGCAAAAAGCACGTGGAGGCAGGCTTCATTTGGAACTGTATATAACCTGCTAGAATATCTGAGGAAGAATCCAGTGTGACCCCCCCCCAAGCTTGCTTGCTTGCTGAAACACTATTTGCGTCAGGGATGCAAAAGATCATTGCTATAACTTTGGTGCTCACACTGAGCTGCTAAATTTCGGTCTGAAAGGCCAATGGCAGAATAGCTGTCAGGGCTGTTTAGCTTGGAAAGAAGGTGCTTAAGGGGAGGCATGATAAAGGTCTATAAAATTAGGCATGATTTGGAGAGAGTGGACAGAGAGAAGCATTTCTCCCTCTCATAATACTAGAATGCGGGGTCATCTGCCGAAGCTGGAGGGTGAGAGATTCAAACCTGATAAAAGGAAGTATTTCTTCACACAATGCATCGTTAAATTGTGGAACTCCCCGCCCCAGGATGTGGTGATGGCTGCCTACTTGGAAGGCTTTAAGGGGGGGGGGAGTGGACATGTTCATGGAGGAGAGGGCTATCCATGGTGGCTACTAGTCAAAATGGATACTAGTCATGATGCATGCCTATTCTCTCTAGGATCAGAGAAGCATGCCTATGATATTAGGTGCTGCGGAGCACAGGCAGGATGGTGCTGCACTCGTCTTGTTTGTGGACTTCCTAGAGGCACCTGGTTGGCTGTGTGAACAGACTGATGGACTTGATGGGCCTTTGGCTGATCCAGCAGGGCTTTTCTTATGTTCTCTTAATGTAATCATTTTTGGTAACCTCCCTGAACTTTTTTTTTGGGGGGGGGAGCAAAGGAAGGCCTGAAAGAGTCGTGGTGGAAAAATTAAGGTGTGTGTGTGTTGTTGTTTTCTTGCTGCGCTTCTGACTGGAGGCTCGACTTTTTCCAACGGGAGTGGGTTCCTATTGGAAAGAGTCGAGCCTCCCATCTGAAGGAGGCCGCTTTCCAAATTAAAATAAAAGCATCACGCCACTCTACTGCCCCAGCTCAGCAGGCTCATTTTCCCTTGCCTGATTCTCTGTTGGGAAGGGAGTTGCTGACAGGCGCTGGGCAGCTCCTCCCTTGAGCTACTGCTGGTGGGGAGAGGGAGTCCACTCTGCCTGTAGGCGAAAGTTGAACTCCATGCTCCAGCGCCGGGGCGTGGCTCCGCGCAGGATCTTGATCCTGATTGGCTGTGGGGGGACGAGCCCCCAGGAGCCCACAATCTGGGAGCAGGGTGTGGGGGAGTCCAATCTGGGGCTGGGGGGGGGAAGGGATGTACCAAGGCCATGCTCAGTGCAGGGTGTAATTTGCAGATAGCAAAGGGTTGGAATTTGCACCAAGGCCTTTGAGTGGGATGCAGTCCAAGGAAGGAGAGGGTTAATTTCTGCAGGCGGTGTGGGAAAAGACCTCCTTTCTAAGCCTCTGATTGTTTCTCTCCTTTGCTAGTAAGAAAAGAAAAGTGTGTGTGTGTGTGTGTGTGTGTGTGTGCGTGTTTTCATAGTTAATTTTCATTAGGTTTCCAAGGTGACCTCTTCGAAAAAGAAGATTCTCTTCTTCACATTTAGTTTGGAGTCGAAGTAACAGCCACTAAGCGTGTAGGACATTGTAGTGTTAGAACTAAGATATACCTCCATTCAAAAACAGAATGACTCTGTGGCTCAAAAGCTTTTGCTTTTCGTGCAGGAGGTCCCAGGTTCAATCCCCGGTATCTGCAGTTAAAAGACTCAGGTTGGTGGTGGTGTGAAAGACCTCTGCCTGAGATTCTGGAGAGCCGCTGTGAGTTAGAGTAGACAAAACTGACCTTGATAAGCCAAGGATGTGCAAGTCAGGGGGGCCTTGAGGAAGCCTCTATTCTTCCTCAACCGATCCCTAATTTGGTGGTAATACTGGCCTACCTCACAGGGTTGATGCTGCGATCACTTAGATAAAGTATGTGGAGCATTTGGGTGGGGAATACTGTTTAATACTGTTTATGCATGTTTTGCAATAAAAGTGATAACTGAATAAGTGCCACTTTTTGGTAATTGGTGCAGTGGTTGCCTTTTGCTGAGTAAGATTCTCACATCTGGGGCCATTGTTAAAAGATCGTTGCGGGGTTTTGTGTATTTGCGCGCCGTTTCCTGGCTAGTTTTTATTGGGCTGGATCCTGCCAGCTTTTCAACTCGTTAAGCTACTGCTTAACAGTTTTCGTGTTTAGCAAGGAAGAAAGAAAACTGTAAGCAGTAGCTACTACTAAATAAACTGGGCAAGAAACAATACGCTTCTCAATGGAAATGACATGGAATACAACCGAAGAGGTGTTTTATACACGAAACGGCTTTGAGTGCCTCTAGAGATGGTCCGTCTTGATGTGTTTTTCAGATGAGACTACACCTCATTATTTTTATTACAACTGTGGACATTGAAAATAGGCAATCAGCCATCTTTGAAAACTCTGTTTGTATAGGTTTCTATGCTTGTATGTTTTAGTGTGTTAAGTTTCATTTGCGTAGCACATATAGGACTCACGGGTGTGTTTAGATTTCACTATTTTTGATTGTTAATAAATGCGGTATTATTATATAAGTAGCCAGTCTGTGAGTTCAGTACTGACTGTTTTTGGACATAGATAGCTATTTCTTTTCTTTGCATCTCACTAATCACAACAGCCCTGACGGGTGGGACAGAATCCCTAGGGTTGCCAACTTCCTGGTACTAGCTGGAGATCTCCTGCTATTTCACAACTGATCTTCTGCCGACAGAGATCAGTTCCCCTGGAGGAAATGGCCGTTTGGGATATTGGGCTCTATGGCATCAAAGTCCCTCCCCTCCCCAAACCCCACCCTCCTCAGGCTCCGCCCCTAAAACCTCCTGCGGGTGGCGAAGAGGGACCTGGCAACCCTAAGAATCCCCCATATTGCAGAGAGGTTGTGGCCTGTCTGAAGCCACTCCTGCAGAAGCAGGATTTGAATGGGTGCCTGCCTGGTTGGCAGAGCAATCTACGCCACGCTAGCCCTCTCTCAGCGTGGTCTAATCCAGCATCATAAGCTTTGTCAGGGGAGGACGGCCGCGTCTTTTTACATCTCTGCAAAGCCCCAGACATGTGATCGTGGTAAATAGCTATTACACAACAATAAATAGACGGATTGTTGGCCTTCCCTGTCCCAAGTTGCACCTTGACTGAGTTTCTAGCCAGTGCCAAGCTTTGTTTTTTCTGCAAGCTGATCTCTTCCCACCCTCTCAGTGCCCGGTTTTAGGCATTCAGTGCATTCCACTGGCATTTTCAGTAGATCCTATCTCAATGCTATAGCCAGCGTGGGGTTTGGAGCGGTGGACTCTGATCTGGAGAACCGGGTTGGATTCCCCACTCCTCCACATGAGCGACAAGACGCTAATCTGGTGAACTGGGTTGGTTTCCCCACTCTTCCACACGAAGCCAGCTGGGTGACCTTGGGCTAGTCACAGCTCTCTCAGCCCCACCTACCTCCCAGGGTGTCTGTTGTGGGGAGGGGAAGGGAAGGTGATTGTAAGCCGGTTTCAGTCTTCCTTAAGTGGTAGAGAAAGCTGGCATATAAAAACCAACTAGTCACAGTTCTCTTCGAGCTCTCTCAGCCTCAGCAACTTCACAAGGTGTCTGTTGTGGGGAGGGGGCGGTGATTGTAAGCCAGTTTAATTCTCCTTAAAAGGTAGAGAAAATCGACATATAAATACCAACTTGTCTCCTCCTCCTCCTCCTTCTATTGCATAGCCTGGGCCATGTGGTTAAAGTCGCACCTGCATGACCTAGGCCAAGTTGCCCTTTCCTGGCCTCGGTTTCTCTTTCTGTAAAATGGGCAGAATCGGGACCGATATCCTGTCAAGCACTTTGCACAATAAGAAACGCTGTGTAAATGACACACAGTTGCTCCTGTGTGCGATGAACATGGCGGGATTTTCATCCTGCAGAACGAGACCGGTGTGTGTGTGTGTATGTGTGTGTGGGGAGTCTGGGGAGAACTCCTCGAAAGCTGTTAAAAGCTAGATAAGTGTTGGCTTTTTAGAAGAAAAGGTGGCCGCCCCTCTGCGTCCGAAGTTGAAGTTGGCTGCTTTGAAAGGACTGAGTCACAAGCATAGGAAACAGACTGGGTGTTGGTGTCTGATGCATGTATGACAAATTTGGGCCTGTTTATGTTTATCTGTGTTTTTTAAAAAGAAAATGTGCAGTAACTTCTCTGCATTCGAAGTGGTTTAAAACTTAAATCTCCTCCCTCCCCCCAAACACACACGCACGCACAAATTCAGCACATTTTGGTGCCAGAATTTTATGGTGTAAGTCTGGTTGCTAGCGGTGTCTTTTTAAAAAATAATGTAGTTGGAATTTTTTTTTTTAAGCTACATTTTCACTTCACCACCGGCAGGAGGTTTTTGGGGCAGAGCCTGAGGAGGGCGGGGTTTGGAGAGGGGAGGTACTCCAATGCCATAGAGCCCAGTGGCCAAAGTGGCCATTTTCTCCAGGGGAACTGATCACTATTGGCTGGAGATCAGTTGCAATAGCAGGACATCTCCAGCTAGTACCTGGAGGTTGGCAACCCTATCACTAGGGCACATGCTTACCACGTACAGTCAGTGCATGTGCAGGAAAACAGATTGCTAGGTTAAGAACATATGCTGGATCAGACCAACTTTGGAGACAGACTTCACTCTTAAATACAAAAAAGTTTAATAGAATGTGGAAAAAAATGATCCATCCTCAGACGAATCCACCTCTTCTGTTTCTATACGAGGCACCGTTCTGCACATGCCTCCTAACTGGAAAGCACAGAGTGGGGACTCATGCAGAGATGCAATGGGAAGCCTCTTCTGAGAACAGTTAAATCTAATCTTTCTTTGCACCTGAAGTGACTGAGTAATCTTCTGAGTGAAGGCCGGGATAATTTTATTGCATCCAGTGCAGAAATGCAACAGAACTATTCACCCAGCGTGGTGTAGTGGTTAAGAGTGGTGGTTTGGAGTGGTGGACTCTAATCTGGTGAACCAGGTTGGTTTCCCCACTCCTACACACGAAGCCAGCTGGGTGACCTTGGGCTAGTCACAGCTCTGTTAGAGCTCTTTCAGACCCACCTACCTCACAGGGTGTCTTGTGGGGAGGGGAAGGGAAGGTGATTGTAAGCTGGTTTGATTCTGCCATAAGTGGTAGAGAAAGTCTGCATATAAAGAAACACGACTCTTCTTCTTCAACAACCTGCCCAGAAGAATCTGACAAGGCCTGAGCATTAAATCTTGTAGAGAGGCACCAGGCAACCGCTTCTGCAAGTGAGTTCCTTGGGTTCATCAGAGTGTTTTAAAACAGAATTTCTTTCTCGGGACACACTAGCAGAGATCGCCAAGATGGACTTTGGTCTAATTTTTATATTCTTTGCCCACGTAGGAACATCCAACCCATCCTCTGTGCCTCAGCGGGTGATTTATAATGTACACAGATGACTTAGCAGTTGTTTTTACGTAAGCTGGCTGGGCGGGCTGAAACAACACCATCATATGGGTTGGTGTTGTATTGCAACACATATATCCACACCTAATCCAAAGTAAGTTCAGAAATCTTTTGCTTCTCTATATATTTCCAGGTGCTGGTCCAGGCAGCAAACAATAAGTGGCACATGAACACATGAGGCTGCCTTATACTGAATCAGATCCTCGGTCCATCAAATTCAGTATTGTCTACTCAGACCGGCAGCGGCTCTCCAGGGTCTCAGACAGGGGTCTCTCACATCGCCTACCTGCCTGGTCCCTTTAACTGGAGATGCCGGGGATTGAACCTGGGACCTTCTGCATGCCAAGCAGACGCTCTACCACTGAGCCATGGCCCCTTCCATGAGGCTAGATGACCATCTTTCAGCAATGCTGATTCTGTGAACTTAGTGAGATCATGAGAAGGAGAGCAAGAAGGGCTGTATCGGTGTTTGGCTTTCATGGCCCTTTCTTACATGCCCAAGGTAATGCCGATCGCCACTTTGGGGTCAGGAATCACTTTTCCTCCAGGCCAGATTGGCCAGGGATCCTGGAAGGTTGTTTTTTTTTTGGCCATCTTCTGGGCATGGAGTAGGGGGTCACTGGTGTGTGTGTGTGTGTGTGAGAGAGGTAGTTGTGAATTTCCTGCATTGTGCAGGGGTTTGGACTAGATGACCCTGGTAGTCCCATTCCAACTCTATGATTCTATGATACTGCCAAAATAGCTGCTCTCCATCCCAGAGATGCCAGATACCTGGAGATGCTTTGGTGCCAGAACCAGGATTGCTGAACAGGAAATCACAGAACCTTGAAACCCTCACCCATTTTTGCACAGATGCTCTTATTTTTCCACCCATCATCCCTAGAAGAGGCTCGAGAGCAGCTACCAGGCTGGGTTTGGTTTTCTTCCTTCTCACCTCCAGCAGGTGATTTTGCACCTGGTCTCCTCCCGAGACATCCCTTGCTCTTTCCCCTCACCCAAAACAGCTTAAATAGGTGGAGGGTTGTTCCTAGCTTCTCTCGCCCCCGTTCTGCTCTCTTGCAAAACTGGCCTCACTCAAAAGAGCCCGCGACAAGGAGAGAGACAACAGGAAACCACCACCCCTCTCTTCCTCTGCTATTGTCTCTGCACCTGGGGGGCCAGCGATGTATCACTTCTGCACAGCAAACCATCGCTGGTTGGGGCACCGAGAGCAGGAACGCAGACAAAATGTCGCCTCTACTCCAGCTGTATTCTTCTTGGTAGTTGAAGCAGAGTTGAAGAGTTGGGTTTTTTTATATGCCGACTTCCTGTATCACTTAAGGCAGAATCAAACAGGCTTACAATCTCCTTCCCTTCCCCTCCCCACAACAGACACCCTGTGAGGTAGGTGGGGCTGAGAGAGAGTGACTAGCCCAAGGTCACCCAGCCGGCTTCATGTGTAGGAGTGGGGAAACAAATCCAGTTTGCCAGATTAGCCTCCAGCCACTCATGTTGTAATGCCCAGATATAAGGGCTGGTATAAAATACTATGTACTCATATGCACACACATGGGATCTTTGGGGAAGTTGGCATCCAGGAGCCATGAACCAACAAATCATGCTCTCTGGGCCTGGTACGGCCTCACACCAGTAGAGAAAAAGCTCTAAATTACCTTCAACCTCAGGAATGTGGTTTCTAGTTACAAGCTCACAAGATCAAGCACTCGCTCAGTGAACCCCTTTGGGCAATATCTATAGGCTATGCTATAGACACCTAACGTGTATTGGTGCTTTTGTGTATCAATCTGCTTGTCAGCAGCTATGGGCCTGCCCCATCCGAATGCATAAATGATACTGACTTTCCTTTGTTCGTTGGTGAGTAACCTTGCATCTTATCTGTGGTTATTTCACCCCAGGTCTGTGTTTAGCTACATAAAGAACTGTTGCTTTAACTTAACCTCCTCCTTGTTGTCTATCATTGGACACTATAAGACAACCAGGCATTTCAGCGTGGAGGAGTGGGGAATCGAACCCGGTTCTCGAGGTCAGAGTCCACCGCTCCAAACCACCGCTCTTAACCACTACACCACACTGGCTCTTGCTGTCCGCTCTAGGAAAATGAAACTATACAGCTCTACCTGTGGGCTTCCCTGCGTAGTCTGACTAAAGGCTGTCCCCTCTAGCCACATTGCATTGTGCTTTCACATTGGCACATCATGCTCGGGCAGTGGTTACCTTGGATTCTGAAGCATTTGTGCTAGAAGGGTGAACAGGAATGGGACGTAGATTCCATAGATTGTCTTGTATTTTTAATCCCGTGTTGTTTTCTGCCAGTTTGTCTTCCTTTGTGGCATATAGCGATTTAAAACCAGCAATATTGTTTTAAATATAACCAAGAGCAGTTTCTGGGGCTAGGTCCCTGCGGCCTCGCTGATGGCAATTGGAGGCTGTGCATGCTTACTCAGAAGTAAGCCCCACAAACGTCAGTGGGGCTCATTCACCAGTAAACATGCCTGGGATTGCAGCCTTAGTTGTTGATGTGTAGTGAGAGTCAAACTAAGGTAAGGGTAGTCCCCTGTGAAGCACCGGGTTGATGTCACATCCCGACGTTTCCTAGGCAGACTTTGTTTGCGGGGTGGTTTGCCAGTGCCTTCCCCAGTCATCTTCCCTTTACCCCCAGCAAGCTGGGTAGTCGTTTTACCGACCTCGGAAGGATGGGAGGCTGAGTCAACCTGGAGCCGGCTACCTGAAACCGACTTCCGTTGGGATCGAACTCAGGTCGTGAGCAGAGCTTGGACTGCAGTACTGCAGCTGACCACTCTGCGCCACAGGGCTCTTGAGAGTCAAACTAGCCCCTTCTTGTTATTCAGAAAACCAAGTCTAAAAGGGAAATTTTTCTTTCCTTAAAGAAAATTCTCATGCATGCAGAAGGAAATTCAATGGAGCAAAAGTAATGTTTTCTGAGATGCTGCCATGTTCATGCCAGTGCCAGTGACATTATCTGGCCAACTCTCCAGTTTGCTCTGAGGAGAATTAAATAGCCCGTTTCTCTTCCAGATTCTCTGCCAAGTGTTGCTACTTGTGTGAGAGCCAGTGTGGTGTAGTGGTTAAGAGCGGTGAACTCTAATCTGGAGAACTGGGTTCGATTCCCCACTCCTCCCCATGAAGCCTGCTGGGCGACCTTGGGCCAGTCACAGTTCTCTCTAAACTCTCTCAGCCCCACCTATCTTACAAGGTGTCTGTTGTGGGGAGGG
Organism: Euleptes europaea; assembly: GCF_029931775.1. Lineage (NCBI taxonomy): Eukaryota > Metazoa > Chordata > Lepidosauria > Squamata > Sphaerodactylidae > Euleptes > Euleptes europaea. Next base: position 12,150,415 of record NC_079330.1, on the reverse strand, counting down.
GAAGGGAAGGCAACTGTAAGGCAGTTTGAGACACCTTAAAGGTAGAGAAAAGCAGGGTATAAAAACCAACTCTTCTAATGTGTGGATTAGCAGATTAGTCTGCTCAGACTGGCAGTGAATCTCCAGGGTCTCAGGCAGAGGTCGTTCACATCACCTACTTGCCTAGTCCCTTTAACTGGAGATGCCAGGGATTGAACCGGGGACCTTCTGCATGCCAAGCAGATGCTCTACCCCTGAGCCACGGCCCCTCTCCATGGCTCTCCAGGGTCTCAGGAAGAGGTCTTTCCCATCACCTCCTTGCCTAGTCCCTTTAACTGGAGATGCCAGGGATTGAGCCGGGGACCTTCTGCATGCCAAGCAGATGCTCTGCCACTGAGCCACAGCCCCTCCCCTAGCTCTTGCCAACGATGCCAACTCTTGGCAATGATGGGAAGAGGTTCCGTTAGGAACTCATACCAAATGGATTGGGCCGGGGATGATGACACCCCCTCAGTCCCTCCCCTCAATTGTCACCGCTTAGCAGGTCCTCAGCCTCATGTCCCATCACCCCCGCCTGGTCCCCTTGCTAACGGTAGAATGTGGGTGTATTCGTGGCCCCCAGCAGTCCCCTCCTGCACCTTTTTGCTATGTCCTAATTCTCTTATTTTGGCAGAGGTCTCTAAACTATCTTTTATCTTCATTTGGGGGTGGGGGGCTCAGTGTGATGGACAATGCCGGTGTTGCTGTTCTGTGAGGTTTTCTGTTAAGCTTTGCCAGGTTCCTACAGCTGCGATGGTGCCTTTGAGATTAGAAAAGGGAAGGCAGCAGGAGACCGTTCCTTGCTTGCTTTGATGGAAGCCAAATCAGGAAATACGAACACCGAGATAACTTTTTTCTGTTCCAACACCCTTTCTTGGCAGCGGGGCACATACCTAAGGCCTTTTGCTGGGTCTAAGGAGATGGGCTGCAAACATAACATTGCGGCTGTAGTAGCAATTAAGTAGTTATGCGTGTGAAGTTTTTCCCCCCGCAGTGGGCAGACTGACAGAATAATGGTTTTCCAAATTGTATGCCGGGAAATCCTAACGTTCCTCAGAAGCTTGTTCAAGGAGAAGATCAGCAATGGTTGCTCTTCCCCTGCAATGTGCACTAAAGGAAGTGTTTGGTGTATTCAGTGGCGCGTTGCAGGGTAGCTGCAGAGCTAGGGTTGCCAGCTCTGGGTTGGGAAATACCTGGAGATTTTCAGGGCAGAGCCCGAGGAGGGTGGGGTTTAGAGAGGGGAGGGACTTCAATGAGCTGTAATGCCATAGAATCCACCAGCGTGATGTAGGGGTGAAGAGCAGTGGTTTGGAGCGGTGGACTCTGATCTGGAGAACCAGATTTGATTCCCCGTTCCTCCACATGAGCGGCGGAGGCTAATCTGGTGAACCGGGTTGGTTTCCCCGCTCCTTCACATGAAGCCAGCTGGGTGACCTTGGACAAGTCACACTCTCTAAGCCCCACCTACCTCCCAGGGTGTCTGTTGTGGGGAGGGGAAGGGAAGGTGATTGTAAGATGGTTTGAGTCTCCTTTAAGTGGTAGAGAAAATCAGCATATAAAAACCAACTCTTCTTCTTCCTTCTCCTCCTCCTCCAAAGTGGGCATTTTCTCCAGGTGAACTGATCTCTGTCGGCTGGAGATCAGTTATAATCCTAGCAGATCTCCAGCTACTACCTGGAGATTGGCAACCCTATGTGTATTCAGACAGGACTGACTGTGAAACAGCCCCACAGAAGGTGTCCTAAGATGCCCCAAAATCCTTGGCGATGCACTGGGGTTCTTCAGCAGACAATCTGATGTGGAAAGGATTCCTTATGTAACCCTTCTGCTTGGCCATCAAGAAGGGCCAGCTTGAAGTGTCTAGTCTTGGTTACAAGGTTCTGTGTCTTCCCACTCATAAGCCAGGACTGCAATTTCAAAACCAGGTTATTATTTTTTTGTCCAAAATTTTTACAAGAGTACACCAAAAGTCAGACACAACCACACACACACACAAAAAAGAGGGACGGAGGGAGGGAGGGGGAAAAATAAGTCATGGGGGACAAATAAATAGATTAAATAACTAGTCTTCCAGGCAATTTAAATAAAACCAAATACTTTTTGCCTAACATTTTTGTTAGGATTGTTCTGTTCCAGTACTGAAGAAAGAGGTACCATTGCCCCAAAAAGTTTTCACTGGAATCAGCTTTTCCTTTCCAAAATTGTATTTAAAAGGGTCAAGTTTACTCGTAAGCATAATGCCCCACATTTTATGTTTCTGTAGTTATGGTGATCGTATTTCCTATTACTATGTATGGGTGTGAAAGCTGGACAGTGAAGAAAGCCGATAGGAAGAAAATAGATTCCTTTGAAATGGGGTGTTGGAGGAGAGTCTTACAGATACTGTGAACTGCCAAAAAACAACAACAAATCAGAGGGTTATAGATCAAATCAAGCCTGAACTGACCCTAGAAGGTAAAACGACTAAACTGAGGCTGTCGTATTTTGATCACATTATGAGAAGACAAGAATCACTGGAAAAGACAGTCATGCTAGGAAAAGTTGAGGGCAGCAGGAAAAGAGGAAGACCCAAGAAGAGATGGATTGACTCAATAAAGGAAGCCACAGCCTTCAATTTGCAAGATCTGAGCAAGGCTGTCAAAGATAGGACATTTTGGAGGACTTTCATTCATGGGGTTGCCATGAGTCGGAAGCGACTTGACGGCACTTAATACACACACAGTTATGGTGATGGGCTTGGCTTCAAAAAAATTTAGCCCGTGAAATTCTTGCAGCGGTTAGTGTATTTCTCCCTGTGTCTGCATGTAACCTTTACAGGCCTTTTAAATGACCCTAGTACTGTGGTTCCCGAACTTTTCAGGCCATTTTCTCCAGGAGAACTGACCTCTGTTGGCTGGAGATCAGTTGTAATAGCAGGAGATCTCCAGCTAGTACCTGGAGGTTTTGGAAATCAGTACAGAAACAGGCATAAATAGTGAAATGCAAAGTCTATTGAAAGACAGTCAAAGTGTAGATACAGAAATAATCCAATCCTAATTACATATATACAAAAAGTTCTCATAGGTCTTGTGTGAATTTATCAGTTTCTGTCTTCACCATGGTCCACATACAGGTACCACCAGGAAGAGTCCCACACTGAAGGTAGAAGGGGAGAGTCACCAAAAATTTAAAAAATAGGACAATGGTCTTCAAAAAATATATTTGCGAAGAGACGTAGGCATGACAATCACAGAACAAAAATAATTTGGTGGCACGCACATTTTGCACAAGTGGCCAAAGGTTGCCACATACCAGTTCTTCGAACAACGTCTAAAAATAAATATTAAAAAGTATTAATATACAGTTCTTTGAACAACTTCTAAAAATAAATATTAAAAATATTAATAACCTCAGTTATTAATAGCACATTGAATGCATTCTCAGAAGCTTGCATGTAGCAATTAAGCTTTAAATATATTATTGGCACAAATCCTTGGCACAAAGAGCAGTCACTTTATTTAAAAAAATACAAATGTGTTGCAATTTGGATTGGTTTTAAAAAGTATATGTATAAATAAATTTCTTGTTTATTAAGATTTATTGTCAATCTCCAGGAAGATTTATTGTTGATGCTGGCTTCTTCTTGTGGGGTTGACTGCTTGAGTTGTCACAATCCAGAGGCAAGGATCCTGATTATGCACCACTTTATCTTCCGCTCAGTATTGTGTGGAATTCACTCTTGCTCTATGGTTGTTACACACACCCCTTGAGAGACCGTCTTCTCCCATATTTGTTCCTCCTCCCATGCAATAAAGTCTAATGGGGAGACGTGATTCAGGGTGCCACCAGTATTTAGGGCAAAGTCATCCTAAGCAACGTATTCTTTTCCTATTTAAAAGGTTTCCTGCTCACATGGAGTCATGTGCCCTTTACTCACAACATGCAACCCCGGGTGATGATTTACAAACCTGCCTGAAGCTATCTTAAGCGTATCCTTTTCTCTTTTGTTGGCAAACAGAAGGTAAATAAAGGTTGATAACAGAAACCATCAATACTTTGGTTTTTTTAAAAAATGGTTCTTGTGTGAGTTAGAATAAAGATATCACAACCAACACACTCATTTGCACGCTCAGCTTAAAGTCCTGGCCTTTAGGTTTCTGGTCAAAGCTGCCCTCCCGATGACAGAAAAATTTGTCTCACCTGCCTCATTTTTAACATTGGTGGGAAAGCTGTCATTTTAGCTTAGAAATAATAGATGACGATGCCAGCTGGGAGACCTTGGGCAAGTTACAGCTCTGTTAGAGCTCTCTCAGCCCCACCTACCTCCCAGGGTGTCTGTTGTGGGGAGGGGAAGGTGATTGTAAGCCGGTTTGAGTCACCCTTAAGTGGTAGAGAAAGTCGGCATATAAAAACCAACTCTTCTTCTTCTTCTTCTTCTTCACATTATTATTCTGCAGAAAAAGCACATTCGTGTAATTTAGAGGAAAATGGGCATGAAAGTGGTGGGTTTTTTTTTGCTGGCTGATGCCATTGCAAGGCATAGTACAATCAACATTATTTTGCTATTTATTCTGAAAAAGAAAATTCACCTTTTTTTGATACCAAGCGGGGAAAACTCCCCCTCTCAAACGTTTTTCCTGTGTCCCCCCTCCCAGACCTGGTCTCTAGCCTAGAACCATCTCATTCTAGGAGTGTGCAAATCGCTGAACGTGAGGATAATAATCGGGCCGTCCTTGTCTGTCGCGTCCTCAGCCACCAAAATCTCGTTCACATGGCTCTTTCGCCTTCTTTTTCTTAGAAAATGGTCTCTTTGGCAATTCACCGAGGCACACGTACCTGGCCCTGCTCCGCAACAGAGAGAGAGTTGACGTCGTCGAGGGGGCTTTGGGCACCACGTGAATATTCCAAAGCGGCTTAGGTTGGCCTGTGACGCCTGGATCCCTGTTTTGCTTGCCCCCTAGCCGCCGAAACAGGACTAGGAACGGCCACTTGTCGAAAATGAGTGGGCGAGCGTCCAACTATAACGGTCCATGTTGACCTCCAGTTGGAACAAGCCCCCAATTGTTGTTTGGGCTTAGGCAGAAAGGAGGTTGGGAAGTAGGCTCTGCCAAGGAGTTGAGGGATGTTTAGTCCAAAGGCTTTTCTCTGTTGATTATGGATGAACAAAGGCTCGTTTTCTTCCCACCCTCTCCTGGAAGTCACGTCCCTAGCTAACCTCCATCTTCTCTAGTTACAACCAAGGTCAGGTAGGGACTTGAACTTCGGCTGAGGGGGACATCTTGTGAGACATAGATGAAGAAGGACGGGAAACCCTGTTGGATTCTGGAATCCTGCACTTGGATTGGAGGAAACTCCTAATGCCTTCCTGGGTTTTGTAAGACAGGGAGGGGCTATGGCTCAGTGGTAGAGCATCTGCTTGGCATGCAGACGGTCCCAGGTTCAATCCCCAGCATCTCCAGTTCAAGGGACTAAGCAAGTAGGTGACGTGAAAGACCTCAGCCTGAGACCCCGGGGAGCCATTTCCAGTCTGAGTAGAAAATACTGACTTGGATGGACCAAGGGTATGATTCAGTATAAGGCAGCTTCATGTGTTCACATAAGAAAGGCCATGCTGGATCAGACCAAAGGCCCATCAAGTCCAGCAGTCTGTTCACACAGTGGCCAACCAGGTGCCTCTAGGAAGCCCACAAACAAGACGGCTGCAGCAGCACCGTCCTGCCTGTGTTCCACAGCACCTAATAGAATAGGCATGCTCCTCTGATCCTGGAGAAAATAGGTATACTAGTATCCTAATATCCTAGGATACTAGTATCCATTTTTACTAGTAGCCATGGATAGCCCTCTCCTCCATGAACATGCCCACTCCCCTCTTGAAGCCTCCCAAGTTGGCAGCCATCACCCCATCCCGGCGCAGGGAGTTCCACAATTTAACTATGCATTGTGTGAAGAAATACTTTTAGCTGTTCTGAACCTCTCACCTTGATGACATTCATTCTTCAGAATGATTGCAAGCAGAGTCAGGGATTACTACTGTGCTCCAGCCTTGCCAATCAGTCTGCAAATGTTACTAGTCCACATTTTTTTTACTAGCCCATCTGCCCACGTATGACCTGGATTAGTCATTTATTTCAGTTGATGGTCATGTGCCTTCTAATGTTCAAGAGCATTTTTCACCCCGAAGGCAATTCTGACTTGCTATTTAAAAACTCTGTTTGCATGAAACATTTAATTTGCAAAACACTCACGGCTAACCTTGCTGGCCTCATTGTTGCAGATAAGAAAGTCGAGCAAAGAGACCTGACCAACTCAGAGACTGGGAAGGGAGGGGTATCCACACTGGCATAATGTGCAATTGCAGGAGTCTTCATTAGGTTTTGTTTGAAGCACAGCAGAATCCGAAACATTTGATTTAAGCCAATGCTATACGCTTTACTCGTGTGGTTCTAAAAGCACAGTTGGATTGGGGAATAAGAACGGCCACCTGCTTGTGACGTCGGAATGCAGGTCTGTGTGAGCCGGAGAGCCAGCGTGGTGTAGTGGTTAAGAGCGGTGGTTTGGAGCGGTGGGCTCTGATGTGGAGAACTGGGTTTGATTCCCCGCTCCTTCTCGTGAGCGGCGAAGGCTAATCTGGTGAACCGGGTTGGTTTCCCCACTCCTAAACATGAAGCCAGCTGGGTGACCTTGGGCTAGTCACAGCTCTCTTCGAGCTCTCTCAGCCCCACCTACCTCACAGGGTGTCTTGTTTTTTTTTGGGGGGGGGAAGGTGATTGTAAGCCAGTTTGATTCTTCCTTAAGTGGTAGAGAAAGTCGGCATATAAAAACCAACTCGTCTTCCTCTTCTTCTGGTTTGGCCAGTGTTGACCCCCCCCAACTCCATCATTCAAAACCTTATCATGGCTGTTAAGGTGCCCTTGCAAGCGGGCCTTTCGGCCTGGCCCTTCTTCTTTACTGCTTGGCCGCTGATCTCTGTCAGAAAGCATAAAGCAGCTTTTCACAGACAGCATTTCTGTTCCTTTGTGTTTCTGGCCTGACAGACTGTCTAATAGAGATGAATCTCCTGGGCTTCTTTTCATAAACCTGCATGATAATAACATACCTGTTCAGGCTCTCAATACATGCGCTGTCCGTGAACGTATAATCCCATAGGTGATATGCGCATAGGCCCTTTGAGCATGTCAGGGTCGGAGATGGGTACAGCAGCACACCGCCCAGGTATATGGAAATCCCTAGAGCAGCGGTTCCCAAACTTTTTGAGCCACGGAGCACTTTTCGGGAGAGAAATTAATCACGAAGCACTAATTTTCACCTAGCACCTATATACTAAACCGAACGACGGTGGTATTTTTCTTTCCAATCTCTTCACGGAGCACTAGGGGATGCTTCGCGGAGCACCAAGTGCTCCTTGGAGCACAGCTTGGGAACCTCTGCCTTAGAGGAACATACAAACCGGGCTATCAGTTTATTGGTTTTCCTCATCCCTGGATTTTAGTTTCAGGTGACGACCTGTGGCGTCATGTCCTGTTGTCAGAGCTGCAAGGCTTTGACTGTCAACTGAGCTCTGGTCTGTTTTCTCTGTCCCCTCTTTGCAGATGACGGCTCAGCTGATGTTAGCAGTCGGAGGAGCAGTCTTGGGTTCCTTGCAGTTCGGCTACAACACTGGAGTCATCAATGCTCCTCAGGAGGTAAGGAAGGCACAAATCACAAAATCACACAAGGTTGGAAGAGACCACAAGGGCCATCCAGTCCAACCCCCTGCCATGCAGGATCCCACAATCAAAGGGCTCCTGACAGATGGCCATCCAACCTCTGCTTAAAGACCTCCAAAGATGGGGACTCCACCACCCTCAGAGGCAGCGCATTCCACCGTCGAACAGCCCTCACCGTCAGAAAGTTCTTCCTAATGTTTAGGTGGAATTGCTTTTCTATTAGTTTAAATCCATGTCCTAGTCTCTGGAGCAACAGAGAACAAGCTAGTTCCCTCATCAACACGACATCCCTTCAAATATTTAAACATGGCTATCATGTCACCCCTCAACCTTCTCTTCTCCAGACTAAACAAACCCAACTCCCTAAGTCTCTCCTCATAGGGCATGGATTCCAGACCTCTGACCATTCTGGTCGCCCTCCTCTGGACACGCTCCAATTTGTGAACATCCTTCTTAAATTGTGGAGCCCAAAACTGGACACAGTATTCCAAGTGAGGTCTGACCAATGCAGAATACAGTGGTAGTATTACTTCCCTTGATCTAGACACAATACTCCTATTGATGCAGCCCAGAATTGCATTGGCCTTCTTAGCCACCATATCACACTGTTGACTAATGTTCAGTTTGTGGTCCACTAAGACTCCCAGATCTCTTTCACATGTACTGTTGTCAAGCCAACTGTCTCCCATCCTGTACCTGTGCATTATGTTGTTTCTGCCTAGGTGAAGTACCTTACACTTCTCCTTATTGAAATCCATTTTATTGCTTATGGCCCAATGAAGGCATCCATGTTTGCGCCAACACCCACACAAACCGCCCAACTGTACAAAAGTTTACCTCGGGGCTGGTGTTGTCACCAGAAGGCCTAGGGTTGCCAGCTCCAGGCTGGGAAATACCTGGAGATTTTGGCAGAGCCTGAGGAGGGTGGGCTTTGGGGATGGGAGGGACCTCAGTGTGGTATAATTCCATAGAGCCCACCTTCCCAATCAGCCATTTTTCTCCAGGGGAACTGATCTCTGTCGCCTGCAGATCAGTTGTACTAGCTGGAGATCTTCAGCCACTACCTGGAGATTGACAACCCTAAGATGGCCCTAGGAAAGATGCACCTTGTAAGAGTCCACAAAGGCAGCACCTTCATGGGCCTCTGGGCTTTGTATGGTTGCCCACACCGAATGAGGTAGATGTCCCTTCTCTCAGGACACGGTTGGGATTTGGAGTCCTGCGTCTGTCCATTCCAGATCAGTGTGGTGTAGTGGTTAAGAGCGGTGGTTTGGAGCGGTGGACTCTGATCTGGAGAACTGGGTTTCACTCCCCACTCCTCCACATGAGTGGCAGAGGCTAATCTGGTGAACCGGGTTGGTTTCCCCACTCCTACACACGAAGCCATCTGGGTGACCTTGGGTTAGTCACAGCTCTGTTAGAGCTCTCTCAGCCCCACCTACCTCACAGGGCATCTGTTGTGGGGAGGGGAAGGGAAGGCGATTGTACGCCGGTTTGATTCTTCCTTAAGTGGTAGAGAAAGGTGGCATATAAAAACCAACTCTTCTTCATCATCAGCTCAGTGATTTGTTTTTGGCTACATGCATCCCTTAGGAATTGCAAGCAAGATGTTGCCCTGATTTAACTAAGGATGGGTGGGGGGTCCTCTCTCATCTGCACCTGCTGAATGAGGAAGCCCTACCCTGGTGTCTGCCTGCTTTGCAGTGTTCCCTCCCTCAGGCTCCACCTCCAAATCTCCAGGTATTTCCCAACCCAGAGTTGGCAACCCTATGCCTATGGCATCAGGTTTTCTGCTGGAAGAAAAATGGGATATAAAGTGAGAATTTTTTACAAAAATGGGTAGATAGCTAGCTAGCAAAATTCTGTTAGTCTGCTAGAAAATCTTGTCGGCTTTTTTATGCACGGTTAGTCTATGACAACTTTAAGAAAAAACCCGCTGTTCAGGATAGAAATGTGCCCCCCCCGCCACACTGGAATAACATGTCCAGTTACCCGGCTTACTGTTAGATCCGATAGGATTTATTTAGCAGGTTCCCAGGAGAATTAAAATTTTGCTCTGTGCTGAACGTTGTGTTTGAAAGATCTCTGGGAAAGCTGTTGTATAAATGCCAGCCCGATTTGGATTAAAACCTGAGTCCCCAGGGACAGCTTCTAGAGCTGAATTTAAGCACACCCAGAGTTCCTGTAAGGGTTTGACCTGGATTGCAAGTCACCGAACCATGCCAAAATAATTGCCCCCCCTCCCAATTTTATTTCAAAATAGAAGAATTCTAGACCCTGCTTAGCTTCTGAGATATGACAAGATCAGGCTACCCTGGATAGGGCTGCCAGGTCCCTCTTCACCACCGGCGGGAGGTATTTGGGGCGGAGTCTGAGGAGGGGCGGGGGTTTGGGGAGGGGCGGGACTTCAGTGCCATAGAGTCCAAATGCCAAAGTGTCCCTTTTCTCCAGGTGAACTGATCTCTATCGGCTGGAGAACAGTTGTGATAGCAGGAGATCTCCAGCTAACCCCTGGAGGTTGGCAGCCCTAACTCTCGACCATCCAGGTCAGGGCGGCAGGCCTATAAGAACGGCGATTTCCCTGTTTTGGGGAAGGAAAGCCAATTGGGAATTTGGATGCGGCAGCTTAGGAAGGAAGTACTAGCTGCCTTTTTTCCCCGTATGGTTCCCCCCCCCCTTCATTCTTGCCTGGCCACTATGACTCAGCAAGTAACTCAACCGCCGGGAAGCCCTTCTTTGGTGTTTTATCAGCAGCACCAGCCAGCCCACATTTCCTAGAGATATAAAAAACCTATGCTGCAAATAGTGAAAGCTGTATGAGGGGGCAGCACGTGGCTCAAAACTGAAATATGCAACATCAAATGCCAAAAAAAGTTGTAAGCATGTATTATTAAATTATTAAAAGAAGCACTAACAACAAAACCAAATACTCGTGGTAGCCTCGCAGGGCTTAAGGCGAATATTGCTTACAATCACAACTCAAATATAGCCAACCGCTATTTTTTTGGCATTTGATGTTGCATATTTCAGTTTTGAGCCACGTGCTGCCCCCTCATACAGCCCACATTTCCTGACAGGTCACGGTGAAATGGGTTGGCCTGGTGCCGGTTCGACTCTCGCCACCACCTAGTGGAGAAAGCGTCTCCCCATCTCGCAGCGAGGTGTTATCTTGGGGGCGATACGTTCCGTCTCTCTCTGTCTCGTCTGGCGGCTGAGGCTGACAGATCCCCAAGTAGGTTAAAGTCCACAGATAGGCAGGCCTGCGGCACACTGTCGGTGGCCGGGGAGGGTGATGAAACCAGAAAGGAATGCCTCCGGTGGGGCGGGCAGAGCAGAGCTCCGGCCGGCTACTCGCCTCTAAAGTTTGGATCCTATTTTGTTTTTGTTTTGTTTTTTAAATTTTATTGCTTTTTATAATTAAACACTAAAAAACAAAATCATAATTCAATACAAAAAAACCATAAAATATACAAAAACACGCACAGAGCACTATTACATCCATTGCTAATACACTGTTTACTATCCTTTGTAAAATACATAGTGCCCAAACCTCCACCACCCACCTTTGTGCCCTCCACCCTTGGACTTCTGGAGCGGTGTTATGACAGTATATAAAAACCTATTATTATAATCATTTATTAAAAAACACATTAATCTATAATTGATTAACTATACCTGTAAAATCAATTTTTGCCAATTTATCCCAATATGCAGCGGCCTTTGACCATATTTTTTAAAATCCATCCATGTCTTTACCATGTAAAGAATCTGTAAGTTTGGCCATCCGCATATACATCCATAACTTTTCTTTCCACTCTATTTTGAACGGGGTGAGACTTGGTGACCTTGGTGGTGTCTGTTTACGGTTGCCAACCTCCAGGTGGTCACACATATACATAAAGTACCACTGATGCACCAAATATAGTGGTTTATGTGGTTTAAAAAACTTGATTTCCAACTAGGCTTGCCAGGCCTCGTAGCTCCACCGGCGGGAGCTTTCTGGGGCCATGGCTGTAGTGCGCGATGTGCACGTGCACCTTGCGCGACGCGCCCGCATCACTTCCGGGTTTACCCGGAAGCAACGTGGACGCTCTAGCAATCTCGGGCAAAACTCTTCCCATAGAGTTTTCTCCGAGATTCCCAGAATGTCTGCGTCACTTTTGGGTTTACCCGAAAGTGACGCGTGCCCGCATGCCCACAGTGCCCGGTGGATTGGCGGGATTTTACCCGCCACCACCAGGCTCTTGGCAACCCTATTTCCAATGAATGATTCAAGTTATGCGACAAAACAATTTATACAAGTCGCAACAATCTATGCAAGTTTACAAGGTTTCGCGAATCTTTTCCTTGTTTCTCGAATTGCATTAGCTTCATCAGACGTCTGTTGCTACTGTACAGGAAAATCTTGACTTTCTGATTTTGCTCCTATTGTTTGAAAACAGAATTTAAAACAGACATGGATACATTAATCCCTTAAAACTTAACATCAGTCAATATAGTTTTACCGTAACACAATTTTAACTTACCCAAGCAGATTAACTATATCAGCAGACCATGCTGTTTTGTCCTCAAGCCTCTGTTTAGACGGTCTGCGATAACCAACATTCAGTTTCCATACATCTACTCACAAATTGACTGCAGCTGTTCTCTTAATTATGTCTGTATCACACCAGAGTTTTCCTATACTCCTCCCTTACATCAAAGTAGTGACTCCTTACGTATATCTTTTTAAAAAATCCCAACAGTGTTTTTGAAACCACATAAACCATTATATTATGTGCAGCAGTGGAACTTTATGTATATGTGTGTCCCAGGTACCACTCCCCTTCTGGTATTGTAAACCTCCAGGTGGTGGCTGGACATCTCCTGGGATTACAACTGATCTCCCAGCGATGGAGATTGGTACATCAGGAGAAAATGGCCACTTTGGAAGGGAGACTCTATGGCATTATACCCCACCGAAGTCCCTCCCCCTTCCCAAACTCCTCCTTACTTAAGCTCCACCCCCCCCAAATCTCTAGGTATTTCCCATCCCGGAGCTGGCAAGCCAGGTTGAGGGTATGCCAAAGACAACTTTCACCCTCTGTCTGCCTCTTTATCTCCCCCAATGTGAAACGGCAACAGAGATTTTGACAGTGTACTGCCCACCCTCATTTGCCAGGGGTCTTGCTTGTGAACCAGCAGCTGGCAAGAGCCCTTTCCTGGTGTCTCAGCTCACCCAGGAGAAAAGTGGCCAAGAAACCCGCTAGCTTCCAACCCGCCCCTCAATCGTACATAAATTCATTTCATTCGTTAAAAGCCAAGCAGTCATGCATACATACCCAGTGGATGCAGTCCAATTCAGTGGATTGGGAGCCAGCGTGGTGTAGTGGTTAAGAGCAGTGGACTCTAATCTGGAGAACCGGGTTTGATTCCCCACTCCTCCACACGAGCAGAGGAGGCTAATCTGGTGAACTGGATATGTTTCCTCACTCCTACACATGAAGCCAGCTGGGTGACCTTGGGCTAGTCACACTCTCTCAGCTCCACCTACTTCACAGGGTGTCTGTGGTGGGGAGGGGAAGGGAAGGCGATTGTAAGCCGGTTTGAGTCTCCCTTAAGTGGTAGAGAAAGTCAGCTGATAAAAACCAACTCTTCTTCCTCCTCCTCCTTCTTCTTCTTCTTCCTCCCCCCCCCCACTTGGCTTTCCTTCACAGGTGATTGAAAGCTTTTACAATCGGACGTGGAACGACCGCTACGGGGAGTACATCACCCGCAGCACCCTCACTACTTTGTGGTCCCTCTCAGTGTCCATATTCTCTATCGGAGGGATGGTTGGAGCTTTCTCCGTTGGCCTGTTTGTCAACCGTTTTGGACGGTGAGCACATAACCCTCTTTCTTGTCCGTTCGTTTAACTTACCGCTTTTCATTGTTTCGGGGTGGAATTAACATTTTATTTTCAACATCGTACAACAGTCTCCCTCCCTCCAGGCCTTCTTTCTCCACCCTGGTCCTACAGAGTGCCGGACCTATTTTACAAGTGGTTCCATCCGTATCATAACTTTCTGTTTCTACTCTTGGGGCAGACTTTTCATTTCTACACTCCCCCTCCCCTCTCCAGAACCATCATGTAACATATTCAAATAAATCATTTGGGAGATTTAGGGTTCGATCCAGCCGGCTGCTTTCACTCAGTCTCATCTAGTTCCCCTCCATATTGTGTGAGTAAAGTGCCGTCAAGTCACAGCTGACTTATGGTGACCCCATAGGGTTGTCAAGGCAAGAGGTAAACAGTGGTGGTTTGGCATTGCCGGCCTTTGTGTAGCGACTTCCTTGGTGGTCTCCCTTTCAAGTACTAACTATGGCCGACCCTGGTGGATCAGGTCCGCCTGGGCCATCCAGGTGAGGTCCTCTCTATATTACAGACCCATATTACATGCAGGTCCCATGACCCTTAGCAAAGCCTTTTGGGGTGGTCAAAGAAGATGTCACTTTCCTTCCCCCGCCCCCAGCTGAAATGCTGGTGGGATCCAACCAGCATCAGATGGAGAACTAAAAATATATAACAGGAAAACTGATCGCTGGAAGAAAATTTTGATAGCTAAATTCTGTGGAAAGTTAAGAATGACTGCGTGCTCTTTTATAATTTTATTATTATTGTTATTATTTATATGAGTTGGCAGGGTCATCTAGTCCAACCCCCTGCACAATGCAGGAAATTCACAGCTACCTCCCCTCCCCACACCCCCAGTGACCCCTACTCCATGCCCAGAAGATGGCCAAGATGCCCTCCCTCTCATCATCTGCTTAAGGTCATACAATCAGCATTGCTGACAGATGGCCATCTACCCCTTCTTTAAAACCTCCAGGGAAGGAGAGCTCAGCACCTCCTGAGGAGGCCTGTTCCACTGAGGAACCGCTGTAACTGTTAGAAAGTTCTTCCTTATATCTAGACGGAAACTCTTGATTAAGTCAAAATTTCAATCCATTGGTTCTGGTCTGACCTTCTGGGGCAATAACAACAACAACAATGACAATGTTTTATTGTATTGACTATATTAATTATGCACATTACGGGCAATTAGAGTTGCTAATAAATAATGATGCAATACCAACATGCACGGTACTTGACAAAGTGCATGAAGGCAGGCCCTGTCAGAGATGCAAGGCTGTCAGATTAGTTTGACAGGTTGCACTGAGATCAAGTACCGTATTTTTCGCTCCATAAGACGCACTTTTTTCCTCCTCAAAAGTGAGGGGAAATGTCTGTGTGTCTTAAGGAGTGAATGTGCATCTTATGGACCCTAGCCTGGTTTATCCGGGACTCCCAGAGCCGGGCGGAGGGACCCCCTCTCCTCCCGCCAGCCGGCTGGGCGCGCCAGAACGACGCGAGCCGGCGTTCCCTGCCCCGACGGCCAGCTGGGAGGCGGGCGGGGCGCACAGAACCGGCTGGGCGCGTTGAAACGACACGAGCCGGCGTTCCCCGCCCCGACGGCCAGCTGGGAGGCGGGCGGGGCGCACAGAGCTGGATTCATTGGGACGGCGCGCTGGGAGGCGGGCGGGGCGCACAGAGCTGGGCACGTCGGGAGGGTGCGAGCAGGCGTTCCCCGCCCCGACAGCCAGCTGGGAGGCGGGCGGGCCCGCACAGAGCCCGCTGGGCACGTTGGGACGGCGCGAGCTGGCGTTCCCCGATCCAACGGCCAGCTGGGGGAGGGGCGTCTTATGGTCAGGTGCTTCTTATGGAGCGAAAAATACGGTAGATCTGTAATGATGTCATAAGTCTGGAAAGTCCCTGGATTGCCTGTGGGATCTGGCCAGAACCGGTTTGGGCCAGATGGCTGATGCAATGTATTAGCAACAGGTGAATGACTTAGCATCTACTGTGATTGGTTGCCTGAGATGGCATATTGTATAATGCTGTATAGAATGGAAGCTTATGTGTCAGGATGCTATGAGTGTAAGAGTGTAAGAGGAGTTTGTATTATACCTGTGCACTGTAAAATAAACAAGCACTGCTTTTCTAGTAGCAAGGAGTTCTGGTGGTGTTTTCCTGGACAACCTGCGTAATCCGCTGGCTCCCGCGTCAGGCCCTGCCCCGAGAATATACAGGCAGGAAGAGCGTCACCTGGAGCATCTCCCGACTAAGTTCTGACCCTTTTCCTCTCCCAGGCGGAACTCTATGTTGATGTCAAACAGCCTCGCCTTC
This sequence comes from Euleptes europaea, assembly GCF_029931775.1. Lineage (NCBI taxonomy): Eukaryota > Metazoa > Chordata > Lepidosauria > Squamata > Sphaerodactylidae > Euleptes > Euleptes europaea. The sequence continues at coordinate 12,134,527 of NC_079330.1, read as the reverse complement.
ATCGCCTCTGCGCTCATGGGCTTCTCCAAGATGGCCAGCTCCTTCGAAATGTTGATCCTCGGCCGCTTCGTAATCGGGGTGTACTCGGGCCTCACCACAGGCTTCGTGCCCATGTACGTGGGCGAGGTGTCACCCACGGCCCTTCGAGGGGCTCTGGGGACCCTTCATCAGCTCGCCGTCGTCGTGGGTATCCTCATAGCACAGGTGAGCGGCTCTTGTCGCCGCCCCCTGCTGGGGACTGGGAAGGCTGGACCCATCATAGACGTTTGGATACAGGTCTCTGCTGATGAGGGCAAACATCTGTCCCACCGGCACATGTGCCTTTGTTAAAGAGGCAGAACTGCAAAAACCACCAAAAAAGACCACTGAAAAGCCCTGTTCATCTTTAGAGCAAAGAGTGGAATTTACTGAGGAGAGTGGTTTCATTTACAATGGAGGGGAGGGAGATTGATGGCTGTCAGTCATGACAGCTACATGGAGCCTCCATGTTCAGAGGAGCTATGACTGAACACCAGAGGCTGAGGGAAACGCCAGGAAAGGGCTCCTTTCAGATCTTATAAATTTTCACTGCAGATGCTTCCCCCATTGCAGAGGCAATCTGTTCATATTTTAAGCCGAACAGTAGTGCCTCTTCAGCCTAAGGAGGGGCCATGGTGCAGTGGTAGAGTATTTGCCTTGTGTGCAGAAGGTCTCTGGTTGAGTCCTTGGCATCCCCAGTTAATTGGCTCAGGTAACAGGTTTGTGAAAGGTTGGTCTGTGGCCCAGGAGAGCCACAGCCAGTCGAAGTAGACAATACTGACCACGGTAGGCCAGTTAGCGGACTCAGCATGAGGCAACTTCATGTATTCAAGTGATACAAAGCCTTGTAGGTTGCCTTTGGCTCTTCAACATTTGACCAAAGGCACGTCAGGGACCACTTTGAGAGAGCCAGTATGGTGTAGTGGTTAGGAGTGGTGGACTGTAATCGGGAGAACCAGGTTTGATTCCCCGCTCCTACACATGAAGCCAGCCGGGTGACCTTGGGCTACTCACAGCTCTCTCTGAACTCTCTCAGCCCCACCTACCTCACAAGGTGTTCTGTTGTGGGGAGAGGAAGGGAAGGAGATTGTAAGCTGGTTTGATTCTCCTTAAAAAGGGTAGAGATAGTCGGCATATAAAAACCAACTCCAACTCCTCCTACCGTAATTTGAGAACCTTTCTTTGCTAGTTCAAGAAGTTCTAGGGATCCATGACCTTCAGCACTTTCTGTTGACAGATTGCTGGATCCAGCCCACTGCCCCAAGAAATATATGGCCCCCAAAACACAGAAGGGCTTTGCTGTCAGGGGGCAGGCAAGCACCTTAGAAGAAATCCTGGGTTTGGAGAAACCACCACCCCTTGTGAACTTGTTGGTTGTGCCTTCTCTGTAGATCTTTGGCATGGAGCAGATCATGGGGAGCGACTCGCTGTGGCCGCTTCTGCTGGGCTTCATCTTCGTCCCTGCCTTGATGCAATGTATCATGCTGCCCTTCGCCCCGGAGAGCCCTCGTTTCCTCCTCATCAACCGCAATGAGGAGAACAAAGCCAAGAGCGGTAAGCTGGACTTGTAATAAGCTGTGGGACAATGGAAGAACATCTGCTTGGTAGGAGGAAGGTCTCAGGTTCGGTCCCCGGAGTCTCTGGTTAAGAGGATCAGGTAGCGGGTGATGGGGAAGACCTCCACCTGAGATCCTGGAAAGCCTGGCCAGGCTGAGTAGACAATGCTGAGCTTGAAAGACCAAGGGTATGACTCATTAGAAGGCATCCTCACGGAGTCATATGGATCATGGGCTGCAAGTGCTTAAGTCTGGGTTGGCTGGTGCAATTTCTTGTCAGTGTCTGCAGCTCAGTGGTGGAGCACCTGCTTTGCATGTGGAAGGTCTCAGGTTCAGTCCCCGGTACCTCCCTCTCAAAGAGTCTTGGGAAACAGAGCTGAGCAAGATCACCTTGAGACTTTGGAGAGCCAATGCGGGTTCTTGGCTAGACAGACCTCTGGCATGACATGGTCTAAGGCAGCTTGAGAGGCCATTCACTGTGGAGGGGAGGGACGTTGATGGTTGTCCATCATGACAGCTAAATGGAACCTCCATTTCAGAGGGTGAGGGAAACACCAGGAGAGGGCGGTGTCCTTTGGCTCTGCTTATGCTTTGGCTCTGATTAGCCATTGGTAGAAGCAGGACTCGATCTTGCTGGACCCTGATCTAACCAGCCTCACGGAATCATAGAGTTGGAAGGGGCCATGCAGGCTATCTAGTCCAACCCCCTGCTCATAAGAACATAAGAAAGGCCCTGCTGGATCAGACCAAGGCCCATCAAGTCCAGCAGTCTGTCCACACAGTGGCCAACCAGGGGCCTCTAGGAAGTCCATGAACAAGATGACTGCAGCAGCATTGCCTTGCCTGTGTTCCACAGCACCTAATATAATAGGCATGCTCCTCTGATCCCGGAGAGAATAGGCATACATCATGACTAGTATCCATTTTTGCTAGTAGCCATGGATAGCCCTCTCCTCCATGAACATGTCCACACCCCTCTTAAAGCCTTCCAAGTTGGCAGCCATAAGAAAAGCCCTGCTGGATCAGACCCAGGCTCATCAAGTCCAGCAGTCTGTTCACACAGTGGCCAACCAGGTGCCTCTAGGAAGCCCACAAACAAGACGACTGCAGCAGCACCATCCTGCCTGTGCTCCACCGCACCCAAAACAATAGGCATGCTCCTCTGATCCTGGAGATAATAGGTATGCAGCATGACTAGCATCCATTCTAACTAATAGCCATGAATACCCCTCTCCTCCATGAATATGTCCACTCCCCTCTTAAAGCCCTCCAAGCTGGCAGCCATCACCACATCCTGGGGCAGGATCAGCCTAGAGCATCTCTGACGTGCGTGAGATTGAGATCGCCTTGCCTGACCTCTCCTCTCTACTGCTTCTCCCAGTTCTGAAGAAGCTCCGAGGGACGACCGACGTCAGCAGCGACCTCCAGGAGATGAAGGAGGAAAGCCGGCAGATGATGCGGGAGAAGAAAGTGACAATCCTGGAACTTTTCCGCTCGCCCATGTACCGCCAGCCCATCCTTATCGCCATTGTCCTCCAGCTGTCCCAGCAGCTCTCAGGGATCAACGCTGTAAGTACAGCCATGCAAACGAGTTCATCTGTCTTTACCATGCTTCACGTTGCAGAGAGCCCTCACCTGGATGGCCCAGGCTAGCCTGATCTTGTCAGATCTCAGCAGCTAAGCAGGGTTGGCCCCCGTTAGTATTTGGAGGGGAGACCACCGAGGACTACCAGGGTTGTTGTGCAGAGGAAGGCAACGGCAAGCCACCTCTGTTATTCTCTTGCCTGGAAAACCCCATAAGGGGTCGCCATGTTGGCTGCAACTTGATGACACTTTACATACACATGCACACGTTGCTGAGGGGCTGTGGCTCAGTGGTAGAGCATCTGCTTGGCATGCAGAAGGGTCCCAGGTTCAATCCCCGGCATCTCCAGTTAAAGGGACTAGGCAAGTAGGTGATGTGAAAGACCCCTGCATGGGACCCTGGAGAGCCACTGCCGGTCTGAGTAGACAATACTGACTTTGATGGACCGAGGGTCTGATTCAGTATAAGGCAGCTTCATGTGTTCATGAGAGCCCTGATCTGGTTGGCCCAGGCTAGCCTGATCTCGTCAGATCTCAGAAGCTAAGCAGGGTCAGTCCTGGCTAGGACTTGGATGGGAGACCACCAAGGAATACTAGGGTCGCTATGCAGAGGAAGGCACTAGCAAACCACCTCTGTTAGTCTCCTGCCTTGAAAACCCTGGCTTCTTATAAGAAACACTGGGCGTTCTTTTGAGACAGCGGCTGAGAGTTTGATCCCTTTTGCTGAATCCCATCTCACGGGTTTCTGTGGATGGAGGGCTTTGGCAGATTTGCCTGAAACTGAATGATACAACAGGAAAAAACAGCACCAAATTCACAATATAATGTTAAATAAACACATAAATTGTAATTAATCAGTTGGACAAATATACAAATGCAAAGCACCAAAGACAAAACAAAAATGAACAAACCAACACTTACAAGAAAGAAATATACATGCACAAAAAACTAGGGGGGGAAATCCCTTTGTTCCAAGCCTGATGAAATAAACAATATAACTACTCTATAGATAGTAGATTAATGCCAAAAGTCCACAGTAAACGGCCATAGATGAAAATACTGAATGTCGTTGCGCTATTCCATAGCTGTGCGCTATACCATTGCTGTGCTCTTGCGCAAATCGCAGAGAAAAGAGCAGAGAACCTTTCCTTCAGGTTCGGAAACAAGCAGAAGAACGGTTCGTGTTGCCTAGATCGTTTTAGACACGTTTCGCTGTGGGCTTCTTCAGCCACAGTGCATCAAGTCAAATAATCCATAGTAGATAAATAGTAATACAGGACCTCAGTGGTTCTCCAACAAGATCTGAAAAACGGATGAAAATTGAATGATGGCACGGAAACTTTGGATTAGGGCCCCGAAAGACATCTGGGACTGATCGCTTGCCGAGCACAGGAGAGCGGGGTGGAAACATCACAGGTCCGAGCCAGCTTGGTGGCTATGAAGGCTCTTTCGCCTCGGTCCTTTCCGCCTGATGCCAGCACTTTCCGTATGCTCCTTAACAGCTTGCACATTTATCTTTTTCAGGTCTTCTACTATTCTACAAAAATCTTTTCGAAAGCTGGGGTGCCGGAGCCGGTCTACGCTACCATAGGCGCTGGGGTTGTGAACACAGCCTTCACAGTTGTTTCAGTGAGTGTCTCCTAAGTTTGCTGGTTGGAGAGGGTGTAGCTGGGAGAATGGTGCTTGTTTGTGTGTGTGTGTGTGTGTGCGGGGGGAGTTATCTCATGCCCTGGCCAACTTTGAATACTGGAACTTGTGTTTAAATTGAAATGGTGATGATGGATGTTACTACCAAGGTACCTGACTGAAAAAGGAAAAAAAAACAAGGTCTCTGCCCCCAGGATCTTAAAAAGGTAAAGGTCCCCTGACCCATGGGGTGACGTCACATCACGTTTTCTAGGCAGACTTTGTTTATGGGGTGGTTTGCCAGTGCCTTCCCCAGTCATCTTCCCTTGACGCCCAGCAAGCTGGGCACTCATTTCACCGACCTCGGAAGGATGGAAGGCTGAGTCAACCTTGAGCTGGCTACCTGAAACCAACTTCTGTTGGGATCAAACTCAGGTCGTGAGCAGAGCTTGGACTGCAGTACTGCAGCTTACCATTCTATGCCATGGGGCTCATAAGGATCTTACAGCCAGGCTTTTGACAGGGAAGTGAACAGAAGGAGGGGAGGAGGTGAATGAATGGAGGGAGCGTCACCTTTATTTCAGTTGAAGATATGAAGGCTAAAGGGTTAAAGCCAACGTTTTCATGCACAGAGAGAGAGAGAGAGCAGGCAAACTTCTCTACAGAAGAGGCAATTTGGGCTCCTTGATGCCTTTAGTTATTTGACGGAGATCATTTCTCACAGCCCTCTAGCCGTTTCCTTGAAGCACCTTTGGGAAGAACCAAGTTTGGCCTTTCCGTGTCTTTCCCTCTACTAAACCAGGCACTCATTCTGTTCCTCCCTCTCTCTGTCTCTTCTCTGACAGCTGTTTGTAGTGGAACGGGCTGGGCGAAGGACGCTCCATCTCATCGGCCTGGCTGGGATGGCAGGCTGCGCGGTCCTCATGACGATCGCCTTGGCTCTCCTGGTAAGCGGGGAAGGCATAACTATGGGTTGGGGAAAAAACTCCTTGAATGATCTGGGTAGAGGGACGGGCACCTTGATCTGTAGCTGTTGAGAAGGGCCAGATTAGGAGCCAGCGTGGTGTAGTGGTTAAGAGCGGTGGTTTGGAGAGCAGCTGCCACCCAGAGTAGACAATACTGACCGTGCCGGACCGAGAATCTGATTCAGTATAAACCAGCTGCATTTGTTCATGTGACCTGGGTACAAATATTCAAAATCAGAGGGAAACTTTGGGCTGATAGCTATCTTTCACCTTGGCTTGGAAAATAAAATTTAAAAAAGCAGATACACTGCACTGATCTCGGAGGGAAGAAGCGACAGAAAAATGATAGAGATGATGTTGGAGGGGGTGAGAACGAACACCAGGGCACTTCATGTGTCTGTACCCGTCTTATCTTTCTTCTTTTTCTTCTCCTGGTGCCAGGACCAACTGAGCTGGATGTCCTACATCAGCATTATCGCCATCTTTGGCTTCGTGGCATTTTTTGAGATCGGCCCGGGCCCCATTCCGTGGTTTATCGTGGCGGAGTTGTTCAGCCAAGGCCCGCGCCCCTCTGCCTTCGCCGTTGCCGGCCTGGCAAACTGGACGTCAAACTTCATCGTGGGGATGGGCTTTCAATACCTCGAGGTAACTTTGCAAACTCCCGTTCGTTGCTAAGAGAAGGATGGCTAGATTATTAAGGGCCCTGTCTCTACAGCTGTTTCGTTTGGCGGATGGAGGTGGTGGCAAAGGGGGAGGTGGTTGGCATGGAGAAGGTGGGCAGAGAGGAGGATGGAGCCAGGGAGCAAGAGGGAACTGGGAAACAGTGAGGCAATGGGGAATGAATAAGACTATTCAGAAGAAGGAGTAGGGCTGCCAACTCCAGGTTGGGAAATTCCTGGAGATTTGGGGAGGATGGAGTTTGGGGAGGGAGCTGAGCAGGGATGTAATGTAGCTCTGGGAGTTCTGTTTCTCCTAGCCACTATGGTATACCATAAAGTCCGCCCTCTGAAGGTGTCATTTCCTCCAGAAAAACTGATCTCTGTATTCTGGAGACCAGTTGTAATTCCTGCAGGCCCCACCTGGAGGTTGGCAAACCTAGGGGAAGGAGTGTGTGAGTACAGAAGGCTTTTGCACATTGAGTTAAAACACAGGGTGGGAAGGTGACCCCAGAAACGCATGTGTGCACAAATGTACCTGGGACAGAAAGGTGTGCTGTGGGATCCATAGATTGGTTGAGATTAGGGATTTCCATTCCCAAGTAGAGCATCTACTTGGCATGCAGAAGGTCCCAGGTTCAATCTCCAGTTAAAAGGATCAGGTAGCAGGAGACATGGAAGGCCTCCGCCTGAGGCCCTGGAGAGTTGCTAACCTGTCCGAGCAGACGATACCGGCCTCGGCAGACCAAGGGTCTGACTCGCCCCGCGCAAAGGGCTCCCTTCTGACAGTGTCCCTCCCTTTTCCCCCGCAGGAACTTTGCAAAGCCTACGTCTTCATCATCTTCATGGTGCTGCTCATCCTCTTCTTCATCTTCACCTACTTCAAGGTGCCCGAGACGAAGGGCCGAACCTTTGACGAGATAGCGTCCGGGTTCCGCCAGGGGGGCGCCGGGCAGGCTGACAACAAGACGCCGGACGAGTTCCATAGTTTGGGAGCCGACTCCCAAGTCTAGGACCCAAGAGACCTTTGTTTCCTCCTCCATGCTTCACTCTTCTTTCCCTGTCTGTTCTTGATGCTTGTAACAGAAGCCAGGTCCGAGGTGAAAGAGGCACCTGAGCCCGCTTCTCCGGGGCAGCCGCCTGGTTTCTGGGTAATGAACTGACCCCCTTCGCTAGGAACGGTTAGCTGGTTTCACGTCCAGGATTTCAATGCCAACCAATTCAGAAGCAACCGCTTCCCGTTCAGGCTGAGCCGCCTCTTCTTGGGAGGCGGCTCTTCTCTCTCCCCCGCCCCGGCCCCGTTTTAAGGGGAAAAAATAAAGCAGGAAAAAGACTGCACGTGGCATTTGCAGCACTAGGAACAAAACCGTTTTAATCGTGAAAAGCAAAAGAAAACTATTTTTAGATGAAATCTCATATATCCAAATTTGATTTTTAAATGATGTTTTTTTTAAAAAATAAAATAAATGGCTACCATTTCAAAGTTTCCCAACCTTGGTTGGGGAAAAGGTGGGGTAGAAGTCACATAAATAAAAGGGGGGGGTGTTTAGGCGTTGTGAGAGAGCAAATGAGTTTCTCTGGGGCGGGACCAGTGCCCTCCCACAGGGAATTTGAAGTGAGTTTGATAGCTCCCTTCAAAGGACTCTGTGCTGATTCCTTCCCCCACGATCGTGAGGTTGCTTTGAGCAAAATGGCTGCTTCTGATCCTGCAGTGATATTTTTATTAAATGATATAAACTGGTCTTTATGTCCGGCAGGGGTGGGAAAGGTCACTGTTCGTTGAAAACGTGGTTCTCGCCCCACCGTGTTCTCAAACCCATCACCTGCAAAATCCAATCTGTGGCTGACTTGTGGCGACCCCTTAAAGTTTTCAAGGCAGGAGGTGAACAGAGGTGGTTTGCCATTGCCTGCCTCTGTGTAGCGACCCTGGATGTCTTTGGTGGTCTCCCATCCAAGTACTAACCACGGCCGACTCTGCTTAGCTTCTGAGATCTGATGAGATCTGATGAGATCGAGGTAGCCTGGGCCATCCAGGTCAGGGCGAATCATTGTCTAGGACACTGTCTGAGCCTGCCGTTTTCATTTAGCTGTCATGGGTAATAGCCATTGACAGACCACTCCTCCGTGGATTGGTCTCGTCCCCTTTTAAAGCCACCACCGCTTCTTGTGGCGGCGAGTTCCATACGTTCGTTATGAACTGTGTGAAGAATTCCTCCCAGCGGGAAGGAGCCCTAACAAACGATGTGCCCCAAACCTCACTTATTGAAATATTGAAAGCTGCCCCCTCCCCAAGAGGGCCACCCCGCCATACATAAAGGTCCCATAAAGACACAGTTCTAGTGTGTCTGTTTCGGGGGCCGGGACGTTCTCTGTAAGCGTCCTCTCCTGGCCCGTTAAACCCTGGACTCGCTGAACCAAAAGAATCAGTGAAAATGGCTGCGTACATTTCCTGCTTACTGTGTATAGACTGGAAAATATTTATATTATATATATATTTTTTGTTCCACCGTGTTAATAGTGCACTAAATTATAGTGTGGTTTCTGACTGACAAGCAACTTACTGTAAATATTCTTGAATTATATGCAACACTGTATGATAAAACAGATGTAGTTTCTATAGCAACTGTTATGGAAGACTTGTACAATGACCTTGTTTTGTATAGATAACTTACCTGCACTGTAGTGGCAACTAATGCACTGAATTTTTAGAATGTGTTTTTTTTTCTCTTAGCATAAACACCCCAAGCCCTTAAAGGTCCCTGGCTCCCAGAACGAGTGTGTTTGCTAGAAGCGCCTGGAAAGTTTGCAAAAAAGGAAAAAGAAAAAAAAGGTCCCAGCTATTTAAGAATCAACTTTTTTTATTTATTTGTCTGTTTTTAAAGCGTGTGTGCGACTATACTCAAAAGACAACATACTTTTTAGGAAGAACAAAAAAAATTGCAACAACGGGGGGGAGACCCCCTAATTTTGCTGTGTCTGAGGCAGTGTTGTCCCAAACTCCTTTCTAAAGTGCCAATAGGAGGGGGTGGGGGGGAAATAAACGTACAGAGAGGAGAAGATTGTACGGACAGAATAAATGACATGAGCATTTGAGAGCCTGCAACCGTGTCTTGTGCTTTCATTGCAGTCTTGGGGGGGGGATTCATAGAATCATAGAGTTGGAAGGGACCACCAGGGTCATCTAGTCCAAGCCCCTGCACAATACAGGAATTGCACAACTTCCTCCCCCACACACCCCCTACTCCATGCCCAGAAGATGGCCAAGATGCTCTCCCTCTCATGATCTGCCTAAGGTCATAGAATCAGCATTGCTAGGTGGCCATCTAGCTTCTTCTTAAAAACCTCCAGGGAAGAAGAGGTTACCCACCTCCCAAGGAAGCCTGTTCCACTGAGGAACCGCTCTGTTAGAAAATTCTTCCTAATGCCTAGATGGAAACTCTTCTGTTCTTGGGTGGGGGAGGGGGTTCAAGCTGGATCCTCTAGTCTGGAATCCAAGAGGGCGATTTGAGGGCCGAAGGACTCCCTACTGCCCAGCTTGATCGAGCTTGGCTAGACTGGCTGTTCTGCTTAATCTCTAAGCCCCACCCCTAGTACATTTACTCAGGAGGAGGTCCCATTCGGAGCAACGGGAACAAACAATTGCTTCCTGGTCACTGGGCATAACTGCAATCGACCCTTTAATTACTCAGTCATTTCCTGATCTTATTTTTTATCCTCACCACACCTTTCTCCACATGAGTACTTCCTGCTACTTTCTCCAGACTCCCATCTTCTGTCTTTCCTCCCTGACCCCTGTTAATTTCGCCTAGGAGCTGGTGTCCCAAAATGTGTTTTTTTTTTAATTGGGGGGTGAGCTTGATCAAGCATGGAACTTCCATCCCTCTTCTGTATGGATGGAAAGCAGACAATGCCTCCTGAAATCAAAGAAGCTGGGGAAGTTGCTGAATAAGGTTTCCAGTGGGCAGGATGGAGAGCTGCATTGTGTCGCCGAGATTCTTGGTCCTCCCCCCAGGATTAGCAAAACCAAATTAAATCAGGTAAAAATTATACAGATATTCCCAGTTTCAATAATGCATCCAAGCTGCAGAAATTTGCTCTTCTTGACGCTGAATCTGGATGAAGAAGAGTTGGTTTTTATTATGCTGACTCTCTACCACTTAAGGAAGAATCAAACCGGCTTACAATCACCTTCCCTTCCCCACAACAGACACCCTGTGAGGTAGGTGGGGCTGAGAGACCTCTAAGAGAGCTGGGACTAGCCCAAGGTCACCCAGCTGGCTTCATGTGGAGGAGTGGGGAAACAAATCCAGTTCGCCAGCTTAGCCTACGCCGCTCATGTGGACGAGTGGGGAATCCAACCCGGTTCTCCAGATCAGAGTCCACCCCTCCAAACCACCACTTTTAACCACTACACCACACTGGCTGCACGCTGGATGCAGAACTTTATAAGCACAGCCCTGATTGTAAGCTACAGCGCAAACAAGTGCTTGTGCAATAGTGCACTCTTTCTCGTGGAGTGGGAATTATCACATGCAATATGGACCGCCCCTGTATAGCTGCTGACCTGCTCCTGGGGATAACCCACGAGTGCAGTTGAGTGACGACTGGTACGACAGTTCCACAGAAATGTAAAAAAAAGTTTACATTTAATTAAAACGTTAAGGAGGCACAGCTGAATAGTACTGGGAGAGCTCGGCAGCCTGCCGCTCCAAACCTCCTCGGTACCTGAATGCTGGGCTGGGAGGTAGCACCTTGCGCTCTTCTATTTTGCGTAGAAAGGCTTCGATTTGAGCAGTTTGACCAAGCGGTGAAGAGAGTCTTCCAGCTCCTCGACCGGGACTGTCTTGGTGATTTGCAGAGTCTTCTTTGCCAGTTCGTGAGCCTGCAGTTGCACCAGAAAGGGAGGGAGGGAGGGAGGGAGGGAGGGAGGGAAAGGAAGGAAGGAAGGAAGGAAGGAAGGAAGGAAGGAAGGAAGGAAGAAAGAAAGAAAGAAAGAAAGAAAGAAAGAAAGAAAGAAAGAAAGAAAGAAAGAAAGAAAGAAAGAAAGAAAGAAAGAAAGAAAGAAAGAAAGAAAGAAAGAAAGAAAGAGCAATGGAGTGACTTCAGGCCTTTTCAGCAGCAGCGGGGGGGGGGGGGGAATCAGCACATTTTATTTTAAACCCTCACCCCCTGAATGCAGAAAACCTGAGGCACAAATCCCACAGAGATATAGAAAATGTTTTAATGAGAGTCCTGTTCCTACAGCTGTAATTATAATTCGTTAATTCACATAACGTGGGCTTGGCTATTCAGGATTTTCTTCTATTTATTGTGTTTAGCCTGCCCTTCCTTCAAGGAGCTCAGGGTGGCATACGCCGTCTTCCTCCTCCCTCCATATTTATCCTCATAACAGCCCTGTGAGGCAGGCTCATCCATCTATGCTTAGATCTTGTGAGGAAGGCTAGGCTGAAAGACAGTGACTGAAGAAGAAGAGGAGTGGGTTTTTATACCCCGTTTTTCTCTACCTTTAGGGAGTCTCAAAGAGGCTTACAATTGCCTTCCCTTCCCCTCCTCACAACACCCGATGAGGTAGGTGGGGCTGAGAGAGTTTGGAGAGAACTGTGACTGGGCCAAGGTCACCCAGCAGGCTTCATGTGGAGGAGTGGGGAATCAAATCCGGTTCTCCAGATTAGAGTCCGCCGCTCTTAACCACTACGCCATGCTGACTGGTCCAAGATCATCTAGGGGAACTTCACGGCTGAAAGAAGATCTGACCTCGGGTCTCCCTGGTCCAGGCCTGACACATTACTTACTACACCACACTGGAGATAAACTGAAAATGCAGACCTGGAAATGAATTCATGCTTTTAAAAGGGGAGGGAGAGCCTCCCGTTCAGGGGACAGTGGTTGCCAAGCAAGTCTTAAGAAAAAAAAAACACCAAAAAAAGCCAAAGGCCCATCAGGACCGGCAATCTGTCCAAGCAGTGGCCGACGCAGTGCCACAGCACCCTCCCACCCATAGCGGTCTTCCCCATCTTCAATTCACTTGAAGGCTCTGTTCAGCAAATGCTTTTATTATTTGATTTTATTTACTTTATTTATAGCCCCTTCTAATTGAGACTCAAGGCAGATTACTTTTACCCAACAGCCACCTGGTGAGCTTGGTATTATATATTATATTATATTATATTATATTATATTATATTATATTATATTATATTATATTATATTATATTATATTATATTATATTATATTATATTATGTGCTTTGGAACATAGGCAAGATAATGCTGCTGCAGTCGTCTTGTTTGTGGGCTTCCTAGAGGCACCTGGTTGGCCACTGAGTGAACAGACTGCTAGACTTGATGGGCCTTGGTCTGATCCAGCAGGCCTTTTCCTATGGCTGCCAACTTGGAAGGCTTTAAAAGGGGAGTGAACATTTGCATGGAGGATAGAGCTATTCATAGCTACTAGTCAAAATAGATACTAGTCATGATGCATACGTATTCTCTCCAGTATCAGAGGAGCATGTCTATTCAGTGGAGCATGCCGAATATATTAGGTGCTGTGAAACACAGGCAGGGCAATGCTGCTGCCGTCGTCTTGTTTGTGGGCTTCCTAGAGGCACCTGCTTGGCCACTGCGTGAACAGACTGCTGGACTTGATGGGCTTTTTTTTTTTTAAAGTAATGAGCGGGGAGCGGAAAACAGAAGAGGGTGATATAAAATTACATACATTTCTTCCTTGGCACCCAGATTATGTCACAGTAAACTCACTAATACATTACAAACTAGCCACAAAAAATAATATCCAATATTTTCCACATTTCTTATCCTGTCTTTTTTCTTTCTCTTCTTGACTTCTTATCTTCATTTGTTTTTGTTTTTACTACACAAACTTAATTATAGTCCAAATTGAATTATAAAAGACATAACCCAACAAAACATGCCTATCTGTATAAAATTACAAATAATTAGACTGCTGGACTTGATGGGCCTTGGTCTGATCCAGCACGGCCTTTCTTATGTTCTTATGGCCATGGTCCAGGGATTCATTGTTATTAGCTTCCACCCCACTCCACCCTACCAGTCTCAGTCAGCATCCAAACATCTGGGACTTTTGTGGGCTGTTCACACCTCAAAGCCTAGGGAGAAAGGATTCAAACGCCAACCCTCTGCACCCCGTCATTCGAGACAAATCCTTCACAGGGGTTTCCTGCCACGTGGGCTGCCCGTGATGGTAAGCAGAGGCCAATCTCGGCTTCCCAGAGACACGTAGCGAGAAAGTGGCTTGCGGAAATGTCCCACTTTATGACCTACATACAAATTCTGCCTCGGAGGATTTGATCACGTGAAACAGCCAGCCCTCGGTGGGCAAACCTCACAGAAGTTGGAGCCCCATGATGATTAAATGCGGGAGTCGGTACCCTGCTAAGCCAAGCCATTGGTGGCAAAGAAGAAGAGTTGGCTTTTACATGCCAACTTTCTCTACCACTTAAGGGAGACTCAAACCTGCTTACAATCACCTTCCCTTCCCCTCCCCACAACAGACACCCTGTGAGGTGAGTGAGGCTGAAAGTGTGTGACTTGCCCAAGGTCACCCAGCTGGCTTAGTGTGTCAGAGCAGGGAAACGAATCCAGTTCACCAGATTAGCTTCCACCGCTCATGTGGAGGAGTGGGGAATCACACCCAGTTCTCCAGATCAGACTCCACCGCTCCAAAGACTCCACCGCTCCAAAGAAACCTCGTGGTCAACTTGCCTTTGGCATATCAAGGATCAGGTAATGGAACATGGCCAGAGTGAAGACCACCTTTGCTGTTTTAGCCAGCTGCGGCTTGGATGCTTGCTCTCGGATATCCAAGATGGTGTTCAGCATCTGTGTGGCTTCGGCTTGCTGGCCTTCATCTGCAACAGAGATGAAGAGCGTGAGGAGGACAGCCGCAGCCATCGGGAAAAGAACCGGTGTGGGAAATGCGGAAGGCCCAAGTTCGAATCTCCCACCAGCCCTGCAGCTCACTAGATGGCTTGGGCCGCTTGCACTTTTACTCAGCCTAATTTCGCCAACTTACAGAGCAATTATCACAATTGGTGACTCCGTTAAAGAAATCTTGAACAGATTCAGTGTGTTCATTTCGATAAGCGTGTTGGCGGAACCTGTTTACATGTTCACACAATTAAAACAAAATGTTTCATGTAGGTGTTGCTGCCAGCGCCATCTTAGAAGAGGCATTCTCCTTTCTTTCACCCCAGGGAGAATGCTAAGAAGAAGAAGAGTTGGTTTTTATACCCGCTTTTCTCTACCTTTAAGGAGTCTCAAAGAGGCCTACGCCTTCCCTCCCCCCAGACAAAACAGGCACCTTGTGAGGTAGGTGGGGCAGAAAGAGTTCGGAGAGAACTGTGACTAGCCCAAGGTTACCCAGCAGGCTTCATGTGGAGGAGTGGGGAATCGAACCTGGTTCTCCAGATTAATGTCTGCTGCTCTTGTGTAGGAGTGGGGAAACAAACCCGGTTCACCAATTAGAGTCTGACGCTCATGTAGAGGAGTGGGGAATCAAACCCGGTTCTCAAGATGAATGTCTGCTGCTCTTAACCACTACACCACACTTGCTAAGACTGTGCCTGCTACCTAAAGGTTTTGTGAATACTTGTATTAAAAATTACTAACTAACAATCTTTTAAGTATCTGTTGCTAGATTAATCCAGTGCTCTTTTTGGGGGGTCAATCAAAGCACTTATGCTAAACACTGAGGCCCTAATTAATAAGAACCTGCTCTGATCCCATGGGGAAGACTGCAATTATTAATTATTCAGATATTTGTATCCCACTTTTCTTGCCAGTGGGGACCCAAGCGACTGACAATACTGTTCGCCCCTCTGCTATTTTAGCCTCCCAACAACAACCCTAGGAGGAAGGTTAGGCTGAGAGTGACTGGCCCAGGGTCGCCCAGTGAGCTTCCATGGGAGAGTCAGGGATTCCACACAGGGTCTCCCAAACCTCAACCTGATGTGCTAACCACTACACCAGGCTGATTCTCCTCCCTCCCCAAATTAATGCCCTTACCAAGAAGGTCTCCTACGGTGGTCTCCTCCTCAGGCAACATATTGATCTCAGATGGACTCAAGAGCGACTGGAACTGGTGGTCGATAAACCGGATGAAGTGATTGAACCACATTTCCGTAACCTTGTGGCAAGAGAACAAAAACTTCAGTGAACAGCAACAACAAAAAGAAGCAAGAAAAGAAACAAGTGATCCTTCTTCACCTGGGAAAGCATGCATGAGAGCTAGCGAGGTCTACTGGTTGAGACCAGGAGACTCTAATCTGGAGAACTGGGTTTGGTTCCCCGCCCCTCCACATGAGCAGCAGACTCTAATCTGGAGAATTGGGTTTGGTTCCCCACCCTTTCACATGAGCAGCGGACTCTAATCTGGAGAACTGTGTTCGATTCCCTGCTCCTCCTCATGAAGCCTGCTGGGTGACCTTGGGCTAATCACAGTTCTCTCCGAACTCTCTCTTTGAGGGAATTCGTCAGAAGCTAATTCTGCCTCTTATTAGCACAATGGAAGCCAGTTCAGAGGAAGAGAAAATTAAATTCCTCTTATGGGAGGGAGACTCTCAGCGATCTTTGCAAGTAGCCAAGTACTGCTCTGCAGCTATTAAAATCTGTTTGGAGAAGGGTATTAGTGATTTTTAATTGATATGTGCCTATGTGAACAAGGTGATTTTTAATTGATATAATTTTATCTGTATTTCGTATATAGAGATTATTTATTATGTAATCGGTTTTACTGACAAGGTTTGCAGCTTATCTGGCTATTGCCGTAATAATAAAGTCATTCATTCAGAACTCTCTCAGCCCTACCCACCTCACAAGGTGCCTGTTGTGGGGAAGCGAAGGGAAAGTGATGGAGACTCCTCAAAGGTAGCGAAAAGCGGGGTATAAAAACCAACTCTTTTCCCTCAAGGTATAGCACCTGCTTTGTATGCAGAAGGCACTTTGGTTCAACATGAGCTCCTCCTCTGGGTTTCTTGGGAAGTGTATGTACTCCTTTAAGTGTGGCATTCCACAATCTCACCATGCAAATGCAGCAACTGGGTGCAAAAAACCCAGTGCCTTGAGAATCTCTTTTTGCAAAATAGCTAGTGTCTAGCCCTCATAAGCATGAAAGGTAAACTTGAAAACACATGGGGACGGATAGCCCATCAGTCTTCCTGAAAGGACTTCCTTAGGAGGAGACAGAAAGCTTTCCCTAACTATCCCACCAACATGCCCCTGCTTAAATTAGGTCTACAGGTTAAATACGGGAAACTACAGCTGTACTTTGACCCACTCGAGGATCCCCTCCAACGGAGGGCTTTTATGCTCGCCAGGCTTAATGCTCTCCGCTCAGAGATATTAAAGGGTAGGTTTAAAAATACCCCTTTGAGAAAAGATTATGTTTATATGGGTTGAGTCAACACGATACACTTCAGCATATAATCATAAACGGTTTTCTGCATGATGGCCCTCATAAGAAAACAATTTCACCCTTGATCGATAAAATGAAATCTGGCCAAGAATCTTCCATATGCCTGTTTCTAATGAATGACTCTAAGAGCCCCGTGGCGCAGAGCGGTAAGCTGCAGTACTGCAGTCCAAGCTCTACTCACGACCTGTTCGATCCCAACAGAAGTTGGTTTCAGGCAGCCGGCTCAAGGCTGACTCATCCTTCCAAGGTCGGTAAAATGAGTACCCAGCTTGCTGGGGGTAAAGGGAAGATGACTGGGGAAGGCACTGGCAAACCACCCTGTAAACAAAGTCTGCCTAGTAAACGTCGGGATGTGTCGTCACCCCATGGGTCAGGAATGACCCGGTGCTTGCACAGGGGACCTTTACCTTTACCAATGACTCTATCCCTGAAGTCACATCAATGGTGGCGGATTTTTTGTCAGAAGTTGTCAAGACTAGGATCAAAGTTTAAATTATATTTATATGGGAAATGTATGGTTTGAGTATTTTTGTGTACCATCTATGCTATATTTCTGAGAATATGCCAATAAAGGTCGATTGATTGAAGCTTTGCTAAACACCTGCACTCCTTGCACACAGTAGTGTTAAAAACTGGGCAACCTAAGCAAATATAGGCACATTTGCTCAGTCTGCAGAAAGGCACAGAATCCAGAGGGGGAGGGAAAGTCTCAGCAGCTTTATTTATAGATCATGCTTGTTCAGCAACTGGATTCGCTGGGGATCATTCTGAGAAGTCAGCAAGGTGTGTGCGCAGGCGAGTCCTTCCCAACACCAGTCCAAGTGACACGCTGGCAAGCAACTACCCACAACCCAAAGCCCCAGCTGCTGTTTGTGGTGGCCCAAAGGGACGGCTGTTGATTCCTAACTTCGGGGTGGGGAGAGTTATATGGTTGGAAGAGAAAGAAAGACCATAACTTCAAGGTATGGGCAAAAGAAACCCTCCCTGCCCCCAAAGCACTAAAGGTAAAGGTCCCCTATTCCATGGGGTTGTTTGTCAGTGCCTTCCCCAGTCATCTTCCCTTTACCCCCAGCAAGTTGGGTGCTCATTTTGCCGACCTCGGAAGGATGGAAGGCTGAGTCGACCTTGAGCCGGCTACCTGAAACCGACTTCCGTCGGGATTGAACTCAGGTTGTGAGCAGAGCTTGGACTGCCGTACTGCAGCTTACCACTCTGCGCCAAGGGGCCCAAAGCACTACTGAACCTATTTTTAAACCCACTCTAACAAAAGATTTTTTCCCCAAACGTTCTCAAACAGGTTCACAATTTATGAAATATGCTGCTGGATGCCAGTCACGCCCTACCAATCTGTTACCCCAACATCTTATTTGTATATGTGTTGCTAAACTCTTTGGACGACAGAATTTTTTTTTCGGCCTCCAGGGGTGCAACTGAAAAATCAATTTTGCTTTCAAGATGGAATTACGAGAACGCTGCAGCTCCTCACGCACCCCATAAATCCACAAAGGCAGTTCGGAAAGCTACAACTGCAATAAAGTATCTTTGCATTTAAGGGGACACAGGACTCTTGGGTTGTTTTATATCCAGAAAAGTTAACACTGCTTCGATGCGGACCCCCCCCCCCCCGTGTCAACCCTGTTCCTGCACAGCCGCATCATGATCTACTGACCTCGGTGTACAGGGAGTCAGCGATGTCCATTCTGTTCTGCCGGAAGAAAACATTGGCCATGTGGAAATACCCTCCCGACACGGCGACGTCATTTGTTCCAAAGGCACAACTAGCGAAGAAAATCTGAAATCCGATCAAGAGAGAGACTAGAGGGTAATGGTATAGCCGCTCTCGGGCTGAAATCAAGCTGACATACAGAACAGAAAGAGCTAGTCGTGTTTAGAAGATGAAGAGTTGGTTTTTATATACCAACTTTCTCTATCACTTAAGGGAGACTCAAACCAGCTTACAATCGCCTTCCCTCCCCCTCCCCACAACAGACACCCAGTGAGGTAGGTGAGGCTGAGAGAGCTGTGACTAGGTCACCCAAGGTCACCCAGCTGGCTTCACGTGGAGGAGCGGGGAAACAAATCCAGTTCACCAGATTAGCCTCCGCCGCTCATGTGGAGGAGTGGGGAATCGAACCCAGTTCTCCAGATCAGAGTCCACCGCTCTTAACCACTACACCACGCTGGCTCTACACCACTACACCACTGCCATGATCCCCAATATGGTGTCCAGCGGTGTCCCTATAATTCTGGTTGCTGTTTGCAGCAGCTACAGAGGGCCCAGTATGACATGTGTCTGTTGCCATGAGAAACCTGCGCTCCCCACAACAGGGTGGAAGCAGCTGCTTCGAGCAGCAAGTCTACATGATGGGAGACAGTCCCGTCGCAGCTGTTAAGGGGTGGATGGGTGGGTTCAGCAACTGAGCACGGATGTCTTACGTCATTTGCCAGGTTGTACAAAGACTCGTCAAAGTTCCCTTTGGCCGCAAAGAGGAGCCCCAGGTTACGATGCAGCTTGGACTGAATGGCGGGGCTGCACTGAGATGTCTTGAGGACGCTCCACCGAGCTTGGGAGAGGTACTCCTCTGCTTGGGAGAGATGTCCCAGGCCTGGCAGGAACAAACCCCAACAGAGGATAAGATGAGGGGCATCAAGGGCTTTATACCCCATCTTTCAATCTAAACCTCTGCTCCCCCACCCCGACCTCTGGCGTTCTGGGACAATGGGCAGGTTAGAGCACTTTTTGGCAGGGAGAGGGGAATCAAGTGGAGGAAGAGGCTTCTGGGCCACCGGCAAAGGCCTCCACGGACAGGCTGGGTTTTTAAAAGATTGACAAGCAAGCCCTGATAGATTCCTTAACTGCAGCCTTAGAATAATAGAATCAGAGTTGGAAGAGACCACAAGGGTCATCTAGTCCAACCCCCTGAACAATGCAGGAAATTCAAAACTACCTCTCCCACACACCCTCAGTGACCCTTATTCTATGGCCAGAGGATGGCAACAAACAAACCCTCCAGGATCCCTAGCCAATCTGGCCTGGAGGAAAATAGCTTCCTCACCCCAAAGGGGTGATCGGCATTGCTCTGGGCATGAGGAGAAGGAGAAGAAGAGTTGGTTTTTATATGCCGACTTTCTCTACCACTTAAGGGAGAATCAAACCGGCTTACAATCTCCATCCCTTCACTTCCTCACAACAGACACCCTGCAAGGTAGTTCACCAGATTAGCGTCCGCTGCTCACGTAGAGGAGCGGGGAATCAAACCTAGTTCTCCAGATTAGACTCCACAGCTCCAAACCACCGCTCTTAACCACTACACCCCGCTGGCCACGAGAGCCAAACACTGACACAACCCTTCTGTCCCTCCCTCTCATGACCTGCCTCCAAGCTGGTTCACTATCAAAACGCTGACAGATCTCAGCACTTTGGGGATTGCTGGTTGTAGCCGAGAAAACAAAACGGTGCGGATGCAGCTCCGGCCAAACTCACCCAGGCTCGCCTCTGCTAACATGAGGTAAGCCGGCACCAGTTCGCCAGAATTCAAACCATGCACGCTGACGGCGAACTTCAGAGAATGCAGCGCTGCCGGGATGGCATCTTCGTGCTTGCCTTCGTACAGGAACTTCTGGGCCACGCTGTGAGTCAGTTCGGCTAGGAACTTCTGGGGCGGCACAAAGAAAGAAATGCCGATGAAGCATCATCAGCTACTGGCTATGCTTTACTGTGCTTCACAGATATTGCATTTTCAAACAAGTCTATTGGCGCCATTTTCCCAACAGTGTGGGCTCGCTTCGTGTTCCAGTGTCACATTTTGGTAATTCTTGCAACACTTCAAACTTTTTCATCATGACTACAGTACATTTTTTAAAAAAGACAGTGCGCTATTGCACACTTAATAGAATACCTCATAGTGTAAACATAACTTTTATATGCACTGGGAAACCAAAGCAATCCGCGTGACTCGCTTTATTGCGATATTTGCTTTATGGCAGTGGTTTGGAACTGAACCTGCAATGTCTCTGAGATGTGCTTGTATGACTCTCCCCCACCCCCTTTATGTGTGTGTGTGGGGGTAATTTCTGATGACTTGAACGGGTACTCAGTACCTTTTGAACACATAGGATCGCAGCATTGAACCCATGAAGCTGCCTTATACTGAATCAGATCCTTGGTCCATCCAAGTCAGTATTGTCTACTCAGACCAGCAGCAGCTCTCCATGGTCTCGGGTAGGGGTCTTTCACATCACCTGCTTGCCTAGTCCTTTTAAATGGAGATGCCGGGGATTGAACCTGGGACCCTTCTGCATGCCAAGTAGATGCTCTACCACTGAGCCACAGCCACCACCACCCCGACTTTCGGTTTCCCAAGTCAGCTGCATCAAGAGTTCCATATGTCATTTGGTCCGAGCCACAGAATCTGGATTCCACAGCATTTCTGATTTCTCTGTTGCTTTCAAAAGGTATATTTTTACCCTTTACGGTGCAAGGACGATGTTGGCAAGGGGCTCTAGTGCTTCTGTGCCTCCTCCTCTCTGGCAGTCTTCAAGCAGAGACTGGACTGGACAAACACTCCTCAGGGATGCTTTAGGCTGCTCCTGCACTGAGCAGAGGGTTGGACTAGATGGCCCGTGTGACCCCTTCCAACTCTATGATTCCATGAGTTAAATCATAACCTTTCCCCCTTCTTTATCCAGTGACTGACCTCTCTGCTGATCTTCTGTACTTGCCCATGCTGTCTCTTTTCCTCAGAATCATAAAAAGGCGACGTGGTACGCAATGGAATGAGGAGTTGGCATATCTTCTCGTGAACGCTGACCCAGTCAGCATTTTGATGCTCTACTTCACTGTGAGAAGAAAAGTGGTTATTAGCAGTAAGAACTGTAAAGTGCGGATTAATTCTCCCCCATCCGTCAAAGCTAGAAACAACTTGCGTTTGTACTTGCTCCAGAAAGCAGAGAAACCGAGCAACAGCTTTCCGGCTGAAAGGAGAGAGCAGCTATCACATAACTGCTTTCCTTCTTGCTAGGTACAAGCACAGATTGCTCTGCCAACTAGCTACTGACTTAGAGGCTCTGATTTGTAGCAGGTGCCTAGTGGACTTAGCCCCTTAAAACAACAACATTATCATTGGGGATAATGCAATGGGGATTACGGGGTTGTGCCTGGCTTTTCCTCTCCATAATGAGAGTAGCTACACCAGCCCCACCTACGCGGTAGTAGGATGGACTCTCGGAAGGGGAGAGAATACAGCCATGCAGGCCATTTCCTCCAGGGGAACTGATCTCTGCAGTCTGGAGGTCAGTTGTAATTCTGGAAGACCTCCAGGCCTGGGGTTGCCAAGCTCCAGCTGGGGCCTGGAGATCTCCCGGAATTGCAACTGGTCTCCGGACTGCAGAGATCCGTTCCCCTGGAGAGAATGGTTGCTTTGGAGTATGGACTCAATGGCAGTATACCCCACTGAGGTCCTCCCTTCCCCAAAGTCCACCCTCTCCAGGCTCCACCTTCAAAATTTCCAGGAATTTCCCCACTCAGAGCTAGCAGCCCTACCCCAGGCCCCAGCCGCAGGTCGGCAAACCCTACACATAGGGTTGCCAGCTCCAGGTTGGGAAATACCTGGAGATTTTGGGGGCGGAGCCTGAGGAGGGCGGGGTTCGGGGAGGGACTTTGATGCCATAGAGCCCGATTGCCAAAGTGGCCATTTTCTCCAGGGGAACTGATCTCTATCGGCTGGAGATCAGTTGTAGTAGCAGATCTCCATCCAGTAGCTGGAGGTTGTAGAAAAAATCAGTACAGCTCACTGTATTCAAAAATTCATTAACAACGTGCTAACAGTAAGACAACCACAATAAAGTGCAAAGATTACAAAAATTACACACAAAATATATACAAATATAGTTATTTACAGGATAGTTATCACAAGCATAATAGCAATCTCCAGTTAACTAGGCAACAGTCTATATCCAAGGCAAAAGAAGAATTCTTCAAATCCAACTGTGGACGACAATGTCAAATCAAATAGCACAAAGTCCAAGAGAAGTCTGGGGGAGACAGAGAAGTCTTGGACTTTGTGCTATTTGATTTGACATTGTCGTCCACAGTTGGATTTGAAGAATTCTTCTTTTGCCTTGGATATAGACTGTTGCCTAGTTAACTGGAGATTGCTATTATGCTTGTGATAACTATCCTGTAAATAACTATATTTGTATATATTTTGTGTGTAATTTTTGTAATCTTTGCACTTTATTGTGGTTGTCTTACTGTTAGCACGTTGTTAATGAATTTTTGAATACAGTGAGCGGTACTGATTTTTTCTCCAGCTTCTTGTTATCAGTATTGTATTTTTTACAGTAGCTGGAGGTCGGCAACCTTACTTACACACCAGTAGAAAGTGACGCAGCAGCCACCGCAACGCACCGTGGCCGGCGCTCGGCACAACTCGCAAAAGACCTTCCGCCCGCGAGGCAGCGCCAGGGGCCAGACCCGCTCCGTCTGCATCGCGCCTTCCCGAGGTTGCCAGGGACGCGGTTGCTAGGGCAGCGAAGAGAGAGGGTTGCACTTCCGGCGAGTCGGGCGGGGAAGGGGAAAAAATGCTACGGGATGGACTTCCGGTTAAACCGTGCTGCCGCTGTTGGCCGTGGGGGAGGCTCCATGGGGTCGCTCTAGGCGTCGCCGCCTCTGTGGTGAAACCCTCAGGTGCATTTTTTGGGGGGGGGGGAGACAGCCCAGAGCGGGAGTGCGAGAGAAGGCAACTGTAAGCCCTCGACGACGCAAAGGCATGGGCCGCGAACTCGGGAGGAGGCGGGACTTCCGCAGAGGAGGCCGCGCCCATTGGGTGCACTTCCGGTTAAACCGTGCTGCCGCTGTTGGCCGTGGGGGGGGGTCGCTCTAGGCGTCGCCGTCCCTGTGGTGAACCCCTCAGGCGCATTTTGGGGCGGTGGGGGGAGACAGACGTTTCTAGGCCCTGGCCACGGTAGGCCCTCGACGACGCAAAGGCACGGGCCGCGAACTCGGGAGGAGGCGGGACTTCCGCCGAAGAGGCCGCGCCCATTGCGGAAGTGGCGACCGCTGGCCGCGCGGGGCCGCGACCCGGCATGGCGGAGCTGCCGCCCGAGGCGCGGGCCGAGGCGGAGGCCGAGCGGCGCGTGCGGGCCTGGGCGGAGGCGCAGCGGGCGCGGGGGAAGCGCGTGGCGCTGGTGACGTCGGGCGGGACGCAGGTGCCGCTGGAGGCGCGCGCCGTGCGCTTCCTGGAGAACTTCAGCAGCGGGCGGCGCGGGGCGGCCTCGGCCGAGCGGCTGGTGGGGGCCGGCTACGGCGTCTGCTTCCTGCACCGCGCGCGCTCCACCTTCCCCTGGGCGCGCGCCTTGCCCCCCCACGGGCCCGCGCTCCTGGACGCCCTGCGCGTGGACGCCGGCCCCGCCCCCGGCGTCCGCGCCGACGTGGGCGCGCTCCCGGGGCTCGTGCCCGCCCTCCAGGCCTACCGGCGCGCCAAGGACGAAGACGCCCTCTTGGTCGTCGAGTTCACCGGCCTGGTCGAGTACCTGTCGCTGCTGAGGGCTGCTGCCCGGGCCCTGGCGCCGCTGGGTAAGGGCGCAGGAGGAGGTGGAGGGCTGCGGCCTGGTCAGGGCCTTCCTGGCAGCCGGCTAGGGGTTGCCAACCTCCAGGTATTGCACAACAGTGTACAAACGTGGATCGAGTGCTACAATAACACAACTATGTACAACCAAAGTTATATTCTATTCTAATATATGCAAAACAATGTCCTGTATAATATACGTGAGTCCTTTAAGATAATTCACAGTGGGTAGCCGTGTTAGATGTTTAGAATGGATGGGCCAGGCTAGCCTGATCTCGTCAGATCTCAGAAGCTAAGCAGTGTCGGCCCTGGTTAGCATTTGGATGGGTGACCACCAAGGAAGTCCAGGGTTGCTGTGCAGAGGAAGGCACTGGCAAGCCACCTCTGCTAGTCTCTTGCCTTGAAAACCCTATAAGGGGTCGCCATAAGTCGGCTGCAACTTGACGGCACTTTACACACACACAGCCGTGTTAGTCTGTCTGCAGTAGTAGAAAAGGGCGAGAGTCTAGTAGCACCTTAAAGACTAACAAGAATATTTTCTGGCAGGGTGTGAGCTTTCGCGAGCCACAGCTCACTTCTTCAGATACAGCTTAGAATGTGAATCCATCTGTCTTTAAGTAGAGAAGAGTGAATTCAGACAAGCATTAGCATGTGAAAGTTAACAGTATGTAAATGTGAATAGCCGATTTCGCCACACCCATCTCTCCCCTGGACATCACAGACTCCTGCATACCACACCTAATCCCATCACGCCTGCTGTTCACATTTACATACTGTTAACATTTACATACTAATACTCGTCTGAATTCACTTTCCTCTACTTAAAGACAGATGGTTTCACATTCTAAGCTGTATCTGAAGAAGTGAGCTGCGGCTCGCGAAAGCTCATACCCTACCAGAAAATATTTTTGGTGAGTCCTTTAGACTTTGACCATAAAGTTCCAGTGAGTCCTTTAGACTTTGACCATAAAGAATGGTCCAGTGTTGGTACCAAAACGAAGTAGAAGGGGATGCGGCCGTTTCGGATTCTTACAGAATTGTAAGTAAGAATGAAACCATTAAACTTAAAGAAATTTGTAAAAAATATTATTATATTAAACGGTGACTGTTATATTTAGGTAATTTAGGATTGGAAGTGGGACTGTTGAAGAATCTGAAACGGCCGTATCCCCTTCTACTTCGTCTTGGTACCAACACTGGACCGTTCTTTTTTCTGGTTGATAACATCGAATGGAACATAGGTGGAACTTTATGGTCGAAGTCTAAATGACTCACGTATATTATACAGGACATGGTTTTGTATATATTAGAATAGAATATAACTTTGGTTGTACAGTTGTATTATTGTAGCACTCAATACATGGTTGTACATTCTTGGCTCTGTGCTGATTTCCAAACCTTTAGGTATGAGTACAGAGGTGATTGTTTATTTCCAACCTCCAGGTATTGGCTGGAGATCTCCTGCAATTACAACTGATCTACAGGCGATGGAGATCAGTTCACCTGGAGAAAATGACCGCTTTGGCAATTGGACTCTATGACATTGAAGTCCCTCCTCAAACCCCACCCTTTTCAGGCTCCGCCCCAAACACCTCCCACCGGTTGCGAAGAGGGACCTGGCAACCCTACAGCCAGCCTGGCCTAACTGAATGGGAAACGCCCATAGGAAGGCACCCTGGTCCTAAGCCTGCTTACTGGAAAGTGAATCACTGTCAGTTTTGTGGGTGACTCGGTCTGCGAAATGGCCGTAGGTTCTGTTTTTATATCCTGGCTGTCCTCTAAGACATTCAAGATGGTCTTCCTTTCAGTTTTATCCACAAAGAACTCTGTGAGGTGGGTCAGACTGTGTGGGAATGACAGTTGGTGAGGTAGTGGTTTGAACTCAGGTCTCCACGTTCTTGTCTAACCATGTAACTCCTACATTACATGTATACACACATGAAACTGCTTTATACTGAGTCAGAACAAGGTTGGTTATTGTCTACTCTGACAATGTGAGTCTCACATAGAGATGTTTGTTATCACCTACAACGTGAGCCCCCCCTTTTTTAAATGGAAATGCTGGGATTGAACCCAGGACCTTCTGCATGCAAAGTAGACGCTCTACTACTGAGCCAGGGCATGCAGCCTTAATATGTTAAGGCTGAAATCGTACGTATGAGTAAGCCCCATTGAACATGGTGGGACTTCTAAGTCCATTGCGACACTGGGGCTCCCCCAGTTTGTTTTGGGTCCCACACACCAAGCAGGACACACGCTGGACTTGATCTTCGGGGCTGGGGTAGGTGTGGGCCTGATGCCGAAAGTAGAGGTTCCATGGTCAGACCACCTAGTCCTGAAGGCTCGGATTGACTTCCCGCTTCCTCCCTGTTTGGGCAGTGAGCTGACTTATGCTCGCCCGCGGAGACTCATGGGTCCGACTGGATTCCAGAGGGCTCTGCGGGATCCTGTTCCTCCTGGCGATTCTCTTGATGTGCTTGTAGAGGACTGGCATAGCCGACTCTTCTCGGCCATTGACGAGATCACTCCCCGACGCCCTCTTCGCCCTCGCAGAAACGGGGCCCGTGGTTTACTGAGGGACTCAGGAGTATGAAGCGAGAGCTTAGACGGCTAGAGCGAGTACGGCGGCGAACTGGTGACGAGGCTGCAAGAACATCTTATAGGATATTTATGAAAGCCTATGAGGTGGCAATGAAAGCTGCTAAAAAAGAATACTGTGCAGCTGAAATTGCATCCGCTAGCTCTCGCCTGGCACAATTATTTAGAGTTATTAGTTCATTAATGTCCCTAACAGGGGGACTGCCAAATGTAAATCAAAATTTGACCCATAGCTGCGAGGCTTTTTCGAGCTTTTTTGCGGATAAAGTTTTGTCGCTTCGCCATGATCTCCCGGCCAACTTTGATACAGCAAGGTAACTTGAGGCCCCTTGCCTGTCTTCTGGTCCAATATTGGACCATTTCGGCCGGCTTTCTCCAGACGATGTCGACGGAGTCCTGATGGCTGTAAGGCTCACCACTTGCCTCTTGGACCCGTGTCCCTCCTGGTTGGTCAAGGCCTCCCAGGAGGTGGTGCGGGGCCCCCTGGGAGAGATTATCAATTAAAGGAGGCAATGGTGCGTCCGATCTTAAAGAAGCCCTCATTAGATCTGAGGGATCTTGCCAACTACCGCCCAGTGTCCAATCTTGCGTACCTGGGAAAGGTAGTTGAGAGAGTGGCAGCCGAGCAGCTCCAGGTCTTCCTGGATGAAGCATCAGTTTGGGACCCATTCCAGTCTGGCTTCCGCCCTGGCCATGGGGCGGAGATGGCTCTGGTTGCCCTCAAAGACGATCTCCTTCGACAGCTGGATCGGGGCGGGGCTGCTGATAGTATTGGATCTATCAGCAGCCTTCGATGTGGTCGATCATGATCTTCTAGACCACCGTCTCACCGACATTGGGATCCAGGGCTTAGCCCTTCAATGGCTGAATTCTTTTCTCCGTGATTGGGGACAGAGAGTGACGCTAGGGGAAGAGGTGTCGCAGCGGCATCCTTTGGTGTGTGAGGTGCCGCAAGGTGCAATCCTCTCCCCTATGTAATTTTAACATCTACATGTGTCCTCTTGCCCAGCTTGTCCAGAGTTTCGGGTTGGGATGTCATCAGTACGCTGATGACACCCAGCTTTATCTGTTGATTGACGGCCATCCAGACTCTGCCCCAGACACACTGGCCAGGTGCTTGGATGCCGTGACTGGGTGGTTGAGGCAAAGTTAAATCCATCAAAGATGGAGGTCCTGTGGCTCAGCCGGGGTGGTGCCGACTCCCGGCTCTTGACAGCGTGCCGCTAACACCTGTGCCCGCTGTCAGGAGCCTGGGTGTGACCTTGGATGCCTCCTTATCTATGGAGGCCCAGGTCACAGCTGAGGCCCGGTCGGCTTTTTTCCATCTCTGCTGGTCCCAGCAGTTGGTGCCTTACCTCTCCCGCCCCGACTTAGCTACAGTGATCCATGCGATGGTCACCTCCAGGCTAGACTACTGTAACTCGCTGTACATAGAACTGCCCTTGAGGCTGACTCAAAAACTCCAGCTGGTACAAAATGCCGCAGCAAGGCTGCTTACTGGGTCCTCGTCGCGGGCCCATATCACGCCAGTGCTTAAATAGCTGCACTG
Source organism: Euleptes europaea (assembly GCF_029931775.1). NCBI lineage: Eukaryota > Metazoa > Chordata > Lepidosauria > Squamata > Sphaerodactylidae > Euleptes > Euleptes europaea. Next base: position 12,105,958 of record NC_079330.1, on the reverse strand, counting down.
GCTCCAACTGGAATATCAGGTCAGATTCAAGGTGCTGGTTATTACCTTTAAAGCCTTATACAGTCTGGGACCTTCGTATCTGCGGGACCGCCTCTCCTGGTATGTTCCCCAGAGGGCTCTTCGTTCAGCTAATAACAATCTTTTGGTGGTCCCCGGCCCGAGGAGTGTCCGGCTAGCCTCGACCAGGGCCAGGGCTTTCTCTGCTCTGGCCCCTGCCTGGTGGAATAGCCTCGCTAGTGAGACCAGGGCCCTGCGGGACCTCAAAGAGTTCCACAGGGCCTGTAAAACAGAGCTATTCTGCCAGGCTTATGGTTGAGGACAGCTACGGTTCCTATATATAAAGACTGGTCTCCCTAACCTTCCCATTGTGGTTAACACTTTTTATTCCATCTGGTGCTTCCATCTTCTCCCCTAGCTGGGTTGTTGTAGTGTGACTCGTTTGTTAGAGGTGCCTAGGTAAATTAATATAATATGATTTTATAGGGCTGTTTTAAAATGTTTTAATGCTTTTATTGATTAATATGACTTATATTCTGTAAGCCGCTCTGAGCCTGGCTTTGGCCGGGAAGAGCTGGGTAACAAATGGAAATAATAAATAAATAAAATAAATAGGCAAAAGGCATGGGCTGTAAATAAGCTAAAGAATATGTTGCATTGCCTCCAAAGTATCATGAGTGACCATACATTGTTGAAAGGTAAAGAAAAGGCCTCCCTTTCATTTCGAGTTAGGCTAATGCTCCAGAAAGAAAGTATTCTAAAAAAAACCCTGCACAAGTCTCCCATGTGGTCAGCCTCATAGCTTAACATTTGTTCCTTCATATTGAGCTGCTGCCTTGAACGACGAGGAAAGGCGTGATGTAAATATTTTAATAAATAAATCAACTGGGCCCACAATCAGTAATTAGCTGGGGCTTCAATTCAGTACAGCTTTGGAAGAACTTGCCATTGGACTGACTGTCCAGTAAACATTGCTAAAGATCAATTTGAAGAAAGTTTAGAAACTAGCAGTTTTCCCATCAGTCACAGCCGCTGAATAGACCTGTGTAGGATTGCTCTCTAAACTACTTTGGGTGAACATGGCTGTAGATGTGTAGAAGGTGGTGTAAAGTAAGGTAAAAGAGATTTGAGAGGGTTTTTTATGAGTGAAGGGGTCGAGTGCTGGATTGCTGGGACTATGTTTGTTCGGACATTGCATTCTCCAAACAGCTTCTCCCATAGAGGCCCTTCCACTTTCTCAACCCCCACTAGGTTCCAGTGCCATGTTCTACTTGGCAGCTGCCGTGTCGGACTTCTACATCCCTGCTTCGGAGATGCCAGAACACAAGATCCAGTCTGTAGATGGACCTCTCCAGGTAACGCTTTGCAACTTTGCCCAGGAGCATTTCTGGTCTATGAAGAGGCCTCAAAGAGGCATTAGAAACCAGGAGTTCATCTCAGGCTTGTCCCTTTATCCAAGTGCAGAATTGCCTCTGGCAGCATGGCTGCTAGTTTTTTAAGCCATGTCCACTGGCATGCACCACACATACTTGGAATTGGAGTTGACAGGATGATCCAGCACCTACCTGCCGTGGAGTTCTGGTAACAGTGCAAACGCTGTAGACACTGGGAGGAGCAGTCTGCCTGATTAGCAGAATCTCATGCAGGCTGCAGCCTCAATAAAGAAGGAGAATAGGGGAAAAGAGATGGGGAAGCAAAAGAGGGAAAACCGGCTGACCCCATGCTGTGTGTCCATCATTTCTGCAGGTGAGAAATAGAGGCTGGCTTGCTGAAAAGACACCTGCAGTGTTCATGGCTGAACAGGCATTTCAGCTTAGGTCTAAAGTATAAAAATAGTGACTAAGTAGAATGAGTTGCCATGTTCCTTTCTCGTTCAGACCAGTGCAGAGAGAGGCTAGCCTTTAATTGCAGACTTGGAAACAATCAACTCCCTGCTCAGCTCTGGTGAATAAGAGAGGTTTCCTGTCATTGATGCACAAAATCTTACTAATAGTTGTACATTTTTTTCCAGTGACCACAAAGGATGTGTGTGTGTGGTGCTGTTTTTATCCTGTATGCTATCTTTATTGTACTGATTAATACATTTTGCATTATGAGTTTTCAGCTTGTTGCCTCTTCGGTAGCTGTCTTAAGTTTAAGGCGATAAGACAGAGCAGAAATATTATAAGTAAATAAGTGTAGGCAGGCAGACAAGTAAATGTTTTTTTAAACTATTAACTTTTGTGGATCTGCTTGCAGAACTGTTTGCTTTTACACTCAAGGGTCTTTGCGTGCCCTGGAAATGTTTCTGCTAATTAGGTTTTCTCCTTTTCAATGCAGATCACGATGAAGATTGTACCGAAAATGCTCTCCCCTCTGGTGAAGGAATGGGCTCCCGAAGCGTTTGTGATTTCCTTCAAGTTGGAAACCAATCCTTCCATTCTGGTTGACAAATCTCGGCAGGCTTTGGAGAAGTACCGCCACCAGGTGGTGATAGCAAACATGCTCGACTCCTACAGGACCTCCGTGCTCGTGGTCACCAGGGATTCAGAGATGCAGCTGTCGCTGTCTGATGAGGAACTGACCCGCGGCATGGAAATCGAGGAGAAAATTGTGAGCCACCTTAAGTCTCGGCATACAGCTTTCATGGAGAAGTAGCCCCTTGTAAGGGGAAAAAATGATTTGAGCCCTCAAATCAGAATAGACTTTTAATGACGGTTAAATGGTGGTGGAACTGGAAGATTCCTTCTACTGGTAAACAGAGGAAAGGGAAACAATTTGCTGTAGCTCTGTCTAGGATCAGAACAGTGAAAATCTGACACGTTTTTCTTTGCACACCTTCATAAGCTTGCTGCTCATCGGAGAATATATATACGTATATAAATAGGAACATTCCAAATTCACAGCTTGTCTCTCTCTTTTTCTCTCTCTCTGTGTATGTTTTTTGTGAGCCTGTTGAATCAAAACCTTGTCTCTTCTGCCTTTTTGGTGAAGATCTTGCCCAGTCTCCTCTGTTTGAACATTTTAGCCAAATCCGTACAAACATGTGGAGCTGCCTTGTACCGAATCAGGCCATTGAGATCTGTCCCTTCTGACTGACAGTGGCTGTCCAGGGTCTCAGGCTGGGGGCTTTCATATCACATACCACCTGGTCCTTCTAAATGGGGCTTGAATGTAGGACTCTGAATGCTAAGAAGATGCTCTTCCACTGAGCCACAGTCCCTCCCCGAGCTCTTATTTGGTAATTGAAGCCTGGTCAGATGTGCAGAGTGCAATCAAAATGTCTAGCAAAGTGAATTTTTGCTGACTTAAATACAAAGCCAAAGTTAGAGATCTTGGTTAGGAACTAAGGCCTGGTTAAGTTAGCTTTATGTAATGGTGCAGAGAGTTTGCAGGTATCTTATAGGAGTTGTTGGAATTTTGTAGTTTTGCTATAGGAAAATTCTTTGAAATTCAGAACTTCCTAATTCCCCATTAAAATGCTACTTGGTTTCAAGGCAAGAACTTAAGATCCCATTTAACTGAAATTCACATTCTGTATTTTATTGTTTCTGAAATTGACTACAGACGCCCTACTTTCCATGCTAGAAAAGCGGGATTTAAAAAAACCCACCAAAGTAACATAACATTAAAAATGTTATGACATTACAATTTAAATTTTGACATGGGGAAGGGAAGGACTGGAGGGAAGAGCCTTAACAGTGATGAATATGACATGTGTAAAAGGGCATCCCTGAGCAGAATACTGCCCTTCTAAGTGCCTTGACTTGAATGGGCTTAGAAGGCCCATCTTGAGGAACTCTGAATTCTGCTATAGTCAAGACCCCAGCTGCCAGAAGAGGTACAGTCTATTTACTACTGTCTTGGTCTGTGTATGTGCACACATTACTTCTCTCTTTGGAGATGTTGCATTTCAAGTGTAATTGACTTCATCTAATATGGCCCTGTTTCTCAGTAAAAGGCATGAAGGATGCAGTTTTCCCACACATCCCAGTAATAGATTCGTAAGTATGGCAACTGAGGCACAAAGTTTTCCAGTACATAGAGCCGCCTGTAACCACAGAAGAGGAAGAGGTGGTTTGCTTAACATCCAGTTACTTCAGGGAGGAAATGAAGGGATACAAAGTATAGGGGGCTGTGTAAAATATAAGTGGGACAAGAGAGCACGGTAGTTACATTTCTAGGTGTGTTTAACTGGGAAGCTGGCCCAAGTTATTTCAATGGAACATATTTTATTTTACTTCATTGATACCCCCCTTTTCTCCCCAGCGGGAACCTAAAGCGGCTTACATTCTCCCTGTCTGCAATTTATAGTCACAACAACCTGTGAGGTAGGTTAGGCTAAGAGTGTGTGACTGGCCCAAGGTCACCTAGCAAGCTTCTATGGTAGACTGGGAATTAGAACCAGGGTCTCCTACATCCTAATCCAACACTCTTAGCTGCTACACTATGCTGGCTATCAGGGTTGCAACTTTTAGAGGTGGTTAGGCATGTGCACCAATGACATTTCGCTGGTTTGGAGCACTAGCACAAACATTTTAGATTTGAATGTAAGCAAATGTATCTGAAATTTTGAAAAACTGAGGTGGTAAAACTTACAAACTCATTTCCCCCGCATTGTCAAGCAATGGAATGCCTCCAGGGATGCTTAAGGGGGTAAGAGGAGGCTGGGCTCTGTGTGTGTGTGTGTTAGAGGGGAGAGTCTTAATCCCTAGCCCCTCTACAGGATCTTTGTGATTCAATCCCATGCTTACACAGAAGTAAATTCCATTCTTCAATGGGCCTAACTTATTTCAGTGGGCTCAAGCCCACCTAGTGGTATAGGATCGGACTGTAATGCACTCCTTTATATATCTACATTGCACCCCGCCTTTCTCCCAAATGGGATCCAACGTGGTTTGAATCATTCTGCTGCATTTCGTCCTCACAATTCTATGAGGCAAGTTTTATTTTGCTCATTTCCCTTGAAGGGGGAGTGAGCCAGTGGTCTCACTGCGACTTTTTGGGGTGAACAGTCACCAGCTCAGGCTGTAAAACGAATCAGCAGTCTAGCGGCACCTTAACAAAACCTCATCCCGGTATGGACTACTCTGTTGCTGTTCAAATGATGATGCAATTCTATGCACTTTTTATTCGGCGTTAATTTCAGTTGGGAGTTATATTAGTGTGTCTCAGTGAAATAAAACGGAGTCGGACACTTTCACACATGCCAGTACACTTTAATGATCATTTGCAAGTGGATTTTGCCGGTGCAAACAGTAAAATCCAGCTTCAAAGTGCATCATTTGGCATGTGTGAAAGTGATTATTCCAGCATACATTTCTTTGTTAAATCTTCTGGTGCCCCTGGATGCCTGCTTTGTTTTGCTTGGGAGTATATCCCTGATCTGGTGGGATCTCAGAAGCTAAGCAGGGTCAGCCCTGGTTAGTATTGGGATGGGAGGCCACCCAGGAATACCAGGGTTGCTGTGCAGAGGGAGGGCACTGGCAAACCACCTCTGTTAGTCTCTTGCCATGAAAACCCCAAAAAGGGGTCGCCATAGGTCGGCTGCGACTTGACGGCACTTTACATATACTTGCCCCAATAAACTGGATTTTACTAATTGCTTTAGGCCACTCGTGTATTTCCTGAAAGGTGTGCGTGTCTTCATTTGTGTGTGTGTGTGTGTTAAGTGCCGTCAAGTCGCTTCCGACTCATGGCGACCCTCTGAATGAAAGTCCTCCGAAATGTCCTATCTTTTTTAATAAATGTTTATTAATTTTTATAACATAACACATAAAACAAAAACAAACAAATACAATAAAAATAATATAAAAAATTAACAAAAGAAAATACAAAAGAGTATCTATATATACTTAATACATTCATAGTTACAAAATTATAAAGACAATAAAGATACCCCTTCGCCCTCCACCCACCTTAAAAAAGTGACCCATCACCCGACTTCCGAAGAAGTGTCTTTTAACAGTTTTAAAAATATCTATTAACAGTAAAATATAAAAATATTAAAACTAGTTTCTATAACTCACTAATTAAAGTAGTAAAATCCATTTTTGCCAGTTTGTCCCAATATGTGACGGCCTTTGCCCAAGTTTTTTTAAATTCTTCCATATCTTTTCCATGTAGGAATTCAGTTAGTTTGGCCATCCTCATATACATTCATAGTTTCTCCAGTCACGAATTGAAGGTTTATTCACTTGCTTCCAAACTTTAGCTATTGCAATTCTTGCAGCAGCAAAACTATATTGACAAATAACCCTGTCATTATTACACTTTTTTGTGTGTGTGTGTGTGGAATTCCCAATAAACAAAATGCAGGTTTTCTTTTTACTCTACCATTAATCAAATTATTAGTTTCCCTAATTACTTCCCCCCCCCCAAAAGCTTTTAATTTTTTTACATATCCCCAAATGTCCTGTCTTTGACAGCCTGGCTCAGATCTTGCCAGCTGAAGGCTGCGGCTTCCTTTATGGAGTCTTCATTTGTACGGACTGTAATCTAGGCATGGGGGAGGGGGGGGAGGAGAATCTGCGGAGGGGGCGTGGCCACGGGCCCGGTTGCCATGGCTCCCCGCAGGCCTCTCGGCGCGTCGCCCGGCTGGGCCTGAGCGGCAGGCCTCGTTGCCATGGTTTCCGCGGCCTTGCCTCGGTTCCCAGGCGCTACCCTCGCCCCTCATGCCGCCGAGCGGGGATGGAGGCAGCCCGGCCGGTGAGTCCGTGGGCTGCGGCTGTGGGAGACCGGGGGTGGGGGGAGGGAGGGAGATGTCCCCCGGTCCTGTGTCAGACGAGCCCTTCCACTTTGGCCAGCCAGACGCCTCTGGGGAGTTCACAAGCAGGTCAAGAAAGCCCGAGGCCTTCCTCCTGGTTTCTATCCCCGCCCCATAAGTGGTAGAGTGCCTCTGAATATGGAGGTTCCACCCCCCCGGGTCTGAAAGCTGCTGTCAAACTGGCCCGCTGTGGATTTGTCATTATATATTATATAATGTATATATATAATTATATATATAATTATAATTATATATATAATTTTATAATATAATTATATATTATAAAATTATATATATTATAATATAATATAATTATATTATATATAATTATATATTATATTATAACAATTATATATATAATTTTTCTATACTGATTGGACAAAGTATTCAACAGCCAATATAAGTAAACATCAGATTATAAATTCTAATTAATCTAATAATAATAATAATAATCTAATTATAAATTCTAATTAATAATCGTTGAAAATACATACATATATAGATTAAAAAAAATATAGAGACTTCCCCTACACCTCCCTCAATCTTATCATTTATTTGTAATCTCCTTTGTTTTAAGATTCTAATCCTAATATTGTTGCAGACACTTACCACATTTACTATTTCATTTACCTATATTAAAAAAAGAAAAAAAAAAAAGAAAGAATAAAAAAGAAAGAAGAACAGATATAAAAATAATAATAATAAATGGATTAGATGATAATCTGTGGATTTGTCTTTTATGAGCGCTGCCTCACTGGGTCAAATGGAGCAAAACTGAAAAGGGATTGTGCAAAAACGTATGCTGCAGTCAATCTATTTCATCTTTAAGGTGCCACCAGATTCCTTTTCGTTACCCATCTCCAGTAATGCCTTCTTCAAAAAAATTTTTTAAATTAATTTTTATTAATTTTTTATAACATAAAACAAAATAAACAAATACAATAATACTAATAAATTTTTATTAATTTTTATAACAAAACAAAATAAACAAATACAATAATACTAATATATTAAAAAAATTAAAAAATAAGAAAATACAAAAAAGTATCTATATATACTTATTGGTACAATCGCGGTTACAAAGTTATAAGATTCAAGAAGATACCCCTTCGACCCTCCACCCACCTTAAAAAAGTGACCCATCACCCGACTTCCGAAGAAGTGTCTAAACAGTTTTAAAAATATCAATAAACAGTAAAATATAAAAATATTAAAACTAGTTTCTATAACTCACTAATTAAAGTAGTAAAATCCATTTTTGCCAGTTTATCCCAATATGTGACGGCCTTTGCCCAAGTTTTTTAAAATTCTTCCATATCTTTTCCATGTAGGAAGTCTGTTAATTTGGCCATCCTCATATACATCCATAATTTCTCTCTCCAGTCCTTTCTTCAAATTTTTGGAAATCTAGAGTTACCATTCTTCATGATTCAGCTTGCATTTTTGGCATCTTTAGATGCTACTTTTCCAAATAATGATTAGGAAGCTTAATGGTTTTTTAATGATTAGGGAGTTATATTAGTGTGTCTCAGCTAAATAAAACAGGGAGTTGGACACTTTCACACATGCCAAGTAATGCACTTTCAGTACACTTTAATGATAGTTTGCAAGTGGATTTTGCCGGTGCACACAGTAAAATCCAGCTTCTTTTAGGAATGCCTTCTTCAAATTTTTGGAAATCTAGAGTTACCATTCTTCATGATTCAGCTTGCATTTTGGCATCTTTAGATGCTACTTTTCCGAATAATGATTAGGGTTTCCAGGACCCTCTTGGAAACTATAAAAAAAACCCGGCATTAAAAAAAAAAAAAAAACAACCTTGCTGCTAATATCACTTCAACTATAATAGCAAATTCTGCCAAGTCTAAGAACATACTCAACACTTGGTTCAGCTACAGGATTTTTTTTTTTTGTCCAAGCCCAAGGGAGAAGGGAAACAAAAGAAGATAAAATTCTCTCTTCAACATTACACAAAGTCAACTCGAATAATGCAAGGAAGATATATTGATAGGGGTGCCAGGTCCCACTTAGCCACTGGCGGGAGGTTTTTGGGGCTGGGTCTGAGGAGGGCAGGGTTTGGGGAGGGGAGGGACTTCAATGCCATAGAGTCTGATTGCCACAGCGGCCATTTTCTCCAGGTGATCTGATCTCTTATCAGCTGGAGATCAGTTGTAATAGCGGGAGATCTCCAGCTACCACCTGGAGGTTGGCAACCCTAATAATGATGGCTGTCTTGTCCATATTCATAGCTCATGAACATTAACGTATGCACAGTATGCCATTTTTACACATATTTTAGCTTATTTAAGAACTATGGGTTTTTAAAATATATTTTTAACTGGAAGAACAAGAATGGGCAACCTTGGTTTGTAACTTTGCAGGACAGGCTGCTGCAGGGTAACTTAATAACTTAACTTACAATAAGCAGAATAGGTTCTTCAGCAATGCATAATGTGAAGGAGGCTTGGGCAATAATTTTTGGTATAAGAATAGGGGTGTGAGAATAAGTATGCATTAGCCATGATAGGTAAATGGATCCTCTCTGTACAGATTTATTACACCGTTGAATTGTGCTGACCATTATCATCATGTTCTGCTTGGGAGCTTCTGAGAGATGTCTAGCTGGCCATTGCTGAAAACAACCCTTGACTGGTTGGACCTTGACCTGATTCTGCAAAAAGATGGTTATGGTTGAATGCAGATTTATTTTCAGCTTGCTTTGGGGTAGTTTTGTGGCTTGCTAGGTGAGTTTCAGTATATTTTAAGGAATTTCCCTTATTTGTGTATTTACCTCATTTGTACCCTACTTTTCTCCCCGTTTTGTCCTCGCAATAATCCTGTGAGGTAGGCTAGGCTATATGGTTGCCAACCTCCTGGTGGTGTATTAAATAACACAGCTACTATGGGTATTCAATATTGTAATAAAAATGTTATGTATTTATATCAAAGTTAATAAAAATATTACAGCTCAAGCTGTGTATTGTATTGAACCTCCAGGTGGTGGCTGGAGAACTCCTGCTATTTCAACTGATCTCCAGGCGACAGAGATCAGTTCCCCTGGAGAAAATGGCCACTTTGGCATTGAAGTCCCTCTCCAAACCCCGCCCTCCTCAGGCTCCACCCCCAACATCTCCAACCCTGCTGGCAACCCTCCTAGGCTAACTGTGTGTGACTGGCCCAAAGTCACCCAGCGAGCTTCCACCTCAGAGTGGGAATTCAATTTTCTCCCAAATTCTACCCTGACTCTCTAACCACTACACAACACTGGCTTTCATTATTTTTGGGTGAACGAAATATTTCACTGTCTGATGTAAACTGCTTTGAATGTTTAGGAAAACCAACTCCAGATACTAGAACGCCAACCTCCTTTTATTATCAAAATGCTAGTATTGACTAGGACAGCCCTGGGCAGCCTGTGGCCCATATAGACTATGAGAGACTTGGAAACCAAGGTGCTTTTGAAAAAAAACAAGTTTCTAGTCCTCACAATTGCATATGTTCGAGACACCATTTTCATATTGCTCGCCACAGGAACAAACCTACGTGGAAGATATAAAGCAGAAGCTGAAGGATGAAGGGATTGACCCAAAAGCGTCAGAAGACGAACAGCTTTGTTATGTTTGGAGCCTGTTCCTGCGCAGTCGAGAGAACCTGCGTTTTGCCACCAGCGAGTTGGAGCAACTCAGACAACAGCACGTGGAAGAAATGAGAGAGGTGGGTGTCATGAGGTGCTGATAGCAAACTTAGGGCTGCTTGCCCTGGAGTAGTCCCAAAGGGAGCAATCCTAGGCTATCCTAGGCAGGCCTTCTTAGAATTTATTCATTGAACGTCCTTAGGACTGCAGCCATAGAGTAATTATTTGAACCAGTTCAGCGCACATTCCATGATACCAACTTCTGCCTACAAGTGCCTCAACAAGATGGTCGGATCTACTGTTATCAAAGGCTGCAGATAAGTCCAACAAGAGCAACAAGGAGGGCAACAAAAATGGTGAGGGGTCTGGAGACCAAGTCCTATGAGGAAAGGTTGAAGGAGCTGGGTATGTTTAGCCTGAAGAGGAGAAGACTGAGAGGGGATATGATAACCATCTTCAGGTACTTGAAGGGCTGCCATATAGAGGAAGGTGCCGAGTTGTTTTCTGTTGCCCCAGAAGGTCGGCCCAGAACCAAGGGGTTGAAATTAAATCAAAAGAGTTTCCGTCTAGACATTAGGAAGAATTTTCTAACAGAGCGGTTCCTCAGTGGAACAGGCTTCCTCAGGAGGTGGTAAGCGTTCCTTCCCTGGAGGTTTTTAAGCAGAGCCTAGATGGCCATCTGTCAGGAATGCTGATTCTATGACTTTAATCAGATGATGAGAAGGAGGGCATCTTAGCCATCTTCTGGGCATGGAGTAGGGGTCACTGCGTGTGTGTGTGGGGGGAGGTAGTTGTGAAGGGGTTTGTGCAGGGGTTTGGACTAGATGACCCTGGTGGTCCCTATGATTCTATGTATGGCCTTGGTCTACGCTTAGATGAAGGTAATCAACCAAGGCTAGCAGTGCCGTCTCTGTCTCACAGCCCGGCCTGAAGCTAGACTGAAAAAGGTCTAGAGCCGATGAGTTAACCAAGAAGTCCTGGAGTTGGTCTGCTGCTGTTCTCTGAGTCACTTTGCCAAGAAAGGGAAGGTTAGAGACCAGGTGTTAATTGGCGGCATCATTTTTCTGAAGAGATCGTTTTTTAAAAAACAGCGGATGGATGACCGCTTCTCTGAGTGGCTGAAGGAAGGTGCCCGGACTTAATGACTGTTATATAATAGATACTAAGGGTTTGTTGACGTGACGCTTACATGGCTTTAGCAGCCAGGACCCAAAGCGGCTTCCATCATTCTCCTGTTGACCATTTTATCCTCGCAATAATCCTCTGAGGTTAGGCCAGGAGTGTGTGACTGGCCCAGGGTCACCCAGCAAGCTTCCATGGCAGAGTGGTGATTTGAACTGTGGTCTCTCAGATCCTAGCCTTACTCTCTAACCACTATGCCTCACTGGCTTTCCTGCTGTCTATATTCTATGTTCCTTGGCTCCACCATCAACCAAAAGGGAGACTGCAGCCAAGAAATCAGAAGGAGATTGAGACTGGGAAGGGCAGCCCTGAAGGAGCTAGAAAATATTTTGAAGTGTAAGGATGTGTCACTGGCCACCAAGACTAGATTAATTCATGCAATCGTATTCCCTATTACTATATATGGGTGTGAAAGCTGGACAATGAAGAAAGCTGATAGGAAGAAAATAGATTCCTTTGAAATGTGTTGGAGGAGAGGGTTACGGATTCTGTGGACTGCCAAAAAAACAAATCAGTGGGTTATAGATCAAATCAAGCCTGAACTGACCCTAGAAGCTAAAATGACTAAACTGAGGCTGTCGTATTTTGGTCACGTCATGAGACGACAAGAGTCACTGGAAAAGACAGTCATGCTAGGAAAAGTTGAGGGCAGCAGGAAAAGAGGAAGACCCAACAAGAGATGGATGGACTCAATAAAGGAAGCCACAGCCTTCAGTTTGCAAGATCTGAGCAAGGCTGTCAAAGATAGGACATTTTGGAGGACTTTCATTCATAGGGTCACCATGAGTCGAAAGCGACTTGACGGCACTTAACACACACACACAGGTTCTCAAGAGGGAACAGCTCAAATAGACCTACGCAACGGAGGCAAGCAGTTGCTTCTGGCATATCCTGTAGAGTCTGCGCTAATTGTGTCTTGACAGAGCGAGAGTAATTTTACCAGTGGGAAAATTGAACTAAACTATCAAAGCGAGCTACAGAAGTTATACCTTCCTGGGACTCAGTCCTTAAGCCTGATAAGCCCTGTAGCATCTGGAAAGCTGGATGAGATTCTGTTGACACAGTGGCGGCGAAGAAGAAAGATTTCTTTACTGTTTGTCATTGCTACCTCATGGGCCTGCAAACGGGCTTTATGGTATACTTGGTCAGCCGCTAGCACCGCTCTAGCCTAGTGCAGCAGAATGTTGAGAATGCCCTACATGAGGTCGGGTTTGTTCATGCGTTATCATCAATGTTTGCGTAAAGTGCCATTTAATATAATGCAAGGGCTGAGCATTTGGCTGTAGTATGGACATGTTGTTATAAAAGTTTTTGCTTTTTCTCCATCCATCTGTGAATCTTTTCATGGGGCTTGGGAGCCATTGAACTGTACATTTTTGCACTACTGTGCTATGACAACTACGGAGGACTTGTGAAGTTTCTCTAGAGGCGAGTGACTGTAGCATGTCTGCGCGCGAACAAGCCCAGATTCAGCCATCTGAATACTAGAATTTGGGGGCATCTGCTGAAGCTGGAGGGTGAGAGATTCAAAACAGATAAAAGGAAGTATTTCTTCACACAACACATACCGTATTTAAATTGTGGAACTCCCTGCCCCAGGATGTGGGGATGGCTGCCAACTTGGAAGGCTTTAAGAGGGGAGTGGACATGTTCATGGAGCAGAGGGATATCCATGGTTACTAGTCAAAATGAATACTAGTCATGAGGCATACCTATTCTCTCCAGGATCAAAGGAGCATACCTCTTATATTAGGTGGTGTGGATGCTGCTGTAGTGGTCTCGTTTCTGGGCTTCCTAGAGGCATCTGGTTGGCCACTGTGTGAACAGACTGCTGGTCTTGATGGACCTTGGTCTGATCCAGCATAGCTTTTCTTATGTTTTCATGTTCTTCTCCTTCTCCCCCTTAGTACCGTACAGAAATGCCCATAAATATGGCTGTATCTTTTGGTTCCATTAACTTTCCTGCTTTTCTCGGCCATCTGTCAGCAATGCTGATTCTGTGACCTTAGGCAGATGATGAGAGGGAAGGCATCTTGGCCATCTTCTGGTCACTGGGGGTGTGGGGGGGGAGGTAGTTGTGAGTTTCCTGCATTGTGCAGGGGGGTTGGACTAGATGACCCTGGTGGTCCCTTCCAACTCTATGATTCTATGATGAGAAGCCAGTTTTTTTCCACCCCTTACCACTCCGTTTCCTGGTTTTGAACTGGAAGCCACGTCTAGTTATTCTAGAGGTTTGGTATGTTTTCAGTAACAAAACACACAGAATACAATCCACAGGGAACTTTCCTGTGGCAGGCCCGTCAAAATGAATGGGATTTGTGCAAGAGGACATCCTGTAACGGTTGTTCATTTCGCTAACAGTAGTGGCTGTGCCTGACGAGCTTCAAAGTGAGAAATAGAGACAATAGGAGAGAAAGGGACAGGGGCTTTCTTCTTACTGACGCAAATTATCGATTTCCTTTATCAGCTGTCGCCAGTGTGGCAGGGGCAAGCTAGACTTTACCTTGCGGCTCAGGGTCCCCAGGTCTTCTTCCCATGTAGACCAGATGCTGCCCACGTCAAGGGCTGAAAAACTTATTTTTACCAGCCTGTCCCTGCTGTGAGCAACAGAGACAGCCAAGTAAGCCGGTCTAGTCCTGTGGCGAGCAAAGGAAGTGCAAAGAGTATGCCCGGATCTATGTCGTTTGGCCATTTGATAATTGAAAGTAAAGAGACAAAGATAGCCTTCCCGGATGGGGGTCAGTTCGCTCTCCCCTTCCCACCATAGGACATAGCCTTCGACACTCATTGTCCAGTCTTGCAGTGTATGATCTGTAAATATGTTTTGAAGAAAAGGAAATAGGTGTTTTCTCTGAAACGCATCTCCACTTAAGAAGCAGAAGAGGCAGAAGAACAGTTGGTTTTTATATGCCAACTTTCTCTACAACTTAAGGAAGAATCCAACTGGCTTACAATCACCCTTTCCCTTCCCCACAACCCTGTGAGGTAGGTGGGACTCAGAGAGTGTGACTAGCCCAAGGTCACCCAGCTGGCTTCATCTGTAGGAGCGGGGAAACAAATCTGGTTCACCCGATTAGCCTCCGCCGCTTATGTGGAGGAGTGGGGAATCAAACCCAGTTCTCCAGATCAGAGTCCACTGCTCCAAACCACTGCTCTTAACCACTACACCACACTGGCTCTCAGAATGGGAAGCTGGTTTTATGGACTGCGGGGAGGGCGGTTGCCAGCTCAGACTCATTAAACTTGTTGATGAGCGCTTTAGATCCGAGGCTTTCAGACTGCGCCCCGGGGAATCCTAGGGTTTGTGACATGAAACTGCCTTGTACTGAATCAAGGATAAACAACATAAAATGGTACCCATCATACTGTATGTGAATACCTATTTTTAATACGATTTCTATATATACATGTTTTGCAAATAGCAATGGGTTGTTGATTTTAGCATTGCTATTTACAAAAAATGTTTATATAGAAATTGTATTAAAATATGTATTCATATACAGTATGATGGGTACCATTTTATGTTGTTTATCCTTGATATGTCTGGCACCCATATTACCCATTCTTTATATTTGTGATTATACTGAATCAGACCATCACTATCCATATATTTTCTACTCACACTGGCAGTGGCTGTCCAGGGTCTCATTTAGAGGCCTTTCACATCACCTGCAGCCTGGTCCTTTCAACTGGAGATGCCAGGGATTGAACCTGGGGCATTCTGCATACCAAGTAGATGCTGTGCCACCGATCCACAGCCCCTTCCTTGTCGGAAGTTCCTTAGTGATTCCACAAGGAGAAGATCGGCAGCAGTGGTGAAACTTTTCTGGAAGAAAGCCTGTGTGCTGTGAGGGATGTTCCCCTGAAAGGCAGAGCCCCAAGGGAGTGTTGCGTGGTAGGAGGAGGCTCTCGGAACATGTGCAGGTGACAGCGAGCTGCAAGAGGCCTGGCAAACGCGCCAAGGCTCTCGCAGCTCATGCATAGCTCCGTCTTTGGGCACACAGGGGATTTCCAGGCAGATAGGCTGATGCGGGGAAAAGTTTCCTTGAGTTAGATAAAATCAGAGGTTTTGGCATATTTGCGGCGCAGACGTGTTTTGGGCTGGGCTCGATCCTTGGAGGATCTGGATTGCCGATGATGTCAATTTCTGGAAACGCGGAGATCACAGGAAATGAGCTAAATCACCCACTGAGCAGAGGACCCCTCCCTGAGCAATTGTGTGGTGAATTCCTTTCCTCGCCGCCGTTTGAAAAAGGTCAGGGCACTCTTTCCTGCGCAGTTATGCAAAGCAGCAGCTCCCTCTGCTGATTGGTTTTTTAAAAAATAAAACGTGGTAGACAGCTGTGTTGGCCCGGGCAAAATCCAAGACGAAACAAAATCATGTTAATACCTTTTGTTTGCAAGCCCTCTTGTCCTTAACTACTCTTCCATCTGCAATCTGGGAATAATGATACTATTGCAGCTTGCTGGGTTGTTGCTCATGACGCCGTTTTGAATACCCTAAAGCCGTGGTTCTCAACCTTTTTCCGACCCTGGCCCCTTTCCGACCTTGTTTCCTTCCTGTGGCCCCCCTGTCCTACAGGTAGAAAGGTAGCTATTTAAATGTTTTGTTTGTAAATAGCCAAGTAACAAAGAAGCATAACCAGCCACACAAAATGCACACATGCAGTTCTTATTGGGAAACTGAAATTTACAAAAAATACCCCACAAAAAGGGAATACAACACCCTAATAAACAACAATGTTCACATACAAGGGAGAACAAAGCCTCTACCACTGTTTTCTATTTTTTTCACTTCTCTGTTTTGTTTTTCTTTTCTGTTTTCTTTTCTAGGTCTCTGTTTTATTCACTTCTCAGTTCCCTCTGTGGCCCCCTAGTCTCGTGCTGTGGCCCCCCATTTACGCAATTTTAACCTGTGGCCCCCTTGGAATATCCTGGTTCCCCCCCGGGGGGCCATATGGTGCTCCGCGAAACATCTAGTGATCCGTGAAGAGATCGGAAAGAAAAATACTACTGTCATTCGTTTTAGTATATAGGCTCTAGGTAAAAATTAGGGCTTCCTGAGGGATTTCTCTCCTGAAAAGTGCTCCATATGGTGTTCCTGGGCCCCCCGGGGGGCCACTTGGTGTTCCGCGAAACAGATCGGAAAGAAAAATACTACTGTCATTCGTTTTAGTATATAGGTTCTAGGTGAAAATTAGGGCTCCGTGAGGGATTTCTCTCCTGAAAAGTGCTCCATGACTCAAAATGTTTGGGAACCACTGTTTTAAAGCCTGACATATAACTGTTTGTTGACATTATCAAAGGGGGCTCGTCTTGAGCAAACCAGTTATTACCCGAGGTTTACAGAGCTAGATCAGATTAGATACCTGTTGGAAGATAAGGAGGCTTATGTGTTGTATGCTGTGGCAAAATTTTGTCATTTGGTCATTAAGAAAAGAAACATTTTAGTAAGAAAGAAGGACGGCTGATAACTTTTTATATAAAGTAAAATCGTGCTGAAGTGAAGGTTTACATAATTTATCTTCAGCAGACTCAGGTTTGCTGTATAGGTTTCTTATATTTAAATAGGTACATGTTTGACTACGGATGTATATAATTTTTACTTTTATGGTGGTTTGTGTAATTCTTTTAGTGTGGATTGTTGATGGTATTTTATATAAGCATCGGTTTAAGACTGTATTTTCTACACGTGCTGGTCTATGACAGTAACAACAATAAACTAAACTAAATTATCAAAGGGGATTCTTCCCTTCCACAGAGGTTCTTTCTCATTCCGTCCACCCTAAACCTCCAAGGTGCACTGCGCTGACGCACAACCCATTCAGATCCCCCCACAATGCAAATTAAAAGTTGCATCTCTCCAGTAGAGTTTCAAAGGGAAATGCCAGCAAGAAGCTGTACAGTTGGATTCAGTATGCAGGTTCAACATGCGCATGCTTGGGCTCAGTCAGGCCTTGGGAGTAGTTAGCACACTGCAGAAAGCAATTGCTGCTCCTTAAAGGTTCATGGACTCTCCTCATCTTTTTTTACCAATTCATCTCCCATTGGAGCAGCCCACACCCACTCTGATTACATCGAGAGCCAGCGTGGTGTAGTGGTTAAGAGGGGTGGACTTTAATCTGGAGGACCGGGTTTGATTCTCCACTCCTCCACATGAGTGGTGGACTCTAATCTGGTGAACTGGGTTCCAATTCCCCACTCCTCCATGTGAAGCCAGCTGGGTGACCTTGGCCCAGTCACAGTTCTCTCCGAACTCTCTCAGCCCCAACTATCTCACAAGGTGTCTGTTGTGGGGAAGGGTAGGTGATTGTAAGCCACTTTGACACTCCTTAAAGGTGGAGAAAAGTGGGGTATAAAAACCTACTCTTCTTCTTGTCTGGAATTTGTGTTCATGCGTGAACTATAGTAGCACACCTGCGACTTGGGATACAGGATCTTCTGGCGTGGTCTTTGGAATAGCTCCCTCTCCTGTAGCAGTTCTCATGGTTTTATTGAAATGGCAGGGCACACACTCATTGCTTATAATATTGTCATAACGATTTCTGGGTCTCATCTCTGGATATATACTGTCCGAAGTCTACTGACTGTATAGTGACCTGACCTCAGTGGAGCAATCTTAAAGGGATTAGCTTAATCCACTCATTGTAAGGTACTAGACAGCCAGATGTTTGCTCTAAAGCACTGGTTCCCAACCAGGGGTCCATGGACCCCCAGGGGTCCACGAGAACTAAATTAAGGTCCGCGAAACAAAGTTATAAACCCATAATAAATTAATATTTTCAATTAAAAGTTCTCTATTATAAAATATATATATTCAAATATAATTCTAAGTTTAATGTTTAACTAACAGTTATGATTAAAGTTTATTTTCAAATTCCCGGAATTTTTATTTTGAACCTTGGGGTCCCTGCACCGAACAAAAAAGTCCTAGTGGTCCCTGGTCAAAAAAAGGTTGGGAACCACTGCTCTAAAGGATGCTGGAGGAATGTGCATTGTCTTCGCTATGCCTTGATCTCGTTTATCATTAATCTTGCTATGCCTTGTTTAAAATTCCATTGTCTAAAGTATTGATCAACCTTGCTATTCATTATGTGTCTTTCTTAATAAAAACCTGAGAGCTCCACTCAGTTGGCAGAACTGGTTCTCTCACCAATCAAGATACACTTGTGTGTGTTTTCCCTTCACTCCCCTTCCCCTTCTTTGGTTGGTACCTTTATGTATGTATACTTCTGTCTACTTAATTCATCTAGCAAAGTGGGTTTCTGGCTTTTGAAAGCTTTTGCCCCTCTGGGTCCCTAAGGCACTGCATCAAACGAGTATGACTGACCCATCGGAACTGATTTCTTTCCGTTCTCAAGAGCCCTGGCGTACAGTTTGGGAATGTATGGCTTAGATTGTCATTCTTCTTTCAGGTGGAAAACTATGTGGGCCATGTCCGCAACTTGACAGAGGCACGAGACGTTCTTGCTGCTGAATTTGAGAAAGAAAACGAGCAGCTGAGAATGGAATTCACACGACTGCAGCTCGAGCATGGTAATCTCCCCCTCACCCCAGGGTCTGCTAAGTACATCAGATCGAGGGCCCTCGAGGCGTGAAGCTGGTGCTGGCTTCTCTGAGCAAGTGAAAGCAGGATTAACTAGGGAAAGCATGAACATTTCTCTGTGCCACTCTTGCTGGCCCGTCGCGTCTAGGTCTTGATTTGACAGCTGTGCTGAATGCTGGCTTCTCAGGCACCCTCCCCCTGAGCCAGCGTGGTGTAGTGGTTAAGAGTAGTGGTTTGGAGTGGTGGAGTCTGATCTGGAGAACCGGGTTTGATTCCCCACTCCTCCACATGAGTGGCAGAGGCTAATCTGGTGAGCTAGATTTGCTTCCCCGCTCCTACACATGAAGCCACCTGGGTGACCTTGGGCTAGTCAGAGCTCTCTTAGAGCTCTCTCAGCCTCACCTACCTCACAGGGTGACTGTTGTGGGGAAGGAGATTGTAAGCCGGTTTGAGTCTCCCTTAAGTGGTAGAGAAAGTCGGCATATAAAAACTAACTCTTCTTCTTCAAGCTCATCCACCGTATTCTAAACAGCATTACACGAGAGGTGGCACATTACTTGACTCTGCTACAACCCAGTGAAATATCTCTTCCTCCGGGTTTCCTGTAGGAGTGTGGAGACCTGGGTTCAGATCACCCCTCAGCCACGTAGCTCACTGAGTGACTTCAAACCAGTTGCTCCTCACCTTCTTCATAAGATGTCACTGTTTGGCCTGGCTTGAATACTATTGGGAAGCAGATTTCCCCCCCATGCTTCCGTACAGCATCATGGCTTTTCTGTGCACCTCCTGGGTTTTCTCCATCTTTCCTGTGATCTTTCCCAAATCGACTTTCCCAAATCCATCCCTGTATGGAAAACACTAGAGTTATTATGAGGATGAGGAAGGGACAACCGTGCATTCTGACTTGAGCTCCTTGGAAGATAAGTAGGGTAGACTTGTAACACATTGGTAAGAGTATAGACAGCCTTCTTATAGTTGCGTGGGAATGTGCATGCACATGCACACATACTCCTCCTGTTGCTGCTTAAATTAGCGGCAAGAGGATCCTAAGGGCTAGAGGAAAAGAAGGTCACTGCCACTGGTTTGGCATGGCTGTTTCTGCTCGCTGGACTTCTGGCTCCTCTTTCCTGTCGCTCCTGCTCGTCCTCGACCCTTCTGCGTGTTCTGTCCGCAAGCGGCGGTTTAAAACCAAAGCACAGGGCCGCAGCGAAAACCTTAAGGGTTTTTTCCATTCCCGGTGCAGATGGAACCAGCAGCCGAGCAAAAATGTGACATTGATGCGCGCTGACCTGGATTTTTTCCAGCCATGAGCACGTGGAACTGGGGCTTAGGGAGAGGGGCAGCCGTGCCCTGTTCCAGCAGCCAGGCTGCCTCCACTCTTGCATTTTTTGATGTAGCTCGTCAGGCTGTCTTTGCCCTCTCTAGCTTATGTTAGTTGTTTCCCATTATCTCACGGGTGTCAGACATAAGGCCCATGGGCTGGATGCGGCCCCTTGACAGCTCTTATCTGGCCAGCCGAGGCAGTCACCCCCCCAGTTCAGATCTGGGTGGGTGAGCCTGGTGCTGGAAGGACAATTTTGCATCAAGCCAAAGATTACTTTCTCTAATAGGGCATAGGCCTGGATGGTGGTAGGCCCTCCTCTACCAGTTGCTCTGGGTTGGAAATAATAGCAATTAAAAATAAATAAATTCTGAAGCAACATGTGACTCCCAGCGTGAATGCTTCTGTTTGCAGTTCAAGGGATTTGTCAGCTGATTGGAGAAATTAAGAAATAAAGCTTGCTTACCAACTACCTGCCTCATTTATGGTCCATGTCTGCGCGAGCTTCTTTCATACCAGGCATGTGCAAAGAAGCTCTGCCCAGAAACCAAGGCTGGGTTGTCCTCCCTGTTTCCTCCCTGTTATGAGGTCGGTGGGGACCACTGTTGGGGAGATGTGGAGGATGCTGAGCATGGCCAGGATGAGTTTCACAGTCAGCTAGTGGAGAAGTTTGGGAAACTCTGAGGAAGCACTGGAAACCCAGACAAACTCAATACAGAAGGCGCTCTCGAAGAGTACCAGAAGATGAATCAATACCAAAGATACAGAAGCCGGCTCATTTCTGCTGCATGCATGGCCTGTGGTCAATGAGAACATGGCTGCCGGGGGTGGGGGGGCAGTGGCATGTCTTTCTCTCTCAGCCACTCCCTGTTTCCCTTGTCCCACTGAAGAGTACTTGTGTTTGCTCTTTCAGAATCCCAGCAGAAGGAAGTGGAAGAAATGCTGGAGCAGGAAGGTTTGCCGGATGTAGCCCGCAGCAGTCCCAGCGAGCAGATTGCCTATTTGCTGGTCGAAAGGAGCGCGCTGCTGGAGAAGCTGGAGGGGATGGCGCAAAAGCTGGGACCCCCCGACTGTTTAGAAAGCCTTTGTACTGCGCAGCTTCAGGTACACTGTTCTCTCTTTTTTCAAGAAACATTTAAATAGCCCGTTTTGTTATCCTGCTGTCTGCAGCACCATCATATAGACCCCTTCTCGGGCTTGTTTAAAATGTTGACTTCAACATGCTGTTAAAAGCACCGCTCCTGGAATTTGACTATGTGGGAGAAGGTGACCATTTCCCAAGAGAAGGGCTTAGATCTGGTTTCACCAGTGTGTCACCATGGCACACACCCCCGTACTTCCCCTGGCACCTTCCAATCATTTAAGAAAGTGGGCGGGGCTGTTATAAAGCAGGGCTTGTTATTGGCTGCCTCTCATTCAAACGAAAGAGCCCAATGGCACAGAGTGGTAAGCTGCAGTACTGCAGTCAAAAGCTTTGCTCACGACCTGAGTTCAATCCCGGCAGAAGTCAGTTTCAGGTAGCAGGCTCAAGGTTGACTCAGCCTTCCATCCTTTTGAGGTCAGTAAAATGAATACCCAGTTTGCTGGGAGTAAAGTGTAGATGACTGGGGAAGGGAATGGCAAACCACCCCGTAAACGTAGTGTGCCTAGTAAACGCCGGGATGTGACGTCACCCCATGGGTTAGTAATGACCCTGTGCTTTCACAGGGGACAACCTTTACCTTTACGAAAGAGTTTTTGATGGTTCCAATAGCAGCTGCAGCCACTGGAGGATATGTGGTTCCCCGAGAGCTTTCTTGAGGACAGAGAAGCTCATATTTGTTCACAGCAAACGTGGTTTTTTTAAAAAAAATGTTACATCTGTCTTCACTCTGAATGTGTGATACTAAATTCAGAAAGACAAGGTCTTACTTGTTATCATTCTTTTTTTGTATGTTGCAAGGACGAATTGGATCACATCCATCAGACATTGGGAGATGAGCCTCAGCCACAGTGTGAATCCACGCAGCACGCCAAGGAGGCCATGAATCGAGTAAACACTCCACCCATTTTACATTTCTTGCGTAGCTCAGCTTCAAAAGGCGCCACTTCCGCATGATGGGGGAAACGTGGTAGTGGGCTAGAGCAGGGGGCCTTCGATCTTTGTTGGGCTGTAGGCTCTTCTGGAATTTTGAGGAAAGGGCAGTGGGGGCACCCCCACAAAACGGCTGCTGATTGGGGGGCGTGCAGGTTTTTTCTAGTTTTAATTTTCAAAAGAATAAAGGAGTGAACATAAAAGAAAAGGGATGAGGGAAAATAGGGGATTACAATAATGCATCAAAAATATTGCATCTACTGTTCAATTATACAGAAGATGTATATAGAGTGCCCTGACCTGGATGGCCCAGGCTAGCCTGATCTCGTCAGATCTCGGAAGCTAATCAGGGTCAGCCCTGGTTAGTATTTGGATGGGAGACCACCAAAGAATACCACGGTTGCTGTGTAGAGGAAGGCACTGGCAAACCACCTCTGTTAGTCTCTTGCCATGAAAACCCCAAAAGGGGTCGCCATAAATCGGCTGTGAATTGACGGCACTTTACACACACACACACACACACAGATTATGCCAATAAAGGTATTGAAATTGAAATATAGAAGAAAAAGTATAAACACCCAGTGTATGTCTTAACCTCTAACATTCTAAAATGTGATATATTTATTCTCTGTTTCTATATATTTGTTATACTAAACAAAATACCTTTAAAAACACATTTGTAATATTATCCATATTGAACTCATAACTTATGCTGTTTTCACATAAGCATAATAAATCCGCTGATTTAAAAACAGTTCTACTCTAGGTCTGATTGGGGGTGCAGTTTTGAGAGGTTCCAAGCCAAGCGTCTTCCTATATCAGGGGTAGCTATTTCTGAATGGGCACTCCTTATAGACCCAAAGGCGATGCTTCCTGGTGTCTTCTGAAGTACCTCCGGCATTAGTGAAATGAAGGAAAGCCAGGATTGGCTCTTTGCTTTGCAGAAAAGGTGTTCTGTGGAAGAAGCAAGTGGGTACTTGCGGAGGGGCTGTGGCTCAGTGGTAGTGCATCTGCTCGGCATGCAGAAGGTCCCAGGTTCAATCCCCCACATCGCCAGTTTTAAAAAAGGATCAGGTGGTAGGTGATGTGAAAAACTTCTGCCTGAGACAGTGGAGAGCCGCCGCCAGTCTGAGTAGACAATACTGACTTTGATGGACTGATGGGTCTGATTCAGTATAAGGCAGCTTCCTATGGTACCAGGAAACACATTGGTGGGTACCAAACTGGGGATCATTAAGATAGATAGTGGATTGGTTGAAAAAGTCACTACCTGAATCCATGGATCAGGAACCGGCTGAGCAGGAACCACAAGCTGTACTTGAAGGAAGGTCACAGCTCATACTATCATGCCTGTTTTTGTGCGCATCCTTGCGCACGGAGATACATCACCAGCTGCCTGCATCGATGTGCCTGGTGTCAGTCGGAGAACACTTTTGTGCAGTGAGGTTGCCCCACCCACGTTCCCTTCCTTCATGAGAGCGCGGTTTGTGTTTTAGTCTCATGCTGAAGAACTGACAAGAGAGAGAGCCCTGCGCGAGGGCGTGGAGCAAGACCTGGACAAAGCGGTGCACAGGCTGCAGATGGCTCACGAAGAGATTCGGAAGCTGATGGAGGAGCTGGACACGCAGAAGAAAGAGCAGGACACGCTGGGTGAGTTCTGCTTCGGCAATTGCATGTGACTCAATGTTTATTGGCATATCTTGGGGCCGGATTCTTTGGTCTTCGCAGCACGATTTCCTGAATCAATTTTGGTCAGTTGTCTTCCAACTTCAGAAAACCCTGAAGAGGAAGTCTTCCCCAGAATCACAATAAACATAGCTGTTTCATACCCCGTCATGATGGAAGTAAAGGATCGAGACAAATTATTTTCCCGTGTATGGTGTTGCAGAATCCCCAGGGTAAAGAGCCAGAAGGGTAACTATCCGGGAATGAGTCCAATCAGAGTGTAGGGAGAGGGGAAATCAGATCGACTATTCTGTGGGTTTCCTGCAGATTTAATTGCTAGCAACTTTGACCCTGAAAGCTCCCGCTTGCTGATATAGATTATGTTGAAAGGTCACCCAAGAGCATTCGGTTACTGCAGGCTCCAGAACAGTGGCTCCCCCACATGGTGTGATCTCCAACCCTCCTGACCTGTTTTGGGTCCATCGATTTTTTCAGACGGGGTGCATCCACAGCAACCTGTGGCAGTGTCCAGACAAGACAATGAGGCACAACCTCATGCCACCTGAAGAATCAGGCCCTAGTCCACAAGTGCTCATGTGTGTAAACTGTCTTCAAGTTGCAGATGACATGGCAACCCTGTAGGGTTTTCAAGGCACGAGATGGACAGAGGTGGTTTGCCATTAATGTCCTCTGCGTAGCAACCCTGGACTTTCTTGGGGGGTTCCCATCCAAATACTAATCAGGGCACACCCTGCTTAGCTTCTGAGATCTGACGAGATTGAGCCAACCCAGGACATCCAAGTTAGGTCGCGCTTCTGCTTACAAGGAGTTCCCCCCCCCCATGGGAAGCAATGTAAAATGTGATCCATCACCTGCAGTGCAAAGGGCTACATTCTGTTCTGGTTCTCCTCCATGCATGAACCAGGCTTTAGAAAAGCCAACGTCTGCCTTGGTCATGGTTTCCAATTTGCCCCTAGAAGTTTCGGAGCTGCAGAAGGCCAAAGACCACAACCTCCGACTGGACAAGGAGATCCTGGCTTTACGCAACAGAGTCCGTTTTCTTGATTCCGAGAGAAGAACCATGTTGGACCAGGTCAGCCTGAGCCACAAAAGCAGGAGGAACAAATTCACTCTGAGAAAGAACGCAAGAGCACAGGCTTGTTATTTGTTAAGATGTGAAACCTGGCCCATCACTGGGAACAAGGAATGCCTCCCATACTTCTACATTCAAGTCCCGTAGCACCTTAGAGATCTATAAGATTTTCGAGGGATAATCTTTCAAGAGTCAAGCTCTGGTGAAGGAACCTTGGACTCTGAGAACCAGCATGGTGTAGTGGTTAAGAGCAGTGGTTTGGAGCGGTGGTCTCTGATCTGGAGAACTGGGTTCGATTCCCTACTCCTCCACATGAGCAGCGGAGGCTGATCTGGTGAACTAGGCTGGTTTCCCCACTCCTGCACATGAAGCCTGCTGGGTGACCTTGGGCTAGTCCCAGCTCTCTTAGAGCTCTCTCAGCCTCACCTATCTCACAGGATGTCTGTTGTGGGGAGGGGAAGAGAAGGCAATTGTAAGCCGGTCTGATTCTTCCTTAAGTGGTAGAGAAAGTCGGCATATAAAAACCAACTGACCTCTAAGGTGCTTTGGAAGACAACTTACCTGGGGAGTTGGTCAGAGATTTGGGCTCAGAGGCAGTTCTCAGCTGGCTGTCGAAATCGTGCCAGGCACCATCTCGGTGGTCAGCAGGGCCCAGGCAGCCATGTGAACATGCATACTTGTGATTCTGCAACAAGAATAAATGAAGAAAATGGGTCTCTAACGACAGGTGGTGTTGTGCACCACTGCCAAACCCACGTTAAGAGGTCAGGAAGGGGCCAAGGACTCACATTCTCATCCCTTCCCTGTTAAGCATTAACCACTGTTCAGCATTCCTTGTGTACTAGGTCATGGTTCGTTCCAAAAAGGAAAAGAATTGACATGCAAGAGAGTAGGGGGCCACAAGAGGAGGAATGGGTGAGCCTGCAGGAGCACTCTCCATGTAATCATGGGGCCGGTATTGGGCTAGCGAGGTTCTGAAATTACACTCCGGACATAGAAATCTTCAGCAGTCTGTGGGACAGTTCCGAAAGGATTGTCCAGACGGGCAAGCAGGCAGCAGAACAGTGGACGAGATTCCTTGCAAGTTCTTTTGATTCTTGGGAAGCTCTGTTGTTGTTTGGACCGCACCTAAGATTAATGATCAGTTTCGGGGTTTTGGTTTTGTTTCTCGTTTGCGACATTACTCGGTGAAACTGCTTTTTTGATATTTAAGGTGGAAAAGCTCAAAGAGGAGATTCCGGAGCCTGAGGAGGAGCTAAGACATTTACGTCCCGAAATGAATGATGTTGAAGACTTTGAAGGCTCCTTATTGCAGGTGATTTTGACCCCCACCCCCTGGTCAAACTTAAACCTGATTTAAATGTAATGCTGATGAGGCAAGAGCATTTGCAGAACTTTGCCTCTTCCCCCCTCCAACTTGGCAACCTCCCGCCCTGCATGGCTATCAGTCTACACATAAGAACATATGAAAAGCCATGCTGGATCAGACCAAGGCCCATCAAGTCCAGTTGTCTGTTCACACAGTGGCCAACCAGGTCTCACAGCCCCCCCGGAAATAAGCTTTCCCAGGGTCTGCAAGGAATGCCGGGAGGCAAAAGGAAGCGTAGGAAGGATTCATTATCCTTGTGTCTGCAGACCACTGGATCCAACACTCTGGTTGAATGCAGGAGCAGGGCACTGCCCGGACAATTTGCTCGGGCAAAGTGGAATAGCTACCTTGGAAGCATTTACAGCAGTCCCATTAGGAAGGTTCGCTTCCATTTCAGTGGAAGGGGGTTGGGATTACCCCTGTGCTCGTGGCAAGTGTCAGAGGGTGATAGTGGCAGAGCTGACTTCCCTGCATCCATGTCTGAAGGCTTTTCCATTTGGTCTCAGGGCAAAAAGGAAGCGATGAAGGCTGAAGAGGCCAGTGAGTCAGGGGAAGCCACCTCAGATGACCAAGGAACATCGGAGAACGGCGAGATCCTTCACAAAAGGTGAATGGCCTGAAGCAGGTGTCGAATTCAAAGACGTCCTTTCACTGACTGAGGAGTCACCCTCGGGCAGAAGGGATCTTCCACCAATGAAGGAAGACTCTTCCCACAGTGGAAGGGCATCTTTGGATCCAACCCCTTATGAAACCGAGCATGAGCGAGTGATTCCGCAAGCGTAACTTCCTTGAAACTGGCTGCAACCCTTGTTCTTATTTTATTTATTTATTTTATTACAGCCAAAGGCCAGCATAAAATATACATCCTATGATAAAATTATACAGCTCCCTCTTACAGCATCTCGTCCGTACTAATTAATCTGAAGGTTTGCCCATAAGGTCTTTGTTCTTCATAAATGCCTTCTGTTTCCAGCAAACATAAGAGCAAAATTTTGCTACGGAATATGAAATATAAGTCACCTATCTTCCAGTAACCATTATTCTTGTTTCCACATACTTTTATTTTGCGGGGTCGTTTACTTAACTGTGTCTTTGGTCCCAGGGCTGGTCACACTAAGAGCAGATAAGGAGATTCATCTGTGTCTGATCTCTACCAGGACTAGATTGGAGGGGAAATTACAGGGGCTGACTTGTAGGGCTCTGATCGATGTAGGTGCCACAGAACCATCGACGAGACCGAGCGTCACAGTTCTCAGCTCCGGCACAAGCTGTGCAAGCTGGAGCAAGAGCAGGAGGACTTGGTCGAGCGGAATGAGGAGCTGGAGTCCCTTCTGGGAGAGACGCAGAACCAAAGCAGAGAAGAGCGCCGGCGCTTCGAGCGGGAGGTTGACGGGCTGCAGGACAAGGTAAATCAGATCGCCAGATCCTCGAGCCTTTCCGCCTTTTCTGTTTTGTCAAATGTTCTCACTCTGAGGAGGAGGGCATCTTGAAACATTGGGTGATTCCCACTGGTTGTTCAGGGAGGCAGGTGTCGGACTAGGACCTGGGAAACCCAGCTTCGAATCCCCACTTGCGCTATGGAAGCTTGCTGGGTGACCTTTGGCCAGTCACACACTCTCAGCCTTGACCCTGGCTAGTTAGTTAGTTAATTTATTTACAGATTTGACCAGCAACTTTAAAATATTTTAAAAACTTAAAAAATATCAATACAGAACCAAGATTACAGTTTTGTTATACCAATCAGAGATTGCCGCATTCTACTGGCTATATAAAAAAAACCTTTGCCACTGTGTAAGAAATACTAACATCTTTGTCCTCTAGTAAAAAATTAACAATAAAATAATCCAAGTGTCCCTGACCCTGGCTAGTATTTGGATGGGAGACCTCCAAGGAATACCAGGATGATGCGGAGGCAGACAGTGGCAAACCACCTCTAAAGGTCTCTTGCCTTGAAAACCCTACAGGGATGCCATAAGTCAGCTGTGACTCAACGGCAAAAATAAATAAATGTGACACCCACATTCAGACAATGAACTTTGGCCCTTTTCCCAAGGGTTCACGGCAGAGGTCCTATTTGACCCATCCCAGTGCAAGTTCCCATTCTGAACCACACCTGGCTTCACCAGCTCTTACTTGAACTCCTTGTGATTTCATTTCTCTTGTCCCAGTAAAAGGTGAAGGGTGATTGATGGGGCTTGTGCAGGGAATCTTCCTTCTGGACTGTATCAAAAGCCCGAACAAGGAAACTTCTCATAGGAAATGTTTTGTTGTTGTTATTAAGATCTCACATTTGGAGGCGGAGTTATGCAAAGCGCAGAAGATGAAGATGGGCGAGGCAGATGAAGACACAGCTAAAGTAAGGCAGGGCCACCAAGAGGTAAGAAACAGTGTAAAGGTTTGAGAGTTCTAGAATGGGATTTGGGGGAGGCGGGTGTCTCTTCAACAACCGCTAATTTGCAAAAGGTTCCAAGGCCAAGCACAAGGGGCCTTGGCCTCAAATGCCCATTTCTGCTTTTTGCTGCCAGCAAGTCACTCTGTTCTGCTTTTTTTTCTGGTTACAGATGCTGAGAATTCAACAGGAGAAGGTCGAAGTGCTGGAAAGTAAACTATCCGAGGAGACGGAGTGGAGAAAGCAG
This sequence comes from Euleptes europaea, assembly GCF_029931775.1. Taxonomy (NCBI): domain Eukaryota; kingdom Metazoa; phylum Chordata; class Lepidosauria; order Squamata; family Sphaerodactylidae; genus Euleptes; species Euleptes europaea. The sequence continues at coordinate 12,076,696 of NC_079330.1, read as the reverse complement.
CTGGCTCAAGACCTCGAAACGACGCGGCGAGTGTTGAAAGATGAAAAGAAGGTGCGATGCCCCCAAATTAGCATCTTGGACTATTTCTTGGATGGTTTTAGGAACTGGTGCTGCATCTATACTTGACATGAGGCTTACTATCTAAATCATACATTTAACATGGAGGAAGGAGAGTGGAAAAGAAATCGTTAGATTCCAGTCCAGTAGCACTTTAGAGACCAAGATTTGGGGGGTATAAGCTTTTGAGAGTCGAAGCTTTTTTCATCAGGTACAAGTGGGAAGGAAATGTATAGGTACACAATCAGTTAAATGGTGAAGGGGAGTGTTCTTGATCAGATCCTTAGACATTAACAGAAGGAGCCAGATCGGTGGCCTGGGGTACTCATAATAAGGAGCAACATGGCAGAAAGGAAAGCCAGGGAATGGAAAGTGTAAAATTTGGGATTATAGAAGGCAAGGATATCAGAGAAGGTCATGGAGAGAGAGAGAGAGAGAGAGAACAGTAGAGAGACAAGTAGGAGCAGGAGAAAAGACAATTGAAAGCTGGAAGAAGTTTAATTGCACAATCCATTGCAGTTAGGCATGCCTTAGCCCACTGGAATCAAACTGCGTAGCTGTTAATAGAAGTTGGGAAGAGAGAGGGAGGCAACAGTGAGAGCAGAAAGGAGGAGTAACATGACTAGGGACAAGTGAGGCATAGAAGAATAAAAAGGGAAAATAAGGAAGAGTGCTTTCGTCAAGCATTTGTAAGTAAGTTGATTTTACCAGCCTGCACATATTTTTACTGGCCTGCCTACCCATACATACATATGCAGTTGTGGCACATCAGCTGCCTGAAAGAGAGAAAAAAGAACCAGCTCTTTCTCACTTTGTAACAACTTATTGACGTGGTTGCGTGGAGGTGATTCTTACTTACCACTAGCAACCAGGCCAGTCGCTGCTTGCAAGCTGGAGATGGAGAAACCTATGCAGCTGTCATTCGGTGGCTAAATTGATTGGGCAATGAGCGCTAAATTTGGTAGCTCTGGAATCCTGATAAGTTAAACGTGTATTTCTAAAAACAGCACTGTCCAAGTCCTCAGGATTGCAGGGCACAAGACTTAACTTGCAAGGTTGTTCCGTCAAACCTGTGTGTGGCACTGGTAGTGAAAAAGGCAAATTCCACGCTAGGGATTATTAAGAATGGGATTAAAAATGAAACAGCCAGTAGCGTCGGTGATTTTTGCAAAGTATTCTAACTGTGGCTGAACTGTAATACAGTTCTAGTCCCTCCATCTCAAAAAGCTTTTTATGGAGCTGGGGAAAGTGCAGAAAAGGACAATTAAAATGATCAAGTTGTTAGAGCGCTTTTCCTGTAAGGAAAGGCTCACTTTAAGGGTTTGGGTATTAAGCTTTTCTTCAGCAACCACCCCCCCAAAAAAAAACAACAACAACTCTCCTTTGACTTTCCATGAGGTCAGTGCTTTCATTAAGTCCTTGGCTGTTTTAATCAGGAGCTGGACGACTCAAAGTTGGAACTTCTGCGGCTTCATAATGAACTCCAGATACTCCAGGAGGCAGCAGGGGAAAGAGATTTTCTTAACGTGACGCGTGAGAAACTGCAGCAAGAGAATTTTCTGCTGGAAAGCAAGGTAAGAATTACAGTCAGTTCAATAATCATAAAAGCTGTGTACCCTGGTAAACAGCTTGTGAAGCTGCCTTGTATTGTCCCAAACCTTTGGCCTCCCTTGCCTAGTATTGTCTGCTGGGATGGGCAGCAGCAGTCCAAGATGTCATGTCTGAGACCTTTCTTAGGCTGGCTTCTTAAGGGTCTGGAGAGGATGAGGTTCAACCTAGGACATCCTGCATGGGAAGTGTGAGCTCTTCTGTAGAGGTGTTTTGATACCCTCTAAGATCACTGAGTTTGATCCTGACGGAAGTCAGTTTCAGGTAGCCAGCTCAAGGTTGACTCAGCCTTCCATCCTTCCAAGGTCAGTGAAATGAGTACCCAGCTTGCTGGGGGTAAAGGGAAGATGACTGGGGAAGGTACTGGCAAACCACCCTGCAAACAAAGTCTGCCTTGGAAACGTCAGGATGTGACGTCACCCCATGGGTCAGGAATGACCTGGTGCTTGCACAGGGGACCTTTACCTTTTTATAAGATCACAAGAAAGCATGAAGGGCAGAGCTCCTATAAACAATTGCACATTTTTAAATTATAAGAACATAAGACATGCTGGATCAGACCAAAGCCCATCAAGTCCAGCAGTCTGTTCACACAGTGGCCAACCAGGTGCCTCTAGGAAGCCCACAAATAAGACGACTGCAACAGCATTATCCTGCCTGTGTTCCACAGCACCTAATATAATAGGCACGCTCCTCGGATCCTGGAGAGAATAGGTATGCAACCTGGCTAGTATCTATTTTGACTAGTAGTCGTGAATACCCCTCTCCTCCACGAACATGTCAATTCCTCTCTTAAAGCCTTCCAAGTTGGCAGCCATCACCACATCCTGGGGCAGGGAGTTCCACAATTTAATTCATGAACTATTAATCTAAACCATTGTTTAAAGATGTACAGTTATTTTTCCTTTGACAAAATTCTAGCTTCAAAGATTCATCTGAAGCGACTAGGTTCCATAGGAGCTATTTTAGGGCTGTTTGTTAGTGCCCACTGGAATCTTTTGATCCCAGCCAATAATTTATCTCTGTATTACCAAATGTCTCCTTTTCAGGTGTCGGAGCTATACCAAGAATGCCAGGAGTTAAACCGACTTGTCACGGAACAAAAAGACACCAGCGAAAGACCTCTGACGAGTGGACGATCTTCAGAGGTGCTGTGTAAAGAGAAGATTTTGGAAGATCAGATCCACAGCCTAGAAGAAGAGAAGCAGCAGCTATGGTAAACCAGATACATCCATAGTTTAACATTGCGCATAATTCCACAGTTGGGAAAAATAAATAGAAAAAGCATTCCGAATCGGAACATTGCTGTGTCAAGCCTGTCTGGGGTATGCCGTGCAATAGCCAGGCACAAACATAACAACAGCAACAGTCTTCTAAAAAAATAATAATAACCTGGCTCAGCGTATTTGCCTATGTGGTGGGGCAGTAGAAGACCTTCCCCCATTATGTCTTGGCCTGTCCTTTATACACTGAACCCCGAAAGACGTTTTTGGCAAATATTTTTTCTGCATTGCAATTGTCATCTGACGCTGATAGATTAATTTACCCGCTATTTTTTGATAAATATAGATTAATTTATCTGCCATCAGATAAATTAATCTATATTTCCTCAAAACATGGCACTTTATAGCCTGGCGGCCAAGAAAATCAGAGAGAAGCAAATATAAATTGTGGAAAGTTGGATAGAATTCAATGGGTGTATTTTAATGTATTTCTTTTAACGATGCTGGTTGGCATACTTTAAAGTTATACTGTTTTTACATTGTAATGGCCTATGGTCTTATACAGTAAATTTGATGAACAACCACAGTTTGCTCTAAACAAATGAGCCTGGGGGATTCTCAGGCTTTCTCTCCCGCCCCCAACCCCCCAGTGTACATTTAGACAATTGTAACACTTCAGCATTTCAGGCAGAAGCTCTGTCGAACCGGCTGCCTTTTTAAATGAACATATTGTTTTAAAATATATTCCTGCAGCATACACACAGCTTGCCTTCAGTCACTCAGTGAAGTTCCTTGCAACAGGTGCCAAAGCAACATTTTTAAAAAATCTGCACAACCAATCAAATCTCCAAGGGCCAATCAGAAACCCTGTTGGGCAAAAGACCCATCTGGCCCTGCCCACTTTCCACAGACATTTGGTGAGTGGCAGGAAAAGTGTCAGCAGGCACTGTGGTGCCCACAGGCACCCTGTTGGGGAACCCTGGAGCAGACAGAGGCGTAGTATTTGCCACAGCAGCAGAAAGTCCGTTTTCTGCCATAGTAACAGCTCTCCTTGCTGGGGAATTACATTGGCACCAGTGATTAGAATGATTAATTCAGCATTGTTAAAAGGTTTTAATCTGTGGATGGTTGAATGTATGTTAATGTGTACGTCATATTTTATTTATTTATTTATTTTTCGCTCTTATATCCTGCCCTCCCCAGCAGAGGATGTTAGCCACCCTGATCCCAGCATTGTCAAGGGAGGACAGGATATAAATAAAACTTTATTATTATTGTTGTTACTCCTCTGTGTTTATTTGGTCCAGTTAGAGTTCAGAAACCAGGCGAAGAAGCCACCAGGTTCCTATGTAGGCACAGTCATATCTCCATTGTAATGCTCGAAATTATCCCCGGGACAGAGGAATTATGAGATGCACGTCCCCTTTAAATGGTTACTTTGCCATCCGCCTGCCTTGCTCTCTTTTTGTTTTTCTCTCTCTTAACCTCAAGCACGAAATTGTCGGAGAGCGATATGAAAATGGAAGAACTCAAGAAGCAGGCAAAAGGGAGCAACGAAGAAAAGCAGCTCTTGTGGGAAGAAAATGCTCAGTTGCGGAAAGACACCCTTGCTCTCCGGCATCAGCTTAACAATGCTGTAAGGGCGAAAGTCGAAGCCACTGGTGCAGAGAACTGGTCTCTCAAGCCACAGAATCACATGTGGAATATGGAGAGCGATATGAGTCAGGTAAAAAAAGAAGAAGAAGAAGAGAGCTCTCTGCCCCAAAGAGCTTACATTCCCAGTTTAGAGTGTGAGGGAGATAATAAAGACAAGGATAACAAGGGACCAGCGATAATTTTGATAAAATGCTTTCGAAGGATCCTGTAGTTATAGCGAGGTCGTTTGGAGAGCAGATTGAGGGAGTGCAGCAGCTTTAGGAGTTTTATAGGAGGCACTAGTACAGGATTGGCTCTCTGGCATCACCTGATTCTTATGACCAAGAAGAAGATTTGGTTTTTATATGCTGATTTTCTCTACCTTTTAAGAAGAATCAAACCGGCTTACAATCTCCTTCCCTTTCTCTCCCCACAACAGACACCTTGTGAGGTAGGTGGGGCTAAGAGCCTCCCATATGGCCAAGTGATTCGGATTCCTGGTTTTCACCCAGGCGGCCTGGGTTCGACTCCCAGTATGGGAAGTTACAGTTTTTGGGGAGGGGCTGTGGCTCAGTTTGTAGAGCATCAGCTTGGCATGCAGAAGGTCCCAGGTTCAATCCCTGGCATCTCCAGTTAAAGGACCAGGTGATGTGAAAGACCTCAATTAAGACCCTGGAGAGCCACTGCCAGTCAGAGTAGACAATACTGACTTTGATCTGATTCAGTATAAGACAGCTTCATGTGAGAGTGTTCTGAGAGAAGTATGGCTAGCCCAAGGTCACCCAGCTGGCTTCATGTGTAGGAATGGGGAAACCAACCAGGTCCTCCCGATTAGAGTCTGCCACTCATGTGGAGGAGTGGGGAATCAACCCCGTTCTCCAGATTAGAGTCCACTGCTCTTAACCACTACACCACGCTGGGGCCTGGGCTGCTGACATAGGGTCCCCAGTTTGAGCTGCCTCCAATTCCTTCCTCCGGCCTGCAGTACCAACGACACAGGGAACCTACGGCCTGATCCACAAGACGGCTGGCAGAACCGCCCCGTGCACATGCACGCTTTGGCAGCCTTCCACCCGGCTTCTCTTTTCCTCGATGCAGTGCCTGCCTGGCGAGAGACTCCTGTGGCAGCAGCGGCAAGAGGAACTCCAGCAGCTCCGGCAAGACTTTCAGAGGGTTCAGAACGTGTGCAATTCAGCGGAGAAGGAGCTGCGGTACGAGAGGGAGAAGAACCTGGAGCTGAAGAAGCACAACATCCTCCTCCAGAAAGAAAACATCACGGTGAGTGCCACGGTGGCGGGAAATCCAACCACTGTTGGGGGACATGGGGTGGGGGGAGGCTTGCCCATGTTCTAAGCTTTAGCTATGAGACGCCAACCGGCATCCCATTTCAAATTGCCTTGTAGGCGAATGTTTAATTGCTAGCAGTTGCAGAGGAATAGCCGTGGCAGGCTGCTGCAGTAAAAACAGACAGGAGTCTTGCAGAGCCTTTCAAGATTACAGGAATTTTAATTCAATGTGAGGATGCATCCTTTTTCTCCCCCCCCCCTTTAGATCAAGGCTGAGCTGAGGCAAGTGCAGCTGAAGCTCTCCGACTCCTCCAAGATGTGTTCCTCCCTCACCTCTCAATGTGAGCTCAAACACCAGAAGGTCAAAGAACTGGAGCTGGAGTTGCTGAAACATTCCCAAGCGGTTAAACAGCAGAGTAGCTTGCAAGAGAAACTTTTGCAGGAGAAAGCCAAGGTGGCCGAGGCCGAGAAAAAGGCAAGAACCGTCTGTGTGTGTGTGTGTCTTGATCCCAAGCTCAGCAACATTAACCTTGGGGGTGGCAGATCTTTTAAAGGACGGCCAGCAGATCAATCACAGCCATGGAAAGAGGTTTCCTGAGAGTGTGACTTTGAAGATGGTGTAAAACTTTCTTCGGCACAGCTCTTTTTCTTCCTCCCAAAGGTACGTCCTGGAGAGACATAAGGACCCCTCTGTTCTTTACATGCCGTCGTCGTAGGGGAGGGGCTGTGGCTCAGTGGTAGAGCATCTGCCTGGCATGCAAAAGGTCCCAGGTTCAATCCCCGGCATCTCCAGATAAAGGGACTAGGCAAGTAGGTGATGTGAAAGACCTCTGCCTGAGACCCTGGAGAGCTGCTGCCGGTCTGAGTAGACAAGACTGACTTGGATGGACCAAGGGTCTGATTCAGTATAAGGCAGCCTCACTTGTTCATGTGTCTCCTCCAAGCTCCCCTTTTTTCACTGTGGTCCAGCCGTCTGCCCCCATCCAGCTGAAGCCTTTCACCCATTATTCACTTCTCCCCAGATTTTGGAGCTGCAGCAGAAGCTGAAGGAGTCTGACCACCAGGTGCGTCTCTCTGAGGCCCACCTCTTGGGGCAGAAGCAGCTGGAACAGGAACGGAAGGAGGCCAGAGAAAGGGAAGCTAAGGCACAGTGGCAATTTCAAGAAGAGCAGCCAATCAGGTACCACCCTGTGATTTCTACACCCAGATCCACGTTTCCTTTCTAGTTTGCCCTGCCCTTTAACAAGTCCTCAATCTCCTGTAGAAATAGAATAGTAACGATCTGCTTTAAGTAATGTTATTTATTTACGTATTTATTTTATTCTATTTCATATCCCGCTCCCACGTGGTGTAGTGGTTAAGAGCGGTGGTTTGGAGCGGTGGAGTCTGATCTGGAGAACCGGGTTTGATTTCCCGCTCCTCCACATGAGCGGCAGAGACTAATCTGGTGAACCATGTTGGTTTCCCCACTCCTACACATGAAGCCAGCTGGGTGACCTTGGGCTAGTCACACGCTCTCAGCCCCACCCACCTCACAGGGTGTCTGTTGTGGGGAGGGGAAGGGAAGGCGATTGTAAGCCAATTGGATTCTTCCTTAAGTGGGAGAGAAAGTCAGCATATAAAAACCAACTTCTTCTTCTTCCTCCCCAGGCTCGGGGCGGCTTACAACACATTCGACAATTAAAACATAATTTACAGTTACAATTTCTAACATAGAAAACTCTAGTGGCATCCAAGGAATCTGAGCCCTCACGTGACTCTTCTCTCCCCCACCCCAACCCCACCGACTCAGGAAGCTCCTGGATCAGCAGACGGACGATCTCCAGCAACAACTGAGATGCTCCCTGGAGAAAGAGACGCAGCTCACCAGGACGTTTGCCAAGCTGCGGGCCCAGTGCCAGCGGCAGGAGGCGCAGTTGCAGATCCTGGAAGAAGAGAAAAAAACCCTCTCCAATGAGGTACGGCTCGAGAGCCCTGCGAGGCAGGTCCGTGCCCCCCCCCCCCCCGTTTTGCAGAACGGTCCGAGAGGGCGTACGGGGTTTAAACGAGTCACATGCCTCAGGCTGTGCAGAATTCTGCAACCCGGCATTGCGTTCTGCACCTTGGCACATTCGGACCCCTGCATTCTGGAATCGCTATGTTTCCAGACAGCTCCCCCTCCGAGGGGACCTCACTCGAAAGTGAGACTGAAAACCCCCAACTCTGCTTTTCCAGCACCTGCACTGTCAAAAATATAGTCAGAAACTCTCGGAGCAGCTGTTGGCATTGCAAAAAGAGAAAGAAACCCTCTGCGAGGAGTACAGTCACATATTTCAGCAGTTGGACATCTCTGTCAGGTAACGTCCAGTCCAAACGTGGTTGAGGATAGGAGACACATCCTCTGGGAATTTCTGGGGCACAAGTCTGTGGGGCAAATGGAACCCCCCCCCACTCCCCACTGTAAGGCAGCTGCCTCTGGTAAACTCAGCCCACCTGGTAGAAAGCCAAGTGACAGTTATATTTTTAAAAAGTGTGCGGCTGTCCTTGACAAGGGCTAGGCCTTTTTCAGCCCTGGCCCCAGCCTAGTGGAACAATCTTCCAAGTAACATCAGGGCCCTGCGGAACCTAGAGGAGTTCCGCAGGGCCTGCAAAGCGGAACTGTTTCGCCACGCCTACACCCGAGGGCAGCCACAAGCCTTTTCCACTTTCATCATTTGCTGTCCTCCCCATCCTCCCCAACCTGGTTTCGGGGTCCACAGTTGTCCAGGCCCGTTTAGTGGCCCCAAACGAAAGGAAATGTCATCTTGTTTTTAATGTATAATGAAGAATGGTTTTAAAGTATGTTTTGATATGTTTTCACCTATGTTTTATGATTTTGATCTTGTTGTGACCTGCTCTGGGCCCGGCTTGCCGGGAATGAGAGTGGGATAGAAATTAAATAAATAAATAAATAAATAAAAGTCGCAGAACCATTTTCCCCAGAGCTCAGTTAAAGAAGAGCCTCGCTGGATCAGACCAGTGGTCCATCTAGTCCAGCATCCTCTTCCATGCAGCAACCAATTGGTTACTCCGGAGGGCCAACAAACAAGGCACAGAGGATGAGGCCCTCTCCAGATGTTGCCTCCTAGCATTTAGAGGTTCAGTGCCTCCAGATGCACAGGTTCCCTTTATCACCATGGTTTATAGCCCTCGACGGATCTGTCCTCCCTGAATCTGTCGAATACCCTTTGAAAGCCCTCCAGGTCTGTGGCCATCATGACAGCCATCAGGAGTGAGCCCCACAATTTCGTTACAGGCGTACCTCGTTTTATTGCGCCTCGCTGTATTGCACCTCTCCGATACTGTATTTCCAAGCAAGTCTGTCGGCACCATTTTCCCAACAGCACGTGCTCGCTTCATGTCTCTGTGTCACATTTTGGTAATTCTCGCAATATTTCAAACTTTCATTATTATTACAGCACATTTTTTTAGACATAATGCTATTGTACTCTTAACAGACTACAGTATAGTGTAAATATAACTTTTATACGCACTGGGAAACCAAAAGAAGTCATCGCTTTATTGCGATGTTTGCTTTATCGCAGTGGTCTGGGACCAAACCTGAAATATCTCCGAGGTATGTGTGTACTTTTTGGCCATTTTTGCATGGTAATTAGCGGCGTGTTCCAGGATGAATTTCCCCGTGTATTTTTTTAAATTTGGCACGCTGACCCGTCATTCCGGAAGTAACTGCGAAGCCGGCGCATACCTGCTTTGCATTACTAAAGAGCCCATTTAACGTGACCTTTGATGTTTGCGGTGAAGAATCCCCCTCAAGGAACCATGCAAAACAACAGAGGCGCGTTAGCTGTGCACATGCTAATGGCTATGCAAACAGGAACAAAGGAGCAGGCAAGTGGGCGGGGGTGGAATTTCTCCTTTTGCTTCGGGACCGTGAATAGGCATTTTAAAAGTTGCATTTTAAAAAAGAGCTTTGAGAGAGCATCAAAATTGACCATGCAAAAATGGCCTTTGAGTTCTGAAGAGGAAAACTCCAGATCAGCCTCTGAAAACATTCCATGCGTTTTTTTTGCCCCAGATTTCTCTAGCCTGCAAACAGTTTGAATTCTACCACAGCTGGAATTTGTGGGGTACTGTGTAGCGGTATTGCTCAAGTGTGCCCAGCTGTTTGTGAGGATGTTCTTGCCTCCTCAGAAAACACAACGAGCGGCATCTTCGCCACAAAGCCAAGCTCCGAAGGGCAAAGGAGACGTTCGTCTGCGAAGTGAAACAGCGGGACGAGCACATTAGAGAACTCCGAAATGAAACCATGCTGTACAAGAGCCAGATGGAAAATGTGAGAATGGATAGGAGGGCTTTGCTGTTTCCACGCAGATGTGAATACGTTTTTAGGTTCTGCCTGGGATTTGGGGGTGGGGAAGGATTGGGGCAGAGTACAAGGAACTATCATTCATTTCGGAATGACTCCAAATGATTGCACTTAAAAGCTGCCTGTTACTGGAGTTTGAACGTGGACTGTGATGCTTGCAAAGCGTGTGCTATACCAGTGTGAGAAGCAGTGCGGTACAGTGGTTGAACATCTGACCCAAGAGACCCCAGGTGAAATCCCCGCTCACCCATGAAGTTGATCTTGGACCAGTCACTCTCTCTCAGCCTGACCCACCTCGCAGGGCAGTAGTTGTGAGGCTAAAAATGGGAGGTGGGGAGAATGATGTTGTAAGGTGCCTTGGGGCCCCACTGGCTCCCCCTTGGCTGGGATAGAGGGCAGGATATAAATCCAATAAATAAATTCAAAAAATTAAAAACAAGGTATAAATCTTAATACCTTTCTCAGCCTGGTCTACCAAATGGGTGTTGTAAAGACAAAAGCATGGGGAGGTACAGAAGCACATTTGCCACTCTGACCTCTTTAGAGAAGAAGGAGAGTTAGTTTTCATACCCTGATTTTCTCTACCTTTAAGGAGACTCTAACTGGCTTACAATTGCCTTCCCTTCCTCTCCCCACAACAGACACCTTGTGAGGTAGGTGGGGCTGAGACAGTTCTGAGAGAACTGTGACTAGCCGAAGCAGGCTACATGTGGAGGAGCAGGGAATCAAACCCGGTTCTCCAGATTAGAGTCCGCCGCTCCTAGCCACTACACCATGCTGGCGCTCAAAGAGGAATGTGCTACCAAGTTGTAGCCGACCCATGGCAACCCCTACCATACGGTTTTCCGGGCAGAAGAGGAGTAGAGGTGACTGCATAGCAACCGTGTCTTCCTTTGTGGTCTCGCATCCAGGTACTGACCATGGCCGACCCTACTTAGTTTGCAAGCCCTAATGAGCTCGAGTGAAGCCTGGCCAACTGGGCTGTCCTCTTTGGAGGAAAGGAAGGATCAATATGAGGACAGATCACAGGTTGAGTATTCCTTACCAAAATGCTTGGGACCAGCAGTGTTTTGGATTTTGGAATATTTGTGTATATATATAATGAAATATCTTGGGGATGGGACCCAAGTCTAAACACGAAATTCATGTATGTTTTATATACACCTTCTAGACAAAGCCTGAAGGTAACTTTGTGCTTTATCTTTGATAATTTTGTCCATGAAACAAAGTTTGTGTACATTAACCACATGAGGTCAGGTGTGAAATTTTTCCACTTGTGGCATCATTTCAGCGCTCAAAAAGTTTCGGATTTTGGAGCATTTCGGATTTCGGATGCTCAACCTGTATAATATAGAGAATTAATCATAGTTAATTTGTAGTCGAGACCTATCTAAAAGAGCTGTTTCTGTGATGCCCACCAGTGCAGGTATTTAAATGAATTTGTTTTATTTTTTCTTCATGCTCTGGGGTTACACGCTTGGGAGACATCAGGGACGGATGTAGAAGTCGGGGTATGTGGAATGCCCAGGAGACCCTTTGTGCAGCGACGGTTTTCTGCCTTGCTTCCCTTGAACACAGGGCCGCCTGCTGATGGGACAAGTGACCACAGAGAACGAGAGCTTGCTCCTGGAGAACAGGAAGCTCTTGCTGCAGCTCCAGGAGCTAGAAGACGCCGAGCGGAACAACAGGCTGCTCATTTCCACGACCCAACACAAGTAACCACCCCTTTAAAATCCCATTTCAATTGGATGCAACCTACTGTTCAGTGATGTGACTCAGAGGAGTTACGGGATTGGGTGGATCTGCAACAAAAGCCAATCTGAGCACACTGTATACATTTGTTTTAAGATGAATCACACTCTACCCAAAGAGGCTGTGTTCAACAACACAAGAGCAGCCCTGCGAGATCAGCATGGCACAGTGGTTAAGAGCGTCCAACTCTAATCTGGAGAACCGGGTTTGATTCCCCAATCCTCCAGATAAGTGGTGGACTTTAACCGGGTGAACTGGATTGGTTTCCCCACTCCTCCACATGAAGCCTGCTGGGTGACCTTGGGTCAGTCACAGTTCTCTCCGAACTCTCCCAGCCCCACCTACCTTGCATGTTGTCTGTTGTGGGGAGGGGAAGGGAAGGCGATCGTAAGCCATCTTCGAGACTCCTTAAAGGTAGAGAAAAGCTGGGTATAAAAACTAGCTCTTCTTCTTCTATCTAGTCCAGCATCCTGTTTTCCACGGTGGCCAAGCAGGTGCTTCCAGAAGGTCAAAGCCCCTCCCCATTTCCTCCACAGGACTGGTGTTCAGAGAGTTGCCTCCTCTGAACACGGAGGTTCCATTTAGTCACTGTGGCTAGTAGCCCTTGATAGACACCTCCTGCATGAATTTGCCCTTTTAAAACAACTGAACTGGCGGCTGTCTCAGCCTCCTGTGACAGTGAATTCTGCGAGTTGATTTCTCTTTTGAATGAAGAAGGACTTCCTTTTGCCTGTTCTGAATCTCCTACCCAGGAACTTCTTTGGGCATTCATGAGTTCTCGTGGAGAGGGAGAGGGGAAATCTTTCCACTTTCTGGCCTGCGTACACAGTTTCATAAATCTTAACATCTCGCAGTTCCCTTTAGCCATCTTTTCTCTAAACTAAAAACCCCTTCCTTGCAGTGAAGGTGCTCAAATCCCTTGGCTGTTTTGCTTACTGTTTCCAGCCCCTTTGCCAGCGCTACAGTATGGCAACTAGAACGGTACACAATATTCTAAATGCAGACACACTATTTAGCTTTCCAGGGCCCATACAGGAGCAAAATTGGAGAATGCTGGAGGTAAGCCAGATAGGGTTGCCAGGTCCCTCTTTGCCACCGGCGGGAGGTTTTTTGGGGCGGAGCCTGAGGAGGGGAGGGACTTCAATGTCATAGAGTCCAGTTGCCAAAGTGGCCATTTCCTCCAGGTGAACTGATCTCTATCGGCTGGAGATAAGTTGTAATAGCAGGAGATCTCCAGCTAGTACCTGGAGGTTTAGATTCAAAGCCAGAGCACAAGCAAAGATAAGCCCACAATAAGGCTACTCGAATACAATATTGCTGTTTAGAAAAACATATTACGAGGTGAAACCTCACATACACAACCGCAGTTGAGAAAAAGCAAGAAATTTACAGAATGGTCAAAATTAGACCCAATATAATAGCGCACTAGGCTTTACAAAAATGTAAACATAGGTGTGAAACTCTCAATTCATATCAAGTGCATACATATAAAGTGCAACAATCAAGCAACGGAATCAAGACACTGTGCAGTGGGCGTCCGGTATAATTCCCATTGCATGTAGAATTTTCTCAAGCTTCTAGTCCTTCCGTATGCCAAAGGTTCATTCATAAGATAAAGGAGTGTATCTTCCCTGTATGCATGGATGGCTGGATAGGGCTTTGAATCCAGAACTCCTGTTTAGCACTTGTAGCCGTTTTTTGACTAGTACTTGGAGGTTGGCAACCCTAAACCCAGACTCTCCATTTTCTTCTTTAGTACATGCAAACATGTATTTCTGTCTCTTCTTGCTCATTTCCAGTACGATGTCCAGAGGGGGATACTTTGAATACGTTTGAATGCTTTGCTTTACGTACAGTGCCTGGCATACTACAGGTGATAGAGGACTGTAAAGCAGCAGAAATTGTAGTTACTGATTTAGATGGAGGATTTCTGCCCTGCCTTTCTACAAAAACTGCAGTCTAAGCCTAAAGGCCTAGAACCGACAAGAAAACTGCTAACCAGCCATGGCGTGTTGAAGAAGACTCAGTTGCTCTGGAACAAGATTTTATAAAGTTCCCGTTTGGAAAATGGCTATGGATCGATAAAAAATATAGAGGAAACTATTATAATTATGATAATGGGGTTATAAATACCTTAATTGGGGCATGGGATCAGGTAAAGCATAGATTAATAGTAGGGAATTAATTACTGGCATCAGTAACGGCAGATATGACAGCTGATAATATCGGCAAACACTCATGGATTAAATTTAAATTGAAGGATTTTGATAAGTATATACTTTGGTTTAAAAATCTACAAATAATCTCGTACACAGAGATCCCAGAGGAAGTAAAAAAAAGTATTTGACCCCCTTTAAGTATCTTCAAATAAGAAATTATTTAGCACAATTGATCAAGAAGGGCAAGCTGATACCCAGAATCCTTAACGAATTTGAACAATTATTAAAATCATTTAAAATCTCTGTAAGTTATATGGAATATTAGTACAAAAAATAGATTAATTAACCCCCCTTTAAAGAGAAATGGAATAAAAATTAGGTTATGAGTTGGGTGAAAAGAAATGGAACTTAAAGGGTTTAAATTTTACAATAAGTCTTGCATTTAGAGAAAATTTATTTAAGATGACACATACGTGGCATCTCTCCCAAGCAGAGTTCAAAAAATGTGTAACTTGGATAAAAATGCGAGTAAATGTTGGTATTGTGATTCAGCTGGCGCAGATTTTCTACACATATGGTGGAGCTGCAGTAGAGCCCAAACATATTGGAGGAAAGTGATTGAAATCATATCCAATGGTCTTGAAATTGTTATTCCAGTAAGACCAGAAACAATTTTATTAAATTATTTTCCAGGCAAACCAGAGGATATTCGAGTTATGTTTCTCCATATGTTAACAGTGGCTAGAACAAATTTTGTGAGAAATTGGAAAAGCAATAAATTTCCTGACTTAAATAATTGGCTCAACAAGGTTAAAGAAACCTATGCTTTAATTAAGCATTAAAGCTGACGTACTATAATGACGATAAAAATACCAAAGAACTTGATGCTCGCTGGAATTCAACAATTTTAAGGATGGAGAAAGCATTCTAATGTGTAAATTGTAGAGAGGGAGTGATATAATAATAATGCGGATTTTAGTTAAATAGACAAATAGAGTATTATTTGATTAAGTGCTATGGGTATTTTAGTTATATTAGCGCTGTTTTAGTTTTGTTTTTTTAAATAATTTATATCACCAGTATTTGATTTTTTCAAAGTAATGATATATCTAGGGTTTTTTTCCTTTTTCTTTTATTGTAAGAATAAATGTTTCTAATAAAAAATTAAACAACAACAAAAAAGAGTTGGTTTTTATATGCCGACTTTCTCTACCACTTAAGGAAGAATCAAACCAGCTTACAGTCACCTTCCCTTCCCCTCCCCACAACAGACACACTGTGAGGTTGGTGGGGCTGAGAGAGCTTTAAGAGAGCTGTGACTAGCCCAACGTCACCCAGCTTGCTTCATGCGGAGGAGTGGGGAAACAAAACCAGTTCACCAGATTAGCCTCCGCCACTCATGTGGAGGAGTGGGGAGTCAAACCCGGTTCTCCAGATCAGAGTCCACCGCTCCAAACCACCGCTTTTAACCACTACACCACGCTGGCTCCCATCATCAAAACAGCGGTCAATAAAACAAGCAGTCAGCAGCAAAAGTCTTCTGTAACATCAGGCAGTCATTTCAGTGCATGTTTGTCAAATGGTCTTCCAGCGTAGAACAGCTTTTGCAGTTCCAGCAGAAGGGCTGGTCTCGCTCTGTCTTTTGATTCTCCTTCCTTTTTTTTTCTGCTGTCAGTTGAGACCAAAACAGATCATTGGAGCGAACCACGCCTGGAGAGCATTGTTGGGGGAGATGTGGTATTGACCGTTCCTCTCTTTGGTTCCCCCCACCCCCCAGAGCTCGACTCTTGGATGAAGAAAACAAGCAGCTCCACGAACACATTGTGCAGCTAAGAAGTCAGGTCGTTGCCCTGGAGCTTGCCCTGCAGAACATTCACAACTGCAGCTTCGAAGTAAGAAAACCCGGCTCAAGTCTTGTCTGGGGCGGGACCCCATTCCCATCCATCGGCATGCCTTCTCTCACACTGCTTGGGGTAAGGACTTCCCCAAACCCCATATTTCCACTGGCATCTTGCAGGCCATCTTTAACCAGCCTGCAGTGCCGCCTCTCCTTTGCCTTCCGATGCTCTTCTTCCCGTTCTTATCTCAGCTGCTTCCTGGAATCTGATCTCAGTCACCATTTTCCTGATGCCATTTTACTTATGTTTAAATTTGCCAGCAAAAATGGCAAAACCCAGAATTCGGCTTAGGAGTACCTGTCGTGGCCATTCCAGGAGAATCAGCGTGGTGTAGTGGTTAAAAGCTGTGGTTTGGAGCGGTGGACTGTGATCTGGAGAACCGGGTTGGATTCCCCACTCCTCCACATAAAGCCAGCTGGGGGGACCTTGGGCTAGTCACAATCTATTAGCCCCACCTACTTCACAGGGTGTCTGTTGTGGGGAGGAGAAGGGAAGGTGATTGTAGGCCGGTTTGATTCTTCCTTAAGTGGCAGAGAAAGTTGGCATATAAAAACCAACTATTTTTCTTCTTCCCAGAACCCTCCTTTGAAAATAGTAGCTTTTAACCAAATTCTACCATAATTCCAAGAACCACACAGCATGTTCATTCTGAATTGTTTGCCCCACCATGTTTACATCTGTATTATATATATAGTACTGTAAAAAAACAAAAAAACAAAAAAACAGGAGATCAGAGGCAACATTAAAGATCTAACAGAATTTATTCCAGCATAAACTTTAGTGAGTCAGAGCTCACCAGATCAGATGCGTGAAGCATACTTGCATCTGACCAAGAAAGCTCTGCCTAATGCAGGTAACCTGGTCTCCAGTTTTGTTTTGCTAGCCTAGCTTCACACAGCTCCCCGTCTGGAATTATGCATACTTTGTGATACTTTAGTATCAAAACTTTAGTACCAAAGGCTCCAGCATAACATTCTGGAGCGCATTCTGGAGTGAAACGGGCGTGGGAATGATAAATGTGTTTACTGCTACCAAAGCCATGATGCAGTGTGGCTTTGATCAAAGCGGCCAGTTTGCTTGTGCAGCAACAGCACACCTCACAATTCGCTGTTTCTAGGAACGAATGTGCACACACACACACACAAATTTTAAAAAAACTACAACACAAAGTTTGGGGCCTTACGCTCAAAATGAAAGAAAAGTTTTGGGTGGGATTATGCTAAAACGTTGAAGAGAAAAGCAGCACAGTTGAAAAGTGGCGGCTTCCCCCAGAGAATCTAGGGACCCTTTTGAGGTCACCAAGAGTTCTTTCTTTAAGCACCATGATGGTGAATGAAACTGAAAACTGGTTTGGTTTTGTGCTGTGGACTACTGTGCATCTTTAACAGTCCAGAAGAAGAAATGCATGTATGCATCCTTAACCTTGCCCCTTTGTGTTTCCAATAGTATTTCCATCTTTGTTATTCCTGTTATGTTTGTTTTTTTTTGAACGCCTGAGAAAGCCAAAGTTTTATCAGTTAAAAACCTGGTTTAATTTCTTCTTCTGGGTATGCTCAACCTTCTCCAGGAACTGAGGAGTGTCGGCTTCCCTGAATGCCAGCTGCAAAGCAAAGCACTGCCCCTTCCCAGCGTAAGGTACTGTACCTCAGCTCTGTGTGCACGATTTGTAGAGAGCTACAAGTGCCTGCTGCTTTCCCTTTCCTCTGTCTTGTTTGTCCATCCCCGTAACAAGCAGAGAATAAAGTCTGGTTCCCAAGGCCACCCCCTCCAAATGGTGCAGGGAGAGGGCTGAGAAAACAAGGCAAGAAGTCCTTAAGCTTGAATCTCGCCTCTACCGTGAACTCCTTCAGTGGCCAGTGTGGTGTAGTGGTTAAGAGTGGTGGTTTGGAGTGGTAGACTCTGATCTGAAGAACCGGGTTTGATTCCCCACTCCTCCACATGAAGCCATCTGGGTGACCTTGGGCTAGTCACAGCTCTCTTCGAGCTGTCTTACCTCACAGGGTGTCTTTTGTGGGAAGGTGATTGTAAGCCGGTTTGATTCTTCCTTAAGTGGTAGAGAAAGTCGGCGTATCAAAATCAACTCTTCTTCTTCCTTGGAGAAGCGGCTCTTGTTCAGCCGCTACCTCGCAAACGATTAGGTAGTAATGTCGTAGTTTGAGGCAATGGATCTGCCTGGCAATCATGGGACCGATTTCTCTTCCAGCTTCTCTCCAATGGAGCTGTTGGACTCGTTCAGCCTCCTCAAAGCCTTTCAGGATGTCAACGCTGAAGAGGCAGCAGAAGGTTCTCTGCTCTCACCTTTGCCTTCCCAACCTTTAGAGATGGGCTACCTGAATGTGGCTTCTCCAAGGGATACCACAGACTGCCACAAGGAGGAACAGGAGCAGCCTTCCTGCTCTGATAACGTCTAAGGTGACGAAGAGAGAGGAAGGAGAAGAGGGATCCCGGGAGGTGACTTTCCACAGCTGCTTGGTCCTGCTACTCCGGTTTAACAGCAAAGAGTCTTCAGAATACTTTTTTTTATTGGACTTGTACAGTTGTAGTCTGAAACTGATTTTATATTGGATTAAAAAAATAAATTGAACGTCTGTGCTGTTTTTGAATCAAGTGTTTTTGGCTGAAGTCCAAGCTTCCCTTCCCTTTGAATTGTTGCTAATTACCTATACATTCGTACTTGCAAATAAAGGTTAGGGACCACATAGTATCCTCCAAACCTAACAAATTAATCTTGGCTTCAAGCTGCTCTTCTATCTTTTTCAACACTTGAGTGGATTCCTAAAATCGTTTTATTCTGGTCTCCAAGCGGGATTTAAAAGGTCTTTGATAAATGTGTGCAATGTACCTGGTGTTATATATGAGTAGTAGAAGGAAAAAAGATAGGATCCCACTCTGAGGTATTTATAATCCAAGGGCTGCACTACATGGGCCGTTGTAATTCTATGATTATTCAGCGTAAGAACATAAGAAAAGCCCTGCTGGATCAGACCAAGGCCCATCAAGTACAGCAGTCTGCTCTAGGGTTGCCAGGTCCCTCTTCACAGCTGGCGGGAGGTTTTTGGGGTGGAGCCTGGGGAGGGTGGGGAGGGACTTCAATGCCATAGAGTCCAATTGCCAAAGCGGTCATTTTCTCCTGGTGAACTGATCTCTATCAGCTGGAGATTAGTTGTAATAGCAGGAGATCTGCTGCTACTACCTGGAGGTTAGCAAAAACGGACAGTATTCAGACTCACTACTTACAATCAACAAAATTCTATGTTGTACACAATATAAACAGTGAGAAAGTGACAACAACCTTACAGAAAATATTACATAAAGTGTAACAATACCTCCATAACATAGACGCATTACATGAATAACACACAAACAACTGTGTTGGTGGTTCATAGAATAACTGTACAATATAGAATGTTATTGCTTGTAAATAATGAGTCTGGATACTGTCCATTTTTGCTAACTGAACTTTACAGTATTGGTGTGTGCTTTTATAGTACTACCTGGAAGTTGGCAACCCTAGTCTGCTCACACTGGCTGACCAAGTGCCTCTAGGAAGCTCACAAACAAGACAACTGCAGCAACATCCTGCTTGTGTTCCATGGCACCTAATATAATAGGCATGCTCCTCTGATCCTGGAGAGAACAGTATGCATCACGATTAGTATTCATTTTGACTAGTAGCCATGGATAGCCCTCTCCTCCGTGAACATGTCCACTCCCCTCTTAAAGCCTTCCAAGTTGGCAGCCATCCCCATATCTTGGGGCAGGGAGTTAAGGTGTGTTTTTAAGGTATGTTAAGGTATCCCTTTTAAAACAAGCATTCTACACATTCTCTTTTACTGGCCGTTTATCATAGCTGTTAAAACATCAGAGAGAAGCACTTTGCAGATTACTTAATTGTGACCCAATCAAAGATTTACAGGCTTAAAGAAAGGCTTTTAAGGAGCCACAAGACTCTTGCTTGTTCAGCAACAAGAGACTTTCCTTCTAGAACTGCTGTATGACCAGAGGCTCCTCTTTACAAAGAAATGGCACTGCAGACATGTTTACAAGCATTGGAGCATGGACAAGTGGGAGAGTAATGCCAAGGAGGATAAGAGGTGGATTTCCTGACATCTCTATCCGCAAAGGATGCGACCGAACTAAAAATAACAAAGGGGGGGAGGGGGTGACGAATGTTTCTTTACCATGGCGGTTTTCAATTTGCAGTCGGAAGTGTAAGGCTACGCATATCTCTTTGGCATATGCGGGGACTTTTCCAGTGCAACTCCATGCAGGTTTTCTCCAGTCTCAACCCATTGAAATGAATGGGTTGAGACTGGAGTAATTCTCTAGGGTTGCACTATTTATGTGGGTCCACGGAGGCAGTTGCCCAAGAGGGGAGGTGTCTTAGTCTGAAATGCAGGACTTGCGGGTTTGTTCACCCCGCCCCAACAATAGTATTACAGGGGCATCCGATGCAAGGAAACCCGAATATAAATTCCCTAACGCCTTTTATTCGGGCCAAAGAAAAAGGGACAGAGCGGATCACTCGTCCCCGGTTGCTGCCCCGCACATGATGCAGGAAGTGACGCCAGACGAGCCCATTCGGTCCGCATGCCGGGCTGCGCAGATCGTCCTCCGGGTCAGAGTTGGTCGCCATGGCGGTGCTCGCATCCAACCCTAACAACCCGGTGGTGTTTTTCGATGTCACAATCGGAGGCCAGGTAGGTGACTTGGGAAGCATGCATGCATGCATGTGGGGGGAGAAAGCATGCACACACGGGGGGAAAGCATGCATGCATGGGGGGAGCATGCACACACGGGGGGAGCATGTATGCATGGGGAAAAGCATGCATGCATGGGGGAGAAAGCATGCACACACGGGGGAAAGCATGCAATCATGGGGGAAAGCATGCATGCATGCATGGGGGGAGAAAGCATGCACACACGGGGGGAAAGCATGCATGCATGGGGGAGCATGCATGCATGCAAGGGGGCGGCAGTGTCGGTGAGGCAGGGGCGGCTCTGATGTTCTCCTCTTGCGCAGGAGGTCGGCCGCATGAAGGTGGAGCTCTTCGCCGACGTGGTGCCCAAGACGGCGGAGAACTTCAGGTAGGCCGCCAGTGCGGAGTTCGGGCGGTAGCCATAGAGACTCAGGAGGGCTGGTGTGGCTAGAGCGACGCCGTCCTCCCTTCGCCGGCGCTTCCGGAATCGCTCAGCGTGTCGCCTCCTGCGCGCTTTCATCATAGAGGCGCCGGGCACAGAGGGTCCGCTCGACGTGTCCGTTGGAAAATCGTGGCCGCTCTGCCTCTGGCAACCGGAAGTGCCTTCCCTGAGCGTTTACCATAACACAGAAATCAGTTCTCCTGGACGAAACGACACCTTCTGAGGGCAGACTCTATGGTACACCACACATCCTAGGTGAAATCCCTCTCCAAATTTAACCGTTGGCTCCACCCCGAATCTCCAGGAACTTCCCAAGCCAGAGTTGGCAACCCTAAGCAGTGTAATCCTATGCAGAAATAATCATTGTTGGGTCTTAGTGATCACTTTCCGGTTGTTCTAACATACAAAGTAAAATACATGACTAGATTCCCATGGTTTTGCCATTTCCCCAAAAAAACCAGTCCATTTGGATGGTCGGTCTCTAATTTGCTTGGTTAGACGGTGACAATCTTGCGTTTTTCCCCCCCAGCCTAGAATTTTGGCAGTGGTTTTATTTCCCTCCCTTCCTAAAAACCACACGCACGTTAGGTGGGAAATCATGCAACCACTGGTTAGGCTGGTTTGCCCTCTGCCCTGGCATAACACACAGTGCCCGTTGGCAAGCCCGTAGCAGGGCAACAATAAATTCAGGAATTTTATCTCCCAGCCTGCAAGAAAATTGGCTGGCAAACGACAGCCCCCAGGCTGAACCTGGACTCCTGAAGGCTGGCACCCAAGTTCCTGCTTTCCTTCTTGAGCTCGTCGGGCAGTGTTCTGGTTCATGCCACTCCTTCGTCTTCAGGACAGTGTCTTACGTGAGAAGTCAAAAAGCCAGAGTCCAGTAGCACCTCAAAGACTAGCAAAATTTCTGGCAGGGTACGAGCTTTTGTGAGCCACAGCTCACTTCTTCAGTTACAACTAGAATGTGAGTCCATCTGTCCTTAAGTAGAGATGAGTGAATTAGGCACACAATGGCGATGTAAATGTCCAAAGCAAGTAAATGACATTAGCAGGCGTGATTGGATGAGGCGTGAGATGCAGAGGGGTAGTAGGCGTGGATAAATTAGCATTGGTAATGAGACAGGAATCCCAGATCTCTATCCAATCCAGGAGAATGCATTGTCTTGTCCTTCGTTATGAGAAGTCAAGAGGAACTGGAGGCTGGCCCCCTCAATCCAGAAAGCGGCTTCAGGGCCAAGCCAGAGGATTGTCTGAGGGGTGGGAGGGAACTCCTTCGGTAACTGCGCATGCTCAGGCAGTATGCGCCCAAGGAAGACAGAGCTGCAGCTGGCATGTCCCAGGACCCCACCCACTGTTGCCAAGCCTAGAGCAAAAGAAGGCCCTGTCACTTTAAAAGAGGTTTAATGGGATATGATTTACTTCCATGTCATGAAAAGCTTCAACTGCCCACTATTTATTTATTAAAACATTTATACCCCGCTCTTCCTCATGGTTCAAGGTGGCTTACAATAATCGTTTTGAAAACTACCAGTTAAAACCAGCATAAAAAAACAACCAAATCTCTCCCTCCCCTTAAAAGGAATGCACTAACACCTCTATTAAAGGGACAGGGAGACATTTTTCTCCAGGCTGGTTGGCACCTGTAGTTTTCCAGCTGGCCTGTTTGTAAAAGTTTTTGCCAGGGGGTGGGCTGGGTTCTCTTTGGTTCCTTTCCTTTGGGGCTTATTTGTTGCAAAGACGTTCCCTAAAGCTGCCACTTACTTGTCCTTCTAAGTTTTAGAGCCACCATGATGGCTTTTGTCCTAATAGTTCACATGCACTCAAGTCAGGCTCGGAGTGGACTTGAATCATGGCTGCCTGTCTTTTTCTTCCCTCTCCCTCCCAGGCAGTTCTGTACCGGTGAATTCAGGTATGTTGATCTCGTGCAAATCGAGCAAGTTGGGAAAACCGGTGACACCGACTGAGTTCCAGAGGACACGAGAACATGCCGAGGAAGAGAACGTCACTTCCACAGCAGCAGCGCTGTCTGCTGAGGTGTCAAGGCACTTCTTAAACCAAACAGCGGCTTGTCTCTTTGGCAGAGGGGAAACACACACACACAGGGAAGGGCTCAGAAGAAGCCTAACTCACTGAGCTTATTCCAGAGCGTTCAAGGCTAGCAATTCGGTTAGCAGTGGTATGCTCAAACCTTGAGGGCCGGAAACTTACTTAGAATCCCTATTTAGATATGTTTAATGATGCCAGGGGGTGCACAAATGTCGCAAACACAGCAACGAGTCTTGCGGCCCCTAAAGGACTACATGCAGTTACCAAGACAGAAGCTTTTCTGGACCAGAACCATGAATCATGGCCCTTAGTCAGCACACTTGGGGCGATTGCGAACGATCTGTGTTGTGTAGTTGTCACTATTTGGGAGTGGGTCACACCTGCTCTGACTAGATCTTTGGTTCTTTGGACTGGGTTATGCTTTCATTTCTGATCCACGCTGAACATGTAAGATGCCCTTCTCTTGGCTTGCGGGCCCTTTTGACGTCTTTTAAGAAAACATCCTTCTGCTTGTATCTGGGGAGAGAGCGATCCATCAACTGAAAATAGTTCCGTGCATCAGAGGAAATGGGCTCCAGCTCACAAAAGCTTCAGCCACAGTCAGTCTTTAAGATGCTGCAAGATGTCGACACAAATATTGTGTTGATTTCTCTTCCTTTATGTCATTGCCTCCTCCCCACCCCACCCTGCAGCTCCTTTCTTCCACGTGAGCTCTCTGGGTTGTCAAACCTTGGGCTAGTAAGCCTCCTTTATGTAACTGAAAGACCAGTTCTTCTGGGGGTTAGTTGCATGATTTAAGACTGGGAATGCAAACTTCCCAAGGAAGCAAGAAAACCATGAAGGATTAGGGGCTTTGCCCATTTCCTCTGCCCGGAACGAATTTGAGGACAGCACAATGTAGCTTGGAGTGGCTAAGAAGTCCACCTCTCAGTCCAGTGAAGGCCAACCCACGCTAGGGCTGGAAGGGAGCGGACTCTGCCTCTCACTTGGCACTGTCTTCCACATCCTTTGCAAGGCCTAGCTTGTCCTTTCAGCCTGGCTCCCTTGTGGAGGTACTGTAGCAGCAAGAAGACCTCTTTTGTTTCTACTGACCGGTGGGCCAGCCTGACCTGGGAGGGGCCATGGCTCAGTGGTAGAGCCTCTGCTTGGCATGCAGAATGTCACAGGTTCAATCCCTGGCATCTCCAGTTTAAAGGACTAGGCAAGTAGGTGATGTGAAAGACCTCAGCCTGAGACCCTGGAGAGCCATGGAGAGGGGCTGTGGCTCAGTGGCAGAGCATCTGCTTGACATGCAGAAAGTCCCAGGCTCAATCCCCGGTATGTCCAGTTAAAGGGACTAGGCAAGTAGGTGATGGGAAAGACCCTGGAGAGCGGCTGCCAGTCTGAGTAGGCAATACTGACTTTGATGGACCGAGGGTCTGATTCAGTATAAGGCAGCTTCGTGTGTTCAACACGGCCTGTCACCTGACCCACTGTGCTCTGTCAGTGCAAGGAAAGCTCCCTGGAGGCCAGAGGTGGGTGGCCCCCCGCATGCCGAACCTCTGTGGGTGGGTTCCTGCGCTCTGAAGCTTGCACCAGTTCCCAGCATCTCTTTCTCTGCATTCTAGGAAAGACGGCGTCCCCATCGGTTACAAAGGCAGCACTTTCCACAGGTACTGTTTATTTGGACTTTAACTTCAAGCCCCTTCCAGAGCCTACATCTTCCCTTGAAGCCAGCAATACGAGATAGGGGATCAGTGAAGGGGATCAGTATACTGGCTGGGTGAATTTGCGTGGCTAGTGACAGGTGTCCTGCTGCTCGGCAAAGAGGGTCACCTCTGTCTCTTGGCTTTAACAGGGCAAAGAGCGTTACTGAGCACACCCCAGCCTCTCTTGCAGGACACAGCTCTCTGGCCAAGGGGCAAATGGGGCAGATTCATGAGCAAGTGGCATGGATGCCTTCCACTCATTCTGTGGCAGGAGATAGTGTCTAGTTTCCCAGGTAGTTATGCGGCAGGGCCTGCAAGTAGCTGCAGGGGGCTAGAGAAGGAAGCTTGGTTATATGACTGGCTGCAAGGCTGTTGAAGGACAGGCGATCCAGTGGTAAGCTTCCCGACCTTCCAAAGAAGGGAACTGTTCTGCACAAATGTTAACCCAGTAGTCTTCAGCTGGTAGGTTGAGACCAAACCGGGTCATGGACGTCCACACCGCAATTTAAGAAGGATGTAGACAAGCTGGAACGTGTCCAGAGGAGGAAAACAAAGATGTTGAGGGGTCTGGAGACCAAGTCCTATGAGGAAAGGTTGAAGTAGCTGGGTATGTTTAGCCTGGAGAGGAGAAGACTGAGAGGTGATGTGATAACCATCTTCAATATGATAACCATCTTTCAAGTACTTGAAGGGCTGTCATATAGAGGATGGTGCCGAGTTGTTTTCTGTTGCTCCAGAAGGTCGGACCAGTACCAACGGGTTGAAATTAAATCAAAAAAGTTTCCGTCTAGACATTAGGAAGAATTTTCTAACAGAGCAGTTCCTCAATGGAACAGGCTTCCTCGGGAGGTAGTGAGCTCTCCTTCCCTGGAGGTTTTTAAGCAGAGGCTAGATGGCCATCTGTCAGCAATGCTGATTCTATGACCTTAGGCAGGTTGTGAGAGGGAGGGCATCTTGGCCATCTTCTGGGCATGGAGTAGGGGTCACCGGGGGTGTGGGGGGGGAGGTAGTTGTGAATTTCCTGCATTGTGCAGGGGGTTGGACTAGATGGCCCTGGTGGTACCTTCCAACTCTACGATTCTATTCTGTGATTCTAAGTCTGAGGTGATCCAGATAAGCTACAACTACCTTTTATTTTAATAAACATAAGAGATGGAGTGAGACCTGGTGAGAGAGAAATGAAAAGTGGGTGCACTCTTAACTGTCGGGATTAAAGATGGATCCCACGTCAATGTCACAGCCGCTTTCAAGCTTCTCAATTCCCCCCTCCCTTGTTTCTTTTTTAAGGGTTATAAAGGATTTCATGATCCAAGGAGGCGACTTTGTAAATGTAGGTAGCCATTTTCATTCTTCTTTGCTGCATTTTAGGAGGGCAAACGTTTGGGGTTTGTTTATGGAACCAATGTCACTCTCGAACTGGGCGTTTGAATGAGAAGCTCACCTGGCAGTAGCCAGGGTTTATCAGCCTCGCGAGGCAGGTGCCGTGTGCATCTTCTCACGAGGTGCCCTTTTCTTGTTTGCTCAACGTGACCATAGCTCTTTCCTTAAGTGAAGCCCATTCCCAGAACTAAACGACGACAATAGCCAGTAGCCCCAGTAGCTCCATGGGAAGCGCCTGTGAACCCCCAAAGGCATCCCAGAAAAAAGAAAAGTTGGTTTTTATACCCCACTTTTCTCTACCTTTAAGGAGTCTTAAAGCGGCTTCCCTTCCATTCCCCACAACAGAGAACATGTGAGGTAGGCGGGACTGAGAGAGTTCGGAGAGAACTGTGACTGGCCCAAGGTCACCCAGCAGGCTTCATGTGGAGGAGTGGGGAAACCAACCCAGTTCTCCACATTAGAGTCCGCCGCACTTAACCACTACACCACGCTGGCTTTCCGATGTGCAGGGCTGGCGGAGACAGCCGTAGGAAGAGTGTCCCCGGAATGCAGAATGCTTGAAAACTGCCACCCAAGGGAAATGACTCCAGGGAATCCCACCCGGTTGCCCATGTAGGTGTCTCCCAAGATGAAGAGAATCGTTGAGGCCCCGGCATGGGGGAAGGCCAGGACAAGCTGCAAACAATCTCGCCTTTGATAGAAATATTTCTTTTAAAAAAAAAGCTGCTGGGACAATCAGCAGGTGGTGCAAAACAGAGCAGTGGTTTATCAGCCTCATGAGGCAGGTGCCGCGCGCACCTTCTCACGAGGTGCCCTTGCCTTGTTTGCTCAACATGTGACCTTTGCGCTTTCCTCAAGGGAAGTCGATTCCCAGGACCAAACAACCGCTCCTGACCCCCTTTTGGCCTTCCAATCACTTTCAATAACTTGCACTTAACAGGTTCGTCCTCTCAAAGGGAACTGTCCTCCTTCCTTCCAGCCCAGTGACAGATTTTACAGGTTCTGCCTGAAATGACAAAACCTCCCTCGCTTGGCTGATCTCACCGGGTTTGTTTTTTTATTCCGGGCAGAGCTGAGTGCTTTAGATCCTTTAATCCCGAGTCAGAAATGAGCAGGGCGGAGTATATGTGTTCTGCAGAGGTATAAGAATGTAGAATAAGGGGCAAACTTTGGCTGCTTGAGAATCTCAGCTTCCTTTTGCATTTTTTTTAAAAAGGGGGGGCTGGTCTTTATGGCTAAGAAGTTAACGCTAGAAAAAGTACGCAAACAGCACCTGGTGAAAAAATCTCCAAGAAGACGGGGCGGCGTCTGAAGACTTCCAATGGCAGAAGCTTCAGAGTCCCGCGGTCCTTCTTGTCCCTCTCCCACGGATACCAAAAGTTGAATAAAATAAGGAAATATTCATAAATGCGCACAGACCCAGCGTGGTGTAGTGGTTAAGAGCTGTGGTTTGGAGCAGTGGGCTCTCATCTGGAGAACCAAGTTTGATTCCCCACTCCTCCACACCAGCAGCGGATGCTAATCTGGTGAACCGGTTTGGTTTCCCCACTCCTCCACATGAAGCCTGCTGGGTGACCCTTGAAGAACTCATGGAGTATTCTATGTGGTTTTGAATGGCACTGTAATGTTATCCTTAAAAGGTAACGGGTAAAGGTCCCCTGTGCAAGCACCAGGTCATTTCTGACCCATGGGGTGGCGTCACATCCTGACGTTTACTAGCCAGACTTTGTTTATGGGGTGGTTTGCCAGTGCCTTCCCCAGTCATCTTCCCTTTACCCCCAGCAAGCTGGGTACTCATTTTACCCACCTCGGAAGGAAGGATGGAAGGCTGAGTCCACCTTGAGCCGGCTACCTGAAACCAACTTCCGTCGGGATCAAACTCAGGTTGTGAGCAGAGTTTGGACTGCAGTACTGCAGCTTACCACTCTGCGCCACAGGGCTCATTAGGCAGTATCTTAGCACTACTCAAATAAATTATTGATGTTCTTGAGATCCAGCACATATCAATTCTTGGGTATGATTGGTGTCTATCAGAGAAAAAAGTACAATCTTTAAATTTTGGGTTTTTGCTTCTGTAAGCATCCTATAATTGTAGAATGTCCATATAATATACCACGTTTTTTGTAGCATACTTCCTTTATGATTCTTAGATCTGTCTTTTTTGGGATCAGAACTCCATTCATGTCTCCTGTGATAATTAATTCTCCTTGTTGAAAATCTTGAATTGCCTGAAAAAAATTAGCATAAAATTCCAAAAGAAACTGTTCTGACATCAGCAGTTGTACCTGTGCTCGGGAAGGTGGAATTGAACACCCTCCTTTTCTTCACACCAGGGCGACGGGACTGGGGTGGCCAGCATATACCGGGGTCCCTTTGCCGATGAGAACTTCAAGCTGAGACACTCAGCTCCTGGCTTGTTGTCTATGGTAAGTCCCAAGGTGAACAGAATTGTGGCTGAACTCCCCATCCTGGCTTAATCTGGCGCTCATGCGCATGGCTTGTTCTTGGGGACGGGAACGACAAGGTACCATGTGCTGTACCATGTGACTTAAAAAGAAGGCGTGTCAGTGGTAGGTTGGTGTTCTCCACTGGACCTCTTGCACTGGAAAATCCCTTGCCTGGAGCTACAGGGTGGGACTAAAGAGCTCTGGGTTCGAATCCCAACTTGTGCTTGGTCAGTGAGTGAGTTGTATGTATGTTTCCCCATGGACTACCTCCTGAGCTTCTTGGAGGAAACGTGGGATTAAAGTGTTACAAACCTATTTTCCTGGAAGGATCTGTAACAGTAGGGTTGCCAGGTCCCTCTTCGCCATTGGCAGGAGGTTTTGGGGGCGGAGCGTGAGGAGGGTGGGGTTGGGGGAGGGACTTCAGTGCCATAGAGTCCAATTGCCAAAGCAGCCATTTGCTCCAGGTGAACTGATCTCTGTCGGCTGGAGATCAGTTGTAATAGCAGGAGCTCACCAGCTAGTACCTGGAGGTTGGCAACCGTATGTAACAGTCTTAGCGTGAACGCAGCTTCAGTAAATGAAAGATCGCTCGTGTCTCCACGGGGAGGGCTTAGAAATCCTTATATAGTGTGAAACTGACTGGTGAAAACTGGCTGGTGGAGCATGCCAGTGGAGAAGGCCAAGTCATAATCCTTGTCTTTGGCCCGGCAAGATAATTTGTTGGCCAGACTATCCTCGGCTAGGCTTGGGAGCAATTACTCAGAACGTAAGCTTCTGAACGGGAAGGCGCTTGATTAAATTTGGTCTCTGGGTGCAGATGGCGCTGCCTTCAGGCTAATCTTGGCCTCGGTTGGGCTGATTTAAGAGAGGTTCCGGTAATACCTCCTGGCCCACAGGAGCAATTGCGCGTGTGCGGAATCGCAGAAGGCGAATCTGTGAGTGGCCTGCCTGAAATCGATCAGTTCAGAATCCCTTTCCCGTATCTTTCCTGCTTTCCCTAAGCTCCAGTTTCTCGGCTTTTGTGGCAGAGTCGGGATGTCTGCTTTGCATTGTTAGAAGATGCACAAGAGCCACATTGACTAGTTCAGTGTGTACATTTCTGTCTGTAATATGTTTCCGTTGCAACCTTCCTCCAAGGAGCCCAGGAATGTATACCCGGTTCTCTCCATTATAACTTTACAATGTGAACGCTGTAAGGTTGCTTTGTGGGGAGAGAGTGGCTGCCACCAGTAGATTTGCAGCAAAACCACGCTCTGCAGCGTGGTGTAGTGGTTAAGAGCGGTGGACTCTAATCTGGAGAACCGGGTTTGATTTCCCACTCTGCCATATGAGTGGCGTACTCTAATCTGGAGAAGAAGAGTTGGTTTTTATATGCTGACTTTCTCTACCACTTAAGGAAGACTCAAACCGACTTACAATCACCTTCCCTTCCCCTCCCCACAACAGACACCCTGCGAGGTAGGTGGGGCTGAGAGCTGTGACTAGCCCAAGGACACCCAGCTGGCCTTATGTTTAGCAGTGGGGAAACAAATCCAGTTCACCAGATTAGTGTCCGCCCCTCATGTGGAGGAGTGGGGAATCAAACCCGGGTCTCCAGATTAGCGTCCACTGCTCCAAATCACCGCTTTTAACCACTTCACCACGCTGGCTCTCAACCGGGTTTTATTCCCCACTCCACACGAGTGGCGGACTCTAATCTGGAGAACTGGGTTTGATTCCCAACTCCTCCACATGAGTAATGGACTCTAATCTGGTGAACCGGATTGGTTTTCCCACTCCTACACATGAAGCCAGCTGGGTGACCTTGGGCTAGTCACAGTTCTCTTCGAGCTAGGGTTGCCAGCTCCAAATTGGGAAATACCTGTAGATTTTGGGGGCGGTGCCTGAGGAGGGTGGGTTTTGGGGAGGAACTTCAATGCCAAAGAGTCCAATTGCCAAAGTGGCCATTTTCTCTAGGTGAACTGATCTCTATCGGCTGGAGATCAGTTGTAATAGCTAGAGATCTCCAGCTAGTACCTGCAGGTTGCCAGCCCTACTTCGAACTCTCAGCCTCACCTACTTCACAAGGTGTCTGTGGTGGGGAGAGGAAGAGATTGTAAGCCGGTTTGATTCTCCTTTTTAAAAAGGTAAGAGAAAATCGGCATAAAAAAACCGAACTCTTCTACTTCTTTTACTGTGTCTCTTTCTCCCCCTCCCCAAGTACAATTGTGATAGCTTGCATGTGAAAGCATGTGCTCTCAGGCCAAGAGGCGGGTTCTCTCCCCTGACTTTTTGTGTGTGCATTTTCTGCTAGGCAAACAGCGGCCCAAGCACCAACGGCTGCCAGTTCTTCATCACGTGCTCCAAGTGTGACTGGCTGGACGGGAAGCACGTCGTCTTTGGTGAGTGATCATAGCCTGGGCTCGGACCATCGATGTAGAGAATGGCGTTCGGTGTGCCAAGGGGGAGTTTAGATTTTTTTTTTGCCTTTGGAAGAGCAAACGCAAAACGCTCCCTCCCCCCTCCTTTTGAAAAATCCCATTGTTTCACAAGCTGCTTGCCCGGGGTGGGGGGGTTGTAAAGCACAGAGCCCCTTGTAAACTTCTAGAACTGGTTGTGGGGGTCTCTTTAGAGAGAGGTTTGTCTTCAAACTAAGAATCATAGAGTTGGAAGGTACACTGGAGTCATCTAGTCCAACCCCCCTGCACAACGCAGGAAATTCACAACTACCTCCCCCCACTCCATGCCCAGATGACAAAAAACACCACCACCCCTTCAGGATCCCTGGCCAATCTTGCCTGGAGGAACTTGCTTCAATTGCTTTATTTCTTTTGTTACGTTTCATAATTTCCCAGGTTCACTGGGGACTAGAATCCTCTTCAGCAGTTGTCTAGGTCCACTGGGATCTAGAGACCCCTTCAATGGCCTCCTTGAGAGGGATTCCAGAATCCTTTGAAATCCAGGGGGGATTTGGGTGAATAGTCTTGACATTCATGTTAGGTTTCTAGAGGGGCTCTTTCAAAGTTTGTTTCAGAAAATGTTTGGATCCCCCAGGCCCCAACTCTCGGTGAGGTTGACCATTTAGGCACCGTGTGTCCCCTCTTGTGACTGGCCATTTGGCTTTAATGCTGCAGTTAGCATCTTGAAGCGGAGAAATCCTTCTCGTTTTTTAACCTGGCAGGTAAAATAATTGATGGGCTGCTCGTCATGAGAAAAATTGAAGTAAGTATTTATGTTGGGGGCTGTACATGTGGTGCCACTTTGGTGGACTCAACACAGAAGTGTGTGGTCCGATGCGGAGCTGGCATCCTGGACACCCTTCACTTCCTTTTAAAAAAATTATTAACAAAAAAATTACAAAAACAACCTAAGCACTACATACAATACATACATACTCGTACATAAGCAGTACACATTGTATATCAAACCTTCTAAGAACTGCCTCCTAGAACAGCTAGGTTATTAAAAATATCCAGATTGGAAGACCCTATTGTAAAGAACTCTGACATCCCTTAATTGAAATATAGTATACTACCTAATGGTTTTTAAGATTATTCCTACTTATTTTGCTTGTGACCTGTTGGTCTTTGAGCAGTAAATAAATGATGAGAAGGTTATGATGAGGTCATCTAGCCCAACCCATGCACAATGAAGGAAATTCACAACAACCTCCCCCCCACACACACACCCAGTGACCCCTCCTCCATGCCGAGAAGATGGCAAAAAAAAAAAAAACCCAACCCTTCAGGATCCCTGGGCAACTGGCCTGGAGGAAAATTGCTTCCTGACCCCAAAATGGCAATCAGCATTTCCCTGGGCATGTAAGAAAGGGCCACGAGAGCTGAACACTGACGCAGCCCTTCCTGCCCTCCCTTTCGTGATCTGCCTGATCTTATCATGCGACTTGCACATGAAGAACTCCGCTAGACCAAGACTCACCCGGTCTCTCTTTTTCTCCCCCCCAGAATGTGCCCACCGGTCCAAACAATAAACCCAAGCTGCCCGTGGTGATTGCCCAGTGTGGTGAGATGTAGGTAGTGGACCATCAGGTATGCACTGCGCACCTCCATCCTCCCATGTGGCTGATGCAA
Organism: Euleptes europaea; assembly: GCF_029931775.1. Classification (NCBI taxonomy): domain Eukaryota; kingdom Metazoa; phylum Chordata; class Lepidosauria; order Squamata; family Sphaerodactylidae; genus Euleptes; species Euleptes europaea. Next base: position 12,043,957 of record NC_079330.1, on the reverse strand, counting down.
CAGCAACATGATGGGAAGGTTCTTCTGCTTGTGGGGAGGGAAAGATGCACAGTGGGGGTGGAGTGGGGTTATGAAGGTACGCCCGCATAATACTAGATCTTGGGAGGGCACCCTAACACAGCTGGCAAGCAGCAGATTCAGGACAAAAGCAAGTATTTCTTCTGACCAGGCAGAATTAACGCATGGAACTCTCTGCCACAGTGGTGGTGATGCCTACTAGATTGATTGCTTTAAAAGGGAATGAGACGAATTCACAAAGGAGGAGACATCAGCGGCTGTTAGCCACATGGCTAAATGAAAAACCCCTTTTAAGTTTCGGACTGAGGACTTGCTAGGTTGTGTAAGGGCTTTGCACAAGTTGTCATGCCAATGAAGAGCAGAACCAAGCACAGACTTCAGCTTCCTTAGATGCTGCGTATTAAAAAAAAAAATGTTTCTAGCCCCTATGGGGGCAACGTCACATCAGCAACCCCTGTCTGGTCAAGTCTGAAATGAGTTGTTGAATAAGTTTCCCAGCAGTCAGGAGGTGGGAATTCAGGCTCCTCCGTAGTTGAATTCCCTTGCAGGGAAAAACAATGTTTTGAAAATTATGGCAGAAAATATTATACAGCGATGCATGGATTGTGCAGATCGCCAGATTCAGCCGGGTTACCTTGGCGTGCCCCCCCCCAAAAAAACACCTTTAAAGAGAATTGAATGCAGAATAGACACAGCCTATACACACCGATGACTCACGAGGAGACACTGGCTACACACCAGAATGAGTAGCAGGTAAACTGCATGAACACCCAGTTATGGACTTGCTAGTTTTCCTAGCCGCTGATCCCCGGAGACCTAGGCAGGAACCAGAAGCTCAGTGGCATGTTATACATGGGGGGGTCCCCGGATATGTTCCAGGCAGCTTCCGTGGTTTTATGACTGATTCTCTCCTTTTCCTGCTTCCAGGAAAGTTTCTCCCTTCAGCCTGGACCTCCAGAAACACTCAGTCACACCTTCCCTGCTTCCCTTCGGGCCTCATCCATCTCGCATTCCACATTTTTGTTGGTTTTTTTGCCCACTGTAAATAAAAAAAGGTTTTATTTAAACACCTGTCATTCCAGCACCCCACGTGCACCATCGGGTGCTGAGGTTTTTCAAGAAGAAGAGTTGGTTTTTATATGCTGACTTTCTCTACCACTTAAGGAAGAATCAAACTGACTTACAATCACCTTCCCTTCCCCTCCCCACAACAGGACACCCTGTGAGGTAGGTGGGGCTGAGAGAGCTCCAAGAGAGCTGTGACTAGCCCAAGGTCACCCAGCTGGCTTCATGTGGAGGAGTGGGGAAACCAACCCGGTTCACTAGATTAGCCTCCGCCGCTCATGTGGAGGAGCGGGGAATCAAACCCGGTTCTCCAGATCAGAGTCCACCGCTCTTAACCACTATACCACGCTGGCTCCCTAGCTTGCTGGCCTCAGCAGAGTCCAGCCACCATGATCCCAGTGCTGGCCGTGTGTGGTCCACAGGGCTGCAAATGTCAGGAGACCAGGTGGGAAAAGGCAGGACCTGATGGGCTGAACAGACACCAGAAGCAGCTTTGGCTTTGCTGTGTGTGTGTGTAGGGGGGGTGCTTTGGCATTTGGACACTGCCTCCCAGAAAGAAGGGAGATGGTAGGACAGGCACTGTGATGTCAGGTGGGTCTAGAATAAAAAGGCAGTGCAGGCGGAGGAAAGGTGCAATACGTACAGCTGTAGAGTGAGCAAAAAGACCCCGCCAGTAATTAGAGAGCAGTGTGGTGTAGTGGTTAAGAGCGGCGGACTCTAATCTGGAGAACCAGGTTTGCACGTTGCAACTGGATTTTAGAAGAAGAGTTGGTTTATATACACTGACTTTCTCCACCACTTAAGTAAGAATCAAACTGGCTTACAATCACCTTCCCCTCCCCACAACAGACACCCTGGGGGGTAGGTGGGGCTGAGAGCTCTAAGAGAACTGACCAGTCCAAGGTCACCCATTGGAGGAGTGGAGTGGGGAAACTAACCCGGTTCACCAGATTAGCCTCCGTCGCTCATGTGGAGGAGTGGGGAATCCAACCCTGTTCTCCAGATTAGAGTCCACCGCTCCAAACCACCACTCTTAACCACTGCACCACGCTGGCTGTGTTAAAAGGCAAAATCACTTGCAAGCAATTGCTCAAGTGCATGGAAAGGGTATGCAAAAGTGCTCTTAGCTCCATCTTTTTCTTTTGCATCCGCCGAGGGCAAGAATTGGCACCATCAGGCCAAGTAGCCCCAATCCAGGCAGCCAGTGCCAGACCACTGAATTAAAGCAGGGCTCCCATCCCGGTGGGGGACTTTAGGGGGATTTCCCTGCAGCCACGTACTCTGGCTCGAAACTCCATATCCCTAGTCTAGAAACTGGACATTGTGCTTTAGTTGGCTGAGTTGTTACAATTGTTAAGTGGCACAATGGAGGCTGGTGGAGGGAGGCTGGCACTGCCGTTCCACATGTTAACACAAAGTAAACTCTTTCAAGGTGAGTTGCCAGCGTGAACACGTGGAGCTACGGCCATCTGGCATCTTGCATATGTTTATTTGGAGATCTGCTCAAGAGGCTTGCTTGCAGGGAATTGAACACATGAAACTGCCTCATACTGAATCAGACCCTCAGTCCATCAAAGTCAGTATTGTCTGCTCAGACCAGCAGCGGCTCTCCAGGATCTCAGGCTGAGGACTTTCAAATCACCTACATGCCTGGTCCCTTTAATGGAAGATGCTGGGGATTGAACTTGGGACCTTCTGAATGCCAAGCCATGCTCTTATCACTGAGCCACAGCCCTTCCCTAATTAAGGGTGCAAGGGACTTAGCCTGTAAGTGGTTGCGGTTGTGCAGGCATCTTTTGGAGAAGGCCTTCTCCATCTTCATAATCCCTACCGGAAGAGCTTTTTGCCACTCTGTTTGTTGCAGCTCCTGTTCACTTTGTGTGAGGACGTTTGCTTTCTCGTGTCTCATTGGGGATACAAAAAAAAGGAACCTCGTCACATAAATGCACTTCCAGAGTTGTGTAAGTGCGAAGGGGGTGGGAGGGGAGGAAAAGGCCTTGACGCAGAGGCCTAAATTTAGAGAGGAAGGGAAGGAGTGTACGGCAATATCACGAGCAAATAAAAGCAATTCATTTATACGGACTGGTTTCAGTTGAGAGAGAAGACTAAAACTCAGCTCCGAAGGCTTTGTGGGAAAGGTGGGTTTAGAGGGGAAAAGGGAGCACTGCATATGTTAAGAAAGTTTAGAAGTCGGACTGGATCAGCCCAGAGATTTATCTAGCCAAAAGTCCTCTTTCTCACAATGGCTTACCAGATGTTTTCCCAGAAGACCCAGTAAGCGGTACCCTAAACCCACAGATGCCTTTTGGCAGTTATCGGTCATTGCTGCTTGCTAGGGAAGACGATCCGGGCATGAGGGGCTGCAAGATAGAATGGACTGAGATGAAGCGAGCAGAACTTGCTTAACAAGAGGCCCAGGAGAGTGTATATGTGGGCACACATGTTTCAGAGGGGCGTGTGTGGCACAGTGGCTAGCGCTGGACCTAAACCAGAGAGATCTGGACTCCAATCCCAGCACCCTACGAAATTGACAGGATGTTGCTAAGCCTGCTGCTAAACCACATCCAAGCCACCTTCAAAGTCGTTGGAAAGCCAAAGATTTTCCGTGGGGGTGGGGAACGGACCATGTACAACATTCTGACTTTTGCTGTGTCCAATAGCAAACTCATTCTTATTATTGTTCCTAAGAATGAGTTTGCTATTGGAAACAGCCAAAGCAGATCAGTCCAGATACAGCAGCTTTCTTCATTTTCAAGAAATAGCCTTAGTGGTGAAAGTCTAAGGAAAGGGCTGTATCAATGGCACATACTTGACTAACAGAAGCGATGCACATTCAGTCCCCTAGGATATGTCCCTGGGCTTGCCAGCTCCGCGGTGGGAAATTCCTGGAGATTTGGGGGGGGGTGGAGCCTAGGGATGACAGGGTTTGGGGAGAGGAGGAATCTCATTGGAATATAATGCCACATCCTCCGAAGAAGCCATTTGCTCCAGTTCCAGGGGAACTGGTATCCGGAAACCTGCTGTGATTTTGCGAGATCTCCAAGACCCACCTCGACAATGGCAATATGGCCCCTTTAAAGGGTCACAGGTGTTGGGAATAGCCTCTCCCCGCTTTAGTCCCTGAAACGCCTCTGACAACCATGAGCAGAGGAGATTCCATGGGTCAGAGCTGTGGTGCAGCATTTGCCTTGAATGCAGAAGGCTGAATCCCTGGCGTGGTCAGCTGTACGTATCAGGTGCTGCTGGGGGGGGGGAATACCCATCAAAGCAAGCAACACTGAGATGGAGGGACCAAAGGGGAGGTGCCGTGGCTCAGTGGTAGAACATCTGCTTGGCATGATGAAGGTCCCAGGTTCAATCCCCAACATCGCCAGTTAAAGGGACTAGGCAAGGAGGTGATGGGAAAGACCTCTGCCTGAGACCCTGGAGAGCTGCTGCCGGTCCGAGTAGACAGTACTGACTTTGATGGTCCAAGGGTCTGGTTCATGTATTCATGTGTGTTCTATTGGGGAGGGGATATGGCTCCGTGGTAGAGCATCTGCTTGGCATGCAGAAGGCCCCAGGTTCAATCCCCGGCATCTCCAGTTAAAGGGACCAGGCAAGTAGGTGATGTGAAAGACCTCAGCCTGAGACCCTGGAGAGTCGCTGCCAGTCTTAGACAATACTGACTTTGTGGAGGGGCCGTGGCTCAGTGGTAGAGCATCTGCTTGGCACCAGAAGGTCCCAGGTTCAATCCTCGGCATCTCCAGCTAAAAGGACCAGGCAAGTAGGTGATGTGAAAGACCTCAGCCTGAGACCCTGGAGAGCCGCTGCCGGTCTGCGTAGACAAAACTGACTTTGATGGACCAAGGGTCTGATTCAGTAGAAGGCAGCTTCACGCGTTCCACAGTCTGACTGGCTAAGAGGTCGCTTCACCAGTTGCCCAAATAACGTGGACAGGAGCCATGGAAAGGGGTACGATACAATCAAGCAATCGAGGAATTGTTCAGACTCCTGTTTGCTCACAGGGAGTCCCTCTCGGCGAATGAACGAGACCCATTGGCTGGCTTCAACCAGACACCGCAGGTGTAAGGGCCGAGCGAAGGGGAGCCATTGCAACAGCCCCAGCCAAAACGTGCTGAACCCGAGCCATCTTTGTCTGCCGGCGAGATTAATGGCAATTAATAGCTTTGAGATTCATTCCAACCGCGGCAGGCCCGGTCCGTGGATGGGAGGAGCGCTTGGCGGCGGGGCAGCGCGGGGAAGTCCCTGGCGTGGCCTCCCCGGGCCGCATGGTCCCCATCTACGGTCCGAGGAAAGGGCATTTCCTGGCGGAGTCTTCCCCTGGGGGGGCGGGGACAAAGCGGGCTCTCGGCCAATCAAGATCCAAACTCCAGCAGCCCCCGCAGGCGGCGCCAGGCAAGCCAAGCCCGAGCGATCAAAGCGAAGCCTTTAAGGGGGGGAAGAGGGGCGGGGATAGGGGGCGGGGGCAATCGGAAACGGGCCAACAGCCTCGCGAGAAATTCGACTGGCAGGAGGGGCGGTCCAACCGGGCGCGGCCGAGCGTCGCGGCGCGAGGCGCGGAGCCTATAGGGGCGTCCTTCGCGTGACGGGCAGCGCCCGCCGGCCAATGGCGGCGGCGGGGTGGGCGGTGCGTGCGGGGTGGCTAGCCAGTGCGCGCCGCCATTGTGGCCAGTTCGATCGGTATCGGGAGCGGAGAGCGGAGCCCAGCGAGCCCGGAGTAAGGGAGCAGCCCCCCCCGCCAACGGCCGGCCCCCGAGTCACCATCAACACCGCGCGGGAGGAGGCGGCGGCGCTGCTGCTGTGAGCCAGTCACCACCACCGTCCACCGGCAGCCACCGTCGCCATGAGCAGCGAGGCCGAGACCCAGGCGCCCCCCGCCGCCGCCGCCCCACTACCCGCCGCGGTGGCCCCCGCCGCCGCGGCGCCTCTGGCGGCGGCCGCGGCCCCCGCCGCCCCAGACGCCAAGCCCAGTAACGGCAACGGCGGAGGAGGCGGCGGTGGCGGCAACGGCAACGGCACCAACGGCGGCCTGGGCTCGGCAGCGCCCCCCGCCGGCGGGGACAAGAAGGTCATCGGTGAGGGGGGTAAAAACGAGGCACGACGGGCGGGGGGAAGAGGAGGGGGCGGGGCCTCTTCCTGGCTGGGGGCTGAGTGGCTGGCGGGCCGTGCGCGCGCCTCTCCCTTCCCCCCGCGCCTGGTGGTCACTGCGCGCGCGCGCGCTCCTCGTTCCCTCATCCTTTCCTTCCCCCCCCTCCACGTTCCTTTCAGCTCCCCCTTCCTTACTGTCCGCTGATTGGCTGGCTAAAGGGCGCGCGCGCGCGATTCTCTCCCCCCCCCTCCTCTGGTCGCCTTCTAATCTTCCCCACTCATGGCGGGCCTGAGCGCGTGCCCCGGCGGTTGAGGCGGCTGGGCTCGCTCTCCCTTTCCCCCCTTTCCACGCCTGCGCGCCCCGCTGTCGCAAAGAAGGAGGGGAGGGGGGGGGAGGAAACGCGTGCGCCTGTGTGGGAGGGGGCGTGGTCGAGGGGGACGGTTCAATATGTCGTCCCTACGATTGGGGGCCTTTGAGGTAAGGGGGGAGGGGAGAAAGGTGTCTATCTCGTTGCCTCCAGTTTGGGGAATGTGAATTAAAGGTGGTGGTTCTTCCTCCTGCCCTTTGAATGGCTGGGGATGAAAATACATCAGTGGCCTGCCCCTCCCTTTCTATTTCCCCCCCGAAAATTTTTTTTTTAGTAATGGCGCCTTGCAGAGCCAACTGTCGAGTTCACACGTGCTTTTCAGGAATGCGAGGAAAGCCTACCACCTTTCGGTCCTTTTTTTTGGGTGGGAGGCTCCATTAAAAGCTTCACCTGCTCTTTTCCTTTAACCCTTAGAAGCTCATTGATCCGTTGATCTTGAGCAGCGTGATTTTAAATCTGATGTTTGAAGGATATAAGGACTGAAATAAATCTTGCCACTGACAATATAGCCTTGGGATCCCTGTCACTTAATAAAAGAAGGCATTATGTCAGATACAGGGGCATTAGATTTATATATTAAAAGGGGAGAGATATAACGTGGTCTAAGTTCCTCCTAAAAGTGGCATTCACCTGCTCATTGGACTCCTTTGAAAGATTTCCATGCTGTTTTCCAGTCTGAGCACCCTGGGAGGCAGTTGCAACCAGAGCAATAAATATTTAAACAAGGAAGAAGTAAAAGCAATAGTTTCTTACATAAAAAGGAGGGATCTAGATGAGTGTTCAGGGGCTGTAACCGAGAAGGCCCTGCCGCTGGTTGCAGTGAACAGAGGGGGTTGAAAGCCTCTATGAAAGGGTGTGGGGGATTTTAAGGGTCTCCTTTAATAGTAAATGGTGGGAAAGAGCCATGCCAGGTTTTGATTTTTATTACTTTTTCTGGATGACTGGTAATCCTACAATACATAACTTGTTTCCTCCACCCTTGTTTGCTTAGTGGTTCAGGATTTGTAAAATTCACTGGAGTCAATGATGAGTTTACATGCCTGCAACTTTATGAGTAAAACCCTTAAAGTTCCAATTGTGTGTATCTATACTTGAAACTAAGTCCAGTTGAAGTCAGTAGAACTTACTCCTGAGCATGCATATGTTTGGTCTCTGTACATGTTGAATTTAGAAAATAACACATTTTGTATACTAGTGTATTTTCCCTCTGCATTCTTTTGCCTTTAGCCCCATGCTCTCTGTAAACCTGTAAAATATATTGTGTTACTTAGGATTGTCACATTTGCCTGTACATGGAGTATTTGAAGACTGGGGGTCATCTCCCCAACCATGGAATATGAAAATAGTACTGCTGGCCTACCTGACAAGCTTGTTGTAGTATAGCTTTCCCAATAAGCTTGTCAGGTAAGCCAATAATACTGTTTCCATGTTTCAGGGGCAGGGACATGATCTTGAAAGAATAGCTGCTTGACTAAGAACTCACAGTGAGTTTGTAGCTTAGGTGAGGTTTAATCTGGAGCATCACTGCATACCTTTAGCCACTGCACTCTTTGAATTGCAGGACTAATTATAATAGGCTTGATATGGCATTTTAGTTCAAAATTCTTTGAACAGCTCCATTGGAATAGTTCTCCTCCCCCCCCCCCGGGCTAAAAGAAGGGCTTGCCTAAAGCCACCTAATAAACTTTGAGGCTACAGGCTTGCTTACTCTCCACCTGGTGTGAACTGACTCCTTTAACAAGTGTTGTCGGAAGCAATGTGGAAGTTTACTTTTGCTCTTGATGTTGCAATCCAGCAGCTTCATGTATAAAAACTGGCTCCTCCCAATGCAGCGGGGGAACCACATAGTGATACCTTGCCAGCCCTTGCATGTCTTAATCTGCATTGTTTTTTCTTTCGTAGCAACGAAGGTTTTGGGGACAGTGAAATGGTTCAACGTAAGGAACGGCTATGGCTTCATCAACAGGTGAGAAAGAGTGAATTGTGCCAAATGCTTAGCTTTTGTTTTGTGTTTTTTTTAAGGCTGTGATTGGATAAGTGGAATTAAGGTTCTCAGGTTGTCTTTTAGCCCAGTGCTTTCATGGGATCTGTCCTGCTTAGCATATTTTGCTTATATATTTTTTTCCTGTGTATCTCAGTGAGGTTGGGCTCTGCTATTGATAATGGTTTTTGCACAGTCCGCCTTGGCAGTGCTGATTAGCAAACAAGGCTTGGGCACTGGAGATGAGGTAGAATTTGGCAGGTGTCAGCTCTGTATGAACAGGTATCAAATAAGACAACAGTGCAGGCTGCAGTTCTTCTAAAAGGGCTTACCTTGTGCATGACTCAAGAGAGCCACAGTGGTAGAGAAGCTGGGCTTAGGAGGTGCTCAGGCTCTTCACATGAACACATGAAGCTGCCTTCTACTGAATCAGAGCCTCGATCCATCAAAGTCAGTATTGCCTGCTCAGACTGGCAGCGGCTCTCCAGGGTCTCAGGCAGAGGTCTTTCACGTCACCTACCTGCCTAGTCCCTTTAACTGGAGATGCCGGGGATTGAACCTGAGACCTTCTGCATGCCAAGCAGAGGCTCTCCCACTGAGCCACAGCTCCTCCCCTGATTCTTAGCTTGGTTTTCCAAGAGAGTTGTGTGCAGTTCAGTTGTGGGCACTGCAGTCCCAAGCAAGAGAAGGAATCCAGAGTTCTGGATGGCAGATGGAGGGAACATCTGCTGCCCGGGATAACAGCAAGTTATCGCTGGCTTTTGAACTGCAGGCATAGATGGTCAGACTAAACACAATCTGCTAGTGTGTAGAGGATTGTTGGGCTTTTATGGCATACATACCAATTTACAGCAGTAACTACTTTTTTAAAATGAAAATGGCAATCAAGAAAAGTAGCAGATTAAAATGAAACCAAAATAATCCTCCACCCAGCCCACAACAAAGGTGAAAAAAGTGCTCAATAGTGGTTAACCGTGGTTGTTTTTCAAAGGAGGTGCAAGTGCACTCTGTTAATTAGATTAACATTAGGCCTTACCTAGAGAAATGCTACGGGGACTCTCGGTTTCTTTAATCTTCTAGGACACACCAAATGAGAAACGTGCAGCCAATGAAAATGCAGTCACTGGAGCTTCAATCGCTCCTCCCTCTCACACATCTTCTATGACGGCTTGACTCCAGTGTGACCTTTGCAGGGCCTTACATCCCTCTTTGCCTTGGGATTTCAGCATGCCTTGATTTAGGTCGTGTGAATCCACACACAGCTTTTCCTTGACCCCTGGCTTCTATTGTGCGGTGGGGCCTTTGGAAAGGTGGGGCCTTTGTTCCTTCCCTCTTCCCCTCCCCAAGTGTGGCTCCCTTGCTGATGGCAGTATATTCTTGTACTGTTACTAGCCATGGAGACTACTGAACAGCAATAATAAAGGCACCTACTATTTGGCCCTTGGCTTCTGCTGCCAAGTCTTGGCGGGGTTGTTCTTAGGCCAGGCAGTTGAATAAGGTTTTGCTGGACAGTAATGCAATGAGCTGAGCTAGAAACCAAAGCAAGGAGATCCCCTTAGAGACACGCCTTGAATTTCTCATGGAGTGCCATGAGCTCACTTGAGTGGTGTGTGATGAAAAATGACCCACAGGGTCAAAAGATGCTGTAGTTAAAATGGAGGTTCAAATCCACTGGGTCACTGAATTTTGTTGGAATGCTAATTGCTTTCTTAAATGTTTGTGATGCCATATAAAATGCCATGCCCTGCACAGGGTTATGGCCCTTTATCTTTTGGCACAGTAGGTTTTGAAAAACTGCCCTACCTGTAGCCCTTCCCATATGTGGCTGTAAACGGCCCAGCTGCTGTTTCAATACACTGAGTGATAAGAGCTTTTACTGGAAGTTGCTGGGGAGGGGGAGGCGTACTCCAGCCACCCCCACCTATTTCCACCTGTAAACATCTAGCCCATATTACAATGTGTAATGAGGCTAGATGGCCATCTGTCAGCAATGCTGATTCTATGAACGTAGGCAGTTCATGAGAGGGAGGGCATCTTGGCCATCTTCTGGGCACTGGGTATGTGTGGGGGAGGTAGTTGTGAATTTCCTACATTGTGCAGGGGGTTGGACTAGATGACCCTGGTGGTCCCTTCCAACTCTTATGGTTCTATGGATACAGTATAGGAAAGGTTAGTGACTGTACGTGGTGCTTTGCTGTGAAATTGACCTTAGTGGAAAGTAAGATTTATGTGTGTGTGGGTAGGGGGGGTTAAATGTAAGATGTAATATCAAATATTAATGAAAGTGTTTCTGTAGGAAAGCGCTGTCATGAGTCCAAAAAGCATTTTGACACCTGGGTTGAGATTGCTGGATGATTGTACGCAGAACTGCAGTTTTCAGGAAGAAATATGAAACTTCCAAACTTACGTGCTACGTGTATTTTTAGCCCAAGAAAGTTATGGGTGTGGAAGGGAGGAGGGATGTGATATATGAGTTGGTCCTTGGCAGTACCCCAAAGCCACAGCCTGGCCTCGGTCCAAACCTTACCACCACTCCTTGCTGGAGAATGCTGTTTCTTTGTGTCGTGTTTTCTGAACTGAAAATGTTTTGTTTTGCTGCAGGAATGACACCAAGGAAGATGTGTTTGTCCACCAGGTGAGGCCATTTGCTGGCGGAGCTCGATATACCAGATTCTGGTGAAACGAGACCATGTTCTGTTTTGGCTGAAGGGGCTGGGAGTCACTTGGTTCAGCCGTTGGAAGACCTATACTCTCACTGCATGCTGCATATGTACACGAGGGTCCTTGGTCTGCGCCCCTTAACTGCCTTGCCTCCTGTTTCATTGGGCTTGTGGGCCTAACAATTGATAGTTTTTGGCCCCATTTTCCCCTTTAGCTCGTAACTGAGTTCACATCTGTGTTTGTTCAAAAAGGCAAAATGAAGTCTTCTGGCAGAAATGTATACGTGTTTTTTTGTAATAACCCACCATTTGGATCAGTTACATGGGGAACAGCTGTGTATTGCTTGAGCAAGTCTCATAGAAGCATAGAGTTGGAAGGGACCACCAGGGTCATCTAGTAAAACCCCTGCACAATGCAGGAAATTCACAACTATCCCCCCCCTACACACACACACACACCCAGTGACCCCTACTCCATGCCCAGAGGATGGCCAAGATGCCTTCCCTCTCATGATCTGCCCAAGGTCACAGAATCAGCATCGCTGACAGATGGCCCTCTAGCCTCTTCTTAAAAGCCTGCAGGGAAGGAGAGCTCACCATCTCCCGAGGAAGCCTGTTCCACTGAGGAACCGCTCTAACTGTTAGAAACTGTCTCCTTGGTCTGCTGCTTTTTCCTGTGCGATGGTTCTGTTGTGCGCATGACCTGACCTGCGTTTTGAAATCAGCGACATTGCTCATTCCTGGACAAGCATTCCTGTAGCTAATGCTCTGCCACCAGCCTGTCATAAGACTCCTGAGGATTTTTTACCCCCAGGAGATGGGTACAGGCCCCACAAGAACAGTGCATGCTTCTGTCTGCGGCCCTCTTCTGCTGTTTCTGAAGAACTAGGGCATTAGGGCTGCACAGGGGGTTAAATCTGCAATTAGGGTTAGTGGCACTTGTTCAGGGGTGCGGGGCACCAGGACGTTGTCAGCACTGTATAACTTTGCTCTCAGTGCAGCTGTTACTGTTGACACTGAAAAGTGTCTGGTAAGCAAACTGTGAAGGTCAGTTTAATGTGTGTGATCACATGGCTGGCTTGGGTCTGGTTAGAGAGGCTAACGTGGCACCCGTATCAGCTGCCAAAATGACTTCCCTGTATTATGTGGATTGCTGGGAGACAGCACTAGAAAACCCCTGGTTTTTTTCTTCTCTTGATGTCTCTGGAACACAGCCTATAGGGCTGGAAGGGACTCAAAAACGATGTCATCGGTAAGCACCTGCTTCCAGTACGTCCCAGCTGTTTCAGAAGGCTGAGTCTGTGAACCATGAAGCAGTCAAAATACCTCCCAGGGTTGCAGCCTTGAAAATGGACATTTTAGGTCAGATATCCCTATTTACATTTTAGCCTGCCGGTATTTCTCTCCCCCCCCCCATCCTGCCCTCTTCTCTAATACTTTTGGGTAGTCCTTCCCTAATCTAGAAAATTGTCTTCATTCTTGTTAAATCTTGGCCACTTTAATTTAAGAGTCTTAAATCTGACCTGTTTTGCCATCAGACTGCTATAAAGAAGAATAACCCCAGGAAGTACCTTCGCAGCGTAGGAGATGGAGAGACTGTGGAGTTTGATGTGGTTGAAGGAGAAAAGGTGAGCTTGTTATCCTAAGCTTCAGTAGCCCCTGCTGTCTGGGCCAGGCAGTGGATGCAGGTAAAACAATCCGCTGCATTTCTTTTTGGTTACAGAACGACAAGAGATAAACAAAAGCAAACGGCGATGGGGGAGGGGACAAAAAAAACTAAAATAAAGATAAAATGCCCTGGGACGGAGCACAGCCTCATGACATCGCTCGCCCAGAAGACTGGAAGTCTACCTTTGGGTACAGAATATGGATGTTTTGGTTCCTGTGCGTGCCGACTCTCGTTCACAGTGTTTTGTGATGGCTCTTTTCAGGGAGCGGAGGCAGCCAACGTTACAGGCCCTGGTGGAGTTCCAGTGCAAGGCAGTAAATACGCGGCAGACCGTAACCAGTACAGACGATATCCACGGCGTAGAGGTCCTCCACGCAACTACCAGCAAAATTACCAAAACAGTGACAGCGGGGAGAAGAACGAGGGGTCGGAGAGCTTGCCAGAGGGCCAGTCCCAACAGCGCCGCCCCTACCGCAGGAGGCGGTACCCGCCTTACTACATGCGCCGGCCCTATGGCCGCCGACCACAGTATTCCAATGCTCCTGTGCAAGGAGAGATAGTGGAGGTAACTTGGCAGGAAAGAACTGTTTGCCTTTGTGGCTTAGCCGGGGGAGGGGCAAGTATGTGCACGTATTTCTGTGTCCTGTGGGCATTTGTGGGATTGAAATACCTTGCTTAGGCGGGTGAAACTGATTGGGCGTTGTATCAAATGTATTTTGCGGGAAGACACCCAGCGTGCCTGCTATTACCCTGTGTTTTGTTCAGACCCATATAAGTGCAGGGCCCTGGATCACTGCACCCCGCCCGCTTTTGGCAGCGCTCTTTTATAGGGAAATAGGTATTGCTTTTTTTTGGTAGTATGTCTGTTGCCTGCTGACACCGCTGAAATTCCCAGGACGTTTTTTAATATCTGAGAAACCTGCATAGAATGCCATGCTCACCTGTGAGAAGCAAAGGTTTTTTTCTTCACTTGGGCATCCTAACTCTTCCCCCCCACACACACACACACGTCCAAAGGCCAAATGATAGTTCTTCATTGGTTCTTGTAGGTTATCCGGGCTGTGTAACCGTGGTCTTAGTATTTTCTTTCCTGACGTTTCGCCAGCAGCTGTGGCAGGCATCTTCAGAGGAATAACACTGAAGGACAGTGTCTCTCAGTGTCAAGTGTGTAGAAAGAGTAATATATAGTCAGAAAGGGGTTGGGTTGAGCTGAATCATTGTCCTGCAAAAAATATCAAAGGTAATGTGCTAATCATTGTCCTGTAAGTATCAAGATAATGTGCTAATGAGGGTGTGGTATGTTAATATGGAACCATTGTATCCTGAAGTGATCTGTTGATGTGTGAAATCCAAAGCTAATCTGCATGGCTATTGTTGACTGTAGTCTTTGTTAGTCTGGAGGTTTTCAGGACAGGAAGCCAAGCCTTATTCATTCTTAAACTCTCTTCTTTTCTGTTAAAGTTGTGCTGATGTTTATGAATTTCAATGGCTTCTCTGCAATCTGACAAAATAGTTGGTAGAATTGTTCAGTCTTTCAGTGTCTTGGAATAAGACCCTGTGTCCTGTTTGTGTCAGTCCATGTTCAGCCACTGCTGATTTCTCAGGTTGGCCAAGTCTGCAGTATCTTTCATGTTCTTTTATCTTTGTTTGTATGCTGTGTTTTGTTGTCCCGATGTAAACTTGTCCACAGCTGCAAGGTATACGATATACTCCTGCAGAGGTGAGGGGGTCTCTTTTGTCTTTTGCTGATCGTAGCATCTGTTGTATTTTCTTGGTGGGTTTAAACACTGTTTGTAGGTTATGTTTTTTCAAAAGTTTCTCCATCCTATCAGTGACTCCTTTAATAAATGGCAAGAATACCTTTCCTATGGGAGACTGCTTTTCCTGAGTTTTCTGATTTTTGTTTGGTTTAATTGCCCTTCTGATTTCATTTCTGGAATAGCCGTTTGCTAGCAGTGCGTGATTTAGATGATTAGTTTCTTCCTTGAGAAACTGTGGTTCACAGATCCGTCTTGCATGGTCCATTAATGTTTTGATTATTCCTCTTTTCTGTCGGGGGTGGTGGTTGGAGTTTTTGTGTAAGTAGTGATCTGTGTGAGTTGGTTTCCGGTAGACCTTGTGACCTAACTGAAAGTTTGTTTTACGGATGATAAGGGTATCAAGAAATGGGAGTTTACCCTCAATTTCCTTTTCCATGGTAAACTGAATGTTTGGATGGATATTATTAAGATGGTTTAAAAAGTCCATTAATTTTTCTTCACCATGGCTCCAAATGGTAAATGTATCATCTACAAACCTGAACCAGACTGTAGGTTTGTAAGGTGCCGATTCTAATGCTGTCTTTTCAAAATATTCCATGTCTACCAGAAACCAACTCACACAGATCGCTACTTACACAAAAACTCCAACCACCACCCCCGACAGAAAAGAGGAATAATCAAAACATTAATGGACCGTGCAAGACGGATCTGTGAACCACAGTTTCTCAAGGAAGAAACTAATCATCTAAATCACGTACTGCTAGCAAACGGCTATTCCAGAAATGAAATCAGAAGGGCCATTAAACCAAACAAAAATCAGAAAACTCAGGAAAAACAATCTCCCATAGGAAAGACATTCTTGCCATTTATTAAAGGAGTCACTGATAGGATGGAGAAACTTTTGAAAAAACATAACCTACAAATAGTGTTTAAACCCACCAAGAAAATACAAGAGATGCTACGATCAGCAAAAGGCAAAAGAGACCCCCTCACCTCTGCAGGAGTATATCGTATACCTTGCAGTTGTGGACAAGTTTACATCGGGACAACAAAACGCAGCATACAAACAAGGATAAAAGAACATGAAAGGTACTGCAGACTTGGCCAACCTGAGAAATCAGCAGTGGCTGAACATGGACTGACACAAACAGGACACAGGGTCTTATTCCAAGACACTGAAAGACTGGACAATTCTACCAACTATTTTGTCAGATTGCACAGAGAAGCCATTGAAATTCATAAACATCAGCACAACTTTAACAGAAAAGAAGAAAGTTTAAGAATGAATAAGGCTTGGCTTCCTGTCCTGAAAAACTCCAGACTAACAAAGACCACAGTCCACAATAGCTATGCAGATTAGCTTTGGATTTCACACATCAACAGATCACTTCAGGATACAATGGTTCCATATTAACATACCACACCCTCATTAGCGCATTATCTTGATACTTACAGGACAACGATTAGCACATTACCTTTGATACTTTTTGCAGGACAATGATTCAGCTCAACCGAGACACTGTCCTTCAGTGTTACTCCTCTGAAGATGCCTGCAACAGCTGCTGGCGAAACGTCAGGAAAGAAAATACCAAGACGACGGTTACACAGCCCGGATAACCTACAAGAACCAATGAACTCTGACCGTGAAAGCCTTCGACAATATTTTGACAGTTCTTCAGTTCCATTAAATAAATTTAAAGTCAGGTTTAACTCTTTAGGTTTAACAAGCATAGGTCACAATGAAAGATGGGGCGTTTTTGTCACAGTCCCAATTCCCTGAGGATGGGATTTTAAAAAGCACCTTGCCTCCTCTTGTCTTTCAGGGTGCTGACAACCAGGGTGCGGGAGAACAAGGCAGACCTGTCAGACAGAACATGTATCGGGGTTACAGACCACGCTATCGCAGGTGAGCTCCCACAGAAATGTGTCCAGCGCTGAGTTGCTTTACACTAGAACTAGGAGTCTGAGGTAGGTGCTTAAAGATTTTCTGGGACTTTCAGGGGTCCTCCTCGCCAACGACAGCCCAGGGAGGAAGGCAACGAAGAAGACAAAGAGAACCAGGGTGATGAGGCCCAGGGTCAGCAGCCACCTCAACGTCGGTACCGCCGCAACTTCAATTACCGACGCAGACGCCCAGAAAACCCTAAACCACAAGATGGCAAAGAGACAAAGGCAGCCGAACCACCAGCTGAGAACACGTCCGCTCCCGAGGCCGAGCAGGGCGGGGCTGAGTAAACGCCGGCTTACCATCTCTACCATCATCCGGGTGAGTATTCTAACCGGAGAGGGCAACAGATCCCCCGCTAAAGCCTATTTAGTGGGGGGCCAGGATTTGCCGGCACCGGGAGTTTAATCTGCTATTGATGGGTATGTTGCGCTTGTGTTTCTTAGCATCGGGAATGTAAATCAGGTGGCTCTTCAAATCTTGATCAGATCATGATGGGAGCTGTCGTTACTTGGGGGGTTGGGAGGCTCTAGCCATGTTTGTATCAAGATTGAAACCACAAGCTTGCCATAGGGCCGTGTTGGTGAACCTACGGCACGCGTGCCAAGTCCGGCACGCGGAGCTCTCTCTGCGGGCACGCGCCTGCCACCCAGCTGGGCAGCGGGCTTTGAACCGCGCTGCGTGCAGGCAGCGAGGTGCGGTTCAAAGCCTGCCCCTTCCCTGGACTGCCCAGCTGGGCGGCGGGGGCTTTGAACCGCTGCTTGCAGGCAGCGCGGCGCAGTTCAAAGCCCAAGGGACTGCCCAGCTGGGTGGCGGGGGCTTTGAACTGTGCCGTGCTGCCTGCCCCCCCACCGTCCCCCCCTCCTGAGCGATCCTGGCCCCGGAGAGGGCCAGGCTCGCTTTCCCCGCCGCCCCCCCCCTCCCGTGCGATCCTGGCCCCGGAGAGGGCCAGGCTCGCTTTCCCCACCGCCCCCCCTCTTCTATAGAAACCAATGGGTAGACCTGGCCTCAGTGACGGGGGAAGCTTCCCAATGGGGACTCCCCCCACCCCCACGGAGGCCACCCATCTTCAAAGCCCCCCCCTTCCCTGGACTGCCCGCCACCCAGCTGTTGGCACTTTGTGATAAATAAGTGGGATTTGTGTTGCAGTTTGGGCACTCGGTCTCTAAAAGGTTCACCATCACTGCCATAGCGTCAAGGCATTTGGCTCTCCTGGTATAATCGTCATTGTCTTTTCAAATCTAGAAATCATACATTCCTCTCTAGATCTTTGTTGATGAGCCTGGAAAGGCTGTGAAATCTCTGGAATGCATATGCCAAGAGAGCAATCTTAACAACGGAGATGCAATTGTCTGTTCAGAATGGGCAAGAAGCTTGCCTCTTTGGTCCGGGGGATCTTGATCCTATCTTCCTAGTGGTCTTAAAAGCCAGGATGTGGGATGTGAGGGAAATACTACCAGAATATCAAGGGCGCAATCTCCTGCTAAAACAGGGTGTTTGCACAAACTCTGTGAATGCTTGGCAGAAGACATCTTTTAGGTGGCAGTGGAAGCTTGGACATTGGTCCCACTGACTTCACCAGGATTTCCTTCAGGCAGGTGTGATGATGGTTCGTGCATAGATGACAACTGGTATTGGGCCTGTCTAAACAGTAGATGGTAATGGATTTAATGACTGCATGCTCAGGAGGATTCCCTTCTGAGCTGCTAAAATAGGTGTTTAGGGCTTTTTTTGTCAAGTCGATCTTAATTTGGTAAGACTAAGATTGTCTGGGGTATACCACTGAGGTGGAGGCTCAGAGTGATTAAATGCTCCGCCATGCTGAAGACGTTCCCTGCACGCAGAAGTCTAGCCCCTCAAGGGCAAGCATTAGAAAAGTACCATGATCTGCTTTCTGTGTGCAGGGAATTCGTATGGGGGAGCAATCAATCCCATAAGCCCCCGCTTGCAATCTAAAATTACTTCATCTACTGTTTGTGAGAACTAAATTGCATACCTGAAGATGTCGCAGTGCTTGGGGGGAGGGATGCAAGATAATTCCACAGGCAAATCAGTTCTGCCACTGGCTTGAGGGAGGTCACACCCAACGTGGTTGAGATAATGGCCTCTTTTTGTCTTTTCTTTTTCAGTTTAGTCATCAAAGAAGAGAGAATATGAAATAAAGAGAATATGAAATTCCAGCAATAAGAAATGAACAGAAGAATTGGAACTGAAGACCTTAAGTGCTTGCTTTTTGCTGTTGACCAGATAACTCGAACTCTCTGCATTATCTATGCAGCATGGGATTTTTATTATTTTTACCTAAAGCAGTCTCCTTTTGGGAGCCACAAACATGTTTTTTAAAGGCCTGTTTTTTCTCAATACACCTTTAAAGGTTTTTAAATTGTTTCATATCTGGTCAAGTTGGGATTTTTAAGAACCTCATTTTTAATTTGTATGAAAAATACACCTGATTTTTTCAAGTCAAACTGCAAGCATCTCTTAATAAAGGTCTTAAGAATTGCCTGGGGTGCTTTTTTATTCTGATTCTGCTTTCCAGAAGCAATAAAACTAAGCCTCCTCCCCCTCCCCCATTTTGTAGCCTACCCCATAAGCTCAGTGGAGGGGGAGATAAATACTCTAGCTAAAAGTAGAGAAATTCATGGAGGATTTGAATTTAATATGCTAACTGCACTGAAGTTAACTGAGAATGGAAACATTGGATATTATTGCGAAAATTAGTCAGGCAAGGGGCAGGAGGGAGAAGATGCTGGAAATCATTGGAGCTGGCCTCCCTTGCCACCCCCCTCCCACACACACACACACACACACACACAAAAAACAGGGACCATAGGAACCTGTGACTTTTGAACATCAGTCACACTTCATTTTCACTGAAGCTTAGTTGGGTTCAGTTAAAGGAAAATTTATTAACATGACCACGTTGAAGTGAGGACTTGAAAACAATTGCCACAGCTCAAAAAAGGAGCCAAAATAGTAGGGCCTCCTTGACATTTAAACCTCTTCCAAAGCAGTTTTTAAGCACCTGGGGCTTTGGTTTATTGTGGGAAGGCGCAGTGATTGCTCAGATCTCTTTGAACGTGAGCCAGTTTTTCTGTACCTGCTGCTAAGTGAGGGGGTACCCTACATGAGGAAACGGGTAACACCCTCCCTTTGGCCAAAGCCAAGTTTTTCTCTGCTTGGCATGCTTCTGCCCCACATAAAGGAGCAGGATGAGTAGCCTCTTCATTCTCCACATGTGGTTGAGTCATTGGGTTATATACAATGGCATTAACAGCAAATACATAGCTGATAAGTTGGAGCGCTTGTCTGCAGTGCCTCTTTCCCATTTCAAAAGTCTAAGATGAATTCCTGGAAACATCACTAGAAAGTCTGTTGCTGACACTTAAGAGTTTGCCCTTCCAGATGAAGCTAATATTTCATTCTGGAGAGCAGGTGTGGAGCAGTCACTCCCCCCCCCCTCCACAGAGAAGCTTCTGTGTGTGTGTGTGTGGGGGGGGTGTTTGTCTTAATCTGAGCTATTTTGACTCCAGTTTTCACAAGAGGGTGTTTCTACTTTGGATGGCTGCCCGTTTCTCTTGAAAGGGTACATTGTAACTTGGAAAGGGAGGAAGTTAGCAACAAGATGTGTTTCAGAAGTTCTGTAGCAGGTCGGCTGTGGGTTTAGTAGATGCTGTGCAGACTTGTTGGCTCTGCGAAATCTCTGCCACTGTGTCTCCCTCCCCCCACTTCTGTGACACTGATGCCTCAATTTGAGCTTGCCATGTTCCCTGGTAATTCCATGAGGCAGAGCCTGGTGTGTCAAGGGCTACCATGAGCAGCTGCGCCCCAGCATGACAGCAGTTGATGCTGTTAGGTTGTGGTTTCAGATTTAATTATAGTTGCCCAAAAAGAAGGCGAAGTTTTCCTCCCAGGAATACGGTCAAGAAAAATATGGGGTCCCTTAAAATTCACACAGTTTCTGGATAACATGCAGTAATAAATGGTTTGTGTATAACCGGGGGGAGGGGGAGGTTGTCTTACACGCTGAGTAATCTTCCTTTTAGTAAATGTGATACTCATGGCTTTGTGATGCATAGTTCTACGTATCTTTAGTAGCTGAGGGACAAAATGGAACATTTTACAAGCTATTTTACACAGAATGTACAATGGAAGGGGAAATGTGTGCTTTCAGGTCACAAATTGACCCCTAATGAGCAAATGCATTCATAAGACAATACCTGGATGAACTTGGCTTTGCTCAGTCGTGTTTCTCCATCGTGGGGCTTCAGCTTGTAAACTGGTCTAAAAGCAAGGCATCCTACACATGGCCTCGTGGAACACAAAAGTTAATCAGGATTCCATAACAGAAGTCCATTTTTTAACAGACCTGGTAAGGATTCTCCTTATAACAAGTCATTTCTGTTAAAAATCCCATATTGCAAAACCTAACCCCTAACTTCATGTGTGCAAACAAGATATCATCCTTAGATGAGCAAAACGGCACTGGATGAAGGTGGGAGCCGTCTTGGTCTCGTGATAGGAGATGCCTCTGAACTATCCATGTTCAAGTGGTAACAATCTGCCCAGAAAGTGGGCTCCAGAGGGTTTGGGAGAGCTTGAAGGGAAGGTTAGCTGGTGTGCAAATGAGAGGGAGACTGGCTAGAGGTAGATGTTGCAGACGTGCTAAAAGCATTATCTCAGGCCTCCTCCATACTGTCTAAGCGTGTGATCCAATATCACCACAAAATAGAGTAGGACTTCCAGCACAGTGGGAGTACGTTACATGGTTTGTAGCGCTAGATGTTATGGGGGCAAGGAAGGCAGAGAGATGGGACTGCTGCAATATCTGATCCTGGCTTCTGACTGGGCAGGCCTTTCCTGACATCTTAATCTTGAGGTGGTTTGACAAGTGATCAGTTAACGAGTTGGTGGGGGGACAGTTCGGTGCTTAAGAAAAATACATTCTTGAACTGCTCTAGTAAGGTGTGTGTGTGTGTGTGTGTGTTAAGTGCCGTTCGTCAAGTCACAGCCGACTTAAGGCGACCCCTTTTTGGGGTTTTCATGGCAAGAGACTAACAGGTGGTTTGCCAGTGCCTTCCTCTGCAAGTAAGGTATACATTTGACTATTTCATATGGGTATTCTACAGGGGTTGGAATTCTGCCCCCTTGCCCAGTTCAGTTTGCCCAACCATTTACAAAAGATGATTAGGAGGTATTAGGTTGCTGCTCCACTTTACTCCGGCAAAGGTGCCTTGCATTTTAATTAAACTCCCCCCAGACTTTAGCTAGTACTTCCCATTTTTATCATGGGCAAGCCTGCTCTGATGCTGTCTCCAAAATACCTATCAAGCGAGTTAGTTGACAAATGGAACATGAGTCAACAATGGCAGGTCATATCACAAATGGCTGATGCCATTTTTGGTTGTAACTGTACCGCTTTGAGTCAGCAAGAGCAAGGGGCATTGCTAGAGTGCTGTCTGCATTTTTTTTTTTTAATGTTGGCATGTTGGAAAGGATCCCGAGGAGAGCTGATGAAGTTGTCTGAGAGACGGATCATGCCAGGACGGACGGAACTGGCTGCATTTCCCCCCGTAAACCAACAAAATAACTCGTGTCTGCTACGGAAGCAACATGTTCGCAGACTGAAATGGCTGCGGCCATCTGCTTCGAGAGCGTAATCTGTTTGCAGACTGGAAATAACGTAGACAAGTGTCAAGAGGAGGAGTGGGAAGAACTGTTTATCCTGTTAGTGCAAAGAGCGGTGGGCTCTGCAGGGTGCCAAGTGGAGATTTCCAAGGAGAGACTGGATGGGCACCAACAACGTTAAGTGTCGGGTAGCCTTAGAAGGGGTCCAGACGACGTTTGAGCCTATTCCTGATCTAGCATTCCAAGCCTCTAATCCTACATATGCCTACTTGAAAGTCAGTTTCCCTGAAATCCGCTGGCTAACCAGGAAATTATAGATTGGGTTGAGCAAGAAATCATGCTTTGGCCAGCCATCAGGTGGACAGTACTCTTAACACATTCAAACAGTTCCGCACTTTAGAATTCTTTAGAGATGGGATATTCAATTGGCTGGATTTTTGCTTTAGAACAAAACATCGTTCTTTTGGTCAATGCTGGTTAATACTAGCCGTGACCGCTGGGTGTCATCTACCAGGGAAATCCTCTGAGCAAGGGCCAGCTGGCCACAAGGTGTCAGAGTTGTTTGAAAAGGAGAAGGCGTTACCTGAAAGGCCCACCAAAAAGCAGTTCTTAGTGGCGGGTGATGTCGGTTGCACAGAAAACACTGCTCAGGAGAATCCCTTGATGTCATGACTGCTGGCTTGGCATCCCAAATGCTCTCTTTGAAACCGCCTGCCGCCTAAACTCCAGGGATGATGGAGCCAAATGGAAGGGTGCGCTGTAAAGAACCTAAGAGCCAGCGTGGTGTAGTGGTTAAGAAGCGGTGGTTTAGAGCAGTGGACTCTGACCTGGAGAACCGGGTTTGATTCCCCGCTCCACATGAGCGGCGAAGGCTAATCTGGTGAACTGGATTTGTTTCCCCACTCCCACACACAAAGCCAGCTGGGTGACCTTGCGCACGTTACAGCTCTCTTAGAGCTCTCTCAGCCCCACCTACCTCACAGGGTGTCTGTTGTGGGGAGGGAAGGTGATTGTAAGCCGGTTTGAGTCTCCCTTAAGTGGTAGAGAAAGTCGGCATATAAAAACTAAAAAGATCTTTGGCCATCTTGGTGAGGGAGGTCTGTTCTCTCTTTCCCCCCCACCCGAGATTTGGCAACTAGCTGTTGTTTAACTAAACCATTGTTCAACTAGGGCATTTATGCAGGGCGGTTTCCCCACGGTCACCCCTGCCAACTGCTTTGGGCTTCCTTTTGATTATGCGTGCCTTTTCTGCCCATCAGAGGTTGCCTTGCCCTCCCCGCACATTTCTGTGTGTTTTACTGTGTTTTCCAGAACCTGGAAAACATGGGCAAAAGGCGCAGAAACGCCCGGGAAGCGTGAGGCGACCTCCGACGGCTGGGAAAGGCATGCATAATCAAAAGGAAGCCCTCAAGCAGTCAGCAGGGGTGACCGCGGAGAAATAGCCCTGCATAAATGGCCTAGGTCACCAGATTCCAAATATTTTCAAAGTTGATGGAAACTTTGCATAACTTCTTTTCACACTCACTCCTTTCCCTCCAAGCTCCCTTGACAGTTTCATTTTGATTACATATTGCAGTTTTTAAGTTCCAAGTTAAATGGAACAGCATAAGAAGGAACTCCAATATTAAACAGCAGAAAACAAATACAGTAGCAACGGAGCGCTCCTGCAGGAAAACATTCATTACCAACACCACTAGAATACTGAAGCAGCATTTAAAAGATTACTGGGGTGGGGGATGCCTGTGAGACAAAACTTAAGATGAGACCTGGTTAAACAATGTCTTCGCTTGAGGCGTCTGGCAAAACTCAACAGACTTGGTGTCAGGCAGAATTGTTCTGCAACTGAGGGGCCACAACAGAGAAGGCTCTGTATCTGGGGCTTTTCTCCCTCATAATACTAGAACGTGGGGTCATCTGCTGAAGCTGGAGGGTAAGAGATTAAAAACATAAAAGGAAATATTTCTTTACACAACACAAAGTTAAATTGTGGAACTCTCTGCCCCAGGATGTGGTGATGGCTGCCAACTTGGAAGGCTTTAAGAGGGGAAGTGGACATGTTCATGGAAGAGAGGAGTATTCATGGCTACTAGTAAAAATGGATACTAGTCATGATGCATACCTATTCTCTCCAGGATCAGAGGGGCATGTTTATTATATTAGGTGCATCGGAACACAGGCAGGATAATGCTGCTGCCGTCATCTTATTTGTGGGCTTCCTAGAGGCATCTGGTCGGCCACTGTGTGAACAGACTGCAGGACTTGATGGGCCTTAGTCTGATCCAGCATGGCTTTTATGGCTGCCAACCTGGCTTTAAGAGGGGAAGTGGACATGTTCATAGAGAGCTATCAATGACTACTAATCAAAATGGATACTGGTCATGATGCATATCTATTCTCTCCAGGATCAGAGCATGCTTATTATATTAGGTGCTGTGAAACACAGGCAGGATAATGCTGCTGCAGTTGTCTTGTTGGTGGGCTTCCTAGAGGCACCCGTTTGGCCACTGTGTGAACTGTCTGCTGGACTTGATGGGCCCTGGTCTGATCCAGCAGGCCTTTTCTTATGTTCTTATGGGGGCCAACCACCTTACTTCAGAAGGTGGGCTGCAAGGGTACAGAAAGGGACTTGGTTGATCAGTGTCCAGCACCAACTGCATACAGCCACTCTTCCAGACCTTAAATAATGATGGTGTAGTCAAAGAGGAACAGGAAGAATTAAGCAGCTGCTGTGGGGTTGGGGCCAGAGGGTTGGGTTTGGCTAGAAGTGCTCCGTGTTTGAATCCTTAACCTCTGACAAAGCTCTTGGTCAAAACTGCTCTCTCTCTCAAGCTAAACCTGTTTTGCAGGCTCCCCGGGAGAAGAAGTTAGGTAAGAGCTGCAAAGCACTTACGTTACAGCAAACGATGACTGACTCCAGACGTGGCGGCCGCTTGACATGCACGTTTCAATCATTACCTTAAAAAGGGCAGCTACTCAGCGATGCTGGCAAGCGTTGGGGGCCTGGTGTTGCTGTGGCGTTACTGATTAACCCACCTCTCTGCAGTCTTGATGCAGAAGCGCCTTCAGACCGATACCTGATAATTGCTGACATTATTACGAGGCTGTCACAAACAGCTGTGGAAGTGGCAGCTGCTACCCTGAAGCCAAGCTCGGCCGGGGCACGATCCCTTTGTGACGGCCGCTCGGTTTGGCAGCATGAGCCGGGAAGCGATCTCTCCTGGAACTGCCAGTCAGGAAATGAACGAGTGTGACTCCGCTGAAGGTACAGCGGTGGGGATGGACATCCCCAGTGCCTCTGAAGACCAAGGTGAGAATACGGGCAACGTAGGATGTGGGACTCCAGCTTCCGAAGAAGAGAACGCGGCATCTGATGTGAAAGTGCCATCTTCGCGTGCCTTGGACCAACCAGTTATGGGTAGGAAATCCACAACCGTCCAGATGTCACCATTGTCTGTACCTGTTTCTTCGGGTTGTTCTGATAGTTCGGCCGATCCAGCAGACCTTCGACGCCCTTCCGATGGCTCAGCCGCAGAATGGGACTGCCTTATCTGCTTTAACCGGTACAGTTGCAGCCGGCAGCCCAAGGTGCTCGCCTGCCGGCACGTCTTCTGTGCAGTCTGCCTGAAGCTGATGCTGCGGAACGAAGACGGCGCCTGGAGAATTGCTTGTCCTGTCTGCCGGAAAGTCACCACTGTCTTCGGAGGGCTGATCTGCAGTCTTCCCGTTAAGGTAGGCGTTGGGCACTCGGGCGATCCTGGCCCAAACACAGAGATGCCTTTTGCTCCAGATGCTCTGAGTGGGACCCTGGTGATTCAGAGCGCTTTCTCTATCAGCCAAGGTGAAGAACGCAGCACCAGGGTGGCTGCCAAGAGGCTACTGTTTCTTCTGCTGCTCTTGGTGATCCTCATCATCTTCATTCTCCCCATAATGTACGGCGGCCTTATGAAGTGGGTCCTTTGCGTCGCTGTCGCTTTAGGATTGATCATGGCAGGGGTGCTTTGTTGCGATCCTAACTGGCGTTGCCGCTGCCCAAATGTTTTACCCCCCTTCTGGTGAATGAGTATGAGCCACATCACATCTGCTACCTGAAACGGCCCTTAGGCAGGGATGCTTTGGACCTCGACAAGGTTCCGCCGCTGGCTTCCATCTTGCAAAGACTCCAAACAGGTTGTGCCATTGAACTGCCTTTGGTTGCTGACTTGTCGGGAGTCAGGAAGGTAACAGCTGGTTCTCCACTTCTCTCACATGGATTCTAGGACTCTTCTTCACCCTGCAGCCTTCTCAGGAATGCAAGAGGCAGCCAGAACGTTGCCTTCAGGGATGTTCTGAGGAAAGTGTTTTGCAATGTAAACCGGCCCTGCCGGTATTGCTACCGCTGAACGGCAGTGGAGAGTTCTGTGATTGAGCAATGGCGGAGGTCATTTGGCCATTGCCCTAGGGTATTTCTCAGGGCAGTAGCCTTGGGGAAGCTGCTCTGTGCATTTCCCTCCGATTGGTGCACTGCTTCCCACATTGGTACATGGATTCTGAGTGGCAACATGAAGGAATGGCAAGGCAACCGCAGAGCGCCTCTGCCCAAGAAGGAAGAACCCTGCTGGCAGGGAGAGATGAAAATCAGCTAGGTGGATCGATCGATTGCCTGACTTGGCACGGCATCTTTATATGCTCATCTGGAACAGCAAAGGAACTGGAGATCTGGCCCCTGTGTACATCTGCTCCAACCTGGACCTTTAAATAGATGGACTATTTGCTGGCCAGTAATAATCAAGGACTTTTTAAAAAGGATAGTAGTGTTAGTTTTCTCATAGACAGCAAACTTCTTGTTGAAGAGCACCATGGATTATGCAGGGCAATTAGGTAAAAAGTATGCGCTTGTGTGTGCGCGGGTGTTAACCTGTCTTTATGCTCTTTCCATGCAGCAGAAAGAAAGGCGTGAATGGGGGGGGGGACTCCGCTTCCTAATTAATAATATTGCTGAATTTTGTGACAACGCTGGTTGTATTTGAAGGTTCAAGTTTCTTAACAGGATTCTCCACATCTGGTCCTTTTTTACCGACCATATTCAATTTTTTATAGAAATATTGCTGTTAAAATGGGCACCCACTTTGTGTCTGCTAGAGTGGCATATAATTCTGTGTCATCCACCTCGAGTCCCAGTGAGAAAGGCGGACTGTAAGTAACGTCAATAAAATATGTCACTTTATGGTCTTCTGTTTGTTCGCAGGTATGAAAAATAAGACCACAAGAAAATGCGGTGCCATGGTAGCAGTGGGAAAAGACTTGGGAGGGGTCAAATCTAAAGTAGTTGCTAAAAGACCACAGGATGCCCAGGAAGGAACAGAGAGAGAACAGTGGTTCCCTTGTAACTACTATTTCCAGGTTCTGTGGTAAGGAATGCATGAATGTTCAAATGCTTTATATTTGTTGACCTTACTCGTTGGCCTGACTCAACCAGCCGTGGTTTCGTATCTGCCTGATGAAGCAAGCGGGCTTGCCAGTTTTTAATCAGTACATCTATCAATCTAGATCTAATTACGATTAAGCAGCAGGGGGCCAATTGTAATTGGTCAGGCTGCCTCTTTATTTTGTGAGTCTGTTTTGGTTCGGGGGCATTTCTTGCTACACGGAATGACAAAGGAGAGATAAAAAATGGTGTTTCCTTCTAACAGTGAATGCTAGCTTTTTGCTCATTACGTTTGTCTCTCTTGATCATCCTTCAGTATCTCAAGAAGGCACACTGGTACTGAAGTCTTGGTAACAGACATCTTTACCTACATGTAAATTGATTTAATCCAGACAAGCGGTTAATTTAAAGCTAATGGAACATTTGTCAAAGGCTGCTCCAATATCACTTCCTCCATTCCATGTTTCTCTTGCATTTTCAATGGATGCTTGATTGTTTGACTTTACAAGGTATCTTAAATTTGCTGTATTTCCAATGAGCAAGGACAGTTCTATAGATGGTTCTCATACAACCTTCCTGATAAAAACCGTATCTTGTACTGAGAGGGGGCACATTCACACGGGGAAGCAGCAGGTTCTTCCTGAACTGTGGCTCTGCTGCTGCTTACAAGTAGTCTTGTAGCTGCCTATGTAAACTTCATCTTTCACTAGTTGTGGGGGTGAATCAGGACCCTCAGTTTTGAAAAGAGGGGAGCAGAACAGCAGTTACGTTGCTGCACAAAAAAGACTTAATGCTTGTTTGAGAAGAACTGGTTTCACATTGCCTCAACGCCCTCCTGCCCTGTTCCCTCATCACCATCTGGTACACGTTGAACTACAGCATAACTGGAAATAACCAAAAGGAGCAGTCCTGCAACTGAGCAAATTCTACTGATATCAGCAGGGAGGGGAATCTAATAAGAAAACTAGGCAATAAATACAGTACAGAGGTCGGGGCGATAAATAAATTGAACATGACTTATTAATCTAGGGACAACACAAGACTGCAGTGGCCATAGACTTGCGTGTAGGTTCCAGTGATTGTGGATGACAAGGGTCGGGACCAGAGAGGGCAGCAAGAACATTCCCAGTTGCTCAGCACAGAGTCAGGAGATCAAAACTGCGTAGCCCACAGGATCATTAACTGACAGCCAAAAATCAAATTTCATGGAGCCAGGGCTTAGCTGGCAAGCAACTTTATTTCACAATAGTTTAGGATTAAATAATTTTAAAGAATAGGAGGAGGCCCATCAAAAGCTATTTTCCCACTCCTCCACATGAAGCTAGTTGGGTGACCTTGGGCTATTCACATTTATATTAAGAGCTCTCTCAGTCCCACCTACCTCACAGGGTGTCTGTTGTGGGAGGGGAAGGTGATTGTAAGCCAGTTTGATTCTGCCTTAAGTGGTAGAGAAAGTCGTCATATAAAAACCAACTCTTCTTCTATGATGGCTAAATGGAACTTCCAGGTTTAGAGTCAGTATGTCATCGAACTTCAATTCCAGGGTGCCAACTATACAGTCATGCCTGCTTCAGTGTTTGCCAAGGGCATCTCTGGGAAACAGGGTGTGGGACAAACGAGATCTTTGGTCTGATCATGCAGGGCTCCTATGGTCTTAACCTGAATAAAAATGCAATATTTGTAAAATAACATAAATTTGTTTCAATGCTTAAATGTGTCTTAGATACACAACAAGTCCCCTGGGGTTACAGTCTCCGCCTGCAGCCGTTCCCCCTGGCTACACAGAGGGAGAGATCAAGCAGTAAACCTTCCCCTTTATGCCCTCCATCTGCTCCCACTGCCATTTTATAGGGTTGAAAGCTCTGGTTTGAGAACTACCTGGAGATTTTGGGGGCAGAGCCTGGAGAGGGCAGTGTTTAAGAAGGGGAGAGACCTCATCAGGATTCAATGCTACGGGGTCCACCCTCCAAAGCAGCCATTTTCTCCGGGGGAACTGATCTCTGTAGTCTGGAGAGCAAATGTAATACCAGGAGAACTCCAAGTCCCACCTGGAGGTTGGCAACCCTACATCCCAGAGCATTCTCCAAGCCAGATGTTTCCTAAGAGCCAGCGTGGTGTAGTGGTTAAGAGTGGTGGACTCTGATCTGGAGAACTGGGTTTGATTCCCCGCTCTTCCATATGAGTGACAGAGGCTAATCTGGTGAACTGGGTTTGTTTCCCCACTCCTACACACGAAGCCAGCTGGGTGACCTTGGGCTCTGTTAGACCTCTCTCAGCCCCACCTACCTCACAGGGTGTCTGTTGTGGGGAGGGGAAAGCGATTGTAAGCCGGTTTCAGTCTCCCTTAAGTGGTAGAGAAAGTCGGCATGTAAAAACCAACTCCTCCTCACAACAACCCTGTGAGGTAGGTTAGGCTGAGAGTGTGATACTGGCTTTATGCAGTGTAATCCGCTTTGAGGCTTAGTGAGAAAAGTGTCCCCGTCCTTCCTCCTCTTTTGTACTGTGTTAGTGTCTAAGCTTGCATTCCAAGGTCCCTATTTTCATCACTAGAACGTTAAGGGCACTTTCACACAGCCCAAGTGATGCACTTTCAATGCACTTTGAAGGTGGATTTTACTGTGTGAACTGGCAAAATCCACTTGCAAACGGTCGTTAAGGTGCAGTGAAAGTGGACTGAAAGTGCATTATTTGGGCGGTATGAAAGTGCCCTACATTTCTAAGCCAACAGCAGAAGCTTCTAGACTCCAGTACACTCGCACAAAAATTAATACAGATGAGTGTCAAGAGTCATGCCTATTTCTGTTCAAGTGTATCTATCGTCAAGAGTCATGCCAAGTGCCATGCTTATTTTTGTTCAAGTGTATCTATTGGTTCTGCTGTTCAAGTGTATCCAGTGGGTTTGTTTCTCTGATGTTCCAGCTGTCAGGAGTCATGCCAGGCAGGCTCTTGACATGAGTTAGGCCCATTACTGTTCACGTGTTATCCTTTGGTTTTGTTTCTTTGAACTGTTCAAGCTATCCCCGCTCCTTGCCTCCCCGCCCTGCTCTGACCTTGAGTCTCTAGCAGGCAACTTCAGTATTTTGGTTTGCTCACTCCCTACTCCTGCTAGGCACCATCATCTCCTAATTCCCAGGCCGCTTGGTTTTGCACCTGGGATGACTCAATGCTTAAAGTTATGCTTTGTAGTTTGGTTTGTCATTAGCAGCTTTGAACCTGTGGATTGCTCGTGCTGTATCTGCGGCCCCTGAATAAACGTTTACCTGCTTTAGACCTGCCTGCCTGAGCGAGTGACTTTTTGGGATTGCCGAGGTCGGCTGGAGAACCTCACAATGAGCCTCAAGCGGCAAACAGGTGTTACCAGCACCTCTTCCCCTTCACACGCGAGCAGGCCCTACCAGGGACGGGCAGCCGATACCTGTTTCCGCCAATGCACCTTGCGAAGGGGGCTGGCAACAACCGCTCTGGCCCTCCTCTCTATGGTTCCACTTCCGGTGCGCTCTTCCCCCTTCGTTTTCTTCACGTGACGCCAGCGGGGGCCGAGCCAGGGCGGGGCCTCGACTCGCGCAGGCGCAGTGGCGGCTGCCCCCTCGGCGTCCGATGTCTCGCAAGCAGGCGGCGAAGGCCCGGCCGGGGAAGGCGGAGACGGAGCGCAAGCGGGATGAGCGGGCGGCGCGGAGGGCCCTGGCCCGCGAGAGGCGGAACCGGCCTCAGGCGGAAGGCGAGGGGGTCGCGGCGGCGGGCGGCCTGGCCGGTCAGCTCCAAGCGCTGGGGCTGCGCCTCAGGGAGGTGCCGGGCGACGGGTGAGCCAAACCACGCCCCCCAGCAACCGTCGCCCGGGCTGTAAGCCACGCCCCCAGCCGCCACGCGCGCAAGCCGGAACCTCCCGCGCCGCCTTGTTGGCCCTGGGGCTAGGGTTGCCAACCTCCAGGGGGTTAGTCAAGCATATGCAGTCACTATGGCTTAAAAAAATTATATATACAACAAACCAATAACACAATTTTTCTCACAAGTGTATAATAATTTTCTTAAATGTTACCTAAATTAATAATTTAAGAAAATTATTATACACTTGTGAGAAAAATTGTGTTATTGGTTTGTTGTATATATAATAATATTTTTAAGCCATAGTGACTCCATATTCTTGACTAACTTCCTATACTGTGGTCCAAGTGCAATATTGTTGTAACCTCCAGGGGGTTAGCTAATACAAAATAGCAGAAAAACAAGCATTCAATAAATGCAAGGTATGTCTTTGTTCAATTTGGGCATATGGTTAACATACAATTATATAATATTGCCACTCGTTCTACTTGGGAGTCAATATACTCCAAACAGCAGCAACAGAAGATACCTGCTATTTCTACTACCAAGTTTGGACGTTATTGAGAGTATATCCACGTCTCCTTGGTGCAAGTTTGGCAAGATATTTGCACAAAGACTCTTTGAATGGGATTCAGACATTTGTAATTACAAGTTGTTTATGGTTTATCCTGCAAAATATTGCACAGACAATGATTATATAATTGTATGTTAACTATATGCCCAAATTGAACAAAGACATACCTTGCATTTATTGAATGCTTGTTTTTCTGCTATTTTGTATTTGCTAACTAACTGTATAGCAGGCTAACCTTTATTTACCTAAACCTCCAGGGGGTGGCTGGAGATCTCCCGCTGTTACAAGCCGATAGAGATCGATTCCCCTGGAGAAAATGGCCGCTTTGGCAATTGGACTCTATGGCATTGAAGTCCATCTTGGCCCTCTTCCGGGCATGGATTAGGGGTCACAGGGTCTGGGGGGAGGGATAGTTGTGAATTTCCTGCATTGTGCAGGGGGTTGGACTAGATGACCCTGGTGGTCCCTTCCAACTCGATGATTCTCCAAGCCCCACCCCCCTCAGGCTCCGCCCCCAAAATCTCCAGGTATTTCCCAACCCGGTGCTGGCAACCCTGCCTGGGGCCCATGTGGCCCATAGAGGGCTGATTCTGTCCACACCGCCCATTAAGGTGGCTGTTTTTAAGGAAAGGGGAGGGGGCTAAATATCCTTTCTTCCCCCCACCCATCCCCTTCAAACATCACTTTCCTTGGGATTTGTCTACCTGTTTCTCCTGCCAGGCTTTTCTGTCTTTTAGCAGCTTCAGACTGGGGAGAATATGGTTATTGAAAGCTTTTGGCAGGTACTAGAATCATCTGCTGAAGTTTTTGTTGAAGAAACAGGAGGCCCCTGCTTGGAGCGAGGGGGTGCGATCAACAATTTTCCATCCTTGGTGGTGGAAAGTTCTGCCCAATCGCAGTTGGCTTATGGTGACCCTATAGGGTTTTCAAGGCAAGAGACTAACAGAAGTGGTTTGCCATTGCCTGCCTCTGCATAGCAACCCTGGATTTCCTCGGTGGTCTCCCATCCAGACACTAACCAGGACCAACCCTGCTTAGCTTCTGAGATCTGACAAGATTGGGATAACCTAGGCGATCCATTCCTTAGGCCTGTGGAAAGTCCTACATTTGCTTTTTTATGGGCTTCAGACACTGTTATATATGCAGTCAGGCCTCTAGACAATCCTGGTGCCTCCTTAAAACCACACTTTGCTGGTGTGTTGTGCTTCCTTTGTTCTCCCCAATTCTGTTTTGGTTCCATGTATTGGAAAGCAGCTGCATAGTTGCCTCTTGAGCCCTTGAGCATCCTCAGATTTGCTTTGAATTCCTACTCTTGGGCAAGACTTCAGCGGAGGGTCTTGCTTGCTGTACCTGCCGCTGCGGCATAACCATAGAATCATAAGAGTTGGAAGGGACCATACAGGCCATCTAGTCCAACCCCCAGCATCAGCCTAAAGCATCCCTGACAAGTGTTCATCCAGCTTCTTGAAGACTGCCAGTGAGGGAGAGCTCACCACCTCCCTAGGCAGCCAATACTACTGCTGAACCTTGGAAGCTTACAAGCTTTGGCAAAATACAAGAGATGGGACCTGACCCTCACCTGCCCCATGAATAATGACAGGAAGAGTTCCTTGTGGAAGGTTGGTCTCCATCCCTAGGATGAGAACTGAATCACCGGAGGGATACCTAGCTGACCACTTGCATGAACCTAATCATGAATTTTTGAACTCAGAGCACAAAGCCTTATGCCATGGAAGACTTGTAGCTCTCTGACATTTGTCTTTTTCTAAAATAGAATGTGGCAAGGAATAAGCACATAAAGTGGTGGTGTCTGTTAATGCCGTGATTGAAGGCAGACTTCTGTGAGGGAGGGAGATGGTGGTAATCCTGGTTGAAGGGAAAGTTGGTTTTTCTTTTCAGCTGGAGAGTTCATTGCAGGGAAGTGAAGGCTGCAGTGAGAAGTCTTTCTTCAGGGTTCAAGTGAGGGAAGTTCTTGTTCCTTGAGGTCAGTGATCAGCACTGCCTTGTCATTATATTGTTTGCCTTTCATGCGGAGGCACCCTTTTCTCCTGTCGCATGGAACAAGCTCACCTTCAGTCTGCCTTCCTCCTAGCAACTGTTTGTTCCGGGCTCTCGGGGACCAGCTTGAAGGACACTCCCGGAACCACCTCAAACACCGCCAGGAAACGGTGGACTACATGATCAAGCAACGGGAAGACTTTGAGCCTTTTGTGGAAGATGACGTTCCCTTTGAGAAGCACGGTGGGTGCACCATAGGGATGCTCCCTGTAGGGCAGGTGGAAGGTAGGAACTCGGGACAGGAGGCCGAGTAAGGTTTTTCATGAGCAGAGCTTGGACTGCAGCTTACCACTCTGCACCACAGGGCAAGTACACTATCAACAATAAGAGGGAGTTATCTTATATCTGCATACAAGTTTCATGCCATTTATCTTATATTTGCATACAAGTTTCATTATGCCATTTATTCCTTTTGTCCCCAGTAATGACCCAAAGTGGTTAACATTGTTTTTTTCTCCCCTGTTTTATTCTCAAAACAACCTTGCAAGGTAGGTTAAACCAAGAGTGTATGTCTGGCCCAAGGTCACCTAGCAAGCTTCCATGGCAGAGTGGAGGTTTGAACCGAGGTCTCCAAGATTCTAGGCCGACACTCTTAACCACTATACAGTGATGGCTGTTTTTGGACAGTAACTGTAACTTGTATGCAAATATAAGATAACTCCCTCTTTTTGTTGATGGTGTACTTGCCCTGTGGCACAGAGTGGTAAGCTGCAGTCCAAGCTCTGCTCATGATCTGAGTTCGATCCCCACGGAAGTTGGGTTCAGGTGGCTGGCTCAGCCTTCCATCCTTCCGAGGTCGGTAAAATGAGTACCCAGCTTGCTGGGGGTAAAGGGAAGACGACTGGGGAAGGCAATGGCAAACCACCCTGTAAACATAGTCTGCCTAAGAAACATGGTGATGTGACATCACCCCATGGGTCAGTAATGACCTGGTGCTTGCACAGGGGACTACCTTTACCTTTTTTTAACCTGAGAAAAACCCTAGTCTTGCATGTGGTGGTTTGGAGCGGTGGACTCTCATCTGGAGAACCGGGTTTGATTCCCCACTCCTCCACATGAGCAGCGGAGGCTGGTCTGGTGAACTAGATTTGTTTCCCCACTCCTCCACAAGAAGCCAGCTGGGTGACCTTTGGCTAGTCACACTCTCTCAGCCTCACCTACCTCACAGGGTGTCTGCTGTGGAGAGGGGAAGGGAAGATGATTGTAAGCCACTTTGATTCTTCCTTGAGTCGTCATATAAAAACCAACTCTTCTTCTTGAGTAAATACTGTAATGATTGACCCTTTCTTGCTTCCCACTCTGTCTTTGTGATGGGGCTGTTGTTCTGTCTAGCTTCTGTTGTTTTGTTTATGCGGAATCTTTTCCAGGTTTTTCCTCTTTTCTTGCATTGTTTAATATGTTCCTTTTCTTCTGGCCTCTTCCAGTTGCCAATTTGGGACAGCCTGGCACTTTCGCCGGAAACGATGCTATCGTAGCCTTTGCGAGGAACAATCAAGTGAACGTTGTTATCCACCAGATGAATGCTCCTCTGTGGCAGGTAAGCCTCGAGCTGAGCGGTCAGGTAGCAATTCCAGGAGAACTAATAGGCTGTCACACTGCTTGTGCAGATCTCCCTCCTGTCACCAAATGACTGGGGAGAGGCCGTGGCTCAGTGGTAGAGCATCTGCTTGGCATGCAGAAGGTCCCAGGTTCAGTCCCTGGCACCTCCAGTTAAAGGGACTAGGCAGGTAGGTGATGTGAAAGACCCCTGCCTGAGACCCTGGAGAGTCGCTGCCGGTCTGAGTAGACTATTCTGACTTTGGTGGACCAAGGGTCTGATTCAGTAGAAGGGAGCTTCATATGACTGTTTGCAAAACTGTCTGAAATGGGTGGGGGGAGGCACACCAAATGAGCTTGTGCAAAAAAACCTGTCATGAAAACCAAACAAAGTTGCATAAATGTATGGAATGAAACTTTGGGAGGGGGGTTGGACCCCAATATACTCTGCATTTATCATTCTGAATTATTAAACCGAGAGAATCTGGACCATCATGGTGGATTAATGCCCAACTTCTTGGAGAGAGGTAGATGAGGTTTGGGGAAAGTGGTTACTACAACTTTTTGCATCGATCTGGAGCGTCATGTACAGAGCATCCATGTGTACAGTGGAGGGTTTCTTACATCCTGAAGTGTAGCCCATCCCCCAGCCAGGTATTGCTGTAGGCCTGGGGAGGGAAGGCACTGTCATTAGCAGAATGGATCTGGCCCAGTCCTGGCTGTTAACCAGCTGCATTTCTGCTTCTGTGTTCCTCAGACCCAGGAAAATGTCTGGTTGGGGTTCCTATCCTTGAATGCTCGGTGTCTCCATGCAGGGAGTAGAACCTGGCACCAGTCATCTGGGGGCATCCTCAATGATGTCTACCGCTCTTACAAGCAGCCCTTCCAATTTGTGTGAAACAGTTGGCTTTCCTTTCTTAAACCAGCGATTGCTTGGCAGTTTGCATCGCATTCTTTACCAAGAGATGTGTGTCCATTTGTGTTTTGTATTGGGGGCTTCCTACTCCCATGTAAACCTACCTGTCCACTCTGGACATCTTCCAATGCCCCCAACATCTGAGGTTAGATGGGTGGCAACCCAAGAAAGGGTCTTCTCTGTTGTGGCACCGAAACTTTGAGACTCTCCACAGGAAGCTTCATCTGTTTCCCTTTATTGTTGTCTTTCACCAGTTTAGTATCCCCTCACTAACTCTTATTATCCTTCCTCACTATTTGTGTGTTTATGTGTTTGTTTTAAAGATTTTATATATACTTGCTTTTTTAAACAACGTTTTAACGTTTGAAATGTTGTAATGGTTTGATGTATGCAACTTTGGTGACCGTTTTTGGGTAGGCAGGCAGCACAGAAATGTAATAAATAAAATATTTTTCAGCACAGGCCGGCTCTCTTAAATTTGGTGGGGCTTTTGCCTCTCACAGTTTAATAAGCCTCCATGTATGTCCCCTTTCATCAAGTGCCGTTCCACCTTTCACAGATTCGAGGAACAGACAAATGCAATGCCCAAGAGCTGCACATTGCCTACCGGTACGGAGAGCACTACGACAGTGTCCGAAAAATCAATGATAACTCGGAGACCCCTGCCCGGTTGCAGACAGAGGTTGGTTCTGCTAAACGGGCTCATCAGCACACTGGCTGGAGCATTAGCTGCTATCTAAAGACACCTGGGGTTGGCTATACTTTCTCCGTGGTGGGAAATAGTATGAGGCATGCATAAAGAAGGGAGAGATGGGCACAGTGTTGCCCTTTTCAGCGGCAGTACAGTGTCTGGCTCCACATGGGGTTGGCTATACTTGCTCCGTGGTGGGAAATAGTATGAGGCACGCATAAAGAAGGGAGAGATGGGCACAGGGTTGCCCTTTTCAGCAGCAGCACAGTGCCTGGCTCCCCCTCAAGAGTCTTAACTGAGCTGTCGACTTGTGCGTGTGCGGTTCCAGATGCTGTGCAAAAATGAATCGAACAAAAAAGAAAATCTCCAACTCAAGAAGGCGGAGGAGGAATCGGAAGAGGAGATACGAGATGAAATCGAGGACGCGGTGCAGAAAGTCCGGAATGCAACTTGCTGTTTGGTGAGTGTTTAGTATCTCGTTGGTTGGGGAATGTGTCTGCAGGTGGAGGTCCCCTCAGTGGAAGCAGTCTGGCCATTTTGGGTACTAAGGCTTCTATACCATCTCAACACCCCAGTGTGCAATAGGAAGACAAGAATACCTACCTTACATGGTTACGGATTGCTACAATAGTGTTGTTGAACAATAGTATTGTTTTGAACACTCTTCAGGAGTTAAATGTAGGCAACATAGACCTCTCATAGGCATTACTAATCCATCCCACATGTCTTTTCCCCTCCCTTATAGGATACTGATCTAATTGTCCAGGTCCTTGAGTCAGAGAACTACAGCATCGACTCTGCAATATTTGCTATTCTTCAAATGAATGAGGTGAAACGGCTGCGTAAGTGTTTAATTCGCTTATTCTGCCTGCCACTTGTCCAGCGTGGTATACTGGTTAAGAGCGGCGGACTCTAATCTGCTGAACCGGGTTGGTTTTCCCACTCCTCCACATGAAGCCTGCTGGGTGACCTTGGGCCAGTCACAGTTCTCTTCGAACTCTCTCAGCCCCACCTACCTCACAAGGTATCTGTTGTGGGGATAGGAAGGGAAGGCAATTGTGAGCCAGTCTAAGTCTCCTTAAAGGTAGAAAAAATGCAAGGTATAAAAGCCAACTCTTCTGCTTCTCCTCCTCTTCCTTCCTCCTCCTCCCTTTTCGCTCCTCCCTCCTCCATTGTCAGTCTTTAACTGGGCAGTGCTAGGTTTTGCCTTTCCCCTCCCAATGCGCCCCTCCCCATAGCTCCTGATGCCTGATGCCTGCCAAGGTGCACATTCCTTTATTGATGCCACAATCACACCAGTGATGACACCCAGAAACGCCTTCTGTTTCTGACCCATCCCGCTTCTCCTTCCAGACGACGAGGAAGTGCACGAGGCTCAGGCAAACCAGCAGAAGTCACGTCCCCAGTCGGCACTCTGGGAGGAGAACGGAAGCGGCGCCCGGATTTTTGGAACTCAGGGCATAGAAAACAACAAAGCCCAGACGAGCCTTGCAGAAGGAAACCAAAGCAGTAAAAAGCAGGCTCCCAAGGTACCCGAGAGGGACGGTTTGCCCAGGGGCTCTTGGGGAGTTACTGGAACTCCAGGGAGGGGAGGGAATCAGTCAGGACAACGCATAGTTAAATTGTGGAACACCCTGCCCCAGGACGTGGTGATGGCTGCCAACTCGGAAGGCTTGAAGAGGGGAGTAGACATGTTCATGGCTACTAGTAAAAATGGATAGTAGTCATGATGCATACCTATTCTCTCCAGGATCAGAGGAACATGCCTGTTATATTGGGTGCTTTGGAACACAGGCAGGATAACGCTGCTGCAGTCGTCTTGTTTGTGGGCTTCCTAGAGGCACCTGGTTGGCCACTCTGTGAACAGACTGCTGAACTTGAGGTGGACCTCGGTCTAATCCAGCACGGCCTTTCTTATGTTCTTATGAGAACTACTCTGGAGTCTCTCCAATTTACCTTGTCCTCAGCAGAAATTCTTGATTCTTTGGTTGGCTTGCTCTCCGTTGCTTCTTCAGCAGTATTGCTGCTCACCCACAGATTAAAGTGTTTTTGTGTTCCCCTTGCTGCCTCCCTGACTTTCCTCCCCTTTTGACAGGTCTCCAACAAGCAAAAGAAGGAGCAGCATCGGCTGGAGAAGAAATGCCGTCAGGAAGACCGACACCGGCAAAAAATCCTGGCCGGCAAGAGCAACAATACTGACAACAACAACAGCAGGGCGGACTGTGAGACGCAGGTCACCCTGGTGAAGACCGTAGCCGCTCTGAACATCTGACTCAACGGCCTTTCTGGGAACCCGTGGGGAAGACAGAACTGTTGTGTCTGCTTGGCGAAGCATGCCACCCTCTTTAAGAGCAAAACATCTCACTTCTAGTCTGGTTTCTAAGCCGTGGTGTTTGCCGAGTTGTCTGATTCAGGCGAAGTGGATCTTCGGCCACCTTGTTTGAGAATGGCAATACGGGCCGGGGAAGCAGTTTCCGCCACTGGAGGGTGAACCGCTGGGCCCCATGAGCAGAATCCCCCTTGCAGGTTCCATGGCTACAGACCTCATGGAGCTTTTTCCATAGTTGCTTCCAGGTTTTGGTTGTTTTTTTTAAAATGTAAGTTAACTTAAACGATTCTCCACGAGAGCGTCAAGTTTTCCCAGCTCAGGAATATGCCCTCCCTGTCGACAAAGTAAATAGAAAGCTCTTCCCAGGTTGTGTTCCAAAGCAAAACTCTGCCAAAGGTTTTCCTGACGACGAGTGTGTCGAGATGTTTCTTGTCTTTTGCTTAGTCGTAACTTTGAAAAGAACAATTCTAGGCAGAGTTTCTGGAATTGATGCTGACTCGGGGGAGGCAGAGCAGCTAGTTCTCTAAAACCAGGAAACGTTATCCTGAGTTACCAGTCTGTACTTTGGTGGCGTTGTCAGTCTGTGCCGCAGAAAACGTCGGGGAGGACCTCTGCCCTCTGTCTCAGCAGACCGGATTGTTCCCAACTTTAATTAAAAGGAGGTATAGAGCGAGGTCTTACCGGATGCCAGCGGTGATGGATATGACGGCCTAGCCCAATCGCATCGCACCCTTGGAGCCGTGTATAGGAGGAACAGCCCAATTCCAGGAGGTGCTGGGCCTCACAAGACCTTGGGCCTGCCCGGTTTGTGCAATAAGAGCGGTTCCTGATAAGAGGGCAAGGGCAGCGAAAGAAAATAGCCCCTGCCGACTTCTGAAGTGCAGCCACTTAACTGAGGAAGACTGATGGTGGGGTGGGGAAAGGAAAAGGCAAGCCCCCTCCTCCCACAGTTAGTAGGACTTGACAGAAACGAGGCATGATATCTTAAATGCCGACTAAAGTATGCTTGCGTTTGCAACGTTGAAAATTTCTTTTTTACTTCTGAGCGTTACGGACCTAAGTCCAAAGACACTGCGGACTCAAGCCCTTCCTGACTGTTTGTTAAATCTATGTTCTGACAATAGCAATGAGAGCAAACTTCCTAGTTTGCACTGGGTTCTGGTTTTTTGCTGCCTCTGGGTCTCCTGAACAGATTTATTGTTGGGAACAAAAATTCCAGCAGCAATCAGGATATGCTAAATGGAAACTTTGGGCAGGCATCAGTAAAGTGTTTCTTTTTTTGGAGCAGGGGGTGGGGGAGAGGTGTGTCCTTTAGAATTGCCTTATTGAAGGGGTCTGCCGTGCCTTTAGCCGTTGGATTTGGAGGGAGAACGTTGACAGTTTTTCCCTATTGTGGTACTGCAGTGGTGTGAAAATGCCACTCTGGTCTTGCTATAGTTTGGGATCGGGCATTAATTTGTGGCTTATCTGTTAGCGAAAATGTAGATTCTGCTGTGCTAACAGTTTAGAAGTGCTATTTGGATCAAATGGAAGCCCAGGCCCCAGGTCCAACAGAGGTACCGTTTTAGTTTCCAGTTCGTTGATGAAACCTTTGGAGGAAGTGATGTCACTTGCAGTCCCTACCATCAAAGCCGTTTGAAAGCAAAGCCCCAAAGAAACTTAGCAAATGGTTCATTCCTCCCTTGGGCTCTCAAACAGAGGCTACAGCTTGGCTCAAGTTCCCCGGATAGTTCTGCAACTATCTGAGAACTGGGCCTGTTGCTCAGCCTTTCTTCTTAGTAATTTCAAAAGAAGCAATCATTGATGATTGACTTAGGAAGTGGGTAAGTAGCACAGTTCCAGGTTTATGGCA
This sequence comes from Euleptes europaea, assembly GCF_029931775.1. NCBI lineage: Eukaryota > Metazoa > Chordata > Lepidosauria > Squamata > Sphaerodactylidae > Euleptes > Euleptes europaea. The sequence goes on along the minus strand of NC_079330.1, from coordinate 12,002,590 downwards.
GTTACGAGTTGCACAGGTGTAAAATGCACTAATGGAAGGGGGTAATGGTGCCATATCTTTGTGGTCATCTCAATAAACTTGTCCTCATTGAGGCCCACGACCAACTGAATCCACCAACAATCTTGTCTTGGTCCTTTGAAGTGTCTGTTTTCCTGTGTAAAGCCCTGTCATTTTAGGGTAGCTGTGCGTCGTTTAAAATTTTTTCACGAACTGTGCTTTTTAAAAATGTCCTAATTCTGTAGCAGGGAAAAGCCACATTTAGTAAAAATGTTCTTACAATATTTATAGCCCACCATCTCCCCTCCCCCCGCAAATGGCCTAAGGGAGCATATGAAAAATGTCAACAGGCATAAATGTGTGTGTATGTGTGGAAACAACCCATAGTTGTTTAAACCAGAGTTTCCCAAACCTTTTGAGTCATGGAACACATTTTAGGAGAGAAATTCGTCACGGAGCACTAATTTTCACCTAGCACCTATATACTAAACTGAATGACAGTAGTATTTTTCTTTCCAATCTCTTCATGGAGCATTAGGAGATGTTTCGCAGAGCACCAAGTGCTCCACGGAGCACAGTTTACACTATCACTGGTTTAAACACTAGCAACAAATCTACAGCCAGCCTGTGCCACAGAACAAAGAATCCTCACAACTATTAATGGAGCCATGCCTGGGGCATCACTAAGACTACAAGATACCATACAGTTCTATTTCAGATAGCGTACCTGGATAATATCTGCGCTGAAGTTGTGGCCAAAGATGCTGCTTACAAGAGACTTTCTTGGTAGAGAGCCACAGAGTTATGCGTGCAGCTGTAGGAAGTGTGACCCCAAGTTCAAAACATGGTCCTGCATCCTTGGCGCGTGTCCAGCAGTGCAGAATGTGCAAATACGCTGACATAAAATTTGTGTGACTTTGGTAGAGGAAACCAAAATGATGAGATGGATAACCTACCGTGTCAAGTTTAAAGATGACTGAAGGACAGCTACAGAAGCCTGATTTGATCTTTATGCAGGACCTGAAGACCTTTGTGATTGATATTACAATTTAGTTTTGAGTATAAGACAGACACTTTGAGAGATGTTGCTAAGAAAAGGTCAGTCATTACCATGGATTAGAAGAGCAAGTTAAGTCTGTGGCTAAAAGCCACAGAAGTATCATAGAATAGAATCATAGAGTTGGAAGGGACCACCAGGATCATGAACACACATGAAGGTGCCTTATACTGAATCAGACCCTTGGTCCATCAAAGTCACTATTGTCTACTCAGACCAGCAGTGGCTCTCCAGGATCTCAGCCAGGGGTCTTTCACATCACCTACCTGCCTTGTCCCTTTAACTGGCGATGCTGGGGATTGAACCTGGGACCTTCTGCATACCAAGCAGATGCTCCACCACTGAGCCACAGCCCCTCCCCAAAGAACACACAATACATGAACCAGACCCTTGGTCCATCAAAGTCAGTATTGTCTACTCAGACCGGCAGCAGCTCTCCAGGGTCTCAGGCTGAGGTCTATCACCTACTTGCCCAGTCCCTTTAACTGGCGATGCCGGGGATTGAACCTGGGACTTCTGCATGCCAAGCAGATGCTCTACCACTGAGCCACAGCCCCACCTAGTCCAACCCCTTGCATAATGCAGAAAATTCACAACTACCTCCCCCCCACATTCCCAGTGACCCCTACTCCATGCCCAGAAGATGGCCAAGATGCCCTCCCTCTCGCAATCTGCCCAAGGTCATAGAATCAGCATTGCTTTGTGTGTAGCAGAGATGGAATATGTAATTGTCCCATATGGCTGGAAAATTTATGAATTAATGGTAGGATGAACCTTTCTCTGATAGCTGTATAATATTGGCAGTGGAGAAGAACGTGTTCAAAGGTTTCTATGTATCCAGAACCACAGGGGCATTTTCTCTCCTCATATGGCATCTTCAAGTTTGGTTAGATAATCCATGGGAGTGGTAAGGTACCTGCAGGATTTGCTAATATGTATAAACCAAGGCTTCTGAGTCACAGTTAACAAGGCAACCCTTGTTTCTCTCAGGGGCTACCCTGGTCTTCATAGTAGGCCCTCTTCATGCCCTTGACTCCGTGCCCTTCTTTGGCGCTCAGCTGCCATTCTCTGACACCGCACAAATGCCATCAAAGTGAGCATCAGGTGACAGTGCCCGGGCTGGCCCATCCCATAATGTGTGCGGGTAAAGTGCCGTCGAGTCACAGCTGACATGGTGAAGCCGAAGCGTTTCCAAGGCAAGTGAGAAGCAGAGACGGTTTGCCATTGCCTTCCTCTGCAAAGGCTTCCTTAGTGGTCCCCCATTCAAGTATGGACCCTGCTTAGCTTCTGAGATCTGATGAGATCGGGCTGTACGATACTATTCCACACCCATCCTGCAATGTAGATCGGGACTACAAGAGAAGACACTCCCAATTCCAGCAGGCCCTGAGAACCCTCTTTGTGGTTGCGCATTTAATCTGTGGTTGAATGGAGTGTTGACAGGCTTCATGAGTCAAATGAGGGAATGTATTTCTTCCGTCAGCCGTTTCTTGGAAGTTGGAAAAGCAAACCTTGGTGAGCTAACAATACGCTGCGGTGATATTCCTCTCTTCTACAACAAAGGGGATGTTTAATTCTCACCGGAGCAAGAAAGGACACCAGTTTGCTTCATCTACTCCCAGTTGTCTAAATAAACATTTGCTCTTGGCCTTTGCTCAGCTAACACCCACTTTGGACACAGTTCAGCAAGAACCACTCCTGTTGGAATCGATGTGATTGCTGTGAGCACCGTTTAGGGTTGCCAACTACCAGGTAATAGCTAAGACAAAACAAGGCACTTATGGCAAAAAAATCCGAAGTATACTCAGAAGGTAACCAACACCAATATATTCCAAAGTGTGTACAATACACAATTTCAATACAGTAACAACGGAAACAAATTCCTGTTGAACAAAGTAAAGTCCAAGGACGCCAGCTTTTTCAATTCCGGCAATCCTGCCATGATCTACGTACAAGCTTCAGAACATATGTTCTATAATACACATGTAACCATATATTAGAATACATAAACAAAAACATGCCCAGGGGTGTCATGACAAAAAGCCTCGAGTATATAATATACTTATTATACATACCTAAGACCAAGGCATGTAGCCACATATTGCACGTGGATGGCGATTCTGCGTCATCTGCTGAGGCTAGAATTCCCTCCCCTATTTAAAGTGGTACATACCAAATTAGGGACAGCTGTCCTATATCCTTGCTGGAATACATGTCGTCTGTATATCAAATCCTTACAGTCATAAAGTGAAATAAATTATTATACAATATGTAATAAAGTCACAAGGTAAACCACGGATAAAAGACACTGGACAACTCAAAATGCGTGTTCAACCCGTTAGGGTGTAAAGAATTAAAAAGAAATATAAAGCGAGCCTCTTGTTGGGCTAATATGCGATCCATATTTTGGATTTGATAGGGCCCTGGTTAGTACTTGGATGGGAGACCCCCAAGGAATACCAGAGTTGCTATGCAGAGACAGGCAATGGCAAACCACCTCTGTTCGTCTCTTGCACTGAAAACCCTACGGAGTTGCTAAAAGTTGGCTGCGACTTGACCGCCCTTTACACACACACACAGAGAGAGAGACAGAGAGACATTCCTTTAAATGGAAGAGAATCAATAGCAAATTTAATGGTCCCATCCATTTTGATTGAACAGTGGAACGTGACCACCTACAGGTAAGGCAAGAGATGTTTGCATACTTGGAATACCCCCCCCCCCCCAATAAGCATAAAAGCCGGGTTGGTATTCTTGTACTGATTTTTAACGAATTCAAGGTAACAGTACAGATATCCCATCCAAGATATTTTCTGCTCTGTCATTCATTAACAGTGGTTCTAACAGTGGTGCAAAATGCATATAGTTATGCGGTAAAAAAACCCCCTAAGCTTAGACCCTGAAAAATTTTGCTGGTGTCTAAGCTGCTGCTGGACTCGAAGCTTACTACTACCCCAGTCTACTACTACCCCAGTCATACTAGATTGGGAGAAAAACGGCATTCTTGGTGCATTTAAAATTCCACTGACGAACACATGACGGATGGTTTCACTGACACAAAACATTGTTTTCCGCCTTCAGGGAACATGAATGGACCACTGTTCCAATTACCGCTTGAAATCCTCAGGAAAACCCATTTTTCGGTGAACTTTGGGACTGGAGCCAGAATAGGTAATGATATTGATAAAAATGTTTAACAGCACTTTCTTCTGGAAGGAGGAAGGAGTACAAGTCCGGGCAGATGAGAGACCACAGATTTGGGGATCCTAGCAAGGAGGAGTGGCCCCCCAGCAGAAAATGTTTGGGTAATAGACATTTCTGATGCGGTAGGTCTTGGCAGCTCTATGGAAACAAAGGGCAGCTGCTTTATCACACTCACAGATCATCCGAAGGCACATGGTTTTCCCGCCTGGAAAATAAAAGAGCCAAGAGTTTGGGGCACATCCACGCTTTTTACCTGTTTGATTTTTGTTTCACTTTTTTCCTCCATGGAGCAAAAGATGGCATCCTTGTTCCCTTCCCTCGTTTCATCCTCAGAACAACCCTGCAAGGAAGGTTAGGCTGAGAGATGGAGACTGACAAGCTTTTATGGCTGAGTGGGGCTTTGAACCCAGGTCTTTCCAGTCATATTCTAACACTACCACCATTGCAAGTGGGTCACATGAACACACGAAGCTGCCTTATACTGAATCAGACCCCTGGTCCATCAAAGTCATTATTGTCTACTCAGTCCGGCGGCAGCTCTCCAGGGTCTCAGGCAGGGGTCTTTCACATCACCTGTTTGCCTGGTCCCTTGAACTGGAGATGCCGGGGATTGAACCTGGGACCTTCTGCATGCCAAGCAGGTGCTCTAGCAGTGAGCTACGGCCCTTCCCCACTACTACGTCAGTCTTTAGTGGCAGAACAAAATTTGAGTTCAGTAGCACTTTAAGGCCAACAAAATTTTCCAGGGTATAAGCTTTTGTAAGTCAAAGCTCACTTTGTTTCTGACAAAGGGAGTGCTTTTTTTTAAGGTGCTACTGGGATTTTGTAGAAGTATAATATGCTAAAGTTGATGCTTATTTGCCAGTAGAGAAGAAGAAGAGTTGGTTTTTATCCTCAACACACACACACCCCCGCCGCTTTACTGCAAGGAGTCTCAAAGCGGCTTACAATCACCTTCCCTTCCCCTCCCCAACAGGCACCTTGTGAGGTAGGTGAGGCTGAGAGAGTTCAGAGAGAACTGTGACTAGCCCAAGGTCACCCAGCAAGCTTCATGTGGAGGAGTGGGGAATCGAACCTGGTTCACTAGACTAGTGTCTGCCGCTTATGTGGAGGAGTGGGGAATCGAACCCAGTTCTCCAGAATAGAGTCCGCCACTCTTAACCCCTACACCACACTGGCTCTAGTTCCTCTGGCCTTTGCAGGGATAAGTGCTATTCATTGTGAAGCAGAAATGTGTGGAGTTCTTTTTTGTTGTTGTAAGCATGCAATGATAATCACATATTGGTTAATTGGGGGGGGCGCCTTAGGTTGGGTCTGCTTTGTTTGTCCTTGCTCCCTTATCTTTAGGGTTGCCAACCTCCAGGTACTAGCTGGAGATCTCCTAATATTACAACTGATCTACAGCCAATAGAGATCAGTTCCCCTGGAGAAAATGGCCGCTTTGGCAATTGGACTCTATGGGATTGAAGTCCCTCCCCTCCCCAAACCCTGCCCTCCTCAGGCTCCACCCCTAAAACGTCCCGCCGGTGGCGAAGAGGAACCTGGTAACCCTACTTATCTTACTTTGCAAGTCATACAAGGTACAGTTGGCATCAGGGGTTTTTCACCTCATTCCTTTCCTTTGGACAGCAGTTGGATTTGGAATGGGAGACAAACCGGTGGGCACAGGGACAAGGTAGTGTGGCCACCTCTGACCTGGGAAATGCCTGGAGATTTGGGGGCAGTTCCTGGGAAGGGGGAATTTGGGGTGGGATTTCACACCTAGGATCTATGGTGTACAGTACAGTCTGCCCTGCAAAGCTGCCATTTTCGCCAGGGAAACAGATCTCTGTAGTCTGGAGATCAGTTGCAATTCTGGGAGAACTCCAGGTGCAACCTGGAGATTGGCAACCTTAAGAGGAAGGCCCGTTGACAGCCCAAGGACCCCTCTCCCAAAGCCTGAAGCCGGCAATGATCAAGGCATCTGGAATACACTACATTTCCCCCCACTTACTGCAAAATAAGGCCCCTTTCGAGAAAAAGTAGGAATAAGTCTCCAATTTGGGGTTGCAGCCGAGCGATGACATCTTTCCATAGCAACAGTCATGGGCATGGCAACACCTTGTGATTTCAGACAGGAAGAATAAAAAAAAAGGAATTGATCACTGTTCTATATGTTTATATTCCAGAAACAGATACAGGTGATAAAAAAATTTACCGACTGGGGTAACCAGACCTCTTGGGAATAACTTATTTTCAAAATAATGATATGATCTCACCCCCGTGCTGAAAAATCTGCACCAACTACCCATCTGTTTCGGCGTAAGGTTGCCAGGTATGGTTGGCAGCCTGCCGGGAGGATGGTGGGGTGGGGACAGGTATGTAGGCGCTAGGGTTGCCAGCTTTGGGTTGGGAAATACCTGGAGATTTGTGGGGCGGGGCCTCCAGAGGGTGGGGTTTGGGGAGGGACTTCAATGCCATAGTCCAATTGCCAAAACAGCCCTTTTTTCAAGGTGAACTGATCTCTATCGGCTGGAGATCAGTTGTAATAGCAGAAGATCTCCAGCTTGCACCCAGAGGTTGGCAACCCTAGTGGGCACATACAAGCTCACTTTTGGCGAAAATCGGAAGTCATATCATGATGTTGGGGGCAATGATCTAGGTAGGATTTACCAGTTTCTGTGATATGCTAATTATAACTATGAAGGCTTTTTAGAACCTTTCCTGGCATAGCAGGCCATTATGTACCATGGCCAACAGCCTGCTTTTTTCTCAACCCTTATTGTACTTTGATCACATTATGAGAAGACGTTATGAGTCACTGGAAAAGACAATAATGCTAGGAAAAGTTGAAGGCAGCAGGAAAGTGGAAGGGTTGCCAACTCTGGGTTGGGAAATACTTGGAGATTTGGCGGGGGGAAGCCTGGGGAGGGCAGAATTTGGGGAGGAGCAGAAACTGGGTAGGGTATAATGTTGTGACAGCAAGATAGATTTCCCCCGAATGTGGAGGATCCACTTAAGTAGTGGATCTGATTTAATAGTTTGAGATAACCTCTTTTCCTTTCTGTAAATGTACTGAGATGTATTAAGGCAGCAAGGGAATAGCTCGTTGCTGGGCAGGATAACTCTATGTGTGTGCTAAAGTGTGTGTGTGTTAAGTGCCGTCAAGTCGCTTCCGACTCATGGCGACCCTATGAATGAAAGTCCTCCAAAATGTCCTATCTTTGACAGCCTTGTTCAGATCTTGCAAATTGAAAGCTGTGGCTTCCTTTATTGAGTCAATCCATCTCTTGTTGGGTCTTCCTCTTTTCCTGCTGCCCTCAATTTTTCCTAGCATGACTGTCTTTTCCAGTGACTCTTGTCGTCTCATGACGTGACCAAAATACGACAGCCTCAGTTTAGTCATTTTAGCTTCTAGGGTCAGTTCAGGGTAGATTTGATCTAGAACCCACTGATTTTTTTTTTTTTGGCAGTCCACGGAATCCGTAACCCTCTCCTCCAACACCACATTTCAAAGGAATCTATTTTCTTTCTATCAGCTTTCTTCACTGTCCAGCTTTCACACCCATACATAGTCATAGGGAATACGATGTGTGCTAGGGTAGTGGGAAAAGTCATGGAAAGTCATGGTGAACGATAACAAGAACTGGAACTGGATAGAACTTCTGGAGCTCTCAGGCTCCAGTTTATGTAAAGCAACCAGATAAGCACAGGATGTTGATGTGCCTCATCAGAATGTGGATTTTGGATAAATGTCTGTTCCCCAGTAGAATCGGGGCTCAGTGTTTTGCTTGCTAGAGTAACTGAGCCGCAGCTGCGAATAAAACTGTTTTTCTTGATAACGGTTTTGGGTCTCTCTCTCCCCCCCACGAACCCCGGTTTCCGCTACAATGACATAGAGTCCACCCCCCAAGACAGCCTTTTTCTCCAGATTTCTGTAGTCCGGAGATAGGGAAAACTCCAGGCCCTAGTCTGAATGTTCTATGTGGGGTGGGTGCGAGGGGTATCTCTCAGTTTTCACATTTTGGTGAAAATATATAAGCTTCAGTCTATAGATCTCAAAGAAGGAAAAAAACATTGGGAGCTTTAGGGTTGACAGCAAGCTTTGGGGGAGGGTGGTGATAGGGTTGCCAGGTCCCTCTTTGCCACCAGCAGGAGGTTTTTGGGGCAGAGCCTGAGGAGGGCAGAGTTTGGGGAGGAGAGGGACTTCAATGCCATAGAGTTCAATTGCCAAAGCGGCCGTTGTCTACAGGTGAACCGATCTCTTATCGGCTGGAGATGAGTTGTAATAGCAGGAGATCTCCAGCTAGTACCTGGAGGTTGGCAACCCTGGGGAAGTGAATGTCCCACCCCTTTAACAGAGGTTTAATGGGATGCTTATATTATTTATCTCTATGCTGAAGCTGCCCATTTTCACCAATTAGGCCTCTCTTAAAGAAACAACATCAGGTTTGTTGGCAATCCTACAACAGGTGTAATTTGCTAAGGCTTCCAATATTCTTCCAAGCCATGCCGAAAGTTGCCTTTGGAAGGTAAATGTCCAATTCTCAGCATTCTAAATCTGCATATTTCAGATAGATAATTTATTTACAGCCCTTAGCCAGATAAAACAAGATAACTGCATATTTCAAATTCCTTTTCGTTTTGATTAATGACCTAAACATAACACAGATCCATTTGATTTAGCCTTTCCGTTTAAATAAGGTGAAGTCAGTGGGAGTCTTAGGTGGGGCAGGGGTAAGCAAGTTTCTATTTTAGCACTTCTTACCAGTCAGTTTCATCCAGAGGTTGCTTGGAGCCTCCCACTCCACAGTAGCATCCATACCCATTGAAAAAAACCGATGGAAGCTTGCCCGTTACCTGCCGGACCATGTCAGCAAACTGGATCAGGTTGCCACTTGCTAATGAGAATGCTGCAGGCAAGAACATAAGAAGAGCCCTGCTGGATCAGACCAGTAGTCCATCTGGCCCAGCATCCTGTTTTACAGAGTAGCCAACCAGGTCCCCTGGAGGGTCAGTAAACAACGTAGAAGCCAAAGCCTTCCTCTGATGTTGCCTCCTGGCTGCGGTATCCGGAGGTTTACTCCCTCTGAATGTGGAGGTTCCCTCTGGTCGCTGGTGCATATTTCAGGAACTCCGAAACCGGAGACAGCCACCTTCCGAACGGTTTGAGACAACAGACCCCTTTTCTTCTTTCGCTGGCTCGTGATCCTAAGTTCTATCTTAATGGGAGCCTCCACCCCCCCCCTAATTTTTATGGGAAGAGGAGAGCAAACAACAATATCTATCAAATGTATACAATTTATTTATTATTTATTGATTTAGGAAGTCTTTAACTCGCTTTTTTCTATAAAATACAGACCCAAGGCAGCTTACAATGCGCAAAACACACAAAAGACAATCACATTTCACAGTTATGCACTCCCACTTCTGCTTTCCTGGGGCTGCAACTGCATCCCACACAGTGCGCTGCATGTAACGAGAGGCACATCCATACATGTGCACGCACAAACACACCCATGTCAATCCCAACACTTTTGGCTTACACTTACTACACAGGAGAAGCAAAGGGATTCCAAGTGCCGGACTCATATTTGTGCAGATACCAAATAAGTAGAACGGTAAAAGAGTCTTATTCTGTATTATAAAGCAGGAACGTGCGGGGAATCTATAGAGCTGTAAGCAGTACTTGATATACATATGTACTGTTGACATAATCACACATGCTTGAGTTCTGTTCCTCTTTGGGAACGGCATTATCACAGGATGCACAAATATTGATATTTCTCATCAAGTCCTGTTTGATTAGTCAGGGTGTACCTAATAACACCCCACCCACAAAATTGTCAGGACATATATTGAGGATGTCAGGAACCCCAGGAAAACCACATTTCCCAGAGTTCTTGGGATGCCGCCATAGCTGCATTTGTCCTGGATGCCAGGGAAAACGGGGGGGTCAGTTGTAGTAGCAGGAGATTTCCAGTTAGTACCTGGAGGTTGGCAACCCTTGTAGCTGAGTCAAACCCCTGAAGACTTAATTATGGGAGAGAGAGCTTGCAGGTTACTGCTCTGTTCCCAGTGTTGTTTTGCTGGGTGCCTTTTGGACAAAAGAAATGTTGAAATGGATAATGTACAATTTTGATGCTACACAGATTAGGAGACCATTCTTGTTTCCTTGGGCAGCTGATGGCTGATGCTTTATTGTTCGGAAGAAGAGAGACTATGGATCTTGCCCAGTCTAGGAGCTGATTGATGCTTAAAGCCAGAAGCTCTAGAAAGATTCTTTTAATGAATTGGACTCATCCAGAGGTTTCCAGAATCAGCACTGAGGGAGACAGCAAACCATATCTTTCCTTGGAGCAGCCAAGACCCTGCTGGTGTTTTCTGTGGTTGACCGATAGGGTTGCCAGCTACAGGTTGGGAAATACCTGGAGATTTTGGAGGTGGAGCCTGAGAAGGGTGGGGTTTGGAGAGGGGGTAGACTTCAATGCCATAGAGTCCAATTACCAAAGCAGCCATTTTCTCCAGGTGAACTGATCTCTGTCAGCTGGAGATCAGTTGTAATAGCAGGATATCTCCAGCCACCAACTGGAGGTTGGCAACCTTATTGACCGACAGATTGTCACTGCGACTCTAGACTGTTGGCCCCTTAACACATTACAGAGAGAGCCAGTGTGGTGTAGTGATTAAGAGCGACGGACTCTAACCTGGAAAACCGGTTTCGATTCCCCACTCCTCCACACTCAGCCTGCTGAGTGACCTTGGGCTAGTCACTGTTCTCTCAGACCTCTCTCAGCCTCACCTTCCTCACAAGGTGCCTGTTGTGGGCGGGGGGGGGAGGAAATGTTATTGTAAGCTGCTTTGACACTCCTTTCAGTAGAGAAAAGCGGGGTATAAAAACCTACTGGGAGATCTCCAGCCACCACCTGGAGGTTTAAACAACAACAGCACAAAGGCTCAAATTCAACAGATTTACTATCAAAGATAATATTCCAAAACATCCAATAGCAAGTGTGTGTGTGTTAAGTGCCGTCAAGTCGCTTCCGATTCATGGCGACCCTATGAATGAAAGTCCTCCAAAATGTCCTATCTTTGACAGACATGCTCAGATCCTGCAAATTGAAGGCCATGGCTTCCTTTATTGAGTCAATCCATCTCTTGTTGGGTCTTCCTCTTTTCCTGCTGCCCTCAACTTTTCCTAGCATGACTGTCTTTTCCAGCGACTCTCGTCGTCTCATGACGTGACCAAAATACGACATCCTCAGTTTAGTCATTTTAGCTTCTAGGGTCAGTTCAGGCTTGATTTGATCTAGAACCCACTTATTTGTTTTTTTGGCAGTCCACAGAATCCGTAACACCCTCCTCCAACACCACATTTCAAAGGAATCTATTTTCTTCCTATCAGCTTTCTTCACTATCCAGCTTTCAATAGCAAGTGTATCTTCACAAAATTGAACAGTAACAAATAGAAATAATGATGAAGAAGTAACCACTTCTTTTCAGTTTCTATTCCACAGAACCTTGGTTGCTTCACCAAAAGGATTCCAGTTCCAAACTGAAACACACTTCAACCAGATATGCAAAGTTCAGTCCCTACAAAACAAAACGGCACCTCCGGATTGGTGTTGGTTTCGCAAGGTTCTGTGGAATAGAAACTGAAAAGAAGTGGTTACTTCTTCGTTATTATTTCTATTTGTTTCTGTACAACTTTGTGAAGATACACTTGCTATGGGATGTTTTGGAATATTATCTTTGATAGTAAGTCTGTTGAATTTGAGCCTTCCTGCTGCTGTTGTTTAAACGTAGCTTATGTCAGCATAGGTTTTGTGTTATTTTAGACCACCTGGAAGTTAGCAACACTATCAGTAACTCATCAAGTTTTGGGTTGGCTCAGCTCTCTGGCCATTCCCCAAACAGGCTTCAACTCTTTGGACTCCAACTGTTTGGACTCAATCGAGCACATATTGCTAGATTGCTCATTATATGCATCCGCTAGGAAGAAATGGTTAAATACTTGGATACATTCTAAATATTATCTTCCTAATAAAATAAAATGTCAAATTTTATTGAACGATACAACAGTAGAGATCTCTGTGGCGATGGCCAATTTCTTAGTCGATGTGTTAACAATGAAAAATTTGGGAAACTCTGTGTTATGATTTTATGTTTGTTTTAGCTTTTTTAGCTGAGAGTTGTATTTACACTGTTTTTTCCTCTTTGTAATATTGGATATGCCATTAAAGGTTTATTGATTGAATTTGAGCCTTCCTGCTGTTGTTGTTTAAACGTAGCTTATGTCAGCATAGGTTTTGTGTTATTTTAGACCACCTGGAGGTTAGCAACACTATCAGTAACTCATCAAGTTTTGGGTTGGCTCAGCTCTCTGGCCATCCCCCAAACAGGCTTCCATGAAAACTGGTAAGACTTGGGCTCCAGCCATACATGGATGACACCTTAACTGACATATGCTGGATCCAGACGAATACAGAAGACTCAACCATCAGCAGCGTGGAGGGGCGTCCGAGCAGTCCCTTCTCCCCAAGGGAATAAAGTCCGGGTTGAATAAACCATGGGAATCCAGTAGGCAGATCACATAATATCTGTCGCACATACAGGTGCGTGTTTTACACCACGAGGAATGGTTTGCCACATCTGTCAAGAGAGAAAAGAGGTCAAAGAAAAGAGAGAAAAAGAAATGACTAAACAAGATAATTATTGGTTCTTGTAGGTTATCCGGGCTGTGTGACTGTGGTCTTGGTATTTTCTTTCCTGACGTTTCGCCAGCAGCTGTGGACACTGTCCTTCAGTGTTACTCCTCTGAAGATGCCTGCCACAGCTGCTGGCAAAACGTCAGGAACGAAAATACCAAGACCATGGTCACACAGCCCGGATAACCTACAAGAACCAATGAACTCTGACCGTGAAAGCCTTCGACAAAGATAATTATGTCAATGCTACCTCTTAGGATCCTCATTTTTCCATGCTTCAGTATTATCCTCCTGGGGTATCTGCTCTAAGGCTGTTTTACGAGATATCTTTGCAGTGAATCCTTGCAACCGCAGCTGTGTTAAAGGGGCTAGGTGGGGAAGAGAATTCTTGTCCCCCAACCAAACTACAGTTCCCAGGATTCATTGCGGCAAGCATGTTTTGAGGGCATGAGCTCTGTATGTTTGGGCTGTGGCTGTTTGTTCCCATGCAGTTAGGCATAGGCATGCATCGTCTGCTTTTCTCGTCCCTCTCCCGAGAGATGAAGTAGCATTTTGAGCAGTGCAGGGCTAGTGATATGCTGGAGCGATGTTTGTTCTTATCCTGGGCTGTTTGTACAAAGTCCTTCCCAAGTGTGTTTTAAGTATGAATGGCATGAGGCCATACCACACACCCTGATAGATGGGTGTCCTGGTTTAGGGTTGCCAACCTCCAGGACAATTGCAGAATTGCTCTAGGGGTTGTGTAGGGAAGAGTTACATAAACATCAGGTATTAGCCCATAAGCGCCCACGGACTTTCTGCCAACACGCTTTCATTTTTGGGATCAGGTCACAGCCGACTTATGGCAACCCCATAGGGTTGCCAAGGCAAGGCATGCTCAGCTGTGGTGTGCATAGACTGCCTTTGCATAGCAACCCTGGACTTCCTTGGTGGTCTCCCATCCAAATACTGACCAGGGACAAACCTGCTCAGCTTCTGAGATCTGATGAGATCAGGCTATCCTGGGTCAACATGCTAGAAAATTACAAAATCAGTTTCCCCCCCACACCTCTCACGGTACAACAGAAGAAATTATGTCCATATGTTTCCAGGGTAGTGAAGGCAGTGTGTGCATGTTTGTAGGACATATGTACTTAGACCACTTTGCAGCTGGATTTTACTAGCCATTTATGCTTGGTAATTAGCAGTGCTTTCCAGGTGCACTTTTTTTTTTTAGTTTTTCATGCTGAACCGTCATTCAGGAAGTGACTGCAAAGCCGGCGCATACCTGCTCCACATTTCTTAAGAGCCCCTTTAACGCAACCTTTTGTGTTTGCTCCACCCCCACCTCGAAGAATCCCCTCAAGGAAGCATGCAAAATCACAGCCGCGTGTTAGCTATGCAAACGGCGGTTGCTAATGGAAGGAACGAAGGAGCAGGTAGTGGGGGGTGGAATTTCTCCTTTTGGGTCGGGACCGTGAACAGGCACTTTAAAGGTCACATTTAAAAACAGAGCTTTGAGCGAGCATCCAAATTGAGCCTGCATAAATGGCCACAGTGTGAAACAGCAAAATCCACTTGCAAACGGTGGTTAAAGTGCATGGAAAGTGACTGGAAAGTGTATTATTCAGTATGTGTGAAAGCCCCCATCATGTCATAATGGGACAAGGATGGCAGATCGCTCACAGCATTCGACACCTTCGCTGTCATAAGTGTAGTTGTAGCTCGTCGTTTTGGCGTCACACAGGTAAGCCTTTAGAGATCTGTAGCAGCAGTTACGGATCTGACAACATCTGCATGAGAAAGAATTGAGGGGGAGGGAATGAAAGTCAGCTCTGAATTTATTATAACGACGAACTTTCCTACGAAGTATCACCGAACTGTTTTCGAAGGGTGCTTCCAGAGTATACTAGTATACATGCACCGTATGCGGCCTCTGTGATATAGACTGCTGTATGATAATCCAGCCAGTTTGAGGCATGGGTCTCACCTTTAATTATCCACTGGCCTTTATTGTATATGTTGCTAATGTGCAGCTAACCTTTGGGTGTGTGTGTGGGAGGTAAGAAATATACCCCGGAGACGCAGGAGCCATCGAGATCTGCACACAGGGCCTGTGTCCAGGGAAAGAGTTAACCTCTGGCAGTCAGAGGTCAGAAGCTGTGTGTGTGTGTGTGAGAGAGAAGAGGGAGCCAGCATGGTGTAGTGGTTAAGACAGGTGGACTCTAATCTAGAGAACTGGTTGATTTGATTCCCCGCTCCTCCACATGAAACCTGCTGGGTGACCCTGGGCTAGGGTTGCCAGGTCCCTCTTCAGGAGGTTTTTGGGGCAGAGCCTGAGGAGGGTGGGGTTTGGGGAGGGGAGGGACTTCAATGTAGGGTTGCCAACTCTAAGTTGGGAAATTCCTGGAGGTGTCGATTGTTATGTGAAGTCAAGAACACCAAATGAGCAACGTACACATCAATATAATCCTTGGGATCACCGTGACCGATGTCGTCAACTCCACAGTAGCAACCGTACGATTTAAAGATACTGCCATCTATTTTAACCACATCTTTAAGCATTTGTTCGCCATTTTCTTCCACCCCGTGGGTGTCAAAATCACCTAGAAAACAACAGCGACACCCAATTAAACCCTCTTAATATAAAAATATTTCCTAATATCCAGCCGGTACCTTTCCGCCCGTAATTTAAACCCATTATTGTGAGTCCTATCCTCTGCTGCCAACAGGAACAGGTCCCTGGCCTCCTCTAAGTGACAACCCTTCAAATACTTAAAGAGAGCAATCTTGTCCCCCCTCATTGTCCTTTTCTCCAGACTAAACATTCCCAAGTCCCTCGGCCTTTTCTCATAGGGCTTGGTCTCCTAGAAGCTTGAAGCCTGTGGAGAATGCCCCTGCAAAGAGCAATCATCCCTGCGTGGAAGCAACCATTGTCTCATAGTGATCCCACTCAATTGTGTAAAAGCAACTCCATGAAAATCCTAGGAAGGATACTCCACTTACCAGCAGTGAGCAGCACAGCAAACATAAGGAGGTGGTTCATCGTCAGACACCACTTAACAGATCACTCAGGATTCCCCGATGATCCCCAAACCGAGAAATGAGGTTCACCTCTTCCACAGACTGATTTGGGAAAATTCAGTCATTGTTCGAGAGAGATGTGAAGTCCAAACTGAAGGAGGAGTACTCATAAATATAATCATGTAACCAAAGGTTTTTAAAGGTTGTGGGCGCCCAGGTACAGACTGTGAGCACCTTTTTACATCAGATATGGAACACACCCTTGGACTGGACATGTGGCAAGTTTCCCCATTTCTGCTGCACATCTTTATTCTTCACTTTTCTCTGCTTGAGCAATCATGCGTTATAAATTACAAGTCTGATGGGAGATTATGGATCACCATTATTCTATAAACTCCTTCCCAGGCACAGGCACAATTTGGATCAGGGTCATGTGGGAAGAAGAATGGGTTTCTACTGGGACAACTTGGCATAGGATCACTGATCCCCCAACCCTCTTACTGAAATGGGGATCCATGTGCTGCTGCTAGTGTTTTAATAAAGGGCGGGGAGACCAGCTTTTAAAGGATATATCTTTTTCCCTTTAAAACTGCTAGCAGGAGCTCAAGGAGCCTGATTTTGCTTAGGAAGAAGAAGAGTTGGTTTTTATACCCCACTTTTCTCTACCTTAAGGAATCTCAAAGCAGCTTAACAATAGCCTCCCCCTCCCCAAAACAGACACCTTGTGAGATAGGTGGGGCTGGGGCTGAGAGAGTTCTGAGAGAACTGTGACTGGCCTAAGGTGACCCAGCAGGCTTCATGTGTAGGTGTGGGGAAGCAATCCTGGTTCACCAGATTAGAGTCCGCCGCTCATGTGGAGGAGTGGGGAATCAAACCCGGTTCTCCACATTAGAGACTACCGCTCTTAACCACTACACCATGCTAGCACCATATGAAGAAAAGACTTGTATATGCTGACAGTCTATAGTCTCAGGAACGCCCACTCTATTCTCAATGGAATTTGTAAAGTTCTCTTTGAGCTCAGTCCATTCTTACCGCCTTCGCTCACAAAGTGTTCTTTTGCGTGGGGGAACAAATGTTTGAGGTATCTGGCTGTTCCCTTGGTGTCTGAGATGGGTGCAGACAATTTGCTTCACTTGGGACCTTGTTTGGTGTGAGGACTTTTCCAATGTATATTAACAAGTATTGAGTAGTAATAGTTGGCTGTACATGTAAAATGAATTTGCTACCCAATAGTTTTCCCATAAATTCTTTTCTGCAAATTTTGATAAGGGAATATTCTCCAAATGTTAGCTATATACTGAAGTGGTTTTCTGAATATTTGCAATCTGGATTTGCGATCCTATGATATTTTGACTGGGTTATTTCACAGCCAACATGGAATGGTAAATTAGCACTCAGCAGAGTATACTGCCATAGAGTCCACCCTCCAACGCACCCCTTTTCTCCAGGGGATCTGATCTTGGTTGTCTGGAGAGCAATTGTAATAGCAGGAGATTGGCAACCCTAGGGAGGGCACTTATCCCAGCCTCTTTCTTCACAGCAGAGAGGGGCCATGGCTAAGTGGAAGAGCCTGCATGACATGCAGAAGGTCCCAGGTTCAATCCCCGGCATCTCCAGTTAAAAGAGCCAGGCGGTAGGTGATGTAAAAGACCTCTGCCTGAGACTCTGGAGAGCTGCTGCCAGTCAGAGTAGACTATACTGACCTTGGTAGACCAATGATCCGATTCACATGAACACATGAATACATGAACACATGAAGCTGCCTTCTACTGAATCAGACCCTTGGTCCATGATCGAAGTCAGTACTGTCTACTCAGACTGGTAGCGGCTCTCCAGGGTCTCAGGCAGAGGTCTTTCACATCCCCTACTTGCCTGGTCCCTTTAACTGGAGATGCTGGGGATTGAACCTGGGGTCTCTTGCATGCCAAGCAGAGGCTCTGCCTCTGAGCCACAGCCCCTCTCTAAGGCTCTCTAGGGTCTCAGGCAGAGGTCCTTCACATCACCTACTTGCTGATCCCTCTAACTGGAGATGCAGGGGATCAAACCTCGAACCTAAAGGAGTGAGCTGTGGCTCACGAAAGCTTGTACCCTGCCAGAAATTTTGTTAGTCTTTAAGGTGCTACTGGGCTCTTGTTCTTTTCTACTGCTATAGACAGACTAACACGGCTACCCGTCGTGATTGATCCCACACGGTTGTTGTTGTGAGGGTAAAATGGAAGGGGAGAGAACCATCTAAGCTGCTATGGGTCCCCGCTGGGGAGAAAGGTGGGGTGTAAATGAAGCAAATAATAAATAAATACACAGGAAAAAAGATGACAAATTTAAGATTAAAAATGGTGTTGATTCGACAGGCAACTGGGCTGTCAACAGAATTGTTACAAAGCACCTCTGCAGCTACCCAGAGGGAGCGAAGTCAGAGTAAGCTGTTCTTCTGGAGGGGCTGATTCCTGGGGAATGTGACTGCCTTAATAGGGGCACGTGCAAACTTTTTCAACCTTCTTAAGTTCCCTTCCCAGCGATGATCAGGGACATGATTTGTACATAAGAACATAAGCAAGGCCCTGCTGGATCAGACCAAGGCCCATCCAATCCTGCAGTCTGTTCACACAGTGGCCAACCAGGGGCCTCTAGGAAGCCACAAACAAGACAGCAGCAGCACCATCCTGCCCGTGTTCCACAGCACTTAATATATTTGGCACGCTTCTCTGATCCTGGAGAGAATAGGTATGCAGCATGACTAGTATCCATTTTTACTAGTAGCCATGAATACCCCTCTCTTCCATGAATATGTCCTCTTAAATTTGGCAGCCATCACCACATCCTAGGGCAGGGAGTTCCACAATTTAACTATGCGTTGTGTGAAAAAATACTTCCTTTAATCTGTTTTGAATCTGTCACCCTCCAGCTTCAACAGATGACCTCGCGTTCTAGTATTATGGGAGAGGGAGAAAAACCTCTCCCTGTCCACTCATAAGAACATAAGAAAGGCCCTGCTGGATCAGACCAAAGTCCATCAAGTCCAGCAGTCTGTTCACACAGTGGCCAACCAGGTGCCTTTAGGAAGCCACAAACAAGATGAGTGCAGCTGCCTGCCCCAGGATGTGGTGATGGCTGCCACTCTCTCCAAACCATGCATAATTTTATAGACCTCTATCATGTCTCCCCTTAGCCGCCTTTTTTCCAAGCTAAACGTCTTAACTGCTCCCCATAGGACAGTTGCTCTAGTCCCCTAATCATTTTGGTTGCTCTTTTCTGTAGGGTGCCAAGTTTTTCAAAAATGTATTCCCCCCCCCAAAAAAAATCATTTTAGCCCTCTATACAACGTACTCCCCTGAAGCCTGTAGTTTTGAGTCACAAACTCATCCTGTCCTTTCTCTGGACTCATTCCAACTAGGTGTTCTCCCAAAAACCAATCATGTAGAGAAACGTTTCTCCCTCTCCAATAATCAATAGAACCTGGGCTCATTCACTGAAGCTGAAGGGCGGGGGGAGATTCAGGACTAGGGTTGTCCTGACGGGTGGGCGATTCAGGACAATTCAAACCGGCTCAGTTGGCTTTAAGAAGCAAACTCCTTTTGTTTTTTAAGATAACTCATTTATTTTGAGGATTGCCATTTAAAAGGAAGTGGATGGTTTTGCCCTCGTATGCTGCCCCCTCCCAAGGGTCCCCATTTTGGAGGGGGGTTTCCACAGACAGGACCGGCTAGCAGCTAGGGTTTGGACCTTTGCAGAGCAAATTCCAATAGAAGCGATAGCGTCTCCTATAGCTCCAGGAGTTTCTTTCCAAGCACAGCGCGAACTCTCTGTCGCATTCACAGATCTGCTGTTGACATGATGTTCCACGGCCTGAGAAAACAAAAAAGAAAAACTTGGCTTGCAGCTGAGGAGAAGACACTGGAATCCTAGATGTGCAAGACTTTGGGACTAACCATCTCTTAAGCCCTCAACACCCATTTCACTGCCAGGGGCTAGGGTTGCCAACCTCTAGGTACTAGCTAGAGATGCCTGCTATTACAACTGATCTCCAGCCAATAGAGATCAGTTCACCTGGAGAAAATGGCTGCTTTGGCCATTGGACTCTATGAGATTGAAGTCCCTCCCCTCCCCAAACCCCGCCCTCCTCAGGCTCCTCCCCCCCAAATCTCCCACCAATGACGAAGAGGGACCTGGCAACCCTACCAGGGGCACTACATATGGCATGGCTATTATTTCGCCAATGGTTACATTTTTGAAGGGTTGATGGGACATATGTTAAGATATTTGAGACACACTTTTGGATGTTTGTATTGGTCACTTGAATATATCCATATTATATTTATGTGTGGTTCTTTTCTTTACCTTTTGTAGAAGTCTTGACTTTGTAGCTTCTTTCTTTCTTACTAACCAGATGCCAGTAGCCCTGAGCAGAGTAGCACAGTCAAACAGAGTTTTGAGCCCCCCAAAACTGACTAGTTCATAGTTTTATTGGACAACCAGTAATCAAATGAAAGAAAAGAGGGCTGCACCAAACCAAATGAAGACCAAAACCAGCAATTCATTGGTTACTAGTAAAAATGGATACTAGTCATGATGCATACCTGTTCTCTCCAGTCTCAGAGGAGCATGCCTATTAGATTAGGTGCTAGGCAGGATAATAATGCTGCTGCAGTTGTCTTGCTTGTGGGCTTTCTAGAGGCACCTGTGTGAACAGATTGCTGAACTTGATGGGCCTTGGCCTACTCTAATATGGCCTTTCTTATGTTCTAATTGGTGCAAGGGAAAAGCATTTAGAAAAAGAAGAGTTGGTTTTTATATGCCGACTTTCTCTACCTCTTAAGGAAGAATCAAACCAGCTTACAATCACCTTCCCTTCCCCTCCCCACAACAGACACCCAGTGAGGTAGGTGGGGCTGAGAGAGCTCTAACAGAGCTGTGACTAGCCCACGGTCACCCAGCTGGCTTCATGTGGAGGAGTGGGCAAACAAATCCAGTTCACCAGATTAGCCTCCGCCGCTCATGTGGAGTGGGGAATCAAACCCAGTTCTCCAGATCAGACTCCACCGCTCCAAACCACCGCTCTTAACCACTACACCATGCCCCTACGTGTTTCGCATACACTTCCTCAAGGGGATCTTTCTTAACTCAAACGTCCCAAGCAAGCAATGAAACCATCATCATTGTATGTGAAACACATAGGGGCGATTTAATTATTAAATACTTTTCACTTGCACCAATTGCTCTTTGTGTGTGTGTGCTCGCGTGTCTTCGATAGTTTTTATTGCCCAGACCAATAAAAATGCTGGCTACTCTGCAAATCTGGAAAGCGGTGTCACAATAGCGCTGTTTCTCTCAACTGCGTCAAGAAAAAAAGGACTTAAATCTGGTGCGGGAACCTAAATGCCGTGCCACCTTTTTGCATCATTGAAATGACCACAGTCAACTCACCACAGCTCACGTCCCCGAACTGGTGGGTGTAGGAATATCTTGTAATTATGGGGCGGCAGCACCCCTGCCTCTCCGTTCGATGATAGCAGCAGTCGTGTTCATGGCAGCACCTGAGAGACAGGGAAAGCAACGCGGCGTGAAGCGGCGTGAGCAATTGGCCGATCCAGCTCCCTCCGGCATTTGCAGAACAGGTTAAGAGGCTGGGAGCGCTCATGAACCATCCTGGCTGTTTAAAAAGCAGGTTGGCATAGTGGCCAGGGGCGCCTTCTGTAGGCTGCATTTGGTTCACCACCTCTAACGCTGCTTTGACTCTCAGCTGATCTGAGAAAAAGAGGGAGGGAGAAACCTCTGATAGGAGACAGAGAAAAAAATGTGCAAAGATAAACACCTTGTAACCTCTGGTGCTTTGCGCATTTTTTGCTGATTCAGCTGATCTGGCCATGTTTTTGTAACCTGTTGGTGATGGTGAAATACGACAGGATTAAGGACTGACTTACAAACTATATAGAATCATAGAGTTGGAAGGTACCACCAGGGTCATCTAGTCCAACCCCCTGCACAATGCAGGAAATTCACAACTACCTCTCCCCCACACACCCTCAATGACCCCTACTCCATACCCAGAAGATGGCCAAAAATCCCTCCAGAATCCCTGGCCAATCTGTCCTGGAGAAAAATTGCTTCCTGTCCTCAGAGTGGTGATCAACACTACCTTGGGCATACAAGAAAGAGCCACTAGAGCCAAACACTGATGCAAACTTTCCTACCCTCCCTCTCACGATCTGCCTAATGTCATAAAATCAGACCTGCTGGCAAATGGCCATCTAGCTTCCGCTTAAAACCCCCCAAGGAAGGAGAGCTCACCATCTCCCGAGGAAATATGTGTGAGCCCTGAATCTCACTAAACGGGGAGGAGAGTTTGAGATTCCATCAGATTCTAGCCATGGTCTTGCCCTATTGAGATTCTCAAGAGCTAGAATTTTGTACCATTTTGCAGTTATGGAATCTCCAAAGACAGGCAGCCTGGCCCTTAAATAGACTCACGGTGCAGCCCTAAACATAGTGACACCCTTTTAAGACCACTGAAGTCATTGACACTTCTGGCTACCTGAGACCAGCATGGCTTTTTTGGGAATGGATGGCTCATGTGGACCATTTGTCATCTTACCAATCAGTGTCATCCAGGGGTTTTCCTTTGCTTCCCCATCCGCAGTGACATCCATAGGCACCATAATTTATAATGGCGTTCCTCCCAGTGACTTGTTTGATCATCTTATTAAGATTGAGGAGACTGCCATCTGTTACGACCGCACCTGGAAAACAGCTGGAAAGTGAATCTCAAACATCGTGGAGGTGACACGCCTCATCAGGTCTACACATCACAAGCCACTCGCCATACCTCTGTTTGTCCCAAAATGCTAATGCAGGAGCAGGACGGGGAATTTGCAGGATAGAATCCGGAGGAGTGGGATGGTGTGAAAGTGAACACATGAACTCATGAAGTGGCCTAATATTGAGTCAGAACCTTGGTCCATCAAAGTCTGTATCATCTCATCTGACTGAGGAAGGGCCATAGCTCAATGGTAGAGCATCTGCTTGGTGTGCAGAAGGTCCCAGGTTCAACCCCTGGCATCTCAAGTTAAAGGGACCAGGCAAGTAGGTGATGTGAAAGACCCCTGCCTGAGACCCTGGAGAGCCGCTGCCAGTCTGAGTAGACAATACTGACTTTGATGGACCAGGGGTCTGATTCAGTATAAGGCAGCTTCATGTGTTCATGTTACTGGCAGCAGCTCTCCAGTTTCTCAGGCAGAGACCTTTCATACCACCTACTGCCAGATACTTTAAACTGGAGATGATGGGGATTAAACCTAAGGCCTTCTGCTTGTCAAGCATATGCTCTACCCATGAACTACAGACCCTCCCCATGGGAACCATCATGATGAGAACAAAGGGATCTCACTCTGGAGTAATGTTGAGGGTCAGGGTGGATGAAAGCACCCTCTTTAGAGCCAGTATGGCATTGAAGTTAGATTGTTGGACTATGATCTGCGAGACCCAGTTTCAAATCTCCACTCTAGCACAGAAGCTTGCTTGGCGACAGTGGGCTGTTCACATGCAGCCTAACTCTTACTTGCTGGGTTGTTATTGAGGATAAAATGGAAGAGAGGAGAGCAATGTTGTAAGCTGCTTTGGTAGGGATGCCAACCTCCAGGTACTGGCATTAACAAAATGCAAATTATATTAAGAGCTAATCAAACATACATCCAAAGTGTAGATACAAACAACATCCTATCCAAATCCAAACATATACTATGAAAGATCATATAAGTTTCACAAAGAATAGAATGTCCTCGTGGATCACATGTGAATCTTTGAATTCTAGTCTTCACCATGGTCCACATATAGGTATCACCGGGAAGAATTCCACTCCAAAAGTAGAATGCCAGTGTCTGTACTGATTTCCAAACCTACCAGGTATTTGTACAGAGGTGTTTCTTTCTTCTTTGTTGTAACCTCCAGGTACTAGCTGGAGGTCTCCTGCTACTACAACTGATCTCCAGCTGATAGAGATCAGTTCCCCCTGGAGAAAATGGCCGCTTTGGCAATTGGACTCTATGGCATTGAAGTCCCTCCCCAAACCCCGCCCTCCTCAGGCTCCGCCCCAAAAATCTCCAGGTATTTCCCAACGTGGAGCTGGCAACACTATACTTTGGGTGCCCATTTGGGAGAACTACAGGATAGAATTATTTTGCGCTTCCCTTATCTTGCTGATTTTCTTCTGCAAATGCTGTCCTCCCTCCACACAATTGTCTTTAACGTATTTTTTTCCTATCTGGGAAAAATTAACTCCCCCACCCCAAGTTGATTAGCTACTCAAATGATCCATCTCACACAAAGACTGAGCTGAAGTAAAGGAAAAGCTGTCTCTTCTCGTTTTCTCTTTGAACGATCTTCATACGATATTGTGGCTTTTACCAAAAATAAGGAGCAGCGTCACCAATGCGGACAGAGTCTTCTTCTCCATGGGTGGCCCTGAAGAAGAAATGCAAACATCTTGACCTGCCTTTATACAGAGAAAGTACTTGGCCCCCTCTCCATTGGAAAACCAGAGCTTCTGGGGAAGAAGATGAAGAAGAGTTGCTTTTTATATGCCGTCTTTCTCTACCTTTTAAGTAGAATCAAACCAGCTTACAATCTCCTTCCCTTCCTCTCCCCACAACAGACACCTTGTGAGGTAGGTGGGGCTGACAGAGTTCTGAGAGGACTGTGACTGGTTCAAGGTCACCCAGCTGGCTTCATGTGGAGGAGCAGGGAAACCAACCCGGTCCCCCAGATTAGAGTCCACAGCACACGTGGAGGAACGGGGAATCAAACCTGGTTCTCCAGATTAGAGTCCACCGCCCTTAACCACTACACCATGCTGGAAGGTAATAGTAGGCAGCTGGAGCTGGAAAGAAGAAGAAGAGTTCATTTTTATATGCCGACTTTCTCTGCCACTTAAGGGAGAATCAAACCGGCTTACAATCACCTTCCCTTCCCCTCCCCACAACAGATACCCTGTGAGGTAGGTGAGGCTGAGAGAATTCTAAGACAGCTGTGACTAGCCCATGGTCACCCAGCTGACTTCATGTGTAGGAGTGGGGAAACCAACTTGGTTCACCAGATTAGCCTCTGCCACTCATGTGGCGGAGTGGGGAATCGAACCTGGTTCTCCAGATCACCACTCCCAACCACCTCTCTTAATCGCTCTTAAGACTTCAGCCCGGGATGCTCCAGTCCATGGAATCAGGGAATCCAGGATCGCTGCACAGGTACATCCCACCACCCACACACACACACACTTTGTCCTAATGACGGGATTTTACTAATTCATAAAAATAATAAAAAGCAGGTCTATGTCATGTGGATGACACGTTAATTCCCAAGGACAGCTACAATAAGGAGGTAAGTCTGGAGTAGCAGTGGCAAAGAGCAAACCGACCCAGAGACCTTGGTCTCTCTCCACCTACCTCTTCTAGGTCTGGAAAAGAAATTCTCAGCGGCACGAAGTCCAGCTCTGTTTACTGACCATGCTTATATATGAACCCAGAGGTGTCCCCACCCCTTCGGGAATTTATTCATCAGCCATTTATACAGAAGTGTGAGTTTCTCTATAAACGGAAAGTTCTCTTTTGCAGCTTCCCAGGGCGGGGAGCGGGGAGTCCCATTTGTATTATGGCATTCAGACACATGAAAAATATTTGCTATGTGTGTGTGAAAAACAATATGGCTCATGTCTGGGCCAAGCTGTCCATGACATGGAAGATCCTTGCCTGGAATCAAGAAGAAGAAGAGGTGGTTTATATACCCCGCTTCCCTTTGCCTTTAAGGAATCTCAAAGCATCTTACAATCCCACCCCCCACCCACCCCAAAAAGACATCTTGCGAGGGAGGTGAGGCTGAGAAGGGCCCAAGGTCACCCAGCAGGCTTCATGCGGAGGAGTGGGGAATCGAACTCGGTTCTCCGGATTTGAGTCCGCCACTCTTAACCACTATGCCATGCTGGCTGTCAAGTGTTGCTTGGCATTAAAAAAAGCAATTGTGCAGGTGGCCAGTACGGATCGAGGCTAAGGCACTGGAGAAAGTGAACTTACAGTCTGTCTGTTTGTGTTGCAGGTGGATTTAAGATCCTTTCTGGGGACCGGGGCTATTTTGCACTGGCACAGAGATCTCATCCTGGATGTGCAAGTGTGTATGCAAGATTATACATGGTCTGGATTGGGTGAGGTCATGGGGGGTCATTCAAACAGGAGCACAGAGTTGATAGGTGCTTTTTCGGCATTTGCAAGCAACCTGGGAGTGACGTCCAGGTGACCCTGTGGGTCTTTCCGTTAGTATTGCTGAACATCCACCCCCTTCTTGGTCTTCCTATTAGTTAGGGCTGGCCCTAGACCCAGCAGCAAAAAAAGAAGAACCACATGGTAGGTGGGGCCAGCTTTGATTGGCAGTGCATGCTGTACATTTGGCAATGGCAGGATCCTGACTTACAGCATTGGCACGACTCCTCTGGGAATATAGTTAAATGAAAAGAGAGAAGCAAAAAAAAGAGAGAGCCAGTGTGGTGTAGTGGTTAAGAGCGGTGGTTTGGAGCAGTGGAGTCTGATCTGGAGAACCGGGTTTGATTCCCCTACTCCTCCACATGAGCGGCGGAGGCTAATCTGGTGAACTGGATTTGTTTCCCCACTCCTCCACATGAAGCCAGCTGGGTGACCTTGGGCTAGTCACAGCTCTCTCAGCCTCACCTACCTCACAGGGTGTCTGTTGTGGGGAAGGTGACTGTAAGCCGGTTTGAGTCTCCCTTAAATGGTAGAGAAAGTCGGCATATAAAAACCAACTCTTCTTCAAAACAGGCCCAGGGGAAAATATATATCTGTTCTTTCTCCTCCTGCGGTCTCCACAGATTAGGGAGAGTTGGCAAAATGATCGAAATATGAAAATGAAAGAGGGTGCATTTATGGTCTTTATCTTTTAGGAACTATGCAACTGGAAGAATGGACTTCCTCATTTTCGACAGACTGAAAATACACGGTGATTTCTCAGAAGGAAGAAAGCATTTTGAGAATGGCAATGCCCATAGATGGATTTGTTTGAGAACAGTCAGATACATATGAACACATGAAGCTGCCTTATTCTGAAAGAAAGGCTGAGGGGAATGTTTGTCCAGCCTCTGCTTAAAGACTGCCAGGGAGGGCAGTCTTCTTTTTCTACTGCTAGGAGAACATATATGAAAGGCACTGGTGAGTTTCATTATTTTGGTTTTATACTGTATGGGTTTTAACAGTATAATTGTATAATAATGTACACATGAACACCTGAAGCTGCCTTATACTGAATCAGACCCTTAGAATCATAGAATCATAGAGTTGGAAGGGACCACCAGGGTCATCTAGTCCAACCCCCTGCGCAATGCAGGAAATCCACAACCACCTCCCCCACACACACCCAGTGACCCCCACTACATGCCCAGAAGATGACCAAGATGCGTTCCCTCTCATCATCTCCTTAAGGTTATAGAATCAGCATTGCTGACAGATGGCCATCTAACCTTAAAAACCTCCAGGGAAGGAGAGCTTACCACCTCCTGAGGAAGCCTGTTCCACTGAGGAACTGCTCTGTTAGAAAATTCTTCTTAATGTCTAGACGGAAACTCTTCTGATTTAATTTCAACCCGTTGGTTCTGGTCCGACCTTCTTGAGCAACAGAAAACAACTCGGCACCCTCCTTTATGTGACAGCCTTTCAAGTACTTGAAGATGGTTATCATGTCCCCTCTCAGTCTTCTCCTCTTCAGGCTAAACATACCCAGCTCCTTCAACCTTTTCTCATATGATTTGGTCTCCAGACCCCTCACCATCTTTGTTGCCCTCCTCTGGATACATTCCAGCTTGTCTACATCTTTCTTAAATTGTTGTGCCCAAAACTGAACACAGTACTCTAGGTGAGGTCTAACCAGAGCAGAGTAAAGCGATACCAGCACTTCGTGTGATCTGGACACTATACTTCTGTTGATACAGCCCAAGATCGCATTTGCCTTTTTAGCTACCACATCACACTGCTGACTCATGTTCAGTGTTTGGTCTACTAAGACCCTGAGATCCTTTTCGCACACACTACTGCTCAGACAAGTCTCCCCCATCCTATAATTATGCATTTGATTTTTCCTACCTAAATGTAGAACTTTACATTTATCTATGTTGAAGTGCATTTTATTAGTTTTAGCCCAATTCTCCAGCCTGTCAAGATCATCTTGTATTTTGGCTCTGTCTTCTACTGTATTTGCTACCCTTCCCAATTTAGTATAATCTGCAAATTTAATAAGCATCCCCTCTATTCCTTCATCCAAATCATTTATAAAGATGTTGAACCACACAGGGCCCAGGACAGATCCCTGAAGAACTCCACTAGTCACTTCTCTCCACGTGGATGAGGAACCATTAACAAGCACTGTTTGGGTGCAATCTGTCAACCAATTACAGATCCACCTAATAGGATCTAAACCACATTTTCCCAATTTGTCAACTAGAATACCATGTGGAACCTTATCAAAAGCCTTACTGAAATCAAGATAAACTATGTCTACATCATTCCCCTGATCCAGCAAGGTAGTAACTTTCTCAAAAAAGATAAGATTAGTCTGACATGACTTGTTCTTGAGAAACCCGTGCTGGCTCTTAGTGATCAGATCCATCCTTTCTAAATGCTCAAGGACTGACTGTATGATGATTTGTTCGAAAACGTTTCCCGGTATAGACGTCAAGGTGATGGGTCGGTAGTTACCTGGATCCTCCTTTCCCCCCTTCTTGAAGATGGGGACAACATTTGCCCGCCTCCAATCTTCTGGCACCTCACCTGTTCTCCAAGACTTTCCAAAAATAATGGACAGAGGCTCAGAAATTACATCTGCAAGTTCTTTGAGTACCCTTGGATGCAATTCATCTGGCCCAGAGGACTTTGTTTCATTTAAAGAAACTAGGTGTTTGTGCACTACCCCAATGCCAATCCTAGGATGCAAATCCCTTCCCTCATCACGTGTTCTGTCTATGCCATGTTGAGCACCACTTCCCTCGCAAGAAAAGACTGAGGAAAAGTAGGAATTGAGGAGTTCTGCCCTCTCTTCATCTCCTGTTATAATTTCACTTTCCAGTCCCCGCAATGGGCTTATCTTGTCCTTCTTCTTACTCTTACTCTGTACATAGGAAAAGAACCTTTTTTGTGTGTGTGTTTAGCATCCCTCTCTAGCCTAAGCTCATACTGAGCTTAGCTTTCCTAACCCTCTCCCTACAAGCACTAGTTATTTGTTTATATTCCTCTTTGGTTTTAAGGCCCTCCTTCCACTTCCTAAATGATATTTTTTTATTTCTCAAAGCTGTTTATGGAGCCACTCTGCCTCTTTAGGCTCCTCCCATTTTTCCTTTTCATAGGAACGGTTTGTGATTGCGCCTTCAGTATTTCATTTTTAAGAAACTCCCACCCTTCTTGAACTCCCTTCTCCTTAAGTATTTCTGACCATGGGATTCTACTCAGCATAAGTTTAAGTTTGTTAAAGTTAGCTCTCCTAAAGTCCAACCTATATGTCTGACTACGTACAGTTTTCCCTTTCCCCAAGATTGTAAATTCCAAGGTTACATGGTCACTACTACTCAGAGTGCCTACTACTTTAACCTCATCGATCAGTTCTTCCCTGTTGGTGAGAATCAAGTCTAAGATAGTAGATCCCCTTGTTCCCCTGTCCACTTTCTGGAATAGGAAGTTGTCAGCAAGACAAGTCAGGAATTTATTGGATCTTGCACTTTTAGCAGAGTTGGACTTCCAACAGATATCCGGGTAATTAAAATCTTCCATGACCTCCGTGTCCCATTTCTTCGAGAACTTTGTAATGTGGTCTAGGGGAGTGTCTCATCCAAGTCTTCTGCCTGGTTTGGTGGTTGATAGCAGACCTCCACCATAATAGTCATGATTATTTCTTACTCCTTTTATTTTTACTCATAGACTCTTGACTGAACTACCGTGCTCAGCTTCATGTACTTCTTCACAAGTGTACACAACTTTGACATACAATACTACTACTACCCCCTTCCTTATCTGTCTATCCCTTCTAATCAAGTTGTACCCCTCAATCTTAACAATCCAATTGTGAGTGATATCCCACTAAGTTTCAGTAATGCCAGCTAGGTCAAAACCCCCTTCCTGTATTAGGGCTACAAGTTCTTCCTGCTTGGCCCATCAAAATCAGTATTGCCTATTCAGACCGGCAGCAGCTCTCCAGGGTCTCAGGCTGAGATCTTTAACATCACCTACTTGCCTAGTCCCTTTAACTGGAGATGCTGGGGACTGAACCTGGGACCTTCTGCATGTCAAGCAGATGCCCTGCCACTGAGCCACAGCCCCACCCAAATGTGATCTATAATAATGTTGTAAGCCACTCTGAGCCCAGCTTGCCGGGACAAAGCCGCTTTAAAGTCTAATAAATAATAATTATTATTATTATAACTTCTGCAAAACCAGCTTGCACGTCCACCTGGACAGCTCCCTGCAGAGTGGGTTTCCTGAGACCTGAGCCCTTGACTACCTCTTTTGATGATCTCTCTGGTTCCTGCTGCATTGCTGAATCGCTGGACAGCGCTTGCCCTGCTTTGCTTGGGCTGCGTCCCCGTGACCCCTGAGCCTGTGTAGCCATGATAGGGAGCAAGGAAATGAGACAAGCTGCATGCCAGCTGCAGTCTTGTTTTGCCTGAAAGAGAGCCAGTGGGGCAGTGGTTCGTGTGTCAGACTAGGGTCTGGGAAACTCCGGGGCGAATCCCCACTCCGCCATGGAGGCTTGTTGGGTAACTTTGGGCCGGTCACACACATTCAGCCTAACTTTTCTCACCGGGTATAAGCCTTCATGAACCACAGCTCGCTTCTTCAAACCTGAAGAAGTGAGCTGAGGCTCATGAAAGCTCGTACCTTGCCAGAAATGTTAATCTTTAAGGTGCTACTGGACTCTTGCTCTTTTCTACTGCTACGAACAGACTAACATGGCTCCTCATCATGATCTATCCCACAGGGCTGTTGTTGTGATGGTAAAATGGTAGGGGAGGGAACAATGTAAGCTGCTTGGGGTCCCCGCTGGGGAGAAAGGTGGGTGGTGGTGGTTAATGAAGTAAATGATAAATAAATAAACGGGGGGGGGGAATAGACAAATGTAAGTTGTCAATTCAACCGGCGACTGGGGCTGTAAACAGGATTGTTTCGAAGCACCTCTGCAGCTGCCCAGAGGGAACTAAGTCTTCTTCTGGAGAGGCTGATTCTTGGGGGATGTAACTGCCTGAATAGGGGCACATGCAAACTTTTTCACCCTTCTTATTTCCCTCCCCAATGACGACCAGGGACAAGATTTGTAAGATGTCAAGTTTTTCACAAAATGTATTCCCCCCACCCCCACAGAAAAGAAATTCAGTTTAGCCCTCTTTACAACATACTCTCCTAAGCCAGCTCAGACAGTTTTGAGTCACAAACTCACCCTGTCCTTTCTCTGGACTCATTCCAACTTGATGTTCTCCCAACCCCCCCACCCAATAATGTAGAGAAACGTTTCTCCTTCTCCAATAATACTAGAATCTGGGCTCATCCACTGAAGCTGAAGGGTGGGAGATTCAGGACTAGGGTTGTCCTGAAGGGTGGGAGATTCAGGACAATTCAAACCGGCTCAGTTGGCTTTAAGAAGCAAACTCCTTTTGTTTTTTAAGATAACTCATTTATTTTGAGGATTGCCATTTAAAAGGAAGTGGTTGGCTTTGCCCTTGTAGGCTGCCCCCTCCCAAGGGTCCCCTTTTTGGAGGGGGTTTCCACAAACAGGACTGGCTAGCAGCTAGGGTATTGACCTCTGCAGAGCCTATTCAAATAGAAGCGATAGCGTGTCCTGTAGCTCCCGGAGTTTCTTTCCAAGCACAGTGCTAACTCTCTGTCGCATTCACAGATCTGCTGTTGACATGATGTTCCACTGCCTGAGAAAACAAAAAAGAAAAACTTGGCTTGCAGCTGAGGAGAAGACACTGGAATCCTAGATGTGCAAGACTTTGGGACTAACCACCTCATAAGCCCTCAAGGCCCGTTTCACTGCCAGGGGCTAGGGTTGCCAACCTCCAGGTACTAGCTAGAGATCTCCTGCTATTACAACTGATCTCCAGCCGACAGAGATCAGTTCACCTGGAGAAAATGGCTGCTTTGGCCATTGGACTCTATTGGATTGAAGTCCCTCCCCTCCTCAAACTGCACGCTCCTCAGGCTCCGCCCCCCAAATCCCCCGCCAATGATGAAGAGGGACCTGGCAACCCTACCAGGGACACTAGAAGACTTCAGAAGTCAGTCCTGGCGCTGGGTTCTAAAGAGGCTTGACATTTGTCTGCCAGTGGCGGGTAAGCCACTGCCCTCAGCCCCAATCCCTTGCCCTTGAGAAATTGAAAAGCAGGAGAAAAAAAATGGCCTCTACCTCCAAAGTGACACTCTGGGAAGAAATTTCCCATGTCTCCATGGTCTTTACCATAGAGAGAAGATAGGGATGCCAGCCTCCAGGTGGGACCTGGACCCCCCGGAATTACAGCTCATCTTCAGACTATAGAGACCAGTTCCCTTGGAGAAAAATGAAGCTTTGGAGGGTGAACTCCATGGCATTGTACCCCACCGAGGTCTCTTGTCCTCCCCAGACTCCTAGTTAAGGTTTATTACATGAACCACTTATTTAGTCTCTAATTAACAGGAAGGTTTAAAACAAAGGACCACTTTTCGAAATGAGTAGTACCCAGAAGCTCGTCTTATGCAACTTATTTATGCAACTTATGTAACCTTCAGATTTGTATAATCTTAAAATATGTATTGAAGTGATATTTTTGATTCTGCCACAAACTACATATGGCATGGCTATATTTCGCCATTGGTTACATTTTTGAAGGGTTGATGGGACATATGTTAAGATATTTGAGACACACTTTTGGATGTTTGTGTTGGTCACTTGAATATATCCATATTATATTTATGTGTGGTTCTTTTCTTTACCTTTTGTAAAGGTCGTTACAGTTTCTTTCTTTCTTACTAACCTGATGCCAGTAGCCCTGGGCAGAGCCCATCACAGTTAAAACAGAGTTTTGAGCCCCCCAAAGCTGACTACTTGATAGTTTTATTAGACAACCAGTAATCAAACAAAAGAAAAGAGGGCCTCACCAAACCAAATGAGGACCAAAAACAGCAATTCATTGGTTACTAGTAAAAATGGATACCAGTCATGATGCATACCTATTATCTATAGTATCAGAGGGGCATACCTATTATATGAGGTGCCGTGGAACACAGGCAGAATAATGCTGCAGTTGTCTTGTTTGTGGGCTTCCTAGAGGCACCTGGTTGGCCACTGTGTGAACAGACTGCTGGACTTGATGGGCCTTGGTCTGATCCAGCATGGCTCTTATGGCTGCCAGCTTGGAAGGCTTGAAGAGGGGAGTGGGCATGTTCATGGAGGAGAGCGCTATCCATGGCTCCTAGTCAAAATTAATGCAAGTCATGATGCATACCCATTCTCTCCAGGATCAGAGAAACATGCCTATTATGTTGGGTGCTGTGGAACACAGGCAGGAGAATGCTGCTTCGTTTATCTTGTTTGGGGGCTTCCTAGAGGCACCTGGTTGGCCACTGTGTGAACAGACTGCTGGACTTGATGGGCCTTGGTCTGATCCAGCATGGCTTTTCTTACATTCTTATGTTCTAATTGGTGCAAGGGGAAAGTATTTAATAATTTAATTGCACCTACGCATTTCGCATATACTTCCTCAGGGGGATCTTTCTTAACTCAAATGTCCCAAGCAAGCAATGAAACAATTATCACTGCATGTTAAATGCGTAGGGGTGATTTAATTATAAATACTTTTCCCTTGCACCAATTGCTGTTTTTTGTGTGTCTTCGATAGTTTTATTGGCCAGTCCAATAAAAATGCTGTCCACTCTGCAAATCTGGAAAGCGGTGTCATGATAGCGCCATTTCTCTCAGCCGTGTCAAGAAAAGAGGGATTCGAATCTGGTGCGGGAACCTAAATGCCATGCCACCTTTTTGCATCATCGAAATGCGCCACTGCAGTCAACTCACCACAGCTCACATCCCCGGACTGGTAGGTGTAGGAATATCCTGCAGTTCTGGGGCTGCACCCCTTCCTCACCATTTGATTATAGCAGCAGTCATGTTTATGGCAGCACCTGAGAGACAGGGAAAACAATGCAGGGTGATGTGATGTGTGCAACTAGGTGATCTAGCTCCCTCCCTCCAGCATTTGCACAGCAGGTTAAGAGGCTGGGAGTGCTTGTGAATCACCCTGGCTGTTTAAAAAGCAGGTTGGCGTAGTGTCTTCCACCAGCTACATTTGGTTCACCACCTCTAACCCTGCTTTGACTCTCAGCTGATCTGGCCATGTTTTTGTAACCTTCCTCGCTGGGCTACTGTCATGAACTCCATGGGGGAGCTGTCATAAGAACCCAATAAAAGCCCTGCTGGATCAGACCAAGGCCCACTGTCCAGCAGTCAGATTTTCAAAACATTCTTGGGTGGGGTAAGTCAGTGCTCCAGGTGGGGCAGGGGGCTCTGTTTGACCCCTCCCCCACTATGGCCCCAACCGCACCCATGCTAGACCACAACCTCATTTTTGATAGCCCATATTCCATCATGGCTGCCTCTTGCCGTCCTTTTCCACATCCCTGTTCCCGATGCTCTTAATAGTGTTCCTAATTAACAGTGTTCATCCTAATTAGATGGAAATGTAATCATTCTGGAAAGGCCGATAAAGACATTTCGGATGAGGCTAAAAATGATGCCTTGCACCAACTAGCTTTAAAAAAGAGGCATGTTCAGTCAGTTGCAAGGGGTTATTGGGTGATGGCCAATGACTAAAGTGTTTGGGGATGTCACTCTTCATGTGGATGGGACTAATTCAGTCTTTTCTACCAGATTGCCTCCCTCCAGGCCTTTGACTTTGTTTTTACTGGGTTGTACCACTGGTATATCGGATGCTTGAATCTGAGGTCAAAGACATGAATTGGGACTGCTAAATCCTGAGTCATGATTATTATTGAGTCAATGCCCAGTTTAGCCCTCTTCCTTTCCATTCAAGTATTTTCAAGCTCTAATTCTGTAACATAGAAGGTTATATTTTTTGTTCTCTTTATTTAAAAAAAATTATGCACATCTTCCTGTTAACCAATTGTTGGTGATGGTGAAATACGACAGGATTAAGGACTGAACTACAAAGTGAGAAGGAGGAGGAGGAGGAGGAGGAGGAGGAGGAGGAGGAGTTGGTTTTTATATGCCAACTTTCTCTACCACTTAAGGGAGACTCAAACCGGCTTACAATCACCTTCCCTTCCCCTCCCCACAACAGACACCCTGTGAGATAGGTGAGGCTGAGAGAGCTCTAATAGAGCTGTAACTTGTCCAAGATCACCTAGCTGGCTTCGTGTGTAGGAGCAGGGAAACAAAACCAGTTCACCAGATAAGCCTCCGCTGCTCATGCGGAGGAGTGGAGAATTAAACCCGGTTCTTCAGATCAGAGTTCACTGCTCCAATCCACCACTCTTAACCATGCTGGCTCTGTATGTGTGAGCCCTGAATCTCACTAAGCAGGGAGGAGAGTTTGAGATTCCACCAGATTCTAGCCCTGGTCTTGCTCTACTGAAATTCTCAAGAGCTAGAATTCTGTACCATTTTGAAGTTATGGAATCTCCAAAGGTGGGGAGCCCAGCCCTGAAATAGACTCACAATGCAGTCTTAAATAAAGGAACACCCTTCTAAGTCCACTGAAGTCATTGAAACTTCTGGCTACGTCATTGAGACCTACATGGCTCATGTGGACCATTTGTCATCTTACCAATCAGTGTGATCCAGGATTTTTCCTTTGCCTCCCACTCCGCAGTGACATCCATAGGCACCATAATTTATAATGGCGTTCTTCCCAGTGACATCTTTGATCATCTTCTGAAGATTGAGGAGACTGCCATCTGTTATGACCGCACCTGGGAAACAGCTGGAAAGTGAATCTCAAACATCATGAAGGTGACACGCCTCATCAGGTCTACACATCACAAGCTGCTTGCCAAACCTCTGTTCATCTCAAAATAATAATGCAGGAGCAGGATGGGGCATTTGCAGGATAGCCCTTTCACATCACCTATTGCCATATCCTTTAAACTGGAGACGCTGGGATGGAACCCAGGACCTTCTGCATGCCAAGCAGATGCTGAACCACTGAGCCATAGCCCCTCCACCCAGGAACCATCTTGACAAGAATAAGGGAATCCCACCCTGGAGAATTGTTATGGGCGAGGGATGGAAGTACCCACCCTAGAGCCAGTGTGGTGTCATGGTTAGAGACCCAGGTTCAAATGCCCACTCTGCCATGGAAGCCTGTTGGGTGACCTTGGGCCAGTCACACGCTCTCGGCCTCACCTACCTCCCAGGGTTGTTGAGATAAGGAAATGGAGAAGAGGAGAATGCTGTAAGCTGCTATAGGTCTCCATTATGAAGAATTACAGGCTAGATTAAATTATTATTTATGCTCTTCCCTTCCTTTGCTGATTGCTTCCAGAAATGCCTCCTCCACACACACAATTGTCTTTTTTCTGACTGGGGAAGTCAGCCCCCCCCCCCCAGAGTTGCTCCCCTAGTCAAATGAGCAGCCTCCCCCCATGATTGCACTGGAGTAAAGGAAAAGATCTCACTTCTGTTTTGGCCCCTTGAACTATCAGTATTTGATATTTTGATACTTGGTGGTGGAGAGTGCCATCAAGTTGCATTGATTTATGGTGACCCCCATAGGATGTTCAAGGGAAGAAGAAGAAGAAGAAGAAGAAGAAGAAGAAGAAGAAGAAGAGTTGGTTTTTATATGCTGACTTTCTCTACCACTTAAGGAAGAACCAAACTGGCTTACAATCACCTTCCCTTCCCCTCCCCACAACAGACACCCTGTGGGATAAATGGGGCTGAGAGAGCTCTAAGACAACTGTGACCAATCCAAGGTCACCCAGCTGGCTTCATGTGTAGGAGTGGGGAAACAATTCCAGTTCACCAGATTACGCTCCGCCGCTCATGTGGAAGAGCGGGGAATAAAACCCAGTTTGGAGCTGTGGTTTAGAGTCCACTGCTCCAAACCACAGCTCTTAACCACTATACCATGCTGACGAGACATTCAAAGGTGGTTTGTCCATTGCCTGGCTCGGCTTGGCCTCCCATCCAAGTACTAAACTGGACTGACCCTGCTTAGCTTCTGAGATCTGACAAGGTCAGGCGAACCTGGGCCACCCAGGTCAGGGCATTTGATATTTTGGTACTTACCCAAACTAAGTAACAGCGTCGCCAGTGCAAACAGAGTCTTCCTCTCCATGGGGAGGCCTTGAAGAAGAAATCCAAACATCGTGATCTGCCTTTACACAGAGAAAGAAGCTCTCTCCATTTGGACCACCAGAGCCTCTGGCTGGGGAAGGTAACTGCAGCCAACTGGAGCTGGAAAGGATGCTAGGACTTCATGCTGCTCCTGTCTGGGGGAATCAGGGAATGCAGGATCTCTGCACAAGCATACCCCTGTCCTAGTGATGGGATTTAACCGGTTCATAAAGGCGCCAAAAAGATGGTACATGTTTGGTGGCTGCTGTTTGGAAGACGCATTAATTTGCAATGGCAAATTACAACGTGGGGGGAATCTGGAGCAGCAGATGCAAGTTGCTAATTAACCTTGGCCTAGGGTTGCCAACCTCCAGGTACTAGCTGGAGATCTCATGCTATTACAGTTGATCTCCAGCCGATAGAGATCAGTTCACCCGGAGAAAATGGCCGCTTTGGCAATTGGACTCTATGGCATTGAAGTCCCTTCCCTCCCCAAACCCCGCCCTCCTCAGGCTCTGCCCCAAAAACCTCCCGCTGGTGGCAAAGAGGGAACTGGCATCCCTACCTTGACCTCTCTCCACCTACCTGGTCTGGGTTTCCAAAGGGAATTCTCAGCAGCACAAAGTCCAGCTCTGTTTACTAACCAAGCTTATATACGACCCCAGAGGTGTCCCCACCCCTTTGGGAATTTTTTCATCAGCAACATATACAGAAGTGTGAGCTTCTCTAGAAATGGAAACTTCTCTTTTGCAGCTTCTTGCATAGGGTGCGGGGAGAGTCCCATTTGTGTCATGGCATTCAGACTCTAAAATATAGGACTTCCAAGACCTAAATAGCGCTGCTAATAAAACATGCTCCCCATCAAATTTAGGGGTATCTTTTGACTTTTATCAGCCCTCCCCATACTTATCTCACCTGTGTGATCCTTCTCAACGTAGAGCCATTTCTCTGGCTAGATTTAATGTTTTGCCATCTGCGCTACTCAAAGGCAGATTTCGGCTTTGCCCTTGTGGCAACAATTGTATTAAAACAGTTGCTCATGTCTTATTTTATTGTAGTTTCTACACAGAATCTCATGACGAACGTTTAAGCCCCCTGTTGGTTAATAGACAGAATGTCTCAGATTCTTTTAACGTTTCCTATTTATGGAACAATCGATCACCCCACATAGAGACAGTGGCACAGTTCTTAAAGTTTGTTTTAAAAGCCCACCAAACAGTTAATCAGATGGCAGTATCAACAAACAGCGCTATTCGATGTACCTGTCTTTTAACTATTCTATAAAGGGCACTTTTTAATATCTCCATTCCTTTTGTACCCTTCTGTATTATGTTTTTATGCCAATAAAGGAATGATGATGATATACAGAAGTGTGAGCTTCTCTATAAATGGAAATTTCTCTTTTGCAACTACCCTCCTGGTGCGGGGGAGAGGTCCCATTCATACAATGGCATTCAGACAGGGTGAAACTGTGGGACTTTCGGTTAGTTTGGATGAACTGGCCCCTGCCTATGGGCATGGTAACAGTGCCTTAGCCTCTGGCTAAGAGGTTGGTTTTTATACCCCACTTTTCTCTTCCTTTAAGGAGTCTCAAAGCAGCTTACAATCGCCTTCCCT
The DNA here is from genome assembly GCF_029931775.1 of Euleptes europaea. Classification (NCBI taxonomy): domain Eukaryota; kingdom Metazoa; phylum Chordata; class Lepidosauria; order Squamata; family Sphaerodactylidae; genus Euleptes; species Euleptes europaea. Next base: position 11,963,665 of record NC_079330.1, on the reverse strand, counting down.
TCCTCTCCCCACAACAGACACTTTGTGATGTAGGTGGGGCTGGGAGAGTTCAGAGAGAACTGTGACTGGTCCCAGGTTACCCAGCAGGCTTCATGTGTAGGAGTGAGGGGGGGGGAATCCAGTTTCCCAGATTAGCGTCCACCACTTATATGAAGGCATGGGGAATCAAACCCGGCTCTCCGGATTAGAGTCCGCTGCTCTTAACCACCGCGCCACACTGGCTAGGATAGTGATGATAATGCAGGAGCATTAACCCTGTCTCAGCTACCCAACATAGCGGGACCACAGAGGACGGGGCCATGGCTCAGTGGTAGAGTGCTTTGCACACAGAAGGTCCCAGGTTCAATCCCCAGCACCTCCAGTTAAAAAGAACAGGTATTAGATGGTGCGAGGGAAGGTGGCACGGTATAGCCTGATCCTGTCAGATCTTGGAAGCTAAGCAGGGTCAGTACTTGGAAGGCTCTGCAGAATAAGGCAATGGCCAACCACCTCTTCTGCTCATTTGCCTTGAAAGCCCCTTGCTGGGGTTGCCATAAGTCGGCTACGACTTGACAGCCCTTTACACACACAGTAGATGGTGGGAAAGACCTCTACCTGAGGCCTAGGAGACCAGCTGACAGTCTAAGTAGACAATACTGACTTTGATGGACCAATGGTCTGATTCACTACAACTCAGTTCCGTGCATGTTAATGTGAACAAAATTTGGGGAGGGGCTGTGGCTCAGGGTAGAGCATCTGTTTAGCATGCACAAGGTCCCCTGTCCACTCCCCCAGCATCTCCAGTTTAAAGGAGTGGGTAGTAGGTGATGTGAAAGGCCTCCATGTGGGACCCTGGAAAGCAGCTACCTGACTGAGTAGACAATACTGACCTTGATGAACCAAGGGTCTGATTCAGTATAAGGAAGCCTCATGTTTACTCACAGAATGCTTCCATGATGGTTCATTTGGCAAGGGGAGGGAGGTTCAAAGGTTGGGCTAGAAATGATAAACTACAACAAATTAATTATATTTATTATAAGCTGTACACTATGAAATTGTTAAAAAACACATGGCCTGCATTACAGGCTACATATAAAATTATCTGTTACAAAATTCTTATGTACAGTTGATATAATATAATATAAATGAACAATACTGGACCATACGCATTTCTGCCTGAATAGGCCTTCTTCAGTGGTCATAAATACAGAAAGTAATTAAAAACACACCTGGAAATGCATCTTAGGAGGTATTTTTTATCTAATATCGTGTGTGTCTTGATATAAACTCTTAACCCAAATTGTGGGTCTTGCCATTTGGATAGTTGTTCACACAATCTGGTACACAATTAACAATGTTTCCGGATGTGTGTACATCAACCCGTGATACCTCATATTGGCCTTCTCTTATCGCAAACTGATTGTTCAGCTGAAAGAAGAACTAGAGCAGGGTGATCCAGTAAACATAATACAAGCTGGACTTCCAAAAGTTTTTAAAAATCCCCTCACCAAAATCTTCTGTCTCAGCTTTGCAGTTTGGCAACAGATTAATAAACAGGAAGCCTGGGCAAGTAGTCAATAGACTGTTTTCAGAAAAGAGGGAAGTCAGAGATGGGGTCCCCCCTACAAGGATTTGCATTAGGATCAGTGCTCTTTCATTTATTCCTAAGGGAGTAGATGAACATTGATGTAACCAGGTTTACGAAACCCAATGGTTAAAATCCAAAAGGATCTTTCAGACCTGAACAATAAAATAATACAAAATACACAACTGATTTTTCATTGCCTTTGTGATTATTACCTGTTGCAGCACAGGTACGGAGACTGTTTTTACAGTCATAGTTAGCATCCCTGGCATTTATTGAATGCTGTGCACCATCCTGGGATTCTACTGCGGCATCCGTACCAAAGGTTGCATGCACCCTATGGTGTTGCTGCTCTACCCAGTGATTCCTTTTCCACAAAGGAAGATATAGACCTCACTGTTACTCTACAAATGCAACTGGTGCAAAAATAATGTTTAGAAATGCACTTATCAAGGAAGAAAGGTTTGTTGAAGGAAATAAAAGTTATTGATCTATTTACATCATCTACCCCCACTTTTCTCTCCAATGCAGATCTGAAGGGGCTTACATTGTTCTCCTCTTCTCCATTTTATCCTCACAACAACCCTGTGAGGTAGATTAGGCTGAGAGTATATGACTGGCCCAAGGTCACCCAGCAAGTTTCCACAGTAGAGTGGAGATTCTAACCTGGTTCCCGGATCCATGCCTGACACTCTAACTAATCTTATCCCAAGTTTGGATTCTGGATAAAAACTCCAAAGCACACATTTCCCTACACCTTTGAGGAACTAATCTTATCTCAAATTTGGATTCTGGATAAAAACTCCAAAGCACACATTTCCCTACACCTTGAGGAACTGACATTTGACTTAACTTGACGCTGCTTAAAATCTGATGGTTAATCAACTAGAGATTAATAAACTTGATATCTAGTGTCCTGTTTGTCCAATGCACAATCTCACTGCCCCAGGCACCAAAATGTATCCTGTCCTTCTCTTCTCTTCTCTCCCCCTCCTCTGTATAGTACTTGGTAGGTTCCATTTCTCTAAGCATCACAATTGCACATTCCAAGAGGAGGTATGTACTCCACCAGCCAGCAGGGGACCACCTATCAGAAATACCAGCCTTGGGACTCATTACATCATGGCTCCATTTGTCAGATGTGCTTCTCTGATGAACTTTGCCGGGACAAGAACCTATTGGGAGCCGACCAGAAATGGCAGGCCATCATGTCTGGGACAGAGAGCTCAGTATGTGATGCTAAGGGTTCTTTGGTACCAAGAATTTGTGCAGGAAAGCTAATGTGGGCCAGCACAACCTTAGCCAAATAATAGGCATAAGAATGTAAGAACATAAGAAGAGCCATGCTGGATCAGGCCAAAGGCCCGTCAAGTCCAGCATTTTGTTTGCACAATGGCCAACCTCTAGGAAGCCCACCAGCAGGATGACTGCAACAGCATCCTCCCGCCCGTGTTCCCCAGCAACTGATACAAAGAGGCCTCCTGCCTCCGGTATTGGAGGGAGGAGATATCCATCATGGCTAGTTGCCATTGGTAACCCCGTCCTCCATGAATTTGTCCACTCCCATTTGAGAGCCTTCCAAATTGGTGGCCATTGCCACATCCTGTGGTAGTGAGTTCCACAATTTAGCTATGTGCTGTGTGAAGCAGTTCTTCCTTGTGTCTGTCCTGAATCTCCAGTCCTACACCTTCAGTGGATGAGTCCGGGTTCTAGTATTATGGAGAGGGAGAAAAGCTTCTCTGCATGGTTGGTTTTTTGGAGAACACCTACTTGGAATGAGTCCAGAGAAAGGACAGGATGAGTTTGTGACTCAAAACAGTTTGAGCTGAGTATGTTGTAATGAGGGATAAACTGATTTTGGGGAGGGGACAGATTGTGTGGAAAACTTGACATCCTACAAATCATGTCCCTGATCGTCATTGAGGAGGGGACTTGAGAGTGGTGAAAATGTTTGCATGTGTCCCTATTCGGGCAGTCGCATTCCCCAGGAACCAGCCCCTCCAGAAGAAGATCAGCTTACACTGAGCTTCCTCTGGGCAGCTGCTGTGCTTTGAAACAATCCTGTTTACAGCCCCAATCACCTGTTGAACCAACACTATATTTTATCTGAAATTTGTCATCTTTTTTCCTGTTTGTTTATTATTTACTTCATTTATACCTTGCCTTTCTCCCCAGTGGGGGCCCAAAGCATATCTCATATTTCCCCCTCCCTCCGTTTTATCCTCACAACAACCCTGCGAGGTAGGTTAGGCTGAAAGTGTGCAACCGGCCCAAGGTTACCCAACAAGCCTCCGTGACGGAGTGGGGATTCGCACTGGAGTCTCCCAGATCCTAGCCTGACACTCTAACCACTCCTCCGCTGGCTCTCTTTCAGGCAAAACAAGACTGCAGCTGTCATGCAGCTTTGTCTAGTTTCCTCACTCCCTAGCAAGGTTACACAGGCCCAAGGGTCGCTGTCCAGCGATTCAGCAACACAGCAGGAAGCAGAGAGATCGCAAAGAGGTCCTCAAGGGTTGGGACCTCAGGAAACCCACCCTGCAGGGAGCTGTCCAGGTGGTTGCGCAAGCTGGTTTTGCAGAAATTCGGTCCCGTGTCAAAGGTTTCACAGGGGACTGACAGCTCCACCCTTCCTGTCACCACTTCAGAAGGCCTGATCCTCTCTAAGACCTAGAATGTGCTGCTCTCTGCCGAAACAGAACTGGCTTGTGGGGCGTGTGGAGCTGGTGGGTGTGGGCTCTTCTGTGCGGTCCAGGCTTCTGTGTGCATGCAGGAATGCAATTTAAGGATTGAGGTTGCTGCCCCAAAGATTTGGGAACGGGCCACAAAAATGTAATGTACAAAGGCCTGTAAGAGCATTCAGACAATGGGAAACCTTTGGCAACCAAGGAACTTCCGTTTTGGCACTGGTGATTGGTAGTTTGATCCCTGATGATAATATGGCACTTTGATCTGTTTTCTCCTTGTCAGGTTTGTCCCCACTATGAAACAGCTTTCCTTCTTGGTTATCCTGGTTGCAAATGGTGAGTCTCGGAAAATACCATGCTCTGCCCTCCAACATGACCTTCTGAAATGGTGACAAAGGCATCTTAGAATCATAGAGTTGGAAGGTACCACCAGGGTCATCTAGTCCAACCCCCTGCACAATGTAGGAAATTTACAACTACCCCCCCACACCCCCTGTGACCCCTACTCCATGCCCAGAAGATGGCCAAGATGCCCTACCTCTCATGATCTGCCTAAGGTTTTGGAGTCTAACTGGGCTAGTGAGGAGTAACTGGCCCCCTCAGTTCATCTTGGCTTATATCTTTGTAAATTCACAGTGGATTTTATCTTTGTAAATGGCTTTGGTTCTCCGCTCTTCATGGCTGGTTCTGTAGATTCATGTGTATTGTGTGCACATGGGGTAGGGTTTTGATAAGCACATTATACATTACAGTGTATGCCATTTATACATACTGTTCAGTATAATGTATAATGCAGTTTATTGATGCACAGTAGCCGTGACCTTTGGAATTTTCAGATTCTTGGTTCCATCTTCAGGTTCTGCCTCCATCTTTTCTTAATAAGTTTTCTACCACCTAAAAATGACTGCTATGGAAGATAGGACTGATCATAAAATGGCTTTCTTCAGTAGGCAAATCACAAAATGTTGGGAAGTTTTATTCAAGTTCCTTCCTATGCTGGAGTTAGCCATTTATAAATGGTGATCCCTGCAGACCCTAAGTTGGTCATATAAAACACCTCTTGCTCCACTGAAGAAGAGGAAAGCCCATTGGTGCCACATGGGAAATCACAGGTGTAGGCTTTAGAAGAAGAAAAAGAAGAGTTGGTTTTTATACCCTGCTTTTTCTCTAACGAAAGGAGTCTCAAAGCGGCTTACAATCACCTTCCCTTCCCCTCCTCACAACAGGCACCTTGTGAGGTAGGTGAGGCTGAGAGAGTTTGGAGAGAACTGTGACTAGCCCAAGGTCACCCAGCAGGCTTCATGTGGAAGAGTGGGGAATCAAACCCGGTTCTCCAGATTAGAGTCTTAACCACTACACCATGCTGGCTCTCTTTAGCTTTGGCTTTCTTGTGTTTGAGCTTTTATTGAGAACCGAATGTCCCAATTAGTAACCTCTCCCATCTCAATTTTCCTCTTTTTTTCTTTTTGCAGCTTTGGCCACTATCAATAGCAGCCCACTCAACTTCAGAGGGATGATTCAAAAGATTACAGGGAGAAACACCCTCATCTATTTCAATGGATATGGGTGCTACTGTGGAAAGGATGGGAAGGGGAAGCCAAAGGATGGGATAGACATGTAAGTTTGGGTTACTTAAGACTGGCAGCAGAGTCTGGGAGTCAAAAGGTGACATGCAGAGGCTTATGCTGTCAATTGGGATGTCTTCCTATCATTTCCCTGTGCTTTTGTCCTTCCAAGGTGCTGCTTCCACCACGAATGCTGTTATGAGAGGTTACAAATGCATAAGTGTCACCCACTGATCGATCACTACACCTTTCTGATTGTCAATGATGATGTCCTCTGTGGTGAGTACCAGCCACAGTGCTACTGACCATCACATGGACACATTAGGGACACTTTCACAATGATGGAGATGGCAGGCACAATGATGTAGAGGTGGGGGAAACAAGCGTGACACTGGTCACCAGCGATGTCATTGACACTGTTTAGCTTGGAAAGAAGGTGGTTAAGGGGAGACAGGATGTGTGTGTATGTGTCTCTGTGTGTTGTGCCATCAAGTCACTTCTGACTCATAGCGACCCTATGAATCAATGTCCTCCAAAATATCCTATCTTTAACAGCCTTGCTCAGATCTTGCAAAATGAGGACTGTGGCTTCCTTTATTGAGTTAATCCATCTCTTCTTGGGTCTTCCTCTTTTCCTGCTGCCCTCAACTTTTCCTAGCATGTCTTTTCTAGTGACTTGATTTCTCATAATGTGACCAAAATACGATAGCCTCAGTTTAGTCATTTTAGCTGACTAAATCAGTTCAGGCCTGATTTGATCTATAACCCACTGATTTGTTTTGGGTTTTTTTGGCCGTCCATGGTATCCGTAATGGTAACACTCTCCTCCAACACCACATTTCAAAGGAATCTGTGTGTGTAAAGTGCCATCAAGTCGCAGCCGACTTATGGCGACCCCTTTTGGGGTTTTCATGGCAAGAGACTAGCAGAGGTGGTTTGCCAGTGCCTTCCTCTGCACAGCAACCCTGGTCTTCCTTGGTGGTCTCCCATCCAAATACTAACCAGGGCTGACCCTGCTTAGCTTCTGAGATCTGACGAGATCAGGCTAGCCTCGGCCATCCAGGTCAGGGCTCAAAGGAATCTACTTTCTTCCTATCAGCTTTCTTCCAGCTTTCACACCCATACATAGTAATAGGGAATACGATGGTATTAATGAACTTAATCTGGGAGACATGATAGAGGTCTATAAAAGAATGCATGATATGGAGAGAGTACTAGAATGTGGGGTCATCTGCTGAAGCTGCAGGGTGAGAGATTGGCAGCGACAGCACAGGTCTTGTACTCACTTGTGTGTTGGTGTGCCAGCTCCAAGTTAGAAAATGCCTGGAGATTTTGGGGTGAAGCCTGGGGAAGTTGGGGATGGGAAGGGAGCTCAGCACGGTAGGATGCCATAGAGTCCACCCTCCACTCCACAGCAGCCATTTCCCCCCACAGGAACTGATCTCTGTAGTCTGGAGATCAGTTCTAATTCCAGGAGATCTCCAGGCCCCACCTGGAGTTTGGCAACCCTATGTACTGTATTCATTTCCACTGTGGTAAGGGGCGTTATCGTTTCTGCAGAGAACGGGGAGAAAACCGGGTGCCCCACACGGGTGTGCGAATGCGACCGGGAAGTGAGCCTCTGCTTCAGGAGGGAAGCCAAGACCTACAACAAGTCCTTCCATCATTATCCCGCCGTCTTGTGCAAGGAGGTCACCCACAAATGTCCACCCAGTGAAGAAGTGGTGCAGAAAGAAAACCTAACCACAGGACCGCAGAGCAACCAGACCCTTACGTAGACTTTGGAGCGCCCAGGAAGCAGAATGGAACCAGGAGAAAGGGGACATTCAACAGCTGACATAATATTTTCCATGAATTGAACAATGGTGACACCCACTCTACCCCCAATTTCAAATGTCATAAGTGCAGCATTCACTTTGGAAGATGGCTTGAAACAGATACTTTTTGGAACAGTATCAAGTCTTCTTAATTCACAGTGGGTAGCCGTGTTAGTCTGTCTGCAGTAGTAGAAAAGGGCAAAAGTCCAGTAGCACCTTAAAGAATAACAAAAATATTTTCTGGCAGGGTGTGAGCTTTCGTGAGCCACAGCTCACTTCTTCAGATACAGCTAGAATGTGAATCCATCTGTCTTTAAGTAGAGGAGAGTGAATTCAGACAAGCATTAGCATGTAAATGTTAACAGTGTGTAAATGTGAATAGCAGGCGTGATGGGATTAGGTGTGGTATGCAGAAGAGTCTGTGATGTCCAGGGGAGAGATGGGTGTGGAGAAATCAGCATTGGTAATGAGCTATGAATGCAAGGTCTTTATTCAGCCCAGGTAAATGCATTGACTTTAGTTTGAATATCAACTGTAATTCAGCAGTTTCTCTTTCCAGTCTCCCTTTGAAATTCCTTTGTAAGAGAACTGCTACTCTTAAATGTGCAACAGAATGTCCTGGAAGGTTGAAATGTTCTCCCACTGGTTTTTGAATATTGTGGTTTTGAAATGCCTGCATTATTGTATTAATTTCCAATGACAATAACACAGTAGGAGGTTGATAGTTTAAAGCAGTTGTTTATTGGATCCAATATACATACCGGATGAAAACTGCCCCAAAGGCGCAGGACAAAGGGTTGTGAGAACATCTGAACAAAGGGTTGCAAGAACCATTATAACCTCTGGTCAGGGGTGTTACAATATACACAGATTCACTGTACATTGGGTGTTTACTCCAATATCTCATTAGAATAGCCTATAGATATTGGCCGAGGCTGTCTCTAAGCAAGCACTTGGTCTTGTGATCCACATTCCTAACAGTGAAGGTAAGACACTGTTTTTCTCCACTGGGGAAAGCCCGTACCAGGCAAGTATGTAATTTGTTGGCTTCTTATAGTTATGGATGCCAACGTTCCCAAAGCTTTCATGTGTGTGCCTGATGCTATGCCCTGAGCATAGCACCTCATAGAGCTATGAGGGTGCATACATGTGAAAGAATATATATGTTTTCCCTTAAATGAAGTTTATAGGCACTTCAGTTTCTGATGTCAGACTTAAGTCTTCTTAATGAATTTCAAAACGACACAATTAAGCCACTTCTTGCCAAATTAATTCATTTATGTTTTGGATCTGGGGGGGGGGCGCTTTTGTTTTTGAAGTCAGATTTTTGTCCATTTATTCTTCTGCACAGAATCTGCCTTGTAGTAGCCGGGGACTGGTCCTGATGAGCACAGACCTGACTAAAGACTAGAGCACTTCCGGCTTTGAAACCGACTTCCGGCTTTGAAACCAACGTGCGGCTTCGCCATAGAGTTACCCAAGCCTAGAGCGGCACGGCTCCTCCGGAAGCCGGGCGTCTCATTCCGCGCCGCCGCCTAGGCACGCTAGCGGACGCCTCCTTCGACGTCATCAGGCGTCGCCGGCCGCCAGCGAAGTTTTCGGGCCCTCTTTGCCGAGCGTCCCGGAAGATTTGGGCCTGCGGACGGGTAGAGGCGGGGGAGGGGGGAAGAGAGCCAACTTCGAGAGACCCTTTTCTAGGGAGGGGCGGGGGTTGAGAGGCCGCCGGAGGAGCCTTCGGGAGCAGCGAGAGGGGATGGCCAGAGAGGCCTGGGTTGCCACGGCAACGGGGAAGCGAGCGGTGGGGGTTTCGCGGGGAGGAGGGGTCGTTGCCATGGGACACGGGAGAGGGAAGCAGAGGGAGATGCTGTGGGGTCGCTGGAGAGTTATAGTTGTGGGGCTGGACCTCTTTTATTGGTAGGGTTGCCAACCTCCAGGTAGGGTTGCCAGGTCCCTCTTCGCCACAGGTGGGAGGTTTTTGGGGCGGAGCCTGAGGAGGGCAGGGGTTGGGGAGGGGCTTCAATGCCATAGAGTCCAATGGCCAAAGCGGCCATTTTCTCCAGGTGAACTGATACCTATCGGCTGGAGATCAGCTGGAATAGCAGGAGATCTCCAGCTACTACCTGGAGGTTGGCAACCCTGCCTCCAGGTAATGGCTGGAGATCTGCTATTCCAACTGATCTCCAGCCGGCAGCGATCTGCTCACCTGGAGAAAATGGCCGCTTTGGCCATTGGACTCTATGGCATTGAAGCCCCTCCCCGACCCCTGCCCTCCTCAGGCTCCGCCCCAAAAACCTCCCACCTGTGGCGAAGAGGGACCTGGCAACCCTATTTTGGGGCGGGGGGGTCATATGCTGAGTTCTCTGCTGGGGCCAGGTGTTGCTGGAAGGTACCATTAAGGCTTTCGTTAGAAAGATGGAGGTTGTAGGCATCGTTTTGGTCCCTAGAATAAATCCCGAACTGACAACTGTAATACCGCAGTATCACAAAACAATAATCACAAGTTTTTGAGTGCCATATAACTCTTCATTAGGCTGGTTGGTTGGTGCTGAGGAAAGATCTTATTGGCTTCTGGCATTTTATACTCTAAAGGAGGGAAGGCAGCATGGTATAGCATGATCTCGGAAGCTAAGCAGGGTCAGCTCTGGTTAGTATTTGGATGGGAGACCACCAAGGAATACCAGGGTTGCTATGCAGACGAAGGCAATGGGGAACCACCTCTATTCGTCTCTTGCCTTGAAAACCCCATAAGGGGTTGCCATAAGTCGGCTGTGGCTTGACCACACTTTACACACACACACACACTTATACTCTAAACAAAAATAAATCTGTATGCAAAAACAACAGAGTATCTTTTCTTGGGAGATGGTGATGCAGTGCACAGACTTTACAATTCAGGAGGACTCTTCTTCTGTACAGGCGTTAAGCAAAACAGGGAGAGGTTCCTAAGCACCCGAAGCCATTCTTCCTCCTTTTCCTCTTCAGGCGGACATATTGGGGCTAGAACACAAAATGGATGCAGGTGGACGCCCTTCGACTGGTCAAGTCATTCTCCTGGCTACCAGCTCAGCTGTCACAGCAATTTTGTATGCCATTTACAGACAAAAGTCAAAAGTTGTTCACAGCCTGAAGGTTAGTTGCTTCTTACAGCTGGGTTACTTGTTACAGCTTCTCACAGCGGGGGTGGGGGGCAAACATGATTGTTGAGCTTTAAAAGGTCACCCGTGTATAATTCCCAAGAAGGTTGAGTCTGGCTTGGAATGGTGGTTCACCTTGGTCTTTTATGCCTGGCTGTTTCACTCTCAGTCACCCCTCCAGCGACTTCAGGTCTTTAGTTGGATTATGCATGCCATTTCCGACTGTCAGAGGTCGCTTCGCTCTCCTCCTGCGTTTACCCACGTTCTACTCGCGTTTTCAAATTTGAGATAGAGCAGGTCCCTCAGAAGGAGGGGAAACACAGAACTGGGGGCAGAACTAGAAAGGCTAACGAGACGGGGATGTGGTATTACCTGCTATGTGCCTTAGAATGGACCTTTGCATTTCTGTATGAAACTTGCTTGGTAGTGAGTTTGAGTCTGTGCCGGTCCAGTATTGTCTCTTCTGATTGGTGGCAGGCCACCAAGTGATAGTTTTTTTTCTCAGATCTGTTACCCTTTCATTACTGGGGGTTGAACCTTAGACTTCCTGCACACAAGCAGGCCTGCCACCTGCCACAGGCCCTGCTTCTTACCTAAAAGAAACTCTGCGGAAGTTAAACGATGTTAACACAAGCCAGCAAAGGCCTTTCTAAAAAAAGAAGAGCAGAAGCCCTATGAAGCTCTTCAGCTTGTTACGCCAAGGTGTAGCTGCCCCGGCCCCTGTGTTGGCTGGAAGGTGGCCGTGCTCATTGCTTCTTTGGTGAAATTCTGACTTAACTGAGATTCTTATTGGTGTCCCTCTTGCTTCTCTAGGGAGCCAAAAAGGTCACCCTAGACCAGGACCTGAAAAGTATTCTTATGGAAGCTCCTGGAAAGTGTGTCCCTTATGCAGTAATAGAAGGTAGAGTCTGTGGGTAGCCAAGGGGTGGTTTCTGATTTGTGTTTGGTCTGCTAGCCCTGATGCCTCTGTCAGGGTGGGTTAGGGTATAATATGCGGTGTAAAGCACACACATGACCCCTCAAAAGCCACTCAATGAAAAAATGTATTCAGAATTGATAGCCCAACTGAAAGCTGTACATCCAAACCAAACAGAAAGGCCATGCAGCAAGAATTTTGGAAGAGGCTCTAACTTGAGCGTATCTCCAAGGGTGGAATTCCACAGGCCCTCTTGAGACCCCTGCGTCAGGTGTCTTGCAGTAGATGCAGGTAGCGTAACTGACAGGACCTTATCAGCAGCACTAAGAAATCTTTACTGCACATATCAGAAGGAGCAGTTTCAGATCCACGAAAGGCCAAAGCCACAGGATTTATAGAAGGGAAACTTGCAACATTTTAGGACTTTGTGGGAAATCACTCCACAGGGCTAGAGAGCCTCACTGGCGTTTCGTTAGGGAGAGGATTCGGGAGTTGCGGTTTCTCTTGGATCGCTGGAACAATTGTGGCTTATGTATATGAGCGTGGGTGTAAGTTGGTGGTCTGTCGGAAAGCCCGCTGCTGCATTCTGACTCAGAACTAACATCCGCACAAGGCTGGTTGCTTGGAGATGCCTTTGAGGTCTGAAGTAGGGTTTGCAGAGTGTGGGAATAAGCCTGGAAAGAGTAGCATAACAAGCACCTCCTTCAGTTTTCCATTTTCTTTGTGAAATGCTGTGGGTAGTTATGTGCTTGCTCCTTAACTTGCCCCAGCCCCATAAGGCAGTTTTTCTATAGAACTTGTAGCTTTAAGGTCAAGGTCCTTGATTCTGATGCTGGGGAACACTGTCCCGGCTCTAAATCACTGGGCCCTTGATCTTCTTCAGCAGAATCCCATTTTCTGTTACTCCTAATCTTTCAACTTGCTGGTAATTTGGAAGGTTTGAAGATTGTTCTGTTTGCAGCGCTCACTGCTGGGTAACATGGTAGGGATTTTCCCACCACATGTACATTTCAGCTGGTTTCGGGTGTCTTCCCCCCTCCCCTCTTGACTGAATAGGTGTCGTGCGCTCCGTTAAGGAAACCCTCAACAGCCAGTTTGTGGAGAACTGCAAGGGAGTGGTTCAGCGGCTGACGTTGCAGGAGCATAAGATGGTGTGGAACCGGACCACCCACCTCTGGTAGGTATTCACGTGCTCTTAGGCTTGCAAACAGGCCAAGAGGGAAGGTGTCTTCTGCTGGTTTCAGGGGCTTGAGTGATGGAGCGGGTGAGGCGGTGATCAGGAAAAGCAAGGGAGACTCTGGAGCATGACTGGTACGGTTCTGTTTACCTTGTGAAGATGAGGTGGTTGCATGCCGCATTTGCAGAAGTCAGAGTTGCGTTCTAGTTGGTAGTCATTGGGACATTGTGTGTTAGATGCAGCCCTGCCCCCTGTAATCTGTCCTCTCACAGTCCTCTCCATCGCAGTCCATGTTGACACTTTATAACTCACTGGGACTTTTGTAGCTGTTAGAGCTGAGATGGAGGGTGTGGTGGAGATAGGAGAGATCATGGGAAATCTGTAGACAAGTTTGGGGGGAAGGTCAAGGAAGGGACACATCCTTACACACCGGAGCCAGCGTGCTGTAGTGGTTAAGAGTGGTAGACTCTAATCTGGAGAACTGGGTTCGATTCCCCACTCCTCTACATGAGTGGCGGACTCTAATCTGGTGAATCAGTTTTGTTTCCCCACTCCTCCATATGAAGCCTGGGTGACCTTGAGCCGGTCACAGTTCTTTCCGAACTCTCTCATCCCCACTTACCTCACAAGGTGTCTTTTGTGGGAAGGGGAAGGGAAGGCGATTGTAAGCCGCTTTGAGACTCCTTAAAGGTAGAGAAAAATCGGGGTAAAAACCAATTCTTCTACACCCACATTCAAGCTTGTGAACGACATGGTTGTTTGCCGATTCAAGTGTTATTTGCAAGTTGCCTCTCCACTTCTGTTTGCTTGTTCCATGTCTTTCATGGGTTAGGAAAGGTCAGGGCACAAACTGAATAAAAATAAAATGCAGCATAGGAAGCCAATATTATGCACAACTCTGAGGCTGTGTTGATGCGGCAGGCTGTACGACTTCCAGGGAAGCCTTTGCGCCCTTTCTGCCCCACCTTGACTTCTTTCTTGGCTGCTTGCTCCCCAGGAATGATTACGAAAAGATCATTCACCAGCGGACAAACATGGTGGCCTTTGACTTGGTGCCCCAGGAAGGCGGAACCGACGTTGCCGTGAGGGTGTCGAAGCCCCTGGACGCCACCGAACTCAGCTTGGAGACGGTTTACGAGAAATTCCACCCCTCCGTGCAGTCCTTCACAGATGTGATCGGCCATTACATCAGCGGGGAGCGCCCCAAAGGCATCCAGGAGACCGAAGAGATGCTGAAGGTGGGGGCCATGCTCACTGGCGTGGGGGAGTTGGTCTTGGACAATCACGCCCTCAAGCTGCAGCCCCCCAAGCAGGGGATGCGGTACTACTTGAGCAGTCAGGATTTCGACTCCTTGCTCCAGAAGCAAGAATCCAGCGTCCGGCTCTGGAAAAACCTGGCAGTGGTTTTCGGCTTTGCCACCTGCGCCCTGTTCCTCTTCTTCCTGCACAGGCTGTACCGCCGCCACCGGGAGAAGCAGCGCCTGCGGCAGATGAGCGAGATGAGCGCGGCAGGGGGTGACGCAGCGAGCAACCCTTGCGTCGTCTGCCTGAGCAACACCCGGTCTTGTGTCTTCCTGGAGTGCGGGCACGTGTGCTCATGCGACAAGTGCTACCAAGCGCTCCCCAGGCCCCCCAAGTGCCCCATTTGTAGACAAGAAATCACACGAGTTGTGCCACTGTATAACAGCTGAACGCTGCCATCTAAAACATCTTCGGAAGCAACCCTTCTTACATGGAGCATTCTTTGAATATAGAGGTGATGCCCTACAGAGGATGCCGGAGTTGTCCGGCTTTAACGGCTCGCATTCTCTTCCCGCAACCACAGGCTGAATCGAGGCATATTCGCCGAGAATTGAGAACAGGCTTCTAAAATGTTGGCTGCTTCTGATTTTTTGGGACCGCTTGCTTTAACTTTGGTGGGCACGATGCCGAAATAGAGGTTCTTTTCCATTGAGAATTCACACATACACAATTGCGTGTTACTAACCCTTCCTTTTCCCGTACAAGAATTAACAGGACTGTGTTTCCGGTCCTTACGATCCTTTTTGAACTGTGCGTCATCAGTGCTGTATGTGTGTTTTGCACAGAACAAATTTTAAAAACTTCCAGTTCTGCATGAAGACACTTCAGATTCTGTGCACAAAATAAATTAGGTGAAATTCAGCTGATGTCTGTTTTGCTTTGTGTATCCCTGGGTTCAAGTACATACACATGTTTTGGCAAGGAGGGATAGAGGGCAAGGGATGAATCGATAGGGCAGAGCGGGTAACGGCGGTTAAGGGGAGACATAATAGAGGTCTATAAAATAAAAGGAGGCTGGCTCTTCTGCTATACCATCGCTGCTCTCAACCTTAAGTGTGGTGGAACATCTCTGTTTTACAGGCCCTGCGGGATTGAGCTAAATCCCACAGGGCCCGGGTCTCATTGGACAGAGAGTTCCTCCAGGCTGGGGGCAGGGCAGGAAAAGGAAGCTGCCAGGGAACCTTTCCAATCATCACTGTCATCTCCCCCTCTCTCAATATGAGCACTCTAAACCGGACAGCCAGGCATCATGGAAACGAATAACGTTGGATTGCCTTTTGTTTTCCTTTTAAAACCAGACTACTAGTTGCCAGAATAACCGATATTAACAAATGCTGTCAGTTTCCCTTTTTGTTTTCTTTACAAGGACAGCAATAACAGGACTTCGTTTTATTTTTTACTAATTAATAAGCAAATGCACATTTCCATCAAGAACCTGTCTACAGAGGACATTGCCTGCTGTATGTCAGTGCTCCAGCCTTGCCTTCTTCCAATGACCATTTGCGGGGGCAGAATTTCAAAGGCATTTCTTTGCCCTGGGTGTGATCAAACCATTTAAAGTCAAAGCAGAAATCATTTATTTTTTGTGGGATTTATCCTGCCATTCCTCTGTTTTATCTTCACAACAATCTTGTGAGGTAAATGGGGCTGAGCACAAAATCACCCAGTAAGTGTCATGGCAGACAGGGATTTGAAGCTGGGCCTTCACTGTTTGAATCCAGCATGCTAACCAGCGTGGTGTAGTGGTTAAGAGCAGTGGACTCTAATCTGGAGAACTGGGCTTGATTCCCCGCTCCTCCACATGAAGCCTGCTGGGCGACGTTGGGCCAGTCACAGTTCTCTTGAAACTCTCAGCCCCACCTACTTCACAAGGTGTCTGTTGTGGGGAGGGGGAGGGAAGGCAATAGTAAGCTGCTTTGAGACTCTTTAAAGGTAGAGAAAATTCACTGGCTTTCTGTGAACCAGGCTTGATTCCCCACTCTGGCACATGAGTGGCAGACTCTAATCTTGAGAACCGGGTTTGATTCCCCACTCCTCCACATAAGCAGCGGACTCTGATCTGGTGAACTCCTACACCTGCTGGGTGACATTGGACTAGTCATAGTTCTCTCAGAACTCTCTCAGCCCCGCCTACCTCACAAGGTGTCTGTTGTGGGGAGGGGAAGGGAAGGTGATTGTAAGCCAGATTCCTTAAAGACAGGGAAAAGCAGAGTAGAAAAACCAGTTCATCATTCATACAATTTATCCCCGCAACAACTCTGCGAGGTAGGTGAGTCTGAGAATGTGGGACCGGCCCAAGGCCATTCGGTGAACTTCCACGGCAGAGCGGGGGTTCCAACCTGGATCTCGCAGATCCTCGTCTGACACTCTTCATTACTTGACTCTCGTTCAAGCCAAAAGAAACGCCGTGAAATCCATTGGTGGGCTCTGTATTCTCTTTGCCCTTCCTGAAAGGAGCTCTAGATGGCACCAGATGACCGTGATACGACACCAACACGGAGGTTCCAGCTCTAACGGGGTTGGCCCCCCTGCCAACCGGTGCATCCATCCGTTCAGTCTCTCTCCTCCGCGCAGAGCTGGGGAAGGAGGGTGGTAAACAAGGACAGCTAGCAGAGAGAGCTGTCACTCAGCTATTTCTGTTTCCCCGCTGCTCCTTCACTCCCACAAGCGTGATACTATTGTACCTGTCAATGTGTTTTTAAGCTAAGAGGGTTTCTTCTGCCCTCCCTCCTGCAGCCACCTGTTTTTCAGTTGCAGAATGAAATCTGTCATCAGTGGGGAGGGAGGAAAGGCTTCAGGTCAAACGGTTCACTTGGTTGGACCATTTACATCGGCGTGAAGGGGCTTTGCCCTGACCTGGATAGCCCAAGCTAGACAGATCTCGGAAGCGAAGCAGGTTAGATTCTGGTTAGCCTTTGGATGGGAGACCACCAAGGAAGACCAGGGTACTTGTCTGTAAATGATGTCTCAGTATCACGTTATGTCATTTTCCAAGGGTTGCCAACCTCCAGTTGGTGGCTGGAGATCTCCCGCTATTACAACTAATCTCCACTCGACAGAGATCAGTTCCCTGGAGAAAATGGCCGCTTTGGCAATTGGACTCTATGGCATTAAAGTCCCTCCCCTCTCCAAACCCCTCCCTCCTCAGACTCCACCCCCAAATCTCCAGGTATTTCCCAACCCGGAGCTGGCAACCCTACACTTTCCTCAGTCTTGCCTAGAGTCGCCAACCTCCTGGTGGTGGCGGGAGATCTCCTGCTAATACAACTGATCTCAAGGCGATAGAAATGTTTGACACCCCTGGTCTAATTGAAAGTGTCCGCCCCCCCCCCAAAAAAAGAAAACCCCACTCCCATGGTGGTAAAAAACCCCAGATAATTTGCTGGTTCTTAGTGCAACTCCTAATGGGTCAGCTGGTTGTAGGAAGCAAAGAATTCTGAGCCATGGTTACAATGCACCGGGAAGTTCTGGGACTAGGGTTGCCAGGTCCCTCTTCACCACCGGCGGGAGGTTTTTGGGGCGGAGCCTGAGGAGGGCAGAATTTGGGGAGGGGAGGGACTTCAGTGCTGTAGAGTCCAACTGCCAAAGCAGCCATTTTCTCCAGGTGAACTGATCTCCATCGGCTGGATAAAAATTGGCCACTGATTATAGCCCCTTTTTCCTGGTGTAGTGGTTAAGAGCAGTGATTTGGAGCAGTGGATTCTGATCTGGAGAACAGGGTTTGATTCCCTGCTCCTCCACATGAGCGGCGGAGGCTAATCTGGTGAATTGGATTTGTTTCCCCACTCCTACTCACGAAGCCAGCTGGGTGACTTTGGGCTAGTCACAGTTCTATTAAGAGCTCTCTCAACCCCACCAATCTCACAGGGTGTCTGTTGTGGGAGGGGGAAGGTGATTGTAAACCAGTTTGATTCTTCCTTAAGTGGTGGAGAAAGTCAGCATAAAAAAACCAACTCTTCTTCTAAACTCTTTAAGGGCATTTAATGCTCAGCTCTTTCTGGTAGTGAATTTGTCAAGGAAAGGTCAGATCTAGCTTTGTAAGTCGGTGCCTTCCATTTAAATCTGGTATAGCCAAGCCTTTGCTCTGTGGCTCAGTGGTAGAGCATCTGTTTGGCATGCAGAAGGTCCCACCTGTTCATCCCCCAGCATCTCCAGTTAAAAGGGACTAGGCAAGTAGGTGATGCAAAAGACCTTAGCCTGAGACTCTGGAGAGCAGCTGCTGGTCTCAGCAGACAACACTGACTTTGATGGACCACAGGTTTGATTCAGTAGAAGACAGCTTCATGTGTTGTGTTCTTTATTCTTTGGGCTGGGAGTTGGAGTTTTTTTTTTTTTTTAACAACCAACACCATATATTGCTTTCTCTGTTTAACCAGACATTTTATGAAACTGCTAGGTGAAGCCAGGCTGATCCATCTGTTAGCTCAGGAGTCAAGCTGGGGGAAAATTTTGTTTATTCTTTTCAGACAAGGTTTGGGAGCGAGACCTCGTATGCTAGCATACCAGTTTGGTTATTGGGGGGCGGGCGGCAATAACACGGATACTTTGAGACGTGATCTAACAGCCAATTAAATAATAAAAAAACAACTCCCCTCACACCACTCGCCCACCCACGGGCTGCATTTAAGCAGGGCTAACAAATACTTTATAGCATTAACACCTTCAAAAAAACACTGGCCCACATGATGGTCGCATGATTCCTTGTCATGGCAAATGCTGAAAGGATTCATTCCCAGAGGTGGCCTGAGGCAATTGAGTGCCTAAGGGAGGAGGAAGAAGAAGATGAGGAGCTGGTGGAGGAGGAGGTTTTTATATCCCGATTTTCTCCACCAAAAGGAGTCTCAAACTCGCTTACAATCACCTTCCCTTCCCCTCCCCACAACAGACACCTTGTGAGGTAGGTGAGGCTGAGAGAATTCAGAGAGAACTGTGACTGGCTCAAGGTCACCCAGCTGGCTTCATGCGTAGGAGTGGGGAAACCAACCTGGTTCACCAGATTAGAGTCTGCTGCTCATGAGGAGGAGTGGGGAATCGAACCCGGGTCCACTGCTCCTCACCACTACTCCACGCTGGCTCTCAAAGTCCAAAGACTCCCTTATTAATGTAAATCGGTCCCTAGCCAAGGGAAAGGTATCCAATGGAAACCAGTTCAATGAGGGAAGATTCTGAATTTCTCTTCACTGCTGTTTCATCATTTCCCACACATTTTCTGGATGCTGGCTTAAACACAAATCCAGAAAATGCGGGCAAAATGCACAGAAATGTATGGGGTTAGGAAATGCAAGCATAATTAAAGCAAAGCCCTGAAGTAGTTGCTGGGGTGACCGCAAGGAAACAGCCATGCATAAATGGTAGGGTTGCCAGGTCCCTCTTTGCCACCGGCGGGAGGTTTTTGGGGCGGAGCCTGAAGAGGGTGGGGTTTGGGGAGGGGTGGGACTTCAATGCCATAGAATCCAATGGCCCAAGCAGCCATTTTCTCCAGGTGAACTGATCTCTATCGGTAGGATAGAACCTGGAGGTTGGCGACCCTAATAAGTGTCCATAGAGGGATCCATGAACATAAAACTTGCCTTTGAAAACATGGCAGTGAGGGGTACGGTTAGGTTGCACAACTCCATATATTTGTTGCATGCGCCACCTGAATGTGTCAAGTGGGCTACGAGGGCTGTTTTTAGCAGATTAATCACCTGCCTTTGTCAATTGAATAGCTTTAAGAAATGGGCAAGTCGCCAAAAAAAAACCTTTATTACTGGTGCTTTTTTTGAGGTACTGGAGGTGGCATGAGATAATTTGATAGCTGAATGCCATTTATTAATAATCAAAAGCTGCCAGTCATTGTCAGAAGGGAAGGCCGTCTTAAATGATTTAATTGTCATTCCTGATTAAAGGACCACACCACGAGAGCCTCCATCCCCACCCATTGAACAACTAAAGTTTAAATGGATTTCTCTTCCAAAGGGGTGTAATCCAGCCAAAGAAACACGTTTTTTACCCCACCGATTCACTGGGAGGTTTATGATTGGATGTCTCCAACTGAAGTCAATGATGAGTTTGCTTTAGAAGCTGATTTTTTAAAAGTTGAAATAAAAATATCACAAGTAAATAAATATTCTAATGAGGCATTTGAGTTACTTGCTTCTATGGAGACCGTGGACTTCCCAAGACTGTTGTAAATATTACCTCAAAATACAAAATCTCATGATGACAAAAATAAAATAAAATCCTCATTTGGAGTATGTTGATAAACATCCTCTATTTTTCAATGTGTCCAGTGTTTGTAAAAATTCAGGATATATTGCAGCAAGCTCCTTCTGCTTTGCTCGTGTGCTAGATCTAAATCAGAAGCCATTATAAGAACCTCTGCAGAAGATACCCAAGGGAGACGTTCACTAAAGGGGCTTCCTCAAAAACTGGGTCTGATTTCTCAGTGGTCCCTGGAGGGAGGCAGAGGCAGCGGAGGTTGTTTCTTGAGGAAATCCCTTTAAAAAGCATCTGAATTACACTTAGCCCATTGGGAAAGCTATTAAAGATCTGGTGTGGAATCTTTGTTCACATCTTCATTAACTGCTAAGGTGGAATGATGTGTCACTATGGGGGAGGCCCTATGCCTCAGGGGCTGAGCACACATTTTATATATAGAAGTCCCAGATTCAATCCAAGGCACCTCTCATTAAAGGTAGCAAGTTCTGGGAAAGACTTTTCTCTGCCTGACATTCCGGAGAATCATAGAGTTGGAAGGGACCAGCAGGGTCATCTAGTCCAACCCCCTGCACAATGCAGGAAATTCACAACTACCTCCCCCCCACACCCCCAGTGACCCCCTACTCCATGCCCAGAAGACGGCCAAGATGCTCTCCCTCTCATCATCTGCTTAAGATCATAGAATCAGCATTGCTGACAAATGGCCATCTAAACTCTTAAAAATATCCAGGGAAGGAGAGCTGACCACCTCCCGAGGAAGCCTGTTCCACCGGGGAACCGCTCTGTTAGAAAATTCTTCCTAATGTCTAGATGGAAACTCTTTTGATTTTATTTCAACCCGTTGGTTCTGGTCTGACCTTCTGGGGCAACAGAAAACAGAGTCTGGCAAATACATGGGGTGGCGTTTTCTTAGTGGTGGCTTTCCAGACTGGAATTTCTCATCTGCCTCACCCATCAACTTTCTGGTTAGAACTGGTTTTCTCTTGTGAACTCTGCTTGGGATTGTGGCTCCAACACCCAGACTGTTGAGCCTATCTTGTGGCTCAGTGGGAGAGCATCTGCTTGGCATGCAGAAGGTCCCAGGTTCAATCCCCGGCATCTCCAGTTAAAGGGACCAGTCAAGTAGGTGATGGGAAAGACCTCCGCCTGAGACCCTGGAGAGCCCCTGCCGGTCTGAGCAAACAATACTGACTTTGATGGACCAAGGGTCTGATTCAGAATAAGGCAGCTTCATGTGTTCATCCCCAAAAATGCTGGCGCTACTCCTAGCACACCTTTTCTCCACTTTTCTCCACAGCTATCCCTTGAATCCTTTTCCCTGAAAGACCGCTGCTGATGCTTCAACAAAACCCCGATCCCCAAATCTTCTCTATTCTGAAAGTCCCTGTGAGGTTTGCACAAATCAAGTAAATGTGTTCATGAGTTTTATTCAGTACACTGAGTAAAATTTAATTGCTGCCGGAGTGCAGAATTAAAATCAAAATGTTTGAGTCCCCCTTGGGTGCACTTCTGCTGTGTTTGTATTTTTATTTTTCCGGAAAGTGAGCTCCTTCACCTGTGACTGGGAAAAGATGGGCCACCAAACGTGATGAGCATTTGTTTAGATCCTGCAAACTAGTGGAGATGTGCGGGTGCTCCTGTGAATTTTACCGTTCACTTGAGGTGCCAGACTTTGCAACTGAAGTTTCATGCTGCTTGCATTATGTGTGTGTGTGTGGGGGGGAAATGGCTGTCTAAACATAAGGTGTATTAGCTTGTATATTTGATAAATCATAGAGAAATTCACAACTACCTCCCCCCACACCCCCAGTGACCCCCTACCCGATGCCCAGAAGACCCTTCAGAGATAAAACTAATCAAACCCAAAACTAAACATGTTCCAGTTGCAAACATAATTATAACTAGATATATAACTGAGAGGGACATTGATCAACCAGAGTTACACACCGGTATTGTCACAGAATGGGTTGAGCTAACAGGTCCTACAGTCCACGCCAGTGCCTGTGTGAACTGAAGATGAAACGGGATGAGATGTAGCACAATCCAACCTGTGTCATGATGTTGCTCTGCAAAATGAGATGGGATTGATAGTGCAGTACAGGACACCAGGCGGAAAGATCTGGATAGGGTTGCCAGGTCCCTCTTTGCCACCAGCGGGAGGTTTTTGGGGCAGAGCCTGAGGAGGGCGGGGTTTGGGGAGGGACTTCAATGCCATAGGCGGTTATGAATTTTCATTATTATTCATGTTAATAACAGGTTATTGAAGAGGAACTGATGACGATACAAGAACAGAAATGGCCACCTTCCTTTTCAGCCTGATTTTCGTGTCAACCTGACATGTGTTGAATATAAGGAATATTGTTCCTGTAAAAAAGACAAAAGAGAATTTATGACATTAATAAGAGATATTGTGATTGACTGTATACTTACCTGGTCAACATATCTGAATTGTAACATATAATAGAACACCATTTTTTGGTACATTGTTGATTCCATGATACCTTTGTATTCTATATTTTGATTCCCATTACATTTTGGGTTAGGTTTATATGAGTCAATATTCTGTGTGACTTTGGGTTGAACTTATCTGTACACAGAAGTGTCTGTTTGGATACCACCTGGAGGTTGGCAACCCTAGTTCTGAACCCTTTCAGTTGGCTACAGTGGTTGGCCACTGTGTGAACAGACTGCTGGACTTGATGGGCCTTGGTCTGATCCAGCCAGGCCTTTCTTATGTTCTTATAACCCTCCAGTTGCCCAAGGCTTTCTCCATCGATCTACTGTGGATTTCCCTAGCAAGTTGATCTCTGTAGACTTTTCATTATCAAGGTAGGGGGAAGGAACTGTCGAGTTGTAAAAGACGTGAGCTTGGCAGCTCAGCAGTCTTTGGTAAGGAAAGCAGGTCTTGATGAAGCAATAAATACCGTTTCGCCCCCAGAGCCGGGAGTAATTTCGGCCCCAAAGGCCTCGGTGAGCCCCTCAGCTAATAAAAGTTTAATCATCATCATTCTTTCCTTGCAGCACACGGCCTCCAGCTGTGGGTTCGGTGGATAGCCAAGAACTGGGGCAAAGCAAGTGGGCAACTGGGCGTTCGGGGGTGCAGTTAGGTAATTTTAGACTCTAGCTTTAATGGTCTTAGGGCCCTCCCCATTCATTAATATCTAGTGTTCTGAGAGCGACAATTTCCAGAATGCATCAAGGCAGAAGAAAATTTACAACTTGAAAGAATTGTTTTCCTTACAAGTGAATCTGCCCAAAGTCTGACATTTTTGAGAAAGTGCAGTGTTAGGCTTAGGGTTGCCTGGTCCCTCTTCGCCACCGGCGGGAGGTTTTTGGGGCGAAGCCTGAGGAGGGGGGATTTGGGGAGGGACTTCAATGCCATAGAGCTTTGGCAATTGGACTCTATGGCATTGAAGTCCCGCCCCCAACCCCCCCAGTGGCCTTTCAGGAGAGTAAATTTCCCAGTAAGATAAAGGGCCATCCCATTATCATTTATATATGATCATATCCAGAGAGCCAGCATGGTGTAGTGGTTAAGAGCGGTGGACTCTAATCTGGAGAACTGGGTTTGATATTCCCCACTCCTCCACCTGAGTGGTGGACTGGTGAACTGGGTTGGTTTCCCCGCTCCTCCGCGTGAAGCCAGCTGGGTGACCTTGGGCTAGTCACAGTTGTCTCAGAGCTCTTTCAGCCTCACCTACCTCACGGGGTGTCTGTTGTGGGGAGAGGAAGGGAAGGAGATTGTGAGACGTTTTGATTCTCCTTAAAAGGTAGAGAAAATTGGCATATAAAAACCAGCCCTTCTTCATCCAGCTACCTTATACCATCACAGTTAATTGGTCCAGCAAGTTAAAAATCATCAAATCTGACTGGCTGTGCCTCTCTAACATCTTCGGCAGAGAAAAGATCTGTCAGGGGTTCTTGTACCTTTAGCTAGAGATGACACGGATTGAATCTGGGACTTCGACAGAACTTGTGTGTGCTGTACCCCGAGGCACAGGGCCTACTCCAAATACCAACACGTCATTCCACTTTAGTAATGAATGAAGACGTGCACAAAGATTTTCTGCGCATTGGATCTTTAATAGCTTTCCCAGTGGGCTAGGTGTAATTCAAACGCCCTTTGAAGGTATTTCCCCAAGAAACAACCTCCGCTGCCTCCCCTCCAGGGACCACTGAGAAATCAGACCCAGTTTTCGGGAAGTCTCTTCAGTTCTCGTCTCCCTTGGGTGTCTTCTGCAGAGGCTCTTATCATGGCTTCTGATTTGGGTCTAACACACAAGCAAGGGAAAAGCAGCTAGAAATTGCTGAAGTAAATCCTGAATTTGAAAAATACTGGACATACTGTGAAATAGTGATATTTATTTATGGTATGTAAATATGGAGAAGATTTCTTCTTCTTCTGGAGACTTCGTATTGTGAGATTAAATTGGGAGCATTCTTGGGAAGTCCACAGTCTCCATGGAAGCAGGTCACTCAAACATCTTATTCGAATCCTTTATTTATGCCTTTTCCTCTGTTATTTTTATGCTGTTTAAAAGCCGTTTTTATTGCTTGGGGTAGTAATATTTTTTATTTGATGTCATCATGCTTCTCCCCACCCTTTTTTCGTTAGCCTTCTTTGAGCAGGTCTCTGGGGAGGTGATATACATTGGCCATTTATGCATGGGAGGTTTCGCCTTGGATTTGCTACTCTCTAGATGCACATTTTCCCCATCCAAATTCTGAAAACTCAAAAATAAGCCCCCATGCTGAGTTCTGTGGGTTCGGATGGGGAAAAGGTGCATCTAGAGAGAGGCAAATCCAAGGCGAAACCTCCCATGCATAAATGGCCATTTACTAAATAAATAAAGACAGCCAGGTGGAGAGGTTGGTTTTCCAGAACGGGGGCTTGGGATTTTGCATGGCAGCAATGGTTGGAGGGCTGTACTCCTCCTCTCTTGCACATCACAGTCCTATAGCCGGCAAGGTGTGTATTGCCTAACTATGCCAGAGTGTGGCAGCCCCCAAAAATACCCCTCAGTATGTCACAGATGTGTTTGTGTGTGTCTCTGTGTGTGTTAACTGCCATCAAATCACTTCCGACTCATGGCGACCCTATGAATGAAAGTCCTCCAAAATGTCCTATCTTTGACAGCCTTGCTCAGATCTTGCAAATTGAAGGCTGTGGCTTCCTTTATTGAGTCAGTCCATCTCTTGTTGGGTCTTCCTCTTTTCCTGCTGCCCTCAACCTTTCCTAGCATGACTGTCTTTTCCAGTGACTCTTGTCGTCTCATGATGTGACCAAAATACGATAGCCTCAGTTTAGACATTTTAGCTTCTAGGATCAGTTCAGGCTTGATTTGATCTATAACCCACTGATTTGTTTTTGCAACAACCCAATTCTCATTTTAAGAATCACGTTGTCCCACCTGTCAGGGGGAGGGACTGTGGCTTGGTGGTAGAGCACACTGTGGGCAGTCAGGCCCCCACAAGCCCCTGTTGGCCATTGGCTAAGACCGTCCCTGAGTTGGAGCACATGGCACAGGAGGAGGTACATGGAGCCATTTCAGGCTTTGTCCGTTCAAACCAGCACCTTGAACGCTAAAAAGAGAGAGCAGGAGAGGCAGCGGATCCAGTTTGCTTTCCAGTGACAGAGCCGATCTTTCCTCCCCGTGCGGCCCTCCAAACTAGCGATGGGCACTGCAATCTTGCCAGGCACAGGCACGCTTTTGGCTTCCCTTCTCTCCCTTCTGGCTGTCGGGGATGACAGGGTGTCAGGCTGCCAGGGGGGTTGCGTCACCCAGCAGCAACACATGCCAATGGGTCACATGAGAGGGCTCCACCGTGATACCAGGAGAAGTCTGCACTTCTCTCAAGTTACGCAGCCGGCTGGATCAGCTGGAGGGGACGTAGGCAGAGAGGCGCTGGGACTGCACATGCCTCTGCTTGCTTCTGAGAGCATTTCGGTGAACACTCCAGGCCTGCAGGAGATGTTACAGGAGCCGCCGCGTCACTTCTGCGACAGGAGCGGTTCTGAGCATCCCTCCCCCCTCTTTATTTTATTGGCAGTTTCTACATGCCTGCCTTTCTCCGGAGCAACAATAGTATAGAAACAATTTGGTAAACGTTAAAACAACAGATATTAAAACAGGGGAAAAACAATTTTACAACAGCTTAAGCCCTAGGGTTGCCAACCTCCAGGTACTAGCTGGAGATCTCCTGCTATTACAACTGATCTCCAGCCGATAGAGATCACTTCATCTGGAGAAAATGGCCGCTTTGGCCATTGGACACTATGGCATTGAAGTCCCTCCCCCTCCTCAAACCCCGCCCTTATGGTTGCCAACCTCCAGGCCAACCTGCCAGGTCCCTCTTCGCCATCCGCAAGAGGTTTTTGGGGTGGAACCTGAGGAGGGTGGGGTTTGGGGAGGGGAGGGACTTCGATGCCATAGAGTCCAATTGCCATGGCGCCCATTTTCTCCAGGTGAACTGATCTCTATCAGCTGGAGATCAGTTGTAATAGCAGGGGATCTCCAGCTAGTACCTGGAGGTTGGCAACCCTACTTAACACGAAAGGCTCTTTTCAGCACAAATTGGCTTAAGGCACGGGAAAACACTTCTGACACCAGCAGGCCTCAGGAAGTGGCCTTTGATAACCCATGCCAAAAATCATCTTAAAGTTGTAAAGGGTCATTGTTGGCCATCTAGTCCAGGCTTCTGCTCAATCCATGGATTGCCTGGCACATACCTGACTGGTCATTGGGATATGCAAGTCTCAGCATCCAGTCATGAGAGAGTTAACTGCTTCTGTGTTAGTATGTAGCCAATAGGGCTTCCAGTAAAGCAATTGATTCTAAAAGAGGGACATTGTGCTATATCTAGGTCCAGTTGTCTAGGTCCAGTGACCCATACTCCATGCCCAGAAGATGGCCAAGATGCCCTCCCTCACATGAACTACCTATGGCCATAGAATCAACATTGCTGACAAATGGCCATCTAGCCTCTGCTTAAAAACCTCCAGGGAAGGAGAGCTCACCACCTCCCAAGGAAGCCTGTTCCACTGGGGAACCGCTCTAACTGTTAGAAAATTCTTCCTAATGTCTAGACGGTAACACTTTTGATTTAATTTCAGCCTGTTGGTTCTGGTCCAACCTTCTGGGGCAACAGAAAACAACTCGGCACCCTCCTCTATATGACAGCCCTTCAAGTACTTGAAGATGGTCATCATATCCCCTCTCAATCTTTTCAGGCTAAACATACACAGCTCCTTCAACCTTTCCTCATAGGACTTGGTCTCCAGACCCTTCACCATCTTTGTGTAATGTAGGACTTATATCTAGTATGTTAGTTAAGGAATAAATCTTCATGTTTAAGCTAACATTAGCACCTGTTATTATTTACTATGATAAATGCAATATATAATATCCAACATTGGTCTCTGCTATCTTCACTTTCTATACAATGGGAATTGTGTGAACAGACTGCTGGACTTGATGGGCCTTGGTCTGATCCAGCATGGCCTTTCTTATGTTCTTAAGGCTGAAGCATCCTAGACATGCACCAACTACAGAATCAATTTTAGAACATGCTAAACGCTGCAGGCTGGGAAACTCCTGGAGATTTGGGATGAAGCCTTGGGGAGGACAGGGACCCCAGTGGGGCTTCAGTGCCATAGAGCTCCCCCCTCCGAAGCATCCCTTTTCTCCAGGGGAAACCGATCTCTGTAGTCTGAAGATGAGCGATAACTCCAGAGGATCCCCAGGCCCCATCTGGAGGCTGGCATCCTTAGAAGGGGGAGATCTGGGAACCATATTATAGATTCATGACCCAAAATGTTAAATAGGAGTATCTAAGAAACAGGGTTTACTGAGAAAAATCCCCCAGAAATTTTTGTCAATGGTAGTATCAGCATTAAGAAAAACGGAACTAAGAGAGAAAAACAAGAAAGGGTATATTGGAAATTAAATATAAGTATTATTTAATGAAATAGATATAAGTTGAAAAATGGATTTGATTTTACTGTTCTAATTATCGATCCCTCTTTCTCTGAGTAACATTGATATGTTAAGTAATATATTGAAGGCAATCAACAGGAAATCAAGCATTTAAGTATAAAATGAGGATTAGCACATAGTCTTGTAGTAAGAGTATACTAGTACAAGAATGTAAATAAAATGTAAATAGCATTTATTTCTCCCTCTGGAGTTATGAGTAGGGTGGGTCCCCTTTTTCTTCCCTTTTCTTTTCTGTACCCCATATCTTTAAAAGTAAATAAAAAATACTTAAAAAAAAGAAGACATGGTCCAAGGCCATAGAGTCCCCCCTCCAAAGCATCCCTTTTCTCCAGGGGAAACTGATCTCTGTAGTCTGGACATGAGCTGTAATTCCAGGGGATCCCCAGGTCCCACCTGGAGGCTGGCATCCCCAGAAAAGAGAGGCCTCAGTCTGGCCCAAGGCCATAAAGCTCCCCCCCCCAAGCATCCTTTTTTCCCAAGGGGAAACTGATCTCTGTCTTTTGGAGATGAGCTATAACTCCAGGGGTTCCCCAGGTCCCACTGGCCTCCCAAGAAGGGAGAGACCTCAGCCTGGCCCAAGACCATAAAGCCCCCCCCCCCCCAAGCATCCTTTTTTCTCCAAGGGGAAACTGATCTCTGTAGTCTGGACATGAGCTATAATTCCAGGGGATCCCCAGGTCCCGCCTGGAGGCTGGCATCCCCAGAAAAGAGAGACTTCAGTCTGGCCCAAGGCCATAAAGCCCCCCCCCCCCCAAGCATCCTTTTTTCTCCAAGGGGAAACTGATCTCTGTAGTCTGGACATGAGCTATAATTCCAGGGGATCCCCAGGTCCCGCCTGGAGGCTGGCATCCCCAGAAAAGAGAGACTTCAGTCTGGCTCAAGGCCATAAAGCCCCCTCCCCCAAGCATCCTTTTTCTCCAAGGGGAAACTGATCTCTGTCTTCTGGAGATGAACTATAACTCCAGGGGTTCCCCAGGTCCCACTGGCCTCCCAAGAAGGGAGAGACCTCAGCCTGGCCTAAGGCCATAAAGCCCCCCCCCCCACCGCAAGCATCCTTTTTCTCTAAGGGGAGACTGATCTCCGGCGCCTGGAGACCAGCCGCAATTCCGGGGGATCCCCAGGCCCCGCCTGGAGGCTGGCACCCACCCCATAGCGGCGTCCAGCATGCAGGAAGAGAGCAAGCAGGAAGAAGTCCAGAGGGGCTGGGCATTCCCACCCCCCTTCCCATCGATCCACCCCCCCCTCCTTGCAGGCATGCATGCATGCATGCATGAGATAAGAGTGCATGCTGCATAAAGCCAGATCTCCCTCCGCCCTTCCACCCCCCGCGACGCGGCGGCTCTTCCAGGGATCTCTGGTCCTCCCCCCTCCTCCCTCCCCTCCTCCCTCCCCTCCCTCCTGCTCTGCCTCTCCGCTTGGCATCTCAGTCTGCAGAGCATCTCTTTCCCCTGCGCCTTCCGAAGCCCAGAAGCCAAGGCGAGAGGCAAGGGGAAGCCGAGGGAGAGGGTCGACCCCGAGAAGCGAGCCCCCCTCCCCACCCCGCCTAGACTAGCGCTGACCCCCCCCTCCCGGGACCCCCCGGCTTCTTGCATTGCCGGGCTCCCCCCCTCTTCTGCTGGGGTTCTTCTCTCCCCCCGGGCTGCAGCCTCCGGGCAGCTAAGGAGCTCCAGCGCCCCCCCCAGAAAAGCATCCCTCTCTCCCCCCCCCCCGGCGACCCAAGATGTCGGAGGTGCTGCCCTACAGCGAGGAGAAGCTGGGGCCCTACGGCGACGGGGCGGACGTGGGGCAGATCTCCTTCACCTGCCGCCTGCAGGACACGAACAACTTCTACGCGGGGGGGCAGAACAAGCGGGCCCCCAAGCTGGGCCAGATCGGCAGGAGCAAGTGTGGTGAGAAAATTGGGGGGGGGGAGAGCTGGGGGGTGCGATGCGGCGGCGGGGGGGAGCCAGGAGGAGGGGGCCGTTAGCCAGGAGGGGGTGGCTTTTGCATGGGGGAGCCCCCAGCGACGCCCTTTTCCAATCTGGGGGAAAAATGATTTTGCCCCCTCCCCAATTTTGGATTCTGCAGCGGCTCAGACTCCAATGCTCCCAACTTTTCGTGTAAAAGGGGGGGGGGGCAAAGCAACCGTTTGCAACCCTTTTAAACAATCCTCCCTTGTGGCGAATATTTTGTTGTGCGTCTTCTTCCCTTCCTTACAAAGAATGCCATCCTATGCCCTTCTGCTTGGAAGTGAGCCCTGAGATGTTCCCAGGAGCTTACTCCCAGGTAAAGGGTGCATGATAGTGCAGCCTTAAAACTTACCCCAAAGATCCTCTGCTGCAACTCCTACCCTAACCGTCTCCTTACCACGAATTGGGATACTCTCCAATTCCACCCCACCTCAATTCACACAGATTCTCAGATCTGGCGTTGATGGAGCTGCTCTGCCAATGGGCACCTTTAAAATGTTTCGCAGTTGCCTCATCTTGGCACCCAACTTTTTCCCTTCTAAGTTAAACTCGGTCCTTTATCTTTGTATCGATTGAATGCATTCATGTTATTTATTTGCTTCACTGATACTCTGCCTTTCTCCCTCGTGGCGGCCCAAAGCAGCTGCCACGGTTCCCTTCTCCGCCATTTAATCCTCACAACAACCCTGTGAGGCAGGTTAGGGTGAGAGGCCGTGAGGGGGCCAAGGCTTCCGTGGCAGAGTGGGGATTCGAACCAGGATCTTCCAGATCCTCATCCGCTGTAGCCACTGTACCACGCTGCTGTCTTCATCCCTTCTGTTGACGCCTCCTTCATGCAGCTTCCCTTGTCCATATCAACACACACCTCTCTTCCTGGTTATCTACCCAGATTCACCTCTGTCCATAATTTCACCCTAGGCGGGCCAATCGATTCTGTCGCCCACGTTCAGACCTGTGGGATTATACCTGGAATGCATC
Organism: Euleptes europaea; assembly: GCF_029931775.1. NCBI lineage: Eukaryota > Metazoa > Chordata > Lepidosauria > Squamata > Sphaerodactylidae > Euleptes > Euleptes europaea. The sequence goes on along the minus strand of NC_079330.1, from coordinate 11,932,381 downwards.
AACACGAGGGCAGGGGGAAAAAACATGTGCTCTGCAGTCACCCCCTGGCTTTCTTGAGGGGTACCAGCTCTGGGTTCACCACAGCTGGAAAGAGCCTCTTTCCAAGCTGGCTTGAGAGGGAGACTAGGAATTCGAACCCAGCGCTGCCTCTCTTGAAAAACCCCAATTGGAAGGAGGCCTTTGATCTCAGCTTGAATGGGTTGCGTGTGTGGGGAGGCTTGCCACTGTCTCTGCCGTGCAGTGTGCGTACAAAGAGAAAGGAGAAAGGGGCACGCATTTGGACATGTGTGCGAAGCTCTCTGCGCAGAACTGTTTTTTTTTAAACCTCTGCTTCCTACTGCAGTGGGATACAGAGGAGCTTCCAGAAAGGCATGCAAAAGTATCCCAGGTCCGCCTGTCCAAGCTAAATGGTCAAGATTTGAAACCGAAGCAGCTGCACGGGTGGAAATGAACGGGCTGAAAGAAACAATCTCTGCTTGTGTTAGGTTATGATGGGACCGCCTGCGTCGTATGGTTATTTTCTTGAAAGCCCAGTGGCAGAGCATTCTTTGGGGAGGGGCTGTGGCTCAGTGGTAGAGCACCTGCTTGGCATGCAGAAGGTCCCAGGTTCAATCCTCAGCATCTCCTGTTAAAGGGACTGGGCAAGTAGGTGATGTGAAAGACCTCTGCCCAAGAAGACCCTGGAGAGCTGCTGCTGGTCTGAGCAGATAATACTGACTTCGATGGACCAATGATTCAGTATAAGGCAGCTTCCTATGTTCATATGTTCATCAGGCAGGGAAACTTGCACTGGGTAGCGAGGTGGGTTTAAAAGATGGGGCAGTGCCCCGACGAAGGTTTGGATCCTAGACCCCAACCCTTCATTGCTATAAAATGATTTTCTAGAAATGTATTTGGAGGTATGGAATATTCAGTGAACGTCAGAAAGATGTAAAGGAGGAGCAGAGATGGGGGGAATCAATCAGGTTTTTTTTTTAAAGCTTATTCAGACATGGGATACAAAATATTTTGGCCCTTAAACAGACTTAAATCCATCATCATCATTATTTTGCAATTAATAAGTGAGATTCTCACCCAGTTGTTCCTTGAGATGGAAGTGTATTCCCCAGAGATCTCAATCTTTCTTTTTAACCAGCAGAGATATGGGGAAACCTCTCTGCGGTCTCTAGTGTAAAAAATCCCTGCAATTATTAATTTTGGGACAGCAAATGGGAACCAGTTAGCAGCGTCATCCAACATTTTATTTTTAAAATAAATCTCCCTTTAACAACCCTTCGTCTTTATGGACAAGGGTTTTTTGTCTTGATGACCTTGGAAAGACAAGATTAGGAACATAATATCTGATGTGTGGAATTCTTTGCTTCGGTATCAGCGTTTTTCTTGAAGCAGGGTCAGATCTGTGACCTCTCCTGGTCTCTTCTGAGATCAGCATTTCCTGGACTTCCCTGATCAAAAAGAATCTGTGGGAAGGGACCGTGTGCAGGAGCGGTGTGTGTATGTGTGAACACACAAAGCGGTGTGTGTATGTGTATATTGAGTTGGGATCAGAATGGGGGAGTCACCAGCTGCTCTTCTGTATGATAAATATCTTGCAACGTTTAAAGCGAACGCTCTCACCTTAATTTCCACAGGGCATTATATCCTAAAAAGTTCTCCTCAACGAAACCTAGGGATCAAGTTCATTTTTAGCCCACCTGTCCTCCAATGAGCTGGGGACATGGTTCTCCCTTTCTCATTTTATCCTCACAACAATCCTAGGAGGTAGGCTAGGCAGAGAGAGAGAGAGAGAAAGAACGAGGCTGGCCCAAACTTCATGGCAGAGTGGAGAATTGAACCCCAGTTTCCTAGAACCTAGTTCAACGCCTGAACGCTGTATCACACTGGCTCACAGGGAAGTGTACGAAAGTCTTCTTTTGGGGTACCAGTTCACTCCAATGTAGATTGTGGCCTGTCAATCAGCCCCACCCACCCACAAACACACTGCTTGAACCATACTGTGTCTCATGGGGGGGATGCTTCTGGATGTCAGCAATAGAGAAGCTTAGGGGAGAGGCTGTGGCTCAGTGGCAGAGCATCTGCTTGGCATGCAGAAGGTCCCAGGTTCAGTCCCCGGCATCTTTAGTTAAAGGGACTAGGCCAGTAGGTGATGTGAAAGACCTCTGCCTGAGACCCAGGAGAGCTGCTGCCGGTCTGAGCAGACAATACTGACTTTGATGGACCCAGGGTCTGATTCAGTATAAGGCAGCTTCATGTGTTCATGTGCTCAGCGAGTGAAAGACCGCAACGGGCCTTCATTGTTTCTGTTTTTCTGCTTGCAGTTGTGATCGAAGACGACCGGATCGATGACGTGCTCAAAAACATTTCCGAAAAGCCACCTCCGGGCGTTTAAATCTCTGCACCCTTGAGTCGAAAAGAGGGGGAATTAGATCGTTTACCTTGTAACGCGCTGTTGGGGTAAAAAAACACGAACCACAACATCCAAATGAGGGGGGGAGAAGCTAACCCATAGCACTTTGAAGTTCTTTACTGCTGAGCCAGTGATCGACCTTGCAAATTTGCAGATCGCATCTTAATATCTGGCTCCGAAGCAGACGAAGATGGCTGAGGAAGGTGGTTTCTGCTTGCGGGCTGCCCCTTCCTCCCAAACCAGTCAAAACCGAAACAGCAAAATAAAAAAAAAAGTTCGAATTACAAAGTTCGAGTTTTGGCAACGACGTCTAAATTAACAGCAACGTCCTTTTTTTCCTTGAATGATCAATACTGTGTAATTTTCAATCTGGGATTTTTTTTTTTTTTAAAAAAGTCCTTTTAAACAACGAAACTGCAAAACAGTATTTTTCTGACCTTGGGCGAACGTCACTGGTTAAAGTTGTTTCGAATCGATACTTGTTTACATGGTTTAATCTTGCAAAAACAATGTAATGCACTTGTATAGAATATGCTCTACGTTTCCATTTTTTAATGTCTGTATTCTTGGATGTCAAGGGGTGGCTGGGTGGGAGGGAAAGAATGATCTATAATTATAAATATATATAAATATATATTTAATTCTAGGTATCTTTTCAAATCTCGACGGAATGTGAGTAACCAAAAGTTTTCTAAGGAAGGGATTCTATTGAAGAAGGATTCTTATTTTTTATTCTCCCCTCATCCTGAAAACAGATTATAGAGCTGGTATATCTCGGTTGTAGTGCATACGTACTCTCAACTGGTGCAGAGAGATTTAATTTTGTAGGTGAAACCAGAGAGAGAAAAGTATGTATGCTGCTTTTTTTCTTACTTATCGAGCAACCTGGTATATGGGCGAGCTCGGATTTCCTTTCTTCTTCTTCTTCCAAATATTGTGGCAAGATACTCTCTTGAGTAAGCTATAATGAAAGACGTGAACATTTTTTTTTAATAAAAAAAAAGAAAAGACGGGGAAAAAATTCTAATTGTAAATTTAAAAAGTTGTGCCAAATATCTTGAAATGCCATTCTCTTTTCTCATTTCCTATTTTGTGATCTCGAGCCTGTGTAAAGTTGCACTTTGTACCCAACTTCTTTATAAGCTACCGACTGACTTTATCTAGGTATATAAACCTCTCTCTATCGATAGCAGCCGACTTGGGGGAGTCTTCTGAATTTCGTTCCCTTTCTCTCAGTTCTTCCTTCTATTATTATCATTATTGTTTTCTTTGCATGATTTGCAAAAGAAGAGAAACGTGCCCCTAGAAGAGAGGAAAAGATTTTTATTTTATTTTTTGGGCTGTTTTGTTTGCGACTCTCGAATTACTTTGCAACGGGGACTCGTTTCCTTAAGAACCTTGTGTCTCTTGCACTTCTGTTTACTGCACAGGGCTATTACTGCAATGTACAATAAAAAACAAAACTAATGAAAACAAGGCCGAGACCGCGCATCTCTTCTTACGCTGAATCGCTGTCCCATGTGCTGTCCTGTACGTTGACACGATCCTATTTGGTTCCTGCACTGCCTTCAAGAAAACCAGACTGAGGGCTCTGGTAGCTTGACAAAATGCCTTGGGTGGATCCCGCACTGTGTCTAGGGTTGCCAGCCTCCAAGCGGTGGCTGGAGATCTCCCGGAATTACAACGGATCTCCAGGAATTACAACTGATCTCCCCGGGCCGGCCCCAGCCCCTTGAAACTTCTTCTCCGGCCTGTGAGCGAGCCAAGGCAGTAGGGTTGCCAACCTCCAGGTGCTAGCTGGAGATCTCCTGCTATTACAACTGATCTCCAGGCGATGGAGATCAGTTCCCCTGGAGAAAACAGCAGCTTTGGCCATTGGGCATTATGGCATTGATGTCCCTCCCCTCTCCAAACCCCGCCCTCCTCAGGCTCCGCCCCCAAAACCTCCAGGTATTTTCCAACCCAGAGCTGGAAACCCTACTCCAGTGGCTTTACATACAGACGTGAATGTGTAAGCATTATATAATAATATCTGATAATTTCAATATTTGAGGTGTTTTTTCTTTTCTACATTGGATTGACATCATTACCCTTCTCCCTCATATTTATATTGAACCCTTGGAGAAAATGGCTGCTTTGGAAGGTGGTCTCTGTGACATTCTACCATGCTGAGGTCCCTCCCCTCCTCAAGCCCTGCCCTCTCCAGGCTCCACCCCCCAAATCTCCAGGTATTTCCCAACCCAGAGCTGGCAACCCTGTCTCCCTGCATTTGTTGGATGGCCTCCCCTACCTTTTTGAGTGCTGTGTCTAGGCTTCACTGTCCCTTCTCGGTGCCCTTTACCACCAGTGAGTGAGGGAGCGTTGGTTGATGGCAGGCATGAGGCTGGACAGTGATGGATCTTGGCCTTCAGCCTCCTCAGGCCACAGATGGGGAGGAAGGAGTGGAGGAAGCCAGTAGATACTCTTTTTGGTGGCAGGGGAAAGTAGCTACGCTGGCATTCAGGCAAGCGGCCAGTGACAAGTGTCAGTGGGGTAGCCAAGCTGACATCTAGAAGAAGAAGAGCTGGTTTTTATACCCCAATTTTCTTTACCTTTTAAGGAGTCTCCAACCGGCTTACAATCGTCTTCCCCTTCCTCTCCCCACAACAGACACCTTGTGAGGTAGGTGGGGCTGGGAGAGTCCTGTGACTGGCCCAAGGTCACCCAGCAGGCTTCATCAGTAGGACTGGGGAAACCAAAAGTTTGTTTTACTCTAGGAGCTGCCTCCAAGCTCTTCTGTATTCAGTCAGCACACCTAGCTCTGTTCTGTTTACTCTTAACTGGCAGCTTTCCCAAAGGCCTTTCCCAAAACTCTGCTTGAGGTTCTCTTAACCAGAGAGGAGAAGAAGACGAAGAGTTGGTTTTTATATGCCGACTTTCTTTACCACTTAAGGAAGAATAAAACCAGTTTACAATCGCCTTCCCTTCCCCTCCCCACAACAGACACCCTGTGAGGTAGGTGGGGCTGAGAGAGCTCTAAGAGAGCTGTGACTAGCCCAAGGTCACCCAGCTGGCTTCAGGTGGAGGAGTGGGGAAACCAACCCAGTTCACCAGAATAGAGTCTACTGCTCATGTGGAGGAGTGGGGAATCCAACCCGGTTCTACAGATTAGAGTCCACCCCTCTTAACCGCTATACCAGGTTTTTCTCCCCGTTGATAGAACCTGGGTAGGGGACAGAAGGGTCCATCTCAGGAGGAGAATCCTGGATTCAATTCTTTGTTGATGCCCAGGGATGAGCTGCAGGGTTAGAAAGTTGGCAGATGACCATGGGTTGCCATAGGGTTGCCAATCTCCAGGTACTAGCTGGAGATCTCCTGCTATTTCAACTGCTCTACAGCCAATAGAGATCAGTTCACCTGGAGATAAATGCCCTCTTGGCAATTGGAGTCTATGGCATTGAAGTCCCTCCCCTCCTCAGGCTCCGCCCCCAAAATCTCCAGGTATTTCCCAACCTACAGCTGGCAGCCCTACTCTCCCAGGAGCAATGGGCCCATTAGGACTGTCCATGGCTGCTGTTCCGCTAAAGGAAATGGCAGCATTGCAGGGTGGACTCTATGGTATACCATAGAATCTTGGAGAAATGGAAGCTCTAGGGTGGCACCTGATCTCCTTTTATATCCCTCCCCTCCACAAACTTCACCTTCCTTAGGCACTGCTCCCAGTCTCCGAACATTCCCCAAGCCAGAGTTGGCAACTCTTCTCCCTTGCACACTGCTAGGAGGTCTTTCACACCTGGTCTCCTTGTAGGAACAAAATGCAAAAAAGTTGCAAGACAAGGATTGCAAAGATGATTTATAAATCCGAAACAGGAAGAAGAGGAAATGGAATTCAGACTTCTAGGCAGAGGAGATGGTGTGCATTATTGAAGAGTAGTAGAAGAAGAGTTGGTTTTTATATGCCGACTTTTTCTACCACTTAAGGAAGACTCAAACCAGTTTACAATTACCTTCCCTTCCCCTCCCCACAGCAGACACCCTGTGAGGTAGGTGGGGCTGAGAGAGCTCGAAGACAGCTGTGACTAGCCCAAGGTCACCCAGCTGGCTTCATGTGGAGGAGTGGGGAAACCAACCCAGTTCACCAGATTAGCCTCCGCCACTCCTGTGGAGGGGCGGGGAATCAAACCCGGTTCTCCAGATCACAGTCCACCGCTCCAAACCACTGCTCTTAACCACCACACCATCTCAGGCATATGTGAATAACTAACAACACTGGGGCGCGGGAGGATTTCTGCAACTCCCTCACCTCACCTCCGAGATGACAGCTTTTCAGTGTCGTCTGCTTGTACGTTCAGCTGCTACCCATCTGGCGTGCAACAGCGAGAGGAATCTTATGCTGGTGCGAACTGGGCCAGAACCAGAGAGGGTTTTGACAGGATGATCATTAAAATCGCGCCTGGGTAGCTCTCTGTCTGATACCGTACTTCGCAGGTCCTAATGAAAGGACGCCCGCTTCTTAATTGCTCCTTGCTTTCCACTAAACCCGGCTCAGCCCAATTTCTGGCAAAGAGAAATTTTGCCGGATTCCACAAACCCCTCCGCCTTAGGGAGTATTTATGTGGCCTACTGCAAAAAAAAAAGTTTGAGATCCTGAGTCATAACATTGAGTGCAGCATCATTAAAGCAAAGTCTGACTCATCGAAGACACAAACGGGGGCGTGACAGGCGGCGGCGGCAAAAAGGGGTGCACAACCGTAAGCACATTCAGAAACCAAAAGCCAGCTTATCAGAGGCCTTTTTTAAAAAAAAAAAGAAAGAAAGAAGGATAATTAGGAAAGGCTTGGATAGGGATACAGAGTGGGCGCTTTTGTAAGATCAAGTTGGACTTGGCGCTCCACCTCTACAACCAACCCCACCTAGAGCCATCTTCAAACAATGCATAGTTAACTTCTGGAACTCCCTGCCCCAGGATGTGGGGATGGCTGCCAACTTGGAAGGCTTGAAGAGGGGAGTGGACAGGTTCATGGAGGAGAGGGGTATTCATGGCTACTAGTCAAAATGGATACTAGTCATGATGCATACCTATTATCTCCAGGATCAGAGGAGCATGCCTATGATATTAGGTGCTGTGGAACATGGGCAGGACAATGCTGCTGGAGTTGTCTTGTTTGGGGGCTTCCTAGAGGCACCTGCTTGGCCACTGTATGAACAGACTGCTGGACTTGATAGGCCTTGGTCTGATCCAGCAGGGCCTTTCTTATGTTCTTGTATTCATCCTTCCCACTTGAGGACATCCCTCTTCTTTAAAGGAGCGGGTGGGAAATAATATTCTACCATAGCTAGATTTTAGTCCATTAGCACCTTAGAGACCAAAAAGATTTTCGGGGTAGGAGCTTTCAAGAGTCAAAGCTCCCATCATCAGATACAAGAAGGAATAGAGATCCCTCAGTCCTTATATTCCAGTCAGAAGGTGGGAGGGGTGTTGCAAAGAAAAGACTCCCCGGGGCTGGATAGGGACACAGGATACTTATCTCACTACAGATGCTAACTTTCTGCCCCGAGCATTTCTCCTCTCCTCTAACGGATTTCCTTCTAGGTGAGCCCCCCACCCCACCTTCGAATACTTCCATTGAGTTTTCTTAGAACCATAGCATTTGAAGGGGCCAGACAGACCATCTAGTCCGACCTCCTGCTCAATGCATTCCCAACTCCCTGAGCCTTCCCTCGCAGGGCTTGGTCTCCAGGCCCCTGATCGTCCTTGTCGCTTTCCTCTGCACCCGCTTGATTCTGTCCACATCCTTTTTGAAGGGAGGCCTCCAGAAATGCACACAGTACTCCAGGTGCGGCCTGACCAATGCAGCGTACAGCGGAACTGTGACATCTTGTTCCACCACCTTTGGGATTTTTTAAAAATAAGGTTTCGTATTGATACGTATGCAATAAAAAATAAATGTCACCAAATTTAGAACCGGAGTTGTCTAGATGATGAATTCATGAAACTGTGCACCGCGATCTGCAGTAATTATGTAAACAGGGTATTTATTTATGTATTTGTTCTTTTTTAAACACTGAGTTCTGCTCCTGCCTCTCTTGACAATCTATTGAGAGCATAGTTCCCAGTTTGAAAAATCTTTTATCGTTTAGGTATACACCTAACTTTTTCTCAATACATTGGCTATACCTGTTTATTTTCACTGAATATGGGTTGACTCTCCCAGGCACAGGGAAATGTTATAAGCAACTTCTCAAAATGTAAACGTAAGGCTGATATTTAAATACTTTCCCGTGGTTCGAGAGTCTGACTCCAAGCACTTAAAGTTTTTTCCATAAAGATTTTTTAAACAACTTTTTAATGTTGGCTTACATTGAAGTTGTATTCCTAAATGTACACTAAAGCAAAACCATTTTAGACGCTGCACATTACCAAGCTTCACCACTAAGTGTGATTTGGTATGTTCTAATCTAGCAGTTTTGCCAAGGAGCTAATTAAAAATCTTATTATTGTTCTGTGTGGCCCAATCTAGCACTGACAGTACCCAGATTCTTTTTTTATATATAATTTTTTAAATTTTCTTATTAAGTCACATACAATATCAATATTGCATCTTCAGAGTTACATAAAGTAAAACAATTTCAAACTAATCATCCTAATCAGTATTGACTTTTTCTGACTTCCCCTCTCCCCTCCTCTATTAAATTAATATCTATATAATCCCCTCTGTATTTGTTTTTTAATTCATTATAATTCATGGTATCATTTCTATAAACTACCTATCATCATCCTATATACTTTATTTATTGAATACTTCATCCTTTCAACATTAATCAATTGAATTAGATTAAGTCATAGCCTTTAACATTTCCCATATTTAATTCATTTTCACAATATGTTATCCATGCCTCCCATTCTCTCACATATTCTTCATTGTCTTTTTGATTTACTAAAGCAGTAAGTTTAGCCATTTCTGCTAGTTCAAACATTTTATTTATCCAGTCATTCTTGTCTGGTATCTCAGATATTTTCCATTTAGCTGCATAGACCAATCTTGCAGCAGTGGTGGCATATATCAAGAAAGTTCTTTGTGTCAAGATATGTTCTGATATATATCAGTACCCAGATTCTTCATTCCTGTTTACTCATCACCAGAGGGACAGAATGTTAAATCCTGCCCGTTTTGTCTAAGTAAGCGGAAAACTAAGAAGGGTGACGAGGATGGAATATGGTCCTCATTCTGCTGATATACCTGGTCAGCATTAGGGTTGCCAGCCTCCAGGTACTAGCCGGAGATCTCCTGCTATTGCAACTTATCTCCAACCGACAGAGATCAGTTCCCCTGGAGGAAATGGCCACTTTGGCAATTGGACTCTATGGCAATTGGACTCTATTGGACTCCCCTCCCCAAACCCCGTCCTCCTCAGGCTCCGCCCCAAAAACCTCCTGCCGGTGGCAAAGAGGGACCTGGCAACCCTAGGCAGCACGGACACTGGTGGCCCTGGCTGTGATCTTTGGGCCGCAGCTCATAAATATCAACCCCGGCTTTGCTCTGCAGAACTGAACGTTAAGGTTTATGTAACGCTGCTGCGGTCTTGAAGAGCCTGAATCCGGCAGGGGAGTGCATATGCCAGGAAATGTATCCTGTGTGTGGCACAGCGTCGAAGCAAGGACCTAGCTCAGAGCACTAAGCGCCCTGTTCAAATGGAAGGGGCACGAAGCGTGAGCTAGGTGGTGTTAATTGCAGGGTTTCGACAGCAGAACCAAACCTTCCAAGGGGAGGAGAAGGAGGCATGAATGAGCATCGAAAGGGAAGATGCACCTCCCTGAGCAGAAAGCATGCAAAGGGAATCCCATTTCACTCAGGATTGCCTTGGAGAACAGGAAGGGAAACGGTAGTGTTATGAGCTTTTAGGCTTCTGGGTTTGTATTTGTATTTATTTATGTTTATTCTTATATCCCGCCCGCCCCGGCAAAGCCGGGCTCAGGGCGGCTTGCAACAAATTGCATAATATATACCATACAATCACAATAAAATCACACAAAAATCGTTCCTATAAGAATTAAAAGCCAGCCCCATAAACATCATCAGCGAAATGGCATCAACAACAAATACGCTCCTTTGTAGCACATACGCCACAGCCAGGCCTGCGAGGAGACCAGACCCTACCGCACAATGGTCAGTAATAAATTCAACCGAAAAGATGGAGGTGGAGGGAGGCCAACACTGAAGGGATGCCGTAGCTGTCCTCAACCATAGGCCTGGTGGAATAGAATCATAGAATCACAGAGTTGGAAGGGGCCATACAGGCCATCTAGTCCGACCCCCTGCTCAAGGCAGGATCATCCTAGAGCATCCCTGACAAGTGCTTGTCCAGCCTCTGCTTAAAGACTGCCAGGGAAGGGGAGCTCACCACCACCCTAGGTAGCTATATAGCTCCATCTTGCAAACCCTGCAGAATTTCCTAACGTCCCACAGGGCCCTGGTCTCACTAGAGAGGCTATTCCACCAGACAGGGGACAGAGCAGAGAAGGCCCTGGCCCTGGTCGAGGACTGCCAGACACTCTTTGGGCCAGGGACTACCAGCAGATGGTTATTTGAGGAACGTAGTGTTCTCCGGGGGGGGGGGGCATACTTTTAGGCTTCCGGGTTTGTTGGTTTATTTATTTATTAGACTGCTACCTAGGGTTGCCAACCTCCAGGTATTATGGAGGAAAATGGCTTTGGCAATTGGACTCTATGGCATTGAAGTCCCTGTCGAAGTAAACAAGGCTGTCATATTAGTGGGCTGACTGACAGCATCTCAGATTGGGAGAATCCCGATGATGCAAGGGCATGGAAAGTCCCTGGGTTAACTAGCCTAAACCAGATGAGGCCAGAATCTGATGCCATGCTCTGCAACAGGTGGAATGACTCAGCAAGTGGTCTCATTGGTCCCTGGTGGTGGCAATGTGTATATATGTTCATAGAACTGTAACATCAGTGTTGGGATGCTATAGTGGAGAGGAAGAGTGTGTTGTCTGTGCACTGTAAATCAATCAATCACTGCTTTTCTAGTAGCAAGTATCTCTGGTGGTTTGTTCTGGATCGCCTGCCTAATCCACAGGCTCCCGCGATAGTCCCTCCCCTCCCCAAACCCCACCTTCCTCAGGCTCCGCCCCAAAAACCTTCGCCGGTGGCGAAGAGGGACCTGGCAACCCTACTGCTACCCCTAGGGTTGCCAGCTCCGGCTTGGGAAATACCTGGATATTTTTGGGGCGGAGCCTGAGGAAGGCAGGGTTTGGGGAGGGAGTTCAATGTCATAGAGTCCAATTGCCTAAGTGGCCATTTTCTTTAGGTGAAATTATCTCTATCGGCTGGAGATCAGTTGTAACTGACGTGGAAGCAAGAGGTTTAGGAGTTCCTCCAGGACATAACCACCAGCAGTCTTGCTTTATAAGAAACAGTGTCTTTTATTTACAGTGCACAGATAAAACATACCATCACGTACACTTCTCCACTACTACCGGTACTTCCAGGCTATAATTGATTTGTATTTGAGTGTGTTACAGAAGCACAGTTACATAGCCTTATATACACCCACTGCACCTGATCTGCATTAGGCCACCTGTGGACCTTCCCAAGCATTACATCAGCAAACTGCCCAGATCCAGATTCCTGCAGTTCCCTTTGGTACCCAGCAAGGCTATTGCTTCTGCTGACATCATCTTTGGCCTCTCAGATCTCCAAGATCTGACAGCTCTCACACAGCTGTTACTGTCAGATTATTACAACCAACTTGATACTCTGACAGTAACAGCAGGAGATCTCCAGCTATTACTTGGAGGTTGGCAACCCTATTAATACTGGATCCCCTCACATTTTATTTCCACAGCCAATGAGGACTGGAAAGTTGAGGTGCAAAGCTTATCTTCTGGGTAAAATTGCCCAAGGGTGGAATCACAGAATGTCAGTGCTACCTCTCTTGACCTATGTGCACTGGGTCCGGAAACGAAACACCGTCTACAAATGATACGTTCACAAAACACAATAAAGCATTCTGCTTCCTACCCAAAAAGGACACAATTAGGACGCGCCAGTGAAGCGACGTCTTCCCACACTGGATGACCAGCACCAGTTCTTACAGCACCTTTTCCTGCAGCAGCTCCCCCATGCATTCCCATTAGAGCTGAAAAGAGAACCGAACCCATTCGCCTAGCTTACAGCGAGGCAGCTACTTTCTTACGGTTGCTCTGATTCTTCCTCTTGTTAGCACAAGCCGATGAGGCTTCAGGCTTTATGCACACAACAGCTGCATTGTTCGGAAACTCAGAATTGGAGAGCCCGGGCAAAACAATAAATTGTACTGTCTCCTTACAAACAAAATCCCTGCCAAGGAGAAACTGGTATTTGGATTGGCGGGGTTTGGGGAGGAGAGGGACTTCAATGGGGTATAATCAGGGTTGCCAGCTCCGGGTTGTGCTGAGTTTTAATTTGGTTTTATTGAAATTATGGCTTTGTTAGTGTTATTGCACTGTTATGTAGTTAGCTGGCCCAAGCCCCGTTGGGAGAGGGGCGGGACAAATATTTAATAAAACAATTAAACAAATAAACCTCACTCTCCCCAGGCTCCATCCCTCCAGGAACGTCCCAACTTGGAATGGCAACCTATCTCCAGGTGATTTGGGGACAGTCACTCTTTCAACCTAACCTACTACACAGGGTTGTTGTGAGGATAAAATGCAGGAGAGGAGAGAGCGACACTGTAGATTGCTTTGGGTCGACTTTGGGAACAAAAGCAGGATATATACACATCTAAAGTAAATTCCTTAGCTTGACCCCCATTGTGTGTGTGTGGGGGGGGGGCTTTATAGTCCATAGTAGATCCAGAGTTAGGGATGCCTTCTGCTGGATGACTGGAAGTCTGAAAAGCTAACCATCTTTTGCTCTTGACCAATCAGATTCTGCTTGCTGGTTCTATCTTCAAGTACTTGAAGGGTTGTCGTATAGAGGATGGTGCCGAGTTGTTTTCTGTTGCCCCAGAAGGTCGGACCAGAACCAACGGCTTGAAATTAAATCAGATCCATCTAGACATCAGGAAGAATTTTCTAACAATTAGACCGGTTCCTCAGTGGATCAGGCTTATTCGGTAGGTGGTAAGCTCTCCTTCCCTGGAGGTTTTTAAGCAGAGGCTAGATGGCCATCTGTCAGCAATGCTGATTCTATGACCTTAAGCAGATGATGAGAGGGAGGGCATCTTGGCCATCTTCTGGGCATGGAGTAGGGGTCACTGGGGGTGTGGGGGGGAAGGCACTTGTGAATTTCCTGCATTGTGCAGGGGGTTGGGCTAGATGACTCTGGTGGTCCCTTCCTCCTCTGTGATTTTATGATTCTCTGATCATGGACTCTCCCTCTGACCTTGCCCAAAGGGCCAGGATTTTGAGATGCAGAAGTTGCTGGCCATATAACCAAGGCTGACATTTGCTTTTATAAACAACGCCTCCCGCAACAACGGTTTCATGCAGAGTGGATTTTGTCCTGGAAACTGAGCATCTCCCCAATCCACAGTAGAACAGCTGCTCTGGTTTATAAAACTAAGCTTGCTTGGAGGCAGGGGGAGGGGGGGACAGAGAAATAGAAATAGATTCTGGCTGCGATAAAGCACTGCGGGTTTTTTTCCTAGCGCTTTAGAACTGGAGGTAAGTATGGCTGGAAAATGCAGCTGTCTTGTTGAAAGGGAGAAGCTTCCTTCCTGGGTTCAAGATGTTTTCTTTCTGCATCCAGCTGAATATCTCAGGATGGCCCTGAATCCACAGTTTCTCCATCTGTAAAAGCTGACTAGACCTTGCTATTAGAAGAAGGCATATAATACTTTTTAATTTGCATTGACAATTGTCATGGCAACAGCCCTGCGAGGTAGGTTCTTTCCATCCCCATTTTACCAGAGAGCTCCAACTGGAAACAAAGTGACTTAACGAGAACCAGAAGGTGGCCTTGAACCCAGGTCCTCTCGAAGCCAAGCCTCCCGATTGGACCTGGGAAGGATTTATAGTAGGGCTGTCACCCAATTACAGAAATATCGGTCAGTTAATTGAATGTATTTACATAGGTTGGTTGATCAAATCAGCATACATCTGCAAAGAAATTCCTTCCCAGATGAGAAAGGCTTTGTCTCTTCTAAGGCGGCAGGGGGGGGGGGATGTGTGTGCGCCGTCAAATCACAGCTGACTTATGGCGACCCCATAGGGTTTTCAAGGCAAGAGACTTCGGAGGTGGTTGCCTTTGCCTGCCTCCGCGTGGGTTAAGAGAGCTCAGAGGGAACTGTGACTGGCCCAAGGTCACTCAGCAGGCTTCGTGTGTAGGGCTGCCAGCTCCAGGTTGGGAAATACCTAGATATTTGGGGGGTGGAGCCCGAGGAGGGTGAGGTTTGGAGAGGGGAGGGACTTCAATGCCATAGAGTCCAATTGCCAAAGCAGCCATTTTCTCCAGGGGACCTGATCTCTGTCGCCCGGAGATCAGTTGTAATAGCGGGAGATCTTCAGCCACTACCTGGAGGTTACAACAAATAGGAATTAGCGCTGTATAAGTGATACTGAACTCAAAGAAAAATAGCACAAGCTCATATATGAAGAATACAATACTTTGTTTACAAGAATATGTGCAAAAAACACACACCAAAAAGACAATGTTAACACAACTGTATCAATGGCTAGATCGATTCTTGAACCTTCGGGTCGCATTGAACCCAGCATTGTCTGTATTACATTGATTTAGCATAGGCTGAAGAAGCCCCCCAAGCGAAACGTGATGAAATAATCTAGAGACCACGTTCTGTGATCTTTTTATCTGCATCATGGCTTTATGATAATTCTATGGATGTATTTAGCCCTCATTGACGGGCAAACTTCTTTCCATACGTCTTTACTGCACATGATTCATTGCTAGTAACTGAGGCTGCCTTCAGCTGTCCTATTGCGCATGACCAAGCCAACCGGCTGTTGGAGTTGCATTTGCCGAAACCAAGTTCTTTCAGGCTTGCCATCTTTGGGAATTGATCGTCACATAGTATATTGAGTTTCCATAAGATTGTTTTCTGGAATGTTTCTTGTATGTTATTTTTCTAGCCATTGATACAGTTGTGTTAACATTGTCTTTTTGGTGTGTGTTTTTTGCACATATTCTTGTAAATAAAGTATTGTATTCTTCATATATGAGCTTGTGCTGTTTTTCTTTGCTTTAACTACCTGGAGGTTGGCAAGCCTATATCATGTGGAGGAGTGGGGAATCGAACCCGGTTCTCCAGATTAGAGTCCACAGCTCTTAACCACTATACCATGCTCATTCTCTAAGGTGGCAGTTTTAAAAACATTACTGCTTTTTAAAAAAACTGTTAAAAACCCATTTTTGCCTAGGTGGGTCACTTTTTGCAACTATTAAAAACTTTCTTTAAAGTATTATTTTAACTAATCCACTAAACGCTGCAGCCCTAATTTATAGATGTGTCCAAGAGTCTCACTTACAGGAATCTCTGTGCAAAGGCGGAATAGAGTTGCCAACCTCCAGGTACTAGCTGGAGATCTCCTGCTATTACAACTCATCTCCAACCGATAGAGATCAGTTCATCTGGAGAAAATGGCTTTTTTGGCAATTGGACTCTATGGCATTGAAGTCCCTCCCCCCCCAAACCCTGCCCTCTTCAGGCTCCACCCTCGAAATCTCCAGGTATTTCCCAACCCAGAGCTGGCAACCCTAGTCTCCACCCTAAAAATTTCCAGTTATTTCCCAACCCAGAGCTAGCAACTCTAATGCGGTATCATAATGATTGCTGCCCATTCATGAAATTGGCAATAGCCATGTGGCTGTGTGACCTTAGCCGGAATCAGCCCTCTCCAAGGGCCCCAGAGGCTGACCTGGTGCAGAATGTCGGACGCTTTCAGAACTGGCAAGGGAACAGCGTCGTGTTATAGCGAGGATTGCTTTGTGGTTTCTAATTACAGAGGTGATACCCGGATGTCATTCATCAGGGTATGGTCCTTTGGCACGTGCCGATCTCCTGAGCTTAGCTTGTTAGAGACTGGGGACGTGTAGCTGGGTAACCCGGAGTCATGTTGAAGCCAGATGTAGAATTTTAAGGACTCTCCTCACCTGTTTTTCACCTGTGGTGTAAGCTAATCCTTCGGTCTTGAACTGGTGTGGGCAGTGCCATTAAGTCGCTGCTGGCTTCTGGGGACCCTATTGGGTTTTCAAGGCAAGATGAATTGCCTGCCTCTGCGTAGCAACCCTGGACTTCCCTGGTGGTCTCCCATCCAAGTACTAACCAGGGTCAACCGTGCTTTTTTCCGAGATCTGATGAGATCGAGCCAGGGTAATACTGGATTACAGCATACATAATAGTCTTTTGTCTTGATTCTCCTCTTACACATCAGGTGGGCTGATATCTATCTGTCTGACTGTCTGTCTATCTATCTATCTATCTATCTATCTATCTATCTATCTATCTATCTATCTATCTATCTATCTATCTATCTATCTATCTCACACCTGTACATTTCTTAGTTCATCAGAATAAGTGTTCACAAACATTTAAGAAACGGCGGCAAAACTGCCCTAGGGACGTAGTGATGGCATGGTGACTAGCCAATAGGTCTTTCCCAACATGCGGACTATTTCCCCCTGTTCTAGGTAAACTATTTCAAAAGCTTACAGAATCCGTTTCTCCAAACTTTGTCCTTAGAGGGAGAAAAAGTTGTTTGTTTACAGAGCAGAGGAGGTGCTGCCAAGATTTCTCCATCGCTCTTTGAATGTTGTGTTGGACATTATCAACAGTGTTGGTGTTATTCACCCACGATCGTATGCAATGGTGTTTAGTATGTGACAATATTTAATAGATGATACCTTACAAGGATTCATCTTTGACTCCTGCCCATCTAGGGATGCCGAGTGGCTAAGGCAGAACAAGTTGGAAGCAGACAAAATAAGAAGGGTGATGCTTTGGAGGGTCCAGATCCATTTGGGGGGTAGATAGGGTTGCCAGCTCTGGGTTAGGAAATACCTGGAGATTTTTGGGGCGGAGCCTGAGGAGGATGGGGTTTGGGGAGGGGAGGGACTTCAATGCCATAAAGGCCAAAGCAGCCATTTTTTCCAGGTCAACTGATCTATATTGGCTGGAGATCTGTTGTAATAGCTGGAGAAATCATGACATCGGAAGCAAAACTGTAGGGTTCACCTAAGCTCTACTGCTTAATCATCGAGTGTTCGGTGTGTCTTACAGCATTGCCCTTGATGTCATGAGGACCCTTCTGGTTTTTTTCAGAAAGTGACGTCGCTTGCCAGTACAATGCCAACATGCCTGTCTCACTCCCCTCCCCAAATCCTGTAATCCCAGATTTCCAGCCACCACCTGGAGGTTAGCAACCCTAGGCTCAAAGAGGGGCAGGTAGGAATTGGCGGAGCCAAAGTAGCACCAGTGAGACCGAGGGTACGTTCTGTACAACACTGCCCTGAGAGAGGAAACCACCGCTTGCCTCTTTAGCCGCCTGCAAGATAATATCGCTAATAAAACAAAAAGCTAGCTGAGGGGATTTAGCATCCCATCCCACTAATTTGCAGCTTCCAGAAAGCATTCCCTGAGCAGATTTTGAATAATATTAAGACGGAAAGTCAATCTGCAGAACAGGCGAAGGGAGAAAGGGGCGGGGGAAATCTTGCACTAGGGGGACAGACAATTCTAGGCTTCATTGGATCCACCCCACCCCCCTTTTGACTCTGACTGCAAGGATCCTTTTCCATCAGACTCCAGATTGCCTGATGCTATCTCGGGAGGGAGGGGAAAGGAGTTAGGGGAGGAGGTTGCAAACGAGCACTGAACTTTATTTGTGTGTTTTTAAAAAAAATGCTCCAAAGGGTATATATTATCTGCAATTCCCTTCTCATATACCGAAGCAATTTTGTTAAATCCCGGTGGATTTCCCCCGAGATGAGCAATAGGAATCCTTGCGTCGCTTTAGACCATAGACTTGCAAGCCCTTCCCCTTCGGAAAGGCCTGGGGCAGAGAATAAAATGAAAGACTGTTTGAAATGTATAATGTAAAAGCACCTTCCCCTGTCAAAGAGGGTTGATCGGAGGGGTTGATTGGAGGAATGCTGTTGTTGACATCCTCGCCTGCTTCGCCCCACAGGGTCCGGGTATGTGCAAAAACGAATTGTAAAAACAAACACCAAATCCCAGTCACATTGAATTGCACTCATGTTTATGATTAAATGGTGAAAGATTAGAAAGAAGGAAATCCCAAGCGGGCTCCGAAAGCAAACAAAAATTGTGCAGTGTTCATGGAAGACTAGCACAATACCCATCCATGTTATAAGTGTGTGTGTGTGTGAGGGTTTAGGGTTGCCAACTACAGGTAGTGGAATACCTGGAGATTTAGGGGGTGGAGCTAGGTTTGCCAACCTCCAGGTACTAGCTGGAGATCGCCCACTATTACAATTGATCTCCAGCCGATAGAGATCA
Organism: Euleptes europaea; assembly: GCF_029931775.1. Classification (NCBI taxonomy): domain Eukaryota; kingdom Metazoa; phylum Chordata; class Lepidosauria; order Squamata; family Sphaerodactylidae; genus Euleptes; species Euleptes europaea. The sequence goes on along the minus strand of NC_079330.1, from coordinate 11,913,516 downwards.
GTTCACCTGGAAAAAATGGCCGCTTTGGCAATTGGACTCTATGGCATTGAAGTCCCTCCCCTCCCCAAGGCCCGCCCTTCTCAGGCCCCACCCTAAAAATCTCCAGGTATTTCCTAACCCGGAGCTGGCAGTCGCAACCCTAGTTTGGAAGAGCCTTTTGGCAAGGTGCCATCCAGTAGCATCTGAACAGGCCCCAGAGCTGGTTTCTTTCAAGAAAACTCTTCCAATCTTAGATGTTGTCATAGGCCTTTTATGCAGGGACGTTTTCCCGCAGTCACCCCTGCCGATTGCTTCGGGGCTTCCTTTCAATTATGCATGCCTTTTTCTCCCATCAGAGGTCGCCCCACTCTCCCCGTGAGTTTTGCTCAAGTTTTCCAGATGCTGTTTTAGCCTGAATCTGGAAATGCACGAGGGCACAACCGTGTCACATTCAAAAAGAGATGTTCTCTGTTCTTTTATGTGGAAAGTTCCTTTTGCACAAAAGGTATCTCGGATAGCCCCATGAATAATAGAAGGTCTGCGGTATTCTAGTTGGGTCAGTTACCCAGATAAATAATACAGCCGTGGAGGAGGATATTGTATAATAACGACGCGAATGAGTGAGATGAAGAGGATCATTATTTGACCGGGCGCTTCCCAAAATGCACCTCCAGACTGTAAGATTTCTGAAAGGTTGCTAAATTTAATAACGAACCAGCTCATCCGAGAGGAGGTGGCATGAAATATTTAACCAGCATCCAGAGGCAGTCTGGACAGCTGTGGTTAGCCAGCTGGTATCAACCCAGCTAATATCAACCCCGCGAGTAGGGTTGCCAGGTCCCTTTTGCCACCAGCAGGAGGTTTTGGGGGCGGAGCCTGAGGAGGGCGGGGTTTGGGGAGGGGAGGGAGTTCAATGCCATAGAGTCCAATGGCCAAAGCGGCCATTTTCTCCAGGTGAACTGATCTCTGTCGGCTGGAGATCAGTTGTAATAGCAGGCGATCTCCTGCTACTGCCTGGAGGTTGGCAACCCTGCCAGCGAGCCCTTTGTTTCCAAGCAGGATTGGCCAAAGATAGTCAGACCAGATGCCTGGCAGGAAAACAGTGGCTTTACTGTGCTTGTAGCGTAAGGCTGGAAGGGAGATTATTAGGGTTGCCAGGCCCCTCCTCGCCACTGGCGGGAGGTTTTTGGGGCGAAGCCTGCGGAGGGCGGGGTTTGGAGAGGGAAGGGACTTCAATGCCATAGAGTCCAATGGCCAAAGCGGCCATTTTCTCCAGGTGAACTGATCTCTATTGGCTGGAGATCAGTTGTAAGAGCAGGAGATCTCTAGCTAGTACCTGGAGGTTGGTAACCCTAGAGATGACAGATATCCATTGCAAATTTACTCTGCTGGCGAGATCATCTAGAGCAACGATTTACCATATTTTTGAGCCCATGGACGCAGTTGGCATTCTGACACAGGGCGGTGGGTATAACAAGAAAATGTCTGCTCGGGGTTGCCAGGTCCCCTGTTGAGGCCAGGGAGAGAAGGTGATCTGCCATTCTGCTTGTCAACACGGGCAATTGTCTCCTAAATGACCTTCTGCGTGTGACAAGCACTTTCAGCTAGAAGCATACGATAGCGGGGTTCTCATTACACTGTGCCGGAGAAGCGACAAACGCCAGAGGAAAATACCCTCCTGGAGAGAGAACAACGGTCTTAGGGACTTGGCGGGAAGTGCTCTGGATTTCGGTTTCTGTAGCAACCGCATCTACAAACCCGTGCTCAGTTGGGAAGCTGGTCAGGAGGGATGAACAAGGATGCTTTTTGGCGTCTTGTACAAAACTTGACGCTCTTGGGGAAAATACTGGAGCGTAGTTCTAATGGGCGGGTTAAAGAAGGGAAGGGAAGGTTGCCCCCAAAAGCCCTGAAGCGAGTCATAGGTTTTTCCAAGACTTGCTTTGGATTCCCCATGTGGGAACGTATTTCTACGTGCGGCATAACATTTTAAAACCACAGTTAGGGTTACCAGCCCCCAGGTGGGGCCTGAGTTCCCCAGGAATTATAATTGTTCACCAGATCACAAAGATCAGTTGTCCTTAGGGTTGCCAACCTCCAGGTACTAGCTGGAGATCTCCTGCTTTTACAACTGATCTCCAGCTGATAGAGATCACTTTGAATCCTTACCCTGAGTGGGACGAGGTTTGCTCTGTACCCTTTGTGGGACAATTGAAGTTACCTACATTATGTTAATGGAATATGTAGAAAGTTATGCAGGAGATTGAATGAAGGACTGAAGAAGAATTGCCTTATAAGCTAAGAATTTGAAACGGCCGTATCCTCCACAAACTGATGATCTCTAGCTTACCACCTGATATTTGCCTTCAATAAGAAGATTTTGTACTCACTATTGAGACAACTTTGTTAAACAACTTCTGTACATATGTATATATGGAATTTTGTGGGTTTTGTTGTACATTTTGTCTTGTATTGTTTTGAACTATATGTGGTAGCTTATAAAGAATTTTGCACTTTGTTTAAATTGGCTTCGCTCCTGTACTGATTTCCAAATCCCTTGATACTTGTACAGTGGTGTCTATTTTGTTCTCTCAACCTCCAGGTAGTAGCTGGAGACCTCCCACTATTACAACTGATCTCCAGCTGATACAGGGCAGTTTACTTGAAGAAAGTGGCCGCTTTGGCAATTGGGATCTATGGCATTCAAGCCCCTCCCCAAACCCCGCCTTCCTCAGGCTCCGCCCCAAAAATCTCCAGGTGTTTCCCAACCTGGAGCTGGCAACCCTAACTTGGCAGGATGATAACCTTTATTTGGCTAAACCAGAAAAGCATCATTTGGTCATCTTTACGTGCCTTCCGCGAGTCTCTCCAATACAATATTTTAAGATGATTTGGATGAAGGAATAGATTTGGATGAAGGAATAGAGGGGATGCTTATTAAATTTGCAGATGATACTAAATTGGGAGGGGTAGCAAATATGGTAGAAGACAGAGCCAAGATACAGGATGATCTTGACAGGCTGGAGAATTGGGCTAAAACTAATAAAATGCATTTCAACAAAGACAAATGTAAAGTTCTGCATTTAGGTAGGAAAAATCAAATGCATAATTATAGGATGGGGGAGACTTGTCTGAGCAGTAGTGTGTGCAAAAAGGATCTCGGGGTCTTAGTAGACCAAACACTGAACATGAGTCAGCAGTATGATGCGGTAGCTAAAAAGGCAACTGCGGTCTTAGGCTGCATCAACAGAAGTATAGTGTCCAGATCATGCGGAGTGCTGGTATCGCTTTACTCTGCTCTGGTTAGACCTCAACTAGAGTATTGTGTTCAGTTTTGGGCACCGCAATTTAAGAAAGATGTAGACAAGCTGGAACGTGTCCAGCAGAGGGCAACAAAGATGGTGAGGGGTCTGGAGACCAAGTCCTATGAGGAAAAGTTGAAGGAGCTGGGTATGTTTAGCCTGAACAGGAGAAGACTGAGAGGGGATGTGATAACCATCAAGTACTTGAAGGGCTGTCATATGGAGGAGGGTGCCGAGTTGTTTTCTGTTGCTCAAGAAGGTCGGCCCAGAACCAACGGGTTGAAATTAAATCAAAAGAGTTTCCATCAAGACAGTAGGAAGAATTTTCTAACAGTATGAGCGGTTCCTCAGTGGAACAGGATTCCTCGTAAGGTGAGCTCTCCTTCCCTGGAGGTTTTTAAGCAGAGGCTAGATGGCCATCTGTCAGCAATGCTGATTCTGTGACTTTAGGTGGATGATGAGAGGGACGGCATCTTGGCCATCTTCTGGTCACTGGGTGTGTGTGTGGGGGGGAGGTAGTTCTGAGTTTCCTGCATTGTGCAGAAGGTTGGACTAGATGACCTTGGTGGTCCCTTCCAACTCTATGATTCTATAAGAACAGTCACCTTGATTATAGCACCTCGGCATTCAGAGGGCACCGATTGCCTAGTATGAGCTCAACTAACTGCTACTGACTAAAACACAGATCATAAAGATATTTTCTTCAGCTCAGCTTGTCTCTGAGGGACTCTATCTAGATCTCCCGCCTTGGCGAGGAAGGGGGGCAAATGCCGGAGTTGCCATGGTAACCTGCAAGTGCATTTTGTGTCGGAGAAGTTATATCCAAGTTATTTCTGTGTTCTGTTGTTGGGGTGAAACTTCAGCTTTTTTCTTCTCCTTTTTTTTTACAGTAGTCCAATTCAAAACCTATTAGAGCTCAAATTGCAAGAAACCATTTTTGCGACTGAAAATCGAATGATGGTTCTCTTCCCCCCACCCCTTTCTCCTTGAAATGCATTTTCCATTTCTAAAAAGGGGCTATCTTATTCTGGGGTCCTGGGCAAAAACCAGGATGAGGAGTAGGGTTGCCAACCTCCAGGTACTAGCTGGAGATCTCCTGCTATTACAACTGATCTCCAGCTGATAGAGATCAGTTCACCTGGAGAAAATGGCTGCTTTGGAAGGTGGACTCTATGGCATTGAAGTCCCTCCCCTCCCCAAACCACGCCCTCCTCAGGCTCCACCCCCAAAACCTCCTGCTGGGGGGGAAGAGGGACCTGGCAACCCTATGCTGGGGGGCCCTGCCTGGGCCAAGCAAGGAGTGAGCCTCGCCTAGGGTTGCCAGCCCCCCTCCCCCGGGCAATGGCAGGGAATGGGGGGTATGGTTGCCAGATCCAAGTTAGAAAACTCCTGGAGATTTGGGGGTGAAGCCTAGGGAAGATGGGGACCTCAGGGGGGTACAGTGCCATAGATTCCACCCACCAAAGCATCCATGTTCTGCAGTGTTTTTTTTGGGATAAATAAGGTACCCTCTAAGGCCCTCTCTCCCCTTCCCCCGGCAAGGTTTCCTTCTGGTCTCAACCCTAGGGTTGTTAGTCTCCAGGTGGTGGTTGGAGATCTCCTGGAATTGCAACTGGTCTCCAGGTTACAGAGATCCCTGTCGTCTGGAGATGAGCTGTAATTCCAGGGGATCCCCAGTCCCACCTGGAGGTTGGCATCCCTAGAAGGGAGAGACCTCAGCATGGTCCAAGGCCATAAAGCCCTTCCTCCGAAGCATCCATTTTATCCAGGGGAACAGATCTCTGTCAACTGGAGATGAGCTGCAATTCCAGGGAATCTCCAGGTCCCACCTGGAGGCTGGCATCCCTATCCTCTCACCACGTGAGGTGGGCGAAAGTCACCACTGCAACCAGAAGCCAGCTGCCTGAGCTCAGATGGGGCTGGTGCAAGGGACAGCATGATCCTGCTCTTCCTCTCCCCCCTCATTTGGGGGGGAGGTAGGGCCATGGGCAGCCCCCCCCCCAGCACAGGACCTGGGACAGCTCCCATGTTGCCCGTTGGCTAAGACCACCCCTGTTATCCATCCCCACACAAACCATGGCAACGGTTAATTTCAGGGAGGAAAAGGCAGAAGAGCCTATAGGCAGAATTGCAAACCGTAAAGTACAAATGCACCGTGCGCCCGGCCTTTGTAAAGCTCATACAGGGTAACGAGATTTGTCAGGGTTGAATCGCTCCCCCGGCCAATGCCCTCCTACCCAGTCATTCCCCCCCAGTTTAGTTCAGTCAGGGTTTGTACAGTAAAAGCAGGGTTGAATTCGATGCCTTCTGAGTCATAGTGATGCCAGTTCTGGGTTGGGAAATACCTGGAGATTTGGGGTGGGGGGAAGCCTGGGTAGGGCGGGGTTTGGTGAGGGCCAGATCTTCAGTGGGGTATAATGCCACAGAGTCCACCCTCCAAAACAGCCATTTTCTCCAGGGGAACAGATCTTGGTGGTCTGGAGATCAACTGTAATAGCGGGAGATCTCCAGATGCCACCTGGAGGTTGGCAACCCTAGCTGGGTAATTCCTGGAGATTTGAGGGTGGCACCTGGGGAGGGTGGGGTTTGGGGAGGGGAGGAGCCTCAGTGGGGTATGATGCCATTGAGTCCACCTCCCAAAGCAGCCATTTTCTCCAGGGCAACTAATCTCCGTAACCTGGAGACCAGTTGTAATTCCAGGAGATCTCCATTCAACCCAAGAGTGGGTTAGAAAAGCTGCTGTTGTGTGTGGGGGGGGGGGCAGGGGGGGTCTGCAGCTGGAGCGGGCATGGGTACTATCCTCAAGGTCTTCGGGGTGAATTACGTGGCAGAAAGAAAGACCTCTGGACCAGAGAGGAGCAGCAATGATCTGGCCCTGTCTGGAGAAGGAAGACACATTTGAGTGAAGGCAGGAAGCTGGAGGGAGTAGGATAAGGTGGCAGGTTAGGATCGCCAAGCTACAGGTGGGAATCTCCTGGAATTACAAAGTTCAGAGATCAGTTACCCTAGAGAGAATGGCTGCTTTGGAGTGTGGACGCTGTGGCATCATATCCTGTTGAGGCCCCCTCCACATGAATCCTGCTGGGTGTCCTTGGGCTAGTCACAGTTCTCTCCAAACTCTCTCAGCCCCACCTACCTCACAAGGTGCCCTTTGAGGAGGGGAAGGGAAGGAGATTGGAAGCTGGGTTGAGTCTCCTTAAAAGGTAGTCGGCATATAAAAACCAACTCTTCTTCAAACTCTTCCCTTCCCAGGATCCACCCCCAAATGTCCAGGAATTTTCCAACCTGGAGTTGGCAATCCTGTCACAGAGGGCAATTCTTTTCAGGTGAGAAAAGAGCAATTCCAGAGGTGGTGTGAAGCAGACCAATTGCTGCGATAAGTGGCTATGTTTCTAGATCTTGTATTTCACTAAAAAAAATACGTTTTTTTTAGTTTGGTGAGGGGAGGGACTTCAATGCCATAAAGTCCAATTGCCAAAGCCGCTGTTTTCTCCAGGTATTTTTTTGGTTTTAATGGTATCCTGAGAAGGAACCTGTTGGAAGACTGTTAAGAAATAAAATTGTTGGTATCCTGGGAAGGAACCTTATGAAGAATTCTTGGATAGTGATTCTTTAATATGATATAAGAGACGGGATATGTAAGATTGGTGAAGTGGAACTGATGAAGAACTGAAATGGCCGTCTTCCTCTTTGCTTTTGATCCCCTGCTTTGGGACTGAGTAATACTTACCTGGAATCCACACCTGAAAGAAGAAGAAAACCTTGAATTGCTACCTGTTGGACTTTTTGTCTGTCTTTAGGATAGTCTTTAGAATTTTGAAAACCTTGGAATATTGTGACTTTGTGTCTTTATGCTTAAGATATAGGACTTTTTGTATGTGTTTGTCAATGTTATTGTATAATACAGTCTGTTGTTTAACTATACCTTGTATGGTTGATCTGTGTTAGATTTGGAGTAACTACATTGATACACAGAGGTGTCTATTTTGGCTTACCACCTGGAGGTTGGCAACCCTGCTGGTCGGCCACTGTGTGGGATAGGATGCTGGACCCCCACTCTGAGATCCAGCAGTACTCTTCTTGCATTTTTTAATGTTCTTAAACGCATTGTCCTGGATGCCAAACAGGGCGTTCAGATCCAGATCTGACCGGGCGAGTCCCACGCCTCTGTTCCTCCAGATGGGGTTGCCTCCTCTGCGGTTCCAGGCCTGCTAACCGGCCTCCCAGGAAGACTCAGAAGCACATGCTCTCCGGTGCCAGCGCTCACGACAGTGATGATGAACAGCTTGAAACAGCCCACATAAAAAGGAGGTCAGTGTGTTGTATTTGGACAGGGTGGAAGCCTCATCTCTGCTGGGGGCCGCACACACGTGTTCCTCTTATGCGATCAAAGAATCCGGGCAGCATCCACTCTCCCCCCACCCTCCCCATGTCAAATACCCTGCCTGGAACAAAGATAAACAGGTTAATTATTCACAACTCCCCTTTCCAAGCTGTCTTTTCCCTCTGCTTGTCTGAAACGTATAAATATTCATATTGTTCCCCGCTCAAGTAGGGCATGTGAAAAAGTAGGTCAGCGTTTTACTGTGAAATGGTTTATTTATGATATGGAGGAGGAGGCGGAGAGCGGCTTTAATTCGGGAAGAGTTTTCGCCAAGAAGGTGAAGGAATTTGGCTGGATTTGCAGAAGAGGATGGAGCGAGCAGCGTGAGGGGCGGCTTCCTTTCTGCTCGCAAGCCTCCTCGCTCCGTAGCCAGGGTGGATTCGGTAAGAAAGCAGGGCTGCCAACTGGATTCCGAGAGCATGAAGCAGTATCAAGGTCCCCCAGAATAAATAATACATTCAAAGTGAGTCATGGGCACGTTTGCAGTAATTTTTACAACGACCCTATAAGGTAGGCCAGTGTCTTTATCCACTAGGGTTGCCAGGTCCCTCTTCACCACCGGCAGGAGGGTTTTGGGGTGGAGCCTGAGGAGGGCAGGGTTTGGGGCAGGGAAGGGCTTCAATGCCATAGAGTCCAATGGCCAAAGCGGCCATTTTCTCCAGGTGAACTGATTTCTGTCAGCTGGAGATCTGTTGTAATAGCAGGAGATCGCCAGCTCGTACCTGGAGGTTGGCAACCCTAATAGACGCTGAGGCCTTTCTCTGATATTGCTTCCTTGTGCTGGTATTCAGACTCTGTTTTAGGGTTAGATGGTCTGGTTCAGCTGGGCTTTTATGTTCTCTTCCCCCCCAAGAACAGAATTTGCAAAACAGTTGACAAAAACGAAAACAGAACAACATCGATAAGGGAATATATCAACAAAACAAACCCTTGTTAAGAGAACTGCAATAAAAATGTAAACATTTTAAATACCAATTTTTTTTTTTAAAAAAAAAGGCTTTTCCAGATACTTTGAACTTTCCAGATACTTTGAACTTTCCAGCTGCCTTGGAAAGGAAAGGCATACCGCAACTCCAGGCTCACAAATAAAACTATGTTTCTCATGGAGGTCAATTATGGTCTTTTATACATGGCTGTTTCCCTCGCGGTCACCCCTCTGACGACTTCGGGTCTGTGTCATGATTATGCATGCCGTTTCCGACTGTCAGTGGGTGCCCCGCTCTCCCCCTGTGCTTCCCCATGTTTTGCCTGCGTTTTCAAAGTCGAGATAAAACAGGTCCCAGAAAACGCGGGCAAAATGCGGGGAAGCGCAGGGGGAGAGCGAGGCGCCTGCCAGCGGTCGGAAATGGCATGCATAATCACAACAAAGACTCAAAGTCATCAAAGGGGTGACCGCGAGGGAAACAGCCATGCATAGAAGGCCAACGTCTCCATGTAAGATGGAACAGGGAACAAGCTCTCACCGGTAACTTTTGAATACTGGAGGAGGTTCACATGTAGGGTTGCCAACCTCCAGGTATTCAAAACAAGTAATTTCAACTGTATATATAATAGCAGTAATCAAGTTTACAGTTGTAGGCTCCTACTTAAAAAATGAAATAATAATAATTTTTTGCAAAATGTTCTTTTAGTATGAGAAATATGTTGTAATCACATTATTAGTTTCATAATGTTAACATAAATACATCAGATGGTCTATTTGACCATATACAATGTATATCATACAATAAAGTATTCAAATAATATTACACGGGCGCAAAATCGTTGTTTTTTCTTCTCATTCAAATATTTTCAAATATTTTCATTTGAGTCAAATTATTTCAGGTAATGGCACAGGATGCCGGTCTATGCCTGTTTCGGTCCTTCTTCAGCCACCCCAATTAATCACGGAAGCCTTCAGCATCTGGGTATATACCTCAGAGCTTAACTGTAGATTTTAACGCCAACAATATAATCAATGCTACTGTATAAACAATGTAAAAATCATTCCATGAAATACAATTCTCTTACTCACTTAATCTTGTCATATAACAAGAGATCAGATAGAGATCAGTTCACCTGGAGAAAATGGTCGCTTTGGCAATTGGACTCTCTGGCATTGAAGCCCCTCCCTCCCCAAACCACACCCCCTCAGGCTCCGCCCCAAAAACCTCCCACCGGTGGCAATGAGGTACCTGCAGACCGTATTCACATGGATACCCTTCCTGTAATAGTGGGGGATCTCCAGCTAATGCCTGGAGGTTGGCAACCTTAGGAGCACTCCTGACTCAGTAGTAGAGCATATACTTTGCGCACAGTGCGTCACAGGTTCAGTTTCTGCTGTAAACTCCCATTGATCTCAGGTACTTGGAGCAACAACAAAAAAAATTCAGTACTTGACTTCTTGAAGAGCTCTTCCCAGTTAGAGGAGACAATAGTGAGCTAGACGGACCTGTAGTCTGACTCACTATAAACCGTACGTGCATCGATTAGGAATATACACCTGAGCTCAGCAAGTGCATCTGTTGTGAGCAAGAAAGTCCCAGGCGTGATTGCCAGTTTGCTGTAGTGGTTAAGAGCAGTGGTTTGGAGCGGTGGACTTTGGTCTGGAGAACAGGGTTTGATTCCCCAATCCTCCACATGAGCGGCGGAGGCTGATCTGGTGAACTGGGTTTGTTTCCCCGCTCCTTCACATGAAGCCTGCTAGGTGACCTTGGGCTAGTCACAGCTCTCTTAGAGTTCTCTCAGCCTCACCCACTTCACAAGGTGTCTGTTGTGTGGGGAGAGGAAGGGAAGGCTGCGCTGAGAGACTGTAAAGGTAGAGAAAAGTGGGGTATAAAAACCAACTCTTCTTCTTCTTCTTCTTCTTCTGGTTGCCAATGCTGGATTGGGAAATTCCTGGAGATTTGGGAGTGGGGCCTGGGGAGGGTGGTTTTGGGGAGGACCTCAGCGGGATATAATGCCATAGAATCCACCCTCCAAAGCAGCTCTTTCCCCCAGGAGAACTGATCTCTGTACTCTGGAGATCAGTTGTAATTCTAGGAGATCTCCAGGCCCTACCAAGAGGTTGGAAACCGCAGCCTAGTTGGGATTTTAAAACCAGCACCTGGACTTCAACAAACGGATGTCGGAAGATAATGAAATATGACCTCAAGCCTCTCAGTAATTGAACAGCGGCGTTTTTCATGAGCTGGACCATCTCCAAGGGTAAAGAACTGTATCTGTCATTCTCTGCCTCCCTGGTCCAACCTCCAGGGGAACCTTGGAAACCACAGATTAGTGAAAAAATGATGCTAGAGAGCTCTTCTTTGCCCCATTGTCAATCTACAGTTCCTAGGATTCTTTTGGGAGAGGTCATGCAGGTTAAAGTAGTGAAATACCCACATATACATGCAGTGTAGATATGTCCTTAGGGTTGCCAGGTCCCTTTTCTCAACCGGCGGGAGATTTTGGGGGCGCAGCCTGAAGAGGGCAGGGTTTGGGGAGGGGAGGGGCTTCAATGCTAGAGTTCAATTGGCAAAGCGGCCATTTTTCTCCAGGTGATCTGATCTCTATCGGCTGGAGATCAGTTGAATTAGCAGGACATCTCCTGCTACTACCTGGCAGTTCAACCAAAACAAAATTACTCCTAGTTGTGCTGAAATAGTTCAATACAAATTACAACAATAGGCTCAATATTAAGCAAACAGTATCAAGTGTATTCAAAGTGCAAAGCAACAATACGCAAACAAGGACTGTACACATAAACTATGGTGCTGAACAACAAAAGTGTACTATGTACAGTATTTACAACAAATAGTCACCACCAGATTCATTCATCAAGCTATTCAGCTTACTGATACTAATAATGCCCGTACACTCAAAGTAAAGAGCCGGGCTTCTTCTGTTTCTTGAACTTCCCTTAAGAGAATAATGCCAAATGTCCGGTGGGGACCACAACTGAATCCAAATTGTTTAGAACCGGATCAGAGAGAGGACCGCAGATCCATGGTATTCATTGCATTTCACCTAGGCTTCATCAGCCTCAATTAGTTTCTCAAGTCGCCTAGTTCACATCAGTCAGTTTTCAAAACATGCTCAGAGGAGCTAAGTTACGGTAGTTTTCCAAGGCTTATCTTAGAGTCCTATCTTGACTGCATGTGCAGTTAGAAACAAACTGGCATTCATTGCTGCAAGTTTCTCTAGCTTTGTACTTTGACTGCAGTTAAAATGTACTTGCATTTGGTAACAGGGAGAGAGAGAAGGCATTGTGAAACCCCCCCCCCAAATTTGATACTCATCCAAACTCTGCTCATTCTCAGCCTGACAATTTACTTGAGACCAAATCTGTGCTAATTAGACCGTGTGTGTGTGTGTGTGTGTGTGTGTGTGTGTGAGAGAGAGAGAGAGAGAGAGAGAGAGAGAGAGAGAGAGAGAGAGAGAGAGAGAGAGAGAGAGAGATACACAGACTGACGCAAGCAGCGTTCATATTTCACAGTCTGTACCCTGTCAGGAAAGAGATGTGGCTTTCCAAACTGTGAACCCTTGAAGCAATAGTGAACAATTGGCTCACGAGTCAGGGCAGGACAGCTGAGACCCAGAACACCTGCCCTGCCGCCCCACAAAGATTTCCCTGGCTTTCCCCTCAACCAAAATCATTCTATAAAAGAAAAGAAAAATCACATGACTTGCCTGTACGATTGCCAGCTTCCAGGTGAGGCTTGGAGATCTCCTGCTATTACAATTGATCTCCAGAACAGGGATGCCAGCCTCCAGGTGAGACCTGGGGATCCCTTGGAATTACAGCTCATCTCCAGACTACAGAAAATGTAAGCTATGGCAGGTGGACTCTATGGCATGGTATCCGACTGAGGTCCCTGTCTTCCCCAGGCTCCATCCCCAAACCTTAGGGTTGCCAGGTCCCTCTTTGCCAGCAGTGGGCGGTTTTGGGGGCAGAGCCTGAGGAGGGCGGGGTTTGGGGAGAGGAGGAACTTCAATGCCATAGAGTCCAACTAGCAAAACCGCCATTTTCTCCAGGTGATCTGATCTCTATCGGCTGGAGATCAATTGTAATAGCGGGAGATCTCCAGCTAGTACCTGGAGGATGGCAACCCTACCAAATCTCCAGGAGTTTCCCAACCTGGATCTGGCAACTGTACAGTCCCCCATCACGCACTGGTGGCCATGGGGGACCTGGCAACCCTACTCCAGAACAGAAACAGAACATTTCCCGCACATGCTGGATAATGCACTTTCAATCCACTTTCAATGCACTTTAACAACAGTTTGCAAGTTGATTTTGCCGTTCTGCATAGTAAAATCCAGCTTCAAAGTGCATTGAAACTGGATTGAAAGTGCAGTATTCAGCATGTGTGGAAGTACAACAGGTCTTCTGGAGAAGACAGCTGCTTTGGAAAGTGAACTCTATGGCATTGTACCCTGCTGAGGTCCCTCCCCTCCCCAAACCCTGCCTTCCTCAGGCTCCACCTCCAAAATCTGTAGGTACTCTTCTCTATCTTCCCTGACTCTAAAACAACCCTTCTGGCATGGAACAGATTCTGCAGAATATCTGGCAATTGCAACTGACTTCCTAAGCCGAATTGAACCCTCCGAAGTCCTCTGACAACAGCAGGGCGTGACCTCGGTTTAGGATTGTACAGTTAGAGAACGTTTAGGTTAGAACTTGCAGTTGATGGGGAACAGCACGTTTCCACACAGCTTAACAGCGTCTCCAACTTCCTTTTTGGGAAGATTTATCTCCCCCCCTCTAAAACACATGTCCATACAAACACACACACAGAACCAACACTGGAGAGAAGCAACCCAAACTATGTGGAGCTGTGAGTTTTCTTTATCCCCCCCCCCCGTTATTTAATTCAACCACATGTATTTACAGTATTTATCCCCTGCCTCTTCTGCCTTATATCCAAGGCAGCTCGTGACAAGAAGATAGGAAAAATGGGAAACAGTAAAGAAGAAGAAGAGTTGGTTTTTATATGCCGACTTTCTCTACCACTTAAGGGAGACTCAAACCGGCTTACAATCCCCTTCCCTTTCCCTCCCCACAACAGACACCCTGGGAGGTAGGTGGGGCTGAGAGAGCTTCGTGTGTAGGAGTGGGGAAACAAATCCAGTTCACCAGATTAGCCTCCGCCGCTCATGTGGAGGAGTGGGGAATCAAACCTTGGTCTCCAGATTAGAGTCCACTGCTCTAAACCACCGCTCTTAACCACTACACCACGCTGGCTCTCTTAAAGACAATAAGCAACATTGTAAACAGCAGGAAAAATATGTCTGGGGAAAAAAACGAGTCAATACTTTCAGAGCAGCAGCAGGGGGAGGACCAGCATGAAAGGGTTAAAAAAAACACCAACCCAGAAGAAGAATATCAAGATGGTCCAAGATTAGGGATCACAAACTAATTCATCGACGCCACCAATTTAACTGAAAGCCGACTGAAAAGAATGGTCTTTGCCCAGCATGCTAATGACTTTAGTGCTAGGCGAATCTCTCAGAGGATCTTATGCCATTTGCAAAGATGATAGCATTTGATCTGATTAGTTGTGCATGCAGGAAGGCAGGCAGGAATCTGCAGGATGCTGAACAATCCAGCAAGAGCTGCCATAAGAACATAAGAAAAGCCCTGCTGGATCAGACCAAGGCCCATCAAGTCCAGCAGTCTGTTCACACAGTGGCCAACAAGGTGACTCTAGGAAGCCCCCAAATGACTACAGCAGCATCCTGCCTGCATTCCACAGCACCTAATATAACAGGCATGCTCCTCTGATCCTGGAGAGAATAGGTATGCATCATGACTAGAACATAAGAAAAGCCATGCTGGATCAGACCAAGGCCCATCAAGTCCAGAAGTCTGTTCACACAGTGGCCAACCGGGTGCCTCTAGGAAGCCCACAAGCAAGATGACTGCAGCAGCACTATCCTGCCTGTGTTCCACAGCACTTATTATATTAGGCATGCTCCTCTGATCCTGGAGAGAATAGGTATGCATCATGACATAGATACAGGAGTGTATGTACTGCAGCAGCAGTTAGCAGGACAAGGAGGCTGTTTTTCACAACTGCTCTAGTAAGTCTTGGAGCCCGTGGCGCAGAGTGGTAAACTGCAGTACTGCAGTCCAAGCTCTGCTCACGACCTGAGTTTGATCCCGAAGGAAGTCGGTTTCAGGTAGCCGGCTCAAGGTTGACTCAGCCTTCCATCCTTCCGCGGTCTGTCAAATGAGTCCCCAGCTTGCTGGGGGTAAAGGGAAGATGACTGGGGAAGGCACTGGCAAACCACCCCATAAACAAAATCTGCCTAGCAAACATCAAGATGGGATGTCACCCCATGGGTCAGGAATGACCCGGTGCTTGCACAGGGGACCTTTACCTTTACCTTTTACCTAGTAAGTCTAGTGGCCTAAAGTCTTCTTCTGCATCTGTGCTCTACAACGAAGCTCCTTACCTGCCATTCTTGGTTTGTTCTGCAACTACTAGAGGCTTACTGAGGTTCTGTGATCCCCTCCTAATTTATTCTGTGCTCGGGATATCTTCTTAGCCCAGGGCACAACTTTGACTCAGACATAGAGTTGCCAAACTCTAGGTCGGTCCTGAAAACCTCCTGGAATTACAACTGATGTCTAGACTACAGAGATCAGTTCCCCTGGAGAAAATGGCTGCTTTGGAGGGTGGACTGTATGGTATTATACCTAACTAGGGTTAAGAGCGGTGGACTCTAATCTGGAGACTCAGGTTCGATTCCCCACTCGTCCACATGAAGCCTGCTGAGTGGTGACCTTCGGACAGTCACAGTTCTCTCCGAACTCTCTCAGCCCATGCAGAGGCAAGCAACGGCAAACCACCTCCGAACGTCTCTTGCCTTGAAAACCTTACGGGGTCGCCATAAGTCAGCTGTGACTTGACAGCCCTTTGCGCCACCATGGGGCAATTGTCCCCCGCCCCTCCCTCTGCAGCTCTTTTCCCGCAATTCTAGACCATTGAATGCTTTGGAGGTTCTTTCCATGCAGAACAGGGAAAAGGAGTCATAGCTTGGAAAATCCTCGAGGAAGAATCATGACTCCTCCGACCACAAGAACACCAGTGGAGAATTAATTTGATCACCTGGAGCAAAACATCAGGCTGACCTGGTCTGGCTTCCGGATCTGTCTCTTCTCCCTACCTTGGCAACTCACAATCCCAGAATAGAACGCTGAGAAACCTTCCTGTTCCCAGAGGCATTTTCATTTTAGTCATGGGAATGTTATGCAAGTTTTGATGGTGCTTTGTAAACAGTCATTAATGTGATTGAAAGGCCTGGGTGGATGTCGAAGGAAAGTTTTAAAAAAAGATAAAGGACAAATACTAATGACGCTGCCGATAATTACAGCATGGAAGACCTTCCATAAATTTTACAGGTCGTCACAAAGGTGGGAAGTAATATACAGCAGAGAGAGAATGGGTTTAAAAATATGAACTTGGTTATATGGATGGCGAAAATTCTCCTTGGCCGTTTAAGCTTGGTAATTAGCAGCGCCTTTCAGGCTAGACTGCCCCGCATATTTTGTTTGATTTCTTCATGCTGAATGTCACGTCACTGTGAAGCCGGTGTATACCTTCTTCACATTTCTTAAGAGCCCCTTTAACACGACCTTTTGTATTTGCTCTGCCCCTGCATCGAAGCATTCACTGAAGGAAGCATGCAGAATCCCAGCCGAGGGTTAGCTATGCAAACAACTATTGCTAATGGCTATGCAAACGAAAGAACGAAGGAGCAGGCGAGGGGGGAGGGGGGAATTTGTTTGAGTTTCTCCTCTTGCATCTGACCATGAATAGTCATTTTAAAGGTCGAATTTAAAAAATCAGCATTGAGCAAGGAGCAGAATCGACCCTGCATAAATGGCCCTTGGTTTCTGGAAGTTGTGTGGTGAACCAAAGGTAAGTCATGCTTGGAAGCAGCTGATGCTGTTATGAGTTAGTTGGAATTGCAGCAAGATAAAGGACCAGTCCTCCCAGGTGGATAGCTTTCACAGTAGGGTCATCTAAATGTCACTTATAGAATCATAGAGTTGGAAGGGATCACCAGGGTCATCTAGTCCTACCCCCTGCACAATGCAGGAATTTCACTACTACCTCCCCCCACACACACCCAGTGACCCCTACTCCATGCCCAGAAGATGGCCAAGATGCCCTCCCTCTCATGAACTGCCTAAGATCATAGAATCAGCATTGCTGACAGGTGGCCATCCAGCCTCTGCTTAAAAACCTCCAGGGAAGGAGAACTTCCCTGGAGGTTTTTAAGCAGAGGCCACATGGCCTCTGCTCCTTTCCATACCTGACCGGCAATTAATTGCGTCAAGACTTCAGTTCTGCATCCTTCCAATAATCCACTGTAAATTTCTGCCAACTTCCAAATACATCTCATTCCCCATCCCAAATCCCAAAGTTTCGACTCCAACCCTCACCAGAATCAAAAAAGGAGCAAGATTTTATTCTCTAGCAACCACAGCTTCAGGGGGCTCCTAAAGCCAGACAAGATTTATGAACCCTTGTTCAGATGTGCGCTGCACCCGTTGGTGGCCCAGGAATATATTTCTGCTGCAATTTGCATGATTGCAGTGTTTGCTAGTAATTGAAAAAGGAGAGGAAATTGGGCAGAAAACGCAAGGGAGGTGTCCAGAGCAATCACAGAAAAGCTTGTTACTGTTGAACTGAGCGAGCGATTCCCTTCACACTGAAAAATGGTTGGATTCGATGGTACGAATCAATAAAGGCAGTTGTGGAAGGCTTCTGGTAAAGGCTGGACTCAACAATACACTTCCATTCATCTGCAGTTGACCAAGAATGAAAGGGTAGGTTGCCAGGTCCCTCTTCACCACCGGTGGGAGGTTTTTTGGGGCGGAGCCTGAGGAGGGCGTGGTTTGGGGAGGGGAGGGACTTCAATGCCATAGAGTCCAATTGCCACAGCAGCCATTTTCTCCAGGTGAGCTGATCTCTATCAGCTGGATATCAGTTGTAATAGCAGGAGACCTCCATCCCCTGCCAGTGGCCAGGGGGAACTGGCAACCCTATGGAGATCATTAATTGGCTCAGATTTCTTCATTGAACAGGTGGCTCTAGTTTGGTTGATGGCAACTCAGGATTGAGTCTAGGGTTGCCAACGTCCAGGTGTCGCCTGGAGATCTCCCGCTATTACAATTCATCTCCAGGCGACAGAGATCA
The DNA here is from genome assembly GCF_029931775.1 of Euleptes europaea. NCBI lineage: Eukaryota > Metazoa > Chordata > Lepidosauria > Squamata > Sphaerodactylidae > Euleptes > Euleptes europaea. Next base: position 11,895,682 of record NC_079330.1, on the reverse strand, counting down.
GACTGGAGAAATGGCCGCTTTGGCAATTGGGCTCTATGGCATTGAAGTCCCTCCCTTCTCCAAACCCCGCCCTCCTCAGGCTCCATCCCCAAAATCTCCAGGTATTTCCCAGCCCGGAGCTGGCAACCCTAACAGAGTCCCCAAGAATGGATTCTTACAAAGAAAATAAGGCAACCGGCAGTAGAAACAGCTTCTATTTATGCGTAAGCATCTTAATCAGCCATGTTTGGGGGATGGCAGAAGGAAATGTGTGACTGTTTAACAGGATTTGGGTAAAAATATTACAAAACACGCTGTGCTGCGCATTCAGCAGCAGTTATTGTGCAGCTGAAGACCACTTGGAGGGAAAGGAAGAATTCCAGGAGGCGTTAGAAGTAGGCTGTTGCTGAATTTTGTGACAACTCTAGTTTAATAAAGCTAAGCTTCATTTATGGCTTCTTCACACTTGCGATGAAATTGTGGATGTCCTCTCCTTCAACTCTATTAACTAAATTAATGGGAAAAGGTGCTATTAAATTGGGTGTCGCTTCTTGGCGTGAACTGGGTATAAATGGTGTCAGAATGCCATAATAAAAGGCCATCCTTTGAGAATATGGAAGAGTCCTGCAGAGAAACCTGGAAGGAATACCTCTGCCTACTTCTCCCCATTCATGGTTGATCTATTTTTATATTCTTCGTAAAGGCTAATTTTCCGCAAGGGTTGGGGGATGGGGAGAGAAAGGGCAGTCAGCAAGGAAAAGAGACAAGGATTGGCTGTGGTTCAGTTATGGTGGGGGTTGCTTTGCATTCAGAAGGTCCTAGTTTCAATCCTCAGATCGGGTGATGATGCGAATAGGGTTGCCAACCTCCAGGTGGTAGCTGGAGATCTCCTGCTATTACAACTGCTCTCCAGCCGATAGAGATCAGTTCACCTGGAGAAAATGGCCGCTTTGGCAATTGGACTCTATGGCATTGAAGTCCCTTCCCTTCCTAAACCCCAACCTCCTCAGGCTCCGCCCCAAAAACCTCCTGCCGGTGGCAAAGAGGGACCTGGCAACCCTAGCTTTTTCCCCACTTGAGGCAATGGGTAGAGCCAACTTAAGGTTGTCAACTCCACCATGCAAAATTCCTGGAGATTTCTATGGGGACTGGGGAGGGTGGAGTTTGGGTAGGGTTGCCAACCTCCAGGTACTAGCTGGAGGTACATATACCTCCCACCAATGGTAAAGAGGGACCTGGCAACCCTATAGACACCCCTTTCATTGCAGACTACATCTTATTTGCCACATAGATGGGTAAAACTCTCTTAGGGAGACTTGGGTAAAACTGCAGGAGGCCAGGCAGAACCCAAAATGCCTCAAATTCTGGGAAATGCAAGAGTTACCTTAGTTCTATTAGTGAGGTTGCCAACCACCAGGTGGTGGCTGGAGATCTCCTGCTATTACCACTGACCTCCAGGCGACAGAGATCAGTTCACCTGGAGAAAATGGCCACTTTGGAAGGTAGACTCTATGGCATTATACCCTGTTGAAGACCCTCCCCTCCCCAAACACTGCCCTCTTCAGGCTCCACCCCCAAAATTTCCAGGTATTTCCCAACCGGGAGCTGGCAACCCTATCTATTAGCCACTGAGCTGGGTTTTTTTTAAGCTATAAAGCAGCATGCTTGCAAAATTTGTGTTCCACTTTATTTGAGATTCTAAGTAATGAATGAGCAGCAGGTATTGAACCGAGACCTTCAGTTCTGAGGACATCCTGGGAGTTTTCCAAACAAATGAGGTCAAGTATATTCCCTTGGTCTTCCCCCGGTATTGACTTCTCTTAAATCCCACTGCATGGAGGTTGTTGTTCGGCCAGGCACTATTAATCTTCATTTTGTCTTGAAAATCCACAGTAATGATACCAATTTATTTCCTTTTCTTTGAGTGGCTGTGGAGGAAATGGCTTGTAGATTACAGCAAACAGCTGTGGGGCTTCCATGATGTTTAAAATTCAGGTCATTCTTGGAGATCTCATATGCCTGATTGTTACGGGCAGCCTGATTTCTAGATACAGGCTTGGATCATTAAATCAAAATTCCTAAAGCGCAAAGACAAATCAGAGGTAGCTTTCTTCACTTTTCTCTCTTTTCTTTCTGGGCAACGTATCAGGTAATCAGACAATGCACCCTCCTCCATAAATCCTTATATCCCACCTTCTTCCATATCTAAGCACAAACTTAGCCAGCGTGGTGTAGAGCGGTGGTCAAGAGCGGTGGTTTGGAGCGGTGGACTTTGATCTGGAGAACCGGGTTTGATTCCCCACTCCTCCACATTAGTGACAGAGGCCAATCTAGTGAACTGGATTCGTTTCCCCACTCCTACACATGAAGCCAGCTGAGTGACCTTGGGTTAGTCACACTCTCTCAGCCCCACATACCTCACAGGGTGTCTGTTGTGGGAAGGGGAAGGGAAAAGGTGATTGTAAGCCGGTTTGAGTCTCCCTTAAGTGGTAGAGAAAGTCGGCATATAGAAACCAACTCTTCTTCTTAGCACCAAAGTTTTCCCAAACCTTATCCCGCAGGAGCAGATGGGTGGGTGAGTCTGGGATGGATATCCAGATATAGAGACAGTGATACTAATGGTTTTCTGCCTTTTCATTGTCTGTGACTAGGCTTGCCAACTCTGGGTTGGGAAATTCCAGGAGATAGTGGAGGCAGTGCCTGAGGAAGGTGGGATTTGGGAAGAGGGGATAGACCTCAGCAGGGAATAATGCCACTGACTCCACCTCCCAAACAGCCATTTTCTCCAGGGGGAGTGACCTCTGTAATCTGGAGATCTGCACTCTGATATTTGTCATCTGCAGATCAGTTGTATTTCCTGGAGATCTCCAAGTAGGGTTGCCAGGTCCCTCTTTGCAACCGGCGGGAGGTTTTTTGGGGTGGAGCCTGAGGAGGGCGTGGTTTGGGGAGGGACTTCAATGCCATAGAGTCCAATTGCCAAAGCAGCCATTTTCTCCAGGTGAACTGATCTCTGTCAAGCTGGAGATCAGTTGTAATAGCAGAAGATCTCCAGCTAGTACCTGGTGGTTGGCAACCCGATCTCCATGCCCCGCCTGAATGTTGGCAGCCCTATCTGGGACATACGTTTGTGTTATTTCAGTTCAGTTTGGGGGAAGCTTCTTTGACTCCTTCGTACATGTTTGTCCTCAGCTCTTAAGTTTCAGACTAAGAACGTCAACCCTAAAGGGTCTCAGTTGGTGCTCGGAGTCATTTTTTACTCACATCAGTGATTCCTCTTGATGTACATGTAATTGCATTTGCTCACACGGATCTTCAGTTTTCTTTCCTGCCTTCCCCCCCTCTCCCCCCCCCCATCTAATTGTAAATCTAAAAAGGTAAGATCTTTAGAGTTACGACTCCTTCCAATTTTCGCTGGCTCCTCTGCCAAATGCCAAGTTTTAGCTAACCGGCATGAGCGGTCGTTCCACTAACCAACACAAGTTGTTGTTGTTGGTATTTTCTTTTTGACAGTTTTGTTTTTACCCTGGCACATTTGACTCAAGCGATGCCCAGTTGTCATAGCAACTTAAAAAGTTAGGCTCCTGACCAGAGAGCTGGGGGGTGGGTGGGAGATAATCCATGACTCTCTATTCAGAGAATATGTGTGGAAACTGAAAACAATCATAAGCAAGCAACAGCTATATGGAGAATGCGCAAGATAGCAAAGCATTGATCTGAAATAAGGCTACATTGCCTTTGGATAAACAGAACTTTCTGCAGTAGCCGTTCGAGAAGGGGAAGGGCCGTAGCTCAGTGGTAGAGCATCTGCTTGGCATGCAGAAGGTCGCAGGCTCAATCCCCCGGCATCTCCAGTTAAAGGAACGAGGCAAGTAGGTGATATGAAAGACCTCTGCCTGAGACCCTGGAGAGCTGCTGCCAGTCTGAGTAGACAATACTGACTTGGATGGACCAAGGGTCTGATTCAGTATAAGGCAGCTTCATTAAGAAGGTCAAGACTTAGGTGTTCCCTAGTCTGGGGAAAAAAGTAGATTCCTTCGAAACGTGGTGTTGGAGGAGAGTGTTAAAGATACCCTGGACCGCCAAAAAAAAACAACACCAAGTGGATTATAGATCAAATCAAGCCTGAACTGACCCTAGAAGTTAAAACGACTTAACTGAGGCTGTCGTACTTTGGCCACATTATGAGAAGACAAGAGTCACTGGAAAAGACAATCATGCTAGGAAAAGTTGAGGGCAGCAGGAAAAGAGGAAGACCCAACGTGAGATGGATTGACTTTGTAAAGGAAGCCACGACCCTCAATTTGCAAGACCTGAGCAAGGCTGTTAAAGATAGGACGTTTTGGAAAGCATTGATTCATAGGGTCACCATGAGTTGGAAACAACTTGACGGCACTTAACACACACAGTCTGGGGATTCAGACATTTCAGGCTGAGGATCAGGAACAGAAGATCCAAATCTGCTCTCCTCCCCGAAGGACTTTCCAGCCATCAAACCAGAAGAAGGAAGTATTGACAGATGGAGCTGAGGGTATTACTGTTGGGCAAGGGGCTGCCCCACCACTGCTTACCACCCCCTGTCACCCCCCCCCCCAAGTTAAAAATTATAGTAAAATTACCTCCTGGTCAATATTTATTTATTAAAGGCCTTTTATGCAACGATGTTTTCCCGCGGTCACCCCCGCTGATTGCTTCGGGGCTTCCTTTTGATTGTGCATGCCTTTTCCGACAGTCACAAGTCACCTCTCTCTCCCCGCGCATTTTGCCCATGTTTTCCGGATGCTGTTTTAGCCAAAATCTGGAAAATGCAGGCTAAACATGTGGGGAGTGCGAGGCGACCTCTGATGAGCGGAAAAGGCATGCATAATGAAAAGGAAGCCCTGAAGAAGTCTGCGGGGGTGATCATGGGGAAACATCCCTGCATAAAAAGCCAAAAAAATATCCCACTTCATCAGCAAATGTAATCCAGGGAGTCTCGGGCCATTTATACATGGGAGGTTTTGCCTTGGATTTGCAGCTCTCTAGATGCACATTTTCCCCATCCTAATTCTCAGAACTCAAAAATAAGCCCCCATGCAGAGTTTTGAGAATTCGGACAAGGAAAATGTGCATCTAGAGAACATCAAATCCAAGGCAAAACCTTCTGTGCATAAGTGGTCTCGGTCAATTTTTTAAAACACAAGAACAATACCTATTTAAAAATTAAAAGGCCCACACTGAAAAGACTAATAGATTAACAAATATTTTAAAATAATTGTTTGCAGCCCATAACAGCCAATTAGGGGGGAGGGGTCAATAAAACCCCAAGGGAGCAAGGTTGCCATTGAGAGCAGTAAATCAGAGAAAAACCTATTACACTCAGGGAGAAGACCCTAATAAGACCAGAAATCTGTCTTTTGCTTATGCTTCTCTGTATGTTCACTGACGACTTTAGAGAAATCTGTTTATATAATAACACTTTCACTTCCCTCTCATATCTATTTGCGTGGCTAGCAACCTCGCAGTAAAGAAAGGGGGGGACAAAGACTGTAATGCTTAATAGGACTGGAAAGAAAGGATCAAGAACATAGCTATGCATAGATGAACCACCCTCAGCAGAGTTTCTGCCTGGTGACAGGAACGTTCAGGCAGTGTGACAATTCTTCGGCTGATCACTGCCAACGAGAAGATCCCAAACTTTTCCAAACCATCCTTCCATTACTGACTTCTTTTTGCTCCTTTCTCAGCTTCCTCCTGATTGCTGGATTATGTCAGCCCTTGACTACTATCTAGCCGGAACAGGGATTGGACTTGCAATCGGATCAGCCTGACGGGCAATTAGATTCCCAGTGCCAAATTCTTCCATGGGCAATGATTCAGTTGGATCTTTTCCCCACAATCTGAAGGGCAGCAGTTGTCTTCGTGCTCTCTCCCTGCATCCCAAATCCCTACGCAATGCAACAATCACCCACGGGTACGCGTTATGTAACGGAGGTTGGAGGAGGGAGCAAACATCTTCCTACGCCACTAAGGCAACAAGACACGCAGAATACTGGGAGAAGTGATGCGGCTTCAGGTTTGGCTGATGAGTGCCAAACGCTCTACCTACCGGTCAAACAGTCCTTGCAGATATGCACCAGATCACAAGGGAAAGAATAAACCGATGCTGGACTTGGCGTTCCGGTGCTACCTGATGGGAGGAATGAGTTTTGCTCTCCAGTAGAGCTGCGTCTTCCCTAACATTGTGTGTGTAAAGTGCCATCGAGTCGCGGTCGATTTATGGCGACCCCAGCAAGGGGCTTTCAATCCAAGTGATTAAGCAGAGGTGGTTTGCCCTTGACTTCCTCTGCAGAGTCTTCCTTGGAGGTCTCCCTTCCAAACAGGGTTGCCAACCAACAGGTGGTGACTGGAGACCTCCCGCTATTACAACTTATCTCCAGGCGACAGATCAGTTCCTGTGGAGAAAATAGTCACTTTGGCAATTGGACTATGGCACTGAAGTCCCTCCCCTCTCCAAAACTCACCTTCCTCAGGATCCACCCCCAAAATATCCAGGTATTTCTTAACCTAGAGCTGGCAACCCTACTTCCAAGTACTGACCCTGCTGAGCTTCCGAGATCTGATGAAACTGGGCTATACCATGTCACCTTCCCTCCCTCCCTAACATTTCTTCAAATATTTGAACCTCCATATGGAGACACCACAGGGCAATTGTTGGGTGGGTGGAGAGTAGACTAGGGAATGCAGACAGGAAGAGCACCTAGAGGACAGCACCTTTCTTAATCACACCATCATCCGAGGGCCAAGGCAATGTAGTGATTGTTCCAGCTGCTACCTGGTAGTCAACACAGTCCCCGTATCTCCCTTGTCTCTCCACAGGCAACCAGGTATCCCTCAAAAACTGACAGAGGTAAGGAGGTTCCCTACCTCTGTGCCATCCAAGCCACACACAAAGCCTAAGAACAGCGGCGGCGTAGACCAATGGGGTTGCCATCACCATCCAATGTGATGTAGTGAGTAGACAGAACAGGGGAGAGTTAGGTTCAAATTTTAACTATGCAATGCAGCTCATTGGGTGACCTTGGGTCACTCATGGTTTTTCAGGCTAAAATAACCATAAAGGATTGTGATGGATAAAGAAAGGGGAACATGTCCACTGCCCAACTTTCATGGAGGAAGAGCAGGATAAGCATTGAACAAATGATTCTTCCTAGGCCGAGGTACTTGAGGGCAAGTGGTGTGGTATAGCCTGATCTTGGAAGCCAAGCAGGGTCAGTTCTTGGATGGGAGACCACCAAGGAAGACTCTGCAGAAGAAGGTAATGGCAAACCTGCTCAAAAACCCCTTGCTGGGGTTGCCATAAATCGTTTGCAAATTGATGGCACTTAACGTACGTAAAGTGTGGCACCTTGCTTTGGAAACAGAAACCATACAGCATCTCTTTCCCAAAGCAGAGAACTAGTCTCAGCTCTCCACATCCCTGGAGCAGCAGATCCTTCAGAAGAGCTTGGAGGACATCACCTCTGCGTCTCCAGGAAGAGACCGTTGGGAAGTAGCTGCCTCCATTGTGGGAGGATGCTTAGCTTGGAACCTTCCAATGTTCTGGAGAAAATCCCAACATTTTATGAGTCATCCACCCTGCCATGAATACCATTTTGTGAGGGTGACTACACCTTTTTCAGTGACTGCAGAACACAGAAGCAGAAGAGGCTGGCTCCACAGAAGACTGACTTAAAGAGAAGAAGAAGAGTTAGTTTTTATATGCCAACTTTCTCCACCACTTAAGGAAGAATCAAACCGGCATACAATCACCTTCCCTTCCCCTCCCCACAACAGTCATCCTGTGAGGTAGGTGGGGCTGAGAGAGCTCTAAGAGAGCTGTGACTAGCCCAAGGTCACTCACCCAGCTAGCTTCATGTGGACGAGTGGGGAAACCAACCTAGTTCACCAGATTAGCGTCCGCCGCTCATGTGGAGCAATGGGGAATCGAACCCCGTTCTCCAGATCAGAGTCCACCTGTGAGGGTCTCTGTCTTTGTGTCTCTGCTTTCCATCACCTGCTGTGTTATCAGTGAACTCGTAAAAGCAGTTCACACCTTCTGGTCTCAGGCGCCAGGCCTGATGGCCCATGTATCTTCCCCCCCCGCTGTTCTTCCTGCCAGTACTCCCTCAGGCCGATGCGGCCTTGGAAGTGTGATAGCCGCCCAGACTTCCTGGGATCTGTCTGATGTTTTGTATTATGCCAAGCTTGTAACTTCCCATAACAATAAGTGTGAACCCCAGTGCCCCAGTGCCCTGGAGTCAATATATTCTGTAAACCCGTATAGCCCCTCACTTGCAACTTTCTACCTGTGCCTGTCTCATCTCCTGAAGGCTTCAATAAATCGATTGTTTCTGTATCAACGTCTGAGCAACTGATTTGGAGAAGCAAACTCAGAGAGGGGGATCTCTCACATTAAGTTGCAAGTCCTTGCCTCTCGGACTGCAGCTGTACCGCTTTGGACAGAATGTCAGCCGACGAGGACACCACCCCTAACCCCGATGCCCCCAAGGAACCGGACGAGCCGGAGAAGCCGGACCCTAAAGAGGAGGGAGCCAAGCCAAAGAAACCGAAGGGTCGCGCCCCCGACCAAGATCGGGACGGACGTCCCCGGGGGCTCACTTATTGGCTGGACTCTCCCAAGGGCTGGTCGCTCTCGCGGACTGCGGCGAAGGATCGCCGGTTGGCCTTCCCCAGCACGGGACTCGAAGGGGACCCGGCCCGCAAAGAGGCCCTCATGGAGGAAGAACGAAAGCAGTGGCAGGAAGACCGCCGGGCTATGCAGGAGCAGATGGAGATCATGCAACGCGTAATGGGTGAGATGGCCACGACCCTAGATGCGCTGAAATTGCAACCTCCAGCCGGTGCTCCCCCAGACGGGGCGCCAGTAGTTCCGCCCGCAACCCCTGCCCCCCCGGCCCGTCGGGACCTGAAAGTCACGTATGACGGGTCGGGAGACCAGTTGACCTTTTTTATGGTCCAAGTAGACATTTTTATGCGGGAACAAGGCCGAACCTTCGTTTCTGAGGAGTCCCGGGTGCAGTACGTGGCTTCCTTACTGCAAGGGGAGGCGGCTGCCTGGATGGTGTTGCAGTATGAACTCCGCTCGCCGGTGCTGCGAACCCTGGACGAGTTCATGGTAGCACTCCGAAACCGTTTTGAGGACCCGACTCTAGGTGAGCGGGCTAAAGCCTCCCTGATGCAACTGCGCCAAGGGACTAAGTCGGTGGCGCAGTATGCAAGTGAGTTCCAGTCACTGGCTAGCCGAATTCTGGACTGGAGTGAGGCTACCTTGGTACAATGTTTCAGGGAGGGTCTCAACCCAGACCTCCAACATTGGGCCTTCATGCAAGGGAACCCCCCGGATGTGGAAGGTTGGGTTCGCCATGCTGCTGACATCGAGAATCGCAAACAACTCCTGAACTTGTCCAAGCAACGGATTGGGCGAGACCCCAGGCCCCGGGGTGACCGTGGCCGGGAACTCCGGCAAGGGGGTGGCGGGGTCCTCTCGGCCGCGGAACGCCGCAAGCGGTTCGAGGCCGGCGTCTGCCTGATCTGCGGGGGAAAGGGTCACTTTGCATCGCAATGCCCCTCTCGCTCAGGCCGTCCGACCCCTCCCCGCCAAACCCAGGCCGAGCCGACGAAACCGGCCGCCGACAGCCAGCCTCGCCGCAGAAGTGGACCACTGAGCCGGCGCTCCGGCGCACCCTCCGCTCTCCACGCACGTCCCCAGGATGGGGCATCCGACTCTACGGTCCCATCGGGGTCCCGGATTACAAATACCGTCTTTGATTCGGACGGCTCCCCGGAGGCCACTACCCCGTCCCCCTCTTCCAGCGAGGAGGAAGAGTGGGAACAGCCGGCAAAAAACGCCGTCGGTCTGCTGTAGAGGGGGCTCCGCAGCAGACCGTCCCTATCGTTGTGCAAGGAGCTCCACCGATGGTAAGCGCCCAAGAGGACAATGTATTTGTGCGTGTCCATCTGTCCCTACCCAAAGGGGGTCCCCCGTTAGAGGTCCCCGCGTTGGTCGACTCGGGGTGTGCCCGCACCATGATAAATGAGGAAACTGCCAAGAAGTTGGGTGTCCGGCGCAAGCGGCTTCCGGGACCCCTCCGTTTTTCCCAAATGGACGGGAGTGACTTTAAACGGGGCCCGGTGACCCACAGAACTGCAGCCGTGATTATGTCCGTGGGGGAACATTGGGAACGGTTGTATTTCACTATCGCCCCTATTGTAACCCCTGTGGTGTTAGGGATGAACTGGTTAAGGGGGCACAATCCCTCCATTGATTGGGTTAAACGGGTGCTTTCCTTCCCCGAAAACCCCTGTGGGTTGCATGACAAGGAACGGGTACTCAGGACTCCAGCCGCCGCACTGGTAGGGTCCCCCGCCCCAGTCTCTCCTCAATTACCCTCTGAGTACTCGCAATTTACTGATGTTTTTGATGTTAGAGAGTGCGACGAACTGCCTCCCCACAGAGAAACGGACTGTGCCATCGAGATTGTAGGGGAAGGCAAACTGTCTAAGGGAAAGGTTTACCCCATGAGCCCTAGTGAAAAGACAGTGTTGCGAGACTATCTGGATGTCAATCTGGCGAGGGGTTTCATACGCCCCTCCAAGGCTCCTTATTCAGCCCCAGCTTTCTTTGTAAAGAAAAAGACGGGAGATTTAAGACTGTGTATTGACTTTCGCAGACTGAACGCAGTCACCCAGTCTAATGCTTACCCCCTCCCTCTTATTCCTGACCTTCTAGCACAATTAAAGGAGGGCCGAATCTTCACCAAACTGGACTTGGTAGAAGCCTACCACCGCATTCGCATCAAAGAAGGAGACGAACCCAAAACGGCCTTTTCCAGTTGTTTTGGGATGTTTGAGTACCTAGTCATGCCGTTCGGACTTTCGGGGGCTCCGAGTGTCTTTATGCAATTAATTAATGAGGTTTTGCATGATTTGCTGTTTCGGGGGGTGGTGGTATTTCTCGATGACATCCTTATTTACTCTGAAACCATGGAAGACCATGTGCGCCTAGTGCGAGAGGTGCTCCAGCGGCTGCGGGAGCACAAACTGTATGCTAAGGTGTCCAAATGTGAATTCCACCAACCCTCCATTACATTTCTGGGGTATGTGATCTCCCACCAAGGGTTGGAAATGGACCCCGCCAAGGTCCAGGCAGTGCGGGACTGGGAACCCCCCACTACCCGCCGCCAACTTCAGCAGTTTTTGGGGTTTGCCAATTTTTACCGGAACTTCATTCCTAACTTTGCCCAAGTTGCGCTTCCCCTCACTGCCCTGTTGCGTACCAAGGACAAGGGGGCTAGCGCCGCGCTTCCCTCAGCCCGTTTGCAATGGTCCCCCCAGTGCCAGCTAGCTTTTGAACGTTTGAAGCTACTTTTTTCATCCGAACCCGTTTTGGCTCACCCAGATTGCACCAAGCCTTTTGTGGTGCAAGTGGATGCCTCGGATGTAGCCATGGGCGGGGCCCTATTGCAGAGGGATGAGGGGGGACGGTTGAGACCATGCGCCTACTTCTCCAAGAAGTTTTCCCAGTCTGAAATCAACTGGGCCATTTGGGAGAAGGAGGCAGCAGCGGTCAAACATGCCCTTACCATATGGCGACACTTCTTGGAAGGGGCCGAACTGCCATTCGAAGTGTGTACCGATCACAAGAATCTTGAGGCCCTCAAGGGGGCTAGAAAACTCAATGCCAAACAGGTTCGGTGGGCCCAATTTTTCGCGAAGTTCCGGTTCACTCTCAGACATGTCCCTGGCAAAGAAAATGCCCTAGCCGACGCTTTGTCACGACTTCCCCAGTATCGCAACGATTTCGATCGCCCAGTCGACTCCCTGTTCACTCCCGAGCAGCGAGGGGAAGTTCCTAGCTTAGCCGTCACCACCCGGTCCCAAGCCCGACCACCGGAGACCCCCCCTACACTCAAAGGCATCCCGGAAGCCTTCCAACAGCGACTCCGGGACGCCTCCTTGCAGGAGGAGGAGCATCATCTCCTCCCCACTGGTCTGGAACGTACCAACACTTGGTGGGTGCAAGGGGGGAAACTGTACGTCCCCTCCTCTCTTCGCAAGGAAGTATTGGGACTTGTACATGGTGCCAGGCTAGCGGGTCATTTTGGTTTCATAAAAACGCTTCACCTGGTTCGAAGACAATTCTGGTGGCCCGGTATGAGATCTGATGTAGAGTTGTATGTGCGCAGCTGCCCCACCTGCGCCACAGCCAAGAAACGGATGGGAAAACCCCCAGGGCTTCTCAAACCGCTTGAGAGCCCCTCCCGTCCCTGGGAAGTCATCGCCATGGATTTTATCACCGACCTACCTCCGAGTCGGGGAAAAACGGTTCTTTGGGTTATCACAGACCTCTTTTCCAAACAGGTTCACTTCGTTCCATGTGCAGGCCTTCCTTCAGCCCAGGGCTTAGCTAAACTGTTCATCACACACGTCCTCAGGCTACACTCGATCCCGAGGAAGGTCCTCTCCGACCGGGGGGTCCAGTTTGTTGCCAAATTCTGGCGGGCCTTCCTAAAGTTAATGGGAGTGGAAGAGCAGGGCCTTTCTTCCGCCTATCACCCCCAAACGGATGGTCAAACAGAACGAGTAAATGCGGTGGTAGAATGTTATTTGCGTTGCTATGTAAATTTCCACCAGGACGACTGGGTCGACCTGCTGCCATTTGCCGAATATGCGTATAACAATGCGCCTCATTCCTCTACCGGCTTTAGTCCCTTCCAAGTTATATACGGGACGGATTTCGGCCCTTTCGGTTCTGCCCCCGTCTCGCCAGAGCTCCAGTCTACCCCTGACCTTCAGGAGTGGATTCAGGTGGTTAAATCCACCTGGCCATGGTTGCTCAAAAATCTGGAAAGGGCAAAAAGCAAGTACAAGGAACAAGCAGACAAACACCGGTCTCCGGGATGGGAACTCAAGGTGGGGGAGCAAGTCTATCTGTCCACCAAAAACCTCCGCTCTCTTCGCCCCTGCAAAAAACTGAGCGACCGTTATGTGGGACCTTTCCCCATTACCAGAGTAATCAACGAGGTTACTGTGGAACTGGACCTCCCAAAAACTCTGAAAGGAGTCCATCCAGTCTTTCATATAAGCCTCCTCAAACCCTATGTGGCAGCCCCCCAGTTCCACCCCCCTCCCGCACACGAGATTCCTACCGTAGTAGGAGGGGACACCCATTTGGAAATATCCAAGGTTTTAGACTCCAAATGGAAGAAAGGGAAACTGTTTTACTTTGTTCGCTGGAAAAACCTTGGCTCCGCTCATGACGAATGGGTGGCCGCACCCCACATGGCGGCTCCTCGCTTAGTCCGGGAATTCCACCTTGCTTATCCCGATAAGCCTCGTCCTCTCGGGGACCCCGGGGGGGGGCCTTAAGGGGGGCAGAATGTGAGGGTCTCTGTCTTTGTGTCTCTGCTTTCCATCACCTGCTGTGTTATCAGTGAACTCGTAAAAGCAGTTCACACCTTCTGGTCTCAGGCGCCAGGCCTGATGGCCCATGTATCTTCCCCCCCCGCTGTTCTTCCTGCCAGTACTCCCTCAGGCCGATGCGGCCTTGGAAGTGTGATAGCCGCCCAGACTTCCTGGGATCTGTCTGATGTTTTGTATTATGCCAAGCTTGTAACTTCCCATAACAATAAGTGTGAACCCCAGTGCCCCAGTGCCCTGGAGTCAATATATTCTGTAAACCCGTATAGCCCCTCACTTGCAACTTTCTACCTGTGCCTGTCTCATCTCCTGAAGGCTTCAATAAATCGATTGTTTCTGTATCAACGTCTGAGCAACTGATTTGGAGAAGCAAACTCAGAGAGGGGGATCTCTCACACCACCGCTCTAAACCACTGCTCTTAACCACTACACCTCACTGGCTCCCAGTGGGAGAGGAGAGCGATTCTATTAATCTCCTATAACACCTTTTCTTTCCCGCATGAACATATGTTAACCTCCATTCGCATCCTTCTTACGAGCTGCATTCTCTACGTTGTACTTCTGTACGTTCTGAGCTATCTTTTCCTCTCCCCCCCCCAGGCAGCCTGCAGCCAAATCAGTACTGAAGTTATCTCTATGGAAACCAGCAAAGATTAGGAACCCGCTGTAGATCTAAACATGTTTGTTCTGCATCAGCTTCATGAAACAATTCACCTTTTGCCTTTCGTAAATCTATATTGATGGCTGTAATAACCCTTATAATGTTGAGGTAGTGGGACAACCGTATTTGGCCAGGCTAGTGGATGGGAATCCCAAAGGGCAAGCAACTTGTTAAGTTCAGGGCTACTGTAGGCTTTCCCCCCGAATGAGGTCAGATCTGTAAAGCAGAAAAGATCGATCCAGAGACAGCAAAGTATGTGATTAAGACCAGGAAAAATCAATAGGACTTCAAATTTACTTTTGTTGCAATCCCGTTGATTGATGGACTTCATTATTGGGGCTACCAAATGATGAAGGGTTATTTTGGGTTGATTAACCAGGGTTTTAACCAGTTAATTGATCCGTTAATCCAGTGGTTTTCCAGACAGCTTTGCAGAAAACCCCTGGAATTCCTCAGAAGCTTTTCAGCAGTTCCTCAAAGGGAAGATCAGGAATGGTAAATAAACTTCCTTGAAATACATCCTACATCCCACTATTGATCTTTCGCATATTGTGCAGCCACCAGAGGAGTATTGTGCCTACTTCTGGGGGTCACCGTTCAAATGAAGTAATGCTGGGATTTCAAAGGCCTTGCATGAACATGAGTAGGCAAATTAAAATGCGGTACTTCCCAGAATCCTTTGTAAAACACATGACAGTCCAGCAGGGGTTTGAATGCCAGAAATGAAGAAGAAGAAGAAGCAGAAGCAGAAGAAGGAGGAGGAGGAGGAGGAGGAAAACACATGGTCGCTTTAGCTTCCTTTATTCACTGATTCAGCCAGGATCGAACACATGTTCGGCAAAACCTGGAGGTTGGCAACCTTATTTCCAAGATGGTGGCAGTTCTCTGCTGCAGAACATGTTCCTTGGGTGCTTGGGGACTCCATTCATGCCAGCCCAGGGTCCTTCAGTAAACCAAAGAAGTACCAAACACCAGAGGAAAACTCTGCATAGTGGAGAACTGATCTGCTATGGACCTAAATGCAAGCAAGGAACAAGGTCACACAGTTGAACACATGAAGCTGCGTTATACTGAATCAGACCCTTGGTCCATCCAAGTCAATATTGTCTGCTCAGACCGGCAGAGGCTCTCCAAGATCTCAGGAAAGAGGTCTTTGACATCACCTACTGTCAGATCCTTTGGCTGGCGATGCCGGGGATTGAACCTGGGACCTTCTGCATTTAAAGCATACGCTCTACCACTAAGCATAGCCCCTCCCCACAAGTCGACAGAGCCCCCTCCCCCTGAGAAAGACCTCCATGCACGCACCAAATCAGTGGACCCTCCTCTGGGACGATAGTTCCCAGTTGTGGGGTGGCCCCCAAAGGAAACAGCTCAGGGAGGGATCAGAGAATCGAAAGGTCCCTGTTTCTCCCTCATGCCTTTCCTAATATAAATCAATTGTCAGACTAACTTATGATCCCCTTTCCACCACTTCAATAAAAGCCCGGTTAGGGAAGAGCATTTAAGCTTTTTGAGTACGTATAGTTAGATCGACGGATTAATAAAATCGATACCGTATAATGAAATGTTATTCTTTTTTGTTTAGAGGGTAACCTGTATTCTCCATTTCGGTGTAGCCATTCCTTACTATTTATTTGCTTTTTAAAATTTGTCTCTCACAGCAATGGGTTTATGTGTGTGTATATATATATATCCACCACGATTCCCTGGCCAGCCCACTAACCATCTGCAAATCTGATATCACTTTTGGACCATTCCCACACACGCATATTTGGCTGTGGCCTCTGCTAGGTGTTAACAAGTCCCACTTCTGCCCAAACACAGATCGAGAAAGTATATATGAACTTCCATCAGTGCAATTCTAAGCAGAGTTACACCCCTCAAAGCCTACTGACTTCAGTGGGACACAGAAGGAGGTAACAATTCCCCTTTATATGCAGAGCCTGTAAGACGGAGCTATTCCACCAGGCCTACGGTTGAGGACAGC
Source organism: Euleptes europaea (assembly GCF_029931775.1). Lineage (NCBI taxonomy): Eukaryota > Metazoa > Chordata > Lepidosauria > Squamata > Sphaerodactylidae > Euleptes > Euleptes europaea. The sequence continues at coordinate 11,879,594 of NC_079330.1, read as the reverse complement.
TAAGTCATCATCCGCCGGTGGCGAAGAAGGACCTGGCAACCCTATGTGTCTTTCCTCTGCTAGGATTGCCAGGTCCCTCTTTGCTACTGGTAGGAGGTTTTTGGGGCGAAGCCTGAGGAGGGCTGGGTTTGGGGAGGGGAGGGATTTCAATGCCATACAGTCCAATTGCCAAAGTGGCCATTTTCTCCCTCTCCCATAATACAAGAACACGGGGTCATCTGCTAAAGCTGGAGAGCGAGAGATTCAAAACAGATAAAAGGAAATATTTTTTCACACAACGCATAGTTAAATTATGGAACTCCCTGCCCTAGGATGTGGTGATGGCTGCCAGCTTGGAGGGCTTTAAGAGGGGAGTGGACATATTCATGGAGGAGAGGGGTATTCATGGCTGTTAGTTAGAATGGATACTGGTCATGCTGCATACCTATTCTCTCTAGTATCAGAGGAGCATGCCTATTATTTTGGGTGCGGTGGAACACAGGCAGGATGGTGCTGCTGCAGTCGTCTTGTTTGGGGGCTTCCTAGAGGCCCCTGGTTGGCCACTGTGTGAACAGACTGCTGGACTTGATGGGCCTTGGTCTGATCCAGCAGGGCCTTTCTTATGTTCTTATGTTCTCCAGGTAGGGTTGCCAGGTCCCTCTTCGCCACCGGCAGGAGGTTTTTTGGGCGGAGCCTGAGGAGGGCAGGGTTTGGGGAGGCGAGGGACTTCAATGCCATAGAGTCCAATTGCCAAAGTGGCCATTTTCTCCAGGGGAACTGATCTCTGTCACCTGGAGATCAGTTGTAATAGCGGGAGATCTCCAGCCACTACCTGGATATTGGAAAGCCTATTGCCAGGTGAACTGATCTCTATCAGCTGGAGATCAGCTGTAACAGCAGGAAATCTCCAGCTAGTACCTGGAGGTTGTGGAAGTTCAAAGGAAAAATTCTCAGTACACAGCCACTGCACACTCAATGTATACAATTTTAACAATATGTACCTCCAGCTAGTACCTGGAGGTTAGCAACCCTACCCAAACTCCACCCTCCACCCTCCCCAGTCCCCATACCCAAATCTCCAGGAATTTTGCATGCTGGAGTTGACAACCTTAAGTTGGCTCTACCCACTGCTTCAAGTGGGGAAAAAGCTAGGGTTGCCAGGTCCCTCTTCGCCACCGGTGGGAGGTTTTTGGGGCGGAGCCTGAGGAGGTTGGGGTTTAGGAAGGGAAGGGACTTCAATGCCATAGAGTCCAATTGCCAAAGCGGCCATTTTCTCCAGGTGAACTGATCCCTATCGGCTGGAGTTCAGTTGTAATAGCAGGAGATCTCCAGCTACTACCTGGAGGTTGGCGACCCTAGGAAAAAACCCATGTGACAGCAATTGGTTTTAGATGGAAAGTAGCCTCAAGTGGCGGACGTTTCAAACTGACCCTTCCTGGTGGCCATTTTGCCTGCAGCGCAAAGAACGCGGCTGCTCTCCTGGAATCGGATCTGACCCAGTCCCTGGAACAACAGCCAGGAGATTCACAAGGGCCTTCCCAAAGGGACCAATTAAACGGGAAATGCCTCCGCTTCAAACGTATCGGGGTTTGTTTTCATCTTGTTCCCTTTCCCTCCACGATGCGCCGCGCGTTTGAAGCCGAATCACAGGATCGCGAGGCAGGAGGCCTGGCGGCAGCTGGCTGCAACACAGCCGGATTTCTTTTCGTCAGTGCCGCTCTTTAGGGACCTGTGGTCAATGGGTCCGAAACCTTGACGGCTCTGTGTGTTCGCAGACTCTTAACATTTGAGGCCATGATGTGGTTGTTGAGGATCTAAGCCACTGGTTCCCAACTAGGGGTCCGTGGACCCCCAGGGGTCCACGAGAACTAAATTAAGGTCCGCGAAACAAAGTTATAAACCCATAATAAATTAATATTTTCAATTAAAAGTTCTCTATTATAAAAATATATATTCAAATATTATTCTAAGTTTAATGTTTAACTAACACTTATGATTAAAGTTTATTTTCAAATTCTCGGAATTTTTATTTTTGAACCTTGGGGTCCCTGCACCGAACAAAAAAGTCCTAGTGGTCCCTGGTCAAAAAAAGGTTGGGAACCACTGATCTAAGCACAGGGGGACGAGGAACAAAGAATGCCTATTCACCGTCCCGATGCAAGAGGAGAAATTCCACCCACCCACCCCCACTCGCCTGCTCCTTCGTTCCTGTTTGCATAGCCATTAGCAAGCCGTGTGCATAGCTAACGCGCGGCTGTGATTTTGCATGGTTCCTTGAGGGTATTCTTCGCAGTGGGGGCGGAGCAAGCACAAAAGGTCGCGTTGAAGGGGCTCTTAAGGAATGCGAAGCAGGTATGCGCCGGCTTCGCGATGACAGTCTGGAATGCCTGTTGCGCCAGGAACTGGTGGTGCTGCTGTTGCCATGGAGACGAACCTAGTGACAGTCGTTGCCCGGACGGCAGGCCGCTTCACACACACGGCTTGTACCACAAAGTAGCTACCACACAGATGCACTTCTAGTGGCGCAGAGTTCCACAGGTCAACTAATTTATTTATTTCATTTATTGGCAGGATTTACACCCCGCCTTTCTGCCCTCGCCAGGACCACCCAGACGGTTAACAGATTAAAAAAAAATCCATAATAAAAAACATGTTTGAAAAACCATTAAAACCAAACAAAAAAACACACCGTTCAAACAATTAAAACCAAGTTAAAATACACTACAATAAAATAAACCTACATAAAAGTAATTTAAAAAGTCAAAGACACTGTGACGTCACTCCCATGTGCTCACTCGGAAGCAATGTCACAGAATTGAAATAAAAAGAATAAAAATAAAATAAGCATACATGAAAACAATTTTAAAAGTCACAGACACCGTTACGTCACTCCCATGTGCTTACTCGGAAGCAATGTCGCAGAATCCACACCATCATTCCCATTTCCCCCCTGTTGCTTAGGGTTGCCAGCTCCGGGTTGGGAAATACCTGGAGATTTTGGGGGTGGAGCCTGAGGAGGGCAGGGTTTGGAGAGGGGAGGGACTTCAATGCGGTAGAGTCCAATTGCCAAAGCGGCCATTTTCTCCAGGGGAACTGATTTCTGTCACCTGGAGATCAGTTGTAATAGCAGGAGATCTCCAGCCACCACCTGGAGGTTGGCAACCCTACTCACACTGGATTTTTGAGACATCAGTTGTTGTCACAGGGTTGCCAGCCCTGGGTTGGGAAATACCTGTAGATATTGGGGGTGGAGCCTAGGGAGGGTGGGGTTTGTAGAGGGGAAAGACCTCAGTGGGGTATAATGCCATTCTAAAGCAGCTGTTTTCTCCAGGGAAACTGATCTCTGTATCCTGGAGAACAGTTGTAATTCGGGGAGATCTCCAGCTACCACCTGGAGACTAGATAGGGTTGCCAACCTCCAGGAAGCAGCTGGAGAACTCCCGCTATTACACCTGATCTCCAGCTGATAGAGATCACCTGGAGAAAATGGCCGCTTTGGCAATTGGACTCTATGGCATTGAAGTCCCTCTCCTCCCCAAACCCTGCCCTCCTCAGGCTCTGTCCCTAAAACCTCCTGCTGGTGGCGAAGAGGGACCTGGCAACCTTAAGACTGGATACAAGCCGGAAGGATGGTTGGTCTAAGCCTGCAAAGTCAGTTCCAACCTGTGCATGTGTTTAGCGTCCCCTACTGATGAATTGTTTTGATCCATCCTCAGAGACAAGGCAGTGTGTAAGCAATGCTCAAAATAAATAAATCAAGGCAACCCAAATTTGGCATGAAGAAAGGGTGAATTCCGCTACTGGCTTAAATTGAACTAGGGTTGCCAGCCCTGGTTGGGAAATTCCTGGAGATTTTGGGAGTGGAGCCTGAAGGGGGTGGGGTTGGAGGAGGGGGAGGACTTCACTGAGGTATAATGCCATCCAGTCCACCTTCCAAAGTGGCCATTTTCTCCAGGTGACCTGATTTCTATCGCCTGGAGATCAACTGCAATAGCGGGAGATCTCCAGCCACCACCTGGAAGTTGGGAACCCTAAATCGGACAGATCTGCGTAATGCGTTCTGCAACTGTTTCCTGTTTTGCATTGTGTAATCTGGTCGTTCCTGCTGGAAATCGGCTCGGTGTCTGAGAGGTTGGCAGCAGTTTCCCTCGCACTTCCAAGCCCACCACATGGACTAGAAACTTGCGTAGTTAGTTAATGGAATGTCAGACAACTAAGGGAGAGAATGAATGTTGCATCTAATACCATGTTGGGGAATCATGGCAAGTGCACTTACAGAAGCCCCTAGGATGAATCGCTGAGAGCAAAACCCCATAACCTTTTCTCAGGACAGAGAAGGGAGGCCGGGTCTGTTTCCCTGCCCTTGCCTTACCACTCTCTGCACTACCTATTTTGCAGCTGCTTCCCAGCACAAACGGACTCCCCGTTTCACAGTTCAGTCGCTCTGCCGGAGAGCAGAGTCCCTTTGATTTAGGATGGATGGCTTTGATTATCCTAATTTGCTTCATCTCGTCTGCACTGCATCGTTTTGCAAGGAGGGATGAGAAGGAGGGGGGGGGGAAGCCTGCAGTGTGATAATTACTATGGCAGACACATCGTGCCAAAAACCCATGGGAGAAACCTTTGTAGCAAACCGCTAGCATTAAATATTTTGCCAAGAATAATGAGAATTGTAACTAGTGGAGGGGGGGGGGGCGGGAGGAAGGCTTGGTACAACTGAAGGGACCCAGCACGCCCTTAAAGCGAAAGGATTGCAGGCAAAAATGTTTTTTCTGGTTTCCGTGAGGGGTACAAATGCATTGATTTCATCTGCTTCACACATTCTGGGATCCCTTCACTTCCTATGTTTGCAAGCGAAACAGACACCCAGGCTTTACTTGGGTTCCTTGGCTGGCGGTTAGAGCCGAGAGCGATGCTGGCACACAGCAAGAGGTGGGAAAAGGGAAAGAATTTTTAGACGGGCAGGGAACTGTCACCCATCTCCACCCCTGGGCCTGAGCCAACCTGCCTAGAGTACAGTTGGCAACCTCCAGATGAGGCTTGAATAGGGTTGCCAGGTCCCTCTTTGCCACCGGCAGGAGGTTTTTGGGGCGGAGCCTGAAGAGGGTGGGGTTTGGAGAAGGGAGGGACTTCAATGCCATACAATCCAATTGTCAAAGTGGCCATTTTCTCCAGGTGAACTGATCTCTTTCGGCTGGAGATCAGTTGTAATAGCAGGAGATCTCCAGCTACTACCTGGAGGTTACTTAGCAAAAAGAAGCACCTAATACTAAATAGACTAGCTGTGTGAAAAAATAGTATTCAGCTCACACTATTTATTTAATATGTAATAATATTGCACTTTTGCATAAATAGTGAAAAAAGAGTATTCAGCTCACACTATTTATTTAATAATTAATAATATTGCACTTTTGCATAAATAGTGTGAGCTGAATACTATTTTTTCACACAACTACCTGGAGGTTGGCAGCCCTAGCAACGTTCAATGGCATACGGGGGAGCCTCAGGCTCTTATCCCCGGCCTGACAACCGGGGCATGGCTAGCGCGACCCTCTGTGTATCCACAAAAGGTTGCCGGGCTTGTGGTAGCATTCATACGGACGAGCTGATGAGCTACTGTCCGCAGGTGAAGAGTAAGCTTTGACCACAAGCATGTACGCTCCAAAGGAACGGGTGCAGCGTACGTGAGGATGCAGGCGGGAGATGTCCTCCCAGAACAGATCTGTGGAACAGTAATGCTGGTGTCTGCGAATCGCAGTTTTAGCTTAATTCTCCAGGCCTGCTGGTTTCCTGAGCGACAAGACCAGGCATCCTTGCTAGTTCACCTGCTTGGAGCCCATGCAGAACCCAGCCTGGCAACACGGCGCCTCCTAGTGACTTTGCTGGGGATGAGCCCGGAAACCAGGTGCTTTCTCTCTGTGTGTCTCTCTGTCTCTGTCTCTCTCTCTCTGGTTATTAAAGAATCTGAGCCGGGTGCCTATTTTATTTATTAATTTGAACATTTCTGTGCCGAAGGCTCAAGCTGGCTCCCAACGATCAGGACACAAAGCTTGCAAACAAAATAATAACCTGTTTTATTTTTATTGATCAGTTTCGAATATTTCGTTCCTGCCATCTCTCCTCGGCTTTGAAGCGGCGGAGGGACGAAAAAAGCAGGCAGCCCGCCGTCAAATTGGGCACAGAGCCTACGAAACCAAAGGCCGATGGATAAAGAGGTGTCCCATACGCCACCTTACTGCGGTGTCCCTGAGTTCTGGCATGATGGGAGACAGCAAGAAAAAGAGGGGGCCGCACCAAAACAAAGCAAAGGCAAAAAACAAATAATAATTGGGGCAAAGGAATTATACTTTAATATATTCTGTAACCTCTACAAGTTCCACGCAAGCTGCTTCTGGGGGATTTTTCTCCACTTCAGGGTCCCATGTACGGTTGCCAACCTCCAGGTACTAGCCGGAGATCTCTCGCTATAACAACTGATCTCCAGCCGATCGAGATCAGTTCACCTGGAGAAAATTGGCCGCTTTGGCCATTGGACTCTATGGCATTGAAGTCCCTCCCCTCCCCAAACCCCGCCCCCTCAGGCTCCGCCCCAAAAACCTCCTGCCAGTGGCGGAGAGGGACCTGGCAACCCTAGCTCCCTCGCAGGCCGGATAAGAACTCTCAAGGGCCCGGGGGGCTTACGTTTGACACCCCTGCTCTACAACATCTCACGAAGATGTTGGTACGGTTTTTCGATCATGCGCTTGAGCGCAGCCCAAAGGATTGGGGCAGCCCTGACTGGGGCTATACCAATGAGGTTTACACCACTGTATCCCGCGAGGGGGGAAACTGAGAATCCGGCCACCCTGCCCACCGACTTGTGCGGGGGACGAGGAGGGCGGGGAAGAGAATCTTTTGCTCCTCGCTTGGAGTTCTCAAAAGCAATTGTGTGAGCGTTAATGAATACCGCGGAGATAGGTGCTTTATAAATATACCTGCGCCTAATAATCCTCATAATTATCAGGTGAAGGAAGCGAAGGTGTGGGCTGTAGGCAGATCTGAAGCGTGTTTCTGATGCCCTAGATTTCACTGTCAGCTTAACTTTTAAAATTTTTATTTATTTATCTTTAGCCTTCTATCCCACCCTTCTCCCGGCCGAAGCCGGTCCCAGGGCGGCTCACAACAAAACAACATAAAACATAGCAGCGTATAAATTAGCTAAGTTAAAGCCAACAGTCTCTAAGTTTAAAAACCAGATGGTGCTCAATACAAGGGCCAGAGGCCAGGGGCCGGTCTGGAAACAGCCAGGGTCCCCTAATCCAGATCTCAGATGGCAGCAGGGGAACAGGAAGGGAGGCCAGGTATGTTGGAAAAAATCCATTGCTGCCGTCAACCATAGGCCTGGCAAAACAGCTCGGTCTTATAGGTAAGGTTGCCAACCTCCAGGTGGTGGCTGGAGATTTCCTGCTACTGATCTCCAGCTCACCTGGAGAGATCAGTTCACCTGGAGAAAATGGCTGCTTTGGTGATTGGACTCTATGGCATTGAAGTCCCTCCCCTCCCCAAACCCCACCCTCCTCAGGCTCTGCCCCCTAAAATCTCCAGGTATTTCCTAACCCGGAGCTGGCATCCCTACTTACAGGCCCTGCTAGGTTACCAACCTCCAGGTACTAGCTGGAGATCTCCTGCTACTACATCTGAAATCCAGCCAATAGAAATCAGTTCACCTGGAGAAAATGGCCGCTTTGGCAATTGGACTCTATGGCATTGAAGTCCCTCCCCTCCCCAAACCCCGCCCTCCTCAGGCTCCGCCCCCAAAGCCTCCCTCTGGTAACAAAGAGGGACCTGGCAACCCTAGGCCCTGCGGAGCATTACACCAGGCTAGGGATGCCAGGTGCCTCTTCGCCACTGGCGGGAGGATTTTTGGGCGGAGCCTGAGGAAGGTGGGGTTTGGGGAAGGGAGGGACTCCAATGCCATAGAGTCCAATTACCAAAGCGGCCATTTTCTCCAGGGGAACGGATCTCTATCGGCTGGAGATCAGTTGTAATAGCGGGAGATCTCCAGCTAGTACCTGGAGGTTGGCAACCCTACACCAGGCCCTGGCCCTAGTTGAGGACAGCCATACACTCCTCGGGCTGGGGACCACCAGCAAGTTGGTGTGAGCCGACCACAGCACTCTCTGGGGGGGGGGGGCGTATCAGGAGAGACAGTCCTGCAGATACGATGTTGTGAAACTTCAGTCACTGCTGGGCTGGATCCTGTGGGTGGTGGGTAAATACAGTTGCCAACCTCCTGCTATTACAGCTCTATCGGCTGGAGATCTCCTGCTATTACAACTGATCTCCATCCGATAGAGATCAGTTCACCTGGAGAAAATGGCCTGCTTAGGTTCCGGGACTGGTAAGAATTAGGGTTGCCACGTTCCACTTTGCCCCTGGCGGGAGGTTTTGGGGCATAGCCTGAGAGGGCAGGGTTTGGGGAGGGAGCCAGAGCGGTGGTTTGGAGCGGTGGAGTCTGATCCGGAGAACCGGGTTTGATCCCCCACTCTAGCACATGAGCGGCAGAGGCTAATCTGGTGAACTGGATTTGTTTCCCCACCCCTCCACATGAAGCCAGCTGGGTGACCTTGGGCTAGTCACACACTCTCAGCCCCACCCACCTCACAGGGTGTCCATTGTGGAGAGGGGAAGGGAAGGTGATTGTAAGCCAGTTTGAGTCTCCCTTAAGTGGTAGAGAAAGTTGGCATATAAAAACCAACTCTTCTTTTTCTTCTATGCCATAGAGTCCAATGGCCAAAGCGGCCATTTTATCCAGGGGAACTGATTTCTATCGGCTGGAGATTGGTTGTAATAGCAGGAGATCTCCAGCTAGTACCTGGAGGTTGGCAACCCTAGGGAAGGATTAAGCTGTTTACCCTGACTAGTTTGGCACTCTTTCTGATCTTTCCCTGTTCCCTAAGATTCCTCACACGTCCCCCATTTTTTAAACCTAGGCCATTTTTGCATGGTAATTAGCAGCGCGTTCCAGGCTGAATTGCCTCGCATATTTTTTTGAATTTTGCACGCAGAAACGTCATTCCAGAAGTGACTACGACGCCGGCGCAGACCTGCTTCACATTACTAAAGAGCCCATTTAACGCGATGTTTGGTGTTTGCTGGGAAGAATCCTTCTCAAGGAACAATGCAAAACAACAGAGGTGCATTAGCTACAGGAACAAAGGAACAGGTGACTGGGGGGAGTAGAACTTCTCCTTTTGCATCGGGAACGTGAAAAGGCATTTTTAAAGTCACATTTTAAAAAGAGAGCTTTGAGCAAGCATCAAAATTGACCATGCAAAAATGGCCCTAGCTTAGGTACCAGAGTCCGATTGCAGAATTTCAAGCTTCCTGACTGCAGAAAAAGGCACAACAGGAAAAGTGACACCGATTTTGTGCAGCAAACCTTGCTTTATTGGGATACTGAAGCGGTCACAAGAGAAACCCAGCACAAGAAACGAGCCAAACAAGCCACACAGCCGTCTTTCGTTGACATACCATTTTAAGCTCTTCCCATTGCTCATAATCGCCCCCCTCCAAAAATGAACACAAACACATGCGTGCATGAGCAGGGCAGGATTCAAATGCCGGGGACAGTTACGTTTTCATTTCTTAGGAATAAGATTCCAAGTCAATAGGCTTAGGATGATGCGACTCTGGTTAAGATGGCACCATAACTCACCTTGCAAAAAATCAAAACATGCTGAAATGGGTTTTTTGAAAACCCAGTTAAGAAATGGAGCCAAAAGAAGGGCCAGTCTTGAACCCAAAACCAACCTGTGCAATCTGCTGTTTTGCATTAAAAACACTTTAGTCCACTTGAGAAGGCAAGAATTCTTTGCTGGACAGCTGGGAAATGAATGAAAACTTTTTGGATTCTTTCTTCCGAATGCTATAAATCACAAGCAGCATAGTCAGTGGATGGATGGATGTCATTTCTTCCATAGGCACTTCAGAGTTTGGAGAATTACATTATCACATCCAGCACTGAGAAAGGCTGCAGATAGCCACCTAAGAACATAAGAAAAGCCCTGCTGGATCAGACCCAGGCCCATCAAGTCCAGCAGTCTGTTCCCACAGTGGCCAACCAGGTGCCTCTAGGAAGCCCACCAACAAGACAACTGCAGCAGCACCATCCTGCCTGTGTTTCACAGCACCTAATATATTCAGCATGCTCCTCTGATCCTGGAGAGAATAGATATGCATCATGACTAGTATCCATTTTTACTAGTAGCCACGAAAAGGTCTCCCCCATGATCATGTCCACTCCCCTCTTAAAGCCTTCCAAGTTGGCAGCCATCACCACATCCTGGGGCAGGGAGTTCCACAATTTAACTATGCGTTGTGTGAAGACTAGAGGTGGACTAAAGGAATCCATTATCAGTTTGCCAGCAGTAGAAATCCAGCTATGAAGACGGCCAACTTAACACAGGTGTGGCCAGGTGCATCTATGGCAGAAGAACTGGCGGACTGGGAAGCTGGAAGAGATGTAGCATTCAGGGACACCCCTCCCCACTTCTATACACAAGGCAGAGTTTTTGAGCAGAAGCGCAAAGAGACCGAATTGCCAACATACAATTGGGTAGTTTTACACTCTGGATTTAATGGCTTCAGAGTCCCTCTTCCTTCATCAGCAATGCCAGGTATTCTGAGAACTACAGTTCCAAAATGCAATGGATTGAGGACAAAGTGAAGGAATAAAGATAGAGGAGATATGGGTAGGGATTGGTAGGGATAGTCTCTAGCCTGCATTTGGGGTCCCCTCTACTGAGACAGGGTGGCTGGAGCCCTGGACTTTCACTTCCAAGTCCACCCTGACGGGACCCTTGCCAATGCACTTGGATTGCCAGGTCCCTCTTCGCCATCTGCGGGAGCTTTTTGGGGCGGAGCCTGAGGAGGGCAGGGTTTGGGGAGGGGTGGGACTTCAGTGCCATAGAGTCCAATGGCCAAAGCGGCCATTTTCTCCAGGTGAACTGATCTCTATCGGCTGGAGATCAGTGGTGATAGGAGATCTTCTGCTACTACCTGGAGGTTGGCAACCCTACAATTGGACTCTATGATGTTTGGGGTTGCCAAATCCCCCACACCATCTTGTGGAGCCTTTGGACCCAGTCTCTGCAGCTCTTTGCACCCTGCAATCTCTTTGCACCCTGATCTCTGCAGCATGGCAGCATTCTTGCAGGGACATGGCGATTTCATGCTCCATCAAAGGCTATTCATATACATGACCTTGGGAGGATTTACCCCATTGTTTACTGTCCACTCTATGCACAGCCCAGGGTTAAGTTTCTTGAAGGGCTACTAGCAGCAGGTACAAACCTCCACTCTGAAAAGGAGAAAATCATATTCTTGATGTCTGACTCCAATGAGTATATACCTTATAGAACCTCATTGTTTCAATCCCCGGCATCTCCAGTTCAAGGGACTAGGCAAGGATGTGATGTGAAAGACCTCCGCCTGAGACCCTGGAGAGCAGTTGCCGGTCTGAGTAGACAATACTGATTTTGATGGACCAAGGGTCTGATTCAGTATAAGGCAGCTTCATGTGTTCATGCTTCCAAGATTCTACCCATGTCAGTTACAGGCAATGTTGGTACATTCTTGGTCCTTCTGCCGGGATAATGCTGCTGACCATATATTGGTGAGAAAACTGGGGTAGGAGAAATCAGTGTATCAGATAATAAATACTATGGTGCTCATTTTTATTTTATTTTTCTCAGTCATCATAAGACACTTGAAAACATGTGCTGAGAAAGGGAGAGGAAACCATTTTCAGCAAGCCAATAAAGAAAGAATTCACTCGATTCTCTGCAGATTCAGGCAGCGATGTCCCACATGCCTGTTTGCATTCTCCCTTTTGCCCGGGGACCACACAAACCGACTGTGCGCACTGCGCTGATCCTTTCCCGCAAGCCTAGAATACAGACGCCCTGAAGAAATCTTGTCTGTCTCCTTTGGCTAGGGATTCTCGGACACATCCCTACCACAAGGACCCCCACGCTGCCTATGAAAGATCATGCCGTCTGGGTTTGCTAAAGAAAGGCTTTGGGGAGAAATCAAGACAGTTAGGGAAGCCGATGTGAGTTACAAGCAGACCACTGCGGATCCAAATCTGCACTTCCTACCACGGTCGCCGAACTTTGCGTTCGCAAAGGACAGTAGTTTTGCTTTGCACTGATGGTTATGAAGGCGACAGTTTCTCAGAGGGTTGTGAAATATTTAGCCAGCGGGGATTTCAACCACAATATACGTACTGGAGAACCTCACTCCCACACAAGCAGGGGATGTTATGCCTACAGGGGAAGCCTCAGAGGCAGAGCACGTGCTTTGCATGCAGAAGGTCCCGGGTTTGATCCCTGACATGTTCAGTTCAACGATAACTGTTATTGGGCAAGACCTTTCTCTGTCTGAGATGCCAAGTGAAGCAGACAGGTCTGAGCGAGGTGGTCCAATGGTCTAACTCAAGACTAAGGCCATTTATGCAGGGGTATTTACTTCGCAGTCCCGGCTGAACTGCTTCGAGGCTTCCTTTGCATTATTTATGATTTCACTGACCTTCAGATGTGACTTCGCTCTGGCCTCCCTCTTCCCCAGCAGTTCTAGGATCCTGTTTTAGGATAAATTTAAATACTGCTTCGAGGAAAGAGCAACGCAAATTCCCCCCATTTCCATGCATACCTCTTAACTTTGAGTTTCTCTCCCCACGCCCATTTTGGCTTCTCCCTCCCATGTGTCTGTCCCTCCCATCCAACCCCATCCCTCAAAACAAAGCACAAAAGAGGGAGTTAAACCATCATGAAATGTGCAGGGAGACCCCGAAGAGAGGCTGCAAAGGTTGGAAGACAGCTCCCGGAAGGGAGCTGTTGAAGAAAGGGGGGGAGGAATACCCAGCGAAAGTACACACAGTCCCTTTAAGAACTGACCTGCCCCCTCCAAGTAAAGTGCAACAAGACTGCGTTTTTGGGGGGAGGGACTCAGAAGCTCCTTGATTCACTGGGGATGCCTGATTAATCACAAGGTGCTCCTGAAATTGGGGGGGGGAGCCCTCATGCATATGATGTTTGAGAATTCGGAGCAGAAAACTGCGCAGCAAACCAAACACAAATTTCCCCTGCATAAATGACCTAAGGCATCCAATATCATGCTTGCTACGGGTCTGAATAACACCAGAGGCTCCGGAGGATGTTCCGTGGATGGTACTCAGCGGACACTGAAGCCAACGGAAAGGATGTCAGATGGGAGTAATCGTGACACTACCACGTTGCACATTCAAAACAGGATAGAAAGGGATGCATAATATCACCACTGTATTTAAACAACCCCTGAGCAACTCCCCCCCATAGCAAAACGTGGGGTTGTTACCAGAACAGGGTGAGAGAGGCCATGAGGTAAAAGAGACCTCTGAAAGCAGCATTGTTTGACCCAACTGAGGAGAACGTTTCTGGCAGCATTTAGTAGGTTATGAGTGTATTTTGTTAAGGCCTGGGATGTTCCTCACTGCGCCTGACCTTCCCACCTAGGGTTGCCAGCTCCAGGTTGGGAAATACCTGGAGATTTTGGGGGTGGAGCCTGAGGAGGGCGGGGTTTGGAGAGGGGAGGGACTTCAATGCCATAGACTTCAATTGCCCAAGCGGCCATTTTCTCCAGGGGAGCTGATCTCTGTCACCTGGAGGTCAGCTGTAATAGCAGGAGATCTCCAGCCACTACCTGGAGGTTGGCAACCCTATTCCCGCCTCTCCCCTTCTCACTTCCTGGATCCCTCCTCCCCTCCCCTAAACGTTCTTAGGGTTGTAACAAAGCAAATTAAACTCCAGGTTTTCATCCCAGTGCCTGAGCAGGACGAAGAGCTGCTGGGCCGCTGCTTTCACCGTGAGGAGGCTTCGACCTTCCGGGAACTCCTGCTCGCTCAGCCACGCGCTGGCCTTGGCCGCCACCAGCTCCCACTCGATAAAGTAGGAGGCGGAGCTGTGCTCGAGCCAGGCCAAGGCGACGGCCGTGGCCCACAGCATCCCCTCCGGCTCTGTTTGCTGCTGGAGCTCGATGTCGAAGAGCCAAGCCTGCAGTTCGGAGCTCTCCGTCTCGGAGCCCCTGCCACTGTCGGCCTGAGACCCCTCAGGGGACAGACCATTCTCTGGGGAGGAGAAGCGCCGGATGGTGATGGCAGGAGGGGAGAGTTTGCTCTCGGCCTTCAGGGCTTTGGAGAAGCTCTCGACCGCGCTACCGGAGGAGTGACGGGCCCGGCCCGCCTCGCTCTCCCCTTGTTTGTCAGCCAAGGGGTTTTCGTTTTCTCCTGGAGCGCTGCCACCAGACGGTAGCTGCTGGCTCCATCGGGCACTCTTGGCTTCCCCCAGCACACCTGACTTCCGGGAGTCGTAGGAGCTGGCCGAGGGGCTGCGCACCATCCGATGGCAGGTGAAAGGAGAGGTCCACTTTAGCTTCTCCATGGGGATGTTGACGGCCTCACAGAATGCCTTGGTCAACAGGAAGGCGCCACAGGCCAGCTGCAGAGACACCTGAGAAGAAGGGGGGACAGCATCTCCTTAGAAGACACCCATTGAGAAGACATTTAAAACTCACCATTAAGTGGTAACACGCAGCACAATTTCACGCCTGGATGTTCTATAACTTTGCCGAGCGTGTGGGCGCTCTTGGAATTTTAATAAGTTATTAAACACAAAAAGATCCCTTCCTCAACTATGCTCAAGTTCAGTGTCAGCAAACTGTGGTCCTTGATGCATGGGTACTTTCACTCACATCCACCCCTGGTCTGAATCAGTTGTTCCTTGGAGTTATGCATGAGTTTTCCATCCATTAGAGATGACCTTGTGCCCAGCCCTTGCAATGTCCGGGTCTTCCCATTCCTCTGCGAACCCAACTTTTCCATCTTCCCTGAGCAAAGCCCAGGAGAAATCCCCATGCATAAGGCAAAGTGCAGGACAGGCAAGCTTGCTTTCGCTCACAGCCAATTACAAAGCAGCATATCCAGAGGCGGGGATTCAAATACTTCTTGCTTCGTCGGAGCTCTTTCTGAGCAAAAGAAAAGCTTTTTAAAACCAAGGCTTGAATTTCTCTCCCCTCCTTTCCTTTCAGATTGCTCCGTTTTTGTTGTTGTTG
This sequence comes from Euleptes europaea, assembly GCF_029931775.1. Classification (NCBI taxonomy): domain Eukaryota; kingdom Metazoa; phylum Chordata; class Lepidosauria; order Squamata; family Sphaerodactylidae; genus Euleptes; species Euleptes europaea. The sequence continues at coordinate 11,864,486 of NC_079330.1, read as the reverse complement.
TTGCTTAAAATGCTTTTTTATGGGGCAGTTAGGTTTGGGGGGGGGATTTCCTCTCACAGTAAGCACTACAAGTAAGCCAATTACAAAGCAGCATTTATAGAGCGGGGACTTGATTTGAGCTTGGAGACTGATGGTGCATAGATTCGCAACAGGAAAGTGTGGGTCTAGCCAGCAATGGACCTCAGGTAAAACTCCCATGCAAAAACAACCTGTGTGCACCTCGTAAGAGACTATTGGGGTCCTTGCTATCCTTTCTGGAGGGCCATAGTCTGTTGTTCCCTCTGAGTTGTGGGGAACCCACAGCGTGAGATACTTACGAGAGGCAGGTAGTCGATGTTTTCATTGTCACTCTCCAAACTCGACTCGCTGGTCCTGGTGGAGGATTTGCCCATGAAGCCCTTAGCCGCTCGAGTCAGCAGTCTTGTTTTGTTAAAGGTCAACCTGGGCCAACAAGGCAGAGATGTCACAAAGGAAGGCCATTCCACACCGCCTCAAAGTCCCACTGCCCCCTCTGCCCTCTCCCCAATAGACCCGCTGTTTTTGTGAGAGAAACTTTCAGCCAGGTTTTTCCTTCGAGATGTGACATTGCACGATGTGTTGATGCCACATCCAGGTGAAAACCCAGATTGTCACAGATATGGCCAGAAATATAAGGAAACAGTTGCTGGACCTGACCAAGAAGATCACAGAAGATGTTGTGGCACGTATAAACAACAAACCTGGCCTCTCAGGGAAAGATGCCAAGAAGGAGGTGTGTGTGTTAAGTGCCGTCAAGTCGCTTCCGACTCATGGCGACCCTATGAATGAAAGTCCTTCAGAATGTCCTATCTTTGACAGCCTTGCTCAGATGTTGCAAATTGAGGGCTGTGGCTTCCTTTATTGAGTCAATCCATCTCTTGTTGGGTCTTCCTCTTTTCCTGCTGCCCTCAACTTTTCCTAGCATGACTGTCTTTTCCAGTGACTCCTGCCTTCTCATAATGTGACCAAAATACGACAGCCTCAGTTTAGTCATTTTAGCTTCTAGGGTCAGTTCAGGCTTGATTTGATCTATAACCCACTGATTTGTTTTTTTGGCAGTCCACGGTATCCGTAACACTCTCCTCCAACACCACATTTGAAAGGAATCTATTTTCTTCCTATCAGCTTTCTTCACTGTCCAGCTTTCACACCCATACATAGTAATAGGGAATATGATGGCATGAATTAATCTAGTCTTGGTGGCCAGTGACACATCCTTAAACTTCAAAATATTTTCTAGCTCCTTCATGGCTGCCCTTCCCAGTCTCAATCTCCTTCTAATTTCTTGGCTGCAGTCTCCCTTTTGGTTGATGGTGGAGCCAAGGAATAGAAAGTCTTGAACAATTTCAATTTCCTCATTGTCAACCCTCATTGTCATAGAAGGAGGTCTAGAGACCCGGAATAGAAGTTTTCAAGGCAGTAAGAAGACAAAATGGCAACAATTATATGGCCTTGTATAGATTAGAAGCTATGACGTAACCCAGAGGTTCCCGAACTGTGCTCCATGGAGCACTTTGTGCTCCCTGAAACATCTAGTGCTCCATGAAGATATTCTCTCCTGAAAAGTGCTGCTTTTCTCTGTTTTGAATCTCTCACCTCCCAGCTTCAGCAGATGACCCCACGTTCTGGCATTATGAGAGAGGGAGAAAAGTTTCTTCCTGTCCATTCTCTCCATACCTTGCATAATTTTATAGACATCTATCATGCCTCCCCTTAACCGCCTTCTTTCCAAGCTAAACAGCCCTAAGCGTTTTAACCGCTCTTCATAGGGCCGTTACTCTAGCCCCCTGATCATTTTGGTTGCTATTTTCTGCACCTTCTCAAGCTCTGCAATATTCTTTTTTTTTAGGTATGGTGACCTGTTTGTTGGTCCTCCAGGACAACAAGTTGACTGCTGCATGAAGCAGGATGCTGGGCCAAATGGGATGATCTGGAAGGCCCCTTTTATGTTCTTTCGTTCTTCTCCTGCACACCCAGAGGCCATTAGTGACTCCCCGCTGTTGTGCAAACCGGAGTCTGCTGTTATATCTGAACTGGCAAGCTACGGTTTATGCTTCAGGTGTAAACCATGATTATTATATCATTACCACCACCACCACCCCCGGTCTACCAAAAAACAGCCCTACCTGGCAGTAAAGAGGCCCTCGATGGATTTCTGGGAGGAAACTGAGGGACTGCGCAGGGGAACTGTGGAGAAACAGAGAGCCCAAAATTAAAACTGGGAATTGGCAAGCAAAGGGGCCACTAGTCTGCTATGTTCCCCCCTCCCCTTTCAATCCTCTGGCAATCCTACAGCTAGGATAAGGAACTGCTGGGGCTTTTCAAAACCAAGGCTTGGATTTCTCCCCCTCCCTTTTAGATTGCTCCATGTTTTTTATTATTATTTTTGGTGGTTGTTCTTAAAATGCTTTTTTCTGTGGCAATTGGGTTTGGGGGAGGGATTTTCTCTCACAGCAAACACTACAAGTTAGCCAATTACAAAGCAGCATTTAAAGGGGCGGGGACTTGATCTGAGCTCGGAGACTTCTGGTGCATAGATTCCCAGCAGGAAAGAGTGGGTCCAGCAAGCAACGAACCTCAGGTAAAACTCCCATGCATAAACAACCTTTATCTCCCACACACACACCCCGGATGCTTCACACGTCTTTCCTTACCATCTGGGAAAGTGTAGCGTTCCCAACCCGAGGAAGAAGGTGTGCTGCAGGGAGACAGGCTGCTCTCTTCTGTGTCTGCAGGGGAGAAGAAAAAAACAACCGGTGAGCACCTGAGGTCTCCCCCTTCACATCGCGGCAACTGCCAGGGTCTCCCCTGGATCCAGTTCCAGGCTCCAAGACAGCTGGCCACTCACTCGGCTTGGACAGCAGCAGAGGCAACAGGAGACCACCGCGGCCGAGAATTTCATGGATGTGTGCATTTCCCCAATCAGGCCATTTCACCCTGGGACCATTTCAGGTCAGGAAAAGATGGACTGGATCCAGAATAAGGGCGCTTTTCACACATGCTGAATAATGCACTTTCAATATAAAAATCTAAATTTAAAATAATAAAATCCCAATTAAAACTTAAAACACAAAATTGCAAAATTTCAAATGGCGCCTAACCACACTTGTATTGCTGGATATTTGCAGCAGGTTACCCCTCCGTTGACACTGATAATATAACAGGAAGGAAGGGTAATAGGGAGGCCAGCAGATGATATTTGTGGCTGTCCTCAGCCATAGGCCTGGCAGAATAGCTCTGTCTTGCTGGCCCTGTGGAACTCTTTAAGGTCCCACAGGGCCCTGATGTCACCAGACGGAGCATTCCACCAGGCTGGTGCCAGGGCCAAAAAGGCCCTGGCTCTCATCGAGGACAGCCGCACACTCTTAGGGCCAGGGACCACCAGTAAGTTGCTATCAGATGACTGTAAAGATCTTTGGGGGGTATACCAGGAGAGGCGGTCCCAAAGATACAAAATGACAAAATCCGCTTGCAAATGATCACTAAAGTGCATTGAAAGTGGACCGAAAGTGCATTATAAGTTTTATATCCGCAGAATGATACTTTCCCGTCTCCTCCCCGCCTCCCGCCCCCCTGCAGCTTCCATATCTCCCAGAATGCTCGTCCTGGAGGACTGGGGACCGAGGAACATCCCAAGTGGGTTCTGCAGCAGGAAAGCAGAATCAGTGGAAACTGTTAATATAGTTTGTCTCCAACCCGATTTGCTGTGCTTGCCTGGTACAGCACACCGTTTCTGCTAGAACAAACCCACTCTTTTCGCTAGGGAAACATCCTGAGCGTCGTAAATCCTCATGAGAGCATCAAGCGCTCTAGCTTCGGAGATGAAATTGCAAGGCTTAATGCCCTTGGGTCTCTGAAGTGAGCGTCCCCAGCGAAAAGATCGGAAAGAGCCCACGTCTTACTCATACTAGAGAATCCATCATCTGTTCCATCTTGCCCGTAGACCGACTGGGTGCATCCCAGGCCTGCAGAGAACCCTCGGTGTCTCCGGCTCTCGGAACCCAGGCTCCGCTGGCTGCCCGGTTTCAGAGCAGGACCTTGGCACAAAGAGTAAGGCACCATTCATATATTTTTAAAAATATATTTAAGGGGTGCAGAAAAGAAAAAAGGGAGGGAAGGGGAGTTACATATAGGGGGGGAAGTCAGTACATTCTATACATTCTGTGACCGTGCCCATATTAGCCCACTTTCCCATTTTTACCTCCGACTACAGTTTCTTTCTTAAAGATATACCGTAAATGCGTAAAAGAAAAAGACAATGGGTGAAAACACATGGTCGCTTTAGCCTCCTTTATTCCCTTGGTCAGCCAGGATTCAGCCAGAATCGAAGGCACGTTCGGAGAAACACATGCGTTTGAGCCTGGCTGTATCTTGGCTGAAACAGGGAATAAAGGAGGCTAAAGCGACCATGCGTTTTCGCCCTATAAATACTTCATTTCTATTCTATGCATCATCCTTATTCGGCCCACTTTACTTGAAGTCTAAACAGTTATGTGTTTGAACTTCAACTAATATCCTTTTGCTGAAACCCGCCCCTATCGTATCCCTTTACTCGTCAATTCTATATTATATTATGTAACTTCTCAGCTCTTATTTAAATCAACGTACTCTTTCATTTCATAAACATATTTTATTGTGCATATCTATCAAAAAATAATTGCCGTCTCTTCGGCACCGTTCGTATTATGGAGCGAGACAGAAAGAGATTTGAACAGGGTTGCCAGGCCAGAGCTGGCACCCTGTAGGAGCTTTAGGGAGCAGGTGCATGCAAAGAGGCATTGGGTCAACACCGTGATGTCACTTTTGACATAAAACAGGAAGTGATGTCACCCTGTTGGCGTGAGACTCTAGGATTCCCCCAGAAGTCTAGGTTTGGGGAATGCTAAATCATCATATCAACTCAATAACATCACTTCTGGGTTTGCGCCAGAAGTGTTGTTGTGGAACTGGTGCAACACCTATTCCCTCCCCCACATTTCCCCCTCACCACTCTACTGAGTGGTGGCAGGGGACACAAGGCTGCCAGGCGGATGGTTTCCCACTGGAGCGGGAAACCCTGGGAGCCCTAGACTTGAGTGTAGCCGTGGCTGCGATTCAAATTTGCTGGTGTTCCAAAAATTCGAAAAGATCTACTCTGGTCATTAGTTCTTATTTGGAGAAGTCCCCTTGCGGGGAACAAGGGCTGGATCAACTCTTGCACTAAGTCCTCTGCAGGATACAGCCCAAAGAACAGGTCTGTTGTAGGAGGTTCGTCAACTGGAGGATTCTCAAGGAAGTGCGCAGCCATCCAATTTCCAGTTGTTTAGTAATATGCTAGATCTACAGGCACACCTTGTTTTATTGCAACTCGCTTTGTCCCGCTTCGCAGATATCGCGGTTTTTTTGAGCAAGTCTATCGGTGCCATTTCCCCTACAGCATGTGCTCACTTCATGTCTCTGCATCACATTTTGCTAATTCTTGCAATATTACAGACTTTTTCATTATTATTACATTGTTTTTAGACATAATGCTACTGCACACTTTATGAAGTGTGCAGTAAATGTGTGTGACTCGCTTTATTGTGGTGGTTTAGAATTGAACCTGCAAAATCTCCAAGGTATGTTTGTATTTGGTTGCCTCATTGCATGCTGGTCTTTAACAGGAAGGATATTGGGAATGGACATCACTTTCAATAAGCTTTCTTACATCACATCATTCCCTCTCTCCTATCCTCTAATATTAAAGGGCCCGGCACAAACAGAATCCCCCTCTCTCCATTTTCACCCTTGTGCATGGGTTTGTATGCATTCACAGTTTACCCTTGGGTCCCCCCTCCCCTGTCCTCTGACCCAGCCCAGGTTCCCGACGAATGAGTACGGAGCTCTGGAGTACCCAGGGTGGCATCGCAAGCCTGTCTCAAGGGCCAGCCAGACTCCTTTACCTGCGTTGGGGTATTCAACCATGGTCGCCAAGTAGCCATTATTGCTCAGGTCAACAGGGAGGAAGGCCGTGTATTTGCTGATGACGTTGCAAGCTTTGCTGGTGTGCATGGCGTTCACCTGGTACCGCCGGCCAGACCCTGGAGCAGGGCAAAAAGCTGCCGTGAGGCCGGAGGCAGGTAATCGGTTTTCAAGAGAGATGCAAACAGATTGGGAGAGACTATGCTTCCACACACATATTTCTTTTGCCTCAGTGTCCTTTGGCCAAACAGGTTTTTGAAACAAGAGAGGGGGGTACCCTGTGAGTGGGAAGAGGGATGCCTACCACCAGCAGTGATTCCTCTTTCAAAGTTCATAAGAACATAAGAAAGGACATGCTGGATCAGACCAAGGCCCCTCAAGTCCAGCAGTCTGTTCACACAATGGCCAACCAGGTGCCTCTAGGAAGCCCACAAGCAAGATGACTGCAGCAGCACTGTCCTGCCTGTGTTCCACGGCACCTAATATATTCAGCATGCTCCTCTGAGCCTGGAGAGTTCCTACAACCCTCTGGGAAAAAAAACCTGTCACCTCTTTTCTGCTTAAGAATGAATGAGAACTTTGGAAACTCTACAGCAGTGCCTGAGAGCACAATCACAACTCCTGCACTTGAACACACGTGGCACTTGAACACATGAAGCTGCCTTCTACTGAATCAGACCCTTGGTCCATCAAAGTCAGTATTATCTACTCAGACCAGCAGCGGCTCTCCAGGGTCTCAGGCAGAGGTCTTTCACATCACCAACTTGCCTAGTCCCTTTAACTGGAGATGCCAGTTAACCTTGGGTAGGGTTGCCAACTCCAGGTGGCTCCTAGAGATCTCCCGCTATTCCGGTTGATCTCCAGATGACCACGATCAGTTCCCTGGGAGAAAATGGCAGCTTCGGAGGATGGACTTAGGGTCCTCAGTAGGGTATGGCATTATGCCCTGCTGAGGTCCCTCCCCAAACCCTGCCCTTCCATAGCTCAACCCCCAAAATCTCTAGGTATTTCCCAGCTCAGAGCTGGTAATCCTACTCTAGGGAGAGGGGCAGGCAAGCAAATGGCACAGCTATTGTGATTAGTAGGGTTGCCACGTCCCTCTTCGCCACCGGCAGCAGGTTTTTGGGGTGGAGCCTGAGGAGGGCGGGGTTTAGAAGGGAAGGGACCTCAATGCCATAGAGTCCAATTGCCAAAGCAGCCATTTTCTCCAGGGGAACTGATCTCTATCAGCTAGAGATCAGTTGTAATAGCAGGAGATCTCCAGCTAGTACCTGGAGGTTGCCAACCCTAGTGAGTAGTGCTCCTGGCTGCTCCCTTTCCTGGCTACAATTCTTGCACTCCTGGCTACTCTCTTTCTGTGGGGAGGCCGGCAGGGGGCCCACCCCCCAGTGTCTTTCCAAAGACTCCCTTTGAAAAAACAGCCTTGATGTGAAAACAGTAGAAAGGTAGGATAGAAATCTCCTTTAAAAACACACACAAATGTGTGAACAGGCCATAAGCGATATTGATTCTTTGCGGTAAAATCTTACGAAGGCTCAAAGATCTGATTCTTCCAAGGGAGTCTTCCCCGCCCCCCTTCCCGCTGTACTCTGGGGAGTCCCTTTTGTCTCCTAAGCGCGAGGCTTTTGCAAGAAGTCTGGTTTTTCCTGCCAGACACCTGCGTAAATGAGGACAGATCTATCTAATCATTCTAACAAGAGAGCGCAAGGCAATTTCCTCCTTCTTGTGACTAATGCTGAAACTTCAACAGATGCCGCAGGCTCTGGTCTCACGTTGGCACATTAACAGCCTCACTCCAGCAGCGTCAATGACTCCCTGTCGCCTTCAGGGCTCAATCCAACGGGCTGAGGCTTACCGATAAAAGCCAAGGCACACACGTTTTTAAAGATCAACTGGCAACGCTCCCTAGACTTAACATGCTGAGCCAGCATGGTGTAGTGGTTAAGAGCGGTGGTTTGGAGCAGCGGAGTCTGATCTGGAGAGCCGGGTTTCATTCCCCTCTCCTCCACATGAGCGGCGGAGGCTAATGTGGTGAACCGGGTTGGTTTCCCCACTCCTACACATGAAGCCAGCCGGGTGACTTTGGGCTAGTCACAGTTGTCTCAGCCCCACCTACCTCACAGGGTGTCTGTTGTGGGGAGGGGAAGGGAAGGTGATTGTAAGCTGGTTTGAGTCTCCCTTGAGTGGTAGAGAAAGTTGGCATATAAAAACCAACTCTTCTTCAGCACACCTTGTACGCATCCAGATAGGACTGCGAGACCATGCAGAGACGTGCTCTTAGAAACTGCCCCTGGAGCCTAACCTGAGTGATAGTGGAATCCCTGTTCTGCCGTGGAAGGCTGCTGGGCGACCTTGGGCCCATTGCACGCTCTCAGCCTAGCCTACCTCACAGGGTTGTGGCAAAGATAAAACAGAGGTGGGGAGAATGATGGAAACTGCTTTGCGTCCCCATTGGGGAGAAAGGCAGGGTATAGATGAAGTAAATAAATAAAATGAGGATATTAGATACTTGCCTGAATTACAGAAAATAAGGGTAGGGTAGAAGAGCTAGGGTGTGATACCACAGCAGCGATTTTCTCCAGGGGGACTGATCTTGGTCATCTGGAGATCAATTGTAATAGCGTAAAGACCTCCAGGTACCAGCTGGAGGCTGGCAACCCTAGTTAGGAAATTCCTGGTAGTTTGGGCATGGGGCTTGGAAAGGGCAGCTTTTGGGGAGGGGAGGGACCTCAGCAGGGTATAATGCCATAGAGTCCATTCTCTGAAACAGCTGTTTTCTCTAAGAGAACTGATCTCTGTGGTCTGGAGATCAGTTGTAATTCCTAGAGACCTTCAGGCCCCACCTGGAGGCTGGCAGCCTTAGCTTGAAACGTTCAGAAGAATCTCCCCGCGTCTCTCCCCCTACTTCCCTGAAAGGACAGAACTATTGGCCAAGGCAGGCAAGATACCGTGCTCGATTTCACATTCTCTCTCGGCGAGCTGTTCAAAGTCCCGGATGATGGACCTGGCAGCCAAGTGGTGAAAGGTCTCGTTCCAGAGGTCCTCTTCCTCTCTTCCTCTGTCTTGGAAAAGCGGCCCAACGTCAAAAGTGATCTCCCACTGGACTGGTTCGTTGCTCCGTAACCCTTTCACCACGGCTTTGCAAAGGGATCTCGGAGAGCGCGGCAAACTACTCCTGGCTGAGTCGACATCCGGGTCGTGGGTTTCCCAGGCAGAAGAAGACTCTGTTTCAAAGGTAAAGGAAGGGGGCTGGACAGAATCTGCAGGAGAATGACAGACAGACAAGTAACTTCTTCCATTTCATTGGAGTAAGAGATGCTTTAGAACAAGAGGCCAGGAGGGAACAGCCATTAGGGAATCAGCTGCCTCCATCACAGAAGAAAGTTTGGCTTGGAAGTGCCTAACATTACGTGGAACCACCCAGTTAGGGTTGCCAGCTCCAGGTTAGGAAATACCTGGAGATTTTGGGGTGGAGCCTGAGGAGGATGGGGTTTGGGGAGGGAAGGGACTTCAATGCCATGAGTCCAAGTGGCCATTTTCTCCAGGGGAACAGATTTCTATCGGCTGGAGATGAGTTGTAATAGCGGAAGATCTCCAGCCACCACTTGGAGGTGGGCAACTCTACATCCCTCCCCAAAAAAGGAGGGGGGGAGAAAAAGAAGAGTAGGCTCTTGCTGTGTACTGGTTGAGAGCGGTGGTTTGGAGCGGTGGATTCTGATCTGGAGAACCGGGCTTGATTCCCCACTCCTCCACATGAGCGACGCAGGCTAATCTGGTGAACGAGATTTGTTTCCCCACTCCTGCCCATGAAGCCAGCTGGGTGACCTTGGGCTAGTCACACACTCTCAGCCCCATCCACCTCACATAGGGTTGCCAACCACCTGGTAGTAGCAGGAGATCTCCTGCTATTTCAACTGATCTCCAGCCGATAGAGATCAGTTCATAGGGTTGCCAGGTCTCTCTTCGCAACCGGCGGGAAATTTTGGGGGTGGAGCCTGAAGAGGGCGGGGTTTGGGTTGGGGAGGGCCTTTAATGCCATAGAGTCCAATGGCCAAAGCGGCCATTTTTCTCCAGGCAATCTGATCTCTATCAGCTGGAGATCAGTTGAATTACCAGGCGATCTCCTGCTACTACCTGGCAGTTGTCAACCCTATCAGTTCACCTTCAGAAAATGGCCGCTTTGGCAATTGGACTCTATGGCATTGAAGTCCCTCCCCTCCCCAAACTCCTCCCTCTGCCCCAAAAACCTCCCGCTGGTACTGAAGAGGGACCTGGCAACCCTAACCTCACAGGGTGTCTGTTGTTGAGAGGTGAAGGGAAAGTGATTGTAAGCCGGTTTGAGTTTCCCTTAAGCGGTAGAGAAAGTCGGCATATAAAAACCAACTTCTCCTCTTCTTCTCTTGCACCTGCTCCATCTGGTAGTGCAGTGGCTAAGACAATAAACTGCGATCCAGGAAATGTCTGGTTCACAGCTTCTTCCTTCCCATCTCTGTCACCTGGAGATCAGTTGTATTAGCAAGGGATCTCCAGCCATCACCGTGTGGTTGGCAACCCTACACCCAACGCTTTGTGATCAGTCCCACCCACCTCAATGGCAGCCATTTTGTGGTAATGACCTCTACCTGTTTTCAAAAATTCTATAAGTCCCCACAGGTTCCCCAAAGTTGGGGGGACTCGTACCCTACATGGTTTGGGCTGTGCAAACCAACTCCTGGATGAGACCACCAGGATTCACTAGAAGGAAAGGAATGGAGGTGGGTTGCTTACCTAGATCTCCAGAGCTGCGGCTCTCCGAAAAGGATCCCACGACCGAGCCAGCCTCGAGCTGGTCAGAGCACTTCCCTGTCACTGTTTGAGGGGCTCCGACGTGCAGGTGCGGCGGATCCAAGTCCTGGCAAAACGAGAGTCGGCTCTGCGGCAGAAGAGACGGTCGCCTGGCCCCGACTCCCCGGATCCTTGGCGTGGAGACGTGGGGGCCGGCAGTGAAAGACTGAGAACATTGACGAGACAGAGCAGAGACGGTATGTTAAAACGGTTTCAGGTAGCCGGCTCAAGGTTTACTCAGCCTTCCATCCTTCTGAGGTCGGTAAAGTGAGTACCCAGCTTGCTGGGGGTAAAGTGTAGATGACTGGGGAAAGCACTGGCTTAGGGCTGTTTAGCTTGGAAAGAAGGTGGTTAAGGGGAGACATGATAAAGGTCTATAAAATTATGAATGGTATGGAGAGAGTAGACATATTTCTCATAATACTAGAACGCGGGGTCATCTGCCGAAGCTGGAGGGTGAGAGATTCAAAACAGATAAAAGGAAGTATTTCTTCAAACAACACTTAGTTAAATTGTGGAACTCCCTGCCCCAGGATGTGGTGATGGCCGCCAGCTTGGAAGGCTTGAAGAGGGGAGTGGACATGTTCATGGAGGAGAGGGCTATCCATGGAATATGTGGGAAGGGGGGCATCACGAAGTAAACAATGCCCACAAAACTATCGTATGATTTGCATTTAAGTTCTGCTAAGTGAATACAACAAATGGTATGATTTCTGTAAAAAGTACTGATGCATAATATTGGAACATATATTGGAACCAAGTATTGAAACATATCTCGACTGTACGATGTTTAACCTACTGTTGTTGTATTTTTATTTTGTTGTCGTTGTTATTATAAAATAAACTTAAAATAAAGAGTTAAAAAAATGGATACTTTCCCTTCCTTTCCTTTTATCCCTTAGAAGCTCCTTGATATCTTGAGCAGCATATATCTAGTGTTTGAGGGATATAAGGACTGAAATAAATCTTGCCACTGACAATGTAGCCTTGGGATCCCTATCGCTTAGTAGAAAAGGTATTATGTCAGAGACAGAGGCATTAGATTTGTATGTTAAAAGGGGGGAGATATAATGTGATCAAAGTTCCTCGTAAAAGCGGCATTCCAAGAGGGCATGAGCTAGTGAATCGATAGAGCCAGAAGAGCAAGGACAGGTCCTGTCTGGATATGGTATATTCAAAATTCTGCCCTGCGTAACCACAGAGGGGTTAGCATTCAATCTAGCTAAACAGAAGGCTCTAGAAAGACGAGGAGTTGTCAAATAATATGTATAAGCAGGCAAACCACGTGGTGGTGGTATCCCGAAGAACTGGGATGAACAAACGCGGCGAGCACGAATAGCAGTGCTGTTATAATCAAGCTCTTTAATGCGCTTTTTAATTTTGGTGAAAGCGTCACCAAAGCAGCAGCAGTTGTGAACGGAATGGATGGACCACCAGATCCCCTTCTAATGCTGCTAATTATTCATGCTCCTGCACAAAGCCCTTCCATGTAGGAAACAGAGCAAAACATCTCGTGCGAATAGCTGTCTGTGCGTGGCGGTCCCACGACAACCCTTCGAAGCGGGGTTGCACCTGCTACTTCTTTTGAGAATACTGTCACATCCTCATTGAGTTCAGAAACATGGCTTTTAGGGAGGCTTATCTTTCCTTCGAGGAAGACAAAGCAATATATATATATATGAATTTCATTCAGCCGGTTGTTTTAATTACAGAGAAAATGATAAGATACGATATACCGAGGCTCAGTTGCTTGGCAACCGAAACCCAACCAAGTTTGTAAAAAAGGCCTTTTCTAGGAAGTCTTAAAAACTCTGTTTGGGGGGGGGGGCTTTAAGCCTTCAAGCCCATGGTGTTTTCCTCATCCAAAACAACCCCGCAAGGTAGGACTGCCAACCTCCAGGTGGTGGCTGGAGATCTCCTGCTGTTGCAATTGATTTTCAAACAACAGAGGTCACTTGAAGAAAAATGGCTGATTTGGAAGGTGGTCTCTATGGCATCACACCCCATTGAAGTCCCTCCCCTTCTCACACCCTGCCCTCCTCAGGCTCCATCCCCAAAATCTCCAGGTATTTCCCAACCCAGAGCTGGCAACCCTACTGTAAGATCACATTGGGACAAATCTACACGTCCCCTGATATCGATTTCTAGTCCGTTGACAGTTCCATTCATCAGTGTAGGCCTTCTAAAGGTATTATTCTCTGCAAATAGATAAAAGCAGAGTCTGTAAAAAAAAAAACACCAAACTTATCTGTCAAGGCCAAGAAGAATCCCACATTGTTATGATTCCCTAGATGTACAATGGAATAGTTTAGAAGGGCTTCTTTTTTATGGTGAGACCTTGTGCTGTTAGTTCTATGCTTCACGATGGATTGTAATCTGTTTCCTTGGTTACCTTGGGCTAGCCCTTCTCTCTCCTTAACCTACCTCGCGGGTTTGTTGTGAGGATGGAACTGAGGAAGGAAGAACCATATCCATGAGTTCCTTGGAGAAAGGGCAGGATAAAAGTAGACTAAAAAGAGCTCCATGGCACAGAGTGGAAAGCTGCAGTACTGCAGTCAAAAGCTCTGCTCACGACCTGAGTTCGATCCCAATGGAAGTCGGTTTCTGGTAGCCGGCTCAAGGTTGACTCAGCCCTTCCATCCTTCTGAGGTCGGTCAAATGAGTGCCCAGCTTGCTGGGGGGGAAGTGTAGGCGACTGGGGAAGGCAATGGCAAACCACCCCGTAAACATAGTTTGCCCAGTAAACGTCGGGATGTGACGTTACCCCATGGGCCAGGAATGACCTGGTGCTTGCACAGGGGACTACCTGTACCTTTTTAAAAGGTAGACTAAATAAAAGTAACTAAGGCAGAATAGTGGGGTGAGGAGGGAATTTTACTTTGGCTTCTAGGCTCCTAGCAAGTTCAGGATTTCAAACTAAACTTTGGTGAAGATCAGCATATTTAATCCCAGTCCTATTATAGACAAGCAATTTCCTGTCTAAATGATTAACTGGGGCTCTTATCGCTCTGAATGCTATTTGTGAAGTAGCTCCTTGCTGTTTTATCTGTTTCTGAGAAGTCTGGTTGGCTGCTGTTTTAAATTATGGGATGGCTGCTCTTAGGTTGCCGTTGTAATTTGCTGGGCCTTGCAGCTTTTTAGCATCGTTGTTATAACGTGAGGCTGTGAACTGCCTTTGCTATTGTTTACAACAGAAAGGTGTGAGATGCATTTTCTAAGTAAATTCTAAAAGCCTACATTAATTCTGGGAGATCTCCAGGCCCCACCTGGAAGTTGGCTAGCCTACCCAGGAAAGCTTCAAGAGATCCCCAAGTGTCTTCCCAAGGCAGCCTCTGAAATAAAACACCTTTCTGTGAAGTACCCTCTACCACCCCCATGTTGTCTTATTAAAGATTTTCAAGTCTCCCGGGCCAAATGAGCCGCCCACTCTGATGGGCTAACCTTTTGGAGATGGGGAGAACAAACTCTGATGCCTTCCACCTTTTATGAAAATGCTGTTTCACTCAATAGCCTCATGGGGATCACGTGAAGCCTTCCTGGGTAGGCTGGCCAACCTCCAGGGGGGGCCTGGAGATCTCCCGGAATTACAATAGATTGCCAGACTACAGAGATCAGTTCCCCTGGAGAAAATGGCTGCTATACTGAGGTCCCTCCCCTCCCCAAATCCTACCCTTCCCCAAACTCCTCTCCCAAATCTCCAGGAATTTTCCAACCTGGAATTGGCAACCCTACAAATGAAAGCAAGCTGTCGTCGAATAACCAATGGCTTTTGAGAGCTAGCATGGCGTAATAGTTAAGAGCAGTGGTCTCTAATCTGGAGAACCAGGTTTTATTCCCCACTCCTCTGAATGAGTGGCGGGATCTAATCTGGTGAACCGGATTTGATTTCCCTCTCTTCCACATGAGCGGCAGACTCTAATCTGGAGAACCGGGTTTGTTTCCCACTCCTCCACATCCGCGATGGACTCTAATCTGGTAAACCAGGTTTGTTTTTCCACTCCTCCACATGAAGCCTACTGGGTGACCTTGAGCTAGTCACAGTTCTCTCAGAACTCTCTCAGCTTCTCCTCCTCCTTCTTGTCAATGACCGTAATCCCAAGAGCGGAAGGTTTCTCTTGCTCTCCAGCTTGCACGCTTTAATCCCTCACCACTGCTGGAATGTGAAGCTTTGCTGAACATCTCTGCTCATGCCAGGTGGGTCAGTGATTTTTCCTATGTAATGTGGAAATGACCCACCTGTCTTTGAGCAAGGATGATGCAAGTCAAAAACCTTGATTCACACAAACAGGAACCATGTGGGAAGTAGCAAAGGCGTACCAAATGACCTCTGCAACTGCAGGAGGAAGCAGGAATTTAGACACCCCCTAACTATTCAGCAAAGCCCAGTATTAGTGGTATTGTACTTCATTTCCCGGATTAAAATAGAGACATACTTGGTCCTTTATATTCATATGCAGATGGATGCCGATTTGATTGATTACACTCTGCCCAATCAGTTTACTATATTTCCTTTACCTGGGCAACAGCTCTAGGTCCGTCTTGGCAACAGGCGGGAGGTTTTAGAGGCGGAGCCTGAGGAAGGCGGGGTTTGGGGAGGGACTTCAATGCCATAGAGTCCAGTTGCCAAAGCAGCCATTTTCTGCAGGTGAACTGATCTCTATCGGTTGGAGATCAGTTGTAATAGCAGATCTCCAGCTAGTACCTGGAGGTTGGCAATCCTAGCTCTAGATAAACCAAGAGCATGGGAAACATCCATGTAGACAAATGCTCACGTCAATCTCCCTTTAGCAGGGATTTTGCAGTGTCCGAAAGAACAAATCTCCCCTGCCCATCTCCCTTTTCATCTTGCTTGTCAAATGTCTCCTTTCATATGCACGCACACACTGTCTTGCCCTCCTTTCTTATCTCTTGTGCCCTTTCCTCATGAAACTCTACGGCCACAGTTGTGATCTGCAGGTCTTTGCAAGAGCCTCAAAAGGCTTTGGATACCTTCTTTCGGGTTACTATAGAAACCAGGGCCCAGCAAATCCCTCGCTTCCCTTCTCAGTCAGGCCAAGATTGCTAAATGCAGCAACTATGAGGCAAAGGAGATTACAGTGGGAAAGAAGATGATGAAGAAGAAGAGTTGGTTTTTATATGCCGACTTTCTCTACCACTTAAGGAAGACTCAAACTGGCTTACAACCGACTGAAAAAGAATGGTCTTTGCCCAGCATGCTAATGACTTTAATGCTAGGTGAATCTCTCAGAGGACCTTATGCCATTTGCGAAGATGGTAGCATTTGATGGCAGCTCGTGACAAGAAGATAGGAAAAATGAGAAACACTAAAGAAGAAGAATTGTGGAACTCCCTGCCCCAGGATGTGGTAATGGCTGCCAGCTTGGAGGGCTTTAAGAGGGGAGTGGACATATTCATGGAGGAGAGGGGCATTCATGGCTATTAGTTAGAATGGATAGTAGTCATGCTGCATACCTATTCTCTCTCGTATCAGAGGAGCATGCCTATTATTTTGGTTGCGGTGGAACACAGGCAGGATGGTGCTGCTGCAGTTGTCTTGTTTGTGGCTTCCTAGAGGCACCTGGTTGGCCACTGTGTGAACAGACTGCTGGACTTGATGGGCCTTGGTCCGATCCAGCATGGGCTAGCTTATGTTCTTAAGAAGAGTTGGTTTTTATATGCCGACTTTCTCTATCACTTAAGGAAGACTCAAACCGGCTTACAATCCCCTTCCCTTCCCCTCCCCACAACAGACACCCTGTGAGGTAGGCAGGGCTGAGAGAGCTCTAAGAGAGCTGTGACTAGCCCAAGGTCGCCCAGCTGGCTTCGTGTGTAGGAGTGGGGAAACAAATCCAGTTCATCAGACGAGCCTCCACCGCTCATGTGGAGGAGTGGGGGATCAAACCCAGTTCTCCAGATCAGAATCCACCACTCCAAACCACTGCTCCTAACCACTACACCACGCTGGCTCCTGACCAAGAGGCACCTCACCAAGGGAACATGGGTGGGCCTCAGATACTGGGCAATTGACTACATCTGGGTGGGGGCTGTAACTCAGGTCATGGATGTATGGGAGTTTTACCTGAGGTTCGTTGCTGGCTGGACACACACTTGCCTGTTGGGAATCTCTACACCAGCAGTCTCTAAGCTCAAATCAAGTCCCCACTCTTTTAAATGCTGCTTTGTAATTGGCTTATTTGTAGTGCTTACTGTGAGAGAAAATTCCCCCTCCCCCAAACCCAACTGCCACATAAAAAAGCATTTTAAGATCAACAACCAAAAATCGGAGCAATCTGAAAGGTAAAAGGTAAAGGTCCCCTGTGCAAGCACCGGGTCATTCCTGACCCATGGGATGACGTCACAGCCTGACGTTTACTAGGCAGACTTTTGTTTACGAGGTGGTTTGTCAGTGCCTTTCCCAGTAATCTTCCCTTTACCCCCAGCAAGCTGAGTATTCATTTTACCGACCTCGGAAGGATGGAAGGCTGAGTCAACCTTGAGCTGGTTACCTGAAACCAACTT
This sequence comes from Euleptes europaea, assembly GCF_029931775.1. Classification (NCBI taxonomy): domain Eukaryota; kingdom Metazoa; phylum Chordata; class Lepidosauria; order Squamata; family Sphaerodactylidae; genus Euleptes; species Euleptes europaea. The sequence continues at coordinate 11,847,185 of NC_079330.1, read as the reverse complement.
CCGTCGGGATCGAATTCGGGTAGTGAGCAGAGCTTGGATCTGACAAAATACTGCAGCTCACCACTCTGCACCATGGGGCTCTTAAATCTGAAAGGCGGCGGGGAGAGAAATCCAAGCCTCGGTATTAAAAGGCCTTTCTTGTGCTCAGAAAGAGCTCCAAGGAAGCAGGAAGTATTTGAATCCCCACCTCTGGACATGCTACTTTGTAACTGGCTGTAAGCAAAACCAAGCTTGTGTGTTCTGCCCTTTGCCTTCTGCATGGGGATTTCACCTGGGCTTTGCTCAGGGAAGATGGAAGAGTCAGGTTAACAGAGGAATGGGAAGACCCGGACATTGCGAGGGCTGGGCACGAGGTCATCTCTAATGGACGAAAAACTTATGCATTACTCCAAGGAACAACCGATAAAAATCTGGGGGTGAACGTGAGTGAACGTACCCATGCATAAATGACCTTTGTCATCCAAGAGCAGGGTCAAATCCCTGACACCCTGCCCAAGCCTTTGGACTGCATAGCCTGGACCCCTCATCAGCCATGGCAGTTACCACTAACTGGGAAGGGGTGGTAGCTCAAGGTAGAGCATCTGCTTGGCATGCAGAAGGTCCCAGGTTGAATCCCCGGCATCTCCAGTTAAAGGGACTAGGCAAGTAGGTGATGGAAAAGACCTCTGCCTGAGACCCTGGAAAGCCACTGCCGGTCTGAGTAGACAATACTGAGTAGGCAAGACTTGGCCAACCTGAGAAATCAGCAGTGGCTGAACATGGACTGACCCAAACAGGACACAGGGTCTTATTCCAAGACACTGAAATACTGGACAATTCTACTAAATATTTTGTCAGATTGCACAGAGAAGCCATTGAAATTCATAAACATCAGCACAACTTTAACAGAAAAGAAGAGAGTTTAAGAATGAATAAGGCTTGGCTTCCTGTCCTGAAAACCTCCAGACTAACAAAGACTACAGTCCACAATAGCCATGTGGATTAGCCTTGGATTCCACATGTTTAACAGATCACTTCAGGATACAGTGGTTCCACATTAACATACCACACCCTCATTAGCACATTATCTTGATACTTACAGGACAATGATTTGCACATTACCTTTAATACTTTGCAGGACAATGACTCAGCTCAAACCCAACCCCCCTTTCTGACTATATATTACTCTTCCTACACACTTGACACTAAGAGACACTGTCCTTCAGTGTTACTCCTCTGAAGATGCCTGCCACAGCTGTGGGCGAAATGTCAGGAAAGAAAATACCAAGACCACGGTTACACAGCCCGGATAACCTACAAGAACCAACAGACAATACTGACTTTGATGGACCAAGGGTCTGATTCAGTAGAAGGCAACTTCATGTGTTCTCTAGGGGAGAGGCTGTGGCTCAGTGGTAGAGCATCTGCTTGGCATGCAGAAGGTCCCAGGTTCGATCCCCGGCATCTTCAGTTAAAGGGACTAGGCAGATAGGTGATGTGAAAGACCTCTGCCTGAGACCCTGGAGAGCCGCTGCCGGTCTGAGTAGACAATACTGACTTTGATGGACAAAGGGTCTGATTCAGTATAAGGGAGCTTCATGTGTTCATGTGTAGCAATCTTTTTAGATTTTTTTTTTTATGCTGGCTGCTTTTGGTTAGATGTTCTTTTTTCTACACCCTTTTGGCAGATAAACAAGGAAGGCTTGGAGCGTTTTTAACTAAAAGAGCAAGAGACTTACCTGAAACTCCTTCTGCCAGGGCTGCAGTTCTGGGCTGAACTGACTGAGATCCTGTAGCTGGGTTTTCCGGAGAGGATTTTTGATCAGGGCGGAACTGGGATCGCTGGCTGTGGGAATCTTCCGGAACGGCTCACGGTCAGCAATTTGATTGGTGCTGTATGCCCTTCTCCGGGATGAGGTTTTAAGCTCTGTCCCTTTGGGGAACAAATGGTCTGTCTTATAGATCCAAATAACAGTGGAATGCCAGCCCATTTAACTATTATGGTTTTCCCAGAGCAGTAATTCCTGTGCCAGGAGAAATACATTGGGTTTCAATCTTACATACTAGTGCTGGGCGCACCACTGTGCCATTCACAAACTGCAAGTATGTCACAAGGAATAAATTACTTCCAGAGGCTCTGATCCCAAAGTAATTGCCTGCTGAGGAGGCTTGTGCTTGCGCCTCTGCCTAATTCACCGCTCTGACTTTGCCTCCTTCCAGTTGGCCTGGTGGTAGGAAGTAACGTCAAGTCACAACTGATTTATAGTGATCCCTCATGGGGTTTCCAAGGCATGAGATGTTTATAGCCCAGCTTTGCTGGGGAAAGGGGGATATAAGAGTGAATAAATAACGAAACAGAGGTGGTTTGCCATTGCTGGCCTCTGCGCAGCAACCTTGGTATTCCTTAAGAACATAAGAAAAGCCCTGCTGGATCAGACCAAGGCCCATCAAGTCCAGCAGTCTGTTCACACAGTGGCCAACCAGGGGCCTCTAGGAAGCCCACAATCAAGGCAACTGCAGCAGCACCGTCCACGGCACCTAATATGATAGGCCTGCTCCTCTGATCCTGGAGAGAATAGGTATGCATCATGACTAGCATCCATTATTACTAGCAGCCATGAATACCCCTCTCTTCCATGAACATGTCCACTCCCCTCTTAAAGCCTTCCAAGTTGGGGGTCTCCCATCCAAATTCTAACTAGGGCCGGCCCCGCTTAGCTTCCAAGATCTGACGAGATCAGGCTAGCCTGGGCCATCCAGGTCAGGGCTGCAATTGGCCTTGGGACAGACACATTCTGGAAGAAATTGGAATTTTCAGTCACTTCCAGTATATTTAGTCAGAGGCAATGCATCTCTGCATGAGTAACTGCTGTGGCTGTAGTTTGATCACTTGCTAATAGCCCGGGTTGTGTGTGTGTGAAGTGCCGTCAAGTCGCAGCCAACTTATGGCAACCCCTTTTTGGGGTTTTCATGGCAAGAGACTAACAGAGGTGGTTTGCCAGTGCCTTCCTCTGCATAGCAACCCAGTGGGCTGTTATTTGCTCCTTGGTGGCTGGGGAAGTTTCCTTAATGGACAGAGTCCAAGATCAGAGGTCCAGCACCGGACAGGGAATGTCCAAAAAAGAAGTAGCTTTGCAGTTTGAACGTGGGCAAAAATTGACAGGGAGCAGGAGATTTCGGAGCCCTTCACAATAGCTGCCTGGTGGGCGTATCACAGAATCGTAGAGTTGGAAGGGACCACCAGGGTCATCTAGTCCAACCCCCGGCACAATGGAGGAAATTCACAACTACCTATCCCACACACACACCCAGTCACCCATACTCCATGCCCAGAAGATGGCAACAAAAACCCTCCAGGATCCCTGGTCAGTCTAGCCTCGAGGGGCAATATGTGTTGCAGCTGTTTCCATCTGGAAATTGGATGCAGATTTAGCCATTTTTGCTATCTGTTTAATTAATTAATTGATTAATTGATTCCTGCTCACAACCTGAGTTCGATCCCAACGGAAGTTGGTTTCAGGTAGCCGGCTCAAGGTCGACTCAGCCTTCCATCCTTCCGAGGTTGGTAAAATGAGTACCCAGCTTGCTGGGGGTAAAGGGAAGATGACTGGGGAAGGCACTGGCAAACCACCCTACAAACAAAGTCTGCCTAGTAAACATCGGGATGTGATGTCACCCCATGGGTCAGGAATCACCCGGTGCTTGCACAGGGGACCTTTACGTTGCCTAAACCAGGTTATTTTACTTTTGCTACCACGATGCTAACATGCAAAGGCACCCTTTAAAGAGTGGAAAGGGGGGAGGAACAGACCAGAGTCAAGGTCAGACTCGCTCCCGAGGTCTCCGCCAATCCCTAGGAGTTCAGGGGTCCTGTCCGGAGGGAACCCGCTTTCCGAATCCTTGGGAGAGCTCCAGTGGTCGCCAGTGCTTCCTTCCTCTTGGGAGTGGAAAAAAACGGAGCTGCCTGACTCTTGGGAATACAGCATGCTGTACTTTCGCCTCTTGTCCTGGGAGAAGGAGAAATCAGGAAGGCAATGGATTACCATGGCGCTTTCAGTGCCCAACACAGCCATCACTTGCCATTTTTTCTTCCAGGGGCTGATTTCCAGGGGGCCAGGAACAGAAGATACTCCCCAAAGACTTGATGCAGTTTTTGAAAAAAACAAATTAGCAGATTTGGGCTTATGCTCTGAAGACTGGAGAAGGGTCGCTGGGGAGAGTGTTTAACCTTTTCCTTCTACGGCCTTTTACGCAGGGACGTATCCCCGCGGTCACCCACTCTGACTGCTTCGGGGCTTCCTTTGGATTATGTATGCCTTTTCTGCCGGTCAGAGGTCGCCTCGCCCTCCCCGTGCATTTTGCCCGTGTTTTCCAGATGCTCTTAGCCAGAATCTGGAAAATGCAAGCAAAACACGCGGGGAGAGCGAGACTACCTCTGACAGGTGGGAAAGGCATGCATAATCAAAAGGAAGCCCCGAAGCAGTTGGCGGGGGTGACAGCGGGGAAACGTCCCTGCATAAAAGGCCTATGACCCTTCCAGGATTTAAATAGCCCCTCCAAAGCTGCAGTTAGCTCTGTGGATCAGAAAAGACATATAATCCTGAACCCAACTGGCCCCCTGTGCACCTGCTATATAATTTTTTTAAAGGCCTGGAAGTTCCATTCATAGAACTCCTAGCCTCATGTCCAGTTTGGTCCTTAGTCGAGGAATCTGATCTCCTGGAGAATCCCCAGGAGATAAGGTATGATTCTGTTTTCTCGTCCCAGCTATTGGACCAGAAAACCCCAGTTTTGATTTTGCTTCTCCCTTGTGAGAATCAAACCTGTGATTCTTTATTTTCAAGCAGTTCCTTGCACTTCATTTCTCCCGTAAATGGAAGGCATATCCCCCGAGTGTTATATACGTATGTATATTACACATATAAAGACTGTGTCGATTGCATTTAAGAGCCAGCCCATACAAATGCGTACACAACACAAACCAACCTGCCAAACTAACAGCAAAAAGCAGACAACACGAACCAGAGAACAACAATTGAAATGAATAGAAATGAAATGTGTACGCAACACAAACCAACCCGCCAAACTAACAGTAAAAAGCAGACAACACAAACAAGATGACAACAGTATAAATGAATAGAAATAGAAAAGACTGTTATATATGTATGCATATCACACATATAAAGACTGCGTCAATTGCATTAAGAGCCGATACAAATATACACAACACAAACCAACCTGCCAAACTAACAGCAAAAAGCAGATAACACAAACCAGATGACAATATAAATGAACAGAAACAGAAATGACATGCGTACACAACACAAACCAACCTGCCAAGCTAAAAGTAAAAAGCAGACAACACAAACCATATTACAACAAAATAAATGAATAGAAATAGAAATGAAACAGGGAATTGCTCATCTCCTGTTCCTGGGTTCTAACCCATCAAGGCCTTACACCCTAAGGGAGGTGGTTCCTGATAGAAGCATAGAATAGAGTAATAGAATCATAGAGTTGGAAGGGACCACCAGGGTCATCTAGTCCAACCCCCTGCACAATGCAGGAAATTCATGACTACCTCCCCCCACACCCTCAGTGACCCCTACTCCACGCCAAGAAGATGGCGGGGGTGGGGAAAGAATCCCTGGCCAATGTGGCCTGGAGGAAAACTTACTTCCTGACCCCAAAGTGGCAATCGGCACTACCCTGGGCATGCAATATAATATATGATATGATATAATTTATATATATGATACAATTTCAGCAACAGCTCAAAGCTACACAGAAGGCTAAGCACACTCACCAGCCGGGGGTTAGAAACATACGGGGAAGTATCACAGACCGTGCTGTAGCCAACCAACCGGTCCCCTGGGAAAAGGCAGCTAGCGCTCAGTGGTGAGATTAAGACCTCCGTTGTTTCTGGGAAGACCCATTCCACCGAGACATCGCTGACAATGGGTGCCATTGCCTTCTTTAAAGACCTTATCATCTAGGGACACAGAGCAAGAAACTGGATTTCAACCTTTGAGACCAGTCATCTAAGGCTGCCAACTTCCAGGTGGGGCCTGGAAATCTCCCGGAATTATAACCTATCTCCATACAGCAGGGATTGGTTCCTCTCCAGAGAATGGCTGCTTTGGAGGGTGGAGTCTTTTTTTTGGGGGGGGGGTGTTGTGTCACTATTCATGATTGCAATTTGGCTCTATTGGGCTGAGATGAAGAGCCGAAAAACCTATTCGTTTGAGGGTTGCCAACCTCCAGGTGGTTAGCACAGGAGTGACACAACACTACAGTTACAAAGTGCAAAAAAAGTTCTATTTAGAAAAGCCACAAGTGATAAACCACATCAATATAGAAACAAAGTATCCAACATGAACAAAGTCCAATAGTCACTGATGCATGTATCTTCAAGGTACTAAAGCAGAAGAAACATTGCTTTGAAAGATGACACGGGGATACGGCCATTTCAAATTTCTTCAATTCAATTCTTCATGTCAAGAAATGTCAAGAAAACTTGATTCGAATAATTTTTGACTGCAATTAATGTTACAGGATAGTCACCATGTTCCATTTAGGATACAGCCAGTGTAGCAGTGCTATATTGATGTGGTTTATCACTTGTAGCTTTTCTAAATAGAACTTTTTTTGCACTTTGTAACTACAGTGTTGTGTCGATCCTGTGCTAATTTCCTAACTACTCAGTATCAGTACAGTGGTGTCTCTTTTTTCCTAGTAACCTCCAGGAGGTGGCTGGAGATCTCCTGCTATTACAACTGATCTCCAGGCAAGAGATCAGTTCCCCTGGAGAATATGGCTGCTTTGGAAATTGGACTCTATGGCATTGAAGTCCCTCCCCTCTCCAAGTCCTGCCCTCCTCAGGCTCCACTCCCAAAATCTCCAGGTATTGCCCAACCCGGAGCTGGCAACCCTATGTCAGGGTGGGGCATATGACATCAAAGGCAGCTCAGATATCCCATTAACAGGCAAACAAAAGCATGGAAATCCTGAGGGCCTGCTAGGGTTGCCAGGTCCCTCTTTGCCACCAGCGAGAGGTTTTGGGGGAGGAGCCTGAGGAGGGTGGGGTTTGGGGAGGGGAGGGACTCCGATGCCACAGAGTCCAATGGCCAAAGCAGCCATTTTCTCCAGGTGAACTGATCTCAATCGGCTGGAGATCAGTTGTGATAGCAGGAGATCTCCAGTTAGTACCTGGAAGTTGGCAACCCTAGTGCCCACTGCCCCCCCACCTTCTTTTTCTAGGATTCAGAGCTATATGGGAAAGGGCGAGGAGAGTCTAGAGAGAGGGGGCTTCCAGCACTGGAGACTGTAATTGATGCAGCCTCTTCTTTCGTGATGCCTATCTTGTGATGAAAGTTAACGGACTGAACCAGACAGGCCCTTCTTCCCTCGCCCTCCCTCCTCCACCCCCGCGACATACACAAAAGGGTAAATAACATCTCTCCGGTGACCGGGGGGTGGGGGAGGGCTTTTCATCTGACTCGCCTGGGCCCACTCACTGCGTGGGAGTCAAAAAGCAGGAAATTGTGCCAGCTGCCAACTGGCAGCCGCCCCCTCAGTCCTTCCAAAGAGAGAGAGAAAAATCATTCAGCGATCCCACGTTTGCTCAGCTGCAAAACCGACGTTATCTTGTCACGAAAGCCCAGAAAGTCCTAGCGGGACTTCAGAAGAAATGGAGGGAAAGAACGGGTAATGTTCCGCCAGGCCAAGAAAGCAACGTCAGGGTAGCCAAACTCCAGGTGGTATAGGTATAAGAATAAATAGCTCAGAAGGTAAGTACAGGTATGTTATTAGTCACAAGTATAAAGCACAAACCAAATAATCACAATCCTATATAACATCAAGGTCAAAAAAGAAAACCCCTCATGTGCAATCCACTAATAGTGCCTAAGATAATAGGCATGCTCCTCAGATCCTGGAAAGAACAAGTATGCATCGGGACTAATATCCATTTTTACTAGAAGCCATAAATACCCCTCTCCTCCATGAACATGTCCACTCCCCTCTTTTGAGAAAACCTTGGTTTCCTCAAACCCTGCAACTGGAAGCCAATGAAACAAGAGAGGGGGGCCAGGGGAATGCAAGCGTTCGGTTCAGAGAGAACACGAAGCTGTCGTTTATCTTCACTATGGCTGGTTTGCGAAACCAGGATTTGGTTCCTAGGGTGTCCCTCAAATGCCAACGAGTGATGGTAGGAGCCAGGGACTAGAGGTGCAGGACACGCCAAGGAACATGCTGTTGCAATGAAGCAGGACCCAAAGTTTCCTCTTGTGTGGGCAAAAAGCCTGATCTGCTATGGTTGCACTAGGGTTGCCAACCTCCAGGTAGTAGCTGAAGATCTCCTGCTATTACAACTGATCTCCAGCGGATAGAGATCAGTTCACCTGGAGAAAATGGCCACTTTGGCTATTGGACTCTATGGCATTGAAATCCCACCCCTTCCCAAACCCTGTCTTCCTCAGGCTCTGTCCCAAAAACCTCCCGTCGGTTGTAAAGAGGGACCTGGCAATCCTAGTCGCACCCCTAGTGTGGTTTGGTGGATAAACTACTGGACTAGGACCCAGGGTCAAACTCACACACACACACTCTCTCTCTCTCTCTCTCTCTCTCTCTCTCTCTCTCTCTCTCTCTCTCTCTCTCTCAACTTCACAGGGTCGTTGTGCAAGGATAAAATGAAAGAGAGGAGAACAAAGTTGTAAACAGCTTTGGATCCCCATTGGGGAGAAAAGTGGGGAATAAATGTCTTCATAAATACATTTCATTTCCCTGTGCCCTATGCCAATAAATGACTCAGTCATCTTTGTGAAATACGAGTTTTTATCTTGGCAGCGCTTTCCTCTTGCCCCTCGCAAGGAGCTTTGATCAATAATCCTAACACGCAGCGAGGAAAAATCCTCCAAGAAGCATCGGTCAAACACTTGGCGCCTTCTTAGCTCCCAAACTATAATGACCTCAATTACTGGTTCGGTCTTCACCTCTTGCTCCTTTGAAGTAGGTCCTACCCAACTAAAATTGAACTCATCTACCATTTTCTGGTTCCCCGTGCTGACTGATTGCAGCCTAATTCCTTTCATTACCCAAACTGAAGGGTCCATTACGCCAGGGCTTCAAAGTTTGCATTGGCTTCCTAGAGGCGAGGCTGGGAGCGGTTCTGCAGCCATGGAGAAATTGGAACGGTTCATCATTCTGAAGACCTCACATTTCGTTTTCAACAAACAGAAACCTCTCCCTGGATTGACACGCTTGGAAGTCACCTCCAGGCCTCTGCAAAGAGATCTTTGCCCCTCTGTATGACTCACAGAAGCAGAATATATTATGCAACGTTCATAAATGTCTGCAGATGAGCGCAGGCGGGTGGCTTTGTTCTGTTCTGCCTTTCGTTGAGAGTCTGTGGCCATTTGGCCACATTTCAAGGAGCTGATCACAAGCTATACCACTGAATTGTGTCTTCCTTTATATTCCACTATGATCGCCAAGACATCTGGAAAATGTCCTTTTGAGGTCAGCAGCGCATGAAGTTTTTGCATTTTCAGGTGGCATAAAGTTCGAGTTCCCAACGCTGCCTCGGCAAATGTCGGGAGATTTTAGAGAGCAGTGCCTGAGGAGGGTGGAGCTTGGGAAGGAAATGACATCACTTCCGGGTGATGCTCAAGGCTGCCTCCTCAAAAATGCTGCTCTGGGAGTTTCCCCTAGTCTGCGTCACCACAGAGACTAGGGGAAATCCCTAGAACATATTTTTTTTCTCCTGCTCTTCAGTTCCTCAGGGGCTGGAAAGAGGCTGGGGACAGGTAATACCCCTGCCCCGGGCAAGTAAATGGGAGGCCTACATAAAGAGCATCTGTTCAAAGATCAGGTAGTAGGTATGGTTCAAGACCTCTGCCTAGGATCTCAGAGAGCTGATGCCAGTCAAAACAGTACTGAGTTGACCTGGATAGACCAATGGTCTGGCTCAGTATAAGGCAGCTTCGTGTATTCATTGGCCCATCTAGTTTAATGTTATTGATTCTGACCAATTCTGAGGGGGCCATGGCTTAGTGGTAGAGCATCTGCTTGGCAAGCAGAAGGTCCCAAGTTCAGTCCCTGGCATCTCCAGTTTAGAGGATGAGGTAGAAGGTGGTGTGAAAGACCTCTACTGGAGAGCAGCTGCCGGTCTGAGTAGACAATACTGACCTTGATGGACCAAGGGTCTGATTCAGTATAAGGCAGCTTCATTTGTTCATATGTTCTGACCGCCACACAGAAGAAGGGTCTTCTCAGATCACTTACCGGAGATCCCTCAAATGGAAATACCAGGGATTGAACCTCGGACCTTTACACACAGAAGGAACGCTCTGGTACTGAGCGATGGTCCTTAAATATCAGAACATTTGAAACTGCCAGCTCAGGCTATTGGTCCATCTACAGTATTTTCTATTCTAGCTGGCAGCAGCTCTCCAGAACATCAGCCAGAGGTCTTTTCCAGCCCGGTCACCCCCCTTTTTAACCTAGAGGTACCACGGACTGGGGCCAGCTCCATGCAAAGGATGTGCTCTTCTATATCGAACTCCAACTTCTCTCTCATTTGATATGGATGAATAGAGTTGCCAGGTCCCTCTTCGCCACCGGCGGGAGGTTTTGGGGGCGGAGCCTAAGGAGGGTGGGGCTTAGGGAGGGGAGGGACTTCAATGCCATAGAATCCAATTGCCAAAGTGGCCCTTTTCTCCAGGTGAACTGATCTGTATCGGCTGGAGATCCGTTGTAATAACAGGAGATCTCCAGCTACTACCTGGAGGTTGGCAACCCTATGGATGAAGAAGGTTAAGAGGAGTACCTTCGGCTGCAGCCGCTCTCCCTCCACCAGGAATTCCGCACTTCCTTTGGACACAGCAGCCAACCCGTTCACCAGCCTCCGACAAGCGTTCTGCCCGATGCCAAAAGTGTAGCACCTGCGACAGGAGAAAAAGACAAAGGCCATTTTTGCATGGTCAGTTTTGATGCTCGCTCAAAGCTCTTTTTAAAAAATGCAACTTTAAAAACTGCCTATTCATGGTCCCAATGCAAAAGGAGAAATTCCACCACCACCCCTCGCCTGCTCCTTTGTTCCTGTTTTCATAGCCATTAGCTTGTGCATAGCTAACGCGATAGAGATCAGTTCACCTGGAGAAAATGGCAACTTTGGCAAGTGGACTCTGTGGCATTGAAGTCCCTCCCCTCTCCAAACCTCGCCCTCCTCAGGCTCTGCCCCCAAAACCTCCCGCCGGTGGCGAAGAGGAACCAGGCAACCCTAACCATGCCACCTTCTCTCCAGAGGCTCCTGTACCTGGTAGAAAAGGAGTTATTCCGGACGAGCTCAATGACTTTCCCCGTGTTGCTCACGGCTCCATCCGTCAGCAGGAAAAGCAGTCGCGGGTGGCCCCGGTGAATGGGCTGCCGGATGATCCATTTCAAAGGGGACAAGATGTTGGTGCCGCCCATGTCAGCCCGGATCTTCTTGATGCTCTCACACGCGACGACCAAGTTCTCCTGGGAGAGAGAAGAGCCACGCTGGCTGTGTTCACAGGAACAAACAACATGTGGTGTTTGCACAAGTAGGGTTGCCAGCGCCAGGTGGGGAAATTCCTAGTGATTTGGGGTGGATCCTGGGGAAGGTTTTGAAGTGTAAGGATGTGTCGCTGGCCACCAAGACTAGATTAATTCATGCCATCGTATTCCCTATTACTATGTATGGGTGTGAAAGCTGGACAGTGAAGAAAGCTGATAGGAAGAAAATAGATTCCTTTGAAATGTGGTGTTGGAGGAAAGTTGTTACGGATTCCGTGGACTGCCAAAAAAACAAATCAGTGGGTTATAGATCAAATCAAGCCTGAACTGACCCTAGAAGCTAAAATGACTAAACTGAGGCTGTCGTATTTTGGTCATGTTATGAGACGACAAGAGTCACTGGAAAAGACAGTCATGCTAGGAAAAGTTGAGGGCAGCAGGAAAAGAGAAAAACCCAACAAGAGGTGGATTGACTCAATAAAGGAAGCCACAGCCTTCAATTTGCAAGATCTGAGCAAGGCTGTCAAAGTTAGGACATTTTGGAGGACTTTCATTCATAGGGTCGCCATGAGTCGGAAGCGACTTGACGGCACAACACACACACACACACCTGGGGAAGGTGGCGTTTGGGGAAGAGAGCACGGCAGAAATGGGATGCCATAACGTCGATTCTCTGAAGCTGCCATTTTCTCCAGGGAAACCTATCTCGGTAGTCTAGGGATCAGATGGAATTCCAGAAGAACTCCAGGCCCCACCTGGTGGTTGGCAACCCGAGAAGTGCCAGTCATTCATGAGGCTGTTCCCTTATTCTGCAACTGTCCACACACCATTATAAGGAGACTATTCCATACCACCTACTCCCAAACAGAGAGAGACTCATGTTCTGTAAAGCCATGTGAGATAATCCCAAAGTTCTGCCCTCTGCAAAGGTCTTTCTGCCCTAGGGTTGCCATCCTCCAGGTAATCCAAACCAAAAAGAGCAGCAGAGTGCTGTAAGGAGAACTCAGATCTTTGCCTACTCAGGAATTTATTTATATAAGAATACTTTAAGAATTGACTGAAGAAGCCCAACGCAAAATGTGTGAAAATAATCTAGATCAAGATGTCGCGGCTCCTCCGCTTCCCCTTGGTATTTCATTTTCTCAGGTGTTTCAGACCTGTTTGTTCATTGCATTGCACAGCATTTGTAATTTTTTGAATTTTTGATATTGTGATTGGCTTATTCTTATAGTATTGTGTATTATATGTTTGCATTTTTGAGCTTGGGTGCTGGTTTTTTTATCCTCCAGGTAATAGCTGGAGATCTCCTGCTATTACAACTGATCTCCAGCCGATAGAGATCAGTCCACCTGGAGAAAATGGCCGCTTTGGCAATTGGACTCGGTGACATCGAAGTCCCTCCCCTCTTCAAACCCCACCCTCCTCAGGCTCTGCCCCAAAAACCTTCCGCCAGTGGCGAAGAGGCACCTGGCAACCCTATTCCACCCTCTCATTATGGCAGGCAAATGCATTCTGAGGAACAGCGCAGCAAGGCCTACTCTGGGTAAACTCACCTGGATAAAAGTTAGAGTCGCCAGCTCCGGGGTGGGATTTTGGGAGGGGGCCTGAAGAGGGCATGGTTTGGGGAGGAAAGGGACATAGAGTCCAGTGGCCAAAGTGGCCATTTTCTCCAGGTGAACTGAACTCGATCAGTTGGAGATCAGTTGTAATAGCAGGAGGTCTCCAGCTAGTACCTGGAGGTTTTCAACCCTAATAAATGTTACGTGTCGGTGCCCTTTCTTCGACAGCAGGGCCTGCTTTCTCTGCCAATTCCTTTTTAATGCTCAAGGTCACAGAGATATTTGGGGAGGGAGGGTTGAATATTAGCACAAAATCATATTTCATTACTTCTGCAATTGGGCGATTATTTGCTGGCTTTATTAGTCTGAGGGTTTCATTATCTTCCCCAGGCACTCAAGAGGAGGTGAATTGGAAATGAATCCATCGTGCATGTGAATTTCCCATGGGAAGGATCCTTCTGAGTATAGTCAGAATTCTGCTCGGCTTGCTACAAAGAGTCACTGTGGTATAACAAAAAGCTGGACCTGTGTCAGATAAGCTAACTTTCTGAAGGACCTTGTGGCCCAGGTACACCCTCTCAATTTAACTTAACTCGCAGGTAGCATTGCCAGCTCTGGGTTGGGAGATTTGGGGGGGTGGATCCTGGGGGAAAAGGGGTTTGGGAAGGGGAGGGACTTCAGCAAGGTATAATGCCTTCCTGGCCATCGGCGGAGGAAGGGTGGTAGAGTTGCCAGATCCAGGTTGGGAAACGCTTGGAGATTTGGGGATGAAGCCTGGGGGAGACAAGAGACCTCAGTGGGGTACAGTGTCATAGAGTCCCCCCTTCAAAGCATCCAATTCCTCCAGGGGAACTGGTCTCTGTGGGCTGGAGATGAGCTGTAATTTCGAGGGATCCCCAGGTCCCACCTGGATGCTGGCATCTCTACTCTGAAGTTCCCATTTTCTCCAGGGAAACTGATCTCTGTAGTCTAGAGATCAGTTGTCATTCTGAGAAATCTCCAGCCCCCACCTGGAGGTTGGCTACCTCACCCACAAGGTCAGTATGAGGATAAAACGGCGTGATCTATGCATCCTGCCCTTAGGAAAGTAGAACATGAAATAGTTGCTCTCTTGAGAATGGACAGAGGAATTCTGGGACGAGATGAAGAGGGCCCTACTTTGGGTATTGTTCCTCTTGCTCCTTTCTAACATTACCCTATATTCTCTCCCTGCTACAGCTAGTGGAGTGCAGCTAGGATTGCCAATCTCCAGGTGGGGGCTGGAGATATCCCAGAATTACAGCTCATCTCCAGACTACAGAGACCAGGTCCCCTGAGGTGAGGGCTCAGCTGTGGCTCAGTGGTAGAGCATCTGCTTGGTCTGCAGAAGGTCCCAAGTTCAATCCCCGGCATCTCCAGTTAAGGGACTAGGCAAGTAGGTGATGTGGAAGACTCCTGCCTGAGACTCTGGAGAGCTGCTGCCGGTCTGAGTAGACAATACAGGCTTTGATGGACCGAGGGTCTGGTTCAGTATAAGGCAGCTTCATGTGTTCACACTATCCACAGTGTCTCAATAGACTAGTCCCAGCCTTAGGCCAGGAAGTCTTGGTTCAAGCCCTTGCAAAGTCCCTGACAAATAAGGTTGCCAACCTCCAGGTAACAGCTGGAGATCTCCTGCTATTGCAACTGATCTCCAGCTGATAGAGATCAGTTCACCTGGAGAAAATGGCCACTTTGGCAATTGGACTCTATGGCATTGAAGTCCCTCCCCTCCCCAAACCCTGCCCTTATGGTTGCCAGGTCCCTCTTCGCCACCGGCGGGAGGTTTTTGGGGCTGAGCCTGAGAAGGGCGGGGTTTGGGGAGGGGAGGGAATTCAATGCCATAGAGTCCAATGGGCAAAGCAGCCATTTTCTCCAGGGGAACTGATCTCTATCAGCTGGAGATCAGATGTAATAGCAGGAGATTTCCAGCTATTACCTGGAGACTGATTAAACAAATAAAGGTATCACTATGCTTGTACCTGGAGGCTGGCAACCCTACCTGCCCTCCTCAGGCTCCACCCCAAAAACCTCCCGCCGGTGGTGAAGAGGGACCTGGCAACCCTAATGACAAATGAGAACAGTAATTTAAAATGTCTGTGATTTGTTAAACTAAAGTGACTGTATGAACGCAGCATCCGTCCGTCTCTCATATGTCACTTTGTGTTTTCCTTCTGAGCAGAAGAGCAGCTCCGTAATAACGAAGCAAACCATCTGTTTGCTTATTGCTGACAGCGTGTCTTTCGCTTGGGGGTGCTCCAGGCCTTGTTTTGGCCCAGGAAAGATACGCAGCTTGGAAACAGAGACTGCAAAATCACAAAAGAGAGTGAAATCCTGGGACAGGAGATAAGACCCCGGGGGGACCTGCAGCTTTAGGCCCACGATGTATGGAAACGCTACAAAGTCAGCGCCTGACATGCTAATGTGCTCGAAGAAAGGGATATACAAAGCAGACTCAGAAATGCCAGCTCTTACCTCAGAGTAGGCCTGGCTGGAAGGAAACAAGGCCTTAAACGTCGACCCAAACCCAATGATGTTGAACAAGCAGGTCGGCATGAGGCTCTTCAGTATGACCAACAAGGCGTCCTATAAAGGGTGGAAAGGAACAAAATATCATGACAGCGCAGCAATCTCCAACATGATGTTCATCATGGGCACTGTGGTGCCTGGAAATGTGTTCTCTGGTACCTGCCTGCTTCTTCCCCTAGAATAAAAAGCAAATCCTGGTTTTCCTTCACCTCACCAAAGCAGAAGGCTCTTCAGAAGAGTCTAAGAGGTATCACCTTTGAGTCTGCAGAGAGGATCCAATCAGGAACAGCTATCTAGGGTTGCCAACCTCCAGGTACTAGCTGGAGATGTCATGCTATTACAATTGATTTCCGGCCAATAGAGATCCTGAGGGCTGGCAGAGAGGTCATCTCTAATGGATAGGAAACTCATGCATAACTCCAAGGAACAACCGAGACAGACCGGGGGCAAACGAGAGTGAAAGTACCCATGCATAAATGACCATAGCTGCTGAAATGATACCTTTTTCTTTCCCAGGATTAGAAGCCCCCAGCTGTCTTTGAACCAAGTGACTGGATTATTGGAGCATAAAGAGTCTTTTTTCCAGGGTAGATTTAGCGGCATGTTCTTATTATTGAGGTTTTAAGTGGTGTTTTTATTTGAATTGATACTATCAGGTGTGCTTTGAGGAGCCAATGTGCGCGAAAGACAGTTTACAAGCCAACAGTCGGTCAATAAATAAGTATAGTACCACAACAAGCTAAAAATACTAAAAACAAATTCCGTCTTAGTTGCGCGACAATAAATCAGTGTTATACATGTACATGATGTGGTATAATCCATCAGAAATTGCTTATATCAACCGTTAAACAACAGTATCTTGAGCCAACCCTCGTTGCCCGATGGAATCGCTGTGTTCACTGTCAGGCTTCGAAACAATGAAAGGGAAATCAAGTAGCCTGAGACAGCAGAAGAGCGATTAATGGGAAGATCCTTGGGTTTTCTTGTCCAAACAATAAGCAAGCGTGACTTTATTCAGCTTAGAAGAGCCATTGAGTGCATTAAGGCCCAAGGAGCACATTAATTAAAAGACGTGAAGCTCGTTCTTAGGCATGTGGACTGCATGGCTATTGTGGACTAACAAAGCCTACAATCCACAATAGCCATGCAGATTAGCTTTGGATTCCACATGTTAACAGATCATTTCAGGATACAATGGTTCCACATTAACATACCACACCCTCATTAGCACATTACCTTGATACTTACAGGACAATGATCAGCACATTACCTTTGATTCTTTTGCAGGACAATGACTCAGCTCAAACCCAACCCCCTTCTGACTATATATATTACTCTTCCAACACACTTTGACACTGAGAGACACTGTCCTTCAGTGTTACTCCTCTGAAGATGCCTGCCACAGCTGCTGGCGAAACGTCAGGAAAGAAAATACTAAGACCACGGTTACACAGCCCGGATAACCTACAAGAACCGATTATATATCAGTCTATACCTAACTATTCTAGCAAATTATTTGTAATTCTGAAATATCAAATATAAACATGTCTTAAAAGTAGGGGGGAATCTAAGCATGTTCTCATACTTCTTGCAGGCTACATGAATTACAATATTTAATTATTATTGTTATGTATTGAGGGGATAGAGGGGAGAAGACTGAGAGGGGATATGTTAACCATCTTCCAGTACTTGAGGGGCTGTCATATAAAGGATGGTGCCGAGTAGTTTTCTGTTGCCCAAGAAGGTCGGACCAGAACCAACGGGTTGAAATTAAATCAAAAAGAATTAGGAAGAATTTTCTGACAGTCAGAGCGGTTCCTCAGTGGATCAAGCTTCCTCGGGAGGTGGTGAGCTTAGGCAGATGATGAGAGGGAAGGCATCTTCTGGTCATTGGGTGTGTGTGTGGGGGGGGGGAAGGTAGTTGTGAATTTCCTGCATTGTGCAAGAGGTTGGACTAGATGACCCTGGTGGTCCCTCCCAACTCTATGATTCTATGTA
Source organism: Euleptes europaea (assembly GCF_029931775.1). NCBI lineage: Eukaryota > Metazoa > Chordata > Lepidosauria > Squamata > Sphaerodactylidae > Euleptes > Euleptes europaea. The sequence continues at coordinate 11,829,564 of NC_079330.1, read as the reverse complement.
ATTCCGCTTGTGTGTACTGAGCCTTTCAAAGGCCTTATCCATATGGCACCTATCTCACCTCTATAGTTGCCAACTTCCAGGAGGAGCCTGGGGATTTCCTGGAGTTACAACTGATCTCCAGACGAGTTAGATCAGTTTCTCTGGGGGGAAATGGTTGCTTTGGAGGGTGGAATCTATGGCATTGTACCCCACTGAGGTCCCTTCCCTCACCCTGCCTTCCCCAGGCTGAACTCCCAAATCTCCAGGAATTTTCCAACTCAGTGTTTGCAACGCTATGAGTCATATCTAATGAACAAGCTTCGGATGAAGAATAGGTAGGTTCATACTGAGGGAGATGGTCAGTCCTTAGGATACCCTGATCCTAGACCATTTAGGCATATTTGGTTATTCAGATATTTTGACTCCACTTCCCCCAATGGGAACCCAAGCAACTTTCAATGTCATTCTCCTCTCTTCCATTTTATCATCCCAACAGCAACCCTGTCATGTAGGCCGAGGCAGCCTGACTTGCCCACATTCACGTAGCAAGCTGCCATCAGCAGAGAGAGCTTTCAGTAGTTGTTTATGCATGGAGAGTTTTACCTGAGGTTCGTTGCTTGCTGGACCCACACTTTCCTGTTGGGAGTCTATGCCCCAGCAGTCTCCAAGCTCAAATCAGGAAGTATTTGAATCCCCGCCCCTTGAAATGCTGCTTCGTAATTGGCTGTAGTGAGAGAAAAGTTCCCTCCTCTCCCCAAACCCAACTGCCGCATAAAAAAGAATTTTTAGAACAAAAAAACCAAAAACGGAGCAATCTGAAAAGAAGGGGGGGGGGAGAGAAATCCAAGCCTTGGTTTTAAAAAGCCTTTCTTCTTCTCAGAAGGAGCTCCAAGGAAGCAGGAAGTATCTGAATCCCCGTCTCTGGACATGCTGCTTTGTAATGGGCTGTGAGCGAAACTAAGCTTGCATGTCCCTCACTTAGCCTTTTGCGCAGAGATTTCACCCGGGTTGAGCCCAGGGGAAAGGGAAGAATCGGGTTAACAGAGGAACAGGAAGGTCTGGGATTTGTGAGGGCTGGCAGCAGTCATCTCAAATGAAGGGAAAACTCATGCATAACTTCAAGGAACAACCGAGACAGATGGGGGGCAGGGTGAACATGAGTGAAAGTACCCATGCATAAATCACCAGTGTCTCAAACACTATTTTAGCACTCTAACCACTATGCGGCGCATGGAATCCCGCAATGAAATGGCCCCGAACCGGAGAGTAAAATGAACGCACCACACACAGACCCACACTTCCCACCCACCAAAGCAATTACCATAATTCGAACACCAGGCACAGTACCTTGACACGGTTGATGTTTACCCCGCTCATACTTCCGCTCCGGTCCACGAGGAAGATGAATTCTCCTTGAGTTTTCCGGAGGTTGGGCTGGACAGTCCTCAGGTCAGGGCAGAAGTTCAACATGATGACCGGGTGATGAGGGATGTCCTTGTGGAGACGTTTCCGAATAATTTCCGTCTGCAGTGAGAAAATCGACATGGCTATGATTGTCTTTTTCTTTGAAAAAAATGTCTTTAAAACGTTGAATCTCCTAATGGACTTACTTACACCAATTGCACAATAGGTGTGACACAAACTGAACACGCACCAGATTCACTGAGTTGAAGAGGCGGGTGGAGTGGGGGTAAAAGGAAACATTGTACTGGCCTTTTGTGACCATGGGCAGCCCGTGTGGATTTGGAGAGCCGGGTTCAAATGTAAACTCTGCTGCAAAGTTCATTGGGTGGCACATGAACACATGAAGCTGGCTTATACTGAATCAGACCATCGGTCCATGAAGGTGAGTATTGTCTACTCAGACAGGGAGTGGCTCTCCGAGGTCTCAGGTGAAGGTCTTTCACAGCACCTATCACCTGGTCTTTTTATCTGGATATGCCGGGGATTGAACCTGGGACCTTCTGCATACAATGCAGAGGCTCTACTACTGATATTGGTCCTGTCACTCTCCCTTACCCCATCTTACTTCACAGGATAGCTATAAGGATAAAATAAACAAGAAGAGGAAGAGTTGGTTTTTATATGCCGACTTTCTCTACCACTTAAGGGAGACTCAAACTGGCTTACAATCATCTTCCCTTCCCCTTCCCACAACAGACACCTGTGAGGTGGGTGGGGCTGAGAGAGAGTGACTTGCCCAAGATCACCCAGCTGGCTTCATATGGAGGAGTGGGGAAACAAGTCCAGTTCACCAGATTAGCCTCCGCCACTCATGTGGAGGAGCTCGGAGTCAAACCTGGTTCTCCAGATCAGACTCCACCGCTCCAAACCAACGCTCTTAACCACTACACCAAGAGGGAACTGTGTGCACCGCCTGAGATCCTCAGAGAAAGGGTGGGCTAAAAATCGGATACATCAAAAATTTGTACCCATTTACATTCAGGGGCACTCGAGTCAAGAGGTTTCCCTCACCTCACTCAGAGATTTCTCTTTGAAAGACCTGGGGAAAGGGGCTAAACTGTGAAGAACTCCTGCCGAATCACAACAACCCATTTCCAAGGCAAGGGAAACACCGTTGCAATTGGTTTATGAATAAAAGCCCCCGCAATACCCTAGGCATTACACAGAAATCAAATGAAAGAAGACTCTGCCTGAAGGCTTGCCTTCTTTTTAAAAAGAAAGAAAAAGAAAGAAGAGGGAGCCAGGAGGGAAACAGAGAAAACTGTGTACTGGTTGGGTTATACAATAAAAAATTAAATTTAGAGATTTTACAATGATTAATGGGGAATCAGACATCAAGTAGAACATCAGGAAAGAACGGGAAGAAGAAGAAGAAGGAGGAGGAGGAGGAGGAGGAAGAGGGGAAGTAGTTTGTTTTTATACCCTGCTTTTCTCTACCCTTAAGGAGTCTCAGACTGGCTTACAATCGCCTTCCCTTCTCCTCCCCACAACAGACACCTTGTGTGATAGGTGGGGCTGAGAGAGTTCAGAGAGAACTGTGACTAGCCCAAGGACACCCAGCTGGCTTCATGTGGAGGAGTGGGGAATTGAACCTGGCTCACCAGTTTAGAGTCCGTCGCTCTTAACCACTACACCATGCTGGGTCTTGTGGTAAAGAGGTTAAAAGATGAGTTTTTAAAATAGTTTTGTAAAGCAGGGCAAAGAGGATACCAGCCAAACATCAGAAGAAATAGCATTCCACACTTAAGAAGCCACAAGAGAGTAGGCACATATGCCATAGGGAACATACTCTGCTCTGGAAATGCACAGTGCAAGTGAGCACAGTTTGAGTAAGCAGGTACTTAGCTCTCCCAAAAGGCAAAATCGGAATAGTGGTTTACTATAGAGTGGTAGCAGAATATAGGGATTGTCCCTGGTTTATTGGGACAGTATGTGGAAACTGTACTGTAATGTGGACAGCAGTTTGGTGCTACATAGCAGAATGGCTCCTATCAGCATCAAATGTGATCTCTCTTTAACCATCTGGAACAGTCCCATGTGGCTGAACGGATGCAACATCTCCACACATGCCTGGTTGTTGTTGTTTTTAATGCACATTATCCAATTACGGCATAAACTAATAAAATCTCATTAGCGGCCCACAATTCCTGAGGACATTTGTTCCACATAATCCTGCTAGCTAACAAGCATTTGCATAGCACGTCAAAGACAAGAAATTAATTCCCATTCCCTGACGTTCCCAGGCTTAATGGCGTTTCAACAAAAGAGCAATGAGGCAGCCAACGAACGCTGTGAAGAAATGAAAATAAAAATGATCAAGCAGGTCACAAGATGCAGGATTGGCCACGAATCCTTGTTGATTGTACACTGGCACGCAAACCTGGGTTTGCTGCCAAAGGTTGTGCAGAATGGCCCAACGGGGTTCTACGAACAGACACAGCTGTTCTGTAAAATGCTGCAGCTCCTTGGGAGGGGGGAATTACCCCCCAAAGCTGGGCTCCTCCTATCCTTACTTTCACTGTTCAGCTGATGATTGAAGCATAATGCTCTAACGTATGAAAGCTTTGCCCAGGTTCTGTGGTGCTTTTAAAGGGGTCAAGGGTGTAGAAAAGAATATCTTTAAAATGATATAAAATGTTTTTAGGAGAAGAATATCTTTGTTTGCAGTAAACCCAATCTCTTGCTGATGAAGCATCTTAATGCATTGTAGGTTCAAAAATGAAAATGCAAGCACATTTCTCAGTGGAAAAATCTTATTATATCTTCAAATAGCGACTTTGATCTTCCATGTTGCTGAAAGATAAACTTCTTCTGAATTACATGAATTCCAGAGCTTTTGTTGGATATTTGTACAACCATTCGTAATATCTTCTTTGGCCTCTAAATATATTGTATATATAAGGGGTCGCCATAAGTCGGATGCAACTTGATGGCACTTTACACACACATGAATATATATATAGTATGTATTGTAAATATATATTGTGAATATATCATTACCCCACAAAGATGGGCTCCTCCTATGCAGTTCAGGGCTTCTGTTGTGACCCATTGGCAGAAGCAGAAGTCACGTTGTCCAAACGGGCCCCCTTGGTTAATTATCTTGCCCCCTGAAATGCCAGCTGAGAAGGAGGTATCCTTGCCCCTACTAATCTCTGGAATGCAATTAGCGAGAAAAGCTCGTGGCATCACTGCGGCTGCAGTTCTAACTCATTTGCAGTAGACCGGGACTATCAATCAATCTGTTTTCAGACTGGAGACAGGCTGTGGCTCGGTGGAAGAGCCTCTGCTTTGCATGCAGAAGGTCCCAGTTTCAATCCCCAGCATCTCCGGTTAAAAGGGATCAGGGTAATAGGTGATGTGAGAGACCTTGGAGATGAAAAAGACCTGAGATCCTGGAGAGCTGCTGCCAGTCTGAGTAGATGCATATCCGCCTTGAGTAGGTACAGATCTTGATGGACCCAAGGTCTGATTCAGTATGAGGCAGCTTCCTGTGTGTGTGTGTTGAAATACGATGGATAGGAATAACACCACCATTTTGGAAAACTGCCTTTCCTTAGGAACTGCTGATATCATACTGCCCTTGTACAAATCTATGGTGAGGCCACACTTGGAATACTGTGTACAGTTCTGGTCACCACACCTAAAAAAGGATATTACAGAGCTTGAAAAGGTGCAGAAAAGAGCAACCAAAATGATAAGGGGGCTAGGGCAACTGCCCTAAGAGGAGCAGTTAAAACGCTTAGGGCTGTTTAGCTTGGAAAGAAGGCGGCTGAGGGGAGACATGATAGAGGTCTATAAAATGATGCATGGTTTGGAGAGAATGGACAGGGAGAAGCTTTTCTCCCTGTCTCATAATACTAGAACACAGGGTCATCTGCTGAAGCTGAAGGGTGAGAGATTCAAAACAGATAAAAAGAAATATTTCTTCACACAACACATAGTTAAATTGTGGAACTCCCTGCCCCAGGATATGGTGATGGCTGCCAACTTGGAAGGCTTTAAGAGGGGAGTGGACATGTTCATGGAGGGGTATTCATGGCTACTAGTTAAAATGGATACTAATCATGATGCATATCTATTCTCTCCAGGATCAGAGGAGCATGCCAAATATATTAGGTGCTGTGTGCTGCTGCAGCCGTCTTGTTTGGGGGCTTCCTAGAGGCACCTGGTTGGCCACTGTGTGAACAGACTGCTGGACTTGATGGGCCTTGGTCTGATCCAGCATGGCTTTTCTTATGTTCTTATGTAAGCATCTGCAAAATGTCAGTGTTTCGAATCTGTTTTCAGTCAATGACCCGACTGCAAGGAAGATCTGTTTTTTGCTGGGATCTGTGTCAGAGGATCTCACTGGTGGGCAGATGGTCTTGTTGGAGTAAGTGTTGTAAGAGAGACAGCGTGGTGTAGTGGTTAAGAGCGGTGGTTTGGAGTGGCGGACGCTAATCTGGTGAACTGGGTTGGTTTTCCCACTCTCACACATGAAGCCAGCTGACTGACCTTGGTTCTAGGCACAGCTCTCTTAGAGCACTCTCAGCCCCACCTACCTCACAGGGTGTCTGTTGTGGGGAGGGGAAGGGAAGGTGATTGTAAACCGGTTTGATTCTTCCTTAAGTGGTAAAGAAAGTTGGCATATAAAAACCAACTCCTCCTCCTCCTCCTTCTTCTTCTTCATGTGAGACAACAGGGCTTTTTCCAAATTCAATCTGCCGATTCTCCAATTGTCTCAGCTGATACTTTCCCCTCTCCTCACCTTTTTCTCAGCACTGGGGTCCTTCTTTGTCCCTTTAATGAAATCACTTCGCCCCTTCAGGTGTTGCTCATACTCAGTGGAGGACATGTCACCTTCTTCCATCAAAACATGAGGCATGTGAGGCTCTGGAGGGCCAGACAAGAACAAAAATGAGGGGAAGGAAAAGAAAGCAGACAGAGTGGTTTATGTCTTGACAGACACTTTTAACTGTGGCCATGTCAATCTGCTACCGCAGTCTTGTGACACATAGCCAACACATATGTTTTTATGAGCCTCAATATACATGCTAAAAGTCGGCTACACCACAGGCAACACAAATTTATTGTATCATGCAATGTACTTTGTGTGAGATACTGCTGAAATGGACAATTGGGAAAACTTCCCCTCAAGGGAACCAGTAGTAATTTAGGGGTGACCTTAGACCAAATCTGAACTTCAAATCAAACCTTTCCCTCATTTCTTCAGAAAGTGACAAAGAACATTCTTTAAATTCAGGAGGAGTCTGCACAGCTTGCTTACCAGGTTTCTTGAACTATCACCTCCTGTTAATAACTCAAAAGGGGTTTTAATCTCTTCGGTTCCCTGAGGAGTACCACTACAATTATGTCTAATTTGCTGAAACTGAAGTAATTAAGGTCTCCCACTTCCTATAATAGTTACTTGTTCAAATGATATCATTATCTAATACATTTCCTGAAGTATAAAAAGCAGAGTCCAAACCACCACCACCCCCAGCAAAAAAAGCAAACTCCACACTTTGGGCCTCAAAACTGATTTAACTTTATAGCAGCTGGTCGTGTCTGAAGATCATTTATGGAATGTACCTTTCCTGTCTCTTTCCTAGAATCATATATACAGCTTTTAAAATCAGGTTTTCATGGTTTTATCTGGATAAAAGCACTCCTTCAAGAAGTCCAGCAGATATTTCTTAATATCATCTCTTCTTCTTCTCTTCATATATACACTGTGTTGACCATAGGAGGCCTAGTAGGCATGGCATTATACCCCACTGAAGTCATGGCTCAGTGGTAGAGAATCTGCTTGGCATGCAGAAGGTCCCAGGTTCAATCCCCGGCATCTCCAGGTAAAGGGACTAGGCGAGTAGGTGATGTGAAAGACCTCTACCTGAGACCCGGGAGAGCCACTGCCAGTCTGAGTAGGCAATACTGACTTTGATGGACCAAGGGTCTGATTCAGTATAAGGCAGCTTCATGTGTTCATTTGAAGCCTCTCCCTGTATCAAACCCCGCCCTCCTCAGGCTCCACCCCCAAATCTCAAGATATTTCCCAACCCAAAGCTGGGAACCCTACACAGTAAACTGATATTAAGGTAATCCAGTTTCTAGAAGATACAACGATTTGTGCATAGTTTGGAAGGGAATGCCATGGGCCTCATGCTTCAAACGATGAAACAAGAACACTCCATGTTTCCTGGAGAGCAGAGGACAAATCCTTGTTGGAGGAGAACACCCCCAACCGACCAGTCCCCAAAGTCTCAGAGAGTACAGCCCACCTACCACTGGGATGGATCAATATCTCCACAGGCCGGTCAAAGGTATGCTTGTTGGCGAGAGTGATCGCAATGCTCTTGGCAGATCTGGCTGAAGGATCGGCATCGGCTCGGATTTCATGAGTAGGACTTTCGACTCCTGGTTGGGGAAAACCAATGGAAAAAGAAGGGGAGATCCTAACGGAAGTGCGTGGAAGGGGCGGGATGAGTCCCACAGTTCTGATGAGGCATTTCTAACCCCCAAGAGGCTTCTCCTCAAAACTTTGTGACCTCCACTTAGACCACTTTGCTCTTTGGTTCAGCTTTCTTCATTGTCCAGCTTTCACACCCAAGACATAGTAATGGGGAATATACTATAATAACAATAACAATAATAATAATAATTTATTAGGTCTATGACTGCAGTCTTGCACCAAGGAAAGAGGGAAGGAGGGGAACACAAAGGAAAGATAGGAAACATAAAACGTAATAAACATAATAAACATAAGACAATATTAAATTAACAGTGCTAAAAACCAGGCGTCAGCCCGATAGAAAAAATTCCCAACTAAAATAAACTAGGGGCGGAGTGAACTAGCTAAAAGTTGCCAGAGGTAAGCAATGGGGAATACTATGGCATGAATTAACCCCAAGATTAGCCCTGTGTTAAATCTCATAAGAACATAAGAAAAGCCATGCTGGATCAGACCAAGGCCCATCATGTTCAGCAGTCTGTTCACACAGTGGCCAACCAGGGGCCTCTAGGAAGCCCACAAACAAGACAGCACCTAATATATTCGGCATGCTCCTCTGATCATGGAAAGAATGGGTATGTACATATCATCACTAGTATTCATTTTGACTAATAGCCATGGATGATGGATAGCCCTCTCCTCCATGAACATGTTCACTCCCCTCTTAAAACCTTCCAAGTTGGTAGCCATCACCACATCCTGAGGCAGGGAGTTCCACAGTTTAACTATGTGTTGCGTGAAGAAATACTTCCTTTTACCAGTTTTGAATCTCTCACCCTCCAGCTTCAGCAGATGGCCCCGAGTTCTAGTATTATGAGAGAGGGAGAAAAGCTTCTCCCTGCCCACTTTCGTCAGCTTACCTGCAAGTAAGCATGGCCCCCTGATTTCCAGGTAGAAGCTGAACTCATATTCAGTGGGGTTGGTTGCTTCTGTCTCCAAAAGCCGGGCCAAACAGAATTTACCGTCGAGATCTGGAGTCGATGTGCCACAGTAGTGCCTGTCTCTGCTAAGGGGAAGACAGTGTGTCAAGAGAACGCTTTTGCTGATTGCATCTTGCAATTGGTAAAATTCAAGACAAACCTATCAACTGATTAGGTTAACAGGGGCACCTGCTCTAGGTACACCTGGGACAGGACAGGTGTAAAATAATAACAGTTTGCCTTCCATACGGAATCATTATGTATGCGTAAGACCTCAGGATCACTAAGACCGCCCATGCCTGGACTTCAGAATTTTGTATCTCTATTTCCCTCCTCTCCACTGCCCTAATTGTAGTCTCCTCCCTCTCCTCATAACCCATAATTTACTAATGATGGGACATCATCATGTTTCTCTGCATTGGCCAATAGGGTTGCTTGTAGGGTTGCCAGGTCCCTCTCCACCACTGGCGGGAGTTTTGGGGGCGGAGCCTAAGGAGGGTGGGGTTTGGGAGGGGCGGGACTTCAATACCATAGAGTCCAATTGCCAAAGCAGCCATTTTTCTCCAGGTGAACTGATCTCTATCGGCTGGAGATCAGTTGTAATAGCAGGAGATCTCCAGCTGGTACCTGGAGGTTGGCAACCCTAGGTGAGGGCCTTGTCTGACTCACCTGGAGCATTCTGCTCTTGTTTTTTGCTGTGTGATTTCTGTGAGTCCTGCCCTGGCAGAGGGTATTTGGGGTCTTGGCAATCCTACAATGTGAGGAGTCTATCCCATATGTGTCCCCCTCTCCATCTGCAGCGCCAACAAACCCAGCAGGAGTCTTACAGTCGAAGGTGATGTCCAGAGAGAATGGTGGTAGCGTTGGTCACGTTCTGGGGGACCTTGGGGACACACACAGCTGGAAGGAGGACCCTCACGGCCCCACTGGGGAGGGTAGGCAGCTCTGAGGAGGTGCTGATGCAGATAGACACGCTTTCCTGAGGCGGCACCAGGCCCAAGTTGGCCACGAAGACTATCCTCTCCAAATCCTCATCTAGCACAATACGCCCTGCATTAAAAATGACAACAAGAACAACCACCCACGCTGGTGAGACACCAAAGCAAGATTTCCTCTGGCACCTACCGTATATTGCAGGCAAGATCCAAGGCAGTTCTTTTTGTATTATTATTATTATTATTTCCCATAATATTTTAGTCCAACATTTCAACAATTAAAAAGAGTTCTTTGACATTTTAAAAAAGACAAATAATATTGTTGATAATACATTATACTTTAAATTAATCAACTGTTGACCTCCCCTTCACCCCCTTCCATCTAATAATAAAATGTGTACTTTTTTGCATAACAGTACTAATCCCGATATTGTATTATACAGTAAGATATTATCACTTCATAGACTCATGTAAGCTATACTTATATTTCATTAAAACATACATTTCGTTATTAATATGATAATAAGAAGATTATAAAAAGGATTAGATCAACAAGTAACCTTTAAACATTCCCATTTGAAATTCATTTTCACAATAAGTTCTCCATGCCTCCCATTCCCCCAAAAACTGTGCATTGTCTTTTTGATTTATCAGCGCTGTGAGTTTCGCCATTTCCAAGGCAGTTCTCATTCAGGATGAATGGTTTAGAGCATGTGCAGAGTTCCCTTCCATAACAGGATTGTTAACTTTGAAGATCAACGGTAATTCTAGGAGAACTCCAGGCTTTACCTAGAGGTTATATCAAAATAGACACTACTGTGTACTAAATAGTTGAATGGGGAATAGTTCCCCATGTTTGGCCCACGTTTTCAAATTCGAGATAAAACAGGTCTCTGAAAAAGTGGGCAAAACGTGGGCAAATGCAGGGGTAGAGCGAGGCGACCTCTGACTGTCTGAAATGGCATGCATAATGAACACAAAGACCCAAAGTTGTGGGAGGGGTGGCGGTGAGGGAAACAGACAGGCATAAAAGACCTGTAAGAAGAAGCAGCGTTGGTTTTTATATGCCGACTTTCTCTTCCACTTAAGGGAGACTCAAACCGGCTTCCCTTCCCTTCCCTTCCCCACAACAGACACCCTGGGAGGTAGGTGGGGCTGTGAGAGCTCTAACTGAGCTTTATCTTGCCCAAGGTCACCCAGCTGGCTTAGGGTTGCCAACTGCCAGGTAGTAGCAGATCTCCTGCTAATTCGACTGCTCTCCAGCCGATAGAGATCAGACCACCTGGAGAAAAATGACCACTTTGGCAATTGGACTCTATGGCATTGAAGTCCCTCCCCTCCCCAAACTCCCGCCGGTTGAGAAGAGGGACCTGGCAACCCTAAGCTGGCTTCATGTGTAGGAGCGGGGAAACAAATCCAGTTCACCAGATTAGCCTCCGCCGCTCATGTGGAGGAGTGGGTTCTCCAGATCAGACTCCAAACCACCGCTCTTAACCACTACACCATGCTGGTGCATCCTGGTTGCCTAGCTTTTCCATATCCCTTAGAAAACCATCTGCCTGGGCCTAAGGCAGATAGGGCTAGCATTCTTGGGGCGAAAACGCACGGTCGCTTTAGCCTCCTTTATTCCCTGTTTCAGCCAGGATTCAGCCAGGATCAAACGCACGTTCGGCGAAACGCATGCATTCGATCCTGGCTGAATCCTGGCTGAAACAGGGAATAAAGGAGGCTAAAGCGACCATGCGTTTTCGCCCTTGGTATCCTGCCTCCTCTATGGGCCTGGAAGCTTCCCAGCCGAGCAGTCGGCGTTACCATCCCCTCAAGGTGCTCTTGTAAACATTTGTCTCACCACCTTCACCCGGAGCCCTTCCGCTGCAGCAATCAACGTAGCAATCGTCGATCTTGGCTTTGTCCTTGATCTGGACGGTCACCGCCCGACTGGAAATGACTGCTTCGAAGCCAACCACGGTTGTGTATTCATCCAGCGGATAGACAAAGAGGCCTGGGGAAAGGGAAGCCGTCGCTCAGGAAAGCCGACAGAGACGATACCGGCCACCAGACCAACCACATGCCTGGTGTCAGAGGTCGTCAGAGCCTGACGGGTGCCAAGGGCCAGACCGTTTGAGGGTCCCGTTTACTGGGATCCAGTGGGAGGCATCAAGACTCGCTTTCCTGGGCGGGTGTGCAAATGGTATCGAGAAATGCCAGGTACAGACCGTTGTTGAAGCTGTCTTAGCGGGCAGTGGCTTTGAGTACACCAGCACTGAATTTTGTGAGATCGTGCAGCTCTATGTGCGCTTATGATGAACAGGAAAAAGAGTGTGTTTTTATACCCCGCTTTTACCTTAAGGAATCTCAAAGTAGCTTACAATCACCTTCCCCCCCCCAGAAGAAGAAGAAGGAGGAGGAGGAGGAGGAGGAGAGTTGGTTTTGATATGCTGATTTTCTCTTCCTTCTAAGGAGAATCAAACCGGTTTACAATCTCCTTCCTCTCCCCACAACAGACACATCGAGGGGTAGGTGAGGCTCAGAGAGCTCTAAGAGAACTGTGACTAGCCCAAGGTCAACCAGCTGGTTTCATGTGGAGGATTGGGGAAACCAACCCAGTTCATCAGATTAGAGTCCACTGCTCATGTGGAGTAGCGGGGAATCAAACCCGGTTCTCCAGATTAGAGTCCACCACTCCTAACCACTACACCAACAGGCACCTTGTGAGGTAGGTGGGGCTGAGAGAGTTCTGAGAGAACCGTTGTGACTGGCCCAAGGTCACCCAGCTGACTTCATGTGGAAAAGTGGGGAATTGAACCCAGTTCTCCAGATCAGAGTCAGCCACTATTAACCACTATACCACACTGGCTCTTGACACAAACCCACAAAAAGGCACAGAAGTAGGCAAGAGGGCAAGTTCCCCTGACCTTCAAAAGGATGGCTCTCCGAGTTGCCGTAGGTGAGCGAGGCGGTCATCCCAAAGGCATAGCCGCTGACACAAGAGGTGACCTCCGAAGCTGTGAGTGGAAGGGGGCTGTTACTTGTCTGGTTGATAAGTCCAGGCATCCTGTTGACTGTATCTGGATATATATATTTAAAAAAAAAAGAAAAAAAAAGAATAGAAGAAGAGTTGGTTTTTATATGCCAATTTTCTCTAACTTTTAAGGAGAATCAGCCTGGCTTACAATCTCCTCCTCTTCCGCTCCCCACAACAGACACCTTGTGAGACAGGTGGGGCTGAGAAAGTTCTGAGAGAACTGTGACTATCTCAAGGTCACCCAGCAGGCTTCATGTGCAGGAATGGGGAATCATACCCGGTTCTCCAGATTAGAGTCCGCTGCTCTTAACCACTACACTGCATCAGCTCAGGAACGGGACCCTGCCAGGAGCCCAGATGCCAACTCTGTCCCCATATCCATCCAGACAACCTTATTAAAGAACCTAAGGACTTCACCTGCTCATCTGTCAATATGATATATGCCATCAGCCGCCAAGAACGCCCTCCTGCTCTCTACACAGACAAACAGGTCAGGCGTCATATAACAGAATAAACAGACACAAATCTGGCATCAGAAATGACAGCATTCAGAAGCCAGCTGGAGACGATTCCAATCTCCTAGGACACTCTGCAGCTGACCTGCGAGTCGCCGCTCTTCAATAATAAAAAAACGAATTTCAAAGGGAGAAATTTCCTGCATGAAATGGATGGCTGAACTCGGACGCGTAAATAGGCTTTGATTCCGTTTCATTTGGAAGGCAAACAAATCCAGGATTCTCTCTCCCGCTACAGGTGTTAAATTAAATCTCGGGAGATGGCGTTATCACCTATTACTGCTCTGGTGAATGTCAGCGTACTTATCTGTCTACGGTTGGGCTTTGCTTAGAAATGTCACAGACTGGATCTCTTGCATTTCATTTGCAACGCCACCCCCACCCCCACCCCCACCCATCCCTGGGTAGCCAACAGAGAATATACTTCAGGCACCGAGTGACGTGGGCTTTAGTCCACAAAGGCGATTACTCTTGAACGTTCCATAAAACTAGCTTGTATTTTTGCTGTAACAGACCTAAATGGTGTACAGGGGCTGTTCTCTCCAAAGCGGAAGCAGAAGCAGAAGAAGAAGAAGAAGAAGAAGAGTTTTTATATGCCGACTTTCTCTACCACTTAAGGAAGAATCAAACCGGCTTACAATCACCTTCCCTTCCCCTCCCCACAACAGACACCCTGGGAGGTAGGTGGGGCTGTGACTAGCCCAAGGTCACCCAGCTGGCTTCATGTGTAGAAGTGGGGAATCAAACCCAGTTCTCTAGATTAGAGTCCACCATTCCAAACCACCGCTCTTAACCACTATACCATGCTGGCGGGAGGCACCTGAGGCAAGGAAGAAGAAGAGTTGGTTTTTATACCTCAGTTTTCTCTACCTTTAAGGACTCTCAAACTGGCTTAAAATCGCCTTCCCTTTCTGCCCCACCACAAGCATCTTGTGAGACAGGTGTGGCTGAGAGAGTCTGGAGAGAACTGTGACTAGCCCAAGGTCACCCAGCAGGCTGTCTATGGAGGAGTGGGGAAACAAACCCGGTTCACCAGATTAGAGTCCGCCGCTCTTAACCACTACACCCTGCCAGCGCCTTGCGACTAGGGGGTTTATAAGCTTCAGTTTCCCAATTTAAGGCTGAGTAAGGCTCAGGACGAGGAATGATAAGTCCAGAAGAAAAAGCTGATGCTGGCGGCTCATTCCAGGGATATGAGTAGAAGTTCTCAGTGTCCACTGGAATTCCCTTTCCTGATCTGAGGCCCCTGCAAAGGGGGATGGAGGGGGAGCCCTTTCCCAATGGGGGAGGTATGGTCCAGGATCACCCCTGACATCTCAGAGGGCTTAGAAGGCTGCATTGATGCCTATCCTACTACCCCAAATTCACCCCCATGGCTACCTTTCTAAATCTAAATTTGGCTGCTCAAGCACTCTTGAGATCTGCTGCAAATTCCACCTTGATAGGACCAAGCAGCACCCGGATAGCTCCTTCTGTTTCCTGACCACTGTTGTAGTGCCACCATTTGGCCACCAGCAGTGATGGCGCTGAAGGACAGCAGATGCTGAGCTGTTGGCTTGCTCTCGGCTGTTCTTTAGCCCCATGACTGCAAACAGGCAGAATGTGGTATTGCAGCTACTCTTTTAACAGAGTCTGGGGACACAATGGGGCCGCTGGGGATCGTTTCAGGTGGGTAACCGTTTTGGTTTGCTGTTGAAGAGCAAGATTCAAGTCGGGTTGCACCTTAAAGACCAACAAGATTTCCAGGTTATTTGAAGAATGTGAGAAAAATTAGAAACTGTATTAAAGGTAAAGCTCCCCTGTGCAAGCACCGTGTCATTCCTAACCCATGGGGTGACGTCACATCCCGACGTTTCCTAAGCAGACTTTGTTTACAGGGTGGTTTGCCAGTGCCTTCCCCAGTCATCTTCCCTTTACCCCCAGCAAGCTGGGTACTCATTTTACCGACCTCGGAAGGATGAAAGGCTGAGTCAGCCTTGAGCCGGCTACCTGAAACCAACTTCCGTTGGGATCGAAAGCAGGTCATCAGCAGAGCTTGGACTGCAGAACTGCAGCTTACCACTCTGCGCCACAGGGCTCCTTAGAAACTGTATTACGACATCTATATTTAGATTCAGAAATGTTATAGAAGATGTTAAAATTGCTAATTATGATTACACGTGTTAAGAATTCTAATCTAATTTACTAACACAAACATATTGTTTAAGAAATGTCACTGAATAAGTCAAATGAGCTAAGAAATATATATAGACAGTGGACAGAAAAAACGAACAATTTATAGTTAACTATTCATATAATAACTTATACATCTACGGTCACATCAAATACGAAGATGTTCCAACTACATAATTATATAAGAAATAGCAAGGGCAAATTGTTAATCCATCCTTCTCCCTTGCTTTTTTCTTTTTAAAAAATATATATGATAAAATGCTGATAACGAAAGAAGGTAGAACAGAACAGCTATTCTGTGAGTAAAATAGATTAAGATAGATTATGTAAGATAGGTATGTAAATTCGAGATCAAGGTGTAATAGTCTGCATTGTGTTTGTATGGTGTTTATGTTTATGGTGTTCAATGTTTAGAAAAATAAAATTTACTTTAAAAAAAAAGATTTCCAGGGTATAACCTTTTGAGAATCAATGCTCCCTTTGTCATATACAAACTGCTGTAATGGAAGGTAATGGAAGGTAGATATAATAAGATTCCGCTTGTGAGGAGGATCTGTCCATGCGATCTTGGAGAAGTTGAGACTAGAGAACATATTTTCTTTAAATGCCCTATTTATAATCCACTTCGACTCACCATATTATCCCCACTATTGGAAAATCTATATGGTTATTCTAACAAATATAAACTTGGAAAACTACTGGCGGATGAAAACCCTCCGACCACAAGTCAGGTTGCCAAATTTTGCGTTGCAGAGGTTAAAGTACTATGTAAATTAAAAAGCAAGGATGCAGATAAATTTGCGATTAAACTACTGAATTTCAAAAGTGGAGAAACCTGATGGCTGTTTTGTTTATAGGAAAGAGATAATTGTCAAATTACTATGCAGTAATTTTGATTTTATATCCTATTTTATTTGAAATGCTGTAAGATTGCTACATATAGTGTGTATTTATTGGTCTTTGACCGCAAATAAAAACTCAATTCAATTCATATACAAACTAGGGGGCCACTGGGGTTTCAGTAGGGCTTCACTTGGTCCTCTGAAGCTCTGAGTCTCGCCAGCTTGCCTGCCTGATAGCCTTCAACCTGATGGTGGGATTTTCCTGAGCCCCCCCCCAAAAAAAAACTATACCGCTTGCACAAGATGTCCGGTGGTGTGACCAGTCCATTACATGGGAAAGCCTAACACAATACTGCTTGGTCTCATGTGATGTGATGGGAACATTTGTAGACGGGACTTGCTTTACTGAGGGGGATAATGAACAACGGAGGAGGCCCACTGATTCCAATCATAGCTCGTGGGCTTCCCAGAGGCTTCCAGTTGCATAAGGGATGCTACACAGATCTTATCCTTGCAGTTACAAACCTCACTGAATTAAGATAAAGCTACAGTTAAGGTGATGAGGGAGGGGTTTCAGCCTGCGACAACCACTGGTAAGATGCTAACGCCGGACACGCATGCCAACCGAGATTTGCGTAACGGGCAGGCAAAGCAACTGGGGAGCCGAAAAACAGCTGGAAGGATGTCAACGGAAGCACAGCTGGGAGTAAGGTTGCTAAGGGAAACACCAGCCCAGAGCTCAACCAATGGGAAACGCTCTGCACCCAGCATTGGAAACAGATATTAAGGAAATTCATCTGTTGCGAGTCGACCTCCAGCAGCTCCTGAATCCACCCAGACTTGAACAGCAACAGCTGACCTAGGGAGAGGCTGTGGCTCAGTGGTAGAGCACCTGCTTGGCATGCGGAAGATCCCAGGTTCAATCCCCGGCATCTCCAGTTAAAGGGACCAGGCAAGTAGGTGATGTGAAAGACCCCTGCCTGAGACCCTGGAGAGCCTCTGCCGGTCTGAGTAGACAAGACTGACTTTGATGGACCAAGGGTCTGATTCAGAATAAGGCAGTTTTGTGTGTGTGTGTGTGTGTGTGTGTGTGTGTGTTCATGAGGCACTGATGGAATTTATGGTTTTCCTGGTTCAGGTTTCATTGCTCCCATGCATGTAAACTACCGTCATGTCTCAGTCAACTCATGGCAATCCCTGAGGGTTTTCAAGGCAAGAGACATTCAGAAGTGGTTTGCCATTGCCTGCCTCTGCTTAGAGAGCCGGGACTTTTCCTTGATGGTCTCCCTTCCAAGTGCTAACCAGGGCTGACCCCGTGTAGCTGCTGAGATCTGATGAGATCGGATTAGCCTGAGTCATGTAGGCTGTTTCGTTCTTAGGAGGGGGCAAATGTTCTTGTTCTCCGTGTCCACTGGAATTGCCGGGATCGGTGCATATAAAATGAAATATGACTAGGTACAATATCATAGAATCAGAGTTGGAAGGGGTCATACAGGCCATCTAGTCCAACCCCCTGCTTAATGCAGGATCAGCCTAGAGCATCCCTGACAAGTGCTTGTCAGGCCTCTGTTTAAAGACTGCCAGTGAGGGGGAGCTCAGCACCTCCCTACGTAGCTGATTCCATTGCTGAACAACTCCTACTGTAAACATTGTTCCTAATATCTAGCCGGTACCTTTCCTCATGCAATTTAAGCCCATTATTGTGAGTCCTATCCTCTGCTGCCAACAGGAACAGCTGCCTGCCCTCCTCTAAGTGACAGCCCTTGAAACCTTAAAGAAAGCAATCTTGTCCCTCCTCAACCCCCTCTTCTCCAGACTGAACATTCCAAGTCCCAATAGGAATGGAGGAGGAGGAGGAGGAGGAAAAGTTGGTTTTTATATGTCAACTTTCTCTACCACTTAAGGGAGACTCAAACTGGCTTACAATCACCTTCCCTTCCCCTCCCCACAACAGACACCTTGTGAGGTAGGTGGGGCTGAGAGAGTGTGACTAGCCCAAGGTCACCCAGCTGGCTTCTTCGTGTGTAGGAGTGGGGAAACAAATCCAGTTCACCAGATTAGCCTCTGCCGCTCATGTGGAGGAGTGGGGAATCAAACCCAGTTCTCCAGATCAGACTCCACCGCTCCAAACCACTGCTCTTAACCCTACACCACACTGGAAGGGCCAACCCCCCTTTCCTTTCTATTCAATTCAGGGCTTCACGCATGCATCATTTTCCTTGTACCAGCTGACCGAGATCCGTGATCTCCGCACATCTGTTTTGTGCTTCGCAGGCTGTCAGTCAGAGAAGGGCCTTGTAGCCTGAGACCCTTTTAACAGAAGAATGCCGGTCACAGAGGAGGGGACTTTCTAGTTGCAAAGCAGGTCTTCTGCCACTGAGAACCCCCCACCCAGCTTAATGCTTCTGCTTCCCATGGGCGCCACGACTCCTTTCTCTTCCCTCGCTGTCTTTCCTCCTCCTCCTCCTCCTCATCTCCCTCCCCCACTCCACACACATCTACCAGGGAACCACTATGGTTATCATTTATCTCTGAACGAGGCCAGAGACGTGGACATTCTTCACTCACACAATTATGGCTGAGCCATATATATTACAAAATCCCAATCAGGGAACAAAGAGAGCAGAAGAGAAGGCCTTTGTGGTCTGAGCCAGGGTGGCAAAGTAGTTAGAGTGCTGAACTTGGGGAGTTTCTAGGGTTGCCAGGTCCCTCTTCACTACCGGCGGGAGGTTTTTGGGCAGAGCCTGTGGAGGGTGGGGTTTGGGGAGGGGAGGGACTTCAATGCCATAGAGTCCAATGGCCAAAGTGGCCCTTTTCTCCAAGTGGACTGATCTCTATCGGCTGGAGATCAGTTGTAACAGCAGGAGATCTCCTGCTGGTACCTGGAGGTTGGCAACCCTAGGATTTTCTGCATGGCTTTTTTTGTCGGTTCTGGCGCCATACTGCTTTGGTTTATTCCCTGATATCCACATGAATTTTGATGCTTGAGTTTTCATTTTCTTTCCACCACCACCCCGCCAAGGTTTTTTCCTGATGTTTTTCTGGAAGCCAATTTTGAGTTGGCTTTTTCCTAGTGTATAATTAGGGTTGCCAGGTCCCTCTTCACTACCGGTGGGAGGTTTTGGGGGCGGAGCCTGAGGAGGGCGGGGCTTGGAGAGGGAGGGACTTCAATGCCATAGAGTCCAATTGCCAAAGCGGCCATTTTCTCCAGGGGATCAGATCTCTATCGCCTGGAGATCAGTTGCAATAGCAGGAGATCTCCAGCTAGTCCCTGGAGGGTGGCAACCCTATGTATAATGGCCTTTTATGCATGGCTGTTTCACTTGGCATCACCCCCTCCAACAACTTCAGGCCTTTGTTTGGATTATGCATGTCATTTTCAAATTCGAATTGAAATTCGAGATGAAACAGGTCCCTCAAAACGCGGGCAAAACGCGGGGAAACACAGAGAAATGCAGGGGGAGAGCGAGGCAGCCTCTGACCACCGGAAACGGCATGCATAATCCAAATAAAGACCCGAAGTCGTCGGAGGGGTGACGGCGAGAGAAACAGCCATGCATAAAGACCTGTTTTGAAAAAATGAAAGGTGTAGAATACCGATGTTACATAATCGCTAGGGTTGCCAGGTCCCTCTTTGCCACCGGTGGTTTTTTTGGCAGAGCCTGAGGAGGTCAGGGTTTGGGGAGGGGAGGACAGGGTTTGGAGAAAGGTTTGGAGTAGGGTTGCTAACTGCCAGGTAGTAGCTGGAGATCTCCTGCTATTACAGCTGATGTCCAGCCGATAGAGATCAGATCACCTGGAGAAAAATGGCCGCTTTGGCAACTGGACTCTATGGCATTGAAGTCCCTCCCCTCCCCAAACCTGCCCTCTTCAGGCTCGCCCCCAAAATCTCCCGCTGGTTGAGAAGAGGGATCTGGCAACCCTAGTTTGGAGGGACATAATGCCATAGAGCCACCCTCCAACGCAGCAGTTTTCTCCAGGGCGAAGTGATCTCTGAGTCTGAAAAATCAGCTGGAATTCAGGGAGAACTGGAGGCCCCACATGGAGGGTGGCAGTTATTAGGGTTGCCAGCTCTGGGTTGGGAAATACCTGGAGATTTGGGGGGGTGGGAGCCTGAGGGGCGGGGTTTGGGGAGGGGCAAGACTTCAATGGGTTATAATGCCATAGAGTCCACCTTTCAAAGCAGCTATTTTCTCCCAATGAACTGATCTCTGTTGCCCGGAGATCAGTTGTAATCCCAGGAGATCTCCAGCCATCACCTGGAAGTTGGCTACCCTAGGAAGCATAGTGTCACATCATCACTACATACATGCAGCAATCAGTAAGTAAAGTGCAGAGTGATGTCGGCTGGGCGGGGGGGGGCAGTTTGAAATCACACCACAAGTAAGTCAAGTTGTCAAGAACATCGCTGTTGTTGGGAGTGATTTCCCCCCTCTTTTGCGCAAAGGTCAGGCATGTCACACCGGCTCCATCGATCTCCCGACGGAACTGTGCGCAACTTCTGATGGTATGAAATGGTTGTTGTCGCTACCGATGCAGCTCTATGGCTCCAAAGTCTTTTGCCCTCTGGAAGCGGCCAGAAGGACGTCGCTGTCAATTAGAACCAGAGCGTCCGACAAGCATTTTAATGAAACAAGTAACGTAAAGCAGATCATAGATCTGATGTCTTGCCAAAAACTGTGGCACTTGACAGCATCTCCAAAATATGTGGACAATTTTAAGCACCAGGTGTGCTTCTGGGCCAGTGTTCACCAAGAGCCCTGTGATGGAATTTATCAGGGCATGTGTAGCTTTGCATGCTGGTCGATCGGACACCTATTCATACATTGCAATCAAATATTTCCAGATATTCCTTGAAGCCCAATAGTGTCCCTATGTAGATCCCAACTTTCCTTGGGCATCATTGCTTAGGAGGAGGAGGAGGAGGAAGAGGAGGAGGAGGAGGAGGAAGAGGAAGAGGAAGACGTTTTAATGATACAAGGAAACAATTTAAGATAAAGAGTGATTCTCCTGCGGTTTGCTTTCTCCATTGCCTCCAGGTGTAGGTGTGTGTGTGTGTGTGTGTGTGTGTGTGTGTGTGTGTGTGTGTGTGTGTGAGAGAGAGAGAGAGAGAGAGAGAGAGAGAGAGAGAGAGAGAGAGAGAGAGAGAGAGAGAGAGAGAGAGAGTAGATCGGGCTATACCATGCTGCCTTCCCTCCCCCAGGCACTTACACCACTGGGAAATGGAAAAGTGACCCAATATCTCCAGAGTCGGCCTTCTGCCTAGGGTTGCCAACCTCCAAGTACTAGCTGGAGATCCCCCGCTATTACAACTAACTGATCTCCAGGCGATAGAGATCAGTTCACCTGGAGAAAATGGCAACTTTGGCAATTGGACTCTACGGCATTGAAGTCCCTTCTCTCCCCAAACCCCACCCTCCTCAGGCTCTGCCCCCAAAAAACCTCCTGCTGGTGGCAAAGAGGGACCTGGCAACCCTAGTTGCAAACCATACTTTTTACAAGGTAGGCAGCGTTCATTTTACGCTGCGTGCCAATCTGTCACAAGTTCCCTAAATAACCAGAAATCTTTGCACTGAAATACTTGCTAGTCTTTGTAGTCATAATGGCAGCAGAGAGAGCTGCGGTATAGTGGCAACCAGGACAGCCTGCCCCCCCTCTGCCCAGAGGTCTGGGGCAGCTACCCCTGCTGCCCCATAGCTAAGACCACCTATGATAGGGGCAGTGCCCTGAAAAAAACTAAATACAAACTCTGAAACGGCACCCTTTGACTCATAGTGTGTCCATTCATTATGCTACTGATTGATTTAATGAAACAGTGCATTTTTAGTAACCTGTTTGTTTTGGGTTTTTTGGCAGAAAAGCATAGTCATGGAAATTTCTTCACCCCATGTCCCTGGAGGTGGAATAGACTTTGAGACGGTTCTTTCCCTCTCACTCTTGCTCTCTGGAGCCATCAATCAAGGCCCTTTAACAAGCGCAAGGTTTCTTGAAAGAATAAACAAGGACGTGACATTTCTACTGAGCACAAATAAAGCAGAGGCTGGGTTGCCACATGCTCTGAAATGCAGAAGCTGGTGCTCCTTGGCTGGAGTGGTACCTTTGCGCCTAGAGTTTCACACAATCCACTGGCATACAAGAGAGCGCAGAGGGATTAACACATGGCAAAGTTGATCATTTGCATATTTAAACAAACCGTCACAGGGGTTTGCTTGCTTCTCCACAATGGAAGGGGGGGCATAGAAAGTCTGGAGCTCCCACAGTTATAGAGACAAATCCACAGAAAGCAGAACAGGTTTTTATGAGCTGGCACCAGGGCTTAACTAGAGCCCCAGAACCTGTTTGCAGTGCCAGCGCCAAGCCCAGAAATGGTAAGGGCATTAACAAAACCCTGCAAACAACAAAAACGTTGGCATCGTGATCGGAATCAAGGGCCCAAGCAGGAGTCAAGAAATCAGACTCGCTGGTGCTCACTGCCACGCTCTTGAGGATGTCTGCCCTACTTCACAGGGTTGTTGTAAGATTTAAAGCACAAAGGGGTGATCTGAGCTTTATCAGAAGCAGCAAGACAGTGCATACAGCGTGAGCTTCCGAGTGTCTGCAAAGGTGTCTTCTTCCCCCTCCCCTACTGACCACAACTATCATAGGCTACCAAAGAGGGACCCTGGGGTGGGGGCATGACTTCTAAGGTTTGGCTAGCAGAATTCTGTATTGGGACCACTGAAAAGTGCTAGATGCAGTTTACCATTCTAAACATGTTTTCATTACAAAGGGTTCATTGTACACACCAAAACAAAAACACACACCCTAGAACAGAACAGAACAGAACAGAACAGAACGGCATGGCATGGCATGGCATGGCATGGCATAGAATAGAATAGAATAGAATAGAATAGAATAGAATAGAATAGAATGGAATGGCTTGGCATAGAATGGCATAGAATGGCATGGCATGGCATGGCATGGCATAGAATAGAATAGAATAGAATAGAATAGAATAGAATAGAATAGAATAGAATAGAATGGCATAGAATGGAATGGCATGGCATAGAATAGAATGGCATGGCATAGAATGGAATGGCATAGAATATAATGGCATGGCATAGAATGGAATGGAATGGAATGGAATGACACAGAACAGAATGGCATGGCATAGAATAGAATAGAATAGCATGGCATGGCATAGAATAGAATGGCATGGAATGGAATGGTATAGAATGGCATGGCATGGCATAGAATAGAATAGCATGGCATGGCATGGCATAGAATAGAATAGAATGGCATGGTATAGAATGAAATGGCATGACATAGAATGGAATGGCATGGCATGGCATAGAATAGAATGGCAAGGCATGGCAAGGCATAGAACATTGTGCTATCTGCCCAAAAGACCTTTCCATTTACATTCCTGAAGTGTGTGTGTGGTGGGGGGAATGATAACAGGGCAGGAAGGAGCAGCAATTGAACCAAGAAAAAGGGTATGGGGAGGAATGACAAAGGCAGCCGGTCAGAATATTCCATAGGCGCTAGTGATTTAGCAGCCACAAAAACTATGATGGAAACGACACATGCGCGTGCCCTCCCTTCCCCACTCTGTCAAAACGCTGGTGTTTGGCACCAGGTAATCCTGCAGAGGAATGGGCTAGAGATGACCTTCAGTCCCCCCAACAGCCTCCTCCCTTTCCATTCCACAGCTCTGGCTTCTATCACCCCCAGATATGTCAAAGCAAGGGGTAGGCGAATCAGCCCAGACAACCAACACAGCCACTCTGAGAAGGTTTCATGATGACTCTCTGCTGCTGTTTGCGCCACACGGGCATCCCCTTCCCTATCCGAGAGGATTTGGTGCGAAGGAGCCCTGTCCCTGTCTCCCTTTCCACAAACCCCCTAGAAGGGAGTGATTTGGGTGGGCGCCGGCGCTCCAGCAGCTAAAGGACAGGATGAGATGCTCAAACTCTTTCTCCTTCCCTCCCTCCCTTCCCCAAAGTCTGCAGAAAGCAGGGGATTCGAATTGCCACTCCAACTAGTAGACACCGCTTTGGAGGGGGCCCGATTCCGGCCGCCCAGGGAACCCCTAGACACACACCAGCTTTGCAGAGATCTTCAGACCAGGAGGTGAAAACAGCTGCTGACCCATTCCCCCCTTTTCCTCTCTTACCTCTTTTGTCAGGCAGGAGGATGCTGGATCAACTTTGCAGGGTTTTCCTGACAGTCCCTTCCCTCCCCTCCTTCCTCGGAGTACCAGAAAGCTGGGACGATCCTAGGCAGCTGTCAGCACCTGCCACTTCTGCCGGCTCTGAAAACACAAAAGAGAGAGAGAGAAAACATAGAGATGAAGGGAGGGAGGCAGGGAGAGCCCGGCCACCTGTGGCAGCGCCCCCCCTCCCCCTGCCCGAATCCGCTCAGCATCCTCCCAGCCGCCCTGGACCACTGCTCCAGATGATGGAGGACTCCGCCTCACCTGGGACGACAGCGGCGGCTGCCTCTTCCCTGCCTGTCAGATCTGGACCGTTCCTTCCCAGCTCCCCGGAGCTGTTTGTGAGCGTGCGGGGAAGGCGGGAGGTTTTGCAGAGCAGGGGGGCCAAAAGAGCTTTGCATCCCTGGCAGCCCGCGAATCAACAGGCACACGCTTTCCCAGAGAGCTGTTTGGGTGACCATTAGGAAAATACTACCAGCAGAGAGGTAACCATAGCAATTCCGAAGTCACACCTTAGCCTTCCTTGGCATAACTTCAACCACCCCTTAGGCAGTCGAAGAAGAAGGAGGAGGAGGAGGAGAGTTGGTTTTTATATGACGACTTTCTCTACCACTTAAGGGAGAATCAAACCGTCTTACAATCACCTTCCCTTCCCCTCCCCACAACAGACACCATGAGGTAGGTGAGGCTGAGAGAGTGTGACTAGCCCAAGGTCACCCAGCTAGCTTCATGTGGAAGAGCACCTTGCCTTCCCCCCAACCCTGTGAGGTAGGTGTGGATGAGAGAGTTCTAAGAAAACTGTGACTAGCCCAAGGTCACCCAGCTGGCTTTGTGTGTAGGAGTGGGGAAACAAATCCAGTTCACCAGATTAGCTTCTGCCGCTCGTATGGAGGAGTGGGGAATCAAACCCAGTTCTCCAGATCAGACTCCACCGCTCCAGTCCACCGCTCTTAACCACTACACCACACTGGCTCTTTGGTCTCCTTCCTCCCTGTCCTAAGGACTCTGGAGAAGTTCTCCAATGCACAGCGATTTCCTTTCTCTTTGAAATGGTCTGGAGCTTTCAGTCACTCCAAGAAACAGGTGGTAAAACAGGTCATTCAATTAACCTTTCCAGTATGTTTGTCTCTCTGTGTGTGGGGGGGTGGGGGTGTCATATTTTTCCGATCCCTACAGACTTGTACTAGCTCCAACCCAAATTTACTTGCATCCTATTCTGTTCCCTTATGGTGGTTCTGGGAGGGAGGGGGAACAGCCTTGTGCTGAGAGAGAACTGCCTGGCATATCCCATTTGTGGAAGACTAAAAAAGAGAGCCAGCATGGTGTAGTGGTTAAGATGTCAGACCAGGATCTGGGAAACCCAGCTTCAAATCCCCACTCTGCCGGGGAAGCTTGCTGGGTGACCTTGGGCCAGTCACACACTCTCAGCCTCGACCCCGGCAAGTATTTGGATGGGAGACCTCCAAGGAATAGCAGGGGCGTGACGCGGAGGCAGGCAATGGCAAACCACCTCGGAACGGCTCTTGGCTTGAAAATGGAGGCAGGCAATGGCAAACCACATCTGAACAGCTTTTGCCTTGAAAACGGAGGCAGGCAATGGCAAACCGCCTCGGAACGGAAGGAAGGAAGGAAGGAAGGAAGGAAGGAAGGAAGGAAGGAAGGAAGGAAGGAAGGAAGGAAGGAAGGAAGGAAGGAAGGAAGGAAGGAAGGAAGGAAGGAAGGAAGGAAGGAAGGAATTTCCCATCCTGGATTTTGCAATCCTCGAAGCAGACAAATGACCAAAGTTTCAGCAAATCCCACAGCACGTCAGGGAATAACCCCAATCAAAAAAGTATTAGCAGCAAAAACGCCGGGGGAGGCCCAAAGGTGTGTGCTAAGCTCAAGATGCTCACTGAACTTGGAAGGAATTCCATACGGAGGTGCTACAACTGAAAAAAAGCCCCGCCTTGGGCGCTCATGCACCTGATTCCGGGAGATGGGGATTCAGAGAGCAGTGCCTCGCTCAGTTATCTTAACTGATGGGCAGACTTGTGTTGGGGGTGCTTGGTCCACCAAGTACCTAGTCATAAGAACATAAGAAAAGCCCTGCTGAATCAGACCAAGGCCCATCAACTCCAGCAGTCTGTTCACACAGTGGCCAACCAGGTGCCTCTAGGAAGCCCACAAGCAAGACGACTGCAGCAGCAACATTATCCTGCCTGCGTTGAACACATGAAGCTGCCTTATACTGAATTGGCCAACAAAGTCAGTATGGTCTACTTGGACCAAGAGAGGCCCTCCAGGGTCTCAGGATGAGGTGTTTCATATCACCTACTTGCCTAGCCCCTTTAACTAGAGATGCCAGGGATTGAACCTGGGACCTTCTGCAGGCCAAGCAGATGCTCTATCATTGAGACTATCTGGGGCTTTAATGGTTATAACTTTGAACTGGGTCCAGAAACAAATAGGCAGCCAGTATGACTGTTAAGATTTGATGATTATCAGAATGGGGAAGTGCCCAGCCTCTGTTTTGTTTCAAATTGTCACATATTCATGCATTTCAATTCGAATTTCTATTTTGTTTGCATTCGTTCTTAATACTGTCTGGCTCATCTGTTGCAATGTGCTGAACATACAACTGTCCTGGAAACACTTCTGCTAGTGCACGACACTGTGGCTCATCATGTGCCGGTAAAGGTGCAAACAATCCATTACCAACCCATGGGGTGATGTCATATCATGACATTTACTAGGCAGGCTATGTTTACGGGGTGGTTTGCCATTGCCTTCCCCAGTCATCTACACTTTGTCCCCAGCAAGCTGGGGACCCATTTTACCGACCATGGAAGGCTGAGTCAACCTCGAACTGGCTACCTGAAACCAACTTCGGTCGGGATCGAATTCAGGTTGTGAGCAGAGCTTGGACTGCAGTACCACACCTTACCACTCTGCGCCACAGGGCACCATTATATATGCCTTTCTAGTGGCACCATCCAGGTAATAGCAGAAGATCTCCTGCTATTACAACTGATCTCCAGCCGATAGAGATCAGTTCACCTGGAGAAAATGGCGGCTTCAGCAATTGGACTTTATGACATTAAAGCCCCTCTCCTCCCCAAACCCCGTCCTCCTCAGGCTCCACCCCCAAAAATATCCCACTGGGGGCGAAGAGGGACCTGGCAACCCTAGCGTGCAGGTGTGGCACTCTTGCTTTCCAATCACTGAACTTAGCAACAGGTCCTTCCTAACGGCAATGACGACGATACCATGGCAGCTCTATAGGACCCCGTGACGCATCTGCATGGGTCACGGGGCCCTATAGAAAGCTGGCGTGGTGTAGTGGTTAAGAGCAGCGGACTCTAAGAGCAGGGTTCAATTCCCCACTCCTGCACATGAAGCCTGCTGGGTGACCTCGGGCCAGTCACAGTTCTCGCAGAACTCTCTCAGCCCCACCTACCTAAGCAGATGATGAGAGGGAACACATCTTGGTCATCCTTCTGGGCATGTAGTGGGGGTCACTGAGAGTGTTTGGGGGAGGTAGTTGTGAATTGGGCTAGTCACAGCTCTCTCAGCCCCACCTACTTCAAAGGGTGTCTTTTGTGGGGAGGGGAAGGGAAGGTGATTATAATCATAGAATCACACAATCATACAGTTGGAAGGGACCACTAGGGTAATCTAGTCCTACCCCCTGCCCAATGCAGGAAATTCACTACTACCTCCCCCACATACCCCCAGTGACCCCTACTCCATGCCCAAAAGATGGCCAAGATGCCTTCCCTCTCATGACCTGCCGAAGGTCATAGAATCAGCATTGCTGACAGATGGCCATCTAGCCTCTGCTTAAAAACCTCCAGGGAAGGAGCATTTACCACCTCCCGAGGAAGCCTGTTCCACTGAGGAACTGCTCTAACTGTTAGAAAATCCTTCCTAATGTCCAGACAGAAACTCTTTTGATTTAATTTCAACCCATTGTTTCTGGTCCGACCTTCGGGGGCAACAGAAAACAACTCGGCATCATCCTCTATATGACAGCCCTTCAAGTACTTGAAGATGGTTATAAGCCAGTTTGATTCTTCCTTAAGTAGTAGAGAAAGTTGGCATATAAAAACCAACTCTTCTTCATCATCTCCAGTCCCCACCTGGAGGTTGGCAACTCTAGGTTGTACCTCCCCTGCTAAGTCATTGCCCCTTTTGCTTTTCAAAGCGGATCTCCCAGCCCTTCCTTCAAGAGGAAGAACTCCCGCGGTAATATCCAACTTGGCCCTTGGCCACGGATCTTTCCCAGCAGCGGCTAGGCCCGGGCTGAGACGCAGAAGGGTCGCGATTGTGACCGGCTGAAGGACGCGCCAAGAAAAAACAGAGACATCATAATGAGTAGGGCAGAGACGTTCCTGGCGGGCGGCCCAGCTTCTGCTCAGTCAATTAGATCATACTTCCACATTAACTTGTCAAAGCTATACAGTTCCCTGATGCTTGTAGATTTCAGGGAGGAAAAACAAACAAAAGGGAAAAGACAAGGCCCGGTGTCATTTCGCAGAGCGGCTTGGGGACCTTTTGGGTTTTTTATTATTTTTTACAGCTTTATTGCAGCCATGGGCTACGAGCGGTACTGAACCACAGATTGCTTCTCTCTCTCCCCCCACCCCCCGTTGAGAAGTGTAACTCATCTGCAAGCATCAGCGGCAAAGCACCCGGCCTTTTGTGACTCGGGAGCGACACAAGCCGCTATCCAGATGCCTGACAATCTGGATAGCACAATTTGCATGTCTTTGAAGTGTTCTTTCCCGCTTGAACTAGGGTTGCCATCCTTCAGGTGGGGCCTGGTGATTGCCTGGAATCGCAACTGACCTCCAGACTACACTAGGGTTGCCAATCTCCAGGTATTAGCTGGAGATCTCCTGCTAGTACAACTGTTCCCCAGCTGATAGAAGTCAGTCCACCTGGAGTAAATGGCTTCTTTGGCAATTGGACTCTATGGCCTTCCTCAGGCTTCCTCGGGCAGCTACCTCACAGGGTGTCTGTTGTGGGGAGGGGAATGGAAGGTGATTGTAGGCCGGTTTGATTCTTCCTTAAGTGTTAGAGAAAATCGGCATGTAAAAACCAACTCTTCTTCTTCTTAAATAGGCACGTGGGTCTATATAGAATGAGGCTTGGGGGGTACAAAAGCTCTTCACAAAACAGCTCTTTCCAAAATCTAGCAATTTTACTGATTGTCAGCTGTCAAATGCTGAATTCCGGGGCGCATTCTCAGCAATCAAATACCGACTGCCGTTATATGCCAGAGGCTTCTGCTTGTCTTTTGTCATTCAGCATTTCTGAGGCAACGTGAACCGCTTTTGACAATTCTTCTCTCTCTTCATGTTAATGACAACCTCAGGAAGTACGCCGATAAACGTTCCCATTTTACAGGCAGACAGCCGAGCCGAACAAGCAGCAGCCCACCGAAGGCCACACAGACTCATGAAGCTGCCTTATACGGAATCAGGCCCGTGGTCCATCAAAGTCTCTATTGTCTACTCAGCCCTGCAGAGGCTCTTCAGGGTTTCTGGTAGAGGTCTTTCACATCACCTACTGCTCCATCTTTTTAAACTGGATATGCTGGGGGTTGAACCTGGGACCTTCTGCACGCCACACCGATACTCTGCCACTAAACCACAGCCCCTCATCTCCCCACCACCTACTGGGCTCATGGCTGAAGAAGCACTCCAAATCTCCAGAAATTCCTCAACCTGAACTGACCCTAGAAGCTAAAATGACTAAACTGAGGCTGTCGTATTTTGGTCACGTCATGAGACAACAAGAGTCACTGGAAAAGAAAGTCATGCTAGGAAAAGTTGAGGGCAGCAGGAAAAGAGGAAGACCCAACAAGAGATGGATGGACTCAATAAAGGAAGCCACAGCCTTCAATTTGCAGGATCTGAGCAGGGCTGTCAAAGATAGGACATTTTGGAGGACTTTCATTCATAGGGTCGCCATGAGTCGGAAGCGACTTGACGGCACTTAACGCACACACACAGCTGGCAACTCCAGACCAGTGGTAGCTTTGTGATAGGACTGGTTTTTAGTTGTGGCTCTCCCATGTGACGCGTTAGTTGGCGAAGAGGAAGAGGAAGAGGAAGAAGAGGAGGAGGAGGAGGAGGAGGAGGAGTTGGCTTTTTTAATTTGCCGGCTTTCTCTACCACTTAAGGAAGAATCAAACCGGCTTACAATCACCTTCCCTTCCTTTCCCCACAACAGACACCCTGTGAGGTAGGTGGGGCTGAGAGAGATGTAAGAGAGCTGTGACTAGCCCAAGGTCACCCAGCTGGCTTCGTGTGGAAGAGGAGGGAAACATATCCAGTTCACCAGATGAGCTCATGCGGAGGAGTGGGGAATCAAAGCCAGTTCTCCAGAGTCCACCTCTCCAAACCACCGCTCCAAACCACTCCTGAATTATTATTATTTCTTCTTCTTCCTCTTCTTCTTCTTTTTTGAGATTCTCCTGTCTGTCTTTTCAGGCCCTCCTGCTTTGGCTCTTCATCTTGCCTTTCCGACGGCTGCTGTTTCCCGTTGGCAGTCTCCTTGTGGCTCTTGGTCCAGCGACACGTTGCCATGGCGAAGGCTGTGATGTCACCCTGGAAAAAAACAAGGCAGCGAGACCCCAAGTTCATGTTGGCGCAAAGCGAGCAGCGATTGGAAAGAGAAAGTGAATTGGGCAAGGGGAGGGGAGAGAGCAGGCCAGCGCTGCCCGCCCCCCCCCCAAATGCAGCACACTCTAACATCAAGGAGTGTCGTTCATACTGAACAGCAAATATTCTGGACGGAGGTAATTCTGGAGCCTGGAACAACAACCTCCAGACAGACAAGAAGAAGAAGAAGAAGAAAAGTTGGTTTTTAAAGGGGAGAGGGTCCATAGCTCATTCATACAGCACCTTCTTTGTATGAAGCTTCAATTTCAGGCATATCTGCTTAATATATCTCAGCAAGTGATAGAGGAGGAGGAGGAGAAGAAGAAGAAGGAGAAGGAGAAGGAGAAGAAGAAGGAGGAGGAGGAGGACGACGAGAGTTGGTTTTTATATGCCGTCTTTCTCTACTACTTAAGGGAGAATCAAACCTTGAGGTGACCTCTGATGGTCGGAAATGGCATGCATAATGAACACAAAGACCCAAAGTTGTGGGAGGGGTGGCGGTGAGGGAAACAGTCAGGCATAAAAGGCCTGTAAAAAGAAGAAGCGTTGGCTTTTATATGCCGACTTTCTCTATTACTTAAGGAAGAATCAAACCAGCTTACAATCACCTTCTCTTCCCCTCCCCACAACAGACACCCTGTGAGCTAGATGAGGCGGAGAGAGCTCTAAGAGAACTGTGACTAGCCCAAGGTCACCCAGCTGGCTTCAAGAGGAGGAGTGGGGAAACCAACCGGGCTCAGCAGATTAGAGTCCGGCATCATGTGGAGAAGCGGGGAATCAAGCCCAGTTCTCCAGATTAATGTCCACTGCTCCTAACCACTGCTCTTAACCACTACACCACCCTGGCAAAAAGAATGGGGAGGGGGAGATGAGAGGGGAAACAAGGGAGGAATTGGACATTTGTAAGGGGGGCGTTCCCCCCCTTTTTTCCTGATTGAGAGACAACAGAAATTCAAAAGGTATGGTGCCTTCTTTGTTTCTCTGGACAGGAGCTGTAATTTCTAAGAAAGCTGCACCCGTGAATTTCTGCATGTCCTGCAGCTAGATCAGTCATGTAATCTGGTTTTCCCAAACAGATAATGGGGATAAAACAATGGGAAGCCCCATCACTATAGTCCCATTCTAGATGTTTGGCTGAGCATGCTGGTAGGGCTGCCAGCCTCTAGGTTTGTGTTTGATTGACACATTTGTATCCTGCCTTTCCTTGGGGTTCAAGGTGGCTTACAACAATAGTTAAAGCATTTTCAATTAAAAACAAAAAATAAATTAGTTTACATCACTCTCCTCTCCTTCATTTTATCCTCACATGAACCCTTTTGTGTAGGCTGGGATGAGAATGTGTGACTGGCCCAAGGTCACCGAGCAAGATTCCAAAGCAGAGTGGGGATTCGAACCTGAGTCTCCCACACCCTAGCTCAGCACCCTAAACACTATATCACACTGTCTCTCTATCCATCCATTAAATATCAAATATTGCACTCAAAGCTCTGGCACAAAAGAAATATTTTGACTGCTCTTGTCCTTAAAAGGAAAGCTGCATATCTGATATTTTTTCTTGATCCCAACCCACTCAGGGCTCTAAAACGTAAAACCACTTATTTGCACTGGGCCGAGAAATGAATTGGAAGCCACTGAAGAGTCAAAGCTCTCACATACCTGACATCAAAGTGTATCTGACAAAGGGAGCGCTGACTCTTGAAAGATTATTATCCCCCAAAATGTGTTGGTCTCAAAGGTGCTACTGGACTCAAACCTAGATGTACAGAAATCGAAGTGTACGAACAGTTTTAGATGGATATGACTATTCAGGAATTAATGAATGAGTGACAGACACGTGGCTAAATGACAGTCAGGTGGTTAGCGAAGATGCAGCTAAAAACTGAGGATAAGAACATAAGTAAAACCATGCTGGAGCAAACCAAGGCCCATCAAGTCCAGCAGTCTGTTCACACAGTGGCCAACCAGGTGCCTCCAGGAAGCCCACAAACAAGACAACTGCAGCAGCGTTATCTTGCCTGTGTTCCAAATAGGGTTGCCAACCTCCAGGTACTAGCTGGAGATCTCCTGCTATTACAACTGATCTCCAGCCGACAGAGATCAGTTCACCTGAAGAAAATGGCCACGTTGGCAATCCCCAAACCCTGCCCCCCTCAGGCTCCGCCCCAAAAACCTCCCACCGGTGGCGATGAGGGACCTGGCAACCCTGGTTCCAGAGCACCTAATATAATAGGCATGCTCCTCTGATACCAGAGAGAATAGGTATGCATCTTGACTAGTATACATGTTGACTAGTATACATGTTGACTAGTAGAACATGACCACTCCCCTCTTAAAGCCTTTCAAGTTGGCAGCCATCACCACATCCTGGGGCAGGGAGGATAAGATGCTTTAGCAAGTAACCACGTGTCCTTCTGTTTGCTCTGCAAAACAATTGTAATTGACAAGTTAGAGTCTCTAGAAGAGGATGATACCACTTGTTTCAGGTTTCTGAGTCACTTGGCCATGAAGAAAAATGACTGGAGCCAGTGTACATACCACAAAGTTTGCGTGTCTACTTTATATCAGATGTGCAATGGGAGTTTTGTCCTTTTTGTCCTCCCAGAAGCATGCTGGCCTTTTTCTGTTCCTGATTGTAGAACGTGGGGAGAAGTAACTTCATTCTTCCCTATTGCAAGATCTCATTGTGTCCTCAGACCACCCATGCAGCCACTATTGACTCTGCTTCAAAAATTATGCATATCGACTGCATTATGAAATGCATGTGTGGTTTTAATGTCAGTGTAGAGTTGGGAGACCATTGGACTGCAAAATGGTGGCCCACAAGAGGAAGAACTACTTTTATGGGAGTAAGTCCCACTGAATCAAGTGGGACTTACTTCCAAGAAGACCTGCTTAGGATTGCTCGCTTCCTTGTAGGAAGGCTGAACTAAAAATTTAATAGTGAACTAACTACTCCCGGTCGTCTTCCAACCATTTATAAGCCGTGGTATCCAAAGACCCTTTTAAAGCGATGTTTTTTATAACATTTTATTTTCTTTTTTTAATTATAATTTTTTATAACATTAAACAAAACAAACAAACAAATACAACAAAAACGTTATAAAAATAATGTTTGCACTTTGTTTGGCCCCTTTAGCTGTGAAGACGTCTTCCAACCATTTATAAGCCGTGGCATCCAAAGACCCTTTTAAAGCGATGTTTTTTATAACATTTTCTTTTCTTTTTTTAATTATAATTTTTATAACATTAAACAAAACAAACAAATACAATAAAAACGTTATAAAAAACAATGTTCGCACTTTGTTTGGCCCCTTTAGCTGTGAAGACGTCTTCCAACCATTTATAAGCCGTGGTATCCAAAGACCCTTTTAAAGCGATGTTTTTTATAACATTTTCTTTTTTCTTTTTAATTATAATTTTTTATAACATTAAACAAAACAAACAAATACAATAAAAACGTTATAAAAAACAATGTTCGCACTTTGTTTGGCCCCTTTAGCTGTGAAGCCGTCTTCCAACCATTTATAAGCCGTGGTATCCAAAGACCCTTTTAAAGCGATATTTGTTATAACATTTTCTCTTTTTAAAAAAATTATAATTTTTTTATAACATTAAACGAAACAAACAAATACAACAATAATAAAAATAAAAAAACTAAAAGAAAATACAAAAGAGTATCAATTATATACTATTATTAATACATTCTTAGTGACAAATTTTATAACATTTTCAAGCTCTTTTTTAAAAAAATTTTTTTAATATACTTTTATAATTTTCAAGCTCTTAATACGTCGCTGGGAATACAAAGTGCCAGACAGGGGGAGGAGGACCTTGCCTTTTCCGGAACTGCAGCGAGGGGGTTGGCGTTTCCCGGACGGGCGCTTTTCACAGAGCACCCCTCCCGGCTCTTTTTCTCTCTCCTGCGCCTGCGCAGTCCCTTCCCGCGGCGCCATTGCGGGCGGCGGCGCGTGTCCGGCCTCACCCGCGCCCTCTTTCCTGCCCGCCCCTTCCTCCCCCCACCCCCCGGTCCCCACACGAAGCATGGCGACGGACTCCTGGGCGCTGGCGGTGGACGAGCAAGAAGCGGCCGCGGAGTCGGTGAGGGGCGGCGGCATGGCGATGCTACCGGGGGGCGGGGGGCTCCGGACGGGAGGCGGCGGGGTTCTTTGGGTGAGGGGTGGGCGCAGTGCTTCATGGGAGTGACTTGGGGTGGGGGTGGGGAGCAGGGGCCATGCCCCGTGGGGAGGCGTTGGTCTCCCTCGGAGCACGAGCGATGAGGCAGGCAGTGCCGCGTCGTGGTTGGAACGCTGGCCTTGCACTAGGAGGACCCGGGTTCGAATCCCCCGCTGCTTGACCTTGGGCTGATCCCTTTCCTGCTTAATCCATTTCACGGCTAAATATGAATGTGAGGGGGAAGGGGTAAAGATCAAGGTAGAAGAGAGGGGGGAAATTCCCCAAATGTTGAAATTATCAAATATTATCACATGTTACGGATTCCGTGGACTGCCAAAAAAGCAAAAAAACAAAAACAAATCAGTGGGTTATACATCAAATCAAGCCTGAACTGACCGTAGAAGCTAAAATGACTAAACTGAGGCTGTCGTAATTAGGTCACGTCATGAGACGACTGGAAAAGACAGTCATGCTAGGAAAAGTTGAGGGCAGCAGGAAAAGAGGAAGACCCAACAAGAGATGGACTCAATAAAGGAAGCCACGGACCTCAATTTGCAAGACCTGAGCAAGGCTGTCAAAGATAGGACGTTTTGGAGGACTTTCATTCATGGGGTCGCCATGAGTCGGAGGCGACTTGACAGCACTTAACACACACACATCACATGTAACAGTTTGCAAGATCTGAGCAAGGCTTTCAAAGATAGGACATTTTGGAGGAGTTTCCTTCATAGGGTCGCCGTGAGTCGGAAGCGACTTGACGGCACTTAACACACACACGACACGATTACAAAATATGCTTTAAATTGGGGAGGGGCTGTGGCTCAGTGGTGGAGCCTCTGCTTGGCATGCAGAAGGTCCCAGGTTCAATCACCGGCATCTCCAGTTAAAGGGGCTGGGCAGGTTGGTGATGTGAAAGTCCCCTGCCCGAGACCCTGGAGAGCTGCTGCCAGTCTGAGTAGGCAATACTGACTTGGATGGACCAAGGGTCTGGTTCAGTATAAGGCAGCTTCATGTGTGTTCATATGTGTTCAAATAAAGGCATTGCAGTTACAAAAGTAATATCACTGGCGTCAAAATGTGTATATTGGGTCACTGGGGGTGTGTGAGGGGAGGTAGTTGTGAATTTCCTGCATTGTGCAGGGGGTTGGACTAGATGACTCTGATGCTTCCTTCCAACTATGATTCTTTTTTTATGAGCCTTTATTTAAAACCTCTTTTGTCACCATTGTTTGTGTGTGTTAAGTGTTATCAAGTCGCTTCCGACTCATGGCGACCCTATAAATGAAAGTCCTCCAAAATGTCCTATCTTTGACAGCCTTGCTCAGATCTTGCAAATTGAGGGCTGTGGCTTCATTTATTGAGTCAATTCATCTCTATGTTAAACCATTGTTTAACATAGTAATATTGTGAAGCCTAAACAATATATGTGATTTGTATTGTTTTACACACATTTGTTAATTTGTAAGCATTGTGTAATAATACTTGATAACTCCAATATTTGGGGTATTTTTTCTACATTGGAGTGTAACCTACTTCTCAGGGTTGTTGCTACCAAGTGTTTTCCACTTCTCTGCAAACCACTTTTGGGGAGAGAAGCGAGTTAGTTACAAGTACTTTAAACACGTTATCACTATACTTGGTTCCTTGGATGATTTTAAAACAGGGATCGCCTATACAGAAGGATGTTCTGGCATACTCCACTGTTCTCAAATTCATGTTTCTATATATAATAAAGTATATAGACAGGCTGGGGTGGAACTGACCAGGAAACCTTATGTATTGTTTAGAGGATGGTGGCCCCAGAGGTGGCTTTTCCCCCAGAATATGACAGCCAGTCCTGGGTTGCCAGAGGACCTTCTAGGGAAAGATATATGTGACCACACAAAATTGCCTTTTGCTGAGTCAGACTCTTGGTCCACCTAGGCCAGTGGTTTTCCAGGGCCCTCAGCAGCGCAGCAAAGTCTTCAATCCCTGGCAACTCCAGTTTAAAAAATGTCAAGGCACTGGAGAGATGTTGCCTGTGCGCATAGAAAATGCTGGGATAGGTAGACCAGTGGACACAAAGCCAAAGCGTATGTTTGCAGTTTAGGAAGCTGTTTCTTAAAGAACTACGCCTTTGAAGCTGCATGAACACATGAAGCTGCCTTCTATTGAATCAGACCCTTGGTCCATCAAAGTCAGTATTGTCTACTCAGACCGGCAGCGGCTCTCCAGGGTCTCGGGCAGGGGTCTTTCACATCACCTACTTGCCTAGTCGCTTTAACTGGGGATGCCGGGGATTGAACCTAGAACCTTCTGCATGCCAAGCAGATGCTCTACCACTGAGCCACAGCCCCTCCCATATGCAGACCCTTCCCTTGCAAGATGGAGAGGGGAAGATTGTGCATTTATTTTACTTCTTTGATGTTTGGGGCATTAATCGAACATTGGTGCCAGGTGAAAATTTATTATTAGAAAATGGGAGCATGCAGATTACACAAAGTGTCAGCAGTCTTGGCATCAGCTTCGTTTTTCTGCAAAGCTGGTCCGTTGTTGTGGTGTGGAAGGGCAGAGAGAGATTTCCACCTGGCCCTTGTGCTGAGGTAACTAAAGGTATGGTGCTCTTTCATATTCCATTCCAAAGAACCTGATGCTTAGGAGCACTAAAGAGCAGTACTGAAAAATAAGTGATGTGATAATCGAGCTGTGTACATATTCCTCACTTTTTGTCTTTTTGACCTTCACATTTGCATAAAGCTTTTTCACTTCATATCTTATATAACTCAGCCTTATGCATCTGTTGTATCACGTTATTCCCAACATGTTTGCGTATTTGATGTGCCCTGTAAGACTAGGCCTGTTCTTCCCTCCTCCTCTTTCCATACTTGTTTGTATCTGATTTCTTGCTGAATCTTGATCCAGTTCTGATCATGCCATTCTAGGAAGTTCCTTCAGACCTGGTGATACTTTGCCATGTTGTAGTTTGTTCTGTACACATTATTCCAAAGTCCCTACAGTGTGACCTGGATAGTGCTTTTGCATGAAGATCCATTCAGAATGAGACACAGTGAATGAATCTGAAATCCTCAAGATCCCAGTCTGTTTTCTAGCATGCACAGAGCCAAGAGCGAACACTTTCTTGTTTAAGAATTTTTTTATCCAACCACACTTGTTGGGACTTATAAATTCCTCTGGCAGTGAGATTTGTGAGATTTGTTTCCCCACCCCCCCAAAAAACCCTGAGCCAGTATGGTATAGTGTCGGATTAGGGAGATCTGGATTCAAATCTTCCCTCTGTTGCGATGAAGCTTGCTGGGGACCCACCATTCTCTCTCAGCCTACCCTATCTCACAAGGTTGTTATGAGGGTCAAATGAGGAGGATCAAACTATGTATGCTGCCTGGAATGCTTGGAGGATAAAAGTGCATGAGGCAGATAAATTCTTAACCAGATCCTGATATCCCAGATTCTGCACAAGAAACCAAAAAAAACTTGAAGGTCACTCTTTAAATCTGTCCGGGGAAAGCATCATGGATGCCAGCGCCGTTAGTCAGCATTTTAGCCTGCCAGCAGGAATCCTGTTTTCTGATGTAGCACTGTTTCCAACCTTTGCTGAATTGAAACATGTGGCAGTGACTCAAACCCGGATTTTTCAATAAAACTCGGTTTCTGACAGTTTGGAAATGGAAGTTCACTGGGATTTTCTGGTGATATTTTGCTTTACTAGAACTCCAGCATTGTTTGTTCGTTTGTTTGATTTTTACTGCTATCTTTGTGTTTTAATGTTTTCAGTTTTATATTCTGTTGCCAGGGCCCTGTCTTTAAAATGTTTTAAACATTTTGGTGCTGGTCTTAGTCTGTAGGGTTTTTTTTTTTTTTTTTTTTTTTTTTTTTAGAATTTGGTGTTATTTCAGTGTCTTAATGTGACATATCGTTTTTATGTCTGGGTTGTTGGGTTTTTTTGTAAACTGCTTTGTTCTTGGTTTTGCAAGGTGTTGTATATAAATACACAGATTTTTGAAAAATTGGCTAGTTCACATGTACAAAAATATTTTGTTTTGAATGTGGAGGCAGAAATCTCTGACTCAGTGCGGGGGGGAAGGTCTTCAACAAACTCCTTCAAAACAAGAATGATTGTTTCTATTCAACAAGGGCTCAGAATTCTGCGTATTACTAAGCATTAGAGAAAATTGTTTTAAAACTGCTTCTCAGTTGCTCTTGGAAATGACATAAACTATGTCATTAGCAGCAATAAAGAAAGTCACATAGTTTGGAAGGGAAAAATACCCCCCCCCCCAGATAGACTAGTTTGGAAAATAATTGACATGATAAAACCGGCAGCATACCAAAACATTTATAAGTACACAAAAGTTTTGAATAGATGAACCCTTGAAGCTGAATGCATTATGGATGTAGATGGGATTTCTTGTACATATTTGGTTAATTGGAAACTGATATGAATAGTCGGTTTTGTGACTTGTCACTAAATCATAACATTCTGTATTTGTGTATTGAGTATGACAATCAAATTATGCATAATGTCTAAATCGCTTTGTGCTTTATTTAATTTGTTCCCTGAAACACATTATTTCATTTCGGTGTTTGGCTAACAAGGGGGAAAAACCCAACTTGACATATTTCTACAGCACATCAAATAAATACAGTGCTCTTTTACATTTTGCTTACTAAATATAAGTGGAGTCTCTATTTCCCTCACGTTGCAATTCTAATCTTCCTCCAGGCAGCTAGGGACACCATTAATGGTTTACCTCCCTCTCTATCCTAACCTCAAAACAACCCTGTGAAGCAAGTTAGGCTGAGAGAGAGAGACTAGCCCAAGGTCACTAGCATGGCCAAATGGGGATTTGAAGCTGGGTCTCCCAAGTCCCACACTCTTAAGCGCTGTGAAGGAGGGGAAAAAATTGAAGCTTCCTTCTAATGCTTTAGCCCAGGGTTGGGTCCCTCAGGTAGAAGGTGAGTTGGTTTTTATACCCTGCTTTTCTGCACCTTAAGGAGTCTCAAAGCAGCTTACAGTTGCCTCCCCCCATCCCACAACAGGCCCCTTGTTAGGTAGGTGGGGCTGAGAGAGTTCTGAGAGAACTGTGACTGGCCCAAGGTCACCCAGCAGGCTTCATGCGCAGGAGTGGGGAATAGAACCCTGTTCTTCAGATTAGAGTCCGCTGCTCTTAACCACTACGCCACGCTGGCTTTCTACAGGGGCCCGTGACCCATGCAGATGGGTCACGGGGTCCTATAGAGCTGCCATGGTATCGTCGTTGTTGCCATTAGGAAGGACCTGTTGCTAAGTTCGGTGATTGGAAAGCAAGAGTGCCACTCCTGCACTCTAGGGTTGCCAGGTCCCTCTTCGCCACCAGCGGGAGATTTGGAGGAGCAGAGCCTGAGGAGGGCGGTGTTTGGGGAGGGGAGGGACTTCAGTACCATAGAGTCCAATTGCCAAAGTGGACATTTTCTCCAGGTCAGGGGTCGGCAAACTCATTAGTCAAAAGAGCCAAATATCAACAGTACAACGATTGAGATTTCTTTTGAGAGCCAAATTTCTTAAACTATATAGGTAGGTTCACTGTTTATTAACTTAATAAACTTTAATTAAAGTTTTAAGTCTTAATTAAACTATAGATACACTGAATAAAACTTGATATCATACTTAATAGCGATCTTATTTATTGATAAAAATTAAATTGTAAGTCCCTGCCATTTCCCCCTCCCCGTCCGGAGTCCTCATCTGGAGGCCTGGTCTACCGCCATAAAAGCCTATTGGTAGACCTGGCCTCCGGCTGAGTCCCATTGGGAGGCCAGGTCTACCCATTGGCTTTCTTGGCAGTAGACTTGGCCTCCGGAGGCCCATAGAAGCCAATTGGTAGACCTGGCCTCTGAAGGGGGACTTTCCCCCCTCCTTGGAGTCCAGGTCTACCCCCAAGAAAGCCAGTGGGTAGACATGGCCTCCCAATGGGACTCAGTCGGAGGCCAGGTCTACCAAAGGAAGCCTGCCCCGCCCAACAGCTAATAGGCGAGCGGGGCGGGCCAGGAACCGCCGAGCCGCCCGCCCAGCAATCGCGCGGCTAGAGGGGAGGGGAGGCTTTAGCTTCCCAACCATTGAGGGCAAGGGCAAGGGGGACCCGGCCATTCTCCACGGTGGGGGGGGAGAGACAGCGCGCCTGCTCTCTCTCTCTCGCTCGCTCTCAGGCGCGCCAGCTCCACAGCCTGGCTGCCGGCGTGAGCGGGCGCGAGAGCAGGGGCTCCGAACCAAGTTCGGAGAGCCGCACTCAACGGGCCAAAGAGCCGCATGCGGCTCGGGAGCCACGGTTTGCCGACCCCTGCTCCAGGTGAACTGTTCTCTGTCGGCTGGAGATCAGTTGCAATAGCAGGAGATCTTCAGCTATTACCTGGAGGTTGGCAACCCTACTGCACGCCGATAGGAGCAGCTGGGACTGCAAAGTGTGAAGTCACTCAGAGACTCTGGCCCCTCCTCTTCTGTCGTGTCACTTCTGATGTCACTCAGGGGCTCCCTGCTACCGGCTGGGGATTAAAGATGGGTCCTAGTGCTAGAAAGGGGTGAAGACTTCCTCTTTAGAATGCCCACCATGTATTTTGAGTTTGGTTTGTGACCATGAGGTCTAGCAACCTTGTAGACAAATGCTGAGCCTTGGTATTCACCCAGGATGTGGTGGTGGCTGCCAGCTTGGAAGGCTTTAAGAGGGGAGTGGACATGTTCATGGAGGAGAGGGCTGTCCATGGCTACTAGTCAACATGAAAACTAGTCATGATGCATACCAATTCTCTCCAGGATCATAGGAGCATGCCTATTGTATTAGGTGCTTTGGAACACAGGCAGGATGCTGCTGCTGCAGACACCTTGTTTGTGGGCTTCCTAGAGGCACCTGGTTGACCACTGTCAAGACTGCGGGACTTGATGGGCCTTGGTCTGATCCAGCATGGCTTTTCTTATGTTTTCTTATTCTAATATAATCCTGTAGTCTGCAAAAAAGAAAATATCTGGTACAGCAAATTAGTGCAGCATAATATTTAAGCTGTGGAATAGGAAGGTGATACCGCAGCAAACCGTTCCTCCTTTAAGCCTCAGTCTCCCAGCTTCATGGGGCTGTAGGAAAGGTTACAGAAAACGTATTTGGAACACCTAAAATGTATTTAATATAATAAAGGGGTTTGTTTAGCTAAATTGAAGAAAGGGGTTTGTTTAGCTAAATTGAAGAAATGTCTTCAAATTCAGCTGCTGTAGATTTTGAGTGACTCTTCTTCTTTTTCTGTCTGCATGTGTTTAGTTGAGTAACCTGCATCTGAAGGAGGAGAGACCCAAACCAGAGTCCAATGGTGAGTATGGTGTAGTGGTTAAGAGCGGTGGTTTGGAGCGGTGGAGAACCGAGTTCAATTCCCCACTCCTCCACATGAGTGGCGGACGCTAATCTGGTGAACCGGGTTGGTTTCCCCACTCCTCCACATGAAGCTAGTTGGGTGACCTTGGGCTAGACGCAGCTCTCTTAGAGCTCTCTCAGCCTCACCTACCTCACAGGGTGTCTGCTGTGGGGAGGGGAAGGGAAGGTGATTGTCAGCCGGTTTGATTCTTCTTTAAGTGGTAGAGAAAGTCGGCATATAAAAACCAACTCTTCGTCCTCAATCTGGGTCCCGCCCACCATGTTGTAATGGCCTTCCAAAACCCACTTGTGGGGTTTTGGCCAGGGTGAAAGGAAAAAGTGAAAGCAAGCCAGGAATAGAAAGAAAAAAAAGGAGGAATGGGGGGCAGGGAGAATGTCAGGAATAGAAAGAGGGGGGAAAAGAAAGCTGGGAATTACGTTGTCAGTATTCATGTTGTTCCATCTTCTTAAATATGAGATAGGTCATCATAAGTCCAGAATTGCTCAGGGAGGTATAAAAAAAGTCTTGTGTTGCTTAAAATCTAGCAAGTATATAAGCTTTGGTGAGGTAGATACTTGGAAGTGGTAATCGCAGTGGGCTGGGCACGTCTAGGCACAGAGGAGAAAAAGTACAGTCATAAGGCACAGTTGTGTCACTACTAAATACAACGTGTGGGTGTGACCCACTACCAACTAACAGCAACGGGTTATAAATCTGCTCAGCGAGTTAGTTGGAACTCCAGATGTGCGACAGTCACTTTGTGTAGCAACAACGTGAATCTGTGTTTTTCAGTACCAAAACCCCCAGTGGATTTTGATCTGGCTGTTTCAGCCTTCCTTTAAAAAAAGGAATTTTAAAGGTGTGTTTACTTCACAGAACGTTCTGTTTTGATCCGCCGTGCGCAAAGGAGATCAACTGTAAAACTCATACTAAAATTAAAAGAATTTTAAAAAGCAAACTTGTGCTTATTTTACTCCAGTGAAGGTTTTGAGGAATTGGACTAAAGAAAGACACGGGGAAGTCCGTGGGCTGCATCTGGCCTGGTTAGATACGGAGCAGTGCCAGTACAGTTGCATAACGTGTGGTTTGGTTCTGCAGCATGAGATGCACACAGAACAAGTGGCATGAAACACTTTCCTGAACTAGCTGGCAGAACAGCTTCAGGTTATGAAGGATTGTTACGTTCAGGGGATCTGTGTTCTAATCACTCTTTGTCCAAACGACAGGCACCGTTGTCAAGACAGAGGATAATGCAGAGAAGACAGAAGAAGAGGAAAAGGGTAAGTTCTCAGCATCAAAGAGTGAAGCAAAAAAAAATGTCCTCACTAAGTTCTGACTATGTCCTGACTAGGGGAGCCAGCATGGTGTAGCGGTTAAGAGCGGTGGTTTAGAGCGGTGGACTCTAATCTGGAGAACCGGGTTTGATTCCCCACTCCTCCACATGAGCGGCGCACGCTAATCTGGTGAACCGGGTTGATTTCCCCTCTCCACATGAAGCCAGCTGGGTGACCTTGGGCTAGTCACAGCTCTCTTAGAGCTCTCTCAGCCCCACCTACCTCACCAGGTGTCTGTTGTGGGGAGGGGAAGGGAAGGTGATTGTAAGCTGGCTTGATTCTTCCCTAAATGGCAGAGAAAGTCGGTGTATAAAAACC
The DNA here is from genome assembly GCF_029931775.1 of Euleptes europaea. NCBI lineage: Eukaryota > Metazoa > Chordata > Lepidosauria > Squamata > Sphaerodactylidae > Euleptes > Euleptes europaea. The sequence continues at coordinate 11,785,182 of NC_079330.1, read as the reverse complement.
ATTCCATTCCATTTATTTACTAGCTCCTTTGACCAAAGGTCTTGTATAAAAACCAATTCTTCTAAGTGGGGAAGGGCTGTTGCTCCGGGCTAAAGCCTGTGCCAGGTTTTTGGCTTCTCCCGTTAAAATGGAGCTGTGTTGGCAAGCCTGGAGCAATCCTTGGAGCATTGGCAAAGAGTTGCCAGTGCCAGCCCAAACAGGTGTTTGGCTCAAACATGGCCTGGCTGCTTCTGTGATATAAAAATGCTCAGTTGCCAACCCAATATTGAGGGTTTCATGTACCTTCAGGCCATTCAATGAGGTGGGGGCCACAACAGAGAATGCATTTGTACCGGTGGTTGTCGAGCTTGCCCATTTGTAGGGTGGCACTGCAGAAAGGTCCTGATCAGATGAGCAGAGCTTCTGGGGCAGAGGATGGGGGAGAGGCGGTCCTGCAGATATGAGCATCCAAGGCCATAAAAGGCTGTGTATGTGATAGCCAGCATCTTGAATTGAACCCACTAACTGATGGGCGAGGAGCCCCATGGCGCAGAGTGGTAAGGTGTGGTACTGCAGTCCAAGCTCTGCTCACGACCTGAGTTCGATCTCCACGGAAGCCGGTTTCAGGTAGCCGGTTCAAGGTCGACTCAGCCTTCCATCCTTCCGAGGTTGGTAAAATGAGTACCCAGCTTGCTGGGGGTAAAGGGAAGATGGCTGGGGAAGGCACTGGCAAACCACTTCGTAAACAAAGTCTGCCGAGTAAACATCAGGATGTGACATCATCCCATGGGTCAGGAATGACCTGGTGCTTGCACAGGGGACCTTTACCTTTAACCGATGGGCAGTCAGTGGAGTGACTGCAGAATGAGAGTAATATGCATTCTCTGCCTAGCTCCTGATAATAATTGGGCATTTGTTTTTATTTGGGGCATTTTTTGGTACCCTTTCTAAATTGCCTTGCTGCTACCAAGGGCGATGCAGGATAAAACAACATGGCTCCCCTGTTTGAAAGAGTAATCGGTTGAACCAAGTATGTAGAAGCATTTTAAAAGCCTTTGCAAATATAAAAGTGTTTCACATGATGGCTGGGAATGTACCGAACGAGAGGTCCAGCAGGCCTCTTTAGGGAGGCCGTTCCTCAGCTGTTTGGCACAACTCAATAAGCTTCTGCCCTTAATGCAGTTGCATAACTACCTTAGGGGACTGAGCAATTGCTGTTGGCTCGGATGGCTTTAAGGAAGATTACAAAAAAGGAGAACGGAAACCTCTGAACAGCCAAGAACAAGGGGCACAGAGCACCCGAGGGTCTAAAAAAATAATTGTAGAAGCATCAAAAAAATACCAGAAGGTGTATATATAATTCAAAAATTGCAGAATGTAATGGAAAATACAAAAGATTATTACAGGTTGAGTATCCCTTATCCGGACTGCTTAGGACCAGAAGTGGTTCTTGTTTTGGATATTTCTGTATATTGGAATATTTTGGAATTTTTGCATATACATAATGAGATACCTTGGGGATGGGACCATTCATTTATGTTTTGTATACACTTTATACACATAGCCTGATTGTAATTTTAAACAGTATTTTAAATAATTTTGTGTACATTGAACCATCAAGCAATGGCAAACCCCCTCCAACCATTTTTTGCCTTGAAAACCCTACGGGGTTGCCATAAGTCAGCTGTGACTTGACAGCGCGCACACACACACACACACAGATGCCATTTTACCCACAACTTGCACAATCCACAATGCAGGGCATCACTGGCTGCTTCTTGGCTGCGCCGTTTAGCTTTGCCTGCCGCCTTTTCATCGCAGCGTTTTTTTCACTGTTGAGATAAAGCTGAAAGTGGTGTTTGTTTGTCTCGTTCCTTCCTCCTGCTAGAGGACCGAGCGGCCCAGTCACTATTGAACAAGCTGATCCGCAGCAACCTGGTGGACAACACAAACCAAGTGGAGGTGCTGCAGAGAGATCCCACGTCGCCCCTCTACTCCGTGAAGTCTTTCGAGGAGCTGCGGCTGTAAGTGCCTCTTTTTTTGCTACTGCTGTGGGTGTTGCTTGTTGCCGACAAGCCGTTCATAAGAACGGCCCTGCTGGATCAGACCAAGGCCCGTTGTGTCCAGCAGTCTGTTCACGCAGTGGCCAACCAGGTGCCTCTAGGAAGCCCACAAACAAGACGACTGCAGCAGCATTATCCTGCCTGTGTTCCACAGCAACTAATATAATAGGCTTGCTCCTCTGATCCTGGAGAGAATAGGTATGCATCATGACTAGAACATAAGAAAAGCCATGCTAGATCAGACCAAGGCCCATCGTGTCCAGCAGTCTGTTCACACAGTGGCCAAGCAGGTGCCTCTAGGAAGCCCACAAACAAGGCGACTGCAGCGGCATTATCCTGCTGGTGTTCCATAGCACCTAATATAATAGGCATGCTCCTCTGATCCTGGAGAGAATAGGTATGCATCATGACTAGTTTTCATGTTGACTAGTAGCCATGGCTAGCCCTCTCCTCCATGAACATGTCCACTCCCCTCTTCAAGCCTTCCAAACTGGCAGCCATCACCACATCCTGGGGCAGGGAGTTCCACATTCCGCAGCCCCCCTCGCCCATAATGCATGTGGCTCATTCCCACACTGCTTGGCTGGTGGCGAAAGACCCCAGCTGCATGGGAGGCAGGCAGTGGCAAACCACCTCTGCTCATCTTTTGCCTGGAAACCAGTCGCAATAAGTCAGCTGTGACTTGACAGCATTTTCCACCACCATTTTCCACCACCAAGAATCAGACTTACAAGCCTCTGCTTACCTGGAATATTTGTCTCCAGGCACTGATGCTTATGTAACTGCAGAGTCTGTTCTCTTTCCCTTCCTTTTTAGCCTGTCATTGTGCCATAAATGGGTAACAAAATACATGTGGGTAGACAGGCAAGTAACTTTCGTGGGCATTATTTGCAATGCTGTTAAGTGTTAAATATCTTGGATGTTTGCCTGGTGCACATAACGCAATCTTAATCTCAACATTAGATTGGGCAGGGGATCAATTGTAACTTTGCCAACCAAAACATCAGAAGTAGCAGCATCTCTTGGCACAGACCAGCTAAAGCAGCTCACTTAGCTCAGGTGAACAAGGACACCCATTCCCTGGGCCGTTTTACCCTTAAACGAAGGGGAAAGCAGGATTTGGGATGGCTGGTTTGAAATTTTAACTGGCACAGAATATGGCAGCCCAGAGCTGAATGCAAAATTGCAATCTTTGGCAGGCTCCTGATTTGATACTTTGGGGAGGGAGAGACATTCTCCCTTTAAGGCCTTGGCAGGGAAGTACCTTCTGGACTGCCTGATTCTTCACGAAGTATCTTTCCTTATGTGGAATGTATCAGTTCAGTGTTTGAGAGCCAGCATGGCGTAGTGGTTAAGAGCAGCGGACTCTAATCTGGAGAACTGGGTTTGTTTCCCCACTCCTCCACGTGAACGGCAGACTCTAATTTGGAGAACCGGGTTCAACTCCCCGCTCCTCCACATGAAGCCAGCTGGGTAACCTTGGGCCAGTCAGTTCTCTCCGAACTCTCTCAGCCCCACCTACCTCTCAAGGTGCCTGTTGTGGGGAGGGGAGGGGAAGGGAAGGCGATTGTAAGCCCCTTTGAGACTCCTTAACGCTAGAGAAAAGCAGGATATAAAAACCAACTGTTCTTCTTTGTTCTTTCTTCGTGCAAAATGTCCGAAATCCCTCAGATACTTACAAGGTAGAGTCAGAATGGACAAATCCCCCTATTACATTGAAAGGCTGGCACAATTTTGCTATAAATATAAAAACTTTTTGAAGCAAAAGAAATCACAGTAAAATAGAGCACAGTGGGAAGAACTAGCCCTGTCCATCGCTAACAAAAATAATAAAAAAATTTGGGAGCTGATTGCCCGTGGCACAAGATCTAGTAACTATGTGATGGCAAATATTACACAGGATAGGTGGCATAATCATTTTGTCAGGCCTTTGCTACAATTTCAGGCCTTGTGCTACTTTTGAATTGAAGTCTGGTAATTGCAGTCCAGGAGCTGGCTTACCGTCAAGGCCGAAAGCTGGCTGCTGGTCAAGGTTATCCTGTTTACCCTGTCTCTGTGTTATGTCTTGGGTTCTCTGAGAGAGAATCCTTATCTGGTCGTTACTATGGTTTCACTCTGTCTTGCGTTTTGCCTAGAATGCATTTTATACTGTAACCCACCTACACTGACTCCATTAGATCCCTTTCTTTCCCAAGGGGCAGTTACCTTCTGTAAATCTGTCTTTTTGCTCTTAATAAATTAGCATGCTTAAGGAACACCTGCCTGAGCGTGTTTGATTTATAAGATGCTAGGGACAGACGCCTGAGCTGACACATTTCGTCTCCCTTTATGGCACCCCTAGGGATATTTCTCCCGTGGAAGTTATGTTTAAAGAACAAAATTCATTGCCCACATGGGACCCGGTGTCACCAGATGAATGTGTCCAGTTGATCAAGGGGCTAGTTGGGGGGGAAAGCCCCGAAGAAGATTATATCCCTCCAGAATTATTTAAATCGAATATCCATTGGTGGGCTTCAGTGTTAGCAGCTCTATTTACAACAATTAACAATCTATGCGTGATACCAGCCAGATGGAAACAAAGCATCATCGTCCCTATCTTTAAGAAGGGGGAAATGTCAGACCCTGCCAATTATCGATCTATCAGCCTCTTAGATGTTGCCTCTAAGCTATATACTCGCCACCTGTTAAAAAAGTTGGTAGATTGGGCAGACCAAGTAAACCTCCTTAACCAGGAACAAGCCGGTTTCCGTAAGGAACATAGCAAAATTGATCAATGTCTAGTTCTTAAAGCCCTGATTGAGAAATACTTGGTCAAATTAAAATGTCAACTTTTTGTAGCCTTCGTTGACCTGTCCTCAGCTTTTGATTCAATCGACCGAAATAGGCTTTGGCAGAAGTTGGCGGATACCTCTATTGACCAGAGGCTTTTTAGATTGATAAGGGAATTTCATACAGACCTCACAGCTAGAGTCAGAGTGGAAGGAACTGGAAGTTTAACGGAACCGATTCCCCTAACGAAAGAAGTAAAACAGGGTTGCCTGCTGGCTCCTCTCCAATTTTTATATTAATGATATAGTACAAAAGATGAATGCATCAACACATTTCTCCCCCGTTTTGGCTGGAAGGAAAATAACAACCTTATTATATGCCGATGATATGGCTATTTTGGCCCTCACGGAAACTGGGCTAGAGGAAAGTCTGAAAACGCTGGTTGAATACTGCATCAGGGAATCCTTAAAGATTAACTACAACAAAACTAAAATAGTTGTTTTTGGCAATTGTAGGATTTCTCACAGTTGGACAATAACAAACCAAAAAGTAAAACAGGACCAGTTTTTTAAATACTTAGGCATAATTTTCCAACCCGCATTGTCATGGCAAATGCAATGTAAATCTGCTATTCTGTCAGACCGTCGAACTATGAGTGCCATTTTTAAATTCTACTATTCCAGAGGAGGCTGTATGGTTGCCCCAGCAATTAAAGCTTTTGTGGGGAAAGTAATACCGCAGTTGTTATATGGAATTGAGATCTGGGGGCAAAAACCAAAAATATTGCACGATTTGGAGAAAATCCAAAATAGTTTTATTAGGAAGATCTTGGGTTTACCCCAAGGGGTTAGGTTTACCCCAAGGGGTGCCTGCAGCATTCCTTAGAGTGGAGGCAGGCTTGCCATCCGTTGCCATGAGAGCCCATTTAAGAATTTTACTTTTCTACCTAAAACTGAGAAAATCGATTAACTCAAAATTGGTGTATTACAGCTATATGTTCTATTCAAAGGAAAACCATTGGGATAAGGTCATACCCATCCTACAATTGTATAATTTGCCTTTGCTAGAAATCTTAAACACATGGGACCCAAAAGATATCAAAAAATGGATTGCTGACAAAGAAACTGATAATGATATGTGCCTAATACAAAAGTCCAAGTTCTCCCCATGGTATCCGTTATTCAAATCGAATAAGTTCTTTTCAAATTATTTAATGGAACTTTCAGACCCAGGGTTAAGGAGAGCATTTACTACGGCTCGATTCCAAACGATGCCTTCAGCATTCACCCATGGTAGATATAAAAAAAATCCTCATAACCTAAGGCTATGTCCCTGCTCCTCAGGTTCAATAGAGGATCTCCCACATATTTTGTTTAGTTGCCCATTTTACAACTCTATTCGTTTTAAATTAACCCAGCATATCCCAGATGTTTTAGACACAGTTGAGGGCTGAGTTAGATTTTTAATGGCAGACATTAATTCAAAGATCACGCTTAATGTGGCCTTTTATAGCGTCTAAGCTAAGGAAGAAATTTGTTGAAAATTAGACCCCAAAGTTGACACCGAAAGAATAATTTAGGAGAACTATAACATTCAATTCAGTAATCAATATGTATATATGTGGCTGTCTGTGACATTTAAAAAATTTTATTCATGTAACTCTGGGTGTTGTGAGTTGGAAAAATTTTTTGACTGAAGCACTGGGTGGGGGATTTTCCCTTTTCACACAACCCCTTTCATTGTTTTACTCTTCTGTGGCCCTCTGTTAACCTCAAACTGTATCCCCCCTCTTCCCCTGCCAATTGCTCCTTTCCTCCCCCCATGTCCCCCCCCCGGTTTGGCTCGTTCCCTTTCACTGTTTCTGCTGCTCTCAAACACAAGCCGCTGTTCTGTCGTCCTTCGCACCCTCTCCTCAGTCTGTAAGGTGGAGGTAATAAAGGCAACCTCAATCTGAAGTAGACTACTAAGGGAATTCGTGCGAAGTGTTTTTGAACTCTTAAAAGGACAGCGCGAAAGACCCTGACTGCATCTACAACTTCCGAAATGGCTCTGAGCTGCTTCTCTGTTTCCTTTGGGGGCATCTGCTGGGGACAGGTTGGCTGCCGCAAGCATCCACACGTCACAGCACCGGCAAGGGGCAGGCATAACTAGACTCGTTTAAATTCTCTAAAGAAAAAGGTGCATAAATCTGTAGTTTATTGCCGCTGCTTCCCCAAGGAGGGCAAGTGCATCTTATTGGGAGCAAGCGCCTCTTCCGAGACATGACCTTTCTGCGTGGCTGAGAAGGGGGCGGTGGCAAATCTCCGTGCGCCTTTCTCTCTTAAATGTCAAGCGGGAGAGTTTTAAAGGGGCTAGATAAGATAGGGCTGTTTCTCCTTGGTTTATTGCGCGTTGCTTTATTGCACCCGGTAGATATTGCGTTTTTGAGCAAGTCTGATATTCGCTTTATTGTGGTGGTTTGGAACCAAACCTGCGATATCTCCAAGGTATGCTCGTACGTCTTTATAAAAGAAATCTGCCGTTCCTGTCCTTGGTTTTCCATTGTATCCAGCCCCGAACTCCCAACCTAACCCAGCTTTTCTGACTCTTTCCATGAGACAAAGTGAATATAAGGAAAACTCCAATCTATCCAGTGGTTTAAATATAATTGAGAGTTTTCCAGGAGTACAGAATTGGGGAGGGGGGGATGCATCATAAATCCTCTTCCGTGTGCGTGACACCCTCGCTCCAAGCCCTCAGCTCTCAGATTCCTCTAATCCTGGGCCTTTCCAAATCACCGCTTGTGTTTTCCCACTAGCTCTGCTGAGGAATGTGTCAGCGGTGCTGAATATTTTGTCTGCTGCTGATCATTAAATTATTCTCGAGGGGTTCTTTCTACCTGTTGTTGTTCCGCCCCGTAATTGGTCTCCGCATCCTATTCCTGCTGGTGTGTCCCTACGGGGCGCCCGCAGCAGCACAGGTTTTGCCGTGGCGTCGACTGGCTTCGTTTTCATCCGCGACGCTTTGTCGCTACAAAGGACTCTTTAGATCATGTACTCTTGTCCTGTTAGGTTTTTGAAAGCGAAGTATTAGTTGAGAATCAAAGGCAGAGTTAATGGCAGCCGTGCCTGGATTAAGCGAGTCTCCTGTTTCACTTACGGTGTAACCCTGGCAACCGTCTGGGTAGATCTCTCACTTCTGAATGAGACCCGGTTTACCTTTGCAAAGGGCTTTTCTATCAGCCAAACTAGACACGATGACGGGGGGCCGTCTTTGAAGGGGGGCTGCCCCAGTTGTGTTAGGGGAGGGGCCGTGGCTCAGTGGTAGAGCATCTGCTTGGCATGCAGAAGGTCCCAGGTTCAACCCCCGGCATCTCCAGTTAAAGACCAGGCAAGTAGGTGATGTGAAAGACCTCTGCCTGAGACCCCGGAGAGCTGCTGCCGGTCTGAGTAGACAATACTGACTTTGATGGACCTTGATGGTCTGATTCAGTAGAAGGCAGCTTCATATGTGGGTATAAAGGGGGGGAGGTTGGGAGCTCAGATTTTCAGCGCAATGGGGATGAATGGTTAATTGTTATTGTCTCTCCCTTACTGTGGCATATAACTTACACTTCCAAAAATTTCTTAGTCTCATGGAAAGTGTCAGAAAAGCTGGGTTAGGTTGGAAGTTTAGGGCTGGACAGAATGGAAAACTGAGGACAGGAATGACGGGTTCCTTTTATATAAAGGTGTACCAGAAGAGGAAAGTTAGGGCTGGTTGCATTGGGGGCAGAACAGAACAGAAAGCCAGCATGGTGTAGTGGTTAGAATGCTGGGCTCTGATCTGGGGAACCCAGGTTCAAATCTCCTTTCTGCCATGGATGCTTGCTGGGTGACCCCAGGGCACGGTTTTAGCATCCAGGCTCTGAATGTAGGAGAAAAAAATCAGCTAGGAGAAAAAGGCTTCAGACAAGGACAGTAATGGGAAGATTCAGCATTCCTGTCCATCTGCTTTTTTTAATCCCTCTGTCATCCCAGCAAAGCATGACAAATAGAACATTCATCTATTGGCCCAGAGGGGAGAACCGTCTTTTAAAATTCTTATTACAGAATAGACGGGTCTTTTCAGATTCCGCATCTTTCTCTCAAATACGCTTATTATGTTTAACTGGACTTCAGAGAGGAAATGTACTTTCAGGGCAGGGTGGGAAGTTTTACTAGAGCCCAGCACCTGATTTTTATCTTAGCACCACCTGGAAAATTGACTTGTGCATCTGTTTGAGGCGAAACGTGGCAGAAGCACCATAATTTCAGAACATGGAGACGGCATGTATCGTTGCGAGGGCAAACCGGCTATAAAATTTCACTAGCTCGTGGGGAATACAGAGGCCGTGAGGTGGAACTTAGAGGCCTTTAGCAACATACAGAAATGTTTTTGTCTTCTAGGAAGCCGCAACTGCTACAAGGTGTCTACGCTATGGGTTTCAACAGGCCATCCAAGATCCAGGAGAACGCGTTGCCTATGATGCTGGCGGAACCGTATGTATTCACACATGCTTTAACCATGCATGCCTGCGTGGGATGTTTTTGGTTGGTGGGGAGAGCAAGGGAGGGGCCATGGGTCAGTGGTAGAGCATCTGCTGGGAAGCAGAAGGTCCCAGGTTCAATCATTGGATCTCCAGTTAAAGGGACTAGGCAAGTAGGTGATGTGGAAGACCTCTGCCTGAGACCCTGGAGAGCCGCTGCCGGTCTGAGTAGACAATACTGACTTTGATGGACCAAGGGTCTGATTCAGTATAAGGCAGCTTCATGTGTTCATTTGGTCGTAGAAGAACCTGTTAACAGTCCTTGTTATAAGCTTAAGGTCTGCTGCAGGCCAGCTTTTTACTCATATGCCTTTTGTTTTTGTTTTTTCTGCCTGCATTGAAATTCTTCTCCTTCGGTGTGTGTCCAGCCCACAGAACCTGATTGCACAATCTCAGTCCGGTACTGGCAAGACAGCGGCGTTTGTCTTGGCCATGCTCAGCCGAGTAGAACCCGAGAACAAATACCCGCAGGTAACTCCGTTACCCTTTGGATTCTCACAGCCAGGTAGTTTTCCCTCACGAAGCCTGGTCTCCTCCGAGGAGGGGGCGAGGGCGCACTCTCTTGCGTTCAGATATGTCTTCCCATAAGGAATGGCTGCAGGCTTTGCTGAGCAGATTGGCCAGCTAAGTCTTCAGTTGATCGGCAAGTGTTTTCAAGCTCTGTGAGCCATTTCTATGCAACAGTCTCAGTTGCGATGCTAGTGCAGTTTGGAGTGCATCTCCCTAGGTGGCGCTAAATCCCCGCCTAGATTCACCCCAACTCTTCTTCTTCTCCTTCCTTCCCATCCCCAATTCAGAAGCTGCATTTGATAGGGGGTTGGGGAAAATTTACTTTGCCCCTTTCTTCTGAGTGTGCTTCTGGAGTGGCGAAGGAGCCCACAGGAACCCGTTTCCCATTCCTTGGTGGGAGCTGTCAAGAGCCAAGCCAGCCTCCTGTTGTTTCTCCACATCACCTGTGTAGCTCTGCTCTGGGTTCTGTTTCTAATTAACACCGTCTAGCACCTGATGGGCCCTGACGTGGACGGCCCAGGCTAGCCTGATCTGGTCAAATCTCAGAAGCTAAGCAGGGTCGGCCCGGGTTAGTACTTGGATGGGAGACCACCAAGGAATATCTGGGTCACTGCTGCAGAGGCAGGCAGCGGCAAACCCATCTCTGTTCGTCTCTTGCCTTGAAAACCTTACTGGGCTGCCATAGGTAGGCTGCGACTTGGTGGCGCTTTACACACACACACACACACACACACACACACAGTGTCTCGTGGAGTACAGTACATGGCGTTTGGGAAGAAGAAGAGTTGGTTTTTATACCCCGCTTTTCTCTACCTTTAAGGAGTCTCAAAGCGGCTGACAATCTTCTTCCCTTCCCCTCCCCACAACAGACGCCTTGTGAGGCAGGTGGGGCTGAGAGATTCCCAAGAGAACTGTGACTAGCCCACGGTCATCCAGCAGGCTTCATGTGGAGGAGCGGGGAATCGAACCCAGTTGTCCAGATTAGAGTCCTCCACTCCAAACCACTGCACCATGCTGGCTGGTGGTGCAGAGATTCCCTGATCGCCTATGAGTGGCGTGAAAAATAAGAGCCAAGCCTTCTTTGTAACCTGCATGTTACTGTTAGGGTAGAACGAGAAGGGAATCTGAATGAAGCAAGATCTGCTTTCTAGCTGTTATGTAGCACCATCTAGGGGAAGCACCCCAGATTGTTCTTGAATTGCATCTGAAGCTGTTGCATCGAAAATGTAGAGAACTGGCTTTCCTCCAATACTCTCAAATAAGCCGCTTTAAAGGATTGTGGACTGCCTTCGAAAGCACCATGCTGGGCCCAACCGCTTTCTAAAAACACTTGGGTGCCAGAAAAGGTGTTGGCACCCATGGACGCACCATGTTGGGGATCCTTGGAATACATCCTCACTTCCATCACCCTGAGGAGAAGGGATTCGTCCCTTCTATGGGTCTTTGGGGAGTAGGAAGGGGGACACTTGAAAGGCTTTAAGAGGGTAGTGAAGAAGAGTTGGTTTTGATATGCCGACTTTCTCCACCTTCCCTTCCCCTCTCCACAACAGGCACCCTGGTAGGTTGGTGGGGCTGAGAGAGTGTGACTAGCCCAAGGCCACCCAGCTGGCTTCATGTGGAGGAGTGGGGAAACAAATCCAGCTCACCAGATTAGCCTCTGCCGCTCATGTGAAGGAGCAGGGAATCAAACCCGGTTCTCCAGATCAGAGTCTACCTCTCCAGACCACCGCTCTTAGCCACTACACCACGTTCATGGAGGATAGGATGGCTACTAGTCAAAATGGATACTAATGATGCATACTTATCCTCTCCAGTATCAGAGGAGCAGGCCTATTATCTTAGGTGCTGTGGAACACAGGCAGTATGGTGCTGCTGCAGTCGTCTTGTTTGTGGGCTTCCTAGAGGCACCCTGTTGGCCACTGTGTGAGCAGACGGCTGGACTTAATGGCCCTTGGTCTGATCCAGCAGGGCTTTTCTTATGTTCATCGTTCCGCTGCTGGGGTCTCTGTCAGTGATGACTGAGCCACTCAGTGTCAAGGGGTGGTGCAGAAAGGGGCAGAAGCTCCCCGGATCCCCCAAGGGCTGCTTGGTCTTATTGAGTAAGTGAAGCCACGTCCTCAGGGATATCATCATCGTTGGTGCATTGCAGCTGAGGAGTGTCAGTGTTAGAACCTCTGCTTGGCATGCAGAGGGTCCCAGGTTCAATTCCTGGTATCTCCATTTAAAGGGACCGTCAAGTAGGTGATGTGAAAGACCCCTGCCTGAGATCCTGGAGAGCCGCTGCTGGTCTGAGCAGACAATACTGACTTGGATGGACCAAGGGTCTGATTCAGCAGAAGGCAGCTTCATATGTGTTCACGGGTTCCACAGAACGGCCTCTCAGAGTTATCTTTTCCCTCTTGCAGAGCTTGTGCCTTTCCCCGACATACGAGCTGGCGCTCCAGACTGGAAAGGTGATCGAACAGATGGGCAAGTTTTATCCAGAGCTGCGTCTCGCCTACGCAGTTCGGGGCAATAAACGTGAGTGTGAACTGTCTTCACTGGAACCATTTTGGGGTGGTGGGAGGAACTTCCCTGTTTTGCGTTGATCGGACTAGGAAGCGAATTCCCTCGGACAGGCAGAGAGGGCAGGATACTTTTCCCATGCTTGAGAAAAGACCATAAAGGGGTTGTAGAGTTTATTTATGTATTTTTTTAGACTTATAACCCGCCCTCCGCAGCAAGCCAGCTCAGGGCGGGTAACAGCATTTAAAAGCACAACAAGCAATATATATACAATCCTTAATAAAACCAAACAGTGAAACTCTAAAACCCTAACATAATGGCGCACAAATTTTAAGTAAGCTGTAGGCACCATACAAGTGGCAAGCCTTCAATTTATATTATTCCCATGCAAGGGAGGGGAGGGGAGGCCAGTAAAAATGGTATAAGATGATGTAAGCTGGTATAAGCAGCTGTCCTCAGTTGCAGGCCTGGTAGAAGAGCTCTGTCGTGCAGGCCCTGTGGAATACTTTCAGATCTCGCAGGGCCCTGATGTTACCAGGCAGAGCATTCCGCCTGGCCTCTGACCTTGGGGGATGGCAGCCGCTGCTGAACCAGAGAATCCTGGTGTGACATGACCCTTTCTGGAGGACACAGGGTCAGTTAAAATAACCCAGGTATTTCCCATGGCTTATTTCCTATTCTCTTAGTCAGCAGGTTTGCTCTCACGCCTACAAAGCTTTCTTTGCTGGAGCTGTGTGAGAAAAGAGAGAGGTAAAGAAAAGGAATGCAGTGTAGGAAATGAGAGCCTAAGGGCTGCCGTGCTTTCTCCTGCAGCAGGGATGTCAAACATAAGGCCCATGGGCCGACTCCTGCCCCCTTGAGAGTTCGTATCCGGCCCACAAGCCAGCCATGGCAGCCACACACACCCCGGTCCAGATCTGGGCTGGCGAGGCATGGCCCAGCCCAACCAAGTGACATTTATGTCATATATGGCCCTCATAACAAATGAGTTTGACACCCCTGTACTAGTTTTTCAGAGATGCAGTTCCACAGGTCCTAGGGAGAGAACCCAGTTGCTCATAGGGCCGAGACCCCTGTTTTCCTTCTGGCAGGGGATCACATCCAGAGGGTCCTGAACATAACTCGCAACTGGTCCAAGCCAACGGGATCAGGACCAAGCCAGCTAATTGCTTGCCTTTTCCTTTTCCTTTTCTCCCTTAGAAGCTCCTTGATCAATTGATCTTGAGCAGCATATATCTAGTGTTGGAGGGATATAAGGATTGAAACAAATCTTGCCACTGACAATGTAGCCTTGGGGTCCCTATCGCTTAGTAAAAAAGGCATTATGTCAGTCACAGAGGCATTGGATTTGTATATTAAAAGGGGGGAAATATAGTGCGATAAAAGTTCCTCGTAAAAGCAGCATTCCAAAAGGGCATGAGCTAATGAGTCAATAGAGCCAGAAGAGCAAGGGCAGATCCTGTCTGAGTATGGTATATTCAGAATTTTGCCCTGCATTACCATAGAAGGGTTAGCATTCAATCTAGCCAAGCAAAAAGCTCTACAGAGACGAGGAGTTGTCAGATAATATGTATAGGCAGGCAAACCACGTGGAGGGGGTATTCCGAAGAACTGGGATGAACAGACGCGACGAGCACGAAAAGTAGTGCTGTTATAATCGAGCTCTTTAATGCACTTTTTAATTTTGGTAAAAGCTTCAGTTTTCCCAAGATCTAATAACATATCCTGCGAGAAGCCCAACAACAACAGTTCCTCATCTAAGATTTTTTGCCATGAGGATTTAAAAGGGTCATGCTTCAGAGAAGCTAGGAACCCCTCAGTGCTAAAGCACAGTTTAAGATGTAGTTTAAAGGCGGCCAACCATGCCCTAGCTTCAAATGACATTTGGCCAAACTCGGAACGAAGAGTAACGCCAGCAACACATTTAGGAGTTTTCGTAAGAACTGAAGCAGTGGACGATCTATAGATTCATTGATGACTGTTATCCAGATGGCAACACCAAAGAGGATAATTGGGGTAATTTTCAGGTTAAAAACCTGAATAGCCTCTGGAATATATTTGCCACCTTGCTAATTGCTTGCATCAGCAGTCTCCATCCACCACTCAGTCTTGTGAAGTATCCCTATCTTTGGAAGAATGGCAGTGAATTCCATCACTCTCCCGCCAACACACACACTGAAGACCCTCACTCCTCCCCTTGCTATTCCTGATGCATACCACCAGGAAATAAATTTGAAGGGGCGCCTTGGGTGGGCGAAGGGGAAAATCCCTCTCTGCGAGCAGATCTTGTTGTGCACAAGCCACTGTTTCTATGAACAACGCAATAGCTAACTCGCAGCATTGTGGTTTTCTGGTCATCTGATCGATGACCATATGCTTGAGGCCCTGCCACGGTTCAACCGAGGCAGAAGAGTCACTTCCCTCGGGTTGGATAAAGTTGAAAAGCACTGCTTTGAGCGGGGCAAGGGTATGACTTCCCTCCAGCAGGGCTCGCTCAGGAAAAGACGCCCAAGTGGATTGTGCCTCTTCTGCTTAGCGGAAGGCGGCACCTTCCGAGGTTCTCCTGCTCGAAACAAGCCCTGATCTCTCTAACAGTGGAGCGTGGCCAGAAGCTTTCTGAGCAGATCGTCATCGGCACCCCGGGCACCGTCCTGGACTGGTGCTCCAAGTTGAAATTCATAGATCCCAAGAAGATCAAAGTCTTCGTCTTGGATGAGGCAGATGTCATGATAGCCACCCAAGGACACCAAGACCAGAGCATCCGTATTCAAAGGTATGGAGAAACGCCTGTCTTGTCTCGCGGGGTGCATCACGTGTTTTGTGTGCGAAGCTGGTTTTCCTGGTGCGACTGTTACCCAGGTTCTTTCTGTGGGGGAGGGGCTGTGGCTCAGTGGTAGAGCATCTGCTTGGCATGCAGAAGGTCCCAGGTTCAATCCTCGGCACCTCCAGTTAAAGGGACCAGGCAAGTAGGTGATGCGAAAGACCTCAACCTGAGACCCTGGAGAGCCGCTGCCGGTCTGAGTAGACAGTACTGACTTTGATGGACAAAGGGTCTGGTTCAGTATAAGGCAGCTTAATGTGTTCTTGTGAGCCACAGACAGCAACGCAAACTAAATTTATTTTTGACAAGATCTTGATCATCTGAGCTGTAATTAACTGGCAACGTCTGCATCAGAGAGCCGGTAAATCATGCAGTTGTTTCGAGGGTGTTTGTGTGTACTGAAGCAGGCGCCATTCTAGAGGGGGCTTTCCTGCCCATGTGAAAATGGGCAGGGACGTGCCTCTTCCGAGATGGTGTTTACTGTCTGCAAGTAAGGCTTTTGTGGCTCCTGAGTGTTGCTACAATAAGGGAGTTAAGAGGAAACCACTGAAGATAGGTTTCTTTCTGCATCACAAAAAGAATGTCCCTGCCAGGGGATCTCAGAGCACAGGGAGAGGCCTTCTTGCCTGTCGCACTGACCGAAGAAGCTCAGAAGCTCGTTCGGTGAGAACACGAGACAGGGCCTTTTCACTGACAGCCCCACGATTATGGAATAGCCTCCCCAGGGAGGTGCGCCTGGCCCCCCTCACTCTCGATCTTTAGGAGGCAGCTGAAGACAGCTTTATTCATGACAGCGTTCGATACCAGCAGTTTTAAATTACTGATTTTAAACTAGGGGGTGGTGGTTATATGTTGTTTTGTTGTGTTTTGTTATTGTTTGCATTTGTAAGCCGCCTTGACTTGCTGTAAAGTAGAAAGGCGGCCAATACATGTTTCAAAGGAACAAACCAAACAACAACAAAAAACACCCATCTTGAGGGTTTGGGGAAGTGCACATTTGATTAGAGGCATTTGAGCTGGCCGCATACAACTGTAGCTTTCTCTGAAGGAGGCCAAGGGTGTGCCCCTTGCTTTTAATCCGCCAGGCTTGAGGGTCACAATCCCGATAATGTGAGGAAACATTAATAATCTCATCCAGTGAGAGAAGAAGAAGAGTTGGTTTTTATACCCCACTTTTTCTCTCCCCTTAAGGAGTCTCAAAGTGGCTTACAGTCACCTTCCCTTCCCCTCCCCACAACAGACACTTTGTGAGGTAGGTGGGGCTGAGAGAGTTCAGAGAGAACTGGTCGTTATCTTGGTGTTCCCCTTTCTGATAGATTTTTCCCTTGTTCAAACAAAGAGATTGAAACTATCCAACATGTTTTTTTTTTTCCGGTGCCCCTTTTATCAAATGTTACATTTAAAATTCTTAAATTCTATCTTAACTCAGATTGAGGAATTTCCTCAATTATTTAACGGTTCTTACTCTTCTTAATAATCAGGACCCTAATATTATAGAAACCGTGGCTAACTTTCTTGTTATGATTGCAATCCGTTCTGCCTTATAATAGCTTTCTGTGTGTTTTACTGTATTCTGTCAAATGTTATGCCAATAAAGGTACCTGAATTGAAGAGTTCCGAGAGAACTGACTTGCCCAAGGTCACCCAGCTGGCTTCATGTGGAGGAGCGGAGCGTCGAACCCGGTTCACCAGATTAGAGTCCACCGCTCTTAACCACTACACCACGCTGGCTCTGGAGGGGGAAGCAGGGAGTGAAATGTGGGGTGTTCTTTGAAGGACAGTTGTAGGTCGCTCAGCCCTGGGAAGCGACGCTGGCCATGCCCAGGTTTGTGCCGCCGCCACTGAAAATTCCTTGGCCGTTTTGCCCAAGCAGATGCCTCAGGCCCCGAGCGCGAGCGCCGGCGTTGCAACGGGAACCTAGCTTGGGCCTAGATCCTTGGCTTTTTCTCCCCAATCTCCCAGGATGCTGCCCAGAGACTGCCAAATGCTTCTTTTCTCGGCCACCTTCGAAGACTCCGTGTGGAAGTTCGCCCAGAAGGTCGTCCCCGACCCGAACATCATCAAGCTGAAGCGCGAGGAAGAGACGCTGGACACCATCAAGCAGTACTACGTCCTGTGCAACAGCCGCGAGGAGAAATTCCAAGCCCTTTGTAACATTTACGGCGCCATCACGATCGCGCAAGCAATGATCTTCTGTCATGTGAGTGTGATTGAGGGGAGGATGACTTGAGGGGGTGGGGGACGCAGAACAAGCCGACTTTGACACACCCAGGTGAGGCTGCTGAAGGCTTATAGGGAGGGCCAAGGCTGTGTGAGTCTTTCAGAAAGGCCAGGTCTGGGGATGCTTCCCTCTTGAGCGGAGGAGTTCATGTGAAGAATGTCTCTGAGGGGTTGCTTGCAGTAGGTCCTGGCTGGGCAGGGTGGATACAAAGGTGACGGGGTGTTCACCGTGGGGCGGTTCTTCATCCTGAGATGGAGCAGTTCTCTGAGGATAACTTTATTCTCTGAGAACTCCTCTGAGGAGAACTTCATTCTGAGGAGATGCCAGTGTCAAGAAGGAGATGTGGAGGAGATGCCAGCAAGGTGTAGTGGTTAAGAGCGGCGGACTCTAATCTGGAGAACCGGGTTGGTTTCCCCACTCCTAAACATGAAGCCAGCGGGGTGATCTTAGGCACCCAGCTCTCTCCGAACTCTTTCAGCCCCACCTACTTCACAGGGTGTCTGTTGAGGTGAAGGGAAGGTGATTATAAGTTGGTTTGATTCTTCCTTAAGTGGTAGAGAAAGTCGGCATATAAAAACCAATTCTTCTTCTCAATCTTTCTTCTCAATCTTTTGAAACCAAAACAAAATTCACCAGAGAGATTCTTGGGGTTTTTTTTTGAAGAAAGTAAAGTGTCTCCTCCCCTCACACACCTTGTGCCATTTCACAATACACCTTTAAAAAAGGGAATCCATTGTTCTGGGGTATTTCACATCGCTTCTCTCCCTCTCTGTTTCTTTCTTGAGGGTTTTTTACCAGAAGGGCACTGAGGGTCAGTTAGACTATCCCCTATTAAAGCGAAAAAAGGGGGTGGGAGGAACGAAGCAATGGACGTCTACAGTAACCGGGAGTCTAAATTACCCCCCACGTTGGGGAAACTCGACATTTAACAACACAGCAGCTACCTTCCTGTTGATGGGGGGGGTGGGGAGGCTTAACTGATCAGTATTGTTTCCCACTGGAGTCATTTGCCAGAGGCATTTGTTTGTCGGCTCTGCCCTCCGCAGACTCGCAAAACGGCTGGCTGGCTGGCAGGCGAGCTTTCCAGGGAAGGCCATCAAGTGGCCCTCTTGAGCGGCGAGATGATGGTGGAGCAACGGGCGGCGGTGATCGAGCGTTTCCGAGAAGGCAAAGAGAAAGTCCTGGTGACCACAAACGTCTGCGCCCGAGGTAACTATGGCACCCGGCGCCGGAGAAGCTTCCGGCAAAGACCTGCTGCTGGCTGTCTATGCAAGTGTGGAATTTGCTTCTGAGTGCATGTTGAGAATCTCTGGAACAGGTGTCGAACTCATTTGTTACGAGGGCCAGATGTGATATAAATGTTACTTGATCGGGCCGGGCCATGCCTCACCAGACCAGATCGGGACTGGGGTGGTGGGGTGGCTGCCTTGGCTGGCTCGCAGGCCAGATAAGAGCCCTCAATGGGCCGGATGCGGCATGCGGATCATATGTTTACACCCCTGCTCTAGAACCTTTTCATCAGATCTTGTCAACTCTTCCTCCCGGTCTCTTCCAATTGCCCTCCTTACCGTAGCCTCTGTCCCATGTGGCCTTTGCCGACGCGGCTCCCACAGTCCTGGGCAGGGGCCCCTTCCTCCCTTATTTCACCAGTGCAAAAGCTGATAGGCCCTCTAAAAACAAGTGTCAGTCACCTGTGATGATTTCCCAGGAGGTCCCCCTTTTCCCAAAAGCAAACATCAAAACAAAAACCCCAAGGAGTTCTGCAGTGCCGCATTTCGACAAATGTCCTGTGGCAAATCTTTCGTGGGCCAGAGCCTGCTTTGCCAGGTGGACAATGAGTTAACTTTCACCTGATTGTGCATTGGCAGAGCAAAGAGTTTTTGAACAGGAGGAGAGGGGCTGTGGCTCAGTGGTAGAGCATCTGCTTGGCATGCAGAAGGTCCCAGGTTCAATCCCCGGCATCTCCAGTTAAAGGGACTAGGCAAGTAGGTGATGCGAAAAACCTCTACCTGAGACCCTGGAGAGCTGCTACAGAGTAGACAATACTGACTTTGATGGACCAAGGGTCTGATTCAGTATAAGGCAGCTTCAGGTGACAAGTCATGTGACATGTGACCAGGAGTCCTGTTGCCGCACCTTCCTGGCACGTCTGAAGACTGGCTGTCCCAGCAGCAGCTTCCTGTGCTTTCAATGGGCATGCTGATTGCTGCATGCGCCACTGAAGGAGCTTAATGGGCCAACCTACACGCCTCTACAGCAGGGGTGTCAAACATATGGCCCGTGGGCCGGATCCGGACCCTTGAGAGCTCTTATCCGGCCCGCGAGCCAGCCAAGGCAGCCACCTCCCTGCCCAGTCCCAATCTGGGCTGGCGAGGCATGGCCTGACCAAATGACATTTATGTCATATCCAGCCCTTGCAACAAATGAGTTCGACACGCCTGCTCAACACGGTTTGCCTTTCTTTTGCTCTCGCCTTGCTGCTTTTCCTCCCTCAGGGATTGATGTGGAGCAGGTCTCTGTTGTCATCAACTTTGACCTCCCAGTGGACAAAGACGGCAACCCGGACAACGAGACGTACCTTCACCGCATTGGGCGCACGGGGCGCTTTGGCAAGCGAGGGCTGGCCATCAACATGGTGGACAGCAAGCACAGCATGTACATCCTCAACAGAATCCAGGAACATTTCAGTACGTCCCTTCTGGCTATTTTTCTGGGAGGTAGTGGTTTGGAGCGGCGGACTCTGATCTGGAGAACTGGGTTTGATTCCCCACTCCTCTGCATGAGTGGCAGAGGCTAATCTGGCAACTGGATTGGTTTCCCCACCCCTCCACATGAAGCCAGCTGGGTGACCTTGGGCTAGTCACAGCTCTCCCAGCCCCACCTACCTCACAGGGTGTCTGTTGTGGGGAGGGGATGGGAAGGTGACTGTAAGCCGGTTTGATTCTTCCTTAAGTGGTAGAAAAAGTCGGCATATAAAACCCAACTCTTCTTCTTCTTCAGCCAAGACGATTGTAAGGGGGTGGGAGCACCTTCCCTAGGAGGAAAGGTCTGGGGGCTTTTTAGCGCAGAAAAAGAATGGCGGGGGGCATGATAGAGGTCTGTAAAACTATGTATGGGGTGAAGGTGTGGGGTGAATGTATGGGCTTTTCCTCTCCCTTAATTCACATCCAGGTGGAATGCCCCTAACTGATCTTTCCTTGCCTCCTTCCCTCTGGGTGAAATGCTCATAGCATTGATTCTTGCAGGAATGGGCTTCTGTTGACTTGGGCTATAGACTCTTAATGTTGAACCCTTGGTGTTTTCTCCTTTCCAGACAAGAAGATCCATAAACTGGACACAGATGACTTGGACGAAATAGAGAAAATAACTAACTGACGTGCAGCTGCCGGAACTGGCCCGTGCCCTACCATGGTAGCTCTCCCACTACAAATTGGATCAGCATTCTGATTGGCCCAAACCGTAGCCAGTCACACGCAAAGGGGCGTTTTTAAACCTAACAAATATACAGAAATTACCTCATCTTTGGAAAAACAAATTGTGGCTGGACTTGATTTTAAAAGAACGTGCAACTCTGGGGAAAGAAGAAATGTTTACAGAAACTTTTTCTTTAGTTTAGCCTTAAAATGGGAAACTTTTCAATTCTAAAGATGTACTGATGCCAAAAACGTAGCCAGTTAATGCACAGGAGGATGCCCCCCTACATTATCTCTGTCAGTGGGGAGTAGCTTTTAAAAAACACACTCAAGCAGTATATTTAGAGGTTCAAAAAACCAGGTGAGCTTTTTATTTTTAAAAAGAGAGCGCGCAGAATCTGGCTTAAAATTGAAGTCTTAATGAAACGGTATTTTCATTTTGAGCTCTCATTTCTAGGTTTCTGATAGGCTGACCTGTTTTTCCTCGGCTAAATGATCCGGAAGCACTGCTTTTTGCTGGTTAGTATGATCGAAAGGACAAGTTATAACCTTGGTGAGCCCCTCTGTTACCTGGCAGAACTACAATTCCCAGAGTTCCTTGAGGGGAAGCCATAGCTGTTGACACTCGAGTCGCAAAAGTTCACAGTACCAGAGGGTACCTATAGAAGCCGATTTAAATTGGTGTAGTGATGGAAAGTGTATATGTAGCGCGACGAGCATTTAGATTAAAGATTTATTTTAACTTTGCTGTACCAAATAGGCAATCTGCAAAGAAGTGCTGGATCAACCAGGAAAAAAGGGGGTAGAAACGTGGCAGCCAATCTGTCCGGGCTCTCGTTGGTCAAGAAAACCATCCAGTATTGCTGGGAAATCAGCACTTCGTGGTGAGGGACGCACATTTGAAGAAGTGGGGGGAAGAGTGTGGGTGATTCAGTCTCTTGACAAATCTGGTTCATGCAGCTTCCAGCTTTGGGGTCGGAGGATGTTACAGGCAAGGGCTGTAACCGTCTCCCTCCTATGCCGGCTGCTTTTATAGCCCAGCCAGATTTCTCTCCCCTTTCCAAAGGTACTGAATCCAACACACCAACTCCCTCACTTGCTGAAACAGGGGGGTCAGCACAGGAACAGGAGACAACTGGTGGAGTTAGGTGGAACCGGCTTGTTACTAACCTAGTTCTTTCCAAAACATGCTTCTGGGCATGTTTTTCCCACCCTCTCCAAGGAGTTAGAGATTTGCTGTCTGTTTAAGCAGGTGTCGGTTTTTAGCAACGCCGTTCTCCTCGGAGCAGCCCTGGACGTCGGAGGACAATCCGCCAAGTGGCCTGTCGGATAGCCTCCATTTTGGCGGCCTCTGCACAGCGAGGAATAGAGGTCCCTGGAGAAACGCTGCTTGGTTGAGCACAGCTAGTCTTTCTCACGGGAGTTAGACTCGTGCTAGTCAACTGCTTTCAAATTGGGGGAGTGCTTCTATGTGCGAGAAATGCACAGACGTTGTGCTGACCAAGAATATTCTTTAGTGGGTCACACCGCCTTTGCCTGTATAAAGCATGGCCTGGTCCTTCCGCTTGAGTCGGTCCGTTCTGCTACCTGCTGGTTGGAATCCATCTATTTCCATCGCGCCTGCACTTCAGTAGCCCCCAGCACAGATTTCCTTTTCAGTTTGCGTCTCCCAATTCCCTCGTAGCAATCTTTGATGTGCAACGGGGGTTGGGATCATCCTTTGATTGTTTTTGAGCAAATTAGGGTATTTTTCCTCACTGAAGTCCAAGAATTGGAGCCAGTGTGGAGCAGCCGATGACCCCCCTGCTCCGAAGAGTCCCCTCTCCCAACCTTTCCCCAATTTTGGCTGCTATTCATTCTGTCCAAAGACAGAATTGTGGATTCTTTTACCGAGTAAAACGAAACCAATCCCACAAACACAATAAGCTTATTTTTAAAATGTACCTAAAATTTTAGGAAAACTTAAAACGTCAACCTTTTATCAATTTGTGTAAATGGCTTTCGGGGGTGATGGTGAAGAGTTCAGGGGTGGGAAATCCACACTTTTGTATTCTGAGGTGTATCTATTTTTATTCTGCCGGGAGCCTCTCTCGAGTGGCGGGTGAGTGTGTGCTTGTGTGGCAAGCGGCCGAGGGCTTTCGGACCCCCCCTCCCCTTTAGTACTGCTGAGCGACAATGTGAGAGCAGCGTGCTGGCGTTGAAACGGCCGCACGGACGCTGCTGGGCCAGTGTACTCTTTCTAATGTAACTTTTCAATTGGAATAAAGAACACAGAAATAACTGCAGTGAGTCCTGGCTGCCTTTTTTCACACCTTTCTCCTGGGATAGAGGGGGACCGAATTGTGGTCCCCCCCAAGAGGTGATGCTCCGCGGTCTCGGCTGCATTGCTGGAGAACAGGCTCTCCCAAATGTTTGCAGCCGACCGTACTCTTTAATGTGGGAAGGCCAAAGTTAGGAGGGGGCCCAGCTCTGCTTTGGGGTGTTTTTGTTTTGTTGGGGAGCCAGCGTGGTGTAGTGGTTAAGAGCGGTGGACTGTGATCTGGAGAACCGTGTTCGATTCCCCACTCCACATGAGCAGCGGAGGCTAATCTGGTGAACTGGGTTTGTTTCCCCACTCCTACACATGAAGCCAGCTGGGTGACCTTGGGCTAGTCACAGCTCTCTTAGAGCTCTCTCAGTCCACCTACCTCACTGCGTGTCTGTTGTTGGGAAGGGAAGGTGATTGTAAGCCGGTTTGATTCTTCCTTAAGTGGTAGAGAAAGTCGGCATATAAAAACCAACTCTTCTTCCCTCTATGGCTGAGAGAGAGGCAGGCTGCGTAGACCCATTCTTCTGCCACTTGCTTGAGGCACCCTCAAGGGAAAGACCTCTCTAGCCCCACAATCTAGCTGTTCTTGGGGTTTCTTTATGGCGCTACATATCCAGATGCAGTCTCTCTCTCTCTCTCTTGTACCCTCAGAGCAGCTCTTAACCAGATGAGTCACTTTGGCAGTGGGACGGTGGCCACACAGGAACAGGTCAAAACCTTAAACCTGCTCTTGCTTTCTGTTAACGTCTTTCCAACAAGCTACCACATATTAAAAAAAAACAACGATCACTTTCATGGATTTAAAAACAAGCAGTCACACCCAGAATATCTTTTATTGAGCCTAACACTACATATAACAAGTTTCATTTTGAATTAAGTGCAAAAAAAATCATAACACTTTTTCTGTACATTAATTTACTGTTTCAAGCTTGATTTTCCACCCCCCTCGACTGTTCCAGAAAAGGACACGGAGTGCGTCACGCCTGCATTTCCCTCCCAACGGGCTTACTGTGGTCTGAGGATAGCTTGCTTGACCCTACCCAGAGAGGGAGATGCAGTCCCTCGGGTGGCTTCAGGCAACAAGAAAGAGGTGCTTAATATCAACTCCTTGGTCCGCATCTTGGAGAGTCCTCCCCCCCATTCAGCAAGGAAAATGTTGTACTGCAACTCCACTGCCAATGAATAAGAATCCAATTAGGCTACCTCATACGCCCCTCTTGAACACCTCCCTGAACATCCGTAACCAGCACTGTGAGGGGTTCAGCCTCGTCTTAGTCCTGACGTGCTTTTCTGCACGGGAGGGCGTTTGCTAGACATCTCTCCCCGCCCCAACAGCCTGAACCGGTATGCCTTTTGAAAAGCTTGATGTCCACCGCATGTCTACACTGGTACCTGCTTAGTTATAGCTACGGCATCCTTCCCTGTCATACCGGTTCTGACCCGAGCTGGAACAGCTCTCCCAAATGAACCCCCCCTGCAGTAAACCATGGGGTAGAAGACTCAGCGGTGCAGATTACACGGTGCAGTTTGTCCGACTCCATCCCTCCTGAGCAAAAGGGCTTAAAGTTGTTGTGTGACAGGCTTTTAGGGAAAGCGAGCCGCTGCTGCTTTCCTATTTGGGGGAATGACTGACAGAACAGCAGCTCCCCTTTCCCTTGCTTGCGCTGCCTGAATTGGAAAGGGTTCTGCCCTCCGGTACACATGTGGGACTCTGTGGTGTTGCCAGAATTGGGCCTTGCCTCACGACTTTATGCTAACATTGATTCCCGAAGAGACAACGCTGCCTGTCACCTAGGCCTCACACAACCTGCAGCCCAGAACGGTCAGACTTGCTTTCCGGTGGCTCCTAAAACTCTGCGGGGAACTGACAGGCAGAGGAAAGAGGCGTGTCATTCCCTGCCACGGCTCTTTTTAATTCGCTGCTTCCCAGATTGCACAGATCGCTGCTTACAGCCGAGAGCCGCAGGCAGCTTGCAAAGGAGGTTTGGCTGGGAACTCGGCAGCTGCAATCAAAGAAAGGACTTATCTTAAGGACTGGTTAGGGCCACCATTTCTGCCAGATGGGGAGGAAAGGAAGTCAAATTGTCCATTCAGTTCATGTGGAAGCTGCCTATCCAGTGGCCCTAATTAAAAGCAGCAGTGAAAGCCCCTTCTAATCTGAAGAGGTTAGTTTGGCCACTTCATTGAAGAAAAGCTGACATTTGTTTATGAGAAACAGACGCCCAGGAGCGGGCCCATTTGGCAAGCAATCCAGTAGGTTAATAAGAGCTTTTGTATAATACAACCTGTCCAAGACCTAAAGGGTTGCCTTTGGATAGGTTCTTCCCCTCACACACATGCAAATACAGATTACTGTTTTTTTACAAGAATATCAATGGCATTTTGCTAAATACAAAGGTTGATTTTTTTTAAAGCAGCTTTCTTAGAGAGCTGTGGTTTATACACAGGCAATTAGCTCAATTTAGAGAACAAGAATACCAAATTAACACAAGTTTGCAATTAACTCCTGTTCAGGAAAAAAAGGAAAGGTTTTTACACGAGCTGCCAAACACTGAAACGCACATCTATAATGGATAACCCATTCTGTCAAGACCAATTTGTCCCATAATGTTGTAAGGAACGGCTGATTTAAAATACTGTAACGAACCCGGTTAGGTGGTCAGCGAAAGCAAACGCCACTTATTCTTGAAGGTAGAGAAAAAGCATGGAAGTCTTTTTTTTGGTCTCCACAACCAAACCCAGATTATTCTCTGAAGAGAGAATTTAAACTTAAAAATACCAGCACTGGGCACAGCTACTAGAAACGTTCTGCACACAGAGGCTGCCACTGGATGACAATTTGCTTAAGCGGGATTTGTCAGGAAACTATCCTGAAGAGATCAGACCCCTGGTCTCCGTCTCCCCGTCCTACAGGCACTAACCTGGACTTACAGCGGGGACAAGGGATCTGCTTCTAGAGCCAAAGGAAACTTAGTCCTCCCACTGAGGAAAAAGCGAATCAGAAATATGAAACAAACGGGCAGGATGAGTGACCTTCTTAAAAGGCGTGCTGCGGCCTGCTGAGGGAAAGGCACTTGGAAGGATTCCAGAGCGGGGAAGTACAAGGAAAACTGGGCGGCGGAGACACAAAAAGGAACTGAAATGGGATGCTCGGGAATGGCCCCCTCTGAATGTGCAGGGAACAGCTCGGGAAACGGCTCTTGGGCCACACAAAGGCGCCTGCGGGGCTGAAGAAGTGGACATCAGGCGGAGATCCGTGGCCCCCAATGGCATTTTAATACAGAGAGCAGCCCCTGGCTGCTTAAAGCTCTCCTTCGGACTCCTCCTGCAAGATACACAGCACCGACTTGTGGAGGATCGCGCACTCTTGCAAGGACTTGGTGAGGTCCGAGAAGGTCCGCCGAGGCACTTCCATGGTTTCGATACTACAGCGCTGGTACGCGGTGGAGTTTTCCCGCTCTGCCACCGCGAGGACGGTCTCGAGGCTGTCGGTCGGCCGGAAGTGGTGTTCAAACCGCTGACCCGAAGGAGACCTGACGGCCAAGAGCAACCTGGGCTCCCTCTCGGAGGGCTCTTCTGGAGCCGGAGCTGGCCAGGTGCTTCCTTCCTTCATTTTACCTAATGGCTTTGCTTCCAAGGGAGGGGGCGACATTTTGACGTGTTCGCCGCCACCCCTGTTGTGTCTTGCCACGGCAGAGATGGGCAGCCTCTCTGGGGGGCGCGCTTGGATGCCCTGCTTTTCCTCCTTCGGCCGGGTGCTCACTCGGAGCTGGCTCGCCTGCTCGGACATCACCTCCACCGCGCCTCTCCTCAGCTCCTTTCTGCTGATGGACGGGAGCACCCGGTACTTGTTCAAGGAGGAGGAGGTCCGGGCGGGCACCTGCTGGAGGAGGTCGGGGATTTCGGCCGGAGGCACCTGGACAGGTTGGCACAGCTGCTGGGAGGAGGCCGCCCTCCGGCCGCTCCCTGGCTCGTCGCAGGGAACCAGCGGCTGCGGGGACGAGGGGGCTCGGCAGGAATAGGCCTCCATGCTATGGGAGTAATTCAAGCTTGACCGAGTGCGCCCCTTTGCAGATTTCGGCCGGGTGACGTGCATGGCGACGGAGGACGCCTGCCAGAGGGGAGGCTCTGTGATGCCAGAGGAGGTCTGCCGTTCAGGGGGTGCTCTGTTCAGAGGTGACGCAGCAGCCATTGCTTTTCAGGACCCCTGCAGAAACGAACGGGCAACAACGTCTCAAGGAACTGGCAGGATCTGACGTGTTTGCTGGCTGCAGCTGCGGCCTATGGCACATTGCCAGTTATTTATTTTTTTCAATTTATAACCCGCCTTCCCCGGCCAAGACCAGGCTCAGGGCGGGTAACATCAGCCAAAACACATTAATTATCAACAATAAAATCCATAATAATTCTAAAATTAAACAATAAAACCCTATTAAAACCTTAAAAACTCAAGATGGCGCCCAATTTAATCCATAGTGCCTGGCATAAGCAGCAAGTTGCCTCCCCTCCAATTAACAAGAGTAGCATAGAGGTGCGGGGGGGGGGGGGATAGGGAGCCCAGCAGAAGATGATACCAATGGCTGCCCTCAACTGTAGGCCTGGCAGAAGAGCTCTGTCTTGCAGGCCCTGCAGAACTCTTTAAGGTCCCGCAGGGCCCTGATGTCACCAGACAGAGCATTCCACCTAGCTCTCGTTGAGGACAGCCGCACACTCTTAGGGCCAGGGACCACCAGTAAGTTGTTATCTGCTGACCGTAAAGGTCTTTGGGGGTTATGACAACAGCCCTGGTTATCCTCCTAGCCAGCAGGCCACTGCAAGAAGTTGACACGGTCCATGGGGAAGTTTAGATGTATGCATCTCCCTTGAAACGACCCATCTGTTATCACAAGGGCACATGCATGAGAATTTCCGGCTAGATTACACCCCTTCTGCTTTTTCACACCCCCTGTGTGCGCAAAATGTGGAAGGGAGCGCATCCACCTCAGAAGTGAGCAACAGTTAATGCTCTGTATGTTAGCTATCTAGCTACTTCAAGCAAGGTTATGCCTGAAGCTGCCACTGACCATATCTGAACAGGGGAGGTGGGGACAAAAGCAGCTGTAACCATACAGCCAGTGAGAGAGGAGGGCCGTGGCTCATGTGAAGGGGGAGAAACAGACTCACCTGCAGAAGATGCTCCATCGGTTCCAAAGGACTGGCAGCTCTAAAGCTCCCACTGGTAAATAGGCCAGTCACTCTGATATGATCTTTAACGGCAGCTGAAGGGAGTCACAGATCTTTGAGTCTGAAAACCAGGAAGAGAAGAAAGGACAGACCTGACGTTTGACTCTGCATAGCCTCTGTTGCCCTTTCAAGGGGAGGGCTGGGGTGGGGGGTCCTCTAGAACACAGGGAGCCTAAGCCTGCCCCCAGTTTTTTCCTGGCAAGGGCATCTTAAGCAGCTGAAGAACATTCAGCAGTGGCAGCTTTCCCAGTGACAGAGACACACTAAAGCAGTAGAAGAAGAGCTGGTTTTTATATGCCGACTTTCTCTACCTTTTAAAGAGAATCAAACCAGCTTGCAATCTCTTTCCCTTCCTCTCCCCACAACAGACACCCTGTGAGTTAGGTGGGGCAGAGAGAGTTTGGACAGACTAGCCAAGGTCACCAAGCTGGCTTCATGTGTAGGAGTGGGGAAACCAACCCAATCCACCAGATTAGAGTCCACCGCTCTTAACCACTACACCACACTGGCTCTCAAGTAGTTTGCCCCCGCCCCCAAGGTCTCATACCTTGCTAGAGTGTACCTTACTAATAGACCATACAAAGAGCAGAGACTCATCCCAGGATCTCCGAGAACATGGAGAAACATCTGGGCGAAGGAGCTCCTGAAGGTGCGCCAGGCTCATTCTTAAAGGTCACTGCCAGCATCTTGAACAGAGGCCAGAAGTTGACTTGGTAATTGAAACCTTCAAGCTTCATGTCTATTGAATGTAGCCTCAGACGCGTCAGGCTACGGTGCTTTTCCTAAGCGCCAGGCATCTTTCCCCTGGTCCAGCTTAGATGATTATTTGAATTTACGTAGCCTTGCATCTAACCCACCTTCCGAGTCCAACATATCTCAAGTCCACCCCAACCTGGAACAGTGCATTAAGAACATGGACCTATCGTCACACTGTGCTCCTTCCATCTTTGGAAAAACAGTCACTTTGAGGCTGTTTAACACCAGTTTCCTCTGGGTTTGGTTATCATAATCTAAAAAATGGGAACCAGGAAAATGGAAGAAGAAGAGTTGTTTTTTATATGCTGACTTTCTCTACCACTTAAGGGAGACAAACCAGCTTACAATCACCTTCCCTTCCCCCTCCCCACAACAGGACACCCTGTGAGGTGGGTGGGTCTGAGAGAGTATGACTTGCCCAAGGTCACCCAGCTGGCTTCGTGTGTAGGAGCAGGGAAACAAATCCAGTTCACCAGATTGGCCTCTGCCACCCATGTGGAGGAGTGGAGAATCAAACCCGGTTCTCCAGATCAGAATGTGCTGCTCCGAACCACCGCTCTTAACCACCACACCTTGTTGGATATCCTGCAATGACAAAAGTAGCCCAAGTCCCAGAGGTGGGGGACGCTGCTTCCACGTCTAGCTAAACAGATGCAGAAAAAGCCGGCTTGAGTTGGCAGCTCAGCAGAATCCAGGCCCTGAGGCGACTCCTAGCCATTCCACAGGAGTGTCCTCTTTTCTTAAAAAGAGCAGGCATCGTTTTGTTTATTCGGTTTCATACACCCAGCAACAGAACCTCCAAGGCAGCACAAGCAATACAAAGAGCCCGGGCGACAGCGTCACAAGCCATGTCAAATCTCAGTCTGGATTAATCACCTATTGACGTGGGCGAAAAGAATGAAATCTCAGGCTTCTGCTGCCCAAGGCCAGGGGGAGAATATCTCTGCTTCTCTTTTGTAAATAAGTCTTTGCCTTTTTAAAAATTGAGATGGGGCAGACATTTGAATACGGGCAGTGTCACTTCTAAAGCTTTTCTTTTACAGCAAATCTAGAATGTGTGTATGCACGTGTGAGGAACTGTGCTTTTTTAAAAGAAGATAATGGAAGTTTGATGGACAAGTCCAGTACAAAAATTAGTCTGGAGAAGCAGGACATCAATGTTTAAAGACATTAAAGGAATACTCTATAAGTGCGTCTTCTTTGCTTCAGTAATTCCATGAAGAGCGATGTATGTTGAGGACACTGAATAAGCATGTCTATTTCCTCCACTTAAATTTATTGGTTTCTATAACATAACCGCCCTGACCAGGATGGCCCAGGCTAGCCTGATCTCGTCAGATCTCAGAAGCTAAGCAGGGTCAGCCCTGGTTAGTATTGGGATGGGAGACCACCAAGGAAGTCCAGGGTTGCTATACAGAGGAAGGCACTGGCAAACCACCTCTGTTAGTCTCTTGCCTTGAAAACCCCATAAGGGGTCGCCACAAATCGACTGCGACTTGACGGCACTTTACACACACACACAACAAAACCAGCAAGCAGCCAAGATTTGAACAACAATGTCAATGTTTTGGAAACTACCCATTCCAAGTTGTAATTAACAAGTATACAGCTATTTCTCAATAGGGTACCCCCTCTCCCCTAGGCCTTTTCGATCCAAATATGGCACATATAAACTGTGAATGAGAACCATGGGCACAGCTCTGAGCTCATTGGAGAAAAGGTGAAATAGAAATTCACTAGATAGATGAATGCTGCAGCCCACAATGTTTAAATGGGCCATGAACACATGAAGCTGCCTTATACTGAATCAGACCCGTGGTCCATCAAAGTCAGTATTGTCTTCTCAGACTGGCAGCGGTTCTCCAGGGTCTCAGGCAGAGGTCTTCCACATCACCTACTTGCCTGGTCCCTTTAACTGGAGATGCCACGGATTGAACCTGGGACCTTCTGCATGCCAAGCAGATGCTCTGCCACTGAGCCACAGCCCCTCGCCATCACATAGACAACTTGCTCATCACCTCAGAACCATTGCATGCAACAGTTCCTGTTTCCTGTTCCTGGTAAATTACAGCCCCTATTTTGCAGCCAGCATGGTGTAGTGGTTAAGAGCAGTGGACTCTAATCTGGAGAAGTGGGTTCAATTCCCCACTCCTCCACATGAAGCCTGCTGCTTGACCTTGGGCCAGTTACAGTTCTCTCAGAACTCTCTCAGCCCACATAGAGGCAGGCAATAGCAAACCACCTCTGAAGGTCTCTTGCCTTGAAAACCCTACGGGGTTGCCATAAGTCAGCTATGACTTAAAGGCACTTTCCACCACCACCGTTTTGCAAGAACTTCTAGGGGTGCATTTTAAAAGCCTCAGCATGATTTTCCAGTCTAAAAGTGGCACCCCTACAGCTGCTGGCGGGGTTAGCCAGCATCCCAGTCCCAGCAAGAGAAAGGAGGAAAAGGTATACACTTGCAGAGTGGGGAGCTACACACCTTAGTGCAATCACACACCCAAATCACATACTCCCAAGACACATAAAAAACAAATGTTATTTTTATCAGATATATATGCAAGTTATATAAATATGTAGCATTAAAGCAGTGCGAAGAATTCTTCACCACCACACTTTGCAGGACATTGCAGTTGCAGCGCCGACAGCGTCAGATGAGGACCAGGGAGATGTGCGTTCAAATCCCCTCTCAGCCATGAAGCCCACTGTGTGACTTCAAGGCCAGTCATTCTTCGGCAAACCCAGTTCACAGGAGGAAAAGTTAGGAGAAGCCAAATGGTACCCTGAGCTCACCGGCGGAAGGACAGGCTCCGAATATGAGGCTAGATCTGGGATTCAGCGATTTTGCACCTCTTTTTAAAAAAACAGGGCTTTAGCCTCCACAGAAAACTCCAGCGCTCCGTTAAGTAAGAGGGGCATGGTAGGAATGAGGGTGTGGCTTTTTGTTATTAAAAATTTTGTGTCCACCACTTTCTCCTGCGTTTGGCCTTTCAAACCTCTCCCCACCCCCATTTAATTACCCATAACATCGCAAGCTTCTTGGGGAAAAGAGACTAGGGTTTAAATCAGCCATGAAGATCATTGGGTGAATATGGAACAGTCATGCTCTCCAAGCCAAGTAAGGTTGCCAGTCTCCAGTTGGGACCTGGAGTTCGCCTGGAATTTCATAAGATCTCAGACTACAGAGATCAGTCAGATTTTGTGGCATCACAACCCCTGTGAGCTCCCTTCCCTGCCCAAACACTGGCCTTCCTGGGAACCACCCCCAAATCTCCAGGGATTAGCCATGCCAGAGTTGGCACTGGCAGCCTTAGAGCCTGGCTTACCATACAGGGTGGTTGTAAGTACAGAATCAGAACCTTAGGGCCTGGCCTACCTTACAGGGTGGTTGTAAGGACAGAATCATAGAACCTTAGGGCCTGGCCTACCTTACAGGGTGTTTGTAAGTACAGAATCATAGAACCTTAGGGCCTGGCCTACCTTACAGGGTGGTTGTAAGTACAGAATCATAAACTCTTAGGGCCTGGCCTACCTTACAGGGTGGTTGTAAGTATAGAATCATAGAACATTAGAGCCTGGCCTACTGTACAGGGTGGTTGTAAGTATAGAACCTTAGAGCCTGGCCTACCTTACAGGGTGGTTGTAAATACAGAATCATAGAACCTTAGAGCCTGGCCTATCTTACAGGGTGTTTGTAAGTATAGAACCTTAGAGCCTGGCCTACAGTACAGGGTGGTTGTAAGTACAGAATCACAGAACCTTAGAGCCTGGCCTACCTTACAGGGTGGTTGTAAGTACCGAATCATAGACTCTTAGGGCCTGGCCTACCTTACAGGGTGGTTGTAAGTATAGAATCATAGAACATTAGAGCCTGGCCTACTGTACAGGGTGGTTGTAAGTATAGAACCTTAGAGCCTGGCCTACCTTACAGGGTGGTTGTAAATACAGAATCATAGAACCTTAGAGCCTGGCCTACCTTACAGGGTGTTTGTAAGTATAGAACTTTAGAGCCTGGCCTACCGTACAGGGTGGTTGTAAGTACAGAATCATAGAACCTTAGGGCCTGGCCTACCTTACAGGGTGTTTGTAAGTATAGAACTTTAGAGCCTGGCCTACCGTACAGGGTGGTTGTAAGTACAGAATCATAGAACCTTAGGGCCTGGCCTACCTTACAGGGTGGTTGTAAGTACAGAATCATAGACTCTTAGAGCCTGCCCTACCTTACAAGGTGGTTGTAAGTATAGAGCAGGTCAGGGGATGAAAAGGGACGTCGCCCTCATTTTCTTGCAGGAAGAGAGAGCAACATTTAAGAAAGAGGGTTTGCTTTTGGCAGTAGAACTGAAAGGTGGGAGCAACCCCTCCCACCCAATACAGCGACGCAATCCGATCCCCACTGAGGCGGGCGGGATTGGCGGGCTACTCACCCACCCCTCTCTCCCTCTCTCCCTCCCTCCCTCCCAGCCGGCCACTGCCGGGGCAAGGCAGGAAGGGGCAGCGGCCGGCGGGGTCCAGAGCAGCGCGAGGGCCTCTCACCTCCCACTGGCTCCATCCAGCGGCCCCGCTCGTACCAGGCCCCGTTCTTGGTGGCAAACAGCGGCGCGTTTCCACGGCAACGCCCGTCAGCCGTCCACTTCCGGCTCCCTGACCGGAACCAAGCGAGCGCTCCCGGAGCCACAGAGTGGGAAGCTAGAACGTCACGTCGAGGGAGGGGGAGAATATGGAGGGACGCAGAGTGGTCCCCCAGCGGCCGCTCTAGGCAATGCCTTCTCTGTGTTTCTGAGAGGGAAATAAAAAATAAACGGCACTTGAGCGAGGCTAATATTTTTTTTCCTAACTCTAGGACCGCCACGACTTCTTATGGCGAGGGAAGCCAGGGTTGCCAACCTCCAGGTGCTAGCTGGAGCTCTCCTGCTATTGCAACTGATCTCCAGCAGGTAGAGATCAGTTCCCCTGGAGGAAATGGCCCCATTGGGCATTGGACTCTATGGCATTGAAGCCTCTCCTTCCTCAGGCTCCACCCCCAAAACCTCCTGCCGGTGGAGAAGAGGGACCTGGCAACCCTCGTAGCAGTTCTCTTACAAAGTGATTTCAAAGGGAGATTAGAAAGAGAGACCGCTGAATTACAACTTAATAATGAAGCTCGAGACTATGCATCCTCCGGGACTTAATAGAGATTTGGGATTCCTGTCTCATTACCAATGCTAAATTCTCCACGCCTACCTAATCCAGTCACGCCTGCTAATGTCATTGACTTCCTTTTGACATTTACATTGCCAGCGCATGTCTAATTGATGGTTTTATTATGGATGTTACTGTATGTTTATATTGTATATTGTTGTGTTTTTAAAATGATGTTACCTGCCCTGAGCCGGCTTGCTGGGGAGGGCGGGTTATAAGTCTAATAAATAAATAAATAAATAATTCACTCGTCTCTGCTTGATGGATGGAATCACATTCTAGCTGTATCTGAAGAAGTGAGCTGTGGCTCACGGAAACACATACCCTGCCAGAAATTTTGTTAGTCTTTAAGGTGCTACTGGACCCTCTTGGGCCTTTCTACTGAGGAGGCTGTTGGCAACCCTAGGGGGCAGGCTTAGACCCCCCCCTTCTCCCTGCACACCATGGTCCCAATCCAAATTGGTCCCCCACATGACTGGGAATTAAGTTTCAACCTGAAACTTCCAGCTCGCATTTGGTTCAATAGGACATGGGGCAGACCCATCAAGAATATAGCGTGTAGTTATGCCCCGCTGCCAAATCCAGCTTGGGAGATTCCTGAAGACTGGGGTGGATGAAAGTTGGCGATAAGGTTGCTGGCTCTGGGTTGGAATTTGGGGGGGGAGGTGGGGTTTGGGGAGGGGAAGGACTTCAATGGGGCATAATGCCATAGAGTCCGCCTTCCAAAGCAGCCATTTTATTTAGGTGAACTGATCTCTGTTACCTGGAGATCAATTGTAATAGCGGGAGATCTCCAGCCACCACCTGGAGGGTTGGCAACCCCAGCTGGTGGGGATGAGTTGCCAGAGAGCCTGCCCTTTGAAGCTGACATTTCCCTTTGATCTCTGTAGTCTGGAGATTCGTTGTAATTCCAGAACTCCAGGTCCTGCTTGGGGGTTGGTTACTCTACACTCGGTGCAACCAAGAACTGAGAATAGTAATGTGCAGATCAAAGACTTGATTCTCCCTGCTGGGGTCCTCAGAGGCGGAAACAAGGTTTAGCCTCCAGCCCGGCTGAGTCCTTGAGCATGTTGCGTTGCTTTTCCGTCAGCTATGCTCAACTAGAGATCTCAGCATATACCTGTAGAGGCCAGATTGTGTGTGTGTGTGTGTGTGTGTTAAGTGCCTTCAAGTCGCAGCCGATTTATGGCGACCCCTTTTGGGGTTTTCATGGCAAGAGACTAACAGAGGTGGTTTGCCACTGCCTTCCTCTGCACAGCAACCCTGGTCTTCCTTGGTGGTCTCCCATCCAAATACTAACCAGGGCTGACCCTGCTTAGCTTCTGAGATCTGACGAGATCAGGCTAGCCTGGGCCATCCAGATTATGCCCCTGCAATTATAATTCAGTTGAGTCAATTATACATACTTTATTACACTGTGGATTTTATCGGGAGGTTAGAAATAAGCTGGTTTTACCTGTGTTGACTAGAAATTTCAGAAATGTTCACCATTCAGCTGATTTTATTGTTAATAATTTTTTATTAGAAGATAAAGATGCTTTTATTTCTTATTCAGTGGCAAAGTCCTGTTATGTAGCCAGTATGATACAGAGGTCCTCAGTTGGGGTTTTTAAACTGTAATTTTGTACTGATACTTGCTGATCAAATGACTAAATAAACTGAACTGAGCATGTTGTGTTAATGCCTCCTGCATAGTTATGGCTGATATGACAGAGGATGTTCTTTAACAACAGCGGAATGTCTCTGTGGGAATTGAGAGAGTGAAGACAAAGACTCGGTGTCAAGGAAAACAGACCTCTGGTCTCAGAGCTGCGTTTTATTTATAGGAAGCAGTAAATACTAACTTGTAAGTTGCAACTGTTGTGAGTAACCATGGTAGCGGCAGAGATAGCAAACTAGGTCATACAAGCCTTTGTCTATTGTTCTACCCCCCCCTCTACAGAGGAGGGGCAGTCTTCAGTGACGTGGTCTGCCAGCCATCACCTGACTGCCCCACCAAGGCCGGGCATGGTATAGCGGCAGTTTGCCAACTCGCTAAACACGGCCTAGTGGTCATAGCGGTGGTCTGCCAGCGTCGCCAGAGGGCCACAACCCTACACTTCCCCCTTTTTCGTTTTAAGCTGATGATATGCATAAGACAGAAAGTGACGTTGCACATGCTCCTTAGAGAAAGCACACATATTGGAAAGACCAGGAAGACATTGGACAAAGCACCCCAATGCAATAAAACCAGCAATGATTCCAAGTAACGCTAAAAAAGTTGCTCGCAGCCACCCAAAGTCAGGTAGCCAGCTGGTCAACCAATCAAAAAGACCAGGAGCTCCGGAAGTAATAACATTGTTAGTGAGCATATGACGCAATTTCTCCAGCTCGTCCTCAATGGTTTTGTTGAGGTCATGGAATGTGACTTTGCAACCTGCCTGACCAACAATTTTACAAAACCCACCTTGACGAGCCAGGAGAAAATCTAAGGCAAAGCGATGCTGTAAGGTGATTTGATGCAATTCAGAAATCTCTTGCTGTAATAAGCGGCTTGTAGCATTGACAGTCATTTCTAACCTACAAGTGAGGCCTAAGATGGAACGGCGGTTCTCCTGGGCAATGATCCCTGGGTAGCTCCCCAGAGTCAAAATCCCAGTAAGACCAGCCCCTATGGCGCGACCCCAGTCGCTTCCCCCACTGAGTTGGGTGTCCACAATAACCTCATCTGAACACCCGGGGCCAAGGGGGGCCGCTGCGGCACGCCTCACTTTGTGAGTGGCTAAAGGTGTCCCAGAAGCATCCAGGACTTGGACTGGCAAGGTAAGATACCCAAGAGCTGCACACTGATATTTTCCAGGATGATAGTTGGTAGCCCACCCTGACCCCCAAAAGAACCAAAGGTTGGGGTCTCGGATGAGCCAATTGCCACAAATGCTTCCGGATGTGAGCAGGGAAGCATTTGGGGAAAACATCGGCAGACGGTGATACAGCTGTCGTGTGGTAGTGTTCATGAGATGGAGATTGGGTTGGAAAGAAGAGTTAAAGGTACCCCAAAGGTAAAAACGGTCAGAACAAGCAGTATAATTGGCTGCATTAATTCCCCACATCTGATCAGCAGCAGTCGTATAAGTCCAGTGGGAAAACAGAGGATTGCTAGCATAACATCAGAAGCACAACCCAGGTAGGTAGCGATGAAAGCGAAACCTTTGGAAAGGAGTACTGTTCCAGTGAGGGGCAGTGGTGGAGGCAAACAGCATGGAGTGGTTCAAATGTTGTAGTTCAGACAGAACCAGTTCAGGAGAGTTAAAGGGAGTAGGCAAAAAGGACATAGCAGAGGCAGAGAGAGGAGGCTCATAAATCAGAGAAACATTCTTGCCATGAAAAGCAAACATGTAAGAAGCATGACGAACCCATAAGTTCGGGGCAGAGGACTCATGCTTGACCCCCTGCACTCCAGAGCTCAGGAGACAAAAACACAAGATGATCATAACTGAGTTCACAGTCAGCTGAGCAAAAACAGCAGCCAGAAAGTTCTCTGGGGTCATAGGCAGGTGCTGCTTAGCCAACTCCTGTTGGGCTTGCTCAGACAAGCGTTTGATGGCCCCCCAAGTTACTGGAGGGCTCGCTCTGCGACGACCACGACGCCTCTCGGCCATAGGCTCAGGGTCCACCAACTGAAGGCGGAAGCCAGGAATCGGGTTGGCTGGAGGACTCGGGTCGGGGGGAATCAGGTTGGCTGGAGGACTCAGGTTGGGGAGATCCTGCTGCCACGCCATGGAGATCAGGGCGAACACACCGTGCAGGCACCCACAACGGTCCGGTAGATGTTTGGACTGCGGCGTAGCCCCGGCCCCACGTGATGAGAGGCACCGGCCCGTGCCAAAGGGGGTCGGGGAGACGGCGGTAGCGCACCAGGGGCTGTGGCAGCGGCTTGTCGGCCTGGAAATGCCGCTGAGTCCTAGTAACAAATTTTGAGTTAA
Source organism: Euleptes europaea (assembly GCF_029931775.1). Classification (NCBI taxonomy): domain Eukaryota; kingdom Metazoa; phylum Chordata; class Lepidosauria; order Squamata; family Sphaerodactylidae; genus Euleptes; species Euleptes europaea. Next base: position 11,746,928 of record NC_079330.1, on the reverse strand, counting down.
AAGAGAGAAGGTTAAGATGGTTGAGGGTAAAGAGAGCCTGAGCTAGTAGGCCCTCTTTGTCCAAGAGGGAGAGGCCAACTCCCCCTTGTTTTTTCAATTTTTCAAGCATTCTTTGAGAGTGCCATTGGCACGTTCCACGATGGCTTGGCCCGTGGAATTATATGGGATGCCAAAGGTATGGCGCACTTGCCACCGATCACAAAAGGCAGCAAAGGCGGAGGAACAATAGGCAGGGCCATTGTCCTGTTTTCAGAGCAGAGGGAACACCCATAACCGAAAAGGCACGAATTAAATGGGTGCAAACGTGCTTAGCCTTCTCACCCTTTTGGGGAGTGGCAAATAGGTAACCAGAGAAGGTGTCCACAACCACATGGAGACATTTCCAGGGAGCAAATGAAGAAAACTGAGTAACATCCATTTGCCACAATTGATTGGCACCAAAACCTCGGGGGTTGACACCAGTGGAAGGAAAGGAAGCCTGTCCAGAACACTGAGGACATTGCCGAATGATGGCAGGGGCTTCTGCAAGGGGCAAGTGAAATTGGTTCGCCAAGGCTTTGGCGTTTTGGTGATGCATGGCATGGCTCTCAATGGGGGAGAGAGCTGCATAGGAAACAAGGGAGTCAGCCCGGGCATTTCCTTCAGAGATGATGCCAGGAAAGGGCTGACGACTGCGAATATGAGCAACAAACAGCAATCCAGTGCACTTTGCCAATTGATTGCGCAAAGCAATGAACAGACTCAGGAGATTGTCATCACAGGAAGGAGACACGTAGCTTCCTTCCACCTGAGAAATGACATTACACACATACAAACGATCAGAGATGAGATTGACTGCATCATGAGGAAAAAGACCAATGTGACAAACATGAAACAAATTTCCAGAAGTATTTGAAAAAGTAAAAAAAAAGGACTAAGCAAAAGAAAAAAATGTGGAGATTTTTTATAATTTTCATTAATTTTAGTATAGAATTGCAAAACGCAAAAATAAAATGGGCCCATACAAAGGGACCCTAAAAGGACAAAAAGTGTTAGAACTGCAGTTGACTTAAGCACAGAAAGTTATTTCCAAGGAACAATAGAACCTTTTAAACAACTAATTCTTTGGTCAGGAGATGCTACTGAAGGTCTTTGCCGTAGCAACGGGAGGGGAGTACAGCGAGCTGGCTGGCATAGAATTGTTGCAACTTTAAGAATGTGAACGTGTTTGTGTGCTGTTTAGGCACACTGAGTGAAGTGTGTAGCAGAGAAACAGAGAGCAGGAGAGAAAAAGAGGGGGAAAGGTTTATGGCATGCAGATCCAGAGGCCAAAGTGCCCTGGGTGTCACACCCACAAAGACAGCATAAACATTCAAATATATACATTTTAATGGCTGGTGGGAAACTTCTGCAGTTATTTGCTTCGATGCAGATGTAGTCTAATTAAACATAGTTACCACTGTAGAATCATTCACATTTATACAATCCATTTCTTTCACTGACTTTGTTATTAAGATTCCATCTTACCACGTGTACCATGAGCTGCAGTCTCATGTTCCCACCTTCCTTTGAAGAACTACATTGTAAATTCATTAGTTTCTCTACACTAGTTGTACATATTATAACCTTCATAACTTCCACCAGAATATGGACATGGGGGTGTCTCCCGGAAAGGCCTGGAGAATCTCCCGGAATGGCCTGGAGATTCTCCCGGAATGGCCTGGAGATGTGATTTTTGAGCATCTGGTGCATGCTATTGCCGTTGCAGACACTTATGGATATTTTGGGAGTGTGAGGTGACCTAATAAGTCCACAAAAATGGACTTATAGACAATGTGACTGCTGAGTTTAAAGGCAAAATATTTTTGATCCTGAGGCTGTAAGGTCAATGATAGCCATATTACGAGGGATCATGTTTGGGTTGGGTAAGCCACACTGTAAGGCACCCATAGGTTTGATAATTTTATTGATGGCGCGCAAATCATGCTTTGAACGCCATTTGCCAGATTTCTTTTCGATGACAAACACTGGAGTATTGTAGGGACTAGTGGAAGGAACCAAATGACCCTGCAACTAGGCGTTGCAAAGCTTCCAATTTGTCACCAGGCAGTAGCCATTGGTCGATCCACACATAGTCTGTAGAAAGCCATGACAAGGCAAGGGCACGAGGCTTAGTCATTAGTGACTAAAGTAGCCTCCTATTGAGACAAAAGGTCTCGTCCCCAAAGATTGACTTTAAGTGGGACGACAATGGGAGTCACGTACCCCACCTGCTGGTCAGTTGTGGTAGTGACAAGGAGAGGCCGAGCACTTTGCTGTGCCGGCGTGGAACCCCCCACCCCCCAGACAGCAGCTGACTGTTCTAGAGGCCAGGAGGGGTCCCAATCCTGAGGGGTGATCACAGAAACATTAGCACCAGTATCGAGAAGACCTCTTAATTTTTTACCTTGTACCTTATACTCACGAATTGGCTTCTGGTGCCAGATGTTCTCGGTGACCAAGGCAATCTGTAAGGAATCAGAAGAAAAATCCCCCTTGTCCACTCCCGAGGGCGGGAGCGGCACAAGGTGTGCACAGGAAGCACCTTCCTTTAAATTCAAAGGAAGAGCGCTCCAACACTGCAAAACAACAAATACAATTGTCCTGGACCACAACCTTGTCCGGTTGCACATTGATCCCCTGTTGCTGGGCTGCACAGGTAAGTAAGGCCAGGTATGTGCCAGGAGGAGCCTCAGCACGCATGGAAACAAGGGCAACCCCACCAGGGAGGGTTTGTTGAAGTGCTTGTGCAACATAGAGTTAGGAGTGTTAGCACCACTCCCTCGGTAGGCTCCCCCACCGGGGGCTCGGCACTTATTCCTAAAGTGATTGGGCTTTTGGCAGTGAAAACAGTGAGATGGCATTTTTAAGCCGATTTACAAAACTTGCATATGACTCATTGGGACTTTGTTTCAAGGCAGAGAAAGATTTACGCAGGTGGATCTCCCTCCCACTCTTCGGAAAGATCCAGGTCCCCATTACAGCGGGCTGCCTGGACTGCCAACGCCACTTTTGATCGAGGCGGTGGACAAGCGGGAGAAGGAGATAAGGGAGCCAAAGACGAGGCTGCAGGGAGGAGAGCCGGATAGGGGGGCGGTGTCACCTCCATAGCAGGTTTCAAGAGCATGTTGTCCGCTGGCGTCCCAGCGCAGACAGCTCCAGAAACCTTTTGCCAGGCAAGAATATATTGCACTGGTGCATGGGGCTCACCCTTCAAGTCCCTTCCTATCTGCTCCCAGTCCCCTGGTTTGAGAGTGCCTTCCTGGGGATACCAGGGACACTGACAATCAATCTCCCGTAGGAGATCCTTAAGGTCTGCTGTCGACACTGAGTCCCCGCTATGTCTCACCAATTGATAAAGTTCTTCAGCATGCTTTACCTGCTCTGAAGATAATGTTTCACCCATACTTACCAATGGGGGCCGAAGCCGAGGGGGCCGATGAGCCGTGGGAGCCAAAGAGCTGAGAGTACGCGTAAACCTTTTCCAGTCGTGGTAAGCAGGCGAGACCCAGTGAATCACGTCGAATCACGTCGGCGGCACCAGATGTGGGAATTGAGAGAGTGAAGACAAAGACTCGGTGTCAAGGAAAACAGACCTCTGGTCTCAGAGCTGCGTTTTATTTATAGGAAGCAGTAAATACTAACTTGTAAGTTGCAACTGTTGTGAGTAACCATGGTAGCGGCAGAGATAGCAAACTAGGTCATACAAGCCTTTGTCTATTGTTCTACCCCCCCCTCTACAGAGGAGGGGCAGTCTTCAGTGACGTGGTCTGCCAGCCATCACCTGACTGCCCCACCAAGGCCGGGCATGGTATAGCGGCAGTTTGCCAACTCGCTAAACACGGCCTAGTGGTCATAGCGGTGGTCTGCCAGCGTCGCCAGAGGGCCACAACCCTACATGTCTCTGCTTAGAGAAGAGAGGGGTACACATGAAGCTGCCTTCTACTGAATCAGACCCTTAGCCCATCAAAGTCAGTATTGTCTACTCAGACGGGCAGCAGCTCTCCAGGGTCTCGGGCAGAGGTCTTTCACATCACCTACTTGCCTGGTCCCTTTAACTGGAGATGCCGGGGATTGAACCTGGGACCTTCTGCATGCCAAGCAGAGGCTCTACCACTGAGCCACAGCCCCTCCCCATACATTACAGAAACTTCAGGAGCCCTGGGATCTGCAAGGCTTCCTCTCTGCATCGCAGGCATTTTGTTGGCAATAAATCATAACTGTTAACGGCCACTAGATTGCAGTATAGTTTTATCTTGAGTTTTCTCTCTCTTCTGTTCAGCTTGTCACTGTGCTCCCGCTGCTTCTCCCTTTACAGTATTGCAAACGCATGCCCTTTCTCCCCCCTCGCTGAAAATGCTGCTTCCTCCACTGGTCATCTCTTGCCAACTGCAACTTCCTCCTCTTCTCTGTTCCGCTATTGTTGCCTCTGGGGCCTCTTGCCTCAATCCAACACTCTGCCCAGGGTTGCCACCCTCCAGGTGATCAGCAAACTAGAAACAGCACTTCACAAGCTAGACACCCTCCAGGTGATAGCTGGAGATCTCCTGGGATTACAACTGATCTCCAGGTGACATAAATCAGTTCCCCTGGAGATAGGGTTGCCAGGTCCCTCTTCTCAACCGGCGGGAGATTTTGGGGGCGAAGCCTGAAGAGGGTGGGGTTTGGGGAGGGGAGGGACTTCAATGCCATAGAGTCCAATTGCCAAAGCGGCCATTTTTCTCCAGTTGATTTGATCTCTATCGGCTGGAGATCAGTTGAATTAGCAGGAGATCTCCTGCTACTACCTGGCAGTTCAGTATAGGAATAGCTATGAGCAATGCCAACAATATTCTGGCTATATATTCACAGTACGTGGTAATATACCCACCAATGACATATATTCCCAACAAGCATATGTATTTATTTCTTTTCCATGTAAAATTTCCCCAAAGCACAAGTTCACAACAATTCCTATGTAAGGTAAGTATGGAATAAAGTCAATTGAAATGTCTTTAAAGATGTACTTCTTTTCTTTGCAGCAGTTGATTAATTGCAGGAGAAGACGATCGTTCTTCAAGATTATATTGCGTGCAATTATTCATCATCATCCATAGTCTCAGGTTTCAACCGAATAACCCATTTATGAATAAAATATACTATACTTCCCCAACAGAGGTAAGTAGAAGGATACCATCCATTACAGGTAAGGATCCTAGTAATTGAATGCCACTAGGATCCTGAGACTATGGATGATGATGAATAATTGCACGCAATATAATCTTGAAGAACTGAGGAAGAATTGGGCTGTGTGCCTTGAAACGATCGTCTTCTCCTGCAATTAATCAACTGCTGCAAAGAAAAGAAGTACATCTTTAAAGACATTTCAATTGACTTTATTCCATACTTACCTTACATAGGAATTGTTGTGAACTTGTGCTTTGGGGAAATTTTACATGGAAAAGAAATAAATACATATGCTTGTTGGGAATATATGTCATTGGTGGGTATATTACCACGTACTGTGAATATATAGCCAGAATATTGTTGGCATTGCTCATAGCTATTCCTATACTGAATTTCTCATCTTATGATAAGTGTATAGAGGTGTCTGATTTGGTTTTCACTACCTGGCAGTTGGCAACCCTACCTGGAGAAAATGGCTGCTTTGGAAGGTGGACTCTATGGCATTCTACCCCGCTGAGGTCCCTCCCCTCACAAATCCTACCCTCCTCAGGCTCCACCCAAAAAAATATCCAGGTACTTCCCAACCCCGAGCTGGCAACCCTAACTCTGCTGCCAAAATCAGTCACGGCATCATCGTTCTGACGTTGTGAGGCCCTTCCTAAAATTCCTATAATGTCTTCCTGTCTGCTCCTGGTTCCAGCACAAACTTCAACCTCCCTTTTGAAGACCATAGTCTTGTCCTTCTGATCTCTCTGTCCTCTCATCTTGACACACTCCCAACAAAGACCTTCCTTCCCCCAGCTCCATTGTCTGAAGTCCAAAGCTCTTCTGCTCCACTAGACTTTTTCTCCCTAGCTGCACCGTTTGCCTGGGATTACCTGCCACAATACCTGTGTGATAGCATCTCTCTTATTTCCTTCCAATCCCACCTCAAAACCTACCTTTATTTAAAATAGCTATAAACCCACTTCCCACCCAAGCATTCTAAACAATCTAAAACAATTTGTTAAAACAGCAGGTATCAGCACGGCCAGATCAGGCATCTGTAAACAGAAAGCCAGCTTGCTAACTACATGTGTGTGTGTGTGTGTTAAGTGCCGTCAAGTCGTTTCCGACTCATGGCGACCCTATGAGTCAATGTCCTCCAAAGTGCCCTATCCTTAACAGCCTTGCTCAGATCTTGCAAATTGAGGGCTGTGGCTTCCTTTATAGAGTCAATCCATCTTTTGTTGGGTCTTCCTCTTTTCCTGCTGCCTTCAACTTTTCCTAGCATGACGGTCTTCTCCAGTGACTCTTGTCTTTCATAGTATGTCCAAAGTACGACAGCCTCAGTTGAGTCATTTTAGCCTCTAGGGTCAGTTCAGGCTTGACTTGATCTAAAACCCACGGATTTGTTTTTGGGGTTTTTTGGCGGTCCAGGGTATTTGTAACACTCTCCTCCAACACCACATTTCAAAGGAATCTACTTTCTTCCTATCAGCTTTCTTCATTGTCCATTGAGTTCACTGAGAACTACATGTAGCTAGGTAAAAAACGGGTTCAATTCCCCACTCCTCCTCATGAAGCCTGCTGGGTGACCTTGGGCTAGTTACAGTTCTTTCTGAACTCTCTCAGCCCCACCCGCCTCACCAGGTGTCTGTTGTGGGGAGAGGAAGGGAAGGTGATTGTAAGCTGCTTTGAGACTCCTTAAAGGTAGAGAAAAGCGGGGTACAAAAACCAACTCTTCTTCTTCTCAGGGCAGGGACTTGCCTGTGGTCTTTAAAGGGACGTGTGGGATTGTGACATGAGGTTTGGGCAGAGGGAACCACTCAGGCTGGTGAAGTCCTCCCTCTGTTGAATGCTTCACGATGCAGCTGAGAGCCAGGCCTGGTGAGATGCTATAAAGCTTGCAAAGCCAGGGAGAAAGGGTGGCTTTGCTCCTCCTTGGCTCCCCCCACCCCCAAGATGCACAAACAGAGACACCAGTGTCCCTGGGTGAGCTCATGTGAAAGCCAGAAGAGGCACGGAGCGTCGCAGACATCTCTGAGATATGATAAAGGCGGCTCAAACCACTTGTCACGACAGCCGAGCAAGCCCCAAGGGCTGACCCTGTGCTGTGCCACCCAGTGCATAGCGTTGGAAAAGTCTCTGCTTGGATTCTCCCTCCAGAAAGTGGTTAGACACCAGGAGTGCCGGCATGGTGTAGCGGAGAAAATCTATCAAACAGGCTCTGCGGACTTAGGACTCTCTGTATGAAAGTTGGGTGTTCTCTTCAGGATGAACATATGTGGCTGTTTCGTACCGAGTGGAAACAGAAGTCAGTTCCTCCCTGTCTGTTCCAGCGGTGGTTGTACAAGAACTCAACTGAAGCAGGAGCTGTCCTACAGTTTGATCCCCCCTTTTCCAGCAAACCAAGTTTGCCAATTTCTGTGAGGTCCCTGTTTTTTTTTTAAATTGTTCACTATTGTGTATCCCCTACGGCAGGGGCCTCCAACCTCTTCTTCAATGATAGCGACTCTTTAGTCATGAAAAATACTTTCTCCTCTGCTACCTGTATGATTGACTCAGCCTTCCATCCTTCCGAGGTCGGTAAAATGAGTACCCAGCTTGCTGGGGGTAAAGGGAAGATGACTGGGGAAGGCCCTGGCAAACCACCCTGTAACCAAAATCTGCCTAGGAAACGTCGGGATGTGACATCACCCCATGGGTCAGGAATGACCCGGTGCTTGCACAGGGACCTTTACCTTTTTACCTGTATGATACCAAGGTTTGTTCTGTCCTAGAAAGAACAATGTCTAGGAAGAGTGCCAGAAATCAAACCGTCAAGATCCTATTAATTTTTAATTTATTTTTAGAATTTAGAGCATGTGCTCCCACCCTTTGAAAGAGGGGGACCACAATTCTGTCCCCTTCCCCTAAGGTGGAGAGTCCCTGCCCTGTTCCTACAAAATTGAGACGGCTCTGCTTTTGCCTTCGCTTGATGGGTATGAGATAGCGTTGCCAACCTCCAGGTGAGGCCTGGCCATCACTCAGAATTACAACTGCTCTCCAGATGACAGAGATCCATCCCCCTGGAGAAAATGGCTGTGTTGGAAGGTGGACTCTATGGTATTATATCCTGATGAGTTCCTCTCCTTGTCAAACCTTGCCCTCCCCAGGCTCTACCCCGAAATCTCCAGGAAATTTCTGGCCCAGAGTTGGTAACCCCAGCATGAGGGCTCATCCTTTGCCACTACAAAGGACTCAGAGACCCCTCTGGAGTACCCTTGTGGATGCTCAGGGAACCCCAAATACCAATTTGAAACTCTGCCCTACACTATAAGACCCCAAATGTGTTCAGTGTGTGTGAATGAGGCGTTTCCAACCCAACATATGTTTCAGGTTTACCATCATGTGAAATGTGAACCCACGAGTAACAACATTTCTTCCCCCAGCTCCTTGGGTTGGGTCCAGACTAAATTTTCCATCAGCAAAACACAACTTTCCTGCCTCCCCGCCCCCCACCGAATATCTCCACGAAATGCTGTTCATGGGGGATAAAGAACTGCGAAGAATGACGTAAGAAAGATCGGTGGCACTGAACGGCCTGTCTGCTCTGGATCCAACCCTTTTGTGTGCGCGCCCAACTAAAAGAGGAGATGTTATCACCGAGAACAGAAATAACCGGGGTCCCTCACGTGATCTTTTCCACCGTAGTATTTCAGGAACAAAAGATGAAAAAGCTAATCTCAAATCCTTTTCAGCCTGTCAGAAAAGGAATGAGCTTGTGTAAGGTTCTTAAACCTCAAAGGCAAGAGACAAGGGGAAGGAAGATGTGCAACCTTCTTAGCTCGGTGAGCCAACCGCCGCGGCGGCAGAAGGCCACTGTGTTATACCCATGAACCATTTGTCCCAAAAAAAGCTGGTTGCCATGACCACTCAAAGGGGGATATTTTTCCTCCCCCTTTTGACGGATGTTTCTAGAACACGAGTTGCTGTGGCAATAGAATGGAGCTTACAACGTGTGCAATCTTCTTTTTTTCTCCCACGAATCGCGTCTTCTTTTCCAACCCTCCTCAATTTATCCGTTCCTCCCTCAAATCTGCGGTGATGGAAGAGCAAGACTAGCGAAGCAAAAAAACAACAAGCCAAAAACCCTACTCCTTTGTGTGTGGAGGATGACAAAATATCCCTTCTCTCAGTAGTGAATCTTAGGAGGTCTGCCATGTGCATCTCAACCAGCCCCTGTGGGTTGACACTTGACACTTAGTTGTGAGAGAGTGTCCTCTCCTGCCATCTCCTCGTGGAACATTGGAAATGCCATCCCGGGTTGACGTTCGATCCCCATACAAAACAAACATAATGGCCCCACAAGCAAGCGTTTCTCCAGAGAGCTGAGAGGAATGAGAGGGAAATCCTTCATTGGAATTCCAGTCCATAAAGGCAATACGGAGCTCACAGAGCATTTGGGTTGGCTTCATTGTGGTGGGGGGCGGCCAAGAGAAGATTGGGCAGTGAAAACGGCCCTGAAGCAAGTTAAACCGAATGGCCTCTGTGGAGCTACAAACCAGCCCTGCAGGGATCACCAAGCTCAATGAACAGTATTAGTTCACCCATTGCTTCCTCCTGAAAACAGCAGGACAAGACATTTAGTGAATTGACACCCATAACCATTGCAGATGAAGGGTTTGAGCCACGTGGCCCCGGAGGCTCTGGCAGAGCTGGCAGAGCTCGGTTATGCTTCCTCTGGGCCACTAGTGGCCCTCTAGGGCAGTGGTCCCCCAGGAAATTTCTGTGTAAGTTCAGTAGCCGGTCCACACCTGGGCATGGCTCAGTGGTAGAGCATCTGTTTTACGTGCATGATCATAAGGACATAAGAAAGGCCATGCTGGATCAGACCAAGGCCCATCAGGTCCAGCAGTCTGTTCACACAGTGGCTAACCTGGTGCCTCTAGGAAGCCCACAAACAATACGGCTGCAGCAGCATTGTCCTGCCTGTGTTCCACAGCACCTAATATAACAGGCATGCTCCTCTGATCCTGGAGAGAATAGGTATGCATCATGACTAGTATCCATTTTGACTGTCGTGAATACCCCTCTCTTCCATGAACGTGTCCACTCCCATCTTAAAGCCTTCCAAGTTGGCAGTCATCACCACATTCTGGGGCAGGGAGTTCCACAATTTAACTAAGCGTTGTGTGAAGAAATACTTCCTTTTATCGGTTTTGAATCTCTCACCCTCCAGCTTCAGCATATGACCCCGCATCCTGGTATTATGAGAGGAGAAAAGCATCTCCCTGTCCACTCTCTCCATACCATGCATAATTTTATAGACCTCTATCATGTCACCCCTTAACCACCTTCTTTCCAAGCTAAACAGCCCTTAGAGTTTTAACTGCTCCTCATGGGGCAGAAGGTCCCAGGTTCAATTGGTGGAATCTCCAGCAAAAGGGGCTCAGAAAGACCACTCTATGGCTGGAATGTTGAAGAGCTATCTGAGTAATCCGTACTAGGCTAGACAGTTTACTCACTGACTCAGAATAAAGCCACTTTGTATGTTCAAAACAATGGATGGTGACAGTCAACCGATAAAGGTGGTCTTTAGCTGGAGTCCAAAATGGTACCAGGAGGATGCCATGAGCCCTGACCGGAATAGCCCAAGTTAGAATAATAAAATCATAGAGTTGGAATGGGCCATACAGGCCATCTAGTCCAACCCCCTGCTCAAATGCAGGATCACCCTAGAGCATCCCCGACAAGTGTTTTGTCCAGCCGCTGCTTGAAGACTGCCAGAAAGGGGGAGCTCACCCCCTCCAATCTCATCAGATCTCGGAAGCTAAGCAGGGTTGGCCCTGGTTAGTATTTGGATGGGAGACCGCCAAGGAAGTCCAAGGAAGTCCAAGATCACTATACAGAGGCAGGCAATGGCAATCATCTCTGAGTATCACTTGAAAACACCAAGGGGTTACCATAAATCAGCTTATGACAATATTTCATAGGGGACATCCCCGGGCAAGAAGAACATGACTCCTTTTGCTAGCTGCCCTGAAAAGGTGTCTAATATTTTGACAGCTGCCGAGATTTTATGCCTAACTCCCCAAATCAAAGGTCCCCCATGGCTCAACACACTTAAAGCGAGTAAGGCAAAACTGTTCTGTTTGAAAATTCACGACTAATTTCAAATTCTCGTTCCAAATGCGAAATGCTGGCAGTGCTTACGAATATCTGTGAAAGTTCGGTCTGGATTACACGAAATGTGCCAAAGGATACTCCAGCTGTGGGGACTATACTGAACACAGCTAGATGAGGTTATGGTACGTACATAAGTGTCAAGTCACAACAGACTTACAGTGACCCCAGCAAGGGGCTTTCAAGGCAAGTGAGAAGCAGACGTGGTTTGCCTTCCTCTGCAGAGGTCCCCTATCCTTTGTGGTCCTTTGTGGTCCCCTATCCAAGTACCGACCCTGCTGAACTTCTGAGATCTGATAAGATCAGGCTATACCATGCCGCCTTCCCTCCCTCGGGGTTACAATAGTGTTCCCGTTTCCAAAACAAGGGAACTGCAGTGACCTCAGAAACAGACGGCCGTTATTCCCTGCTAAGGAACAGTCAGATTCTCAAACTCTAGCCACTAACTGATATCAGCCCTTCTCCCTGCCCCTCCCCATTATTAAAACTCCCATGGCCATTTCAATCCACCCTCTTTCCCAGGAAGCTGTATCAGCTCAATCGTAGAGCCTCTGCTTGGCATGCAGAAGGTGATGGGAATAATACCCTTGAGAGATCCCAGGTTCAATCCCCGGCATCTCCAGTTAAAGGGACTAAGCGAGTAGGTGATGGGAAAGACCTCTGCCTGAGCCTGGAGAGCCGCTGCCGGTCTGAGTAGACAATACTGAATTTGATGGACCAAGGGTCTCATTCAGTATAAGGAGAGACTTAGGGAGTTGGGTTTGTTTAGTTTGGAGAAGAGAAGGTTGAGGGGAGACATGATAGCCAAGTTTAAATATTTGAAGGGATGTCATGTTGATGAGGGAACTAGCTTGTTCTCTGTTGCTCCAGAGGCTGGGACACGGAGTAATGGATTTAAACTAATAGAAAAGCGATTCCACCTAAACATTAGGAAAACTTCCTAACGGTGAGGGCTGTTCGATGGTGGAATGCCTTGCCTCGGAGGGTGGTAGAGTCCCTGTCTTTGGAGGTCTTTAAGCAGAGGCTGGATGGCCATCTGTCGGGAGTGCTTTGATTGTGGGATCCTGCATGGCGGGGGGAGGGTTGGGGTCACTGGGGGTGTGGGGGGAGGTAGTTAATTTTCTGCATTGGGCAGGGGGTTGGACTAGATGACCCTGGTGGTCCCTTCCAATTCTATGATTCTATGTGTTCATTATGCATCCCAGATCCTTTCTGTCAGGTAAAGGGATCTTTATCCTTTTCTCCTACATATTGTGAACAGCTTCTGCTTAGGTAGAGCCCTTTGCCTGGGAGGGGAAAGGAGTCAAGAGTACATATTAAAGGGAAGGGACCTCAGGATTTGGGGATTGTCTGGGGCTGGAAGAGAGGCTGCTTGGGACTGAACTGGGACGCCATCCCTAGTCTAAACACTGCAGATGTTTACAGGTACATTTGTGGTTCCAAACCCTTCCCCCAAACCATGAGGACTAGGAACCTGGTTTCTTAAATGAGATCTACACCAGCCCCAGCTGGAAGGCTCAAAGTTTAACTGGGCACACAGTAGCATGTGAAACCAGAACACATAACCCCCCAAATATGGATCGATTCCCTTTCGCACTTTACAAACACTTTGCAATTCAGTCCTCTAGCTAAAGAAGCCGGACTAGTGGTCCAATAAAATAAAATAAAATAAAAACACTTCCCTTTCAGCAAACCCACTTGGCCATCTGTGAAGACAAACTCTTCCAGACATGGCGGTAGCTATTATCGCTGCAGAGATGATAAAGCCTGGCTCTGGCAAGAGAGAATACAGCAGGCTCTGTAGCAGGAAACACAGGCAAAGACGACGTCCAAAGCTCAGCACGTAATCCAGCCAATGTCTGTTTGCATGAGTGCAGGCTTGGGGTGGCAATGAGAGAGGGCTGCTGAAAATCCATGTGGCCCATGCAGATCTGCCCCCCTCCCCGAGACTTCCCTTGACTACCCTCTACATGCCCGTGGGTACTAGTACCACCTGCTCATGTGCACCCATAAGCACCACCTCAAATGTTGTCATTGAGGCCACCTGTGTGGACATTCAAAGGGTAGCGACGCTTTTTAAACGAAAGTCTCCCGTTCTAAAATGGGAGGGGTCGTGCATAGAGGAAGGGGCTTCCCAATGGATTGCGCCTCTTGGAATCCCCCCCACCCCCGGGCTTCAAAATCCATAAGATCACGTCACTAACTCAAACATATGTAGGCAACGGCCAAATTCTGCTGCGGCTCAAGAGAACTTATTTGGGCTTACCCGTTGGTCTAATAATCCAGCTGACTTCTATTTGCATGGATGCAAAGCAATTTGTATACCTAAAAAGGGCTACTGGGCAGCCCCTATTCTCTGTCGCTCCACCAGATTAAAAAGTGAAAAACGGTTTCCTCAAATGAGTCCGGTTTGAATTATTTAGTTAGTTCGATTTGAAGGCTCAAAGCATCTAGCATTTCTGGACACCGAATGTGTTACTTCACCAGATAAGATTGCTATTTGCTACCTCTAATGGGCCCAGGTTACTGGGCCCATTAGAGATAGCAAATAGCAATCTTATATGGTGTAAAACTGAATTAAATCTCTTTTAGAAATCTTGGTTGAAAACTGACACCACCCTCCATGACATAGCTCCAACTGCAGCCGAGCTGCCTGGTACAAACATGTACAGAACTAATTTTCCACCCTTTATTCTGGTAGAGAGAGAAGGATAAAAGCTAACCAAGAACAATTATTTCATGGATTTATTTATTAAAAAAAACAAAAAACCATATTCTGCCTTTTAGGGTGGTTTACCTCAACAAAATTAAAACCAATCCAGCATCAAGCTCAATCCAAAACAATGACCCCCCCCCCATGTGTTGCATTGCACTCATGGATTTGCCACCTGGTGACCCCAATCAAAAGCAGGTTTCCTAAACCGAATCATAGAATCATGAGTTGGAAGGGACCACCAGGGTCATCTAGTCCAACCCCCTGCACAATGCAGGAATTTCTCAACTACCTCCCCCCCACACCCCCAGTAAACCCTACTCCATGGCCAGAAGATGGCCAAGATGCCCTCCCTCTAATCATCTGCCTAAGTTCATAGAACCAGCATTGCTGAAAGATGGCCATCTAGCCTCTGCTTAAAAACCTCCAGAGAAGGAGAGCTCACCGCCTCCTGAGGAAGCCTGTTCCACTGAGGAACCGCTCTGTTAGAAAATCCTTGCTAATGTTTAGACAGAAACTCTTTTGATTTAATTTCAACCCATTGGTTCTGGTCCGACCTGGGGAACACAAAACAACTTGGCACCCTCCTCTATATGACAGCCCTTCAAGTACTTGAAGATGGTTATTGTATCACCTTTCAGTCTTCTCTTCAGGCTAAAAATACCCAGCTCCTTCAACCTTTCCTCATAGGACTTGGTCTCCAGACCCTTCACCATCTTTGTTGCCCTCCTCTGGACACGTTCCAGCTTGTCTGCATCTTTCTTAAATTGTGGTGCCCAAAACTGAACACAATACTCTGGGTGAGGTCTAACCCGAGCAGAGTAAAGCAATACCATTACTTCACGTGATCTAGATGTTCAATAGGGTGTTGGCCCGCCCCACTCCAAAAAGAACAGATGCAAATTCAAAGGGCAAATGTTCTTTACATATATACACATACACACCACACACAGAGAGAGCTTCTTTTAAGACGCTTTCCCCCCATTTCGAACAAATAAGAAACAGATGTACAAGTTAATGCAGTTTTTTAGCCCTCTCTGCAGAAATGCAGAGATCAAATCCGTGTGCTCGTTTCTCCTTCTGTCCCACTGAGGCTACGCTAAAGGTGTGCAGTATCAGCCCACCGCTGTGCAAATGCGTACCCCCCTCTCCACCCGAAGGCTAGCTGCCACTTGCCACCCACTGCTGCATTGACAGTCGTTGTACGTTGGCACAGCTGGGCATTTCATCTGAGCATCAAGTCTAGAATTCTGGGAGACCGGTTAGGATGACCACTTCATTGTCCGCGGGAGCAAACACAAACGGACTTGTCGTTCTGGGCAAAATGAGAATTGGGCCATAAAAGACCGGCCAGGTAGAATTGGCACACACCGTCGGTACGCACCCATCAAAAAAGGCATTCACAGCAGTCCGTCAACCCGAGACGTACAGCCGGCAGCCAAGGGAACACGGAAGGGAAGCAAGCAAGCAGAGGGAACATGATGTTCCATACTCCTACTCCTCCAAATCCATCGCCAGAAAATCTGGGGGGAGGGGTGAATAAACCATGATAGTTCCAGAGTTCCTAAGAAGATGGACAAGAAGGCTTCGCGTGTCCAGACGTGTCCGGCTGGGGCAGGGGGCTTCTCAGAGTGCAGACCCTCAGCTCCTGGGCCAAGGTCAGCACCTCCGACCTCTCTCTGCCTTTGCCCATCTTGGAAACCGGGGTGGTGGCAGTTTTGCCACACAGAGCCGTGCCGTCGCTGCCACCACCGGAGACACGGACGCCCCCTGTGCCACGCTCACAGCAGGTGCCGACCGTCAAGCCGGTTGCAATCCGGTCAACATAGCAAGCTGGGCCACAGGCCCGTCCGTAGGGGTCGCCGGACCCCTTGCCCTCCTTCTCCCTGCTCTCTTCTTCCTCTTCCTCCTCTCGGATGGCGCTCAGCCTGGGGGCACTGCGGTTCCTCTCCGGGGGAGGCCGGTAGGGGCACTTGCAGTTCAGGAGTTTCCGGAGGGGGGCCCAGGGGACGATGGCCTCCCCCAGGAGCTGCTGCTGGCGCCGCCGGGCGTCGTTCTGCCTCTTGAGTCGCCGGAACTCACCGAAGGCAGAGCAGGAGGTCTGGCAGAGGAGCAGGGCCATGGCGTGGGCCTTCTCAGCCCGGGAGACCAGGACGGCGTGGCAGCGCAGCACCACCGCCTTGTTCTTCACCTGGTGGCGGTAGACCCAGGCAAAGACCTTGGGGTGCCGGCGGTCGGCCCCGCAGTAGGTGATGCGGTGGAGCAGGTAGGAGTGGCCGGGCCGGCGGGGGCCCCCCTTCTCGCCGGGGCCCACCCGGATGCCGTGGGGCCCCAGGGTGAGCCTCATCTTGGCCCCGCCGGCCCCGCCGCCGCTCTTGGCCCAGATCTTCTCCACCGCCTCCTCGGTGCAGCCCTCGCCCTTGGCCTGCAGGGTGACGGCGTTGCCCAGGTACCAGACGGTGTAGGTGGGGTCCTCGGGGTTGAGCTCCACCGTCCGGCGCCGGCCCCCGAAGACCCCGCCCAGGCGGCCCAGGGGGCAGGGGGGCAGGAGGGCCGGGCAGGAGCGCACCAGGCCCGACAGCAGAGAGGCGTAGCTCAGGCCGGGCCCCAGGCTCTTGGCCTTGGCCGTGCGCTCCCCTTCCCCCACCAGGACGAACTTGCTCCGGCGCCAGGGCAGCATCGCCGCCATGGGGCGGCCGGACGCGCTAAGGGGCCGGCCACGGTCGCCACCCGGGGGCGGGAGGGCCCCGATCCGGATTGAGGGGCCCCGATCCGGGTTGGGGGGGCCCGATCCGGATTGGGGGGGCCCCGATCCGGGCCGTTCCGAGCGGTCCCCGGGTTCCGGCGGCTTGGGGAGGGAGACGCCTCCCGGCTCCTGCCCGGGGGAGGGACGCCCGGGCGGGGGAGCCCCGCTGGAGGGGCCAGGTCGAGCCTTCCCACCTGCACGGGTCTCCGGGACGCGCGCCTCGCCGCAAGCCCGCCGCTCTCCCCGGCCAGCCTGCGCTCCCGGCCGGCGCCGCCTGCGCTCCGCAGCCAGGCGCTGGATGGAGCTCGGCTCCGCCTCCCTCCCCGGACCCTCCCCGGACCCGCACGCGTGCCAGCCGGCGCGCAGACCGCGAGGACCCCCCGCCCGGCTCCCGACCCGGGCACGTGGGGAGGCGCGCCCAGCAGCCCGGCGCGGCGGAGCGTTCCAGGCGCCGATCCGCCGCCTCCGGCCGGAGGCGCACCGCGCTGGCCCCGGAGCCCCGCCCCCGCCCGCCGGGCCCCGCCCCCGCGGCAGGCTACCGTGGGAACACCAAGGATCGGGTTGCCAACCTCCAGGGAGCCACCAAGAAACAAACCAAAGGTGCCGTCATACAAGTAGCCAGGGCATCGACAGCGCACCAGCTCAGTGTATCGCAATACTCTCGTAGTTGTTTTCCAGATTTCTTAAGACGATGTGAATTCCCATTTCAGTGGGCTTTATAAATAGGTGCGCGACCAAACCAATTCCCATTTCACCTAATTCCCATTAGGCGCGCAACCAAACCATTTCTCAGGCTTAGACGGTGCCGAGAAAGAAAAGGGGATCTCTATATCACTGTCTCCTTTTCTTTATTGGCATCATCTAAGCTCAGTGTATCACAATACTCTTGTAGTTGTTTTACAAATTTCTTAACATGATGTGAATTCCCATTTCAGTGGGCTTTATAAATAGGTGCGCAACCAAACCAATTTCCATTTCACCTAATTCCCATTAGGTGCGCAACCAAACCATTTCTCAGGCTTAGACGGTGCCGAGAAAGAAAAGGGGATCTCTATATCACTGTCTCCTTTTCTTTATTGGCATCATCTAAGCTCAGTGTATCACAATACTCTTGTAGTTGTTTTACAAATTTCTTAACATGATGTGAATTCCCATTTCAGTGGGCTTTATAAATAGGTGCGCAACCAAACCAATTTCCATTTCACCTAATTCCCATTAGGTGCGCAACCAAACCATTTCTCAGGCTTAGACGGTGCCGAGAAAGAAAAGGGGATCTCTATATCACTGTCTCCTTTTCTTTATTGGCATCATCTAAGCTCAGTGTATCACAATACTCTTGTAGTTGTTTTACAAATTTCTTAACATGATGTGAATTCCCATTTCAGTGTGCTTTATAAATAGGTGCGCAACCAAACCATTTCTCAGGCTTAGACGGTGCCGAGAAAGAAAAGGGGATCTCTATATCACGGTCTCCTTTTCTTTATTGGCACCGTCTAAGCTCAGTGTATCACAATACTCTTGTAGTTGTTTTACAAATTTCTTAACATGATGTGAATTCCCATTTCAGTGTGCTTTATAAATAGGTGCGCAACCAAACCATTTCTCAGGCTTAGACGGTGCCGAGAAAGAAAAGGGGATCTCTATATCACGGTCTCCTTTTCTTTCTTGGCATCGTCTAAGCCTGAGAAATGGTTTGGTTGTGTACCTATTTGTAAAGTATACTGAAATCAGAATTCACGTTGTATTAAGAAATTTGTAAAACAATTACAAGAGTATTGTCGAAGGCTTTCACGGTCAGAGTTCATTGGTTCTTGTAGGTTATCCGGGCTGTGTAACCGTGGTCTTGGAATTTTCTTTCCTGACGTTTCGCCAGCAACTGTGGCAGGCATCTTCAGAGTAGTAACAACTACTCTGTAGATGCCTGCCACAGTTGCTGGCGAAACGAAATTTTCAGGAAAGAAAATTCCAAGACCACGGTTACACAGCCCGGATAACCTACAAGAACCAATTACAAGAGTATTGTGATACGTTGAGCTTGTGTGCTGTTGATTTCCTAACCTCCAGGGAGCGGCTGGAGATCTCCTGCTATTACAACTGATCTCCAGCCGATAGAAATCAGTTCACCAGGAGAAAATGGGTGCTGTGGCAATTGGACTCTATGGCATTGAAGTCCCTCCCCTCCCCAAACCCCGCCCTCCCCAGGATCCACCCCCAAATCTCCAGGTATTTCCCAACCCAGAACTGGCAACCCTATTTTATCGTATGTATGGAAATGAGATTTTTAAAAGATTATCCTAAGCTGCTGTTCACTTGGGCCATTTATGCGGGGTCCATTTTGAAGCTCGCTCATAGCTCTTTTTTAAATGCGACCTTTAAAATGAATATTCATGGTCCCTATGCAAAAGGAGCAATTCCTCCCCCCACTCGCCTGCTCCTTGTTTCCATAGCCATGGCATTGAAGCCCCTCCCCTCCCCAAACCCCGCCCTCCTCAGGCTCCGCCCCCAAAACATTTACCCCCCCCCCACGAAGAGGGACCTGGTGGCAACCCTAATCAAGAAGACAAAAGTAATGACTACAGGAGAATTACTCAGCTTTAAGGTTGACAAGGAGGAAATTGAAATAGTTACAGGCTTTCTGTTCCTTGGCTCCATCATCAACCAAAGGGGAGACTGCGGCCAAGAAATCAGAAGGAGATGGAGCCTGGGAAAGGCAGCCATGAAGGAGCTAGAAAAGCCACGTGGAGGGGCCGTGGCTCAGTGGTAGAGCATCTGCTTGGCATGCAAAAGGTCCCAGGTCCCATCCCCAGCATCTCCAGTTAAAGGAACCAGGCAAGTAGGTGATGTGAAAGACCCCTGCCTGAAACCCTGGAGTGCCGCTGCCGGTCTGAGTAGACAATACTGACTTTGATGGACCAAGGGTCTGGTTCAGTATAAGGCAGCTTCATGTGTTCAAGATTCTTAAGTGTAAGGATGTGTCACTGGCAACCAAGATCGAATTAATTCGTGCCATCATATTCCGTGTACCGTTCTTCGATCAGTATTCCCTATTACTATGTATGGGTGTGAAAGCTGGACGATGAAGAAAGCTGATAGGAAGAAAGTAGATCCCTTTGCAAGGTAGTGTTGGTAGAGAGTGTTACAGAAACAAATCGGTGGGTTATAGATCAAATCAAGCCTGAACTGACCCTAGAAGCTAAAATGACTAAACTGAGGCTATCGTATTTTGGTCACAATATGAGAAGACAAGTCGCTGGAAAAGACAATCAGGCTAGGAAAAGTAGAAGGCAACAGGAAAAGAGGAAGACCCAACAAGAGATGGATTGACTCTATACAGGAAGCCATGACCCTCAATTTGCAAGATCTGAGCAAGGCTGTTAAGGATAGGACGTTTTGGAGGACTTTCATTCATAGGGTCGCCATGAGTCAGAAGCGACTTGACAGCACTTCACACACACACATCTCCAGGTTAGAGGAAAACTGTCGAAGAACAAGCATTAATATTTGCTCCTCCCAGTTTAAAAAAGTGAACAGAGTCCTGCATATCCCCCATGATTACCCCTTATAACAAGCCTGGTTTGATCATCCTGTCTTGCCTGGAAGATGGATGAGGTTTAGGTATATTTTCCTCCAGCTCTTCTGAATACAAGCACCTGTTTATCCGCAATAAGATTTAGAACCACTATGAAAGGGGAGAGACCCTTGTCAAATATATATTGTGTGTTTACAGCTTGCAATGTATCGAGAAACTTCAATCAGACCTCTCTAGCAAGGGAAATAAAACAATAGGGCAGCCTTATTTAATTCAATAATAATAATAATAATAATAAAGAAATTTACATTAAAACACCAACCCTTCAGAGGGTGCTTAGCAGCCAAACGCCTCTATTAGTTCAAGTTGGTAAGGAAATGAGAACCCCCTGACTAATTCTTAGTTGGCATAAGCTCATGTTCCCCGTTTTGTTGCTTTTTGTATCCATTTATATTTTGTTCATGATCTGGAGCCTCTGATGTTGGTTTTGCAAATTTTATGTACTGTGCATCCACACTGCACATTTTTTTCTAGGCAATTGTTTTCCAAAGCACCATAGAATCATAGAGTTGGAAGGGACCACCAGGGTCATCTAGTCCAACCCCCTGCACAATGCAGGAAATTCACAACTACCTCCCCCCCCACACCCCCAGTGACCCCTACTCCATGCCGAGAAGATGGCCAAGATGCCCTCCCTCTCATCATCTGCTTAAAGTCATAGAATCAGCATTGCTGACAGATGGCCATTTAAACTCTTCTTAAAAACCTCCAGGGAAGGAGAGCTTACCACCTCCCGAGGAAGCCTGTCCCACTGAGAAACCGCTCTAACTGTTAGAGTTACCGTATTGGCCATCAGAGTTACTGTATTGGCCTGGGAGAATTAAATTCACAAGAGCCATCATGGGGACCAATTCAAGATTACATGGTGTTATGGGAGTTTCCAAGATATGCAGAAAAGTCTTCTTTTTGTTCCATTGACCCTAGAGGAAGAGGACTAAAAAGCTAGCACAGAGAACCTAGGCTAGTCCTAATAAAGGTAATTCTAAGGCTTTTTAAAAATATATATTTATTTTGTTAAAGCAGTTATAAATTGACCTTTTCCTCAGATCCGAAGCAGGTGGTACCGAAGCAGGTGGTACCAAAAACATAATTTTAAAATCAACGCAGTTAAAACAATCGTTTGGGGATGGGGATACTTTAAAATTCAAGCCATCCACAAACCAATCATCATGGGAAGCCGAATTCTCCCCTAAACAGTCCTGCATTATAAGCTCTCTTGCAAGAGAGGTGTCGATGTTCCAACGTCCTCCTACTATTACAACTGATCTCCAGCCGATAGAGATCAGATCACCTGGAGGAAATGGCCGCTTTGGCAATTGGACTCTGTGGCATTGAAGTCCCTCCCCTCCCCAAACCCCACCCTCCTCAGGCTCCACCCTAAAAATCTCCCACCGGTGGCAGAGAGGGACCTGGCAACCCTACCTTTGCATTCCACCCTTGACTCCAGATGTTGTGTCTAGGGTTGCCAGCTCCAGGCTGGGAAATACCTGGAGATTTTGAGGATGTAGCTGGAGGAGGCCAGGGCTTGGGGAGTATAAGGCCATAGAGTCCACCTTCCAAAGTGGCCATTTTCTCCAGGTGAACTGATCTCTGTCCCCTGGAGATGAGTTGTAATAGCAGGAGATCTTCAGCCACTACTCTACTGAGGCCCCTCCCCTCCTCAAACCCCGCCCTTCTCAGGCTCCACCCCCACAATCTCCAAGTATTTCCCAACCTGGAGCTGGCAACCATTCTGACCATTAGGCGGGGGTCCGTACTGTTCTAGAGCAGCATTATAGAACAACCGTAATTCAGCACACTATCACGGGTGTTAGATTACAAAACTGTTTTGCTACATTTTATGGCCATATTTTTCTGCATCAATGCACATAACCCGGTCTGGTGTACATTCAGCTCAGAAATCCAAAATTCTTGGGGGAAGGGGGATCTCTTCCTCCCCCTCCCCAGCCTTTCCTTTCTCTCCTCCAAAAAAGCTCTTTGCAAAATGTTCATTAATTCATTTTCGCTCCCTCTTTGAATAAGAAGCTTTTTTATGTCACCTCTTTTTATAGCATGGTTCGATTTTGTCACCTTCCCCTGGTAAGGAATCAGGGGAGGAAGCTCAGCTCCTAGACCTCTGCCGTAACCACTCTAAAAAAAGAAACAGGAGGATATAGCAAGTTGATTATTTTCCCACCTATAGGTCACAAGATGTAATTTGAGACGGCAATGCATTAAAAATGAGGGTTTAGCAATAAGCATGTGATTGCCACAGCCCTGTGTGATTTCAGGGATTGAATTACAGGCAGTTTTGAGTATTGCTCTGCATCTAGAGGCCGTCTGGCAACCCTGCTATAGCCTCTCCCCCTTCTTCTTCCTTCTCTCCTTCCCACCCACCAAGTGACCTTTTACCTATCCCCCACCTTCAGTTATGTACATTGACTTCATTTATACCCTGCCTTTTCTACAGTGGGAACCCAAAGCACCTAACACAATCCCCCTCTCTTCATTTTATTCTCACAACAACTCTGAGGTAGGCTAGGCTGAGAATGGCCTGGCTTTCATAAGCCAGCTCTCAAAGGCCAAAACAGCCCCAGAAAAGGCCCTGCCACCTCCCCCAGCCTTTCACTGACCAAGACTTGAAGGCTGGCAATACTGTTGTGGCTGCCTATTAATGGTCATTGAGGGCTTTTGTTCTTAAAGCTACCTGTGGTTATTATTTATTATTTTGGGGCAGTTTAACTCCCCCAGTGTATTTTTGTTTGTTTGCTTGCTTGCTTGTTTTCTTGTTTTCGTTTTATGTTTTTTAGATTTCAGATTTTTTCTGCAACCCAGGGGCTTTTCTCAGCTTTGTAGAAAGAGCTGTCTTGTTTGTTCATGCCTCCAGTCCCTGGATTTAGGTATCCACAGATCTGGCCACGTTGAGCATTAGATATATTTATGACTCATGTATTAATATTATTATTGGAGAAAGAGAAATGGATGGTTATAGCCAGACGTAAGAAACACAGGAAGCCAATCACACCCCCTCCCCTAATTTAGAGGAACAATAATCTTTTCTTCATCAACTGTAAGAGTTGGGAGCCCATTATTCAAAACATTAAATCATGGTACATTTCCCCCCCCCCAACTGAGATAGTTTCAAGCTCACAAAGGATTTAAAATTGTCTGACGCATAATGGAAAACATCAGCTTGCAACAAGCTAATTCTGTCGTGGATGAATGAAGAGCTTTACATCTTATAAATAGTGATGCAAATGAACATTCTGGTGTAATTGCTCGAAACAGTACATCCAAATAGCCATTTATTATTTAAATAGACACCAGGGCTGTGTTCTGATTTGCCTTACCCCCGCCCCACACACACAAACACACAGTGTTAAGAGAGTATGTAGATACGGATCCCTCATCAGGACCTGTTGAACATCAGCCTAACATGCAGTGGTCATAAGAACATAACAAAGGCCATGCTGGATCAGACCAAGGCCCACTGAGTCCAGCAGTCTGTTCACACAGTGGCCAACCAGGTGCCTCTGGGAAGCCCACAAACAAGACGGCTGCAGCAGTATTATCCTGCCTGTGTTTCACAGCACCTGATATAATAAGCATGCTCCTCTGATCCTGGAGAGAACAGGTATGCATCATGACTAGTACCCATTTTGACTAGTAGCCATGGATAGCTCTCTCCTCCATGAACATGTCCACTCCCCTCTTCAAGTCTTCCAAGCTGGCTGCCATAAGAAACATGCTGGATCAGACTAAGGCCCATAAAGTCTGTTCACACAGTGGCCAACCAGGTGCCTCTAGGAAGCCCACAAACAAGACGGCTGCAGCAGTATTATCCTGCCTGTGTTCCACAGCCCCTAATATAATAGGCATGGTCCAAAGCAGATTCCCACAGGTGTTGCCATGCCATGTAAAATAATTAAACAGAGGGTTCTGTGAACTCTACAGATGCACCTAGAAAGTTGGCTTCCCGGTGCATCTCTGCATGCTGTACTGTTCTGGATTTGCTTCTTTCCAACTGCGCAAGGCAGATCATTCTATCTCCCTCTCATCCGGCTGGAGCATTCAGCCAGCAGCGACCCAGAAGAGTTGGAAAGGACTTCCTCACAAATGCTTGTAGAACTCACTGCCATCGGTGGAGTGAGAACCAGCAGTGGCTAACCAGGCAATAGATCTGAGGTCGTGGTAGCTAAGTTCAATCAAAATGTCAAGTCTATGCATCACCCTGTGCCTACGGTTGCCATCCTCCAGGTACTATCAGGGGATCTCCTGCTCTTACAACTGATCTCCAGCCGACAGAGATTAGTTCCCCTAAAGAAAATGGCTGCTTTGGCAATTGGGCTCTATGGCATTAAAGTCCCTCCCCTCCCCAAATCCTGCCCTTCTCAGGCTCTGCCCCAAAACCCTCCTGCTGGTGACGAAGAGGGACCTGGCAACCCTACCTGTGCTTCTATTGTCATGCATAAATCAGGCCTGGGTCTTCTCTGGGGGAAGAGTGTGATTTCTTCACCTTGGGTGGCTCCCGGTGCGAAAATTAGAGAACGTACCATAAACCCTCACTGTCTCCACTCCAGCCTAGCCACAGCAACAATGAAAACAAATGGGGTGCAATTACTGCCAGCAACACATGGTTAAATTCACACAATGCATAGTTCAATTGTGGAACTCCCTGCCCCAGGAAGTATGAATCTGGCACCCGAACCTGACCTACAGTTTTGACAGATTTCCAAATCTGTCGACAACAACGTTAGCCCCCCCCCCCGTTTTGTTTGGTTCAGTGGATGAAGTTAGTGTAAGCTTTGCTAAACTCTATTACATGGCAACTGTCAGATGGTGTCAAAGGCTGACCTCTGCTGTCAATCACCTGTCAGGTACGGTTGAATCCCAACCGCTCTGAGTCTTGCGCTGTCAAAAAAAGAAGCATTGGCGCTGCATGGCATCTGTCAAGCGCTTTCAAACATTAAGTGCAGCTGCAAAATATTCAGAACCACCCTTGGTCTTGAATATCAAATGTCTACTAAGCCAGAGGATATTCACCTTCCTAAACTGGTTATTTACACGCAGTAGGAAAATTCAGGACGTTGGGATGGTGGAACGCTGGCAAATTCCACCAAATGTCTGGAGGGAGAGCAGGGGACAGATATTGGTTGTTGCTTCTAGTCGCATTTGGTGTGATCCTTGCACCAAAGGTTGTTTTTTTAAAAAACCATCTTTTGATCCACTTTTTTGATCGCCCCCTTCTTCTCAGGAGTTCAGGACAAAATATACAGATTCCTTCCCCTCCGTTGCACCTGCTGAACACCCCTGTGAGGTCGGGTATGCTGACTGGCCCAGAGTCCTCCCATGAGCTTTATGGTTGAGTGGGGATTCGAACCCAGGTCTTCCTGGTCCAGATCCAACCACCACAGCTCACCGGCTCTTCGTTTTTAGTCCATTTGTACAGTACAGTTGTGGGCCTGAGCTAAGAGTTAATGAGAATAATGAGAGAAACTTTCTGAAGTAGATGAAAGAACCTTCAAATGTAAGAACTTCAGATGCCGCCGCAGAAGACAAGAGATAAGTAAGTGAAATTGTCTGTATTCTTCCCGATGCCCTGCTCCAAACACTGATTGTTTCAGTAGCTTGTAGATGAGGTAGCTATTTAGGCCAAGGACAGAGACAGAGGTGTAACCTTATTAGCATAGTAAATTGCCCACCCTAAAGAGAGATTCTCCACCGTTTTAGGTACGTGTGCCGTCGTGTGAGAAGATATGCCGTGGGTGTAATGGGTTAATGTATGTATAAGGTGGGGGAAAGATGGTGTATGCAATGATTGACAGCTATGCAAGCATATATCATTATGCTGAACTAAAAATAGTTGCTTCTGCTTTTAGACCAGAGCCTGTTATTCAGCTGAATAATATATTTTTTAAAACCTTCTCCTGGTTAAAAGCTGCTTTCGGTTAACACAATGGCAAACCACCTCTGCTTCTCACGTGCCTTGAAAGCCCCTTGCTGAGGTTACCATAAGTCGGCTGTGAGTCGACGGCACTTTATACACACACATTTTACAAAGACAGATCTGTCCTGATGGGATCAAGTTTAGGGAAGAAGAAGAGTTGGTTTTTATGTGCTGACTTTCTCTGCCACTTCAGGAAGAATCAAACCAACTTACAATCACCTACCTTCCCTTCCCCTCCCCACAACGGACACCCTGTTTCGATTTATGAATCTTCCTCAGGATGTGACATGGTCTGCTCAGTGGCTAGTTCACATGTGAGTATGAGAGAAGTACTCTCGATGCAGAACCTCTATGCAATCAGCCAACGTGCTGCGTAGCATATATTTATAGCTTCTGTTGTTAATTGTCATCTACCTACTTTACAGCAGGCTAAACCAGGGTTGCTGTGCAGAGCAAGGCACTGGCAAACCACCTCTGTTAGTCTCTTGCCATGAAAACCCTAAAAAGGGGTCGCCATAAGTCGGCTGCGACTTGACGGCACTTTACACACACACACAACTTTTTGTTTATACAGTACCTGGAGGTTGGCAACCCTAACGCCAACCCTGTGCAGATATGAGCTCTAAGCAAATATGTTCTCTGAAACGATCCCACACACACACACACACACACACACACACACATGTCTTTACCCCCAACTCAACATGGCAGAACCTCGAGCAAGAATCGTTCCCTATCTGGTTGCTTGGGGAAGACGGGACGGTGGCTGTTCCTGCCCATGCGGCATCGCTTTCTCTGAGAACAGCTTAGCCTCCAGGCAGATTGCTATCGGCAGTGCCTGGCTGTGGCACTGAATACTAACATCTGCGGTTGTACATCTCCCAGCGAGTTAAAAAAAAAAAATCAGTGCAGGCTGCGACGGAGGCACCAGCCAAGTCAACGGCCTTCCTGTCGGAGCGGCTTTCAGCTCACGTCGAGCGCTGCATTGGAGATTCTCCGGTGAACAAGTTAGGGGGGGGATCCCAGGGGCTGAGGTGCTCTCTCAAACCCGCCAAAACTCACTTTACCCACACCTATATGCAGTCATCTGCAGGGGGATCCATGGCTACTAGTTAAAATGGATACTAGTCATGATGCATACCTATTCTCTCCAGGATCAGAGGAGCATGCCTATAATATTAGGTGCTTTGGAACACAGGCAGGACGATGCTGCTGCAGTCGTCTTGTTTGGGGGCTTCCTGGAGGCACCTGGTTGGCCACTGTGTGAACGGACTGCTGGACTTGATGGGCCTGGGTCTGATCCAGCATAACATTTCTTATATTCTTATGTCCTAGTCATGATGCTTGCCTATTTTCTCCAGGATCAGAGAAGCAAGCTGAATATATTAGGGGCTGTGGAACACAGGCAGGATGGTGCTGCTGCAGCGGTCTTGTTTGGGGGCTTTCTAGAGGCACCTGGTTGGCCACTGTGTGGACAGACTGCTGGACTAGATGGGCCTTGGTCTGGTCCAGCACGGCTTTTTTTATGTTCTTATGTAACCTCCAGGTGGTGTGCAACTCCTCATGCGGAGGAGTGGGGAATGAAACCCAGTTCTCCAGATCAGACTCCACTGCTCCAAACCACCGCTCTTAACCACTATATCACACATGCTATTCTGGACCACAGAAGCTCTTAAGATATCGTCTCCCACTAGATGGCAATGTCCCTAAACCCGTACCCGCCACGCAAGGAGGGGAAAACAATCTGTTGATATTTTCAAAATAATTAAATATTTCTTAAAAGCTTACGTATGTCCTTGGTTCCTCAATCTTCCTCCTGTCAAAGAGTGTGGGTGGCACACCGTAGGAACACGAGGCAATCACATACAATTTGTGCGATACTGAACAGTCCTCGTGGAGTCGTATTCCCAAAGTTTATTTACCAGGTAGGTTCTCTCTGCCAGTTTTGTTCTTTTGGGACTATAAGAGCTTGTTATTTGCCTCTTCTTGTTTTAACAGCTGATGGATGGGGCCTGGTCAAAGTCTTCCGCAGCTCACAAACAAGTCCTGAGGTTAGGGTTCCCAGGTCCATCTTTGCCACCGGTGGGAGGTTTTTGGGGTGGAGCCTGGGGAGGGCGGGGTTTGGGGAGGGGCGGGACTTCAATGCCATAGAGTCCAATTGCCAACGTGGCCATTTTCTACGTAGGCAGCATATTACGCGCAGTCAAACTGCGTATTGGTGAGCATAAATCCAGGATTAGGTCCCGTAATTTTGAGGAACCCCTGACTTCCCATTTCATCGAAAAGCAACATAATGAAAATGATCTTAGATTTTTTGTTATTTGGATTTATAAAGGTAACAGCTTTGATATGGAAAATGTGCAAAAAATCTTACTGAGACAGGAAAGCAAGTTCATTTATTTATTCAAGTCATATTTTCCTTTTGGTCTCAATAATGAATTAGACCTATCGTGTTATTTGTAAGTAAGTAATAAGTATTTTCAGAATCCATCCTTTGCCACTCATCCCTCTGTTCTAGCTGAATATATTAGATAGCACTTCTTATGCAACTTTAACTGTAGCCATTTTGAGCAGCCTTCTGGTGCATTTAGACTGAATACTTGTATTAAACTGCTATTATTGCATCTACTAAGGTATGTTTCATTTTATAAGCTTTTAATATATATTTAAAGATAATGGTAGTTTAGTATATAAAAAAATTTTTTATTAATTATTATTACATTTTATAGATAAATGATATATATTAAGAAGATATTAGCTGATGAAGCTGCAATTACGCAGTGAAAACGCTCGTGAACATCCGGACGGCGTTACTGTGGACCTTCTCCCCTTTGTTCCACTTGGGGTTATTATCTGAAGAAACTACCTTGAGATAAGACTTTCACTTACTCTGATAGAGACCTACCTTGAAAGAGACTTTCCAATTCTCCCTTGTGGATTCACTTGTATATATTCTCTTTGATGTTTGCACTTGTTTGTAGATGTTTACGTTCACAATACATGTTTGCATAGTTTGCTTGTGTAATTATTTATTTTGTTTGGTGAGCCTGGTACTAGAGTTTTCCTAACCACCTGGAGGTTGGCAACCCGCACCCACACCCACCCTGTGTCAGAATTCCAAAAGCGCTCACAGGCTCAAAAGGTCTGGGGACCCCTGCTCAAGAGTGTGCTAGGCCCAAAATTAAGTTCGATGTAGATCTGTGGGGTGTGGTAGTATATCTATGAGGTGAGGCAGTTAAAGTGCTGGACGAGCATCTGAGGGACCCAGGTTCAAATCTTCCATAAAGCTCATTGAGTGACCTTGGGACCATCATTCTGTCATAGTAGGGTTGCCAACCTCCAGGTACTAGCTGGAGATCTCCTGCTATTACAACTGATCTCCAGCCGATAGAGATCAGTTCACCTGGAGAAAATGGTTGCTTTGGCAATTGGATTCTATGGCATCGAAGCCCCTCCCCTCCCCAAACCCCACCCTCCTCAGGCTCCGCCCCAAAAACCACCTGTGGCAAAGAGGGACCTGGCAACCCTAGTTATTGTGAGGATAAAGTAGAGTAGGGGAAAACTACATATGCCACCCTACAGACAGGAAGGAGAAGACTAAAAATCTATTAAATCAATACATTTTCCCCCTCCACATGCTAAGTTTTGCCTGGATTTTGCATCTTGTTTCTTCGGTTCATAAATGTTTATAGTTAAGCACAGAAGTGTCCATCATTGTTCTTTTCTCACAACGCACATATAAACACGAAGTGTGGAACGATATCTGGAAAGTCTCCAAAACAGCGCAGAGCTGGGTTTTGCAGGACTTCCAATCAGCTGCGTCTTTCTTACACGCACCCCCCCCCTCGGGCCAAAGGAATCATAAAGAGAAATTGATGCAAACGGCCAAGGAAAAATGACATCAGCACAACTCAAACGCCTTAGCAGAGCAAACTCCATCTGGGACCCAGATCGAGACAAAATAGCAATACGCTGATGCGCCTATAATTACCTGGCTTCAGCAATTCCGTTAATGAAGAATTATGGCTTGGAAATCTCAGGTTAAGCAGATCTAACCTGTGCTTCAGCTTTTTTGAAGATGGCGCAGAAGGGTGAAGCAGGCAGAAGGATCTCCGGCTAGGGCTGCCAACCTCCAGGTACTAGCTGGAGATCTACTGCTCTTACAACTGATCTCCAGCAGATAGAGATCAGTTCCCTTGGAGAAAACGGCCGCTTTGGCAATTGGACTCTATGGCATTGAAGTCCCTCCCCTCCCGAAACCCCTCCCTCCTCAGGCTCCGCAGCTAAAACCTCCTGCCAGTGGCGAAGAGGGCCCTGGCAAGTGGCAACCTATCTCAAGCGGCTATTGGCTGATCCTTGAGAGACGTAGGGTAGGCAGGAACACCCAGGGAAGGAGGGAAGGGGTAGCTAGGGTTGCCAGTTCTGGGTTGGGAAATACCTGGAGATTTTGGGGGTGGAGCCTGGGGAGGATGGGTTTGAGAGGGGCGGGACCTCAGCCAGGAATCCACCCTCCAAAGCAGCCATTTTCTCCAGGGGAAATGGTCTCTGTCGGCTGGAGCTCAGTTGTAATAGCAGGAGATCTCTAGCTAGTACCTGGAAGTTGGCAACCCTAGGTGGGACTGTACGTATGACCACTTTGTTCCTGCAGCCACAGCGCTTGCAGCGCATTGCTATTTCTCACAGGTAAGGAAGACGATAACGCTTCCAGCCTGAACTGCAAGGACGCATATACATCACCTTGGGGGGAAATCCGGACCATCTGTGAGCTGTATAAATGGAGCAGATTTACATGTTCTCTCGTTTTGCATGATTTAATCGGCAACATTTTTTTTGCGGTTTTGCATAATTTATTCTGATGCTGTTTGTTCTAGGAAGGAGCCAGGAGCAAAACAGGGTTCAGAAACCCTAGCTTTAGACCACTGGGAAAAATTTCCGGCCGCCTCTGGCTCCTAAGAGCCCAACAGATGTAGCCTTAAGTCCTCTAAGCACATCTTTGCTGCCATGAGGACAGAAACATGCTTCTAAACAGAGAGCCGGCACGGTGTAGTGGTTAAGAGCAGTGATTTGGAGCGGTGGACTCTGATCTGGAGAACCGGGTTTGATTCCCCACTCCTCCACGTGAGCGGCGGACTCTAATCTGCTGAACTGGATTTGCTTCCCCACTCTACCACGTAAGGGAGACTCAAACCGGCTTACAATCACCTTCCCTTCCCCTCCCCACAACAGACACCCTGTGAGGTAGGTGGGGCTGAGAGAGCTCTAAGAGAGCTGTGACTAGCCCAAGGTCACTCACCCAGTTAGCTTCATGTGGACGAGTGGGGAAACCAACCTAGTTCACCAGATTAGAGCCTGCCGCTCATGTGGAGGAGTGGGGAATGAAACCCGGTTCTCCAGATCAGAGTCCACCGCTCTAAACCACCGCTCTTAACCACTACACCACGCGACCCAGCACGTCCCTTGGCTTCTGGAAGATCCAGACTCTCTCCCCCTTCCCGTCCCCTTTCTCTCCAGCTGCCACCCAGGCCTGGCCCATCGAACTTAACTGAGCGGCCGACGTGCCACTGTTATTCGTCAAGCCAAGCCAGGCCTGTCAGCTCAATCTTGCTAATGCATGTTCCCCTTGAAGATGATGAGGGCTGTCGTCCCTCCAGCCAGGAGAGCCGTCACATAGGAGAGACGGCACCCCTTATCAGTTTTAACAGAATTACTGCGTGTCTCAAGATGCCCTTTTCTGATCTCCTCCCACCAAGGGATTGGAGGCTGAGCAGACTGTTCCTGGAGCAAAGGAACAGGTTGCTACCCAGAGATCTATTTTTACTTTTCACTTTTTACCGCTGCGGCAGGAGAGACTGCCGGCGCTGTTCACCCGCCACCCAGGCCCTTCCCGAAGCTCCCCTTCCTCCTACTTCTGCCAAAGCTTGTGAGATTTTTAACAATGCCCCCAGATGCATGAAGGGTATGAAATAGGGCTGCCAACCTCTAGGTGGTGGTTGGAGATCTCCTGCTATGACAATAGGGTTGCCAACCTCCAGGTAATAGCAGAAGATCTCCTGCTATTACAACTGATCTCCAGCCGATAGAGATTAGTTCACCTGGAGAAAACGTCCGTTTTGGCAATTGGACTCTATGGCATTGAAGTCCCTCCCCTCCGCAAACCCCACCTTCTTCAGCCTTCACCCCCAAAATCTCCAGGTATTTCTCAACCCGGAGCTGGCAACTCTAGGGTTGCCAGCCTCCAGGTGGTGGCAGGAAATCTCCTGCTATTACAACTGATCTCCAGCCGATAGAGATCCGTTCACCTGGAGAAAAGGGCCGCTTTGGCAATTGGACTCTATGGCATTGAAGTCTCTCCCCTCTTCAAACCCCGCCCTTTTCAGGCTCCGCCCCAAAAATCTCCCGCCGGTGGCAAAGAGGGACCTGACAACCCTAGGCAACTCTAAGTTTCAAACTCTCCACCCCCGGTGCCATTTTTCTAATCTAAAACTGCCTGTTTGGCCTTTTGGGGAAACCCACTATGGCTGCCAGGTCCCTCTTTGCCATCGGCGGGAGGTTTTGGGGGCGGAGCCTGAGGAGTGCTGGGTTTGGGGAGGGACTCCAATGCCATAGAGTTCAATTGCCAAAGCGACCATTTTCTCCAGGTGAACTGATCTCTATCGGCTGGAGATCAGTTGTAATAGCAGGAGATCTCCAGCTAGTACCTGAAGTTTGTGTGTGTGTTAAGTGCCGTCAAGTCGCTTCCGACTCATGGCAACCCTATGAATCAACGTCCTCCAAAATGTCCTATCTTTGACAGCTTGCTCTGGTCTTGCAAATTGAGGGCCATGGCTTCCTTTATTGTGTCAATCCATCTCTTGTTGGGGCTTCCTCTTTTCCTGCTGCCCTCAACTTTTCCTAGCATGACTGTCTTCTCCAGCAACTCTCGTCTTCTCATAATGTGACCAAAATACAACAGCCTCAGTTTAGTCATTTTAGCTTTTAGGGTCAGTTCAGTCTTGATTTGATCTATAACCCTCTGATTTGTTTTTTTGGCCATCCACGGTATCCATAACACTCTACTCCAACACCACATTTGAAAGGAATCTTTCTTCCTGTCAGCTTTCTTCATTGTCCAGCTTTCACACCCATACATAGTAACAGGGAATATGATTGCATGAATTAATCTAGTCTTGGTGGCCAGTGACACATCCTTACACTTCAGAATCTTTTCTAGCTCCTTCATGGCTGCCCTTCCCAGTCTCAATCTCCTTCTGATTTCTTGGCTGCAGTCTCCCTTTTGGTTGTTGATGGAGCCAAGGAATAGAAACAGTCTTCAACAATTTCAATTTCCTCGTTGTCAACCTTAAAGTTGTGTAATTCTCCTGGAGATTGGCAACCCTAAAACCCACGGATCTATGGTGGCTCTCTCACCTGTGTACTCTGTAATGTGAGATGATCCATTTTTGAAAAAATTGCATCTGGCAACCCTTGGGGGTCCCCGAGGGGTCTGATTAGCGATGAGAAACCACCGTGAACTGGGAACCTCTAGAGGTCAGGTGGGAAGATTCCTGTTCCGCTTCCCACCACCTCTTTTCTAAGATGGATATCGCTACGCTAGAGGGGCTGCCGTGAAAGTGATGGAGGGTTATGGGGTTGTGAGTTATGGAGTGAGAGCAGCCAGGCTTAGCTCTCGAGGCTCAGGAAAGGAGGTGATTTAAGGCTGAAGTCAGGACAGCGTGCCAATGAAAGCAAAGCCCTAGAGGGCCCTAGGCAGTCACAAAGAACGGAGGCTGACTGGGGAAAAACGGAAGGGGGGGATGGCTGGTGTACTCAAGGAGGGCTGTCAAGAGAAGATTCGCACAGACAGACACCACTTTTGTACTGGAGGATCCCAAAGGGACTAGGGAATCACACCAAGGATGTCAAATTTTGGCAGGTGACCTAATTCATACATTCTCCATGGGATGCTCAGGGTGAGTGGGCCCTCTTGGTCCAGGGCTATGGTTGTCGACAAGTAGGCTTGCCAACCTCCAGGTGGTGGCTGGAGATCTCCTGCTATTGTAACTGATCTCCAGCAGATAGAGATCAGTTCCCCTGGAGAAAATGGCCACTTTGGCAATTGGACTCTATGGCATTGAAGTCCCTCCCCTAAGGTTGCCAACCTCCAGGTGGTGGCTGGAGATCTCCTTCTATTACAACTAATCTCCAGCCGATAGAGATCAGTTCCCTTGGAGAAAAGGGCCGCTTTGGCTATTGGACTCTATGGAATTGAAGTCCCTCCCTTCTCCAAACCCCGCCCTCTTTAGGCTCTGCCTCAAAAACCTCCCGCCGGTGGCGAAGAGGGACCTGGCAACCCTACCCTACCCTCCCCAAGCCCCGCCGTGGCATGTCTTGTAGGGTTGCTAGCTCTGAGTTGAGAAATACCTGGAGATTTGGGGAGTCCCTCCCCTTCTCAAATCCTGCCCTCCCCAGACTCCATCCTTCAAATCTCCAGGAATTTCTTAACCCAGAGTTGGCAACCCTCCAAGAAGGGTTACTAACTTCCAAGTGGTGGCTGGAGATCTCCTGAAATTACAACTGATCTCCAAGCGACAGAGATCCGTTCACCTACAGGAAATAGTCGCTTTGGAAGGTGAATTCAATGGCATCGTACCCCACAGAAGTGTCTCCACTCCCCAAACCCCGCCCCCTTCAGGCTCCACCCCCCAAATCTCCAGGTATTTCCCAACCCAGAGCTGGCAAGCCTACCTCCAAGAAGCCAGTCAGCGCCAGCCTGCAGAGATACACCAACTGCATTTCCCCTGCAGTCTAACTTGCCTGCTCAACTCGAGCTCAGCTAATAAAACACAACTTGGCTGCCTTCCTCTCTCTCTCTCCTGGCAGTAAAGCTCTAAGCCTCGGCAATAAATTTGTCAACTTTTTGTAATGGCTGCGCTGATTTTATTGCTTGCTCGGGAGCCTCTATCATCTCTTCGCAAATCCCTGGGGAGGGGGGGGAAGGAAACGGAACAGTGATGACAAGAACTTCTTGCCACGCTGAAAACTCCCCAAACCAAACCAGTGGCTGCAGCCACGGCTCACCATCTCCCTGTGTCATCGTCAGGACATCAAGGGGTGTGCCCATTAGGGTTGCCTGCTCCAGTTTGGGAAATACCTGGAGGTTTTGGGGGCAGAACCTGAGGAGGGCAGTGTTTGGAGAGGGAAGGGACTTCACTGTCATAGAGTCCGATTGCCAAAGTGGCCTTTTTCTCCAGGTGAACTGATCTATGTCGCCTGGAGGTCAGTTGTAATAACGGGAGATCTCCAGACATCACCTCGAGGCTGGCAACCCTAGTGCCCATGTTTAAACGAATGGGTCAAAAGCAAACAAACCATCCATATGTGTCTCAGAACCAATGTCACAACATCCTTGACAATGATGCTTCTGAATGGCTAGATGCAGGTTTGCCTTTCCGCCAGCGGCCGCTTGCCGAAGTAACAAAGCCAGCCTCTAGAGGGGACCTGGGGATCGCCCAGATTTGCGCTTGATCTGCAGGATCAGTTCCTGTGGAGAAAACGGCTGCTTTGCAGGGTGGACTCTATGTAGGGTTGCCAACCTCCAGGTACTAACTGGAGATCTCCCGCTATTACAACTGACCACCAGCCGATAGAGATCAGTTCCCCTGGAGCAAAATACCAAGAGGTTGACGCATACAAAAAGCGCCAACCCTATTTCGTAATGAAGATTTATTTGTTCAAAAATGGATGGCCATATTGAGCAGGTGTTCTTTTGATTTGATGCTACTCATCGTGGATCAAGCAAATCAGGAACTAATTGATATCTTAGTATCATGCTAGATCCTAACTAATCGGCCAGCAAAGTGGAATGCGTTTCATAGCATTCTTCACCATTGGTAGGAGGTTTTGGGGATGGAGCCTGAGGAGGGTGGGGTTTGGGGAGGGGAGGGACTTCAATGCCATAGAGCCCAATTGCCAAAGCGGCCTTTTTCTCCAGGCGAACTGATCTCTATCGGCTGGAGATCAGTGGTAATAGCAGATCTCCAGCCAGCACCTGGAGGTTGGTAACCCTACCCAGTGTGGAAGCCGCTGGCCTCTCCCATCCTGAATCTCAGATTCCAGAGGCAAAAACTTCCTCCGGTCTCATCAGTGTCATATCTCTGAGTCCAACAGTGAAGAAAGCTGGTGCAGCTTCCCCCAAGGGATCTTGGGGGTGGGAGATAACAAAAAGGGTGGCCTTTTTGTTCAGGTTATGTGGCGGCACACAGAACTGGGGAGGGCTAAGGGACAAAGCAAGGGGGAGTTGAGAGAGTGGGAATGCAGGACCCGAAGGACGGTTTATATAAAGATTCAGAGAGACAGTTTTTCAAAACCGCTCTTGGATCCTGACAAATTGCGTGATGTAATGCATAATTTTCCTCCTTTGTGGGGTTTGGGATGGTTCGTGGTTGTCAAGTAGGGTTGAATTCAAATTTTGATCCGTTTGCTGGAGTATATGAGTTTCGGGTCTTTTCAGGACTGCAACGGGCTTTTTGCCTTTCCCCAGATGATCTGGCAGTCCTCTCTATACTTAAAAAGTCCTTTAAAAGTCCTTAAAAGGAAAGCACGAATCACTAACTCTCTGCCTTTCAACACCGGGAAATCTCTGGTGAATGTGCCTTCAACCAGCTCAGCACAGGGTGCAGAGGACAATCTTAGGGGTGCCAGCTTCCAGGTGGTGGCTGGAGATCTCCCGCTATTACAACTGATCTCCAGGCGACAGGGATCAGTTCACCTGGAGAAAATGGCAGCTTTGGAAGGTGGACTCTATGGCATTATACCCCACTGAAGTCCCTCCCCTCCCCAAACCCCACCCTTTTCAGGCTCCACCACCCAAATCTCCAAGAATTTCCCAACCCAGACTTGAGAACTCTAGAACAGGGGTCCCCAACGTAATGTCCATGGGGGCTAGGGTCGCCAGCTCTGGGTTGTGAAATACCTAGAGATTTTGTGGGTGGAGCCTGAGAAGGGCAGGGTTTGGAGAGGGGAGGGACTTCAATGCCATAGAGTCCAATTGCCAAAGCAGCCATTTTCTCCAGGGGAACTGACCTCTATTGGCTGGAGACGAGTTCTAATAGCAGGAGATCTCCAGCTAATACCTGGAGGTTGGCAACCCTACTTATAACTTCCAGTGTTTCTTGAAAGCAGCCGTTAAATAATCAACTACGGATAGAGTAATAGGTCAGATTATCGGTCCTTACCAGGCAGCAAATAGATTAAATTAAAGTCATGAGAGCGAACAGGAAAGTGTGAAATCAATGGAGATATAAGAGAAGATTTTATAGAAGAATATAAATCACAACTGAATAAAAAAATGGGTGTTTGCCTTCCCGCACAGACTACACCAAAAACTCCACTCTTAAATTTTATTTAATTCCACTTTTCATCTTTTATCAGGTACATTTCCAAACATCTGTTTATTTAAAACAAGTTGTATGTATTCAGACTGTTACAACTGCAAACAAGATCTATGGTAGACTCTCCAAAAAATGCAAACGTTCATTTATCTGAGGACAAGCTTTCTGGACAATTATGCAGTTTGGAGTACAATTCCAGGAACGGACAGATGGCGTTTTATTTGGAAGTCATTATAATTCAACCATCCCTCCCCCCGCCCGTTCCAATTAGGCTCGCAAGCTTAATGATTTCTACGATGAAGCAAATTCTTATCGTGCCTGAATCTTCAGACGAATGCTTCCTGCAGTCCTTCCCTTACCCATTTCCTTAGCATCCCTGGTCGGTTGCAGATGTTCTTATTTTACAGCTTGGGAAACCGAGGTCTTTTATGCATGGCTGTTTCACTCGCTGTCACACTTCCGACAACTTTGGGTCTTTGTGTTGATCATGCATGCCGTTTCCGACTGTCAGAGGCCGCCTCTCTCTCCCCCTGCGTTTCCCCGTGTTTTGCCCACGTTT
This sequence comes from Euleptes europaea, assembly GCF_029931775.1. Taxonomy (NCBI): domain Eukaryota; kingdom Metazoa; phylum Chordata; class Lepidosauria; order Squamata; family Sphaerodactylidae; genus Euleptes; species Euleptes europaea. The sequence goes on along the minus strand of NC_079330.1, from coordinate 11,708,695 downwards.
TCAGAGACGTGTTTCATTCGAATTTGTGAACACGGGCAAAACATGGGGAAATGCAGGGGGAGAGCGAGGCAACCTCTGACGGTCGGAAACGGCATGCATAATCAACACAAAGAGTTGTTGGAGGGGTGACGGCGAGTGATTCACTCATAAAAAGACCATTGGCTGTGAGAGAGCACATGTGATTCTGCATAATCCTGGGTCAGGTTATCGGTCTTTCTAGCCCAGGATTTATAATCTGATTGGCAACCACTCTTGCAATGGTATCTTTCCAAGTTGTACGACATGGGATCCTTCCTGACAGAGATGCCATGAGTTGAACACAGGACTTCCTTTTCTTATTTTTCAAAATATCCCTCTTCTTCCGAGGAGCTCGGGACGATGTATATCTCCTCTGCTCCCCAAATTTCTCCTTAAAAAGATCCCTGCGAGGTGGGCTAGGCTGAGACTGAAGAATACCCAATGGACTTAATGGATGAGCCAGCGTGGTGTAATGGTTAAGAGCGGTGGTTTGGAGCGGTTGACTCTAATCTGGAGAACCAGGTTTGATTCCCCACTCCTCCACATGAGCGGCGGAGGCTTATCTGGTGAACCGGGTTGGTTTCCCAACTCCTCCACACAAAGCCAGCTGGGTGACCTTGGGCTAGTCACAGCTCTCTTAGAGCTCTCTCAGCCCCACCTACCTCACAGGGTGTCTGTTGTGGGGAGGGGAAGGTGATTGTAAGCCAGTTTGATTCTTCCTTAAGAGGTATAGAAAGTTGGCATATAAAAACCAACACCTCTTCTTTTTCTTAATCCATCCTTCCCATTCAAATGTCAACACTCTAGCCACATTAGCCTGTCTTTCCCCTCCAGGGTTTGTAGAAGTTAAACTTCAGCATGGATGAGTGATTGTTGTTTTCATAAGTGAACATGTGTGCAAATAACCATTAATGAGAAATGGAGTATATAACCTCCTGTTTCTCATGCTGGTGAGGCTCATTGTGAACTCTTTGATACAGATTTTAAGATAATTATGTTGACTTACTATATCTTTGCCCTAACCTGGATGGCCCAGGCTAGCCTGATCTTGTCAGATCTCTAAAGCTACACAACATCATAGAGTTGCCAGGACCGTCTTCGCCACCGGGGAGAGATTTTTGGGGTGGAGCCTGAGGAGGGCAGGGTTTGGGGAGGGGAGGGACTTCAATGTCATAGAGTTCAATTGCCAAAGCAGCCATTTTCTCCAGGTGAACTGATCTCTATCGGCTGGAGATCAGTTGTATTAGCAGGAAATCTCCTGCTACTACCTGGTTGGCCACTGTGTGAGCAGACTGCTGGACTTGATGGGCCTTGGTCTGATCCAGCAGGGCTTTTCTTATGTTCTTATGTTCTTACCTGGCAGTTGGCAACCCTAAACATCAGCCCTGGTTAGTACTTGGATGGGAGACCATCAAGGAAGTCCAGGGTTGCTAAGCAGATGCAGGCATTCGCAAACCGCCTCTGAACATCTCTTGCCTTGAAAACCTTACGGGATCAGCTGGCCTTGCGGCGGGAAGTGGCTTTTGGTTGTTTCTGACATTGGGAACATGCTGTTCTGGCGAGATGGATCTTTCTTCCTCTCCCCTGCCACTGGAGCGGATCGATAGCTTTATTTCATGCTGCTTTGCCCTCTCCCTTCATCACCACCAATGGGCTAGTTTTTAACTGAGTTCAGATTGCTCCCATTAATTCCAGAACCTGCTTGGTCCTTAAACAACAGTCACTCTCCACATGCTTTTGGATAATTGGGCTGGCTCCTTTCCAAACAGCTGCATTCCTGTCCAGAAGACATCCACGAGAGGCGAGCTTTTCTGCTACAAGGCCTTGAAGCAAACGTCCACGGCCAGAGCAGGAAAAGCTGTGCATTCATAGCCCTTGAAAGAAAGACAGAATTGTGCCAATCGGCTTTTTGGCAGGAAGGGAAAATCAGGGGGGTGAAACCAGAGCCCCCCATTTCTAAATAATTGCATGATCTCAGCTTCCTTGAATAAGGTCTGGTTGTTTAGTTTGGGTTGAGGAATCACACATGGAAGAGTGTGTTTATATGTTTTTGGCTCTTAGCTGGATCAGACTGGGGAAGAAAATGGCAAACCACCCCGTAAACATAGTCTGCCTAGTAAAAGTCGTGATGTGACGTCACCCCATGGGTCAGGAATAGGGTTGCCAGCTTTGGTTTGGGAAATACCTGGAGATTTTGAGGGTGGAGCCTGAGGAGGGAGGGGTTTGGAGAGAGGAGGGACTTCAATGCCATAGAGTCCAATTGCCAAAGCGGCCATTTTCTCCAGGGAAACTGATCTCTGTTGCTTGGAGATTAGTTGTAATAGCAGGAGATCTCCATCCACCACCTTGAGGTTGGCAACCCTAGTCAGTAATGACCCACTGCTTGCACAAGGAACTATCTTTACCTTTAATTGGATAGGGGTGCAAATGTACACTTTTTTAAAAAGCTTACAACAGGAGAACCCTAATTCAATTTTTAACCCACCCTCTCCCAAGAGAAAATCATCACTCAGTGAAACAAGCGCAGAGAGATGGCACCGCATTATTATTATTATTATTTTCAGCGACAAATAGTGTGTACAGACTATTGCTGGAGGATGGTCTTGTAAATCCATTTCTGAAAGTTGGCTACTGCTGTGTAGACACCCGGGTATCTGGGACTGGCGCAGCTGTGTCCCCAGGAAACAATCCCAAAGACTCGTCCTTCACAGACCAGAGGCCCACCTGAGTCTCCCTGGGATAAGGGGTGCGGGAGAAAGCAAAAAGAAAAGCAGAGATTGACGCTCAAGTTACAATCAGTGTATTTCTATTTCATCTACTCTCACCTAGAATTTTGGCCAGTGATTTTGTTTTTTTGCTGTCAAGTCACATCTGATTTATGGAGATTTATGGTGGGGTTTTCAAGGTGGTTTGCCATTGCCTGCCTCCGCGTCACGACCCTGGACTTCCTTGGAGGTCTCCCATCCAAATACTTGCTAGGGTCGACCCTGCTTAGCTTCTGAGATCTGACAAGATCAGGCTAGCCAGTGTGTTGTAGTGGTTAAGAGCGGTGGTTTGGAGCAGTGGACTCTGATTTGGAGAACTGGGTTTGATTCCCCACCCCTCCACATGAGTGGCAGACGGAGAGCCAGTGTAGTGTAGTGTTTAAGAGCGGTGGTTTGGAGCGGTGGACTCTAATCTGGAGTACTGGGTTTGATTCCCCACTCCTCCACATGAGTGGCAGAGGTTAATCTGGTGAACTGAATTTGTTTCCCCACTCCTACGCATGAAGCCATCTGGGTGACCTTGGGCTATTCACAACTCTCTCAGTCCCACCTACCTCACAGGGTGTCTGTTGTGAAGAAGGGAAGGGAAGGGAAGGTGATTGTAAGCTGGTTTGATTCTTCCTTAAGCAGTAGAGAAAGTTGGCATATAATAACCAACTCTTCTTCTTTTTCTAGCCTGGGCTACCCAGTGTTATTAGACTTCTACAACCTCCCCTCCTTCCCCATTTTAAACTGAAATTCACAAGATGTGTTTAACTGCCACTATTTACTTTTAGACAGTCCCTATGTTAGGGATGCCAACCTCCAGGTGGGACCTGGGGATCCCCTGGAATTACAACTCATCTCCAGATGACAGAGATCAGTTCCCCAAGAGAAAAATGATGCTTTGGAGGGTGGGCTATATGGCGTTGTCCCCCACTGAGGTCCCTGTCCTTCCCAGGTTCCATCCCCAAATCTCCAGGAGTTTCCCAACCTGGATCTGGCAACCCTACTCCCCCCCCCCCAATCCCCTGCTGGTGGCCAGGGAGTACCCGGCAACCCTACCTTTATGTTCTGGCATCTGTCTGGTAAGTCACTGTCTCTGTTTTTGCAATTTAAAATTTTATTAGTGCCAGTGGCAAGTTTTGCCCTCTGGAGTTCAGTTCCCTACCTCAGTAGGTTTGCCAGCTGCCTGGAGGAAAAAAATATTGTCTCTTTAATAGAGTCTTGCGACAGGAGAGCATTTGGTATGCTTTCCTGTTAAGGAAGAGTTAAAATAAGCAACAACAAGTTTCTAGGGAGGTTTACCTGCTGCTGAAGCCCCAAGGTTACAGGCAGCTTGCCTGCTGTTCCCTTGATCTTGGATCAGAGGAATATGAGGAATATAGATGGCCACTTTCTTGTCTCTCCTCCCCACCCCCGCCCCGAAACCTGGGCATTATAAACATTGAAATCCTAGCCTGTCTGTCCAGAAGCCCTGCTGTTTATGCATGGGAGGCTTTGCCTTGGATTTGGTGTTCTCTAGATGCACGTTTTCCCCATCCAAATTCTCATTACTCAAAAATAAGGCCCCATGCAGAGTTTTGAGAATTCAGATGGGGAAATGTGAATCTAGAGAGCAGCAAATCCAAGGCAAAACCTCCCAGGCATCTGGTCAGCAGGGCTGGCGCCAAATCAAGTTTCATGGTCTATGCTTTGAAAATGGTGTTTATTACAAACAATTGAACGCTGACAAAAAATAAAATGTCCTCATTACGGTTCAATTCAGTCTGCGGGGGGAAGCTGGCGGCTCCCCATCCTTTTATATGTTTCTTCCTTTCAAAGTTGGCATTGCACTTTGGTAAGAAATGTGTTCCCATTGGCAATGTGAGTGCTAACCCCACAGTAGGGTTGCTGGGTACCTCTTTGCCACCGGCGAGAGGTTTTGGGGGGCAGAGCCTGAGGAAGGCAGGGGGGAGGGGGGACTTCAGTGTCATAGAGTCCAATTGCCAAAGCTGCCATTTTCTCCAGGTGAACTGATCTCTATCAGCTGGAGGTCAGCTGTAATAGCAGGAGATCTCCATCTAGTTCCTGGAGGTTGCCAACCCTACTCCACAGAGAGCCAGTGGGGTTTATACAAATCTTGGACTAGAGAGATCCAGGTTCAAACCTGCAATGAAGTGCTTGGACCGGGGCTAAGATTGTCAGCTCCAGGTTGGGAAATTCCAGGAGATTTGGGAGGTGGAATCTGAGGAGGGCAGGGTTTGAGGAGGGGAGGGACTTCAGTGAGGTGTAAGGCCATATAGTTCACCTTCCCAAGCGGCCATTTTCTCCAGGTAAACTGATCTCTGTCACCTGGGGTTCAGTTGTAATCCCAGGAGTTCTCCAGTCACTACCTGGAGGTTGGCAACCCTAGACCGGGCAGATTTTCTGTCATGTTAGCCTATCTCACAAGCTTCAGTATGTCAAGTCCTGCTTCCCATGGCATGAATGCCTTTCTTGAATGAAGATGAATCACATGTGGGGATGAAGTGTTAGAAGATGGGTGGAGAAGGAATGTTTATTTTTAAAAAGCAAGGGTGACTCAGAGAACCTCTCTCTCTCTCTCCTAGGAAATAAAAGGAAATTGCAGCATTGGGGAGCTAAAAAAAAATCCACTTCCTTATTCATGGAGTAAGCATAAACAAAATGTTACCAGGTCAGAAGCTTGTGGAAATTCGGTTTTGAAGCGATATTACTGCACAGGGTTGCCAATTGGCCTGGAGAAAGTGTCCCTTTAACAGGGGATTAATGGGATATCATCTACCAGGTGATATGATTTATCTAGGGAGAGAAGGCAGTACTGTATAGCCTGATCTTGTCAGATCTCAGAAGCTAAGTGGGGTCAGCTCTGTTTAGTACTTGGATGGGAGACCGCCAAGGAATATCAGGGATGCTATGAAGAAAGGCAATGGCAAACCACCTCTGTTAGTCTCTTGTGACTCACGGGGTTGTGAATTCCTTCTGGTTCTCTTTTTATTGAACATGGGTCTATAGCATTGCTGAATGCTACTGCCACTAGCTAGAAGCTCTGTGCTGCCCCCTTCTCCTCCTACTGGCATATTGGCCTTTTATGCACGGGTTGTTTCCATTGCGCAGGCTGCTCTCTCGGTGCACAGTATTTGTAGCCGATTCTCAAATCACTCTGCACAGGGAGGGCAGCAAAACAGCTGGGCTCTGTCCCATCCAGCCGAGGTCTGAAACCGACCAACATTCGCTGTGAAACTGACCAAATAAGCAACCACATAGGTCCCTTGTGATTATTTCAGCGTTCTTGCTAGTCCTGCACTTGCAAAACAAAAAAAGCCTGTTCAGTGGGTCCCAGGTCTGAAAATGACCAACACTCACTGTGAAACTGACCAAATAAGCAGCCGCATAGGTCCTTTGTGATTATTTCAGTGTTCTTGCTAGTCCTGCACTTACAAGACAAAAAAAGCCTGCTCAATGGGTCCGAGGTCTGAAACTGACCAATGCTCGCTGTGAAACTGACCAAATAAGCAGCCACATAGGTCCTTTGTGATTATTTCAGTGTTCTTGCTAGTCCTGCACTCTCAAAACAAAAAAACCTGTTCAATGGGCTGAGTTCTGAAACTGACCAACGCTCGCTGTGAAACTGACCAAATAAGTAGCCGCATAGGTCATCGGTGATTATTTCAGCGTTCTCGCTAGTCCTGCACTTGCAAAACAAAAAAACCTGTTCAATGGGCCGAGGTCTGAAACTGACCAACAGTCGCTGTGAAACTGACCAAATAAGCCGCCTCATAACTGCCCCATAAGGCGGTTGCCTCCAACGGAGGGAAATGCATTTACTCCCATTGCCAGTACTTGGTTGCACGGTGCAGTCATGACAGGAAGAAGAAGCAGTATTGCCCTGCTCTGGGCTGAGCCTCATGGGATGCGCAGGCAAGGGAAAGCAAATTCCAAGAGTTATCCACAGATGCATAAGATCCCTTGGGCTGGATAAGACGGATAAGATCCCTACTGCAAGATCCTTTGGGCAGGATGTAGACAAGCAAGAAGCTTAGGGAAGCTAGCAAGAGATCCAAAACCCAGTACCCCGACAGTTCAAAGCCGTATAAACGACGTGATAAAATGTACAACGGTGTAGCAATTAAGAAAATGTTACCGCTCAGAATTAAACCCGTGTCATAAAATCACTCATCTGCCCCATTAAAAGATAAAGGCCTGTTTTTAAAAGGAAGGCTTTACAGCTTCTATGGAACCTACCTAAAGAGGTGCCTTCTTTACCTAGACAGGAAGGTCTTTCCGCAAGAAAGAGAAAGTCCTCTTCCTTACTGTTGAAGATTTCATTAGAAGGTGAGAAGGTACTGTCTATGTTTGCCTTTTTCTCTACTGGCCCCACTGGTCAAAAGGCATCTGAAAAGCCATACAAACCGCTGTGACCCACAATGGGATGTACATACACACAGCGCATAATGATCCCTCCATGAGATTGTCTGGAAAAATGACTGACTCGGGGGTGGTCTTAGTCAATGGGCAACCATAGTAGCTGCCCTGGACCCCATGCCAGATGGGTAGGGTTGCCAGCTCCAGGTTAGGACATACCTGGAGATTTTGGGGGTGGAGCCTGAGAAAGGTGGGGTTTGGGGAGGGGACTTTAATGGGGTATAATGGTATAGAGTCCACCTTCCAAAACAGCCATTTTCTCCTGGTGAACTGATCTCTGCCACCTGGAGATCAGTTGTAATCCCAGGAAATCTCCAGCTAGGGTTGTCAGCTTCGGGTTGGGAAACACCTGGAGATTTTGGGGGTGGAGCCTGAGGAGGGCAGAGGTTGGCATGGGGAGGGACTTCAATGCCATAGAGTCCAATTGCCCAAGCGGCCATTTCCTCCAGGGGAACTGATTTCTATCACCTGGAGATCAGTTGTAATAGTGGGAGATCTTCAGCTACCGCCTGGAGGTTGGGAACCCTATTTCCAGCCACCACCTGGAAGTTGGCAATCCTACAGATGGTGCCTTCCAACCAGTCAGATCCATGCCTCCTAACAAAGAGCAAAATCCCGCAGCTGTTGCCATCTCTGCCTACAGCAGACGGGGCTCCCACCCGCCTCACAAGGTGAGGATCAGACCTTGCTCAGGTGGAGGCCGGATGGTGGGGGGGGAAGCAGTGATTCTGGAGCGGGGTTGCCAACCTCCAGGTGGTGGCTGGAGAGCTCCTGCTATTACAACTGATCTCCAGGTGAGAGATCAGCTCCCCTGGAGAAAATGGCCGCTTTGGCAATTGGACTCTGTGGCCTTGAAGTCCCTCCCCTCTTCAAACCCCACCCTCCTCAGGCTCCATCCCCAAAATCTCCAGGTATTTCCCAACCCAGAGTTGGCAACCCTATTCTGGGGCTTCATCTGGCCCACGGCTCCAGAATCACTGCCAGTGGACTGACTGTATAGCCTCTTCACATGCAAGGCTCTAGTTTTCTTCCAGCTTCCTAAAGAAAAGTGACGCTGTACCGAACTGAATGTGCCGATGCTAAGCTACTTCCCCTGGCTCTCAATAATCCATGCTGTTATAGTTCCAATTTAGAAATTCTGGTGCTTTACATAACTCAGCTGTTTGACTCCTACACTAGTTACTCAGCCCTGGTGTGCAAAACTGCAGCATTAAGGAATGTAGTTGAACGCTCTCATCACTCAATTGCTAACCTCTGTTTCTCATGGCACCATCTGCCATTTAATACATGGAAATGTACCGTGGCTTCCAGCATCCTTTGGCCTCTGTGCCTGTGCTCTGCTGGAATATTTGTAAATAACTCAACTTGGTTTTTATATGTCAACTTTCTGTACCATTTAAGGAAGAATCACACTTCATTAAACCTTCCCTCGTGGGTTTTAAGCAGAGGCTGGACGGCCATCTGTCAGCAATGCTGATTCGATGACCTGAGGCAGATCATGAGAGGGAGGGCATCTTGCCCATCTTCTGGGCATGGAATAGGAGTCACTGGGGGTGTGTGGGGTAGTGGTGAATTTCCTGCATTGTGCAGGGGGTTGGTTGTTCCTTCCAACTCTATGATTCTATGATCTATGACACCGTCTTACAATCTCCTTCCCTTCCCCTCTGCACAACAGGCACCCTGTGAGCTAGGTGGGGCTGAGAGAGTTCTGAGAGAACTGAGACTAGCCCAAGGTCACCCAGCTGGCTTCATATGGAGGAGTGGGGATTCGAACCTGGTTCTCCAGATTAGAGTCCACCGCTCCAAACCACCGCTCTTAACCACTATACCACGTTGGCTCTCAGCCAACCAGAGCAGCATTCTCCTGCAAACTGGTCCCTGCTCAGGAAAATGGGGAGTACGTGACACTATGCCTTGTCCCTTTACAAAAACAGCGTAGTGTAGTGGTTAAGAGCAGTGGTTTGGAGCGGAGGAGTCTGATCTGGAGAACCGGGTTTGATTCCCCTCTCCTCCACTTGAGCGGCAGATGCTAATCTGGTGAACTGGGTTGGTTTCCACACTCCTACACATGAAGCCAGCTGGGTGACCTTGGGCTAGTCACACACTCTCAACCTCACCTACCTCAAAGATGTCTGTTGTGGGGAGGGAAAGGGAAGGTGATTGTAAGCAGGTTTGATTCTCCCTTAAGTGGTAGAGAAAGTCGGCATATAAAAACCAACTCTTCTTCGCAAGCTAAGCTTTCAGTTTAAAATAGTTCCCTGCCTTGGTTAAGGAGGCCGACATGTACCTGGCATGCATCTTTGCCCCCGGTGTTGAACCCGGCGCAGATCATGTTCTTGGTGATGTATCCAGCGTATGAAGCTGAGCTGTTACACTTCCAGGTGGCGATGATGGGGAGGCGGACGCTGCGCAGGGTGTCGGAGGTCCTCCCCCCAACGGGGGTGGTGTAGCCCCAGCCAGAGACTTGGCAGAGGCGGCCGTTTCTTACTGTAGCCCCTTGCTGCGGAAGAGGCACAATGGAGACAGAGGCACTGTAGGATATTGGCTTGTTCAACTGTTTTGAGAAAGCAAGGAAGGGTTTCAGCAATTGAATCAAACAAATTTCCAGACCACAAAGAGTCTGCCTGTACCAGCAGGGTTGCCAACCTCCAGGTACAAACTGGAGATCTCCCCTGCCCTTAGGGTTGCCAACCTCCTGTCTCTTTATAGTTATTTGATAAGCTTTTGTTTGTTGTAATATGATAAGCTTTTGTTAGTTGTAATATTGCAAGTTTACTTTGTTAACAATGATGATTCTGTGAACTGGGATTACTTGTCTATGTGAGCATAAGAAAAACATTTATAAAAATAACAAAAGAAATTTTGTGGCTGCGTGTTGGAATACTGTTTGAAAACAGGAGATTTAGCTAACCTCCAGGTATTAGCTGGAGATCTCCTGCTATTACAACTGATCTCCAGCTGATATAAATCAGTTCACCTGGAGAAAATAGCTGCTTTGGCAATTGGACTCCATGGCACTGAAGTCCCTCCCCTCCCCAAAGCCCACCGTCCTCAGGCTTCACCCCTAAAATTTCCCGCAAGTGGCGAAGAGGGACCTGGCAACGGTAAGTATCAGCGTGGCCTTTGGAACATCGGCTATAATGTTTTTGGCAGGGCTCACAGTGAAGACATGTTGCCAAAAAAAAAAGCCCAACCCTGCCCAAATAACAATGATCAAGACGACCCCAGATCTTTCTAGGGATAAATAAATGCATACAAAGGAAGACACACATTTTCAGAGCCTGAAATGTCAACAAGAGTCATGGAAGGTAAAGGAAAGGCCGACAAACACGGAACCAACTAGAAGCCCCGTATTAAAAAGGAGGGCCAAACAGATGGCTTGTTTTCCACTTCTTTCTTCGGCAATGCCTTTGACCTGAGAAGACATTCTGAGCATATCCTTGGCAATTCAGACTCAGTCACTTCCTTCCTTTGAGCCTGGAGTCCCTTCTTCCCCCCAAGAAGCAGACAGTTTTATTACCTTAATAAGCATGATGTCTGCATTTTTGGAGGTGGCGCTGTAATCAGGATGCACCACCATGCGGGCGGGCCGGAATATCTGCTCCGTGCCTTCGAACGTGGAGAGAGAGTACTCCCCGGCGACGATCATCATCTGGTTGATCCTGAAAGAAAGAGCCGGAGGAGAGATGAAGATGGGAAGTTTTGACTGGACATGGGGGATCTGCCAGAGAAATAGAATTGCTGATGTGCATTGGAGGTTACTGGATACTGTAGCAACCTCCGTAACTGTGCATTGATGTGAGGAGGAGGAGAAGAAGAAGAGTTGGTTTTTATATGCTGACTTTCTCTACCACTTAAGGGAGACTCAAACCGGCTTAAAGACACCTTCCCTTCCCCTCCCCACAACAGACACCCTGTGAGGTAGGTGGGGTTGAGGGAGCTCGAAGAGAGCTGTGACTGGCCCAAGGTCATCCAGCTGGCTTCGTGTGTAGGAGTGGGGAAACAAATCCAGTTCACCAGATTAGCCTCTGCCGCTCATGGAGAGGAGTGGGGAATCAAACCCGGTTCTCCAGATCAGAGTCCACCGCTCCAAACCACCACTCTTAACCACTACACCATGCTGACTGCTTGCTTATAAGGCTATCTGGCTGGAGGGAGTACCCTGAGGACACAGAATGTGGAATTGGCATGTGGCAAACTAGTAAAACACTGTTGGTAGTCATGGTTTCCGCAAAGTAGAAGGGACAACCTGAAGCCTGCTATCTCACAGTGGGCTGGTCAGTTTAAGCATGCCATTTCCGACCGTCAGAGGTCACCTCGCTCTCCCCCTGCGTTTCCCCGTGTTTTCAAATTCGAGATAAAACCGGTCCCATAAAACACGGGCAAAACATGGGGAAGCACAGGGGGAGAGCGAGACAAGATCTGACGGTCGGAAATGGCATGCATGATCAACACAGAGACTCAAAGACGTCTGAGGGGTGACGGCAAGGGAAACAGCCACGCATAAAAGACCACTGTTTACTGTACCTATTTCTCCTCCACTTGAGTTCACATCTTCTCTGTTGTTGCACCCAATTTATGGAATGGGTCACAAGAGGAGATGAGTGCATTATCTTCTCTTCTAGAGTTTAGACAGTTGTTGTTTGCCAGGATTTTGAACGGGGGTTTGATTTAGAGCTCTTGGTGATGGAGGCATTCCTCGTTTTATTATGTGATTTTTCACTGTAATGTTATACAAATGGGTGTAAACCATTCTTATGCTTGTTTATGAGGAAAGCTGGGATAAACATGTTATAAACCAACATTGCTCACAATTTGGAATCTATACGACGTTTCCTGCCAGCGCTTTCTATTTCAAGTTTTCCGACGAACCTGGATTATTTCCCAGATGTTTTGGGATCTCTTCTGGGGCCTTACCCGGTTTTGCAGTGTGCTGCAGTCAAGACCCATCTGCGACTGAGCAGTGCTCCCCCACAGAAATGGTAGCCAGTATTCCTCCTAAGAGACACAAGGTACTTGGAAGAGTGGGGCGCAACGATGTATCCCCCGATGATGCGCTGAACGTCTCTCTCTCCATCTGCAAAGTGCCGAGAGGAGGAGGAGGAGGAGAAGAAGAAGAAGAGTTGGTTTTTATATGCCAACTTTCTCTACCACTTATAATCAAACTGGCTTACAAGCACCTTCCCTTCCCCTAGGATGGCCAACCTCCAGGTACTAGCTGGAGATCTCCTGCTATTACAACTGATCTCCAGCCGATAGAGATCAGTTCACCTGGAGAAAATGGCCACTTTGGCAATTGGACTCTATGGCATTGAAGTCCCTCCCCTCCCCAAACCTTGCCCTCCTCAGGCTCCGTCCCCAAAACCTCCTGCTGGTGGTGAAGAGGGTCCTGGCAACCCTCCCTTCCCCTCCCCACAACAGACACCCTGTGAGGTAGGTGGGGCTGAGAGAGATCTAAGAGAATTGTGACTAGCCCGAGGTCACCCAACTGCCTTCATGCGGAGGAGTGGGGACTCAAACCTGGTCCTCCAGTTTAGAGCCCACCGCTCTTAACCACTACACCACACTGGCTCTACGTAGGACAGCCATTGGCTTTGCAAAGGCAAGATGGCACATGCTGGATCAGGGCCATCCAAGAACAGCATCTCACAGGTCAGACAAGTGTCCCAAGTGCGGAACTTGCACACCTAACCTGTTTCCTACTTCTCTTGGTCCCCACCAAATGGACAGCACCAAAGGGATAACCATGATCTGAGAATGGGGGGGGGGGTATCAGCAGTTCCCTTGTAAGGCAAGCTGCTCCCCGGCAAGTTTTAGACTTACAGGAACTCACAGCCTCTGCTGAGGTGGAGGACCAGTTAGGAGAGTCGATCCCTGAAGACTGATGGATCCTGAAGATTTCTTGGTGGTCCTCAGGGAGTTTCGCATCAACATGGCTGAAGCTCCTGTTGAAGTCTTGGTTGAGCACTAGAACACAGATATTGTGGGTGCTGCAATTGTTCTTAGACATCTGTTGTCACTGATGAGAGAGAAATCAATTGCTTGGGGAATGGGGGGGCTATGTGGTGACTGGGGTTGCCAACCTCCAGGTGGGGCCTGGAGATCTTCCAGAATTACAACTGATCTCCAGACTGCAGATCCCCTGGAGAAAATGGCTGCTTTGAAGGGTGGATTCGACGGCATTAGACCCTGCTGTGGTCCCTCCACAAACCCTGCCCTCTCCAGGCTCCACCCCCAAATTTCCAGGAATTCTCTAGCCCAGAGTTGGCAACCCTAATAGTGACTGGAGGAACTCTCAGCACAAGTGCCGGCTGTTTTCCCCCCTGCTAAGATCATGAGAGTTAGCAGCATGAGATGCCAAGATGTCCAAGTACCTACTAGCTGGAGATCTCATGCTAGTACAACTGTTCTCCTGTTGATAGAGATCAGTTCACCTGGAGAAAATGGCCACTTGGCAACTGGACTCTATGGCATTGAAGTCCCTCCCCTCCCCAAACCCCACCCTCCTCGGGCTCCACCCAAAAAAACCCCCGTCGGTAGGTAAGAGGGACCTGGCAATCCTATCGGGCAGAGATGGATGTTTAGTTCAGAACTTTTGTTTGTTTGTGTGGTTTTTGTTTTGTTTCCTTTTTTTTTGCTATGGATTTTCTATATGGATTTCTATGAAAATGCCAGTCTGTTCTTCTGCCCTTGAAGAGGACACTGGGGAGTCCTGCTCATCAACTTTCTAGCATCCCTGTGGCCCCAGGCGTGGATCTGAACCTAGGCCACCCGATCCCTGTCTGACGCTGCAACCACTTTTCCAGCCTGCTCATTAAAGAAGACGCTTCTGAGCTGAAGATGTGTGCCTTTTTCAAAGCCCTTTGGAATTTTTTTAAGAACCATTTTCAAAGAAAAATGACAGGAAATTGTCAAGGGTAGCTGACGAGAGTTGAGAACAAGCAAATTAATGTTCCCTTAAGTGCAGATAAGTATTCTGTTATGCAGAGCTATTTTCTTCAGGAAGACATCTTTTTTAAAAAAAGTATTTCTCTAAAGTTCACAGTGACTTGCACTCTCCGATTTGCATGTTCTTTTAGGAGGCAGATGAGAGATGTCCTTGCACATGTACTCTGGTTACAAGTATAAAAGCAAAATTGGTCAGTGTTTAGGGGGTTGGGCTAGGATCGGGGACACTTACTTTCAAATCCCCCCTCCTCTATGAGGCTCACTGGCTGACCTTAGGCTTTTCTTTTGTTTTATCTTCACAACACCCCTGTGATGCAGGTAGGGTTGCCAACCTCCAGGTACTCAGCAAACTAGAAACAGCACTTCACAAGCTAGACACAATGATTATAAAGTAGTGGTATTTAATAACATATCCACCACTGATAGTATATAGGCAAAAACATGTGTTGTTAATTATTGCCTTAAAAGTAACACCAAAGAGAGGACTATGCCTTGTTACAAACAAATAACAGTATTATAGGTAAGTCCATGAAAGGGGGTGCCAACCTCCCTTTCTTCCACAGATATGCTTCTTGAGAGTAGCAATTCAGTAGTGTAGTTGTTCTCAACAGAAGCCCGGTGATCTTTCTGTTTCAGCGATTAACGCCTTCTTCAGGGACCAACGCTGGCTGTTATTAACATTCTCTGCGTTGGCCTGTTAATAACAGCCGGAATGTTAATAACAGCCAGCATTGGTCCCTGAAGAAGACGTTAATCACTGAAACAGAAAGACCACCGGGCTTCTGTTGAGAACAACTGCACTACTGAATTGCTACTCTCAAGAAGCATATCTGTGGAAGAAAGGGAGGTTGGCACCCCCTTTCATGGACTTACCTATAATACTGTTTTTTGTTTGTAACAAGGCATAGTCCTCTCTTTGGTGTTACTTTTAAGGCAATAATTAACAACACATGTTTTTGCCTATATACTATCAGTGGTGGATATGTTATTAAATACCACTACTTTATAATCATTGTGTCTAGCTTGTGAAGTGCTGTTTCTAGTTTGCTGAGTATCCTACAGCACGCTAACCTTTGTTTACCACAAACCTCCAGGTACTAGCTGCGGACCTCCCACTATTACAACTGATCCCCAGCCGATAGAGATCAGTTCCCCTGGAGAAAATGGCTGCTTTGGCAATTGGACTCTATGGCACTGAAGTCCCTCCCCTCCCCAAACATCTCCTTCCTCAGGCCCCACCCCAAAAACCTCCTGCTGGTTGCAAAGAGGGACCTGGCAACCCTTCACATGAAGCCTGCTGGGTGACTGGCTGGAGATCAGTTGTTATAGCAGGAGATCTCCAGCTAGTACCTGGAGGTTGGCAACCCTAGTTGGCAATCCTAGCAGTAATGGCCTCCCCACCTGGCCCCCTCCTATTTTTGTTTGAATTGGGGGGGGGTTGGTCTGTACCTGCCTTATCGGCGAGCTCAATTTTAGCGCCATCTATTGTTAGGTTGTGTTTTTAGTCTGCAGATGTATAGTTTTAAAGATTTTAGATAATTATGGTTGTGTATTATTTTAAATGTTGTAACTTGCCCTGAGCCTGGTTCTGTCTGGGAAGGCGAGTCAGAAGTCTAATAAATAAATAAATAAATACTAGCCATACACCTAACAACAAATCATTAGACGACAGGGAGAATAGAAACATTTTTTTACCTGGCCACTGAGACTGAACACAGGTGCCAGGTATAAAGTGGCAGGGAATTCCACAAGCAAGGGGCCCCTGCACAGAAGGCTCTGCCTTTTGTGTTCATGCATGGCATTTCAATAAACCGGCAACAAGCTCATTAGGGCCGTGAAGAATTTAATATCCAGGCTGGTCGATACCCAGTTTGCGAAATCCAGGTTTTCTTGGCAGAGAATCTGGGTTACCTTGGAGCAGAAACCCCCCCCCCCCAGATTACACAGCGTGGGACACGGCATTCTTCTTCTAAGCAATTAGCCTTTGTGTCTGAGTCATAAATTCTGGGCTTCCTTTACGTCACCTGTTGGAAAACTGGAGGGGGGGGGGCGATTCCATCCGCTCTCCTCCCCGCTGTGAGTGTAAACACTCTTTAAGCATTCCCCCTTCCTCCACTACCCAGCAAGGGGTATAGGAGCAGTAGTGGATGGGTCTTTGGGGACAGACTCTAATTGATCTGATACTCTATTATCATCTTCTCCCTGACATTACCAGGATGAGAGTCATAGATTATTCATGGAGCAGCAGACCCGATTTCTCCAGAGGCCGTAAAGGAATGAGCAATGGAGAATCTAATTGTTTTTCACGGGGATTTTAATTACTGGATGCCAGAGCAAGGGGACAATAAGCCATAGAATTATAGAGGCTGCAGAGGATATGGAGGACGGGCTGTTCAGCCCCCTTGCCTTCTGCGGCCCCAAGCATTAGTTCACTCCCAGCTTGGACACCAGTTGTAATTCTGGGAGATCTCCAGGCCCCACCTTGAGTTTGGCAGTCCTACTACCAGGGTGATAGCGGCCCATTCCTGTGGTTTGTTCCCAGATGCAGAAGCAATGCTTCTTTGCATGGGGTTCCCTCCAGTCTGCGCCTTGGCACCTCTGCGGAATGACTGCCTACTCCTTACTTGATGACATTTGAAGAACGCCGTCGGGAAAGAGGTTTGCAATCTGGTCAAGAGACTTGAAGGATGGCCTGCTCCCACATCACTAGGGAGCAGGTACATATAAATGACATATATTGTATGTATACTTAAATCCCGTATACAATTGCATATCAAAGCCGTGCGGGGGTACATCTACAATTCATGCAAAGCTGGCGAACAAGCCATTGAAAGAGGAGGACCAAAACAGCTGCTGGGAAAATATAAACGAATGCAAAAAGGGAACGAAGTCAGGAATATTCACGAATCCCTAGGTGGCATCTCTATTCCGTGCGGGAGAGTTCCCCATTCTGGGGCCTGCAAACACAAATTCTGCGATCAGAATAATTTATGCAAATGGCGCCTTAAGTGAAAATATCAATCACAAGACGAAGTTTTGTTAAAAAGTCAAATTTGCTGCGTTGGCTGGGAGCAGGTAGACCAAGTTGAGGGTCATCAGTGGCTGGATACTCACCAACCACGGGAAGGAGATTCAGGATAAGCAGAAGTCTGGGATCGCAGCGTTCCATCCTGCATTTGCTTTCTCTTCCTCAGTGCTCCAGAAGAAGGATAACTGCCCTGGCGATGGAGACTTGCTGGAATTGTCTTCTCCCCTCATGCCTAGGTCTCCTGGCTCTCCTTTCCGTCCCCATGACGACCCAAGCCCCAGAGAGAACAGGCAGTTGTTCGCCGAGGTCCTTCAGGACACCAGGGCCGGGCGGCTTCCCCTTCACCTTGCGTTCTCGACTTCCACGTCAGGATGGGTCGAGGATGGGAGCCTCTCGGGTTTCTTGGCAGCTTCCGCGGGCCAGCGGCACAAGCCTCTTCCCGAAGGGGGGCCCTGTCCCTCACCGCTTCGTGCGGAGCATCGGTCACATAGCGAAAGGCCCGGGCTGGGCAGGTTGCCCGATCCGATCACTCGTAGCCTCCAAAGGGAGAGGGGTCCAGCTGCACGATCCCTGGAGAGAGAAAGCACTCTTTGGCAGGGCTGCCCTGCCAGTTTTGTTATTTGTTTGTTTGCTTTGATTTTTATCCCACCTTCAATCTAGGGTTGCCAGCCTCCAGGTAACAGCTGGAGATCTCCCGCTATTACAACTGATCTCCAGCCGAGAGAGATCAGTTCCCCTGGAGAAAAGGGCCGCTTTGGCAATTGGACTCTATGGCATTGAAGTCCCTCCCCTCCCCAAACCCCTCCCTCCTCAGGCTCCACCCGAAAAACTTACCACCGGTGGTGAAGAGGGACCTGGCAACCCTACCTCAATCCCTGGCCAAGGACGGTTTTTGTTACATTGCCGATATCTAGGAGAACTTGCTCCTTATTGGTGCACATAAAGCTCCCTGCAGCTGAGTTAGGCCATTGGTCTCTCAAAGCCAGTACTATAAAAAAAAAATTCTTAATATTCAGCCAGTACCTTTCTGCCCATAATGTAAGCCCATTATTGTGATTCCTCCCCTATGCTGCCAACAGGAACAGCTCCCTGCCCTCCTCTAAGTGACAGCCCTTCAAATACTTAAGGAGAGCAATCATGTCCTTCCTCAACCTCCTCTTCTCCAGACTGAACATTCCCAACTCCCTCAGCCGTTCCTCCTAGGGCTTGGTCTCCAGGCCCCTGATCATCCTCGTCGTTCTCCTCTGCACCCACTCCATTCTGTCCGCATCCTTTTTGAAGTGAGACCCCCAGAACTGCACACAATACTCCAGGTGTGGCCCTGACCAATGCGATGTAGTGGGACTATGGCCTCTTGCGATTTGGATGTGATGCCTCTGTTGATACACCCCAAGACCACATTAGCCTTTTCAAAGGATGTAGGTAGAAGATGAGGTGAACCTGAGCCTCTGCCAGTCTGAGCAGATAATACTGACCTCAACAGACCAACTCAACTTCATGGGGGGGGGGAGGAGGAGAGAAGGAGGAGGAGAAGGAGAAGGAGAAGGAGAAGAAGAAGAAGAAGAGGAGGAGGAGGAGTTGGCTGATCTCTAGCCAACAGAGATCAGTTCACCTGGAGAAAATGGCCACTTTGGCAATTGAACTCTATGGCATTGAAGCCCCTCTCCTCTCCAAACCCTGCCCTCCTCAGGCTCTGCCCCAAAAACCTCCTGCCGGTGATGAAGAGGGACCTGGCAACCCTAGCGCAGCAACAAAATGTCTGCCACAAAATGGTTGCATGCTGCAGGAGGCACAGCCAGCCACCAAATGAGCGCCACAGCTTAACTTCAATAACACAGTGTAGATCCTTGTGTTGTGATGGCAGCATAGGGTTGCCAACTGCCAGGTAGTAGCAGGAGATCTCCTGCTAATTCAGCTGATCTCCAGCTGATAGAGATCAGATCACCTGGAGAAAAATGGCTGCTTTGGCAATTGAACTCAATGGCATTGAAATCCCTCCCCTCCCCAAACCCCGCCCTCTTCAGGCTCCGCCCCCAAAATCTCCCACCGGTTGCGAAGAGGGACCTGGCAACCCTATGGCAGCAACATCTTTTAAAATCTGCACAGCCAATCAAATCTCCAATTGTCAATTGGAAGCCTTGCTGGCCCTACCTGGCCCCATCCGTCTCCTAAAAACACTTGTTGGGCACCAGGAAAGGTATTGACCCATGCCATGGTGCCCACAGGCGCCACATTGGTAGGGTTGCCAGGTCCCTCTTCGCCACTGGAAGGAGGTTTATTGGGCAGAGCCTGAGGAGGGTGGGATTTGGGGAGGGGAGGGACTTCAATGCCATAAAGTCCAATTGCCAAAGCGGCCATTTCCTCCAGGGGAACTGATCTCTATCAGCTGGAGATCAGTTGTAATAGCAGGAGATCTCCAGCTAGTACCTGGAGGTTGGCAACCCTACACATTGGGAAACCCAGCTCTATGGAATCACATCCCTGCTGAGCTTCCTCCCCTCCCCAAATTCTGCTCTCTCCAGGCTCTGCCCCCAAATCTCCAGGAATTTCCCAAGGTGGAGCTGGCAACCCTACAGCCATCTTGCCTCAGTGGCAGGCATCGCCATTCAGACATGAACAATGTTTGCTTCAACCTTGCCGCTGAAAGGGCTCACATTTTAAAATTCCCCTCACTGCACACAGCCATTAAATGTTAAGGAGCCCTGACAAATCTCTGAGCTGTGGATGTTTCCAGTTGCAATTTAATTTAGGAAGAGCCTTTTTATGGCCCTCAGTAAAATATCGGCTGGTTGCTCAATCAATAAATCCTCTTCACGAATAAGCAAACAATATCTCAGCTACCAAGAAAAATCTTGATTTGTCCAAGGCTCCTGGTTTGGGACCAATAAGGAGACACAGAGAGAGAGACAGAGGAGAGAGAGAACTGGGAGTGGAGAGAGCTAGAAATAGTAGTATTTTCTAGCGAAAGCAAACAAAATATCCCAGAACATAACACATTTTTGAGTGGTGGTGTAGTGGTTAAGAGCGGTGGACTCTAATCTGGAGAATTTGATTCCCTACTCCTCTACATGAGGTCAGCAGAGTGACCTTGGGCCAGTCACAGTTCTCTTTGAGCCCTCTCAGCCTCACCTACCTCTCAAGGTGTCTGTTGTGGGGAGAGAAGGAGCTTGTAAGCCGATTTATTCTCCTTTTTAAAAAGGTAGAGAAAACCAGCGTATAAAAACTACCTCTTCTTTTTCTTCTTCTTTATGACCGTCAGCTTCCCATCTAGGGCTGCCAAATCTGTTTTAGGAAATTCCTGGAGATTTAGGGGTGGTGTTGGGGTGTAGGGTTGCCAACTGGATGTCGGGAAAATTCCTAGAGATTTGGGGGGCAGTGCCTGGGGAGGGCAGAATTTGGGAAAGGAAAGGGGTTTACCTGGGATGTGATGCCATAAAGTCCACCCTCCAAAGCTGCCATTTCCTCCAGGGAAACTGATCTACATAGTCTGGATAACAGATGAAATTCTAGGAGACCTCCAGCCCCCAGCCCCCCGGAGGCTGGCAACCCTATTCCCATCAGACAATAAAAGGGATGATCTAAAACTTTTCATTTCTGTTGTTTTGACCAGAAAATCCCCGTTTTGATTTTTTGGGACTCAAACCTGTGATATATATAAAAAAATTATACAATTTTCTGTTTCCCGTGCGCATTTTTAATGCTATGTTTCAGCAACAATCCAGCTTTCCCATATTATGCACCTTTATACTTACAAATGTCGTACATTGAAGGGAGAGGCTGTGGCTCAGTGGTAGAGCCTCTGCTTGGCATGCATGAAGGTCCCAGGTTCAATCCCCGGCATCTCCACTTAAAGGGACCGGGCAACTAGGTGATGTGAAAGACCTCTGCCTGAGACCCTGGAGAGCCGCTGCCGGTCTGAGCAGACAATGCTGACGTTGTTGGACTGAGGGTCTGATTCAGTATGAGGCAGCTTCATGTGTTCAAATGGTAGCCACCTTAAGTCTAAGAAAATAAAGCACAATACAAACATTTTAAACCAAAATGATTCTTGTAGCGTCACATTTCTGAGATGCCATGAGAATTCTATTGATGGTTTGGCTGCCCCAGATTCAAAACTCATACCCTTTGAAATCAAAACAGCAATGTAAAAATCGCACGAGGTATGTACACGATATTTTTAAACCTGCAAAACCAACAACAAAAGGCAGAAAATGGAAATCGTTGAGAGAAAAACCACACACAAATACCGAAAAGGAACAACATGGGGGACTTTTGCACACCCTTCCACACACCCTTCCTCCAAGACACAGGCTTGTCGGACCAGACATCAATCACGAGCCAGCCTGCCACAGGAGGAAGGTGAGCGCCTGCAGAATTCATTGCAAGCCTCCCTTCTGGGTACCCAAAGCACACCTGCGGTCTCTCATATTTCTGGCACGGTGTCAGCTCGTCTTCTCTGTCTGAACATCCAGCCGCGCGCAAGCGTTATCCATCCTGGCTTGTTGAGTGGAGTCATGGCCGGAATCCAAGCCTGGCTCAGCAATGAAGGGTACTTTTGTTCCTTACTCTCCGGCCAAAAGAAGCCACTCTTGATCCATAAAGGGCCTTTGGCATGAACAGGGAATGCGGGCACACACAATCAGACTTCAGCTAAAGGGACTCTGGGCTCATCTCTCCCCAGACTCACCTGCAGGGTTGCCAACCTCCAGGTACTAGCTGGTGATCTCCTTCTATTACAACTGATCTCCAGCCGATAGAGATCAGTTCACCTGGAGAAAACGGAGAAAACAGAGGTGGGGGGGAATCAAGCGTGCCGCCTGAGCTCCCTTGAGGAAGGGTGGGATTAAAGAAAACGATGGGCATATTCTGAACAGGGGCACCGTTTCCTGTCCTCGCTCTGAACTGTACCATAATCAAGTCTGGTCACATCCTGGAATGGCAATCACCTGTTCAGGTGCGCTTAGAGTAATTTCATAGGACAATCAGTCTATATTGTCTATTAGTAATTGCCATCAGCGTGGTAGTCAGAGGAAGGGCAGCCAGACAGCCTTCCAATGAGCTGGATCCAGCCCCTGGTACACACGAACACATGATGCTGCCTTATACTGAATCAGACCCTTGGTCCATCGAGGTCAGCATCATCTACTCGGACTGGCAGCGGCTCTCCCTCCCTCGCTTGATCCAGCATTTTTTCACGATTGCCCGCAGTCCCAGGAATACAACCAGTAGCGCCCTATATAGAACAACCGCGGCTGGGGAAACTGAGCATGTGAATCCCCTCCTAAGTCATGTCCTAAGTCATGACCCCTTTGGCCTTTGGCTCTGCCCCCTCGGCCAGACCTCCAGGCCCCGCCACGACCCAGGTACCTCCCAGGGCTCGTGGTGGAGGGGGTGGCCCTGTAATGTCCAACATTTCAACTCTGGCCAATCAGAAGATGCAAGATAGTTGCTATTCAGATGTAGGCTCTGCATCTATAAATCTCTAGGGCAGAGTCGACGCCTGTAAAACTAAAATGTTACTCAAACGTGCCATCTGGTGGTTAAGCCATACTTCAGTATTCTACTACACCTTTCATTTTTTTTTCGTAACAGAGGTCTTTCATGCATGGCTGTTTCACCTGCTGTCATTAGGTCCATAAATTACCATATAGCATATATTCAACACAAAAAACAGTGACAATTTGTTGTTGACAAAGGACAGCTGGACATATAAAGGGCCCCATTACCTTCAACAGCTTAGGGCCTCATCAAACCTAAATCCGGCCCTGAAGATAGGTATTAGATGTCCCTTCCACGCCCTGTCCTATCTATTTAACTCTGTGATAAGAACACCTCTGGATCTGGAATTAAGTGACACCACAAAGGCTGTATATTCCAACACGGGTCTATGTGTTGATGAATGCCGTTTCCAACTGTCAGAGGCCACCTTGCACCAACCTCCAGGTAGTAGCTAGAGATCTCCTGCTATTACAACCGATCTCCAGCCGATAGGGATCAGTTCACCTGGAGCAAATGAAAGGGACCAGGGGGCCTTCTGCCCATAAACAACCCTGCCTGTCCACTGAGATAATTTTCCAAAGCCCTGTTTTGGGTGCCCTTCCCAAGAGAGTTGATGTAGGTAGTAATTGGAGAAGGGCCTTTTGCGTGGTGGTTACATGCCTGGGGAATAACCTCTCTCTCGAGTTCACCCACCACCATCGCTACAGTTATTCCGACACCAGGCGACAGCGCAGTGCAGTGGTTAGAATGTCAGACTAGGATTTGGGAGACCTGGATTCATGTCTCCAGACTACAACCTTGTTGGGTAACTTTGAGTTCCTCATACCTCCTCAGCCTCAACTCCCTCACTGGGTTGTTGTAAGGATAAAATGGGGAAGGGAGGGTCTACTTAATAGAGGGTCTATTAAGATTATGGTTTTAATGATAGTGATGATTGTATATATTGGATGTTTATGTTTTTAATTGTTGCTGAGCCTGGCTCGCTGGGGACGAGGGCGGACTATAAATTTGAAAAAAATATAAATAAATAAATAAATAAATCTACACTGAAGACCGAATAAAAACATTACTAGACAGAAGATATGTTTGGCTCCAGTAGGCTTTTTATTACATTGTTGTGCGTGGTTGTTGGATCACTGAACAACTCTGTTTTCATCCTCTTTTTTTTATAAAAAAAACCCCAAACTTTTTATGTCGCTTTCTTCCCCCAGTGCATAATTTGCTTGATTTATTCTTCTGCAGGCATTCCACCCCTTGGCCTGCACAGCTCGCAATCTGTTGTTTTGAATGAACTGGTTCATTTTGTTGTTGCTGTGAATCATCTTGGACATCGTCTGGACAGGCAGGGTGTAAATATATTTGCGGGGAAAATGACAATGAAGTTGTTAAGATCCTGAGAATACTCAGATGAGTATTTCGGGTGCAAGGAAGAGGAGGAGGCAGTATTTGTAGGCTGAGTTTGAATAGTTTCTTTGTCAAGTACTAGAATGTGCACTATGCCAAAGGGCAGACTATTACACACTAAAGAATCTGTTAACAGCAGTGGCAGGTTGTCACTGACAATAGCTGGAGATGAACTAACATAGCTAGTAGCTCAGTGGCAGAGCATCTGTTTGGCCTGCAGAAGGTCCCAGGTTCAATCCCCAGCATCCCAGTTAAAAGGACCAGGTAGGAGGTGATGTGAAAGGCCTCCGCCTGGGACCCGGGAGAGCCGCTGCCAGTCTGAGTAGACAATACTGACCTTGATGGACCAAGGGTCCATCTGATTCAGTATAAGGCAATGTCATGTGTTCAACATATACAATGCTGAACTAATAGGCAAACCGCCTTCCAAAAAAGTCAGGACAATATGTATTGTTACTTCAGTCAGTCTCAGCGGGTCTGCTTTGAAGACCCTGCATAAAAATGAGGTGGCAAAGACTCAAAAGGGTAGAA
This sequence comes from Euleptes europaea, assembly GCF_029931775.1. Classification (NCBI taxonomy): domain Eukaryota; kingdom Metazoa; phylum Chordata; class Lepidosauria; order Squamata; family Sphaerodactylidae; genus Euleptes; species Euleptes europaea. Next base: position 11,684,098 of record NC_079330.1, on the reverse strand, counting down.
TGGTCTGCACCACTTGATCAAGTGGGGGATGTCATATTTTGGGATGCTCCCCTTTGGCCTTTTATGCAGGGACATTTGCCCGCAGTCACCCCCTCTGACTGCTTCGGGGCTTTCTTTTGATTACGCATGCCTTTTAGGCCCGTCAGAGATCGCTATGGGGAAAGCGAGGCGACCTCTGACGGGCGGGAAAGGCATGCATAATCAAAAGGAAGCCCCGAAGCAGTTGGCAGGGATGACCGTGGGGAAGCGTCCCTGCATAAAAGGCCTAAGTTAACAACTCCCTGCTCTAGTCTAGAGAATCAGCAGGTGCGAGACTTTTCTCCCTGTGCTGCTGTTTTTCTGTTTGCATGGAGGGTTTTTTTTTTTTAATGCAAAGGAAAGTTCAAAACTGGAACCCATCCCCAGCAGTCTAGAGTAGTACAGCCCATTCCACCACCACAGGGCTGTGCCACCTCATTCTCCTGCATGTGTGAACTAGCTTGTTCCTGAAATAGCAAGCCCTCTCTCCGCGCTCGGCACCCCAGGATAATTGTGAAAGCCCCCACAATGTCTCATTAGTTTAGCCCTCTTGCTGCAACCTCTGTGTCAGCTAAATATATACATACCTCCAGGGATGGTTGCAGATATTTGTAAGCCCTCAACTATAGTAGGTCAGTGGCCCCCTGAAAGGGGGTGTGTGTTTCTGTTATTTACCAATAAAAAACACAGACTCTGCAGATCTCTTCTTCCCGAGGCAGCTCATGACTGGCATTCTAAAAAGGACTTTTTCAAGTTCCCAGTCTCCACTGAACTCAACTGGGTTTTGGATCTGCAGATTTCCTTTTGGCACTGAGGTGCAAGAGAGAGGGAGGCTGGGCTCCCTTACATACGAGGTCTTTGCATCTATGTGACCGGGAAACAATAGCCAGGGTCACTTTATGGACAGAGAACAAAAGCAGAAACTCGTTTCCCGAGTTGGCGTCCTGGTTCTAGGGGCTGGTTGTGCCCAGCTCGCCCGGTATTTGTTCTCTCCACAAATATGATTGCCGATGCAGAGAGGAGAAGGACAGAGGCCAGCGAGGGAAGGGACGGAGCATGCGAGGACAAACCGCCCACAGCTCTTAGCATCCCAGAAACATTGGCGATTTTGTTCCTAGGGAGAGTGCAGGGGGGGGGGGGGATAAGGCCTTGCATTCTGCCTGTATATGTGCAGCTCGAACGACCGGAGATCAAAGATCAAGCAGGGAAAAATTAACTAGGCTTTTTTTTTTCAGAGAGAGAGCCCCATCCCACTGTAGGTACGAGCATACTGTCACCCAGACTGCGAGGCCATGTTAAGGAGGGTCATAGGGGTGTCTGATTCTCAAGTTTACTGCCACGTTGGGAAGGTTTAATGGTATTATTCCACACTCTTATAATTTCTGCAGGTGTGGTCCTAACGGAATTGACTCTCTAGATCCATATTCTTTTGGATTGCCCTGAATTTTCAGATTTGAGAGCTGACTGGGTTTTTCCTTCGCTTACAAAGGACTCTGTCTCCCTAGAAGCTAAGTCTACTTGGAAGAAAAACAAGGAACTTAGGCTGTGGCTAAATTTCTGGCGACTGTAGTGGAATCACGTTGTAACTCAAATACTAACCTTTAGGCTTCCCTTTCAGCCTCACTGTTTAAGATTTTTGTGTTAACACAGTGATTCAGAAGAACGAGGTGTTTACTGCTGCGTGCGCATATTGAAGAATGCGAGGGTGATTCTTTCTTGGCACCTGCGTCTTCCCTTCCGGCTCAGGTCTGAGAGGCCATATGAGAAGACACCCCAGTCTGAGAATGGCTGAAAAGCAACCGGGTTCCCCTCAGGACGATCATCCCTCGGGAAGTTCTCCAGCTGTTCGCCCCGATCAGATCCAGCAACTTGTGGACACATGCAGGGAAGCGAAACACTTTTCCTATTGCCCTTACAGCAGCTTCCCGGTGGGGGCCGCAGTCCTGACTTGGGATGGCAAGGTTTTCTCCGGTAAGTGAAGGCATAAACTTCCCCACTGCTCTAGCACCCTAGGGCTGCCAACTCCTGCTTGGGAAATTCCTGGAGATTTTGGGGTGGAGCGTGGAGAGGAGGGACCTCAGCAGTGATGGGAAGCCAAATAGTCTGCCTTCCAAAGCTGTCATTTTCTCCAGGGGGACCGATCGCTGTAGCCTGGAGATCAGTTGTCATTCTGAGAGAACTCCAGGCAGCCACCACCAGGAGGCTGACAATTCCAGCCACTCTCCAAAGCAGCCATTTTCTCCAGGGGAACTGATCTATGCGGTCTGGAGATCAGTTGTCATTGCAGGAGATTTCCAGGCCCCACCGGGAGGTTGGCAGCCCTAGGAAGAAGTGAGGGTAGAGGAGGATCTGCAGGTATCCAGAGAGCCAGCGTGGTGTAGTGGTTAAGAGCGGTGGTTTGGAGCGGTGGACTCTGATCTGGAGAACCGGGTTTGGTTCCCCACTCCTCCACATGAGCAGCGGACACTAATCTGGTGAACTGGATTTATTTCCCCACTCCTCCACACGAAGCCAGCTGGGTGACCTTGGGCAAGTCACAGGTCTGTTAGAGCTCTCTCAGCCCCACCTACCTCACAAGGTGTCTGTTGTGGGGAAGGGAAGGGAAGGTGATTGTAAGCCAGTCTGACTCTGCCTTAAATGGTAGAAAAAGTCGGCATATAAAAACCAACTCCTCCTCCTCTTCTTCTTCTTCTTCCCCCCCCATAACCATTAAGCAGTAGTATTGATTGGAAAACGTGTATTTCCTGAGGATAAAAAGGGCAAGAGTCCAGTAGCACCTTAAAGACTAACAAAAATATTTTCTGGTAGGGTATGAGCTTTCGTGAGCCACAGCTCAATTTTGGAAGTGAGCTGTGGCTCACGAAAGCTCATACCCTACCAGAAAATATTTTTGTTAGTCTTTAAGGTGCTACTGGACTCTTGCCCTTTTTGGCTACTGCAAACAGACTAACACGGCTACCCACTGTGAATTATTTCCTGAGGATAAGTCCACCCTCACACATAAAATGTTCTTAGGGGCACTTCTTTCTTCATGTAAGGAATAAGTTTTGCTTGGGAAGCTGTCATGGCTTGGGCCTAGTGAGACACGGCTCTGAGTGAACCTCAGTCTCACATCGTTTTTGTAAGCTGATTTTTGCTCTCCTTTGATTGGTCCCTTTTCCTAACTCCTGCCCATTAAATCTGATTTAATGCATCAGGTTAATGCAAAAGAAATGAATAAGTAAATAAGCTGACCCTCTCACTCCCAGAGTTCTGGGACTCTCTCGTTTCAATTTGATTCGATAATTTCCATTTTGCCTCTCCTCAATGGCAAAAATGGCCACAGCTTCATCAAAACGTACAATTCTTTCATCCTGGACACTCATCAGTCTGAATGTGATCCCTTTTCCAAAGCATATAGCCTGTTGGGGCTCCGCAATAAATCTTCAGAGGAAAGTGTGTGTGTATTTGGGAGTGGGTGGATTCTAGCATCTTAATGGTAAGGACTTTGGTTTATTTGTGTATTGGCCCAGTCCTCAGTCTGTCCCGGTGAGATTTCACTCGCATTTAACCTGACAATGTTCCCTTCCTGACAGAGGTTGGCCTGCAAACTCCTTAGTCCTCTGTGAGCAGCTGAACATTAGCTCAGCCCATCAGTGTGGGAGGCTTCGCTGTCCAAAGAGATAGGGATTCTAAGGTTTGGCTAGGTGAGGATGGAACCTGAACATGATTCGTGCTCTTTTCAGGTTGCAATGTTGAAAACGCAAGCTATCCCCTGGCTGTATGTGCCGAACGCACGGCCATCCAGAAGGCAGTGTCTGAAGGCTATACAAGATTTCGAGCCATGGCAGTTGCTAGGTGGGTAGGCATCTCTATTTCCCCTATTTACAAGCCACTATATATGTTTCCAATTCTGCAGACCAGCTCCTGCACTCTGACTTGGTATTCTGTCCCAACAGCAATAAACAAGAAGCCTTTGTTGCACCCTGTGGAGCTTGCAGACAAGTGCTGAGAGAGGTAAACGGTTTTGCTTTGCTTTGCTTTCTTTTCTTTTTCAAAACCCAAGCAACAAGACTTGTCATTATTCTTGGATGGTTTTTCCGAGGCTGGCATTTGCAAACATTTAAAAATCCAAAATATTTTTAAAATAAAACACAAGTGTTATCAAACATAACTAGATATTAACGGCAGGATGCTTGTCTATATCAAGGTGTCTGTTGTGGGGAAGGGAAGGGAAGGTGATTGTAAGCCAGTCTGATTCTGCCTTAAATGGTAGAGAAAGTCAGCATATAAAAACCAACTCCTCCTCCTCTTCCTCCTCTTCTTCTTCTGCTACTGCAAAGGCAGATTTTTTAAAAGTTTTCCTCACATGGTTCTCTTCTAGTTTGGCAAAGAATGGGACGTCTATTTGACCAAGCCTGATGGGTCGTATATAGTGAAAACTTTAGAAGAACTTCTACCTTACTGTTTTGGACCAGAAGATCTGAAAACGCCCTGAGGAGGGTGAGGAAGAAGGGGTTTTTTAACAGCTCCTTCAAGATTTATCTCCAGTCTAATATTTCAAATTCTTTTTGTAGTCACTGAGCCCAACTGAACAATGGATCCCTCCCTCAATTGCTTCCCTATAAATGGTGGGGAGCAATTAAGGAACAAAACTGCAGATTCCCCACACCACTCAACATCCATACAAGGCATACAAATAGGATATGTGTGTGTTGTGCCATCAAGTCGCCTCAGACTCATGGCGACCCTATGAATCAATGTCCTACAAAATGTTATATCTTTAACAGCCTTGCTCAGGTCTTACAAATAGAAAACCATGCCTTCTTTTATAGAGTCAATCCATCTCTTGTTGGGTCTTCCTCTTTTCCTGCTGCCCTCAACTTTTCCTAGCACGACTGTCTTTTCCAGTCTTCTCATAATGTGACCAAAGTACGACAGCCTCAGTTTAGTCATTTTAGCTTCTAGGGTCAGTTTAGGCTTGATTTGATCTATAAATATACATTTTTCAAAACCCACTAAGGGCAATCCCATTTTTATTATATATATGTTTTTACAAAGAATCCAATAAATATACAAACACAAAATACACAGAGAGAGAGGGACAGAAAACTGAACAATTATACAAACAACTCCTAATTGTAATTCTCAAGTTCAGAAATCACAGAAAGGATTCTTTAACCCGCCCCCCTTCCCCATCTCTCAGCCAGACCATTTCTGTCAATTTTGGCAGTTTAGCTATTTTCTAGAATAAGGGCAAATCCTATTATTACTGTTCTGCGTGGAACTACTGATTATCTTTGCAATTTTTTTGTTTATGGCAGGGGTGGGGAACCTTTTTTCCGCCAAGGGCCATTTGGATATTTATAACATCATTCGCGGGCCATACAAAATTATCAACTTAAAAATTAGCCGACCAAGCCCCAAGCAGGCAGCTGCCCCATATGACACACCCCCACGCATGGCAAGCAGGCAGGCATCCAACCGGTGGTGCACTCGCCCACCTGGACGCACAGGATGGTCTGTTGCACCAGCCGGGCGTAGCTGTCCAGCCACACACTGGAGTTGCTCCTACTCCGCATGGTCGGGGCCAGATTCTACAGCCGGCTCCTGCTACCTCCGCCTGCAGGGGTGAAATGAGGACACACTGGCTAAGAACTCACCCCCCCCAATGCATTCTGGCCCTGCCCCCTTTAACCCCTCCATTGTTGCCACTTCCGCCCCCAGCCCTCTTGTAGTACAGAAAAAATACGTTTCTCCATGGCCCGGGTGGGAAAGGGTTAACAGTTTCTTGATTGGTCCTAGCAGCTCCATAGCTAAAGACTCTTCTGCAAGGGGGGGAAAAGGTTCCTTTTCTTGGCAAAACAAACTCACATCTGCCTTGAATAGACGCTACTCCTGTCCGCGGGAGGGGGCGGATCACCAGTCTTAGATCCTTCTGAGCTAGAGATCTGCCAGGACCCACAAAGGACCAGACCAAATGACTTTGCGGGCCTTAAACGGCTCCCGGGCCTGCCGATCCCCACCCGTGGTTTATGATGTCTTGCAGAGTCTAAGCTGATTTTAAAGCCTGAATTGGATATACATTTTATCATGACAGTGAAGGCAATCGCATAATATTATGATGTAGCGGTCAGTGCTGTGTAGGCAAATAGATGTCTAGGTCTTGTATCTCACTAAGAAATACGTTACCTTACTTAACCAGATGCCCCGTAAGCAGTGATACAAGCTTTGAACTCTTCTAAGAAAAAAAACCCCACTGATCTGTTTTTTTGGCGGTCCAGGATATCCGTAACACTCTCCTCCAACACCACATTTGAAAGCTAATCAATACAGTAACAATACTGACTGGTTACTCTCGTTGTGGGCACAATTTTCACAGCTGATCCATCCCACCTCTATTCCTGTGGCATTTTTATTTTCTAAGCACATAAGATGGACGGCATCAGAATTAATATATGTTTAATATAATTCCTGGTGTTGTCCATCCTATATGCTTACAGAGCATTCCAAAGGAGAGTTACTCCAGTCTAAACCCACTGAAATAAAAATGGAACAAGGAATAGAGATGGGAGGGATTATGTCGATGAATAAGGAAATTTTACTAAAAATACAACATGGTTAAGGGCACTCACTTTTCTTTTTGAATTAGAAAAGTCACTTTTAATCATTGCAGTAAATTAATGTTGGCAATGTTAGAGGTCTTTTATCAGGATACACAGCCCTTTGTTCATTGTGATAAAATGACAGCTATAGCAGAGATTCAGGATGCCAAGCCAAGAAAACAATCTTTGCCAATGCACTATTAATCCAAGCTAGGCTCAGTCACCAATGATTTACACTTGAATAGTTGGATTGAAACCGGTTAAGAGTTTCAATGCTTTGTACACTTACTGTAACTTCCACTGAACTCAATGGAAGTTACTCATAGGAAAAAAACATAATACTAATTAAGTTTCACAATGTGGGCCAGCTTGTATGAAGCCTTAAATACAAATACAGATATCTTTTGCTTGTCACAAATTTACTTATTGTTAAGACGTAAAAGATCAGTGTTAGAATCATAGAATCATAGAGTTGGAAGGGACCACCAGGGTCATCTAGTCCAACCCCCTGCTCAATGCAGGAAATTAACAACTACCTCCCCCCACATCACCAGTGACCCCAACCCTCCCCCCGCCATGCAGCATCCCACAATCAAAGCACTCCCGACAGATGGCCATCTAGCCTCTGCTTAAAGACCTCCAAAGACAGGGACTCTACCACCCTCCGAGGCAGCACATTCCACCGTCGAACAGCCCTCACCGTCAGAAAGTTCTTCCTAATGTTTAGGTGGAATCGCTTTTCTATTAGTTTAAATCCATTACTCCGTGTCCTAGTCTCTGGAGCAACAGAGAACAAGCTAGTTCCCTCATCAACATGACATCCCTTCAAATATTTAAACATGGCTATCATGTCTGCCCTGAACCTTCTATTCTCCAAACTAAACAAACCCAACTCCCTAAGTCTCTCCTCATAGGGCATGGATTTCAGACCTTTGACCATTCTGGTCGCCCTCCTCTGGACACGCTCCAATTTGTCAACATCCTTCTTAAATTGTGGAGCCCAAAACTGGACACAGTATTCCAAGTGAGGTCTGACCAATGCAGAATACAGTGGTAGTATTACTTCCCTTGATCTAGACACAATACTCCTATTGATGCAGCCCAGAATTGCATTGGCCTTCTTAGCCGCCATATCACATTGTCGACTCATGTTCAGTTTGTGGTCCACTAAGACTCCCAGATCTCTTTCACATGTACTGTTGCCAAGCCAACTATCTCCCATCCTGTACCTGTGCCTTATGTTGTTTCTGCCTAGGTGAAGTACTTTACACTTCTCCCTATTGAAATCCATTTTATTGCTTATAGCCCAGCTCTCCAGTCTATCGAGGTCATTCTGAACTTTGACCCTACCCTCCGGGTATTAGGTAGTACAGAAGGATTAAGATCTGCTCCAAGCCTCCAAATGATATTTTATGAAGATCTTATTGTAGGTACAGAGTACTGAGTATGTATTAGGAGTGTATGTTGGATGTATTGCTTTATGTTGTTTTGAAAACAAAATTTTAATAAAATAAAAAAGAAAAAAAACATTAATAGGACCATCGGGCTGTTAGAATTTTTCTTTTTTATTTTCACTTTCACAAAACATCACTCCACAATACAGAACAATACATACTGATAACATTCACTAATTTAGAACATAAGCCCTTCTGGATCAGACCAAGGCCCATCAAGTCCAGCAGTCTGTTCACACAGGGGGCAACCAGGTACTTCTAGGAAGCCCCTAAACAAGACAACTGCAGCAGCACCATCCTGCCTGTGTTCCACAGCACCTAATATATTCGCCATGCTCCTCTGATCCTGGAGATAACAGGTATGCAGCATGACTAGTATCCATTTTGACTAGTAGCCATGAATACTCTCTTCCATGAACATGTCCACTCCCCTCTTCAAGACTTCCAAGTGGGCAGGCATCACTGCATCCTGGGGAAGGGAGTTCCACAATTTAACTATGTGTTGTGTGAAGAAATATTTCCTTTTATCAGTTTTGACTCTCTCGCCCTCCAGCTTCAGCAGATGACCCCGCGTTCTGGTATTATGAGAGAGGGAGAGCATTTTTTCCCTGTCTACTCTCCCCAAACCATGCATAATTTTATAGACCTCTTATGCCTCCCCTTAACCACCTTCTTTCCAAGCTAAACAGCCCTAAGCGTTTTAACCGCTCCTCATAGGCCAGTTGCTCTTAGACCCCTGATCATTTTGGTTGCTCTTTTCTGCATATAACATATTATACTGGGTGAGCCTATGCTTCTTCCCCCGCCCTGCCTCCCACCTTCCTAGGGTTGTCAACCACCAGGTACTAGCAGGAGATTTCCTCCTATTACAACTGATCTCCAGCCGATAGAGATCAGTTCACCTGGAGAAAATGGCCACTTTGGCCACTGGACTCTATGTAAGGGTTGCCAACCTCCAGGTGGTGGCTGGAGATCTCCTATTATAAAAATACGTAGTTGGCATGGCATATGGCACAGCATAGATCAGTGATGGCGAACCTTTTAGAGACCGAGTGCCCAAACTGCAACCAATAACCCACTTATTTATCGCCGAGTGCCAATGCGGCAATTTAACCTGAATACCACCCCCAGAGGGGGCCCAGAGGGAGAGGCTAGGGTTGCCAAGTTCCTCTTCGCCATGAGTGGGAGGTTTTTGGGGTGGCGCCTGAGGAGGGCGGGGTTTGGGGAAGGATTTCATTGCCATAGAGTCCAATTGCCAAAGTGGCAATTTTTTCCAGGGGAACTGATCTCTATTGGTTGGAGATCACCTGTAATAGCAGATCTCCAGCTAGTACCTGGAGATTGGCAACTAGTTCCTTAGTGTTTTCTCTCTACATATCAAGACAAATGGAAAGGTGTTTGGAGGATAGCTTGTGGGCACTTCAAAGGTGGAATAGGACTGCACACCCCTCCGCCCGCACAGACCCAGAGGGTGCCGGAGAAGCCGCTGGAGGGAAAGAAGGAAGGAAGGAAAGAAGGGAAGGGAGGGGGAAAGGGAAGGAAGGGAGGGAGAGAAAGAAAGAAAAAGAGAGAGAAAGGGAGAAAGAAATGGAGCAAGGGAGAGAAAGAAAAGGACAGAGGGAGACAGAAAAAGAAAGAGGCCATTTATGCATGGGAGGTTTTGCCTTGGATTTGCCACTCGGTGGGGCGCGGCGGCAGGCTTGTGAGAGGCGAGCAGGGTGGGGCAGAGGGCGCCTCCTTCGCACCCACCGACCAGCCATGCCCCTCCGCCCGCACAGGCCCAGAGGGCGCCGGAGAAGCCGCCGGCCTGGCTGGCCGCACACGCTCCAGCTGCGGCAATGGTGGCAGCTTCTGTGGGAGAGTCCGGGGGCCACCGCCAATCATGTCGGAGGTTCCCCACCCCTGGGCTACAGCCTCCCCCATCCGGGGTGGGGCAGAGCCGGAAAGGCCAGTGGCTTGGAGGAACCGTGCGTGCCGGCAGAAAGGGCTACGCGTGCCGGAAGTGGCACCCGTGCCATAGGTTCGCCAACACGGGCATAGATTGTAAGGGCAAGTCTGCCGATAGAAAAATTGGCAATTATACCAATTTGAAAAAACTGCAAGGGCATATCATGCCTATGTATTCAGATGTGTAAATCTGCATGTATATGCATGTGAGACGCTAAATGATTGTAAGTTTGTATGAAGTATATACAACATACAGTAAAAGCAAATAAGGTTTATTTGTAATTTTGTGTATTATTTCGGTATTTTCCCATACGGAACACAGCAATAACCTCCAGGGGGTGGCTGGAGACCTCCTGTTATTACAACTGATCTCCAGCCGATAGAAATCAGCTCCCCTGGAGAAAACGGCCGCTTTGGCCACTGGACTCTGTGTAAGGGTTGCCAATCTCCAGGGGGTTTATCCAGCCATCCGTATAACATTATGAAGGCACACTCCTTTGTTCCGTCTTATCCAACCGTCCGTATAACATTATGAAGGCACACTCCTTTGTTCCGTGAATGAAGACTCAAGCACACGGAAGGACTGGACGCTTGAAAAAATTCTTCATGAAATTGGACTTTTACCGGAAGCCCATTGCGCATGTCAATTTTCTGTGGCTACATTGTAATATTTTTTGTATACAGACTTTTACATTGTGAACGCCTTGTGTTGCGTCTCTATTTTGATACGCTTATGCGATTTTGTAACACTGCTTACCACGGACTGTTGTCCCTTTTGTCTTACAACTGCGGTTGTTCTTTTGAGGCTTTTCCTCAATATATTTTCTAAACAGCATTAGTGTCTCCATTGCCTTATTGTGAGGTATATTGTACTTGTGCTTATTTTTTGAATTCCAAACTTTCATTTAGCCCTTGTTTGACAACCTCCAGGGGGTGGCTGGACGTCTCCTGCTATTACAACCGATCTCCAGCCGATAGAGATCAGTTCCCCTGGAGAAAAGGGCTGCTTTGGCCATTGGACTCTATGGCATTGAAGTCCCTCCCCTCTCCAAACCCCACCCTGCTCAGGCCCCACCCCCAAAACCTCCTGCCAGTTGCAGAAAGAGGGACCTGGCAACCCTGCGCCTCCCTTGTAATTGCAATTAATAACAAAGCGGAAGGGCGCTCCAGTGCCAGATTTACGTATAAGCTAAACAAGCTATAGCTTAGGGCCCCACTCTCTTGGGGGACCCCCAAAAAACTTTTGTTTTTGCCAAATGCCAATGTGTTTGCATTATTAAGTTTGTTATGAATAAAAAATCATTTTAAGTTAAAGCTTAATAATTGTGTGCATGTGTAAAGTGCCGTCAAGTCGCAGCCGACTTATGGCGACCCCTTTTGGGGGTTTTCTAGGCCAGAGACTATCAGAGGTGGTTTGCCAGTGCCTTCCTCTGCACAGCAACCCTGGTCTTCCTTGGTGGTCTCCCTTCCCAATACTAACCAGGGCTGACCCTGCTCAGCTTCTGAGATCTGATGAGATCAGAATAATTAATAATTATTAATAATTATTTCACTATTAATATACTTAATTGTATTTCAGTTCAACAATTACTTTGATAAAATACATATTTTGTTATGTGCAAACAGCTTTAGATACCTATTAGGTCCATAAATTACCATATAGCATATTCCACAGTGGGTAGCCGTGTTAGTCTGTCTGCAGTAGTAGAAAAGAGCAAGAGTCCAATAGCCCCTTAAAGACTAACAAGAATATTTTCTGGCAGGTTGTGAGCTTTTGTGAGCCACAGCTCACTTCTTCAGATACAGCTAGAATGTGAATCCATCTGTCTTTAAGTAGAGGAGAGTGAATTCAGACAAGCCTTAGCATGTAAATGTTAACAGTATGTACATGTGAATAGCATACCACACCTAATCCCATCACGCCTGCTATTCACATGTACATACTGTTAACATTTACATACTAATGCTTGTCTGAATTCACTCTCCTCACTCAACATGTGAATAGCATACCACACCTAATCCTATCACGCCTGCTATTCACATGTACATACTGTTAACATTTACATACTAAGGCTTGTCTGAATTCACTCTCCTCACTCTACATGTGAATAGCATACCACACCTAATCCCATCACGCCTGCTATTCACATGTACATACTGTTAACATTTACATACTAAGGCTTGTCTGAATTCACTCTCCTCTACTTAAAAGACAGATGGATTCACATTCTAGCTGTATCTGAAGAAGTGAGCAGTGGCTCACGAAAGCTCACACCCTACCAGAAAATATTCTTGTTAGTCTTTAAGGGGCTACTGGACTCTCGCCCTTTTCTACTTTTCTCCAAGGGAACTGATCTGTGTAATCTGGAGATGAGTTATAACTCCAGGGGATCCCCAGGTCCCACCTGGAGGCTGGCATCCCTAGAAGGAAAGGACCTCAGCATGGACCAACATCATAAAGCCCACCTTCCAAAGCATCCCTTTTCTCCAAGATAATTCACAGTGGGTAGCCGTGTTAGTCTGTCTGCAGTAGTAGAAAAGAGCAAGAGTCCAGTAGCCCCTTAAAGACTAACAAGAATATTTTCTGGCAGGGTGTGAGCTTTCGTGAGCCACAGCTCACTTCTTCAGGTACAGCTAGAATGTGAGTCCATCTCTCTTTAAGTAGAGGAGAGTGAATTCAGACAAGCCTTAGTATGTAAATGTTAACAGTATGTACATGTGAATAGCAGGCGTGATGGGATTAGGAGTGATATGCTATTCACATGTACATACTGTTAACATTTACATGCTAAGGCTTGTCTGAATTCACTCTCCTCTGCTTAAAGACAGATGGATTCACATTCTAGCTGTATCTGAAGAAGTGAGCTGTGGCTCACGAAAGCTCACACCCTGCCAGAAAATATTCTTGTTAGTCTTTAAGGGGCTACTGGACTCTTGCCCTTTTCTACTACATATAGCATATATTCAACACAAAAAAAACAGCGGCAGTTCGTCGTTGACAAAGGACAGCTGGGCATAGAAAAGGCCCCATTACCTTCAACAGCTTAAAAAGGTAAAGGTCCCCTGTGCAAGTGTAACCCTGTTGATACAAATCCCCACTAGAGGATAAGGTTTTTTTTTCTGAATTCAATAAAATGACAGCACTACTTGGGGACAGATGTGAAACTGCTTACAACAGAATAGCAAAACATTTAATATCACAGCACAACATATAACTTCAAGTAACCGAACAATTACCAACACAAACACAATACACAAAATCTTCAGTGCCCTTCAGGAAGGGCACACTGTACATTGGTAAACAACACCAAGGGCAATAACAAGGAGAGAAAGAAAAGTCCACAGCTTAAAGTTTAACTGCAGGGTTGTTGCTTCCCTTTACTTTCTCGATGAATGCTGCTGAAGATGCTGAAGGCCTTCTCTCTCTCTCCCCAGTCTGACCTGTGAAGGGAAATGATTAATCCCCTCCGTTTAACTCCGGCTTCCTTCTTCCTAGCCAGCCCAACTGACTGAGGGGTGTGGCAGTTGCAGTTAGTAACCTACCTAACTGCCCATGCTCAGTGACCCCCCCCCCCCGAGTCCTAAAGCCCACAATATTGGCAGGGTTACACCAAGCACCGGGTCATTCCTGACCCATGGGGTGACGTCACATTTCAACGTTTCCTGGGCAGACTTTGGTTTGCGGGGTGGTTTGCCAGTGCCTTCCCCAGTCCTCTTCCCTTGACCCCCAGCAAGCTGGGTCCTCATTTCACCGACCTCGGAAGGATGGGAGGCTGAGTCAACCTGGAGCCGGCTCCCTGAAACCGACTTCCGTCGGGATCGAACTCAAGTGGTGAGCAGAGCTTTTGACTGCAGGACTGCAGCTGACCACTCTGCGCCACGGGGCTCCCTTTAAAGCAGGGGTGGGGAACCTTTTTTCCGCCAAGGGCCATTTGGACATTTATAACATCATTAGCAGGCCATACAAAATTATCAACTTAAAAATTAGCCGACCAAGCCCCAAGCAGGCTGTTCTCCCAGATGACCCCCCCCCGCCCGACATGTGGGCAGGCAGGATCCAACCGGCGGTGCACTCGTCCACCTGGTGGCACAGGATGGTCTGTTGCATCAGCCGGGCGTAGCTGTCCAGCTGCATGCCAGAGTTGCTCCTGCTCCACAGGGTCGGGGCTGGATTCTACAGCCGGCTCCTGCTACCTCTGCCTGCAGGGATGAAATGAGGACACACTGGCTAAAACTCCCCCCCCTGCACATCCTGCCCCCTTCAACCCCCTCATTGTCACCACTTCTGCCCCCAGCCCTCTTCTAGTACAGAGGGAATACGTTTCTCCATGGCCCGGGTGGGAAAGGGTTAACCCAGTTTCTTGGGCAGTCCTAGCAGCTCCATAGCTAACGACTCTTCTGCAAGGGGGGGGGAAAGGTTCCTTTTCTCAGCAAAAAAAAAACTGCCTTGAATAGAGGCTATTCCTATCCGCGGGAGGGGGCGGATTGCCAGTCTTAGATCCTTCTGAGCTAGAGATCTCCCCGGACCCACGAAGGGCCAGACCAAATGATTTCTCTGGCCTTATACGGCCCCCGGGCCTGATGTTCCCCACCCCTGCTTTAAAGGTAGTCCCCTGTGCAAGCACCGGGTCATTACTGACCCATGGGGTGATGTCATATCCCGGCATTGACTAGGCAGACTACGTTTACAGGGTGGCTTGCCAGTGCCTTCCCCAGTCATCTACATTTTATCCCCAGCAAGCTGTGTACTCATTTGACCAACCTCGGAAGGATGGGAGGCTGAGTCAACCTGGAGCCGGCTCCCTGAAACCGACTTCCGTCGGGATCGAACTCAGGTGGCGTGCAGAGCTTTCGACTGCAGGACTGCAGTTGACCACTCTGCGCCATGGGGCTCCCTTTAAGGGTAGTCCTCTGTGCAAGCACCGGGTCATTGCTGACCCATGGGGTGATGTCATATCCCGGCATTTACTAGGCAGACTACTGATGTGGTAAACAAGGGTTCGTGGGGGGAGAGAGAGACCTGAGATCGTTATTTCAAGAAAACAGTTTATTTGCAGCTGCTGACCCAGAGGCCCTAATGGGCAGAAATCTCTGAGCCCCGATTGTACCGAGGGAGAGATATTTATCCAAACTCAAGCTATGACATCCCATCAACATTCAGGGTAGGCTGATAGCACTCCAGACATCGAGGCGGCAGCAGAGTAACAGTTTCACCCGGTTCTTGTTATGGTTTACTGTAACCCTCTGTGACTCTTGCCCCAGTCACTAGCACACAGACACACAGCGATATCCCGCCCAGCAACAAGCTATTCCCTTGCTGTCCTAATACATTTCAATACATTTACAGAAAGGAAAAGGCTTGGCTTCCTGCCCTGAAAAACCTCCAGACTAACAAAGGCTACAGTCAACAATAGCCATGCAGATTAGCTTTGGATTTCACACATTACCAGATCATTTCAGGACACAATGCTTCCATATTAACATACCACACTCTCATTAGCACATTATCTTGATACTTACAGGACAATGATTAGCACATTACGTCTGCAGGACAGTACTCAGCTCAAACCCAACCCCTTTCTGACTATATATTACTCTTCCTACACCCTTGACACTGAGAGACACTGTCCTTCAGTGTGACTCCTCTGAAGATGCCTGCCACAGCTGCTGGCGAAACGTCAGGAAAGAAAATTCCAAGACCACGGTCACACAGCCCGGATAACCTACGAGAACCGATGAACTCTGACCGTGAAAGCCTTCGACAATATTAGGAAAAGAGATTATTACGAATTGCTAAATCAGTGGATCTTCCATAGTCAGGGGAAGCCTACCTTGCTGTCTCACTACGTTTGCAGGGGGGGCTTGCCAGTGCCTTCCCCAGTCGTCTACATTTTATCCCCAGTGATACGGCAAACGGGGGCTCGTGAGGGGAGAGAGAGACCTGCAGATCGTTATTCAAGAAAACAGTTTATTCTGGCAGCTGCGACCCAGAGCACTCTACTGAGTAAAAATCTCTGAGCCCCGATCATACTGAGGAAGGGATATTTATCCAAATTCAAGATATGACAACCCATCAACATTCAGGGTAGGCTGATAACACTCCAGACATCGAGGCGGCAGTGGAGTAATAGTTTCACCCAGTTCTTGTTATGGTTTACTGTAACCCTCCATGACTCTTACCCCAGTTACTAGCTCACAGACACACAGGGAGATTCTGCCCAGCAACAAGCTATTCCCTGGTTGCCCTAATACATTTTACAGAAAGGAAAAGAGATTATTACAAATTGCTAAATCAGTGGATCTTCCATAGCCAGGGGAAGTCTACCTGCCGTCACACCAGCAAGCTGGGCACTCATTTGACCGACCTGGGAGGATGGAAGGGCTGAGTCAGCCTGGAGCCGGCGACCTGAAAGCGACTTCCGTCGGGATCGAACTCAGGCCGCGAGCAGAGCTTTCGACTTGCAGTACTGCAACTTAACCCTCTGCGCCACGGGGCTCGACGGCTTGGGGCCTCATCCAACCGCTCTCTGTCTCGCTCTCGCGGCTGGGCCGAGGGCCAAGGCCTGCCCGCCTTGTGGCGTCACAACCACAACAACGACAAGCCGCGGCCGGGGAGCCGCCGAGCAGCCGGGGACGGCGGCTGACGCGGGATGGCGCTGCGGCAAGCGCTGGGCCAGGGGCTGCGGCTGGCCCGAGGGCTGGTGTCGCGCTGCTTCTGCCGGGCGCCTCCCGCCCCTGGGCCGCCGCCGCTGCCGCTCGCCCTCCTCCGCCCGCAAGCGCCGCCGCCGTCCCGCGGGGGCTTCCTACGCGAGGCCGCGGCCCGCCTGGGCCTCCGGCGGGTGCCGCTTCGGCAGATAGCCGGCCCTTGCCGCCCCCGCCCCCGCCTGGGCTTGGCCTTCAGCCTCGGACTGGCGTTGCTCGAGCCGGCGCTGGCCCAGCGGAGGCAGGCGGACGAGGCCTGCAAGGACATCCAGGTGCGGGAGGGCGAGCTAGGCCGCGTTGCCGTGGCGACGGGGAGAGGCAGGCCCAGGAGAGCGGGGTTGGGGGCATTGGTTGGGAACAGCGGTGGGGCTGAAATGCACCCCCGCCCCATATTAGTTGGGAGTATCTTTCCAGTGGGGGGTGGGGGGTAACCTATGAAAAGCCCAGCTGGGTCAGGCCATCCAGTCTAGCGCCGGTCCAGTCTTCACAATGAAATAAATGGATGGGCAGCATCCTGTTTGACACGGTGGCTACCCAAGGAAATCCCAAAAGCAAGGCGTGAAGTCAGAGGTAGACTGCCTCCGAGCATGGCATCTCCATTTAGCTGGATCAGGCCATCCAGTCTTCAAAATGAAATAAATTGATGGGTAGCATCCTGTTGGGCACAGCGGCTACCCAAGGAAATCCCAAAAGCAAGGCGTGAAGTCAACAGCCCTGTCTCAGCCATTTATCCCTAGCATTTGAGTAGGCAGAGGTAGACTGCCTCCGAGCATGGCATCTCCATTTAGCTGGATCAGGCCATCCAGTCTTCACAATGAAATAAATTGATGGGTAGCATCCTGTTGGACACAGTGGCTACCCAAGGAAATCCCAAAAGCAAGGCGTGAAGTCAACAGCCCTGTCTCCGCCACTTATCCCTAGCCTGTGAGTAGGCAGAGGTAGACTGCCTCCGAGCATGGCATCTCCATTTAGCTCTCTTGGCTAACAGCTTTTTGTCCCCCTTCCAGCGCCTGTATTTTAAATTTTTTATAACATTTGCGTTAACAGTTAATTTACATGATATAGATATGGGTATATATATATGATATGGAAAATCAGTTAATTTATATGATATAGATAAGAGCTGTAAATAGCTCTGCCCCCTACCAGAATAATAAACAAACAAATGTAAGAAGAACTGCTGTATCAGACTGTTTGTCTAGTTCAGCATCCTGTTTGGTTTTCCCCGCAGTGGTCATACCTCTGGAAAGCCTAGAAGCAGGGGCACACACAGTCCATTTATTCATGGAAGGTTTTGCATTGGATTTGCCACTCTTTAGATGCATTTTTTCCCCACCCATATTCTCAAAACTCAACAATAAGCCGCCATGCAGAGTTTTGAGAATTCAGATTAGGGAAATGTGCATCTATAGAGTGACAAATCCAATGCAAAACCTTCCATGAATAAATGGCCAGAAGAGTGTTATTTTATTGCCTTCCAACAACTGGTATTCAGAGGCATATTGCCTCCAAATATGGAGGATCCGTTTAGCCATTTGGTGACATGGGGAATTGGTGTTAGGAAGCAGCTAAGAGAATTAGGAGTATAGCCTGAGCTCATCAGATCTTGGAAGCTAAGCAGGGTCCTTACTTGGATGGGAGACTGCCAAGGAAGTATTTGCAGAGGAAGGCAATGGCAAACCCCCTCTGCTTCTCGCTTGCCTTGAAAACCCTATGGGGTCACCATAAGTTAGCTGCAACATGACCGCACTTGACACCCACCCATAAGAGAATTAGCTGCATTCTGGAGGGTCCAACTCTCACCTCTGCTACACGCTCCCTGTGTAGCCCCAGGCAAGCCACACAATCCTCCCCACATCTGTAATGTGGATGATAACACTGGCCTATCTTACAGAGCTGCTGTAAGGACTACAACAAGCTGAATATGTGGAGAGCTTTGAAGACTGAAAGCCACATATAGCATGGTATAATTGTTGGCCCAGGCTGGCCTGATCTTGTTAGATCTCAGAAGCTAAGCAGGGTCAGCTCTTGTTAGTACTTGGATGGGAGACCTCCAAGGAAATCCAGGGTTGCTACACAGAGACAAGCAATGGCAACACACTTCTGTTCATCTCTTGCCTTGAAAACCCTATGGAGTCACCATAAATCGGGTGCAACTTGACAGCACTTTCCACCACCAGTGGTTAGAGAATCAGATTAGGATCTGAGAGACCCAAGTTTAAATCCCCACTGTGCCATGAAAACCCCCTTGCATAACACACAATGAACTTATGGAACTCACTGCCACAAGTTGTGGCAATGTAGACCAATTCCTTAGATGGCTTTAGAAGGAAGGACTATTTCACTGTACTTAAGGAACTTGTTGCTATCAGATATGGTTACGGATACCAGTTTTAATGTTGGGAAGAATATAGTGAAGGTCAGACCTATCAACAACTATTGTGTGTGACAGCTCAATTAAGCCTCCATGTTCAGAGGCAGCATACCTCTTGAGTCCCAGATGCTGGATCCCTAGGGTTGGGCTTCCCTTCCACCTGTACCAAGCTAGCACCATTAAATACTTCCCATAATACATAATTGACTAAGGGAATCCACTACGCAGGATGCAGAGATGGCCACTGGTTCAGATGGGTTTTAGAAGGGGATTGGGAAAATTAATGGGAGTTAGCACACTTGGAGGCTGTTTTCCATAATTGCTAGATGGAACCTCCATGTTCAGAGGCAGTATATCTCTGAATGCCAGTTGGACAAAATATAACAGGAGGGCTTGACTTATGGGCCTCCCTGAAACATCTGGTCGGCTGGGATGCTGGCATAGATCACCCTGAGGTCTGGTCCAGTTGGGATCTGACTATATGTCTTGGAACTTTCTGCTATAAGGTATGGCAAGGAAGATATCAGTGGGACTGACTGCTCTTCCCTTTTAATATCAGTTTTTTGTCACCAGCACAGCATTTATGAATACTGTAAGGATAACTTTGTGACCAAGTTATCTGTTGTTTTTTCCCCAGACGATCTTTATCCGAAGGAAGAGGATCCAGAAAGATCCTTTGGGCTTATTCCACCAGCGGGGCTTCAAACTGGAAGAGTACTCCATCGGCCAGCCCATTGGCAAAGGCTGCAGCGCTGCAGTATACGAAGCAACAATTCCTTCATCTGCCTCTTCCAAAGCAATTGTTGACCAAAACTCTGAAGATTGTAATCAGCATGAGGATTCTGATATCCAGGCTGTGGATGCTCGCCAAGACCATGACTGGAAAGCCAGCTTCCCACTTGCTATCAAAATGATGTGGAACATTTCGGTGAGGATCCAGTCTAGGGTTTGCAACTTAGAAAAATCTTGTAGGTTTACTTTAGATCTCTGTGTTTTTTTTAATTAGAAAGTTGAAAGAAACTGGAATGAAATCCTCAAAGCAGGGTGGAAAAGGATTTATCTGGGGAATCTGAACCCAAAGAAACTAATTCCCTCTGTTCTGTCCCTGCTTTCCTAGGCCGGTTCCTCAAGTGAAGGCATCCTCCGCACCATGTCTCAGGAACTTGTTCCGGCCCAGGGCTCTGCTTTGTCTGGAGAATTTGGAGCTGTCGCCTGCCTCAGGTAGGATTTCAAAATCAGCCAGAGAAACGAATGCACACAGTTGGCTGTGTTTGTTTCCCCTGCAGTTTTGGGCAGGTGACTGACATCACGAAAATAGGGAAGGGGTGATCTCCTCCTCCTCCTGCCCAATTTTTAAAGCTGCGTCTCGGCCATCAAGTTTCCTGCCTCAGTTTCTCTTCTTGAACTAGAAAAACTGGGGCCTACCTCATGGGGGGGCGTGGTTAAGAGAACATGCATAACAAAGACTCACAGCATGTTGCCAGTTGAACAAAATTCTGTCACAATAAATGAACTATCTTGAAACAGGAAACCCAGCTTTGGGAAGAAGCGGCTGAAACCCCACCCAAACATCGTCCAGGTGCTCCGGGCGTTCACATCTCACGTCCCACTGCTCCCTGGCGCAACAGTAGACTACCCGGATGTTCTGCCTGCCACTCTGAATCCCTCTGGAATTGGACACAGCCGCACCCTCTTCCTGGTGATGAAAAAGTAAGACAAGAAGAGAGTAGGGCTCATGCCTGTGAGCACGCCAAGCTTCTAGTCTTCGTGAATTTGAAGAACAACTTGATTTTGAACAACAACTTGGCCTCTGCTTCCAAGGACAGTGGCTTGAGATTGCATTACGCTGCTGTAGGAGGTGATGCAGTTCTATTCCCCACCCCAAGCCTTCATTCTTGTAATGACTCACTCCTAGACACCATATCCCATCACATTCTACCCTTCCCACAATCTTTTGCTCCCTCCCTTTTCTGAGGGAGGTAGGGAGATGGTGTTGGGCATGACACAGGAGCTAGGCAGTAAGGGCTGCACACAGCTGTGTTCCGGGGTAGGCAGTGTTGATTGGTGACTGACACAAGGTTTACCCAATCGGCACTGTGCAGATCTGTATTCTGCAGGAAACCAAACAACAGGGCTGCTTTCACTTCAAGGATCTCCCACATTTCAGCCACCCGAGTGGTATGGTTATTTTCCCGCCTGATGTCATCCACTGTTTGTGCACAGACTATTAACAGCCTGTTCTTTCAAGGAAGGAATAGGAAGCAGCATGATGGCAGTCAGGATAGAGACAGAGAAGAGCGATAAGGATGATCAGAGGCCTGGAGACCAAGCCCTACGTGGAAAGGCTGAGGGAGTTGGGAATGTTAGTCTGGAGAAGAGGAGGTTGAGGGGGGACATGATTGCTCTATTGAAGGATTTGAAGGGCTGTCACTTAGAGGAGGGCAGGGAGCTGTTCTTGTTGGCAGCAGGGTTTAAATTGCAGGCAGAAAGGTGCTGGCTATTAGGAAAAAAATTGTTACAATAAGAGTTGTTCAACAGTGGAATCAGCTACCTAGGTAGGTGGTGAGCTCCCCCTCACTGGCAGTTTTCAAGCAGCGGCTGGACAAGCACTTGTCAGGGATGCTCTAGGCTGATCCTGCATTGAGCAGGGGGTTGGACTAGATGGCCTGTTTGGACCCTTCGGACTAGATGGCCTGTTTGGACCCTTCGGACTCTTCGGACTCAGAATCTTCTAGTTCAGACAGTCTTGGGTTTTCATTCTGGAGTCAAATGCCCATCTGCAGTGAGCTTCCTTCCTGCTTTTCCTGCCCAGCTATCCATGTACTCTGCGCCAGTATCTCCGAGAGAGGATTCCCGATGCCCGCCTGGGCACCATGATGATCCTGCAGTTGCTGGAAGGGGTGGACCACCTCGTTCGACAAGGAGTGGCTCACAGGGATCTGAAGTCGGACAACGTCCTTGTCGAATTTGATCCTGGTATGTCCCAGTTTCCCTGAAATGACACCGCCTGTTCTCCAGTTGCAGGGGGTGGGGGGTAGAGCCCATTCTAAGACAGAAGGTCACACTTCTGTGCGACCAGATGCCCTGCGTGCCCTGCCTTGACATCTACTCTCTTGCTTGCAGCGGGACGTCCGTGGGTGGTGATCACAGATTTCGGCTGCTGCTTGGCCGATGACAAAATTGGCTTGAGGCTGCCTTTTACCAGCTGGTACGTGGATCGCGGCGGCAACAGCTGCCTCATGGCACCAGAGGTAAATCCTGGCTATCTTCGGGGCTGTTCTTGAGTACATGGCATCTCTGCACACCGCACTCTGGTGCAGGCTTCTAGAAACGGAACAGGACTTGATTGTAGTTCAGAAAATTACAGGCTGAAGCTTGTAAGGGAATCGGAAACTCTAGAGAGAGCTGGCGTCCTGCCTTGGCCATTTGAACTCTTTAGGGCGATGCGTGGAGGCAGTAGAGGCTGAAGCCCACGCTAGAGCTGGCTTGAGAAGCACAGCAAGGGGCAAGGAGGATTTTGACCAGCTACAGGAGCTGCAGGATTTGAATGCCTGCCTGCCAGGCAGGTAGTTTGTGTGATTAACCTCCTGACCCATAAGTGTGGGGCTGGCTTTCAAGGCGGCCTCAACTCCATTCCCCACCCAGAGAGGCGCGGTTGATCTTGCTCTGGGGAGCACGTGGACCGACCCAGGATTACATCAGCGTGCAGTTGGCCGTGCTTAGCTCTGCCTGTACAACCCCTCTCCCTGGCCGTTCTCTCTGCAGGTGCTCACGGCTGCCCCCGGTCCCAGCGTCGTGATCGATTACACCAAAACAGATGCCTGGGCGGTTGGAGCGATAGCGTACGAGATCCTCGGCGCGCGCAACCCATTCTACGGCAGTGGACGATCGTCCCTTGAAAGTAGGAGTTACCGGGAGGAGGAGCTGCCACCCTTGCCGGAGATGGCACCCCCAGAAGTGAAGAAACTTGTCAAGGCGCTGCTTTGCCGATATCCCAAGAAGGTGAGAACGCTTTCCTGAGCGCTTTTAGGCATCCCCTTTCTCACCAACCCAGAAGCCGGCGGCCTGCAAAAAGCGCTCCACGCCCAGAAGATGGCCAAGGTGCCCTCCCTCTCATCATCTGCTTAAGGTCATAGAATCAGCATTGCTGACAGATGGCCATCTAGCCTCTGCTTAAAAACCTCCAGGGAAGGAGGGCTTACCACCTCCCGAGGAAGCCTGTTCCACTGAGGAACCGCTCTGCTAGAAAATTCTTCCTAACGACAAAAACTCTTTTGATTTAATTTCAACCCGTTGGTTCTGGTCTGACCTTCTGGGGCAACAGAAAACAACTCGGCACCATCCCCTATATGACAGCCCTTCAAGTACTTGAAGAGGGTTATCATGTCCCCTCTCAGTCTTCTCCTCTTCAGACTAAACATACCCAGCTCCTTCAACCTTTCCTCATAGGACTTGGTCTCCAGACCCCTCACCATCTTTGTTGCCCTTCTCTGGACACGTTCCAACTTGTGTACATATTTCTTAAATTGGCAGCCTTTTATGATGGCACTCGCTGTGTGCATATTAAGTGCCGTCAGGTTGCCTCCAACTCCCCGACTGTGGCCCAGCATCCTAACCCCCCACTCCCCCAGCAATTTCAGTTTGACCCATTCATTCCCCAATTCCTCTCTTTCAGAGACCCTCGGCCAGAGTTGCGGCCAACGTGCTTCACCTGAGCCTGTGGGGGGAAGGCATCCTCAGCCTCAAGGACCTGCGGCTCGACGCCATTATTGGCTGGCTCCTTCACCAATCAGCAGCCACCTTACTGATGGACGGACTCGGGGATGGGAACTGTGTGGAAACCAAGCTGCAGAGATGCTTCTTGGCCAACCTGGAGTACGAAGACCTCTGGGAGGCCGCAGCCCTGCTTCGCTCCTGGAGAAACGTGGCGGTGGGATGAGCTCCGATCCGCTTCCCTCGAGCCTTGGCTGTGGCATCTTGATGTTCCACTTAAAGCACTTACCTGGCCATGGCTCCCTTTACTTTTGCTAGGCGTATTTTAGGTGAAAAGCAGCTTCCAAGTGGAGGGTTTGTTTTAGGTTAGGCTTACCCACAGAAATCATCATCATGCCTGCTACATTTGGCTTTCAGGTAGACTGGGTGATTTCATATTGCCGCTTTTAAACCAGAATCTCACCGTTTATTGACTTTTCAAGGCAAAGCCATAGCTTAGAGCGTCTGTGAAGTGGGGGTGAAGGCAACAGAACTCTGCATATGTGCTTTATTCTAAAGATTAATTTATTTCCACACACCAAAAAAAAAAGTCAAAAATCTCTTAGACATCTGAATTTTTGTCAGTTCGTTTTGGTGCATTCACATGCCAGTGTTTCCCCCAGGATACGTTTCCGAAGAATGGGGAGCCCGTTGTACTGAATCCCATGTGGATTCGATTAACATCCTGCATGCAAGTTAATTCCTTTCTTAAAAGGAAACTCACCTTCCAGAGAGCAGACCCTGTCCAAAATAGTGGATCTGCTGGCTTAGAAAGGATGGCTAGCCTGCTCACAAGTAAGTGCTGCATTCCATTCCCGGCTCACAAGTAGACCACTGGCTAGGAAGGTTCTTACCTACCTCATACTTGAAATAGGACCCTTCCTAGCCAGCCAGGCTACAGCAGCTGGAGAGGAGACGCCATCCAAGTGAGAAGCAGCAGTCAGATGATCTACTCACGAATAAGGGCCTTGCCTGGCATAAGACAGACTGGGCTGTTCACTCATCATTCTGCTTTTTGCAGGTGTAAGCTGCGCACCCCCAAGAGGCAGAAAGGGAAGGGGCTACAGATGAGGAGGGGGACTAGTTCCATGGCTCCTTGTCTTCGGTGCACTTATTAAGTGGTTAATTTCTTGTCTTTGGTGCACTTACTAAGTGTGAGAGATCCCCCTCTCTGAGTTTGCTTCTCCAAATCAGTTGCTCAGACGTTGATACAGAAACAATAGATTTATTGAAGCCTTCAGGAGATGAGACAGGCACAGGTAGAAAGTTGCAAGTGAGGGGCTATACGGGTTTACAGAATATATTGACTCCAGGGCACTGGGGCACTGGGGTTCACACTTATTGTTATGGGAAGTTACAAGCTTGGCATAATACAAAACATCAGACGGATCCCAGGAAGTCTGGTGCGGCTATCACACTTCCAAGGCCGCACCGGCCTGAGGGAGTACTGGCAGGAAGAACAGCGGGGGGGAAGATACATGGGCCATCAGGCCTGGCGCCTGAGACCAGAAGGTGTGAACTGCTTTTACGAGTTCACTGATAACACCGCAGGTGATGGAAAGCAGAGACACAAAGACAGAGACCCTCACATTCTGCCCCCCTTAAGGCCCCCCTCCGAGAGGACGAGGCTTATCGGGATAAGCGAGGTGGAATTCTCGGACCAAGCGAGGAGCTGCCATGTGGGGTGCGGCCACCCATTCGTCATGAGCGGAGCCAAGGTTTTTCCAGCGAACAAAGTAAAACAGTTTCCCTTTCTTCCATTTGGAATCTAAAACCTTGGATATTTCCAAATGGGTATCCCCTCCTACTACGGTAGGAATCTCATGAGCGGGAGGGGGGTGGAACTGGGGAGCTGCTACATAAGGTTTGAGGAGGCTTATATGGAAGACTGGATGAACTCCCTTGAGAGTCTTAGGGAGACTCAGTTCCACGGTAACCTCGTTGATTACTCTGGTAATGGGGAAAGGTCCTACATAACGGTCGCTCAGTTTTTTGCAGGGGCGAAGAGAGCGGAGGTTTTTGGTGGACAGATAGACTTGCTCCCCCACCTTGAGTTCCCATCCCGGAGACCGGTGTTTGTCTGCTTGTTCCTTGTACTTGCTTTTTGCCCTTTCCAGATTTTTGAGCAACCATGGCCAGGTGGATTTAACCACCTGAATCCACTCCTGAAGATCAGGGGTAGACTGGAGCTCTGGCGAGACGGGGGCAGAACCGAAAGGGCCAAAATCCGTCCCGTATATAACTTGGAAGGGACTAAAGCCGGTAGAGGAATGAGGCGCATTGTTGTACGCATATTCGGCAAATGGCAGCAGGTCGACCCAGTCGTCCTGGTGGAAATTTACATAGCAACGCAAATAACATTCTACTACCGCATTTACTCGTTCCGTTTGACCATCCGTTTGGGGGTGATAGGCGGAAGAAAGGCCCTGTTCCTCCACTCCCATTAACTTTAGGAAAGCCCGCCAGAATTTGGCAACAAACTGGACCCCCCGGTCGGAGAGGACCTTCCTCGGGATCGAGTGTAGCCTGAGGACGTGCGTGATGAACAGTTTAGCTAAGCCCTGGGCTGAAGGAAGACCTGCACATGGAACGAAATGAACCTGTTTGGAAAAGAGGTCTGTGATAACCCAGAGAACCGTTTTCCCCCGACTTGGAGGTAGGTCGGTGATAAAATCCATGGCGATGACTTCCCAGGGACGGGAGGGGTTCTCAAGCGGTTTGAGAAGCCCCGGGGGTTTTCCCATCCGTTTCTTGGCTGTGGCGCAGGTGGGGCAGCTGCGCACATACAACTCTACATCAGATCTCATACCGGGCCACCAGAATTGCCTTCGAACCAGGTGAAGCGTTTTTATGAAACCAAAATGACCCGCTAGCCTGGCCCCATGTACAAGTCCCAATACTTCTTTGCGAAGGGAAGATGGGACATATAGTTTCCCCCCTTGCACCCACCAAGTGTTGGTTCGTTCCAAGCCAGTGGGGAGGAGATGGTGCTCCTCCTCCTGTAAGGAGGCGTCCCGGAGTCGCTGTTGGAATGCTTCCGGGATACCTTTGAGCGTAGGGGGGGTCTCCGGTTGGCGGGCTTGGGATCGGGTGGTGACGGCCAAGCCAGGGACTTCCCCTCGCTGTTCGGGAGTGAACAGGGAGTCGACGGGGCGATCGAAATCGTTGCGATACTGGGGAAGTCGTGACAAAGCATCAGCTAGGGTATTTTCTTTGCCAGGGACATGTTTGAGGGTGAACCGGAATTTTGCAAAAAATTGGGCCCACCGAATTTGTTTGGCATTGAGTTTTCTAGCTCCCTTGAGAGCCTCAAGATTCTTGTGATCTGTGCACACTTCGAACGGCAGCTCGGCCCCCTCTAAGAAGTGTCTCCATATGGTAAGGGCATGTTTGACCGCTGCTGCCTCCTTCTCCCAAATGGCCCAGTTGATTTCGGACTGGGAAAACTTCTTGGAGAAGTAGGCGCATGGCCTCAACCGTCCCCCCTCATCCCTCTGCAATAGGGCCCCGCCCATGGCTACATCCGAGGCATCCACCTGCACCACGAAGGGCTTGGTGCAATCCGGGTGAGCCAAAACGGGTTCGGATGAAAAAAGTAGCTTTAAACGTTCAAAAGCTTGCTGGCACTGGGGAGACCATTGCAGACGGGCTGAGGGGAGTGCGGCGCTAGCCCCCCTGTCCTTGGTACGCAACAGGGCAGTGAGGGGAAGCGCAACTTGGGCAAAGTTGGGAATGAAATTCCGGTAAAAGTTGGCAAACCCCAAAAACTGTTGAAGTTGGCGGCGGGTAGTGGGGGTTTCCCAGTCCCGCACCGCCTGGACCTTGGCGGGGTCCATTTCCAACCCTTGGTGGGAAATCACATACCCCAGAAATGTAATAGAAGGTTGGTGGAATTCACACTTGGACACCTTAGCATACAGTTTGTGCTCCCGCAGCCGCTGGAGCACTTCTCGCACTAGGCGCACATGTTCTTCCATGGTCTCAGAGTAAATAAGAATGTCATCGAGAAATACCACCACCCCCCGAAACAGTAAATCATGCAAAACTTCATTAATTAATTGCATAAAGACACTCGGAGCCCCCGAAAGTCCGAACGGCATGACCAGGTACTCAAACATCCCAAAACAACTGGAAAAGGCCGTTTTGGGTTCGTCTCCTTCTTTGATGCGAATGCGGTGGTAGGCTTCTACCAAGTCCAGTTTGGTGAAGATTCGGCCCTCCTTTAATTGTGCTAGAAGGTCAGGAATAAGAGGGAGGGGGTAAGCATTAGACTGGGTGACTGCGTTCAGTCTGCGAAAGTCAATACACAGTCTTAAATCTCCCGTCTTTTTCTTTACAAAGAAAGCTGGGGCTGAATAAGGAGCCTTGGAGGGGCGTATGAAACCCCTCGCCAGATTGACATCCAGATAGTCTCGCAATACAGTCTTTTCACTAGGGCTCATGGGGTAAACCTTTCCCTTAGACAGTTTGCCTTCCCCTACAATCTCGATGGCACAGTCCGTTTCTCTGTGGGGAGGCAGTTCGTCGCACTCTCTAACATCGAAAACATCAGTAAACTGCGAGTACTCAGAGGGTAATTGAGGAGAGACTGGGGCGGGGGACCCTACCAGTGCGGCGGCTGGAGTTCTGAGTACCCGTTCCTTGTCATGCAACCCACAGGGGTTTTCGGGGAAGGAAAGCACCCGTTTAACCCAATCAATGGAGGGATTGTGTCCCCTTAACCAGTTCATCCCTAACACCACAGGGGTTACAATAGGGGCGATGGTGAAATACAACCGTTCCCAATGTTCCCCCACGGACATAATCACGGCTGCAGTTCTGTGGGTCACAGGGCCCCGTTTAAAGTCACTCCCGTCCATTTGGGAAAAACGGAGGGGTCCCGGAAGCCGCTTGCGCCGGACACCCAACTTCTTGGCAGTTTCCTCATTTATCATGGTGCGGGCACACCCCGAGTCGACCAACGCGGGGACCTCTAACGGGGGACCCCCTTTGGGTAGGGACAGATGAACACGCACAAATACATTGTCCTCTTGGGCGCTTACCATCGGTGGAGCTCCTTGCACAACGATAGGGACGGTCTGCTGCGGAGCCCCCTCTACAGCAGACCGACGGCGTTTTTTGCCGGCTGTTCCCACTCTTCCTCCTCGCTGGAAGAGGGGGACGGGGTGGTGGCTTCCGGGGAGCCGTCCGAATCAAAGACGGTATTTGTAATCCGGGACCCCGATGGGACCGTAGAGTCGGATGCCCCATCCTGGGGGCGCGCGTGGAGAGCGGAGGGTGCGCCGGAGCGCCGGCTCAGTGGTCCACTTCTGCGGCGAGGCTGGCTGTCGGCGGCCGGTTTCGTCGGCTCGGTCTGGGTTTGGCGGGGGGGGGTCGGACGGCCTGAGCGAGAGGGGCATTGCGATGCAAAGTGACCCTTTCCCCCGCAGATCAGGCAGACGCCGGCCTCGAACCGCTTGCGGCGTTCCGCGGCCGAGAGACCCCCGCCACCCCCTTGCCGGAGTTCCCGGCCACGGTCACCTCGGGGCCTGGGGTCTCGCCCAAGCCGTTGCTTGGACAAGTTCAGGAGTTGTTTGCGATTCTCGATGTCAGCAGCATGGCGAACCCAACCTTCCACATCCGGGGGGTTCCCTTGCATGAAGGCCCAATGTTGGAGGTCTGGGTTGAGACCCTCCCTGAAACATTGTACCAAGGTAGCTTCACTCCAGTCCAGAATTCGGCTAGCCAGTGACTGGAACTCACTTGCATACTGCGCCACCGACTTAGTCCCTTGGCGCAGTTGCATCAGGGAGGCTTTAGCCCGCTCACCCAGAGTCGGGTCCTCAAAACGGTTTCGGAGTGCTACCATGAACTCGTCCAGGGTTCGCAGCACCGGCGAGCGGAGTTCATACTGCAACACCATCCAGGCAGCCGCCTCCCCTTGCAGTAAGGAAGCCACGTACTGCACCCGGGACTCCTCAGAAACGAAGGTTCGGCCTTGTTCCCGCATAAAAATGTCTACTTGGACCATAAAAAAGGTCAACTGGTCTCCCGACCCGTCATACGTGACTTTCAGGTCCCGACGGGCCGGGGGGGCAGGGGTTGCGGGCGGAACTACCGGCGCCCCGTCTGGGGGAGCACCGGCTGGAGGTTGCAACTTCAGCGCATCTAGGGTCGTGGCCATCTCACCCATTACGCGTTGCATGATCTCCATCTGCTCCTGCATAGCCCGGCGGTCTTCCTGCCACTGCTTTCGTTCTTCCTCCATGAGGGCCTCTTTGCGGGCCGGGTCCCCTTCGAGTCCCGTGCTGGGGAAGGCCAACCGGCGATCCTTCGCCGCAGTCCGCGAGAGCGACCAGCCCTTGGGAGAGTCCAGCCAATAAGTAAGCCCCCGGGGACGTCCGTCCCGATCTTGGTCGGGGGCGCGACCCTTCGGTTTCTTTGGCTTGGCTCCCTCCTCCTTCGGGTCCGGCTTCTCCGGCTCGTCCGGTTCCTTGGGGGCATCGGGGTTAGGGGTGGTGTCCTCGTCGGCTGACATTCTGTCCAAAGCGGTACAGCTGCAGTCCGAGAGGCAAGGACTTGCAACTTAATGTGAGAGATCCCCCTCTCTGAGTTTGCTTCTCCAAATCAGTTGCTCAGACGTTGATACAGAAACAATAGATTTATTGAAGCCTTCAGGAGATGAGACAGGCACAGGTAGAAAGTTGCAAGTGAGGGGCTATACGGGTTTACAGAATATATTGACTCCAGGGCACTGGGGCACTGGGGTTCACACTTATTGTTATGGGAAGTTACAAGCTTGGCATAATACAAAACATCAGACGGATCCCAGGAAGTCTGGTGCGGCTATCACACTTCCAAGGCCGCACCGGCCTGAGGGAGTACTGGCAGGAAGAACAGCGGGGGGGAAGATACATGGGCCATCAGGCCTGGCGCCTGAGACCAGAAGGTGTGAACTGCTTTTACGAGTTCACTGATAACACCGCAGGTGATGGAAAGCAGAGACACAAAGACAGAGACCCTCACACTAAGTGTTTAATTTTTTTGTCCATTTATATTTCTGAATGGAGCTCTTAGAGACGTTGTCACAGCAGCCCTTCAAAAATTAAAAACAAGAAAGCAGAGTGGCATGGGAAATCCCAAGTTGCTCCACCCAATTGATTTCTGGAGAGCAACGCTGAGTATTTGTCTCTCATACACACTTGGGGAGTCGGCTGTGTACTTCGAGGGGGGGGTGTTGGCCGGTGGAATCCGTCCCACTGCAGCTGATGGCCCAAGCAGATGCTCGCGTCTTCAGGAAGGGGTACGAGGGAAGATACAGAAAGAAAGAAATGGGGGGAGAAGGCGTTTGATGGAGAATATTCCAATAGGCTTCGGCATGACGCCAGGTTGAAAGCATCGTTTCTCATCTGGAGAGGATATTGAGGTGGTGTTGTTCTACAGATGAGCTGCTTTAGAGTTTTTAATTGCGAGCTAGCGGGGAGTGCTTCTGACCACGATCTTGTTAGAGCAGACCTTGTCACTCGTGAACTGTGAGGCAGTTTATTGCTAGTTGTTGGGGAAGTTAATTATTCAGCCTTTCGGCTCGATAAAACATTGCCATTCTCTTGCGCTTGAGAGGATTTGAGGAAATTCATGCCCTGAAGGAGATCAGCTTCTAAGACCGAGTCACATCTCTGGTCCACTTGATCATAGACAGCCTTCCTCAGTAAATGGAGGGCTGCCATAATTGGAACAGCAAAGAAAGGATGGGAATTCAGTGACTTCCTTACAGAAAGTTCTAGAAACTTATTTCACATCTCTGTATCTTCCCATCTATGATTTGTTAATGTCAAAACCATGGAGTTGAATGGAGGACAGTTATTTTCCTTTGTTTATTTAAACGGTGTGTGTTTCGTTCAGAACCTTTTGCCTACTTATAAAGAGCATCCTCCTTAAATAAATAACTGCCTTAAGTTATTCTGTACTGCTTTAGGCATCGCCCGAGTGCCAAGCCGTAGATCGAACCCGTCTCCCCTTTGCTGTTCAACACCAAACTCAGGCATTGAGCCAAGTGACCGTTGTACCTGCACAGGAGGTGAAATTGCCCCCCCCCCGCTCCACGGCCACATGGATGCAAGCTACCGTTGCAAAAAATTAAACTCACCAGTGGGTATTGGCTGGGATGGGTGGGAGGAACCAGGCGACCGGGTGGATTGGAAAGAAGCCGAACAAAAGAGGGATTTGGGGCCAGGGTGAGGGGTGGGTTTCCTGGCAAATCCTTATGGACCCCCGTGCCGTTCTACAAATAGTGGTAGAAACAGAGTTCCCCTGGCACTGAGCCAGACTGTTGATGTGCGAACAGCTGCAGATCCAGGCAGATTGGCAGCCGTGAACACTGCTTAGCCACAGTCGAACAAGATTTTCAACCGCAGTGCCGTTGTGTTGCTGTTCTTGGACTCCGCTTAAGCTGGGAAAAATACTTTTAGAGGCATTTCAGAAGCCCCGTTCCAAAGAGAATCTCAAAAGAGAGCAGACGTGGGGTGGGGGGACTTAACTGCTGGAGGTCCTGGAGTTAAGAGTCCTAGTATTAAAGGGTTTTTTTTCCTTTGGGGGGTACAAAGGTTTTGCCCTTTGAACTAGCAAAGGAGGAGGCGGTGGAGGTGAGCGAGCAGCGTTTCCCTCCTGGGAGGGACTCCTGTGCCTTAAAACCTGTCTAGAGGTCACTGCTTTACTCCCTAATTGTACTACCACCCCGCAGAATGGAGGCCCTCTTTTTCTTGGGGTGCAGAGCCCAGTCTCGGATTATAGTTTGCAAGAAGAGCTCCTTTCTCGGCACCCAGAGGCTCTCTGGACTGTCCCTGGCTAGCAGGTTTGGGTCTCCCTGCAGCCAAACTAGCCAGCAAGTTAGGGCTGCGGCTGGTTCTACCTGGTCTGCCTCCCTTCCCAGAGTTCGCAGTGGCTCCGGTTTGAAAAGCCTCTCCCAGAGGTTTGCCCAACGACGCTGGGCCTCTGACTTCAACGTACCCCCCAGCGCTGAGTTTGTGGCTAGGCCTGTGGGGGTGTGTTCTCTCTTCAAGCTGCCCATCCAGACCTCAGCGGAGGGTCTCGACGCTGCTTTTGTGGGGGTCCCCCTTGACACCGGCACTTCCAATCGTCCCGGGGCCAGGTAAGCACAGGGGGATGTGCTGGGTAGGGGGACATTAATGTTTGCTTAGGGAGCTGTGAACCCCTGGTCCCAATCTGGGCTCACCTGCTGAATCCACAGGAGAATACCACCTGTAAACAAATGCTTGAATCCAGCGAGGCAAATCTGCATGCTTTCTTATGTGCAGGTAATACGGGCGTGCATCTGTGGCGTGGCCCTCCCTGAATCGGCAGGATATAACATTTGGATGTGGCTGGAAGAGCTCATCCTACTTGTGAGCTGTTTATTGTGCATCACCTGAGATAACTAGACCAGAAGTCTGCAACCCCATGGCTCTAGAGCAGCGGTTCCCAAACCTTTGGAGTCATGGAGCACTTTTCAGGAGAGAAATTCGTCACGGAGCACTACTTTTCACCTAGCACCTGTATACTAAACCAAATGACAGTAGTATTGACGGTGGAAGGTAGTTTTAAGCATTTGGGCATGTTAAACATCAAGTTTTATTTCATTCAAAATTCACAATTTTGAGATCTTGTCACATTTATTTTATTTTTCTTTCCAATCTCTTCACGGAGCACTGGGAGATGTTTCGCGGAGCACCAAGGGCTCCGTGGAGCACAATTAGGGAACCGCTGCTCTAGAGAACCAAATACGGCTCTTTGAAAAGAAAGTGAAATTTCTACATTTAGGCATATTGGAGGGGTAGGTGGGATTCTGGAATGCTACTTATATGCTACTTACCCCACTAAAAAAACCTTACAATTATTGGTGGTTTACACATAAGTTTTCCACAGGGGAAATTAGCCACTGTGGGCCTTTTTCAGGTCAGGAAAATGGTACAGTGGAAAACTCACTTTCTGCTTGTTGTGGTCCAAATTTGAATTGCGCATCTATGCACCTCTGCACGGTGGCTTCCACCGTGCCCACCAGCCCATTCTGGGCATCAATCATTTGGTGGAGGAGATGGCCAGGAAGACCCAATCTGGGGCATCGACACTAATTGGATGTTTCCAAAGAGATTTCAACTGTCTTCCTGCCAGGTTTGGCCCTCGCCACATCCGAGCTGAATCTGCCATGGTGAGGAGATTTAACCCGAGCACCGGAGCAGATCCGTATCATTCTCTTGTGGTTGCTGATATCGGGGACGTGAACGTCAACCTGTACGACTTGAAGGACAGCTGCAGGCAAATCCGAGAAGCCTTCCAGGCGATCCTGGCGAGTGGTTGCATCCCCCTCACGATGGGTAAGGATGCCAGCTGAAAATTGATCAGTTAGCGGTCCAGGAGCCTTGGGAACAAAACTGCCCAACTTGACACGGTCTCCACTAGAGTTGCCAACCTCCAGGTGGAACCTAGAGAGCTCCCATAATTATGATTTATTTCCAGACAACAGAGATCAGTTTCCCTGGAGAAAATGACTTCTTTGGAGTAGTAGAAGAGTTGGTTTTTATATGCCGACTTTCTCTGCCACTTCAGGGAGAATCAAACCAGCTTACAATCACCTTCCCTTCCCCTCCCCACAACAGATACCCTGTGAGGTAGGTGGGGCTGAGAGAGCTGTGACTAACCCAAGGTCACCCAGCTGGCTTCGTGTGTAGGAGTGGGGAAACAAATCCAGTTCACCAGATTAGCGTCCGCCGTTCATGTGGAGGAGCAGGGAATCAAACCCGGTTCTTCAGATCAGACTCCACCGCTCGAAACCACCGTTCTTAACCACTGCACCACGCTGGCTCCACCTGGAGCCTATGGCATTATACCCTGCTGAGGTCCCTCCTCTCCCCAAACCCCATCGTCCCCAGGCTCCACCCCCTGAAATCTCTAGGAATTTCCCAAACCAGAGTTGGCTAACCCTAGCTGTGTTTGCTGGCAACACAGACTGGGTCTGTGTTGCCAGCAAAACAAGAACACTCCAGTGGCTGGCATAAGCTGTATGGGGAGAGAAGCCCTGCTTGCAAGACAAGCATTTTACGACGTCATCTTTCCTCTTGCAGGTGGAGACCACACAATAACGTACCCCATCCTGCAGGCCGTTGCGGAAAAGTGAGTCAATATGAGGGGCAGCCACTTCGTAGTTGTGGGCTCGAGACGCTCTACATCGCACTTAGGGAGTCAGCGTGGTGTATAGAATCGTAGAATCGGAAGGGACCGCCAGGGTCATCTAGTCCAACCCCCTGCACAATGCAGGAAATTCACTACTACTTCCCCCACACACACACGCCCAGTGACCCATACTCCATGCCCAGAAGATGGCCAAGATGCCCTCCCTCTCATGATCTGCCTAAGGTCATAGAATCAGCATTGCTGACAGGTGGCCATCTAGCCTCTGCTTAAAAACCTCCAGAGAGGGAGAGCTTACCACCTCCCAAGGAAGCCTGTTCCACTGAGGAATCGTTCTATCAGAAAGTTCTTCCTAATGTCTAGACGAATGTCTGTTTAGTCTGCAGAGATCAGTTCCCCTGGAGAAAACTGCTCCTCTAAGGCATTATACCCTGCTAAGGTCCCTCTCCTCCCCAAACCCTGCCCTCCCAAGCTCTTCCCTGTAATTTCCAAGAATTTCCCAACCTGGAACTGGCAACCCTACTGGCTTCGCAGAGCAGATGGCCGAGCCAACATAGTTCCTCTTGCACCTGTAGCCTTACAGAGAAGAAGAAGAGTTGGTTTTTATATGCCGATCTTCTCCACCTTTTTAAGGAGAATCAAACTGGTTTACAATCTCCCTCCCTTCCTCTCCCCACAACAGACACCTTGTGAGGTAGGTGGGGCTGAGAGAGTTCGGAGAGAACTGTGACTAGCCCAAGGTCATCCAGCAGGCTTCATGTGGAGGAGTGGGGAATTGAACCCGGTTCTCCAGATTAGGGTCCGCCACTCTTAACTACTACACCATGCTGGCTCTCTGCTGCAGTTGCACATCGTTATGTACCACTGCCCCCAAGAATTGATGTGTTATTTGATGGGGGGAGCGAAGCTCGATGGCCAACTGTCTCTCACATGCCTGTGGCATCTCTTTCGCCTCCTCTTAGGCATGGCCCCGTGGGGCTGGTGCATGTGGACGCCCACACGGACACGGGAGACCAGGCGTTAGGGGAAAAGATCTACCATGGGACGCCATTCCGGCGCTGCGTGGACGAAGGACTCCTGGACTGCAAACGGGTCGCTCAGATCGGGATCCGAGGCTCCTCCTACGAGCGAGATCCTTATCAGTATTGCTGGGACCAGGTACCCGTCTTACATCGTTCAGTGAGATGGACCCTAGTGCACGTGCAGAATTCCATGTGGCGCCATCTCATGGTCCTTCTACTTGCTGCAGCTCAGTAAAGCTCATTTTTGAGCTATTGGCCATTTATGCAGGGTCGATTTTGATGCTCGCTCAAAGCTCCTTTTAAAAATCTGACCTTTAAAATGCCTATTCACGGTCCCGATGCAAGAGGAGAAAGTCAAACAAATTCCACCCCCTGCTCACCTTCTTTTTCATTCGCATAGCCATTAGCAACCATCATTTGCTCAGCTAACTCGTGGCTGTGATTCTTCATGCTTTCTTGAGGGGATGCTTCGAGGCAGGGACGGAGCAAGTAAAAATGATTGCATTAAAGGGGCTCTTAAGAAATGCGAAGCGGTGACTTCTGGAATGACGGTTCAGCGTGAAGAACTCAAAAAAATATATGCAGGGCACTTCAGCCTGGAATGCGCTGCTAATTACCAAGCATAAATGGCCATTAAGTCTACTGACGTACAAAAGGACAGGCTACTGAAAAGTAAATTCATACTCAGGGGAAACGAACTTTGATGTGGAAATACAGATTCCAGGAGCTCAAGCCAAATAGACTTCTTTCCATCTGTGAAACGTTGGCATCGAAGGATAGTGGCAAGCTTACCAACTGATGGAATAACTGGAAGTAATACAGGATAGAAGGGAGAGACTTTGGATTTCATTGAGGTTAGAGGAAGAAGAGCAATGGAGTATTCCTTCCAACACCATAGCAACCAAGCCTGCCTTTCGCAGCTTGGGCTCAGAGAATTCTCCCAAGAACCTCCTTCCGGCAACACTGACTAACCATTTTTGGGGGTACCAGCTCTAGGTTGGAAAATAACTGGAAAATTTAGGGGTGGAGCCTGAAGAGGTCGAGGTTTGGGGAGGGGACGGACTTCAGCGGGGTATAATGCCATAGAGTCCACCTTCCAAAGCAGCCATTTTCTCCAGGTTGAACTGATCTCTGTCAGCTGGAGACCAGTTATAATAGTGGGAGATCTCCAGCCACGTATAAGGCAGCTGATGTTGCATATTGCATCATAAGTTAAAGAGTTTCCACTCTATAAAAGTTTGCTATGTGTGAGCAAGGCTTGGTTAAACAGTGAAGGGAGGGGCTGTGGCCCAGTGGTTGAATATCTGCTTGGCGTGCCGAAGGTTCCAGGTTCACCCCAAGGCATCTCCAGTTAAAAGAATTTGGTAGTAGGTGATGTGAAAGATCTCAGCCTAAGACGCCAGAAAGCCTCTGCCAGGCAGAGTAGACTATGCTGACCTCGATGGACCATTGGTCTGACTCAGTATAAAGCCGCTTCATGTGTTCCACCACCTAGAGGTTGGCAACCCTACTAACAATCCTAGATGGGATGAAAGCTTAGCTTCCCTATGATAAGCACACATACCACCTATTCCTGCCTTCTGAGCAGGAATCATCTGCCAAATCATATCTGCAGTGGGCAGGAGGGGTGATTCACACTTGCTGTAGAAGACACTCGAGACCTCGGATGCTGTCACAGAATAATGCACTTTCAGTGTACTTTCAATGCACTTTAATGATCCTTTGCAAGTGGATTTTGCCATTTCACACAGTAAAACCCAGCCGCAAAGTGCATCGAAAATGAACCCAAAGTGCATTATTCTGCACGTGTGAAAGCGCAGCTCATCACTCGGACTGCATTGATGCGTGAGATGGCCCGGGAGTTTCGCTTCACAAGCTTTTCGCTTGTTCCCAACAGGGCTTCCGAGTGGTCTTAGCAGAAGACTGCTGGATGAAGTCACTGGTCCCTCTGATGGCCGAAGTGAGGAAGCAAATGGGAGACAGGCCTGTCTACATCAGCTTTGATATCGACGGAATAGACCCTGCCTACGCTCCAGGCACCGGGACTCCAGAAATCGCCGGTCTTACTCCTGCCCAGGTAAACGAAAGACAGTCATTGCAAATTTAGAAGCAAGACATCTTCTATTTATATTAAAGGTGGGAGATTGGAAGGAGCTAAAGTTTTCCTTCTCTTAGCAGACTCCTCTCAAGTAGCCAGATTTTGCCTCCGGTCTAGTGGGATTCATAAACGTCTGATTGAAAACCTTTTCCCATAGAAGATCTTTCCTCCTCTTCTTCAAATCATCCCTCCCAGAATCATCAACTTTTATTATTTTATTTTATTATTTTAACCTAACTTTGATTTTTATTCAGAGCTGATATTGTACCGAAATAAAACTTGATTGATATATATTAAAGGTACATCTCATGGGGCCGAGTTTGGTCTACAGACGGTATTGAGGCTGCCATCGTGGCTCCCGAGACCACACCACCACCTCCCGCCCCTTCCCAATTGGATATCTTGCTTTCTGTCACTTTCAAAATAGGCGCTGGAGATCATTCGGGGCTGCCAAGGGCTTAATCTTGTCGGTTGCGACCTCGTTGAAGTGGCTCCCATGTACGATCTTTCTGGTGAGTGGATGAGCCACAGCATACTTCCGTTTCTGCCAGCATCTACACGTCGCGTGTCAAATGCCAGGCCGTTGCCTCTGTCTCCCCTTCCACAATCTTTGGGGCTAGCGCCAAGAGTATCCAGTCAATGCACGGAACAAGAACTTGAAAGGGAAACGATTTTCCCACTGATGGTCCCTTGCCCCACCCGCTGAACACCGATGTTGGTGTTTTATAATGCTACTTTGCTTCTGTAAACAGCCCAACTTGAAGTACTTGAAGGGCTGTCATATAGAGGAGGGTGCCGAGTTGTTTTCTGTTGTCCCAGAAGGTCGCACCAGAACGAACGGGTTTAAATTAAATCAAAAGAGTTTCCATCTAGACATTAGGAAGAATTTTCTGAGTTAGAGCGGTTCCTCAGTGTAACAGGCTTCCTTGGGAGGTGGTAAGTGCTCCTTCCCTGGAGGTTTTTAAGCAGAGGCTAGATGGCCATCTGTCAGCAATGCTGATTCTATGAACTTGGCTTTGATTCCCCACTCCTCCACATGAGCAGCAGACTCTATAATCTGGAGAAGCGGGTTTGATTCCCTACTTCCCCACATGAAGCCTGATGGGTGACCTTGGGCTAGTCAGTTCTCTCCGGACTGTCTGAGTCCCACCTACCTCGCAAGGTGTCTGTTGTGGGGAGAAGGGAAGGAGATTGTAAGCCAGTATGATTCTTCTTAAAAGGTACTGAAAGTCAGCATATAAAAACCATCTCTTCTTCTTTATGGTTTTTTCTTTCTTTCTCTCTCTGCTTACAGGTAACACAGCTCTCTTAGGAGCCAATCTGCTCTTCGAAATGCTGTGCGCCCTCCCTGGAGTGAAGACGACATGAGCCGTTCCAAGGAAGCTTCCCATTCATGTCGAGCAAAAATCTGCAGGGAAGCAGGCCTTAGAACTTCACATGACCCTTGTAACTTTCCTCTTGCTAGCTGCAGCCTCTTCAGACATCTGTGGCACGAGCCCTGACCATCTCCGCTTTTCAAAATATGACTGTATTCTAGTCCTCATTGCTGCAGAGAGAGAGAAACTGAACAGTTGTCTTGAGAAACGAAGTCCAGGGTTTCTATTGCGTTGGTAGAAGTTGGCAACCCTAACTGCATTTGGCACCAAACAGGCATCCCAGTTGGGGCCGGCTGCAGAGCCAATCCAGTCCCCTCCTCGAAAGAGAATGTAGTATTTTTACACAACAAGCAAACGTGAAAATGTTTACAAGTCTGGTTTGTTACCTTGCATGAATTTATTTGGAGTACAGGAAATGGGGAAAGGGGCAAAGAAATCCATTACTCCAGAAGGGACTGGGGGGGAGATCAGCAGCGTCACGCTGTTACAACTGTACTAAGAGGCTTTCCCCCCCCCACCCCCAATTTAGATTGGAGGTCACAAGTGCACAACAGCTGACCACAACTTCATGGGTCTATCAAAATACAAAGCGTAAGTCTGACAAATTGCTGTGTGATATAATATCACATTTGCAGTGGTTAACAATTCAGTCATTGCGCACACAAATCTATCCAGTAACGATATAACACTTAAGACAATCAGGAGATAGTAAGACGAAGTGACAAGAAACAAAAAAGGGAGAAAGTCCTTGTACATAAGCTAGAAGAGTTCCTAGTGAGGATATAAATCCTTTCTTCTTTCCTTGGTTGCGAGAGACTTGCGTTCCAAGCTTTCAGGTAAGCTCTTCTAACTTATGTATAATGACTTTCTTATATAGCTACTGGATATATACGTGCATATGTGTATGCAATAACTGAGTTGTTGACCACTGCAAATGTGATATTATATTATGTTGCAATTTGTCATACTTATGCTTTGTATTTTGATAGACTTATAGTGTGGGCATATCTTGATTTTCTTAACAACTTCATGGGCCCAAGTGCCAAGATGACCGGCGTCATTGCAAAACTCCAAAACCGCAGTGTGATCGCACATTAAAATAAGTTTATTTCAGTTGCGAATCTGTTAAGTCTTAAAAGCAGAACAAAAATAAAATAAAATAAATCAGTGCCTGTTCACAGTACCATCCAAAAAAAGAAGACAACATTTTTGCCCAATAAATTATTTGTCCCCGCCCTGCCCCAAGTATCAAAAGTGCAAAATGTTTTCGCCTTCTTCTCAAAAACCGATCCTGCCTGGGCGGATTCGGACTAGTTCCCGGCAACGTTTTACAGAAGACAAAATGGATGCTGTTAAGGCAGCTAAGAGGGATTTATCACATCTAGGTCAAAAGAAACGGCAAACGGCACATTTGGAGTCAGATGCTAAACTTGATTCCCTCCCCCCCCTGCCACCTTTTGAAGAGGCTTCACTTCGGATTCCAGGGGGCTTCACATGTTTGGGGCACAGGCAGCGGAAGCGCTTTGTTCTTTAGCTCACGGGATATGATTACCCGGGGGGGGGGGGGAGATCAGTTCATTTCAGACCCACACAAAATTTCATTCATGGATTTGCTAAAATTGGCAGAAGGTAACAGCCCTTTTGGCAAAAGAAAAGAAAAGCGGGCCTGAGTTCCTAAGTTCCTCGCGGCGGCACTCTACTTTGTAAGGTGGGGAGAGAGAGAGAGCCCCCCGCTTCCTCTCCGCCACGTTCGGGCTCAAATCAGGCACTCCAAACTGGGCACCCCCGATTCCTCCCTAGTATCGCGCCCCCCCAGCCACACCCAAAACAGAGGAGGGCAACGTGTGTGTGTGACATGTGATTAAATGTCCAGGCAGGATGCATGCTTCCTTTTCAAAGTGCCTTAGGCCTCTGCACCCTGTTAGGGCTTGCCACTGACTGCTGCGCTTCAGCACTGCGCCTCTGGTCAGGTAGGGAGCCAGTAGCAAATGATGGTAGCGGCTGCAGCTGGCAGGAGTTGGGGAGGCAGGAGCTCCCAGGAGCAGGTCCCCCCCAACCCTGAAGCAGTCTCTGGGAGATGCCGGGGGGGGGGGGGTAGGGGAGGGAGCCTGCTCCACAGCGCACACAGGAGCACCGCCACAAGCAGTGTTTGCATTGGGGCTGCCAGAACCTCCATGTCCCTCCGCTGCATTGGCAGGGGCCGTCACGTCTTACTGAGCACCACTGACTGGCAGAAGGCAGGAGGGTAAGCCAGCGCCCCTCCCCATGCTGGCCGGGTCGCAAAGTCCCATGCTAACTCCGCACTAGGCATCCTTGCTAGAAGCTTTCTTGATTTTCGGCATTCTGGAATATTTTTTCCAATCCTCCTCCTGGCTACCGTTTTTGGATCTTCCGGGTTCCTCTCCTGGGTAACCTAAAATTTCATTCTTATGAAAACCAAACACATACAGGTGCTAGCCCTGTTATTCGAACTGGGCAGATTAAATCATCATTGCAGTGTTTTGCCCTACAAGGTCCGTGCAATTCCTTGGCCGGCAGTGGATCCTACAAATGATGGACATGAGTTCTCCCCGCCAGAAGACAGCGATGTCGTTGGCTTTACGGCGCTCCGGGCCCCTGGTTCAATTACTTCTCACTAATGCATACCTGGCTGGGTTGGTTGGGAACTTTACAGAGCCCAAACGGCTGAGTATTGCTTGGGCATTGTTTCGGCTAGCTCACAGACTGGTGCTTGGAAGCACCTCTTCTTTCCTGAACCGTCTCTTCTTGCTCTCAAGTTTGGCCGTTGAACAGAACTGGCCTGACCTGTTTGCAAGGATATTTGCCACTAC
The DNA here is from genome assembly GCF_029931775.1 of Euleptes europaea. Classification (NCBI taxonomy): domain Eukaryota; kingdom Metazoa; phylum Chordata; class Lepidosauria; order Squamata; family Sphaerodactylidae; genus Euleptes; species Euleptes europaea. The sequence goes on along the minus strand of NC_079330.1, from coordinate 11,641,777 downwards.
TGCTGCAGAGGCTGCTCCTGAACCGTCTCTTAAAAACTGCCAGGAAGAATTCTACAGCAAGATGTTCGCATGCGTGCTGGGAACAGCCTTACCCCGCTATAAAAAGCAAGGATTTCCCACGCACCTGTTAAGGGACTGGGGAGGCAGAGAGACAGCAGAGTCCTCAAAGCCAGCTTGACAGATACTACCATGCCTCTTCATTTGCTAACTGCATGATTTCTTCCATCACAGAAAACTTCTGAAAGCTGGTTAAACCTAATCTGAGAGGCACAAGAGACTTTCCGAAGTCCCTTGATACAACAGAAATGTGGTTGAATTACTGTCCTAGAGATGAACCAATGCTGTTCCGAAAACTGTCAGGAGAGCTACTTGCGATAAGGAATTTTACGTTTTTCTTTCACTCTGGCTCAGACCAGGTGATCCCTTGCAATCTAAAGGCAGGGTTTTAGCACTATGGCTGTACAAGTCTTAAAAATAAAGAGAGACAGAGAGAACACTCAGGAAGGCATCAGAACATACGCTTGAAATGGCTCATGATCTCAAAGGTACTCACGGCTGGGATGACCCCCCCCCTTCCCGCCCTGTTGATGGCTTAGCTGGTGAATTCCAGATGTGGGTTTTATTGCACAGGGGACCTGGAGGGCATGCATTAGGCAACCCCCCTTCCTAATCCTGTCAAACTTTTGGTACAAAAGGGAGATACCCCCAAACACATTCCAAATCACTTACCACCTGGGGGGACAGGGGAAACCACAAGGTAAGAACTCCTGCCACAAGATGCAGAGAGCTCCCTGCAGAGCGGGCCCTGGAAGATGCGCCACAGCCTAAGCAGGGGGAAAAGGAGGGCCCTGTGGCCCAGGTTCGCTTAAGTAAAAACACAAAACCAAAATAACAAAAGAAAACCAGTACACAAAACGAGCTCCCGTAGCAGCTAAGCCGGAGGTTTCCGCCGACGTCGGAGAAAACCCCCAAGGCGGGAACCGAAGCAGGCCGGGAAAGCGGGAAAGAGAGTCCGTCACTGGCTACTGCCTGTCTTCGGTCATGTGGCTCCCAAACATTAGAACCATTTGGTACCAGAGCGGGAGTCAGTGCATTTTTTTATTTCCATCGCTCCTAGGTCGAAAGACATGGGGAAGATGCTTCTAAATTCACTGGGCCTAGGAGAATCTTCTCTAAAAACCTACTGTCTAGTCGACACAACGTAATTCCAGGAAACAAGATGTTTATGGTTGTCCTCTTTGAGTCTGCAGCAGTGATAAGATCCTTTTTTTCCAAACCCCTTTTTTTCAGTCTAGCGCAGGCCACGACGGGATATAAAACCGCTGTAAGGAACCTTCCAGAAGTCTCTCCATCCATAAGGACAGCTTGTTGAGTTTGCTTTTGACCGACCTGGCCCGGGGGCTGCAAGAGGAGGATTTCCCCCGGCTTTCCGCCAGGTCAGGATCGTCGCAGTGCCTGTGGGCATCCGCGTCCTCTTCTGATCTGCGGGGCTTGAAGAGGCAGAAGTACTTTTTGTGGCCGTTCAGGGCCAGGATGTAGCCCGTATAGTCACGTTCCAGGAAATGTTTGTCGTACTGATTGGGGATGGGCGCAGCGTCTTGCGCAAACTCCAGCACGTACTCCAGCCATTCCCGGTGCTTGTCCAGGCTAAGAAAGGAGAAGTGAAGGCAACTGCTCCTGGAGGGGAAGAGGAGAAGAAGTTGACTGAGCGGTCCCCAAGGAGGAGAACTGCAAGGCAATTTATGCTTGGTGATTAGCAGCCATCATTCGGAAGTGACTGTGAAGTTGGCGCATAGAATAGAATCAGAGTTGGAAGGGACCACCAGGGTCATCTAGTCCAACCCCCAGCACAATGCAGGAAACTCACAACTACCTCCCCCCCCACACACCCCCAGTGACCAGAAGATGGCCAAGATGACTTCTTCAGTGACCAGAAGATGGCCAAGATGCATACCTGCTTCGCATTTCTTAAGAGCCCCTTTAACACAACTTTTTGTGTTTACTCCGCCCCCGAGAAAAATCCCCTCAAGGAAGCATGCAAAATCACAGCCGCACGTTAACTATGCAAACGCAAATGAAGGAACGAAGAAGCAGGCGAGTGGGGGGTGGAATTTCTCCTTTTGCGTAGGGACCATGAATAGGTATTTTAAAGGTTGCATTTTTAAAAAGAGCTTTGAGCGAGCATCAAAATTGACCCTGCATAAATAGCCCAAGTCTTAAAAAAACTGCAAGAGAGGAGAACTGAAGTCTTAAGCGCGCGCGCACACACACCCACACATAGAGAGAGAACACGCAGGAAAGCATCAGAACATACACCTGAAATGATTCATTGTTTCAGACCGGTATTCACTGCTGGAAAGGGAGGTCACGCCCACGGCTCCTAAAGGAAGCTCTGCTGATTTATTGCTTTGGGGTTTTTTCTTGCATTCGGTTATTTTCATTCTCTAAACTATGGAGAGTACCTTTGCAGAAAGGTCGCGCAAAAACGAATGAAAGGAACCGTACGCTGGGGAATTAACTCGCGGTGGAGAAAGCGTCCTGTACCCACCCGGTGAAGGTGTAGACCTCCAGGGCGAACTTCTGAAGCAGAGGTGTCTTGGTGGCGTTCGAAAGGATCAGCACCACGTTCATGTGCCCGGGCCTCAGGCGCACCAAGTTGCTCATGTAGGTGATGTCCGTCAGTTCCGTCACCTCGACAAAACCCTTCTTGGGGACCCTGAAAGAACCGGAGGCGTTTTATGGGGTTACGGGAGAGCCATGCTTCGGAAGTGCAGCGAAGGCCGTGCATGAGTTGCAGGGAACTGGAGGCCAGCTAAAAAAATCAATCGCCCGCCAAGTTGTGGAATTTAAGGTTAATGGGATATGCTGTTTGGAACGCTGAATGGAAGCAGGTCGGGGAATTTGCTCCCTGCTTCCTGTGCAAAACCGCAAGAGTGCATTTTTCTTACTGTTTCAGCAATTTAGAATTTGAGACTTGGAGAGACAAGACACAGATCTTGCTGTCCGTTGTTAGAAACTCTCTTTTTTACAGAGGGGAGGGGGGAGGGTTGCCAGATCCAGGTTGGGAAACTCCTGGAGATTTGGGCATGGAGCCTGAGGAGGACAGGGACCTCAGTGGGGTACGATGCCATAGAGTCCATCCTCCATAGCATCTATTTTCTCCAGGAGATCGGATATCTGTAGTCTGTAACTCCGGGGGATCCCTAGGTCCCGCCTGGAGGCTGGGTTCCCTACTTGTGAACCAGCCAGGGCAGACAACGCTAGGCTGGGCAGAACCCCCCGAGGGTCGTATCTTCTTGCCCAGTGCCCTTTACGGCCACCTTGCCTCTGCCCTGGAGAAACAGGAGGGCATATTTCAGAGGCACCTGTTATCTTTCGTGAAGCCTGTGTCATTCTTCTCGCTCTTTGAGGGGGGTTCGTCTTTCATGGGAGGAGGCAAATCTCTCTCGTCACCCGAGTCACTGAAGAATAAAACAGAGCAGCGACGAAAAGCGAAAATTAACATCGATTCAGGAACTGGAGATCAAAAAACCCAATGAGCGAGAACGGGGGGAGGGGGGAGAAGAAGGGATGCTGCTTACCTGAAAGCTTGAATAATAACCGTCCCAAAAAGAATGAAGAGCGCTGAGAAGATCAGAGATAAGAGGGGCATCATTTCCCGCCTGCAAGAGAGGCCACAAGTGAAGGCCAGCCACAGACGGGCACCCGCGGCCTGTCACTGCTTGGTCCAGGGACTCCTTTTCACCCCCTACCTTCGGGATAAGGACCAAGCTTCCAAATGAGGGTGAAATGGTGCCAGCTTAGGAATTAGCCCCCTTTTGGGTCTCTACAGCCGCTCACCTCGTGACGTCTCAGCTTCCTTCTCCCGATCTCCCAAGAGCTGTGCGCCTCGGCCGTTTCCTGGGCATGGGCTCTCAACTTCTCACCTACGCTCGCCTCTTTCCTACCGAGGCTGCTCTTTTCAAGGGAGGCCAGGGATGGAAGGAGATGCCTGCCCAGCAGGGGCTTCCTAACCAGCCACCTAGGCTTTTCCCCCATCCAAGCCAAGCAGGGAAGCAAGCCGAAGGTTTGGCAGGGATGAGGTGAGAGATGCTATCCCGCTGACAACTTGTAGCGAGCGCAATAGATATAACTATGGCTTATTGATGGCTCAGGAACCAAAAAAGATGGTGCTGCCTCCTGGGGGTGTCAAATGTCTGTACCCCAAAGAGCTGAGCCCCCCCCCCCCAAATACTTCTAATTCGGTAAAATTTACAATTTGCAATTGTGGTAACATAGGCAGGTTGTGATCCACAAAGCTGGGTCCTTGGACTGATCCAGCAAGGGAATCCTATCTTTAAAAGAAGAGTTGGTTTGCATATGCCAACTTTCTCTAGAAGAATCAAACTGGCTTACAATCGCCTTCCCTTCCCCACCCCACAACAGACCCCCTGGGAGGTAGGTGAGGCTGAAAGAGCTCTAAGAGAGCGGTGACTAGCCTAAGGTCACCCAGCTGGCTTCATGTGTAGGAGTGGGGAAACAAATCCGGTTCACCAGATTAGCCTCTGCCGTTCATGTGGAAGAGCGGGGAATCAAACCAGGTTCTCCAGATCAGAGCCCACTGCTCCAAACCACCGCTCTTAACCACTACACCACGCTGGCTAGGAAAATTCTCAAGGGAAATGGAGCTCGCGCCGATTTTTCCTGAAGGAACTGTGTCTTTCCGGTCCCTCTCAAGAAGCTTAAATATCCTGGGCTGTTTTATGGATTGTGTAGTAAAAGATGAAATTCAACAGCAACGTTTGGTTTTGAGCCCAGAACCCGTACCAATTGCTATGGAAGAGGCTGTCCCAGCATTCCGAGAGATAGTCGCCAGCAGAATAGATCCAGCGGAGAAAGAAAACCTGAGCAGGAAGAGGAAGGACAGGGTTAGCGCCACAAAGCGCTCTCTCCTCTCTGCACCCACAACCACTGGGAACGCTTCTGGTTACATCACCTCAAGGGCTAGGGCTTAGCAGGGGCTACTCTTGCACTGGTTTGGCAGCACAGCAAGTATGCCGAGGATGGGGCAGTGAGTTCATCCTCAGCTGCAAAACCTAGAGCTTCTTGGAGCCGAATTCACAGGGCCACCATCCCTGCCCCACTGAGGGCCCTTTCCCATTCATGTTCGCTGATGTGCTCTCCTTGTGGCTCAGAGGTAGAGCCTCTGCTTGGCATGCAGAAGGTCCCAGGTTCAATCCCCGGCACCTCCAGTTAAAGGGACGAGGCAAGTAGGAGATGGGAAAGACCTCAGCCTGAGACCCTGGAGAGCCGCTGCCGGTCTGATAGACAATACTGACTTGGATGGACCGAGGGTCTGATTCAGTAGAAGGCAACTTCATGTGTTCATGCATGAGAACCGTCAATGCCACTTACAGGAGCGAGCTCGTCGTTCAAGTCTGCCAGGACAGTGTCGGAAGAGAGGAATCCAGGGTCTGTCCTTAACTGGTCCAACATATCCAGGAGGATGAAGTTGTCTGCTTTGTGGCCGCTCCAGGGATCTTCCAGAGCTTTATAGGCCACCCGGCCAGCATTGTTGCGCCTCTCCAGGATGACCACCTGGACGAGAGGACAAAGGACCAGACAGTAGTTGGGTGGGGCAGGCTACACACATTGAAAAGTCATTAAAGAAAACAGCTGGAGGCAAAGCAGACACTCGTTATCAGCCTCTCCCCAATGACAATGAAGCAACACAAAATAATTTCCTTAAGGTGAGAGAGGGGGCATAACTAAAGCCTTGGAGCATTGATCCCGGTGCCCGCAATATGAGTTTGCAGGAATCCTTTGTCCAAGACAGAAGAGGAAGAAATGGTACATTACTACCTCCCCCTCACCAAACCCCCAGTGACCCATGCCCAGAAGATGGCAACAAAAACCCTCCAGGATCCTTATATGGGAGGGGCCGTGGCTCAGTGGCAGAGCATCTGCTTGGCATGCAGAAGGTCCCAGGTTCAATCCCTGGCATCTCCAGTTAAAGGGACTGGGCAAGTAGGTGATGTGAAAGACCTCTGCCTGAGACTCTGGAGAGCTGCTGCTGGTCTGAGTTGACAGTACTGACTTTGATGGACCAAGGGTCTGATTCGGTATAAGGCAGCTTCATGTGTTCATCCCTGGCCAATTTGGCCTGTAGGAAAATTCCTTCCTGACCCCCAAGGGGCGATCAGAATTTCCCTGGGCATGAAAGGGCCACGAGAGCCAAGAACTGACGCAACCCTTCCTGCCCTCCCTCTCACGATCTGCCTAGGTTCACAGAATCAGCATTGCTGACAAGCGTCCATCTAGCCTCTATTTATTACGTAATAAATTTTAACACTAACAGTTGGAGCTGGAAAGTGCTGTCAAGTGGCGGCTGACTTATGGCGACCCCGTAGGGTTTTGAAGGCAAGAGGCGTTCAGAGGTGGTTTTGCCATTGCCTGCATCCAAATGCGAACCAGAGCCCACCCTGTTTCAACTTCCAAGATCTGAAGAGATCAGGCTAGCCTGGGCAAGCCAGATCAGTTACTTGCGTATTATTCTCAGGCCTCACATCATCTGCCGTTGTCCGATACATTTCTACCCTACTCTTCTCCCAAGGCGCTCAGAGCAGCAAACAAGCAGCTCCCCTCTCCACTAATGCAGCATCACCACAGTCCTGTGAGGTAGGTACAGCTGAAAGAGCGCATGACTGACTCACTGCTACCCCATGTGTTTACTGGCTGGGAGGGGACTTGAACTGGGACCTCCCCCTTTTCATAGGCCATTTTTGCATGGTCAATTTTGATGCTCGCTCAAAGCTCTTTTTTAAAATGCGACTTTAAAAATGCCTTTTCACAGTCCCGACACAAAAGGAGATGTTCCACTCCCCCTCACCTGCTCCTTTGTTCCTGTTTACATATCTATTAGCATATGCATAGCTAACGCGCCTCTGTTGTTTTGCATTGTTCCTTGAGGGGGGATTTGTCATGGCAAACACCAAAGGTCGCATTAAATGGGCTCTTTTGTAATGTGAAGCAGGTATGCCCCGGCTTCGCAGTCACTTCCGGAATGATGGTTCAGCGTGCAAAATTCAAAAAAATATGAAGGGCAATTCAGCCTGGAACGCGCTGCTAATTACCATGCAAAAATGGCCATAAGGGGAGATGCCTAGCAGGTCAAGTTTAATCTGCTCAATTTAACGAAACACATCGGTCACCGATTCCACAACTTTTACTGGTTCCAGCAACACCCATTCCACAGGGCACAACGTTGTGTCCCCATTTCAGTTTGATATTATTTATAAGCTTCTTTAAGGGGCCTGTCCCAAAAGACACAGGGTGAGTTGAGCTACACATTTAAAAACCAAACAGAAGAGCAAGCAAGATTCAGTTGAGCTGGGCAGACACGCAGAATACTCACGGCAGACTTCCCCCAGAACTTGTCGTCGTCGTCTGGCAGCACAGTCCGGGCAAACTCCCGCTGGCTGCTCCCGTAGACGTGGACGAACTTCAGGGTGTCTTTGGTGTTTGCCATGGCGAAGGCTAGAAACGCGTCGTAGCTCGCGGCAAACTTGTCGCCCTCGCCAGTAATCAAAACCACACAGTACCTAGACCGACACCAAGGAAAGAGAGTTCAAGATCTCCCAAGGGAAATGAAAGACTGGTGTCCTTGAGGGAACCGTGTTGAAGGCAGGTGGATGTCAAGGGAAGCTCAATCTCCTCAACGAGTGACCAGACTGGACCTGGAAGCAGAACTACACAGGAAGCTGCCTTACGTACTGAGTCAGACCCCTGCTCTGACCGGCAGCCGCTCTCTGGTGTCTTAAGAGGGCTTTCACATCATCTACTACCTGAGCCTTTTATTAAACTGGAGATGCCGGAAACCTAACCAGCAACCCTCTGCATGGAAAGGGGATGCCCTACCATTGAGCCACAGCACATCCTATCAAGCCCTTATTCAAGCAACACAGGGTGGTCCTTTTGTTAGCCCTGCTGGTAGGGCAAAGCTCTTTTCATCAGCTAAGCTCTAGGGAAGCTTGGAGGCGATATTTCTCAGCCGTTTTTTCTCATGCATACCTATTTTCTCTCCAGTATCAGAGGAGTATGCCAATTATATTAGGTGCTGTGAAACACAGGCAGGATGCTGCTGCAGTCGTCTTGTTTGTGGGCTTCCTAGAGGCACCTGGCTGGCCACTGTGTGAACAGACTACTGGACTTGATGGGCCAAGCTTGGTCTCACCCAGCATGGCTTCTCTTATGTTCTTATGTTTTGTCATCTTGCTCCTGGGTGTGGGATGAAGCTGACAGACATCCATGCTCTTGAAAGCCAGGCAATGCCTACTCTCCATGCTGAATTAAGTTCTTTGCATAAGAGGGAGGGCAGGAAGGGATGAGTCAGTGTTTGGCTCTTGTGGCCCTTTCTTATATGCCCGGGGTAATGCACATTTCCACTTTGGGGTCAGGAAGCAATTTCCCTTCAGGCCAGACTGGCCAGGGAACCTGGAGGGTTTTTTGCCTTCCCCTGGGCTTAGATCAGGGGTCACTAGGGGTAGGGGAGGTAGTTGTACATTTCCAGCGTTGTGCAGGGGGTTGGACTAGATGACTACTTGAGATACCTTCCAGCTCGAAGTTTTGTATGGTACTATGACAAAGATTCACTGAAGTATGGGAAGCTCAGAGGAAAGTACAATATGAGCTTGGAAAACCAGTCCTAACAGGGGAAGTTCTCAAGAACAGCCCACCCCTTTGATCAACACATACAAAGAAGCCCTGTCGTCAAATGCAGAAACCTCATAAACTGGCCACATGGAGCCATCTGTCTTGTGTCTTACTTGCGCTGCCTGTGTGATTTTTTCACCGGACACAGCTCCTGGAACAGCTTCTGGCTGGTGAGCCGGGATGCCATCAGGAACTTGTTCTGGGAAAGGAAGTCATCGATAAGCTGTTTCTTCATACCCCGGGCCTAGAAGAAAGGAAACACCCGTAAACGTCAGTGAAGACTGGAAGAAACTTAAGTTGTGACTTTTAAGGGATTTAAATCCCTTTTTTTTTTTTTTTTTGCTGTCAAGCCACTGGAGACTTATCGTGACCCTGTAGGGTTTTCAAGGCAAGAGACGCTGAGAGGTGGTTTAACATTGCCTGCCTCTGTGCAGCGACCCCGGTATCCCTTGGTGGTCTCCCATCCAGGTACTAACTTGGGTCAACCTTCCTTAACTTCTGAGATCTAGCCCAGGCTATCCAGATCAGGGCTAAATGCATTTACAGATTCCCAAAAACTTCAAAGTGTGTTCTTTTTAAGCTGTTGAAGGAACAGCGAACCAAATTTAGAGTTCGTGAGAAGAAAAGCTATTAAACAGTTGTTAGAAAGAAAAATAATTAGAGTTGGTCACTTTTGTCATCCGTTAATACTGAAACGCACATCATCGCGCGTTTGGCTCATGAAAGTGTCCACTACAATAAATGCAGGTCTTGGAGGAAGAGGAGGAAAAAGAAGACGAGGAGGAAGAGGGAGGAAGAGAAGTTTGTTTTTATATGCCAACTTTCTCTACCACTTAAGGAAGAATAAAACCGGCTTACAATCACCTTCCCTCCCCCTCCCCACAACAGACACACTGTGAGGTAGGTGGGGCCGAGAGAGTGTGACTAGCCCAAGGTCACCCAGCTGGCTTCATGTGTAGGAGTAGGGAAACCAATCCAGTTCACCAGATTAGCATCCGCCGCTCATGTGAAGGAGTGGGGAATCAACCTGGGTTTCTCCAGATCAGAGTCCACCGCTCCAAACCACTGCTCTTAACTCTACACCACACTGGCTCTCAGCGCCCTTGGGTTTTGCCTCCGATTGACAATACTGAGCAAAATGACTCGTGTAACAAGATAGAGTCCAGGCAGCCTCACGTGGTAATTGGAGAACAATACCTGGACGACGTCGGCAGGCTTGTCAACGTGTTCCTTGAAGACCATCATGGTAGGCGTGTAGACGTTGATGTTATACTGGCTGGACAGCTCTTCGGTCCCTCGGAGACCCACATACACGTATCCAAAGGATAAGTAGTCTCTGTATGCAAACGCAGTCAGCTGGAAGGAATGACATGCAAAGTCGGGTGAACACAGAACACTTTGGCGCTCCGATACAATCTGGATAAAGGGGTTGGCTGCTCTTATACAGTTGTTGACACAGAAAAGGTAAGGAAACCTCCCGCATTGCCAGACAGAGTTTGGAATATGCAAGGATTGTTAAAACACACACACACACACACACATATTGCATTATTCATGATATGTGTGTGTGTTAAGTGCCGTAAAGTCGCTTCCAACTCATGGTGACCCCAAAATGTCCCAAAATGTCCTATCGTTGACAGCCTTGCTCAGATCTTGCAAACTGAAGGCTGTGGCTTCCTTTATTGAGTCAATCCATCTCTTGTTGGGTCTTCCTCTTTTCCGGCTGCCCTCAACTTTTTCTAGCATGACTGTCTTTTCCAGTGACTCTTGTCGTCTCATGACGTGACCAAAATACGATAGTCTCAGTTTAGTCATTTTAGCTTCTAGGGTCAGTTCAGGCTTGATTTGATCTATAACCCACTGATTTGTTTTTTTGGCAGTCCACGGAATCCGTAACACTCTCCTCCAACACCACATTTCAAAGGAATCTATTTTCTTCCTATCAGCTTTCTTCACTGTCCAGCTTTCATGCCCATACATAGTAATAGGGAATACGATGGCATGAATTAATCTAGTCTTGGTGGCCAGTGACATCCTTACACTTCAAAATATTTTCTAGCTGCTTTATGGCTGCCCTTCCCAGTCTCAATCTCCTTCTAATTTCTTGGCTGCAGTCTCCCTTTTGGTTGATGATGGAGCCAAGGAAGAGAAAGCAAATTGGATGTTGCACCCTAGATTGTGACACGTTCCCAGTGTGGCAAGGTGCATCTTCCATTCCGATTCACACTTTTGACATGAACTTAGGTATATGAAAAAAGCCCCATGGCGCAGAGTGGTAAGCAGCAGTACTGCAGTCCAAGCTCTGCTCACGACCTGAGTTCGATCCCGACGGAAGCCGGTTTCAGGTCGCCGGCTCAAGGTCAACTCAGCCTTCCAGCCTTCCGAGGTCGGTAAAACGAGTACCCAGCTTGCTGGGGGCAAAGTGTAGACTGGGGAAGGCAATGGCAAACCGCCCCGTAAACACAGTCTGCCTAATAAACGTCATGATGTGATGTCACCCCATGGGTCAGTAATGACCCGGTGCTTGCACAGGGGACTACCTTCATGTTTTTAGTACAGGAAGCTTCCAAAAGCTAGCTGTAAAGATCGCATCCTTCAAGAAGGCTCCAAGAAAGAAGCCAGAAGGGTACCACACCTTTATTCGAAGGAAGCCCCTCTTGATCCCTGAAGGGGGCATTATGAAGCTATGCTGAACAGCGAAGCTCTCTTTACCTTGTATAACAGCGGAACGCGAGGCATGTGGTCAAACAGAAGCACTTGTGGCTTGTTCTCTTTCTTCCAGTTTGACAGGAATCTGACGTAGTTTTTATCTGTAATCTTTAACGTAAAAGCAGAAATATCAGTTTCCAAACACGGGGGGGGGGGGGGGAGAAGTGAGATTCAGTAGAAGGCAGCATCGTGTGTGGAAGTACTTCTTCTCATAAGGACATGAACATAAGAAGCTGCCTTATACTGAATCAGACCCTTGGTCCATCAAGGTCAGTATTGTCTACTCAGACTGGCAGCGGCTCTCCAGGGTCTCGGGCAGAGGCCTTTCACATCACCTTCTACCTCATCCTTTAAACTGGAGATGCCAGGGATTGAACTTGGGACCTTCTGCTTGCCAAGCAGATGCTCTACCACTAAGCCATGGCCCCCTATGGAATTCACAGCCACTAGCTCAGATGGCTTTGAACAGGGACTACACAAATGCATGGAGGGATAAATGGAACCTCCCTGTTTAGGAGCGGCACACCTGTGAACACTGGGTTCTGGGAGAGAGCAGCAGGGGGAGGCTGTTGCCCTCATTCCCGGCACATGAGCTTCTCCGAGATGCCTGGTTGGCCGCCACAGAAAACCAGCTGCTAGACTCAACGGACCTTCCGGCATGATTCAGCAGGAAAGTCCGTATCGGCAGCCTCCAAGAGCAAATTTCTTGGCGCAAATTACCTTCTCCACAAGGTTCCCCGGAAGAAGACTCTCCACAAACTGGCGCAGGTTCTCCCGCACAACTGCGTTGTGGAAAAAGGTTATCCTCCCGTTAATGAGTCCCAGGATCGAGGGGGTGCTGTGGGCCCCCAGGTGGTGCGCCAGGCGCCTCTCGTAACCAGCATGAACGACGCCGATTCCCACACCTGAAAGAGGCAAGTGAGGCCAGTGACGAAAGACATCCCGGGAAAAGCCGAATTGGATTTGTTTTCTCTGCTGAGCTTTAAGGCCGGCATTGAGGAGAAAAAACATCGACACTAGAAAGCTGCGATTACGCCTTAAGTTGCAGAATCTGGCAGGCTCAATGGAAGGAGACTGTGGGGGAATGTTTATTGCACAAACCACGGCTGCAACTCAGATGCTCTGGCTACCGTAGAGACATCTCCCTCTCTCTGCTTTAGATAAGTTCGGCGACACAAATAGGGAAATTTATTTCATTTATTTATTTTATTTTTGCAATTTATAGCCCGCCCTGACTGCAAACTCTCCTCCCCTTGGAGAATGAGCAAAGCAAGAGCTTGTGTGTCATTTGGCAGTAACGCCAGATGACTTAGAGGCGAGGGATAAGACAACCAGGAAATGGTATGTTGCTCAGGGCAGGCATTCAGACCAATCAAACGAGCCGGAGCTCGCTCTTTTCTCACCCAGAGCTTCCAACTCCTGCACCACCTCCTTCCACACAGGCTCGATGTGGATGCAGCTGAAGCACCAGTCCGAGGTGATTTTGATGAGGTAGGGCTTTTTGAAGCTGTCGGGCACGATCTCATTGACGTAGTGCGAGAAGTGCAGCAGGTACTTCTCGTCGGAGGAGTCCCGGCGGTCCGAGTTGTAGGGGAAGTGGAAGAAGGACTCGTCGAAGTAGAAGCTCTCGTGGAAGTGGTGGAACTGGCGCTGCTGGTGCTGCTGCTGCTGGGGAAAGCCCTGGTTCTCCCCCACGTCGCCATAGCGATCAAAATTTAATCTCTTCTCCTCATTGGAAAGGATCTGGACAGGGTTAAAAAAACGGAACTTTATAGCCTGAATCTCTGGAAAAGACTCCGCATTAGGATAGTATAAGTTAAACATGCCACTGTATTTGTTTTCAGTCCCTCTGAGCCGAGAAAGCCCTGGTTCTCCCCCACGTCGCCATAGCGATCAAAATTTAATCTCTTCTCCTCATTGGAAAGGATCTGGACAGGGTTAAAAAAACGAAACTTTATAGCCTGAATCTCTGGAAAAGACTCCGCATTAGGATAGTATAAGTTAAACATGCCACTGTATTTGTTTTCAGTTGGTTTAAGTGTTACAAAAACAAGACTACCAGGCCAGGATCCCTATCAAAAAGGCAGGTTTTAAGCAATACCTACAAAAATTTTGCAGCCCTGATAGCCCAGCCTAGCCTTATCTCGACAGATCTCGGAAGCTTCAGCCAGTCAGCCATGGTTAGCACTTGGATGGGAGACCACCAAGGATGTTCAGGGTTGCGACGCAAAGGCAGGCAAAGGCAACCCACCTCTGAACGTCTCTTGCCTTGAAAACCCTACGGCAGGGGTTTCAAACTCATTTGTTACGAGGACCGGATATGACATAAATCTCACACAGATGTTAAACAAACTGGTGAATGAGTGAACTCCATACTTTCCTTGAGCAGAAGTGAATTTTCACAATTATATTTCATTCGGTACTTTTCATGGTCCCATGACCCTGCTCCCTATTTTTTCCCATACTTCCTACAGAAAAGATCTGCCTAAAGAAAACCGACTGCATTGTATCTTTAGAAGTTGGCTCTAGACCAGGGAAGCTTACACTGGAACAAAACTCGGTTAGTCTTTGAGGTGCCTCTAGACTCCTGCTTATTTTTGACTAGAACAGTCCTCCCACCACACACACACGCCCAAGCATTTAATACCTCGTAGGCCTTGCTAATTTGTATGAACTTATCTTCTGCTCCAGGGTCCTTGTTTTTATCTGGATGCCTGAAATGAAAGAAGAAATGAGGAAGAGTCAGTGGTTTGATCTGAGGCCGCCAGCTTTCAGTTCAGTTCGGGTACTGCAGGCAAAACTTAATCTCTTTGACGTTTGAACGGGCTTATTATGGGGGGGGTGTTATTTCCTGTACTTCGAGCATTGCACAGTGCAGGGGGGGGAACCCTCCTTGAGTGGAGTTAATTTCATATGCCAATGGCTGAACAGAGGCTGGAAACAGAGACAAGGAATTAGAGCTACCTCCGGGCAAAAAAAGAAAAAGCCTTGCGTAGTTCCCTTATTGTTTCCGAGACTCAAAGAGAGTCTGCCCACTCATTTTCCCGTGGCTACTGAAAGCTGCGTGGGCTGGAACCACAGCCTGGTTTTTCTTTTTAATACTCCATAAACACCCATTACTGTGTTAGAAGAAAAATATCACGCCATAAGAACGAAAGAAAGGCCCTGCTGGATCAGACCAAGGCCCATCAAGTCCAGCAGTCTGTTCACCCAGTGGCCAACCAGGGGCCTCTAGGAAGTTCACAAACAAGAGCATCAAATCAGAGTATCAGTCCATCTTGCTCGATAGTGCCCATTCTGACCTGCCACAGGTGAATGTAACAAGGCAGCAAAGGATGACAGGATGACAGGCCTTGCAAGCAAGTGACAGAAGCCGGATCGATTCACATACCATTCCCGGGCAAGCTTCTTATACGCTTTTTTAATGTCCGCCTGGCTAGCCGTCCTGCTGACGCCCAGAATTTGATACGGGTCGAAGTCGACAGCGGATAAGATTTGCAAGGCCAGGATAAGAAACAGAACCAGAGCCAGGGAGATGCTTAACCTTTTCGTTTCCATGTTGCTTTCCTTCAGAGAACCTGCAAAGAAGGTTTTCCACAGGTTTAACAGGCAAGGGTTCCGCTCTAAGGGTTCCTTAGAGTGGTTTCTCAGTGGAACAGGCTTCCTCGGGAGGTGGTATGCTCTCCTTCCCTAGAGGTTTTAAGAAGAGGTTAGATGGCCATCTGTCAGCAATGCTGATTCTATGACCTTAAGCAGATCATGAGAGGGAGGGCATCTTGGCTTTCTTCTGGGCATGGAGTAGGGGGTCACTGGCGGGGGAGGTAGTTGTGAATTTCCTGCATTGTGACAGGGGTTGGACTAGATAACCCTGGTGGTCCCTTCCAACTCTATGATTCTAAGGGGCGAAATTAGGGACCACATATGGAGAAGCGTGGCAGTCGCTATCATGGGTCCCCTACTGCTTCCTCTCCCCATCTCAGCCACAGCTTCTTCAGGACTTTAGCAATGTATGCGATCCTAGACAACTTTAAAAGGAGACAAATGCAGAGGACAGATCTAGTGACAGCTGTTAGACATGATGCATAAATAGAACCTTCACGTTCAGAGGCTGTGTACCTGAATACCAGCTTTGGTACCACTAGAGAGGCCTAACCCTCTAGGCAAGTAGGTGATGTGAAAGACCTCTGCCTGAGACCCTGGAGAGCCACTGCCGGTCTGAGTGGACAATACTGACTTTGATGGACCAAGGGTCTGATTCCGTATAAGGCAGCTTCATGTGTTCAACCCAGCTCCTTTTATCAGCAAACTCAGTTGCAAAACTACAATATGTTGATCCAAATATAAATGAAGTTAGGAACACAACTGGAGGCTGACAAGGAAGTGGAAAATCTCATTCCGAACCCAAAGATGAATACACGTGTAGCCAGTGGGGCATGGGAGATGTTGCAGCTGGACCACCCTTATGTTCAAATCTTACAAATGAAGAAATGTAATAAAGGGATTTCTGGAATACTGGTGAGTGGGGATGGAAACGGACAGTGATTTCTAGAAACCAGACAATACACGCTAAGTTGCAAGCATGAAAAAACGCTTTAGATTCCTAGGTGCAAACATCACACTTCTAAACAAGAGCAACTGGGGACTTCTCGTAGCCCGAAAATTCATGTGTCAGGCTGGGTCTATAGAGGCAGAAAAATTATGAGGCAGCCAGTATGGAGTATCAGTATTGTCAGAGGTCGCCTTGCACTCCCCGTGCGTTTTGCCCAGGTTTTGTGGATTCTGTCTAAAACAGCATCCAGAAAACAGGGGCAAAACACGCAGAAACGCGCGGGGAGAGCAAGGCGACCTCTGACGGGAAAGGCATGCATAAGCAAAAGGAAGCCCCAAAGCAGTCGGCAGGGTGACCGTGAGGGAAACAGTCCTGCTTAAATGGCCTTGGTCAGCAAGACACATACAACAAAAGTTGACATCAAACCATAGAATCTAGATATTTCCTGGGATGGATAATATGGTTAGGGAATCTGGCCATCACACATACTTGGTCAATTTCTTGTACTTGGTCAAGTACTTGTATATGCCATGGAATTTAGACAAAGAAAAACACTTTTCATAACAGAAACTTTGAATTGGTTCTTGTGGGTTATCCGGGCTGTGTAACCGTGGTCTTGGTATTTTCTTTCTTAACATTTCGCCAGCAGCTGTGGCAGGCATCTTCCTCTGAAGATGCCTGCCACAGCTGCTGGCGAAACGTTAAGAAAGAAAATACCAAGACCACGGTTACACAGCCTGGATAACCCACAAGAACCAATGAACTCTGACCATGAAAGCCTTCGACAATATTTAGAAACTTTGAATCTCCAGACAACCTTTTCAACCACTGAGAAATCCTTGAGTATCTACTAGGGGGCCCTGCAGGTTTCTGAAGCACGCGTTAATATACACCCTCAGTCCACAGAGTACTCTGGCCGGTGACGCAAGGCTTTGCTATCGTCCCACATCAACAGGGAATGCTACCGAGAGCACCACTCTGCTGAAGCTGTGGGTTTCAGAGGTCGATTGGTAATGGTTAAGTGAGCTGCTCTACCACTGCTGATCTCACCAATAAGCTTCACAGGAGCCCCACAGCTTCCCAAACTAGTTTGGAAACCGGTGTTTCAGAAGCAACAACCCCAGCCAGCAATGCACCTGTGTGCGGCCTCAGTCGCTTCTACATTAGCCTAATCAGGGATGGGTACACACACGACAGCTACCCTGCTTTCAGATCAGCATGATAGCTTGCCGGGGGCGGTTTCCAATTTCAAGCTCAGCATCAGAAGAATTCAACAAACTAGCTTCGATCTGCATCTATTTCAATCATTCTAAACTCTGTCAAAGACCTACCCCTGTGGGAAGAAATGAAATGTTTGTTTATTACATTTTGTAATCACTATGCAATTCTGGAACACCCTTCCAGGGATGTCCGCCAGGCCTGACTCCTAATATTTTTTCTATTGATTGCTGGAAACTGTTCTCTTTAAGAGAGGACCTTTGATTTGTAAGCAGTTTTAAATTGCTGACTTGAGCAGTTGAGCCAGTTTGTCATTGCTTTGCATTTATGTGTTGCTTAAATGTGCTTTATTGGTGACTATTTTTTAAATATAATTTGGAAATCTAAAAGGCTGCTTTGAGCTGGTTACTGTTTCCATAAATGCTTTCAGGTGTTTCGATTGCTCTAAATTTGATGCAGCCAGGAAACCCACAAGCACAGAATGAAAGCAATTGGCTCCTCTTGCTGTTGTCCGACCCCCCCAAAGTGTTCACGGAGGTTCCCATTACGCCATCATGCCAGATAGCAACTAATGGACTTACCCTCCCTGAATGTGTTTAGTTCCTTTTCAAATCCATCTAAGCTAGTGTCCATCACTATACGTTATACTCAAGAACTTTTAAAAATAATCATGTGTCATGTGAAGAAATAATTTGTTTTGGGTGCCTTGAATCTAATTCCCCACTCTGGCTGTCCTAGAGTGTTAATATTCTAGGGAAGGGAGAAAAAGTCATCTCTCCCCACACAGTGCCTATTTTTTTTAAACCTCTACCACACCTCTACCTGCCCAAACTCTCCAGCAGAACAGGTGCTTCACCTCCATTTGAGTTTTGCCTTAGGATGGTGGTTAGTGCCATTCCTGCCTTCCCCACAGAGTAGGACTACAACAGCCAAAACAGAAAACGAATAACAAAGATTCAGAAATACTTTAATAACCAGGGTGCAGAGATGCCTCCCAAGGGCAGCGTGCCAACCCCTTGGTCTAATCCAAATGGAGTGAAATGATCTCACCTATTTTTAAAAAACCAGGAACAAGGTATTTTATGCCATGGAACACATGCGGCACAAAACCAGAACAAGTGGAGCAGAAAGCGTATAAGGGTCAACTTGCAGTCTCAACCTGCACATAATTCAGGATTCCCAAAAAGGACACAGCAGATCACATTTAACCTAGCAGGGGCTAAGAATCACTGCTATGAACCACAAATGCACGGGTCGTCCACAGGTTAGTTCACTCCCTCTCAGACTCAGCTGCTCCACCCCATTGGTCTGTAAGAGAGGCATAAGACCCCCCCCACCCATCTGACAGGCCTATTACAATGTGATAACATAAGGAAAGTGCTTTGAACACTGAGACCAGCATAGAAAAGCAACACATTACTCAAATTGCAAAAGAGCAACCAGATAAGATGACTCCAAAGTGAGGCCCGAGGGAAGGCTGGCTGAATGAACACATTAAGCTGCCTTCCACTGAATCAGACCCTTGGTCCATCAAAGTCAGTATTGTCTACTCTGACTGGCAGCGGCTCTCCAGGGTCTTAGGCAGAGGTCTATTCACACCACCTATTTGCCCAGTCCCCTTAACTAGAGATGCCGGGGATTGAACCTGGGACCTTCTGCATGCCGAGCAGAGGCTCTACCACTGAGCCGCAGCCCCTCCCCAAAATAAGAGTTGAACACATGAAGCTGCCTTATACTGAATCACACCCTTCGTCCATCGAAGTCAGTATTGCCCACTCAGACTGGCAGCGGCTCTCCAGGGTCTCAGGCAGAGAGGTCTTTCACATCGCCTGCTACTTGCTCTTTAACTGGAGACACCAGGGATTGAACCGGCGAACTTCTGCATGCCGAGCGGAGGCTCTTCCACTGCTCAGCGGTAGACTGCTCAGCGGTAGAGCATCTGCTTGGCATGCAGAAGGTCCCAGGTTCAATCCCCGGCATCTCCAGCTAAAGGGACTAGGCAAGTGTGTGTGTGTTAAGTGCCATCAAGTCGCCTCCGACTCATGGCGACCCCATGAATGAAAGTCCTCCAAAATGTCCTATCTTTGACAGCCTTGCTCAGATCTTGCAAACTGAAGGATGTGGCTTCCTTTATTGAGTTAATCCATCTCTTGTTGGGTCTTCCTCTTTTCCTGCTGCCCTCAACTTTTCCTAGCATGACTGTCTTTTCCAATGACTCTTGTCGTCTCACGACACGACCAAAATACGATAGCCTCAGTTTAGTCATTTTAGCTTCTAGGGTCAGTTCAGGCTTGATTTGATCTATAACCCACTGATTTGTTTTTTTTTGGCAGTCCACGGAACCCGTAACACTGTCCTCCAACACCACATTTCAAAGGAATCTATTTTCTTCCGATCAGCCTTCTTCACTGTCCAGCTTTCACTAGGCAAGTAGGTGATGTGAAAGACGTCTGCCTGAAACCCTGGAGAGCCATGCAGAGGGGCCGTGGCTCAGTGGTAGAGCCTCTGCTTGGCATGCAGAAGGTCCCAGGTTCAGTCCCCGGCATCTCCAGTTAAAGGGACCGGGCAAGCAGGTGATGTGAAAGACCTCTGCCTGAGACCCTGGAGAGCCATGCAGAGGGGCTGTGGCTCAGTGGTAGAGCCTCTGCTTGGCATGCAGAAGGTCCCAGGTTCAGTCCCCGGTATCTCCAGTTAAAGGGACCGGGCAAGCAGGTGATGTGGAAGACTTCTGCCTGAGACCCCGGAGAGACAATACTGACTTTGATGGACCAAGGATCCGATTCAGTATAAGGCAGCTTCATGAGTACCTCTTCTCCGCCCACACCCAAGCTGCCCATTGACAGGCTTCATTCACCCTCCCAGGAAACGCATGCAAAAAAACCAGTCTCCAAGCCCCATCTCCCAAGCATGCCGCTTTGCAGCAAGGAAGCGCCCCTCGTGCATTAGGGCTTCCCAACTGGCACCCCTCTGCAGACAGGCCTCCCTACAGCCACTATGCATTGCTCACTGCCCTCCCCCTCCACGCCTTCCACTGACCGTGGGGAGGGGGGGAAGGGAGGGGGGACCCATTCTCCGCCTCCCTCAGGCCGCGTCACTTTGACAGCTGCCACCCCCCCCCAAATAAACAGCGCACGAAGCCCTCGCCATACCCACCCTGCTTGCGCCGGTCTCCCCGGTCCCCACTTCCGGCTCGGAGGCCCGCCCCTCGCCGCCGTCACCATAGAGACGGCGCGGCGAAGCCCTCATTTCCGGCCTGGACCGGAACTGAAAACGAAGCTCCGCCTCCCTGGGCCGGAAGAAGCCGACAGCGGCCTCCCCCTTTTTACCACAGAGGCCTGGTTGAAAGCGACGTTCCCGCCCGCCGCCGATGCGGCGTCACAATGCGGCGTCGTAGGGTGGGAAGCGGCGCACTGCGCATGCGCGGCCGCTGAGCCGTCGCAACGTTTTTGGACTTTTTAGAAAGGCCTCGACGCTGATTGGTTGCCTTTTTAGCGGCCTCGACGCGGATTGGCTAGTTTGGCTGATCGCTTTCCTGCTCCGAGTTTATTGCTGCGGCGGCTGAGATCAGGGCAATTTTTTAAAGGAAGGGGGGGAAAATGCCACATTGTCAACGATAACGGAAAAAACAAACAAATCCCTCCCCGAAATACTTATTTAACCTTAACCTCCACGCCTACTGTGTGTGTTGTGCCGTCAAGTCGCTTCCGACTCATGGCGACCCTATGAATGAAAGTCCTCCAAAATGAATGAATGGAAGTCCTCCAAAATGTCCTATCTTTGACAGCCTTGCTCAGATCTTGCAAATTGAGGGCCGTGGCTTCCTTTATTGAGTCCATCCATCTCTTGTTGGGTCTTCCTCTTTTCCTGCTGCCCTCCACTTTTCCTAGCACGCCTACTACCCCTCTGCATATCACACCTAGGGCACTTTCACACAGCCCACATAATAATGCACTTCCAATCCACTTTCACTGCACCTTAACGATCATTTGCAAGTGGATTTTCCTTTCCTTTTATCCCTTAGAAGCTCCTTGATCAATTGATCTGGAGCAGCATATATCTAGTGTTGGAGGGATATAAGGGCTGAAACAAATCTTGCCACTGACAATGTAGCCTTGGGGTCCCTATCGCTTAGTAAAAAAGGCGTTGTGTCAGTCACAGAGGCATTGGGTTTGTATATTAAAAGGGGGGAAATATAGTGTGATCGAAGTTCCTCGTAAAAGCGGCATTCCAAAAGGGCATGGGCTAATGAGTCAATAGAGCCAGAAGAGCAAGGGCAGATCCTGTCTGAGTATGGTATATTCAGAATTCTGCCCTGCATTACCATAGAAGGGTTAGCATTCAATCTAGCCAAGCAAAAAGTTCTACAGAGATGAGGAGTTGTCAGATAATATGTATAGGCAGGCAGACCATGTGGAGGGGGTATTCCGAAGAACTGGGCAAGTGGATTTTGGCAGTTCACACAGAAAAATCCATCATCATAGTGCATTGTAAGTGCATTATTTGGGCTGTGTGAAAGTGCCCTTAGTCTAATCACGCCTGCTAAATGTTATTCTCTTGCTTTTATTTGTTTTATATTTATTTATTTATTGTATTTCGAGCCCGCCCTCCCCCGGGCAGGCTGTGCTCAGGGCGGGTTGCAACATTAAAATTTCCAGTATAACAATAAAATATATGAAACCATAAAGCAACCCAATAAATTTAAAAGAGAGACACTGTCCTTCAGTGTTATTCCTCTGAAGATGCCTGCCACAGCTGCTGGCGAAATGTCAGGAAAGAAAATACCAAGACCACGGTCACACAGCCCGGATAACCTACAAGAACCGATGAAGTCTGACCGTGAAAGCCTTCGACAATAATTTAAAAGATGGTCGTCGTATATAAGTGCTTACTGTAGCAGATGAGGCCAACCATAATATATAATTGGTTCGGCTATCCACCCTCAAATAGATTATAAACTGGGGGTGGGGAGTAGGGAGGCCAGCACAGATCTCACTTGGTCTCACCTGCGGCTGTCCTCAACCATAGGCCTGGAGCAGTGGTTCCCAACCTTTTTTTGACCAGGGACCACTAGGACTTTTTTGTTCGGTGCAGGGATCCCAAGGTTCAAAATAAAAATTCAGAGAATTTGAAAATAAACTTTAATCATAACTGTTAGTTAAACATTAAACTTAGAATAATATTTGAATATATATATTTTTATAATAGAGAACTTTTAATTGAAAATATTAATTTATTATGGGTTTAGAACTTTGTTTTGCGGACCTTAATTTAGTTCTCGCGGACCCCTGGGGGTCCATGGACCCCTGGTTGGGAACCAGTGGCCTGGAGGAATAGCTCTGTCTTACATGCCCTGCAGAACTCCTTCAGGTCCTGCAGGGCCCTGATGTTATTAGGCAGAGCATTCCACCAGGCCGGGGCCAGGGCCGAAAAGGCCCTGGTCGAGGACAGCGGCACACTCCTCAGGCCGGGGACCATCAAAAGATTATTGTCAACAGAGCGTAATGCTCTTCGGGGGGTATGCCAGGAGAGGCAGTGCCTGAATTCACATTGGGTGTCTGAATTCACTTTTCTCTACTTAAGGATAGGTGGACTCACATTCTAGTTGTATCTGAAGAAGTGAGCTGTGGCTCACGCAAGCTTATACCCTGCCAGAAATTTTGTTAGTCTTTGAGGTGCTACTGGACTCTTGCTCTTGACTCGGCCTTCCATCCTTCCAAGGTCAGTAAAGTTGCTGGGGGTAAAGTGCAGATGACTGGGGAAGGCACTGGCAAACCATCCCGTAAACATAGCCTGCCTAGTAAATGTCATGATATGACATCACCCCACGGGTACGGTGTCCATCCTCCAGGTACTAGCTGGAGGTCTCCCGTTATTACAACTGATCTCCAGCCGATAGAGATCAGTTTCCCTGGAGAAATTGGCTACTTTGGCAATTGGACTCTATGGCATTGAAGTCCCTCCCCAAACCCCGCCCTCCTTAGGCTCTGCCCCAAAAACCTCCCGCAGGTGGCGAAGAGGGCCCTGGCAACCCATGGGTCAGTAATGGCCCGGTACTTGCACAGGGGACCTTTACCTAATGACAGACTAACATGGCTCCCCATCGTGATCTATTTAACCTTAATTCACAGTGGGTAGCCGTGTTAGTCCGTCTGCAGTAGTAGAAAAGGGCAAGAGTCCAGTAGCACCTTAAAGACTAACAAGAATATTTTCTGGTAGGGTATGAGCTTTCATGAGCCACAGCTCACTTCTTCAGATAAGAAGAAGTGAGCCGTGGCTCACGAAAGCTCACACCCTACCAGAAAATATTTTTGTTAGTCTTTAAGGCGCTACTGGACTCTTGCCCTTTTTCTACTATTTAACCTTAATTCAGCCATAGGGTTAAAAAAAAAAAAAAAGGTTTCTAAAGGAGATTCCAACGTGAAGCATATTCCAGCTTGGATTTAATAGAAGCTAGGAGTAGAACTCACTACGACAAGCAAGTCTCAGAGGGTCAGCCACATCCCTTCCTTGGCAGACCCACCAAACCAGAAGAGCTGGGACTCTCCTCTGGCTTGCCCGTATGCCCTTATATGGACTGTGACGCTGAGCTGAGGGCGGGGCCTGTGGGCGGGGTTCCCTTCGCGGAAGGAGTGCGGGTGCCTCTGCTTGCTGCCTCGCCCGGGGCGATGGAAGAGGCGCAGCGTCAATTGCTGCAGCGCTCGCGGTTGCGCCTGGTGAAGGAGCTGCAGGTGGAGCCCTTGTGGGACCTACTGGCGCACCGAGGGATCTTCACCCTGGACATGATCGAGGAGATCCAGGTACCCCGGCTGCGCGCGGAAGCGTTGTGCTTAAAGCATCTGTCGCTTCCCTGTGGGCCTCAAAGACTCCTTTGGAAGTCCTGCGGCAATGCCAAGGCGTTTGGGATTTCCCCAGCTCTGCTCTGAATCTGTTTTTTTTTTAAATAACATTTTTAATTGTTTTTTATAGTACAGTAGTTTCCATCATTCATTAAGATAATTATATAATATAAACAATATTTCTCTATTCTATATAACTAATTAGTTCATATATTTACGTTGACTTCCCTTCTCTCCTCCTCTTTTTGATAACTTTATTTATGAGACACTGTCCTTCAGTGTTACTACTCTGAAGATGCCTGCCACAGTTGCTGGCGAAACGTCAGGAAAGAAAATTCCAAGACCACGGTTACACAGCCCGGATAACCTACAAGAACCAACTTTATTGTCACCTTTGCATTTAGTAGCTCTGCTCTGAATCTGGAAGGGGGAGGGGGGGAATGCGTAGCCCAATCTCCGAAGTTTCCTGGTCCGTGATCTTTTTTTTCCGTACATACATGGTGATCCTTAAAGGCAGCTGCTACACACTGGCTATAGTGCTGTAGTGCAGTATCACATAAACACATGAAGCTGCCTTCTACTAAATCAGACCCTTCGCCCATCAAAGTCAGTAAGGTCTACTCAGACTGGCAGCGGTTCTCCAGGGCAGGGCCGGATTTAGGTTTGATGAGGCCCTAAGCTATTGAAGGTAATGGGGCCCTATATATGTCCAGCTGTCCTTTGTCAACAACAAATTGTTGCTGTTTTTTGTGTTGAATATATGCTACATGGTAATTTATGGACCTAATAGGTATCTAAAGCCATTTGCACATAACAAAATATATATTTTATCAAAGTAATTGTTGAACTTTTGGTCACATCATGAGACAACAAGAGTCACTGGAAAAGACAGTCATGCTAGGAAAAGTTGAGGGCAGCAGGAAAAGAGGAAGACCCAACAAGGATTGACTCAATAAAGGAAGCCACGGCCTTCAATTTGCAGGATCTGAGCAGGGCTGTCAAAGATAGGACATTTTGGAGGACTTTCGTTCATAGGGTCGCCATGAGTCGGAAGCGACTTGACGGCACTTAACACACACACACACAATTCTTGAACTGAAATACAATTTTTTTCCTTTAAATTTTTTTGGGGGGCCCAAGAGAGTGGGGCCCTAAACTATAGCTTGTTTAGCTTATACGTAAATCCAGGGTCTCAGGCTGAGGTCTTTCACATCACCTACTTGCCTAGTCCCTTTAACTGCAGATGCCGGGGATTGAACCTGGGACCTTCTGCATGCCAAACAGATGCTTTACCACTGAGCCACCGCCCCTCCCTTATCCATGATGTGAGAATGCTGCTTTCAGTGGCACATGTGCAAATCCATTCTAAGACCAGCGATAGAAACTGGTGTCTTCTTGGGACTGTAGCCCACAGCAACTCTGTCTAATTTCCAAGAGTCCCCCCCCCCCCAATTTCTGATGCTGGAGCAAAAACTGTCTTTGCTGCCCTCTTTTAAAAAGTTTGGGGAAGTGCCATGTAAAAGGGTTTTTAAAAAAAGGAAGGCCAGTGAAAGAAAATAAAACGGGGGTCCAGTGGCAACTTAAAGACTGACAAAATTAATTCTGGCAAAAGGTTTTGTGAGTCAGAGCTCAATTCATCAGATGTATTGGAGTCCGTCAGGCTGATACATTTATAGTCACAAGAATAAAATGAGTTGTTCTGAGAGCAGTGCTTAATAAAGAGGTGTTGACGCTTGTAGTTCTCAGTGATGGAGATTAGGACAAAGGACTTGTGTTACTGTGGGCCAATAAAATTATAATGTACTGTTGGAGAGTAGAAGTCTGGCTAGCCTCTCAGCTGGGATCAGTTATTTGCACCGGGTGACTCTAGATGCAACATTATTTAAGCCTCTTCATTCCCCCTTGAGCATACACCGAGTTTTCAAATGCAAAGGCATAGGGCCTATTCTCTGCATTTGCTGGACGTCCCAGAAGGGATAACTTGTCTCCAGAGAGCAGGTACTCGAAGGGATCAAGCCAGGAAGTTGATCACAGACCTGCAGACCCGAGGAAAGGAAGCGCTCCCTGCTTTCATCTGGTGCCTCCACGAAACTGGTCAGGAGGAGCTGGCGACTCTACTGAGCGAGGGATGCAGCCAACCACCGTCGCGCCCAGTCCATATAGAGCCGATTGTGGTCCACCCGCGTGCTGGACAAGTTGACCCAGGTACGTCCTAAGTGGGCTGATCTTGGTTCAGTTGGAGCTGGGACTTCTGCGCTCAAGTTTGCTTGTGGAGCTGGGTGAACATGATGACACAGCTCTTGGATATCTTTACTCGTGTGTGTGAGCATGTGTGTTTTGAAAAACGCCTTGGCTCTGTGCAGAAGGAGGCTTAGGAAGCCCGTTTATCCCATACTTGCAGGTACGAAGACAAGCAAATATTTACCTTCCCCAGCCCAGGAGAGATTCCGAGAGCCAAGTCGGGAAACCATTCCGGGTAAGCACTAAATTGTTTCCTGATCATCTGCTTAAATTCTGCTTGTTTTTATTTATTTATTTTTAATTCAATTTATACCCCGCCCTTTCCCAACCAAATCGGGCTCAGGGCAGCTTCCAACAGTTAGTATATATAATACAATACAATATAATTAAAACATAAGTTAAAATCGGTTCTTGTAGGTTATCCGGGTTGTGTGACCGTGGTCTTGGTATTTTCTTCCCTGACGTTTCGCCCACAGCTGTGGCAGGCATCTTCAGAGGAGTAACACTGAAGGAATAATAAGTTAAAATAATTACAAAAATGCTAAATTATGCTTCAGATGACAGTCTAACAAGGGAAGCTGCTGATCAGCATAGAAAGTACTCACACATTTCAGAGAGGGCTCTGAGTGCCACCTCTGGCATACGTGCCATAGGTTCGCCACCACTGATATATACAGTGACCAAAAGCTCATGGCAAAGCAATAGTCCAAATGAGCTTTAATCAGGGTGGAAAAGACCAACACCATCAAAAAGGTCCCAATCCACCGAGAGGACTTCAAACGGGTAAGACCAAAAGCTTGCAGATCCCAGCTGAGTGGTGATAACTGGCTGCCCGCGTCGGCAAAGCTGTGCTGAAGCGATGGGTGGGCTGAGGAACACCATGCCCCGGCGACAGCAAGCACACAGCACGGAGATGGAATACTCCGCCACCCCCGCACGGGGGAAGGGGGGGCAGGAGACTGGGAGGGACCCAGAGACGGGATGGAAACGCTTTTTCCAGAATAAAGTCCCGCGTTTTCGCTAATAATTTAGCTTCACCAGCCACTTTCCCATAAGCGTCAATCGACCAGCAACTAGGTTCTCCAGAAAGATTCTCCGCTGATAGACTCACGTTTATTCGCTTAATGTTTTGTGGCATTTTTATGCTCAGAGTAGTTTTTTTGTGCTGGGTTTCCTGAACTTTGAATGCTTTCACACTGCTCATTTTATTGTGATTAATTTTGTTAGCTGCCTTAAGCAGGTACCCTGGAAAGGCGGCACAGAAATCTTCTAAAAAAGAAATAAGGAGGCCATTTTCCCTCCTGTTTCCTCTTACTGGATCTTGTAATTTAGCTCCCCAATGCTGTTTTTTAGGTCCTGTGGAAGAGAGAGCAGCAAGGAATGATGACATGGTTAGTTTTTTTTATACATATTTTTTGTGGTTTAATTCAGCTTTGCTTTTCCAGCATGGAACCGTCGGTCCCTCTCCTCTGTCCCCCACCCCCATCATAGATTCAAGAAGCAGAATTTAGAATTTTTTAGTCTAGTGTCCCTGTGAATTAAGTACTCTTCATTTGCTAACCAGCTGGGCCTGCGTGGGGTGAGAGTTCTTAGCATGGGCATACTCAGTATTACCAGGAAGCAAGTAAGGAAGTTTGTGGTGGTGGAAAGCTCCGTCCAGTCACAGCCAACTTATGGCAACCCCATAGGGTTTTCAAGGCAAGAGACGGTCGGTGGTGGTTTGCCATTGCCTGCCTCCGTGCGGGCTGAGAGAGTTCGGAAAGAACTGTGCCTGGCCCAAGGTCACCCGCAGGTTTCATAGTTAAATTGTGGAACTCCCTTCCCCAGGATGTGGTGATGGCTACCAGCTTGGAAGGCTTTAAGAGGGGAGTAGACATGTTCATGGAGGAGAGGGCTATCCATGGCTACTAGTCATAATGGATACTAGCCATGATGCAGACCTATTCTCTCCAGGGTGAGAGGAGCATGCCGAATATATTAGGTGCTGTGGAACGCAGGCAGGACGGTGCTGCAGTTGTCTTGTTTGGGGGCTTCCTAGAGGCCCCTGGTTGGCCCCTGTGTGAACAGACTGCTGATGGGCCTTGGTCTGATCCAGCAGGGCTTTTCTTATGTTCTTATGTTCATGTGGAGGAGCGGAGAATCGAACCCATGTTCTCCAGATTAGAGTCTGCTGTTCTTAACCACTACACCACGCTGGCTCTCAAGGGAGTCTAGCACAACATTAATTGGAGTCAATTGAACCAGTTGCATCCTTGGGAATGTGCAGGTTTTTTAAACCCAGAAGTTAACTCTTGTGTTGCATTGCAGGTTTATGCCTTGAATTCTGACCCCTGTGGTTACTGCCTTATTATCAACAATGTGAACTTCTCCAAAGAGTCGGGCCTCGCCACCCGCACCGGCTCCGATGTGGACTGCGAAAGTCTAGAAAGACGCTTCCGACGGCTCCATTTCAAAGTCTTGACTCGACGAGATCTCACAGCTCAGGTTGAGAACCAAACAACGGGCAGTGTCTTTGCAGTGGCCGTTTCCAATATTTGATCACAAAGGGCCAGCCGTGCCAATAAGTCTTCACGCGGCTCGGTTCAGACGCCACGCATGAGCGTGGTCTGTTTCAACAGAGCTCAGTTTTTTTGACCAGGATTCAGCTCACAGGCAGTCCACCGTTCTTTAACCACTACACCACGCTGGATCTTGAGATTGGGACCCCCCCAAAAAGTCCTATATAGGGGGCTCCTTCCCAAATTAAAAGGCAAGAGCTGATGATAGCTTTCCCTCCTCCTTCTCCTCCATCCTTGCTGCTGTGTCCCCCCGGATTCTGCTCATCTTTCATTCTAAACCTTTTGTGATTAAGAGGGTGTTGATTCTCATCAGCTCGGGTCTGCCTTTCAGGAATGTATCCCTAGTCTCCGGTTTGCAAAGGGGAAGGAAGAAAGCATTCATCAACAGAAATTTTTTTAATGTGAGGTGGGGGGGGTTAATGGGTTTTTTTTTTTTTTTTTTGGTAAATGTCTAGGAAATCATCCGGGAATTGCAAAGCCTGGCGATGCAGGACCACGGATCTCTCGACTGCTGCTTGGTTGTAATCCTTTCCCACGGCTGTCAGGTAGGCTTTGGAGAGTCAGCGCATGACCACAAACCCCTTGGGGCTGATGTGTTTTGTTTATATCATTCTGTACTGTGCCAAGTACATAAATGTGTGATATAAATCGTTCTTCTGCACATGACTTTAGAAAGAGTTTTTTGTTTTTGAAGAAGAAGAAGAGTTGGTTTTTATATGCTGACTTTCTCTACCACTTAAGGGAGACTCAAACCGGCTTACAATCACCTTCCCGTCCCCTCCCCATAATGGACACTGTGTGAGGTAGGTGGGGTTGAGAGAGCTCTAACAGAGCTGTAACTTGCCTTGGTCACCCAGCTGGCTTCATGTGGAGGAGTGGGGAAACAAATCCAGTTCACCAGATTAGCCTCCACCACTCATGTGGAGGAGGTGGGGAATCGAACCCAGTTCTCCAGATCAGACTCCACCGCTCCAAACCACCTCTCTTAACCACTACACCACGCTGGTTTATATCACACATTTTTGCACCATCTGTGATTAAAATCTGGTAATGCATAATCAGTGAAACAGACAAATACATTTTGGTTTTCTACAAACATGTCCCAATGGCAGGATTTAATCCAGTGTAGTTTGGGGGTGGAAAGGAGGACAGCTAAGTGGGAAGCTGTATGGGACGACTGCAGGAAGCGACGAAACTGAGACTTTTGCGGGAACCACGCAACCTCTAACGGCCTGAAGACTACAAGCTTTTTTTAAAAAAGTTAAAATTTGCTGAAAACCCCATTTGGTCCCGAAAGAGAGGACCAAATGGGGTTCTGTGTTGGGGACCCCTGTGCTAGACCATCTGCGAGGAAAGAGGGGACAGATGTACTGGGCACTTGACTTTGGCTGGTTCCCAGACTCAGCCAGTGGATTGTTTCCTTTCTTGCAGACTAGGCACCGTCAGTTCCCCGGCGGGATCTTCGGTACAGACGGGCAGCCCATTGCCGTGGAAACGATCGTCAGCTACTTCAACGGGTCTCACTGTCTGCTCCTGAGGGGGAAACCCAAACTCTTCTTTATTCAAGCTTGTGGGGGAGGTGAGCATACGAATGAGCAGCTGCCCCAGCTCTGTTCCTTTCCCCCTGTACTAGTGCAGTGCAGTGGTTAGAGAGGCGGACTAGGATCTGTATGACCTGGGCTCAAATCTCAGCTCTGCCATGGAAGCTTGCTGGGTGACCTTGGGCCATTCAGACGCTCTCAGACTAACCTGCCTCACCGGGTTGTTGTGAGGATAAAACTGAGGAGAGGAGAATGCTGTAAGCTGCTTTGGGGAGAAAGGCAGGGTATAAATAAATATAGCACGATGCCGAAGAAGCCATGTTTACTTCAATGCCGCGAAGCCTGGGGTTCAGAATAATTTCCGTGGAAGTACATAGAATACAATCAGTACTTACAAGAATTAAGTGTTTATTAGTGTTTAGGATTGGACTAGTTAGTTCTTAAGATTGACCGTCTCCAAAGGTTGCAGTGTGGTATAAGTCCTACAGTTTGGATGCCTTTTGGAGGCAACCTTTTGCCTGGAAGATATGCCCTTTCAACTGGTGGCGTAAGAATGCTCTTTATGGCTCATCTATTCATATGCGTTGCGCACGTTTTTGCCTTTCTAGAGCAAAAGGACCCAGGATTCGAGGTGGAGTCTGGGCCTTCTGTCGATCAACGACCCGGAAGCACTCTCGCTTCTGACGCGACCCCCTTCCAGACACCTGCGGGAGACTCTGATCAGCCAGACGCCGTCGCCAGCTTGCCCACCCCAAGTGACATCTTAGTGTCTTATTCAACATTTCCAGGTGAGCGCCAGTGACGTCAAACGCTGCTTGGCCATACACAGACATGAAATCCCCAAGGCCATTTGACAGAGGCTATAAGAACAGAGAAAGGGGTTAAACAGGGCTGCATTCTTGCGCCATATCTGTTTAATTATTATATTAATGATATATTAATATAATATAATATGTGGTCTCATACCTGTCTAGATCAGAGTTTCATCCCCCAAAGGATGCGGGTAAACATATTTCCCTTCTTCTTTATGCCGACGACGCTGCATTGCTATCGTAAACCCCCATTGGTCTTAGGAGAGCACTGCACTCATTTCCCCAGTATTGTAGGGATAATTGCTTAGAGATTAATTATTCTAAGATGAAAATAATGGTATTTGCTAAGAGACCTAAAATTTATTCATGGTTTATAGATCGTATTGAACAGGTGCATCGTTATAAATACCTGAGGTTACACAGACATAAATTCAATTCTCATAATCTCCAGTTAAGGATCTCGTAGGAGTTGTTGGGAATGATCTTTCTCTGACTCTTCCGAGCATGTGTTAAGGACTAGGAACTTTTTAAAAAAAATTAAAAGTCAAGATTCTTAGGAAGCTAAATTCGGCACCCAAGACCACATGTTGTGAATGGTCTGCCTTCCTGTGGGATTGCCAACCAGAACGAGAAGGCTGGTTTCTTACGTGGCTTTTCTTTCTTCTGTTCCAAAGGGTTTGTATCCTGGAGGGATAAACTTAGCGGTTCCTGGTACGTGGAAACCCTGGACCATATCCTTGAACAGTTTGCTCATTCTGAAGATCTGCTCAACATGCTATTGAGGGTAAATCCAGCATGTACACACACACGATCCCTTTTTGCTATGGTGATGTTACTGGTACAACTGCCCATGCTGGAATTGTATTTTCCTAGCTGGGATTCTGAAAAGAGCACTTGCAACTGTTCTTTGCCATCCTGGTTTTATAACTTCTGTTGCAGGTAGGGTTGCCAGCTCCGGGTTGGGAAATACCTGGAGATTTTTGGGGTGGAGCCTGAGGAGGGTGGGGTTTGGGGAGGGGAGGGACTTCAATGCCACAGAGTCCAATTGCCAAAGCAGCCATTTTCTTCAGGGGATCTCTATTGGTTGGAGATCAGTTGTAATGGCAGATCTCCAGCCACTACCTGGAGGTTGGCAATCCTAGTTGCAGGACTGGTTTTATAGCTAACTCTGTTGTGAAAGGGTCTCAAACCCGGTCATAACTGACCCTCCTTAATTCAAGAACAAAACAGCCGTCTCACCAATTCTAATAATCCCTACTGCAAAGACCGAAGCCGTCAGAGGTATTTGTGACTAAGAGGCCTTGGCTCTCTTCATCCAAGAGCTTGAGGGTTTTGCTCTGGGGTGAGATGGGGGCAGGAAGTCTCCCCTCCTTAACACCATGTCTTTCTGCTTTCTGAAGTATACTTTTTGTCCAGCTAAAATCAGCAGCATGTTGTTCTTGCATCCAGAAAAGTATCTGTTTGAGACTATGGAATGGTAAGAATTGCCCAATTTTAAGGGCACTGACATGCTTTCTCTTCATGAGACCCTGTCCTCAGCATGCCTCTGGATTGGAAGGGAGCCAGAGTGGTGACTCATGCAGCAACACAACCAGTGGCTTGGCTGGTACAGGAGATGGATATCCGAGGGGCTCTCTTTTTGTATGCGAAACCACAGCTATGGATAGCAAGGGCTCTTTTCTCTTCCCCAGGTGGCAAACTCGGTTTCTGCAAAAGGGAAGTACAAGCAAATGCCCGGCTATTTCAACTTTCTCCGCAAAAGGTTCTTCTTCATGGCCAGATGATATCCCAATACGAGAGGCTGTGCCGGGATGAAACAGTTGTCCCAAAAGAGACCCTCAGAAGTTGTTCCGTGCTGGGACACGCCTCATGTGGAATGGATGGATTCACCTTCTCGCCTTACCTTTGGGGAAGAGACTCATTACTGTGAAAAGACTCCTCTTTGCCTTGAAATACAGGTTTCTTCAACAGGCCATTTTGGTACAGAGGGAGAAGTCTTTCATGGATTCCCAAAGAAGCGCCTGGATCCCAAAAGAAGTCCCGGAGCTTTGTTTGGGGTGGGCGTCCCCTCTTTGTCCTTGGTTTCTCCTCGAGGGAACCTTCTGCACACTCCGTTGTTTCACTCTCAGCTTTCTTGCTGCCCTTCTGCATATTTGGCTTCTAGGCTTCAGCTCTGCAGACGGCTTTAACCGATTAATTGTCAGGGCTGCGCCATCTCGAACCTCAGAAATTACAGGGGTTTGTGAAGGGTGCTCCGTACGATTTACCAGAGGTGCGCTTCCCTTCCCGCTCCTACTGTTCCCACGTCTGCTACAGGAAAGCTGTGTCACTTAAGCCAGGTTAAGGTTGCTGTTTACACAGACTCCTGAATTTTAAAAAGCGGGCCTTTTGCTGGGGGAATGCACTCTGCATTATCATCTCTTGTACTATTAAATTTTCTGCATTTATATGCAATCCAAAGTTTTTTATTATTATTTACACATTGTACCCAGGGACTGTATATGTTCTGTAATTCCTCCCAAGGCAGGGGAAAATAGTATAAAATTTAATATTGAGTACAGTATCTCACATATTAATAATACATAATCTTTATTTTTTTTTTAAATAAGAAGAGCTGGTTTTTATACCCGGCTTTTATTTACCTTTAAGGAGTCTCAAAGTGGCTTCCAGTCGCCTTCCCTTCCTCTCCCCACAACAGGCACCTGTGAGGTAGGTGGGGCTGAGAAAGTTCGGAGAGAACTGTGACTAGCCCAAGGTCACCCAGCAGGCTTCATGTGGAGGAGTGGGGAATCGAACCCGGTTCTACAGGTTAGAGTCTGCCGCTCTTAACCACTACACCATGCTGGGGATTTTGGGGATTGCAGGTGTTTAGCCAGCATCCGAAATACATGGGGAAAATATGCAAAAATGTGTGAGGAGAGTGAGGTGACCACAGATGGTCAGAAAATGGAAGTGTAATCCTAGCAAAGCCCCAAAGTAGTCGGCAGGGTGACCGCGAGGAAACAGCCCTGCGTAAACGGCCCTAGTGTGTTCTTAGCATCTCTGCTGAAAGCTCCCCAAGAGTAAAACCAAAGAGTTACAGATAGAAGCCCATGACTGCAGAGTGTTGGTTACTTTATTGATGTTTTTTTTCCTTTTGTTCGTTCCACAGCTGGTTTCATTATGGATGATGTCGCCAGCCGGATCTCTCTGTTCCATAGTGCTCTGTGGGTTAATAGCTTTGCATCACCTATGGAGCATTTAAAAGAGAGAAAGGAAAAAGTGATATTTATTGAGTGATTTGCTTCATTTATACCCTGCTTTTCTCCCAGCGGGGACTCAAAGTGGCTTATATCATTCTTAACCACAAGAACGCATTAAGCTGCCTTATACTGAATCAGATCCTCGGTCCATCAAAGTCAGTATTGTCTTCTCAGACCGGCAGCGGCTCTCCAGGGTCTCAGGCAGAGGTCTTTCACATCACCTACTTGCCTAGTCCCTTTAACTGGGGATGCTGGGGATTGAACCTGGGACCCTTCTGCATGCCAAGCGGATGCTCTACCTCTGAGCCACAGCTCCTCCCCTAGCTATCAGGCTTTTAGTGGCATTTAAACACATGAACACATGAAGCTGCCTTATACTGAATCAGACTCCTGGTCCATCAAAGTCAATATTGTCTACTCAGACCGGCAGCAGCTCTCCAGGGTCTCAGGCAGACATCTTTCACATCACCTACTTGCCTAGTCTCTTTAACTGGAGATGCTGGGGATTGAACCTTCTGCATGCCAAGCAGATGCTCTACCACTGAGCCATGGCCCCTTCTTCCGTCCGCCATCTTTTTTACTCACAAGAACCCTGTGAAGTAGGTTAGGCTAAGAGTGTTCCTTACCCGTATTCTGTACTGCGGGTGTCCCCAAACCTTTTTAAGCCTGTGGCCACTTTTGGGATTCTGACAGGGCGGTGGGTGCCACCAAGAAAAGGCTGCTGCAGGGGGTGGAGTCAGATACAGAATGGCTGCCAGAGAAGGCATAGCCAACCACACAATGTCAGGGAGTGAGGTTACGCATAACTCTAGTAGTGACTCCGACATTTCAGACAGAAGCGGTGCTTAAAAGGATGCCTCCTAAAATACACACTGTAAAACCGTGAAGACCCTTGTGCTATGGGGGCCGCTGTCACTGAAGCAATCAGATTGCCACTGGCCACTCCCGGGCAAAAAGCCCCACCTGGCCCTGGCCCCCTTTCTCAAAATACTCGGCGGGCACTACGAAACATGTCTGTGGGCACAGCGTTTGGGACTAGGGTTGCCAGGTCCCTCTTCACCACCGGCGGGAGGTTTTTGGAGCCGAGCCTGAGGAGGGCAGGGATTGGGGAGGGGAGGGACTTCGATGCCATAGAGTCTGATGGCCAAAGCGGCCATTTTCTCCAGGTGAACTGATCTCTATCGGCTGGAGTTCAGTTGTAATAGCTGATCTCCAGCTAGTACCTGGAGGTTGGCGACCCTATTGGGGACCCCTGCTGTACTGGATGGCTTCCCAGCACCACAGCGGGCAGATGGGCAAAGCTTGACAGGTCCTAGGTAGATGTGAATTTCCTGCATTGGGCAGGGGGTTGGACTTAACCCTCGTTGTCCCTTCCAACTCTATGATTCTAGGGAGTGTAGCTGGGTCCTAGCAGGAAGGTAGTTCTCCCCATCTCTTGAAGGTTTTTTTGCAGCCAGGCGCTTAGGGAGGGGCTGTGGCTCAGTGGTAGAACATCTGCTTGGCATGCAGAAGGTCCCAGGTTCAATCCCGGGCATTTCCAGTTAAAGGGACTAGGCAAGTAGGTGATGTGAAAGACCCCTGCCTGAGACCCTGGAGAGCCGCTGCCAGTCTGAGCAGACAATGCTGACGTTGATGGACTGAGGGTCTGATTCAGTAAGAGGCAGCTTCATGTGTTCATGTCTTGACATTACACCTATTTGAACTCCTAAGGAACAGCCCACCCCGAGCGACACGCCTCAAGAGTTTACCTGAGCGATCCAGTCGTTGAAAGCAGAGACTCGAGTGAAAACGGAAGGCTTGCGGACGTAGTTGCATCCCAGAGAGGAGCCGAAACTGACCACCCCGTGCACCTCCCACTTGTTGCCGGATTTGCAGTTGAGCGGACCGCCGGAGTCCCCCTGCAAGCAAAGAGAGTTCAGTGTCGCTTGTGGAAAACAATCCCTTTGGGCCCATCGCATCTGAACAGCAGAACTGCTTGCACCAAGGCAGAAAGCCCCCCCCCCGAATCTGATAAGGCAGCCCCCCCCCCAAAGTGGTGCTCGAGATAGGGATGCCAGCTCTGGGTTGGGAAATACCTGGAGATTTTTTGGGGGGTGCCTGAGTAGGCAGTGTTTGGGGAGGGGAGGAACTTCAATGCGGTAAAGTCCAATTGCCTTTTCTCCAGGTGTTTTCTATTGGCTGGAGATCAGTTGTAAAAGCAGGATTACCAATTCCTAAGGTTGCCAGGTCCCTCTTCGCCACCGGCGGGAGGTTTCGGGGAGGAGCCTGATGAGGGCGGGGTTTGGGGAGGGGAGGGACTTCACTGCCATAGAGTCCAATTGCCAAAGCGGCCCTTTTCTCCAGGGGAACTGATCTCTATCGGCTGGAGATCAGTTGTAATAGCGGGAGATCTCCAGTTAGGATCTGGAGGTTGGCAACCCTACCAATTATGCCTATTATTTGCACACTGCCAAAGGATGACAATTGGACCCCCTTTTGAGTTTGATAAGATGGAGCAAAAACTAGGGAGGCCAACTATGGTAACACACCTTTGCTGCTCTCGGCCGTAGGTCTGGTGGAGCATCTCAGTCCTCCTTGTTGGAGGACACTTGGATACATTTCAAAACCAGAGGAGAAATGTACCAGACTCAAACCATGCCCAGAAAATCATTAGCGCAAAACTGGTTCTTGGGCACGCTCTAGCCCTGTAAATGAACGTGGGCTTCCTAGTTGCAGATTTGGGCATGCCTTCCTTCCAAAGGGAGCCCCGTGGCACAGAGTGGTAAGCTGCAGTACTGCAGTCCAAGCTCTGCTCACGACCTGAGTTCGATCCTGACAGAAGTCGGTTTCAGGTAGCCGGCTCAAGGACGACTCAGCCTTCCATCCTTCCAAGGTCGGTGAAATGAGTACCCAGCTTGCTGCTGGGGGTAAAGGGAAGATGACTGGGGAAGGCACTGGCAAACCACCCTGTAAAAACAAAGTCTGCCTAGTAAACGTTGGGATGTGACGTCACCCCATGGGTCAGGAATGACCTGGTGCTTGCACAGGGGACCTTTACCTTCCTTCCAAAACCAGATGGTACTCACATTGCAGCTAGAGATGATGCCATCGCCGCCCGCGCAGACCATGTTGGTTTTCACTGAGTTGCCCCACCAGTTAGACTGGGAGCAAGTTGCATGATTCACCACGAGCAGGCGGCCCTGCTGGAGGACTTTGGGGGATGCGCCGTTGGCTGTGAAGAGTAAAATACCAAGAGACTTTAGGTCCAGACAAGCAAGATGGAGGGGTAGGGTTGCCAGCTCCGGGTTGGGAAATACCTGGAGATTTTGGGGGCGGAGCCTGAGGAGGGCGGGACTTGGAGAGGGGAGGGACTTCAATGCCACAGAGTCCAATTGCCAAAGCGGCCCTTTTTTCCAGGGGAACTGATCTCTATCGGCTGGAGATCAGTTGTAATAGTGGGCGATCTCCAGCCACCACCTGGAGGCTGGCAACCCCGATGGAGGGGTAGCCATCAATTTCCTCCGCATGCAAATAGCGGCTCTCTGGTTTACCATTTCAGGCTGGGAAGGCTGCACATGGGAAAGGCTTGGACATCTTCTCACGGTGCAACTGTGGTCCTGATCCAAATCAGGGCTGCGCACACCCGGGAATTCAGTTCTGAGCATGGAACTCCCGGGGAAAGTCCCGGTGGAAAGGACTGGGGAGGACCTACCACGGGTTTGCAAGGACTTTGTAATTGGTGGGTTAGGCTGAATTTGGTGGTCTTGGGTGGAAGCCAAATTTCAAGATGTACCAAAGGCTGCCATGAAGACAGTGCTTGGCTCTTGTGGTCCTTTCTTTCATGCCCAGAAATGCCGATCGCCACTTTGGGGTCAGGAAGCGATTTTCCTCCAGGCCAAATTGGCCAGGGATCCTGGAGGGTTTTTTTTTTTTTTTTTTTTGCCATCTTCTGGGCAAGGAGTAGGGGTCACTGGTAGGGTTGCCAGCTCCGGGTTGGGAAATACCTGGAGATTTGGGGGGCAGAGCCTGAGGAGGGCAGGGTTTGGAATGGGGAGGGACTTCAATGAGTCCAATTGTCAAAGGGGCCATTTTCTCCAGGGGAACTGATCTCTGTTGGCTGGAGATCAGTTGTAATAGTGGGAGATCTCCAGCTAGCACCTGGAAGTTGGCAACCCTAGAGGGGGAGATAGTTGTGAATTTCCTGCATTGTGCAGGGGGTTGGACTAGATGACCCTGGAGGTCCCTTCTAACTCTACTATTCTATGAGTCTGCCCTACAGTCTGTTGCTGTACTCAGTGAACTGTTTACCACGGGGCAAGGGAAAGCGCCACAACTAGACAGTGCCGATGAAATGAAGAAAGAAGGACAATGAAAAAACAAGGTCAACCTCTTACTTTGCAGTCTTCCCCAGCCTGTCACATAACAAGCAAAGTTTCCGGGCAAGATGTTGTTGGCTGGGGGCAGGCACGCCGGCTGGATTTTGTCGCTCGGGGTGACGTGTTGCGAAAGTTTGATCAGCGCGATGTCATTCCTAGTTTCAGTAGGGAGAGAAGGACAGAGTATTGCATACACTCCGAGGTATGCTGCTTCCCATCCCCTTTTCCAGTCACTGTCCTTATTCTGACGTTTTCACATAAATGCATGCATATGAAATGCATATGATTTTAGGGGTGGAGCTTGAGGAGGGCGGGGTTTGGGGAGGGACTTGTGGGGTATAATGCCAATAGAGTCCACCTTCCAAAGTTGCCTTATGGACTATTGAAGAAAATATATTTATACATACCTTTGTGGATTATTGAAATACTATTGTATATAGTTGTATGTTTGTCCTTTTCCACTATTGTATGCATTGATTACATTTTGATGTTTCACTTATTTGTGTTGTATTAATTACAGCCTAAGATTCCTGCACTACTTTCCTTATCTTTGATATTAGTGCAGAGGTGTTGATTTTGACTTACCCACTGGAGGTTGGCATCCCTAGTGCTAGCACTTGGCAATCTCTCACAAAGGGTGAAAACGCACGGTCGCTTTAGCCTCTTTTATTCCTTGTTCTAGCTGGGATTCAGCCAGGATCAAACACATTCGCCAAACGTGCATTTGATCCTGGCTGAATCCTGGCTGAAACAGGGAATAAAGGAGGCTAAAGCGACCGTGCGCTTTTGCCCAAAGACATCATGAGAAATGGTGCGTGCTGAAAGCGCGCAATCCAATCTGCAGGGTGCATGAATGTGGGGTACACTATTGAACCATGT
The DNA here is from genome assembly GCF_029931775.1 of Euleptes europaea. Taxonomy (NCBI): domain Eukaryota; kingdom Metazoa; phylum Chordata; class Lepidosauria; order Squamata; family Sphaerodactylidae; genus Euleptes; species Euleptes europaea. Next base: position 11,602,146 of record NC_079330.1, on the reverse strand, counting down.
GCATTAAGTAAAACATAACACTGCAAGAATTCCAACTCGAGACCAAACAATTCTGGCAACCAACTCAGAGGTCAATTTGGGGGAGGGAGCCAGCCCTTTCCTTCCCTCCTGTTTTGCTGGCAAACTTAATCTCTAATCCTCTGTTCAAAGAAAAGCTGTCCAAATACCCGTTGGAAAGCTTGCTCGAGTCCCATTTGGGGTGCACCACGATCTTTTGGGCAGAGACTGTGAGCGATCCTTTCTCGCTGACGGTGAGGTCATACTTCCCGAGCTGTACGCGGTAGGTCCGAGAGGAGCTGGAGAAAGCCAAGGGAGAAAAGTCGTGAGAAATTAGGCAGGTCTGCTCCGGGCATCTGAACTCAGAACTATGAGAAATCCTTTTCTGCCTGGGTCCCTGCCGCTGATGACTTCAGCTATGCAGAATCAAGCCAGCTCTTGTCTGTGTAGTTCCCTGGTGGCTTCTTTTTCTCGTCACCCTGGAACATGACAATTGGAACTGACGGAGCTGATCTGCTTATTGTGTTTCACCATTTGGCCTTACAATTCGATGAACGGCTCCTTTGTTGTATTTAGCGTTACCAAGCTGCAGGGAGGGCCTGGAGATTTCTCCTGGATTTACAGCCAATCTCCAGACTATCGAGATCGGTTCCCCTGGAAGAAATGGCAGCTTTGGAAGGCAGATTCGTTGGCGTCCCATCGCCACTGAGTTTCCTTCCTACCCTAGACTCTGGCCTGCCCAGGCACGACCCCCAAATCTCCAGGAATTTCCCAAGCTAGAATTGGCAACCCTGGTAATCATCCCATTATCTCTACCACTCCACATCTCATCGTTCACAAGTTAGGAGAGAATCTTCACAATGGGAAGTGCAATTGCTTAGTTTTGCATGGATCAGGGATAGGGTTGCTGGCTCCGGGTTGGGAAATACCTGGAGATTTTCGGGGGTGGAGCCTGAGAAGGGCGGAGTTTGGGGAGGGGAGGGTAGAATGCCATAGAGTCCACCTTCCAATGCGGCCCTTTTCTCCAGGTGAATTGATCTCTATCGCCTGGAGATCTGTTGTAATAGCAGGAGAACTGCAGCCTCCACGTGGAGGTTGGCAACCCTAATCACAGAACACGGAAATTTGCTTATGACATAAAGGTCAAACTAATCATGTTTGGGGAAAATTAGCCCCCAAAAGTTTCTTGAGTGGATCTGATCTGTCCAATGGGCAAAAAATATCTGAAAAGCTAGCAATCCAGAAAGGACAAAATCTTACATCTTTTGGTGCACCGTTTTAAAAAAACGAACACACCCCAGAATTCGGTCTCTCACCTCCAGCATTTTTGTGTGGATATTGAAGTGGTGTTTGAAGAAGGGTAATTCTGACTCAACTAGGGGTGCCAACTCCAAATCAGGAAGTACCTGGAGATTTTTTTGGGGGGGGGGGTGGATCCTGGAAAGGGCAGGGTTTGGGGACGGGCCTCAGTGGGGTACAAGGCCATAGAGTCCAGCCCCCAAACTAGCCATTTTCTCCAGGGGAACCGATCTCTTTCATTTGGAGATCCGTTGTAATTCCAGATCTCCAGGTCCCACCTGGTGGTTGGCAACCCTAGACCCAACTGCATTTGGCATTTTTCTAACTTTCCCCAAGTTTCAGCATTGCTTTCTGGCCCAGATTTGCATACCTGATGCAGTGAGCCGCCGTCATGACCCAGTTGGTAGCAATGAGGGTCCCCCCGCATGTGTGATGCCAGTTGCCATTGGAACTGTATTGGAGAGAGGCCTAGAAATGACAGAAATCATATGTGGTCAGCCTTGAAAGGTGAGTATATGACAATATTTATTTAGCTACCAGCATGGTGTAGTGGTTAAGAGTGGTGGGTTGGAGCGGTGGACTCTAATCTGAAGAACCGGGTTTGATTCCCCACTCCTGCACATGAGGAGGCTAATCTGGAGAACCTGGTTGGTTTCCCCACTCCTCCACATGAAGCCAGCTGGGTGACCTTGGGCTAGTCACAGCTCTCTTAGAGCTCTCTCAGCCCCACCTACCTCACAGGGTGTCTGTTGTGGGGAAGGGAAGGGAAGGGAAGGGAAGGGGGTTGTAAGCCAGTTTGATTCTTCCTTAAGTGGCAGAGAAAGTCGGCATATAAAAACCAACTCTTCTTCTTCTATTTATACTACTCTTTTCTCCCTAATGGGAATCCACGGTAGTTTACGTAGGGTTGCCAGGTCCCTCTTCGCCACCAGCAGGAGGTTTTTTGGGTGGAGCTTGAGGAGGGTGGGGTTTGGGGAGGGGAGGGACTTCAATGCCATAGAGTCCAATGGCCAAAGCAGCCATTTTCTCCAGGGGAACTGATCTCTATCGGCTGGAGATCAGTTGTAACAGCAGATCTCCAGCTAGTACCTGGAGGTTGGCAACCCTAAGCTTACAACATTCTTCACGTCTCCCTCTTCTCCTCACAACAACAACCCTGTGATGTAGGTGCAATGAGAGACAGAGGGAATAGAGGAAGGTTACCCAGCAAGCTTCCATGGCAGAGTGGGGATTTGAACCTTGGTCTCCCAGATTCGAAGAGCCCCGTGGCGCAGAGTGGTAAGCTGCAGTACTGCAGTCCAAGCTCTGCTCACGACCTGAGTTCGATTTTGACAGAAGTCGGTTTCAGGGAGCCGGCTGAAGGTTGACTCAGCCTTCCATCCTTCCAAGGTCGGTAAAATGAGGATCCAGCTTGCTGGGGGTAAAAGGAAGATGACTGGGGAAGGCACTGGCAAACCACCCCATAAACAAAGTCTGACTCTGCCTCGTAAACGTCGGGATGTGGTGTCACCCCATGGGTCAGGAATGACCCGTTGCTTGCACAGGGGACCTTTACCTTTTTTATTCCCAGATCCAAGTTTTTTTTTTTAAGAATTTCATTTCTTTCAATAAAAATAGAAACAGAAATAGAAAATAGGAAAATACAGAAAAAATAGAAAAGAATACAAAACAATACAAAAGAATTTCTGGGTGGGCACAGAAAAATATTAGCAACATCAAGAATAAGCTAGCAAGTAAAAATCTAAGAGGACCATATATTAAGAGGGTAGAAACATGGCATAATACAGTTTTCAAGTAGGATAGAAAAATAATGGTATGTCTGCGGTAATCGTATCAAATTTTTGTATGTCCCAGATCCAAGTTTGACTCTCTTAACCACTATACCACACTTTCTTCTCTGAGCACTGCACCCAAATCACATGGCCACCAAATTCAAACGGAGGGGCCGTAGCTTCACATTTTTAGGTCTGAGCCCAAACAAACTGGCTATGGGTATTTGACAACCGACGACGGTTGGCTTTGACATTTCATTTCAGTATTTGAAATCTGACAGACTGTATTTGACAGCCCCTGGTAGTCGATGTGCTATAATATTTAATCGCATTATGAGTTTTGCTGTCTCGATTCGCATGAGAACCATTGTTCTGGTTTTCGCCTGTCAGACTAATGGGTAGGCAGGAGCTTGACGAAAGAAGATTAAATGTTCCTTAATTGCTTGGGAATATTTTTCTCCATGGCCTGGAAATCTCTCCCCCTCCTCCCCCAGCCTTGGGGAAGAGTTGTTAATCAAAGTAGTGGGAAGAACAGAGAAACAGTTCATGTATAATGAAAATAGGGGCAGAGCTAGGAGTTTCACCAGACTGGGAGCCAGAGGAGGTTTTTATATGAACTTTCTCTACCTTTTATGGAGAATCAAACTGGCTTACAATCTCGTTCCCTTCCTTTTCCCACAACAGACACCTTGTGGGTAGGTGGGGCTGAGAGAGTTCAGAGAACTGTGACTAGCCCAAGGTCACCCAGCAGGCTTCATGTGGAGGAGTGGGGAAACCAACCCAGTTCACCAGATTACAGTCCACCGCTCTTAACCACTACACCACGCTGCCTCCTTACCAAGACACCGTACCAAGACCCTATGAATCAGTGTCTCCAAAATGTCCTATCGTTAGCATCCTTGCTCAGGTCTTGCAAATGGAGGGCCATGGCTTCCTTTATAGAGTCAATCCATTTCTTGTTGGGTCTTCCTCTTTACCTGCTGCCTTCAACTTTTCCTAGCATGATTGTCTTTTCCGGTGACTCTTGTCTTTGCATAATGTGACCAAAGTACAATAGCCTCATTTTAGTCATTTTAGCTTCTAAGGTTGAGGCTTGATTTGATCTAGAACCCACTGATTTGGGTTTTTTTTTGGCTGTCCACGGTATCCGTAACACTCTCTTCCAACACCACATTTCAAAGGAATCTACTTTCTTCCTGTCAGCTTTCTCCTTTGTCCAGCTTTCACACCCATACATAGTAATAAGGAAGACTATGGCATGAATTAACTTGATCTTGGTTGCCGGTGACATACCCTTACACTTAAGAATCTTTTCTAGCTCCTTCCTGGCTGCCCTTCCCAGTCTCAATCTCCTTCGGATTTCTTAGCACAACTACCGGTATATTAAGCTATGACCGCGTTTTGGAAGCGGCATGCAATCTACACTAAAAAAACACAGATTTATATTTTAAAATAACATGCTGCACTAGAACCCAGGCCGGGACTCAGCGGATAGGTTGCGAAACTGTTAAGCGGCGAGAACCCTCAGGTTACAACTCAGGTTGCCAAATTTTGTGCTGTCTCTATGAAGCTTCGTAGACTTCTGCTAGAATGATGTTATTGGCACTTACGGCACTTTTTTCTACACCATCCACTTTTATGTAAAGTGTTCTTAAAATTTATATAAATATGTCTCATTTTTTAACGCTTTTTTATATTGTTCATGCAAGATTTATTGTTGTATAGTTTTTACTGGTCTGATTGACTGTACCTATTATTATTATTATTATTATTATTATTATTTATGCTGCTGCACTAGAAATGTAAGATCTCTGCATACTTTGTATCCAGCAAATCACAAGGAAAAGGGGAAGGAACCCCCTTTTGCTAGGACTGAGAGATAGCAACTTACCTGCCAGGGCCAACTGTTGGGTCTGACCGCTTCTCCCCCCACAACTCTGGAGAGGTTGGGCTGGTAGGCTGGGACCCCACAGCCCAAAGCTGCAAATATCACAAGACACAATGGGGCACTGTGGTGATCTGAGGGATCTAAGTGTGACACCTATGTACAAAGCATACTGTTGCAAATTTGGGTTATACGAATGGTCTTTTCTCTCTAGGTTTGGTCCCCCTCCCACCCCACTCCCGGTAATTATCTCTGGTGGCTGCCACTGGAATTTAGGGACTGAAAAGAACATGTTTTCCCCATCTGGAATAAGGCAGAGTTGGCGACACTCGCCTGTCTGTGCCAGCAAAGTAACATTAAACGCCCGAGGCGCAATGGGAAACGACAACATTTCTCGGTGTTTCCTGGTATATATTAACAGCCTCTCTTTCACAGGTCTGCAAGAGCTTCCCTGCGACATTTCAAGTGGCCTACAAAATCAAAGGTGGCAGACAGAACGGAGTTACGGGTGGTCAACGAACGGCACAGGTGCTACAAGTTGCCAAGTGGCAAGGGTGAGTTTTTTGGACTTTCTCGGCACAATCATCTCACTCCCGACTGAACGACTCTCCTTTTTGCGACTGTTTCTCCCTTTCTGCAACTATTCTTGACAGCCACCGTGCCCTATTCCTGTGCAGGTAGAATATGCACCAGGATGCTATCTAACCAACCAACAGTCCATCCATGCTAGCACTCCCAGATAGATTAGCAGGATCAGGTCGCACTCCATCTTGTCCAGAACTGAGTCTCCAACAGCAGGCAGAGGGATGGCCCGAGAAGCAGAGCATGATGGAGAAGAAGAAGAATAGTTGGTTTTTATATGCCGACTTTCTCTATCACTTAAGGCAGAATCAAACCGGCTTACAATCACCTTCCCTTCCCCTCCCCACAACAGACACCCTGTGAGGTAGGTGAGGCTGAGAGAGCTCTAAGACAGCTGTGACTAGCCCAAGGCCACCCAGCTGGCTTCTTGTGTACGAGTGGGGAAACAAATCCAGTTCACCAGATTAGCTTCCGCTGCTTATGTGGAGGGAGTGGGGAAACTATCCCAGCTCTCCAGAACAGAGCCCACCCCTCCAAACCACCGCTCTTAACCACTACACCCCACTGGAGGTGCTGCTTGGATAGGACACAGGTATACTACCTCTGTCCAAGAAGGTTCAGTGTTTCACTAGCACTGCTAATAACTATTGGTCAATCGAGCCTCCAGAAATTTCCCTCTAATCTTTTTTTTTTAACCCATTTCTGGTAGGAGTAAGCTTCTTATGGTGGTAACCAATTCCGGAAGCTAATTGCATACTGCATTAAAAATAATATTTCCTCTTGCTCGTGATATGTTGGAATCGTACCCGCAGTGGCCAACCCAAGAACAGCAAAGAGGACCCGGATCATGGTCGAGCGCAGGAGTGCTAAGAACACCACTCTCTCTCTCCAGATGCTTTATATCCTCGGAGAGTTTATCAGAGCCCAGGTTGTCATCATCATTCTGGAAACGTTTAACACCAAGCCTTGGCTTATTGTATGCTGATAGGCACATTTCCAGCTCCACCTTCCACGGGCGTGCCAAATTTGCTGATAGGTAGATCATACACCTGCTTATTTTCTCACCTGAAGGCTATTTTTAGGGGGTGGAAAGGGCCATCAAGTCGCAGGCAACTTACGGTGACCCCCCCCCCCACAGGGCTTTCAAGGGAACAGATGAGCAGAGGCAGTTTGCCATTGACTACTTCTGCTTAGTGACCCCCGACAGCCTTGGTGGTCTCTCCCAGGTCCAACCTTGCTTGGCTTCAAGATCTGACGAGATCAGGCTAGCCTGGGCCATCTAGGTCAGGGTGAACGACACCATATTTGGATTCCCAGATGTTTTCTTTTGCTTGCAAAAAGCAGCATGGAGAGGGGTCATATGGATCAGGGCCATAGGTCAGGGTTCCGCTCCCTTAACTTTTTCCCTCAGTCGCTTTCCTCTTTTCACCTTGCTCCCTCCTAGGTATACATTGCCAAAGGAAAGGCAGTTAAGGAGATAAATGTCCCAGCTGCACCAGAGCAAGGTAGCAGGCAACTTGGACCTCACAGCAGGAAAATAGGAGATGTTTTGGTCCTTTTCCAATACCACGTGCAGCATTCCCACAACTTCCTTAAATTACTTCCTTTTTGCTATCAGACTCCGCAAGGTCTTTAAGGCTTTAATTTGTGCTTAGATAGGAAAGCAGGCATTCTGAGCATGTGTGTGTGTCCGTTTTCTGGCTTTACGAAAGACTGGCACAGTGCCGCTGCCGCACCTTTCTGCTTTCACATGCCACCTCAGAACCTGATTCCCCACCACCACCACGAAACCTCGGACTTTGCTCAATGGTTCTCAAACTGAGATTCACGGCCAAAAAGTCCTGAGCTTATCACAGGTGGGTTGCGAAGCCAAGACAGAGAAAGGTGGACGGGGTTGGCCGGGACAGAAACCTCTGTGACGCTAGGCAATAAATTTGGGGTTACCTCTAGAATTAGAAGTGGTTGCCATTGAAGGAGAAAACTAGCCTAGCAGCCTTTGGCCTCTCACATCCAACTCAAGAATGGTCCAGAAACTCTTTTGAAAGCGAATTCCACAACCAAACGGAGAGCCAGTGGCTGTCTCACACCCCCACTTAACTCTGGGTTGGCCACCAACTCTACAATTTGAACTGTAATCGCTGAGGAACAATCCTCTGTTTTGGAGAAGCCCCAATCTATAGAAGGTCCTTCCATTTCCAAACTACTTGTTCCCTTAGCCCTTCACTAAAAGGAACCTTTAAATCTAAAGCAGGTTCTCTGGACGGTTTTAGACTGGCAGTATTCAACTAAAATATCCTGCATTTCCAGTTCGATCGGATTCTCATATTTACTTATGTATACGGAACATCTTCCTCAGTTTGTTTTCAGTCCCTTTAAGGGTGAACAAGGAGCCCCGTGGCGCAGAGTGGTAAGCTGCAGTACTGCAGTCCAAGCTATGCTCACAACCTAAGTTCAATCCCGACTGAAGTCGGTTTCAGGTCTCCGGCTCAAGGTTGACTCAGCCTCCCATCCTTCCGAGGTCGGTAAAACTAGTAACCATCTTGCTGGGGGTAAAGGGAAGATGACTGGGGAAGGCACTGGCAAACCGCCCCGTAAACAAAAGTCAGCCTAGTAAACGTCGGGATGTGACATCACCCCATGGGCCAGGAATGACCTGGTGCTTGCACAGGGGACCTTTACCTTTAAAGATGAACATCCCCAGATGAATATAGGCTTGGCTGATGAAATCGTTTTTCACTCCAGCCTTCTTGCCTTCCAGACTGCATATGCTTATCTGAATGAATGGCTTCATTGTTCCATACTGTGAGCTTTCTAACCGGGAGGCTTATCGCACCAACAATTTACAGCATATTATCATTGTGCTTGGTGTGTGTGTTTTGGATGCGTATTCTTCATTTCCAATCACACCGTGCCTGTTAAGACTGCTTCCAAGACGGTTTATCGTCATATCACAAGGAGGAGCGTGGGGGAGCACTGTGTCATGTCTACGTCACTGATGCTTCCCCTCCTTTTTTTTTCAAGCATGCGCAATATCATTGATCCGAAGGAGCACTGTACGCCATTAGGAATTGCCTCATTTGCACGGCAGGGAAACCCTCTAATCACAACCTATGTAGGCATTCCCCCCCCGCCGCCAAAAAACCCCAAAAATGAGCCGTTCCTTGCACAGTGCTAATCACAGAGCTGCTGCTGGTCGTTGGTCCAACGATCTTGCATTTTTTTGTTGGGACAAGCACATTAAAAAAATTTTTTTTGAGAGCAGGGAGGCACGCTCAACCCCGGCAGCAGGAGAAAGGGAGGAGCAGGCGGGGAGAAACTTTGTGCTGGCAGGAGAGCCCTGACTTGTGTGTGTGTGTGTGGGGGGGGCGCTCTCTCTATCCCTCAGTCTCTCTCTCCCTTCCTCCTCCTGCTGCTTCCCCCTTCCCCATCTGCCGCTCGCAGCAATTTTGCTACTTTTCCAGCCCTCGCCCTCCTCTGCATTCCTTCCCCCTCAAGCCCACGAACCGTTTACAAAATCCCCTTCAAGGACATTCCATATGAGGGAAATGTTCAATTGGGACCCTGCACAAATAAAAATGGTTGATCTAATGTTCCAACGTTCCCGTGTTCCTTTGTAAGACCACAAGCATTTAAAGGGGGGGGGGATTAAGTAACAATAATGATTAATGGATGCAAACGGGCGGGGAGGGGGAAGGTGGGATGAGAAGAGAAAGGCTTTTCATTGGGTGTTGCAAAAAGAGGGGAGGAGAACTGAATAGCGTATGTAACTGAACGCACCCCTTGGATTGCCGGTTTTGAAACGACATAACAAAATACATCGTGGTATAGGCGTTTTGGGGGGAAACAGATGTCTGGCGCTTCCAAAGCATTTCCAAGCCGAAATGGGAGGTCTGAGGTGCGATCTAACCTGGGTAATATGTTTTTTTAAACGTAGTATATACTGAGTGCGTTAGGCCCCCGGGTTTGAGAGATTTTCCTTTTTATTCACCTATGCATAGGTCTGTGTGTTTGCCTACTAATTGTTGTGTATTTTATTTCCTTTATTACAGATTTGTATTTCATACAGGATAATTTCTTCAGTTTGGATGATAGCTACAGCAAGTTCTATGTAGCCTGGTTGGAAATGAGTAATATGTTTACGATATGTGATTGGCTGCACTTGTTATATTCTTGTTTGTTATAGACTCACAAGGTCACAGTTTCAAGAAGAGGTATCGAAACGGGACATTAGCTGCCGTACTGGATTCTTCCTTAAGTGGTAGAGAAAGTTGGCATAAAACCAACTCTTCTTTTTTTGGCTGGCCATTTGGAATTTTTTAATGTTAACATTATCTGTTTGACTTTGAACCTTTGTAACAACTATATTGTATGTTTTCGAATTCGCTATAACTTGTTATATAAACACCTTGCAACCTCGGGTGCTTTTTGTCTTCATCATTCAGAGGTTTCTCCCCTTTCTTTTTTCCTGTAGTGGTTAGAGTGACAGTCTAGGAGCTAGGAGAATCTCCACTTTCCAGTGAAATCTTGCTGGGTGACCTTGGGCCAGTCACACACACTCAGTCTAACCTACTTCACATGGTTGTTGATGGGATGATAAAGCGGAGAAGCAGAGAACAATGTCATCGGTTCCCATTGGAGAGAAAAAAAGTAAATGTAAAGGTCCCCTGTGCAAGCACTGGGTCATTCCTGACCCATGGGGTGATGTCACATCCCGACGTTTCCTAGGCAGACTATGTTTACGGGGTGGTTTTCCAGTGCCTTCCCCAGTCATCTTCCCTTTACCCCCAGCAAGCTGGTACTCATTTTACCGACCCCGGAAGGATGGAAAGGCTGAGTCAACCTTGAGCCAGCTACCTGAAACCAACTTCCGTTGGGATCGAACTCAGGTCGTGAGCAGAGCTTGGACTGCAGTACTGCAGCTTACCACTCTGCGCCACGGGGCTCCTATTGGAGAGAAAAGTGGGGCATAAATAAAAATAAAAATTCAATGGGGCAGAGAGTTGTTCTGCTCCAGAATGAGCAGGAGGGTTTTATTTATTTTTTACAGGAACCAAAAGAACTGACATTATCTGGCTTTAGGGATGGGGTGGATACTGACCAAAGAATGCCATGCATGAGATTGGTCTCACCCTTAGAGATCCATTTGTGCCAACCCCCCTCTTGAAGTCCCTTATCATTCTCTTCCAAAGTTCTGCTCAAGAGACAGTCCACCACCAACTCTGGACGACCAAAAGTATCTCAGTCTACTGGTAGGCCGTTTTCTCTGAACAATTCCTTGCTTGGATGGAGGAAATGGAATTGGGAAAGGTACCAGTCCTAATGAATTAATTAAGATCTTTGTTCAAATCTTGATCAACTCTTTGTATCCACACATTCGGATGGTAAATATTACCCAGTCTGATGCGTGGGGGATCCGTATATAAAACGGAAGACGGAGAAGACCCTCCAGCAATCTGTCGTTGAGGGGACCTTACATGGGCAAGAGGAAGAAAGTGGCTCAAGAAGCGATTCTTGGTATGAAAATTGAGGTACCACATCTACTGATGCAAACATTGTGTGGTCTCAGAGGACCAAAATTAATAAGCAAACCCCATTTAACACTGTGAACCTCTTATTATAGCTGATTCAAAATGGCGCTTTCCGCAATTTCCTTTTTTTTTTTTGCTGGAGTTTCCGTGAAACACTTCCCTCCACATATGAATTCACGGAAAACATTGATTCCTACTAGCATACTTATTCCTGTTTTTCATCGTCCTTTTTTTGGGGGGGGAAACACACAATCAAACATCAAAACGAGGCCAATTGTGATGAAAAGGTTTATTAAACCCTATCAGCGTAACAAGATGGGATCTGCATACTTCAGTTCTGGTTTATTTTCTAATGGGGACAAAAGAAACAAGCAATGGTTAGTGAGGCAATTTGGAAAATATATCAAGTACAGTAATAACCGCTATGCTGGGTTTATGGCTCCTAATGTTCTCCATTTAATTCCTTTTTACACTCATTTATATTTCTGCCCGTTGTTTCAGCTCTCATTGTTGGCTTTATAGATTCATTTGCATCGTATACACAAGATGTAAGTCTTTATATGCAATTTATACAGCATTATTTCCATAATAAGAACAATCTATGAGATAATATACCTACTATTTATGCATAATGCGCAATGTGTTTTTTTTAATGCACAAACGACAGTGAACGATGAGTACATTTTGTCCTAGGCTTTAGCTCCAGCTCTCTTAGGCCAAGCCATTCACAGTCATCCGACAGCAAATCCATGTAGCTATGATTTCTCATATGTCAAAACAACTGTGTGGGCTGAGTGCGTGTGTGTGTTTCAGCCTTCTACTGAGTCAGACCATTGAACACATGAAGCTGCCTTCTACTGAATAAGACCCTTGGTCCACCAAAGTCAGTATTGTCTACTCAGACCAGCAGCGGCTCTCCAGGGTCTCAGGTAGGGGTCTTTCACATCACCTACCTGCCTAGTCCCTTTAACAGGAGATGCCTGGGATTGAACCTGGGACCTTCTGCATGCCAAGCAGAGGCTCTACCACTGAGCCACAGCCCCTCCCCAAGATAGACCATTGGTTTTAGCTCCAGCTAAAACCATTGGTCTATCTTGTCTACTTTGACTGGTAAGCAGCAAGCCATGGCTTTTCACATCTGCTACTACCTGAACCTTGTAACTGGAGATGCTGGGAACTGAACCTGAGAACTTTTGCATGCCAAGCAGATGCTTACCACTGACCGGAGTCCCTTCCCATATATACATTTCACTACCCTCAAAAGCCGAGTTTCACCCCAAAACTGGGGTGGGGTGGGGGGAGAGAAACATAGCAAAATGAAAATGGAGTTCTCAAGTTCTGATAATCGCAAATTCAGTATATCAAAATTTGGCCGATGAGTCCTGCATGAAAAGTTGAGGGAATTATATTGTTTTGGTAGAATTCTCATCACTCTGGGGAAGAAGAAGAAGAGTTGGTTTTTATATGTTGACTTTCTCTACTACTTAAGGAAGAACCAAACCGGCTTACAATCACCTTCCCTTCCCCTCCCCACAACAGACACCCTGTGAGGTAGGTGGGGCTGAGAGAGAGTGATTAGCCCAAGGTCACCCAGCTGGCTTCGTGTGGAGGAGTGGGGAAACAAATCCAGTTCACCAGATTAGCGTCCGCTGCTCATGTGGTGGAGTGGGGAATCAAACCCAGTTCTCCAGATTAGAGTCCACCGCTCCAAACCACCTCTCTTAACCACTAAACCACACTGGCTCTCTGGGAAGTGGAGAATGTGCCAGAATATATTACCTTTTCAGACATTGAACAGCCAAGAGAAAATGTGAATGATCTATATGCAAAGAGACCTGTTCGAACCGTCATTGTGTATCAAAGACCAATCTCTCACCTCCGTTATCCAAGAGATGTAAGCCGATACACGCGTGAAAACAGTCGGCTTCTTAGCCGTGTTGCAGCCCAGGCCAGATCCAAAGCTCACAATGCCGTGAACTTGCCACGAGTTGGCATTTTGGCAGTTCAAGGGACCGCCGGAATCCCCCTGATGCAAGAGAAACAGCATTTAACAAAATTAAAATGGGAATACGGAGAGCGTTTGCTTGATTTCCTTATCGCAATCCAGACAGACCAAGGTGCACGAACTTCGTCTTGTCTGTTTGAGTCTTGAGAGACCGCGACTGACCTGCCCAGAACTTTGAGGCTAAGTCGAGATTTGAAACTAGATCTTGCTCATCCAATCCCCGACCTTCTACTCACTATACTTTCCCAGCACTTCAGTGCTTCATCTCCGTGATTTCAGTCCTCTTAACTACCACCCTGCAAAGTACACCGACACTGTTATCATCCTTGTTATACAGTTAACGGGGTCGCCAAGATCCCCCTTGGGTAAGGTGACATTCAAACTCAGGGCTTCCTTGCTCAGTCTCTTAACCATTGCTCATCTCTACCCCCCCCCCCGCCAAATAGGCTAAGTGATATCAAAGATAATCACAAAAGTATAGTTGCTGTTCATCCTCCCTAAGGTGGAGCCCCGTGGTGCAGAGTGGAAAGCTGCAATATTGCAGTCCAAGCTCTGCTCATGACCTGAGTTCGATCCTGATGGAAGTCGGTTTCAGGTAGCCGGCTCAAGGTTGACTCAGTCTCCCATCCTTCCAAGGTCGGTAAAATGAGGATCCAGCTTGCTGGGGGTAAAGGGAAGATGTCTGGGGAAGGCACTGGCAAACCACCCTGCAAACACAGTCTGCCTTGGAAACATCAGGATGTGACATCACCCCATGGGTCAGGAATGACCCGGTGCTTGCACAAGGGACCTTTACCTTTAAGGTGGAGTAGTCTGGGTGCCATGTGTAGCTCTATTAATGAGTATGTTTTAGGTTGTTTTGGGATGGTTTTAATTGTACTTACATTATGTATTTTTATATGTAGTTAGCCACCCTGAGCCCAGTTCACTGGGGGAGAGTGGGGTATAAATAAAATGTATTATTATTACATTCAAATTTTCATAGGCCATTTATGCAGGGTCAATTTTGATGCTCGCTCAAAGCTGTTTTTTAAAATACGACCTTTAAAATGCCTATTCATGGTCCAGAAGCGAAATAAGAAATTCCACCCACCCACCCCCCACTCGCCTGCTCCTTCCTTCCTGTTTGCATAGCCATTAGCAACCACCATGTGCATAGCTAATGAGTGGCTATAATTTTGCATGGTTCCTTGAGAGAATTCTTAGCAGTGGGGACGGAGCAAACACAAAAGGTCGCATTAAAGGGGCTGTTAAGAAATGAGAAGCAGGTATGCACCGGCTTCGCCGTCACTTCCAAAAAAATATATGCGGGGCCCTTCAGCCTGGAACGCGCTGCTAATTACCAAGCATAAATGGCCATAGTGACCGAGTAACGGGCGTCTTCCTTCCAAGGGTGATGGCAGAAGGAAATGCTCCAGCAAAGAGAAGGGGAAACTTACATTGCACCCTGAAACGACACCATCTCCTCCCGCGCAAACCATTGTGTTCTGGACCGTCGAACCCCACCAGTCACGTTGGGAGCAAGTCTGGTGATCCACTACGGGCAGCAGAGCTTGCTGAAGGTCGTCGGAGATGGGACCGTTGGCTGCAAAACAGAACAAGGAGCAATCAGGGCGACTCCCAGGAGGGTGCAAAGAGTTCATCCGTTTATCCAAAGGAGATCCGAGAGGCGAATGTGGCTCCTCCATTTTATACTCGTGACAACCCTGCGAAGTAGATTAAACCCAAGGAACAGTGGCCAGCTGGAGTGCAGGCAAGATGGCGTCTAGTAATCACCTGCTCTTGGAGCTGGCATGAATGCCGCCGTTTGTGACCCAGCTGTGGCAAAGCCTCCGCAAATCACTATCATGGACTGCCACATTTGAGATGCCCCGGCACATGCCCTATATGTGCCCTGTCAGCTCTGTTGAACTGAGGGCGAGGAAGGGTGAATGGCGGGGAAGCAATGTGGGGGCCATGGCTATGGGGGCGGCTCTTTCCCTCACTTTCCGCGTGTTGTACCCCCTCACTTGCCTTCTGGCCCCTGCCCAGATCCCAGAGGTTTTGACCCTCCCAGTTAGCAACTCTAGGCAAGAATAAGAATGAGCATTCAACCTACTCCATAGGCGTCCCCATCCAGTGATGTAGCAGGGGTAATCCTGGGCCAGCATGGTGTCTGCTTCGGGCAGGCAGGAAGGCTGGACCGTGTCACTGAACTGGACGTGCTCCGCAAGCTTGATCACAGCGATGTCGTTCCTGAAATGGAACAGTGGCAAAAGGGGTGTGTGTGAAACTAAGGAGAAAGATCCCAGACTTCAGCACGGGCAATTCCGAGCCCACCCTCGGACTACCTTTTGGTCCAGAAACATAACTCTGCAAAAAGATTTGGTTTAATTTCAGGTTTTTCTACAAGCCATGCTTTTCGGCGAGAGTTAGCATGGTGTGGAGATTAAGGTGTTGGATTGGACCTGGGAAACCCAGGTTCAAATCCCCATTCGTGCCACAGAAGCTCGCTGGCCCCATTCGTGCCACAGACCTTGGGCCAGTCACACACTGGCTAGTATTTGGAGGGGAGACCGCCAAGGAATACAAGGATTGTGATGCCGAGGCAGGCGATGGCAAACAACCTCCAAATGTCTTTTGCCTTGAAAACCCTATGGGGTCACCATAAGTCAGCTGTGACTTAACAGCCAAAAAATGCTTTTCAGTAGGCTGGAATTTTGGGGTGTGTGTCTGGAGCCTGGGGAGGATAGGGACCTCAACAGGTAACAATGCCACAGAGGCCACCCTCCAAAGCATCAATTTTCTCTAGGGGAACTGATCTCTGCAGTCTGGAGATGAGCTGTAATTCTGGGGAATCCCCAGGTCCCACCTGGAGGCTGGCATTCCTACCACCAGACTTTTGAGAATTAGTGTCATGGCCTTCCTTAGTGACAGACTCAGACTGTGGAGAGGAAGATACTCTTGGCATCCCTGGACCCAAAAGCAGACTGAGATACCAACAAGCACGAGTTACAGCCGTGAAGGATCCACCAAGCCAGAGGCCCAGGCTGCAGAGAAACCGGCCAGGGGTTACTAGGTCTACAGAGCCTTCTTTATCATAAAAGAGCTCAGTCTGGGTGAATCTTTCCTTGGGCCAAGAAATCAGCCTCAGAACTTTCTGGTTCCTGCTATCCGTTCCCAGCTTCCCAACCATCTGTACCTAGATACCTGCTTCCTGCGCCACTGGCGCAACCACCACAAGTCCAGCACAGTGAGGTCACACTGGCAATAGCTTCATCTTGACCTCATGGGAACCTTCTAGGGACCAGACAGAGCCAAGCAGGGGTTTTAGGGTCACCCCGATTACCCATTGTCAGTGTTCCTGAGGACCCTGCTCACTATTGTCGCCATGGATCCTTCCGTCTGAAACAGGGGTGGGGAACGTCAGGCCCGGGGGCCGTATAAGGCCCGCGAAATCATTTGTTCTGGCCCTTTGTGGGTCCTGGCAGATCTCTAGCTCAGAAGGATCTAAGACTGGTGATCTACCCCTTCCCGCGGACAGGAATAGCCTCTATTCAAGGCGGATGTGAGTTTGTTTTGCCGAGAAAAGGAACCTTTTCCCCCCCTTGAAGAAGAGTCGTTAGCTATGGAGCTGCTAGGACCGCCCAAGAATATAGCAAGCTAATTTTTAAGTTGATAATCTTCTTTGGCCCGCGAATGATATTATAAATATTCAAATGGCCCTTGGCAGAAAAAAGGTTCCCCACCCCTGGTCTGAAAGGAAGCTTCGAAATGGGTGGGGAGGGGCAATTG
Source organism: Euleptes europaea (assembly GCF_029931775.1). Taxonomy (NCBI): domain Eukaryota; kingdom Metazoa; phylum Chordata; class Lepidosauria; order Squamata; family Sphaerodactylidae; genus Euleptes; species Euleptes europaea. Next base: position 11,585,304 of record NC_079330.1, on the reverse strand, counting down.
CACAACTGCATTTTAACCCTCACAAACATGAATGCACAGCGAGGTGGAACAGTGTCTGGAGGGTGACTAATTCCGCTTGCGAGTTGGCACCCCAGAGCTTAAAAAATGAGCGGGAGAGAAAATGCCATCACCGCCTCCCACACGGACACTGCTGCTCGGGGAAGAAGAAAACAATCTACGCAGCAGGGAGAAGGAAATAAAATTCAAAAGCTAACTCACCGGATCAGGAAGGAGTTCCATTTCTCGTGGACGATAATTTTCTCCACAGCCACAGCCACGGAACCGTCCTCTTCTACTTCGAGGTTCTGTTTGCCCAGGACGACGCGATAGGTCCGACTGGAGCTGAGGGGCCACGGGAAAAGAAATCGATCCGAAACTGAACTCTCAGGATGCCTTTCAAAGCCGGTCTCGTTGCAAGCCCCGGTTTGGGCCAGCGTACGGCCATCTTCAGAGGAGCTTTGCTCCGCCGTGGGTTTAGCGTTAACGCAAGCCCGCTTACCTGATGCAGTGGGCCGCCGTCAAGACCCAGTTGGACTCAATCAGGGTCCCGCCGCAAGTGTGGGACCAGGCTCCGTTCCTGCTGTACTGGAGGGAGACCTGAAAAGACACAAGGGTGTTTACCCGTCGCTGTCTAGTGGTTATCGTGACCAAATCCATCCCCTTTTGCTATTCTGCCCGGTACCTTCGGCTGCTTTCAGTTCTTCTGGTTGTGTAACCCTAAGGAAATAATCTCAGTACACAGCCACAATTTGTGCACTTTTAAATAAATTCTTTCTCAAAGTGTTTCCTTATCCAAGTATTCTCTTAATTTTAAACTTTTAACTTATCCTAACAACATGTACAACAGCAAAATTATAAGTTCTGAATGCAGTTAGATTTACCGTGAAGCTTCGCTATACATTATCACTTATCAGAATCTTTTAACATTGATGAGTACCCCTCGGGAAAATCCAAACGCCGGCAGCAATGTCCTTTACTCGAAAGTAGGCAATATCGTGGGGATAAGTGAAGCTTCACGGTAAATCTAACTGTATTCAGAACTTATAATTTTGTTGTTGTACATGTTGTTATGATAAGTTAAAAGTTTAAAATTAAGAGAATACTTGGATAAGGAAACACTTTGAGAAAGAATATATTTAAAAGTGAACAAATTGTGGCTGTGTACTGAGATTATTTCCTTAGGGTTACACAATCACAGATCAGTATACCTATTTTATTCAGTTCTTCTGGTGGCAGAAAGTTCCACAGGGCAACAATGTGAGCAATGATAACAGGTCTTTCATTCTCATCCGCAAATGAAAACAAAAACAAAGCCGCGTGGACCAGTAGGGAAGCCATCTTACCTGCCATGGCCAGCTGTGGGGTTTAGCATCCTCGCCTCCAACTACTCGAGAGGTATTCGGCAAATATGCGGGTCTGCCGCAGCCATGGGCTAGGTAAAATCAAAAGAAACAGTCCGAGAAAGAAAGGGATGTACAACTTAGAAAAAACAGGATGCATGGAGCCAAACATGAATTAACTAAAGAGGTACAAATCTGACAATTTCTGGGGGTTTTTTTCTTTTCCATTTTTCTGTAGTTATATTATGTGTGTTTTCCATTCCTTCCATTTTTCATTGCTGGTGTTTCTAACCAGCAACCTAAATAGCCCAGTCTAGCCTGGTCCTATCAGAGTTTGAAAACTAAACAGGGGTGGCCATGATTATTATTCGGATGGGGGACCACCAAAGAAAACTAAGGTTGCTATGTTGGGGGCAGGCGATGGCAAACCCCCTCTGCTCAACTCTTTCCTTGAAAACCCTACGGGGTTGTCATAAGTTGGTTGCAACTTGAGAGGACACTTTACATTCCTGACCGGTTTGTTTCTTTCACGGGATTTTAACATTATCTTAATGCTATTTATATGCAACTGCCAAAAAAAACCATGTGTCCATTTTAATAGAAATCGTACCAATTTTTGTGTGTTTCACCTTTAAAATGCTAGTTTGTTTCAGTCAGTTAAACCAATTGGAGACTGAAATGCTCCTGCCATTCCCTGAAGGGCCCTGAGGCAAACTGAGGCTGTGCAATGTAATTTGCATTTTATGGACAGACTGGTGATCTGGGGTCTTCTTGCAATTGTGTGAGCCCTCAGAGGGGGGCATGGTCTCTACCCCAGACCTTTGGAGAGTTGCTAACCGAGTAGATCATGCTGAGCTATATGGACCAGTGGTCACACACTCCTTGTGGTGGAAAGTGTCGTCAAGTCAAGTCACCGCTGACTTATGGTGACCGTTTAGGGTTTTCAAGGCAAGAGACGTTCAGAGGTGGTTTGCCATTGCCTGCCTCTGCGTGGACTGAGAGAGCTCGGAGAGGACTGTGACTGGCCCAAGGTCACCCAGCAGGCTTCATATGGAGGAGTGGGGAATTGAACCCAGTTCTCCAGATTAGAGTCCACCACACTTGGTATAAGGAAGTAAATCAGTTTAGCCTGTCCCTCCTTCGAATACATTGTGTTATCAGAGCAAAGAAACTGAGTTTTGTATACTACTGGGGAGCAGGTGGGATTAAATTTATACTCAGCAGGCAACGAACTGCATGCTGCAAATAGGAACCTCCAGTATCCTGTCCCTGAACATAGGCCTCCCCCCAAAGTACTCACCATAGGCCAGGAATAAAGCAAAAAAGACCAGTTTGAACATGGTGACGGATTCTTATGCAGGTAGAGCCAAGAGAAAGTCTGAGTATTTATAGGGGGGGAACCCAGGTAGATTCCAAGCCAAGAGCAGAAAGTCAACCTCGGGTAAGATAAAGGACCGTAATCTGACCTTGCTAAATTATCACTCGACAAATAGGACATATTTGGCATTTATAAGAAAGGGAGGGGGTGCCAATCTTGGTGACCATGACCATGTTTCACCCGCTGCCTACCGAACTTTCTCACGGCAGTCTCCCAATTTTGGGGTGAGCCACGGGAGCATCATCTGTGTACCTCAATACAATACTTTTTTCCTTTGAGCCTGGGACACCGTACCAGATGTTTTGTCTGATTTGGCCAGTGACGTCAGCCTGGGGTGTGTGGGTGGGCGCTGGGGAAACTGGGAGCTGACCCGACTGTTGGGAATGAAGAGAGAACCGATGTTGCTTCATTGGGAGTCCAGAAGGAAAATCTGTTCAGATGGCAACAGAAGCAATGAGTCAGGAGGGAAGAAGAAGAAGAAGAGTTGGTTTTTATATGCCAGCTTTCTCTACCACTTAAGGCAGAATCAAACTGGCTTACAATCATCTTCCCTTCCCCTCCCCACAACAGACACCCTGTGAGGTTGGTGAGGCTGAGAGGGCTCTAAGAGAGCTGTGACTAGCCCAAGGTCACCCAGCTGGCTTCGTATGGAGGAGTGGGGAAACAAATCCAGTTCACTAGATGAGCCTCCACCGCTCATGTGGAGGAGCAGGGAATCCAACCCGGTTCTCCAGATCAGAATCCACCGCTCCAAACCACCGCTCTTAACCACTACACCACGCTGGAAATGGGTGACTCCACCGTTTGCTGTGGATACAGACTCTGCTAGTTACCCAGCAGCATCCAGAATGCTGATTATAAAACTTCTCTGGGGAGGGGTTGTAGCTCAGTGGTAGAGCCTCTGCTTGGCATGCAGAAGGTCCCAGGTTCAATCCCCGGCATCTCCAGTTAAGGGGACTAGGCAAGTAGGTGATGTGAAAGACCTCTGCCTGAGACCCTGAAGAGCCGCAGCCAGTCTGAGTAGACAATACTGACTTTGATGGACCAAGGGTCTGATTCAGTAGAAGGCAGCTTCATGTGTTCGTGTGTTTAAATGCCACTAAAAGCCTGATAGCTAGGGGAGAGGCTGTGGCTCAGTGGTAGAGCCTCTGCTTGGCATGCAGAAGGTTCCAGGTTCAATCCCCGGCATCTCCAGTTAAGGGGACTAGGCAAGTAGGTGATGTGAAAGACCTCTGCCTGAGACCCTGGAGAGCCACTGCCGGTCGGAGTAGACAAAACTGACCTTGATGGACCAAGGGTCTGATTCAGTATAAGGCAGCTTCATGTGTTCATGTGTTTTTTAATCATTCCTACATGAGGGGGATTGCTGCGTATCTCCCCCCCCCCCGAATGCACTTTTTTTGGGGGAGGAACAGCTACCTTCCACACTATTATCTGAAGGTTGAATTGCAGCATCCAACTGACAAGCAAAAACAAGTGAGGTCTCTCGTGCTCCTCTGCCTTTAAATGGCAGCTTCGCCTACAGAAATCAGCAGGGGAAGCTTCTCAGAGCGTGCCATTCTGCCTGCGAATCAAGTGATCGTTGAAAGCACAGGAGCACTGAATAGCTGGAAGGTTGGCAACCCTAGCACCGGCTTTATTCTTCGTCCAGGACAAACAAGATAAAGAGGCAGCTTCCCGGCCCTTTCCTATCTTGGCTAGAAACACACTTTGAAACTAATTTTAGAAAATGCACCAACTAGGTAGCCGCCCCTGTCTTCTTCTACAAAGTTTGGCAGAGGCTCCTGAGAGCAAAGGTGTTTGCGAACAGATGCTCTCGCTGCTGGGAAGTTCAACAGACTTTAATTTCAAATCCCTATCATGGCGCAAGTGTGTAACCGGGTAGTGATTCCCAGCACCCTCCCCCCCACCAGTACTTAACTGGGAAGGAATGGGTGGGGGAGAGAACAAAGAGTTGTGCTTTTAAATCAACGGGTCACGTTGCTACTTTTTAAAAAGTATCTTCCTTACTTTATTTGAATACAATAAATAAACGAATAAACAAATAAACATGGCCTTTGTTTTCCTGCCATAAAGAAGGGATTAAAAATTCCAAGGAGAAATCAGAGATATTCTACATCAGAGACATAAGGGGGCAGTATTACCTATTCCCACTGGAGGACATACCTTGGTCAGAAAAGCACTAGCATCCCTGAGATGTGAGATTGGGCGAGACTCCTCAGGGCGTCTGTATTCCACGGCATATCCAGATTTGTTGCTTTGCAATTTGTGAAACAACCTTTTGTCGTCGAAAAAGGTCACTCTGTCCCACCAACAAGAAGCGTCAGCAGAAACCCTGCATCCAAAATGTTTCCATTCTGAGAATAGTTTGGAGGACATGTGGTTTGATACAGAGCAAATGAAAATTACCCTATTTATGATGAGCTAATTTCGGTGAACTGGGGGATGTAAGGATGTACAAAGAAATCAGTGCTCACAGTGGAAATGCACTTCACCGCTTTTCTGGCGCTCTTCCAGTTTGGAACAGAAGCTAGATTTGTGGTTGTTGGGGATACTCGGAGAAGGACCTTCAGAGGTCCAAGTGAGCAGAGGTCCAAGGCCCACAGGCAGGTTACACCGTTACAATTCTAGGTAGACCACCATTCTCAGATGGCAACCAACCTGGCCCCAGCCAGAAAAGAAGCAGACACAGAAATGTGTTGTCCTACCACCATGGCAGAAAAAATACTGGTCAACACCAACTGCCCTCAGGGGGAAGGGCAATCGGGTCACCTTTTTCTTCGTAAAAACGAGGGGCATGATTTTCTTTCTCCCCATTGTATCTGAGGAAGTGAGCTTTGATTCATGAAAGCTCAAACTGGAGCAAATGTTGCTGGTCTTTAAAGTGCCACTGGACTTCTGTTCTGTGTCTTTACACTAGACTAACGTGGCTACCCCACTGGCATTACCTCTGCCGCAAACCAAAGCTCCAAGGGTTGATGAGCAATTTTTTAAAAATTGTATTCATTCACTTCATAGGCTGCCTTGAAGATCATTTGGCTGACAAGCGGGATATAAGTCTTCAAAATACATACACCGCACAGCACTGATTGGCCAGCCTGTGTGTCATCAATTACGTAGCAACTCCCCTCCTCTTCTTGATAACAGGGCAGCACATAGCACTGATTGCCTGGGCCTTCTGTCAGTCACAGCGCCACTCCCTCCCTCTTCAGCAGTTTTAAAAGGGGGGGGGGAGAAGCAGACAGCGTTGAAAAAGACAACCCTATCAGGAAGTTGGGATGTGCGGGGATGAGAAAACGTGCGGGGACGCGAGCAAGCTGGAACGTGTCCAGAGGAAGGCAACAAAAATGTTGAGGGGTCTGGAGACCAAGTCCTATGAGGAAAGGTTGAAGGAGCTGGGTATGTTTAGCCTGGAGAGGAGAAGACAGAGAGGGGATATAATAACCATCTTCAAGTACTTGAAGGGCTGCCATATAGAGGATGATGCCGAGTTGTTTTTTGTTGCCCCAGAAGGTCGGACCAGAACCAAGGGGTTGAAATTAAATCAAAAGAGTTTCCATCTAGACATTAAGAAGAAATTTCTAACAGTTAGAGCAGTTCCTCAGTGGAACAGGCTTCCTCGGGAGGTGGTAAGCCTGGAGGTTTTGAAGAAGAGATTAGATGGCCATCTGTCAGCAATGCTGATTCTATGACCTTAGGCAGATGATGAGAGGGAGGACATCTTGTCCATCTTCTGGGCATGGAGTAGGGGTCACTGGGTGTGTGTGGGGGAGGTAGTTGTGAAATTCCTGCTTAGGGCAGGGGGTTGGACTAGATGACCCTGGTGGTCCCTTCCAACTCTATGATTCTATGATCATGTTTGAAGTATAGGGCCAATGATCTGCTTTCAACCTGGAGCTGAGTATGTGTGCTAGAACAGGAGAGAAGGAAGTGTCGGGGTTGGAGCCTGCAGCTAAAAAGCATCTCCACATTCACTCCCCTTTGGAGAAGAGAAGTAGAAGAAGGCCATTTATGCATGGGAGGTTTTGCCTTGGATTTGCCGCTCTCCAGATGCACATTTTTCCCATCCAAATTCTCAAAACTCTGCATGGGGGCTTACTGTTGAGTTTTGAGAATTTGGATGGGGAAAAATGTGCACCTAGAGAGCGGCAAATCCAAGGCAAAACCTCCCATGCATAAATGGCTGAAGATTTGGTTTTTATATGCTGATTTCCTTTACCTTTTAAGGAGTCTCAAAGCAGCTTACAATTGCCTTCCTTTCCTCTCCCCACAACAGACACCTTGTGAGGTAGGTGAGGCTGAGAGAGTTTGAAAAAACTGTGACTAGCCCAAGGTCACCCAGCAGGCTTCATGGGGAGGAGTGGGGAATCACATTGGGGAACCCTGGCTTAATAGGTTTCGATGGCTCGTGCTAATAAGCCAAACTATATGGATGAGAAACACTGTCCAGATTTCAACCGGAAATGATCACCCCTTTCGCAAGAAACAGCCTCTGAATACCACAACATGCTTATGAAATATAGTTGTTTTTTTATTTTTGGTTAAAAAAAATAAATCATACCACTGAAATGGAGCAGCTTTTGGAATCAAAAGCAAACACTTTTTTTTCTTTTCAAATCCATTCATTTAAACATATTGGAAAAAAGCTGTAGAGGAATGGAAGGAGCTATTTAATATAATGCTTTCCCGCCCGCCCCCTCCACCATCTCCCTTCCCCCTCAAACCACCCAAGGTTGCCATATGAAAAAATAATGTAGCCTCAATGAGACGTTAAAATCTTTTTACCCAAAAAGATGGGCTAGTTTGAAATGAAGGAAGCAATTCAAAATCTCCCAGGAAGAAAGAGGAAAACCCAGAGAGTTTGCACAGCAAATGGGACGTGAGGTGTTTGATTTTGAAAAACAAACAAACCAAAATTGGGAATGCGCATCAGCATGGAATGAAACTGAAAAGTGGAGATCCTCCCGCTTTTAAAATGCATCTTGGCCCAAGCAACCCTGGACGTGAAGAGCATCTGTTCTGTGTCTTTACATCTGTTCTGTGTCCCTTCACTCCTCACGAAGTGGAGTTGCCAACTGATCGCAAAAGATAGCCTCGTTTGCTCCTGAGTCCTTCACAGCAGCGGATTTCCAAAAACAAGCAGGGAAAGCTTTGCAAGAAGAAGAAGAGTTGGTTTTTACAGGCCGACTTTCTCTACCACTTAAGGCAGAATCAAACTGGCTTAGAATCACCTTCCCTTCCCCTCCCCACAACAGACCCCGTGAGGTAGGTGGGGCTGAGAGAGCGGTGACCAGCCCAAGGTCACCCAGCTGGCTTCATGTGTAGGAGTGGGGAAACAAATCCATGTGTAGGAGTGGGGAAACAAATCACCAGATTAGCCTCCGCCGCTCATGTGGAGGAGCAGGGAATCAAACCCGTTCTCAAGATCAGACTCCACCGCTCCAAACCATCGCTCTTAACCACTACACCATGACGTGAAGATGTAACAGTGATCACCCTGCAAAGGTCTGCGATGATGTCTCCGCTACAGGGAGCGATTCTACCACACTCTTTTCAGCCCCATAAATCCTGACAGCTTCAAAAGGAATAAGAAAGAATCAATGTAATGTTTTAAGCACTTCTGGGCCAGTAGGGAAAGAGCCTTGGATACAGCAGCAGAGCATGATTCTCTTGTGCTCTGCTTCCTCCAGGTATTTCTCCCATTGGGAAATGGGAAACTGGTTTGGATTTCTACTGGGCATGGGCCCCCTTGCCAATTTGGGGGCCCTGGCAGGTGCCCAGACGGCGCCGGTCCTGGGTCAGGAATCTGCTTTGCTCCCAAGACTGGCAATAGTTCTTGCTCCCCCCACCAACAGCTTTCCCAATTTGCCAGGTGTGCCCGTGAAGGCCAGAATTTGTACTTTGTGTGCCCCCCCATTCTCCCAGTTCAGAGGGGGCAAGGCCCCCCTGTTCCAGAAATTCTGGGGGAAACAGTAGCCTGCTGAGCTGCTATTAAGAGCACAGGAGAAGCGGCTGATAAAAGAAAGAGACAGCCTGTTGGCTTCCTTTACAAGCACGGACTTTGTGCAAATAATAATAATAATTTTTTGGGGGGGATGTCTACTTTTCCTATCCAATTCACTGAGATTTTCTGTTACAGAAGCTTGACAATTAGGGTTTGCCCCTATCTTGAAAGATCACAGTGCATGCAAACCACACGAACATTTCAAAGCACTTTCTGGTGGTCTCCCAGCCTGAATATTAACAAATGAATACTGGGGAAAACAACCCGACGACGACACGCACGATTCTGGGTTTCACCAATGTGGTTTGCGATCTGGGTGGATTTGCCGGTTCCATCCTTCAGGACGCAGAGGGCATGGAAGAGGCACTTCCGTTACAATCAGCTCATCCCTTCTGCCGGAACGGTTCGCAGCAGCTTCGGCGCTCGGATTATTGCCTTGGTAAACACACACATACACACATAAAGACAGTACGCAGGTCTGGTTGCAGCCTGGCTCACGTTGCCCAGAGACCCTGTAGCACCCTCTGGGCTGGGCAGGACTTCCAGTAAGATGCGCCAAGACTTGATGCCGCTGTCGGAAGAGGTCATTCCAAAAATAAAAGATAGCGGGGTAATTCACCACCCAAAGCACACAAGCAAACGCATTCATCCACCCACCTTAGGAACAGAAGAAGAGCCATCCTGGATCAGAGCAAAGGCCCGCTTAGTCCGGCATTTTAGTCCGGCATTTTGTTCACACGGTGGCCGACCGGTAGGAAGCCCACAAGCAGGATGATTGCAACAGTATCGTCCCGTCCGTGCTCCCCAGCAACTGATATAAAGAGGCACTGGAGGGAGTAGATATCCATCCCGACTAGTAGCCATTGATAGCCCCATCCTCCATGAATTTGCTCACTCCCCTTTTTAAAGCCTTCCAAGATGGCGGCCAGCACCACATCCTGGGGCAGTGAGTTCCGCAGTTTAACTGTGCCAGACACCCCTGGCAGATCAGCATCTTTAAACGGTGATGGTAGTGGTGGGGGCAAAATTAACAATGGGGATGTCACCTTGTGACAACCTACAAGTCTCTATCTTGTACCGACATTCGTGGGAGATTCATAGTCTCTAACAAATGCAACACTCAGAGGCGAGCGCATTTGCTACCTGCTGGACACAAGACTTGCCAACTTTGCAGAAAGCTCAGAGGGCTGTCTGGGGCAACAGAACTGCAAGGACAGCCAGGTTATTGAGAGAATCCTCAACCCTCCTCTTAGATCCTTGGGACAAAGCCTCAAGAGCAAACCTGTTTTCTTGAAGGTTATCCTTTCCCCCCTCATTCCCGCATTGGAAGTGCCACTTTTCTCGATCCCATTTATTTATACGGCTGAAGGGGGGGGAAAGGGCAGCAATCACTCCACACACACCCTGGCATAAAACCAGATGCTGGGGGAAAGGGAAGCAAACGAACTTGAGCTGCTTTTGAAAGGATGCGGGTGGAGAGGGCGCAAGTTCTGCATCAGGTCAGCAGCAGATGGTCAAGGTTAATGGGGGGGGGGAAAGAATCAGAGGAAGAGTTTTGGAGAGGAACCGAGGCGTTCCTGACCCCCAGGCCACTCACTATGCTACCTCAGGTAGCCTTAACGTTTTCTATTTTTGGCAAAGCTTCAAGCAAAGGGACTTTTAAAGTGACCAATTAACGCATTTTTTTCCAAATGCAGATTGTGCACGCCAAAGTGGCAAGAGGCAGTTTTGCACAAGCATCCTCACCGCCAGAGCGAGGGTACCCCTCCCGTATCTTGCCAGTTCCATGGCCAACGACCACGGCTATCACCCTTCCGGCTGGGATATGAAATGATTCACGAGTCGAACGTGCAACGGCCAGGCTCGGGATGCACCAAGCGGTTACGAAGAGTTAAAAGAGAACGCCCACCAACATAGAGACACGTCAATTCACAAGAAAACACGGACCCGGGCAACGCGGACGAGGGCGGGCTCTGGGATTTTTGCTTGCGGTATTTACAGGTCGTGGGGAAACGCCGCCGTAGATGAAGCCTGTTTTTGCAGGTCGAACAGTTTCAGATTTCAAAAGCTACGGAAGGTTCTATTTCCAAAATTGGTCCACACAACTGTCTAAGATAGGGGTGTCAAACATAAGGCCCGGGGGCCGCATCTGGCCCCTGGAGAGCTCTTATCCAGCTCGTGAGCCAGCTGAGGCAGCCACCCCGCCCCCCACTCCCAATCTGGGCTGGCGAGGTATGACCCGGCCCGGCCCGACCAAGTGATATTTATGTCATATCTGGCCCTCATAACAATTGAGTTTGACACCCCTGGTCTAAGAGCTGCCAATTACCCAGAAAGAGAAAAATCCAGCTTGACCCCCCTTGCTCGTGCCTTCCGGCAGAAGCTTGGTCTGCAGAAAAACTGGCCGATAAAGTTGTTCACATTAAGGGGGACTGGCAGATCTAATGGAAGATTGCGGGACTTCTGCAGACCAAGCTGTTGCAAAAGGCACAGCTCGAGGGACTGGTTCGAAAAGCGGGGAATCCCTCAACCGTTAGCGACTCAAGATCCTTCCACTGGGACGGCTTGGGTCATGCACGGACCCCCCTTTCCCCAGCAGCGCCCCTGCCCAGCCCATCATTGCTTGAATGCCGACTGCAGCTCTTTGAAGGCGGCTTTCCGCTGCTTCATCTCTTCTGCCTGCCTCTTCTTTTCCTCTTGCTCGGCTTTGATCTCCTCTTCGAAGCGGCTGGTGACGTTTATGGCTTGCACCTGAGGGGGGGAAAGGTAAATTGGCAAGCAGTTTAGGAGTAGTGGAGTGCACGGAGCACAGGCTCGATTGCAGTTCCCCGTTTTATCTTTGGAGGAGCTCAGGATAGCCTTATGTGGTCGTTTCTCCCACTTTATCCTCATAACAATAAGAACATAAGAAAGGCCATGCTGGATCAGACCAAGGTGATTCAACCCCCCCCCCAAAAGGAGGGGGGAGGTAAACTCAACCTGAAAGTTGAATCAAAACAAAAGGGTTGAGCATTGTTCAGCTCAACCCTTTTGTTTTGGATCAGACCAAGGTCCATCAAGTCCAGCAGTCTGTTCACACAGCGGCCAACCAGGTGCCTCTAGGAAGCCCACAAACAAGACGACTGCAGCAGCATTGTCCTGCCTGGGTTCCACAGCACCTAATATTGTAGGCATGCTCCTCTGATCCTGGAGAGAATAGGCATGCCTCATGACTAGTATCCATTTTGAACAGCAGCCATGGATAGCCCTCTCCTCCATGAACATGCCCACTCCTCTTAAAGCCTCCCAAGTTGGCAGCCATCATCACATCCTGGGGCAGGGAGTTCCACAGTTTAATTACACGTTGTGTGAAGAAACACTTCCTTTTATCTGTTTTGAATCTCTCATCCTCCAGCTTCAGCAGATGACCCCGCGTTCTGGTATTAGAAGAGAGGGAGAAAAGCTTCTCCCTGTCCACTTTCACCATACCATGCATAATTTTATAGACCTCTATCATGTCTCCCCTTAAACGCCTTCTTTCCAAGCTAAACAGCCCTAAGCGTTTTAACCGCTCCCCATAGGACAGTTGCTCTAGTCCCCTAATCATTTTGGTTGCTCTTTTCTGCACCTTCTCAAGCTCTGCAATCTCATGAGGTTGGGCAGGAGGTGTGCGTTTGATGGTTAGTTGACAGTTAGCATGGTGTCGTGGTTAAGAGTGCTGGATTAGGACCTAAGAGACCCGGGTGTTGTGACACAGTGGTGGAAACTGCACACTCGGTCAGCTTCTGTAGCGGCACCCTGGGTACCCCCACACCCCCCCGCAACGTTCCCAGTTTCTCTCTCCTTACTTTGGCTTCGAAAAAGCTTTTGGCTCCTTTGACACCCTCCGTCGAGACGTCGATCTCCGACAGGCGGGCTAAGGCGTGGAGGCCGCTGTCTTCCTCCAGCTCCCCTGCAGCGGCTTTGCGGAAAATCAGGAGGAACTGAAGCGAGAGATAAAAAAGAACAGAAGTGTAAAGCAAGGTTAAATGTGTCGACAGTCTCGAGAAAACCTCGGTAAGGGCAAAATGTCAAGACTGGTTTCCCAGGGTACTTCTGACTCACCACCAAGTACAAGATCCCCCCGCAGTCCCGTATGGCTAAGTAACCTTCTCTTCAAAGCAGCTGTCCCCAAGACCACCATACAGGAGAGCTTAACTCACAGACGGGCCCTAACATGAAGAAGGCAATCCTCGCCACCCCCCCACACACAACTGATATTTTATGTATTTATTTCCCATGAGTTAAATCAGCAACTTAAACCATGATTTAAATCTCCAAAAAAAAGAGAGAGACCAATTTAAGGAAATATGGTGGTTTCAAACGGCGTAGAATATTTCTAGAACCTCAGGGGGGAATATCATAAGCTCCTTAAATATTCAACTTGGTATTTTTACTATTTAACGATATACATGGCTGATCTGTTGATCATTTATTGCTTATTACTCCAAATGGGGGGTCTCTTACAAGCTGTGGTCATGACCTACAGTGGTCCCTCTGCCTCAAAAAACAAGTGCCATCTTTAGCAAAAGTATATACAATTTATATTAAGACGGAAGAGAGTGAGGGGGAAGTCATTTTATGTTTTAATTACTATAATTATTTCCTTTTTATTACCTTATTAAATTTTAAGTAGTTGTTTTTATATATGTTAATGAGATGAAGAAAACAATAAAAACTTACTATAAAAAAAAAGAGTGCCATCTGATTATTATTCCAACATGACGATTTTTTATGGGGCTGTTAAATTGTTTTACCTTTGTATCGTGAGTTTAGTGTATTTTATTGTGCTTTCTGTATTAAGTATTATGTTGTTGGCCGCCCTGAGCCCAGCCTTGGCTAGGGATTGAGGGAGGGATAAAAATGAAAATAAAGAAAGAAATAATTTTTACATTTATTTTTTAAATTTCCAGGCTCAGGGCGGGTAACGGCGGCAAAAGTCCCAGTTACAGATACATAGGCATCTCATTAAAACATTTAAAACAATAAAACATACAAAGTTCAAAACCCATAGATGGCGCACAATCCATGCCGCACCTGCTGTGGCAAACAGACAGGTAGGACAAACCCCTCTAGCGAAACTGCATGGTATACCAAAAAAAAGGGGGGGGGAAGGAAGTAGGGGAGGCCAACATTGATAACACCTGCGGCTGTCTTCAATTATAGGCCTGGTGGAATACCTCTGAGAGCCAGTGCGGTGTAGTGGTTAAGAGTGGTGGTTTGGAGCGGCGGAGTCTGATCTGGAGAATTGGATTTGCTTCCCCGCTCCTACACACGAAGCCAGCTGGGTGACCTTGGGCCAGTCACACTCTCTCAGCCCCACCTTCCTCCTAGGGTGTCTGTTGTGGGGAGGGGAAGGGAAGGTGATTGCAAGCCGGCTTGATTCTTCCTTAAGCGGTAGAAAATGTTGGCATATAAAAACCAACTCTTCTTCTCCTTCTCCTCCGTCTTACAGGTCCTGCAGAACTCTCTCAGGTCTCGCAGGGCCCTGATGTCACTAGGCAGAGCATTCCACCGAAAAAGGAGGACAGCCGCACACTCCTGGGGTCCGAGACCACCAACTGATTATCATCAGCAGATCTTAATGCCCTTGGGGGTGTGTGTACAACACTATCAATCTACCATAATGTAGTGTACCATGTGCCGCAAGAACAGAACAGAACACAAGGTGGCTAGGAGCTCTTTATCTGGTTCCCAGCCCTTTGTGGGTTTTAATTATATGCTAGTAGATATTTTTTCCCGAGCTTTTTATTGTACGCTTACGGAAAATAAGGGTAATTAATTTTTTTTAAAAGAGAGAAATAAAATCACCAGATGAATAACACCGTCAAAACACTTTTAACGCTTGGAATACATTGGGAAGGCAGGGAAAGAGGCTGCCTGCGAGATCAGAGGTCCAAATTATCATATTCGTTCCGCTCCGGCAAAACGAGGCGCGGCACACATTCATCTTGAGAATGGGGCCGGGAGGCTTTGCCTGCCTGCCTGCGGTGGATCGGAAGTGCCCTCAAAAGGGCAAAGCACGGATATACGACTGCACAGAGCGCCAGCAGATGCCAGATGATGCCACGCAACTTGACGGTTCTCACTGTCTCTAAAACGAGGGGGTCTGTGTGGAAACAGAAGACCCGACACCCTTAAACCAGAGAGACAGGAAAATTCTCGCTGGGTTGGAAGAAAACGGGAGGGAATCAATGGCTTTCTGGTATGCACGCACATGTCTCCTGCAGGACAGAAACATCTATTTCACATGAGAGTTCTCTAGTCACCCCAAGGGGCCTCTGTCCCAGAGTCTGAGCGGAGAGGAAGAAAAGCCACAGGCAGGAATATTGCTGGCTATGAAGGTAGATTGAGACTGGGAAGGGCAGCCATGAAAGAGCTAGAAATGATTCTGAAGTGTAAGGATGGGTCACTAGCAACCAAGATCAAGTTAATTCATGCAATCGTATTCCCTATTATTATGTATGGATGTGAGAGCTGGACAGTGAAGAAAGCTGATAGGAAGAAAATAGATTCCTTTGAAATGTGGTGTTGGAGGAGAGGGTTACGGATTCCGTGGACGGCCAAAAAAACAAATCAGTGGGTTATAGATCAAATTAAGCCTGAACTGACCCTAGAAGCTAAAATGACTAAACTGAGGCTATCGTATTTTGGTCACATCATGAGATGACAAGAGTCACTGGAGAAGACAATCATGCTAGGAAAAGGGCAAGAGTCCAGATCAGACTCCACTGCTCCAAACCACCACACTACACCACAAAAGCTCATGCCCTGCCAGAAATTGAGTTAGGCTTTAAGGTGCTACTGGACTCTTGCTTTTTTCTACTGCTACAGACAGACTAACGCGGCTTCCCATCGTGATCTAACACGTTCGTAAGGTGGCTATAATATCAGGCATTACCTCCCGGAAGCTCAGCTTACAATCCAAGTCTTCATCCACCTCTTTAATCATGTTTTTCAACCCCAGGTGAGTCTGCGGCGCCCCGAGCTTCTCCATCATACGCTTCAGTTCCATCAGGTCGATGAAACCGTCTTTCCCCGCATCGTATCTGGCAGACAAAAACAAACAAAAAAGAATTTACAGGCATGAAATAATGGAGGCTGCATTCCTCCCACCAAGCTGGCATGGCGCAGTGGTTAAGAGCAGTGGTTTGGAGTGGCAAACTCTGATCTGGAGAACCGGGTTTGATTCCCCACTCCTCGACATGAGCGGCGGAGGCTAATCTGGTGAACTGGGCTGGTTTCCCCACTCCAACACATGAAGCCAGCCGGGTGGCCTTGGGCTAGTCACAGCTCTCTTTGAGCTCTCTCAGCCCCACCTACCTCACAGGGTGTTTGTTGTGGGGAGGAAAGTGATTGTAAGCCAGTTGGAGTCTCCCTCAAGTGGTAGAGAAAGTCTCCTTTGGAGGTTTTCAAGCAGAGGCTAGATGGCCATGGGTCAGCAATGCTGATTCTGTGAGCTTAGGCAGATCATGAGAGGGAGGGCAGGAAGGGTCACGTCAGTGCTTGGCTCTCATGGCCCTTTCTTGCATGGCCAGGGCAGTGCCGATCGCCACTTTGTGGGTCAGGAAGCAATTTTCCTCCAGGCCAAATTGGCCAGGGATCCTGGAGGGATATTCTGGGCATGGAGCAGAAGTTACTGGGGGTGTGGGAAGGTAGTTGTGAATTTCCTGCATTGTGCATTGTGCAAGGGGTTGGACTAGGGTTGCCAACTGCCAGGTAGTAGTGGGCGATCTCCTGGTATTACAACTGATCTCCAGCCGATAGAGATCAGATCACCTGGAGAAAAATGGCCACTTTGGCAATTGAACTCTATGGCATTGAAGTCCCTCCCCAAACCCCACCCTCCTCAGGCTTCGCCCCAAAAGTCTCCTGCCGGTGGCGAAGAGGGACCTGTCAACCCTAGGTTGGACTAGATGACCCCGGTGGTCCCTTCCAACTCTAGGATTCTATGATCCTAAAATAAAACGATGGGAGAATTCTGCGTGTTTCCCTGGGCTCCTTTACAGAAGGGCAGGGCAAACATTTCAGGCGATGACTCTTGCTCTTGCTTCGGTTTCCTTTATGCCATCAGCTATCCAAAGTCCACATCAGAAGCCAGAAAGGAAGGCTAGCCTCTTTTCCAAACAGCGTGGGCGTGAATCTCTTTGCACTCCAGCCTCACAAGGAGGCCTTATCACAAATGCATGCCTCTGTCTCCCAGGTTTTAAATCAAGAAAAAAGGCCAAACCTATACCATCAGAAGTGTTTGTCAGTAACAGGCAGGAGAAACCTTGCTGAAACCAAACGGGGCTAGTGGGGAAAGCAGTCGGATCCCTTCACTGGAAGCCAAGGGCAAAGGCATACATTTGCATGGCTAACTTTTATATGTCTTGTGCTTCAAACCACACAGTTGGCCATTTTAGAATTCTGTACCGAATTTGGCAAGTAGCATCCAACACACAGCGCAAAAGCTTTAGAATCACAGTTTTGGATTTGTTCAAATTAACAACAACAAAAAAATAACCCTTCCGGTTCTCATGGTTAGGTGTAAGAAGTTAAGGGAGCTTATCTGAACTGTGTCCAGTTTTGGGCTCCACAATTTAGGAAGGATGTTGATGACAAGTTGGAGCGTGTCCAGAGGAGGGCGGCCAGAATGGTCAGAGGTCTGGAATCCATGCCCTATGAGGAGAGACTTAAGGAGCTGGATTTGTTTAGTTTGGAGAAGAGAAGGTTGAGGGGAGACATGATAGCCACGTTGAAATATTGGAAGGGATGTCATGTTGATGAGGGAACTAGCTTGTTCTCTGTTGCTCCAGAGACTACGACACGGAGTGATGGATTTAAACTAATAGAAAAGCGATTCTACCTAAACATTAGGAAGAACTTTCTGACAGTGAGGGCTGTTCGATGGTGGAGTGCCTTGCCTCGGAGGGTGGTGGAGTCCCCGTCTTTGGAGGTCTTTAAGCAGAGGCTGGATGGCCATCTGTAGGGAGTGCTTTGATTGTGGGATCCTGCATGGCAGGGGGAGGGTTGGCGTCACTGGGGATGTGGGGGGGGGGTTAGATAGTTGTTAATTCCCTGCATTGTGCAGGGGGTTGGACTAGATGACCCTGGTGGTCCCTTCCAACTCTATGATTCTATGATTCTAAACAGTAAGTAAGTCCAGTAAGTCTTTTATCCAGTGGGGCTTTACTCCCAGGAATGTTTTCTTAAGATTGCAGTCTAACTGTGTAGTCCTAAACAAAGTTATACCCTTCTAAACCCATTGACTTCAAGGATGCATTGTAAAAAAAAAACACTACAGTTTTATTTACAGATGCTTAGAAAGACAACGGCACACTAACATCAGCTTTGAGTGCATTTTAAACCAGATTGGAAGTCGGCGCCAAACCACTAAACGCCCCCCAGAGAATCTTTATAGCACCTGTGTTTCATGAAGTCCTCTGATTTAAATCAAGCTGGTTACTGGGTACTGACACGGAGGCATCCAGGGATCTAAATCTGAAGCTTTGCGGTCCATCTGAGGTCAGGACTAACGGCTCCCCTAAAACCGTTTCCTTACCTTTGCTTTTTACCTTTTATCCCTTAGAAGCTCCTTGATCAATTGATCTTGAGCAGCATATATCTAGTGTTGGAGGGATATAAGGATTGAAACAAATCTTGCCACCGACAATGTAGCCTTGGGCATCGTCAGCATAGAGTAGAATTGGGGTGGGATGACTTGCAAGCTTTGCGGGGTGGCAAAACTCTGAGAAATTGGTTGCCATATCATTCAGGTATAGATTAAACAAGAGAGGAGCAAGGAGGCAACCTTGTCTAACTCCCTTGACAATCCTTACCACAAGGATTCCTTCACCGCTGCGGAAGCTTGCCAGGAGACAACTGCAAAGATTTTGGCCGGGAAAAGACGATGTCCTTTCATTCAGCCCTTGAAATGATATGTTGTCTCTCTTTCTCTCTCTCTCTAAAAAAAAAAAAAAATCACATTTGGACATCCCTCCCTCTCTCCCCACAACACCAGAGCTGCTATATTAGAGGTGGCCTGCTGTCAGATGACCGGTCAAATGTGGTTAGATAACCACCGATGCGGTTAAACTGTGGTTAAATTTGGTCAAATATCCCTCGAAATTGAGCATACTGCTGGGTAAGCAGAGGCTTCCCTCTTTTTATTTCATGATGGTGCTATTTCTTCACAGGGGTAGAAGAAGAAGAAGAGTTGGTTTTTATATGCCGACTTTCTCTGCCACTTAAGGGAGACTCAAACCGGCTTACAATCGCCTTCCCTCCCACTCCCAACAGACACCCTGTGAGGTAGTTGGGGCTGAGAGAGCTGTGACCAGCCCAAGGTCACCCAGCTGGCTTCGTGCGTAGGAGTGGGGAAACAAACCCAGTTCACCAGATGAGCCTCCGCTGCTCATGTGGAGGAGTGGGGAATCAAACCCGGTTTTCCAGATCAGACTCCACCGCTCCAAACCATTGCTCTTAACCACTACACCACCACCCCATAGCCCGAGGGCAGTCATAGGCAGATTTATGGGCCCAGAAAAAGTTCTCCAGCTGGCCGCAAGGTAGGATAGTGAATATCCCCAGAAAGAAGTCCTGGTTTGCTGACTGTTTAGAAAAGCTGCCTCTGAAGTCGGTAATAGTTGCTGTGGTTTTACTATATTACAATTTTTAATAAAAACAAATGAACTCCTAACTAGCTAATTCCTAATGAGTTGGTGGGCAGCCCCCTCTCCCCATGCACAGATCTTTTTGACAGGATTCAACCCCATGTCATATTGTCAAAAGTTTAATAATAATTCCCTATCATTTTTAAGCTAAGTCCCTAGAAGCTAAAATGACTAAACTGAGGCTATCGTCCTTTGGTCACATTACGAAAAGACAAGCGGCGCTGGAAAAGATAACCTTGCTAGGAAAGGTGGAAGGCAGCAGGAAAAGAGGAAGACCAAACATGAGATGGATCGACTCTATAAAGGAAGCCACGGCCCTCAGTTTGCAAGATCTGGCCAAGGCTGTTTGCAAGATCTCACCGAGAGCCAGTGTGAGGTAGTGGTTAAGAGCGGTGGTTTGGAGTGGTGGACTCTGATCTGGAGAACCGAGTTTGAATCCCCACTCCTCCACATGAGCGTTGGAGGCTGATCTGGTGAACCGGATTGGTTTCCCCACTCCTACACATGAAGCCTGCTGGGTGACCTTGGGCTAGTCACAGCTCTCTTTGAGCTCTCTCAGCCCACCTACCTCACAGGGTGTCTGTTGTGGGGAGGGGAAGGAGTTTGTAAGCCGGTTTGATTCTTCCTTAAGTGGTAGAGAAAGTAGGCCTATAAAAAACAATTCTTTTAACGATAGGACATTTTGGAGGATGTTGGGGGTTACCGCACTTGTATTCCCAGCGATGTATTATGAGTTTGAAAACGTTATAAAAAATACTGTTTGCACTTTCTATGTATTCCCACCGATGTATTAAGAGTTTGAAAACGTTATAAAAAATACTGTTCGCACTTTGTTTGGCCCCTTTAGCTGTGAAGACGTTTTACAACCATTTATAAGCCGTGGTATCCAAAAAACCCTTTAAAGCGATGTTTTTAATAACATTTTCAAACTCTTAATACATCGCTGGGAATGCAAAGTGCGGTAACCCCCACTGATTCACAGGGTCGCCATTAGTCGGAAGCAACTTGACAGCACTTAATACACACACATTAATTTTTAAAAGCTCATTTTCCTGTTTCCTAAAAAGCAGCTAGCCCATTTGTTTTGGTAATTATGTTTATTTTTATTTAGATATTTATGCCCTGCTTTTCTCCCAAACAAAGACCCGAAGCAAAATGCAACATTGCTCTCCGCTCTTCCATTTTATTTTTACAACTGCTGCCCAGTGAGGGAGCCGAGGCTGATTGAATATAAAGAGCTGATAAGTCACTGTGCGATCTGCGGCTCTGCTCCGCCTCGCCTCCTCTTTGATTTTATTTATATACTTGTGTTTTATCCGAGTTTAAATTGATTTTGTTGCTTGTTTGGAGTTAGTTAAAAGCACACTGGTGTTAGGAGTCAAGATGTTTTGTCTCTCTGGTTTGTTATTTGTAGATAAGGTTGACACTTAACTTTTCATACTAGATGGGAAACCAGCTGAGACAATGTGTTTTCTTGAGCTTGTTTGAGGGGAAGTGTTAGATTTTAAAAAAAATCTCAGATATTCCTTTGTATGCTTGCCAAAAGTCCTTTTAATGATTAAGCTGTTCCGGTATCACGCATGTGTGTTGTGTCACGCTGGGACTGAAGCTTGCTAAAGTTTTACTTATTAAGTTGTTCAAGTTACTTTATTATACTTTTAGCAGACTTTTACTATAGGTCACCGGGGGAAATTCCATGGCAGACAGTAAGGTTGCCAGCTCTGGGCTGGGAAATACCTGGAGATTTTTGGGGTGGAGCCTGAGGAGGGCGGGTTTGGGAAGGGGAGGGACTTCAACGGGGTATAATTAGGGTTGCCAGCTCCAGGTTGGGAAATACCTGGAGATTTTGGGGGTGGAGCCTGGGGAGGGCGGGGTGTGGAGAGGTGAGCGACTTCAATGCCATGGAGTCCAATTGCCAAAGCGGCCATTTTTCTCCAGGGGAACTGATCTCTGTCGTTTGGAGATCAGTTGTAATAGCAGATCTCCAGCCGGTACCTGGAGGCTGGCAACCCTAGGTATAATGCCATAGAGTACACATTCCAAGGCAGCCACTTTCTCTCTGTCGCCTGGAGACCAATGGTAATTCCAGGCCATCTCCAGGCCCCACCTGGAGGTTGACAATCTGATCAGAGAAGGATTTCGAACCTGTCTCCCTCAGATCCTAGTCCAGTGCTCTAACCACTACACCATGCTGACTAATTCGTGTAAGCAAGTAAAATATATTTCGTGCAGTTCTAAGGAAGGGAGAGAGAGCAGGAAGAGTGGTTGGAGTTAGAAGAAGAGTTGGTTTTTACATGCCGACTTTCTCTACCACTTAAGGGAGAATCAAACCGGCTGACAATCCCCTTCCCTTCCCCTCCCCACAACAGATACCAAGTGAGGTAGGTGGGGCTGAGAGATGTCACTAGCCCAAGGTCACCCAGCTGGCTTCATGCGTCGGAATGGGGAAACAAATCCAGTCCACCAGATTAGCGTCCGCCGCTCATGTGGAGGAGCGGGGAATCAAACCCGGTTCTCCCGATCCAAACTACCGCTCTTAACCACTACACCACGCCGGCTCTCATCTCAGAACTGCAAATTTGGGATCCTACTGGGTCTGCAAACACAGCTTGGCACTGAGGGCCCTGGGCAACTGTCCGATGCCGAGTGCGGCTGCCAGCCCCGGAGAGGCATGACTGAAAACGCGACCGCTGCTACCCTCCCGTACCTTTGCCACAGGCATGAAGGCCTAGCCATTTCCGACCCAAAGCTTCAACGGAGAACTGTGAGTAATCGGCAACTGGCCGGCAGCCCAGCTCCCGTTCAAACATCCTGCTTGCAAGCCAGCCAACCAGCTGGTTCTGTCTGCTTCTCGGCAGCCGGGCGACTAAGATTAGCACAGCGTTCAAACAGACACGGGCCCGAGATGACGAGGCGTCTCTGCCGGGCGTGTGCAGAAGGCTGTGTAAAAGCCTGCAACGACCCGGCAGCTGGAATACCGCCCCAATTTGGCAAGAGGTGCCAGCAGGATCACTCGATGTCCCCGGAAAGGTCTCCGATGCCCAACTCCAGATTTGACCATCGGCAAACTGTGAAATCGTTGTCAGCAGTGAATGCATCGCTCTTCAAGGCAGAAAAGAACACACCTTTCCCCAAGCTGTCCAATTTGCTTCTTTGCTATAGGTCCCGCCTTGGGGAGGGGCCACTGTTTAGCGGTGGAGCATCTGCTTGGCATGCGGAAGGTCCCAGGTTCGATCCCCGGCATCTCCAAGTAAAAGGATCAAGTAGCAGGTGTTTAAAAGACCCCGACCTGAGAACCTGGAGAGCTGCTGCCACTCAGAGTAGACAAGGCTGACCTTGATAGACCAAGGGTCTGACTCGGCAGGAGGCAGCTTCATGTGTTTTACCGCCCTGCCCTCTTCTCAAAGCCTCAAGACTTTGTGAGGGTCATCACTCAGTGGAATAGCAGTTGCCCTGGTATCTCCAGTCCATGGATCTCAATGCAGATAATCCAAGATGTTTCTCCTGACCCTTTCAGAACAAGGGGCACAACTGTGTACAGTTCTGATCACCACACCTAAAAAAGGACATTGCAGAGCTTGAGAAGGTGCAGAAAAGACCAACCAAAATGATCAGGAGACTACAGCAGCTGCCCTATGAGGAGTGGCTGAAATGCTTAGGGCTGTTTAGCTTGGAAAGAAGGCGGTTAAGGGGAGACATGATAGAGGGCTATAAAAGTATGGGTGGTATGGAGAAAGTGGACAGGGAGAAGGTTGTCTCCCTCTCTCATAATACCTGAAGCTGGAGGGCGAGAGATTCAAAACAGATAAAAGGAAGTGTTTCTTCACACAACGCATAGTTAAATTGTGGAACTCCCTGCCCCAGGTTGTGGTGATGGCTGCCAACTTGGAAGGCTTTAAGTGGGGAGTGGACATGTTCATGGAGCTATCCGTGGCTACTAGTCAAAATGAATACTAGTCATGATGGATACCTATTCTCTCCAGGATCAGATGAGCATGCCTATTAGATTAGGTGCTGTGGAGAACAGGCAGGACGGTGCTGCTTCAGTCGTCTTGTTTGTGGGCTTCCTAGAGGCACCTGGTTGGCCACTGTGTGAACAGACTGCTGGACTTGATGGGCCTTGGTCTGATCCAGCAGGGCCTTTCCTATATTCTTAAGGAGTGGATTGGCATGAGAAGGCAGGGCCAGCCAGCAGGGGATGGATGACCTCTCTTTGGCCCTTCCGATTGTTCCGAATTCTGGCCAGCCTCAACCGGGCCAGGATGGGGAGGCGACGTGCACAGTCAGCCGATCTGGACCCTACTGTGCTGACGCCGCTGAAGTCCAGCGGATTGTCCTGTCATTTCCCCAGGATTTTCGAGGCCCTGGTTTTGTCAAAACAGCTGAGCCCACCTGCTCTGGGCAAACACACTCAAGATTCTAGCAGAATCTCTTTTCCCATTTTTTGTTGTGTGTGTGTGTGTGTGTGTAGTGGGGAGGTGGGTCGCTGGAAACAAATGCACTTTTATTCAAACAAACCAAATTAATGAGCAAAAACAAAACAAAAAAACCCGCTCGAAAGCAATTTATCAGCGCGTTCAAAGCACTTAACCTGAGAAACCTTTGCACCAACTTTACAAAACGGGCCAGTATTAGCCTCATTGTTCCCGCAGAACAGATTGGAGGCAGAACGACTCGACCAAAGATAACACGGAGAGACATCGCGGTCGGGTTGACACATGAACCAGGGACTTTCCTGCCCACAGCTCTCTTAGTCACCACACCAAGCCAGCCCATTTGCAAAACGATTTCAAAAGCAAATGGCGGCCAGATCAAAGGCGAGACAGACTTCCTCCCACTTTGAAATCTCCCAACCTTTGCCTTTGTTCTGGTCATTTTTACCTGCCCTGGCTACTGGAAGTTAAGACAAGCCATCCCAGCCTGCTCCAATAACTTCAACGTTAACTTACTTCAAAGTTTACTTACAAAGTTTAGCTTACACAGGAATTCAGCAATGCGGCAAATAAAATAAGCTTTGCAGAACCCAAGCTGCAAGTTAGGGTAAATTATGCTAGACATGAGCTGCAGCTGCCATACCAGTCAATTAACCAGCAAATTTTCTTTCTTTCTTTCTCTCTTTCTTGCATTTATTGATGCAGCTACATGAGACTTAGAATGTCAGCTTCTTGCCTGTCTTGTATCTTTCTTCAAATTTCACTTTAGTCTCTCACTGTGCTTTACATTTCAGTGCAGGGTCCATAAATACATCCTTGTTGACAACAGTTTTGTCCTGGGGAATATCAACAGAATACCAACTAGTCATTTCCATTTCTTAACACTGGCATTGTGACTGTACTGCCTCTGTATCAGCTCAGGAAACACTAACTCAGCTGAAACCAACATAGGACAAGCAATAGCATCATGGAATCACAGAGCTGGAAGGGACCACCAGGGTCATCTAGTCCAACCCTCTGCACAACGTAGGAAATTCACAACTACCTCCCCCCCACACACACCCAGTGACCCCTACAAACAAGACGAATGCAGTAGCATTGTCCTGCCTCTGTTCCACAGCACCTAATATCATAGGCATGCTTCTCTGATCCTGAGAGAATAGGTCTGCATCATGACTAGAACATAAGAACATAAGAAAAGCCGTGCTGGATCAGACCGAGGCCCATCAAGTCCATCAGTCTGTTCACACAGGGGCCAACCAGGTGCCTCTAGGAAGCCCCCAAACAAGACAACTGCAGCATCATTGTCGTGCCTGTGTTCCAAAGCATCTAATATGATAGGCATGCTCATCTGATCCTGGAGAGAATAGGTGTGCATCATGACTAGTATCCATTTTGACTAGTAGCCATGAATAGCCCTCTCCTCCGTGAACATGTCCACTCCCCTCTTAAAGCCTTCCAAGTTGGCAGCCATCACTACATCCTGGGGCAGGGAGTTCCACAATTTAACTAGATTAAATAGAGGGCTGCAGGTAGGCTAGGAAGTTGCCAACTTTGAATGAAACTCCACTCACACGGCTTAGGATCCAAGACAAATACTTTCCCTAGGAGTCAGACCCAATGACTAAAAAAAATTGGACTTACTTCTGAGTAGACCCGCTTAGGATTGCTCCCTGTCTCCTAAATCTAGCTTTCTGTGTTTTGGAAGGCCCACTTTTGTTTCCAGAAGGTTGACTGAGATTGGCTAAAGCGGTCTCGTTTTGCATGGACCTCCTGCCAAAGGCTGCAGGCAACCGATCTTAGATGGAGCTGGGAACCAGCCAATCTCAAAATAAATGAAGGCATCGAAGATTAAGGCCTGCTAGAGCTGAGCCAGGGACTTTGACAAATGATCTCATTAATTCTGCCCCGAAGTCCAGGATTTTTAACTGCATCTCTCGATGAATAACAAAGGGCAGGCCTTTGTTTTTGCTTAACGTCCATTAACATTCTCAAACACCGGGACAGCTATTAAAAGCTGCCGGAGTCCCGAAAATCTCCTCCTAATAAATAACACAAGGGGCAGGGAGAAAGAGAGAAGTAACTGAATATCTAGAAATGGATGAATTACTGATTACCTCCCATCATCCCTGGTCCTGGCTTAGGGCGCTTTCCCCCAAGCTGAATAATGCACTTTCAATCCACTTCCAATACTTTTTAACAATAGTTTGCAAGTGGATTTTGCCGTTTCACACCGTAAAATCCAGCTTCAAAGTGGACTGAAAGTGAATTATTCAGAATGTGTGAAAGCACCCTTAGTCTCCTCTTGGGTCCAAAGAGATGTAGCACTGTTTGGAGAAGGTTCTTTGCTATTGGGAAGAGGTTTTTCCCCAAGAACTGTGCTGCAACTCAGCAAAAGGTTTTACGGGGGGGGGAGGGGGGATTGATGGATTTTAATTGGAAGTTTGTTCGGGAGCCAACTTGGTGGAAAAGCAGGGGATAGATACCATATTTTTCCGTCTATAAGACGCCTCCATGTATAAGACGCCCTCTATTTTTTTAACCCAAAATTAAGAAAAAAATAGGGGTCATCTTCCGTGTATAAGACGACCCCCAATTTTGGGGCAAAATTTTAAAGAAAAAAATGTAGTCTTGTACATGGAAAAATACAGTACATCATAGGAAATAAGCAGAATTCTTGGGAAGCACATCTGGATATTATATTGGTCCTTGAAAATGCACAACTGGCCGCTTTAGATCTCCTAGCTACCCCCAATTAACATCTGGAAACAACTGTTCCCCGCCGGTCCTGAAATATTTTAAAAGGATTTTTTCTTTTATTGGCAGAGCATGAAACAAAAATACAACTGTGCTTTCTTAGCTTGTTGGAGCGCATGTTTTGCAAACGTCCCAACGTTTATACCCGGCCTTTCTGCCGTCAAAGTGGAATATGGGGTGTGTGTGTGGGGGGGGGGGGGTCCCAGGAGGTCTTCCCAACCAGGCATTTGCCAGTTTTTTTTTCAGCAAAGTGGCCGCATCTGGAGCGCTCCAGCCACAGAACGCACATATAGGAACCTGTCGTGTCTCTCTCTGATTAAAGCTTCCCCACTGATCTTCCAGAGACAGCTCTCGGCACCTGCCCAGGCGAGCGACTGCGCCCATCCCAAAGTTCTTGCTAAACGTTTCGTGACAGATTTCGGGCACCCCAGGGCCAGCTCCGGCAAGGCTCCTCCACTACCGGACAGTAATCTTTCATAACAGGATTTGCAAATGGCAGACGGCGTGGTTGCGCACGTTTCACCCCGCCTGCCGCGTCCAAGATGCCGCTGCAGCTACATCCGACGCAGCCTCCCTCTGGGCACTAGCTGTACTTTGCCCATACACATGGGATGATAATTTAGGCCAGCCCTTTGGTATGCTGACTGCACACCGGTAACTTTCTCTCTCTTTCTCTTCTGCGGACCCCTTTCCAAGCTTTTCAGCCGCCCTCCCTAGCCCTGTGACCGAACGGCTGGGAGGGTGCTGCAAAGGATGCGTCTTTGGGAGAAATGCGTCAGCGGCTGTGAAAAACCGCTCGCGCTGTGTTTCCAGCGCTGGAGACAGCTGCGGCCTCTTTGCCAGAATGAGCTTTGACTCGACAATATGGCAATCAGCTCTTTATCCGAGGCATAAAATAAAACATTCAGATTCAAAAGGAAATATTTCCAGGCCTTTCCGATACAAGGCCAGATTTATTGTTACTATTATTTTGTTTGATTAACCTCACTTCTACCCTGCTTTTCTCCCCACGGGGACCCAAAGCAACTTACATCATTCTTCTCTCCTCCATTTTATCCTCACACAACAACCATTCAAGGTAGGTCAGGCCGAGTGTGTGACTCGCACATAGGCAGAGAGTGTGGCAATATTTGGGATACAGTAAAATGTTCAGTTAGGGAAGACTGCAATCTTTCTCCTGCTCTTCTCTTCCTCTGCCGACTCCCCACAACACTGTGATTTAAACCACCCTTGCACAAGTTACTGGCCAACAACAATCGGTACAAGACTGCCTACCTTGATCGTTTGTGACCCCCCCACCCAGAAATGAGAAATACCATTTTCCCATTGAAAAACTCTGCCTGGTCTCCAGGAAATAATCTTTATCATACCAAGTGATCAGGTATTTACAAACCTGAGTTAAATATTGCAAGCTTCTCAAAGCAAAGACCTCTCCAATTTTCCTTATTAGCCCTATTGGGGGGGGGATGTAATACCCCCCTTGAAGACTCTGCTCCCCTCTAGCCTCGACAGCTGCCTGCACGTTCCTCCCTGGAAGATATTACACAGGGGAAGGAGGTACTTAATTTTTTATGCACGGAGTGACACCGACCCTTTTGGGAGCACCTGCAATATACAACTTCACCACATGTGCATACCTGTGGTCAGAATGATGGGAATTTTGCCAGGTAATAACACCACCAAGCCAAGCCGACATACGCCAGGGCAAAACATTTGGCCATAATCCAGGTGGTCGGCAGTGCCAACTCCGGTGATATGCCAGGCTCTTACTTAGCTGCTTTACATTTCCTCAGGCTCAGCCCAGGAGGAACGCCCCACCCTGATCAGCAAAGACTCAATTCCCATCGTGTTCTCGAAACGCAGTCCTATGCTGCCGTACGCAATGTCCGAATCTGGCTTCCAACCCCTCCAGGTCTAAACAGTACTCAGCCCAGGCTGATTGGTCGATGCAATCCCACCCTGTCCCTTGAAACGTCACAACAGGATCCATTCACAGAAAGAGAGTTGGCAGATCTCAGTGACAATTCACAGAAAGAGAGTTGGTCTACCGCAGACCTCAGCGACAATTTCCCAGCGACCCATCAGCCATATAGTGTAGCCTGCTGGAAAATTGGAAATGCTTGTTTTATGGAGTCCCGGTAGGGTTGCCAACCTCCAGGTACTAGCTGGAGATCTCCGGCTATTACAAGATCTCCAGCCAATAGAGATCAGTTCACCTGGAGAAAACGGCCGCTTTGGCAATTGGACTCCATGGCATGGAAGTCCCTCCCCTTCCCAACCCCTGCCCCCAAAACCTTTCGCTGGTGGCAAAGAGGGACCTGGCAACCCTAAGTCCCGGGCAAGCAACAAAAATAGGAAACTTATACAGGTTGAGTACCCCTTATCCGGACTGCTTGGGATCAGAAATGGTCTGTATTTCGGATCTTTCTGTACTTTGGAACATTTGCATATACATAATGAGATATCTTGGGGATGGGACCCAAATCTAAACACAAAGTTCATTTATGTTTCATATATGTTTTATATACACTTTATATACAAATGAGAGACAGTGTGGTGTAGTGGTTAAGAGAGGTGGTTTGGAGCGGTGGACTCTGATCTGGAGAACTGGGTTTGATTCCCCACTCCTCCACGTGAGCGGCGGAGGCTAATCTGGTGAAACGGATTGGTTTCCCCACTCCTCCACATGAAGCCACCTGGGTGACCTTGGGCAAGTCACAGTTCTGTTAAGAGCTCTCTCAGCCCCACCTACCTCACAGGGTGTCTGTTGTGGGGAGGGGAAGGGAGGGTGATTGTAAGTCGGTTTGAGTCTCCCTTCAGTGGTAGAGAAAGTTGGCATATAAAAAGCAACTCTTCTTCTTTATACACATAGCCTGAATGTAATTTTAAACAATATTTTAAAATAATTTTGTGTATATTGAACCATCAGAGCACAAACTGGCGTGCTGCCGAGGGCCTGTGAGTAATGCCTGCATGCCAGCTCAAAAGGTCCAGTTTTAGGATCGGTCCGGATATCGGATGTCCGGATAAGGGAAATTCAAACTGTAATAGTACGAGGGGGGGGGGGGGGGAGGCACACGACTCTTCCGAGGCAGGCTAACACACAGCTAACAAATTGTATCCGGCTTAATGGATCATGCATTGCACAGCCTTGATTGACTACCCCAGCAAGAAACAAACAAAGAAACCAAAAAGCCGACAAACATAGCAATCCCATTCAAGGAATGTCTTTTATCCAAATAAAACCACTGTCCTTTAACAGACACCTCAAATGTTTGTACGTAATAAACCACTGGCATGAAAAGTCATTTCGACCGAACTGTTTTCTTTGGCGGCCTCCGATATAGCAACGCCTTATTGTTTTGGAAATAAGACAAACAAGAGAATCAATATAAAATATCTACAGAATTACTACCAAATCGATACCCCCTTGAGCTACTGAACCACACCCTTTGGATCGTTCTTTACACGGCCTTTTTGGAAACCGTCACCAACTGTTACCACTGTGTGCCGATCAGAAAAAATGAAGGTACAAACTCCTTAAGTGTCAGGTGGTACGAGCATATTAAGGAGGTGGGGAATTTATTCGCTTTACATGTGCCCCAGCGACAAACTCCTTCTGGGAAGGAAGCAGAAGTGACGAGGGTCGGTTGGGTCACGGGATTCAGCAAACGGTGGGCAGGAGGAGGAAGAGAGAAACCACGCGCAGCCAGGAGAGAATAGGTATGCATCATGACTAGTATTCATTTTGACCAGTAGCCATTAATAGCCCTCTCCTCCGTGAACATGTCCTCTTCCCTCTTAAAGCCTTCCAAGTTGGCAGCCATCACCACATCCTGGGGCAGGGAGTTCCACAATTTAACTATGCGTTGTGTGAAGAAATACTTCCTTTTATCTGTTTTGAATCTCTCACCCTCCAGCTTCAGCAATAACCCCGCGTTCTAGCATTACGAGAGAGAGAGAAAAGCTTCTCCCTGTCCCCTCTCTCCACACCATGCATAATTTTATAGACCTCTACCATGTCTCCCCTTAACCACTTTCTTTCCAGGCTAAACAGCCCTAAGCGTTTTAACTGCTCCTCATAGGGCAGTTGCTCTAGTCCCCTGATCTGCCTCTGCCTGAAGTCCCAGACAAGCCTCCTGTGCTGCCCTTCAGCTTGGGCTGTCTCCAAAAGACCTCTCTCGCACGTGGGGTTACGGAGCATACTGTGATCCCACACAGAATTTCTGCATGCACTGGCCTATGTGCAAAGCCATATGTGTTTGTGCACGCACACACAACACACAGACCTAAAAGCAACTGCACCACACAGCCTCCGTGCAGGGGGAAGTGGTATCGGTCACCGCAAACCACGCTGCCACTGGGTTTCCCGACAGCAAGTCCTCTGCAAATTTTCGTTCTGCGTCAACTTAACAGGAACAGGAAACATTACTGCTGGCCTAGAGGGTTGCACAACCGAGCAGGTTTGGTCCTCTCCCTGCCGGATCAGCTACGGAATCTGTTGCAACCACTTCCCTGTTCTCAGAATATTCACCAGTTCCAAATCAGCACAGGGGGTTTTGGAGTCAAGAGGAGGATGTTTTCCTTTTTTGGATAAAAGGGAAACACCAGCTGAAATAAAAACTTGAGTGGTCGTCTCAAGCGACCCCTCGATACTGACTGAGGCTGTATTCAGACATCGCGTATCACTGCGGTTAACAAAAACTGTGCACGAGTTCTGCTTTTTGCTGGGACTCATGCGCGGGTTCCACATTTTCTTTCCTCCCTTCTCGTGCGCAGGTACCACATTTTCTACCCTCTCTTCTCGTGTATGGGTACCACATTTTCTTTTCTCCCTTCTTATGCGTGGGTACCACATTTACTTTCCTCCCTTCTCGTGTGCGGATACATTTTCTACCCTCCCTTCTCGTGCGCGGGTACCACATTTTCTTTCCTCCCTTCTCGTGCGTGGGTACCACATTATCTTTCCTCCTTGTGCTGGGTACCACATTTTCTTTCCTCCCTTCTCATGCGCGGGTACCACATTTTCTTTCCTACCTTCTTATGTGTGGGTACCACATTTTCTTTCCTCCCTTCTTATGCGTGGGTACCACATTTTCTTTCCTCCCTTCTCGTGCATGGGTACCACATTTTCTACCTTCTCGTGCATGGGTACCACATTTTCTTTCCTTCTTGTGGGTGGGTACCACATTTTCTTTCCTCCCTTCTCATGCACGGGTACCACATTTTCTTTCCTCCCTTCTCATGTGCAGGTACCACATTTTCTTTCCTCCCTTCTCATGCCAAGAATTGTGGTAAAGCGCATGCTCCAGTGACCCATGACACACAAATGCAGATACAAGGCTAACTAGATTAATCTCCCGCTTCCCCACCAGGATCCTAAGCCAGCCAAGTTTACAATTGTGTTTGGGGGTGGGGAGGCAGGGAGGAAGAGAACTAATTTCTCTGAAGCTGCATGCCTGCAACCATACAGTTCAAATCTCCACTCTGCCATGGAAACTTGCTGGATGGCCCTAGGCCAGTCACTCTCTCTCAGCCTGACCTTCCTCCCAGGGTGGTTGTTATGAGGATAAGATGGAGAAAGGGTACAAGAATACAAGAGTATTGTGTTCAGTTTTGGGCACCACAATTTAAGAAGGATGTAGATAAGCTGGAACGTGTCCAGAGGAGGACATCAAAGATGGTGAGGGATCTGGAGACCAAGTCCTATGAGGAAAGGTTGAAGGAGCTGGGTATGTTTAGCCTGGAGAGGAGAAGACAGAGAGGTGATATAATAACCATCTTCAAGTACTTGAAGGGCCGTCATTTAGAGGAGGGTGCCGAGTTGTTTTCTGTTGCTCCAGAAGGTCGGACCAGAACCAACGGGTTAAAATTAAATCAGAAGAGTTTCCGTCTAGACATTAGGAAGAACTTTCTAACCGTTAGAGCGGTTCCTCAGTGGAACAGGCTTCCTCGGGAGGTGGTAAGGGTTCCTTCCCTGGAGGTTTTTAAGTAGAGGCTAGATGGCCATCTGTCAGCAATGCTGATTCTGTGACCTTAGGCAGATGACGAGAAAGAGGGCATCTTGGGCATCTTCTGGTCACTGGGGGTGTGGGGAGGGAGGTATGAATTTCCTGCATTGTGCAGGGGGTTGGACTAGATGACCCTGGTGGTCCCTTCCAACTCTATGATTCTATGAAAGGGAGATCAGTGTTTTAAGCTGCTTTGTTTTTCCACTGGGGAGAAAAATGGGCTGTAAATATAAATCCTGCAGCTAGCGACCACCTCAGATTCTTGGCCCGGGAGCCTTATGTTTGACACCCCTGCCCTAGATCTAGGAACACGAGCAAAAACAGATTTTGTTTTTGAGCAGAAGGAAAGGGGATTTTAAGAGAGAGAGGAAAAACAACCCCCCCGTGCCTTTAAACATCTGGCAGTGCCCTTGTTTAATTCATTTCAATGATGGGCGGTAGTGCCAGAAAACTCGCCATTGCATTTGCAACCCCGTGCTAATGAGCGCACGCAAGAGGAGTGTTGCCACCTGGGTTTTCTGCATCTGACGGCAAAATGTCTAAGGGAGGCCCGAAAAGCCAAGAACCGGGGACCCCAAGAGAAAAGGGGAAGTACCCACGGGAAACGGTGCCAATCGCCGCCAACCCCTAGAATCCAGCGTCAGCTCCAGGTTTGGGGGCCCTGGGACAGGATGCCATGGGTGGGTCTTCCACCTCTTGTTAAGTCATTACTCAGAGAGTCAAAGAGAATGAGCAAAGGTAAGGAACAGGGTGCACCAAGGGTTGGCAGCGTCATACTGCTGGGGCAGAGGCTTGGGCAAATGACCCTCCACGCCACCCCTCTGAAGCAGGCCCCGAGGAACATGCACAAGAATCACTCTTGCAACCCTTCCAAGACCACCGCGAAGAAAAGGAGCTTTGGCTAGCTGGAGCCCGGGGAGAGCACCTGGTTTTTCCCTCTGCTGGGCACCCGCTTGCCAAAGGCCCCTTTTCTGGAGGAAAGGGGTAGGAGAATACCTCTCGCAACACATTTCTCTCATTCCCTAAAAGAACCTCTTTTATCCCCTGATGGCTAACCTTAGGCCTGGAGGGGCCATGGCTCAGTGGTAGAGCATCTGCCTGGCATGCAGAAGGTGCCAGATTCAATCCCGGCATCTCCAGTTAAAGGGACTAGGCAAGTAGGTGATGGGAAAGACCTCCGCCTGAGTCCCTGGAGAGCTGCTGCCGGTCTGAGTAGACAAAATTGACTTTGATGGACCGAGGGTCTGATTCAATATAAGGCAGCTTCATGTGCTCATGTGACTGGTTTCATTACACATCAAGAGATGCCACAGTTACCCTTAGACCGCACAGCCACAGTAGTCTAGCAGTAGTAGTACGTGTGCTCCTGAAGCGAGCACAGAGAGACAGCAGTGCCCCTGAGCAAGCGCAGAGTGCATTTCTCCCCCCCTGCCCCGAACTGTGGCCAAGAAGCCTGCCAGGCGGACCCCTGCTGCTTCAAACCCAGACCAGCACCTATTTGCCTTCAGTGCGGCGGGTTCTTCCCTCCCTCCTGCAGGCACTATTCACATGCATAGAGCCCCCCTCTCCAAAAGGTCCCCAGGCGCTGACCGCACGTCCCTCCCTCCATGCTGGCACTCTTCACATGCACATTGGCACCCTCTCCTAAAGGTCCCCAGTCTTCAGCGCCGCACGTCCCTCCCTCCATGCTGGCACTCTTCACATGCACAGAGGCCCCCTCTCCTAAAGGTCCCCAGCCTTCAGCGCTGCACGTCCCTCCCTCCATGCTGGCACTCTTCACATGCACAGAGGGCCCCTCCCTCCCTGCAGGCACTATACACATGCACAGAGGCCCCCTCTCCAAAAGGTCCCCAGCCTTCAGCGACGTGGGTCCCTCCCTCCCTGCTGGCACTCTTCACATGCACAGAGGCCCCCTCTCCTAAAGGTCCCCTGCCTTCAGCGCCGCACGCCCCTCCCTCCCTCCGTCCCTCCCTGCTGGCACTCTTCACATGCACAGAGGCCCCCTCTCCTAAAGGTCCCCAGCCTTCAGCGCCGCACGTCCCTCCCTCCCTGCTGGCACTCTTCACATGCACAGAGGCCCTGTCTCCAAGAGGCCCCCAGCGCCTCCGGTTCCTCCCTCCCTGCAGGCATTCTTCACGTGCACAGAGACCCTCTCTCCAAGAGGCCCCCAGCGCCTCCGGTTCCTCCCTCCCTGCAGGCATTCTTCACATGCACAGAGACCCTCTCTCCAAGAGGCCCCCAGCGCCTCCGGTTCCTCCCTCCCTGCAGGCATTCTTCACATGCACAGAGACCCTCTCTCCAAGAGGCCCCCAGCGCCTCCGGTTCCTCCCTCCCTGGGCACTCTTCACATGCACAGAGACCCTCTCTCCAAGAGGCCCCCAGTTCCTCCCTCCCTGCAGGCACTCTTCACATGCACAGAGGCCCTCTCTCCAAGAGGCCCCCAGCGCCTCCGGTTCCTCCCTCCCTGCAGCCACTCTTCACGTGCACAGAGGCCCCCTCTCCAAGAGGTCTCTCCCCCCCCCGCCCTACTTACTGTCGGAACAGCTGCTCCATGTCCTTGATCTGGCGGCGGGAGAACTCGCGGAACTCGGTGTAGGGGCTGAAGACCCGGTGGGCGCTGCCCGGCGACAGCTGCCCGCCCGGCGCGCCGCCCTGGTTCAGCTCGGAGCGCCGCTGCAGCTTGGCGCTCAGCTCGCCGTCCGCCCCGCTGCCCAGGGCCGGCTCCTCGGCCGCCGCCGCCGCCGCCACCTCCTCCTCCTCCTCCTGGCCATTGGGCTCGCCCACCTGCAGGCGGCGGCTCAGCTTGCTGGCCAGCTCGTCGGTGGCCATGGCCCGCCACGCAGCAGCACCAGCACCCGGAGGACGGCGGAGACGCAGCAGCAGCAGCCCCAGCCGCCGCGATGGCCGAGGCAGCCCGGCCCCGCCCAGGCCGGGGGGAGGGACGGACGGAGGAGGAGGTCCTGCAGGCTGGCAGCCCTCCCCGGCGCGGGCCAGCCGCCCGGCTTCCTCGCGAGGAAGCGCGCGGGGGGGGGGATCAGGCCCGCAAGCCAGCCTGCGCTTTCCAAGGCGGGGGAAGAAGCCTGCCTGGCCGGGAAAGGCGCAGGGGATCGGCTCCCCCCCCCCCCCCCAGCAAGGCTAGGGGGAATCTCCCCCTTGGAGCCTGAGGGGCTTCCTCGCGTGTAAACGCGCGGGGGGGGGGATCAGCCCCCGCCTGCAAGCATGCTAGCCTGCGCTTTCCAAGGTGGGAAGAAGCCCCCGGAAGCCTTCCTGGCACGGGATCGGCTCCCCCCCCCCAGCAAGGCTGGGGGTAAGCCCCCTTTTGGAGCCTGGGGGGGCTTCCTTGCGAGTAGGAGGAGATGACCCCCTCGTGCAGGGGGATCGCCCCCCGTCTGCAAGCAAGCGAGCCTGCGCCTTCCAAGGTGGGAAGAAGCCTTCCTGGAAGCCTTCCTGGCCGGTAAAAGGCGCATGGGATCGGCTCCCCCCCCCCCAGCAGGGCTGGGGGTAATCTCCCCCTTGGAGCCTGAGGGGCTTCCTCGCCAGTAAACGCGCGGGGGGGTCAGCCCCCGCCTGCAAGACGCATGGGATCGGCTCCCCCCAGCAAGGCTGGGACTCTCCCCCGCTTGGAATCTTCCCCCACTTCCCCCCAGCAAGGCTGGGGGTCATCTCCCCCTTGGACTTTGAGGGGCTTCCTCGAGAGTAAACGTGCAGGGGGGGGATCAGCCCCCGCCCGCAAGCTAGTCTGCCAGCCTGAGCTTTCCGATGTGGGAAGAAGCCCCTTGAAGCCCTGGGGGGCTTCCTGGCCGGGAAAGGCGCGTGGGATCGGCGCCTTGCTGGGGGGTAATGTCCCCCTTGGAACCTGGGGGGCTTCCTCGCGAGTAAACGCGCGGGGGGGGATTAGCCCCCGCCTGCAAGCATGCTAGCCTGCCCCTTCCAAGGTGGGAAGAAGCCCCTGGAAGCCTTCCTGGCCGGTAAAGGCGCATGGGATCGACTCCTTCCAGCAAGGCTGCGGGTTATCTCCCTTTTGGAGCCTGGGGGGGGGGGGCTTCCTTGCGAGTAGGGGGAGATTACCCCCTCGTGCAGGGGGATCAGCCCCCGCCCGCAAGCATGCCAGCCTGCGCCTTCCAAGGTGGGAAGAAGCCCCTGGAAGCCTTCCTGGCCGTAAAGGTGCATGG
This sequence comes from Euleptes europaea, assembly GCF_029931775.1. Taxonomy (NCBI): domain Eukaryota; kingdom Metazoa; phylum Chordata; class Lepidosauria; order Squamata; family Sphaerodactylidae; genus Euleptes; species Euleptes europaea. Next base: position 11,548,536 of record NC_079330.1, on the reverse strand, counting down.
GATAGGCTCCACCCAGCAAGGCTGGGACTCTCCCCCGCTTGGAGCCTTCACCCCCTCGGACTTTGAGGGGCTTCCTCGCGAGTAAACGTGCAGGGGGGATCAGCCCCCGCCCGCAAGCAAGTCTGCCAGCCTGAGCTTTCCCGGGTGGGAAGAAGTTCTGGGGGCTTCCTGGCCGGAAAAGGCGCGTGGGATCGGTTCCCCCCTTGCCCCCCAGCAAGGCTGCTGTACCACGTGGGCGCAATCTCCCCCTGGAAGCCTGCGGGGCTTCCTCTCGAGTAAACGCGCAGGGGGGATCAGCCCCCGCAAGCCAGCCAGCCTGTGCTTTCCAAGGTGGGAAGAAGCCCCTTGAAGCCTTCCTGGCCGGTAAAGGCGCATGGGATCGGCTCCCCCTTCCCCCCAGCAAGGCTGGGGGTAATCTCCCCCCTTGAAGCCTGTGGGGCTTCCTTGCGAGTAAACGCGCAGGGGGGGGTCAGCGTAGGGGAGGGATGACATTTATGCATTCTCAAAAAACTCTGCATGGAGGCTTGTTTTTTGAGCTTTGAGCATTCAGATGGGGGGGGGAAGGATGTGCATCTAGAGAGTGGCAACCCCAAGGCAAAACCTCCCATGCAGAAATGGCCATCTGTGCATGCCCCCCTCCCCAGGCCGAACACTGAAATGTTGATTTATACGAGCATAATCCAGGGGAAACATCACGGCTTAATGCTGCTGTCTGTTCCCGACTGGCTGGCAGGCTTGTTCTACACGTGCGTGCGACAGGACGACGCGCGTACCACGTTGAAGTGTGGGGAGGGAGGGGGACCAAATTACATTTTTTAATATTTCTCTCTCCGCATATTTCCATGCATTATAAAATCAGCATCCGGAGAGAACCTTTCTGCCGATTTTGCTGCGTTCTTGGCTTGCAGGGGTGGGTTTTTTTTTTTACACTGGGGTGGTTTACTGTAAAAACGCCCTCCCTGGTGCTCCAAAGTGGTACAGTTCATTCTTCCAATATCAGCAATCTACCAATTCATTCCGCTGCATGTTATAGACCTGGCTTGAGCCTCCAGGAATTGCGCTGGATTTGCTTCTGAATAAAACAATCCTGCCCTCCTTGGCAGATCTGGGCTTCTGTGATTGTGGGAAGGTCTTCATCTCTACAGCTTGCCTGACTCCACATTAGGTACTAAAGAAAATATATGCTTGAGCTACTATCCACAATGGTATGAAAATCCGTAGCTACAATGGCTAAAAATTAATGATAGAAATAACAACTCTGTAAGCTTGCTGGAGGTAAAGGGAAGACGACTGGGGAAAACACTGGCAAACCACCCTGTAAACAATGTCTGCCTAGTAAATGTCTGGTTGTGGCATCACCCCATGGGTCAGGAATGACCCGGTGCTTGCACAGGGGACCTTTACCTTTTAAGCTCCTTAAAATTAACAGACATGTGTATTCACAACATACACCATATTAACCAACTTGGTCAATTTCACTACACAGACTAAAATATCCAACAAATTTGGCAATAGTAACCAAAGTCCTCTATTTCTATCATTATTATAATTTTTAGCCATTGTAGCTATGAACCTCCAGGTACTAGCTGGAGATCTCCTGCTATTACAACTGATCTCCAGCCAATAGAGATCAGTTCACCTGGAGAAAAGGGCACTTTGGCAATTGAACTCTATGGCATTGAAGTTCCTCCCCTCACCAAACTCCGCCCTCCTCAGGCTCCACCTCAAAAACCTCCCGCAGGTGGTGAATATGGGCCTGGCAACCCTACTCCACGTGGGGATTTTTGCACCAGCAACAACTACAGGCAGAAGAAAATTTAAGATCTCATTGTTTGTAAATGTATTTTCGTGGGCGCAGCCAATTTGCAGACTTTATTATCTAGCTAATTGGCTTTGCTGGGCTATCTGACCTTTTTGGATGGGGAGGTTTGAGCAATCTTCCTCCCTGCACAGCGGTGGATATCGTCATAGGACAGGAAAGGCGGCAACCTGTTGGGTTATTCAGCAACCTGGAGACTTAAAACCAGTGACAACACCTTGAAAAGCATGAAATTGGAAACACACAATCCTGAGCGATGAACCAGTTTGCTGGAGGATGCTCTAATCCTAGCCAAGATGCTTTAACTGGCCCTGACAGGAGCTGAATTCTGCGTCCAAATCAGGGGCTCCGTCAACTACTGTTCCACAGCCCTTACCCCAAAAGCTGCTTTTCTGCTTTAAGGGGAGAGGCTCTGGCTCACTGGTAGAGCCTCTGCTTGGCATGCACAAGGTCCCAGGTTCAATCCCCGGCATCTCCAGTTCAAGGGGCAAGGCAAGTAGGTGATGTGAAAGACCCCTGCCTGAGACCCTATAGAGCCGCTGCCTGTTTGAGTAGACAATACTGACTTCGATGGGCCCAGGGTCTGATTCAGTAGAAGGCAGCTTCATGTGTTCATGTGCTGGGGGAAGGGGCAGGGGTCTCCAGAGAAAGCAGGATGAGGGGGTACAAAATTCTGGGGGGCAGGCGAAGGGCTGCTGGGGGGGGCAGGCGTGGCATCCTTGTTAGAGTTGAGCTGCTTGTTTGTGTTCTTCTGAAGGCTCCAAGGAAATCTGGGGGCGGGCACGGTGGCATTTGTTAGCCCCGGGGCTTCTTTTTCCGAGAGAAGGCTACCTTCGAAATGCCGTCGGTTTTTCTCCTGCCTGTGACATGCTGATGCCTGATGGACTTTCTCCTTTCGGGCTTGGCTTCTGCTTCCTGCTGGGACCCCCCCCCCACCATTGTAATCTTCCGTTGGTGACACGGGAGGCCTTGCCATGAAAGGGATTATGACGTCCCAAGCCAGGCACGCTTAATACCCCGTGCCCTGGAAGAGCCGGGTCAGGGAGGACAAAGAATGCTGCCAACCTTAGATTTAAAAAAATAATAATAAAAAGCTATACCCTTGTTATTGCGTGTGCGTTATGGTGCTATTCCGTACCATGAGATTCCACACCCAGCCTAGAAAAAATATATCCATGTTAAAAGGGACACGTACGGATGGTCTGAAATACAGAGGGAAAGGAACTTTGCTTTCAAACAACCCTTCCTGGGTCCCCAATGCTTTGCTTCTCTCCGCACTGTCACAGTCTGAATTAAACGACAGCTATATGGCTGGCGGTTACTCATAGGCCTTTTGCTGACTGCTTCAGGGCTTCCTTTTGATTATGCATGCCTTTTCCGCCCGTCAGAGGTCACCTCGCTCTCCCTGCAGGTTTTGCCCATGTTTTCTGTATTCTGTTTTAGCCAGACTCTAATCTGTTGAACTGGGTTCGATTCCCCACTCCAACACCTCAAGCCTGCTGGGTGACCTTGGGCCAGTCACAGTTCTCTCAGAACACTCTCAGTCCCACCTACCTCAAAAAGTGCCTGTTGTGGGTATAGAAAGGGAAGGCGATTGTAAGCCACTTTGAGACTCCTTAAAAGTAGAGAAAGGCGGGGTGTAAAAACCAACCCTTCTTCTTGATACTGACCCTGGCATACATAACATAGCCGCCGATCCCTTGGCGATCCCTTAGAATTGTGCCCACACAGATTTGGGCCGATGGAAAACTCTGGAACAACTGACTCGGAAGACAACAGAAGATTCATAATCTGTCTCCTTCATTTGGGGATTTCTGCCAACGGGCACCGTTTGGATTGTTTGATTTGTGCTTGTTATTGGCTATTTTGACAACCCCAAGGACAGTAACAGGCCGGGCTCCGCATGGTGGTTCCTTTCTGTCAAAAACCTGCTTCCCATCAGAAGGCCGGTCTGGATGAAGGGGACCCTACAGCGGTCCCTTTTTGATGGGTGGGGCCCGAACTACATGAAACCAGTCGCTCTGCAATTAATGTAGTAGTTTTCCACTTGAAAGATGTAATTATCAGATAATGTATTCAGTGGGATTATCAGGGCAGGGATGATGAAACCTCTTGGAACTTGAAGGGGAGGATGCTGCGGCTGGACGTTGCTCGGCAAGGGCAGGTCTCAGAAATATAGGGAAATACAGACACCGGCTCACAGTTATTTTGGGGTGCAATTAAGCAAGTGGGACACGAACCAATTACGGCAGAAGTCTGCAGGGAGGAACTGCAGCTTTTCAAGTCCCTATGGAACAGATGGGGACGCCAGTTGCAAAATGTTCTGAGAAAGCAGGCATGGGAGGTCACGCGTTATCCTGAAATAACCCTTTGGATGTCGCAGAGAGGGAGGGGCCGTGGTAAGTCTTGGAGGGAAGAGGTTCAAAGGCATGCAAACTAAGATGGCATAATCTGGGATAGCTCCTGACGCAAGAAACTCAGCCCATTAGTGTGTGAGAGGCCTGAAAATGCCAAACCTAAAATTCAGGAAGATCTGCAGAACTTTGGGGCTGGTGTCCAGGTTTTGAGGGGCCTTAGGCAGACAGGCAGCGTGGTGTAGTGGTTAAGGTGCTGGAAAACCCTTTATGGTAATATTGTATAATATTAATTTTGAATGCATATTCGGGGAGAAACTAGTTTAGGGTGCCATCTGCTTCAGTCAGTTTTTTTCTAGGGCCATTTATGCAGGGTCAGTTTTGATGCTCGCTCAAAGCTCTTTTTTCAAATGCAACCTTTAAAATGCCTATTCACGGTCCCGACGCAAAAGGAGAAATTCCACCACCACCCCACTCGCCTGCTCCTTCGTTCCTTCCATTAGCAACCTAACGCGGCTGTGATTTTGCTTGCTTCCTTGAGGGGATTCTTCGAGGCGGGGGCGGAGCAAACACAAAAAGTCGCGTTAAAGGGGCTCCTAAGAAATGCAAAGCAGATAGGTGCCGGCTTCGCAGTCACTTCCTGAATGACGGTTCAGCGTGAACTGGAACCTGCTGCTAATTACCAAGCATAAATGGCCTAGGATTTCAATGATGAATAGAAATGTAGATTTTATGCTTTTATAAATGTATCCTTTATATGATTTTATTGAAACGTTGTAAGCTGCTCTGAGCCTGGCTCTGGCCAGGAAAGGGTGGGGTATAAATAGAATAAAATAAAATAAATGTCATGGTCACAATGTAAACAAAAGAGCAAGAAGATACCACAACCGCTGCTAGCCACACACACTTTGAAAAAGCAGGGAATAGGAGTGCGGCTTTTGCCAACCACGGACTTAGTTACAAGATTAGCCTCCTTAGCTAGCTGGCTTTATTTTGTTGGCAGGGGATCCGCCAGTGTATTCGGATATTCTTTGCAAAGCAAGAGCAAATAAGGTCCCGCGTGCCAGGAAGCAATAGGAAAGATTATTTCGGATCACAAGAACAAGGAAAAGCCCCACAGGGTCAGACCGGAGGTCCATCAAATCCAAGGTCCTGTTTCCAACAATGGCTCACCAGGAGCTTGGGGAAGCCACACAAAAACAGGGCATGGAGGCAGCAGATATCCCTTAGGTGTTGCTCCATAGCGGAGGCTCCAGTTGGCCCCTATGTCTAATAGCTGTTGATAAACCCCTGGGAGCCAGCGTGGTGTAGTGGTTAAGAGCAGTGCTTTGGAGTGGTGGAGTCTGATCTGGAGAACCGGGTTTGATTCCCCACTCCTCCACATGAGTGACGGACGCTAATCTGGTGACTCAGGTTGGTTTCCCCGCTCCTCCACATGAAGCCAGCTGGGTGAGCTTGGGCTAGTCACAGCTCTCTCAACCCCACCTACCTCACAGGGTGTCTGTTGTGGGGAGGGGAAGGGAAGGTGAATGTAAGCCGGTTTGAGTCTCCCTTCAGTGGTAGAGAAAGTCGGCAAATAAAAACCAACTCATCTTCTTCATCAGTTTGTCCCATCTCTTTGTAAAATGGCATCCCCCCATCTTGTGGAAGAGAGTTCCATAAGACAGCAGTGGAAGTCTGCATCTGGGATAAGTCAGTTCTTTTGATAGCCCAAAATCTACCACCAGTTTCTTGGTGTCCTGACGTTATCTGAGAAGGAGAGGAAACACCCCTCTCTATCTACTTGCTTCTCATAATTTTATAGACTGAGATCATGACCCCGCCAGCTATCTATTTCTTCCTAAACGAACAAAGCCCCAAAATAAATGCTTTCGCCCCGGAGGGAAGTCACATCTTAGCTGGATGAGTCCTGGAACAGTCATCTTGTTATGTTCAGCGCGGAACCGTTGCCAAAAACGACAGCCTTGTGTTGATTTCTTCCCCTCTCCCCTTTAGCGGGCACACACACATTTGCGCATTTCGTAATGCACAAACACACCCTCCCACTCTGCTTCATTAGTTGATTTTGCCTTCGGTGGAGATGGAAAAACACATGATGCTACCGCACGGGTGGAAGCAGCTGATGCCAATACAAGCTCGAAGGCCTTTAAAATCATCAGGCGAGGAACGCTTAAGGGTAGCCATGCGAAGCAGTTCGTGAAAGCGACTCGCAATCTGTTTACATCAGCCTGCCTACTCCACGTTCCTGTACCAACTGTTAGCCTAGAAGAAACAAAACAACCCCCCCACTTTTGTACAGCTTCTGGAGAGAGTTCTTACTCACCCCAGGCGACTACACTAGCAGATGCCTACGAGCCCGATTTTCGAGACACGCTTATATGTTCTTGGGACGGAGGGTTAAAGAAGACAATTCTCTGGTTCTTTCGAGTTTTATGGTGATGGCTGCCAACTTGGAAGGCTTTAAGAGGGGAGGGGGCATGTTCGTGGAGGAGAGGGCTATCCATGGCTGCTAGTCATGATGCATACCTACTCTCTCCAGTATCAGAGGAGCATGCCTATTACATTAGGTGCTGTGGAACACAGGCAGGATAATGTTGCTGCAGCCGTCTTGTTTGTGGGCTTCCTAGAGGCACCCGGTTGGCCACTGTGTGAACAGACTGCTGGACTTGATGGACCTTGGTCTGATCCAGCATGGCCTTTCTTATGTTCTGGTCATGATGCATACCTATTCTCTCTAGTGTCAGAGGAGCATGCCCATTATATTAGGTGCTGGATAATGTTGCTGCAACCGTCTTGTTTGTGGGCTTCCTAGAAGCACCTGGTTGGCCACTGTGTGAACAGACTGCTGGACTTGATGGACCTTGGTCTGATCCAGCATGACCTTTCTTATGTTTTTATTGGCTAGCGCGCATGTGCATTTGGCTGGTGTAGATGACCGCTGTGAACAGAGACCACTAAAAAGCACTGCATTTGCACCAGTGCGAAAAGGCTCATCTGTGGTATTCAATCTGCAATATCCTATTCACACACGCCAATCGTTCACTGCCTGATAAGTGAATGCACGTGAGCAGAACAGCTTAGTGATTCTGAAAGAAGGTGGCACCTGATAAGAGACTTTTCTCTTGCTGTCCCCCCAAAAACCACAGCTATTTCTCTTGTTAAGCATGCTGAAGCTTTTATACATAATTTCATGTCAAATCTTCAATACATTTCTAGCCACCAAGATACAGTACATCAGGTAAGACCACCATATGTCAAATATATCGATATATATATATCTACATAGCGATAGATATTTATAAAACCCTGGTATGTTTTTTTATAAAACGCTGCATCATTGATCATATTTACAGAAATGGACAAGCATACAACCACACTGTTCTTACTCTAGAGGAGTCTGGGCAAGAGGGATGTCTACGCAGAGGCACTGTAGTGTGCTCTTTTCTTATAGGCTTCTGCTGGCCTCTCGGGCATCTTCTGATTTTCAGGGAACATTTTCTTTTTGACAGCTGCCTGCAAAATATGAAGGGGAAGAGGTGGATTTGAGGGTCTATATCGGGGATCCTCAAGCTTTTTGAGCCCGTGGGCACCTCTGGCATTGTGACACAGGGTGGTGGGCGCAGTCACAAAATGGCTTCCGTCGGAGGTGGAGCCAACCACAGAACGTCAGGGAGGGAGGTTATGCATAACTCTGATAGTAACTCTTCAACGTTTCAGGCAGAGGCTTTGTTTAACAAGATGCCTTTTTAAACATTTTTAAAATATTTTCTGGCATATGCACACAGCTTGCCTTCAGTCACTCAGTGAAGATTCTTGTGCTGTGGTGGAAGCTGCTACCAAAGCAACATTTTTAAAAAATATGCTCAGCTAATTGGATCTCTACTGGCCAATCATAAGCCTTCCTGGGCAAAAGTGCCACCTGGCCCCACCCACTTTCTAAAAACACTTGACAGGTGCCAGGAAAGAGGTTGGCGGCTGGCACCATGGTCTACATGTTAAATTGTGGATCTCCCTGCCCCAGGATGTGGTGATGGCTGCCAACTTGGAAGGCTTTAAGAGGGGATACTAGTCATGATGAATACCCATTCTCTCCAGGATCAGAGGAGCAGGCCTATTATATTAGATGCTGTGGAACACAGGCAGGACAATGCTGCTGCAGTTGTCTTGCTTTTGGGCTTCCTAGAGGCACCTGGTTGGCCACTGTGTGAACAGACTGCTGGACTTGATGGGCCTTGGTCTGATCTAGCAGGGCTTTTCTCATTTCCTTATGACCTTGCCCAATCTCCAAGGTTATCTTTTCAGCCCTCCATCTGCCTCTTCCCACTTTCCGAGCTAAACATTATGAAGCTGCCTTCTGTGGAGTCAGACCATCAGTCCAACTAGTTCATTATTTTCAACTTTGATAGGCACTGGTTTTCCAGGTCAAAATAAGCAGGTTCCCCATGACCACCTCAGGGACTGGAGCAGGGAAAATGGCTGGCGTTTCAGCGAGTCCAGGAAAATCCTGATTCCCCCACCCACATGGGAGCCGTCCAGGCTATGCTGTGGTATTTTCTGAAACATCGCAGCAAAGAACATTTGGGAAAGTTCAGAGAGATGCTGGGGAAATGTACCAGGATACCATGGGGAAGCGGGAAGAAAGATCTGCCTCCCGGTAGCATGGAACCTGGGGCAAACTATCCGTGTGGAAACAGTCTCTTGTCTGCTCAGTCCAGCTCTTACCTTATGCTGCTTAAGGACCCTGTTCAGCCTCTTCTCCTCGCTCAGCTGTAGTTTGGTCCTCTCTAGAGCTTCTTTAAGCAAAGCGTTCTCTTCGGTTTCTCGGTAGATCCTGTCGGCTAGCTTGGACATCTCAGCCTGACATGCTTGCAGAGACAGGGCATTCATCCTGGACAGTCCGAAATATATTTTGAGACTTCTTCAGATACAGCTAGAATGTGAGTCCATCTATCCTTTAGAGACGAGTGACTTAGACACACAACGGCAATGTAAATGTCAAAAGCAAGTGAATGACTTTAGCAGGCATGATTGGTTGTGATATGCACAGGGGCAGTATGTCACATGAGAAGACAAGGATTACTGGAAAAGACAATCATGCTAGGAAAAGTTGAAGGCAGCAGGAAAAGAGGAAGACCCAACAAGAGATGGATTGACTCTATAAAGGAAGCCACAGCCCTCAGTTTGCAAGACCTGAGCAAGGCTGTTAAAGATAGGACATTTTGGAGGACTTTGATTCACAGGGTCGCCATGAGTCTGAAGCGACTTGAGAGCACTTAACACATACAGTAGGCATGGAGAAATTAGCATTGGTAATGAGACAGGAATCCCAGATCTCTATTAAGTCCAGGAGAATGCATAGACTGGAGCTTCAATATTAGTTGTAATTCAGCAGACTCTCTCTAATCTCTCTTTGAAATCCCTTTGTAGATAAGGCCCAGTGTGACTGTGTCTGGTAGCTGCACTTCAGCACATGCTGGCCTTGCTAATGGAATGCTTCCCAAGTGGCCACCAGTAAGAAGAGTTGGTTATTATATGCCGACTTTCTCTACCACTTCCCCAGGAGTGGGGAAACCAACCAGGTTCACCAGATTAGTGTCCACTGCTCATGTGGAGGAGTGGGGAATTAAACCTGGTTCTCCAGATCAAAGTCCACTGCCCCAAACCACCACTCTTAACCACTACACCACACTGGCTCTCCTGGCGCTGGTGAAGATGCTCTCCGCCCTGATACCAGGCCCTGTTGGGGTTCGTACCTGAACTGCCCGGAGTCTTTCTCATACTCTTTCAGCAGCTCCTCCTTCCTTTCCAGGCGGTGCTTCAGCTTGCTGACCTTGTCGAAGAGCGCCTCCAGGTCCTTCCGCCTCTGCAGCCCAACCTTCTCCCGCTCGTCGTGGGGAAGGTGCTTGACCGTCTGCATGCCCCGCAGCTCCTTCACATCCATCAGGCCGGCCAGGTCTTGAATCAGGGTGAAGTACTGCGGACGGGAAAGTAGAGAGGGAAAAACTGTTCCGCCAGGAGGGCAAAGAGACCGAACCTGCGATATCTCCGAGGTATGCTGGTAACCAGAGAAAGTGGGAGTTTCTGCATGCAAAGCGTAGGCTCTGTCACTAGGGGCACCTTCACACATGCCAAATAATGCACTTTCAATCACTTTCAGTACATTGGTTCTTGTAGGTTATCCGGGCTGTGTGACCGTGGTCTTGGTATTTTCTTTCCTGACGTTTCGCCAGCAGCTGTGGCAGGCATCTTCAGAGAAGTAACACTGAAGGACACTGTATTTGGGGGGCAGTATATCCCTCCTCCCTCAAACGCTAATGTATTGGTCGTATTCATACCATGTTTTCACTGAGCTCTAAAGCATCCGCCATTTCCAGCTTTGCGGTCCTTTCGATTGCCAAATTGGGATCCGGGCTGCAAACGCTGTTCTGAAGCTGAAAATTAAAAGGACAGCCGGTTCAGAACACGTCAAGGTTGTGAGCTAAAGCCAAAAGGCTTTCAAGAACGGTTTTTTCCCATGACACTTTTTTTTTAAAGTACAGCAAAATGTCACACCGAGTTTGGTTTACCTTATTAGCATCCACACCTGTCACTAGTGACAGCTCATGTTCTTTCTCTGTTTTCTGATCCCTTTTCTCGGTTAGGTCTTTTTTTAGTATGACAAGCGGCTCCGGAGCTTTCTCTTTAAATCCTGGGAGAAAGAACAGAAAACCCTGTTTCAGGAGCTGCTGGGCCGCAGGCATTTAAAGTGGAAACTCACACAAGCCAGTATCACGAGCCAGTATTGGAGGGGTCGTGGCTCAGTGGTAGAGCATCTGCTTGGCATGCAGAAGGACCCAGGTTCAGTCCCCGGCATCTCCAGTTAAAGGGACTGGGCAGGCAGGTGATGTGAAAGACCCCTGCCTGAGACCCTGGAGAGCCATGAAGTGGGGTCATGGCTCAGTGGCAGAGCCTCTGCTTGGCATGCAGAAGGTCCCAGGTTCAGTCCCCGGCATCTCCAGTTAAAGGGACTAGGCAAGTAGGTGATGTGAAAGACCTCTACCTGAGACCCCGGAGAGCAGCTGCCGGTCTGAGTAGACAATACTGACTTTGATGGACCAAGGGTCTGATTCAGTATAAGGCAGCTTCATGTGTTTAGTATCATATGGGAGGGTAGGGGGGAAATAAACAAGGGACATTTTTGTGTAGTCAAACTAAGCTGACTTATTAGGAAAATGCTCCGGGACAGAACATTAAAGACAAGGGCTTTACTGTAATCCTAAATCCCAAAACAAAAAAAACCCCTCCAGATTAGTTAAAATACTTGCAATCTCTATAATCCTAAAGGAGTTCTGTTGTTGTAGTTGATTAAAGGTCAAATCAGATGAGACTGGAAGATTGATGGTTGTATCCAACGTGTTTTTAACTGGTAAACAGCATCAGCTGCAACCAAGGGGAAGGGAGAGTTTAACTCTGCCCCCCCACCCCCAGGACGCATCTCTTTCCTGACATTAAACACTCTTTGGAGCTGCTATTTCCCCACACACACGGACTGCCTTATGCGTCCCCATAAAAGGGCAAATAGCAACCTTTGATTGTGTGTGGGCAACTAGAAAAATGGCACAGCAGAAAGGGTTAAACCCCAACTTCTCTTGTGCCAGTGTGGTATAGCGGTAAGGAGCGATGGACTCTAATCCGGAGAACTGGGTTCGATTCCCCACTCCTCTACATGAAGCCTGCTGGGTGACCTTGGGCCAGTCACAGTTCTCTCAGAACTCTCCCAGCCCATGCGGAGGCAGGCAATTGCAAACCACCTCCGAACATCTCTTGCCTTGAAAACCCTATGGGGTCGCCATAAGTCAGCTGTGGCTTGATGGCACTTTATACACACACACGCACGTGCAACAGCCCCAATCCAAATCAGGGCTCCTATGGATTTTGGTATCATCATATACAATAAACACTCGTAACCCAAATCTTTCGGTAAAAGCGCATCACAAACTCACAGAGTCGTACTCCAAATTTTCAGCTCAAGGACTGGCATTGCACGTTTGAAGATGTTTTAATTTCATAGATTTTCTTAATCAAATTATGCGACATGATGGAATTTTTTTCTTAAGGTGCAATTAACCCCCCTCCCCAGTAAATTTATAGCAAACAATACTGAGGTGGGGGGAGGGGTCCAATTTATATTGGTGGAAGATCACAAAGGACTGCAGAAAGATTTCCTCCATCTGTGTGCTCTGAATCCAGCCATTTATATGTTCTACATCCCATCCTGTCAACAGTACCCTTTGAGATCAAGCTCTGCTCGGTTTTCTCATACCGGGGCCCAAAAGGTAAGAGAAGTGGAATGTAAGCGAGGAAGCAGAAAGAATGGGCAGGGTTGTGCCGGGCAGTGCTCACCCAAAGTCTGAGTCCTCTCGAGAACCTTGATTCTTTCCCGCAGCTCAGTCAGGGCGTCTTTTTGCCGCAAGATGGTCTCCTCGTGTCTGGAGCCTTTGCATTTCGCTCCCAGGTCAGCCAGGTTCAAGGCCAACACCTAGAAAACAGGCTCCAGATAATGACCCTCCCCGGTGTAGTGGTTAAGAGCGGTGGTTTGGAGCGGTGAAGTCTGATCTGGAGAACTGGGTTTGATTCCCCACTCCTCATGAGTGGCGGAGGCTAATCTGGTGAACTGGATTTGTTTCCCCACTCCTACACATGAAGCTGGCTGGATGACCTTGAGCTAGTCACAGCTCTCTCAGCCCCACCAACCTCACAGGGTGTCTGTCGTGGGGAAGGGAAGGTGATTGTAAGCCAGTTTGAGTCTCCCTTAAGTGGTAGAGAAAGTCAGAATATAAAAACCAACTCTTCCTCTTCTTTATTTACTTCAGTTATATCCCTTCTTTCTCCCCAGTGGGGACCCAAAGCGGCTTTCATCGTTCTCTCCTCTCCTCTGTTTTATCCTGACAACAACCCTGTGAGGTAGGAGAGGCCGAGAGTGCGCGAATGGCCCAAGGCCATCCAGCAAGATTTCCATGGCAGAGAGGGGATTAGAACTTGGGGTTTCCCAGACCCCAGTCTGACACTTTAACCACTACGCCACGCTGGCTCTCAGATGAAGGGGACCTCCCCCCTTTGGGTGAGCCAGTTCCACTGGGGTTCCCCTGTGCAGCGATTGGACAAGCTGCCCCATGAAAGGGAAGAAGACGACCCGAGAGGTGCCGAATCTGAAACTGGGGCTGTGCTCCCATGCATTAAAATGCCTCAACAATGTTCCGGCTCCTGGGTCCAAAGGGAGAAGTTGCAGAGGAATCTTAATGCGCCATTCCGGAGTGACAGAAGTAGGCAAGCTCACTTTCCGGTGCTGCCGCATTCCCATTCTTTGCCAAGCATTTTTTAATGAACTGGCTAAGCAAGTATTTTCTTCTGGTCTTGTGCTCTTTTTAAATCCATGGTAAAAAAAAAATCTGAACCTTTAAGAAAATCAACAAAGCAAGAACTTTCTACGGCTTTGTTTTTCCTTTTCAAAATCAGAAGTCCCCAAAGGGCAACCTCATCCCATACCGTGAATGAAGGCCGTGCGCCCACTGTGCTTGCGTGCACACGCATGTATGCTCATGCAAACACACACAAAGCAGACCGATTGACACACAATCATGCTTCAGTGTTTCCTGCGAGGTGAGAGGATGCTGAGCTTCAGCAGAGACTGGAAATCAAGGTAACTCTAGCAAGCAAGTGAAACCATAAACCACAGGGAAAGGGGGTTTGTGGACGGGTTTTTTTGGGAGAACACTTGTTAATTTTACTTGGGGATATACGCGGTCCCAATCCCATTTAAACTGTTGTTGCTCATCCAGAACAGCTCTGGAAAATTCATTTGTTGCTATCCTTTGCATCAATCTTTTTCTGTCCTTTGCACCACCAGCGTGGTGTAGTGGTTAAGAGCAGTGGTTTGGAGTGGTGGAGGCTGACCTGGAGACCGGGTTTGATTCCCCACTCCTCCGCATGAACGGCGGTGAACTGGATTTGTTTTCCCACTCCCGCACATGAAGTCAGCTGGGTGACCTTGGGCTAGTCACAGCTTTGTCAGCCCCACCTACCTCACAGGGTGTCTGTTGTGAGGAGGGGAAGGGAAGGTGATTGTAAGCCGGTTTGATTCTTCTTTAAGTGGTAGAGAAAGTCGGCATATAAAAACCAACTCTTCTTCTTCTAAACTTTGTTTGCAAAGGTCTCAAAGAATTATTTTTCTACCCCCCTCCAACCCCTTTGTAGACAAATTTGCAAAAGAAAATGGGAGCACCAGAGCATATCCTCCTTTTTTCTTGTCTTACATTTCCAACTCTAATGAGCAATTACAGCAACACTTAGCAGTTATAGTACTTCACGTTTGCAAAGCGCTATGAAAACATTTGCAAATTACCTACCACAACATGCTGGGGGGTTTGGTAGGCAAGCAAAATCATGGTCAATTTCATAGGGACCGAATTTGTATTGGTCTTTGCTGTTTTCTGTTATGAACCAATCAAGAAAGTTCAATCAAGCGATGCCTGATTCGAACTTCTGGGGTGCAGGGAGAGGGCGGAACCACAGCGGCATCTTGCAACAGACCAGGTACCCAACACGGTGCCCGTGGGCACCCGACACCTATCCCGGTGCCTGCCAATTGTTTTTTGAAAGTGGGCAGGGCCAGGTTGGGGCTTTTTGCCCAGCAAGGTTTCTGTTTGGCCACTGGAGATTTGATTGGCGATGGAGATTTTTGAAAACGTCAAAAATGACAGCTTTGTATGTGCTGGTCGTTTTGCAGGCTACGAATGAACGTTATGAAAATCCGAAGCTGGCTGAGTCCTTCCCCAACTTGACAGCGATTTTAGCACAACGGGGACCCTTCTGACGTTCTGGGTGTGGTTTTTGCAGCAATTGCGTTGTGAAGTCAAAACAAGATTTACGCTCAGGAGAACTGGCGGAAAACGCAGCAGCCTAATGCTTCTGCGCCCTCAGGAGCATCTCAGGAAAGGCGAATGCCACACCAGCGTGCAAAACGGCGTCCCAACCTGCTGGGTCCTGAGCTTCAAGTACCACACTTGCCTTTCTCGTAGAAGGGCCTTCCTCCAGCCGGGCGACGTTCGTCTGACTGCTCTTGTTCTGGAAGCTTTTCTCGAGCAGGCTCGCCTTCCTTTGCACTTCCGTCTTCAGCTCTCTCAGTTTTTCTCTAGAGTTCCTGCATCCCAAAAGGAGGAGATGTTTCGAGGAGAAGAGTCGAGGCAGGGGGGAGGGAGACCGGCCATTTTTAAAGCTACGTTTTCCCACAAAGGATCACTACAGAGGCTCAACGGAGAAAGGGCTGAGTTTGTGAAATGTTCCCTGGGCTCTTGAGCGAGCCATTCTAGGTACTTCGGAAACTCCCCAGCCCTTTGGGGCTTGATTCCTGCCTCCCCGCATGAACACATGAAGCTGCCTTCTACTGAATCAGACCCTCGGTCCATCTAAGTCAGTATTGTCTACTCAGACCGGCAGCGGCTCTCCAGGGTCTCAGGCAGAGGGTCTTTCACATCGCCTAGTCCCTTTAGCTGGAGATGCCGGGGATTGAACCTGGGACCTTCTGCATGCCAAGCAGATGCTCTACCACTGAGCCCCAGCCCCTCTCCATGGCTCTCTAGGGTCTCAGGCAGAGAGGTCTTTCACATCACCTACTTGCCTGGTCCCTTTAACTGGAGATGCCGGGGATTGAACCTGGGACCTTCTGCATACTGAGCCACAGCCTCCCCCTTTTACACCAAGGCAGCTCCCACCTTAATTCTTCATTTGCGGTTTTAAGGTCTGCATCCTTCCGGTCCACCAGCCTGGACATCTTGTACAGTTTCTCTCGGAGCTGGTTAAGTTCTTGTGTTTGGCTGAGGACGAGGCTACGCTTCTGCTCCAGTTCCAGCTTTTGCTTTTCACTCAGTTCTCCTACAAGCACACAGGTGTTCACGAGTTAGCGTGAATGCACATACTATCTGTGTACAGCGTGCGCTTGGTTCTTTATACGTGTGTCGAGTAACTCTCATGTTACGTTCAAGACATGTACAGCTGAAGGTGTGACTAAAACCCCACTATTACCCAAGTCCTGGTCCCCAGTTTCATTTGTTAAGTAAAAGCACAGTGGTTCTTTCTCACAAACAGATGCATACGCATACACGCAGGATGTACAGGCGAACCGGGCTAGGGCAAGGGAGAGTCGGACGTGGTTTTTTGGTTGAATTAGTACTACAGCCTGCCAGGCAAACTTGACAGCATGGGGAAGGTGCATGTTGCCAACCATGTTGAGGTTTCCACATGCCCCAGAAAAGGGAAAAGTAGAGCTGCTTGATTCTGACGAACCCTGGAAGTCAGGAGGCTGCTTTACAAATCCGCAACTCCCACTTTTCAGGACGATTGCTAGAAGCCCGGCAGTTGTTTGTTATTCAGGCTAGTTTTTAAAGACTAGAGTTCAACCATTGGTTGTGGTGCTTACAATCGGTTGTGTTCTCAAGCAGAATGTTAATGGGATACATGTCATTATTGTTGTTCTATTCTTAACTGCTCTCTATTCTCTAAGTTTTAGTGGAAGGGAGGGAATAAAAGATGCATTTGTTAACACCCTGCCATTTCACAAACCAATCACGTCGGACATCCTGGCTTTGGCTTCCGAGAGCTCCTTCTTTAATTCCAAGATTACAGCGTGTTGAGATAGGATTTCGTGCCTTGCAGATACTAATTTTTCCCTGGAGTTCACAGGAGGGGAAAAAAATAAACAAAAGAAAACACACAAAAGCATTACAAAATCCAATTTAAGTAATGTATCTTGATAAGGTCAGCTCCATATAATACATTATTTTACAAACCTAAAACCCCTTAAACCCAACTACGACAAGTAAGGTTTATGACCATTCTCTGGTTCTCCTCAAGGTTGGGGTGAATTTGTACTACAAATGTCCGGGGGGTAGAGTTCATCATAATGGGGTGGGTAGAATCATAGAATTGGAAGGGACCACCAGGGTCATCTAGTCCAACTCCTTGCATAATGCAGGAAATTCACAACGACCTCCCCCACCACACCCCCAGTGATCCCTACTCCATGCACAGAAGATGGCAAAAAACCCTCCAGGATCCCTGGCCGATCTGGCCTGGAGGAAAGTTGCTTCCTGACCCCCAAGTGGTGATCAGCATTTCCCTGGGCATGTAACATGCATTCAATACAGAGGCTCACCGTGCCTGTGAACATGTCTCGAGCTCTCTTGTTGATGTATGCATGACTGTAGCATACCGGGGAACCGAATGCTGATATACTAAAGCCATATTTCCCAAAGGCAGGACACACCTGCAACTGCCATGTCTTGCAGATGTGATCTCCTCCAGTCTCAGGCAAAGGGGACCTTTGTTCCCAGACAGGGGGGAAGTAAGGTGGTGGCAGCAATGGTAGTGGAGCTGCCTGCTATGGGACGGCATGACTGCAGCCCATCAGCATTTACTTAGTTGGTTGCACTACAAGTGCGCATGGGTTAAACGGAGAGCTCAAAGTGCATCCACAGTACTGCAGGCCTCTTTCTGACAGATGCATCCTTAGTATGCATTCAGCTTGTATTGCCAAGATGACCGACTAGTCAGACACACCTCCAAATATTTATTCTTAGTATAGCTATTCAGACTTTTTGCAAGATTCCAGCTTCTGCTTATAGCAATTGATCAAAGCCCGTTGGAAACAAACGAAATACTCATCTGCTTACATCATAAAAAAATAGTCCCCTTTGCTGCAAAAGACCTCCTGTGTTCGGGATGGCATAGAAACCTCTTGTGAAACGGGCGGCATAGAAACCTCTTGTGAAACGGGCGGCATAGAAACCTCTTGTGAAACGGGCGGCATAGAAACCTCTCGTGAAACGGACGGCATAGAAACCTCTCGTGAAACGGACGGCATAGAAACCTCTCGTGAAACCGGCGGCATAGAAACCTCTCGTGAAACCGGCGGCATAGAAACCTCTTGTGAAACGGAAGGCATAGAAACCCCTCGTGAAACCGACGGCATAGAAACCTCTTGTGAAACCGATGGCTTAGACTTGCTAGATTCCCTCTGCATTTCTGAAGAAAAAGCCAAGAACACACACAAAAAACCCAAACATAGTCACCGCTGAGACTCAAATGTTCGACGAAATTTCAGCTTTTATGTCTAGGCAAGCGGGTCTGAGTTCCGAACAAGGTTCTGGAGAGAGCTCCGTAAATGACATCCTTAGCAGCAAAACCTCTTTACAGAACCCAGAACAGCAAAGCACTGGCAGCCTGTGTCCGGAGTCAAATAGGTGCCAAGTTTTTATCAGAGTTAAAGTGAGCTGCATCTGACGATTACTGAAATGGAAAAGCAATATGTGCCAGCAGGAGAGCCTCTACGATCTGTCATCACCCTCAATACAGACTCCAGCTAGGCCCCTGCTACTTTCACTCATGTGATTTTCCATTCAGTTCAACGTTTCTTGGAAGTACTGATACAAAATTAAATGCAAAGATAATTAAAACCCTCCCCTCTCCACAACAGACACCCTGTGAAGTAGGTAGGGCTGAGGGAGCTCTAAGAGAGCGGTGACTAGCCCAAGGCCACCCAGCAGGCTTCATGTGGAGGAGTGAGGAAACCAACCTGGTTCACCAGATCAGAGTCCACTGCTCCAAACCACCGCTCTTAACCGCCACCCTGGCTATGATCCAGGGCACCATCCGTGGTAGAATTAAGAAGAGCCCACCATTCGTGCCTGACTGTTACAAAGGACCCCAGGCGAGGACCCCGGGCCAAACCTGTGGCCTCCGTACCGTGTCAACCTTTGAGGTTGTGAAAGCGGTGGTGGCGAATCTGCCACACAAAAGTGTCTTCATGTGCAGCTGGGGAACAAATAAGCACCTTATGCATGAAAATCAGCCCCACATGCAACACAGTTTGCTGAGAAGAACAGACAAAAGCAGCTTTCTTTGCCTTGGCTACCAACCTTCTATTTGCTGCCGAAGTGTGAGGTTTTCCTCCTTCACCTTCTTCAGGTACTGGGCAGCCTCTGACAGCCTTGCCTCCATAGCTACTATCGTCCGCGAGTGTTGCTTGATCTGCTCTTTATATTCTGCAAATTCCTCCTGATGCTTTTGTTTCTGTATTTCTTTTTCGTTCTCAATGCTTTTCAGACGTTTTTCCCAGATGGTCAACTTTTCTTCTGCCACCAGCTGGAGAAAAAAACAACTTGAAAGTTGTAGAAAAGGCCTGCTCTACAGGTGGCTGACTGTCTACCAAATCCACAGGGAGCTGGGGAAGGAAATCCAGCAGGCAGAGCTGCAACCCAGAAGCGGAGCCTTTGATTTGCTTACATGAAGTGCTTGGGCCAACCATCTTTAGGCTAAACACACCCATACACACCTACCCATGAGTCTGGGCAACCAGATTCTGTTCCTAGAATCAGTGTTCACAGAATCACATTTTTAAAACATGAAAGTGGGCTGTCAAGTCACAGCCAACTTGTGGCAAACTCCTCAAGTTCCACCTCGTGAGATTTCTGAGGGAAGGGATGAGCAGAGGTGGTCTGCCAATACCTTCTGCTGCTTAAGCAACCTGTCTTCCCTGGTGGTCTCCCATCTAAGTACAGACTGTGGTCAACTCTGGCTTAGCTTCCAAGCTCCTTCGAGATCAGGCTAGTCTGGGCACACAAACTCTGCCATTCAGATTTTAAATCTGCCATTCAGGTTTAAAAGGGGACCCTAAAAGACTCCAGAGACACAGCTGGCGTTACACCATCCTTCGGGGTTTATACCCAAAGGTAGTATTTCTTCACACAATGCATTTGGCCAGGGAGGGCGGGTTAGAAATCAGAAATCACAAAATAACAAATTGTGGAACTCCCTGCCCCAGGATATGGTGATGGCTGCCAATTTGGAAGGCTTGAAGAAGGGTGTGAACATGTTCATGGAGGAGAGGGCTATTCATGGCTACTAGTCAAGATGGATACTAGTCATGATGCATGCCTATTCTCTCTAGGATCAGAGGAGCATGCCTATTCTATTAGGTGCTGTGGAACACAGGCAGGACAGTGCTGCTGCAGCTGTCTTGTTTGGGGGCTTCCTAGAGGCACCTGGTTGGCCACTGTGTGAACAGACTGCTGGACTTGATGGGCCTTGGTCTGACCCGGCAGGGCTTTTCGTATGTTCTTATGTACACAGGCTAACAGATGCCACAAAAAGGTGGTCATAAGAAGACCTAGAAGGCATACTTGAGGAACCACTGGGCATGCGTTCAAGCAGCTCACTTCCTATTGCCCTTTAAGGATTCATTTGTCCAAAAAGCACACCTGGCAGAAACACCAAACAAAGGC
Organism: Euleptes europaea; assembly: GCF_029931775.1. NCBI lineage: Eukaryota > Metazoa > Chordata > Lepidosauria > Squamata > Sphaerodactylidae > Euleptes > Euleptes europaea. The sequence goes on along the minus strand of NC_079330.1, from coordinate 11,528,047 downwards.
CAATTGAGCTGTTGAGAGCATTCGGAGGTTCTGGCATGATGGGAAATTCACTCGCTCCCTGTTCGCCAAACAATAAGGCTAAAACATACCCCCCTCAAAAGGTACCTGGAGCTGAAACCAGGGGACACTTCTGAATTGTGGTTTAGGTCAGTGATCAGAGTTAAGGGCTGCTTGGAGAAGGGGGAAGGCGTGGACTGAAGCCCTAACCCCCCTCCCTCCAGTGGCATCTGCCACTCAAGCAGCTGCTGCTCCATCCACACCGAGCTGGCCGATATCATCCCTCACGGGGCCAGATTTGGCCCACGGCACGTAGCTGCTGACCTACAAACCAGGATTTCCTTTCTGCCCTGGGAAGCGATTACCTTTCTCCTCTTCGTCTCTTCTAGGCTTTCCAGAGTGTCTCTTAGCTTCACATTTAAAGCCTCCTCCAATTCAGTTTTCTGTTTTGTGACCTGCAACAGAAGAGGGACACTGCAGAGCAAAGTGCGGCTTATTGACCATCTGAGAGCGAAGTTAGGGAGACTGCAGTTCAATGAGCTAAACAATTATTTTCAGGGCATTAAAGTACGAGGAACAGTCAGGATTAAAGAGGAAAACAAACGGAACGCACTCCTCTTTTGTGCCTAGCTTAGTTATCTTACATTGGGTTGTCCATTTATACAGGACACCTATCAGGTTCTTGGCGCTCCAAGACACTGAGCTAGGCGATGCTTGGCGTAAGTTAACATACATGCTGGTGTCAGTGTGTGAGGAACTGAGCCCGTTTTCATTCAAGAGGAAAAAGAGGAGTTGGGTTTTAGACCCTGCTTTTCTCTACCTTAAGGAGACTTAAAGCGGCTTATAATCACATTCCCTCCCCGCCTGCCCCCCCACAACAGGGACCTTGTGAGTCAGATGGGGATGAGAGAGTCCCAAAAGAACTGTGACAGGCCCAAGGCTGCCCAGCAGGCTTCTATGAGGAGGAGCGGGGAATCGAACCCAATTCTCCAGGTTAGAGTCTGCTGCCCTTAACCGCTACACCACAAGAGATAAGCTTCCAGCTTCCACATGCTATGAAAAACCTATGGCAGAAGGGGACTAACTGGGACTCCTCCATATCCTGGCACCTTTTCAGTTGTGAACCATATGGAAACCTCGCCTTGAGATTTTTGCTAGCTGAAGCCCAGCAGCTCTATGGTTGTGATCTCTTATTACCCTCTCTGCACTCACTTTGGACAGCCTTTTTAGCTCCGAGGCTTGCTCAGCCCTCTGACTCTACGCGCTGAATGCCTCCCGAGCCACTTCACATACTGCCCAAGGTCCAAACACCACACAAACATGGCTTCGGTCCAGACAGCCCAATGCGGTCGTGAGCCAGTGGAGTGTTGGGCATCTTGAAAGGCAAAATATCGCCACATTTATTCAGGGAGATTTTTAACGAATCATAGATTTGGAAGGGACCACCAGGGTCATCTAGTCCAACCCCCTGCACAACGCAGGAAATTCACAACTGCCTCCCCCCACCCACCCAGTGACCCCCTACTCCATGTCCAGAAGATGGGGGGAAAACCCTCCAGGATCCCTGGCCGATCTGGCCTGGAGGAAAATAGCTTCCTGACCCCGAATGACAATGATGCAAAGACGTAAGCCAACTTCCCTTGGACTTCTACAAACCTCAGCCAGCCGTTCCATCTGCGTTTCCAAATCTTGGACTTTCTTCTTTTCCTTCTCTATAATTTTGTTCAATTTTTCTTTCTCCAGTGCAGCCGTCTCCTCCAGAATCTGGGAAAGAGTTTTAATTAATGATGTATTAATTTCATCCGTCAACATTTTCTTAGACAAAACAAGAGTCAAAGTAGCCCAACGACAGATTGACGAATGAAAGTGAGGATTCCGGGGTGTCGACTTGTTAGCTATGCAAGAGCCCAACATTAAGAAAACATCACGATACTGAAAAGGTAGTGTGAACGGATTGCGGATCACATGAAGAAGAAGAAGAGTTGGTTTTTATATGCCGACTTTCTCTACCACTTAAGGGAGACTCAAACCGGCTTACAATCACCTTCCCTTCCCCCACCCCCCACAACAGACACCCTGTGAGGTAGGTGGGGCTGAGAGAGCTCTAAGAGAAGTGTGACTAGCCCAAGGTCACCCAGATGGCTTTGTGTGTAGGAGTGGGGAAACAAATCCAGTTCACCAGATTAGCCACTGCCGCTCATGTGGAGGAGAGGGGAATCAAACTCGGTTCTCCAGATCGTACTCCACTGCTCAAAACCACCGCTCTTAACCACTCGAAGGAGAGATGGGAGTATCAAGACACATGTTTCCAAAGGGGGGCAGAGCGCAACCCTTTAAGCCCATTTCCTTACTGAAACTAGGACTGGATCCACATGCTGATGGACACTGAGCTATTGTAATCAAGGTTTTTTATGCGGGCTATTTCCCTCGCTGTCACCCCTCTGATGACTTCGGGGCTTCGTGTTGATTATGTATACCGCTTCCGACCATCAGAGGTTGCCTCGCTCTCCCCCTGTGTTTCTAGGGACCAGTTTTATCTAGAATTTGAAAACATGGGGAAAGGCGGGGGGGAGCGAGGCGACCTCTGACTGTCGGAAACGGCAGGCATGATCAACACAAAGACCTGAAGTCTTTGGAGGGGTGACAGCGAGGGAAACAGCCACACATAAAAGACCATTCTCCTCTTGGATTTTCCTGTCTGGATAGGAACATCTGGGCCATAAATGATTTCAAGAGCAGTCTCTGTAACAACACGTGCGGATCCCGCCTAAGCGCAAGCAACGAGAAAACACAGTCGCGCTTACCTGTAACTGTACTTCATCGAGTGGTTTTCTATCGTATACCTGTTTATTTCCCTCCCCTCCCTTTGCTGTTCCCCTTGCCACAACATTTTAGAGGGACTACACGATTGCCCGAGTCTCTGTGTTTCTGGAACAGCACAAACAAGCACTCGGAAAAGAAAACCACATCATTCCGGCAGCGCAAGAACTGGACCTCTGCTTTCCTTTACTTAAGGACAGGCATCTCTTCCAGCTTCCTTTACTTAAGGACAGGCATCTCTTCCGAAAGATCCTCATTTCTACAACCTTTCTAGCAATTGCTATATGTGCTTGATCCGCCGGGATCTACACCGAGTCTTCTGCAGAGCTTGCACGGAAGACACATGCTACAAAAGACAGTGTTGCTAGGGTTCACGAGACGCAAACTGACCCCCCCGCCCCACCCAGTACCTTCACTCTGTCCAGAAACATTTGCTCTCTGTCCTGAAACTCCTTCTCGAGCGTTGCTCTCGTTTCGTTCATCTTCTTCCTCAGCAGAGAATGCTGGGACTCTTCTGCCAACCTGAGCTGGGTCTGTGATAAAAGAGTCGCATAATCAGAGCGACAGTCAAGCCACCTTAGGAACGCTGGCTGGGGGAAAGGCTACTTTCTCACCTGTAATGTCTGGAGCTTGCCTGTGGTGTTCAAGTGGTTGTCCAACAGCTTCTTCATGTAGGAGGCCATTCCTTACAACGAGGAGGAGGAGAAGAGTTGTTTTTTATATGCCAACATTCTCTACCACTTAAGGGAGAATCAAACTGGCTTACAATCACCTTCCCTTTCTCTCCCCACAACAAGCACCCTGTGAGGTAGGTGGGACTGAGAGAGCTCTAAGAGAGCTGTGACTAGCCTGAGGTCACCGAGCTGGCTTCGTGTGTAGGAGTGGGGAAACAAATCCAGTCCACCAGATTAGCCTCCCCCGCTCATGCGGAGGAGTGGGAAATCAAACCCAGTTCTCCAGATCAGACTCCACCGCTCCAAACCACTGCACCATGCTGGTGAACAATGCTCTAACTGAGAGAAAAGCGGGATATAAAGAAATGAACTCAGGCATGCTTCTCTGCAGGGTTGTTGCGAGGATGGAATGGAGGAGTGGAGAGCTGTTTAGAGGAAAGGCAAGATAACGCATGAAAGACCCTGAAGTTCAATCGCCTTTTTCCTGCCCTCCTCCACTTCCTGGGAACTTATGAGGGTGCATACAGGCAATGTAGAAGTAATAGCCACATTCTGGACACATGTCCTACCCCTGCATCAAATCGTGGGGAAACCCGGGGTTCCAGTTTGCACTTTGGCAAGGCACCATCGATAGGTCCTTGTGCCAACCAGGCAGCCATGCCCCTGTCCATTTTGGGGCACAGCTATGCCCACTGAACACATGGTCTGGAGCCACAGCCCCAACCATGAAGCCACCTGCCCCTCTTCACGGAGTACAGTTTTATGTCACAACCCTCAGCCAATAGCTTCGGTTGAGCTTCCTAATCTTGGATCTTTCTCTTTTCTTCCTCTACGACTTCAATGAATTTTTTCCCACTTTCTGCAGGGCAGTTGACATCTTAACATGAGGCACGGGGGGCGGGGGGGGGGGCTATATTCAAGGTGTGGAAGGAAGCGGGGCGGGGGGAGAGCCTCTCTTCCCACTACTGGTTCGCTGGCTGGCCGCTTGCCTCGGCAGTAGCAAAATGATGTGCAGTTGGAGAGCAGGAAGGAAAGGAGTTCTTTTCTGGATTTGATCTACCAGCTGGGCCAAAGTCCAAGTAAAGGTTGGAGCTCTCACCTTTGTACTTCTAAATTGAGGGTTATAAAATGTCTGTATTTCTGAATGCAGGAAATACATTTAAGCAGCATTTCTATTCGAAGAAGAAGAGTTGGTTTTTATATGCCGACTTTCTCTACCACTTAAGGGAGACTCAAACCGGCTTACAATCTCCTTCCCTTTCCCTCCCCACAACAGACACCCTGTGAGGTAGGTGAGGCTGAGAGAGCTCTAAGAGAGCTGTGACTAGCCCAAGGCCACCCAGCTGGCTTTGTGTGGAGGAGTGGGGAATCAAATCCAGTTCACCAGATTAGCCTCTGCCGCTCATGCGGAGGAGTGGGGAATCAAACCCGGTTCTCCAGATCAGACTCCACCGCTCCAAACCACCACTCGTAACCACTACACCATAGCGGTATCTTGGCAGCATCTCTCTGAGGGGCTGTGGCTCAGTGGTAGAGCCTCTGCTTGGCATGCAGAAGGTTCCAGGTTCAATCCCCGGCATCTCCAGTTAAAGGGACTAGGCGAGTAGGTGATGTGAAAGACCTCTGCCTGAGACCCTGGAGAGCCGCTGCCGGTCTGAGTAGACAATACTGACTCTGATGGACCCAGGGTCTGATTCAGTATAAGGTAGCTTCATGTGTAATTCATGTGTGTAACAACTGCTCCAAGGGGCGGTCAATCAGCGCTATACAAAGCCGGCTTCCCATGGATAACAGGAAGAACTGGCTGCTCCAGAGCTTGGCGAGGCCTGAATTCAAATCCCCCACTCAGCCATGAAGCTGTTTTGCGGACCTTGGCCTGATCACTCTGCCTCGGCCTAACCTACCCTCACAGGGATGTTGTGTAGATAATCACCCTTTTGTTACCATTCCTACTAGGCCAGAAAAAGATTGTACTTATGTTGGATCTACTCCAGCGACTCCGATCAAGGAAAATGTCGCCAGTAGGGTGGCTTTGGTTTATTTTTTTGAAAAAATGTGGGTGCCTTTGTCAAAATCACACCTTCACCTTCTCTGAAACTTGCTTTTCTTTTCTCTGTCAAAAGTAATTCTACCACATTTATTGTGAGGAGTATGATTTGTATTTACCTTATTTGCATAATGCAGAAATATACCAAACTCCCTCATTTATAAAACATTACTACTTTCCCCAGATGCTCTATTTCTGCATCCATCTGCAAATACACCTCCAATCTAATAATTAGAACTTACTGTTGATATAAGTGTGGGAGAATGGGTGCCATAAAACCTTGTTTTATTCCAAAAATAAATCAATGCCTCTATTTATTTATTTTTAAAAAAACCTGGCTACTGCTGTTGTATTTTTATTTTTGTTGTTGTTGTCATTATAAACTAAACTCAAAATAGTTATTAAAATTTGGCTTCTCATAGGTAACAGGAAGAACTGGCACCCGTTTTAACAGAAGCATTTCATTACCATGCACGATGACCGAAGTTTCATCCTAAGTGGGAGAGAACCCTTGCCAGAAACTGGGGGATTTAAAATCGAAACAATATGGTCATGAAATCTGGCTGCATCCTAGCCATATGATATGACTGGGAGGCCGATTCTCAGTCTAACTAGGCCTAACTAGGGTAGCCAGCTCCAGGTTGGGAAATACCTGGAGATTTGGGGGGGGGGCGGAGCCTGAGGAGGGCAAGGTTTGGGGAGAGGAGGGACTTCAGTGCGGTATAATCCCATAGAATCCACCTTCCAAAGCGGCCATTTTCTCCAGGTGAACTGATATCTGTCGCCTGGAGATCAGTTGTAACAGAAAAAGAGTTGGTTTTAACACGCCGCTTTTCTCTACCTTTAAGGAGTCTCAAAGTGACTTATGATCACCTTCCCTTCCTCTCCCCAAAACAGACACCTTGGGAGGCAGGTGGGGCTGAGAGAGTTTGGAGGGAACTGTGACTGGCCCAAGGTCATCCAGCAGGAATCAAGCCCTGTTCTCCAGATTAGAGTCCACCGCTCTTAACCACTACACCACCCTGGATCTCTAGTGGGAGATCTCCAGCCACCACCTGGAGCTTGGAAACCTTGGGCCTAATGAATAAGCGGGCTGGTAAAAGGAAATGTGACGGAAAGAGGAGAACCTTTCTCGGAATCAGAGATGTTGAGTCCCACGTCCAACAGGAGACGTTCCACGGCGTCCACCCAGCTCAGCAAGCTACACAAGACTTCAGCCGCCGAACTCTGGACCCACGAGACCGGCGGGGCGAGGCTCAGGTTTTGAAGATTGCAGACCTCCTTTCTCAAACTGCTGCTGCAGTAGGAGGTTTTCAAAAAAGCCTGGCAAAGAAACAACGGTGAGAAGGGGGGAAAGAGCCAAAACACCCCAAGCGCAGAGGGTGGGTGCGGATCGCTCACGTTGCCACCCAGCCAAGAAAACAAGGGACGCTTTCCCACAAAAGAATGTGGGTTATTGCTGCGACATCTAGCCCCATCAGCAGTAAATCATTTTGCCCGCTTGTTTCGGCAGCCTCCCTAGCTTCTCGTGACATCGAGGAACTTAGAAAAATCAACAAACTTCCCCCTTCTCCAACATGACCCAGTTTTCAACAGTTTGGGGAAAGTGTGTGTGTAAAATGCCATCAAGTCACAGCCGATTTATGGCGACCCAGTAGGGTTTTCAAGGCAAGAGACTAACATAGGTGGTTTGCCATGGCCTGCCTCTGCATAACCACCTTGATACTCCTTGGAGGTCTCCCATCCAAGTATTAATCAGGGCCGACCCAGCTTAGCTTCTGAGATCTGATGAGATCAAGCTAGCCTGGGGCTATCCAGGTGAGGGCTTGGGGAAAGGACCCAAGCCAAACCAAGGAGAAATTTTGGGAACTGCCTGTATGTCTGTCTGATTCTCACATACATACGCTTCTCCCCCGCCAAGTAGCTTCCATTTGGGCTGCTGAGAACCTGCATTTGTCTTGCTGCTCACTGCAGCCATTGCCGGTTCCAGCTGCAGCTAGTGGGGCTGGCCTCTGGCTCCACAACACCCCCGCCCCGCCTCACTGTGCTAAGCAGGGAGTCCTTGTGGTAGCTTTAACCACTGAAGGAAGCCCGTGCTACAGTATCTTTCAAGTGCTGGTTAACCCAGTTAGGTTTTTTTTAAAAAAATACATACAACTTCTGTTACCTGAAGTCCATCCAACGATTCTTTCAGCAGCTCAAATTGCTCAGTTATCGCTCTCTCTTTGGACGTCTTGAGACAGATTTCCTCTCTCAGCAGCTTCTCCATCTGGAAAAACTCCTTGTGGCTCCCCTTAATTTCAGTGATCCTCTCGATGATCTGATGAAGAAACAAGAAGTAACACTTCAGGATACAATGGTTCCATATTAACATACCATACCCTCATCAGCACATTATCTTGATACTTACAGGACAATACTTTTGCAGGACAATACTCAGCTCAAACCCAACCCTTTCTGACTATATATTACTCTTCCTACACCCTTGACACTGAGAGACACTGTCCTTCAGTGTTACTACTCTGAAGATGCCTGCCACAGTTGCTGGCGAAACGTCAGGAAAGAAAATTCCAAGACCACGGTTACACAGTCCGGATAACCTACAAGAACCAAAGAAGTAACACGTTCATTACTTCCCCCTTTGTTTACAGGACGTCTACCCCCCTCTTCCACCCAATGGCACCAAATCGCAGTTTGGTATAATGTTAAATTTGTATTTATCACCTCTTTGGGGGCATCAAGATCCTCCTCCCTTCAGTTAATTTCTGGCAAAATCCCATGATAGCCCCCCCCCCCACACAACCTACACAGCATTAAGCAGGAGAGCCAAACGTTGCCTCAAGACATTACAAATGAAGGAAAGGACTCTTTGGCTGTTTATGCTTGGTAATTAGCAGCGCATTCCAGGCTGAAGTGCCCTGCATATTTTTTTTTAGTTCTTCACGCTGAACCGTCATTCCAGAAGTCACTGCGAAGCCAGCGCATACCTGCTTTGCATTTCTTAAGAGCCCCTTTAACGCGACCTAGGAAGGGGCTGTGGCTCAGCGATAGAGCCTCTGATTGGCATGCAGAAGGTCCCAGGTTCAATCCCCGGCATCTCTAGTTAAAGGGACTAGGCAAGTAGGTGATGTGAAAGATTTCAGCCTGAGTCCCTGGAGAGCCGCTGCCGGTCTGAAAATACTGACTTTGATGGACCAAGGGTCTGATTCAGTATAAGGCAGCTTCATGTGTTCATGACCTTTTTTATTTGGTCTGTCCCCGCCTCGAAGCATCCACTCAAGGAAGCATGAAGAATCACAGCTGCGGGTTAGCTATGCAAACAACGATTGCTAATGGCTATGCAAACGAAGGAGCAGGCGAGTGGGGGGTAGAATTTGTTTGACTTTCTCCTATTGCATTTTGAAGGTCGGATTTAAAAAAGAAGCTTTGAGCAAGCATCAAAACTGACCCTGCCTAAATGGCCTTTGTATTGACAAATGGAAAGGGAAGAAAGGAAATGGTATTGTATCTTTAGGATGGCAATGCCAGGCTTTAAAATGTTTTGGTAGTATTTGGTTATTTCCAAATGTAGAGCAGCAGGGGTGGGGTGGGGAGCAAACATGATGGTTTTCTTCCTAGTCTTAAGTCTGCATTTAGGAATAACTAGATATTAAAAGAGCAGGTTGTCCTAGTTCTAAAGCAACAACACACCAGTCTTTTTCTCTCCTCTAACCAGCTTAAGCCCTGACCTGGATGGCCCAGGCTAACCCGATCACATCAGATCTTGGAAGATAAGCAGAGTCGGCCCTGATTAGTACCAGGATGAAGAAGAAGAGTTGGTTTTTCTATGCTGACTTTCTCTACCACTGAAGGAAGAATCAAAACGGCTTACAATCACTTTCCCTTCTCCTCCCCACAAGACACCCTGTGAGGTAGGTGGGGCTGAGAGAGTGTGACTTGCCCAAGGTCACCCAGCTGGCTTCGTGTGTAGGAGTGGGGAAACCAACCCGGTTCACCAGATTAGCAGATACCGCTCATGTGGAGGAGCAGGGAATCAAACCCGGTTCTCCAGATTAGAGTCCACCGCTCCAAACCACCGCTCTCAACCACTACACCACACTAACTCTCCAGCAAGGAAGTCCAGGGTCGCTACACACAGGCAGGCAATGGCAAACCCACCTCTTGCCTCGAAAATCCCAAGGGGTTACCATAAGTCAGCTGCCACTTAATGGTACTTTCCACCACCAACCAGATTCAAAACTGTCCCTTTCCCAGGTCTTTTTAGTCCACACCCCCCGCAGGCGGACCCAATCAGTCACCCAACTCGGTTCCGTTCACCGTGCAGACAGTTGTGAGCTGATGGTCACGCAACAGCCAAAGTGATTCGCCTTGAATATCAATGATTCCCAAGGGCCAACGCAGATAAACAAGACAGCATGACCAGCAGCGCAAGATTAATCTTTCCAGGAAAACACACATACAAACACACACACACACACACAAAACTACATAGTCCTAAAACGGACCTCACCTGTTGATCTGTTACTGACTTCTCTGGAAGTTGCGAAAAAAGGGTTTCAATAATATGGCGTCTGAAAAGCTGGGCCTATAGAAAAACAACAACAGAAGGGTGAAAAAACCACTAACGGTGGATTAATTCAGCTGAAGGTCGACACCTCTACTCCTTGCCCTAAAGTTACGGTGGGGAGGTGCCACTAGGCATGCTGGACAAAGATTGCCCATACTCACTTCTGTTACGCTGATGCAAGGAAGAGGAGGAGGAGAAGAAGAGTTGGTTTTTATATGCCGACATTCTCTACCACTTCAGGAAGAATCAAACCAGCTTACAATCACCTTCCCTTCCCCTCCCCACAACAGACACCCTGTGAGGTGGGTGGGTTTGAGAGAGCTGTGACTAACCCAAGGTCACCCAGCTGGCTTCATGTGGAGGAGTGGGGAAACAAATCCAGTTCACCAGATTAGCCTCCGCTGCTCATGTGGAGGAGTGGGGAATCAAACCCAGTTCTCCAGATCAGAGTCCACCGCTCCAAACCACCACTCTTAACCACACCACGCTGATGAAAAAACCACTAACGGTGGATTAATTCAGCTGATGGTTGACACCTCTACTCCTTGCCCTAAAATTTCAGAGGGGTTAAAAAACCATTCCCCCCTACCACTAGGCATGCTGGGCAAAGGCTGCCCATACTCACTTCTGTTACACTGATGCAGAAATACCTCCTGAAAAAGAAGGTGGCGTGCAGATGTTGGCCCTGGAACCACTAAGATCATTTTTGTTGAAGGAGCTGCCAAGTGGGACAACTCTGGGGCGGCCGTCATTACAGTCTTGAAAGTTCTTGGGGCTGCGATGCAGGCCTCCCCTGCCCCTTCCAGCCTGCCAGCTCCCCCCAAACCCATTCCCTTGCGGAGCAGCCCACTGGAAGCAGCTGCAGGTGAGATGATGCCACGGCCTACCTGAGCCACGGCCGCCTCCAGGTCCAACTTTGCAAGGCATTCCCTACGCCCCATTTCTTGCAACTGCTGCGACCGCCTCTCGCACTCCCTTTGCAGCTCCTCTTCGGCCTGAAACGAGAACAGCAAAGTTGTGCTGGCTTGACCAATGCAGGGCATGAGCGATTTGACGTTTGGGTTGTAGGTGAAAAAAGAGACATCCAAACGGCATTGATCATGAACACACAGTGTCACGTCACATCTCAGAAAATGAGCAGGGTCGGCCCTGGTTGCTACTTGGATGGGAGACCACTGAGGAAGTCCAGGGTCGCTACACAAAGGAAGGCAATGGCAAGGGATAGAGGACTGGATATAAATCCAATAAATAAATAAAACGCACCGCAGCAGCAGCAGAAGAAACAGCAGCAGAAGAGTTGTTTTTTATATGCCGACTTTCTCTACCATTTAAGGAAGAATCAAACTGGCTTACAATCACCTTTCCTTCCCCTCCCCACAACAGACACCCTGTGAGGTAGGTGGGGCTGAGAGGGTGTGACTAGCCCAAGGTCACCCAGCTGGCTTCCTGTGTAGGAGCGAGGAAACAAATCCAGTCCACCAGATTAGCCTCCGCCGCTCATGCGGAGGAGTGGGGAATCAAACCCGGTTCTCCAGGTCAGCCTCCACCGTTCCAAACCACTACACCATACGGGCTCTCTTGCCTTGAAAACCCCACAAGGGGTCACTATAGGTCAGCTGCATCTTGATGGCATTTTCCACTACCACCAAGATTAAGCTACGATGGACCATTACCAAAGAGAGAGAGAAAGAAAAAAAGAAAAACAAACTTATAGTCTGTGTGGTTAACAGGATCAGTCTGAAAACATGCAGAGTGATGCTTGGTGAATTTCAAACATGTGAGAGAGGGCTAAAAGCAGCAGTCGAAAGAAAACCAAGAGCTAGGCTTCTGCCCCTCACCTTGAGGCATCCACAGAGTCAAAATCTCCCCTGGGTGGGTGAAGGGATTTGGGGGGGCTGAACAAGCACAAACCCAAGGGGGGTGGGTAGGCCTCTGCAGAGACCAGGGAAAGGAACCTTCTGTTCCTGTTTGCAACTTCAGGCTTTCGTATCCTCGTTTGTCTGTCGCAGGGGGTACTTAAAAGTTTACTAATCCTCTGCTGCTCGGGAAGCGAAATCAAAAGAGTTACCGAATGATTTCCTGCTCACCGCCCCACACGATCTAGAAACGAGCAACCTCGTCAAAAACGCCCACCTCCCTGTCACTGGTCATGGAGTCAAATCCTTTTGATATGAACTAGCCTGGTCAGTCTAATTCTTTTATGTGTTACATTTTGGCATCTTCAGGCAAGCCTGCCCTCTGCTGGATGCAGCCAAACTTCGAGGGCTGCTTGATTGTGATTTCCTCGCCATCTGGCAGGGAACCAGCGAACACCAGGGGCACTGGAAGATTATGGACAGCTGCGTCCAGCAGTTGTAGCTAAGCAACTAGCAGATATTGATCCAAACATGTCCTTGGAGGTTGCAACATTTTTGTCTATGGCATTTTGTCTATGGCATTTAAGAAGAAGAGTTTTTATATGCCGACTTTCTCTACCACTTAAGGGAGAATCAAACCAGCTGACAATCACCTTCCCTTCCCCTCCCAACAGACACCTTGTGAGGTAGGTGAGGCTGAGAGTGTGTGACTGGCCCAAGGTCACCCAGCTGGCTTCGTGTGTAGGAGTGGGGAAACAAATCCAATTCACAAGATTAGCGTCCATCACTCATGTGGAGGAGTGGGGACTCAAACCTGGTTCTCTAGATCAGAATCCACTGCTCCAAACCACGGCTCTTAACCACTACACCATAGTACTATCTTTTAAAATTTTAACTTGTATCTTTCTTTATTTAAATGTGAAAACTGAAATGAATGTTATCTTAGATATTTTGGTTTTTTTATGTGTATGTTATTTTCTTTTTTGCTTGTGAACTGTTGGTCTTTGAACGCATCCAGCAGCACACCTACATATGTGAACTAGAGCCAAGGACTTCGTGTGGGCCATTCCACGGGCCTCAGGACCTGAGTAAAGGCTCATCCCATGCTTGGTGGGACAGGATTCTTCCGGGACGCTGCAAAGAAGGGCAGCTGACACTCCACACTGCTGCTCAGGAAGCCCTCTCCTGTTCCAAGTTCCATCCTCTTTACAGTGGCTGTGCCCTATTGCTACACGTGCATGTTATCTTAGTTTTGGCCAGCTGAGAAGTAGGGGGGGCAGGAACTGAAAACAGAAAACCCAAACTTGGTAATAGACAAAAGAAAGCTGATTTACGGTATTTGGACAGGAACAGTCTTGTACAGCGAGGAATGGTAAACCCTTCTGATCGGACAGAACTCATACGCTACCGTTCAGGACAAGGGATTTCTAGCAAAATGGACCAAATTACCTTTGTTTTTTCTGCCAGGCTTTTGGTTAAGGTTTCCTGCTTGGCGCGGCATTTCTGTATTTCTTTTTCCGCTTTCTTTACTTGCAGCTCAAGCTCGGCGACCCGCTGGAAGACACCAAACAAAAGAGAACCAGTTTCAGGGTGGGGAGAGCTCACGCAAGTGTAAGGCAACTTCTAGGTTAGTGAGTAAGACAGAAACATGCAGTCTTGGTTAGGGGGCTATAAGACATTCTGGCCCTTTTCAGCCTCAGCTTTCCTACAAAACTAACAGTTCTCAAAACAGTAATGAAGTTAGTGACAACTCAAGATCCAGTCTATTTTTTTAAAGGGTTAACATGTTAGAAAATCCTTCTCCCAAGGAGGCAGTTTTTTTTTTTAATCTGCTGTTAGGCATGCTAAACGAGTAAGATAACTGAACGCTAACTCACATTCTGATAGGCATTTACTTCTCTCTCTCTGAATTGACGCTTCATTTCATCTTTAATTCTAGAACACTGTAAGGAATGGCAATGAAGGAAAACAGATATCAAGCAAGAGGGAGGTTATTGCGTTGGCATGATACCCAGAATGGCTCTCATTGTTGCTCCAAAGATCTATAGCTGCAAAAGGCTTATTTCAGAATAAAGGCAATAAACAAGGTGGATTGATTAATAAATAGCCAGTGCCTTCAACCAGCCCTGGAGATTTATATATTCAAGACTTATGCAAAGGAAGGGGAAAACAAGATCTTATTCACTATACTATACTAGCTCCTAAGATCAGATGGGAAGCAAACCAATATGCAGTTCTGCAGGAGAGACCAATGTCCCCCAGCTTCAGAAAATTTAAAGGAAACAGGAAAAGGCACCTGCAGCAATGCTAAAGAGAGCCAGCATGATGTGGTGGTGTCAGACTAGGATCTGGGAAACCCAGGTTCAAATCCCCACTTGCGCCATGGAAGCTTGCTGGGTGACATTGGGACCGTCATACACTCTCAGCCGCTACCCTGGCTAGTATTCGGACAGGAGACCTCCAAGGCATACCAGGGGTGTGACATGGAGGAAGGCAATGGCAAACCACCTCCAACTGTCTCTTGCCTTGAAAACCCTATGGGGTTGCAATTAGTCAGCTGTGACTTGACCGACAAAACAAACAAACAAAACAAGCAACGCTAAATATAAAGCACATATTTGAAAACACGTTTTAAAATGCAGGACTGGGGCACCCAGTTCTTAAAAGCATTTATAACATCCAGCTACTGCAGTACACAAGCATGTTTCCATAGAATAGAATGTTTCCATAGAATCATGGAGTTGGAAGGGACCACCAGGGTCATCTAGTCCAACCCCCTGCACAATGCAGGAAATTCCAAACTACTCCCCCCACACACACATACCCAGTGACCCCTACCCCATGCCCAGAAGATGGCCAAGGTGTCCTCCTTCTCATGATCTGCCAAAGGTCATAGAATCAGCATTGCTGACAGATGGCCATCTAGCCTCTGCTTAAAAACCTCCAGAGAAGGAGAGCTCACCACCTCCCGAGGAAGCCTGTTCCACTGAGGAACCGCTCTAACTGTTAGAAAATTCTTCCTAATGCCTAGATGGAAACTCTTTTGATTTCATTTCAACGCTTTTGTTTCTGGTCCGACCTTCTGGGGCCACAGAAAACAACTCGGCACCCTCCTTTCTATGACAGCCCTTCAAGTACTTGAAGATGGTTACCATATCACCTCTCAGTCTTCTTCTCTTCAGGCTAAACATACCCAGCTCCTTCAACCTTTCCTCATTCCATCATGTACTGCTGATGTGAAAAGAACAGCAATGTGCGCATAGCCAACTACAGTTGATGTTGCAGTGCTACAGTTATCAACACTGTGGGTTGCGCTTGTACCAAGGGCAGTTCTGGGTCTAGCTCCGCTGCTTCATCTGTTGCCAGGCTTGCCTTTTATGTACTCAGACTACCCTGTTAACTGTACCCCTCCTCGATCTGGTGACCGTTATACATGCCTGGGTTGATCCCTAGTTTTGATTACTCTAATGCCCTCTACGTGCCACCTCCTTTGAAAAGCGTTGGCAATATCCTCATGGCACTTGAGCACAAAGAGCCACACTGGACCTCAGTTAGTTCCCGGGAGCAATTCCAAAATGCGGATTTTGACCCCTAAAGCCCAAAGTGGGCCGGGCCTAAGGTATCAGGATGATTTGCTTAACTGGTTGGCACTTTGTGATCCATGGTTGCCATCTTCAGCATTTCTGTTCTGACCTTCCTCTGAGAAGCACGGGGCAGCATGAACCATGTGCTGGAGGAACACACTCTGGGCTGTTTAGCTTAGAAAGAATGCGGTTAAGGAGAAATATGATAGAGGTCTATAAAATTATGCATGGTATGGAGAGAGTGGACAGGGAGAAGCTTTTCTCCCTCTGTCATAATACTAGAACGTGGGGGTCATCTGCTAAAGCTGGAGGGTGAGAGATTCCAAACAGATAAAAGGAAGTATTTCTTCACACAACACATAGTTAAATTGTGGAACTCCTTGCCCCAGGATTTGGTGATGGCTGCCAACTTGGGAGGCTTTAAGAGGGGAGTGGAAATGTTCATGGAGGAGAGGGCTATCCATGGCTACTAGTCAAAAGGGATACTAGTCATGATGCATACCTATTCTCTCCAGGATCAGAGAAGCGTGCCTATTATATAAGGTGCTGTGGAACACAGGCAGGATAATGCTGCTGCTGCAGTCATCTTGTTTGTGGGCTTCCTAGAGGCACCTGGTTGGCAACTGAGTGAACAGACTGCTGGACTTGAATGGGCCTGGGTCTGATCCAGCATGGCCTTTCTTATGTTCTTATGTAATGGCGGATCAGACAAGCCAAAGGAAAGCATAGGATGCAAGCCCATATTTTGGGGTAAGATACAAAACTCAGTGTTAGGAACAGCTGGAACAAAAACTGGGAAGCCACTGGCATTTGATCGTTGTGTTGCCGCCTTACGTGGTATGGAATGAGCATTACCCCTAAACCTAATTTTACAAGGGGTTGGAAGACTGGCCAAAAAAAATTTGCAATTTCCAGTACAAGTCCCTCCAGTACCCCAGTCCAAGTAGGGTGGGAAAAACATGATGGTCAACCTGGGCGGAGACATGCGCCAGCTGGTTGTCCTTTTCCCTGTTCTCTCGCCTTAATTTCTCGGCATCCATTTTCAGCTGCTGTATCTTCTGCTCCTTCGATGTAATGTCCTTTTGCAAACTGGTCACCAGCCCTGGAGGAAGAAAACAATAATCACAAAAGAGTGTGTAAGTGTTAAATCCTTTAGGCCAGGGGTGGGGAACATCAGGCCCGGGGGTTGTTTAAGGCCCGCTAAATCATTTGGTCTGGCGCTTCGTGGGTCCTGGCAGATCTCTAGCTCAGAAGGATCTGGTGATACGCCCCCTCCCACGGACAGGAATAGCCTCTATTCAAGGTGGATGTGAGTTTGTTTTGCCGAGAAAAGGAACCTTTTTCCCCTCTTGCAGAAGGGTTGTTAGCTATGGAGCTGCTAGGAATGCCCAAGAAACTGTGTTAACCCTTTCCCATCTGGGCCATGGAGGAACATATTCCCTCTGTACTACAAGTGGGCTGGGGGTGGAAGTGGCGACAATGAAGGGGTTAAAGGGGGCAGGGCCAGAATGCGCACGCGCGGGGGGGGGGGGTTGAGTTCTTAGCCAGCGTGTCCTCATTTCATCCCTGCAGGCGGATGTAGCAGGAGCCGGCTGTAGAATCCAGCCCCGCCCGTGCGGAGCAGGAGCAACTCTGGCATGCGGCTGGACAGCTACGCCCAGCTGGTGCAAAAGACCATCCTGCGCCACTAGTTGGATGCCTGCCTGCTTGCCCAGAGGGGGTGTCATCTGGGGCAGCTGCCTGCTTGGGGCTTGGTCGGCTAATTTTTAAGTTGATAATTTTGTATGGCCCGCGAATGATGTTATAAATATCCAAATGGCCCTTGGTGGAAAAAAGGTTCCCCACCCCTGTTTTAGGCGGAGTCCAAGGAGGTGTCTAACCCAACAACTGAGAATTGCAGCTCCTGCTGAATTGATGGTTTGCTTGAGGATGCAAGAAATTGTTACGCTGAGACTAAGCAGCTCTTGGTCTTCCCGAGAACCTCTCAACAGAAAACGTGAGATGTATGTTTAATAACCCGGAAGCATTTGTTTATTCAGACACATGCGCTATAAGCAACGGAGGGAATAAAAAAAAAGAGGCAAGCGATACCCAGAGAGCTTTTTGCTGTTTGTATTTACCTGAAGTCAGAGAATTGCTTTTCTTCAGATTCTCAATCTCTTGCTTCCAGTGCACAATCTGAAGGTCTCTTTCTGAAAGGGAACGGCACAGGACTTCACTCGTGTTTTGCTGCAGGTGGGAAACCTATGGCCAAGGAAAGAGAAACACAGGGCGGTCAGGGCGGTTGGGATTAAATTAAGGAATTTCTATGGCGAGCAAAGCAAAAAAGCATTGCACAGTTTGAAGCCTCGCTGAAAAGACCTACGAGGTAGAATCATAGAGTTGGAAGGGACCTCCAAGGTCATCTAGTCCACAATGCAGGAAATTCACAACTACCTCCCCCCCACACCCCAGTGTCCCCTACTCCATGCCCAGAAGGTGCCCCCCCCCAAAAAAAATACTCCAGGATACCTGGCCAATATGGCCTGGAGTAAAATTGCTTCCTGATCCCAAAGTGGCGATCGGCGTTACCCTGGGCATGTAAAAAAGGGCCAGGAAAGTCAAACACTGAAGCAACCCTGTGAAAACCTCCCAATGAGGTGAGATTATGCTGGAACACATTTTGTTAAGTCTTTAAGGTGCTGCAAAACGTCTGTTTTATTTTGCTGCAACAGACAAACACAGCTACTCCCTGGCAAAATATTAAGGAATCCCAAGCTGCTTTTGAGAGAGATTAATAGACAGATTGGTACCCACAATTGGGTGGAAGGAAGGACAAGATGGAGAGAGAGAACTTTTGGGGAAGTAACACACCACAGAAAAACTGGGAGGAGGAGAGTTCTGACAGCACCCCTTGAGAAGCCCCCCGGCCCCACTCACACACCTGTTCTTTCAAAGCTTTAATTTCTTCGGTCTTTGCTTCAATGTCTTGGCCAAGAGTCCGGAGCTTCTGATTAAACATAGCATCTTTCCTGGCAAGAGCCTCCACCATTTTCTCCGTCATCACTGCAAGCTGGTCCTGAAGATTTGCAATCACCGTATCCTTGCGACTGGACTCCCCTTCGTTGCTGGAGAGGCGACTAGTTTCGCTTTCCATTTTCGACAGCTCATCCTAGACATAGAGGAATATCTCAGAGACCTTCAAGTACAATGTGCTCCAAACAGACTTCTGTTTTGGTCCCCCAATCGAAAGCAGGCTGAATTTCCTGTGGAACACAAGCGGGATAATGCTGCTGCGGTCGTCTTGCTTGTGGGCTTCCTGGGAGCACCTGGTTGGCCACTGTGTGAACAGACTGCTGGACTTGATGGGCCCTGGCCTGATCCAGCAGGGCTTTTCTATTGTTCTTAACTGAACACTTCAGCATCCAACCGGAAATGTGAGAAGCCACAGGCTGGAAGAAATTGTCTGTTTAGTTGGCTGACATCCCTGCAATGGGTGCGATGAGATGCCTGGTTACTATTAAGTGGACTTCACTGCCATGAGTATTGGGGGGGGGGGGGTCTCGGCTACTTTCAGACATACAGTGCAATCCTAAGGAGAGTTACTCCAGTCTAACCTCATTCATTTCAGTGGGCTTAGACTGGAGTAACTGCACACAGAACTGAGCTGACTGTCACCTCACCTTCTCCTTGGGAGATGAGTCAGTGTAATGGGTACTCGGTAAAGAACCAGTAGCAGCTCCGTTTCCTGGAAGAGAATAAAATGGTACAAAAGAATAAAATGTTTTTTAAAAGAAAAATTGAGAGGACGCTATGATTACTATTCACACATGCGCATCTCTGCTGCTTGGTTTCAAGTGCTCATTAAGGTCTCTGTTGCTTCTGTATCGAAACATCCCACAACGGTGATAAGGAACAATACAGTTCCAAAATGGGGAGGACCTCTTTGGAAACGAAAAAAAGCAAATTTGTGGGTTTTTGTTTTAAAGAAGTGCCATTGTATAACTACGGTCTCACAATTATATTCTGTACTATATAATGTACAACAAAGTGTGCTGAGATCGCCCAGGATCACAAGGCCTTGTAGAGCCGTTTTTTTCAAAGGAAGACTTGATTTTGTTCTTTGTGTCTGAATACGGCAATATAGGAAGAAGAAAAAAAACGTCATAGTTATGCATTCTTACCATTTCTTATTTGTATAAAATACTTTGGCAGCTGCAGCTGGCACCTTTTGGGTTCAAGTAAATTATATGCTAATTTGATCAATTACAGCTAATCCATGCAAATATTAAAATATCCAGATCTTATGTCATTACAGTAATCCCTTGTGGCTGTAGGCAGAATTAAATTTAGCACGGTGAATTACATGGTGCCACCTCTCTCTCGGCCTTCCAATCCCCTCCTCAAAATTTACCTCTTGTTTCAAGTGCGGCTTAACCCCTCACTCACAGAATCATAGAGTTGGAAGGGGCCACACAGACCATCTAGTCCAACCCCCTGCTCAGTGCAAGATCAGCCTACAGCATCCCTGAAAAGGGTTCTTCCAGCCTCGGCTTAAAGACTGCCTGTGAGGGGGAGCTCACCACTTCCCTGCATAGCCAATTCCACTCCTCCTGCCCAACTACAAGGAAGCCCTTCCTCATTTGCAACTCTTTCTATCAGCTGCCTGTTCTCCTTTTTCTCCCTCCCTTTCCCCCATCCCTTTGCTGCCTCCTCCCCATAGGAATTTAGGCAACAATTCTACAGACACTTTCCTGGGAGTAAGCCTTTGTGTGAGAGATCCCCCTCTCTGAGTTTGCTTCTCCAAATCAGTTGCTCAGACGTTGATACAGAAACAATAGATTTATTGAAGCCTTCAGGAGATGAGACAGGCACAGGTAGAAAGTTGCAAGTGAGGGGCTATACGGGTTTACAGAATATATTGACTCCAGGGCACTGGGGCACTGGGGTTCACACTTATTGTTATGGGAAGTTACAAGCTTGGCATAATACAAAACATCAGACGGATCCCAGGAAGTCTGGTGCGGCTATCACACTTCCAAGGCCGCACCGGCCTGAGGGAGTACTGGCAGGAAGAACAGCGGGGGGGAAGA
Source organism: Euleptes europaea (assembly GCF_029931775.1). Lineage (NCBI taxonomy): Eukaryota > Metazoa > Chordata > Lepidosauria > Squamata > Sphaerodactylidae > Euleptes > Euleptes europaea. The sequence continues at coordinate 11,507,430 of NC_079330.1, read as the reverse complement.
TACATGGGCCATCAGGCCTGGCGCCTGAAACCAGAAGGTGTGAACTGCTTTTACGAGTTCACTGATAACACCGCAGGTGATGGAAAGCAGAGACACAAAGACAGAGACCCTCACATTCTGCCCCCCTTAAGGCCCCCCTCCGAGAGGACGAGGCTTATCGGGATAAGCGAGGTGGAATTCTCGGACCAAGCGAGGAGCTGCCATGTGGGGTGCGGCCACCCATTCGTCATGAGCGGAGCCAAGGTTTTTCCAGCGAACAAAGTAAAACAGTTTCCCTTTCTTCCATTTGGAATCTAAAACCTTGGATATTTCCAAATGGGTATCCCCTCCTACTACGGTAGGAATCTCATGAGCGGGAGGGGGGTGGAACTGGGGAGCTGCTACATAAGGTTTGAGGAGGCTTATATGGAAGACTGGATGAACTCCCTTGAGAGTCTTAGGGAGACTCAGTTCCACGGTAACCTCGTTGATTACTCTGGTAATGGGGAAAGGTCCTACATAACGGTCGCTCAGTTTTTTGCAGGGGCGAAGAGAGCGGAGGTTTTTGGTGGACAGATAGACTTGCTCCCCCACCTTGAGTTCCCATCCCGGAGACCGGTGTTTGTCTGCTTGTTCCTTGTACTTGCTTTTTGCCCTTTCCAGATTTTTGAGCAACCATGGCCAGGTGGATTTAACCACCTGAATCCACTCCTGAAGATCAGGGGTAGACTGGAGCTCTGGCGAGACGGGGGCAGAACCGAAAGGGCCAAAATCCGTCCCGTATATAACTTGGAAGGGACTAAAGCCGGTAGAGGAATGAGGCGCATTGTTGTACGCATATTCGGCAAATGGCAGCAGGTCGACCCAGTCGTCCTGGTGGAAATTTACATAGCAACGCAAATAACATTCTACTACCGCATTTACTCGTTCCGTTTGACCATCCGTTTGGGGGTGATAGGCGGAAGAAAGGCCCTGTTCCTCCACTCCCATTAACTTTAGGAAAGCCCGCCAGAATTTGGCAACAAACTGGACCCCCCGGTCGGAGAGGACCTTCCTCGGGATCGAGTGTAGCCTGAGGACGTGCGTGATGAACAGTTTAGCTAAGCCCTGGGCTGAAGGAAGACCTGCACATGGAACGAAATGAACCTGTTTGGAAAAGAGGTCTGTGATAACCCAGAGAACCGTTTTCCCCCGACTTGGAGGTAGGTCGGTGATAAAATCCATGGCGATGACTTCCCAGGGACGGGAGGGGTTCTCAAGCGGTTTGAGAAGCCCCGGGGGTTTTCCCATCCGTTTCTTGGCTGTGGCGCAGGTGGGGCAGCTGCGCACATACAACTCTACATCAGATCTCATACCGGGCCACCAGAATTGCCTTCGAACCAGGTGAAGCGTTTTTATGAAACCAAAATGACCCGCTAGCCTGGCCCCATGTACAAGTCCCAATACTTCTTTGCGAAGGGAAGATGGGACATATAGTTTCCCCCCTTGCACCCACCAAGTGTTGGTTCGTTCCAAGCCAGTGGGGAGGAGATGGTGCTCCTCCTCCTGTAAGGAGGCGTCCCGGAGTCGCTGTTGGAATGCTTCCGGGATACCTTTGAGCGTAGGGGGGGTCTCCGGTTGGCGGGCTTGGGATCGGGTGGTGACGGCCAAGCCAGGGACTTCCCCTCGCTGTTCGGGAGTGAACAGGGAGTCGACGGGGCGATCGAAATCGTTGCGATACTGGGGAAGTCGTGACAAAGCATCAGCTAGGGCATTTTCTTTGCCAGGGACATGTTTGAGGGTGAACCGGAATTTTGCAAAAAATTGGGCCCACCGAATTTGTTTGGCATTGAGTTTTCTAGCTCCCTTGAGAGCCTCAAGATTCTTGTGATCTGTGCACACTTCGAACGGCAGCTCGGCCCCCTCTAAGAAGTGTCTCCATATGGTAAGGGCATGTTTGACCGCTGCTGCCTCCTTCTCCCAAATGGCCCAGTTGATTTCGGACTGGGAAAACTTCTTGGAGAAGTAGGCGCATGGCCTCAACCGTCCCCCCTCATCCCTCTGCAATAGGGCCCCGCCCATGGCTACATCCGAGGCATCCACCTGCACCACGAAGGGCTTGGTGCAATCCGGGTGAGCCAAAACGGGTTCGGATGAAAAAAGTAGCTTTAAACGTTCAAAAGCTTGCTGGCACTGGGGAGACCATTGCAGACGGGCTGAGGGGAGTGCGGCGCTAGCCCCCCTGTCCTTGGTACGCAACAGGGCAGTGAGGGGAAGCGCAACTTGGGCAAAGTTGGGAATGAAATTCCGGTAAAAGTTGGCAAACCCCAAAAACTGTTGAAGTTGGCGGCGGGTAGTGGGGGTTTCCCAGTCCCGCACCGCCTGGACCTTGGCGGGGTCCATTTCCAACCCTTGGTGGGAAATCACATACCCCAGAAATGTAATAGAAGGCTGGTGGAATTCACACTTGGACACCTTAGCATACAGTTTGTGCTCCCGCAGCCGCTGGAGCACTTCTCGCACTAGGCGCACATGTTCTTCCATGGTCTCAGAGTAAATAAGAATGTCATCGAGAAATACCACCACCCCCCGAAACAGTAAATCATGCAAAACTTCATTAATTAATTGCATAAAGACACTCGGAGCCCCCGAAAGTCCGAACGGCATGACCAGGTACTCAAACATCCCAAAACAACTGGAAAAGGCCGTTTTGGGTTCGTCTCCTTCTTTGATGCGAATGCGGTGGTAGGCTTCTACCAAGTCCAGTTTGGTGAAGATTCGGCCCTCCTTTAATTGTGCTAGAAGGTCAGGAATAAGAGGGAGGGGGTAAGCATTAGACTGGGTGACTGCGTTCAGTCTGCGAAAGTCAATACACAGTCTTAAATCTCCCGTCTTTTTCTTTACAAAGAAAGCTGGGGCTGAATAAGGAGCCTTGGAGGGGCGTATGAAACCCCTCGCCAGATTGACATCCAGATAGTCTCGCAATACAGTCTTTTCACTAGGGCTCATGGGGTAAACCTTTCCCTTAGACAGTTTGCCTTCCCCTACAATCTCGATGGCACAGTCCGTTTCTCTGTGGGGAGGCAGTTCGTCGCACTCTCTAACATCGAAAACATCAGTAAACTGCGAGTACTCAGAGGGTAATTGAGGAGAGACTGGGGCGGGGGACCCTACCAGTGCGGCGGCTGGAGTTCTGAGTACCCGTTCCTTGTCATGCAACCCACAGGGGTTTTCGGGGAAGGAAAGCACCCGTTTAACCCAATCAATGGAGGGATTGTGTCCCCTTAACCAGTTCATCCCTAACACCACAGGGGTTACAATAGGGGCGATGGTGAAATACAACCGTTCCCAATGTTCCCCCACGGACATAATCACGGCTGCAGTTCTGTGGGTCACAGGGCCCCGTTTAAAGTCACTCCCGTCCATTTGGGAAAAACGGAGGGGTCCCGGAAGCCGCTTGCGCCGGACACCCAACTTCTTGGCAGTTTCCTCATTTATCATGGTGCGGGCACACCCCGAGTCGACCAACGCGGGGACCTCTAACGGGGGACCCCCTTTGGGTAGGGACAGATGAACACGCACAAATACATTGTCCTCTTGGGCGCTTACCATCGGTGGAGCTCCTTGCACAACGATAGGGACGGTCTGCTGCGGAGCCCCCTCTACAGCAGACCGACGGCGTTTTTTGCCGGCTGTTCCCACTCTTCCTCCTCGCTGGAAGAGGGGGACGGGGTGGTGGCTTCCGGGGAGCCGTCCGAATCAAAGACGGTATTTGTAATCCGGGACCCCGATGGGACCGTAGAGTCGGATGCCCCATCCTGGGGGCGCGCGTGGAGAGCGGAGGGTGCGCCGGAGCGCCGGCTCAGTGGTCCACTTCTGCGGCGAGGCTGGCTGTCGGCGGCCGGTTTCGTCGGCTCGGCCTGGGTTTGGCGGGGAGGGGTCGGACGGCCTGAGCGAGAGGGGCATTGCGATGCAAAGTGACCCTTTCCCCCGCAGATCAGGCAGACGCCGGCCTCGAACCGCTTGCGGCGTTCCGCGGCCGAGAGACCCCCGCCACCCCCTTGCCGGAGTTCCCGGCCACGGTCACCTCGGGGCCTGGGGTCTCGCCCAAGCCGTTGCTTGGACAAGTTCAGGAGTTGTTTGCGATTCTCGATGTCAGCAGCATGGCGAACCCAACCTTCCACATCCGGGGGGTTCCCTTGCATGAAGGCCCAATGTTGGAGGTCTGGGTTGAGACCCTCCCTGAAACATTGTACCAAGGTAGCTTCACTCCAGTCCAGAATTCGGCTAGCCAGTGACTGGAACTCACTTGCATACTGCGCCACCGACTTAGTCCCTTGGCGCAGTTGCATCAGGGAGGCTTTAGCCCGCTCACCCAGAGTCGGGTCCTCAAAACGGTTTCGGAGTGCTACCATGAACTCGTCCAGGGTTCGCAGCACCGGCGAGCGGAGTTCATACTGCAACACCATCCAGGCAGCCGCCTCCCCTTGCAGTAAGGAAGCCACGTACTGCACCCGGGACTCCTCAGAAACGAAGGTACGGCCTTGTTCCCGCATAAAAATGTCTACTTGGACCATAAAAAAGGTCAACTGGTCTCCCGACCCGTCATACGTGACTTTCAGGTCCCGACGGGCCGGGGGGGCAGGGGTTGCGGGCGGAACTACCGGCGCCCCGTCTGGGGGAGCACCGGCTGGAGGTTGCAACTTCAGCGCATCTAGGGTCGTGGCCATCTCACCCATTACGCGTTGCATGATCTCCATCTGCTCCTGCATAGCCCGGCGGTCTTCCTGCCACTGCTTTCGTTCTTCCTCCATGAGGGCCTCTTTGCGGGCCGGGTCCCCTTCGAGTCCCGTGCTGGGGAAGGCCAACCGGCGATCCTTCGCCGCAGTCCGCGAGAGCGACCAGCCCTTGGGAGAGTCCAGCCAATAAGTAAGCCCCCGGGGACGTCCGTCCCGATCTTGGTCGGGGGCGCGATCCTTCGGTTTCTTTGGCTTGGCTCCCTCCTCCTTCGGGTCCGGCTTCTCCGGCTCGTCCGGTTCCTTGGGGGCATCGGGGTTAGGGGTGGTGTCCTCGTCGGCTGACATTCTGTCCAAAGCGGTACAGCTGCAGTCCGAGAGGCAAAGACTTGCAACTTAATGTGAGAGATCCCCCTCTCTGAGTTTGCTTCTCCAAATCAGTTGCTCAGACGTTGATACAGAAACAATAGATTTATTGAAGCCTTCAGGAGATGAGACAGGCACAGGTAGAAAGTTGCAAGTGAGGGGCTATACGGGTTTACAGAATATATTGACTCCAGGGCACTGGGGCACTGGGGTTCACACTTATTGTTATGGGAAGTTACAAGCTTGGCATAATACAAAACATCAGACGGATCCCAGGAAGTCTGGTGCGGCTATCACACTTCCAAGGCCGCACCGGCCTGAGGGAGTACTGGCAGGAAGAACAGCGGGGGGGAAGATACATGGGCCATCAGGCCTGGCGCCTGAAACCAGAAGGTGTGAACTGCTTTTACGAGTTCACTGATAACACCGCAGGTGATGGAAAGCAGAGACACAAAGACAGAGACCCTCACACTTTGAAATGTGGTGTTGGAGGAGAGTGTTACAGATACCGTGGACTGCCAAAAAACCAAATCAAGTTATAGATCAAATTAATAGATTTATAGATCAAATCAAGCCTGAACTGACCCTAGAAGCTAAAATGACTGAACTGAGGCTGTTGTACTGTGGTCACATTATGAAAAGACAAGAGTCGCTGGAAAAGACAATTGTGCTAGGAAAAGTGGAAGGCAGAAGGAAGATGACCCAACAAGAGATGGATGGACTCCATAAAGGAAGCCACGGCCCTCAATTTGCAAGACCTGAGCAAGGCTGTTAAGGATAGGATGTTTTGGAGGACATTGATTCATAGGGTCGCCATGAGTGGGAAACGACTTGACGGCCCTTAATACACACACATAAACTGACAATAATAACCATTTTCTAGGATCGCGATGCTGAACCTTAGGGGATCTTTAATGCCATGGAAAGATCACGCCATACCTAATGTATCTGTGGGAGGCCTGCTGAAAGCACTGGGAGAGAAAGACGGGGACGCGACCACTCTGCCCCAAGCGTTAATGGGTCTCTTCCCAAGAGGCGGATGCGGCGAAGTCCCACTCGATCCGTAGGTCCAGCTACTGCTGGCGTGAGGCGGCGGATGAGACTGAAGGAAGGGAAACTGAGACGCCGCTGCCGGAGGGCTTTTTGCCTCTGTGACGATCTGGAGCAGCCCAGGCCAGGCGGCACGGCGCGTCACCGGTGGACATGACACCTGAAGTGGGAAAAATGCCACACAACGGCAGAAGCCGTAAACTTAGTCTGTATTAACTGTAACTCACCCCCCACCCTGTTATAAATGCTATTGGACTATCAAATATTGCAGAGCCATCTCCCTAGCTAGGTTTAATGTTATGCCATACTCGATGGAAGATTTAGCAAAATCCCCCAACCAGACAAACTTTGCCCCTGTGGCGGCAATTGTGTTGAAACAGTTGTCCGTGTTTTATTTCATTGTAGTTTCTATTCAGAAATTCGTAATGAACTACTAAGCCCTTTGCAGACAGGTAGACTGAATGCTTCCGATTCCTGTAATGCTTCCTTTCTACTGAATAATTGTTCGCCCTATGTTCTGGAGAAGGTAGCACAATTTTTAAAGATTGCTATAGAACACCACAAATTAGTTAAATAGATTAACTCACAACACTATTTTATGCAAGTGTCTTTTAACCATTTTGTAAGGTTATATCTCAAATATTTATATTTTTACATGCTACCATATATGAGGAGCCCCATGGTGCAGAGTGGTAAGCTGCAGTACTGCAGTCAAAAGCTCTGCTCACGACCTGCGTTCAATCCCAACGGAAGTCGGTTTCAGGTAGCCAGCTCAAGGTTGACTCAGCCTTCCATCCTTCCGAGGTCGGTAAAATGAGTACTCAGCTTGCTGGGGGTAAAGGGAAGATGATTGGGGAAAGCACTGGCAAACCACCCCGTAAACAAAGTCTGCCTAGTAAATGTCGGAATGTGATGTCACCCCATGGGTCAGGAATGACCCGGTGCTTGCACAGGGGACCTTTACCTTTTTTACCATATATATAGTGGTTTTATGCCAATAAAGGACGATATGACTGAGTATCGAATACAGGGCAGCGACTGGGACCTGGGACCTTCTGCATGCAAAGCAGATTTTCTACCACCGAGATATGGGCCACATCCCCTATTTTTGCAGTGACCTTACTAAATCTGCTTGTTACCTTTTCCTGAGAAGCACTTTCTACCATAAGCTCAAAGCCTATTCCGTTGGAGCCAAACCGCAAAACATCTCCGGGCCTAATTTTTACTGCTGCGTTCTGGATATGGCAATCGTTGACAAATGTCCCATGGGCTGAGTTGAAATCTCGAACGATGAAGATATTTTCTGACTCCGTGAACTCGATGGCTGCATGGTGATCGTCAACGTGTGGAGACTGCAAGTTCAAATGTGAGACGAAAGCATTACATAAATAAATAAATTTTATTTGCGGCCAGTATGCCTGGTAAAACAGAAACTGACCATACAGAGTAGATGTTTACAACCAAGGCCAACAAAATTAGGAATCACCCAATTTTACATTTCCACAGATTAAGGAAGTACATTAAGGCGACGTAGCTTCATTGCTACTGCACAGTATATTGCAACCTGGGTGGTGATTGGTGAGCTGTCTCCCAGCAGAAACCTTTTGGTCCATTCACCCTCACCATCAGAGCCCATTTCCCTAATCGAAGGGTCCATAACATTGAAGCGGGCTGACTTGTAGAGGGGACATCTAAAAAAGACATGCTCAATGGTTTCCAGCTCCCCTGTGTTACACGGCAAAGTCTCTCCACCCTGGGGATCTTCGTAAATCTCCCTTCTAATATGGCAGATGGTAGGAATGAAAGCATTTAAAAAACCCAACAACAATGAACCAGAGATCCAGAATGTGATAGACATGTTTGTCAGATTTCTGTCATTTGCTACTTTGCCACTACTGGCTAGCGCTGCACCCTTTGCTAGGCAAAGCAAGATTTTCTCCTATAATACTGCAACTGGATTCATATCTTTTTAACCCTTCCCATGCTTCTGGCAAATCAGACCTATCGGTGGTTATCATTAAAAATGGATTTTGCTGAATAATTAAGGGGCAACAGAGTGGTCATTCCTCTTCGTTCCAGCAGCTAACCAATACTGCACGTGATTTCCTGATTAGCCTTTCAAAATAACCTTCAAAGAAACCCTTTCTTGCAGATAGAGGAAGGAACTGCCCAGCATTACTTAACAAAGGAAAGATCACCCCACAAGAAAAAATAAATCGTAAAACTGCGTAAGAACTTCTGTGACAGGAAGCAATAGGCAGAATCCGTAATCCTTATATAATCACCTTAAGGATAATGTCTGAATCTTCATGCCTTCCTAAAGTAGTTATCTTTGGCCTCAGAACATAAATACCATCTGAACTCTTTAGGAAAGCTTTCATCTCCTGCAAAACGTACACAAGAAGCATATCTGTTACTTTTGCAGCCACACTTAAAACATTTTCAAAGAGCACCTAGGCTCAAATAATCACTCTGCACAAGCTTAGGCAAAAAAGAGGACTCTTTCACTCTCTGATCTTCCTTAATAAAAATCCCAAGTGTATTGAGGAGAGAGGGAAAAGGATTTCCTCTACAGTTACCCCCAGGGGTGAAGAAACAATGTTCTCTGGACATGGGTTTCATCTAGGGTTGCCAGGTCCCTGTTTGCCACAGGCGGGAGGTTTTTTGGGGCAGAGCCTGATTAGGGCAGGGTTTGGAGAGGGGAGGGACTTCAACGCCATAGAGTCCAATGGCCAAAGCAGCCATTTTTCCAGGTGAACCATCGGATGCTATTGGATGGAGATCAGTTGTAATAGCAGGAGATCTCCAGCTAGTACCTGGAGGTTGGCAACCTTAGTTTCATCTCTTAAATGCCACTCATAAAGGTGGCATTTATGTAACTGCACTTATAGGATTGTTAGGAGAATAAAATGGAGGAAAATGGAGCCACGCGTGTTAACCTGTGCTCCTTGGAGAAAAGGCAGAATGTGAAAAAGAAAAGAAAAAAACGCAAAATAGCGTAAGGCTGCTGCTCACACGTTTTGACAATTATAAAAACGATTGTCTCCCCCATAGGGTTGCCAGGTCCCTCTTCATCACCGGCGGGAGGTTTTTGGGGCAGAGCCTGAGGAGGCCGGGGTTTGGGGAGGGGAGGGACTTCAATGCCATAGAGTCCAATGGCCAAAGCGGCCATTTTCTCCGGGTGAACCAATGTCTATCGGCTGGAGATCAGTTATAATAGCAGGAGATCTCCAGCTGGTACCTGGAGGTTTTAAAGAAAAAACAGCACGAAGCTCAGTAGATTAGAAATACAAATTCAATGTAATAACAACAATCTATTGAGCTTCGGAACAACGTTATTACATTGAATTTGTATTTCTAATCTATTGAGCTTCGGGCTGTTTTTCTTTAATTCTGTAACTTTACAGCAGAGGTGTATTTTTTCTTACCGGTACCTGGAGGTTGGCAACCCTACTCCCCCATGCCCCATTATTATAGAAACAACGCACACTCTGCATATGCTCAGGAAGGGGTTTCATCTCTCCTTAGGCCTTAAAGGCAGGGAGAGGGAAGCCTGCGATCTCCAAAACCAACTGCGCTCAAATCTCAGAAACATCAAATTCAAAACTCTGCACGTGCACAGAGCCCTTCGGGAGGGAGGAAGAGGAGGAGGGGAGGGGGGTCTCCCTTGCTTCTTTTCATAATGGGCATTGGAAATTAAAAGCTGGAGCTAGGCAACATAGGAAGCCCTGGGAATCTGGCAATAAACAAGGGAGATCAAGCCACATTTAAGGCTATGATACTAGCAAGCAAAGCAGTTATTGCTCTGGGATGGAAGGATAAAAGAAAATGGACGTTAGAAATCTGGCACAATTATTTGTTTGAATTTATACAGTCGGATATAGTAGAGAGGCTGCGCCAGAAGACTACATGGGAAGACAAGATTACAGAAATCAGGAGGAGATGGAAGACCTACCTAGAGTGGATATCAACAGAAGGAAGAAAAGACATTCAGTGGAAGATTCAGACTTTGTGCCCGTGGCTGGGACTAAAAGATTAAAAACTACAAGGAGAAGATTCACAGTGGGTAGCTGTGTTAATCTGTCTGCAGTAGTAGAAAAGGGCAAGAGTCCAGTAGCACCTTAAAGACTAACAAAAATATTTTCTGGTAGGGCATGAACTTTCTGAAGAAGTGAGCTGTGGCTCACGAAAGCTCATACCCTACCAGAAAATATTTTTGTTAGTCTTTAAGGTGCTACTGGACTCTCGCCCTTTTCTACTTTTCTCCAAGGGAACTGAACTGTGTAGTCTGGAGATGAGCTGTAACTCCAGGAGATCTCCAGGTCCCAACTGGAGGCTGGCATCCCTAGAAGGAAGGGACCTCCGCATGGACCAACATCATAAAGCCCACCCTCCAAAGCATCCCTTTTCTCCAAGATAATTCACAGTGGGTAGCTGTGTTAGTCTGTCTGAAGTAGTAGAAAAGGGCGAGAGTCCAGTAGCCCCTTAAAGACTAACAAAAATATTTTCTGGTAGGGTAGAGCTTTCGTGAGCCACAGCTCACTTCTTCAGATACCGAAGTGACCTGTGGCTCACGAAAGCTCATACCCTGCCAGAAAATATTTTTGTTAGTCTTTAAGGTGCTATTGGACTCTCGCCCTTTTCTACCAGAAAATATTCTTGTTCGTCTTTAAGGTGCTACTGGACTCTTTCTCTTTTCTACCAGTTAATATTCTTGTTAGTCTTTAAGGTGCTACTGGACCCTCGCTCTTTTCTACCAGGAAATATTCTTGTTAGTCTTTAAGGGGCTACTGGACTCTTGCCCTTTTCTACCAGATAATATTCTTGTTAGTCTTTAAGGGGCTACTGGACTCTTGCTCTTTTCTACCAGAAAATATTCTTGTTAGTCTTTAAGGTGCTACTGGACTCTTTCTCTTTTCTACCAGTTAATATTCTTGTTAGTCTTTAAGGTGCTACTGGACCCTCGCTCTTTTCTACCAGGAAATATTCTTGTTAGTCTTTAAGGGGCTACTGGACTCTTGCTCTTTTCTACCAGAAAATATTCTTGTTAGTCTTTAAGGTGCTACTGGACTCTTTCTCTTTTCTACCAGTTAATATTCTTGTTAGTCTTTAAGGTGCTACTGGACCCTCGCTCTTTTCTACCAGGAAATATTCTTGTTAGTCTTTAAGGGGCTACTGGACTCTTGCCCTTTTCTACCAGATAATATTCTTGTTAGTCTTTAAGGAGCTACTGGACTCTTGCTCTTTTCTACCAGAAAATATTCTTGTTAGTCTTTAAGGGGCTACTGGACTCTCGCCCTTTTCTACCAGAAAATATTCTTGTTAGTCTTTAAGGTGCTACTGGACCCTCGCTCTTTTCTACCAGGAAATATTCTTGTTAGTCTTTAAGGGGCTACTGGACTCTTGCCCTTTTCTACCAGATAATATTCTTGTTAGTCTTTAAGGGGCTACTGGACTCTTGCTCTTTTCTACCAGAAAATATTCTTGTTAGTCTTTAAGGGGCTACTGGACTCTCGCCCTTTTCTACCAGAAAATATTCTTGTTCGTCTTTAAGGTGCTACTGGACTCTTTCTCTTTTCTACCAGTTAATATTCTTGTTAGTCTTTAAGGTGCTACTGGACCCTCGCTCTTTTCTACCAGGAAATATTCTTGTTAGTCTTTAAGGGGCTACTGGACTCTTGCCCTTTTCTACCAGATAATATTCTTGTTAGTCTTTAAGGGGCTACTGGACTCTTGCTCTTTTCTACCAGAAAATATTCTTGTTAGTCTTTAAGGTGCTACTGGACTCTTTCTCTTTTCTACCAGTTAATATTCTTGTTAGTCTTTAAGGTGCTACTGGACCCTCGCTCTTTTCTACCAGGAAATATTCTTGTTAGTCTTTAAGGGGCTACTGGACTCTCGCCCTTTTCTACCAGAAAATATTCTTGTTAGTCTTTAAGGTGCTACTGGACTCTCCCCCTTTTCTACTACTACAAGGAGAAGGGGGGGAGGGACGGGGGGAAGGGGTTAAAAGGAAATATGAAATGTACGGGATAAAAACAATTAGTAACATATATCAAAAACCTGCATAAAAAAACTAATTAAAAATAATTTAAAAAAAAAGTTAGCCCTGGGGTCGCCCACCCAGACACACAGTCATGGTAGGCCGGGGGGGGGGATGAAATGCCAAGGAGGCAGCGAAGGCCAACCCCCGGATCCATTGGCATCCAAGGCCAGGGGCGACGGTTCAAAACGGAGCCTGCCTTGGCGCCGTGCCCAGGGGGGGAGGGGCCGGAGGGGAGGGGGGTCCCCGCGCCGCTTGAGCCGCTCACCGCCCGCAGGCCTCGTTGGGAATGGGCCTTCCCCCCCGCCTTTCAGCCGCAGCGTGTGTATCCTCCGGGCGGGTCGCCATGGCAACCGGGCAGGCCCGGCTAGGCCGCGGCCTCCACCTGGGAGCAGGCGGGCGGAACCAAACACGCCCCTGCTTCTAATCGCCTCTGGGATTTCTCCCCCGTGACCCCACGTGCTTCATTGTCCATAGCATTTTTTAATGCACAAGTTTTTCTTTTCTTTTCTTTACCCAGTAGTAGAAAAGGGCAAAGAGTCCAGGAGCACCTTAAAGACTAACAAGAATATTTTCTGGCAGGGTGTGAGCTTTCGTGAGCCACAGCTCCCTTCTTCAGATACAGCTAGAATGTGAATCCATCTGTCTTTCAGTACAGGAGAGTGAATTCAGACAAGCATTAGTAGTAGAAAAGGGCAGAGTCCAGTAGCACCTTAAAAGACTAACAAAAATATTTTCTGGCAGGGTAGGAGCTTTCGTGAGCCACAGCTCCCTTCTTCAGAAAAGAGCAAGAGTCCAGTAGCACCTTAAAGACTAACAAAAATATTTTCTGGCAGGGTGTGAGCTTTCGTGAGCCACAGCTCACTTCTTCAGAAAAGAGCAAGAGTCCAGTAGCACCTTAAAGACTAACAAAAATATTTTCTGGCAGGGTGTGAGCTTTCGTGAGCCACAGCTCCCTTCTTCAGAAACAGCTAGAATGTGAATCCATCTGTCTTTCAGTACAGGAGAGTGAATTCAGACAAGCATTAGGTAGTAGAAAAGGGCAAGAGTCCAGTAGCACCTTAAAGACTAACAAGAATATTTTCTGGTAGGGTATGAGCTTTCGTGAGCTACAACTCACTTCTTCAGATACAGCTAGAATGTGCAATTAGTATGTAAATGTTAACAGTATGTACATGTGAATAGCAGGCGTGATGGGATTAGGTGTGGTCTGCAGAAGAGTCTGTGATGTCCAGGGGAGAGATGGGTGTGGAGAAATCAGCATTGGTCATGAGCCATGAATGCAAGGTCTTCATTCAGCCCAGGTAAATGCATTGACTTTAGTTTGAATATCAACTGTAATTCAGCAGTTTCTCTTTCCAATCTCCCTTTGAAATTCCTTTGTAAGGGCAAGAGTCCAGTAGCACCTTAAAGACTTAACAAAAACATTTTCTGGTAGGGTATGAGCTTTCGTGAGCCACAGCAACTATATTACTAGATGTGAAAGTACATCTCGTGGCCGTAATTATTTATGCTCCACTTTTCTCCCCAATGCAGACTAGCAATGGCTTACAACATGCTTTCTCCCTTCTCCAGTTTATCCTCAGAACAACCCTGCAAGGTAGGTCTGGCTGAGAGAGCAACCAGCCCAAAGTCACGCAGCTTCCGTGGCAGAGGGGGCATTTCAACCTAGGTGAGAACCCATGTGGTATAGTGGCTGGAGCGTTGGGCTAAGGGAAATCTGAGTTCAAATTCCCACACGGGCATGATGCTGACTGGTTGACCTTGGGTCCAGCACCATTGCTTTAGTAGGTTATTATGAAGATTAAAGGGGTGGGGGACGCAGGGGGAGCAGATATTAATTAATGCTAAACTCCTTGGAAGGGCAGGATAAAATATGATAGAAACTTGGCACACACACACATACACAAAGAATCTGGTGGCACCTTGAAAGGTTTATTGTAGCATATGGCTTTTGTGGGTAGAACCCAGTTTATTGAAGCCCCCTCCCCCAGCTGATAGCAAATTCCTGACACACACCCCCATGGGGGTAGCTTTAGGAGAAGACTGTCACTAGTTATTGTGTTTTTTTAATGACTCGGCGGATAGGCATGGCTCCCAGCAATTCTTCATCCAGAAGGCGCCTGAAGAAAATTAAGATGGAGGCAAATGACTGATATCAATCCTGACTTAAGTGTGGTGCTGGCAGGGAGAAGAACTTATCCAAGAGATTTTGCATGTTTCAAGCATCTTGTTTCCCATCAGCCTGCAGCCACTGTGCGCATAACTGTAGCTAGGGCAGGCACTGCAATACCTAAAACTCATCAAGCAAATGTAGCACTTGGGTATCTGGCACAGAACACAACACTGTTAGGATTTCAGCTCTCTCCCACCCCAAAGATCTTGTCTACTGAAATCTCAGCAGCAGCCAGGGATGTGGAGGTAGGCGGAGGAGCGGAATTGTAAGGCGTCAGTGGCTGCCCGTAGCGCTCTGCAGAAAATGCTATTGGACCTTAGCTGTAACCTTTTTGGTATCTTCCTTAAGAGTTTGTGCTAGAAAACACAAGTTGGGGGTGGGCAGATACGCAGTGCAGGAGGCTTGGGAGAGGGGACTGTTATACCTGACAGCCATCATGGTGTAGTGGTTAAGATGAGTGGTTTGGAGCAGTGGGCTCTAATCTGGAGAATCAGGTTTGATTCCCCACTCCTCCACATGAGCAGTGGACGCTAATCTGGTGAACCTGGTTGGTTTCTCCACTCCTACACATGAAGCCAGCTGGGTGACCTTGGGCTAGTCACAGTTCTCTCTGAACTCTCAGCCGCACCTACCTCACAAGTTGTCTGTTGCGGGGAGGGGAAGGAGATTGTAAGCTAGTTTGATTCTCCTTAAAAGGTAGAGAAAGTCGGCATATAAAAACCAACTCCTCTTCATGAAAGGGAGGACATCTTTGTCATCTTCTGGGCATGGTGTAGGGGTCCAACTCTGTGATTCTATTCTTCTCTGCAGAAAATGCTATTGGACCTTAGTTGTACCCTCTTTAGTATCTTTCCTAGAGTCTGGGCTAGAAAACTCAAGTTGTGGGTGGGCAAATATGCAGTGCAAGAGGCTTAGTTTCCTTTTCCTTTGGGAGAGGTGAGTGTTGTACCATGCTAAGCACCAGTCAAGATTGTTTATTTTTCTGTATTCATGTATGAGGACCATCCAGCTCAGAAAGCTGCCAACACACATGCATAAAACACAAATCAGCGGAACAAATAAAACACAGCAAAGGTGAACTGCAAGCCCCCTCAAATACCACTATTCATATAGTGATATTGCTACCCTTACAAAGAAGGCTTGGCCAATGGCGAATTTTAGGCCATTTATGCATGGTCAATTTTGATGCTCGCTCAAAGCTCTTTTAAAAAAAATGTAACTTTAAAATGCCTGTTCATGATGCAAAAGGAGAAATTCCACCCTCCCATTCGCCTTCTCCTTCGTTCCTGTTTGCATAGCTATTAGCATATGCATAGCTAATGCGCCTCTGTTGTTTTGCATGGTTCCTTGAGGGGATTCTTCAGGGCAAACACCAACGGTTGCGTTAAATGGGCTCTTCAATAATGCGAAGCAGGCATGCGCCGGCTTCGATAGTTAGAAAAATTCAAAAAAATATGCGGGACAATTCAGCCTGGAACACACTGCTAATTACAATGCATAAATGGCCTTAGTTATGAGGCAACCATAAACACTCCAGGTGTGCTGTCTCCTCATCTGAAGCATTGAACACACACCTGCCTTTTTTGAACAAAAATTGTTGCATACCCTCGAGATGGCATTTTTTTGTGGGGGGAGGAAGAACCTTGGGAGGGGCTGCGGTGCAGTGGGGAAACGCCCGCTTCGCACACAGAATGCCCTAGCTTCAAGCTCTAGCACCCCCCAGTTAATGGATCTCACGCAGCAGGTGTTGGGAAAGTTCTGTTTCTGCCCAAGAGCTGCCACCACTCGCAGGAGACAAGTCTGAGCTAGGTAGACCCAACAGGGAATGACCCAGGAGAAGACAGCAGGTGTATGGAGATGAGCTGTCACTCAGTAGCAGGGCCCAGCCGTTCCCTGCAGAAGACGCCCGATTCCAGCTCCATTTAAAAGATCACAGGTGTTGGGAAAAATCCTTGGCTGCCTGAGATCCAGGCAGCTACTGCCAGTCAGAAGAACCAGTACTGAGCTAAGCAGACCAATGGCTTTACTCCATATAAAGCAGCTTCATATGTTAATCTATTGAGGATTTCAAGCATCAACAGCATACTTGTTGAGTAATTATTACAATTGTGTATGTGGAATGCAGAATTCTGCCTGTGTCGGCAGCATCAGGGGATTATTGTTTGGGGTATGCATATTGTAACATGGAAAGGGATTAAGGCTGCAGTTGTAAACTCACAGGACAGCAAGTCATAAGAACATAAGAAAGGCCCTGCTGGATCAGACCAAGGCCCATCAAGTCCAGCAGTCTGTTCACACAGTGGCCAACCAGGGGCCTCTAGGAAGCCCACAGATGACTGCAGCAGCATTATCTTGCCTGTGATCCACAGCACCTAATATAATGTGCATGCTCCTCTGATCCTGGAGAAAATAGGTATGCATCATGACTAGAACATAAGAAAAGCCATGCTGGATCAAACCAAAGCCCATCAAGTCCAGCAGTCTGTTCACACAGTGGCCAACTAGGTGCCTCTAGGAAGCCCAAAATTGAGGGCAGCAGGAAAAGAGGAAGACCCAACAAGAGATGGATTGACTCAATAAAGGAAGCCACAGCCTTCAATTTGCAGGATCTGAGCAAGGCTGTCAAAGATAGGACATTTTGGAGGACTTTCATTCATAGGGTCGCCATGAGTCGGAAGCGACTTGACGGCACTTAATACACACACACACACATGCACATACACACACAGGAAGCCCACAAACAAGACGACTGCAGCAGCAGCATCCTGCCTGTGTTCCACAGCATCCTCATATAATAGGCATGCTCCTACTGAACTCTATGGGATTTACTTCTGAGCGTAGAGTCCAATTGAACTCTTTGGGATTTACTTCTGAGCATACACATTTAGGATGACACTGGCGAAGAGGATAAAGTTGCTGGGACCGACAGGATGATCAGCCATGATGCCAGAGCAACAGGCTGGGCAGAAAGGTTTCGAGTTGCTCTCGGCGGAGTTTCTCTGACCCTAATGAAGAGCAGGGCAGTCAGAAAGGCACGGGGAAAGAAGAGAACAGACAAAGAGGCCCGGGGCAAGACAAGGAAGTGCCCAGAGGATTGAGCAGGGGAAAATCCGGGTGTATGTGTGTGTGTGTGGAGAACAGGCAGCAGAGATCTGCACAATGTCAGGAGCTGCAAAGATGATTCTCAAATAGCTATTTGATGTCAAACAGCCTTTGGCTACAGACCTCTAATAATGTTGTCAACTTTTACCTTTTAAGTTTTTTTAAAAAAAACTTTGCAGGCTATACTCTTCCCTGCTACTCCAGTGAAAGGAAGCACATTTCTAGCCAGAGTGGAAAAAGACAGGGGCAAAGAATAGAACAGATCTTGCTCTCCAGCATAAAAGGCTGTTTCTTAGGCATGCGGGGGCCTAGGCATTCTGGGTACTGTAAACCAAGATTTAGACCTTTTAGAGTAAACTGCCTCTTAGGATGTTCTTTAACCAATGAATCTACTTTTTTGGCAGGGAAAGCCTGGCAAGATATGCCAGTGAAACCCCTGGAGGAGGATTCAGGAGCACTTCAGTTCTTTAAGAGGTATTCCCATCAGAGACAAGGAAGCTCCATTTTTCTTGCTCAGTTTGAGCCAAATCATTTGACAGCCAAGACCGTGTGGGGATTCGAGTGTCAGGCTAGGACTGCTTCAAATCCCAGTTTGGTCTGAAGCTGACTGGGCAATCTTAGCTCAGCCACTCTCTTTACACTCAATGTACATTATAGGCTGTTGTGAGGATAAGAAGAAGAGTTGGTTTTTATATGCCGACTTTATCATTTAAAGAAGAATCAAACCGGCTTACAATCACCTTACCTTCCCCTCCCCACAACTGACATCTTGTGAGGTAGGTGAGGCTGAGAGAGCTCTAAGAGAGC
Source organism: Euleptes europaea (assembly GCF_029931775.1). Taxonomy (NCBI): domain Eukaryota; kingdom Metazoa; phylum Chordata; class Lepidosauria; order Squamata; family Sphaerodactylidae; genus Euleptes; species Euleptes europaea. Next base: position 11,489,192 of record NC_079330.1, on the reverse strand, counting down.
TGTGACTAGCCCAAGGTCACTTAGCAGGCTTCATGTGGAGGAGTGGGGAATCAAACCCGTTTCTCCAGATCAGAGTCTACCGCTCCACACCACTGCTCTTAACCACTACACCATGCTGGCAGAAAAGGGGAAGGGGAATCATGAATGTTAGTAAACTGGGTAGAGCTTCTATAGTACTGTACTAACAGCCCGATCCTATTTACTTGGAAATCCGTCCCACCGAGTTTAGTGAATCTTAGTCTCCAGTAAACACACAGGATTTCAGCGTAAGGGTTGATGAAGTCAATATCTTATGGATTAAAAAAAAATTTCCTTTTTGATTCAGGAACGCTGTGCTTTGCAGTGATGGAACCAAAATTTTTACAAATCTGTTCTCAAAGCCACTTCAAACTACGGTAAGGCACTGTGGCTAACCGTGTGCCGGTGAAGACAAAAAAACGAAAGCAAAGAGGTTACTTTGATAAAACGTGACAAATCTGGAGTGCTATGTTGTTGGTTTTTTTAAAAAAGATTTTTATCCAAGAGGCATACAAAAATGTATCATATCTTAGAAATATATATAGATAGAAAAAGATTCTTGTAGCTGAGATTCTATCCGACTCACACACTGAATGCCTTCCTGAATGTAATTACACAGGGACGAGGGATAATTTATTAGGGACTCTAGCTCTCATTGAGGAAGTAAACATGAGTTTAGGTTGTACCATTTCAGGCGAAAAGCCCTCTAACGAATTGGTCCTGCGCATACAAAGAGAGGTTTCAACAGCAGCATTGGGAGACCGCTCCCAGCGCTCCAAGCGTTTCGCACAAATGATCACACTTATCCTCACAACAGCCATGTAAGGTAGGCTGGTGCCATTATCCTCAAAATGCAGACAGACTGCGGGGTGTGGGCACTATCTTGCCAAAGGCCACCCTGGTCAGGGAGTCTGAGCTTTGAAACCAGCCGGATGGCGACTCTTAGCCAAAAGGTACAACACCCATCAGCTTTCTGACATATAATGTGGGGTATGAAGGCAGTATGCAGTTCAAAAGAGGGAGCAAGGAAGGCAAGAATGTCACAAGACATGCCCAAGGCTTTGGGTGTGGCTAAGGTAATTCTTTGGGACCCGGCTATAGAGAACTTCATCCCGATACTTCTCCTCTACACGTAGGAATAGTTTTATACAGAGGAAAATTCAATCATCCCGAGGGCTCTGAAGTGATACAACCCTGACCACCTCCGGGGGAGAAACAGGTCTTAGTTTCTTCAGGGAATGAAGGCAGGGTCCATGACAGGTCCTTTGAGAAACTTTGACAATCACACCACCCTCCAAAATCAAGTACGTAACAGTGTTTTAAACATATTTAAACCAGTCCGTGGAGCCGAATCAGGTCTCTTGCCGAGTGTCTGGAAGTTTATCGGAAATCTCTTCATACTGCGGTGGTGGGGTCAGAGGCTCTATCGTCACGTGGCCCGGACTGGTTCCATCGAGCACATTTATACGGATGTCTCGGAGGTGGAGCTTCTCCGACTTGATCCTCCGGATTTTCAAGGGCCGGAGTCTTTTGCTCAGGCGAGAACTCCGTCGGCTCGGCTGGCATTCGGCGCGAGGCCCCGCTTCGGCCGCAGCGGCGGGTCGGGTCGGCGTGTTTTCATCTATCCCAGTAAGAGACTCGTACGAGGGGAGGGACACGCTGATCCGTGTGCTCCGGTCCACTGCTCTCAGGTCTGGATAGTCCGTGCTCATGACCTCTTCGTAGCTGGGAACGTAGTAGCGGGAAGGCGTTTCCTCATCCTCGTCTTGACTGTAAGAAGATAATTTTGGACTCGTAAATTAGCTTGCTTCATCTGTACATCGCTCGTTTTCCTACTACCACCCCCAGATATGGATTTTTGTACAAGAGCCAGCATGGTGTAGTGATTAAGAGCGGTGGTTTGGAGCGGTGGGCTCTGATATAGAGAACTGGGTATGATTCCCCACTCCTCCACATGAGCGGCGGGTGCTAATCTGGTGAACTGGATATGTTTCCCCACTCCTACACATGAAGCCAGCTGGATGACCTTGGGCTAGTCACACTCTCTCAGCCCCACCTCCTCACAAGGTGTCTGTTGTGGGCAGGGGAAGAAGGTGATTGTAAGCCGGTTTGATTCTCCCTTAAGTGGTAGAGAAAGTCGCCATATAAAAAACCAACTCTTCTTCTAAACTACAGTTTTGGGCCTCCGATTATGAGGGACCACTAAATACACCTCCCCAATGACTAAATTGAACCCCATGGTGCAGAGTGGTAAGCTGCAGTACTGCAGTCCAAGCTCTGCTCATGACTGGAGCTCTGCTCAATCCCGACGGAAGTTGGTGTCAGGTAGCTGGCTCAAGGACGACTCAGCCTTCCATCCTTCTGAGGTCGGGAAAATGAGTACCCAGCTTGCTGGGGGTAAAAGGAAGATGACTGGGGAAGGCACTGGCAAACCACCCCGTAAACAAAGTCTGCCTAGTAAACATTGGGATGTGATGTCACCTCATGGGTCAGGAATGACTCGGTGCTTGCACAGGGGACCTTTACCTTTACCTTTAATGACTATATTACCAGGGTCAAGGAGAAGAATCCCCACCTTTTCCCTAGAGATGGGTGGAGGCACGTCCTCCCTTTTCACTGGTTTATCTTTACTTTCTTCTCCTCACCTTTGCTTTATCTTCACCACAACCTTACGAGGTAGGTTAGGCCATGAGTGTGTGATTAGTCTAAGGTCACCCAATACGTTTCTGCGGTGGGATTCAATCCCGGATTTCCTAAGTTCGAGTTCAACACTCTTACCATAACATCACACTGGCTCTTGCCAGCTTAGTGCAGCAAGGGGAAACGCACCTTTTCTCCCTGCAGGTGTGCTGGACCCCTTGAGCAGACAAGATTGCAGTAGTTGCTCATTTTGTCTAGCTCAGCATTTGAACACAGAAAGCAAACGTTCTCATTTTACCAGCCATTGCTGAGTACCTTACTAGAAGCCCCGAGTTGAACTCCTTATTTTCCAAGCAATTTAAAGACTTTGACGTATATATCCTCACCTGTCTTCCTGCTGCTGACGCTCCACCGATGTTTGCTGGTGGATCCTAGAGGTACACTGGTTTTGGCTTTGCCTCCTTCGGTCCCGGACGCTCAAACAAACCGAAAATATCAAGAGTAGTACCCCTGCGCCGATCAGCACGTAAGCCACCGAGAACGTCTTGCTTTTCAGGAATCCTCCTCCGCCGGGCTCGGTCTTATTGCTGTTTCCCGAAGGGGGCTTAGCGCCCGGCCCGAAACCCGGGACCAAGTTCCAGACGGCCATAATGACCCCGAGGACCAGCATCCCGAGCCCAATTGCCGTCAAGGCATAGTGTGAGCCATTTGACCTGGAACGGGCCATGGCGTGCAGTGGGGATTCAGGCGCAGGGGCGATTTAGAATGAGCAGCCCATCGATCAGCGGCAAAGTCCAAGCCCGGCAACAATCAGGGCTCCTTCCAAATGCTGGAGTGTAAAAAGAGATCTGGGGAAAGGAGAGAAGGAGGAGGAACTCAGTCGGCCTTGTTTAAAATAAGAGCCTGCCCCAAACAAGGAAAGACTGCCCACGACAGAACGTGATCAGTTCCAACTACTGTACTGCACAGGTATGCCTAGCTGGTCACCTGCAGCGAACAAGAACCATACACATCCCCAGTGTTATTATGGTATGAAGAGAATGGACAGGGAGAAGCTTTTCTCCCCCTCTCATAATACCAGAACGCGGGGTCATCTGCTGAAGCTGGAGGGCAAGAGATTCAAAACAGATAAAAGGAAGTGTTTCTTCACACAACGCATAGTTAAATTGTGGAACTCCCTGCTCCAGGATGTGGTGATGGCTGCCAACTTGGAAGGCTTTAAGAGGGGAGTGGACATGTTCATGGAGGAGAGGGTTATTCATGGCTACTAGTCCAAATGAATACTAGTCATGCTGCATACCTATTCTCTCCAGGATCAGAGGAGCATGCCGAATATATTCGGGGCTGTAGAATACAGGCAGGATGGTGCTGCTGCAGTCGTCTTGTTTGTGGGCTTCCTGGAGGCACCTGGTTGGCCACTGTGTGAACAGACTGCTGGACTTTATGGACCTTGGCCTGATCCAGCATGGCCTTTCTTATGTTCTTATTTGTGCCTCAACCTGTACTTGCAATTATTTATTTATGTATACCCGCCTTTCTCCCCAGTGGGGACCCAAGGCAGCCTATATCCTCCTCCTCTCCTCTATTTTATCCTCACAACAACCCTACGAGGTAAGTTAGGCTGCCAGAGGGTGACTAGCCCAAGTTCACCCAGCAAGCTTCCATGGCACAAATGGGGATTTGAACCCGGGTCTTCCAGATCCTAGTCTGACACTCTTAACTACCACACCGCATTTTATTTCCAGAACCTGGTTCAAACATGCAAAAAAAAATGAGGTGGTAGAATGGGGTCACCATATTGGATGGCAGGTGGAGAACCATGAAAAAACACCTTTTGTTATTCTCCTTTCCATTAAAAATTCCCTGCAAAGAGAAAACCAGCAGAGCAGGGTAGAACCCTGTCCCCTGCTCTGCTAATTTTCTACTTGCGTGGACTTTTATGCAAAGGAACACTCCAAAGCTGCTGTCTAGCCCCTGCGCTGCTGTTGTCCTTTCCCACCATATTCATGTAGGAACCAAGCCTAGTTATTTAACCTTCCAGAATGTTTAAACAGCCCAAGTACTCCATTTTGCTTCCTAGAACTTTGCAGAAATGTCTATTTATATTGAGGGAGGAGAAATCGCTTCTGCTTTAAAATATATTTGACTGCAGCTCAAGGATACAGCATATTTACATTTTATTCTCCCCTCCCATTAATGTGTGCCCATGAACAACATAAATCAAGAGAATTAAGTACCCAAAGGTCAAGAAAAAACAACATCCTAGGCCAAAGTTTATACAATATAAAGGTTATGCTAATACAAAATATGTATTTATTTATTACAGGCTAAAATCAATAACATATATAAGGCCCTTCAATAGCTTACCAAACCAACATGCTCTTGTACACATACAACACAAATTAGACTTTAGTATAACCTTTATATTGTATAACCGTTGACCTTGGATGTTGATTTTTTTTCTTGACCTTTGGGTACTTAATTCTGCTGTTTTTAGGGTTAAATTTTCCCTCCTTTGTTGCTGGTGCGACATAAATCAAGAACATACACATGCAACTGCAAAACTGTATAAGAAATGAACTCAAGCATTAAAAATAAAGAGTTAAAATGCAGAAAAAGTGCACGCATGCAATGCAATACACATAACCAGATGCCTGACAGTACCCAAAGGAGGCATCATCCATCCCACATCCTCTGCACCCGCCTTCCTTGGATAGACCGGGATGACTCAAAGACATGATTGACCCCTATGTCAGTGGGACAAAAGAAGTTGCTTGAGTAATCCAACTCTTTGAACATGAACTACCTGCTAATCACAGAACGAACAAGACGCCTACCATTAGCCAAAACACGAAGCGTGAGTTGCAATTAATTAGTCACAAAGGTTACTGGAGATCCAGCCGTTCTACTAAGGCTGGCCTCGAACAAGAAGGCCGATGCCATGGCACGCAGGCTTGCATCAATATCCTTGTTTTGCATGGAGGGGCCACGGCTCATTGGAAAAGCCTCTGCTTTGCACCCAGAAGGTCCCAGGTTCAATCCTCAGCTTCTCCAAGGAAAAGGATCAAGTAGTAGATGATGGGCAAGACCTCTACCTGAGACTGGGGAGAGCTGCTGCCAGTCAGAGCAGAGAAAGCCAACTTCAAAAGACATGTAGCCAACTTCAAAAGACACTCATTGTGGGGCACTTTCATGCATTCATGAGGTTTTAGTAAAACCTGATGCGTGCATGCCTCCTTGTGCTTTTTACAAACTGCCACACCCAAAAATAACCTTGATGCAGCCATACATACAACCCCAACACAATTTTTTTGGGGGGAGTGGTGGCGGTAGAATTGTTATAACAGGCATGCGAGCATCAGCAACGTTGAGAAAGAAGAACAGAATGCCAAGGAAAAAGCATACACAGAGTCTTCCGTACAAAACGTGGGGCGTAGAAAAATGCACGCTTCTTAATGCATCAGGGGAGGGGCTGTGGCTCAGTGGTAGAGCATCTGCTTGGCATGCAGAAGGTCCCAGGTTCAATCCCCGGCATCTCCAGTTAAACGGGCTAGGCAAGTAGGTGATGTGAAAGACCTCTACCTGAGACCCTGGAGAGCTGCTGCTGGTCTGAGTAGACAATACTGACTTTGATGGACTAAGGGTCTGATTCAGTATAAGGCAGCTTCATGTGTTCATGCGTGTTCACTTTGGAAACAAAGCCTTATCGTTCAGCACTCTAAAATGCAGGGAGAAATCCAGGGCAGGAGAATTTGGTCAGCGGCCCTGATTGCAGTGCTGCAAAGGGGTGCGAATCTGGGATTGTGTGCAGCGAGCACAGACTTGCTGGGGCTGCTGAGCAAACCCAGCTTGTGTTCTTATCTGCAATCTGCTCTTTTCGGCCCCTCTGCATGAATTTCACAAACCGAATCGGCAGTTATTGCATTTCCGAAGCAGTCAATGATTTACCTCCTGGGTGCCAAGCCCTTCAGCTTATTAGTCAAAGTTCTAAGTGCCGAAGAGGCTCGAGTTCAAATCCTGACCCAGCTCTGACGCTTCCCAGGTGATCTTGGGCTAGTTATCTCAGCTCAGCCTCCCTCATTGTGAGGACAAAACAGACAAGGGGAGGCACACACAAAGCTGCCTTATACTGAATCAGACCCTTGGTCCATCAAAGTCAGTATTGTCTACTCAGACCGGCTCTCCAGGGTCTCAGGGAGAGGTCTTTCACATCACCTACTTGCCTAGTCCCTTTTACTGGAGATGCTGGGGATTGAACCTGGGACCTTCTACATGCCAACCAGATGCTCTACAAACTGAGCCACAGCCCCTCCACATGTACATTATCCTGAGCTCCTTGGACAAAAAGGGGGGATTAGAAGAATTTTTATACCCCACTTTTCTCTACCTTTAAGGAGTCTCAAAGCGGCGTATAATCACCTTCCCTTCCCCTCCCCACAACAGACACCTTATGAGGCAGGTGGGGCTGAGAGAGTTGTGAAAGAACTGTGACTAGCCCAAGTGCACCCAGCAGGCTTCATGTGCAGGAGTGGGAAAACCAACCCGGTTCACCGAATTAGAGTCCGCTGCTCATGTGGAGGAGCGGGGAATCAAACCTGGCTCACCAGATTAGAGTCCGCCGAGCTTAACCACTACACCACACTGACCTGGCAGCCCCCCATTTTCACCCTCTCCCCCTGTGAAGGATCCGAAAGCATGGATTCTTGGAGCTAAGTTATTTTCATAATATTTTTGCTGGCGGATAGAGACCCAAGAACAACATTGGCAGTAGCGAAGTATGCATCCATTATATTTTCCTTAAAGAAATAAAGGCTCCCCTTACTGAGTTTGATCCCGATGGAAGTTGGTTTCTGGTAGCCGGCTCAAGGTTGACTCAGCCTTCCATCCTTCCAAGCTCGGTGAAATGAGGACCCAGCTTGCTGGGGGTAAAAGGGAGATGACCGGGGAAGGCACTGGCAAACCACCCCGTAAACAAAGTCTGCCTGGGAAACGTCGGGATGTGACGTCACCCCATGGGTCAGGAATGACCTGGTGCTTGCACAGGGGACCTTTACCTTTTACCTTTACTGCTCAGGACCCTTTGGTCAAGGGTGCTTGAAAGAAGGAAAGGAAAGGTCTAAGTTATGAGTGTCCAGCTTAGCGTGCAGGTGGATCAGGAACTCCGGGTAGAAACGGGGGTGTGGTGCAACTGGGCTTCTCGTAGACAGTCCCACGAGATTTCCAAGCGCAATGAAGTAACTGGTCGAGAAGGCGGTGAGGAGGCAGCCGCCCAGGCTCGACATGACGCTGCAGAATTCACAAGCCGGCCCGGCCGATTTCCCTCTCTGACGATTGCAAAAGATAAGCCGGCATTTGAGGCAACAGAAGCCAAAGTTGCTGTTGGTTTGCCCAATCGATGACTAACCCTGTTTAATTAAAGCTGAGGAGGGTGGTGGACTCCCCATCTTTGGAGGTCTTTAAGCAGAGGCTGGATGGCCATCTGTTGGGAGTGCTTTGATTGTGGGATCCTCCATTGCGGGGCAAGGGTTGGGGTCACTGGGGATGTGGGGGAGAGGTAGTTGTTAATTTCCTGCATTGTGCAGGGGGTTGGACTAGATGACCCTGGTGGTCCCTTCCAACTATGATTCTACGATTACACAGCTCGGAAGATTGCAAGACTCTGCCCACATTAGGTTCCCTGCAACTCTTTTTCTCTCCCCCATGCTTGCTCTGACGCTAAGTAAGGTTCCTACTGTGCATAAATGCAAAAGCACGTGATGCATATTGGTGAGGAGGACAAGTCAAAACAGACACAATGGCAGGAGTTTAAAACAAAACTGCAGCTGTGCACACCATCGGGGGCCACACAAGGAAGGTCAAGAGAGTTTAATCCAACCCTGCACATTTTCGCCTATCAAATCCATCTTCCCTACACTGCTAATAGCCCTGTGTGCGATTTTGCCGTCAAGTCACCGCTGACTTATGGCGACCCCGTAGGGTTTACAAGGCAAGAGACGTTTGGAGGTGGTTTGCCATTGCTGGCCTCCGGGTGGGCTAAGAAAGTTCTGAGAGAACTGTGACTGGCCCAAGGTCACCCAGCAGGCTTCAAGGGGAGGAGTGGGGAATCGAACCTGGTTCTCCAGAATAGGGTCCGCAGCTCTTAACTACTATACCACGCTGGCTCATAGTCCTGAGAGGGGAGAAAAAAGTCTAGCAACGGTCTTTTTTCCATCCAGGGGTATCAGCAGTACAAGCAGAGTGGCTTTGGGAGGGGAGAGGGGGTTTAAACTGGCCCTGCACAGTTCTTCCTATCAAATCCACCTTTCCTATACTGCTAATAGTCCTGAGAGGGGAGGAGAAAAAGTCTGGCGACTGTCTTTTTTCCATCCAGGGGTATCAGCAGTACACGCAGGGTGGATTTGATAGGTGACAGGTGTGCAGATCCAAGCAGATAAAATGGCTATGTTTTGGACACGGGTTCAAGCAGCACTGAGAACTCCTATCCCCCCTCCCATCCCATTACACTACAGTAATAACTCCATGAAAGCAATGGAACTTGACTCAGTTCTCCCAGTCTCCGGCTCCAACAGCACCTCCAACTAAACAAACCAAGCAGAAGACGGTTTCTAGCGTCGAAGGAATTCCATCTGCCGGCATGAGTGCGAATCTTGAAATACACCCAAATCAAAGTGTATGTGTGGAGGGAGAGCCCCGTTCCATACTCTGGGCACTCTGCCTTGCCATTAGGCTAAATGATTCAAAGGCTTTCCAATTTCACACACTAAAATCACCCCAGCAACGTTCGCCTAAAACAGCTAATGGATGTCATTTCTTCTCCTCCGTCTGATTGATGAGGAAGGGGCCCAGATGCACTCTCCTTGCTTTTAAGCAGGCTAAGTGGCAGTTCACAGGTTAATTACTCCCGAGGAAGCCGTTTCTCGTAAAACAAGAGCTGGGGTTTTACGTGATATTAATTAGGGCAAGCCTCCTCTCCCCAGCAAGCTTGAAAGTCTAATGAAAGGCATTCAGAGGAATCTGCTCCCCCTGCGATCGCCGCCTCCTCTCCCAAAATAAATCGGAGAGCTGGCAGGGAGGGGCTGTGGCTCAGTGGTAGAGCATCTGCTTGGCGTGCAGAAGGTCCCAACTTCAATCCCCAGCATCTCCAGTTAAAGGGACCAGGCAAGTAGGTGATGTGAAAAACCTCTGCCTGAGACCCTGGAGAGCTGCTGCCGGTCTGAGTAGACAATGCTGACCTCGATGGACCAAGGGTCTGAGTCAATATAAGGCAGCTTCACGCAAAGGAAAGCGGTACTTTATAGCCCAATCTTATCAGATCTCGGAAGCCAAGCAGGGTCGGTACTTGGAATGGAGACCACCCAGGAAGTCTCCGCAGAGGAAAGCGACGGCAAACCCTCTCTGCTTCTCACTTGCCTTGAAAGCCCCTTGCCGGGGTTGCCACAAGTTGGCTGCGACTTGATGGCACTTTACAAACGGCATGGAGGCAGACACTGCCTGCGGAAGAGATCCCTGCCGATCGACGATGGAGCTGGAAGCGTTGGGTGGAGCTCACCCCCTGGTGGGCACAGCGCTGTTCAAGGAAGCGTTTCCCACCAAGTTATTTAAAATATCTATGCCCCACTTTTCTAACGGGAAGCCAAAGGGGCTTAGAATCATAGAGTTGGAAGGGGCCATCCAGTCCAACCCGCTGCTTAATGCAGGATCAGCACAGAGCATCCCCGACAAGTGTTTGTCCAAGCGTTTGGCTAGTAGCAGTGTAATTTACTGCGGTCCTTGACCAGTATTACAAAGTTAAAACATCATTAAAACAATAGTTCAATATAACAGAAAAATAGCTACAGGAACATTAGTCAAATGGGTTTAGAACTCTGCATCAGCTTTAATATCATTTCCCTGTGCCTTACATATCCCAAGACAGAATCTAGCTACTCGTTTGGATACCCAGGGGCTTCTAGCAGACAACAGAAATTCCAGTTTAGCCGCATCAGATTAATAAAGAAATCCAACTAACACTGGCTGGAGATATTTTGATCTGGCCTCCTTGTAATGTGGGCATCTCAGAAGCAGGTGCTCTGTAGTTTCCACCTCCCCCATCGAGCATAAACATCATCTTTCTGCATATGGGATCTTTTTGAATCTCCCTCCCAGCACGGCAGAAGGAAGTGCCACGCACCTTGCCAAGTGTCTGACTTACAACATCATTCTCCCCTCCTCAATTTTATCCTGACAACAACTACCCTATCAGAAGGGTTGCCAACCTCCAGGTACTAGTTGGAGATCTCCTGCTATTACCACTGATCTCCAGCCGATAGAGATCAGTTCCCCTGGAGAAAAGGGCCGCTTTGGCAATTGGACTCTATGGCATTGAAGTCCCTCCCCTCCCCAAACCCTGCCCTCCTCAGACTCTGCCCCAAAAACCTCCCGCCAGTGGTGAAGAGGGACCTGGCAATCCTACCTATCAGTTACGCCAGGCTGCGAGAGGGACTGGCCCAAGGTCACCCAGCGAGCTTCCATGACAGGGTGAGGATTCGAAGCTGGGTCTCCCAGATCCAAATCCAACCCTCTAACCACTACCCTACAGGCTGGATGAGGGAGGCTTGGCTGTTTCATGGCCCTTTGCATACTCTCCAAGCAGCCTTTCCAAAAGACAGGAAGTTGCCATTCTGGTGCTTGCTCAAACCAATGAACCGTTGCATCTGATAAAGTGAGCTCTGACTCAAAAAAGCTTATGCTGGAGCTGACTTTTTTAGTATTTACAGCCAGCATGGTGTAGTGGTTAAGAGTGGTGGTTTGGAGAGGTGGACTCTGATCTGGAAAACCAGATTTGATTCCCCGCTCTTCCACATGAGCGGCGGAGGCTAATCTGGTGAGCTGGATTTGTTTCCCCACTCCTACACACAAAGCCAGCTGAAGGACCTTGGGCTAGTCACACACTCTCAGCCCCACCTGCCTCACAGGATGTCTGTTGTGGGGAAAGGAAGGGAAGGTGATTGCAAGCCGGTTTGAGTCTCCCTTAAGTGGTAGAGAAAGTCGGCATATAAAAACCAACAACAACTCCTCCTCCTCTTCTACTATTTAACGCATAACTGGACTCCTGCTTTATTTTGCAGCTTCAGACCAACGGGCCTGTCCTCTGAAACTGTTAACACAGACATGTGGTAGAGACAACAGAAAACAGGCTGGTATGCTCCCGACAGAGAGCACGATGGCTCAGCTCCTCATGATTCCAAAGTGCATTTGGAGCTGTGTCCTCCCACCAAGGAAAGCTTCCACCTCCAAACTTTACAAAGGAAGCATAAGTATATTTTTTTGTGGCTAGCACATTTTGCAAGGCCTGCGGCATAAGCACTGGCTTAGAAAGCTGAAGGCTTTCTCGATTGGTGGCTGGGCAAGGAATGTCCTACCCACGAGCCCCATGGCGCAGAGTGGTAAGCTGCAATATTGCAGCCCAAGCTCTGCTCACGACCTGAGTTCGATCCCAACGGAAGTCGGTTTCAGGTAGCTGGCTCGAGGTTGACTCAGCCTTCCATCCTTCCAAGGTCGGTCAAATGAGTACCCAGCTTGCTGGGGGTAAAGGGAAGATGACTGGGGAAGGCACTGGCAAACTACTCCGTAAACGTCGGGATGTGACGTCACCCCATGGGTCAGGAATGACCCGGTGCTTTGCACAGGTGACCTTTACCTTTTTAAAGGAGTGTCCTCCTCCTACGTCACACCGGCAGGTGATTCCAAGGATTTGCTCTGCCGTCCCCTGCAGCGAACGGCTCACTTCGCTTTCTCAGATCGTTTCACTAACCCTGTTCCTTGAATGACGCAGACAGGGCTTTCCCCTCTCCCCCTGCGAAAGGAGAATGGCTAACCAGATGCAGAGTTCTAGCAGCCGATTAAATTAAATCGCCTTCACTTACACATTGCTAAATCCAAAGGAGAGAACAAATCGCTTCCAAATTAACCAAGGCAGGCGGCAATTCTACACGTACCTGTTGGGAAGCAATGCTGCCAACCGTCAGAACTTTCCAGTTTAAAGGTCATTTCTGCAAAATTGGGGCAAAAAGCAACCGCTCCTTGCAAGAAGGGAAACAACTGCTGATCTTTTCTTTACTAAATCTGAGGAGATGGTCTGTTGCAATAATGCACTAACAGCTTAAAATAGCATTTTTAAAAACACATTATCAAGTTGAGGTCAGAGAAGGAGATTAAAAAAATACGAAAGAGGGATCTCCACTTAAAGAGCATTCCTGAGCCTGTAGCAGTCAGGGATGGCGTGGAGGCGGTGCCGCCGCACCACCTCCGCATTGGCTTCCCGGCCGCCGAAAATATTTAAAAAGCCTTTAAAAGGCCTTTTAAATTTTAAACGGGCTTTTCGCCTTATAGAGAAGAGCGAGGCTGCGCCAGCAAAAAAGCTGGCGTAGCCTCACTCTTCTCCCCGCTGGCATACCTGGGGCGAAAGGGAAGAGGAAGCTGCCTACAGGCAGCTCCTCCACTTGGAATGCCCCAGGAACACCTCCCGAGATGCTGGGACGCCCCATGAAATGCCAGCGCAGGCCTCCACGCTGGTGCTGGGGCCACTAACGCCATTTTAAGTCGCCTGGGCGCCGGCGTGGGGGGCTCGAACGTTGGCACAGTCTCTTCCTGGCCTCCTAAGGGCTTTCACCCTTAAAGGTCAGGAATGCAGTTACTCTCCCCTTCTGCTCACCAATACCTCCTATCCTCTCCCCTATCACTGCTAAGTCTTCCTCCTCCCCCTTCATTGTGGCCACCACTTCTGAGGCCACGCATAGAACCCAGAACAGCGGCCTTACTCTGGCCAGGGATTAAAAAATAAATAAAAATTGCAAGTACACAGACTTTGTGACCAAGCATCTGGGATTTATTTTTACTGCCACCCTTTATTTCCGCCCCCATCGTTTTTCCATTTTAGATTTCCCTCACAAATCTGGGGTTCCCCCTAGGTTTGCAGAACCCAACTGACAGTCCAGGCCAGTCCCACTGTGCAGATTTAGCTATCCGCAAAGGGGCCAGCCCTCCGCAACGATCCTCAGTGGTAAGACGTATGGAGCAAAAAGGACGCAACAAAGAAGGAAAGGCAAGTGAAAAGAGGAAATTGCATCGTGACCTGATGAAAGAAAAACTGAAAACGTCAGAGCGCAGAACGGAAAAATAATTGTGCCTTCTAGATCGGCTTCTGTCCAAAGAAGACTCGCTCATTACAATCCACCGATTGCAAGTCAGGCATGTTTGGAATGCCATGTTTGGAGTAGGGTGCAGGGAATGGAAGGTGTTGTCAAACGTGAGGTTCAAAAGGCACGCCTAAAATAAAGTTCACCAGGGCTTCTTATAGCATTAGTAGTTTTAAACCAGGTAAGTTTTAAACCAGGTAAGTCAGAACCCCGCGGGTCGTGGTTAGAGTACTGGACTATGATCTGGGAGTCCCAGGTTAAAATCCCCCACTCTGCCAGGGAAGCTTGCTGGGTGACCCCGTGCCAGTCGCGCACACTCAGCCTAACTCACCTCACAGGGTTGTTGTGGGTACAAAATGGAGAGGAGAACAATATAAGCCCCTTGAATCCCCATTGGGGAGAAAGGTGGGATACCAATGAAGTAAATAGACAAATAAACATTCATCTACGGTGTTTCCCTTATTTTACCAGCAAACCGTGGGGCGATTAACTTTGGGGAGAAAATGTACTGCTACTGAGTTGCATTTCCTTAAGTGCCATATTATCCCCACGCTTCTGCAGCATCCTTTTTGCAGATACATCATTTAGCCTTACCGATCCCCTCCTCCCTCCTGAACGTCCGCGCTGTGATTCATTCCCTTTCTATCGTACAAGCCGTAGCTTGCCGAGGCATCCGAACACACAGAACCAGCAGCGATTCCCACCACTCCCAATCCAACCAGAGTCAGGGATCGTATTTCCGAGATCGTTTCTAAGCAACGTTCTGACAGAAGCAGCTTTGAAGGGCTCAACTCTACGGGACCACAACCCGGGTGCTTTAGGCACATCTACATTTACAGCTTTTAACTATATTTACCCACCTTTCCCCCAAAGAGCTCAGGGTGGTTCTCCCTTTCTCTATTTCATAGTTATTAAGATCAGGGGTCTCTAACACACGTGAAGCTGCCTTATACTAAATCGGACCCGTGGTCCATCAAAGTCAGTATTGTCTGCTCAGACCGGCAGCGGCTCTCCAGGGTCTCTCACATCACCTTTCACATCACCTGCTTGCCTAGTCCCTTTAACTGGAGATGCCGGGGATTGCACCTGGGACCTTCTGAATGCCAAGCAGATGCTCTGCCACTGAGCCATGGCACCCACTAACACATTTCCTGGGGCCCGCCAAGTGTTTTTAGGAAGTGGGTGGGGCCAGATGGTGCTTTTGCCCAGTAGGGCTTGTGACTGGCTGTGCAATTTTTTAAAACATTTTTTTGGTAGCAGCAGCCATATTTCACAAGGCTCTTTACTGTGTGAATGAAGGCAAACCCTGTGTAAGCAAGAAAACTATTTCGTTAGGGACCTCTGATTTAGGGAATGTGTATGCTGCCTTCCCCAAAATGCCCAAGGCAGCTCACAATTAAGACATTAAAAATATAGAAGAAGAAGAGTTGTTTTTTATATGCCAACTTTCTCTACCACTTAAGGAAGAATCAAAACGGCTTACGATCACCTTCCCTTCCCCTCCCCACAACAGACACCCAGTGAGGTAGGCGGGGCTGAGAGAGTGTGACTAGCCCAAGGTCACCCAACTGCCTTTAGGAGTGGGGAAACAAATCCGGTTCACCAAATTAGCGTCCGCCGCTCATGCAGAGGAGGGGGGAATCAAACCCGGTTCTCCAGATCATACTCCACCGCTCCAAACCACCGCTCTTAACCACTACACCATGCTGTCTCTCTCTATACCAGCAAGTCAATAAATATACCAGCAAGTCAGTCCAACAGGTCAATAAAAATACGGCAGGGAATAAAAGCAGCATAAAACAAACACAGTCGTCTGAAACAATGCTGGTAAAAACTGACCTCAGGCTCAGAGCAGACCATAAAACAGCTAAAAAGAGACCGATCCAGTAGTTAAAACCAGTAGGCTGGCTGTGTCAGTCTCCCGTAGTAAAACAAAACAGAAGTCCAGTGGCACTTTTAACAACATTTATTCCAGGTTGAGCTTTCTGAGTCACAGCTCACTTCCTCAGATACAATGGAAGTTTAAAAAAATCATTTCCCTCATTACACAGAAAATTACAGAAAGGGAGGGGAAAAGAGGAAGAAGCTGAACAAAGACTCCTGGTATTATAAATCAGATGTGATTCCCAGAATTGAAACACCTAGGTAGAAGAAGAAGAAGAGTTGGTTTTTATATGCCGACTTTCTCTACCAGTTAAGGGAGACTCAAACCGGCTTACAATCACCTTCCCCTCCCCACAACAGACACCCTGTGAGGTAGGTGGGGCTGAGAGAGCTCTAAGAGACCTGTGACTAGCCCAAGGTCACCCAGCTGGCTTCGTGTGGAGGAGTGGGGAAACAAATCCAGTTCACCAGATTAGCCTCCGCCGCTCATGTGGAGGAGTGGGGGATCAAACCCGGTTCTCCAGATCAGAGTCCACCGCTCCAAACCACCGCTCTTAACCACTACACCACGCTGGGTACTTATAAGAGAGATGAGAGGCGGCAGCCTCTCTCACACAGTGAAGGTAAAAGTGCAATAAAGTAGGGTAAATAATGAATTTATAAGGACAATGATTTTCTTTATTTCCATTGTATCTGAGGAAGTGAGCTCTGACTTAGAAAAGCTCAAATTGACGTAATTTCTTTAGTCCTTACAGGTGCCACTGGACTTCCGTTTCCCCCCCTAGTTCAAAGCCGGGGGTAAAGAGAAATGCTTTGGCCTGGCAGACTTCGAGGAGGAGGAGGAGGTTCCAAAAGCAAGGCCAAAAAGGTACCATCTCTACGCTCACAAGCACTTTGAGTGGAAGGTTAGGCAAAGAGATAGCGACGGTCACCCGGTGAGTTTCAGGCCTGAGTCAGGATTTGGGAACCCAGGTCTCCCCCAAGTCTGAATCAAAGGCTGAAAATAGCAGAACGGCCAACTAACCCTATCTACTGATCCACAAACACCTCCTCGCTTGGTTGCCTTAAGGAACCTCTGACTCACCGCAGGCAAAGTTTGGCTTAATAATATACAAATCCGGGTATACCCAGAGTTGGTTATGATACTCCCCAAAGCAGGCATTTCACCTACAACCATGCCATTGTACTTGACTTCCAGCATCCACGTCAAAATATTTGCAATTTTATTTACACAACATGTCTAATGATCTCCTGCTTCTTTGTCCCGAAAAGAGACACGCCGGACAAGGCAAACCTTCCCTCCAGCAGTGCAAAAAGAGGGGCAAGGCTTTGGCTAGAGCCAGCATGGTGGGTAGTGGTTAAGAGTGGTGGACTCTAATCTGGAGAACCGGGTTTGAATCCCACTCCTTCACATGAGCGGTGGATTCAAATCTGCTGAACCAGGTTGGTTTCCTCACTCCTACACACAAAGCCAGCTGGGTGATCTTGGGCTAGTCACTGTTCTCTTAGAGCTCTCTCAGCCCCACCTACCTCATAGGGTGTCTATTGTGGGGAAGGGAAGGTGATTGTAAGCCGGTTGGATTCTTCCTTAAGTGGTAGAGAAAGTCGGTATAGAAAAACCAACTCTTCTTCTTTTCTGGTTCAGAGCATCTATGCATGAAGAAGAGCTCGGGCAAACCCAAATGTTGTGCCCAAAACATTACAAATGTTTTTATTTGCAGGCTACAGCCTGATTTTCAACCTCTGTTTTTAAAAATCTCCTTAACTGGGAGGGTAAAAGGAATGTCAAACTCAAACTACAGCTTCCCTGGGAAGTAGGTTGGAGACCTGCCACTTCAGCCATGTTACCTATGCTGGGAAATAAATGGGCTTCTAAGGCTCAGGTTAGGGTTGCCGGCTCTGGGTTGGGGAATTCCTGGAGATTTGGGGGATGGAGCCTGGGGAGGATGGGGTTTGGGGAGGGGAGGGACCTCAGCAGGCTATACTGCCAGCATCTACCCTCCAAAGCAGCCATTTTCTCCAGGGGGAAAATGATCTCTGTGTTCTGGGGATCCATTGCAATTCCGGGCGATCTCCAGGTTGGCAAACCTCACCCAAGTCGCTATACCAGATCTTTGACCTGCTTCTCCCTACTGCAATCACTCACCGCCTGTCCCTATAGAAACTTCCCCTTCCTGTTACCAGACATGTTCTAATGCAAGAAAAGAACCTTGCACGGAAACCATGCCAATGCCACTCCTCACTACAGCCGTCACCTTATCCTGCAGCCCTTCCCTCCGTTCTGCTTCTCTTTCTACACCTGCCAGGGCCAGACAGGAGCTGTAGGGAAGCCAGAGAAAAACCTAGACCCGTAGAGCGCATCGTTGAACTCAGGGTTTTCAAAGCCGGCGGCTTAGCCAGAGCCGGAAGCACTGCAAGCTCTGTTCCTGGTACTGACGCCAAGCCTGGCCATTCCACAGGTCCGACAGCAAGGATGACGCTAAGAACATAAAAGCGGAAAAGAGCAACCAAAATGATCAGGGGATCAGAGCAACCACCCTGCCAGGAGCAGTTAAAACGGTTTGGGTTGTTCAGCTTGGAAGGCGGTTAAGGGGAGATATGATAGAGGTCTATAAAATTATGCATGGTATGGGGAGAGTGGACAGGGAGAAGCTTTTCTCCCTCTCTCATAATACCAGAATGTGGGATCATCTGCTGAAGCTGGAGGGTGAGCGATTCAGAACAGATAAAAGGAAGTATTTCTTCACACAACGCATAGTGAAATTGTGGAACTCCCTGCCCCAGGAAATGGTAATGGCTGCTAACTTGGAAGGCTTTAAGAAGGGAGTGGACATGTTCATGGAGGAGAGGACTATCCATGGCTACTAGTCAAAAATGAATACTAGTCATGAGGCATACCTATTCTCTCCAGGATCAAAGGAACATGCCTATTACATTTGGTGTTTTGGAGCACAGGCAGGATGGTGCTGCTGCAGTCGTCTTGTTTGTGGGCTTGCTAGAGGCCCCTGGTTGGCCACTGTGTGAACAGACTGCTGGACTTGATGGGCCTTGGTCTGATCCAGCAGGGCTTTTCTTATGTCCATCTTGGATCAGACCAAACATCCATCTAGTCCAGCCTCCATCCCCACAGTAGCCAACCAGATGTCCTGGAAGGCCCACAAGGAGGGGCTCAGAAGCCAAAGCCTCTTCCTGCTCACAACTATTATTCAGTGGTAAACTCCCTCTGAACGTGGAGGCTTCATTTAGTCCTCATGGCCAGTTGTTATTGGCGGACCCCCCCCCTTCCTCCAGGAATCCGCCGAATCCCCTTTCAATAAAAACCGCGTTGTGAGAATATGTGGCATACGTGAGAACACTTTCTTCCTTTGGCTCCCGCGGTTGGCTCTGGGGCTCGAGCGGACACGCGGCACCCTCATCCCGCCAGTCTTGGACCTCAAAGCTACCGACTCGAGGCCCAGAGTTGGATGCCAGCTCCGGGTTTAAGGGGGCCCTTGAACAAGAGGCCTTCATGGCCTTCCTACTCTGGGTAGGCCCACCTGCTTGCTGGGGCTCTCTCATTTGTCCTCCCTTCTCGGGACCCAATCCCTCCTGCTGTCCAGAGGGAGAGGATGAGGTTTCCAACATGAAGACACGAAGCTGCCTTATACTGAATCAGACCCTCGGTCCATCAAAGTCAGTACTGTTTGCTCAGACCAGCAACAGCTCTCCAGGGTTTCAGGCGGGTGTCTTTCACATCCCCTCCTGCCTGGTCCTTTCAACTGGAGATACCGGGGATTGAACCTGGGACCTTCTGCACGCCAAGCAGATGTTCTACCTCTGAGCCACGGCCCCTGCCAGGGACACCTGCTCCTTCTTCCCGTCCTTGTCAAAACTCCCTTGCTTAAAGCTCGGAAGATGCTGACCCCACCGGAGCCCCCGACAAATACCTGTTCGGGCTGACTTTCGAGAACCAACCTCGGTTTGCCTCTCCAGCCGACAAAGTTTGCCTCTCGCCCCAGGAAGCTTGCTGGAAAACAGCCCGACTCTGGCAAAGAACCGTTGACCTTGTAAAGGAAACAGGAGCCCTACAACTCATTATTCCAGCCAGAACCGCCCTCTCTCTAGTCAGGTTGGAGGAGAATCCTAGCCGCAGTAAAAATGTGGTTACACGCATGTGGAAGTATAATGAGTCAGACCTTTAAAAAAAATGTTCGGTTTTATAATTGCTACGTTTTTCCATATCTGATGAAGTCATATTATGACAGACTTCTCAAAATAGGTCACTGTTACACTTACTTTAAAGAATGGGGGGAGGAAGAAGGGTTGGTTTTTACATGCTGACTTTCTCTACCACTTAAGGAAGAATCAAACCGGCTTACAATCCGCCTTCCCCCCCCCCCACAACAGACACCCTGTGAGGTAGGTGGGGCTGAGAGAGCTCTAAGAGAGCTGTGACTAGCCCGAGGCTACCCAGCTGGCTTCATGTGGAAGAGTGGGGAATCAAACCCGGTTCTCCAGATCACCGCTCAAACCACAGCTCTTAACCACTACACTAAGCTGGCTCCCACTGAAGGGTGGTAACATTTACCTAGAATTACCTGATCTGGGTAAGGAAATACCTGGAGATTTTGGGGGTAGGGCCTGAGAGGGAGGGGATTTGGGAGAGGAGGTACTTGAATGGGGTATATTGCCATACAGTTTACCTTCCAAAGTGGCCATTTTCTCCAGGTGAACCGATCTCTGTCGCCTGGAGATCAGTTGTAATCTTGGGAGATCCCCAGCCACCTCCTAGAGGTTCTCCAGTTCTACTCCGGACTATTTAAGACTTCGGAGTTAGAACTTCATTACCATTATTTCTTAGTCCTAAGCACTGGGCTCTTTATATGGTGTGAATAGGTGTTAGGTTTGTCTGGTATGTTGTATTTCGTTTTGTTATCTGTGATTTTTCTATATTCGATTACACTGCATTTTTTCTTAAGTGAGTGGCACTGTTTTACTGCTGTTAATTAAGCCACCACCTGGAGGTTGGCAACCCTACATTTACCTGGAACATCTTTCCCCTGCTGTACCTTCAACCCAACATGCCGTTCTCTGCACATTTTACACATTAACCGTCTGATCCTATGCAAAGTGAATTATAAGAACTCTTGGCAATTATTCTGTGCTTTCAAAATGCCTCTCATCCATGATCTTGCTGCAGTTCTTACAACAGCTCTACAAGGTAGGCCTGTATATTATTGTCCCTACATTGTAGGTGTGGGGCTGAGACTAAGCAAAGTGGCTTGCCTACAGTTACTTAGTGAGTACATGGCAGAGGCAGGATTTGAACCAGGGACCTTCGGGACCGATGGTCATTTCTCTTGTCTGTATGCCACACCCCGTCTTCGCAGAATGAAAACCAAATCTCGCCCAACGTTTCTAGCTGCCAGCCATACCCTGAATCATCCCAACAAATTAACAAAATGAAAAGTCACAAAAAAAATACAACTACTACTTTCAAAAACAAACTGGGACTTCTTCCCTCGCTTTTTATCATTCTGGGGTAGTTTGGGTTTTAAAGGTCGCCATGAATAAACCTTTCCCCCCATGGCATTCCATTAGTGGCTAGAAACTTTCTGAAATTTCTTCTTCAAGTAAGTCTTTTAAAGCCTATCAACGCAGAAGACTGCAGCACTGGTAAATATTTAAAATCCAAATGTGTTAAGGAGTAATGGGTACAGTCTGTCTAGATAAACTGGTGGAGTGAAGATAACAACTGGGAAAACAACCGTCATATGACTTATTCGAAGGGTATCTTGCAAAAGAGTTTTTCATGCATCACCCTGCAGGGGTGGCGGTGGGGAACTTTGAGAAAAGTTAACAGCTACAAATGAGTCATCAGCAAATCTGGGGGGGGGGGAAAGGTTTTTAACTATTAGAACTGGGTAAAATCCAAACATCTCCCTGGATTCTGAAAAGCACTGGGGCAATTGGTAAAGGACTAGTAAAAAGCCCACGCTGACCTGGATGGCCCAGGCTAGCACAATCTCGTCAGATCCTGGAAGCTAAGCAGGGTGGGCCCTGGTTAGTACTTGGATGGGAGACCATCAAGGAAGTCCAGGGTCGCTGTGCATAGGCAGCCAATGGCAAACTCCCCTCTGAACATCTCTTGCCTCGAAAATCCACAAGGGGTTGCCATAAATCAGCTGCGACTCAGTAGCACTTTCCACCATCAAACATTCAAAACTGTCCCTTTTCCAGGTCTCTTTAGTCCACACACCCCAAGGAAAAAGAACAAGAGTTGGTTTTTAAATGCCCATTTTCTCTACCTTTCAAGGAGAATCAAACCAGTTTATAATCTCCTTCCCCCTCCCCACAACAGATACCTTGTGAGGTGGGTGGGGCTGAGAGCGCGCAAAGAGAACTGTGACCAGTCCAAGGTCACCCAGCTGGCTTCATGTGGAGGAGTGGGGAAAGCAACCCGGTTCATCAGATTAGAGTCTGCCGCTCACGTGGAGGAGAGGAGAATCAAACCCGATTCTCCAGATTAGAGTCCGCCGCTCTTAGCCACTATACCTCGCAGGCTCTCAAAGTCAAGGGCTGCAACGAAGTCAAGGGCAGCTCCGCAGAGGCCAGCGGTTGCAAACCACCTCTGTTCGTCCCTTGCCTTGAAAACCCTATGGGGTTGCCATAAACTGGCTACGACTTGACGTAACTTTCCACCGGTGAAGAGCCCAAATGCAAAGAAGGCCTGAAGACAAGCCTGAAGACAAAGAAGGATATTACAGAGCTTGAGAAGGTACAGAAAAGAGCAACCAAAATGATTACGGGACTAGAGCAACTGTCCTATGGGGAGCGGTTAAGACGCTTAGGGCTGTTTAGCCTGGAAAGAAGGCGTTTAAAGGGAAACATGATAGAGGTCTATAAAATTATGCATGGTTTGGAGAGAGTGGACAGGGAGATGTTTTTCTCCCTCTCCCATAATACTAGAACACGGGGTCATCTGCTAAAGCTGGAGGGTGAGAGATTCAAAACAGATAAAAGGAAGTATTTTTTCACACAACGTATAGTTAAATTGTGGAACTCCCTGCCCCAGGATGTGGTGATGGCTGCCAGCTTGGAGGGCTTTAAGAGGGGAGTGGACATATTCATGAAGGAAAGGGGTATTCATGGCTATTAGTTAGAATGGATACTAGTCATGCTGCATACCTATTCTTTCTAGTATCAGAGGAGCATGCCTATTGTTTTGGGTGCAGTAGAGCGCAGGCAGGATGGTGCTGCTGCGGTCATCTTGTTTGTGGCTTCCTGGAGGTACCTGGTTGGCCACTGTGTGAACAGAATGCTGGACTTGATGGGCCTTGGTCTAATCCAGCAGGGCCTTTCTTATGTTCTTATGTAACCCTCCATCGGATAGTTCTGCCCCAACTTGGTTTCCCTTGACGCTATGTCGTCCACGGCCTCGCCCACTACTTGCCCATTTTTATTCCGTCCTCCAGATGTTACCCTCCCCCACCTGCAGAATGCACCCTGCGTGGCCGCAATGTATATGGAACTCATTCCAGATGGGTAAGCACCGTTAGGCCCCAGCAGCAAAATAAAAACGGGAGTTTGACAGCGCCTTTGCGACTAACAACCGTTATTCCAGTGCACGCTTTGGCGAGTCAGAGTGCACTTCATCAGATGCGCTGGAGGCTCTGTCCGTTAGGCCAATCCTTGTGCGTTCACGGCAGAAAGGCGGGCGTGTGAGTTTAAAGCTGTCTTTAAATCAGGATCCGATCAAGAGATGAAAGATATTTGCGGTGCCACTCTGAGCAGAGTTGAACTCTTCTAAATCCACGGGCTCAGAAGTGTATAACTGTGTTTAGGATGGCACGGTTCAACACAGGAGCCTAACCCAAGTAGTAATCTGAAAGCTATCCCCTCCACCATTATCCCCGCCCTGAGCCTGGTCTTGGCTGGGGAGGGAGGGCTGGAAATTTAATTAATTAATGCCTTCAATTGTCTTTAAAAGATGCATGCAGAACAGGTAACAAGATTGCCCTGCATTGATTTCCACTTTCCTCCCTTGCCTTCCCAGTCATTATGACCCTATATTTCTCATGCAAATTGACTTTATCCTGATCGAACACATCTCCTGTTTAATTTTTTTTTTTTTGCTTTGGAAATGCCACACTTGTGCGATCACAGTCATCAGCATCCCAATAAACTTGATACAGTGTGAGAACTAAAAGGGGAGAAAAAGACTTTACCGATTTTCCTCTTGCTAAAGCCAGTCAAGGCACTGAAATCAGAATGAAGATTCCTTAGCATTTATCTAGTGCTTTCTGGGCAGAAACCGCTCCACACGTGTCTTCTTGTCATAATCCTTACGACAGTCCTGCGAGATGGGCCAATACAGTCAGCTTCACATTACAAGACATTTAAATGCCCGAGTACAAACCTCACTGGGTGGGAGTAGGAAGGAGAAAGGAAAAGATTTCAATAGTAAAGGAAACATAGCACAATGACTGGGGTCAGAATGAGAACCTCAACTGAAACCAAATGGGGAAATCCTCTTGGATGACATACAAGATTATGTACAAGAAAACAAGAAAGGGAAGAACAATGAAGGGTGGCCTAGTGAACCCCAACAAAGTTTTTTACAACGTCTGAAATGGCTTGAATTAAAAACTGCTGATTTGGCACACCTTTCAGGACGAAAATTATATGCAGTACAACTGGCCCATTTAAAAAAAAATCAGAAAATAACACAAGTGTACCACCTCTCTCAGGACCAACTAAAAAAGGCACAAAGGAGTAAGCATGTTTTTGAGTCAGACAGGATTCTTCTTCAGGCAGGATGTTAAGGGGGGGAGAGAGGAGTGGGGAAAGACATTGTTTGGCAGGAAGAGCCAGTAATAGTCTTGTGATACATCAGAGGGCATGTAACGCAGTCAGGCCCCACCAGATCCCCAAAAGATCTCAGGTTGCACCAAAAACTACCGGGACAGAAAGGCAGGGATTGCTCTCCCTTTGAAAACAGAAAAGCCAGCAGTGATGCTGCTCTATCTCTACTGGAGGCTGTGATGGCCACGGAGCGTTGGTGGCATTAAAAGGGGGTTACAGCTAGGGATGCCAACCTCCAGATGGAACCTCGGGATCCCCTGGAATTACAGTTCATCTCCAGACTACATAGATCAGTTCCCCTGGAGAAAACTGATAGTTTGGACAGTGATCTGGAGAACCAGTCTTGATTTCCCCACTCCTCTGCATGAGCGGCGGAGGCTAATCTGGTGAACTGGATTTGTTTCCCCGCTCCTACATGAAGCCAGCCGGGTGACCTTGGGCTAGTCACTCTCTGTCAGTCCCACCTACCTCACAGGGTGTCTGTTGTGGGGAGGGGAAGGCGATTGTAAGCCGGTTCGATTCTCCCTTAAGTGGTAGAGAAAGTCGGCATACAAAAACCAACTCTTCTTCTTCTTCCTTCCAGCACCCAACCAGTGAAAGCTGATCTACTTGTTCCATTAAAAAATTAATCAAAAGTTTGTGCCTCTAACTCCCTTTTTTGAAAAAGTTAATAGCCAGAACAACTTAGAAGAAAATATTCCCCTTGCCTGGGAGGACATGCTTAGAACAGATGCTAAATTCTGAGCAAAAACAAACGAACCTCCCCAAAGAGGGAGTTGCTAACTGGTTTTTCTACTCGGGAGGGGGAAAAACCTGTTTGGGTTTTGTTCTCCCCTTCTTTCTCCTTCCCAAGCAGGTGATCTTCAAACACGGCTCTAGTACAACTCCTCTATTTTTACACCCTCAAATCTACTCGCAAAGTCGCCAGCCGCTCAGCGGAAGAGGCAGAAAACCTTGGCCTTTATCTGTGACTTGTCTATCTCATTGGCTCTCCATACCGAGCCCGCTGGCCTTCTCCTTCTAAAACACTACAAAGACGATCACGTCTCCTGATTCCCTGGCTCCTGTGCCAGTCATCTCTCGCCTTGTCTACTGTGGCATTGCACAGTTAAGCCTTGGCCCCTTTCCCTCTGTGCAGCATTCTTTAGCCACCCAAACCATGCAGCTCTCTCGGCCACAGCATGGGAGGCCTCTTCTTTAGCCTTTACACCGGCTTCCTGACTGCTCCTAGATTCAAAAGAAGAAGAGTTGGTTTTTACACACCAACTTTCTCTACCACTTAAGGAAGAATCAAACCGGCTTACAATCACCTTCCCCTCCCCACAACAGACACCCTGGGAGGTAGGTGGGGCCGAGAGAGCTCTAAGAGAGCTGTGACTAACCCAAGGTCACCCAGCTGGCTTTCATGCGTAGGAGTGGGGAAATCAATCCGGTTCACCAGATTAGCCTCCAACGCTCCAAGCCAACGCTCTTAACCACAACACCACGCTGGCAACCACCAACTTATCGTCCTTATCTATCAGCAAGGTTGATTCTGTGAACTTAGGCAGATCACGAGAGAGCGGGCAGGAAGGGCTGCGTCAGTGTTTGGCTCTCATGGCCCTTTCCTACATGCCCAGGGTCAGGAAGGAATTTTCCTCCAGGCCAGTTTGGCCAGGGACAGTTTTTTTGCCATCTTTTGCCAGGGGTATTAGGGATTTTTTTTTTTTTGTTACAGTGAGAGTTGTTTGACAGTGGAATCAGCTACCTAGGGACCGTGGCTCAGTGGCAGAGCCTCTGCTTGGCATGCAGAAGGCCCCAGGTTCAATCCCCAGCATCTCAAGTTTAAGGGACTAGGCAAGGAGGTGATGGGAAAGACCCCTGCCCGAGACCCTGGACAGCCGCTGCCGGTCTGAGTAGACAAGACTAACTTTGATGGACCAAGGGTCTGATTTGGTAGAAGGCAGCTTCATGTGTTCATGTGCGCTCCCCCTCACTGGCAGTCTTTAAGCAGAGGCTGGACAAGCACTTGTCAGGGATAGAGATCAGTTCCCGAGCTCTCCAGCTACTACCTGGAGGTTAGGAAAACAGTATAGGAGCGAAAAACATTTACAAACAAGGTGCAATTTTTCTATAAGCTACTGAGATTCCTATAAACATACAGTGTACAAATACAAGTAACCACACTATAACCAACACATAGTATGTACAAAATATACAATAAAGGAGCAAAAAATCTTTCAAAGGTCTCAGGAAGATTGTGGCTTCTTATTCATCTGAAAATTGAACTTGAACTTATACATACTTGGTACTCTGCTGAGACCTTTGAAAGATTTTTTGCTCCTTTATTGTATATTTTGTACATAGCATGTGTTGGTTATAGTGTGTATTTGTACATTGTATGTTTATAGGAATCTCAGTAGCTTATATAAAAATGGCACCTTGTTTGTAAATGTTTTTCGCTCCTATACTGTTTTCCTAACCTTTGGTATTAGTATAGAGGTGCCTGTTTCTCCCCCACTACCTGGAGGTTGGCAACCCTAGGAGGGAGGTGCATCCGTTCAGGGATTTCCCTTGCCCCAAACAACACCCCAAAAGGCACCATTCCGAAGAGCGACAGGTTCGTTAATGATTTGGCAACAGCGAAGCGGGAACTTGCAAGATCCGCCTCCTGGAGCGAAGGGGAAATCCGGGGAGCTCCCGGCAGGGCAAAGTCCTGGAAGAAGGCCTGCGAGGGAGTTCCATCCCAGCGATGCAAAGGGTGCTGGGGGAAGGTGCGATGGGGGAAGCGGAAGCTGGCAGAGCTTCGGGGCTAGGGTTGCCAACCTCCAGGTAGCAGCTGGAGATCTCCTACAACTGATCTCCTGCTATCACAACTGATCTCTGCCAGCTGGCAAAGCTGGCTGGCAGAGCTTCGGGGCTAGGGTTGCCAACCTCCAGGTAGCAGCTGGAGATCTCCTACAACTGATCTCCTACAACTGGAGATCTCCTACAACTGACCTCCTGCTATTACAACTGATCTCTGCCAGCTGGCAGAGCTTCGGGGCTAGGGTTGCCAACCTCCAGGTAGCAGCTGGAGATCTCCTGCTATTACAACAGACCTCTTTGGCAATTGGACTCAAAACTAGACTCCTCCTATTTGTAGCTCAAATGGGAGGATCGGATTGCCCCTAATCCCATTTTAGGATCTGAGAAATCGGTAGGATCGCTGCCTAATCTTACCCCATCTGGCGGAAAAATACTCTCCCCGCCCCCCCAGACGGCAAACTATACGCGCACTTATGGATTTGGGCGATTGGACTCTATGGCACTGAAGCCCCTCCCCAAACCCCGCCCTCCTCAGGCTCCGCCCCAAAACGGTGGCAAAGAGGGACCCGGAGCCCTTACTTCGGGGCCCTTCGACGGCCCGCCCCGAACACGAGCAAAGAAGGGCGCAAAGAAAGCGCAAGGGGGGGGGCGGAGATCTGGTCTCTCCCCCCCCCCGTCTAGGGTTATCCGTCCGGGAAACCAGGAGGGAGGCAGTCCCGCACCAACCCCCCCCCCGTCCAACTCGGGACACACCTGCCCCGTCCCCGCCTCCAGGCCCGGTTGCCCAAGAACGGCCGCCGGCTCGGGGTTTCTCCGTCCCAACCTCAGCCCGGAACGGACCCAGGCGTTCCGATCCACGTCGGAAAGGGGAAGACACGCGAAGCGAGCCCCGGCCGACGGGAGGCGCCCCCCCCTTCCTCCTCCGGGAAGCCCTGCCCGGAGCGCGACGGGAGAGCCCCGGGGTCGCGGCGCCTCGCCTTACCTGCGCGGCATCGCCCCGGCGGACGGGGAGTGGGAAGCCGCCGCCCCCCCCCCCCCCCGACGGCAGGCGGCTCGGCCCGGTCCTAGAGCCCGGCCGGAGGAGCCTCCTGGGCCGAGAGGCGGAGCGGAGAAGGCATCGCCCATAGAGGGGGCGGCCGGAGGAGGAGAGCCGAGAGAGGGCGGCGCTCGAGGGTTGCCCGGTCCCCCCTTCGCCGCCGGCGGGAGCTTTGGGGAGCGGGGCTCGGGGAGGGACTTGGAGGCCATAAAGTCCAATGGCCAAAGCGGCCCTATTTCTCATGGGGAGCTGATATGTATAATGTCTTTCAATGGAATCAATGCAAGTCAACCGACACTCTTTTTCCCCATTATCTTCAATGGGCTGTGCAGCCTCTCCCACTGTTTCCAATGGGCTGACTTGTCATTCGTTTTAGTACATCCCTGATCTGTACGCAGCCCGGATAACCCACAAGAACCAATGATCTTGTCATGCCCATAATCTTCATTATTATTGGAAATGTATGCTTTTATGTATGCTTTTACGGGCAGCAGGAAAAGAGGAAGACCCGACAAGAGATGGACGGACTCAAGAAAGGAAGCCGCAGCCCTCAATTTGCAAGATCTGAGCAAGGCTGGCAAAGATAGGACGTTTTGGAGGACTTTCGTTCATAGGGGCGCCATGAGTCGGAAGCGACTTGACGGCACTTCACACACACACACACACACACACACACACACACACACACACACGCTTTTATACTCAGTCCGCATACTCGCACTTATAAGGATGCTAAGCCCAGGGGATAAGGGTTAGCATCTAGCACAATGCCATGTGAGAGCACATATATGTAATCGACATGCCGCCCCAGGTATTGAAGTGAACTGGTTGTTATAACTTTGTTTCGCGGACCCCTGGTTTCGTTCTCACGGACCCCTGGTTGGGAACCAGTGGAGAGTCCAATGAAGACAACTAGGAGGAGGTTAAAATAAGCAACAGTTCTTTATTTAGCTAAACACAGACTCTGGGGTGAAATAACCCACAAATAAGAGGCAGAGTTACTCACCAGAGAAACAACGGAAAGTCAGTATCATTTATGCATTTGCATGGAGCAGGCCCATGGCTGGTGACAAGCAGATTGATACACAAAAGCACCAATGCACATTAAGTGTCCACCCCACTACAACCAGCACAACCTATAGATCTTGGCCGAAGGCTGTCTCTAAGCAAGTTCTATGTCTTGTGATCTTAGTAACTAGAAACCACATACCTAAAGATGAAGGTTATTCAGAGCTTTCTACTGGTGAAAGGCCGTACCAAGCACAGAGAGCATGATTTGTTGGTTCATGGCTCCCGGATGCCAACTTTCCAAAGCTTCCATGTGGGTGCGTATGAATACATAGTGTTCTAAACCAGCCCTTATATCTGGGCATTACAGTATAAGGGGTGAAGTATTAATCCTTGGAACAGATGCCCTAATGTGTAATCACTTAGTTAGCATGAGTCTGGCAGACGCCATTATGAGCTGCCAGAACAGAAGATCCTAGTCTTGCCTGGTACAGATAGCCCCCATAAAGGGGCCCACTAGTGATTGAGGCTACCAGGGGTGTCACTCAAGAACGTAGTTTTGATTCTGCCTGAGGCTCAAGTTGTTATCTAGATGTAACGCCTACGGTTCTCTAATAGGATATGCTAATCCAAATGTATCCATTATTGGATCTTTGTGTATCAATGCACCGTATTACGTATTTGTAACACCCCTGACCAAAGGTTATAAACGTTGTTGCAATCCTTTGTTCTCGGGGTGGATGGTCCCGCGCTGTGGGGCAATTGCACCCAGCTGCTTTATTTTGGCCACAATAAACAGATCGTTTAATCTTTCAACCTCCTGCTGTGTTATTATCATGGGCTACTAAATAATAATACAAGCATAGCAATCTCTGCCGGCTGGAGATCAGGTGTAATAGCCGGAGATCTCCATCCACCATGGGGTTGCCAGGTCCCTCTTTGCCACCGGCGGGAGGTTTTGGGGGCAGAGCCTAAGGAGAGGAGTTTGGGGAGGGGAGGGACTTCAAGGAGTTTGGGGAGGGGAGGGGCTATAGAGTCCAATGGCCAAAGCGGCCCTTTTCTCCAGGGGAGCTGATCTCTACCAGCTGGAGATCAGTTGTAATAGCATGAGATCTCCAGCATGTACCTGGAGGCTGGTAACCCTATGGTTTTCCGGGGCGGGCAGCTGCTTAAAAACACCCCACAAAAATTGAAGGGGGGAGGGTTGTTTGCTGTAATGGTAATATCAAAGTAAAGGAAGAAGGAAAAAGAAGGAAAAAAGAAAGCCGAATTCATACAATAAATATTATTACTATAACAATAACATTCATTTTTGGGGGGAAATCTTTGAATATGAAACCCTATGTACCTTGTATCTTGTGTGGCCAGATGTAAACTATTAACACAAACCATGGGTCTTGCAACATGAAAACCCGGTTCTCCAGATTATGGTCCGCCACTCATGTGGAGGACTGGGGAATCACTAGGGTTGCCAGGTCCCTCTTCGCCACCGGCGGAAGGTTTTTGGGGCAGAGCCTGAGGAGGGCAGAATTTGGGGAGGGGAGGGACTTCAAGGCTATAGAATCCAATGGCCAGAGCGGCCATTTTCTCCAGGGGAATTGATCTCTATCAGCTGGAGATCAGTTGTAATAGCAGGAGACCTCCAGCTAGTACCTGGAGGTTGGCAACCCCAGGAATCGAACCCAGTTCTCCAGATTAGAGTCCACTGCTCTAGGTGACAAAAATATCCATGAGCTAAATTATACTATAAAAAACAAACAAAACCTCCCAGCAATTACTTATTCTTATTCTCAAGAAATACATTTACTTAAGATGCTTTCCCCTTCTCACTCCAAGGAAAAGATGGGAAAAGAAAACCTCTCTGTAGGAGTGGGATGTTCTCTTTAAAAGCAGGAACGAGTCCCAGGGGGGCATTTTTTTAATCACCAAACCGGCAGCCCAATTTTGCGCTGGTAACATGATCTTTTCTGTTGCAAAGGACGGCCAGAAGTTGGACCGGCATGAAGGGCTCCCTTGTCTTCTGTACGAATCGCAGCATCTCTTCTATGAAAACAGAACATAATCCAAAGCAGTGGAACCAGGCCATATTTGCTCAGCAGCAAGACATGAGGCGAAAACGTGCCTTGGGGTCCTAAGCTAGAGCTATGGAGCTTGGAAGAAGAGATGAAGAACACGATGAAGAAGAAGATTCGGTTTTTATACCCTGCTTTTCTCCATCTTTAAGGAATCTCAAAGCAGCTTACAATCACCTTCCCTTCCCCTCCCCACAACAGACACCCTGTGAGGTAGGTGGGGCTGAGAGAGTTCCGACAGAACTGTGACTAGCCCAAGGTCACCCAGCTGGCTTCATGTGGGGAATCAAACCCGGCTCTCCAGATTGGAGTCTGCTGCTCATGTGGAGGAGTGGGGAATCAAACCCGGCTCTCCAGATTAGAGTCCACTGCTCGTGTGGAGGAGTGGGGAATCGAACCTGGTTCTCCAGATTACAATAATAATAATAAATAAAATTTATTTGCAGCTAATATGCCAGATAAAACAGAAATTGACCATACGGACCAGATTACAGTCTGCTGCTCATGTGGACGAGTGGGGAATCGAACCCAGGTCTCCAGATTAGAGTCCGTCACTCATGTGGACGAGTGGGGAATCCAACCCAGTTCTTCAGATTAGAGTTCTCTGCTCATGTGGAGGAGTGGGGAATCGAACCCGGTTCTCCAGATTAGAGTCCAGCGTTCCAAACCACCGCTCTTAACCACTACACCACGCTGGGAGGGATAAGCATTACAAGTGGCAGGTCCTGGCAAGACTGTTTTTGGGGGCTTTGGATTCTAGAAGAAGAGGAAGCTGCCGTCTCTCCAAGGGCCTGGCTTCTGCAGGGCCTGCCTGCTTCTCCCAGCTCTGCAAACTGCAATACTGGGTGAATATTTTCAAGATGTTTTAAAATATTACATAACTTTCTCACCTTAAAAAAAAAGCAATGACAAGATATCAATAAACCCTTTGACAGTTTATTTTCCATAGACATTCCAAAATAAACAATCAAAACACCCCCTTTGCAGAAAGAGCCTGATGATTTCCCAGTGGTATTTTTCAAAATAATCGAGCTTGGTAACCTGACATTTTGTTCTGAATGAAAGCCATGGGAAAGACAGATGCAGCATTAAAAGCTGAATCAGTCCTGCGAGCGGGGCCTGGCGTTCTCCTGGAATTACAACTGATCTCCAGGCTGCAGAAATCAGATCCCCTGGTAGAAATTGCGGTTCTGGAGGGAGGGACTCTACGGCATCATGTCCCCACGGAGCTCCCTCCCCTCTTCCAACTCCACTTTCCCCAGACGCCACCACCAAATCTCCAGGAAGTTCCCGAGCCAGAGTTGGCAACCTGGCACGCGAGGATTGCCCATGCGCCCCAGGGCTACCGGGCGTTGTACACGAACCCTTCCTGTTATTTTCTCGTCGGGCATACCGAGCACAATGTCTCTCCTGTCAATTTGCCCCAGAGCTTGAATTGTCGTGAGAAAAAAACAGATCTCTGGAGCTCCACATAAGGTCTGGCTTTGTGTGTACATATGTAAACAAAAGCATAATATTTTCACTGGGTACCATCTGGGTACCGCCATCTGCTCCATTTGGATTCCTGGCTCGTGCTGAGCGAGCTTGTTTTCTCAGGGGAATAGTCATCTTCTGCCCTCATGGCAAGACACCTGCTGATCAGGAAAAAATAGTAGCCACACCAAATCAAACCCCAAAATACAAAAGCATGTGGCTAAGGGACAAAACTCAGATTTAATTATGTACCAACATTGTGTGTGTGTGTGTGTTAAGTGCCG
Source organism: Euleptes europaea (assembly GCF_029931775.1). NCBI lineage: Eukaryota > Metazoa > Chordata > Lepidosauria > Squamata > Sphaerodactylidae > Euleptes > Euleptes europaea. The sequence goes on along the minus strand of NC_079330.1, from coordinate 11,455,969 downwards.
TCAAGTCGCTTCCAACTCATGGCAACCCTATGAATCAAAGTCCTCCAAAATGTCCTATCTTTGACGCCTTGCTCAGGTCTTACAAATTGAGTCCATCCATCTCTTTATTGAGTCCATCCATCTCTTGTTGGGTCTTCCTCTTTTCCTGCTGCCCTCCACTTTTCCTAGCATGACTGTCTTTTCCAGTGACTCTTGTCTTCTCATAATGTGACCAAAATACGATAGCTTCAGTTTAGTCATTTTAGCTTCTAGGGTCAGTTCAGGCTTGATTTGATCTATAACCCACTGATTTGTTTTTTGGCAGTCCACGGTATCCGCAACACTCTCCTCCAACACCACATTTCAAAGGAATCTACCAACATTATAACTATTTATATATACTTGAAATACATCCGAAGTTACAATACACAATAATTCCACTGGCATAGAATCAAGAGTCCATATACAATCCTTGAGCTTGTTCATCTATGTGTTGTGGATAACTCTTCAATGATGCAACCCCAGTAGATCAGTTAATAAAGAAAGTGATAAATAATCTCTTCAGTATCGTTAGAAAAAGGGCTACAAATAATCTCTTCAGTACTAGACGGGTTGCTGGCTCCCGATCCCATTCCACAAAAATCTTCATCAGAACTTCACATCAATCTTATTTGTCCAAAATGATACGTAATAATCTGACAAACTCCTGCAGATGCCAGCAAGGGCTACCCACAGACATGGTGACTTTGCCAAGATCTGAATTTCTCAGGATAGCAGATGAATGGAAGAAAAGGGGGCCAAGAACCTTGTTACCCCCCAGCCCCACCTTGCTGTAGGTCAGACGCTGGCAGCTGTACAGGTCTGAAGGATTCATGAAGACTTTCTTGCCCCAAAGCCCACATTGGTTACTAGTCCACAATAAAATCTCACCTCCCTTCCCTTACATGCCATTTGTGACAAAATAACCCATACTAATGTCCAAGTGCTATTTCTTACTGAACATGTCGCCTTATACCAAGAAAGACGGTTGAGTCCAGGTGTAGGGATTAACTGTTGTGAAGCAAGCTGAGCAGGAAATACAGGAGCAGGCACTCCTTCAAGGGAAATAAAACCATCATAAAAGAATTGATGTTATCGCTAATTCCTATGGTTTTCATGCCCTAAACCTGCATGTCTAGGGACCCGAAGCAGAACACAACAGTCTCTCCTCCAGAAGAGCCAGCGGTAGTGGTTAAGAGCAGCGGACTCTGATCTGGAGAACAGGGTACGATTCCCCACTCCTCCACATGAAGCCTGCTGGGTGACGGGCTAGTCACAGTTCTTTCCGGACTCTCTCAGCCTCATCTACCTCACAAGAAGAAGAAGAAGAGTTGGTTTTTATATGCCGATTTTCTCTACCACTCAAGGGAGATCCAAATCGGCTTGCAGTCACCTTCCCTTCCCCTCCCCACAACAGACACCCTGCGAGCTAGGTGGGGCTGAGAGAGTTCTAACAGAGCTGTAACTTGCCCAAGGTCACCCAGCTGGCTTGGTGTGTAGGAGAGGGGAAACCAATCCAGTTCAAGATGCCTGTTGTTGGGGGGGGGGGGAGGGAAGGCGATTGTAAGCCACTTTGAGACTTCATATGGTAGAGAAAAGCGGGGTATAAAAACCCACTCTTCTTCCATTTTATTATCACAACAACCCTGTGAGGTAGGTTAGGCCGAGAGCGTGTGACTGGCCTGTGGTCACCCAGCAAGCTTCCATGGCAGAGAGGGGAGGCTTCCCAGATCGTAGTCCAACCCTTTAACCGCTACACCATGCTGCCTCACGGCCTGCATCCAGGCCGATCTTCCTTTGTCGGTACTCGTCCACATAGTCAACAGATTCATTTGGTTGCTTGACACAGAAAGAGATTCTCCCCTTCAGGATTAAAGATACCTATTGTCGGAGTTTGTGGTTGTTGAATAGCCACACAACGAAAATATTTAAAATCAATGAAAACTGCATTGCAATTGTGTGTTTTTTGGGGGGAGGGAATGAAAAACTAGATAATCAGAAACAAAGAGATGGGCTGTTAGGTTTGATGAGGGGAGGAGTTCAGGGAAATGGGGAAGGAAGAGATCCTCAGATGTCCAGGGGGAGACGACTCTCCATCCCTGTTCCCCCTCCCTTAATTAATTAATTTATTTCTTAGATTTCAAGACTGCCCTCCCCGGCCAAGACCCGGCTCAGGGTGGGTAACAACAATAAAATCAACATAGTAATCATATATAGTATACATAGGCTGACCATATTTCCTTGAGACAAAAACGGGGCAGGGATTATGTCATATTAGTGTCACCCGATTGAAGCACTTTTTCTATGAGAATTTACCCGGCCATGCCTGCATGCAGCATAAGAAATGGCAGAACCGAAGGAAACAAACATTGGACGTGTAATGAGGTGCAAAACTGGACAAAACTGACATTTTAATTAAAAAGACGGGACGGCCGGGAAATACGATAAAAACAGGACTGTCCCTTTCAAAACGGTACGTATGGTCAGCCTTAGTATACATAGTATACATACACATATGTATATATGTAGACATACAGATTCAGGTTCAGGGCTGATCTGCTGACATTTACTGCTGTGGCGCCTAAGTATAGTTCGGCCATCTGTTTAGGGTTTTAAATGGTTTTAATGATTAAGGTTTTAAGGATGCATTTGATCTATATTGGATATATTTATGTTTTAATTATTGTTAGCCCCCCTGAGCCTAGTTCGCTGGGGATGAGGGCGGGTTATAAATTCAAAAAATACATAAATAAATAAATATGTATACTATCTATCTATCTATCTATCTATCTATCTATCTATCTATCTATCTATCTATCTATCTATCTATCTATAACATTTAAAACCATGACATTACTGCATCACAGTCTTCTACAATTGCTAAAACCATAGATGGCGCACAGAATGGATCCAATGCCCGCTGAGATATTACTAGGGTTGCCAACCACCAGGTCATAGCTGGAGATCTACTCCAGCAGGTGGAGATCAGTTCACCTGGAGAAAACGGCCGCTTTGGCAATTGGACTCCATGGCGTTGAAGTCCTCCCCCTCCCCAAACCCCGCCCTCCTCAGGCTCCACCCCCAAAACCTCCTGCAGGTGGCGAAGAGGGACTTGGCAACCCTAGATCTAACAGGTAGGCAGGACCCCTCTAAAGCCTTCTGCCTAGCCCGCTCTTAGAACAGCACTCTTTATGGCAGCGGGAGTGGAGGGGGGGAATTTTCAGTACATTTAGTGGTCACTAGGGGTCAGGATTACAGCGCTGCAAAACTCCTTCGAAAAGGGAGAATTGCTAAAAACTAGTTTGGGAAGGACGAGACAGCCAGCCTTTCACCAGCAGGCCTTCCATATCCTTGAGAAAAGGAATATGCAAAGATAACAACAATCATTTGGAAGCAGGCCCTGTTCAGCAAATAGATGAATGAGTTGTCGAAGGCTTTCACGGTCAGAGTTCATTGGTTCTTGTAGGTTATCCGGGCTGTGTAACCGTGGTCTTGGTTACACAGCCCGGATAACCTACAAGAACAGATGAATGAGTTCCTGCACAGACCACCGCACCGGAAACGATGCTCGATTTAGTTGTGGGGTCAGAATTTGGTTGGGGAAGGTTGATGTCATAAACATCTTCAAGTTTTTTGTTTTTTTTTGCTGTCAAGTCACAGCTGACTTATGGCGTCCACGCAAGAGCTGTTCGCAGGTGGTTTGCCATTGCATGCCTCCGCGTCACGCCCCTGGTATTCCTTAGGCTCAAGTCACATCTGCACATATCGACAAAAACGTCTGCCACATGAACACAACATTTTCTGCATCAAAACGCTTCACCAGTACGCAGCAAGCAAGCAAAGCCAGCCAAGCCCATCTGAAGAAGAAAAATTGATTGACATCCTCACCAGTTCCCAATCCTTTGAGCAGCAGGACAACCCCTGGTGAGCCAGGTCAAGGTTCTTGGTAGCTCTCCTTGTCCTGTGGAACTCCTTCTTACTTGAATTCAAGCACAAACACCTTCCGAAGAGATTTGCTGGAGCTTTTTCCCTGGATTGGCTTTTGATACTGACTGAGGGTTGTCAAGAAATGGGAGAGAAATAGGGTTGCCAACCTCCAGGTACTAGCTGGAGAACTTCCTCTATTACAACTGATCTCCAGCCAATAGAGATCAGGTCACCTGGAGAAAATGGTCGCTTTGGCAATTTTACTCTATGGCGTTGAAGTCCCTCCCCTCTCCAAACCCTGCCCTCTTCAGGCTCCACCCCAAAAACCTCCCACCCGTGGTGGAAAGGGACTGGCAAACCTAGACAGGAAAATTGTCTTTCTTTCTTTCTTTCTTTCTTTCTTTCTTTCTTTCTTTCTTTCTTTCTTTCTTTCTTTCTTTCTTTCTTTCTTCCTTCCTTCCTTCCTTCCTTCCTTCCTTCCTTCCTTCCTTCCTTCCTTCCTTCCTTCCTTCATTCATTCATTTCTGTTTTATTTACCTGCCTTCAGCTTGGGAATGGGGCAGGCTACAAAGATAGGTATATATAGTGAGGACTTTGCAATCGACCAGCACTTCAGTCTTATGAACCGACAGACATAGCGGTTTCATGATCAGACCCCTCAATGTGTATTTCAGACTCAAGAAGCACCTAATAAAGCCCTGATATGGATTGGAGCTGGGGAAAGGAGGGGCCGTGGCTCAGTGGTAGAGCATCTGCTTGGCATGCAGAAGGTCCCAGGTTCAATCCCCGGCATCTCCAGTTAAAGGGACCAGGCAAGTAGGTGATGTGAAAGACCCCTGCCTGAGACCCTGGAGAGCCGCTGCCGTTCTGAGTAGACAATACTGACTTGGATGGACCAAGGGTCCGATTCAGTATAAGGCAGCTTCATGTGTTCATGTGTTCAAAGGAAAAACTTAACTGTCCCACCCTGTGTGGTTTCCCCACTCAATAATATTCTCCCTCTCAAGCTTCATTCAATCCTAATAGGAAACAGAAACAGGGTATCCATATTGTGGATTGTGCTCGGGGTGGAAGCAAGCTAGTACGGGCCGGTACACAGTACCAGTAAGAGAGTGGTCAAAACAACACTTTGCATCTTCTGCTTCAAGCCCCTGGAGAACCATTCAGAAATTTAAGTTACTTTCGCCCCTGGCTCCAGGCAAAAGGGCTCACTCCCAGAATCCTTTGCAGGATCTCCAGGTGTTGTGGAGCAGCTAGCTCTAGAAAACACACTCCGCACACGCTCAGAAGCTTTGGGAAAGTCAGCCCTGATGCAACCACAGGTGGGAGAAAGCGGCTCATTTTGAGGCTGAACTACCGACGGTTAGAAATGTGGCTTGGAAGAGCCTTTTTACTAGGGTTGCCAGGTCCCTCTTTGCCACCGGTGGGAGGTTTTTGGGGCAGAGCCTGAGGAGGGTGGGGTTTGGAGAGGGGGAGGGACTTCAACGCCATAGGTGGCCATTTTCTCCCGGGGAACTGATCATTATCGGCTGGAAATCAGTTGTAATAGCAGATCTCCAGCTAATACCTGGAGGTTGGCAACCCTACCTTTTGCACAGCTGAGCTCGACTCAAAGAGCAAAGAACGCACCCCAGCTGCGCATTGGGTGGGCCAGAGAGCACAAGATCAATGGGTGCGTGTGAGAGCCCGCGGCACGGAAGCAGAGATGTTCCAACTCCGAGTGCCAAGCGGAAGACGACACCTTGCCAATATGCCCAGACAGATCCCTGGCTGGGGATCCCCACCGTCCACCAGACAATTACTTTCCCATCCATCACACTAATTATACCAATTAAGAGAAAGTGACAGCCAGGCAGGGCTTCCATGGGGAGGATTTGGAAAACGGAAGGCCGGCATCCAATTTGTGGTCCTCGAGAGACCCTTAGTGGGATGATGGATACTTTGCTTTTGCCGAGGAGGGTAGGAAAGAAGAAGACAAAGAAGTTGGTTTTTATATGCTGACTTTCTCTACCACTTAAGGCAGAATCGAACCTGCTTACAATCACCTTCCATCCCCCTCCCCGCAACGGACACCCTGTGAGGTAGGTGGGGCTGAGCGAGCTCTAAGAGAGCTGTGACTAGCCCAAGGTGACTACCAGGTTTTATGTGTAGGAGTGGGGAAACCAACCCGGTTCTCCAGATTAGAGTCCGCCGCTCAGGTGGAGGAGTGGGGGGGGAAATCCAGTTACCAGATCAGAGTCCACTGCTCCAAACCAACGCTCTTAACCACTACACGACGCTGTTGTACGGGTCGGAGGATGAGGCTTCCTTTATCGGCAAGGGGCCTTGGCTGTTGAGAGCCCAGAGTTAGAGCTGCTGCCGAAGTGCCTGCTGCATGCCCTTCCTGCAACCCCAGAACGCTGGCTGTGGGTCTACAATGAAGCTGTTCCTTCCCCCCACTGCCAAGGGTATCCAATGTGGCATAAGAGGGGTAGTTTTCTGCCTCTATTCTCTCTGGGTCTTTTTTTAAAGAAAAAGATCCCCAACACAGAGCAGATGTGTGCATGCGTGTGATTGTGGTTTTTACTACAGCGTGGTGTAGTGGATAAAAGTGGTGGACGCTAAGCTGGAGAACCGGATTCGATGCCCCACTCCTCCACATAGGGTTGCCAACCTCCAGGTACTGGCTGGAGATCTCCTGCTATTACAACGGATCTCCAGCCAACAGAGATCTGTTCCCCTGGAGGAAATGGCCGCTTTGGCCATTGGACTCTATGGCATTGAAGTCCCTCCCCTCCCCAAACCCCACCCTCCTCAGGCTCCGCCCCCCAAAACCTCCCGCCGGTGGTGACCTGGCAACCCTACCTCCACATGAGCGGCGGGCTCTAATCTGGTGAACTGGGTTTGATTCCCCACTCCTCCACATGAAGCCAGCTGGGTGACTTTGGGCTAGTCACAGCTCTCTCAGCTCCACCTACCTCACAGGCCGTCTGTTGTGGGGAGGGGGAGGGAAGGCGATTGTAAGCCAGTTTCCGACTCCCTAAAAGGTAGAAAGAATCATAAGAACATACGAAAGGCCCTGCTAGATCAGACCAAGGCCCATCAAGTCCAGCAGTCTGTTCACACACAATCGGGGTATAAAAACCAACCCTTCTTCTTCTTAACTTGTAGGCAAGAATGACTAAACTCAACGTCAATTTCAGGCCCGACACGACAAGCGTCGCCTCCAACGAAGCACTAAATCTGGCTCGTCTATTATTCTAGCTGTGAAAATTACTGTCCACGTAAACCTCACTGGAGACCGTGATGTCCCCCCTGGGGTGGGACTGAACTCCAGTACGGAGCGGTCTATATTTATCGCTTTTGAACAGAAGCAGCGCTGAGGGCTGTTGTCAGGGTGAAAACAGGCAGATGACGGTTTGGGAGCTGTGTGACTGGCTTGGAAGCGGGCACAAAAATTATCTCCCTCTCCCGAGCAAGCCCCGAACAAAAAAGCCTTTTGCTTCAGAAACCAACGGTTGATGGAGCCCGTTGGCCAGCGCCCAGGATATCACGCACTTCCACCCCGCTCGTTCCTTCTTCCACAGTGAGGAGTGATTTTCCCCACCCCTGCGTGGAAGAAGCCTCTGTCTTTCCTGTGTGGGGGGCTTGGAAACGTGGTATAGAGCAACGCTTCTTAAACTGTGGGTCGTGACCCCGCATGGGGCCGCGTAACTGAATGTGGGGGTAGCGAAATAAATTTTAAAATAAATGTCTTTATGATTTATTATCAGTAAATGTTTGGTTTGAATACCTGTTTTATATGCCTATATACCCGGGCGCAGACTGGCAAGCTGCAGTACTGCAGTCCAAGCTCTGCTCACGACCTGAGTTCGATCCCGACGGAAGTCGGTTTCAGGTAGCCGGCTCAAGGTTGACTCTGGCCTTCCATCCTTCCGAGGTCGGTCAAATGAGTACCCAGCTTGCTGGGGGTAAAGGGAAGATGACTGGGGAAGGCACTGGCAAACCACCCCATAAACAAAGTCTGCCTAGGAAACATCGGGATGTGACGTCACCCCATGGGTCAGGAATGACCCGGTGCTTGCCCAGGGGACCTTTACCTTTTTTATATATATACCTGGGGTTGCATAAAAATTTCTTGGGTGAAAAGGGGTCACGGCGAGTGGAAAAAGTTTAAGAAGCCCTGGTATAGAGAGTGTCCAATTTTCCCTAATTGCAAAGGAAGAGAGGCCTTTTATGCAGGGAACGTTTCCTCATGGTCACCCCCACCAACTGCTTTGGGGCCTCCTTTTGCTTATGTATGTCTTTTCCGCCTGTCAGAGGTCGCCTCGCTTTCCCCATGCATTTTGCCCGTGTTTTCCAGATGCTGTTTTAGCCAGAATCTGGAAAATGCAGGCCCAAAGTGCACCGTGAGGCGACCTCCGACGAGCAGAAAAGGCATGGATAATCAGAAGGAAGCCTCAAAGCAGTTGGGGGGGTGACCGCAGGGAAATGTCCCTGCATAAAAGGCCGGAGACCGGATGTAAAAGGCCGGATGTAAAGACTGGCCATGAAAGCGTGGAGCGGTGGACTCTGATCTGGAGAACCGGGTTTGATTCCCCGCTCTTCCACATGAGCGGCGGAGGCTAATCTGGTGAACTGGATTGGTTTCCCCGCTCCTCCACATGAAGCCAGCCATGTGACCTTGGGCTAGTCACAGCTCTCTCTCAGCCCCACCTCCCTCACAGAGTGTCTGTTGTGGGGAGGGGAAGGGAAGGTGATTGTAAGCCGGTTTGAGTCTCCCTTAAGCAGTAGAGAAAGTTGGCATATAAAAACCTCCTCCTCCTCCTCTTCTTCTTGCCGTCTTTGGGGTATGTTCTTTTTCTTCCTGACTTACCTGTGCAGCGGCTTTGTCCTTCCATGTTGGAAACAGGAGTGTTTGCATCTGAGGGTGGAACTTGCCTTTGAAGCATCACTGAGCAAATGTGGAATGAACAACTATCATTCGTTATTGAAGCCAATGGACACCCGACTCAGGACTGCACTTTAAAATTATTATTGTACGCTTAACATTATGCGATGACGGATTGAAGAAGTTCGCTTAGGGGTTTTGCTCAGCTTTAAATCCCAGCCTCATAATTAATCCCTCAAATACCATCAGCCCTTTTGCCGGATACCTTGCGAAGGTGGAGATTGCTGGAAATGCCTTACATCCGGATTACAGGAGAAAAAGGTCATTCTTCCCCCAGTGGTTCCTTTTTACGCTGCTATTTTTTTTTAAAGGTCAGGCAAAATGCATTTGCTTTCCTGAGGTTGGGCTTTCACTTATTTCTTGCATTAGAACAATGTAAGGAAGTTGCTAATATAGGAGAGACGCAAACAGAATTTGGTTTGAGAATCTGAGGTAGTATTTTTGAGTGCCTATAAGGGCTGTATGGGTGTTTCTTTGAAACATGCGGATTCTTGGATAGGCTTATTATTTGAAATAAGTGCATATATTTGATGCGGTACCTTACTTTAGGAGCCCCGTGGCGCAGAGTGGTAAACTGCAGTATTGCAGTCCAAGCTCTGCTCACGACCTGAGTTCGATCCCGATGGAAGTCGGTTTCAGGTAGCTGGCTCAAGGTTGACTCAGCCTTCCATCCTTCCGAGGTCGGTCAAATGAGTCCCCAGCTTGCTGGGGGTCAAGGGAAGATGACTGGGGAAGGCACTGGCAAACCACCCCGTAAACAAAGTCTGCCTCGTAAACGTCGGGATGTGACGTCACCCCATGGGTCAGGAATGACCCGGTGCTTGCACAGGGGACCTTTACCTTGTTAGCTTACTTTAACAAGATACTCTGGGCTGGATCCAACATTTCTGCTCTGTTAATGGCGGACCCTTCCTGCGACGGAACACACTTTTTCTATCGGAGGAAGTCTACATGCATTGTTAGAAGGCTCTCTGGATTGAAGGAAGGTCCTGCCATTAGTGAAGTGTCAACTGTGGATCCAACCCAAAACTTTACATTCTGGTCTTTTAGAAAACATTTTCAAAAACAGCAATGGAAATATATAGATGTTTAATGAAACAAAATACTAATAAAATAGGAAAAGGTAAAAGCCTGGACTGCACTAGGGAACGTAATCCCTCCAAATAGGGATGCCAACTGCCTGTAGAAAAACAAATTTCCAGCTCCTTTCCTAGAGGCTTAATGGGGTGCTACCTACCAGGTGATTATTATTTCCCTCCCCGCCACGAAAAGCTTCAACAGCCCATGTCCAGATGTTAAGACACTTTTTAAAGGGGCAGGATGTTTTTCTCCAGGCCTCTTGGCAAGCTGGCCCCCAGGCCAACCTGGCTGGAATGGGCAGCAAAGGAAGAAAAAGAGTTGGCTTTTATATGCTGACTTTCTCTACCACTTAAGGGAGACTCAAACTGGCTTCCAATCACCTTCCCTCCCCCTGCCCACAACAGACCCCCTGTGAGCTAGGTGGGCTGAGAGAGAGTGACTAGCCCAAGGTCACCCAGCTGGTTTCATGTGTAGGAGCGGGGAAACACCCAGTTCACCAGAATAGCCTCCGCCGCTCACGTGGAGGAGTGGGGAATCAAACCTGGTTCTCCAGACCAGACTCCACCACTCCAAACCACCGCTCTTAACAACTACACTACACCGCATGCAGTGGAAGAAGGAGAGGAGAGAGTGAGTGAGAAGGATTTGACCTTGGCTGGAGCGCACAAGCCAGTGCAGTTTGTGCATGGCAGAGAGGTTCAGGAATGCCAGCTTTCTTCACTGCATTTTCGGGCATACGTCTTCCCTATAACTGCGAACACAAATAACCTTTTGGTTGGGGAAATTCTACTGCTCACTTCTGATCCGTGTGCGAATCTCCAAAGGAATAATAAAATAATTTTGGAAGTTGCACTTCTCCTGGAACTGCTGACCCAGCCTTACCGCAGGCTGACGAGAACCCTGGAAGCGGCTGTAAATTTTCTGCTAACAAGCTTTTTAAAAATTCTGCCGTGGTAATGCTGACCGTTTATCATCACCGAAAGGCCTTGTTTGGCCTCTCAATCCACGGTCGCTTCACCCTTAAAGCCAACGGCTCCTCCATATGGTGATTCTTTTATTTCCCTTGGAATGGCGAAAGCGAGGCCACGTTTTCCCGGAGAATTCATTTCCTGAAAAGTATGAAGTCAGATTCATCTGCTTAACTGGCTAAACAGGGTTTGGGTCTCTCAACATTACAATTAGGGTTGCCAACCTCCGGGTGGCGGCTGGAGATCTCCCGCAATTACAGCTGATCTCCAGGCAGCAGCGATCAGTTCACCTGGAGAAAATAGCACCTTTGGAAGGTGGACTCTATGGTGCTATGCCCCCTTAAAGTCCCTCCCCTTCCCAAACCCTCCTCAGGCTCCATTCCCCCAAATCTCCAGGTATTTCCCAACCCAGAGCTGGCAACCCTAGTTACAATTCTTTTAAAATTTCCTCTCTCATTAAAACATGGTTGCACTTACCTGTAACTATTGTTCAGCTAGTGTTCTTCTGTGCAGCCAGACATGGGAAATGGCAGCTTCAGACTCTACAGCATTACATTCCTCTACAGCATTACATTACATTACTTGGCTTCCCCTCCGCTCCCAAAATTTCACCCTCCCAAGGCGCTGCCTCCAAATCTCCAAGAATTTTGCAATCAGGCATTGGCGACCCAACGCCATGGGCAAGATCCTATTATATTTTTTTCTGGGAAGTTCAACGCAACAAACAGTCCCCCTTTCCCTGCTGTTTTCTTTTTGCTCCTGCTTTACACCCCAATTAATAGTTTTAGAGGGTAGCTGTGACGATCTGCAGTAGAAGAGGTAGATTCTTGTATCTGACAAAGGGAGCTTTGTCTCTCGAAAGCTGATACCCTGAAAATCTTCTGGGTCTTGAAGGCGCTTCTGGACTCGAATCAAGCCCAATTAATGACTTCCTGTTCTCTCTCCAGCCAGGACATTAATGAATCAATCGCTACTTACCAGTTTATGTTAGGAATGGGAAGATTAAGTATTGTTTTTCACTTTGTATGTAAAGCCACTGCCCATTTAAACAAACAAACTGCTTTGCATCCTGAGTGAAAAGCAGTATTTAATTCTTACTCCCCCATGATTCAAGAATGCTGGCTGGTTATTGGCGAAAACAGAAAGGACTTAAGGTGGAAGGAGGAGGACGTTTTCAAGGTACAGAAACTCTAAGAAATCTCAACAGCACTTTGTCACCATAGGAAAACCTGACTCTGCAAATTATTTTATGGTTAAAAAAACAACACAGAAAAAAAGAAGGGGGAGAAACCTCTGATCGAAGACAGAAAAAAAATGTGCAAAGCGCCAGAGGTTATGAGGCATTTATCTTATAACTTGTAGCTACTCCAATAGCTACTAAAAGGTAAAGGTCCCCTGTGCAAGCACCGGGTCATTCCTGACCCATGGAGTGACATCACATCCCAACGTTTCCTAGGCAGACTTTGTTTACGGGGTGGTTTGCCAGTGCCTTCCCCAGTCATCTTCCCTTTACCCCCAGCAAGCTGGGTACTCGTTTTACCGACCTCGGAAGGATGGAAGGCTGAGTCAACCTTGAGCCGGCTACCTGAAACCAACTTCCTTTGGGATCAAACTCAGGTCGTGCTTGGACTGCAGTACTGAAGCTTACCACTCTGCGCCACGGGGCTCCTTAATAGCTACTACTATTTTGTAAAACTTTGAAATAGCTTCCTATAGTCATGGTCGGGTGCTTCTGACTTGGTTGCTCTCTGCACATGATCCCAAGTTCATTACGCAGGCTTCGGTGTAATGGTGGCCATCTTAGTTCAGCCAAAGTAACTTTTGCCCTATCCAGTTTTTCGTCTTTATTTGTTGTGAAATGGGCCGTGGCTCAGTGGTAGAACATCTGCTTGGCATGCAGAAGGTCCCAGGTTCAATCCCTGGCAGTTAAAGGGACTAGGTGGGTAGGTGATGTGAAAGACCCCTGCCTGAGACCCTGGAGAGCCACTGCCGGTCTGAGCAGACAATACTGACTGATGGACCGAGGGTCTGATTCAGTACAAGGCAGCTTCATGTGTCCAAAGTAGGAAATGAGGTTACCTAATATCCAGATGCCCTGACCTGGATAGCCTGATCTCATCAGATCTCAGCAGGGTCGGCCACAGTCAGTATTTGGATAGGAGGCCAATATAAGGCAGCTTCATGTGACCAAATTAGACCCCCTCCCCAATTTTCTCACTTCTTGAACGATTTCTTGCTCCAGGCCCGGTGACCAAAAACACAATTTGCATCACATAAAACAAGTTACTTTAAAATAAGCTTTATTTAGTTGTTTTTGTTTTTTTTAATATTTTCATATTTGCATCCATGCCTTCAAGGAATTGTTCTTCCCCACACACGTGGGGGAAAAAAGGTTAAATCTAAGTTACCCATAAGCTATTTTTTTTATCGTAGTTCTCTTTTAAATAAATCACCTCCTTAGTTTGGTTTTTAAAATAATTATTTCCTAATTTACCAAAAAAAAAAAAAAATTAAAAGCTGTAACGAAAAGGAAATGTCTAAATATATCCAGGAGTTTGCCGCTTGGACTTTGATTTTAATCAAAAGCAAACCAAAAAAAAAAAAGGGGGGGGGGAGAGGGAGAGGAAAGGCAGGGAATGTGTCAAAAAAGGAAGGGATCTTTCCCTCCTGATAAGACTAGTCCCCTGAGCAAAGCAGAACAGACATCGATATCTTTGGACACCGTCAATTTGTTCCCCAGCGGGGTGTCTCGTCTGCCAACATTCTGCAGTGCTTAAGTACCCCATGCCCACGCAAAGTGCTGGGTAACTGTGCCCACCGACTCTTGCTACGTGACCTCCCGTCTTCACTGTTTCGCAAAGCAATTTGAGGACAAGATTTCCCTTTTCCAAGGAGGCTGCGTAAAGCAGAGTTCTTTTTTTAAAAAACCACAACAAAACCCATCCAGCTCTGTAGAATTAATAGTTTTTTTCATGATTACGAATGTCGGACGCCATTAGTTCCATGCGCAATGCGCCGGCTGAGGTTAGCTGCCTGTGAGCTGGAAAGGGCGAGTCACAAACGAAAGCGCCAGGCTGGGGGTGGGGGAAGAGTCTCCGGGGGTGTAAATTCCCACCAAAGCCTCATTCGAAAGCTGCGCTCCTAAGACCGAAGCCAAAAAGATCTCCCTGTGTCCGAGGATCTAGGGAACAAAAACACAATCGGACTTGGGAATCGGATCCAAAAAGCCTAGCCGTGGCTTGCGGCAGTGTTCCCCAGAAGCGAGCAATGGCCCATTGAAAGGCTACCAGTTTGGGGCGGTGTGGAGAGATTCTGAACTCCTGCATTTGGGAGGTGGAGAAGACCGCCTGGGTTTTCACGCCCACAAAACATCTAAGCGAAGAGAACCAAGACTTTGGGTGGGTTGACCCCCTTCCCTAACAATTTGAAAGCTGAATCCTAAAAATAAAACATGATTGCACACTTGCGTCCTATTTAAATGTTAAGCTCCTTGGGTGGCAAGGAACACCATACACTCACTGCTGTTTTCACGGCCATGAGGACTAGGATCATTGCTTGCATCATGTTTTAGACGACGGACAACTCTTGTGGGACAGGGAGGGGCGTGCTTTGTTCACTGTGTCACATTACCGGCTGCCAGGTACGCCGATGGTGTTGTGTTCATCGTTTTATTTTGCTTTTGTGCATTGTGGGGAGTGTCAAAGAGCAACAGAGGGCACCGAAGCCCACCTGCTAGAATCTCTACCGCTCCGCGTTTTAATTTCTGAGATTTCTCGCGTTTATTTTCAGTGGCAAAAGGACTTAGTAACACTGCCTTAAAAAAATAAGGAAGCGAAGGCTTTTGGGATGAACCAAATTATATGCATGTGTGAGTTGCAGGTCTAGAATCACGCTACACGCACAGCCTTGGTTTCAAGGTCCAGGAAAGTCCTGCATGAACCCAGTTGAAATATTAGCTGTCCTTAAGAATGCCTCCCATTTTTCCTCAGACGTTTTGAAGCGTCAGTCATCTCGGCATGAAAGTCTCTTAAAACATGGGTTAAGAACATAAGAACGTAAGAAAAGCCCTGCTGGATCAGACCAAGGCCCATCAAGTCCAGCAGTCTGTTCACACAGTGGGCAACCAGGTCCCTCTAGGAAGCCCCCAAACAAGACGGCGGCAGCAGCACCATCCTGCCTGTGTTCCACAGCACCTAATATAATAGGCAAGTAGGTATAATAGGTTCAAGTCTGAGTCTGCTGCCTCTAAACTAACCCAAGTTTGCCTCTCACATCCTGTTTTCATCCTGTAGCCCAACTCCTGGGAGTCACTGGGAGATTTTGCTTAGTAATGCTTAAAAAAAGTCCCCTGAACCTAATTTCTATATATCTGCAATTCAGAAAAAGGGCTTCTAAATTAGCATCTCCCTGGACTTAAGCCAGCATGGTTTAAGAGAGCCAGTGTGGCGTAGTGGTTAAGAGCAGCGGGCTCTAATCTGGAGAACTGGGTTTGATTCCCAACTCCTCCACATGAGCGGCAGACTCTAATCTGGAGAACCGGGTTGGTTTTCTCACTCCTTCACATGAAGCCTGCTGGGTGACCTTGGCCAGTCACAGTTCTCTCAGAACTCTCTCAGCCCCACCTATCTCACAAAGTGCCTCTTGCGGTGTAGGGGGGGGGGAGAGGAGAAGGCAAGGTGACAGTAAGCCGCTTTGAGACTCCTTTCGGTAGAAAAAAGTGGGGTATAAAAACCAACTCTTCTTCTTCTTCAAAGCTTTATTACAAGAGAAGCTTTGCAAATGAAACAGGGTTGGTGTCACAAGTCGGCACAGTTGGGCAGCTGTGGCGGCCCCAGTTCCAACCCTCGACCCACTCTGCCATAGCGGTCCTCTTGTCCTGCGTAACAGAAGCAGCAGTTGGACAGAGGATGTGGCGATGGCCAGAGGCGTAGACGGCTTTAAAAAGAGATTAGACAGATTCACGGAGAAGAGGTCTATCAGTAGAGTTGCCAACGTCCAGGTGGTGGCTGGAAATCTCCCGCTATTACAACTGATCTCCAGGAGATAGAAATCAGTTCCCCTGGAGAAAATGGCCCCTTTGGAGGGTGGACTCTAGGGCATTATACCCTGTTGAAGTCTCTCTAGGGGAGGGGCTGTGGCTCAGTGGTAGAGCGTCTGCTTGGCATGCAGAGGAACCCAGGTTCAATCCCTGGCATCTCCAGTTAAAGGGACTAGGCAAGTAGGTGATGTGAAAGACCCCTGCCTGAGACCCTGGAGAGCCATGAAGTGGGGACATGGCTCAGTGGCAGAGCATCTGCTTGGCATGCAGAAGGTCCCCGGTTCAATCCCCGGCATCTCCAGTTAAAGGGACTAGGCAAGTCGGTGACGTGAAAGACCCCTGCCTGAGACCCTGGAGAGCTGCTGCCGGTCTGAACAGACAATACTGACTTCGATGGACCAAGAGTCTGATTCAGCGTAAGGCAGCTTCATGTGTTCATGTGATCTCCCCTCCACAAACCCCATCCTCCCCAGGCTCCACCCCGAGATCTCCAGGTATTTCCCAACCCGGAGCTGGTAACCCTGTCTATCAGTGGCTACTAGCCACGGTGCCCAAAGGGAACCTCCACATTCAGAGAGAGTAAATCTCTGAATACCAGTGTCAGGAGGCGACATCAGGGGAAGGCCTCCACCCCTACGCCCTGTTGTTGGCTTTCCAGAGTACTTGGTTGGCCACTGTGATAAAAAATTAAGTCCAAGGCCGATGGTGCAAAATAAAATAAAATATATATTTTATTATCAGTTAAAATTTCCAAAGTTCCCTACGTCTTTTGCCAAGAGGCTTCTTCAGGGGCATCTGAAATATATAATATATAATTGCATTACTGAGTTTACATTAAAAATGGTTGTTTAGTTAAAATTATATAAGTAAACAAATCATTAAAGAGCCCCGTGGTGCGGAGGGGTAAACTGCAATACTACAGTTAAAAGCTCTGCTCACAAGCCGAGTTCAATCCCAACAGAAGTTGGTTTCAGGTAGCTGGCTCAAGGTTGACTCCGCCTTCCATCCATCTGAGGTCGGTAAAATGAGTACCCAGCTTGCTGGGGGTAAAGTGTAGATGACTGGGGAAGGCAATGGCAAACCACCTCGTAAACACAGTCTGCCTGGTAAACATCGGCATGTGACGTCACCCCAAGGGTCGGTAATGACTCGTTTTTAAAGAAAACATATTAAAAATCAAAATACAGCTATTTTTATTTTAATGTTTCGTTTACTTGTATACTTTTAACTAAATAATTGTATAATTTTAACTAAATAACCATTTTTATGTAAACTCCGTAATAACAATGACGATGACGATAATGCAAGAATAATAACATGATAAAAATTGCCCAAGACCAAACTAGAGTCTGGATAGTCAGGGGACCAAAAAGGACACCCAGTGCTCTTATGAACTGGCCAAGCTAGTGTATGCAACTGAGAGAAGTGGGTTGATCTTTGTGGACGTGAAACACCAGCAAGTTTCAGGGCCATTGCTTGCATCTGTAGCCGGGACTGTAAGGTAACACCTTTGTGTCCTGCTCACAACTCTCTCTCTCGTCTTTGCTCCTTTCAGACCTGAGGACTGCGTCGAACATGCCGTGGCTGAAAGATGAAAATGTTAAGACTGACCTGAAAATGCTTCTGACCTGAAAATGCTTTTATCAAGTGACAGAAACCACCCTGCTCTTGCTCGCGGAATGGCTGCACTCGACGTTTGCTCCAGGCGAGGGAACGGGACGGTTTCGGAGGCAACTTGATGCCCGTCAAAAGGCAGGGAATCGTTTACAACGGGAACGCTGCTGCCATGTTCTAAGCGGCAGGGGCTAACCTGGGTTGGTCAGAAGGTGATTTTCCCTGGGCAGGTCTGGGCAAAAAACAGCTTTTAGCCATTGAGTTGCCATTTGGGATCCAAAAGCACCCTGAAGAGTCTGGGAGGGGGAGGCAGGGCAGAGGCAGGGAGAAGGGGATTTGGGCAAAAAAAGAATTATTTGTTCTCTTGGCATCTAATCCGTCATACTTCACAGCTCCACAAAGTCAACTCCCAGACAGCAGAGAAGTAGAAACGCCACCCATCCAAACCACCCCCACCCGACGTGGAAAAATATAAATTCCAATATTTATGTAATAATTTAGTTAGAATACATCTTCTGTATTGTGCAAATAAATTAAAAAAAAAGAATAGAGGAGAAAAGAGGGTTAAAGAATTATTCCGGATGAGAAAGCGTCAAACGAAACTGAACAAATGGGGAAGAAAGACGGCAGAGGGGAGAACACGTACACCTGCGTGGATTGTGGCTATTTTAAATCTGGCCTGGAAGAGGTCAGCCCGGCTGGGTGTTTTGGAATGGAAAGCAGGGATGCTTCACACGTGAAGGTTTTCTTGCACAGAAAAAATATACGATTCAGTACAGTCAACGGTCACTTATGAACCACGGCGTGAATTCTAATTTTGCTACCCGGGTCAGAAAACCCCTTGCGGCCACAATGCTATTTCCGTGTAGGAAAAGTGCTGTGACTGAAATGCCCCTGAGGGGGGTGTTTACTTTCACAGACAAATCTCACTGTGGTGTGAATCAATCTCTGGTCATTTATGCACGGTTGCTTTAACCTCCTTTATTCCCCTGTTTCAGCCAGGATCAAAGTAACCCGGGTTGGGGGAAACAGTATGCATTGGCTGGAATGATCAGGGACGAAACTGTGTGCTAATGGAGGCATGAATACAGAAAAGCCGTCTCCCGAGTTCAAATCAAGTCCCACCCCTTTAAATGCTGCTCTGTAATTGGCTTACCTTGCGAGAGAAGAGTTCCCCCCCCCAACCCAACTGCCGCATAAAAAAGCATTTTAAGAACAAAAAACAAAAAACGGATCAATCTGAAAAAAGGGGTGGGGGAGAAATCCAAGCCTCATTTTAAAAAAGCCTTTCTTTTGCTCAGAAAGAGCTCCGAGGTAGCAGGAAGCACTTGAATCCCTGCCTCTTTACACAGTGCTTCGTGATTGGCTGTGAGAGAAGCCAATCTTCTGTGCTTCCTCTGTTTTGCTATTGGCATGCTGCCTTGAAGAGGGGTTTGGAAAAGGGTGGGGCGAAGCTCAACCCGAGAAAGTTGTACGCTCGCTCAGTGATTCCAGAATGAGCCAGGATGAACGGTTTAATTCGGGCCAGAAGAGGAATGGGAAAAGCCGGGTTGGTTTGCATTGAAACAGGGTTGAGCCGACAAGGAATGGGGTAATGGGCATACAGAAAAATTTGATCCTGGCTGAAGCAGGGAATAAAGGAGGTTAAAACGACCATGCATAAATGACTTCTGTCATCTACCCTTAGGCACTCACTTGTATAAAAGTGCCACCCCAGAGGGTAGTTTTCAATTGGGGGGTACGAAGGAGCCACTGGGTCTCTCTTTCACCTCATGGATACATATTTCTCAGAAACAGCCACAGACCAACCGGAGGGACCAGTCACCTCACAGTGAGATTTCTTTCAAGATAAGCAAACCAGGGATGGCCAAAAGTCTTACTTTCTTGTGGAATCCCCCCGCCCCCGTCTACAGATAGTGGCACGGAGGCCAGGAATGCATTCTGCCACATAATTTTACACACACCCCCGACGGATAATGTTTAGCACGTGTTTAGCAATTTCAGTGTTCAAAGCAATTCACATATATCATCACAGTAATTGTTACAACGGCACTATAAGGTAGGCCACTATTACGATCCCCCGTATCGGGAACCGGGAGGGCTTGCCCTAAGGGCGCCCCTTGTATGTGCGGCAGAGGTGAGATTTGAACTGGCAGCCTCCCATATATCCCAGCACTGTTCCCTTCTCCTCTGCACTACAGCAGCC
This sequence comes from Euleptes europaea, assembly GCF_029931775.1. Classification (NCBI taxonomy): domain Eukaryota; kingdom Metazoa; phylum Chordata; class Lepidosauria; order Squamata; family Sphaerodactylidae; genus Euleptes; species Euleptes europaea. Next base: position 11,436,188 of record NC_079330.1, on the reverse strand, counting down.
AGGTACTAGAGTACAGCTGGCGCCCTCTGGCTTCGCCGTTACAGAGAGCATGCGCACCGGCGCAACCAGGCCTTCGCGTACAAAATCTGAAGGGCACGTTAAAAGTGTGGGTTTTCTTTTACAATGTTGACATGCTTTTCCCTTCCCCCCCTCCCAATGAGCGAAATTATGGTAATTTTCTTTTCCCACATCTTGATTCAATATGCAAATAGCGGAATGAAGTTTGCTTGACCCACGGACTTCTAGTCGCCCATCCCTGGTGAAGCTCACCCTAGCATGCTGCCTGTCTTGATAAAGTGGGCATGCCCTGTGGACAGAATGTACAGTTCCCTCTCCCGGCAGCCATCTTTGCCAACGGACAAGTTTCGGGCGGCACCTCGGGACTGGGTGCCGGAGGAACAGCGTTTGGGACAAGAGACGTTTTACAAGCACACAGTGCACAAAATTCCGGGATTTTGTTTTTTTTGTCGTTGTCGTCTTCAGTTATTTACAAATACACAGCAGTCCTTCAAGTTTTCAAGTTTTCGTAAAAAGAAGGAGAAAAATACACACGAAAAAAGGGAAGGGGATTAAAAGAAAAATTCAGGAAAACCAGGAAGGGGGAACCTCCCCTCCTCGGAACAGAATCGGGGAAGGCTACACCAACACGACTGGCATCGCTCCATAGACAACAGTTAATGGGGTTCACACACAGGATCGTTGTGGGGGGGTGTTTATGTACAGCGGCTACAGAAGAGGCAACGCAGAAGAGGCGACGGGCTCGCAATCCGCTGGGTTTCAGCTAGCGGCGTTTGCTTGAGCACACAGACACTCCCACACACGCACACGCACCAGAAGCGGGAGAGGGCGGGGCGGGCGGTCACCAGTCCGCGTCCTCCTCTATGTAGTAATCGGGGGCAGTACCATCAAAAAGGCCGGGGTCGAGGGATTTCCGTTGCTTCCCCCTGGCAAACACCCGAGAGATGGAGCCGAATCCCATTTTCTCTTTCTTCTTTTTCCGTTTTTGGTCTTCGAGGTCCTCTAGAGACTGAGGAGGAAAAGGTTTTCAGGCTTGTAAGAAGCGAGGGGAAAAGAAATGGCGCCTATATTCTGAGGTGTCGTCATGGGGCGGGAAGGGGGAAGAACAGGGAAGATTGAAATTCTGAACCTTCACAACAACACCGATATATGATTATTCTAATATTGCTCAGTGCAGATATTACAATTTTATTGGACGGAGGTTTTTAATATGGTTTCCCCCCATCTTGAGCATTCCTGGAATAGAATGGTGGGATATAAAGTTTCCTCAATAAACAGACAGGCAACCATGCAGTGCATGATCAACACGTTCCCAACTTTACGCTGCTAGGTATATTTGTAGGATTGCCCTGTCAATAATTCCTTACAGGCTTTTTATGGAAATCAAAACATACTGTTCCCGCTGAATAGTACACTTGCAAACTCCTCCAGATACCATCTATCAGCATTGAGTAAGATATGTTGGCAAAAGGCTAAACGCAAGTTCCATTTAAAACTTCAGTCTAGACTTTGGTTCCTCTGGATGCTTTTTATTTATATTTTGTGTACTTATTAAAGGACAAGTGTTCTGTTAGGATTATACAGGTTTCTGCAATCGATTTTATCTGTTCCTCTGTATTTGGGCTTATTGCTGAGAATATTCAGCAAATCCCCCAGCTTTGTAGCTGGTACTACCTTCTGGCATAATAATAGGAACGGCTAAGAAAGAAAAGCGACGAGGAAGCTGTGTTCTGTTTGCATGGGCCTCAAATCTGTAAAAAGGGGGGGTGAATGTCTCCCATATACTCATAGGGTTGCCAGGTTTCCCCTCTTGATCGGCGGGAGGTTTTAGGGGGCAGGGCTGGGGCGATCACACAGCTGCGTGCAGGTGATGACGTATCAGCATCTGGCCTCCTTCTCTGCCAGACAGCCGGAAGGCAGAGGTAACTGACACGTCACGTCGATTGCCTGCACACGCTGCGATGGCTGTTAGCAGCAGCAGCCCCTAACCAGAGGGAAAGGCCAGGCAACAGAGCAGCGCCCGCTCCTCCCAGTGGTGGCGGGGGTGGCTTTTTGGCCTGCGTAGGTGAGCGAGAAGCATGGGTGACTGGGTGCAAGAGCGAGCAGTCGCTTGCCTACCCCCTCGATCCGTGTCGTGGCCATGCCTGGCGGGGGCGTGCTGGGCAGCATCTAGCCAAGCCCCCCCAAAACCCAGAACCAGCCTTGCCAGTTCCATCGACATCTTGCTCTGTCTTGGAGTTATCCTTCTGCACGCTCTGAGGCTTTGCAAGCCAAAAGCATCAATACATTTGGAACGGGTCTCAGCTTAAGCCCGACGGATTCCTCTGGAGGAGCACCCCTCCCCTTTTGCTTGCACTGGGAGCTGGAGAAGGAACCGATTCCTACCTGGACAATTGGGTTGTGCAAGTTTTTCGGTACCGGTCCAGGACTATCTCCCTGCCAGGAGAAAGAGACGGGTCACATTTGGTAAGGAGCATGAGCAGGGCTTCACGTTTGCAGAGCAGGCATGCTTTTTTGCAAAGGAAACAAAAACGAAACAAACAAAGAAACAAGTCCCGTCTCCCCCACCACACTCTTTCCTGCCCTGAAAGACGGTTGCCCTGTCCTATCAAAAGGCCAGGAAACAAAATAAAAAGCCTGCTGTGGGGTTTGTCCCCTCCCCACTGTGGGTGTTTTATCACAGAAGATTTTCCTAAAGATTGGGGCCTGCTGGTTCTCTCCTGCTTGCCCCTGAAAGGCAGAATGGGGAAATGGATGTGTCACATTCAAATAAATGCATGGCAGAGAGGCCCACCAACATTTATTCCTCCTGAGAGCTAAATAAAGCCTCCATGTTTACAAGGCAGTGTACCTCCGAGTACCAGCTGCTGGGAGCACAGCAGCATGCATGGCTATTAGCTAAACAGAACCTCCATGTACAGAGGAAGTATATCTTTAAAGGAAGTAGACACAGAAGTACACAGAGGCAAAACCCCCCTCACTTTTACATGTACTTTGGCTCTAAGGTTTATAACGCTATGTAGGCTATGTAGAACTGCTTCCAGTCACAGCAGCCGGCTAGAACCCCCCCTCCCGATCTAACACACCCCATGGCAAATCTCCAATTCTATTTGGGGAAGGGCCGAAGCTCAGTGGTAGAGCCTCTGCTTGGCATGCAGAAGGTCCCAGGTTCAATCCCCGGCATCTCCAGTTAAAGAGACCAGGCAAGTAGGTGATGTGAAAGACCTCTGCCTGAGACCCTGGAGAGCCGCTGCCAGTCTGAGTAGACAATACTGACTTTGATAGACCAAGGGTCTGATTCAGTATAAGGCAGCTTCATGTGTTCATGTGACATGGTGGGGGAAGGGAGGTTAGAGCTGGAAGAGGTTATTTTCCTTATTAAGAAAGCAGCGCAAGCAAGCAGCAGCGGAAGCGGTCAGAGGAGACGGCTCGGCCAAGCCAAGGCAGAGAAGCACGCAACCAGAACAGTGTTAGGAACAGCAAATGACCTGCAGAGGCGCCTTACATTGCAGAGCGAGTGCGTTCGGTGCCGCGGGGAGTTGATGTCGCTTGGCGTGGAGGACCGGTCGCCTTCTGCGGCCGACGCATCAGAGATGATGGACGGCTGCCGTGAATGGCACGGGCTCACTCGGACGGCTGAAAGGCAAGAGGCGGAGAGGGGAAGAGGGGTCAGAGGGAGGCACGTCTTTATCGCAAGTGGGGAGCACAGGAGATGCGCCTCCGTCACAGGTCTATGCCAGGATGGTCGCCGTCACTCGAAGGTCATCCCAACAGCCAACAGATGCAAGGTACACTATGGTTAGGTGCTAGGGTCGCCAACCTCCAGGTACTCACTCAACAACCAGCACAGAGGCCAAGAAAAGACCCAAAGAAGTAAACAATGGGCAAAAATGCATGGTCACTTTATCCTCCTTTAATCCCTGTTTCAACCAAGATTCAGCCAGGATTGAACTCATGCGTTTCACCTAATGTGCGTTCGATCCTGGCTAAAACAGGGATTAAAGGAGGATAAAGCGACCGTGCGTTTTTGCCCTAAATGGAACAACAAAAATATAACGAAGTCTTGCAAGGCTAATAACAAGTGTTATACTGTGTTCAACATTACACAGTGGAATATAGTCAGTCAAGTCAAATAACTATACAAATTGTCCATTGCAGTATATGGAATAAAGCAGCAGAGTAGAAACATAAATTTAGTGAAGCGACAATGAGACGGAGTGCCGGTAAACGTCCGTTTCAAGCTATCTTCATCAGTCGTCAAGTTCAAAATGCTCAAACTGGGGATGTCGTTTCCATTCTCCCAGTCATACCTCGTGTGAAGACAGCTGAGAAAGATAGCTTGAAACGGATATTTACCGGAACTCCGTCTCGCCTCACTGTAGCTTTAATGAATTTATGTTTCAACACTGCTGCTTTATTCTATGTACTTCAATAAACAAATCCCACCCTCCTTAGGCTCCACCCCCAGGTCGCCAAGAATTTTCCAATCCAGAGCTGGCAACCCTAAAAGCCTTTCCAATTCTTAACCTGGAAGCTTTTCCCTAGAGCAGTGGCTTGGGATTGCCTCCCACCAGGAGGGGCTGTGGCTCAGTTTATGGAGCATCTGCTTTGCATGCAGAAGGTCCCAGGTTCAATCCCCGGCATCTCCAGTTAAAGGGACTAGGCAAGTAAGTGATGTGAAAGACCCCTGCCTGAGACCCTGGAGACCTGCTGCCGTTCTGAGTAGACAATACTGACTTGGATGGACCAAGGGTCTGATTCAGTAGAAGGCAGCTTCATGTGCGACTGTAAGCTGTGTAGTGCTCATGTCCCAGGCTGCAGTTTCCTCCTCGAACCGACAGGAGGCCCTGCAGTGCTGGAAACAGGGGACCCACAGGTCCTTGGTTCGAGTCTATGGCACCTGATGGATAAGGATATCATTGTTTGCTTTATGCTGCACATGGAATGTTTCACTTTGTAAGGGATATGCATGTGCACGCGTGTGCATTCGCCCAGTGGTTTTGATCCGTCCATTTTATCAACCCAGCCGTGAGAGGCGCGTGACAGCATCCCCGCAGAGGTGCCAGGCCCGCGGTGAAAGCCAGGCTGATGCGCAGATGCGGGACACGAAGGCCCTCGTCGCTCACCTTGCCGGTCTACCGTGTGCTGGGGGTGTGAGTGGTAGAGCGTCTGCTGGCTCTGCCGGATGGCGGCTGTGAGCGGCAGGTCGGCCTGCATCACCCATTCCTGATTTCCGTTTAGCACCGTCTCGCCGGGCATGGCTAAGGAATGCCGCTTGGGGACGTCCTTCGTCAGTGTTGCTAGGGACTGCTTTGCCTGGGGGAGTGGGGAGGAAAAAGAAAACATACGGGGTGGGTCAGCTGCGGCTCTCCTTCTAGACTGCGGCCTTCGTGTGGGGAATACGTGAGCCAGCTGCCGTTTATTTATTTCTTAAAACATTTATAGCTCGCCTTTCCTTTTGGTCCAAGGCAGCTTACAATCAGAACTGAAACGACCCCAGCTAACATCAAAAAATAGCAAGCCCCAGATCCCTCCTCCTCCCCCTTTACTGCCATTTAAACCCACTAGAAAGCCCTGGCAGCACCTCTTGAAGATTTTCAGGGTGGGGTGTCTCCTCACTTTTTCAGGGAACCCATTCCACAGAGCCGGAGCTACGATGGCAAAGGCCCAGGCTCTGGTCGATGTCAGACAGGAGGAGGAGGAGGAAGAGGAGGAAGAAGAAGAGTTGGTTTTTATATGCCGACTTTCTCTACCTTTTTAAGGAGAATCAAACCGGCTTACAATCTCCTTCCGTTCCTCTCCCCACAACAGACACCTTGTGAGGTAGGTGAGGCTGACAGAGCTCTAAGAGAACTGTGACTGGCCCAAGGTCACCCAGCAGGCTGCATGTGGCAGAGTGAGGAATCTAATCTGGTTTTCCAGGTTAGAGTCCGCCACTCCTAACCACTACACCACGCTGGCTCTAGAAGGTGGAGTACATCTGGGAGAAAAGATCCACAGACAAGCCCTGAAAAAAGTCAGAACTAAACCCATTAAAGAAAAGAAGCTTTCAAACAGGAAACCGAGAAAACTGTGACTAGCCCAAGGTCACCCAACTAGCTTCAAGTGGAGGAGCGGGGAAACCAACCCGATTCACCAGATTAGAGTCCGCCACTTATGTGGAGGAATCGTTTACAAATCACAAAATCACACAAGCTTGGAAGAGACCACAAGGGCCATCCAGTCCAACCCCCTGCCATGCAGGATCCCACAATCAAAGCACTCCCAACAGATGGCCATCCAACTGTAGGGAGTGCTTTGATTGTGGGATCCTGCATGGGAGTGGGGGATCGAACCCAGTTCTCCAGATTAGAGTCCTCCGCTCTTAACCGCTTCGCCCTGCTGGCCGCCCTAAGGGATGTGATAGCCAACAGATGGCTGAGACCAACAGATGGCTGAGACCGTAGCTGGCACACAGGGACATACGGAAGGAAACGGTCCTTCAAGCATGTGGGTCCCAGGCCACGAAGGGCTTCCGAGGTCATAACCAGCACCTTGAATCAAACTCGGAAACAAACGGGCCACCAACGTAGTTGCTTCGAAATGGCTCACGCCCAATGCAGCCATCTCTCCCGACCTGAGCTGTGTTTCAGATTTATCTGGGCTAAAGCAGGTATCCTGAAGAAAGGCGATGTAGCCCTCCAAGCAGCATGCCGGGGGGGGGGATTATCGGAGAGAGGGGGAATTCTCACCATGGCTAGCTCGGCTTCCAGTTCCTTCATGCGGTTGTCCTTCAGGTCCAGCTGCGACCGGAGGGCGCTGGCGTGGTCCGTGGCCTCTTTGGCTTGCCGGCGCAGCTCCCACTTCTCCCGTTCCAGCAGGTCTTTTTCTTTCGCCAGCGCTTTGACCGCGTCTTCGCTCTCCTGCGGAGTCAGCAGAGGACAGGTTGGGCGGTGGGGCCGGCAAACCAAACGGCACAGCCGGCGGGAAGGATCCTCCCCTCCCCTGAGGCTGCTCACAACATCAACCGGCGTTTGCGGGTTTTATCGCTACGTTCCTTTTCTCCCCCCCCCCCCCGCAAAAAGCATCTAAAGAGGGAACAGATGAAAATTTCTGCCTGCAGGCACACATTCTAAATTTAAGGAGCTATAATATGTCCCTTTCAATCATTATCAAAGGCCAGGTCCACGTAATGCTATCGGAATAGTTTGCCTTCGGGGTTTTTGTTGCCGGTGTGCAGAAGACACTCCGAGAAGGAGAATGGTTATTATGACAGCAATGAACTACTAAGCCCTCTATTGGTAAACAGACTGAATGTCTCAGATTCTTTTAACGTTCTCTATTTATTGAACAGGAGCCCCGTGGCGCAGAGTGGTGAGCTGCAGTACTGCAGTCCAAGCTCTGCTCACGACCTGAGTTCGATCCCGACGGAAGTTGGTTTCAGGTAGCAGGCTCAAGGTCGACTCGGCCCTCCATCCTTCCGAGGTCGGTCAAATGAGTCCCCAGCTTGCTGGGGGTAAAGAGAAGATGACCGGGGAAGGCACTGGAAAACCACCCCATAAACAAAGTCTGCCTAGTAAACGTCGGGATGTGACGTCACCCCATGGGTCAGGAATGACCCGGTGCTTGCACAGGGTACCTTTTTTACCTTTATTTATTAAACAATTGTTCCCCCCAAACACTGGAGACGGTGGCACAGTTTTTAAAGTTTGTTTTAAAAGCCCACCAAACGGCTACTTAGTTGGCAGGCTCAGCAAACTGTATTTCTCAACGTAGCCGCCTTTTAACCGTATTATAAAGGGCACCTCGTAACATTTCCATTCCTTTCGGAACCTTTTGAATTGTGTTTGTGTGTCAGCAAAGGAATGATGATGACAGCAGAACAAGATTGCAATCTCTGACGATGTGTGTGTGTCCAGTAAAAAAGGGCCCATCTTTATTGGCGGGGTGGGTGGGTGCAGGGGGGGGGAATGGAACACAGAGCTTTTTCTAACCCTGAACAAGAGAAACAATTCCGCTGGGAGCGTATCATGTTATTCATTTTTGCGGCCAAGGTTCAGCCGACTTATGGCAGCCCTGTAGGGTTTTCAAGGCAAGAGGCGAACGGAGGTGGCTTGCCATTGCAACCCTGGACTCCCTTGGTTGTCTCTCATCCAAACACTAACCATAGCTATTCTCTCCAGGATCAGAGGAGCATGCCCATTATATTAGGTGCCGTGGAAGACAGGCAGGACAATGCTGCTGCAGTCGACTTGCTTGTGGGCTTCCTAGAGGCACCTGGTTGGCCACCATGTGAACAGACTGCTGGACATGATGGACCTTGGTCTGATCCAGCATGGACTTTCTTATGTTCTTATGGAGGATAGGGCTATCCATGGCTACTAGTCAAAATGAATACTAGTCATAATGCATACCTATTCTCTGCAGGATCAGAGGAACATGCCTGTTATATTAGGTGCTGTGGAACACAGGCAGGATAATGCTGCTGCAGTCGTCTTGTTTGCGGGCTTCCTAGAGGCCCCTGGTTGGCCCCTGTGTGAACAGACTGCTGGACTTGATGGGCCTTGGTCTGATCCAGCATGTCCTTTCTTATGTTCTTATGATACGGTTGAGGTTAAGGAGCCAGTCCGGTGTAGTGGATATAGGACCGGGAAGACCCAAGACAGATCCCCACTCAGGACCTAACAACATGCTAACGAATCCTCTCGCCTTGTCCGGGTCCACCACAAGGACTTTGGATCATGAATGCACCATGGGTTCCAAGCTCTGGATCCAGTTCCCAAGTGTACAGGAGCTCAATCAGGACCATGGAGAAAGCAGGCTTTAAGCCTCTCCCCTCAAGCCACTAATTGATCCAATGGGGAAACTTACATGCACCGATAGCGGCATGTAAGTTTCCTCAAGTTAGTCAAATTGTTAAGGGGAATGGATATGTTCATGGAGGATAGGGCTAACCATGGCTGCTAGTCACAATGAATACTAGTCATGATGCTTATCTATTCTCTCCAGGATCAGAGGAGCATGCCTATTATATTAGATGCTGTGGAACACAGGCAGGATGCTGCTGCAGCCGTCTTGTTTGTGGGCTTCCTAGAGGGACCTGGTTGGCCACTGTGCGAACAGACTGCTGGACTTAATGGGCCCTGGTCTGATTCAGCATGGCTTTTCTTATGTTCTAGTCATGATGCATACCTATTTTCTCCAAGATTAGAGAAGCATGCCTATTATATTAGGTGCTGTGGAACGCAGGAAGGATAATGTTGCTGCTGCAATTGTCTTATTTGTGGGCTTCCTGGAGGCCCCTGGTTGGCCCCTGTGTGAACAGACTGCTGGACTTGATGGGCCTTGCTCTGACCCAGCAGGGCTTTTATGTTCTTATGTTCTTAGAATGGGGGTGGTGGGGAAACAGGGCTGTAATGGGGGAGGGAGAAATGGGAGGTGAGATGGAGGGGCCTGTGGATACCCTGTGGCCGGGGGCTCATAAAAGCTGCCAGGGGGTCCTGCCCCCATCCCAGTCACCTTCCCTTCCCTTACTTTTCTGTGTTGCTCGTAGTTCCGGATGAAGTCTCGCAGCTGCTCCTCCCGGCTTTCCAGCGTCGCGTAGAGCTGCTGCATCTGGCTCACCAGGTCGGTCTTCTCCGCCTTCAAACGCTTCCGGTCGGCTTTCATGGCTGCAGATGAACGGGAAAAGCAAATCAAAACGGGTGGCTCAGAACTCCTTGGCTGGCAGGGGAAGAAAGGAAAGGCAGAAATCCACACGGCTCCCATCACAGCCGCCTTCTGGTGAACTTTGCACCCTTTTTTGATCGCCATCTCTTCCCTCTTGAGGAGGCTCAAACTGCCGTTTCTCGACTGGCAGCAGGACTGTCTTGACAGCATTATAGGCCCCCGGTCAAAGCCTCCGGTTTGGGAAGGGGCTGTGGCTCCATGGCAGAGCTTCTGCTTGGCACGCAAAAGGTCCCAGGTTCAATCCCCGGCATCTCTAGTTAAAGGGACTAGGCAAATAGGTGCTGTGAAAGACCCCTGCCTGAGACCCTGGAGAACCGCTGCCAGTCAGAGTAGACAATACTGACTTTGATAGACCAAGGGTCTGATTCAGTATAAGGCAGCTTCGTGTGTACATATGTTCAAAGCAGTGCACAGGGGCCCCTATCTACGCAACCACTCACAGGGACAAAAGTGTAAATGGTCGATAAAATTAAAGATATATTTATTGGTGCTTCCATAATGAACAAGTCCTTTCTTACATTATGTGTGTTAAGTGCCATCAAGTCGCTTCCGACTCATGGCGACCCTATGAATCAATGTCCTCCAAAATGTCCTATCCTTGACAGCCTTGCTCAGGTCTTGCAAAGCTGTGGCTTCCTTTATTGAGTCAATCCATCTCTTGTTATTTCAAACCCAAATTAACATTAATATTGTTCATTATCTTTAGTAAAACACATGCTAAATATGCATTTCCCATAGGGTTGCCAGGTCCCTCTTTGACACCAGCAGGAGGTTTTTGGGGCAGATCCTGAGGAAGGTGGAGTTTGGGGAGGGGAGGGAAATCAATGCCATAGAGTCCAATGGCCAAAGCGGCCATTTTCTCCAGGGGAACCGATCTCTATCGGCTGGAGATCAGTTGTAATAGCAGGAGATCTCCACAAAAGATGTTTAAACTAAGTTGGCACACTTCACTCACCGTGTAATTTCTTTTGCTGACCCTGGATATATTGACGGCCTCTGGGTTCAGAGGGTCTTAAAACAAGATTAGACAAAAGCACGGATGAACAACAGCTCCGTCAATGGCTTTCAGCCATGACGGCGAAACGAATCCTCTGTGTTCAGAGGCAGCGCACCTCTGACCATCAGTTAATAATACGGGCAGCAAGAGGGGAAAGCGTCAGCCACCGTGCCCGGTTTTTAGGACATCCGGTCGGCCACTGTGGGAAACAGGACGCTAGACTAGATGGGTAGTTGATCTGATCCAGCACGTTCTCATACCCATTTCATGCGAGTTCAAAAGGGTTGGAATATATGTATTTATTTCCCTCGAAAAATTCCTACACCGCCACTACACGGAACATGCCCGAAGAGGCTTGTGACAGAAATCGTACATAAACCACCGCATTAGAAAACCCAGCCAGAGTATGAAACGTGATTTTTGGAATGCAGCGGGAATTAACGACTAGGATAATGGGCTCGTTTTCCCAACCCATAGTTATTCTCTCTCCTCCTCGCAGTTGGCGGAAAAACTAGTGTGTAGAAGAGGGGTTAGATGCCCCCTCCCATGCCACTCCCCACCCGCAAATGCCTCCCCTCCCTCGGGGGCCACTTTTGCATACTGGAGGCAGTCCCAAATATTAGCATCCTGAGAACCCCCCCCCAATGCTTTGAACGGTGTTGTCATCCTGGGCAGGAACCTCTCTCACCTCCCCATCAGCGACTGCATTCACCTTAAGGATGGTTGTTTCCCCTGTCCAGCCAATTCCTTTTTGTGCTGGGTGGCCCATCAGTATGCAGTTCGTGTCCGGGAGTCGCAACAACAACAACAAAAATTCTCGTCTTAAGCTAAGTCTCTTTTCCTACGCAGCGCGAATTACTTGGCGAGCCTGGTGTTCTAAAGGGCCGTCGCGACGCTCGCAGACGCTTTACATTCAAACCACGCAGCCCGCGGAGCCGATACCTGGCATTATATTATTTATGAGCTATAAAGAGGCGAGTCCATTCAAAAGCTGCTTTAAAAGCTATTTGTCCCAAGCGATTAGAAATTTGGACGAATCGGCGATTACCTCCCCGTTGCTTCTCGGGAGACAAGAGGCAGGCATGTTTGTACGTCCCCATGATAAGTGAGAAGAAGAAGAAGAAGAGTTGGTTTTTATCTGCCGACTTTCTCTACCACTTAAGGAAGAATCAAACCGGCTTATAATCACCTTCCCTTCTCCTCCCCACAACAGACACCCTGTGAGTTAGGTGGGGCTGAGAGAGCGTGACTAGCCCATGGTCACCCAACTGGCTTCATGTGTAGGAGTGGGGAAACAAATCCAGCTCATCAGATTAGCCTCCGCCATGCATGTGTAGGAGTTGGGGAAACCAACCCGGTTCTCCAGATTAGCGTCCGCCGCTCATGTGGAGGAATGGGGAATCAAACCCGGTTCTCCAGATCAGACTCCACTGACCCGAACCACTGCTCTTAACCACTACACACACGTTGGGTGTGAGCATGAATGCCTGGCATTTGGTGAATGCCACACCTGAACACATGAAGCTGCCTTATACTGAATCAGACCCTTGGTCCAGCAAAGTCAGTATTGGCTACTCAGACCGGCAGCAGCTCTCCAGGGTCTCAGGTGGAGGTCTCTCACATCACCTACTTGCCTAGTCTCTTTAACTAGAGATGCCGGGGATTGAACCGGGGACCTTCTACATGCCAAGCAGATGCTCTACCCCTGAGCCACGGCCCCTCTCCATGGCTCCCCAGGATCTCAGGCAGAGGTCTTTCACATCACCTACTTGCCTAGTCCCTTTAACTGGAGATGCCGGGGATTGAACAGGGGACCTTCTGCATGCCAAGCAGATGCTCCCTCCCAGTGTCGACGATGGCAATAGTTTCAGAGGGTAGCCGTTGCTTGTCTACAGTGGAAGAGCTTGATACAAGTCCAACAGAGCTCCGCCCCAAAAGCCTCCCGCTGGTGTCAAAGAGGGACCTGGAAACTCTAACTGTACCTCTTCTGACGGCAGCCAGCGGATTCCAGCTTGGATTATTCCTTCAGCTCCAAAACGTCACACGACTACAGAATTAGCACAACAGAGAATGCAAAAGAATAGCCCAGAAGACCAATGATCCCTCTAGGCCAGGGTCCTGTTTCCAACAGTGGCCATTATGATGCCGCGGGAAGTCCATAAACTGGCAGCTGTCCTCACCTACTTACTGCTCTTCAGCATCTTCTGCATCAGCATGTGTGTGTAAAGTGCCGTCAAGTCACAGCCGACTTATGGCGACCCCTTTTTGGGGTTTTCATGGCAAGAGACTAACAGAGGTGGCTTGCCAGTGCCTTCCTCTGCACAGCAACCCTGGTGTTCCTTGGTGGTCTCCCATCCCAATACTAACCAGGGCTGACCCTGCTTAGCTTCTGAGATCTGACGAGATCAGGCTAGCCTGGGCCATCCAGGTCAGGGCTCTGCATCAGTAGGTGATGTGAAAGACCCCTGCCTGGGACCCTGGAGAGCGGCTGCTGTTCTGAGTAGACAACACTGACTTTGATGGACCAAGGGTCTGATTCAGCAGAAGGCAGCTTCATGTGTTCATGTGTGTTCAACCGGAGGCGTTTCTGCCTCTGAACGAGGAGGTCTAATTCAGCTATCGTGGTTTAATGCCCAGCAATCAACCTGTGCGTGTTAAGCGCCATCATGTCACTTCCGACTTATTAAGAAGAAGATGATGATGATGATGAAGAAGAGTTGGTTTTTATATGCTGACTTTCTCTACCACTTAAGGAAGAATCAAACCGGCTGACAATCAATCACCTTCCCCTCCCCACAACACCCTGTGAGGTAGCTGGGGCTGAGAGAGCTCTAAGAGATCTGTGACTAGCCCAAGGTCACCCAGCTGGCTTCGTGTGGAGGAGCGGGGAAACAAATCCAGTTCCCCAGATTAGCCTCTGCTGCTCACATGCGGAGGGGCCATGGCTCAGTGGTAGAGCATCTACTTGGCATGCAGAAGGTCCTAGGTTAAATCCTTGGCATCTCCAGTTAAAGGGACTAGGCAGGTAGGTGATGTGAAAGACCCCTGCCTGAGGCCCTGGAGAGCCGCTGCTGGTCTGAGTAGATAATACTGACTTTGATGGACCCAGGGTCTGATTCAGTATAAGGCAACTTCATGTGTTCATGAGTGGGGAATCAAACCCGGTTCTCCAGATCAGACTCCACCGCTCCAAACCACCTCTCTTAACCACTACACCATGTTGGCCGGGTTGCGCTGTAAGATCACACACTCTTCCATGGTTGGCTGGCCAGTCCAGTCACTGCCTCTTCCTCCTGGTGAATGCAGCCCCTTCCTACCAGTTTGGCGGTCCGTTCAACAGGAGGGGGGAAGGAGAAGGAGAGGGGAGAGCAGCCAACCAGCAGGGAGTTGCAAGGTGATTTATGCCAGCAGTGTTTGACTCGCCGCCGTGTTACAGACATATTAAAAAAGGGCACGCCACCTCTGTGAACGCCCCCTGAGCTCCATCTGCCTACACCCAGAGAGGTACGCCAGTGAATGGTGATAGTCAAGTAAATGAGCCTGTTTGTGTGCATCGGTGTGTGTCTGACAAGTGGGGACGTGCAACATTGATGTCCACAGAAGTCGCTGGAGGCTTTTGGAGTGCATATGCGAAGAGAATATTCAGCTACATCTCAGCACCTTCACCGCGCAGCGCCAGAAACCACGTGGCTGATGCCAGAAGAAGAGTTGGTTTTTTATACCTTGCTTTTCTCTACCTTTAAGGAGTCTCAATGCAGCTTCCAATCGCCTCCCCCTCCCCACTACAAGCACCTTGCGAGGTGGGTGGGGCTGAAAGAGTTTGGAAAGAACTGTGACTGGCCCAAGGTCGCCCAGCAGGCTGCATGTGGAGGAGCGGGGAAACAAACCCGGCCTTCCAGATTAGAGTCCATCGCTCTTAACCACTACACCATGCTGGCACCACCAGAGCGTACCCTGCAGGGTGACATTGGTGGGGATCAGGAAATCTGATGATCGATCCTCCATATAATTCTTGCTTTTATTTATCAACTGAGTTCCTTACCCGAGGAAACCCCATCTGATGTTGGGCTAACACGCACAGTTTGGGGAGAGCCTACTGGTTCCTCTAAAGAACTCTGAGATGGAGGAAGGGGCCGTGGCTCAATGGTAGAGCATCTGCTTGGCATGCAGAAGGTCCCAGGTTCAATCCCCGGCATCTCCAGTTAAAGGGACTAGGCAGGTAGGTGATGTGAAAGACCCCTGCCTGAGACCCTGGAGAGCAGCTGCCGGTCTGAGCAGACAATACTGACTTTGATGGACCGAGGGTCTGATTCAGTATAAGGCAGCTTCATGTGTCCGAAGTAGGAAATGAAGTTACCTAATATCCAGATGCCCTGACCTGGATAGCCTGATCTCATCAGACCTCAGCAGGGTCGGCCACAGTCAGTATTTGGATAGGAGGCCACCAAGGAATACCAAGGTTGCTATGTTACTTTGCTCTCGTTAGACATCACCTAGAATATTGTGTTCAGTTTTGGGCACCACAATGTAAGAAGGATGTAGACAAGCTGGAACGTGTCCAGAGGAGAGCAACAAAGATGATGAGGGTTCTGGAGCCCTATGAGGAAAGGTTGAAGGAGCTGGGTATGTTTAGCCTGGAGAGGAGAAGACTGAGAGGGGATATGATAACCATCTTCAAGTACTTGAAGGGCTGCCATATAGAGGATGGTGCCGAGTTGTTTTCTGTTGCCTCAGAAGGTCGGACCAGAACCAATGGGTTGAAATTAAATCAAAAGAGTTTCCATCTAGACATTAGGAAGGATTTTCTAACAGTTCCTCAGTGGAACAGGCTTCCTCGGGAGGTGGTGAGCTCTCCTTCCGTGGAGGTTTTTAAGCAGAGGCTAGATGGCCATCTGTCAGCAATGCTGATTCTATGACCTTAGGCAGATCGTGAGAGGGAGGGCATCTTGGCCATCTTCTGGGCGCGAAGTAGGGGTCACTGGAGGCGTGGGGGGGGGAGGTAGTTGTGAATTTCCTGCATTGTGCAGGGGGTTGGACTAGATGACCCTGGTGGTCCCTTCCAATTCTATGATTCTATGTAGAGGCAGGCAATGGCAAACCACCTCCGAACGTCTCTTGCCTTGAAAACCCTATGGGGCTGTCATAAGTCGGTTGCGACATGACTCGCCTGCCGCTCTGGTGCTATCTTTTGCTCTCCCACTCCCCAACACCCATACCGTTCAACTACGGCAAGAAACCTCCGGTTTTGCAACTGGGGAATCCAAATCCCCCAAGCCAAATAAAACAGGGCAGAGGGGAGGAAAAGGCCAGCTCGCGTGGATCTATTTCGGCGGTTTATTCTCATCAAGTCACGACGGGTTTCTGTCTGCGCGATGTTTTTAAAAGAGCCAGAGAGCGCCGCACAGAAAGCTGAACCCCCTGGCAAGGTTTGCCCGCACAAACTGTTGCAAAAAAATGAAAGAAAAACAGTTCTGTATCCATGACGACGGTGCAATCTGGCCGAACTTTCCCAGACGTTGGTTATCTTTCTGACATATTTTGATTGTGCGCTCCGGCACGCACGCACACACACTCCGCTCACGCACGCAGCTGCCTCGAGTTCAGAACCGGCCGCGGACGCTCCTGTCCAGGGCCGGTCCTTCTCCTTTGGCCGTACCTTTGCTGAGAGCGCAGAATGCTCTCGCTTCTGTGTTCGGCACGCTCTAATTAGGTCCCTTGTCAGTTTCCGGAGAACAAAAAGGAACACGCGGGCACGCACGTGCCCAGCACTTCCAACAGACGGACGTGGCCTCTGGATGCCATCCCTGATTCAGTAACTGTGCCAGGCCTGCGGAGGGAGAAGCCGACGTTCCCGTGACCTTGGCCGAGGAGGCTTGCCACCTTACTCCCATGTGCAGAAGGCTGAGGGACTTGCTGTCCAGATGCTGGAAATGCACCAAAAGCAGTTCAGGCTAACAGCTGGGCTTACGCAGCCTGACTGTAATTGAAGTAAAAAGTCAGAAAGGACCGTCCTGGGCCCATGCCCGGACTTAGAAGAAGAGTTGGTTTTTATATGCCGACCTTCTCTACCACTTAAGGAAGCATCAAACCGGCTCACCATCACCTTTCCTTCCCCTCCCCACAACGGACACCCTGTGAGGTAGGTGGGGCTGAGAGAGCTCTAAGACAGGGGTGGGGAACCTTTTTTCTGCCAAGGGCCATTTTGATATTTATGACATCATTCGCGGGTCATACAAAATTATCAACTTAAAAATTAGCCTGCTATATTTGGTCAAACATTTAGCCAAGAGGCACGACTGGAGATGGCTCGAAGTGTCTGCCATGTAGAGCGACTTGCTTTTGAGCTCTGCCGTCCCCAGCTGGGCCCAAGAGATTCAGGCAGGGCAGCATCCTTCTGAGCTTGAGATAAGCCAGGACCCATGGAGGGCCAGACCAAATGATTTCGCGGGCCTTATACGGCCCCCGGGCCTGACGTTCCCCACCCCTGCTCTAAGAGATCTGTGACTAGTCCAAGGTCACCCAGCTGGCTTCAGGGGTAGGAGTGGGGAAACCAACCCGGTTTCCCCAGATTAGTGTCTGCCGTTCATGTGGAGGAGTGGGGGAATCAAACCCGGTTCTCCAGATCAGACTCCAAACTACCGCTCTTGACCACTACACCACGCTGGTAGGGAAGACGGGCCATGACAAGGACAGCAGTTTGAATCTGGCTGGGAAGAAAGTGTGTGGCTATGGGTGGGTTCACAAACATGACATTTTGCTACAAGTATTGCACGGTGCAATGCATCAAATTTCTGGTCATCTGTCAGGGGTCAGACCAGGTTGCCTTGGTTGGGGGGTGGGTGGGCAGAGGTGAATATGGTGGTTCAGGGCAGGGAAGTGTCCCATGAAGCTGCCTTATACTGAATCAGACCCTGGGTCCATCAAAGTCAGTATTGTCTACTCAGACTGGCAGCGGCTCTCCAGGGTCTCAGGCAGGGGTCTTTCACATCACCTGCTTGCCTAGTCCCTTTAACCAGAGATACCGGGGATTGAACCGGGGGCTTCATGTGTAGGGGAATCAAACCCAGTTCTCCAGATTAGAGTCCCGCAGCTCTTAACCACCACACCACGCTGGCTCTCTAGGCAAGGTAAGAGAAGTTTAGGACTGATCTCAAACTCCTCATACTCAGTATTTCAACCCTTGTGTGAAACAGACTGGTGATTTTTTATTTTTGTATGAACTTCGGTTTCCTTGCAGCGATTCTTTTAAAAAGTGAAACATACATGGTTTTCAATGGTATTTGTGCTTTCAAGTGGTGTTTGTGCGAATCAGTGTTCTGCTCTATATCTTCCATAAAATGATGACAATTGTACACAGTAAATACCAGATAATTTGTACACGCCACACAAATTAACCCGAGAACACATGAACACATGAAGTTGCCTTATACAGAATCAGACCCTTGGTCCATCAAAGTCAGTATTGTCTACTCAGACCGGCAGCGGCTCTCCAGGGTCTCAGGCGGGGGTCTTTCACATCACCTGCTTGCCTGGTCCCTTTAACTGGAGATGCTGGGGATTGAACCTGGGACCTTCTGCATGCCAACCAGAGGCTGTACCACTGAGCCACGGCTCCCCAGGGTCTCAGGCAGAGGTCTTTCACATCCCCTACTTGCCTGGTCCCTTTAACTGGAGATGCCGTGGATTGAACCTGGGACCTTCTGCATGCCAAGCAGATGCTCTACCACTGAGCCACGGCCCCTCTCCTAGAGAAGACATGAAGCTCCTTCATACTGAATCTGACCCTTGGTCCATCAAAGTTTACTCAGACCGGCAGCGGCTCTCCAGGGTCTCAGGCAGGGGTCTTTCCCATCACCTCCTTCCCTAGTCCCTTTAACTGGAGATGCCGGGGATTGAACCTGGGACCTTCTGCATGCCAAGCAGAGGCTCTACCACTGAGCTACAGCCCTTCCGCCTTGTACCAGTGGTACCAGCAGGGAACAGAAACCATTGACTATGGTAAAAAATAAACAGAATTGGGAACACTTGCTCATCCTTTGATGGGCAACCTTAGCGGAGGTACAAAGAGCTTTGGGGGAGGGAGAGAGAAAAGTGTGTGTGGGGGTATGTAAAGGGGGGGAGTTATTTCCAACCCACCTACACTTTCTAAAGTGCCAACAACTCCCAAGAGAAAGGAAGAACATAGCCACGGTTGCCACAGCAACTACTGCTATGGAATCCACACGTTCCATTTCATCTCGGTTCCATTTCATCTCGGCCTCTCGGGGGAAGCAACGCTATATAGGAATACCTATTTTTTAACATTGGATAAGTGTATTATATGTTGACATTTTAAATCAAGAAAATAAATAATAATAATAATAAAAAAGGAACACCATAAAAAAACGCAGGATGCAAGCTGCTGGAAATGGGATGCAAGCAGCCGGTGGCTACCCGGCTTGCTCTCTAAGAAAAAAAAAAGGAAGAAAGAAAGAGAAAGCATCAATATTTAATCTTTCAAGTGAATCCAATACCAGTGAAGAGGCTTGGGTTGACGAGGGGGAAAAAAGAGGGGGTCGTCTTTTGATCTCTGGGCCCGAAGCACACAGACCGCACCAAACGTGGTGTAGCGGTTAAGAGCGGTGGTTTGGAGCGGGGGAGCCTGATCTGGAGAACCGGGTTTGATTCCCCACTCCTCCACATGAGCGGCGGATGCTAATCTGATGAACTGGGTTTGTTTCCCCACTCCTACACCCGAAGCCAGCTGGGTGACCTCGGGCAAGTTACAGCTCCGTTAAGAGCTCTCTCGGCCCCACCTACCGCCCAGGGTGTCTTGTTGTGGGGAGGGGAAGGGAAGGTGATTGTAAGCTGGTTTGAGTCTCCCTTAAGTGGTAGAGAAAGTCAGCATATAAAAACCAACTCTTCTTCTTCCTTTTTCTTCTTCTCCTCCTCCTCCTCCTCTTCCTCGGTGTTCTCGATGCTCGCAGTGACAGACTTGAGAGTTGAATGCCGTGTGCATGGTACTTGAGGCAAACCAGACTGCATGCCGGGGATGGAGGGAGGAAAACTGGATAGGGAGAGAAACGCCGGGGCTCCAGTGTTGCAAAGGAAATACTGAAGTGGAGCAAAGAGGTACTCAGGAATAGAAACGTCAAGAATTGTCAGGCTGTGTGGGACCAAAGGGTCAAATCGTGTCCATCGACCGCCTATTCTTTGACCACAGTCAAATCTTCCTTGAAGCCACTGATGTTACAGTGTAGGGTGCAGTTTATCTTAATTTTTTTAAAAAATTTTTTTAATTCTGTACAAGAAAGAGGGGTGAGGTTTTTTTGCTCCTGGCACGCAGCAACCTTACTGGCATAACAACACTTCTCCTTCTGGCAGCTTGTTTTAACCGCGGGCACCTACCGAGAAGAAGCCGGCCTTCTGAAACCACCCTTTCGTTTTGAAGCGTTTCTGTTATTTGGCTTTATTTCCTTTTTAACTTTGCGACAGACTGACCCCGGTCAAACGTTGAAGAACTGTTCAGCGAATTGCTTGACAGAAATGGGGATCATTAACTACCGTCTTACTAAAATTTAATTTTACTTTCCCGCACATTATAATGAATTTGTTTTTTGTAATTGGCGCAGGCATCAAATCTGCAGATGATTAAAGTATGGTTTGGGTTGTTTCTCCCCCCCCCCCAGTTCAAATAAAGAGGTTTCTCTCACAAGTGGATTGGGATCGTTGCCTGAATTAAGAAGTGTATATGTGTGACGCACATAAATGAAGACTGGAAGCTGCCACATGTTGAGTCAGGCTCTTGGTCCATCAAGGTCAGTGTTGTCTACTCTGACTGGCAGCTGCTTCCAGCACCTCAGGCGGAGGTCTTTCACATCACCCACGATCTGATCCTTTTAACTGGAGATGCTGGGGATTGAATATGGGACCTTCTGCGTGCAAAGGAGATGTTCTACCACTGTACCATAGCCCCTCATTTGGCAGGAACCAGCTTTTGCAAATGTCAGCTCCAATTCCAAGCCAGTTACAAATCCACACCGGGAGAGAAATAGACCTGAAATGAACGTTCACAACTTGTCAACATTTCCAGCGTCACCATTCAGCTTCCAAATGTAAGCACCAAATTTAACATTTTGAGTGTGATTTGTTTTCTTCAAGGAAGGGTGGTGTAAAAAACAAGGGAAAATATTAAAGAGACGATTACAAGACGTAAAGTGTTTCAAAAGTGCTACAGAAATGTTACCATGACCTGGATGACCTGGGCTAGGCCAATCTCATCAGGTCTCGGAAGCTAAGCAGGGCCAGCCCTGGTTAGTATTTGGATGGGAAACCTCCAAGGAAGTCCAGGTTTGCGACGCAGAGGCAGGCGATGGCAAACCACCTCTGTTTGTCTCTTGCCACGAAAACCCTATGGGGGTTGTCATAAATCGGCTGTGACCGTACAGCACTTTACACCAGCACAGAAATGCTACATATTAGTAAGATCGAGCAAATGTTTTGACTTGGGGAACTTTTGGGAAATTTCAACATTAAAAAAATAATAATTATGAATGAAACTTCCAATTCAGCTGGTCATGTCTGGATAAACAGCCAGCGTGGTGTAGTGGTTAAGAGCGGTGGACTCTAAACTGGAGAACCAGGTTTGATTCCCCACTCCTCCACATGAGCAGCAGTCTCTAATATGAAGAACCGAGTTTGATTCCCTGCTCCTCTACATGAGCGGCGGATGCTAATCTGGAGAACCAAGTTTGATCCCCCCCCCCTCCACATGAGCGGCAGGCTCTAATCTGATGAACTGGGCTGGTTTGTCTACTCCTCTATATGAGCGGTGGACTCTAATCTGGAGAACCGGGTTCGATTCCCCGCTCCTCCACATGAAGCCTGCAGGGGTGACCTTGGGCTAGTCACAGTTCTCTCTGAACTCTCTCAGCCCCACCTGCCTCACAAGGCATCTGTTGTGGGGAGAGAAGGGAAGGCAAACCACCTCTGTTTGTCTCTTGCCACGAAAACCCTATGGGGGTTGTCATAAATTGGGGGTTTGAGTCTCCTTAAAGGTAGAGAAAATTGGGGTATAAAAAACAACTCTTCTTCTTAAAGAGGGGCGGGGGACTTGCGGGGCCGTGTTTAGAAACAAGCTGATCCCCGAGGGAGGGAAATGCATTTTGCTGTACAGGAGGAGCGTGCAGGCCCAATTCCCGTCAGCGACTCAGAATCGCTCCTCCCTGACAGGAAGTTTTCAGTCGATGGTATCTGCTGTTTTTAAGAAATAGCTAACCTCATCTTAAGCGGCTGTCATTTTGGCTTAAGCTAACAGGATAGGGAGAGTACAGAGAGACACAGCGGGAGAAAAAAACCCAGATCCGTCAGCCTGGATCTAGTTTCCGCACACACATATCTCTGGTGGGCGCCGTTGCCAGCCGTCCATTGGTTTCATGAGCAGATTAACTGACAATACTTGCAAAGCTTATGCGAGGGAGGTCGATTGCAAATAATTGGGGACTGCTGTGAGATAGCACACCTGTTTACCTTTTGAGGCTACTTTCCCCTTTTCCCATTCATCTACCATTTCACACTTTTAAAACAAAAAAGGGGGGAATGAAAATTAATTTTTTTCTTGACACGATAAAGAGAAAAGTCGCCACATCTCTCATGTAATTCCCCAATCTCCTTGACAGCAGACAACGCAGTATCCTCTTCTCGGAAAGTGCCGATAGCTGTTTTATTTTGGTTGTTTTGGTTCTGGTGTAGCAGTTAAAGGGTGTCAGGCTGGGACTGGAGAGACACCCAGGTTCAAATCGTCACTATGCCATGAGGCTCACTGGATGGCTTTGGGCCACTGAGTCATGCCAGTTGCTCGCAGCCTAGCCAACCTCACAAGGTTGTTGTGATGATAAAATGTGGCGAGGTGAGGAGAGGAACTATCTATTGCTGCCCTGAACATAATAACTAAAAAGACGTACACAAGAATTAAAAACAGACACACAGACACAAGTTACGCTTTCTTTCTAACGTGAGTGGTAGTTTCTTGTTCATTGAATCTTGTCTCCAAAAACATTTTGGTGACAGGCACTTTTAATTAAAATTCATTTAATTCATTTTTTATTTATCAAATTCCTTTATACCCCGCCTTTCTCCCCAATGGGGACCAAAAGTGGTTTACATCATTCCCCTCTCCTTCATTTTATCCTCACAACAACCCTGTGAGGTGGGCTAGGCTGAGAGCGCATGACTGGCCCAAGGTCACCCAGCGAGCTTCCATGGCAAGGGTGGAGATTGTGCAGATCTCGTACTCTTATCGAAGAAACACTGCAAGATTAACAGATCCCCCTGAAGAAGCCTGTTGGTGAAACGCGCGGGGAATTTTAACCAAGTAATGCCAGCATGGTGTAGTGGTTAAGAGCGGTGGACTCTAATCTGGAGAACCGGGTTCGATTCCACCACATGAAGTCTGCAGGGTGACTTTGGGCCAGTCGCAGTTCTCTCCGAACTCTCTCAGCCCCACCTACCTCACAAGGTGCCTGTTGTGGGGAGGGGGAAGGGAAGGCGATTGTAAGCCGCTTTGAGATTCCTTAAAGATAGAGAAAAGTGAGGTATAAAAACCAACTCTTCTTCTTCTGGGGCCAACTTCAAAGTCCCGTTCCCCCCACCCCCCCCGCTTAATTCTCATCACGTTATGTAAAGTATGGACTTCCCATCTGTCAATTCCCGTTTCTTCTCCCCTTTCACCTCCTGGGCCTCGTGAGATCCCACGGACCTCGCTTCCGTCTTTCCTCCAGCATCTTAATTCCATCATCTGCTCGGACATGAAACAGCCCATTTGCGGTGATGTTTTTCTGAAAGTTAGTCTAGAGATTGTTGTTCTCACAGAACTGCCTTGGGCTGTTAGTCCAAAGAGCCCTCCCCACCTCCCCGCCACTCTCCCCATCCAGAATGAAAGCCTGGCTGCTTTATACTTCTGTTACCATGGCACGGCTGGCTGGTTGCAGTGGCTGGAAAGACGGTGTAATGGAGTGCAGCAAATTGCACAGGGTGTGTGTGTGTGGGGAGATATGGGGCGGTGGAAGAGAAGGGCCACAAAAAGACCCTTGGCAGTTCCGGGCATCTTGTATACTGAAGAAAGACGTGAAGTCCACAGCTGAACAGGGTTTTGAATCCATAAGAACATAAGAAAAGCCTTAGGGATCAGACCAAAGCCCATCACGTCCTGCAGTCTGTTCACACAGTGGCCAACCAGGTGCTTCTAGGAAGCCCACAAACAAGACAACTCCAGCAGCATTGTCCTGCCTGTGTTAGAACATAAGAACATAAGAAAGGCCCTGCTGGATCAGACCAAGGCCCATCAAGTCCAGCAGTCTGTTCACACAGTGGCCAACCAGGTGCCTCTAGGAAGCCACAAACAAGACTGTGTTCCACAGCACCTAATATCATAGGCACTCTCCTCTGATCCTGGAGAGAATAGGTATGCATCATGACTAGTAGTCATTTTAACTAGTAGCCACGAATACCCCTCTCCTCCATGAACATGTCCACTCCCCTCTTCAAGCCTTCCAAGTTGGTAGCCATCACCACATCCTGGGGTAGGGAGTTACACAATTAAACTATGCGCTGCATGAAGAAATACTTCCTTTTATCAGTTTTGAATGTCTCACCCTCCAGCTTCAGCAGATGACACCACATTCTAGTATTATGAGAGAGGGAGAAAAGCTTCTCCCTGTCCACTCTCTCCAAACCATGCATAATTTTATAGACCTTCTCGGTCCATGCCCAATGCTCTATCCCCTATGACACACTGCCTCTGTTGAAGGAGGGCATGCCTGATACCAGGAAGGCACACAAACACACACGGCTCCCGTTATCAAAGTCTTCCGGCATCCCAGATTTCCGATACGGAACCTGGGTTGACCAGGGTACGTGGTGTCAATGGAAGGACTTCCGTTAAAATAACCAGGACATCAGCAAAACCCAATCGATTCCTTTCTCTAAAACACAAAACAAACCACCCCGCTGGGGCACAAGCCGGTGGGTTGCAATTAGGAGGAAGAGATGCCCTCCGGCTGTTTGCATCTGTCAGTCTTCTCCGCGGAAAGACATCTCCTTCCATGAAAGGAAGACGCCGCTTGTCAATGGCCTTTGAAATTGAAGCAGAACCTCCCCCCCACACCCCCCCACCCCAGCAAGAGCAAGAAATAGAAGGCAAAGACTGGAAGACCCAAACTGGGGAGAGACACCAAGCCTCAGCAATCTCCTTGGTACATACAGTTCTATCCGTTCCCTAGAGGAACGAACAGAAACACACACAAGAGAAAACAGACAGAGAGAAAGCAAAAGAGAAGGGACGGACAGAAGGCAGGGGCAATACAGCTGTGAGAGCATGTTCCACACCTTTGTCATTTGATTTCAGACGAGCCAAACATGCACCTTTGTGATACAGGTGCGAGCACACATGTGGAGGAGCACCAGTACATTGCAGGGGTGTTCCCGTGCATGCATGCGCAGTGTGTCTCGGTCTACCCTAGGTATATTTGGAATACTGTGTACAGTTCTGGTCACCACAGCTAAAAAAGGATATTGCAGAGCTTGAGAAGGGGCAGAAAAGAGCAACCAAAATGATCAGTGGTCTAGAGCAGCTGTCCTATGGGGAGGGGTTAAGACGCTTAGGGCTGCTTAGCTTGGAAAGGTGGTTAAGGGGAGACATGATAGAGGTCTACAAAATTATGCATGGTATGGAGAGAGTGGACAGGAAGAAGCTTTTCTCTCTCTCTCTCTCTCTCTCTCTCTCTCTCTCTGTCTCGTAATGCTAGAACGCGGGGTCATCTGCTAAAGCTGGAGGGTGAGAGATTGTAACTTGATAAAAGGAAGTATTTCTTCACACAACGCATAGTTAAATTGTGGAACTCCCTGCCCCAGGATGTGGTGGTGGCTGTCAACTTGGAAGGCTTGACGAGGGGAGTGGACATGTTCATGGGAGAGAGGGCTATTCATGGCTACTAGTCAAAATGAATACTAGTCATGATGCTTGCCTGTTCTCTCCAGTATCAGTGGAGCAGGCCTATTCAATTAGGTGCTGTGGAACACAGGCAGGATGCTGCTGGAGTCGTCTTGTTTGTGGGCTTCCTAGAAGCACCTGGTTGGCCACTGTGTGAACAGACTGCTGGACTTGATGGCCCTTGGTCTGATCCAGCAGGGCCTTCCTTATGTTCTTAAGTGGGGAAACCAACCCGGTTCTCCAGATTAGAGTCCACTGCTCATGTGGAGGAATGGGGAATCAAACCTGGCCCCCCAGATTAGAGTCCGCTGCTCATGTGGAGGAGTGGGGAATCAAACCCGGTTCCCCAGATTAGATTCCACTGCTCCTAACCACTACACCAAGCTGGCTCTAGAAGGCAGAGTACATCTGGGAGAAAAGATCCACAAACAAGCCCTGGAAAGAGATAGAACTAAACCCATTCAAGAAGCTGTCAAACAAGGAATGAAGAGAGAAAGGGCATCAGAGCTTTCCCTCCACACCATGCACAAAAACTTTCCCCTGTTTTTGTTTGCCATTCTCAGTTGCCACATGTCCAACACGTCATTTCAACATAACAGGCTTCCCGCAGCCCACCCCCCCCGCCCACAACTTCTCTTCTGCAATTTGATTAACAGCAAGTGCCTACCGCCTCTCCAAATCAGGACATCTCCCTGAGGCATGGAAGCACCCTCATTTCCCTGGGAGATAACCAGGGCTGACGAGTGCAAAAATTCTTAGTTTGGTTGCGGAAAAGCGAGTTCCTCTAGAGTCCACTAGATGGTGCGGTTCCCTCCTCTCCAAAGCGGTCCCGTAAGTTGACGCTGAATGTAAATACAGGTACATACGGCTAACTGCGTTTTTTCCTTCAATGGAGGTTTCACCCCTACCTTGGAGAAGAGATTCCATCAGCAAAGGAGGAGGGGAAGCTGGTCATTTCCACCACCTTAAATCGTACTTTTCCAATCAAACCCGCAACTCTGCAGGGCTGCCCTGAACAGCGTGGTAGAGTTAGTTTTTATATGCCAACTTTCTCTACCACTTAAGGAAGAATCAAACTGGCTTACAATCACCTTCCCTTCCCCAAAACAGACACCCTGGGAGGTAGGTGGTGCTGAGAGAGTGTGACTAGCCCAAGGTCACCCAGCTGGCTTCATGTGGAAGCGTGGGGAAACAAATCCAGTTCACCAGTTTAGCCTCCGCCGCTCATGTGGAGGAACGGGGAATCAAACCCGGTTCTCCAGATCAGAGTCCACTGCTCCAAACCACTGCTCTTAACAACTACACCACGCTGGCTCTCTAGAAGGTGGTCATCAGGTGAAGGTACCACCATATGCAGCTGGCGGAATGCGCAGGCATGTGCCACCCATGTTTGGAAGTACTACGGTGGGATGCTCCAACATCAGTATGCAGAGGACTAACCTGCACGCAATGAGAAAACCAGAATCTGAGCATGCAAATACATAGCTGCATCAGACGCACTGAAGTGTTTGCCTTAACTGTCTTCATCATGTGTTGATTTTCTTGGAGCATTCAGAGAACCACAGTTACGTTCATGGCTCACAATGCCACAGTGCTGATGTACACAAAGAGTTAACTGGTGGTGGAGAGGGGGAGTCCATGCTGTCTGTATGATGAGGGAGGGGTCTGGCTGGTACAGTTGTGGGTTTGTGTTCCTTAGAAGATCAGGAGTGACTCCTGTTTTCGGGAGGCCCTGGGCAACATGCCCTCTTTCGGCCATCTGGCATGGACTGCCAGCTCTATCCCCGCCTCCTCCACCACTCCAATTAGTTCTCCTCAAGCAGAGGCAGTTAGTTCTTGTGTACAGACACAGTCAGTCTGGGATGATCCACGCGCCCACAACCTCGAGGCTAGGCTACTGCAATGAACTCTACGTTGGGCTGCCCTTGAAGACTATCCAGAAACTTCAATTCGCGCAGAATGCCGGCGCTCGTCTATGGACTGCAGCCCGCAAGCTTGACCACATTATACTTGTCTGGAAACGTCTCCACTGGTTGCCCGTTCATTTTCCAGGTTGCATTCCTAGGCGTGTCGAAGAACGTCGCCAAAGGCATTCTGGAGCCCTGCAGCAGAATCGAGGAAGGCGTTGATCTACACAGATTCACATATGGAATCCAGAGCCCAGTGTGGAATGCACAAGGAACAGCAACGCATGTTTAGATCATCTGGCTCCCAGGTACTGAAAGAAGCCGCACTGCGAAGATGTGAAGACGTTCACAGATTCACTTTCATGCAACACTCCCCCTTTGTCAAACCAGGTGTTAGAATTCATTTCCCTGCCTGAGAATGAAAGAAGATGTAATAACTTTAAAAAATGGGTTCTATGCCTACAGTACGAAAGGGGCTTCTAAACTGGTGGTACGAATTCCTCCAGAATTAAACAAGGACATAGGAACGTGTGCAGATATACGTTCATTGTTCTTCTAATCCCCCCTCCAACTGCAAAATGCACTCTTGAGTCTTGAAACGGGGAGGGGAGATAGATCGGTGACGTCACGGGCACTAGCCAAAAGGAACTCATCACAGCTGCAACACTCGGCAGTGGAGAAGGAATTGATTTCCCCCCTCTTCAACATGAAACTGCGCTGAAAATCTGATGGATTGTCTCTCCCCCCTCCACCCCTCTTCCCAAGCTCGTGCAGGTATGAAAGAAAAATGTGTGTGAAATACGTCTGCAGAGAAGATACTAGTAAAGTGCCACCACTCTTACATATTACCACCTTTGTCACCGTGAGTTTTTATTCTGGCTTGCTGAGCAAACTACTGGTGGGCCTAAAGCTTTTATTTCAAACTGATAACAATGGACAGTGTAAGAAAACCAAACCAACTCAAATCAGCCTACCCCCTGCAAGCAGGGATGCCCTTCAAACACCAGTGTGGTGTGCTGGTTAAGTGCGGCGGACGCTAATCTGAAGAACCGAGTTCGATTCCCCGCTCCTCCGCATGAAGCCTGCTGGGTGACCTTGGGCCAGTCCCAGTTCTCTTAGAACTCTCTCAGCCCCACCGACCTCACAAGGTGTCTGTTGCGGGGAGAGGAAGGGGAAGATGATTGTAAGCCGGGGTGAGACTCCTTAAAGGTGGAGAAAAGCAGGGTATGAAAAACCAACTCTCCTTCCTCTTCTACCAAGGTGAAAACTGGTTTTAAAAGGCACACCGGGGTGAGGGGGGAAATTAACCTCCTAATGCCACAGTCCCCAATCCATGATGCCAACTCCCAGTAGCACCCCCCCCCCGCCGTCAAGTCACAGCTGACTTAAGGCAACCCCATAGGGTTTTCAAGGCAAGAGATGTTCAGAGGTGGGTTGATGTGTCCTGTGCCTTGCATTGGAGTCAACCCTATAAACTTCAAACACATCAACAAAGGGACTTATGTGAGAAAGTCAGGTTTCCGCTTCTAAGGAGTTTGCAATTTAAATTTCAACAGTGGGCTGAGACACCTCTAGATGAAATGGGGTAATTACTGGGGCCGTGGGGGAACGGCGGGGCATCTGCTTGGCACGTCAAAGGTCCCAAGCTCAATCCCGTGAAAACATGACCTTGTACTGAGACCAGGAGACCTGCTGCCCGTCAGAGCAGACAATCCTCCTGACCGCCACATGTTAGACTCAGTCGGGAGTCAAATATAAGGCCAGCGTGGCTGGGCATTTGCCGAGGTCTGCGCTCTGCACCTGAGCTCCCAAGAATATCTGCCGCCGAACCCGGTGTAGTTATACGCACGCAAGCCAGAGATCTCAGAATATAAATCGAGTTACCACGCCAGGCGCTTCTCCTTCTGGACTTGAATTTGCGCTTCGGGCAGAAATGGTTTTTTTTATAGCATTCCAAAACACCACAGATTTCCTGCCTGCCAAAGCGCAAGTGGGTGACCGCACAATTGTGGGCTCCCCTCACGGCTGCCGTCGTAGCGCAGATGCGTATTGCGGTGCCGCGCATGGCGGATACCCACAAAAGCATTCTTTAGCGATTCTGGAAGGAAATTGCAACCTGCAATTGGTCAGTGACCACCTGCATCTCGCGGCGATTAAATCTGAGCGCTGGTGGCCACAACCTTTATTAAATATGTGTGTGGCACTGAGAAAGGAGAGAGCCGGGGGGGCTTCCCCCCTCCCTTAATAAATGGTCGGCTTCGCCGTGGGCGTGAGATTTCTTTGGGGTATAAAAGGACAACTTAATGGCAAGGTATGCGGCGCTGCGCTCCAACAGGGTACTATTAGGATGTGTTGAAATAGCTGCTTAAATATCAGGGCCCCAAACAGCTGCCCTCCCTACGCATCAGCCAGCTAGAGGCACAAACACAAGCTTCCATTATCCCAGAGGTCCTGACACTCAACCGTCCGTAGGCGAGGAAGAGCAGAAGGCAGCTAATTCATCCGCAAGGACCGTGGACTTCCCTCCCTTTTAAAGTTGTCAACAGGCAAAGAAACAGTATAATCGAAGCACACATCTGGACCGTTTTTTCCAGCCCAAGATGCCGCGCCACGCAATCCACGTGGCACATGAGCTTCTCTGGTATGGTGCAGTAGTTAAGACAGAGCTAAACGGTAAGAACGTAAGAACTTAAGAAAAGCCCTGCTGGATCAGACCAAGGCCCATCGTGTCCAGCAGTCTGTTCACACAGTGGCCAACCAGGTGCCTCTAGGAAGCCACAAACAAGACAAGTGCAGCAGCACCATCCTGCCTGTGTTCCACAGCACTTAATATATTTGGCATACTCCTCTGATCCTGGAGAGAATAGGTATGCATCATGACTAGTATCCATTTTAACTAGTAGTTGTGAATACCCCTTTCCTCCATGAACATGTCCACTCCCCTCTTAAAGCCTTCCAAGTTGGCAGCCATCACCACATCCTGGGGCAGGGAGTTCCACAATTTTACTATGCGTTGTGTGGAGAAATATTTCCTTTTATGTGTTTTGAATCTCTCACCCTCCAGCTTCAGTAGATGACCACGCGTTCTAGTATTATGGGAGAGGGAGAAAAACGTCTCCCTGTCCACTCTCTCCAAACCATGCATCATTTTATAGACCTCTATCATGACTCCCCTCAGCCGCCTTGGTAAAGGTAGTTCCCCGTGCAAACACCGGGTTATTAGTGACCCATGGGCTGACGTCACATTCTGATGTTTACTAGGTAGACTGTGTTTACGGGGTGGTTTGCCAGTGCCTTCCCCAGTCGTCTACACTTTTACCCCAGCAAGCTGGGTACTCGTTTTACCAACCTTGGAAGGATGGGAGGCTGAGTCGACATTGAGCCGGCTACCTGAAACCGACTTCTGTCGGGATCGAACTCAGGCTGTGAGCAGAGCTTTTGACTGCAGTACTGCAGCTTACCAGCTGGGGTGGGACCTGAATACCGGACGTTTTGAGCCAGCATGCAGGCATTACTTGGAGGCCCTCAGCAGCGCGCCAAGCTGCTTCCTGATGGTTCAATATGCACAAAGTTATTTAAAACGTTGTTTAAAATTATATTCAGGCTATGTGCATAAAGTGTATATAAAACATATATAAAACATAAATGGATTTTGTGTTTGGACTTGGACCCCATCCCTAAGATATCACAGCGTGGTGTAGTGGTTAACAGTGGTGGTTTGGAGCGGTGGACTCTGATCTGGAAAACCGGGTTTGATTCCCCACTCTTCCACATGAGCCGCGGAGGCTAATCTGGTGAACTTGGTTTGTTTCCCCACTTCTCCATATGAAGCCAGCTGGGTAACCTTGGGCTAGTCACAGTTCTCTCCAAACTCTGTCAGCCCCACTACCTCACAGGGTGTCTGTTGTGGGGAGGGGAAGGTGATTGTAAGCCGGTTTGAGTCTCCCTTAAGAGGTAGAGAAAGTCGGCATATAAAAACCAACTTTGCTTCTTCTTCTTATGTACATGCAAATATTCCAAAATACGGAAAGATCCCAAATACAGAACACTTCTGGCCCCAAGCAGTCTGGATAAGTAATACTCAACCTGTATAACATATTATAATACTGCGTCGTAATGATGGACAAATGTTCTAACTTTGGCAGCTTCGCAGGTTTTCCGTCCGAGGGCACCGACACCAGACATAAATCTGCTATTTTGTATTTGAGATTTGTAACTGATGCCTCTTGGCCCTGGCAAGGATTTGGATGCTTCCGTGCCAATATCTCCCTAGAAGCTGTACAATATTTTAGGCAACGCTATGGTAATCCTGACGATTGCAATATGTCATAGTCTCTGGAAGCCTGATTTCAGACAGAGTCAGCATATATGAATGGTCCCAGTTAATTAAATTTATTAAAATCATAATTCCGTTTAAATTAATAGACATGTTTTATAGAGTGAGCTCTCGCCCAATAGTTTCACCTAAAATGAATTACTAATTGCTTGAAGTCAGACGAACTACTCATATTTAATAAATAATAAGAGAGTCCGTTGATAACATCTCATTTTTCCACAGCAGAGAAAAATCACCCAAATTAATACATTTTGGGTCTTTTAAACACACACACACACACACACACACACACACACACACACACACACACACAAAGGCTATTTCCCACCTTCCCTTCAAAAACTTATTAGCTCTATAGCATAAAAAAAGAGATTTATTAGCCACTAGAGAACTTCATTCCATATAAGATTAATAAGAACATTAATGAAAAGAGCCACAAACATTATGCACAAATGAACAATTACAGCAACAGGTTAATGGAACCTGCGAAGAAAGTGTTTGAGACCCACTGTGAAGAACAAAGAAAGGAAACGTTTGAAAGTGGGCAGGATTCCCCTTATGCCGAAATAACGCTTGTAAGCCAGTGGTGATGGCTGAGGTTCTCAACTTGGAAAGAATGAGATGAAGTCACTGGCCCCATGTTTCTGGAGAAAAGGTCCTAGGAATTGGGGTGGGGGACCTAGGTTCTGTAACAATGATTTTGCAATTGCCTCCACCCAAGAGGTAAGAACTGAAGGGAGTGATCCTAACCAGGTCATTTCAGAAGAAAATCCTACATTATTTGGAGGGGATTACTCCTAGGAAAAAGAGCACCTGTGTGGTGTAGTGGTTAACAGAGGTGGGCTGTAATCTGGAGAACCGGGTTCGATTCCCCATGCCTCCACATAGGCGGCAACTCTAACCTGGTGAAAAGGGTTGGCTTACCCACTCCTACACATGAAGCCTGCTGGGGGACCTTGGGCCAGTCACAGTTCTCTGTGAACTTTCTCAGCCCCGCCTACCTCACAAGGTGTCTGTTGTGGGGAGAGGAAGGGAAGGCGATTGTAAGCCTTAAAAGGTAGATAAAGTCGGCATATAAAAACCAACTCTAATCTGGAGAATCAGGTTCGGTTCCCCATGACTCCACATGAAGCCTGTTGGGTGACCTTGCACCAGACACGGTTCTCTTGGAGCTCTCTCAGCCCCACCTACCTCACAAGGTGTCTGTTGTGGGGAGAGGACGGGAAGGAGACTGTAAGCCTTAAAAGGTAGATAAAGTCGGTATATAAAAACCAACTCTTCTTCTTTAAGAGCAGCGGACTCTAATCTGGAGAACCGGGTTCGATTCCCCATGCCTCCACAGGAAGCCTGCTGGGTGACCTTGGGCCAGTCACAGTTCTCTTAGAGCTCTCTCAGCCCACATGGAGGCAGGTAATGGCAAACCACCTCCAAACATCTCTTGCCTTGAAAACCCTATGGGGTCGTCATAAGTCGGCCACACACACACACACAAACACACACACACACACAAATTTTCCAGAAAAGTGTTCTTAGGACTGCAACTACAGCCTGGTAAAATGAAGCGCTAATAATAGTTTGGATCAACTGCCCCAGACAGACAAGGGTTTAGTCCACGTGCAGTAGGGCACACTTTCCCAAGGACTCGGATTACGTCTTCGGGTATCAACACCAATGGGAAATTCATCCAAGCAAACAGTGAGAAAGGACACCTCTTGTCTCAGGGGTGTCGAACTCATTTGTCGGATATTACACAAATGTCACTTGGCTAGGCCGTCTGTACCATAACATTTAATGCCAGGTACTGGAGAGAAAAGAGCCCCGTGGCGCAGAGTGGTCAGCTGCAGTCCTGCAGTCAAAAGCTCTGCTCACGACCTGAGTTCGATCCCGACAGAAGTCAGGTTCAGGTAGCCGGCTCAAGGGTGACTCAGCCTTCCATCCTTCCGAGGTCTGTAAAATGAGTACACATGAACACATGAAGCTGCCTTCTACTGAATCAGACCGTCGGTCCATTAAAGTCAGTATTGTCTACTCAGACCGGCAGCGGCTCTCCAGAGTCTCAGGCAGAGGTCTTTCCCATCACCTACTTGCCTAGTCCCTTTAACTGGAGATGCCGGGGATTGATCCTGGGACCTTCTGCACACCAAGCAGATGCCCTACCACTGAGCCACAGCCCCTCCCAGATTGCTGGGGGTAAAGTGTAGATGACTGGGGAAGGCAACAGCAAACCACCCCATAAACAAAGTCTTCCTAGTAAACGTAGGGATGTGACGTCACCCCATGGGTCAGGAATGACCCGGTGCTTGACAGGGGACTACCTTTACTGGAGAGAAAACTTTATAGAAGACACAGGCAAAGCCAATTAATGGCGTTGCTTATGGCAGGCAAATTTGAATACCTGCAAGAAAAGTGGGGTTTGAAAAAAGCTCTCAAGAAAGAAATGCGGCCAGAGTTGATAATTACGCTAGCCACAGGGAGGCTGAGGAATCAGACTGGCACCAAATAAGCGCCTTGGGGTCATGGAAGTTGAGAAAGCCTACGGGGTGGCCGGGGGGGGGGGGAAGCAAAGAGCAATGCTCCAAAAGTGAATCACCTTTCACCGAGAGAGAGAACCTGGATAAGCAGGCTGCAAACTGCCAAACAAGCACGACTGGGCAAACGTCTCGTTTGGGGCGAGAGGCGGACGCACCTCGACCCAGTCCCTGATAGCCAGAGGGTAGGGAACTCGAGGAAGCAGGACACACCGCTGGGTGGACCAGCGCGCAGGGGGTCCGGCTAACCTTGAAGCTTCATCTTGCCTGCCAAATCCATCAGAGAGGCCAAGACTGCTTTCTGTTAGGAACGCGTATTCGTTTTACCGATGTATTTAAAATGGAAGAGGGGAGACCAGCCACCATGCTTCGGACTGGGGAGAAAATCAGGGTATAATAACAAAACAATAAAATAAAAACGTCTTTTAGTGTTGGTTCTTTTAGTGTTGGTTCTGTAAGTTTGTTTGCATTGTACACCTGTTAGAACATAAGAATTTGCAGCCGAGCATTAAATATGTGGTTGCCCCGGCAGCCTATTTAACCAAACTAGAATTTAACAACAGCAGAAGAGCATTTACCTTGGCAAGGTGCGTGGCACTTCCTTCTGCCATGCTGGTAGGGAGATTCAAAAAGATCCCTTACTCAGAAAGATTAGGTTTATGCTCGATGGGGGAGGTGGAAACCACAGAGCACCTGCTTCTGAGATGTCCACATTACAAAGAGGCCAGATCAAAATATCTCCGGCCAGTGTTAGTTGGGCTTCTTGATGAATCTGATGCAGCTAAACTGGAATGTCTGCTAGAAACCACTGGGTATCCAGACAAATAGCCAAATTCTGTCTAGGGATATGTAAGACCCGGGAAACTATATTAAAGCTGACGCAGAGTTTTAAACCCATTTGACTAGCTATTTTTGTTGTTGTGTTGAACTATTGTTGTTTTAATGATGTTTTAACTTTGTAATACTGGTCAAGGACCACAATAAATTATAATGAATGAATGAACATAAGAATATAGGAAAAGACCTGCTGGATTAGACCAAGGCCCATTGTCCAGCCGTCTGTTCACACAGTGGCCAACCAGGTGCCTCTAGGAAGCCCCCAAACAAGACGACGGCAGCAGCACCATCCTGCCTGTGTTCCACAGCACCTCATATAATAGGCATGCTCCTCTGATCCTGGAGAGAATAGCTGTGCATCATGACTAGTAGTTATTTGGACTAGTAGCTATGGGTAGCCCTCTCCTCCATAAGAACACAAGGAAAGCCATGCTGGATCAGACCAAGGTCCATCAAGTCCAGCAGTCTGTTCACACAGTGGCCAACCAGGTGCCTCTAGGAAGCCCACAAACAAGATGTCCTGCCTGTGTTCCACAGCACCTAATATAATAGGCATGCTCCTCTGATCCTGGAGAGAGAAAGTATGCATCATGACTAGTATCCATTTTGACTTGCCCTCTCCTCCATGAACATGTCCACTCCCCAAGCTTTCCAAGATGGCAGCCATCACCACATCCTGGGGCAGGGAGTTCTACAATGTTTCTGGGGTATTTCCATGCACGATCTCCTTCCTGAAAGGAGCTTATGGCAGCATACATTGCTCTCCATTTCCCATACTACCTTTACACCAACCCTGAGAGGTGGGTTAGGCCGAGAGCATGTGCCTGACTCACAACCACCCAGCAAGCTTCCGTGGGGATTCAAACCTGGATCTCCCAATCAGACATTCCAGCTACAACACCACACTGACCACTGCGAGCCAGCTACATGTACAACACTGACTTATTAATGCTCAAATAACATTGGCACGTGTACACTTTTTATGGGAAAATACTGGTGCCAGGAAACAGAAAATGGTGCCAAATAAATAAAATCCAAGGTTTAGTAGAGAAAAACAAAATCAAAATGGGGGTGGGGTGGGGTTGGGTGAAGACAACCGGGCAGAGAACTCTGAAATTATCCCAGTTTTGACCCAAGGGGTATAGACGGAAATCTTGCCACATTTCCTCCAAATTGAGAAAGCTTATTCCCATCCAAGAGGAAAGCAAACACAAGCATTCGATCACATCTCTTGCGCCACCATAAACAGGCTTTAGAAAAACCTCACCCAAAATGGGTTTTTATCTACCTCAAAGGCAGCAGACGAATCCCGCATTTGCATCCATGAAATACGCCCCTCTTCAGATCTCCGGCGTTGAAGGGGCTCAGGAAAAAGTAGCATCTCAGCAGGTCCCCCCCGCTCTTTTTAAAAATATTTTTTTGCAAGTCTGGAAGCTCTTAATGTGAAAATATTCATCAAAGAACGCAGCGGCGCCGGCCGGGTGTTCCCAACCTCCAAATGAAAATTGACATCTGTTTCGAACAACTCGGCCGGCGCCGGGATCGCGTCGGGGACGGGGGAGTCACGCGGAAGAGGAGCGCTGTCAGAGCTGCCGAAGCGTAGCTGAAGAGCGCAAACCCGGGCGCGGAAAGGTTCCAACTGAGAGAGTCCCCTGGGCCTAAGAGCCGCTTCGCCAGTCTTCTGCGCGCACCGCGTTGTGCCAGGGGCAGCTCTATAATGAGGACACCTGAGGCGATCCCCTCAGATGGCAGACGTTGGGGGACAGCAGCCTCTTATCCCACCTCCCGGCCATTCGCTTGGCTCCCGTCCCCGCCTGGGATTCACAGGAGAGTGGTTGAGAGCGGTGGTCTGGAGCGGTGGACTCTGATCTGGAGAACCGGGATTGATTCCCCACTCTTCCACATGAGCGGCGGAGGCTAATCTGGCGATTTGTTTCCCCGCTCCTACACAGGAAGCCAGCTGGGTGGCCTTGGGCTAGTCACTGCTCTCTCAGCCCCACCTACCTCGCAGGGTGTCTGTTGCGGGGAGGGGAAGGGAAGGTGATTGTAAGCCGGTTTGAGTCTCCCTTAAGTGGTAGAGAAAATCGGCATATAAAAACCAACTACTCTTCTTCTTCCTCCTCCTCTTCCTCCCCCCCAAGGCCTCTTCAAAAGCAGTGCGTCAAGCCCCCCCCCTCCCCAGCTAGCCCCAAAACTCCCATAAGATTCTCTTTTCTTCTGAGAGTTCAGCTGCCATTTTCTGGTAGTCTGTAGCCAGGGCAATGGTGGTCAAAGTCTCTCTCGAGAAAGCAACCTTAGTTCAGGAGGCTTTCTAAGGTGGCTCACGGAGGTATTTTAAAGGCAAGCTGAGGCAGGGAAAGATGCAATGGCGGTTATTTCCTCTGGCTTCTAAGGGAAGGTTGCCCTCATCATCTTGGTTGCCCTCTTCTGTACCTTTTTCCAGCTCTGCAATACCCTTTTTTGAGATATGGTCATAGGATCATAGAGTTGGAAGGGACCACCAGGGTCATCTAGTCCAACCCCCTGCACAATGCAGGAAACTCACAACTACCTCCCCCCCACACCCCCAGTGACCAGAGGATGGTCAAGATGCCCCCCCATGAACTGCCCAAGGTCATAGAATCAGCAATGCTGACAGATGGCCATCTAGCCTCTGCTTAAAAACCTCCAGGGAAGGAGAGCTTACCACCTCCCAAGGAAGCCTGTTCTACTGGGGAACCGCTCTGTTAGAAAATTCTCCCTAATGTCTAGATGGAAACTCTCCCGATTTAATTTTAACTCGTTGGTTCTGGTCCGACCTTCTGGGGCAACAGAAAACAACTCGGCACCCTCCTCTATATGACAGCCCTTCAAGTACTTGAAGATGGTTATTGTATCCCTCCTCAGTCTTCTCCTTTTCAGGCTAAACATACCCATGGTATATGTCTTCCCAGAGATCCCGAGGGTTTTTTAATGAGGTATAAACTCCAGGCATCTTTTGGGCGGAGCAGGGGTTACCTGGGGTTTAAGAATGGGTGGTTTTAAATGGTGAGGTTTTTAATTGTAACTTGTCAGCTGCCTTGAGGCGGGAGATACATATTTTCGTATGTAGACAAGCGGACTGCTCTCTGGAGAGCATCTGGGTGCTGATGCTGATAGCTTGTTTACAACCTGGCTGCAAGGACCAAGTAATCCTGACCCAATCTCCACCCTCTTGAAAATCCACTAATCCCCAAATTAATCCTTGACCTGATGAATGTACACTCAAGCAATGAAAGCTTAAAGGTAAAGGTGCAAGCACCCTGTGCAAGCACCAAGTCATTCCTGACCCATGGGGTGACGTCACATCCCAACGTTTACTAGGCAGACTATGTTTACAGGCTGGGTTGCCATTGCCTTCCCCAGTCATCTACCCTTTACCCCCATCAAGCCGGGTCCTCATTTTACTGACCTTGGAAAGATGGAAGGCTGAGCCAACCTTGAGCCGGCTACCTGAACCCGACTTCCATCGGGATCGAACTCGCGTTGCGAGCAGAGCTTTTGACTGCAGTACTGCAGCTTACCACTCTGCGCCACGGGGCTCCTGCATGAAAGCTTACACCGAAGTAAATGTTCGTCTTTAAGATCCTATCTGTGTAACTCCCAAACTGTCCACTGGGGCGCTCTCGCTTTCCTGCGAGGAAGACATTTTCTTTATTTGGGGCATTTATCTGCTGCCTCTCAAAACAGATGCCCAATGAGGCTTACAAAGACAAATCGGTAAACGCTAAAATCAACCCAAAGACATAAAAAGCAATTAACGATCAATGCCGCGGCGAGATTAAAAAAAAAATAGCGATATCCTTGCCGTACAGTCGCACCTACTAAATATAAAGAGCAAAATCGATACCTAAAACCACAGCAAAGCAGATCCATTAAGGGCAGGCCGATATTATTGAGACCAACAGAATAATTAAAATCACTGTAAAGCAATTCCAGGAACCAATCAATCATCAGCCAACGCTGATGAAACCGCTTCAGCAAAGCAGTGAAACTATTAAAGCATCCCTGGGCAGAAGAAGATGCCCGCTGTTTCTCTGCATGATTTACTGCTCTGGCCTCCCCTCCTTCTGCTAAGCCTAATCAGAATTACCTGGGAGCAGGTAACCCTGCTAT
Organism: Euleptes europaea; assembly: GCF_029931775.1. Lineage (NCBI taxonomy): Eukaryota > Metazoa > Chordata > Lepidosauria > Squamata > Sphaerodactylidae > Euleptes > Euleptes europaea. The sequence goes on along the minus strand of NC_079330.1, from coordinate 11,396,755 downwards.
CCTTCTTCACAGACAGATCCTTCCGTCACTTCTTAACGCTGAATTACCCACTCTCCTAAGAGGATGGCTGCTGCACCTCTGCGTCAGTCACCGCTACTTCCCATCAAGACGCACGGCAGCAACGACTCACATAGAAACGTGGGCTCCGCTAAGGTCAGGTAATTCTCCTCTCCCTTACATCATCTTTTCAGGCACCACCCTAACTCTGCTTGATGCCTTTCAGGCAGCAGAGCTCAACGTTCCCCTCCCCCCAAAATTATAATTCAGATTGTACTTTTAAGCTTGGCAACTTTGCTACCATTTCCTGTGCATTGCAGAATCAGACGGAGCTCCTAGCCGTCTGCAGGCCCAAAACGTACGCACAAAACTCCTACCGGCGGTTAGATTAAAGGAAATGTCTTGGATTGAAAAAAAGGAGCCAGGATAGGAAGAAGAAGAAGAGTTGGTTTTTATATGCCGACTTTCTCTACCACTGAAGGGAGACTCAAATCGGCTTACAACCACCTTCCCTTCCCCTCCCCACAACAGACACCCTGTGAGGTAGGTGGGGCTGAGAGAGTGTGACTAGCCCAAGGTCACCCAGCTGGCTTTGTGTGGAGGAGCGGGGAAACAAATCCAGTTCACCAGATTAGCCTCCGCCGCTCACGTGGAGGAGTGGGGACTCAAACCCGGTTCTCCAGATCAGAGTCCACTGCTCCAAAGCACCGCTCTTAACCACTACACCACACCGGCCCCAGTACCCCAGACTTGGTAACATGGAACATGCCAGACTTTATTCTGTCCTATTCTCTTTTCTCATTTTCTCTGCCTATTGTGTAAAATAAATAAATGTTATTATTTTAAAAATTGCAAGGTACTAGCCATTCTGAGTTTTTCTTCAACTCTTAGAAGCTGCCTTCTTGGATCTAGATTGTATCACCTGTTCCCCCCGTCCCCCCCACCGGCGTCGCACCTGCCTGCCTGCAAAACACACTGTGCATTTGTACCTTTGGCATCTAAAAGCAATTGAAGGCAGTTCTCTGTAATCTTTACAACGCAATCGGATGAATGAAACCTACACGTAGTCGGCTGGGGGGGGGATCGGCGTCTATAATTAGAGCTTCCCCGTGCCAGCATGAGGCAGGGAAATCACTTCTCTCTGCCGGTGGTTCGGATGGACGGATTGTTAAGAGTTTAGCGAGGGGAAGAATCGCTTTGCATCCCGCTTGTTGCAAGACGGAGCCCTGCTCTTTTCTGTACCTGCAAATCCACGCAGCGCCACGCGGGGTGTTCACTGCGAGGCAGGCCTACCCGGCACCAGGGGAATGAGGCCGCCACTGCCATCCGCATCTCAACCGGCATTCCTACTATCAGGGCCTTTGTTCTCCCCTCAACATGCACAGGGAAGCCTGCAATTCCATCAGCGTAACCGGCACAGTGTGATAACACCGTACGCACTTAACAAGCGCTAATGAGAGCATGGGAGGGACTTCTCACACCAGCCGAACCCGACGTCTCCCAATCCAAACGACAGGCAGCGAGTTCGAGAAAGGCGACCGAACGCCCTCCTTTACACACTGCATACGAAACCCATGGAATTCACTGTTCAAGACGGGGTGACAGCCACTGGTACGTCCCTGTGCTTGAAAGGAAATCGAAACAACAGAGCACGTCCTACTGCGCTGTGCATAATATCAAGAGGTTCGTTCTAAGTTTATCTCCCCCTGGCCTAGTTGGCATTTCAGCCATTCAGGTCAAGAGTATACTAAAATGTTGCTTAGATGAAAACCCACAGGTTACAGTAGGAACGGCTGAGTTTTGTGCAGCGGCCTGCAGAATCCGTCAGACATTGCTGAGAACTGGTGTGGCCTAGAGGCACCTGGTTGGCCACTGTGTGAACAGACTGCTGGACTTGATGGGCCTTTGTCTGATCCAGCAGGGCTTTTCTTATGTTCTTAATTTTAATGGGTAGTTTATATAGTTTGCAAAGAGTCCGAACAACTTTTTTACTATTGGTATTAACCTGTGGGTAGAGCGTAACACTAAGGGTTTTAATGGTAAATTGTGAAGAGCTGTGCTGGCCTATGACTGTTTTTTAATAAAGATTGATTGACTGACAGCCACTGGTTTTGGTGGCTTTTAAAAAGGGCAACTGGAGGACCCATTAAAAACATCCACAGAAGAATCCAAAGACTCTCCTCTTTCAGGGGACCTTTCGACAGCCAACGAACGACTCCCTTTGGAGTGACCTAAAAAGCATTTGGAAAGGGGGGATTGGATTGTAAGAATGCATGACACAGTGCTTGCATCCTCATAGGAGGAATTCCCCTTCCCCTTGTGGGCAGTTATAAGGCAGGCACCCTCACAGCTGGAAAGCACCCTGTTACAGCGAAACGGCAGGTAGAAGGACCCTTGAGAGGATGTCACCATGCCCCAAGAGCCCCTATGACACGACAAGAGCCTTGCCCTGTGCTGTTTACCTTCTCCCTTTTTTCTTTTTTTGCCATCACTTTCCTTGACCTCATTTACCCACACTGCCATCAGTTCAGATCAGTCATGATGATCCACACAGTCTTGTCGACGATATCTGGGTGCTGACCGGATGATCAGAATCAAGTGGGTTGCTGCAGGCAATCCGATCAAAGGGCAGTGAGGGTATGTGAGGTTGAGGGTAAGTGAGGGCAATGAAAACAGTATGTGTCTGCAATGGCAGAAAAGCAATAGAAAAGGGGGGACAGGCTCTCCTTTCTCAAACACCCATAAAAATACAGCAGTTCAGGCAAGGCAGTTTGGAACAAATCCAACACTAGCTTATGGAGGCACCCTAAGTATCAAACATCCCTGTGAAACCGTGGATCGGTGCCCACGTTTGTTGCAGGAGAGAAGCAAGCAGAGGAGGAAAGTCCGGCTCTCACCTTGAAGGGCTTCTTTGGCTCTTGCCAGCTCCTGCTCCTTCTGCGCCAGCTGGACTTTGAGTTCGGTGGCGGAGAGGATCTCAGTCGACTTGCCGCCGTGCGTCTCTTCCAGGTCTTTCGTGAGCATTTCCTTCATCTGCCGGAGCAAGTGAACCTCGTCCTGAAGCTGCGACACCTCTTCTCGGAGAAGCACTAGGAGGGAAACAGAAGACAATGCAAGGAAGTGAGTGTCCGTCCGTCTTGGGCTCCCGGCACTCCGAGTTCGCGGTCAAGAATCCAATGATTATTTAAGGAATCGCCCTCATCAGCAAGAGAGTCCTTGCCTGCGTGCGGAAACAACCGGGATGTTGTTCCAGTTGCAAGAAACTATACTTGAGATCGGCAGGAAACATCCCTCACACACGTATTCTTGTCGAAATAAAGCAAGCAAGCAATTTTCAGAGCCTCTAAAATGATCCATGCAGACGCACACGGCACTGTCAAAGTAAACAGTGCTTCGAAGAATAACATAAGGGGAAAAAGCAAGTCTCTGACCTGTCAGTGCTCCGCTACCACCATCTCATTAACTACTGCAACAACACCAGTAAAATTATTATTCCTATTTTGCAGATGGGAGAATCATAGAATCAAAGAGTTGGAAGGGATCATCTGGGCCATCTAGTCCAGCCCCTGCACAATGCAGGAAATTCACAACTACCTCCCCCACACACCCACAGTGACCCCTACTCCACGCCCAGAAGACGGCCAAGATGCCCTCCCTCTCATGAACTGCCCAAGGTCATAGAATCAGCATTGGCGACAGATGGCCAGCTAGCCTCTGCTTAAAAACCTCCAGGGAAGAAGAGCCTACCACCTCCCGAGGAAGTCTGTTACACTGAGGAACCGCTCTAACAGTTAGAAAATTCTTCCTAATGTCAAGATGGAAACTCTTTTGATTTAATTTCTGGTCTGACTTTCTGGGGCAACAGAAAACAACTCGACACCATCCTCCATATGACAGCCCTTCAAGTACTTGGCGATGGTTATCATATCCCCTGTCAGTCTTCTCCCCTTGAGGCTAAAATTGAGAATTGAGGCCCCCGAGAGTTGAGGTCATCCTGGCTCACAGCTCAGCCTCTTGATCAGTTCCATAAGATCTCCGTTGCTTCACCCCAGCTTGGCTAACGAAAGAGGCACCCACATTTTGCCGAGAGGCAAGAGATTTGGTAAAAGGGCATTATACTGAATCGAACCATCGCTTGGTCCATCAGGGTCAGTATTGCCTACTCAGACTGACAGCGGGAGATACATATTTTAATATGTAGGCAAACAGACGGCTCTCTGGAGAGCATCTGGGTGCTGATGCTGACAGTCTGTTTACAACCTGGCTGCAAGGACCAAGTAATCCAGTAAACCAATCTCCACCCTCTTGCAAATCCACTAATCCCCAAATTACACATGAACACATGAAGCTGCCTTATGCCGAATCAGACCCTGGGTCCATCAAAGTCAGTCTTGTCTGCTCAGACGGGCAGCGGCTCTCCAGGGTCTCAGGCTTTCAAGTCACCTACCCCTTAATCCTTTAAAGTGGAGATGCCGGGGATTGAACCTGGGGCCTTCTGCCCGCCAGGCAGATGCTCTGCCCCTGAGCCACAGCCCCTCCCTGCGGAAATGTGTTTGTGGGCCCTGTCTCTTCAAGGTCTGCAGAAAACCCTTTGTGGACAGAAGCATTCACCCATTGCTTCTGTATGTGTGACTGGTACAGCCATAGAAAGTGAGAGCATACTTATGTTCGAGTTGGGCTCACTGCGGATAGTGAGCGGCATTCGCTGCTGTCTGGAGTTCGGTCCAGCAGGGGCAATCCCACAACTCTCCACGCATGGAGAGCGTATGTGCTTTGGAACATGACTAAAGTCATCCTCCAGGACCAGGGCTGCCAGCTGCCTGGAAAATACCTGGACATTTTGGGGGTGGGGCTTGAAGAGGGTAGGGTTTGGGGAAGGGGAAGGACTTCAGCGGGGTACAATGCCATAGAGTCCACCTTCCAAAGCGTCCCTTCTCTCCAGGTGAGCTGATCCCTGTCGCCTGGGGAGCCGTTGTAATAGCGGGAGACCTCCAGATACCACCTGGAGGCTGGCAACCCTATCCGGGGCTCGGTGCAGGCTGCCTGGAGGCTTGGACCTTTGGGGCAGAAATCCTGCCATGTGGGGCTGGTTGCGCATCATAAATATGGGTGGTGGGAGCATACAGGCCCGCAAGTGCGAGAGAGAGCAAGAACCTCTGTCCACAAAAAGACAGGGAGGAAAAGGGTTTGCTTTTCAGGCAGATAATGGAATTCCAGACACAAGGGTGTGGAATGCAGTTTCTGAACCATCGCAGCAGGCTAAGGAACAATGGCCAGCGCATTGTTTTAAAAAAGGAATGTGGCAGGCGGGGAGCACCATTTGCCTGTTACCCACAAGCAATGAAATGCTCACAGCCAATAGTAAATATAATAACGATAATTATCTGTAATACAAGACGAGCGGTGAGGAACTATAGCGGGGAGAGGAGGAGGAGATGACTGCAAAATTACCTCTCTTCCACCCCAAATCACATTCCCCCCCTCCAGGATATTCTGAGAGGCCTGATTTCCTTAGCTCCCTCCCCTCTGGTTTTTTTTGTGTGTGTCTGTTTGTTTTCTTGCTTTAACTGACCCTCCTTGTCTTTCAAAGGTCAAGGAAAATTCCAAATGTAATGAAAACGACGGAGACAATGGAAAATGTCACAAGGCAATAAAACAAAAAAGAGTAGTGAGAGAAAAGCACAAAAGTAGCCCTATTCTGGATTAATTTGAGCAGGAGCATGCTGATGTATACCTTAAGGAAGCTCGGTCCCCAGCACCTTTGGGGCCACAACAGAAGAGGCCCCGCTGTTTATTTCTCTGCGTTTAATCAATTTATTTACTCGATTTCTTCCTTGCCTTTTTCCTCAATGGGGGCCCAAAACGGCTCACATCATTCTCCTCTCTTCCATGATATCCTTGCAACTAGGGTTGCCAACCTCCGGGTACCAGCTGAAGATCTCTTGCTATTACAGCTGATCCTTGCAGGGAACTTCGGAGAGGCTAACAAGTTTGTGCCATATTTAGAGGAGAAGTGGACTCTATAAGCTTGGAAGACTTTGGAAGTGGAACTGACGAAGAAACCGAAACGGCCGTCTGCTGGCCTGCTGGCCTCCCTTCACTTGAAAGAGAAAGCTCATCTGCAAAATTAGTTACATTATGGACTATTCCTTGGCTCCATCATCAACCAAAAGGGGAGACTGCAGCCAAGAAATCAGAGGGAGATGGAGACTGGGGAGGGCAGCCATGAAGGAGCTAGAAAAGATTCTAAAGTGTAAGGATGTGCCACTGGCCACCAAAATTAGGTTAATTCATGCCATCGTATTCCCTCTTACTATGTATGGGTGTGAAAGCTGGACAATGAAGAAAGCTGACAGGAAGAAAGTAGACTCCTTTGAAATGTGGTGTTGGAGGAGAGTGCTACCGTGGACTGCCAAAAAAAAAAAAATCAGTGGGTTATAGATCAAATCAAGCCTGAACTGACCCTAGAAGCTAAAATGACTAAATTGAGGCTATCGTATTTTGGTCACATTATGAGAAGGCAAGAGTCACTAGAAAAGACAGTCATGCTAGGAAAAGTGGAGGGCAGCAGGAAAAGAGGAAGACCCAACAAGAGATGGACTGACTCAGTAAAGAAAGCCACAGCCCTTAATTCGCAAGACCTGAGCAAGGCTGTCAAAGATAGGACATTTTGGAGGACATTGATTCATAGGGTCGCCATGAGTCAGAAGCGACTTGACGGCACTTAACACACACAACACACACGGACTATGAGAAGGGTTTTTATTTCTAAGAAGCCCTCATTTACATACTAAATCTGGACTGATACATATTCATAGGTAGACCGCATCCTGGCAGTGGAGCCAGATAGTTTGAATTTCTTTAACTTTTGTTCTGCAACTGTAACACAGTTTGCTTACACTGTCTGTAGCCGTGTATCCTTGGTAGCCTTTTGTGTTGGATTTGGTTTGACTACTAGTTGTACACAGAGGTGTTATTTTTTTTTTAACTACCTGGAGGTTGGCAACCCTACATCTGGGAGGCAGCATTTTTCAGGGAAAGTAGGTCCTTCAGTACTGTGCAAGGAAGTAAGAGCTCAGGCAAAGATCCGTGGGCTAAGAATTGGGGCGGTGGGGGGACGGGACAAGCAAGCCCCCCATGTTCATTTGTGACAGGCTGGAGGCTATGGGGCCTTTAAAAGTGTGCTCGCGATGGGTAGGCTTGCGATGTGCAGCGTCCAAATGCCATGCGCACGGCTTGCTGGACCCGGGCCAGTGCGTTTCCTGGGTTATTATGCTTCAGGAAGGACAATCTACATACTCGGAGAACTTGTTTTGCAAAACAGCCGCTGCAAACTGGGCCTTTTCAGAATGTGCCACGCAGCGGGAGGGCACGGCTTCAGAAAGAAGAAGCAGCCCTTCCCAGTGCAGAGAGAAGGCATGCATAGAACAGGAGATGCATGGCAAAGGTTAGCCAGAACAGAAGCACAAAGGGTGGGGGAGAGAGAAGGTTGCTTTGAACAAACTGTATTTTTTTAAAAAAAGAAGAAGAAGCAGTATCTAAGAGGTGAGCGGAGGGAAGATTGCAGGTAATTTCCTTTATGACTCTGAGTGGGGAAAGCCAACTTCAGCTGCCAGGAGGCAACAGATTCCTCCATAATAGTTTCCTACAAGTTTGATCACAAGCTACACAGGCAAGTCCAGCCGGGTAAAAATGGGCTTGAGATAGAGGAAGAATAATTCTGTATACCTTCTCCTCCATATGCCCGGACAGAGGTTTACAAGCCACAATCAGTATAGGACAAAACTGCCACACAACACACTTGATCAGATTATAACCAAAATATCACATATAGTTTGTCAAAATTATCCAAAATACAAAAAAGTATACATCAATACATGTAGAAAGGATCCAGTCAAACACATGTAACAACATCTACAAATCCACAGGACAGAGGCTTAAGCTGAACGTATTTTGGGTTTAAAGAAAAAGAGGGTGTCTTGTATAGGCTTGGGAGGCTTCGAGTTCAAATCTCGCCTCTGCCACAGCCTATTTAACCTGAGGCATGTCTCTCCTTGGCAGCCTCAGCTTTCTCCTCCCGCCCCCAGCAATATGGGATTAATAATACCGGCTTGTCTTACAGGGTTGCTTTATGTGAACTACTCTGAACACTGGCTGGGCTGTACAAATGCAAATGACAGGACCCTCAGTGTGGGAAAGGCTGCAAAAATAAAGTCAACTAAAGGAGCCAGCTTAGTATAGTGGTTAGTCTAGGATCAGGGCGCCCTAGGTTCAAATCCCCATTCTGCCATGGAAGCTCACTGGGTGACCTTGAGCCAGTCACACACTCTCACTGCCCAACCTACCTGGCAGGGTTGTTGTGAAGATAAAACACAGGAGAGGAAGAAGAAGAAGAGTTGGTTTTTATATGCCGACTTTCTCTATCACTTAAGGAAGAATCAAACTGGCTTACAATCACCTTCCCTTCCCCTCCCCACAACAGACACCCTGTGATCTAGGTGGGGCTGAGAGAGCTGTGACTAGCCCAAGGTCACCCTGCTGGCTTCATGTGTGTAGGAGTGGGAAAACAAATCCAGTTCACCAGATTAGCCTCCGCAGCTCATGTGGAGGAGTGGGGAATCAAACCCGGTTCTCCAGATCAGAGTCCACGGTTCCAAACCACCGCTCTTAACCACTACACCACACTGGCTCCCAGCTGGAATTATGTAAGCCACGTTGAGTCCCCATTGGGGAGAAAGGAGAGGTCTAAATCAAGTAAATAAATAAATAAAACCAAAATGTCCCCAGCAAGAGCCTTTTTTTTTTTTTACCAGAGCAAGAGACCTGTGAAACCTGAAAGCTTGCACAGTCCCAGATCAACTTTGGAAGACAGGCAAGTTTTAAGGCTTCGTCGTCCCAACCAAGCACACCCGAGGTGCATTCTAGAGACGCCGAGGAAATGAACACCTTCAATAGCTGTTCTGCTTGGAGCAAGAGATAAGCATCGTGCGCACACCCGTGAGCACTGACTGGGACCCAGCGGCTTGCTCATGCTGTCTGCCATGCTCTTGTGCGCACCCAGCAAAGGTGCAAACAAACTGTGCGCTGCTTGTTAGTGAAGGAGGGAGGCGGGGCCGATCCATGGCACTGCCTCAAACCTCTGCACTGCGCAACCCAAAGAGCCGGCTTCAGAATCTCATAGGATCAGAAGCCAAGGTCCTTCTAGTCCAGCATCCTGGTTCCAGCAGTGACCTTCTGGATGCTTCTGAGAAGCTGAGAAGTGGTAACTTGAGATTCTGTTTAGCCGAAGAGACTAACAGTTCTGCCTCCTTCCTTTGGAGGGGCCGTGGCTCAGTGACAGAGAATCTGCTTGGCATGCAGAAGGTCCCAGGTTCAGTCCCCGGTATCTCCAGTTAAAGGGACTAGGCAAGTAGGTGATGTGAAAGACCTCTGCCTGAGACCCTGGAGAGCCGCTGCCGGTCTGAGTAGACAATACTGACTTGGATGGACCAAGGGTCTGGTTCAGTATAAGGCAGCTTCATGTGTTTTCATGTGTTTTCAATGTCTCTGTTCCTCTAACAAAATCATCCATGCTTGGTCCTATGTCCATTAAGCAGATGTGAGATTCCAACTTAACTCTGCGTGTTGCCTTTCAACCACTCAGCCCCAATCCATTTGGGACTGGGGAAAAGACAGACAGAGAACAAGAGAAAATGAAACGATTAATCCGCCTCCTCTCCCTCCCTCCTGCCGGCTCCTTCCAGGAGCATCAAATGAAAGTGGATCCTTTAATCTCCCCAAAATCTAATTACAGCTGAGAAAACTATAAACAAAGATGTGTCGAACAGGTACGTGGTGGAGCCTAAACCTCCCCAACCCCCTAAAGGTACCGGCGAGGAAAAGGAAGGGGATGAACATAACTTTGAACTTCTTCCGGTCTATGATGATGATGATGGTGATGATGAACTTCTCCCTCTAGGTACAAAGCGCTCGTGGTGGGTCTGATTCTGAGCCGGACTTAGAACAGAAAGAAACAGACAAGGAGGAGGCATCCAGTGAAGTCAGCAGGCAGTAGATTCATGACAGACAAAAGGAAGTGCACACAATGAATCGTTAACCTGCGGAACTCACTGCCACAAGAGGTGGTCATGGGAAGCATCTTAGGTAACGAAGAAGAATTGGTTTTTATACCTCACTTTTTTCTACCTTTAAGGAGTCTCAAAGCGGCTTACAATCACCTCCCCTTCCCCTCCCCACAACAGACACCTTGTGAGGTAGGTGGGGCTGAGAGAGTTTGGTCACCCAGCTGGTGTCACGTGGAGGAGTGGGGAATCAGTCCTGGTTCTCCAGATTAGAGTCTGCCGCTCTTAACCACTACACCACGCTGGCCTACTACTCTGAGGCTTAAAAGCTAGCCTGTGCGGCAAATAGCATGGCAGAAAAATTGATACATCAACTTAGTCAACGATAAAGCTAAAATATCAGATTTCTATGAAACGGGGTGTGATTTTATTTCATTCGCAAATCACAAAGGTATTAAACATCTGTCTAAGCCCTTCCTCAGAGTATGGAAAAGGAATTAAGTCCAAAATATATATGGGTGTTCTAACTCAGGAAGCTGAGACGGAGCCTTTTTGAACGTGGCCCCCAAACTGAGGAATATTTGCCCCCTGAAATCCTCCTTTTGACTTTCTGGTGGAGAGTGAAGACCTCCAGATGGCCTTCTATCTGATGGGCTTTCAACATGATTTTATGATGAGTTCATATTTATTTATCTCGCCCCTTCTTCTAAGGAAGTCAGGGTGGCATACAAGACTGTCCCCTCCCCTGCTCCATTTGATCCTCCCAACAGCCCTGTGAGGGAGGCTAGGCTGAGAAAGCACACTGCGTGAGTGACCCACGGTCACCCCAACAGGCTTCACAGCTGAGTACGGTTTTCAACTCGGCTCTCCTTCTAGTCCCACATGCTAACCACTACAACCCTACTGGATATTGACTTACCGAAAATTAGAGGCTGCTTTGCGACCAAATCCAAAGCAGTTTACACAAACGGAGAAGAAGAAAAACAGTGAAACAAAAGAACCAAGATTATACAATGTCATTCCGACTCTACGCTGCTAGGCTGTTATTATAGCAATTTGATTTTTTCCCCAGTCCTGTTTTGCTTTGTTGTTGTTTTTTAAACAATGCTATGGTTTGTTGGCAAAGTCTACTTTGTCATGAGCCTTTGTCAAGGTAGAAAGGCAAATTTGCTAATCAAACAAAGTAAAAAACGCCGAGGAAGAAACAAGCAAGGTTGGAATCAGTCCTTGGGGTTTTAAATTATTTCCCCCCCTTCTTTTATAAACTCATCCATTTTCATGATAACGTGACGGACATAAGGGTGAAGCAAACATAAGGGGCACAGTGCTTGAGAAGGTGCCCGGCTTGCTCATCCTAGGTAGCACCTGGCTCAGTTTTGTCTTCTATGCAACTAAATTAAAACTGCAAAGTCTTTGATCAGTGGACAGGTTTCCTACCGACCTGGCCGCTCCTCGGCCAGCACACAGAGGCTGTTACCGCACTTGTATTCCCAGCGATGTATTAAGAGTGTGAAAACGTTATAAAAAATACTATTCGCACTTTGTTTGGCCCCTTTAGCTGTGAAGACGTTTTCCAACCATTTATAAGCTGTGGTATCCAAAAACCCTTTTAAAGCGATGTTTTTTTACAACATTTTCAAACTCTTAATACATCACTGAGAATACAAAGTACGGTAACCCCCAGAGCCTGGCTGAGCTGTTGAAATACACTGGAATATTCAAGAACAGTCCAACTTTGGAAGTCGATGAATACTGATAAAAAACCGATGAGGTATAATCTCCTGCTAATTCAACTGATCTCCAGCCGATAGAGATCAGATCACCTGGAGAAAAATGGCTGCTTTGGCAATTGAACTCTATGGCATTGAAGTCCCTCCCCTCCCCAAACCCCACCCTCTTCAGGCTCCGCCCCCAAAATCTCCTGCCGGTTGAGAAGAGGGACCTGGCAACCCTACGTCAGCCGCTCATGTGAGAAGTAGGGAATCAAACCCGGATCTCCAGATTAGAGTCCACTGCTTCAAACCACCTCTCTTAAACACTACACCACGGTGGGAGAAAATATCCCAAGCCAACTTTTGCAGTGCTTTCCTGTCTAATGGCTGGGTCTATACTCGCTTGAACGCTGCTAACGCCATTCGATACTCTCGTCTATTGACTCATTTCCAAAAGCACCTCTCCATTTGACTACTGTATTAAAGAAATCATTGCTCCCTCATTACGCACATTTCCCCTTTACGCTTGCCATAAATTCACGTACCACATTAATTACATTCCAGAGTCTCAATATTTCCCTCCCGTTTTTTCCAAATATAGGCATGTGTATGGAGACTGATGCAGTACAGAATGAGTGATGGCCATAAAGTAGCGTTTGCCGTTGCGGGGTGGGGTGAAATACCCCATGGCTGCAAGCAATTGCAAACTTAAAAGAATGTGAAATTAAAGGGCTGGGGATTTGGCACTAAAATTAGATTTTTTCACTTCCCCTGGAAAAAGTATTCTCCGGGCCCAGACGTTAGGAGCTGAGTAGGAAGGGATTTTGCTCGGCAGAAATTGGCTTGGTGGCATTTTCGGGCATTAACCCTGTAATTATGGTTTTCGGTTGTGTGTTGACAACTCTTGGTGTTGAAAGCCCATTAGAAAATACAGCTGGGTGATCTTTTTGCTTATTTTGAAAAAAACAGGAAAAGAAAAATAGGACCAAAACATGGGTGTTTTGCTTTTCAACATGGTGGCATTTGGGGGGGGGGGGGAGGGTCTATACCACCATTCAAAGGATCCGCCTCGATCTTGCATAAGAACATAAGAAAGGCCCTGCTAGATCAGACCCAGCCCCATCAAGTCCAGCAGTCTGTTCACACAGTGGACAACCAGGTGCCTCTAGGAAGCCCACAAACAAGACCACTGCAGCAGCATTATTATCCTGCCTGGGTTCCACAGCACCTAATAGAATAGGCATGCTCCTCTGATCCGGGAGAGAATAGGCATGCATCATGACTAGTTTCCATTTTGACTAGTAGCCATGGATACCACTCTCCTCCATGAGCATGTCCACTCCCCTCTTAAAGCCTTCCAAGTTGGCAGCCATCAGCACATCCTGGGGCAGGGAGTCCCACAATTTAACTATGCTCTGTGTGAAGAAATACTTCCTTTTGTCTGTTTTGAATCACTCACCCTCCAGCTTCAGCAGATGACCCTGTGTTCTAGTATTACGAGAGAGGGAGAAAAGCTCCCTGTCCACACTCTCCATACCCTCTTCCTGTTTTCCTTCTCCTTGTCTACACACTCCCTTTTGGGGTTACAAACACAGAGATGAAAAATGAATACTTTACCCCGACAACGCATGCTCCAACCAGAAATACAATGCAAAATATTGAGTGCAAAAAAGAAAAGAAAAAAGACATACAGTAGATTTAAGTCATTCTTGGCTTTAGTTGTAATGTTTGAGTTGGCATTTTTGCAAGAGACCCAAGTCAGTCAGCTTTATGGAGGGTTATCTTAACATTGTTTAGGCCGTAGGACCCAGTCGGAGCGACTGATCTGAACGAATCGAGTCCAGATTGGCTGTCTTAATCACGCATCTTGAAAAGAAAATACTATCAAAGGTCCGCCAGGGCTTCCCGCCCGTAAGGAAGGCAGGAAAAACTTGGAATTCCTTTGACACGTTTCAGAAGAATAGGCACTATTGGCCGGAAAGCTGTTTTTGAGACCCTGCCCATTTGTTTCTTAACTGCTAGAGAAATGCAGTCAATTCCTCGGATGACTGCAGACGGAGGAGGAAAACGGCACGGTTTAAATTTTAACAAGCTGTGATAGAGGCGAGATTTACGCCCCATGAGAAGGCAGAACAGGCTGGTAAGCAGACCCCAGACGTTTGCGCACTCAGTTCATCTGAAGTCTGAACAGGTTTCTATCTGCCAATTACCTTTTCATCCCACCCTTCCTCCAAGCGGCTCAAGGAAGTGTTCGTGCCCCCCCATTTTATCCTCACAACAACCTTGTGAGGTAGGCTAGGCTGACTGGACAACAGTCACCCAGAAACCCAGATCCCAGGTCTTGGCCGGCCCTTGCCTGGCAAACCAATCACTACACTAGTTCTTTTTGAGATGAACATTGCACTTCACAAAAAGAACCAACCTGGAGTCTGCCGCTTATGTGGAAGAGTGGGGAATCAAACCCGGCTCTCCAGATTAGACTCCACCGCTCTTAACCACTACACCAAGCTCGCCTACTACTCAGAGGCTTCAAAGTTAGCCCGCGTGGTGTGAGAAATGCACACGCAGATGTGGGATGATGTTTTCATATCCTTCAGGGCCCACTCCCCTACAACACATGAAGAATGACGGATGCCCAAAGTATTTTAAATTTGGCTAGGAGACAGCTCAGGGAAGGGGAGCTTCTGGGCGATTTCCCCCGAGCACAAGCTTCTTAAAATACTTGAAAAGAAATCTTCCAAGACATTTCACTCACAAACCGGCAAGGACTTATTCTGTAAATTATTTTGCAATTAAAAAAAACCAAAACCTCAGCAGGAATGTTGAGGGGGGGGGGCTTGAATGAAATCCAAGAAGCCGCTGGAATTCCTAGCCCCCCGAAACCGACACTTCTTACGCTAGGGCATGGTGTGGTCTTTCAGCTGAACGTTACGTGCTCGGATGGAGAGATCAGCCCTTAAAGCTTCGGCTCCCAGGATTGTTTTCAGCCCTCCCCCCAAAAAACCCTTTCCAGCAACCATCCTCCCAAGCTAAGCATGCGGCATTCGGCGCTCTCATCTGGAAGCCGATCCCTGGGGACGTGCCAAGGGGGTGGAGGGAAGAGAAGGCTCGCACATTTTCCCACGCTATGGATGCCGGAGCGTTTGGAAGCTGGGGAGGCCGCTTAGGAATTCCCCCCGCTAAGCAGAGTAAGCTTGCGTTAGGGTGGGGCAGTGTGGGGGGGCCTTGGGCTACAGGACGTGGAAAAGACCCAACGAACCCCCCCAGACACACACACTGTCAGAGATAAACAGTACAGAGCAGATTGTGTGGCAACGTGTGAGAAGCAGGAATGCGGCGGCTGGTTTTCTGCATTTCGGTTGCATGTGATCAGTGGAGTTTGCATCTCATTTACACAAAGATGGAAATGTCCGGGGGCGGAAAGTGTACTTTGGTCCCTGCCCCACACGTCAATAGACTCCGTAATACACTAGATGCCTGATAAAAATAACAGCATACTAAGGTATTCGTTATACTTATTTAGCTTTTCTCCTAGGGTTGCCAACCTCCAGGTACTAGCTGGAGATCTCCTGCTATCACAACTGATTTCCAGAAGTTCACCTGGAGAAAATGGCCGCTTTGGCCTTTGGACTCTATGGCACTGAAGTCCCTCTCCTCCCCAAACCCTACCCTCCTCAGGCTCCGCCCCCAAAATCTCCAGATATTTCCCAACCCAGAGCTGGCGACCTTATTTTCTCCCCAATGGGGAACTAAAGCAGTTTACATTACTCTCCTCTCCTCCATTTATCCTCATAACATCCTTGTGAGGTAGGATTGGCTGAGTGCATCTGATTGGCCCAGTGTCGCACAGCCAGTTTCCACGAAGAGAGGATTCGAACCTGGGTCTTCCATATGCTAGTCTGACACTCTGACCTCTACTGCAAAGATGAAGAAGAGTTGGTTTTTCTATGCTGACTTTCTCTACCACTTAAGGGAGACTCAAACCGGCTTACAATCACCTTCCTTTCCCCTCCCCATAACAGACACTTTGTGAGGTGGGTGGGGCTGAGAGAGTGTGACTAGCCCAAGGACACTCAGCAGGCTTTGTGTGTAGGAGCGGGGAAACAAATCCAGTTCACCAGATTAGCCTCCACTGCTCATGTGGAGGAGTGGGGAATCAAACCCGGTTCTCCAGATCAGAATCCACCGCTCCAAACCACCGCTCTTAACCACTACATCACGCTGGCAATACACCAATGTGCATTGGCAGAAGGAACCCCCTCTCCCTTGACCCCTGGAAGCAAGCCAAGCCAGGCCTTAGTTAATGTCTGCCCGGTGGTCACAAGGCGTCCATCTCCGAAGCTGCAACAAGAATTTTCTAGGCGCTTCATATAAATGTATGGATTATGACGTGTTCTTCGGACACCCAATTTATTCTCCTTAGGGATTTGTTTAAAAGCTTTCTTACGCTGGAAGCATTTCCGAAAAAATGAGTACCAGCTTCAGAATGGCACTTGGCAAAAGAGGTGGCAAACTGAAGCCAGCAAGCCATATCTGCCTCGGAGGCAGATATGAGGAGGGGCTGTGGCTC
This sequence comes from Euleptes europaea, assembly GCF_029931775.1. Taxonomy (NCBI): domain Eukaryota; kingdom Metazoa; phylum Chordata; class Lepidosauria; order Squamata; family Sphaerodactylidae; genus Euleptes; species Euleptes europaea. Next base: position 11,380,415 of record NC_079330.1, on the reverse strand, counting down.
AGTGGTAGAGCATCTGCTTGGCATGCAGAAGGTCCCAAGTTCAATCCCCGGCATCTCCAGTTAAAGGGACCAGGCAAGCAGGTGATGTGAAAGACCCCTGCCTGAGACCCTGGAGAGCCGCTGCAAGTCTGAGTAGTCAATACTGACTCTGATGGACCCAGGGTCTGATTCAGTATAAGGTAGCTTCATGTGTAATTCATGTGTGTAACAACTGCTCCAAGGGGCGGTCAATCAGCGCTATACAAAGCCGGCTTCCCCTGGATAACAGGAAGAACTGGCTGCTCCAGAGCTTGGTGAGGCCTGAATTCAAATCCCCCACTCAGCCATGAAGCTGTTTGGCGGACCTTGGCCCGATCACTCTGCCTCGGCCTAACCTACCCTCACAGGGATGTTGTGTAGATAATCACCCTTTTGTTACCATTCCTACTAGGCCAGAAAAAGATTGTACTGTCTTGGAGGCAGATATGAGGAGGGGCTGTGGCTCAGTGGTAGAGCATCTGCTTGGCATGCAGAAGGTCCCAAGTTCAATCCCCGGCATCTCCATTTAAAGGGACCAGGCAAGCAGGTGATGTGAAAGACCCCTGCCTGAGACCCTGGAGAGCCGCTGCCGGTCTGAGTAGACAATACTGACTTTGATGGACCAAGGGTCTGATTCAGTATAAGGCAGCTTCATGTGTTCGTGTGAGGCAATTTTATTTGCCTGCTTCCAGCCCTGTCATATTTTAATCAAAGTGTGGTCAAAAGTTTGCCCATAGAAAATGATTCGGTTTTCAAAACATGGCTCAGATCTAGTAACAATTAGAACAGTGGTGTGGAATTGGTGAGATGGACCCCCCCAAAAATTTTTTTTAAAGGGTGCAAGCTTTTGGGTTACACAGAATTCTTCAATCGGGCAAAATCAGAATTCATACCATAACCAGACAGACTTCAGAATACCAAGGTTCGGTCTGATTACTTCTCCACTTCATCTAAAAGTTACAGCTTCCCCCCTCCAATTCCCCTCTCCACCACAAAGCATTTAGCTTTTCTAACAGATTAGTCAGTTCTGCAAAGGGCAGACGGGCGACAGAATTAATTCCACCTTTCAAGACCGGGTCAGGATTCATTGATCAAAACGATACCCAGCCCCCTTTCCCCCCTTTAAACGGTTACAGTTGTTTTCCCAAAGCATTCCACCCAGCCGGCCCCTCATTTTCCTTATCGGTCACAAAGCCCGTTTTAATATGTTCCAGAGGAATAGCAGCTGCCCTTTAACCGAAACTGCAGACTAGCAGTAACACAAAAGAAGACCGTTGGGTTTTTTTTGCATAGCACTCATTCAAAGAAGTCTCCTTCCACTGTTTCTCAGAGCAAAAAGGACCCTCAGCCCTTTACCTGCTGTTAAACTGGAGGGTGAGTGATTCAAAACTGACAAAAGGAAGTATTTCTTCACATGATGCACAGTTAAATTGGGGAACTCCCTGCCCCAGGATGTGGTGATGGTTGCCAACTTGGAAGGCTTGAAGAGGGGAGTGGACATGTTCATGGAGGAGAGGGCTATTCATGGCTACTGGTCAAAATGGATACTAGTCATAATGCATACCTTTTCTCTCCAGGATCAAAGGTACATGCCTATTATATTAGGTGCTTTGAAACACAGGCAGGATGGTGCTGCTGCAGTCACCTTGTTTGTCAGCTTCCTAGAGGCATCCGGTTGGCCGCTGTGTGAACAGACTGCTGGACTTGATGGGCTTTAGTCTGATCCAGCATGGCCTTTCTTATGTTCTTAATATAAAGGTGTCTCTCAAAATTGCACATCTGTCTATCTAAAGATTAAGGTCGCAGACAGAAAATTACTTGTATAGACCAAGAGAACCGATTTTTCCCCTCTTACTACTATTGCGGTCCTCCTGATCCAGCAGATTGAACTCAAATGGAGGAGAAAGAGGGGCGCTCAATTAAAGAGAGTGAGTGTGGAGTAGAGATTAAGCCTGTCTGACTAGGATCTGCGAGAGCCAGGTTCGAATCCCCACTCTGCCATGGAAGCTGGCTGGGTGACCTCGGGCCCAGTCACACACTCTCAGCCTAACCTACCTCACAGGATTGTTGGGAGGATAACATGCAAGAGAGGGGAATGACGAAAGCCGCTTTGTGTCCCTACTGGGGAGAAAGGCGGGATGTCAATGAAGTCGGCATTGCTGCTAAGGGCAGGCGGAAGCCCCAAGTTAAAATCTCGTTCTGATCTAGAGAACCAGGTTTGATTCCCCGCTCCTCCACATGAATAACAGACGCTAATCTGGTGACTCGGGTTGGTTTCCCCACTCCTACGCATGAAGCCAGCTGGGTGACCTTGGGCTAGTCACAGCTCTCTCAGCCTCACCTACCTCACAGGGTGTCTGTTGTGGGGAGGGGAAGGGGAGTGTAAATCAGTTTGATTCTCCCTTAAGTTGTAGAGAAAGCTGGCATATAAAAAACAGCTCCTCTTCTTCACTCAGCAGTTTGCTGTTCTCTTTATTTCAGCGCTCCAGTGGCAATACGGCGACCGACCACCCGTGCATGGTTTTCATTGAGATAATATATGTAAAGTGCTTGGAACACTCTCTGATGCTTTATAAATGCAAAGTATTCTTATTTTTTCCTAATTGCAGCTAATTCCCTGAGAACAGAGCTCCCCAGATTGTGTTTTAATTATTTACTCAACCTATTCAATTAACTCATTTCATTAAATAAATTAGGCTGTTGCGATCCCCAAGGGACCCCTCCAAAGAGGAGGCTGCTCGCTGCGTCTCTGTATGAATCGCTGTTCTTGCCTTTTTGCTGCCTTACAATCAGCCTCCGCTGAGAGTGGGGCATTCTGTCCCCTCTGAGACTGTCGAATTATTCCTGATACAATACTGGAAATGTTCTTGCATTATCACTGATACGTGTTATTAAAGAGATATTAAAGAGACGGGATATTAAAGAGACAGTATCAGGTCTTCTGTTTCATTTGGTTTGCAAAGGCATTCCACTCAGAGAACGTTCCTCTATTCTGCATTTTGCCTACTAATTTTTTACTCCACTCCCTTCCCAAGGAGCTGAGTTCGGTTCCCCTTCTTCCATCGTACTCGCTCAACAACCCTGCAAGGTAGGTATGAGAGAAAGAGACAGGCTTGGGGACATCCAATGAGCTTCACAGCAGAGTGAGGATACTCTTAGCACCCCCGCCAGTTCTGATCTGACTTGCTAACTACTACCGCGCATCACAGAGGATACCGTTTGGAAAAATTACCTAATGAACATTTTCTCAATGGTTGATATGCAGGATGCCTTTCCCCCTCAGAAGTTACAATGACTAACCCCCACAGTTGGTCCCAATTCAACAGAGAACAGAATTAAGGCTTCTGAAGTTATCCCAGGACCACACGAACATGATAAACTGCCTTATACTGAATCAGACCACTGGTCCATCAAGGTCAGAACTGTCTACTCTGATTGGCAGCGGCTCTCCAGGGTCTCAGGCAGAGGTTTTTCATATCACCTACTTGCCTGGTCCTTAACTGGGACGCCAGGGATTGAACCAGGGACCTTATGCATGCTAAGTAGATGCTCTACCACTGAGCCACAGCCCCTCCCTGGGCAAGCACCAAGGTCTTCAAATGTTCTAGAAGATGGATGCTTTCACAGTCCCCAGGCTCCTATGAACACAGGGAGCTGCCATAGAATCAGACCCTTGGTCTATCAAGATCTGTCTTGTATACTCAGACTGGCAGCAGCGCTCCAGGGTCTCAGGCTGAGGTCCTTCACATCACTATCAGATCCTTCAAACTGGAGATGGTGGGAATTGAACTTGGGACCTTCTGCATACTAGCAAGGCTGGATCTTGGGGGTGGGTCTGGCAGGGGCATTGGCCCTTGGCACAAGGAGGGGGGCGTCAGCATGGGCAGAAGTGCCACCACACCGCGGCACGGGCGCAGCTGCCTGCCCGTGGCCTGGCTGGTGTGTGTGCCGCCCACCCGGCGGCTGCTCTCCCTCTCTTTTTGTTTCTGCGGGGGCGCATTTCTCTCTGTGCATGTGCGCGCACTGCACACCCCTCCCTCCCTTCTCTCTGCCCTGGGCGTTCCTTCCCCCCAGCTCCGTGGCTGCATGCTAGCCAGAGGCTTTACCGCTTAGCTACAACCCCCTCCTCAAATGCTCAGGTCCTTACACTCTGTTCATGTCCAATAAACATCATCCCTCCCTCTCTTCCTTTGCTCAATGGTAATTTCTCCTGGCGTAGGTGCTGCGGGAGTTCCTGTCAGCAGCGCCGTAAGGCAGTTGTGTCTGCGATCGAAGACAACCCCCAATCCAAAAACTGTTGCAGAATATTACATAATACTCGGCTATGCAAGTGGTGCCAAACACACAGCTCTGCTGGAGAAGGAGGAAGAGGAGAAGAAGAAGAGTTTGCTTTTATATGACGACTTTCTCTTCCACTTAAGGGAGAATCAAACCGGCTTACAATCCCCTTCCCTTCCCCACAACAGACACCCTGTGAGCTAGAATGGGCTGAGCGAGCTCTAAGAGAGCTGAGACTAGCCCAAGATCACCCAGGTGGCTTCATGTGGAGGAGTGGGGAATCAAACCCGGTTTTCCTGATTAGAGTCCACTGCTCCAAACCACCGCCCATAACCACTACACCATGCTGGCTCTCCGGTCCCATCTAGCCCAGGAATTCCAAGAGCGGCCAACCAAATGACCACAGATAGGGTCACAGAAGACTCCCCCTCCAACATTGCTTTCCTCCAGCAACTGCTCTTCAGATATACACTGCCTCTGAACATGGAGGCTCCATCAGTCCACCACGGATATTCCTCAGCTCCTTTCAAAGCCATTGCAGCCAATCCCCCCCCCCAAATCTGACTGCAATGAGTTTTACTGCATTCACACAGCGTGGCATATTATTGCATTCACACATGGAAGGGGCCGTGGCTCAGTGGTAGAGCCTCTGCTTGGCATGCAGAAGGTCCCAGGTTCAATCCCCGGCATCTCCATTTAAAGGGACTAAGCAAGTAGGTGATGTGAAAGACCCCTGCCTGAGACCCAGGAGAGCCGCTGCCGGTCTGAGTAGACAATACTGACTTTGATGGATCAAAGGTCTGATTCAGTATGAGGCAGCTTCATGCGTCCATGTGTTCATGTGACTATGTTTCCCCAATTTTGGAGAACAGTTACACCCTTTTATTTATCCTGCCTGGTCATTTCACGTTTCTGAGTAATAAGGATAAACAAATGATGCCTCCGCAGGTTTGGTTTCTACAACACAATTGGGAAAGCATGATTACCGTTGCACTTCGTAGCCTCTGGAAATACCCTCCCCTCCCGTCTCATAAACATATTTTTGAAGGCAGGCCGGGCTGGTTGGCTAGAGGTCGTTTGACCACGGAGCTTTCATACGCCTAGAACCCGGACAGATTTCTACTCAGGATGTTGCCAAAACTATAAACGGTACGATGAAGTGGGACAGAGCCTGTATTTTACAACTGCAATACTATGAAATGTCAGGTAACCAGTCCTGGTGTCTGAAGAGCTAGTAAAATCCAGAGTCTGACAACTTTGCCCCACAAGCCAACAGTCTCTGCCTGACTCTGCTCAGCACACAGCCGGTGTGGTGTAGTGGTTAGAGCAGTGATTCCCAAAGTGGGCAGTACCACCCCATGGGGGGATTACCTAGGGGGGCGCTAAGAGCTAAGTGGGCAGCAGGGGGGGAGCTAGAGGTGGCCCCTTCAACTGCGTGTTCACTAATTTACAATAGATCAAGCTATGGCACCATGATGGCAAATTTGGTGGAAACGATCAGAATTGTTTTCCAGACTTTGAAGAGCTGGTACCGCTGGATCATCAGTTTTTTTTGAATAAATTTCAACTAAAAAGTTTTAATTTGATTTTGAACAGATGTGCAATTAATTGTTACTGTTTTGAAATTGTATTATCTTCTTTAGTGTGTCATGCAAACCCCTACTTCGAATAATGCTTTTTATAGGATAGGGTAGGGGGGCGCTGAGGTTGAGTTTGTGGAACCAAGGGGGGGTGGCCCGAAAAGTTTGGGAACCACTGGGTTACAGTGTTGAACTAGGATTTGGGAGGCCCAGGTTCAAATCCCCGCTCTGCCCTGGAAGCTTGCTGGGTGACCTCGGGCCAGTCTCATGCTCTCAGCCAAGTCTACCTCAAAGGGTTGTTGTGAGGATGAAACAGAGGCGAGGAGAATGACGTGCACCCCACTGGCTCCCCGTTGCGGAGAAAGGCAGGGTAGAAGTGAAGTAATCAAATAAATAAACTTTTGCCGTCATAAAAACGACCCTCAGAACCCAATGGCTAGGCAAACACTGCGGGTGTCTTGCAGAGAATCCACAAAAGTGACTCAACTGCCGCTCTCCTCGACGCTTTCCAGGCATGGATCTTATACGAGCAGAAATACGTTACGAGCTTTGCAGACTCAAGGTCAGCACACAAAGAGCAGGTAAACACGCCAGCGCGCTTGGGTAAATCAACCACCCCAGGGCTCTGACTGGATACTGCTATTCTGCCAACCTCTGTTCATTCGGAAGAGTTCTCTGGCGTGCTTTGAAGAATCCACTCTAGAAATCGCTATGTGTACACGTGCAATCCTAAGCAGGGGTTATACCCTCCTCAGCCCATTGACTTCAACGGACGTACAAGGGAGTAAGTCTACTTAGGATCGTACTGGTAATGTTTTGGTCTCTGAGACTTTTCAAAGTGCCAGATCTGCAACACAGCCTTGGGGTGGGGGGCCTTAAAACTAAAGGCTAACACTTTAATCCGTCTATCTACCTATCTATCTACTCATCTACCAATCAATCTATCTTTCCATCTATCTTTCCATTTATCCATCTGTCCATCTGCCTATCATTCTATCAATCCATCCATCTATCTGTCTTATCTGTCTATCCGTCTATCAATCCATCCGTCTATGCATGCATGCATCCATATACCTACTTACCTTCCTACCTTCCTACCTATCTACCTATGTATGTATGTATGTATGTATGTATGTATGTATGTATGTATGTATGTATGTATTAAACAGCTTCTAGAACAACAGACCAACCTTTTCACTGACTGTGAGAAAGCCCAGGTTTCCTTAAAAAAAATCCATATATTAAAGTTTTAAAATGGTGTGCTTGCTGGAAATTGTACCACTAGCCCTCAGTGACACAAAGGTACTATCAATCAATCAATCTTTAATTTACAGTCATTTGACCAAATCAAAACACAGGTACTATCCAATAGGAGCTGACGACCGGATCCCATGCAGCACAATAAGCCGCCCTTCCAAGAAGCTGCTTCTCTCCCGGAGGATCCAGGAAGCTGCGACTACGGTTGCAATAAGGATGTGCCCAGTTGCGGAGGTCACCGCTTCTGCCTCTTGCTAGTGCAAGGTTGGCACAAACAGTAACTTTCCTTTCCTTCGGGGAAGTGGGCCTGAATACAGTATGGCCACTTTGTTCCCTGAGGAGATGGTATGTTGGCGAACGTTCTGTGCCGTCTTGCCAGCTCAGATGCTTCACAGCTATGCAGTGTCAAACAATGCATTGCATGTCAGCACTGAAAGTACTGGGGGGGGGGAGTGCTGCAAGTTATGATTTTCTGATATATTATTTGATGCTGCCTTTTTCACAGGGAACTGCATAAAAGCTACAAAAGAAGAAGAGTTGGTTTTTATATGCTGACTTTCTCTACCACTTAAGGAAGAATCAAGCTGGGTTACAATCACCTTCCCTTCCTCCCCCCACAACAGACGCCCTGTGAGGTAGGTGAGGCTGAGAGAGCTCCAAGAGAACTGTGAATGGCCCAAGGTCACCCAGCTGGCTTCATCTGTAGGAGTGGGGAAACCAACCCGGTTCACCAGATTAGAGTCCGCCGTTCACGTGGAGGAGCGGGGAATCAAACCCGGTTCGCCAGATTAGAGTCCACCGCTCTCAACCACTATACCACTCTGGATTAAAAAAAAAAACCACATACAAATCCTTTACATCTGCAAGCAATTTGCAAGCATGATGAACATTGTTATGGACGGCCAAGATTCTGCTGCCGAGCCATTTGCTAATATGGCGGTGGTGGTTGTGTAGACTAATTGAAAATTTCAGCCGCACCGATTAAACCATTTTTTCTACCTGTTTGCAGTTCCTTTAAATTCATGCCACCCTCTGATGTTGTTTTTTAAAGGACATTTCTACAGTTCGCAGAGCAGATAATCACAACACAGGCCACCAACGCGCTTGAAAAGAGAAACCCCCCATAAAACGCCGTTTAATAAGGCTATACAATAGGTTCCGCTTACTTTGCAAAGGCTGGATTATACCAAGCCGTGAAGATGTTCCTACGGAAAGGACAGTAAAATTTTATAGCGGCGGGTAATTGTTACCCGAACAGTCAGCCGAGGTCTCCCTTTTCATTTTTCTGCACTCCCATGCGTGTCAATCCGACCACCAATACACGTGTCATCCCTGCGGGGAAAGGCTGTGGCTCAGTGGGAGAGCACCTGCCCTGCAAGTGGGAGGTTCCAGGTTCAATTCTCGGCATCTCCATTTTGAAACGCACAAGTAACAGGTGTGGGAAAAACCTCTTTTATGCATGGCGTTCAAGTCCCTCCCCTCCCCAAACTTTGCCCTCCTCAGGCTCTGCCCCAAAAACCTCCCGCCGGTGGTAAAGAGGGACCTGGCAACCCTATTTTGGCATGCAGAAGGTCCCAGGTTCAATCTCCAGCATCGCCATTTAAAGGGACTAGGCAAGTAGGTGATGTGAAAGACCTCTGCCTGAGACCCTGGAGAGCGGCTGCCGGACAGAGTAGCCAATACTGACCTTGATGGACCAGTATAAGGCATCTTCACGTGTTCATGTGTGCTTACTGAGGTCCCCAAACTCTGCCTTCCCCAGGCTTCTCTCCCCCCCTCAAAATCTCTAAGAATTTCCCAACCTGGAGTTGGCAACCCTACTAGAACCTTTCTCTTTATAGTGGGGCTGCAGGAATTGCACACATGGCAGGATCTTTGGGGGATAAAGCTGTTTGGCATTAAAAAAAAATACTGGATGAAGCTGTTCTATTCAACTGTGTTTTTGTTGTAAGTTTATATATTTGGGTATTGTGCAAAAGCATGACAAACACAGGTGCGCGGTGTAGAATTAAGTCTCTCTCTTTCTCTTTAAAAACAACCACATACAAACAAAGCCCTGGCCGTGGCATACAGGAAAGGATAGTTCTAGAAATGCACCTGTGGCTATTCTCTTCCCTTTCCTTTGAGAAAAGGCTAGAGCATTTGGGCCTTTTCAGCTCAAGGAAAAACTCACCGGTGGAGGGTGGGCTGGGCGGAGATTTATAATATTATGCATGATGTGGGGCTGTGGCTCAGGGGTAGAGCATCTGCTTGGCATGCAGAAGGTCCCGGGTTCAATCCCTGGCATCTCCAGTTAAAGAGACCAGGCAAGTAGATGATGTGAAAGACCCCTGCCTGAGACCCTGGAGAGCCGCTGCTGGTCTGAGCAGACAATACTGACTTCGATGGACCAAGGGTCTGGTTCAGTATAAGGCAGCTTCATGTGTTCATGTGGAAAAAGCTGATAAAGATCATTTCCCCCTCCCCACAATAGTTGAATTTGGAGCTGAGCAATGAAATTGATGGGCAGTAGATTTTGAACACAGAAGAGGAAGTATTTTATTTATTTTTATTTAATTAATGTGTACCCCACCTTTCTTCCGAATGGGGACCCAAGGCAACTTGCATCGTTCTCCTCTCCTCCATTTCCCCCCTCACAACAACCCTGTGAGGTAGAGCACGACTGGCCCAAGGTTACCCAGCAAACTTCCATGGCACGCGTGGGGATTCATACTCAGGTCTCCCAGTTACTAGTCCAACACTGCGCTACACCTAGGTCCCAGGTCCCTCTTCACCACCGGCTGGAGGTTTTTGGAGTGGAGCCTGAGGAGGGTGGGTTTGGGGAGGGAATGCCATAGAGTCCAATTGCCAAAGCGGCCATTTTCTCCAGGGGAACTGATCTCTATCGGCTGGAGATCAGTTGTAATAGCAGAAGATCTCCAGCTAGTACCTGGAGGTTGGCAACCCTAGCTATACCGCACTGGCTTTCTTCATATAATGGAGAATTAACTTGGGGGACTCGCTGACACAGGATTCACGGACAGTCACTAGCCTAGATGCCTTTAAAAGGGGTTGAGGCAAATTCTTGGAGGGATGCTCCATCAGTGGCCTAGCAACCATGCCACCCAAATGGAACCTCCATGTTCACAGGCAGTGTACCCCCAAATACCAGTCTCGGGAGAACAACAACACAAAGAGCCTCTGGCCTCCCAGCCCTGTTTACAGGCCTCCCAGGGCATCCGGCTGGCCACTGAAGGAAACAGGATGCCATTGCCAAACAAGACAGCTCACTGCAGTGATCTAACACGGTGCTTCTCGTGTTCTTAATTAAAAGGGCGGGCTCGCACGGGTATAATTGAGCCAAAAACCCATTGTCCCTGGGTGTTGCCTACCAATTGCTGGGTGACCACGTCTGAAGGAGGAAAAGCAGGCACTTTAATAACTGGGTAGCGGGGGCATTCGGGCAGCTGCCGCTTCTCGCCCTGGGGCGGTGGTGCAAAATGAGGCCCCTTGCCCCAATCTCAACATACTACTTTGGAGATCTGAACTCAGATCTCCTGGTGAGGGTAAAAAGCAGGTAAAAAAACAATTGAACACACACATGGTATAGTGGTTAAGATCGGTGGACTCTGATCCGGAGAACCGGGTTTGATTCCCCACTCCTCCACATGAGCGGCGGAGGCTAATCTGGTGAACAGGATTGGTTTCCTCACCCCTACACATGAAGCCAGCTGGGTGACCTTGGGCTAGTCACAGTTCTCTCAGCCCCACCTACCTCACAGGGGGTCTGTTGTGGGGAGGGGAAGGGAAGGTGATTGTGAGCTGGTTTGATTCTTCCTTAAGTGGTAGAGAAAGTCAGCATATAAAAACCAACTCTTCTTTTTCCTCCTCTTCTGCCCTATGCATTGTACATATGTCCACACTCTTTTATCTGAATATTTACAATACTTCAAGCTGTTTGCTGGTGAGGAGGGGTGCAATGTGGGGGAGAAGATCTCTCTGGAAGCTTTTTTTTTAAAAAAATGGTAAAGCCACTATAAATGACTGAGTGAAACACCCCCCACCCCCCTGGAGATTTAAGACAACTCTGGATGGAGAAGCATTTCAAACCCCAAGAGCAGAGAGGCAAAAAATAAATTACCTGGACCATGATTATAGTCTATCAGGCACTAAAGCGATGGTGTCACTGAAATGGTATGACAAGGTTAATTGTCGGGAAAACAGCTCAAGGTATTTGCAATATAATGAATAACAAAAACAACTGCAGATAATTAAGAAGATAAAACCGGCCCCCAGCCGGTTTTAGGAACCAGAAGAAGCTAACAATTATGGGAAAAGCAGTAATATTTTTACAAAACAGAGATCAGAAAAGTCTGTGGGATCATCTGGCTGAGGATTTGGGGGCTTGGCCTACCTGCAGTAGGGAAGAGAACCCATTCCCCATTTTATTTCTTTTTACTGACCGTTACAGTCCCCCACCGTTTCATGGTTGGCTCTGCAGATCTGTATATGGCTTTTTTATCCCAAAGGTTCCAGTTTGGAAAGTTGGGCAAACCGTGTGCAAGAAGGTCTTCCGCCCTCTATCTGTCATCCCCACATAAAGGCTCTTGGGTAGGAGAGCCTGGAAGGCCGCTGCCACCAGAGGAGAGCCAGTGTGGTGTAGTGGTTAAGAGGGGTGGTTTGCAGCAGTGGAGTCTAATCTGGAGAACAGGGTTTGATTCCCCACTCCTCCATATGAGCGACAGAGGCTAATCTGGTGAACTGGATTTGCTTCCCCACTCCTACACATGAAGCCAGCTGGGTGACCTTGGGCTAGTCACATTCTCTCAGCCCCACCTACCTCACAGGGTGTCTGTTGTGGGGAGGGGAAGGGAAGGTGATTGTTTGTAAGCTGGTTTGATTCTTCCTTAAATGATAGGGAAAGTCGGCATATAGAAACCAACTATTCTTCTTCTACTGAGATAAATTGCCAACTCTGTGTGCAAATGTTCCCAGCAGTGCTCAACAACAACACTATAAGGCTTTATATTGCAAATGGAAGCAGGATGTGTGCATTGTGGATGCTGAGAGGCTGTTCGAGGCCATCCAGATTTGGGGATAGAATTTGGGAAGGGAAGATTTGGTGAGGGGAGAGGCTTCAGAAGGGGATATAATTCCGTAGAATCCACCCTCTAAAGCAGTCGTATTCTTTTTTTTTTTTTTTTTTTACAAGGGAGCGGTTCTCTGTAATCTGGAGATCAGTTGTACATTCAGGAGACCTCCAGGCCCCACCTGGAGTTTGGCAACTCTAGCTTAGGGTCACGGGACCAGCATGTACAAAGGCTGTATGGGATGTGCTGTATAAGGAGGGGAATTGAACAGGATTGCTGGATCTAATCCTCTGGTCTGCTGGAGACATGGGATAAATGTAAAAACATAGAATCATAGAGTTGGAAGGGTCCATAGAGGCCATCTAGTCCAACCCCCTGCTCAATGTAGGATCAGCCTAGAGAATCCCTGACAAGTGTTTGTCCAGCCGCTGCTTAAAGACTGCCAGTGAGGGGGAGCTCACCACCTCCCTAGGTAGCTGATTCCACTGTCAAACAACTCTTACTGTAAAATGTTTTTTTCCTAATATCCAGCTGGTACCTTTCTGTCCGCAATTTAAACCCATTATTGTGAGTCCTATCCTCTGCTGCCCTCCTCTAAGTGACAGCCCTTCAAATACTTAAAGGGAGCAATCCTGTCCCCCCTCAACCTCCTCTTCTCCAGACTGAACATTCCCAATTTCCTCAGCCTTTCCTCGTAGGGCTTGGGTCTCCAGGCCCCCCGATCCTCCTCCTCACTCTCCTCTGCACCCGCTTGATTCTGCCCACATCCTTTTTGAAGCGAGGCCCCCAGAAGTAACACAGCTGCTATTTCCCCTAAGCCCTGAAGAGAAGGCGAGATTCCTATTTTTTTCCTAGCCAGGAAGTTTGAACGGCCTCTCTCGAAGGCTCGGTGCAGGAGAGCTTTCTAAATCAGTTAAACCCAAGTAAGGTCCCACCTCTGTTTTTAATCAGATTTTCGGCAAAAGATGGGATGCTGACAAGATCCCTTATCGCACGAGGCCAGCAGGAGATAAGAGACAGAAGAAATAGCCAGAGAGCTGCTCAGTCGCTCGCCCTGAGAAGATCTCGGCCCGCTCGCAGCCACAGCTCCCGCGGCTCGACGCGCAAATCGGATAACGTTCATCCTCTTTATCTTTCTCTCCTCCTCTGACTAAAGAGCCTGATCAGTCCGGAGGGGGAAGAAAATGATGGATAATAGCAAGGACCCAAGTTTGTGACTAATTTAAAGAGGAGATGAGATCTAATCTGGCCAACCGTCGCTACAGGTATGCATCTCGACTTCAAAACACAGATGCGCATATGAGCCACCTGGTTCTGAGAGGCTCTGGGCTTTACGATACAGTCAATATGAGTGCTCTCTTAACACAGAAGAGATGGTCTTGGATCCACCAGATCTTTCACCAAAGAAACCAGGGCTGTGTTTAGAAGGCCCCTTTCCACGTATCAAGGATTACTGAGAGCCAGTGTGGTGTAGTGGTTAAGAGTGGAGGTTTGGAGCTGTGGACTCTAACCTGGAGAACCGGGTTTGATTCCCTGCTCCTTCACATGAGTGGCAGATGCTAATCTGGTGAACCAGGTTGGTTTCCCCACTCCTACACATAAGGCCAGCTGGGTGACCTTGGGCTAGTCACAGCTCTCTCAGCCCTACCTACTTCACAGGATGTCTGTTGTGGGGAAGGGAAGGTGATTGTAAGCCGGTTTGATTCTCCCTTAAGTGGTAGAGAAAGTCGGCATATAACAACCAACTCTTCTTCGTCCTCTTCTTCTTCTACTGCCCGATAGCTGAAGGTTCTTCTCTCCTTCCAGCATTCATTTATCCTGCCGCAGTTGGCCCTGCAGGGTTTGAAAAGCCAAGGTGGTATTTGCTTCAAAACTGAGCTATGTGTGTCAAGTGCCATCATATCGCTTCCAACTCATGGCGACCCTATGAATCAATGTCCTCCAAAATGTCTTATCCTTAACAGCCTTGCTCAGATCTTGCAAACTGAGGACCGTGGCTTCCTTAATAGAGTCCATCTCTTGTTGGGTCTTTCTCTTTTCCTGCTGTGCTCAACTTTTCCAGTGACTCTTGTCTGAGCTACAATCTGCTATTTAGAATCTAACTGCAGCTCCCATGTGACAAAGAAGGAAGTTGTATGTTACATCGCACATTAATATTCACGCATGTACATTTTACACGCATTTGCACTGGAAAACTGATGCACAGAGAAAATTAATCTGCGAGAGACCTTGAAGGGTCAACCCTGAGACTGGTGACTATTTTTAACAAGGCTTCCCACCGAAAGAAAATGGAGACAAAAGAAGAACAGTGATTTAGCAGGGATAGGGAATGGGAAACTGGGAGCTGGAGAAGATGAGATCTAACAGCACCCATGGGGGAATTCCTAGTTTGGGTCTCATTCTTCCAGTGCAAACTCGGGTTATCCTAAGGGCTCACCCCCTGCCCTTCTTAGCAGCAGTATCGAGATACGATCTACCTTACAGGGCTCTGGTGACGATTGCTGAGATATATGGGAAACGTGCAATGTTGATTGTTGTTGTTGTTATTTCTAAGCATGGTTCGAAGGAACGACTGTGTGTGTGAAGTGCTGTCAAGTCGCTTCCGACTCACGGCAACCCTATGAATCAGTGGCCTTCAAAAATGTCCTATCATTAACCGCCTTGCTCAGGTCTTGCAAGCTGAGGGCTGTGGCTTCCTTGATTGAGTCCACCCTTCTCAATTTGGGTGTTCCTCTTTTCCTGCTGCCTTCAACTTTTCCTAGCATTATTGTCTTTTCCAGCGACTCTTGTCTTCTCATAATGTGACCAAAGTACGACAGCCTCAGTTTAGTCATTTTAGCTTCTAGGGTCAATTCAGGCTTGATTTGATCTATAACCCACTGATTTGTTTTTTTGGCAGTCCATGGTATCTGTAACACTCTCTTCCAACACCACATTTTAAAGGAATCTACTTCCTTCCTGTCAGGAGCTACTACAATGCGTTTCAGAGCCACTATTAGATCCTGGAGAAACTTTACTCCTTACAAAAAACACCCTTCTCCAAACACAAAGCCACAAAATGCTTACCTATCGCAAAAAAGATAATGCTGGATTGATGCCCAAGTTGTGTGTTCCCCCCCCAAATTGACCATATAGCCACACCTCCTCAGAGAGCAAAGTCCACTATCCCAAAGTTAAATGATAACTTTCCCTTGGATGATGTGAGGAGGAGATCGAGGCGGGGTGGGGATATTTCCCTTTTCACGTTTCCAATGTGTTCCATTCAAATAAACTGAAGATCCCCTTACCCCCAAGGAAAGAAGAACTGCCCTTGATTTCTACTAGGCTGAGGCTGATTGTTCTTTTGGGGGGGAGGAGGTTTTGGGGGCGTAAAGTGCCGTTAAGGGGCTGTGGCACAGTGGTAGACCATCTGCTTGGCATGCAGAAGGTCCCAGGTTTGATCCTGGGATCTCCAATTAAAGGGACTAGGCAAGTAGACCTCTGCCTGAGACCCTGGAGAGCCGCTGCCGGTCTGAGTAGACAATACTGACTTTGATGGACCAAGGGTCTGATTCAGTAGAAGGCAGCTTCATGTGCTCAAGTTGCAGCCGACTTACAGTGACCCGAAAGAGTTTTCAAGCCTGAAGCCTGAACCATCCCTAGAAGCTAAAAGGACTAAACTGAGGCTATCGTACTTTGGTCACATTAAGAGAAGACAAGAGTCACTGGAAAAGACAATCATGCTAGGAAAAGTTGAAGGAAGCAGGAAAAGACCCAACATGAGATGGATTGACTCTGTAAAGGAAGCCAAGGCCCTCAGTTTGCAAGACCTGAGCAAGGCTGTTAATGATAGGACTTTTTTTGGAGGATATTGATTCATGGGGTCACCATGAGTCGGAAGCGACTTGACAGCACTTCACACACACACACACACACACACACACACACACACACACACACACACAGTTTTCAAGGCAAGAGATGAACTTAGGTGGGTGGGGTCCCCAGTTCAAATCTTGCCCTGGCCTTCAACTCACTAGGTGGCATTAGGCATGATGCTCTCTCTCAGACCACCCACGGTCTGCAACACGACTCCAGTGAGAATGCTGGCCTACCTTATAGGTGTGTTGCGGTAAGGATTACAAGGAGAGAATCGACACAAAATGCTTTGACTGCTGAAAACGCCACCGAACGTTAAGGAGGGTTGGAGCCACAGGCTGCCCAAGGGCTCCTATTCAGTCCATGCAAAGGACTATTTGCAAGTATGATTTAATAACTGAGATCTTCAGGATTAGGCTTCAATCCATCCGAAGAGACTGCCGCTATTACCATTTTGTTCTCACCGTACAGGTGAGCCTCGGCTAGCCTGCAGTTCTGCCAGGGTGGTCCAGAGGCTCGTTCCTTCTGGGTCCGGAAATGCACGTCTAGACCCTGGGTGGCCATTGGCAAGTCGCTCCCTTTCTTTCTCTGTTTTCCCCACCTGTAAAACGGGACTATGATTCTCTGGAGAGGACGAATGCACCAACAGCTTTCACTACTGTTTTGGTATATATTGAGTGGGACCATGGCCCTGCAGGACATAACTCAATTCCATGGGGCCTGTAAGACGGAGTTGGTCCGCCAGGCCCCTGGTTGAGGGCAGCGATGGTTCCATCGTGATCAGCCTCCCTGAGCCCGTGGTGACGCTTGCCGTTTTCTGCACCTTGCATCGATCGACCTCTACCTTCCACCTGGCTGGGGCATCAATCAATCAACCAATCAATCAACCTTTATTGGCATATTCTCAGAAATATAGCATAGACGGTACACAAGAATCCTCAAACCATACATTTCCCATATAAATATGATTGAAACTTTGATCCTAGTCTTGACAACTTCCGTCAAAAATTCCACCACCTTTAATGTGACTTCAGGGATAGAGTCATTCATTAGAAACTGGCATATGGAAGATTCTTGGCTACATTTCATTTTATCAATCAAGGGTAAAATTGTTTTCTTACGAGGGCCATCATGCAGAAGACAATTTATGATTATATGCTGAAGTGTATCATGTTGACCCACACCGATGGGGCGCCACCAGTACCAATTTTACATGGTGCCATTGGACTCTTGGTTTAATTGTTAATTGTGCGGATGTATTTATCGGTTTTAATTATACTTATTTACTGCGGAGATTGCGTTTTCATCTGACATAAGCCACCCTGAGCCCGACCTTGGTTGGGAAAGGGCAGGTTAAAAATCAATCAATCAATCAATCAATCAATCAATCAATCCAACCAACCAACCAACCAACCAACCAACCAACCAACCATCTTCATGTGCCTTTTGTATTTTGCATTTTTTTTCAGCCTGCTGAGAGGTGTTTTGAGTTCTCGGAGGAATAGACACTTGGAAAAAAAAGCATTCACGATCACACATTTTGCACACTGGGTAAACAAAAACCCGACAGACAGTCTAACGGTTCTGCATGACTCAAAACCTTATCTATTTCTCACCCCTCCCTATATTGGCAGGAATATCTGTGTGTCGTTCCCCCCCCCCCCCCGGTCGAAGCATCACACCACTGATCTGCCTCCTCTAGCGCAATTTAAACAGACCAGTGATGGTTACACGTCTTGCCCACGAGCCACGGTGCCAATTGTAAACCGGAGGGTGGGCAGCACTCAGAAAACTGCCCGCCTGCGCATTCGCATGGACCGGACCCGGGCGGAAACATGCGTGCGCATGTGCGGCAAACACAGCGGCCTGGTTTCTAGACACACCCAAGGTTCCCTTTCCCAGTGGCGACGCAAGGGTAGGCCTAAGGACTCTTCCTATCGACATTCAAAATCTTACACCTGGCAGGAGTGAGACGCGGAAACGGCTTGGCCTCGATCGAAAGCTACAGGAGTCCAAAGTACTGGCGCTTAGGTGATGCTGCCAAGATGTGGGTGCGTGTGGAGTAAGCGACAAGTGAGCCGGCCTGTTTTTTTCACACACTAATCTCACCCAAATATAGGCCCTCCCACACTCTTTCCAGTTTATTTTCAAGAGCCAGTGTGCCATGTGGGGTTCGAGTGTTGGACTATGGATTGGGAAACCCAAATTCGAATCCCTGCTCTGCCATGGAAGCTCGCTGGGTGACCTCGGGCCACTCACACACTCTTGGCCCAAACTACCTCACAGGGTTGTTGTGAGGATAAAATGGAGGAGAGGGGGACCATGTAGGACACTTTGTGTTCATTTTCAAGAGCCAGCGTTCCACGGGGGCTACAGTGTTGGACTACGAACTGGCAAACCCAGGTTCGAATCCCTGCTCGGCCCTGGAAGCTCGCTGGGCGACCTCGGGCCACTCACACGCCCCCAGCCTAGCCTACCTCACAGGGTTGTTGTGAGGACAAAATGGAGGAGAGGAGAACCACGTGACTTGCTCGGGGTTCACTGGGGAGAAAGGCACGTCGCAAAATCAATCAACAGCATTTCCCCTTCTGTCCGTCCAAAACAAGAACACGCAGCCGTGTTCCTCGGTCAATATTTGGAGCTCGAAACATGACAACAACCGAGAGACACCTTATGAACTTCCTCCTGGAAATGCAAAGAACATTTAAGAAGGAAGCAAACAATAACCCCCAGGCTTACTGCAACCCGAGCAGCGGAGGAGGGCAAGATCCGTGAAGAATTATCTCATGCGTGCAGCGGCCACTCCCAGCATGTCAAATCTGAGGCTTCTCCGCCGCGCAATCGTACAAAACCATCTGTGTTTGGGGATCGGCACGGTAGCAACGCCAGGACCGCAGCTCCCTGCAGGCGAACGTTTCGGAGGCTGCCGCCTGAGGCTCTTCCCCCCTTTCCCCACTAACAGAAAGAAACCGACCGCATCCTTTCAGCTCCAAACTTCAACTTCTCCTGCTCGGCCGGAGTCCCTTCTGCTCCCCAAAAGGCCGGGCCGCTCGGCAAAGCCCTGCACGATATTGAAACGGCCGAGAGACCTGCGCGCACGCAAACACCTGCCTCCCGCCCACACGAACCCCTCCATCGCCCTTGCGGGTTCGGGCTCCTGGCTTCGACCCATGCTCTCAACGCGCACCCTTGGGAGGGCAAGGCAAGAAAACCCAACCAGGGATTCACCCCGTTGGTTTCAGGTCGGTTCCCTCCGAGCAAGGAGCCAAACAAAAAGCCAGGCCTGGGAAACTAGGCTCTTGGCAGGCAAGACAGGAGAGGGGTGGTTTGCAAACACTCTCCCTCGGCCCTAGCCTTAGACCTTGCAGCAGCGGCAAGGGGGACCTACCAGGCTTGTTCTCCTCGCTGTCCGATTTCATCCTCGGAAGATGGGGGAGAGAGGCAGGCTCGGCTGGCTGAGGAGGCTGTTTCCCGTCACCTCTGCCGTGCCTCTGTCAGTCTCTCCCTGGCTCTCCCCTTCCCTCCTGGCTCCTCCCCGTCGAAGCAGGAAGTGCCGCTCCGTCCTACCTGCTCCGTTCTACCTGCCCGACTTGCAACCTGGACTGGCTGCAGGTTGCCGGGGCTTTGCCAGCGTCATCTCGCCCCAAGGGGGCGTGCCCTGGGAGCGCTGCGGAGCCGCCAGCCGGAACAGTGCCATGCAAGCGTTGGAAGCGAGGGTCCCGGCTCTCCGCTCCTCTCCTGTTTCCAGGGAGCTGCCCCCTGGTAAGTAGGGTTGCCAGCCTCCAGGGGGTGGCTGGAGATCTGCTAGGACAACTGATGTCCAGGCGACAGGGATCGGTTCACCCGGAGAAAATGGCCACGTTGGAAGGTGGGCTCTAGGGCAGAGGTCCCCAAACTTTTTGGGTCGTGGAGCACTTTTCAGGGGAGAAATTTGTCACAGAGCACGAATTTTCACCTAGCCCCTATATACTAAATTGAATGACAGTATTTTTCTTTCCAATCTCTTCACGGTGCACTAGGAGATGCTTCGCGGAACACCAAGTGCTCACACATGAACACATGAAGCTGCCTTATACTGAATCAGACCCGTGGTCCATCAATGTCAGTATTGTCTACTCAGACTGGCAGCGGCTCTCCAGGGTCTCGGGCTGAGGTCTTTCACATCACCTGCTTGCCTGGTCCCTTCAACTGGAGACGCTGGGGATTGAACCCGGGACCTTCTGCATACCAAGCAGATGTTCTGCCACTGAGCCACGGCCCCTCCCCTTGGAGCACAGTTTGGGAACCTCTGCTCTATGGCATTATATCCTATTGAAGTCCCTCTCCTTCTCAAACCCTGCCCTCCTCAGGCTCCTCAGGTTTGGAGCGGTGGAGTCTGATCTGGAGAACCGGGTTTGATTCCCCACTCCTCCACATGAGCGGCGGAGGCTAATCTGGTGAACTGGATTTGTTTCCCCACTCCTCTGCATGAAGCCAGCTGGGTGACCTTGGGCTAGTCACAGCTCTTAGAGCTCTCTCAGCCCCACCTACCTCACAGGATGTCTGTTGTGGGGAGGGGAAGGGAAGGTGACTGTAAGCCGGTTTGAGTCTCCCTTAAGTGGTAGAGAAAGCTGGCATATAAAAACCAGCTCTTCTTCTTTTTCTTCGTCTTCTGCACCCCCAAAAATCTCCAGGTATTTCCCAACCCGGAGCTGGCAACCCTCCCGGTAAGTCACTGTTCCCATTTTGTTTTTTAGGGGCAATGCCTTATAAAAATATTGTTCGGGGTGCCCTCGGTTTTCCTTCCCTGCCCCCTGGGTTTGCAGGAACTAGGGTGGAATTAAGACAGACCTCGTTACTTTAAAGGACTGGGCCAGCCTACCTAGTTGGGGGGTTGCCAATCTCCAGGTGGGGCCTGGAGTTCTCCCAGAATTACAACCAACCTCCAGAATACACAGATCAGTTCCCCTGGAAGGGATGGTAACTTCGGCGGTCAAACTCTATGGGAAGCTATAGAGCCTAGATAAATCTGTTCCCAAATTCCCCCCTCCAAATCCCTGGGAGTTTCCCAGGCCAGAGTGGCCAACCCTACCCAGTCTCATGTAAGCTTTTGCCTCTACTAAGTTGTTAGTATTGAACCCTTTATGGGGCAAGGTGAAGAGACAAACCACAGGAGTATTTAGAAAACTGAAATTTCAGTTTATTTTTTTAAAAAATCAAAATATTATACATATACATGCCATTTAACTGGCGACGGCAACATGGGGATCTACCTCCTTCTGGATGTAGAATTCCACCTCTGTCTAGAAGCGAAGGGAGAAAGGAGGCTCAGTGGTAGAGCATCTGTTTTGCCTCCAGAAAGACCCAGGTTCGATTCCCGACAGCTCCGATTAAAAGGATCAGGGGAAAGCGTTGGAAAGACCTCTGACTAAGACCTTGGAGAGCAGCTGCCAGGCAGAGTAGACAATATGCACCCTGCCAGACGAATGGCCTGACTTGGGAGAAGGTGGCTTCATGTGTTCATACAATGGCAGACCCAAACATGCATGTATATATTATGTGTGTGTTAAGTGCCGTCAAGTCGCCTCCGACTCATGGCGACCCTATGAATGAAAGTCCTTCAATATATCCTATCTTTGACAGCCTTGCTCAGATCTTGCAAATTGAGGGCCGTGGCTTCCTTTATTGTGTCCATCCATCTCTTGTTGGGTCTTCCTGTTTTCCTGCTGCCCTCAACTTTTCCTAGCATGACTGTATATATTAGGTATCATGTATTTATTTGGGATACTTCTGTCCAGCAGTTCTGTAGAATAACCATGAAACCCATTAAAATACACCCCCATGGTAAAAAATATAGATGAATGTTGGAGATTGACTCTTTAATGGCTTGAACTGGCATTCTTTTGCTGGTTAAAGGGAAGGAATGGCCCCTCTGACCACTGAAAAGGCCATGGTAGGGATAGAGAGACCCCTTTGTCCTATAGCTCCCCCTATAGGGAATCGGGCAAACTGCGAGGGGAAAGTGGTAGGATCCAGCCCAGTAGATGCTGTTGGGGCCTGAACTGCAATACAGATCAGAAGTGAGAAACAGAGATCAGATCCCCAGCGTATATCACACCAGCGATGATCACAGACTTTAAAAGCCTTAAAAAATAACACTGAGATTTAACAAAGAGTAGGCTAAATTAGGCCTGACCTGGATGGTCCAGGCTAGCCTGATCTCGTCAGATCTCAGAAGCTAAGTAGGGTCAGCCCTGGTTACTTTTTGGATGGGAGATCACCAAGGAATACCAGGGTTGCTGGGCAGAGGAAGGCACTGGCAAACCGCCTCTGTTAGTCTCTTGCCATGAAAACCCTAAAAAAAAAAGAGGTCGCCATAAGTTGGCTGTGACTTGATGGCACTTTACACACACAGAGGCTAAATTAGGAGTGTTAATACCTTTGCAGGAAGAACACATAACTCTCAGTAGTACGTGCACACTCACTTATAACACCCACATGTCCTAGACGCCCTTGTGCCCTCTCTCCCCTAGTGTGAGCTCATGCTCCTGTTTTATTCCTCCCCACAGCAGTGGCTCATCAACCCACCGCACAAAGCGGGGCCTTCTCAGTCGCGGCTCTGATCTTATAGACTTCAGTTCCAATGGACCTTTGCTGATTGGCATGTTGGGCACGCCTTGGAAGGACTGACAACTGGAAATGGATTTCCTAGTAAGCATGCGCATGTTTCAGTGCGGACTGAACTGTGGTTTATTACCAGGTAATTTCAGAATGTGTTTGTTAGATGCCAGAAAAAGGCTCTTGGCTGCATTCCTGCCCCACAGAGTTGCAACAGTGACCCTTTGCCCAGGGGTTAGGAGAGCCAGCGTGGTGCAGTGGTTAAGAGCAGTAGCTTGGAGTGGTGGACTCTAATTTGGAGAACCGGGTTCGATTCCCCACTCCTCCACATGAGCGGCGGAGGCTAATCTGGTGAACTGGGTTGGTTTCCCACTCCTACACATGAAGCCAGCTGGGTGACCTTGGGCTAGTCACACACTCTCAGCCCCACCTACCTCACAGGGTATCTGTTGTGGGGAGGGGAAGGGAAGGTGATTGTAAGCCGGTTTGATTCTCCCTTAAGTGGTAGAGAAAGTCGGCATGTAAAAACTAACTCTTCTTCTTCTTCTTCTTCTTCTTCTTCTTCTTCTTCTTCTTCTCCTCCTCCTCCTCCTCCTCCTCCTCCTCCTCCTCCTCCTCCTCCTCCTCCTCTCCCTGCATTGGATGCTTTTTGCCCAGATATCCACCTTCACCGGGCAGCGAGAATCTGTCTCAATGATGCTAGCTTCCTGCTAGAGTCTGGCTGCCATCTAAGACTTCAAAGAAAGCTCAATTTCCCAAGGCTTATTTAAGGGCCTGGGAACTAGGGCAGCTGCCCCAGTTTTCCCCGGATCGAAGACAAAAAAAGGCAGCGCCAGAAATGTGTTTCGCATGAATCTCCCCTGCAACTGGGCCGCTTTTTCCTATCTGCTTAAAGGTCGGCAGGAAAGCGCCGTGAGAGAAGGGTACAATCCTCGTAACATCATCCAAATTTGACGAAAAACAAAAACATATGCAGCTGGAAATGCATTTCCCACGGAAACCCCCCCCCCACATCTAATAACAATGACAAAAGTTTTAAAAGGAATCAAAACTGGGAGGAAAACACACAAATCAACCATTTTCGGTACACCCCTGGTACATTCCTGTATTCCCACCGGGAGGATGCCTTGTTTAATATGCTTGAGCGGGAGCTGGTAGAATTTTCATTCTTCAGGCTCCGGCTCCCAGCCGCGGGGTCACTAGAAGGAAAAGCTCAACCCAGAGGAACCTGCGCCGCTCGACAGCACCATGCGCCACAGCCTGTCGTTCCAGGCCCTGCAGCTGTTAAGTTACACTTTTGCGCTCTTGCATGGGAGCAAAAACTTCCTTGGCTTTTCTAACAGCGTGGTGTAGTGGTTCAGAGCGGTCGTTTGGAGTGGTGGACTCAAGATCTGGAGAACCGGGTTTGATTCCCAGCTCCTCCATGTGAGCGGCGGAGGCTAATCTGGTGAACTGGGTTTGTTTCCCTACTCCTCCACACGAAGCCAGCTGGGTGACCTTGGCCTAGTCACAGCCCTCTCTCAGCCCCACCTACCTCACAGGGTGTCTGTGTGGGGAGGGGAAGGTGATTGTAAGCCAGTTTGAGTCTCCCTTAAGTGGTAGAGAAAGTCGGCATATAAAAACCACCACCACCACCTCCTCCTCCTCTTCTCCTCCTCCTCCTCCTCCACCACCACCACCACAGTGTGGGACAGGCAGCTGAATGCAGACTCCCGAACACCGCTTTCAGCAATGTTCAAAACCAGCCATCCTTAATATAACTCAGCGACAGTCCACATGCTTTGGGTACGGACGGTCCCTGGTTCAATCCCCAGCATCCACAGTTAAGATCTCAGCTACCAAAACTTGGGAAATGCTATCTTCTGCCTGATAAACGGCGGTAACAACCAGACTTTTAAAATAAATGCCGGCAGAACCGGGGTCCAGCATTATAGTCCTTCAATATCCCCCTACGGACTATTTTGTGCCCTAGAGAAACTAGGAGGAAAGATGTGAGAACAGTGGGTGGCTGCACATTAAGTTTCAGCGGGGCTGTGGCTCAGTGCTAGAGCATCTGCTTGGCATGCACAAGGTCTCAGGTTCCATCCCTGGCATCTCCAGTGAAAGGGACCAGGCAGGTAGGTGATGTGAAAGACCCCTGCCTGAGACCCTGGAGAGCCGCTGCCAGTCTGAGTAGATTGTACTGACTTTGATGGACCAAGGGTCTGATTCAGTATAAGGCAGATTCATGTGTTCTCTAGGGGAGGGGCCGTGGCTCAGTGGTAGAGCATCTGCTTGGCCATGCAGAATGTCCCAGGTTCAATCCCCAGCATATCCAGTTAAAGGGACTAGGCAGATAGGTGATGTGAAAGACCTCTGCCTGAGACCCTGGAGAGCCGCAGCCAGTCTGAGCAGACAATACTGACTTTGATGGACCAAAGGTCTGATTCAGTATCAGGCAGCTTCATGTGTACATGTGTTCAAGTGTGGCAGTGACATTTTAAAACACCGAACTTTATCCCTCCAAGCAGCAGGCTTAAATAGAAAAAAACGCTTTCTCTCCTTTGTCCATCCCCACCCTCAGATTTAACAATCTTGTTAAAAGGGATTGCAGAAAAGTAATGTTGGGTTACATAAATGGTTCCTAACTGCCTTCCTAATGCAGTAAAGCATTGAACTATAAGCAATTTGCATTTTGTTCCGTCTGCTTCTTTTGCGACCTTTAAGAGGCCGGTTGGTTGGTTTGTGTCTCCCCCACACCATCCCTACCTTTGTTCTTGTCTACTTAGGTAGGAAAACTGTAAGAAGAAGAAGAGTTGGTTTTTATACGGCGACTTTCTCTACCACTTAAGAATCAAACCGGCTTACAATCGCCTTCCCTCCCCCTCCCCACAACAGACACCCTGTGAGGTAGGTGGGGCTGAGAGAGCTCTAAGAGAGCTGTGACTAGCCCAAGGTCACCCAGATGGCTTCGTGTGTAGGAGTGGGGAAACCAACCCAGTTTACTAGATTAGTGTCCACTGCTCATGTGGAGGAATGGGGAATCAAACCCGGTCCTCCAGATTAGAGTTGTGGGGAGGGGGAGGGAAAGGTGATTGTAAGCCGGTTTGAGTCTTCCTTAAGTGGCAGAGAAACTCAGCATATAAAAACCAACTCTTCCTCCTCCTCCTCTTCTTCTCTTTCTTCTTCTCCTTCTTCTTCCTCCTCCTCCTCCTCTTCTCCTCCTCCTCCACCACCACCACTAAGGGTGGCCTGGAGATCTTGCTTCCACCCAACGCTAAACTGGGATGTGGCTGTGCTCGGCATGTGGGACGGGCTTGCGGATGTGACTTGCTTCACCCTCCTTATGTGGAGCAGCCCAATTAGAAACTAACTCCAGTGACCCATGGCATACAAATGCAGGTGTATGGGAGACTCAGATCCAGAAGGTGGGGCCTTTTGTTCCGCATACCAGTCAGCTACCTGCCTTCAGAGAGACTGTGGCTGGCCCAGACTCTCCCCTGTACCACAGCGCCCTCCCCAAGATGGCCAGCAGAGGGAGCACACCCTGTCTGGAGGGGCCCAATGAAAGCAGTTGGGGTCAGCTGACTGGTCCAATCAGAGCCAACCTGGAGGCATAAAGCTTCTATTTTCCAGGCTGGGTCCTTCATTCTGAGCCAACTCCTCCACGGGTGAAGATGGTTCTAGATCTGCCAAGCCTACATCTTGACTACTTCCTGTTTTGTCCTCATGAAGCCTATGCTCTACATTGGACTTGCCTAACTTCCAGCCTGCTTCTTCCTACCATAGGTCCTCCTCTCAATGGATCCCAACCTTTGGCTTTGGGGAAGGGCCATGACTCAATCGTAGAGCATCTGCTTTGCATGCAGAAGGTCCTAAGTTCGGTTCCTGAGATCTCCAGTTAAAAGGATCAGGTAGTAGGTGATGTGAAAGACCTAGCACCCTGGCGAGCAGCTACCAGTCTGAGCAGACAATACGGATTGTGATAGACCAGTATGGTCTGACTCAGTATGAAGCAGCTTCATGTGATCTTGATATTGTTTCGGCTGTGCCCTATGACCTCGTTACTGACCTTTGACACCTACCCCCCCCAATGCAGACCCTTATGTTCTGCTTTACTTGTCATATGCCTTGGCAGCCAACAGGTTCCCCCAAAACAAAGCGGAATTTAAGGCCCACATCTGAGCATCATGGGGTAACCAGTGTGGCATAGTGGTAAAGAGTGTAGAGAGCCAGCATGGTGTAGTGGTTAAGAGCAGTTGACTCTAATCTGGGGAGCAGGGTTCAATTCCCCACTCCTCCACATGAGTGGCGGACTCTAATCTGATGAACTGGGTTCGTTTCCCTGCTCCTACACATGAAGCCAGGTGGGAGATCTTGGGCTAGTCACAGTTCTCTCCAAACTCTCTCAGCCCCACCTACCTCACAAGGTGTCTGTTGTGGGAAGAGGAAGGCCATTGTAAGCTCGCTTGAGTCTCCTTAAAGGTAGAGAAAATTGGCATATAAAAACCAACTCTTCTTAAATCTAACAGAGATTCACTCTGTGGGAAGTTATGACTGCCGTTCTCCTCTGACAAGCAGCCACAGGATTTGAACCCTCATCCTCACAGGCATGAACCCATTAAAGTGTGGCCCCAAGCTCAACCACGGAGCCTCTCTTCCCGAGGATATATTTGACAACCCATAATATTCAGCTTCTGCATGTGGTACTAGACCGTCTTTTGTACATGACCCGCAGCCATGTTTAGTGTTTGACTGCATTTGACAGATAATATTTGATAGAGTGTGGCATTTGGCAGTTGGAGACATAACAGCCTGTGTGATTTCACATTTTTATGCCTTGCAAAATAAAAACTGCTCAGAGATGCCAACAACACTTGTTTTTTCTTTTGTGCAATTTCATATGTTGGAGGTAAATGTTTATCCAGAAGCCAAGATTTCAGATTCTAAAACACCACATTCTAAATCTGAATCGCAAATAAAATAAAATAAAATAAAAATGTCCCATTTGGGAGAATGTTGAAGACTTGCAAATTTATTTATCAAAAATATTTATACGCCGCTTTTCCTGAGCCAAACTCAAAAGTAATTTTTTGCGGGGGACATCCAGTATACAACCGGAAAGAACCAGCATGGTGTAGAAGTTAGAATGTTGTTGTACTAGATCCAAGATACCCTGGTTTGAATCCCAACTCCATTACAGCACCTCACTCGGTGACCTTGGGCCAGTCACGCACTCTCTGCTTAACCTACCTCACAGGGTTGTTGTGAGGACAAAATGGAGGAAAGGAGAATGATGTAAGCTGCTTTGGGACCCCAGTGGGATATAAGTGAATAAATGAAATCAACTTATCCATCTTCAAGTACTTGAAGGGCTGTCATACAGAGGATGGTGCTGAGTTGTTTTCTGTTGTCCCAGAAGGTTGGACCAGAACAAATGGGTTAAAATTAAATCAAAAGAGTTTCCATCTAGACATTAGGAAGAATTTTCTAACAGTTCGAGCGGTTCCTCAGTGCAACAGGCTTCCTCGGGAGCTGGTAAACTCCCCTGGAGGTTTTTAAGCAGAGGCTAGATGGCCATCTGTCAGCAATGCTGATTCTATGACCTTAAGCAGATGGTGAGAGGGAGGCATCTTGGCCATCTTCTGGTCACTGTGTGTGTGTGTGGGAGAGGTCATTGTGAATTTCCTGCATTGTGCAGCGAGTTGGACAAGATGACCCTGATGGTCCCTTCCAACTCTATGATTCTACGTATCTCTTATTCTATGTATCCTCAAACCACGTAAGGGTCTAATAAAAAATCACTATTTAACTAGGTCTGTCCTTGTGCTTGTTTATACGCTGTAGAAGTTAAGATACTACCATCATGCCTTTCTGCAGCACACTCCATAAACATGGAACAGCTGCTGATACCGTTATTAATATGGGTTGAGTATCCCTTGTCCGGACTGCTTGGGACCAGAAGTGTTCCGTATTTCGGATCTTTCTGTATTTTGGAATATTTGCATATACATAATGAGATATCTTGGGGATGGGACCCACGTCTAAACACGAAATTTATTTATGTTTTACATATGTTTTATATTCACTTTATACGCATAGACTGAGTATAATTTTAAACAATATTTTTAATAATTTTGTGTATTTTTTGTGTACACCAGCGTGGCGTAGTGGTTAAGAGCGGTGGTTTGGAGCGGTGGAGTCTGATCTGGAGAACTGGGTTTGATTCCCCACTCCTCCACATGAGCGGCAGAGGCTAATCTGGTGAACTGGATTTGTTTCCCCACTCCTGCACATGAAGCCAACTGGGTGACCTTGGGGCTAGTCACAGCTCTCTTAGAGCTCTCTCAGCCCCACCTACCTCACAGGGTGTCTGTTGTGGGGAGGGGAAGGAGATTGTAAGCCGGTTTGAGTCTCCCTTAAGTGGTAGAGAAAGTTGGCATATAAAAACCAACTCTTCTTCTTCTACATTGAACCATCAGAAAGCAGTTTGGTGCGCTGCTGAGGGCCTGTGAATAATGCCTGCATGTCGGCTCAAAATGTCCCTATTTTGGATATTTCCACATTTTGGATGTCCGGATAAAGGATACTCAACTTATATTTTTTAAAATCCTTCTTCCAAAGCGCTCAGAATGGTGCATACAGTACATGGTTTTTCCTTCCTCATTTTAACCTTACCACAGCCCTGGGTGGTAGTTAGGCCAAGAAAAAGAGTGACAAATTCAAGATCACCCCAGAGGTTTCCTAGATGTGTAAGTGGTTGAACTCAGCATCCCAGATCCTAAACCGACACCTTCCCCGCTACACCATGCTGGTTTCTCATGCCAAGCATGTACTCCGGAGGTGAGTAATACCCCTTCTTCTGCCCGGATACGGTTGGATTTGGGTAATCCTTGGACGTGGCTCATGGGGGATTCCTAGTTTAAACCCACTTTAAAGTTTTGTTAAAAAGGGGTCACACTTTTCATTAAAGGCTTTACGAGCAGGCGTGGGAAGAGAATCATGCCGGCAGTCAAACAACAACAACAAAAATGTGGGGTTTTTTTTTGGTTAGGAAACTGGGATTTAACTTGACAGAATATTTCTGTTCTCTCTTTTCGAGCCCCCCCTCTCCCCCGTGGACATGTCAGACAGTTACCAGCCAGGTAAGCAAAGCTAATTAAATCGAGAGTCAAACTGGTGACCTGCAATGGAAAGCCCCGGGATTATGTTACTAATCCCATAAACTAATCAGTTTGCTAAAGCTCTGAAATCGTTCGCTGTGAGTCCCCAATTCACACAAACACAGAGTCTGCAATAGGCAAAGGTCCAATTACTACACAGACTGGTGGAGAAATGTGTATTTCAGGGCATCCGAGGCTGTGTAAGACTTCACGGCCTGAATTCCTACAACAAACGTTCTGGAGAATTTCCGTTTTGTCTTTTAATCATTAAAAACTAGTGGTTTTCAAGCTTCCGGGGGAACTATTTCCACATGGGCTCAATTATGAGGGAACCCCTACATCCGGCAAAGGATTTTGAGATATATTCTTGGGCTTGCGCATGGTGCATGGACCAGAGCGGCTACACAAAGTGAGCCAGTCACGTACCAAATACTTCCTCAAAGTTGCATGTTGGAGGGGGAAACATAGCGTTTGAGCAAGCCCTGCTTCAGAGAAGGACTGGGTTCAGATTCCTGCTTGGCAAGGAAACCCTAGCCTACCTCACAAGATAGTTGTGCAGATGAAACGGAAGAGGGGGAAAAAACCAATCTGTGTACCACTCTATGCTCCATGAAGGGATAAAAATAGCCCAGACTAGCCCGAGCTTGTCAGAGCTCAGCAAGTAAGCAAGGTTGGTCATGGTTAATATTTGGATGGAAGACAGGGTTGCCAACCTCCAGGTACTAGCCAGAGATCTCCTGCTATTACAACTGATCTCCAGCCGACAGAGCTTCACCTGGAGAAAACGGCCGCTTTGGCCATTGGACTCTATGGCACTGAAGTCCCTCCCCTCTCCAAACCCCGCCCTCCTCAGGCAACCCTAATGGAAGAAGAGTTGGTTTTTTCCTCTGCAGAGGAAGAAGAGTTAGTTTTTGTATGCTGATTCCCCCCCTACCTCTTAAGGAGAATCAAACTGGCTTATAATCTCCTTCCCTTCCTCTCCCCACAACAGACACCTTGTGTTCATATAGTGATGAGGTAGGTGAGGCCGAGAGAGCTCTACGAGAACTGCGACTAGCCCAAGGTCACCCCCCCAATGATCTCTTGCCTTGAAAACCCCACGAGGGCTTGTCATATGTTTGTGGCAACTTGACTGCACTTAATTATTATTACATATTAAGCCATAATTAATTTTGCTCATCAGAGGTCACCTGTATCAGAGCTGGGTTGAGAAGAACAGCTGGTTCTGTAAGCTCTGTGCGTGGGAGAGTATGAAGCAGGGCTCTCTACTATGTAGGGTTGCCAGCTCCGGGCTGGGAAAATCCCAGAGATTTGGGGGGGGGGTGGAGCCTGAGGAGAGCTGGGTTTGGAAAGGGGAGGGACTTCAAGAGGTTATAATGCCATAGTGTCCATCTTCAAAGGTGGCCATTTTATCCAGGTGGACTGAGCTCTGTCGCCTGGAGGGGAAGGGAAGGTGATTGTATGCTGGTTTGATTCTTCCTTAAGTGGTGGAGAAAGTTGGAATATAAAAACCAGCTCTTCTTCTTCTCCTCCTCCTCCTCCTCAGTAGGGTATAGTGCCATACAGTCCACCTTCCAAAACAGCCATTCTCCCCAGGAGCAGTGGAACAAATGTTTTAAACAAATAAATACCACACAAATAAGCTATCGATGTCGTCTGGAGATCAGTTGTAATTCTGGGGGGATCTCCGGCCCCCACCTGAAGGCTGGCAACCCTACGCTCAAAGCAACCATCAACAGCTAAGAAATGTCACGACTACCATGCCAGTGCCTGGGAGAATATCCAAGGCCCCCACCTCCCAAGCTGTTTCTTTGGTACATCGATGCAGAAGGGAAAAGGCACACTGGCCGGAAACCAGAAAAGCAAGCAGAGAGAAAATATGTTCTCCAGAGAAAGGTCAGCACCACTGGCATGGTTCGCAGATGGGGAGAGAAGGTGGTGGTAACAGACGAAGCTTTCCTCCTCTACTTTAGGGGATTATGCCACCCAGATGAACCAGCGCCTCAGCCGGCTGCCAAGGACTGGTCTGTGCTGCTGCTGGCATAGCCTGAGTCAACGGAGCCATGAACACATATGAACACATGAAGCTGCCTTCTACTGAATCAGATCCTTAGTCCATCAAAGTCAGTATTGTCTACTCTGACGGGCAACAGCTCTCCAGGGTCTCGGGCTACACCACACTGGCTAGTTATTGGAGTTCATCTTGGTTCGTTCCTAGCCATGAGCAACCCAAATTTAGTTTGAGGGCCTTTCTGACCTGCGTGCCGTTTTTGTGCTGATTGCAATCCTGCCCTCTCATTTCACTTCAGTAAGAGGTACTGAACGTCTGCAGATGCCTTTGGACATCATGCCTCCTTTCAGTTGCTCAGGATTTGATTCTTTCTCTTGAAGGCCTCAGCTCAGTGACCATTTGGTGGTTTCTGTTTTTGTCGGTCCTCCCGCTCACGACTGCCTTGGGAAAGTCGAGTTATTTTGAGTTCCTGTTTTACAAGGCAGGGAAACGTTGGTGCGGACGGAGAAGTTCAAGTTCAACCGCCCATCAACGGATATGAAGGGTTTTATGGGCCAGCAATGTTCCTGCCTCTTGGCCCCTGGCCGTCCCTTTACAGTCCGAGCTCAGCTGCCGAAGAGTCAGCCGAGGCGTGGGAAACTGCCTCCCAGCGACCAGAGGGAGCTGCTCTCCCGTGGATCTGGTAGTGGTGTGCATTTACGAGCCGTTTTGTTTCGGAGAGTTGGAAGGTCTCCCTTTTCTGGAACCCAGCTAATATTGTCGAAGGCTTTCACGGTCAGAGTTCATTGGTTCTTGTAGGTTATCCGGGCTGTGTGACCGTGGTCTTGGTATTTTCTTTCCTGACGTTTCGCCAGCAGCTGTGGCAGGCATCTTCGGAGGAGTCCTCTGAAGATGCCTGCCACAGCTTCAGAGTCCTCCTCTGAAGATGCCTGCCACAGCTGCTAGAGAAACGTCAGGAAAGAAAATACCAAGACCACGTCACACAGCCCGGATAACCTACAAGAACCAACCAACGAATATTACTCATGGCTCAAACTCACCCTGGATTTAAATGTAGTGCAGGCGTAGGTCAAGAGCTTTCCAAGGGGGCTTTATGTTTGCACACTGGGAGACGTGATAGATAGATAGATAGATAGATAGATAGATAGATAGATAGATAGATAGATAGATAGATAGATAGATAGATAGATGTGTGTGTGTGTGTGTGTGATGTGCCGTCAAGTCGTTTCCAACTCATGGCGACCCTATGAATCAATGTCCTCCAAAGTGTCCTATCTTTGATATATATAGAGAGAGTTCTCCAAATAAATACATACCTACATATATACGTATACATACATATACTTGTATATATAAACTGGGGCAGCAAGCCATGCAAAACACACACACACATATATACACAGAGGGGGGGTACAGGTTCTCTAAATACATACATACATATACACACACACATATACATATATACATACACATACATATATACATGTATACATATATAAACTGGGGCTGCTAACCATGCAAAACAGAGAGAGAGAGAGAGAGAGAGAGAGAGAGAGAGAGAGAGAGAGAGAGAGAGAGAGAGAGAGAGAGAGAGAGAGAGAGAGAGAGAGAGAGAGAGAGAGAGAGAGAGAGAGAGAGAGAGAGAGAGAGAGAGGAGGGAAGGCAGCATGGTACAGCCCGAACTCGTCAGATCTCAGAAGCGAAGCAGGGTCAGCCCTGGTTAGTATTTGAATGGGAGACCACCAAGGAATGCCCGGGTTGCTGTGCAGAGGAAGGCACTGGCAAACCACCTCTGTTAGTCTCTTGTCATGAGAACCCCAAAAAGGGGTCGCCATAAGTCGGCTGCGACTTGACGGCACTTTACACACACACACATAGAGAGAGAGGTACAGGTTCTCTAAATACATACACACATACATATACATACATACATTTCTATGACCTTGGGCAGTTCATGGGAGGGAGGGCATCTTGGCCATCTTCTAGGGGGTCACTGGGGGTGGGTGGGGAGGTAGTTGTGAGTTTCCTGCTTTGTGCAGGGGGTTGAACTAGATGACCCTGGTGGTCCCTTCCACGTGTATGTATGCATGTATTTATTTAGAGAATCTGTACCTGTTATTTAAAAAAAAACCCTTAAGGCAGTCTACATCAGAGAGAAAAAAACCTTAAAGCATCTCTAAAATCCACTGTCTTCGGAAGCAGCCCTTAGCATCCTGGATCCCAATTCTACACAGCCTCAGCCCGCAGTGAAAAGTTCAAAGGAACCAAAGTCAAAGCCACTAAAAGCAATTGATAAAAATAAAAAATAAGAGAAAACAAGCATCATAAATTGAATTGTAAAGTTCTGTAGATATATAGGGATGCATTTGTTTAGAGAACTTATATCTTTAAAAAAAACCCTTAAAGCAGCCCACATCAGAGAAAAAAAAACATTAAAAACCCCTTTAAAATGTATCTGAAATCAACGGTCTACAGAAGTAGCCTAAAGCACCCTGATTCCCAATTATGAACAGCCGCAGCCAGCAAGAAAATGTTCAAACGGAACCAAAGTCAAAGCCACTAAAAGCAGTTGATAAAAATCAACGGTAAGATAAAACCCAACAGCATAAATTGAATTGCATCAAGGAGAAGAAATGCTAAAGGCCACTACGGCATAGTAGATAAGAGTGGCGGAGCAGCAACCAGGGAGACCCGGGTTCAAATCCCCTCTTCTACCATGGAAGCTTGCTGGGTGACCATGGCCGCATCGCAAACGCCCAGCCTGGCCTACCTCGCAGGGTTGCTGTGAGAAAATGGAGGAGGGGAGAATGATGTCCTAGGCTGCTTTGTCTCCCAACTGGGGAGAAAAGCGGGATGGAAATCAAGAAATGCAAACTCAACGTGTGCTAAAACCTTTCCAGAACAAGACTATGCTCCGCTTGCAAGCTTTATGCAAAGCGTTGCCAACTGTCCCAAAAAATCTGACCTTTCCCCAGCTTTGAAACAAACTGAATCACAGCCGCAGAGTACAGTTGAAAAGCCAGTGATCCTACTTGCAGCTGGCCAACCTTTGTCAATTTCTGTTTGCTTGTTTCAGAGGCATCTTTTCCTCTTTCCAGTTACACTGAAGTCTTCTCACCCGAGTGTGAATATTGACAGCCACGGTTGTTGTTAACAATAATAATAATCACCATCATCATCTTTTATTTCTATCCTGCCCTCCCTCGGCAAGCCGGGCTCAGGGCACTTTACATCAGATTAAACAACAGAAGAAGAGGAAGAGGAAGAGGAAGAGGAAGAAGAAGAATCAAACCCGGTTCTCCAGAACAGAGTCCACCGCTCCAAGCCACTGCTCTTAACCGCTACACCTCGCTGGCTCTCCGGACGCACAACATTAAAACAATTTAAACACACTGACTTTAAATAGACTAAATGACTGGGAAGACCCAAGTTCAGATCCTCACCCTGCCGCAACGCTCACTAGGTGATCTTGGGCCAGCCACTCGCTTTCGGCCTAACCAACCTCACAGGGTTGTGGTGAGGGTGAACCGGAGGACAGGAGAACATAGGGTCCACACTCAAAAAGGTCAGCGGCCAACTGCCGTCGGAAGTGGCTTCAGTCTCCTGCCTCGTTTCAACTGTGTGTGTAAACTTTAAAAGTTGGTGGTGCAGGAATGTGGTTTTTTTTTGGGGGGGGTGTATGGGGAGACAGAACCCTCCCCTGGGAGAAATCTCAGTAACAAAGGTCTTTTATGCATGGTTGTTTCCCTTGTCGTCACCCCTCTGAGGACTTCAGGTCTTTGTGTTGATTATGCGTGTCGTTTCTGGCAGTCAGAGTTCACCGCGCTCTCCCCCTGCGTTTCCCTGCATTTTCAGAGACCTGTTTTATCTCGAATTTGCAAACGCAGGGAAATGCAGGGGGAGAGCGAGGCGACCTCTGATGGTCTGAAACAGCACTCATGATCAACACAAACAGACCCGAAATCCTCACAGTGAAACAGCCATGCAGAAAAGACCAAAGCTAAGCTTGTCTTGCCTCCGTATGGAAATAAATACAGTACTTCTTGCAAGGAGATTAAGCAATTACGAAAAATCTTACCCAGGAGATTTACATATTAATTGCCTTTCCACACTTGTTTTTGCTCTCATTAATGGCTGCCTGTCCAAGCTTCTGGTCTCCAGCTGAAGACCAAGGATGTTCCTTTGACACTAAGCAGGCATCTCCCAGTTTAGGAGACAGAGACAGAGACACAGAAAGACAGAGAGAGAGAGAGAGAGAGAGAGAGAGAGAGAGGAGAGACTCATCCAGATTGCCAGGAAACAGCAATCTGTGCATCTGATTTTAATCCTACACTTTCACCAAGGAGTATGTAGGTCTCCACTCCTGCATTTTACCCTCACAACAACCTTGTGCCATAAGGTAGACTAGAGCTGATCACTTTCCAGGGTTGTTGTCAATCTCATTGCGAAGTACCACTGAGGTCTTTCTACCTATGATGTCCTTTATATAGCTCTTGAAATGCACTATATAAATACTATGTGTTATTACCTTGAAAGCAAAATGGAACCTCCATGTACAGAGGCAATGTACCTCTGAAGAATGGATGCCTGATATAAGCATGACCAGCGCCCTCTGCTTACGAGGTTCTAAATGCAGGGAAATGCATTGGGCTAGCCATTGGTGGAATCACAGCACTAATGCACGAAGCAAGTTTCATATTCTAGCATTCGAATCCATCACAGGGATAATTTGGAAAGGATCAGCTCCTCCCGTTTTCTTATATTTCACGAAAATAGGTTTAAATGTGAGAGCGATACACATGTGCCCGATCATTGCCTGTGTTAGAAGCATCACGTAGTTTTCTGCATGGCAGTAGATCCTCTGGAGGAAACAAATAACCTGAAAATAAGCCAACTGACATTTGGATCAATGGGGCCCACAAATTCTGTGGATAAGGTTGGGACCCTAAGAGTGCGATCCTAAGAAGGTGTACTCAGAATCCTACCGGACCTTTCTCCCAAGAAAGCATTCTTAGGATTGCACTGTGAGTGACTTCCACTTAAATCCTCTGGTCTGAGTAGACAATACTGACTTCGATGGACCAAGGGTCTGATTCAGTATAAGGCAGCTTCATGTGTTCATACGTTCAATGCCATAGAGTCCACCTTCCAAAGCGGCCATTGTCTCCAGGGGAACTGATCTCTGTCGCCTGGAGATCGGTTGTACTAGCAGGAGATATCCAGCCACCGCCTGGAGGTTGGCAACCTTACCTCTGAGTGACTGGCTCAGTCGGCACCCGCTCTTTGCTGGTGCGCCATGCTCCAGTCACTGCGCATCACGCTGAGACGCGTGGGCAGCACCGCCCGGCATGCAAACGCGCACGGAAGGGCCCCGGGGGGCCTTTCCTCCCTCCCGGTGACGCGATTTCACGGTTAGGACGTGGGCCGCGTATGCGGAAGACATCTGAAAGACCCCTGCGGCGAGCGAGAGCTTTTAGGGGCCGGCTCCATTTCATCTTCCCACATTAGCGAGCGCCTAGAACAACCAGTGCCTCTCCGCGGCCTCGCAGCCTGTAATGATCATAATTCGAGGAGACCCAATTATCACTTTCCCGGGGACTGATAGCTGCCCCACGCATTGCGGAGACGGCATTCGCGGCTCCCGACAAGCACCCAGCCCTGATAGTTTGTAATTATTTTGAAAAGACACTGGGCGGCTGCATTCATCAGAACACTATTAAGTGACAGACGGTGTCCTGAGGTCCGTTAATTCCCCATCCTTGTTACAGCAGCAGCAAATGAGGAAGGACAAAAGCGGCTGTTCATCTTCCCCATTACAGCCTACGTAAACCGTCAGAAAACAGAGTGATCCCGAGCTATTTCCTACGCCCGTCAATAGGGTTGCCAACCACCACGAACTAGCCGGAGATCTCCCGCTATGACAGGGGTGGGGAATGTCAGGCCCAGGGGCCATATAAGGCCCGCGAAATCATTTGGTCTGGCCCTTCATGGATCCTGGCAGATATCTAGCTCAGAAGGATCTAAGACTGGCGATCCGCCCCCTCCCGCGGACAGGAATAGCCTCTATTCAAGGCAGATGTGAGTTTGTTTTGCCGAGAAAAGGAACCGTCTTTCCCCCTTGCAGAAGAGTCATTAGCTATGAAGCTGCTAGGACCGCCCAAGAAACTATGTTAACCCTTTCCCACCTGGGCTGTTGAGAAACGTATTTCCTCTGTACTACAAGAGGGCTGGGGGCGGAAGTGGCGACAATGGAGGGGTTAAAGGGGGCAGGGCCAGAATGTGCGGCCCACGAATGATGTTATAAATATCCAAATGGCCCTTGGCAGAAAAAAGGTTCCCCACCCTTGAGCTATGACAACTGATCTCCAGCCGATAGAGATCAGTTCCCCTGGGGAAAATGGCCGCTTGGTCCATTGGACTCTATGGCACTGAAGCCCCTCCCCTCCCCTAACCCCACCCTCCTCAGGCTGCACCCCACAAACCTCCCGCCGGTGGCGAAGAGGGACCTGGCAACCCTCCTCTCAGCCCAATCTACAACTATTGGAAACAAGAAAGTGACGCAGAGCACTTTTGAAAACGCAAAGCCCCACAGCCTGATCTCCCCTCTTTGCATCCTTCAACTCTTCCAGCGTTACAGGAACTCTTTTAAAGCCCTTTAACCAACTTGGGGCTTCCTTCCCCCACCGTTCTGTGCAGCCGTTAACTGCGTATTCCCATCTGTGTACCCTGCCTCGGCTGAGCCGTCTGACAGTAAATTCCCCGGACTAGCAGGCCGCCTGTTGGTAAACGGCATGTTCCTCTCGGCTAATCACTGCCAAGCCTTCGATAGATCCTCAGAAGGCTTTTCTCCGGAGGTTAATGGATGTGTAATAGGATCGTTCCACTGCGGAGCAAATGGCTGGAAAGTCGGGGATTGAAGCTCAAGAAAGCGAGACCCCGAAACAGAGGGAAATTTTGCTCCGGGAAACTGTATTTAAAACACGGCAAGTTTTTTTTTTGCCTCTCCTCAAAAGAGTTTCCGGCTAAACATTAGGAAGGACTTTCTAACAGTCAGAGCGGTTCCTCAGTGGAACAGGTTTCCTCGGGAGGTGGTGGGTTCTCCTTCACTGGAGGTTTTTAAGCAGAGGCTAGATGGCCATCTGTCAGCAATGCTGATTCGATGACCTTAGGCAGTTCATGAGAGGGAGGGCATCTTGACCATCTTCTGGACATGGAGTAGGGATCACTGGGTGTGTGTTGGGGAGGTAGTTGTGAATTTCCTGCATTTTGCAGGGGGTTGGACTAGATGACCATGCTGGTCCCTTCCAACTCTATGATCCAATGTTTCTATGAACTTGGACTGATCCATCAAGACAACTTTTATAGTCTTGGGTTTAAAACCAACATATTGGGCTAGATGGCCATCTGTCAGCAATGCTGATTTTATGACCTTAGGCAGATCACAAGAGGGAGGGCAGGAAGGTTTGCATCAGTGTTTGGCTCTCGTGGCCCTTTCTTGCATGCCCAAGGTAATGCCAATTGCCACTTTGGGGTCAGGAAGCCATTTTCCTCCAGGCCAGATTGGCCAGGGATCCTGGAGGTTTCCCCCCACCTTTGCCATCTTCTGGGCATGGAGTAGGGGTCACTGGGGTGTGTGTGTGTGGGGAGGTAGTTGTGAATTTCCTGCATTATGCAGGGGGTTGGACTAGATGACCCTGGTGGTCCCTTCCAACTCTATGAGTCTCTATGATTCTATGATTCCTCTCTATACCCACAATGTGCCACCTGAATTTCTAAAACCCGCTCAGAAAAGGAACTGGTGGTGGTATCGTGCAGCCGGTTGTATCAAAATTCCTGCTACGTAGAATTTCGCCGTCAGGAAAAGAGCGTCCCAAAAAAAGAATCTGGATGCAATCACATTTACAATCACGTCAAGATTGCTTCTCTGCAGAGCTTTAGGAGTGCAGATGTGCAGATGACTGCTGAGGGGGTGCAGAGAGAAGATGCACATAAACAGAACGGAAAGCTATAGCATAAGAAGAAGAGTTGGGTTTTATATGCTGACTTTCTCTATCACTTAAGGGAGAATCAAACCAGCTTACAATCACCTTCCCCTCCCCTCCCCACAACAGACACCTTGTGAGGTAGGTGGGGCTAAGAGAGCTGTGACTAGCCCAAGGTCACCCAGCTGGCCTTATGTGTAGGAGCCTCTGCTGCTCATGTGGAGGAGTGGGGAAGAAGGAGTTGGTTTTTATATGCCGAGTTTCTCTACCACTTACGGGAGACTCAAACCGGATTACAATCACCTTCCTTTCCCTTCCCCACAACAGACACCCTGTGAGGTAGGTGGGGCTGAGAGAGCTCGGAGAGAACTGTGATTGGCCCAGGGTCACCCAGCTGGCTTCATGTGGAGGAGCGGGAAAACCAACCCAGTTCACTAGATTAGAGTCCGCTGCTCATGTGGAGGAGTGGGGAATCAACTCGGGTTCTGCTGATTTGGAGTCCACCGTTCCTAACCACCGCTGTTAACCACTAAGCCACGCTGACCCTCCACATGTGTCAACTCTGGGGTTAATTTTAGCAGTTCACCTAGATAAACTAAAATTATGAAAAAGTGGAATGCTGGACGGAACAATAAAAGATACAAAAGGAGGAGAATCTGCAAATATCTAAATGCAATGCCCAGATTGTTTGCTGAATTAAGAGCGGGAAAATGCTTGAGATTGGTCAAGGACCATTATGTCTCTACCCCAGATCTTCTTAGTTTAATAGTCTGATTCTACCCCCTTTGCCCCAGTGGCCTCTTCCTGGATTTTAAAAAGGTAAAGGTTCCCTGTGCAAGCACCGGGTCATTCCTGACCCATGGGGTGACGTCACATCCCGACGTTTCCTAGGCAGACTGTGTTTACGAGGTGGTTTGTCAGTGCCTTCCCCAGTCATCTTCCCTTTACCCCCAGCAAGCTGGGTACTCATTTTACCGACCTTGGAAGGATGGAAGGCTGAGTCAACCTTGAGCCAGCTACCTGAAACCGACTTCTGTCGGGATCGAACTCAGGTCGTGAGCAGAAGCTTGGACTGCAGTACTGCAGCTTAACACTCTGCGCCACGGGGCTCCTGGATTTTGCATCTTGGGTTTTCTTCTCACCTCAAGCTCCTGACGATTAATGACAAAATGCTCAGCCCTCCCGCTGCAAGGCTGACCTGCAGAAGGATCTTCCGACTCAAAGCCTTCTCAAGAGGGCAGACCTGCTCATTAAACCAGCCTGCCACCCCTGACAAAATGAAGTGCCGTCTCCCAGAAAAGCCCGCAATTTGGAGAAAGGAAAGAAACCACTATCATGCTTGCTACTAGCACGAGTCCTCTCCTCTGCTGCCAACCCGGACAGCTCCCTGTTCTCCTCTACGTGACAGCCCTTCAAATACTTAAAGGCCATTTATTCATGGAAGGTTTTGCGTTGGATTTGCCACTCTTTAGATGCACTTTTTCCCTATCCATATTCTCAAAACTCAACAATAAGCCGCCATGCAGAGTTTTGAGAATTCAGATGGGGAAAACGTGCATCTATAGAGTGACAAATCCAATGCAAAACCTTCCATGAATAAATGGCCAAAGAGAGCAATCCTGTCCCCCCCCCCAACCTCCTCTTCTCCAGACTGAACATGCCCAACTCCCTCAGCCTTTTCTCATAGGGCTTGGTCTCCAGGAAGGAAAGGAGATTGTAAGCCGGTTTGATTCTCCTTAAAAAAGATAGAGAAAATCGACCTATAAAAATCAACTACTTCTTCTAGTTCAAGGGTAATATAGCTAACTTTTGTCTTCCTAGTTAGCAGCTAGTTTTCTGAGAGGGTCAATTTAAGAAACCACCCACTTACCCGCCCATCTAGGATTCTTCCCCCTCCCCATGGATTCCCAGGAAGCTCACACCACCAGCCGCCAGGAGTTCCACGTCGAGTGTTTGTACCCGCCAACATTTCACAGATGAAAATCAGGACTCTTCTCCAATTGTAGCATTTCTGTTCCACCACCAAGAATCATTGCTCAAGTCTTTCTCACAAGCGTGCACGCGCATGAACGCACACACTGCCGAAAGCTCCTCTGCGCATGCTGGAGCATGCCTGCAAACAGATCCCCTCCGGCAGTAATTTAGAAAGCAATGTGGTTTTGCGGAATAAAGAGATAATCAGCCAAAGATGGAACGATTGTCCTATGGTGGTAGAAAGTGCTGTCAAGCTGCAGCCCACTCCTACACATGAAGCCTGTGGGTGACCTTGTGCTAGTCACATTTCTCTCAGGACTCTCTCAGCCCCATCTACCTCACAAGGTGTCTATTGTGGGGAGAAGAAGGGAAGGAGATTGTAAAATGGTTTCATTCTCCTTAAAAAGGCAGAGAAAGTCAGCATATAAAAACTCCTCCTCCTCCTTCTCCTCCTCCTCCTCCTCTTCTTCTTCGGTGGTTTGGAGCGGTGGACTCTAATCTGGAGAACCAGGTTTGATCCCCCACTCCTCCACATGGGCGG
The DNA here is from genome assembly GCF_029931775.1 of Euleptes europaea. Lineage (NCBI taxonomy): Eukaryota > Metazoa > Chordata > Lepidosauria > Squamata > Sphaerodactylidae > Euleptes > Euleptes europaea. Next base: position 11,338,108 of record NC_079330.1, on the reverse strand, counting down.
AAGAGGCTAATCTGGTGAACCGGGTTGGTTTCCCCACTCCTACACATGAAGCCAGCTGGGTGACCTTGGGCTAGTCACACACTCTCAGCCCCACCTACCTCACAGGGCATCTGTTGTGGGGAGGGGGAGGGAAGGTGGTTGTAAGCCGGTTTGATTCTCCTTTAAGTGGTAGAGAAAGTCGGCATAGAAAAACCAACCTTCCTTCTTCTTCGATACTGGCTGGATATTAGGAAAAAGTTTTTAACAGTTAAGAGTGGAATCAGCTACCACAGGAGGTGGTGAGCTCTCCATCACTTGACAGTCTTTAAGCAGAGGCTGGACAAACATTTGTCAGGGATGCTCTAGGCTGATCCTGCATTAAGCAGGTGGTTGGACTAGATGGCCTGTATGGCCCCTTCCAACTCTGTGACTCTATGATTCGATGACTATAAAACCACTTGCTTATTTTTTTGTTTTTCACCCTGGGGAGAAGACTTTAATCAGGCTGTGGTATGGTCCAAGCGTCAGGTTTGTTCGTGACCTCTTCTCCAGCCAGTTGTTCTCAAACGATTTAAAAATCCCACGCCCGACAGCCTCGGCAGGCGGTTCAGGGCAACAAGAGCTGCCATTCTGCATCGGAGCCGCGACCCGTCACATCTCCCGTTCTGCCCTCTGTCAGACGCGATCAGGCTGCCGGTCCATCTGCTCTCGGTTCCTGCCCCTAGCGGCGGCCGAGAGGGGAAAACCAGGGAGCCGCATCGTCGACCTAACCGACTGCATAAGGCGTTCCCATTTCAGCCGTGGATTACGCCTCGTCTCCTGCAGGCAAAAGGGGAAAAAAAGAGAGAGAGAAAAGCTCTCGTCTCGCACAGTTTGAGTGGTCCTCGGCTTAGCGTGTGCATAAAATAGATCTACAAATGCTATTAGTCAGCCAAAATCTGTCTTGGCTTGTTCTCTGCCAGAGGGCTCTTCTTTCAGACAGACATTTCTACTGTGCTGGCATCGGCGTGGCAACGCAGGGCACGAAGCAAGGAAAGGATGCCGGGAAATCTGGGGGCCTTTATGCTGATGGCAGCCCTGGCACGGGTGCAAGAAGCCAGCCGAGCCGGACCATGCAGCACAGTCTTCTCCACTCTGATCAGCAGTAGATCTCCAAGGCATCTCCTCTTCAGGCTGCTGGTGGAGGAAAGTGCTGTCAACTCCAAGTCGACTTATGATGGCCCCATAGGATTTTCTAGGCAAGAGAAGGACAGAGGTGGTTTGCCATTGCCATTTTCTCCTATCCAAGTATGGGAGGGGCAGTGGCTCAGTTTGTAGAGCATCTGCTTGGCACGCAGAAGGTCCCCGGTTCAATCCCAGGCATCTCCAGTTAAAGGGGCTAGGCAAGTAGGTGATGTGAAAGACCTCTCTGCCTGAGACCCCGGAGAGCCGCTGCTGGTCTGAGTAGATAATACTGACTTTGATGGACCAAGGGTCTGATTCAGTATAAGGCCGCTTCATGTGTACATTGGGAGGGGCTGTGGCTCAGTGGTAGAGCGTCTGCTTGCCATGCAGAAGGTCCCAGGTTCAATCCGCGGCATCTCCAGTTAAAGGGACTAGGCAAGTAGTTGATGGGAAAGACCTCTGCCTGAGACCCCGGAGAGCCACTGTTGGTCTGAGTCGACAGTACTGACTTTGATGGACCAAAGGTCTGCTTCGGTAAAGGCCGCTTCATGAGTTCGAGTACTATCCAGAGGTGATTCTGCTTATTTTCCAAAATCTGATGAGAGTAGGCTAGACTGGGCTATCCAGGTCAGTGCCTTCTCCAGGCGACCTGAAATCTATTCGCTGGCGATATGAGGGATTGCAGAATGCCATGTGTGTGTGTGTTGTGTGCCGGCAAGTTGCTTCTAACCTTTGGTGACTACGAATTAATGACCTCCAAAAGTCCTACAATAAACAGCCTTGCTCAGGTCATGCAAACTGAGGTAATAGAATCATAGAGTTGGAAGGTATGAATTACCTTGATATTGGTCACCAGTGATACATCGTTACCCTTAAGAATATTTTCTAGCTCCTTCATGGCTGCTTTTCTCAGTCTCAACCTCCTTTTGATTTCTGGGTTCTTTTGGTTGATAAGGGAGCCAAGGAATAAAAAATCTTCAACAATTTCAATGTCTTCATCGTCCCCCTTAAAATGGTGTAATTCCCCAGTAGCCATTTGTAAGCCGCAGGCAGACAAGGAAAAGGGCAGAGCTCCTATGGGCCGGTCACTTTCTCTTGGTCTAACCCACCCTGCAGGGCTGTTGTAAAGATAAAATGGAAAAGGCAGGAACTATGCATGAGCTCCCGGGAGGAAAGGTGGGCTAAAAACGATCTAAATAAATACATCGGCATCAGGCCAAGTTCTATTCATCTGTTAACTTCCAGAATAACTATTTTGGTTTTATTTCATCCTCCTCTTGCATTTAGTCCTGGCACGTTTCTTTCCGCCTCCTTTGTACAAATCACTCTGGGGGTGGAAGATAAAGACCCCCCTTCCCCATGCAGTAAGCTTAAGAAAACCCTGCAAAACTACACACGAACAGGCTTTGTAAAATTAAAAAAGAGGGCACTTCTGTTTCACGGGGCGAGCTCATCTTAATTCTGCATCAGAGTTAACTCTGACAGCATTACAGAAGGTTCCCAGAGAGTTATAGAAAGAATCGCAGCAACGGCTTGGTTGCTACGTAGAGTCCTGCATAATCAGTCTTGGAAAAATCTGCCAAGTCAGGATGGCAGGATGGGGTTGGGACGGACATTTCCTCTCTGGCTATTCACCACTATGCAAAACGGTAATTTAACCTCTGAGGAAACGCTTTCGTTCATTGTATAATCCTCCGCAGATCTACACACTACCTTGGGGAGGGCAGAATAATTAAAATGAGGACAAGGTATGGGGGGGGGGAGGATGCACTGCAGGAAAACATTGGATAAATATTGGGAGTGGAGAATATTTTCCCACCTTCTAGAAAGGTAAAGGTAGTCCCCGGTGCAAGCACTGTTGGCAGAGTATGCGAAGTATGCAGAGAAGGGTCAGACTCACTGCTTAAAGATAAAGTTGCCTTTATTGAGGGAACTACGTTTTAGGATAGGAAAGCTGAGTGACAGAGCCTCTAGCTATCTAACTAAGGAGGGAGAGAGAGGGTAGAATGACTTCCGAGAAGAAGGAGGAAATTATCCCTGAGAGTATCAGTCTAAGGGCAGACAAGAGGTGTGGAAAAAAGGGTGGAAATGTCTCTGGCCTTACAGCCCTAACTAACTGACTACCTGCCCACCTGCTGGGTCTTCTTCTCAGATCCTTGGCATGCTAGAGATTGCAACTCTTGCAACAAGCACTAGGTCATTACTGAGCCGTAAGGTGACGTCATGTCACGGCGTTCACTAGGCAGACTGTGTTTACGAGGTGGTTTGCCATTGCCTTCCCCAGTCGTCGACGCTTTACCTCCAGCAAGCTGGATACTCATTTTACCGACCTCGGAAGGATGGAAGGCTGAGCCAACCGTGAGCCAGCTACCTGCAACCGACTTCCGTCGGGATCGGACTCAGGCCGGGAGCAGAGCTTGGACTGCAGCTGATCACTCTGTTGATGGTCATTTTTGAAGGACCGAAGTGCATCGTCAACGTTCTTCATTGGTCTGCACAACAGCCCTGAGGAGCAGGCCAGTGCTATGATTCCTTCCCCAGAGCACAAGCCAACAGGCGTAGCTTGCCGACCAATTTTACCAGCAGCCCGTGGGAGGCAACATCACCAGGTTTGGCCTTACTGGAACCCTTGCTTTCTCTTAGAACACCCATCCAGAGGGAGGACGCTACTCACCCTCCGCCTCCTTCCCCACCCCTCCCACTTTCTCTCCCGGAAGCCCCTTCTGCTTCGGGAACAGTCTCGGAAGAAAACAGGCACCCACATTCCTTCAGCCAATCCTGACGGCTGTTCACATGTGGCTTATTTATTTCCAAGCTGGGTACCCAAGGTTGGGTGAAAGGAAAATATATATAAGTCTATGTATAAATACTAAAAGTATAATTTATTAGAAGCGCTATATAAAAGTTAAAATCATTTAAAAGCATTAAAATAGCACAATGGCATTTCCTGAGGTTGATAGCTATAACCACATACCAAACGCGTTTCGGCCTATGGGGCCTTCATCGGTGGTTAATTAAAACCTTTTGTTAAACCTGCACACATTTACAGAAATACATTAATGAATACCAATACAAACAGTTCAAACCCAACCAGGCATGTGTATATGGTGTAAATTCTATTCTCAATTACACAAACATCTGGTTCTTGTTGTAATACTGGTGAGTATAAGTCTGTCCAACACTATGTGTGCAGGTATCAACCTAGTAAAGCAGTTTATTTATTTCCAACCCACCTTTCTCACTGCGGGCAGATGGTTTAAAGGGGTTACGCACCTGAAGCTGCCTTATACTGAATCAGACAGACCCTTGGTCCAGCGCGGTCAGCACCGCCTACTCAAGACTGGCAGCGGCTCTCCGGGGTCTCAGGCAGAGGTCTTTCATATCACCTACTGCCTTAGGGTTAATGCCAGGTCCTTCTTCGCAATAAGCGGGAGGTTTTTGGGGTGGAGCCTGAGGTGGGCAGGGTTTGGGGAGGGACTTCAATGCCATAGAGTCCAATTGCCAAAGCGGCCCTTTTCTCCAGGGGAACTGATCTCAATCTGCTGGAGATCAGTTGTAATAGCAGCTACTACCTGGAGGTTGGTAACTAGGGTTGCCAGGTCCTTCTTTGTCACCGGCGGGAGGTTTTTGGGGTGGAGCTTGAGGAAGGTGGGGTTTGGGGAGGGGAGGGACTGCAATGCCATAGAGTCCAATTGCCAAAGCAGCCATTTTTCTCGAGGTGAACTGATCTCTATTGGCTGGAGATCAGTTGTAATAACAGGAGATCTCCAGCTATTACCTGGAAGTTGAGCAACCCCAAAAAACACCTCTGTACAGCTTGTATCCCAAGCGGGAACGTTGAAATTGTGAACTTGTCTTAGCAACCGTATCAACTGGATATCCCATGGGGAATCTTTAATACAGAGAATGTGTGGTGGCTGCTTATTTTCCATGAAGGAATTATGTATGGATAAGAAAAATGGAAGCTAACTGAGCGAATAATGTGAACAACTGACAGTGATGATTAAACGGGACTGAGGAAGAATTCAAGAAATTGAAACGATCGTCTCCCGGTTTCATTCCGCTATCTGAAGAACTCACCTTGGAGTGATGTATTTCATTGGCTTGTAGCTGTTGCTATTGTCAATATATTTGTGATTGCATTTCAAATAGCTTTTTCTGTAATTACCTGGAAGTTGGCAACCCTAAACATCAAAAGCTATGACACACAAAGCATTAGTGCTCCCTCTTCTCTTTCGCTCTTTTAAACTGCATTTGCGCGCGAACGCGACGCAAGAGCACACCTCTTATTTTGCCCAGCCGCAGAGTTCGAGTTCCGGTCTCCCTTCAGCAGAAGGGCTTGTCTTGCCCCGCAAGGCCAGGCCAGAGGTGCACACGTTTCCGCCTCCCACCCACCCCCCAAAGTCATCTTCCAAGCGCTGAGGCCCGCAAAAGTATTCTGTTTGCTGCAGCACATTTTTTCCCCGTGGCCTAGAAACCCCGTCTCTCCTTTGCTCGCTGTCAGCTTTTTGTCAAGAGGGGCTAAGCGGCGCTCCTTCTTCCCTGATAATGGAAGAGAAACTAAAATAACTCCAAGAAAGGATTGCCTGGAGGAGAAATGCAGAGGTGAGCCCTGTTTTCTTTTGTTTTCTAACTTTTAAGGAAGAGGCCCCCTGGGGAGCCGCGGCCCCCCCCACCCATAGTGGAAAGGAATGAAGCGGCTTCAACAAGCATTGCACCAGCTACGGCATGCGTGGGGGAAAGAAGCACATGACCGCACGCGCTCGGCAGTTCTGCGAAGCGTTGCAAAGTAAATAAGAGTTTGACGTTTTCATCCCCGCTGCTACGATCTGAAAAATCCCCATTTCGCCGTCACTGTTATGAATCAAGCACATGATTACTTTTGGTTTTTTATTTCCTCAAAACCGCAAAATGTACACTCCCCCCCCCAACTTTGGGCATCAGTGAAGAAGAAGAAGATGATGAAGAAGAATTGGTTTTTATATGCCAACTTTCTCTTCCATAAGGTTGCCAACCTCCAGGTACTAGCTAGAGATCTCTTGCTATTACAGCTGATCTCCAGCCGATAGAAATCAGTTCACCTGGAGAAAACGGCCGCTTTGGCAATTGGACTCTATGGCATTGAAGTCCCTCCCCTCCCCAAACCCCGCCCTCCTCAGATTCCGCTCCCAAAAACCTCCCACCAGTGGCGAAGAGGGACCTGGCAACCCTACTCTACCACTTAAGGAAGAATCAAACAGGTTACAATCACCTTCCCCTCCCCACAACAGACACCCCGTGAGGTAGGTGGCGCTGAGAGAGCGCTAAGAGACCTGTGACTAGCCCAAGGTCACCCAGATGGTTTCATGTGTAGGAGTAAGGGAAGCAACCCGGTTCACCAGATCACAGTCCACTGCTCCTAACCACCGCTCTTAACCACTACACCATGCCGGCTCTCCTAAATCAGCATTATACACAGCACTGGCCCTCCCTGAGAGGAGCAGAAACGGAATAAATTGTGCAGAGGGAGAATTAGCAGATATGTTTAATTTGAATAACTTTGGCTGCGAGGGGGTTGGTTTCCGCCAGGCAACCCCCACTGAACCAGCAGCCCATCCAAGCAGCGGGTTGCAGCAACAAAGAATGGATTTAGTTGATTCTTTTTTTCTTTTTTGTCAGCCAATTTCTGGCGAGCCCGTGGGGGTTTTGAGACATCCAGAAGCAGTTTGCCTGCCTCTGCATAGCAACTCTGGACTTCCTTGGTAGTCTCCTATCCCACTACTAAGGAGAGTCAACACTGAGTGTCCAAGATCTGACAAGCTCTGGCTAGCCTGGGCTATCCAGGTCAGCGCAGTTCATTCATAAAAGATAAAGGTAGACCCCTGTGCAAGCACCGGTGGTCATTACTGTCCCAAGTAGTAGGATTTTCAGGTCCTTCTTTGCCATTGGCAGGAGTTTTTTGGGGTGGAGCCTGAGGAGGGTGGGGTTTGGGGAGGGGAGGGACTTCAATGCCATAGAACCCAATGGCCAAAGCGGCCCTTTTCCCTCCAGGTGAGCTGATTTCTATCGACTGGAAATCAGTTGTAATAGCAGGAGATCTCCAGCTAGAACCTGGGGATTGGCAACCCTCAAAATCACAGAAACCAGGGGCAGAAGAGAAAACAAAAGGGGACGGGTGGGAGATGAGCTTTCCCTGAGCACAGAGAGAGAGAGCGGGAAAGAAGAAGAAGAAAATAGCATGGATAGGATCGGCTGCGCGTGTGTTTCGTTACTGTGAACGGCGGGCCTCTTCCCATGCTCAGGGCCTTGTGTAAGCCACCGATAACGTGCTTCCGTTTGCCGGCCGTGAAAAATGCATTTGTGCTCTCTGATCTTTGTGCCAGGAGCAGCGCTTGCCGAAGGTGGTACCCGGAGGGAATCAAACAGGAAGCGGGAAAGCGAGCCAACCCTTTGAACGCTGCCTAAAAGGAACCTGGCCCACTCCAGGAAAAGAAACCCATTCGCAGCATCAAAATAACCCCCTTTTCTAAGAGCGGAAGCGGCAACCTCGGCTTACAAAGAACCCTCTCCGTATCAAACACGTCCTCCTGAGGATCGACGCCGGCAAGGCAAACGCCGTCCCGATTTCATCGTAGGCCGACTGTTCCCTTTGAGCCAAGGTGCTTCCCACATTACAAAACGAAAAACTAAGAACGATCGGTCTTTGACTTGGGTGTCCTCTTGCCCCAGCTTCAACTATCAAATGAGAAGGGGAAGTCATAAGTTGCCCGTGCGTGGCTATCTGTGAGCCCCAGAAGGTTTTGGAAGGGCGGGCGAACAGTCATCAAGCCAGGCCCCCTCCTCTGCACTGGGAAGCCCTCTATCCTAGGGCAGTATGCACTTCATCAATCTAACATCTCTCCACGCATGTGGAGAATGGCAGCGGACTTGGTGAATTCAGCAGTCGGAGAACCTCCCATGTTCTTTTTTTATAACCCCCCAAGATTATCTAGGGTTGCCAATCACCAGGGGGGGCCTGGAGACCCCCTGGAATTACAACTGGTCTCCGGGCTACAGAGATCAGTTCCCCCGAAGAAAATGGCTGCTTTGGAGGGTGGACTATGTGGCGTTACAGCCTGCTGCGGTCCCACCCCCCTCCAAACCTCCGCCCTCCCCAGGCTCTACCAGCATGCTGTGGTGGTTAAGAGCGGTGCTCTCTAATCTGGAGAACCGGGTTTGATTCCCTGCACCTCCACATGAGCAGCAGACTCTAATCTGGAGAACCAGGTTTGATTCCTCCACATGTGTGGCAGACTCTAATCTGGAGAACCGGGTTTGATTCCCCACTCCTCCACATGAGCGGTAGACCCTAATCTGGGGAACCGGGTTTGATTCTTCCACATGAGTGGTGGACTTTAATCTGTAGAACCAGGTTTGCTTCCTCCACACACGCAGTGGACTCTAATCTGGAGAACCGGGTTTGATTCCTCCACGAGTGGCGGACTCTAATCTGGAGAACTGGGTTTGATTCCCCACTCCTCCACCTGAGCGGCGGACTCTAACCTGGAGAACCTGCATTCTGCCACACCTTGTAGCAGTGAGTTCCCCGAGTCCGTGACCCATTGCGTCAAGTTGTACGTCCTTCGGTCTGTCTGGAACCAACCGCCAATCCATTTCCATAGGGCAACCTCAAGTTCTGTGACCTCAAGTTCTTGAACTACGGGAGAAGGAGAAAAGTCTGCTCTCCCTCTCTCTACGCTACACCAGCTCGCAAATAAATGACAAAACGCTCTTTGTAATTAACAGATGTTGTTTGTGTCCAGAAGCGCCCGGCATTTAAACTCTCTGCAATATCGTTGTCGGCAATCATACCGGAAACAAAAACTCCCTCCGTTTTCTCATGCCATGGGAGACGTCGCCGCATCTCCTTACCCCACGATCCGGGTTCTGTTTATTTGTTGCTGTTCTCGACAGGCACGCTTAAGTGACTGTTTGCCTACTCCATCATTCGGGGAGAGCATCTGCCGACAATTCCTCAATCAGAAAGTTAAATGAAGAAGATCGTTCAAGTGGCACACCCCCAGAGCGAGCCCGTTTTAATCCCATGCAAAGCAGCTCGGGCCCGCGCCCGCCACGGCGGATTTGCGGCGCGACACCAAACGAGCCGGCTATTAGCAGGTCATTAAAGCTCTTGATTGCGTTTGAGAAATGCAGAGACCCCACTGGGGAGCAGATGTTCTGCCACATGGGCTGCAGATCAGGTTGGGGGAAAGGCGGTCAGGAACCGCTGGCAGCTGTCTGGATCCGTGCGGGGAATTCGGTTTCCAGACACTGAAAAGAATGGCCAAGAGAGGAAGAGGGCAGACTAGAGGTGTCGCCGTAGGCTACGGATCTGTCTCAGATGCTTCTGCGATAACATACCTAGAGGACTCTACGTGTGTGTGTGTGTGTGTGTGTGTGTGTGTGTGTGTGAAGAGGCCTACCTTCCTAGACTAATCATCCCCAACAGGGGGAGGGGCCATGGCTCAGTGGTAGAGCATCTGCTTGGCATGCAGAAGGTCCCAGGTTCAAGCCCCGGCATCTCCAGTTAAAGGGACTAGGCAAGGAGGTGAAAGACCTCTGCCTGAGACCCTGGAAAGCCATGAAGTGGGGCCATGGCTTAATGGTAGAGCATCTGCTTGGCATGAAGAAGGTCCCAGGTTCAATCCCTGGCATCTCCAGTTAAAGGGACTAGGGAAGGAGGTGATGTGAAAGACCTCTGCCCGAGACCCTGGAGAGGTGCTGCCAGTCTGAGTAGACAATACTGACTTTGATGGCCCAAGGGTCTGATTAAGTATAAGGCAGTTTTATGTGTTCAACAGAGTGCCTGCTGATGCCTCCTGGTGCCCACTTCTTTGAACACACGAAGCTGCCTTCTACTGAATCAGAACCTGGGTCCATCCAAGTCAGTATTGTCCGTTCAGACCGGCAGTGGCTCTCCGGGGTCTCAGGCTGAGGTCTTTCACATCACCTACTTGCCCAGTCCCTTTAACTGGAGATGCCGGGGATTGAACCTGGGACCTTCTGCATGCCAATCAGATGCTCTACCATTAAGCCATGGCCCCACTTCATGGCTCTCCAGGGTCTCAGGCTGAGGTCTTTCACATCACCTACTTGCCCAGTCCCTTTAACTGGAGATGCAGGGGACTGAACCTGGGACCTTCTGCACGCCAAGCAGATGCTCCACCACTGAGCCACAACCCCCTCCCTTCCCCCCAAAGCACCTCCTGCCCAAACAAAGAGCCAATCCTGACTTTCCTCTATTTCAATGGGGCAGGAGGTGCTTCAGAACAGCCTGGACACCTTTGTGCCTGTAGGGAGCACCCATTCAGAAAGAGCTGCTTCCCGTGTGGGAAGACACTCAACTTGGAACCCCTCAACATTTTGTGGTTGGCCATGTTCCTTGTGGCAGCCATTCTGAGGTGGCATCCACTACCCATCCACTATTGAGGGCTAGTGTGGTATAGTGGTTAAGAGCGGCAGACGCTAATCTGGAGAACCAGGTTCGATTCCCCGCTCCTCCACATGACTGGCAGACTCTAATCTGGGGAACCAGGTTGTTTTCCCCACTCCTACACACAAAGCCTTCTGGGTGACCTTGGGCCAGTCACAGTTCTCTCCGATCTCTCTCAGCCCCACCCACCTCCCAAGGTGTCTGTTGAGTGGAGGGGAAGGGAAGGTGATTGTAAGCCGCTTTGAGACTCCTTAAAGATAGAGAAAAGTGGGGTATACAAACCAACTCTTCTTATTATTATTAGTCAGGAAACTCACACAAACACCTGCAGGGTTGCCAGGTCCCTCTTCGCCACCGGTGGGAGGTTTTTGGGGTGGAGCCTGAGGAGGGTGGGTTTGGGGAGGGGAGGGAGTGCAATGCCATAGAGTCAATTGCCAAGTGGTCATTTTCTCCAGGTGAGCTGATCTCTATTGGCTGGACAACAGCTGTAATAGCAGGAGATCTCCAGCTAGTACTTGGAGGTTGGCAACCCTACACACTCGTCTATTCTTCAGATTGTGTATGGCCTGTCCTCCATCCTCCTCCGTGGTTTAGAATGGAACCCAAGAGAGCCAGCGCTATGCACCCCCCCATCCCTCATCCTTGGTTAAGCGTCAGCACAGTGGTGTGATATACGACGTGCCAGACAGTGGCCGACATCTTAATCACTCACGCCAAGAGAGAGCTGCCACTTAAATGGGGCTGTCAATCTTGCTGACAGCCAGAAAGCGCCGATTCAGGCTGGAGAGTGGATGGGCGGGCTCCCTTCCGCTGGAAACGCCTCCCGAACAAAAGGTAAGGAAATGTTTAGACACCGGGCAAGGGAGGGGGCCTGAGAGAGGAGACGCATGAAGAAGAAGAAGAAGAAGAAGAAGAAGAAGAAGAAGAAGAAGAAGAAGGAGGAGGAGGAGGAGGAGGAGGAGGAGGAAGAGGAGGAGGAGTTAGTTTTTATATGCCGACTTTCTCTACCACTTAAGGAAGAATCAAACCAGCTTACAATCACCTACCCTTCCCCTCCCCACAACAGACACCTTATGAGGTAGGCAGGGCCGAGAGAGCTCTAAGAGAGCTGTGACTAACCCATGGTCACCCAGCTGGCTTCAGGTGGAGGAGGGGGGAAACCAAACCGGTTCACCAGATTAGCCTCCGCCGCTCATGTCGATTAGTGAGGAATCCAACCTGGTTCTCCAGATCAGAGTCTACCACTCCAAACCACCGCTCTTAACCACTACACCACGATGGCTCTTAAGCAAAAAGATCTGCAGGCTGTTTGCACCAAATACTAACCATATATTAATTTATTCCTTTTTTGTTAATGTAAGATAATTTTATGTTTCGCCTCCTCCCAATATCCTATGGGGTTGCCATAAGTCAGCTGTGACTTGACGGCACACACACACACACACACACACACACACACACAATATCCTCAAGCTAAAAACAGTAAAAGAATGTCATAAAAACCATCCACGGTCACTAAAATCACTAACCGCAGCAAAAGACCTAAATGAAAAAGAAGAGCAAAGTCTAAATATGTCAAACCACCAGCGATTAGCATTCACCAGGTCAACATAAAAACATCAACAGCGACTCAACGTGGTGGAGTGATTAAGAGCGGTGGACTCTAATCTGGAGAACCGGGTTCGATTCCCCACTCCTCCACATGAGCAGCGGACTCTAATCTGGAGAACCAGGTTGGTTTCCCCACTCCAACACATGAAGCCTGCTGGGTGACCTTGGCCTAGTCACAGCTCTCTCCAAACTCTCTCAGCCTCACCTACCTCACAGGGTGTCTGTTGTGGGGAGGGGAAGGGAAGGCGATTGTAAGCTGCTTTGAGACTCCTTAAAGGTAGGGAAAAGCAGGGTATAAAAACCAACGCTGCTTCTTCTTCAATCAAAACAGCAAAGCACAAAGGTAAAAAGCTGAAAATGAACAGCCAGACACCATGCAGTGATAAGATCTATTCCAACAGGAGTCATTGGATTAAAAATAAAACAAACAAGAGATAAATCCTACATATTTTTTTTAATGGGCCAATATAGTTTGGTGGTCAGGACATCAGACCACTGCCAGGGAGAGGCAGGTTTAATTCCCCACTCAGGCCTGAAGCTCAGTGGGTGATCCTAGGCCACTTTGTGAGCATGCTCGCCTACCTAACAGGGTCATGCGAGGGTCATCGAATCATATTGGAAGGGGCCATAGAGGCCATCTAGTCCAACTCCATGCTCAATGCAGGATCAGCCTACAGCATCCCTGACAACTGCTTGTCCAGCCTCTGCTTAAAGACTGCCAGTGAAGGGGAGCTCACCACCTCCCTAGGTGGCTGATTCCACTGTCGAACAACTCTTACTGAAAATTGTCCCCCCTAATATCCAGCCGATACCTTTCCGCCCGCAATTTAAACCCATTATTGCGAGTCCTCCCCTCTGCTGCCAACAGGAACAGCTCCCTGCCCTCCTCTAAGTGACAGCCCTTCAAATACTTAAAGTGAGCAATGGAGTAGGAGTGGGGAAAGTACGGTGGAGGAAATGGGAGATAACAAAGACAACAGACAAACAAGGCAAATGAAGACCAGAAACAAATGGGGTTTTGTCCGGCAGCAAAGAAAAAGGAGAAGAAGAGCCAAGCTCAGAAGCCGAACTCTTGGTTTGCATGCAGAAGGTCCTCAGTTCTATCCTACCCACCTCCAGTCTTTGGGTCACGTTTGTGGGGAAAGGCCCCTCTGTGCCTGAGACCCCACATAGCCATGTATAAGCTAGCTTCCTGCAAAGATGAGAAACAATTTTTCCAAGCCTACACTGGGGAGCAGGGATTAGAACACAGATCCTGAAAACCTTTGCTCCATGCAACGGGTCTTCTGACCTGTGCTCGGTCCTTTTTCAACCAACGAACAAATCATTTGTGGTTTGGGGTGTCTAAGGGAGAATGACACAGGAAACCACAAATGGCTTGTTCCTCCAATTTATTTAAGGCCAGCTGTTGATGCGGAAAGTACACCCAGGGCATTCGAGATTGAGTCTTGCATTCACCGATACGAGACGTTCTCGTCCCTTTGGCCTGGCCTAGCCCGAGCTTGCAAGAGGAGGTTTGTTCCCCATTCAGGCAGTGCTCTTCGTATCTGACGCAGCTGCAGGAACAATTGTGGATTCTGCAGTCCTTTATTTCAAACAACAACCCCTTCTTTCTTTCCCAACGCAGGGATTTTTTCAGGTCAAATTTCTCCAGAGCTGTAGGGAGACTGAGATCTTAACCTTTTCATGAAGAATTTCCCCCCGACCCTTTCTTGGCACAGTTAGAGAAAGGTATTTGGTATGTAGGATTGCTGCTGCAGACCAGATTCTTGGAGCGAGGGACGCTCTCGGATGATTTATAGAAGAGCTTTGAGTAACAGGGGAAGGGGAGGAGGAGAGTTCAAACACCATTTTGGGAATTGTTTTGTGTTTACAGACACTTTGGCCATTTATGTGGAGTCGATCTTCATGCTCGCTCAAGGCAGCTTTTTTAAAATCCGCCCTTGCGTCCCGATGCAAGAGGAGAAAGTCAAACAAATTCCACCCTCCACCACTCGCCTTCGTTCCTTCATTTGCATAGCCATTAGCAATGATCATTTGCATAGCTAAGCCGTGGCTGTGATTTTTCATGGTTCCTTCAGTGAATGCTTCGATGCGGGGGCGGAGCAAATACAAAAGGTCACGTTAAAGGGGCTCTTAAGAAATGCAAAGACATATGTGGGGCACTTTAGCCTGGAAGGCGCTGCTAATTACCAAGCATAAATGGCCTGTGTTCTGGGGACTACAGGGTTAGGACCTGTTCAGACATAATGCAAAATCATGGTTTAAACAATTGGCAGTTAATACGATGCCTGACCTGGATGGCCCATGCTAACCTGATCTTGTCAGATCTCGGAAGCTAAGCAGGGTCGGCCCTGGTTAGTAGTTGGATAAGAGACCACCAAGGAAGTCCAGGGTCGCTCCTCTCTTGCCTTGAAAACCCGAAAGAGTATCCATAAATCGGCTCTAATTCGATGGTACTTTGATGTGATGTCCTGACCTGGATGCTCCAGGCTAGCTCAATCTTGTCAGATCTTGGAGACCACATTTCCATCCATCACATTGGCAATTCAGACGATCACTCTCCAAAAGCAGAGGAAAATAAAGCCAAGCTTAGCTAGCTGCATTGGAAAACGCATTTGTCGCCATGGCGCCACCACAGAAAAGGCCCTGTCTGAGAAAGGGGGAAGCCGGGGCTGGACCTCGGAGGAGGAGGAGGAGGAGGAGGAGAAGAGTTGGTTTTTATATGCTGACTTTCTCTACCACTTAAGGAAGAATCAAACCAGCTTACAATTACCTTCCTTTCCTCTCCCCACAACAGATACCCTGTGAGGTAGGTGAGGCTGAGAGAGCTCTAAGAGCTGTGACTAGCCCAAGGTCACCCAGCTGGCTTCATGTGGAGGAGTGGGGAAACCAACCTGGTTCACCCGATTAGCCTCCGCTGCTCATGTGGAGGAGTGGGGAATCAAATGCAGTCCTCCAGGTTAGAGTCCACCGCTCCAAACCATCGCTCTTAACCACTACAACGCTAAAGATCGCAACTGGAGGACAAGCTTATATGGGAAGAGGCAACCCTTCAAATGCCTTAATCCCTGGCTATTTAGGACAGCTGATATGCATGAGGAGGGAAGGCTCCGTATATAACCAAAATGCAGGCTTGAGTGTCTCGCATGCCTCAGCACCCATGCTGCTCTGCAGGCCAGAGAGCGCCAAGTCGGCAGCAAACAGTTAAGTCCCTCCCCTCCTTATTGAAACACTCTTGTATCTCGAATCTACCAAGCTCTCCCCTTGTGAGGTCCTCAGAACAAGGCAGACTCCTTCAAACTCCTGGGCATCACAGTGAAGGAAATGCATGGCTTCCACTTCTAGCACTGCTGATTCTCTCTCTCTCTCTCTCTTTCTCTAAGACCTCTGTAAACATTGACCTGTTTCCAGACTTTCTCACACTACAACAAAATTCCTCGGCTCAGAGATATTTTGCCACTCCGGAGGGTGTGGGGTTCCATATCAAATAGCAACTATTTCGGGATTCTGCTCTTGCCATAAAATCTGAGAGAACAACACAATTGTAAGATGTGTCACAGCGAACAACTAAGAACACACAAAGCTGCGTTATATTGAATCGGACCACCATCGAGGTCAGCATTGTCTACTTAGATCGGCAGCTGCTCTCCAGGGTTTCACCTCCCACCTGATCCTTTTAACTGGAGATGCCAGGGATTGAACCTGGGATCTTTTGTATGCCAAGGAGGAAAGGGGTATTCATGGCTACTAGTTAAAATGGATACTAGTCATGAAGCATACCCATTATCTCCATGATCAGAGGAGCATGCCTATTCTATTAGGTGCTGTGGAACACAGGCAGGGTGCTGCTGCTGCAGTTGTCTTATTTGGGGGCTTCCTAGAGGCATCTGGTTGGCCCCTGTGTGAACAGACTGCTGGACTTGATGGGCCCTGGTCTGATCCAGCAGGGCTTTTCTTATGTTTTTATGTTCTTATGTTCTTAAGGACATGCTCTACCACTGAGCCACCGTGCAGAAGCAGTGAATAGGCCTTTTATCTGGTTGTTCCTGTCTCCTTGTAGCTACAGCCTGCGATCTGTATGCTTGTCAAATGTGAAAGCCTTCCGTTCCCAATTGAGCGTAAATGACCCAGGGGAACCGTCCCCTATGGGGCTGCGAACATTTGCATGGCACAAAGAAAACACAATTGTCCCAAAATGACACCCCAGATGGAAACAAATGCGGTTCTTTAAGTATTTAGCCTCTCTGCTTAGTCATTTCATTCTCACTGGGTTTCTGCTAAGAATTCAGCCAAGCAAAATAAACAAGGACAAACGGCTGCTGATTTTCCCCGTCTCCTGGCTGCAAAGAGAGCAGAGGTGGAGTGGGGTGGAAGGGGAAAAAATGGATTATGCTTTATGGCTAAACCTCACACAATTCCAAGTCCAACGACAAGAAAGCCTCAGAAAACCAGCCGCTTCCCAGTGCAATCCAATCCAACAATCTGACAATGAGTTCTCCCTGGCTGCATCGCTCAGTTAATTCCCCATATCATTTCCTTCATTAAAAGTATCACATTTGGAAAAGGAGAACAAACCGTTGATGAATCCCAATTTACCGAGCGGCAAGCACTGCATGCAATTTTGTGGATTAAGATGGAAGAACTGGACAGGCTCACAGGTTCAGCGCTCAAGCCTTTGGATGCAGAACCTGGAACCGGGCACCGGTTGGCAGAGGAAAGGCCCAACTCCTAAAGATGCCATTTACTTCCCCTTACAATAAATCAAGAGGGTATGAATGAGCCAGGATAGAATAATAGAATCATGGAGTTGGAAGGAACCACCAGGGTCATCTAGTCCAACCCCCTGCACAATGCAGGACATTCACAACTACCTCCCCCAACACACACACCCAGTGACCTGAAGATGGCCAAGATGCCTTCCCTCTCCTCATCTGCCTAAGGTCACAGAATCAGCATTGCTGACAAATGGTCATCTAACCTCTTCTTAAAAACCTACAGGGAAGGAGAGCCCACCACCTCCCGAGGAAGCCTGTTCCACTGAGGAACTGCTCTAAAAGTTAGAAAATTCTTCCTAATGTCAAGACGGAAACTGTTTTGATTTAATTTCAACACGTTGGTTCTGGTCCGACCTCCTGGGGCAACAGAAACAACTCGGCACCCTCCTCTCTATGACAGCCTTTCAAGTACCTTTTTTATGTGACTATTTTAAGTTAAATAAATAAATCTATATTTTAAAAAAAAGAGTTGGAAGGTATTACCAGGGTCATCTAGTCGAACACCCTGCACAATGCAGGAAATTCACAATTACCCTTCCACCCCCCACACACATACCCAGTAACCCCTACTTCATGCCAAGAAGATGTCACCGCCTCCCCCCCCCCCAAAAAAAAAACCCTTCAGGATCCCTGGCCTATCTGGCCTGGAGGAAAATGGCTTCCTGACCCCAAAGTGGCGATCAGCATTTCCCTGGGCATGTAAGAAAGGGCCATGAGAGCCAAGCACTGATGCGACCCTTCCTGCCCTCCCTCTCATGATCTGCCTAAGTTCACAGAATCAGCATTGCTGACTGATGGCCGTCTAGCCCCTACTTAAAAACCTCCAAAGAAGGAGAGCCCACCACCTCCCGGAGTTTAGCTGGAAGCTCTTTTGATTTGATTTCAACCTGTTGCTTCTGGTCCGACCTTCTGGAGCAATAGATCTCGGAAACTAAGTTGGTTTGGTACTTGGAAGGGAGACCACCAAGGAAGACTCTGCAGAGGAAGGCAATTGCAAACCACCTCTGCTTAATTGCTGGCCTTGAAAAACCCACTAGGGGTCGCTATGAGTCGGCTGTGACTTGACAGCCCTTGACACCCACATGAAAAGAGTCGTCACCGCTCACGGTGCACCCACTCACCTGTTTTGCTCCGCGACTGTCTCAGGCAAAACAGGCTTTGCAGGTTTCTGAAGCACTAGAAAACCCTCCGAACCCTGCCTGTCCAGACCTCGTAGTGCACAGCACCTGTACTGATTCGCGTGTTCGCTTTGCGTTCGTCCCTGTTTCCTGAGCCCCGTCCTTGGTAAATCCTTGGGGACAGTTCTTGGTAAGTCCTTGGGGAAGGGCCGTAGCTCAGTGGTAGAGCCTCTGCTTGGCACGCAGAAGGTCCCAGGTTCAATCCCCGGCATCTCCAGTTAAAGGGACTAGGCAAGTAGGCGATGTGAAAGACCTCAGCCTGAGACCCTGGAGAGCCATGGAGAGCCATGGCTCAGTAGTAGAGCATCTGCTTGGCACACAGATGGTCCCATCCTCAATCCCCAGCATCTCCTCTTCAAAGGAGCTAGGCAAGTAGGTGATGTGAAAGACTTCTGCCTGAGACCTTGGAGAGCTGCTGACGGTCTGAGTAGACGATACTGACTTCAATGGACCAAGGGTCTGATTCAGTATAAGGCAGCTTCAAGTGTTCATGAGTTCAAATCCTGGCTTTGCCCTTTGAGGATCAAGGTTCAGCTGCTTCCTACAGGGCCTCTAGAAGAAAAATCTCAGAGAGGAGAGCACACTGGCCTCTCGGGCGCATCGATGTGCATAAACACCAAGGGCGCCATGTGCCGCACCCCCCCATTACAAGGCCTGCAGTGCTCGGCAACACCGTGCACTATTGAGAACTCTGCCACAGCAGTCCTGCTTCCTCTTAATAGCCATAAAAAATCTCTGCTGATACCCGCACACAGGGAAGCCACAAAGCACGGACACGTAAGCAATGCTGTTCTCATGCTCCAGAGAGCATTATGTCCCCAAAGGTCAAAGCACATCCTTGTTGAATTTTCATGCAAATTACACTCCCGACTTGTGAGGTCCTTTCTAGGTAACAGCCATGAAATTGGCATAGCTCGAAAGGGGTGGGGGGGAGGCGAATTACTCGCTGTCTACGGAGGAAAAGGCCTTTCTGGCTAAAGAAGCACCATGCTGGGCACGTGGCGAGCGAGGGCAGATGACGGCACCGCATTAAGGCAGCGCAGCCACGGCCGGCAAAGCCTGCCTCGGCGTCAGCTTCGTGACAAGCGAGAGGCAGCCGCCGATTAAGGGACGTGCTGTTCCTAGCCCAGGCTCAATCGCCGCGCCTGGTTTCGCTGCGTTTCCGCCAGCACTTCGTTGGACCTTGGAAACGATTCCCAGCAAAAACAACTCTGGCACAAAGCGAGTGGGGAAATTAAGACACGGAGGGCCGCAGCTGAGGACAAATATATCTGCTTCCAAACCTCATTTCCCGGATATTGCCAATCCAGCAAATTTGGGGGTGGAGGGAGAACTTCTGGCAGCTATAAACACGCTTTTTCCTGAATTATGATTGAAAGGTTGATTCTTAAAGGTTAAGAAGAAGGTAGTCCCCTGTGCAAACACCAAGTCAATACTGACCTATGGGGAGACATCACACGCCTGGTCAAATGCAATCAAAATATTGGTCACGTAGGCCAGCCCTGACCTAGATAGCCCAGGCTAGACTGATCTCGCCAGATCTCAGAAGCTAAGCAGGGTCGGCCCTGGCAGGAAGAAGAAGAAGAGTTGGTTTTTATATGCCAACTTCCTCTACATTTTAAGGAGAATCAAACTGGCTTACGATCTCCTTCCCTTCCCCTCCCCACAGCAGACACCTTGTGAGGTAGGTGAGGTTGAGAATGTTCGGAGAGAACTGTGACTGGCCCAAGGTCACCCAGCAGGCTTGTGAAGAAGAAGAGTTGGTTTTTATATGCTGATTTTCTCTGCCTTTTAAGGAGAATCGAAGCCGCTTACAATCGCCTTCCCTTCCTCTCCCCACAACAGAAACCTTGTGAGGTAGGTGGGGCTGAGTTTGGAGAGAGCTGTGACTAGCCCAAGGTCACCCATCTGGCCTCATGTGTAGGAGCAGGGAAGCAAATCCAGTTCACCAGATTAGCTTCCACCGCTCATGTGGAGGAGCGGGGGATCAATCCCGGTTTTCCAGATCAGACTCCACCGCTCCAAACCACCGCTCTCAACCACTACACCATGCTGGCAGCTTTGGAGGGTGGGTCTGCTAACGTCTCTCCCCAAATCCTGCCCCCTAGGTTCCAACCCCCCCAAAAAAAACTCCAGGAATTTCCCAAGCGGGAGTTGGCAACCTTGTCTGGGAGCATATAAACTCCTTTTTATATCCTTTTATAAGCTCCTTTTATAATCCATTTAATAAACTCCTTTTATAATCATACACTGATGACAGTTCTTTTTTTGCCAGAGCACCGCAGGATCTCTTAAAGAGGGTCCCACCCCACCCTAGATCTCCGATCGCTCAGGAGTTTGGCACCTCTGCCAGTAAGCCCTCGGTCACGGCCGGCAGCTTTTGTGCGCCGGGAAATAAGAAGCCCGACGCCCGCGTCTGAACAAAAGGATCGCTTTGCGTTATCGCAGCGGGGATCCTATTGCATCCCTATCACCTGAGCTGATAGGATTATTCGGCTGTTGTTGTGTACGCGTCATAATTCAATAACGGAGCATCCATTGCCCTGGGGATGGATAATACCCAAAGATTATTGTGCAGGATTAGTGTTAGCCTGTTATGAATCATACATTCAGGTTGTCCAAACAACAGTGAACAAGGCAGTGAGAAATGGATGCTCTTTGAGCGGCTGTTCCGAAAGATGCTGCGCTCAGGGCTAGTGTCAGAGGGCTGGCCCCAAAAGGCAGCAGCCAAGGGGCCATGGCCAACCCCCATAGCGAGCGAGTAGTAGCAGCTGTCCCCAATCCACCCCTGCAATTTGCAAGCTTGCCTCCCCTATTATAAAACATTTCCTCTCTAAAATTTTACTTTATTTATCCCATCTGTCTTCCTGATGTGGACCCAAAGCGGTTTACACTATTTTCTCCTGCATTTTATGCAGAGGAGGAGATAGGAACGAGTCGCCAAGAATGTCATGCTGAAAGAAGACAAACTATCCGAACACCTGTTATTCCAAAATTTCATGCATAATAACCATTTTCCCAACCAGTCCCAACTTCTGAGATCAGGGATCCCCAACACGGTGCCAGTGAGTGCCCATCGACACCTTACCTGGCACCTGCCATGTGTTTTCAGAAAGTGGGTGGGGTCAAGTGGGGCTCTCGCCCAGAAGGGCTTTTGATTGCCAGCGTGGTGTAGTGGTTAAGAACAGTGGTTTGGAGCGGTCAACTCTGATCTGGAGAACCAGATTTGATTCTCCGCTCCCCCACATGAGCGGCGGAGGCTAATCTGGTGAACCGGGTTGGTTTCCCCGTTCCTACACATGGAGCTAGCTGGGTGACCTTGAGCTAGACACAGCTCTCTCAGCCCCACCTACCTCACAGGATGTCTGTTGTGGGGAGGGGAAGGGAAGGCGATTGTAACCCAGTTTGATTCTTCCTTAAGTGGTAGAGAAAGTCAGCATTAAAAACCAACTCCTCCTCCTTCTTCTGCCACTGAAAACCCAGTTGGCTATGCAGATAAAAATAACATTGCTCAGGTGGCAGCTGCCACTACCACAGTGGCAGCTTTACCTTTATCTTTTTAAAAATTTTTCTTAAACTCCGATGAACTTATTGGACGGAACTTTCTTAAAAGACCAGTATCCTAAACCTTCAATACGTGACTGGAGAGAGAAACTATGGATGTATATGAGGATTGCCAAATTAACAGAATTTCTACATGGAAAAGATATGGAAGAATTCAAAAAAATTTGGGCAAAGGCCGTCACATATTGGGATAAACCGGCAAAAATGGATTTGACTACTTTAGTTAGTGAGTTATAGAAACAAGTTTCATTACTTTTCTATTTTACTGTTAATAATGTAACTGTTAAAACTGTTTAAACACTTCTTCGGAAGTCTGGTGATGGGTCACTTTTTAAGGTGGGTGGAGGGTCAAAAGGGTATTTTTGTTTTTTGAACTTTATAACTTTGTAACTATGAATGTATTAACTAGAGCATACAATTGATACTCTTTTGTATTTTCTTTTGTATTTTCTTTTTATTATTGTATTTGTTTGTTTTGTTTTATGTTTTTTTAAATATATATATAGATATAGATATAGATATATAAAAAGACCAGTATCCTTTTTTTCTGTACTCCCACAGGGATGCTAAGGACAGTCCTTTCCCTCTCCCACACGTTTGGCAACTCCCTGAGAATCCAATCTCTGTCCCTTTTTGCTCGAGATCAGTTGGCAACCTTGGGAGCAAAGGGGAACCGTTGAGCGTGGGGTGCGATTGTGAGGAAACTGCTGTTCCAGCCGCAGAGATGCTGACCAGTGTGATTAAAAAGAACGACCCAAGGGGTATGGGAAAAAACAAGCTTCGGAAAGCGGCAGGCCGCTTGACAAGCGACGAGCAATTTCCAGATCTCGCAGCGGGGGAATTGAGAGCGGCACATCAAAACAGTGAGCTGAGAAAATCACGGGGTTTCTGCTTCTAATGACTGCAGAATTACTCTACAGTCAAGACGGAGAAGCCAAGAGAGAGGTGACGGGCTGGCAGAGGAAAGCGGTGGAGTCGCATTGCGAGAACACCGAAGCTTGAGAGGGAGGAGGCACTGATCCCCCCCCCATCAAATAATGTCTCTGGCTCCTATTCCCACTTTCATCCGCTAGAAATGTAGGGTTTTGTTTTTGGTGGTGGTGTTTTTTGCTTTAGGTGCTGCTCTTCTTCTGAGCTGCCACTTCCCGCAAACCTCAACGAAATCTGAAAAATTACGACGTGTTTTGGAAACTCGCCGTATCTTTGCGTGCGGACATTTCAGACTGCGGCAGGTTTAGAAGAAGAAGAATTGGTTTTTTATATGCCGACTTTCTCTACCTTTTGAAGAGAATCAGACTGGCTTACAGTCACCTTCCCTTCCTCTTCCCACAACAGGCGGGTGGGGCTGAGAGAACTGTGACTAGCCCAAGGTCACCCAGAATAGATCCCGAGACCAGACGGCTGGACACTGAACTCAGCTGGCCCTTCTGAAGCAAAACTGTCCTGCTTTCAATTTGTCGAACCGAGAAGACCCACTGTTGAAGGGGTCATGTGTTTGCTTTCGGGGGGCTGTAAAATTGGAAATACAGCTGCGGTTCTTTTTAAAAAAACGGTAGAGACCAATTTCCCTTCCTTTGAGTCTCTTTCCCGTCCCAATGTATTAGTTCACAGTGGGTAGCTGTGTTAGTCTGTCTGCAGTAGTAGAAAAAGCAAGAAGTGAGTAGTAGCAGAAAAGGGCAAGAAGACCTGAAGAAGTGAGCTGTGGCTCACGAAAGCTCATACCCTGCCAGAAAATGTTTTTGTTAGTCTTTAAGGTGCTACTGGACTCTTGCTCTTTTCTACCAATGTATTAGTGTAATTCAAATTATAAGGTTCTCTGGAAGTCAGAATTAAGCTATTTCCACATTACGTAAAGTCAGGGAGGGGGGAATGAAAAACCTTTACACGTTCCTTTCTTCTATAATCACCAGGTTTGTCTGAGGATAATCACCCAGTGCGTTTTCTGCCCGCCTTTCTCAGCCTTCGTCTGCTCATCCTCCGCTTCCCTGGTTGCTGCAGAGTGGTTTCTGATCTGGCCAGACAGCACACAGAGTCACTATGACTTCCCCATTAGGAAACCCCATTAGGAACAGGCTTCCTCGGGAGGTGGAAAGCTCTTCTTCCCTGGAGGTTTTTAAGAGGTTATATGGCCATCTGTCATCAATGCTGATTCTGTGACCTTAGGCAGATGATGAGAGGGAGGGCATCTTGGCCATCTTCTGGTCACTAGGGGTGTGGAGAAGGGAGGTAGTTGTAAATTTCCTGCATTGTGCAGGGGGTTGGACTTGATGGCCCTGGTGGTCCCTTCCAACTCTATGATTCTATGAAACTGCTGGGAGGATGGGAGAGGTGGGCAGAGATGTGCAGGAATCGTGTCGCGCAACCCCCACGCTGTTATTTCCAGCGGGAAATCCAGAATTGATGTCATCACATTGTGGGATGCTCTAGGATTTCCCAGAAACTCTACGGTAAAAACCACAGAAGTTGTGGTGGATTCCTAGAGTGCCGTGCAACATGGTGACATGGCCAGAAGCATGGTTTTTGAGCCAGAAATGACACTGCACAATGCTGTTCCCGACCACCACCACCATTTCCCCCCTGCCACCCAATATGTAGGAGCCCCGTGGCGCAGAGTGATAAGCTGCAGTACTGCAGTCAAAAGCTCTGCTCACGACCTGAGTTCGATCCCGACAGAAGTCGGTTTCAGGTAGCCGGCTCGAGGTTGACTCAGCCTTCCATCCTTCCGAGGTTGGTCAAATGAGTACCCAGCTTGCTGGGGGTAAAGGGAAGATGACTGGGGAAGGCACTGGCAAACCACCCCGTAAACAAAGTCTGCCTAGGAGACGTCGGGATGTGACGTCACCCTATGGGTCAGGAATGACCCTGTGCTTGCACAGGGGACCTTTACCTTTTTTTTTTTACCCAATATGTGCCAATGACAACTCTATTTCCCATACAGAAGAAAGAAGAAGAAGAGTTGGTTTTTATATGCCGACTTTCTCTACTTTTTAAGGAGAATCAAACTGGCTTACAATCTCTTTCCCTTCCTCTCCCCACAACAGACACCCTGTGAGGTAGATGGGGCCGAGAGAGTCCTAAGAGAACTGTGACTAGCCCAAGGTCACCCAGCTGGCTTCATGTGTAGGAGTAGGGAAACCTACCCGGTTCACCAGATCAGAGTCTGCCGCTCGTGGAGGAGTGGGGAACAAAATCCGGTTCTCCTGATTAGAGTCTACCGCTCTTAACCACTACACCACGCTGGCTCTCTGACACGTTCTCCAGGGGAACTGATCTTGGTTGTTTGGAGATCAGCTACAATAGCAGGAGATCTCCATGTGTCACCTGGAGGTTGTCAACCCTACTCATTCCCTTCAACGTTAGTTAGTGTTAAGAACTAGGGACCCGAGGCCTCTATTAGATATGGGACAGAACGACAGGTAGGATCCCGATGTGGAAAGAGTAGGTTGTACTAATTCAAGGTGCAGGTAGGGAACACCTGGTTTGAATCTCTTATTTCAGAATATAATTATCAAGGGTGGGGAAAGAGGCTGCTAGGCAGAAGACTGCCTAATATTTTTTTTAAATTTTACTAACAGGGACTGTGGTCAAAGCAGAAACAATCAGATGTCACATTTTGCAGGGAGTTGAGTATTAAGTGGTTCAGAAAACCCCCAATTATTCTCCCTCCTCCCCAGAATATCTGTCCTGGTTGACAGGATTTCTTTAACCGCCAGAAGACCATTCCACGACCCATGGCTTTTAATTAACACCAGTCAAAAATGAGTCCAAAGCCTAGACTTCACAGATTCCCCCCCCCCCGCTTCAATCCACCCAGACTGGTAATTTGACGGAGAAGCCAAACTAACTGAGAAGCAGACTAGAGCGAGAAGAAGACAGCCAGAAGACAACCGCCTTCAAATTCTGGCCTCACTCATGAACAGGGTTGCCAACCTCTAGGTAGTAACTAAGCAGACTATGGCTATATATAACTCTATGATAAGTGTATTTGAATGATCCACAAAGGCTACAAGGCCAATGTTACATGAAAATTACACTGGCACTACAAAAAGTACGAAAAGTACAGTCACATTCATTCAAAAAATACAATCTTCTTTGAAGGACGGTGCACAGTGACGATGCCTAGGGAGACGATCGTTTCACAGTTCTTCATCAGTCCCGTTCCTGTACCAATAAACATATCTTACAATATTGTGCAATAAATATCTAAACTTCTATATTAACAATATTATCAAATCATGCTTATTTCAAGTTGTTACTTACAGTCATCATATTTGCACACTTATTCCTTAATTTTAGCCTCAGTAGCTCCAATACTGTCTCCAATGATGATTAATCTTCTTATTAAGTATAACAGCAACCACACACAATTTTTTAGTTCCAATATTTCCACAATGGATATCCATTCATAGGCTGCACCAACAGATTCACCTTCCCCCCCCCCCCCCCAGTGCTTCAGTGAGGGAAGTGTCACAATCCAGCATTGGTTGTAGGTCCTTAATAATACGTTGGACTGGTTTTAGTTGGACTGGTTTTAGCTGAAGCACTGGGGGGGTGTCCCTTTCTTGCTTACAGACAGCCGGTTAACCTAAAACAACTTCTCACCCATGATGATAAACTACTTAACAGGAACATGGACACTGGCACCAAGGCCTGCAACAAACCAAGGTGCCAACTTTGCCCTCATATAGAGTCTAGGAACATCATCTCTGGACCCACCAGTGTCAGCCATACTATCTCAGGTTCATACTCCTGCTCATCTTCTAATGTGATTTATGCCATCACATGCCAGCAATGCCCTTCCACAATCTACATTGGACAAACAGGTCAGTCTCTTAGACAAAGATTAAATGGACATAAGTCTGACATCAGAAACCACAATATTCAAAAACCAGTGGGAGAACATTTCAACCTTCCAGGGCATTCTGTTGCAGATTTAAGAGTAGCAGTTCTCTTACAAAGGAATTTCAAAGGGAGATTGGAAAGAGAAACTGCTGAATTACAGTTGATATTCAAACTAAAGACAATGCATTTACCTGGGCTGAATAAAGACCCTGCATTCATGGCTCATGACCAATGCTGATTTCTCCACTCCCATCTCTCCCCTGGACATCACAGACTCTTCTGCATACCACACCTAATCCCATCACGCCTGCTATTCACATGTACATACTGTTAATATTTACATGCTAAGGCTTGTCTGAATTCACTCTCCTCTACTTAAAGACAGATGGATTCACATTCTAGCTGTATCTGAAGAAGTGAGCTGTGGCTCACGAAAGCTCATCCCCTGCCAGAAAATATTTTTGTTAGTCTTTAAGGTGCTACTGGACTCTTGCTCTTAAGTGGTAGAGAAAGTCAGCATATAAAAACCAACTCTCCTTTTTTTTCTTCTTCAACTGTGAGGATCAAATGGAGGAGCGGAGAATGATGTGAGCCTCTTTGGGCCCCATTGCGGCGAAAGGTGGGGTATAACTTAAGTAAATAAAATCCAGAGAGACAAGGGAGTGTAGGAATGGAATTCGTTCCACCTGGGGAAATAATGACAAGGAAAACTAGCACGTGCGTTCAGTTGATTGGTAGAGCAAGGACTCATCCAGAGTGGCAAACAGCAACCTCCTTTGCGCCTGGGCACTCTGGGCTCATAACCTCTTTCGCGTAACACATCGGCAATTATCTCGTGGTCCCCTTCTATCCTAGGCTGCCCACCAGCTTGGGAATTACTGCTTTAAATCACAGAACTGCAGCTGACAGTCTAGTTGTCTGCTGTGTCAGGATCTATCTTTTATTCATGCTGTATGGAAAAAAAAGCAGCACATCTTTCATGGTTTTAGCTGTTCCCCCCCCTCCCCAAAGCCATGCCCAGTGGTAAAAAATGACAGCAGGGAGGTTTGCCATCAATCTCCTAGTAAATCATAGCGCGGAATCTGAGGCCCTGCAATTTCAACAATCACTTCGCCAATTACTTTAGAAACCCCAATCTGCTTTGGAAAATGACAAGATGCGCATCGGGGTGCGCGGCCCATGCGTCAAACTGACCCAGGTTAACTTGGCACTACATTAGACCATCGAGAGCCCCACGGGATCAAACTTAAAAGTCAGCCGGTCTATCCAGATGCCCCAGAAGGCCACCAAGGAGGGGCAAAATGTCCCCTGTTGTTGCCCACCCACCAGCAGGCATTTAGAGATACACTGCTTCTGAACATGGAGGTTCCATTTAGTCACCATGGCTCACAGCCGTTGATGGCCCTCTCCTCCATGAATTTGCCTAGTCCCCTTCTAAAGCCACCTAAGCTTGTGTCTGCCACAAAAGAGTTCTACATGTTAGCTATGCATTGTGTGAACGAGTACTGATTTTTCTCCATCCTTAATCTCTGTGTGTGTGTGTGTTAAGTGCCATCAAGTCGCTTCCAACTCATGGCGACCCTATGAATGAAAGTCCTCCAGAATATCCTATCTTTGACAGCCTTGCTCAGATCTGGCAAATTGAGGGCTGTGGCTTCCTTTATTGAGTCCATCCACCTCTTGTTGGGTCTTCCTCTTTTCCTGCTGCCCTCAACTTTTCCTAGCATGACTGTCTTCTCCAACGACTCTCGTCTTCTCATAATGTGACCAAAATACGATAGCCTCAGTTTAGTCATTTTAGCTTCTAGGGTCAGTTCAGGCTTGATTTGATCTATAACCCACTGATTTGTTTTTTTGGCAGTCCATGGTATCCGTAACACTCTCCCTCTAACACCACATTTCAAAGGAATCTCTTTTCTTCCTATCAGCTTTCTTCACTGTCCAGCTTTTCACACCCATCCTGAATCTCCTGCCCATCAACTTCACTATGTGACCTTGAGTTCTATAAGCCTGGAAAGGAGACAACTGAGAGGTGATATGATAACTATCCTCAAGTACTTGAAGGGCTGTGGCTCAGTGATAGAGCATCTGCTTGGCATGCAGAAGGTCCCAGGCAAGATTGACTTTGCTGGACCAAGGGTCTGATTCAGTAGAAGGCAGTTTCATGTGTTCGTTCATGTCTTCACCATCCTACAGGCAACTGACTTTGATGGACCCAGGGTCTGATTCAGTATAAGAAATTGTGAATTTCCTGCATTGTGCAGGGGGTTGGACTTGATGGTCCCTTCCAACTCTATGATTCTATGTGTCCATGTACCCCTCTGCAATTTGCCTAAAGAGTTGTGGCCTCAGAGTGATTCATGGAGGGATAAATCTGGCACAGCCTTCAGACCATAACGCCAGTGATTAACACCCCAGGCAAAAGCTGAACCAGTGACCTGTGGTAGAGCGCCTCCCATTACGGCCCTCCTGAGCCGTCCACTCCCTTGCTTAATTTCCTGCCAAACCCATTGCCCTCTTTGCTTAATCTTCCAAGTTCCCTTCCAACAGTCCCCCAATTACAACTTTTCCACCCTAGGCCCCACTTCAAGCGCCTCAATTAGCAATCGCCTTTTCGATGCGCAAAAGGGTGTGTGTGTCTTCTGCCCCAGTTCCCTCCTTTCCATATTCACAGGAGCACCATAATCTTCCATCGGAATTCAACTCCCACCTCCCGCACGGAAAGCTGTGACGACTCCCAAGCTTCCAGCATGTCAAGCGTGTAAATACGCTCTGAGAAAGGCAGAGCGGGAAAGAGAAAGACCCATGGGGAGAATGCTACACCTTTCTGCCATCCAAGGAGAATAAACAGACTACCCACTGTGAGCATCAACAGCCACCAGCCTAAAAAGGCAAAGGTAAAGGTCCCCTGTGCAAGCAACGGGGTCATTCCTGACCCATGGGGTGACACCACATCCAGACGTTTACTAGGCAGACTGTGTTTACAGGGTGGTTTGCCAGTGCCTTCCCCAGTCATCTTCCCTTTACCCCCAGCGAGCTGAGTACTCATTTTACTGACCTTGGAAGGGTATAAATCTAAGTCACCCTTGAGCCAGCTACCTGAAACCGACTTCCGTAGGGATCGAACTCAGGTCGTGAGCGGAGCTTTGACTGCAATACTGCAGCTTACAACTCTGCGCCACGGGGCTCCTCAGCCACCAGCCTAGACGAGCAGAAAGACTGCCCTCCCCCCCATCCTGCCCCACGGTTGTTCAACGCCGGATATTCACCAGACAGAAACATTTTCTCAGTTGCACCGTATGTTAAATTTTCTTCCTTCTGAGCAATGCCTGAAAAACCTCCCTTCAGCGCATCGATTTACACCTACCGCACACAGATCCGTCCACTAAGGCGTCTGCAGTTGCTTCATTCAGCCACTGGCCTATTCCAGTCATGACAGGCTATTAAAAAAGCCGCGTGCCGTATCCATTCCAACGCAAAGCAAACAGTCCCCTAAAGGACGAGTCTATGAGAACAAATTTGCTCATGTCAATTTGAAAGTGTGTCATGGAAATACAAGAGAATAGGTTTAAGTGTCATGGATCTCTGCCCCCCCAACCTCATACCTGCATAGAACCATTGGAACCGCAGTTCCAAGAACGTACACACCACACACCAAGAATTCAAGTACTCCAAGTACTTGAAGGGCTGTCATAGAGAGGATGGTGCCGAGTGGTTTTCTGTTGCCCCAGAAAGTCAGACCAGAACCAACGGGTTGAAATTAAATCAAAAGAGTTTCCGTCCAGACATCAGGAAGAGTTTTCTAACAGTTAGAGCGGTTCCTCAGTGGAACAGGCTTCCTCAGGACGTGGTGAGCTCTCCTTCTCTGGAGGTTTTTAAGCAGAGGTTAGATGGCCATCTGTCAGAAATGCTGATTCTATGACCTTAGGCAGATCATGAGAGGGAGGGCATCTTTGCCATCTTCTGGGCATGGAGTAGGGGTCGCTGGGGATGGGGGGGGAGGCAGTTGTGAATGTCCTGCATTGTGCAGGGGGTTGGACTAGATGACCCTGGTGGTCCCTTCCAACTCTATGATTCTATAATTTGTATCAGCTTACTGAACAACAGCACCCAAAGTTGTCTTGCAGTTAAAGAGGGCTGACACTGGTCTCAGGTGCAGGGACGACTGGCCATTAATTTAACATGGAATTGTTCTAGATTCAGCTGGTAGGTAAAGGGCAGGGTCCCAAATGATGTGTGTGTAAAGTGTCGTCAACTCGCAGCTGACTTATGGAGACCCCTTATGGGGTTTTCAAGGCAAGAGACGAATAGGGATGGTTTGCCATTACCTTCCTCTGCATAGCGACCCTGGTATTCCTTGGTGGTCTCCTATGCAAATACTAACCAGGGCTGACCCTGCTTAGCTTCTGAGATCTGATGAGATCGGGCCGGCCTGGGCCATCCAGGTCAGGGCGGGGACATGATAGAGGTTTACAGAATTATGCACGGGGTGGAGAGAGTTGACAAAGAACTTTTTCTCCCTCTCCCCAAATACTAGAACTCAGGGTCATCCGACGAAGCTGATGGGTAGGAGATTCGGAACCGGACAAAAGGAAATACTGCTTTATGCAGCGAGTGATTAAGATGTGGAATTTGCTGCCAGACGATGGAGCGATGGCCAGAGCGATAGACAGCTTTAAAAGGGGATTGGACAGATTCATGGAGACCAGGCTTATCAGTGGCAATTGAGCCTTGGTGACTAAAGGGAACTTCCAAGTTCAGAGGCAGTCAACCACTGAATATCAGTGCCAGGAGGCGACATCATGGGAAGGCCTCAGCCTCCAAGCCCTGCTGTTGGACCTCCAGGGGAAGAAGAAGAAGAGTTGGTTTTTAGATACCGACTTCCTTCACCACTTAAGGCAGACTCAAACCGGCTTACAATCACCTTCCCCTCCCCTCCCCACAACAGACACCCTGTGAGGTAGGTGGGGCTGAGAGAGTTCGGAGAGAACTGTGACTGGCCCAAGGTCACCCAGCTGGCTTCATGTGTAGGAGTGGGGAAACCAACCTGGTTCACCGGATTAGCGTCCGCCAATCATGTGGAGGAGTGGGGAATCGAACCTGGCTCTCCAGATCAGAGCCCACTGCTCCAAACCACCGCGCTTCACCACTGCACCATGCTGGCTCTCATGCTGGGGGAACTGGTTGGCCACACCACGAGACAGGATTCTGGACCAAATGGACCACTGGTCCGATCCAGCAGGGCTCTTCTGATGTTCTTAATAACAGGCCTCTCCGCTGGGACGCTGACAAGCCAGGCGGGACAGCGACAGCTCTCCCCTGCTGCTGTTCCCCCAGCCGCTGGCATTCAAAGATACACTGCCCCCAGACACGGAAGTTCCACTTAGCAAATCTGACTAGTTGCAGAGGAGAGACCCATCTTTCATGCGCCAGTTGCAAAACTGCTGTCCTCATTTATGACAGCGGAAGCAGCCAAGACTCCCCCCTCCCCGTCATGTTCTTTTGAAGCTTCTAGACTCTGAAATGAAGTTTGGGAAAGCGCCATGTTGCGATTTGCTATAACCCCCCCCCCCCGCCGCCGCCATTCAGTTCTATTGGCAATCAGCCTACAGCTTCCCACTGACTGGACAAACTCCCCCTGCCCCTCCCCAAGCAGAACAGAGCTGGCATGATTACAATCAACTCCTTTTTATTCCCTTATAAATGCACAATCATGGCAAATCGGTGCTGAGGCTCCCCGGAAGCCAAAGGAACATGCCCATCTGCGTGCGCTGCTAAAGAAAGCCACGGGCGGTGCGGGAGATCAAAAAAAGATTTCTCATTTCTAAGCAGAGGTCCTGAAAATATGCACCGGTCCCCGAGGTGGCATCTGTGGTTTGGGCATGGAAATGTTACCAAGTTTAGAATCTCTTTTGCCATGCCCCCCACTGTCACTGAACATGGAGGCTCCATTGATCCACCATGGCTCCTAGGATATGCCTCAGCTCCTTTAAAAACCGTCGAAGCCAATTCCCCCGCCCCACATCCAACGGCAATGAGTTTTATTGCACTCACACAGCATAGCATTTTATTGCATTCACACATGGGAGGGGCCATGGCTCAGTGGTAGAGCATCTGCTTGGCATGCAGAAGGTCCCAGGTTCAATCCCCGGCATCTCCAGTTAAAGGGACTAGGCAAGTAGATGATGTGAAAGACCTCCGCCTGAGACCCTGGAGAGCCTCTGCCAGTCTGAGTAGGCAAGATTGACTTTGCTGGACCAAGGGTCTGATTCAGTAGAAGGCAGTTTCATGTGTTCGTTCATGTCTTCACCATCCTACAGGCAACTGCAAAGGAAAAGCACTGCGGGTACAGAGGAGAGCGACGAGGATGACGGGGGCCTGGAGACCAAGCCCTGTGAGGAAAGGCTGAGGGAGTTGGGAATGTTCAGTCTGGAGAAAAGGAGATTCAGGGGCGACTCGCTTGCTCTCTTGAAGCATTTGAAGGACTGTCACTTAGAGGAGGGCAGGCAGCTGTTCCCGTTGGCAGCAGAAGAGAGGACTCACAATAATGGGTTTAAATTGTGGGAGGAAAGGTATCGGCTCGATATTAGGAAACATATATTTTTTTTACAGTAAGAGTTGTTCGACAGTGGAATCAGCTACCTAGGGACGTGGTGAGCTCCCCCTCCCTGGCAGTCTTTAAGCAGAGGCTGGACAAACACTTGTCAGGGATGCTCTAGGCTGATCCTGCATTAAGCAGGGGCCTGTATGGCCCCTTCCAGCTCTATGATTTTATGATAAGCTCCCCTGATAGGATAGGACCCTACCCCGCATAGTGCGCATACAAGCGAACGAGGAACTCCCACAGCTGCGGCAGAGGCAGTTCCCTGTTGTGAACACCGATGCCTCGGCCTTCCTATCCCAAAGATTTTACCTGCTTACTGTAAAAATTTAACTGTCCCCAAATATAGAATACTTTTCATCGAGGCTGGATTAAATGTACTATCATAGGGAGCGTTAGCTGGCAGGTTTTCAGGTATCCCTTTTTCTGAACGATTCTGCGATTGTAAATCAGGGAATTTAGATGCTGTTTGGCTTTTTTTTTTAAATCGATTGTAAAAAGTACAATCTTTCCAGAGATAAATGGATTATGGTATACATTCAGAGGTAGGGGCCTGCTCTAAAGCAAGAGACAGTGGCAAAGTTTTTGGCTGCTACTGATCCAAACGTCACCCTCGCCGTTTTGATTCTCCTTAAACATGTGGAGAAAGTCGTCATATAAAAACCAACTCTTCTTCTTCTTCCCGCAATGTGCATGCCAAGAGAGCCAGAAAACATGGTACTCTTGCTCCCTGCGCATGCGCATTAGCAGAATGTCCATTTGAGAAGCAGCCCCCCCAAAGGCTGTTCTACAGAATCTCACGTACAAACAGCTTGAGGGTCACGGAGTGTTTCACGCCGTAAAAAAGATACGTAAATGCGGTGTGTTAGCATGTTCAAGCCCCATGTCTCTTGCTTGAAATACTAATTTTATAATGTCATTAATATGCACCGTTTTTAATTTTCCACCTTTCATTAACTGTAATCTTTTCTAATTTCTGAAGCCTTTTTTTGGGTCTTAGATGTAGGTATATTTTCGCTTCCTGTCATTAGGAAGAAAGATCAATAAAACCATTATTAAAAAATGAATATGCATGCAATCAAACGAAAACTCCTTTTTAAAGTTACAGCGGAAGTTCAAAGTTCTGGGTATTTTTAACAAGTCATTAAGAGGTCCTTGGTTATTAACTGAAAATTAATATATTTTACCTGACCCATTGGAAATTCAGTGAATTGCAGTTTTTCTCTGGAACCTAATGAAATCCCAGCTCCTGAACAAGTGTTAATTAAAAAGGACTTCTGCTAGATGTTCCCTCTAGATCAAAGGATTGCTCCGGTCTCAAGCCCGATTGAAATTCGTTGCCAGGTGGGCAGAAGACTGTCTCTTTTAAACTGGATTGTTCACTGGGCCACGCCCAATATGCACACACCACTGAGAAGTGCTTGGGAAGGGTAGTGTCGGATAGCAGAGACCCAGGTTCAAATCCCTGCTGGACAACAAAGGTCAATGAATGACCGCTGTCGTGGGACGGGTGCCGACACCCCTGTTCCCAACTTCAATACCACCACCCGACCGCTGTCTCCAAGGCAACACCCCTCTCTAGGGTTGCCAACCTCCAGGTACTAGCCAGAGATCTCCTGCTATTAAAACTTGATTGCCACCAAAGCCTGGATTCAAACAATAAGATATTGGCTCAAATTATATTTTCAAACTGAGCCAGGTTCCCTTTTATATTTCTTGAAAAGTGAACTTCATTATTTCTCATGGGACATATTGATTAGATCTAGACTCTGCCAAATTGGAATTGATTTAGATAATCTTGCTCTGGCCAATGAATCTTACATCTTTAAAAGAATCAAGCAACGTCTCCTTGATGTAGAATTGCAGAATTTTAACCCAGCTCTTCCCCCCATCTGCTCTCTGGCGGCCCTAGGCCTTAATAATGGATCGGGTAAAATGGCTAGTTATCTAGATAACCTAGAGATACCTTCTCAACGCCACGCTTTTCTATTAGCTAGGGTTAATGCATTCCCATCTAGGATGCTCTTAGGCCGATACCTCCAGATCCCTAGACATGAACGCCTATGCACATGTGGTTTAAACTTGTTAGATACAATTGACCACATCCTTTTAGATTGCCCCTTCTATGTGACTCTGCGGGATATACTGCTATCTACTTTGCTCCAGTACAAGACATACAGGAGTAATGAAGTGAAATGCAAATTTCTTTTGAGTGACCATGTTCCTAAAATTACAGCTACCGTGGCTGAATTTCTTACAGGAGTTCTTAAAGAACAAGAAAAGTTTTATTAACCCGACTTGTAACTTATATGTATTGCCCTTTGGAGGTATATTGTTTTTTTTTTCTATCTCTGTCTTTTGGTATGCCAATAAAGGTTAATGAAATGAAATGAAATGAAATATTAAAACTGATCTCCAGCTGATAGAGATCAATTCCCCTGGAGAAAATGGCTGCTTGGAAATTGGGCTCTATGTCATTGAAGTCCCTCCCCTCCCCAAACCCTCCCCTCCTCAGGCTCCGACACAAACATCTCCCACCGGTGGCGAAATGGACCTGGCAACCCGACTCCGTCTCCCTCCACAGGCGCATAAACCCCGGCTGAGGAGGATGCGTGGGCCATGCCTGCGGCCCAGCTGATGGGCGGAAGACAGACGCCACCACCCCAGCTGCAACGCCTGCCGCCAAACAGCTGATCGTCGGGTGGGCTCGGGCAGGGCGGGGAAGACTTCCACGGAACCTGTGCAGCTTAACAGGTACTGGGCAGGAAAAGCAGGCGGGCCAGCCTGCAGGGCCCTTTGTAGGCTTGGGGGAGGAGTCTGGGGGCGGGGCTGGGGCAGGATCTCCCGGTCAGCTCCCTATATAAGGCAGAGAGGAGTGGAGGCCAGGGAGGAGAGCCACAGGTTGCACCCTGGAGTCCACCGAGGGAGAGGACAGCTCAGACTCTCCCTCGGAGTGGTCTGAGGCCGAGGAAACCCCTCTCGTCAAGTCCTCGGGAGTGCCGCCGGGCGGAACCCCAAGTAACGCAGAGCCGACGATTGACAACCGCCTAATCTACCTTACAGTAGCACAGAATCATAGTTGGAAGGTACCACCAGGGTCATCTAGTCCAACCCCCTGCACAATGCAGGACATTCACAACTACCTCCCCCCCACACCCCCAGTGACCAGAATATGGCCAAGATGCCTTCCCTCTCATGATCTGCCTAAGGTCATAGAATCAGCATTGCTGACAGATGGCCATCTAGCCTCTGCTTACAAACCTCCAGGGATGGAGAGCTGACCACCTCCCGAGGAAGCCTGTTCCACTGAGGAACCCTTCTGTTAGAAAACTGTTCCTAATGTCTAGACGGAAACTCTTTTGATTTAATTTCAACCCATTGGTTCTGGTCCGACCTTCTGGGGCAGTTGGTGTAAGGAAAAGAATAGCATCACCCCAACCCCTTGCCAGGATACAAATGCAACGAACAGAGGGGCCGCTCTGTAGATCCTCAAGGGGTTCATATCACATGCCGAGGCGAGGCGATTGTGGAACTCCCTGCCATTCAATGCTAAGGGTTACTACTTTTCCTTAAAAAATTATTATTATTATTTAGCGTACGAAATCACAGTTCTTGAAGACCCATGACGAATACTTTCTAGTTTCGTTTTAAAAGCTGAAGAGATCCTGCGGCAGCTTTACATTACCAAGGGTGGCTTAATTTAAACAGGTTATAAAGTCCCCACTGTTTTCTGACTGCTGGCTTTTATTACAGCGTCTAAATTTTTTAAATGAGAAATAAATTGATGGAGGCGCAGCACCATGAAGAAAGCAAGGCCTCATCATTTCTGAGGTGTCGCATCAAAGCTCATATATATATCATCAAAGCTCATATATATATATATGAGAAAATATATATATTTTCAGTAACAACAAAAATCATCCGAAGAGGGGGAAAATAATAATATTACCTTTCGGCAGGAATCAGCAGAGAGAACAGCTGAATGCAACTGATTCCACTTGGAAAATTTTGAAATTGAATATTCGCTTGTTATTTTCTGATTGATCAAATACGTGTTGAAGATGCACTGGGCAGTTGGAAAAACGGCAGCGATAGACTTGCTCGAAAATGCCGTATCTGTGAAAACGCAATATCTGCATCCCGCAATAAAACGAGGTGTGCCTGTATTGAGAAAGTGCAATTAAATTAAGCTGGTTAAAGGTAAAAGTAGTCCCCTGTGCAAGCACCAGGTCATTACTGACCCATGGGGTGACGTCGCATCCCGACGTTTACTAGGCAGACTATGTTTACAGGGTGGTTTGCCATTGCCTTCCCCAGTTGTCTACACTTTACCCCAAGCAAGCTGGATACTCATTTTACTGACCTTGGAAGGGTGGAAGGCTGAGTAAAACTTGAGCTGGCTACCTGAAACCGACTTCCGTCGGGATCGAACTCAGGTTGTGAGCAGAGCTTTTGACTGCAGTACTGAAGCTTACCAGCTGGGGTGGGACATAAATGAAGTAAATAAATTGCATTTGCAAAACCCACTCCAGATCTGACTCCACACCTCAGTACAAAGAGGGTTAGACCAGGTTGTCCAGTTTGCCACGGTTATGCCATGCCATCGGCCAACGTTTCCCATGCTTTAAACAAATGTGTTAATTGCTTTAGCGCTGTAACACTATAGCAAATTTTTAAGGCCTTCAAAAAGTCCTCCAGAAGCACGGCAGGGGAAATGTACATATGTATAATATACACAATGCATGCATTTATGGCTCTGAAAAAATATGTACACTGTGATCAGGGGAAAGGAAAAATAGAAAACGGGATACAATAGAGGCTGGCAATTTGATTTGTTTAAGGGAGAAGGAAAATCAAAACGAGTTTCTTCCGAGTGATATCTGAGATGGTCCCCAACCTGAACATTACAGATTTGGCTTCTCTTTGAGCTCGGCATGACCATTCTTCACTGCTGACGTAAATCCCATTCGACAGTAAAAGAGGCAGGAGAGATGCTTAGCGCGTGACCTAAAAATGACTCCCTATCGGGCATCTTTGAGGGGCCGGGGCTAGTTTAAGCTACCAGCCAGGCAGACACCATCTGCCGGGCGAAACCTCAGAGGGGCCTTCTGGCTCCATTTATGAAGAAGGATGAGCCTTGGTCACTGAATTCCTGCCTGTTTTTTATTTTTCATTCCTCCATGAGATGCCAAGCGCTTGCCAGGCAGAGAGGAAATGCATAGCCAGAAGCCTTGGGTGGAAGCAAGAGGCCCAGGATGGAGGAATCATCTTCCGGTGGTTTAACCAAGGCAGTGTAAAACCTAGGCAGTGTAGCTCTTAGCCTGATCAGAATGGAGATCCAGATTCAAATCCCTGCTCCGCCATGAATGCTTAAGACCTTGCCAATGAGCAATAAAGGTTATTGTATTATAACAGCTCTGCCATGAAGCTGAGTGAACCAGATGCTCTCGGGGTTGCCAACCTCCAGGTGGTACCTGAAGATCTCCCGCTATTACAATTAATCTCCAGGTGACAGAGATCGGTTCCCCTGGAGAAAATGGCAGTTTGGAAGGTGGACTCTGGCATTATTCCCCACTGAAGTCCCTTCCGTCCCCAAACCTCGCCCTCCTCAGGCTCCACCCCCTCAAATCTCCAGGTATTTCCCAACCGGGAGCTGGCAAACCTCACAGCATTGTTGTGAAGATAAAAAGTAAGAGGGATTCTTGCACAGGGAGAGGGTTAAAACACGATGAGCGGTGGACTCTAATCTGGAGAACTAGGTTTGATTTGCCACTCTTCCACATGAGTGGAGGACTCTACTCTGGTGAACCGGCTTGGTTTCCCCACTCCCCTATATGAAGCCAACTGGGTGACCTTGGGCCAGTCACAGTTCTCTCTGAACTCTCTCAGCCTCACCTACCTCACAAGGTGCCTGATGTGGGGAGAGGAAGGTGATTTTATGTCGATTTGATTCTCCTTAAAAGGTATATAAAAGCCAACTCTTCTTCTTCTAGGAGGCCCCATAGCATTACCCACCAAAGTGGTAATTTTATTGCATTTAGGTGCCCTTTATAATATGAGGCCCTAAACTGTCACTTATTTAGCTTGTGTATAAATCCAGCTACGTCCTTTGTACATTGCTCTGAACTCCTAGGAGAAAGGACGAGATAAAAATGTGATTGATGGAAGGGATCACCTAAAGCTTCAGGGCTTGGAAGGCCATTATCCTCTTTCCCAGTAGGCAAAGGACGAGATCTGGGGAAAGTGCCCTTGAATAAATCGGCTTACCAACCTGCAGAGGGGGGCTTTAAACCCCAGCAGGTGGGGAATGGGGTCAACAGCTTGCATATATCTGAAGAGGTTAGAGACTATAGCGCTGGCCACAGAGGATTGGAGCATCTTTCTATTGTGTGGGTATCAACTAACGCAAGACTTTCTGGCTATTTGGTTGGAGAAAGCTGGTGAAGTCCTAGCTGGGCCTACTAGAGCTGCGTTGATGGGCCCTTTTTTCAAAGGAAATTTTGTAGCTGCACCACGGTATGAAGAAGAAGGGTTGGTTTCTATACCCTGCTTTTTCTCTACCTTTAAGGGGTCTCCAAGCGGCTTACAATCACCTTCCCTTCCCCTCCCCACAACAGACACCTTGTGAGGTAGGTGGGGCTGAGAGAGCTCGGAGAGAACTGTGATTGGCCCAGGGTCACCCAGCTGGCTTCATGTGGAGGAGTGGGGAAACCAACCCGGTTCACCAGATTAGAGTCTGCTGCTCATGTGGAGGAGTGGGGGAATCAAACCTGGTTCATCAGATTAGAGTCCACCGCTCTTAACCCCTACACCATGCTGGAGATTATTTGTTTATGTGGCATGTGCCGCTACAGCACACGGGCAATAGCTATCTCTGTCCTTTGGTCACGTGCCTTTGGTATGCAGAAGAACGCTGCCACTGAACATGGAGGTTCCATTAAGCGACAGTAGTTTGGATTTCTCTGTGAATTTTTCTAACCCTTTCTTTTTAAGCTGTCTAGCTAATGGCCATCACCACATCTTGTGGCGGGGAATTCCACAGGTTTCCGCAGGCCTATTGGCTCACAGCCAGGCTCTTCCGATTTAGGGCGAAGAAGGCTCCCTTAATTGCTTCCCTCCCAAATCGATACCGACAATTCTTTGTCGCACATATTTTTGGTCGGAACCTCGGGTCCCTTAGAGGCACAAATTCTGCCTTTTCAGCTGCTTCCGCTGCAAAGTAGACTCCACCAATCTCATAAATCATCCTGAGGAAGTCAGGGTTTTTTTGCAGTTTAGAAACAGCCACTGCAGCAGACCAAGAAAAACTTTACTCCAAGCAACGCTGCATTACATTATATCTATACGGCCTGATGAAGAAAAACACAAAAAGGGCACAAATACGTTTTCTTCCAAACAAAACCAAAACCAAGAACATACTTATTACTTGTTTATTTGCTAGATTTATACCTTCCTTTTGTCCCCTACGAGGATCCAAAGCGGCTTGCATTGCTCTGTTCCATTTTATCCTTTTAACAACCCGGTGAGGTACATTTGGCTGAGAGTGTGTAACTGGCCCTAGATCACCCAGTGAGGTTTGTGGAACTCCCTGCCCCAGAATGTGGGGATGGCTGCCAATTTGGAAGGCTTTAAGAGGGGAGTGGATGTGTTCATGGAGGAGAGGGCTATCCATGGCTACTAGTCAACATGGATACTAGTCAGGATGCATACCTATTCTCTCCAGGATCAGAGGAGCATGCCTATGATATCAGGTGCTGTGGAACACAGGAAGGACAATGCTGCTGCAGTGGTCTTGTTTGTGGGCTTCCTAGAGGCACCTGGTTGGCCACTGTGTGAACTGACTGCTGGACTTGATGGGCTCTGGTCTGATCCAGCAGGGCTTTTCCTATGGCTGCCAACTTGGAAGGCTTTAAGAGGGGACATGTTCATGGAGGAGAGGGCTAGCCATGGCTACTAGTCAAAATGGATCCTAGTCATGATGCATGCCTATTATCTCCAGGATCAGAGGAGCATGCCTATTATATTAGGTGCTGTGGAACACAGGCAGGATAACACTGCTGCAGTCGTCTTGTTTGTGGGCTTCCTAGAGGCACCTGGTTGGCCACTGTGTGAACTGACTGCTGGACTTGATGGGCTCTGGTCTGATCCAGCATGGCTCTTACGACTGCCAATTTGGAAGGCTTGAAGAGGGGAGTGGACATGTTCATGGAGGAGAGGGGTATTCATGGCTACTAGTAAAAATGGATACTAGTCATGATGCATGCCTATTCTCTCCAGGATCAGAGGATAATGCGGAATGTATTAGGTGTTTGGAACACAGGCAGGGGGATGGTGCTGCTGCAGTTGCCTTGTTTGTGGGCTTCCTAGAGGCACCTGGGTGGCCACTGTGGGAACAGACTGCTAGACTTGACGGGCCTTGGTCAGATCCAGCAGGGCTTTTCTTATGTTCTTACGTTTCTTATGGTCTTGTTTGCAAGGTTTCCTGGAGCCCTCTGTCCAGCTCTGAGCTTTGATAAGTGTCCAGGGGTTCAATATTTTTAAAGGTAGAATGTTGAAGGGTAACCGAAATCAACAAGGCAATAAGATGGCACGAAGTCAAAATAGCAGGCTGGGAAGGGAAACTCGGTGTGTGTGTGATTTCCCCCCTCTCTACTGCTTCTTTGAGAAAGCTCGTAAATTATCGAGCTGACTCCGAACAGAGCAGCCAGGAGTTTGCCCATCACCAGCCACCGTACTCTCTGCAACGTCTCGGTTCAGCCAACGTCTCCATCTCCCGCCGCACCCCTTGGCGAGTCCCTTTTCGTCGCAATAACCCACAAACAGATGGCATTATTTCCCAACGCCCAACTTTTCCGAGCGATGCCAGGTCTGAGTTTTAATAAAGGGGCCCTGGGCGAATAAGGGAACGCGAGGAACATTAGCCCCAAACGCAGACGTCTCTCTCTTAATTACTTTACAGTGCATTTCTTCCTCGCCCATTAGTCTTCCCCACGTCCATACGGCGGCGGTACTGTGAACTGTTTATCAATGCTAAAGACGCGGCCCTCTCGGGGACCATTCACTCAACAGGGCTGCCAGCAAAATTGTTACGAAATTAATTTAGCCTACAGCAACGTGTCAAAAAGTAAAAAGGGGAGGGGGAGAGAGAGAGAAGGAAAAGAGAAGGGAAGCGAACAGAACAAAAGCCAAGATTCGGCTCCAGCGAGAACCGGCTCGATGGAATGGGGAATGTCAAGACCTGGGTAATGACGAGGAATCGAGGAATCGTGGAGGGGTTATTATCCGCTCTTTAAGGAGAGGAGGGGAGTGGGGGATCGCAGCTCATTAGGAAGGCCCCATGAGGTCAAATCAGTAGAAGAAAAAGGTGATGTTGGGAAAGACCGTCTCTGAAAAACACCAGACAGGCTTACACTACGTGTCTGGAGGCCCTGATGTGTCTGGGAACTCCAGCTGCTGTTTCCGCTACGGGGAGGGAGGGAGAGAACAGCAGCAGGTGGTGGGACGGAGGAACACATGAAGCTGCCTTATAACCATTGGCCCTACGAGGTCTGGATTATCTGTATGCTGCATTGGTCAGGCCGCCCCTGGAGCACTGCGTGCAGTTCTGGAGGCCTTGCTTCAAAAAGGATGTGGACAGAATCGAGCGGGTGCAGAGGAGAGCGAGGAGGAAGATCGGGGGCCTGGAGACCAAGCCCTAGGAGGAAAGGCTGAGGGAGTTGGGAATGTTTAGTCTGGAGAAGAGGAGGTTGAGGGGACACACGATTGCTCTCTTTATGTATTTGAAGGGCTGTCACTTAGAGGAGGACAGGGAGCTGTCCCTGTTGGCAGCAGAGGATAGGACTCGCAAGAATGGGTTTAAATTGCAGGCAGAGAGGTACTGGCTGGATATGAGGGGGGAAATTATTTACAGTAAGAGTTTTTCGACAGTGGAATCAGCTACCTAAGGAGGTGGTGAGCTCCCCCTCACCGGGAGTCTTTAAGCAGAGGCTGGACTAGCACTTGTCAGGGATGCTCTAGGCTGATCTTGCATTGAGCAGGGGGTTGGACTAGATGGCCTGCATGGCCCCTTCCAACTATCTACCCCAACTGCTAGTGGCTGAGGACTTGGGCAGAGGTCTCTCACAACACCTACTACTTGGGATCCTGGCCTGGAGAGCCCCAGGCTAGACTGATCTCGACAGATCTCAGAAGCTAAGCAGGGTTGGCCCTGGCTGATATTTGGATGGGCGACCTCCAAGAAGAAGAGTTGGATTTTATACCCTGCTTTTCTCAACCTTTAAGGAGTCTCAAAGTGGCTTACAATCACTTTCCCTTCCCCTCCCCACAATAGACACATTGTGAGGTAGGTGGGGCTGAGAGAGCTCTAAGAGAGCTGTGGCTAGCCCAAGGTCACCCAGCAGGTTTCATGTGCAAGAGTGGGGAAACCCACCCAGTTCATCAGTTTAGAGTCCGCTGCTCATGTGGAGGAGTGTGGCTCAGTGGTAGAGTATCAGCTTGGCATCCGGAAGATCCCAGGTTCAACCCCCAGTGTCTCCAGTTAAAGGGACTAGGCAACTAGGTGATGTGAAAGACCTCTGCCTGAGACCCTGGAGAGCCGCTGCCAGTCTGAGAAGACAATACTGACTGATGGACCAAGGGTCCGATTCAGCGTAAGGTAGCTTCATGTGTTCATGTGAGCGGGGAATCAAACCCAGTTCTACAGATTAGAGTCCACGGCTCTTAACCACTACACAACTCGGGGAAGTGGAAGAGACAACGGGTAGCAAAACCAGGGGGATATGTTCTGCCAATTGAGAAACGGGACCAGTGCAGCGACTGAAGTTTG
The DNA here is from genome assembly GCF_029931775.1 of Euleptes europaea. Taxonomy (NCBI): domain Eukaryota; kingdom Metazoa; phylum Chordata; class Lepidosauria; order Squamata; family Sphaerodactylidae; genus Euleptes; species Euleptes europaea. Next base: position 11,294,115 of record NC_079330.1, on the reverse strand, counting down.
CCCGCGACAACCTGTGCCGAGCCTTCCAACCGTATTTTCCTCCTGAAGCACAGATCTGCTGAGCCAAACCCCCCCCCCCGCAACACACACACATAAATCAGTCGCATTGCGGATCCATCGTGACAGCTACTGGGCCGAGTCTGTTCCACTAGGACAAGAAGGAGGGCAGCCGCAGGCGATGCTAATTAAGAGATGAATCCCCTCTAGATTTTGCTGCAGGGATGGTAGGTATGCTTATTTTGCAACTGTCGGTATTGGCCCAGGGCAGCTAGGAATGCAGGGTGCTTGGAGAGAGAGGTCCCAGCAGGGAGCTTGGAGGGAGGCGGGGCGGGGGGAGGAAGGCCAGCATGGTGTAGTGGTTAAGAGTGGTGGTTTGGAGCGGTGGACTCTGATCTGGAGATCCGGGCTGGTTTCCCCACTCCTACACACGAAGCCTGCTGGGTGACTGTGGGCAAGTTCCAGCTCTGTTCGAGCTCTCTCAGCCCCACCTACCTCCCAGGGTGTCTGTTGTGGGGAGAGGAAGGGATTGTGAGCCGGTTTGAGTCTCCCTTAAGTGGTAGAGAAAGTCAGCATATAAAAAAACCAACTCTTCTTCTTCTACGAGGGGTGTGTGTGGAGTATGAGACAGCTGGAACTTGACACAGTGGACAGAAAAAGCCAAGAAGCCAGGGGGGGCTCAGAAGGCACCCGCACGGCTCGCTGGAAAAAGCCAGAATTGGGCTGTTGTCCAGGCAGAGATGGAGACGAGCCAGGTACGTTTATGACCAGGCCACATGGAAAGGCCAGGTTTCCTGGGGTCGGTAGAGCAATGCTGGAACCATCGGTAGAGAGAAACACCTGGCACCGGAAGGAGTTCTGCCTGTAGGCACGTACCCCTCTTTGCAAGAAAGATCCAACGCACATTCGCTTTTAAAATAAAACGGGGAATCGAGCACCTGGAGAAGCATGGCGTGGAAACCGTGCATTCAGCCGTGTTGAATGCAAAGTGGGGATTACTCAGTGAATGTTCAAAAGAAAAAGAATCAGGTGTGTGCCGTATACAGATGGGTACCGGATGAAAGTCACTGCGATGGAGCAAGGGGGATTCTTCCGGGCCATTGGGAGGGGACGGGAGGAAGCATTCAGAAACAGAGATGTGAAACTCCCTTTTACCTCAGGGCTGCCCCATGAGCTGACCATTCTGTCAGTCTACCAAATACCAGTCTACTAAGCCATCTGGTTCTTTAGGTCCAACTAAGAATTTTAAGGCAAAAGCCTTTGGTGGCAGTGAAAATCAGCAGGAAATGCTAAGGAGGCAGCATAACAGATGTCACCTCAGGACACTACAGAGAACTACCTTTACATGTGTTACATATAAGGGTTCTCAGAAAAGAGAAAAATCTTACCCATTTGTTTTTTACCAACGTTTATTTTTTCCTGACGCTCAGAGGGCAAAAATTAAAGAGACGTGTGCAAAGTATTTCTTCGCACAACACATAGTTAAATTGTGGAACTCCCTGCCCCAGGATGTGGGGATGGCTGCCAACTTGGAAGGCTTGAAGAGGGGAGTGGACCTGTTCATGGAGGACAGGGCTATCCGTAGCTATTAGTAAAGATGGATACTAGTCACGGTGCATACCTATTCTCTCCAGGATCAGAGGAGAAGGCCTATTATATTAGGTGCTTTGGAATACAGGCAGGATAATGCTGCTGCTACTGGACATCCTTCTGAGGTCGGTAAATTGAGTGCCCAGCTTGCTGGGGGTAAAGGGAAGATGACTGGGGAAGGCACTGGCAAACCACCCCGTAAACAAAGTCTGCCTAGGAAACGTCGGGATGTGACGTCACCCCATGGGTCAGGAATGACCTGGTGCTTGCACAGGGGACCCTTACCTTTTACTGGACAGGGAGTTTCAATTCAGCAATCACAGCTAACAGCCAAGTAAGTCATAGATGGGCCTGTTCCCTTGTAAATCCTTTAGGATGAGAACCGGGCGGCAGATAGGGTTGCCAGGTCCCTCTTCGCCACCGGCGGGAGGTTTTGGGGGGCGGAGCCTGAGGAGGGCGGGGTTTGGGGAGGGGAGGGACTTCAATGCCATAGAGTCCAACTGGCAAAGCGGCCCTTTTCTCCAGGGGAACGGATCTCTGTCGGCTGGAGAGCAGTTGTAATGGCAGGAGACCTCCAGCTAGTACCTGGATGTTACCAAAGTATACAGCACCAGGCGCATAAATACAAATGATATATATTGTGCAAATCGAAAAAGACAATGCGGCGCCGTCGAGACACCACCAAGTTACAAGCAACTGTCACCCTCCTGCACATAGCAACCTAAACAGTTTCTAAAACATAACCGAAAAGTGTAAATGACATGCGGTCGGACGCATAGAGATGCGAGAGACAGTCCTCAATTCAAAACAAGTCTACCTGGCTCACCTCCGTAGGTTGGTCATGCTCAGGAGACCCAGCTGGTTTTTGTGGGTTGGTCATGAGCGGGGTCAGTCCTGGTTAGTACTGGGATGGGAGACCACCAAGGAATACCAGGGTTGCTGTGCAGAGGAAGGCACTGGCAAACCACCTCTGTTAGTCTCTTGCCATGAAAACCCCACAAGGGGTACCCATAAGTCAGCTGCGACTTGAAGGCACTTTACACACACACAGGAACACATGCACAGTAAGCTGACATCAATCGGAGATAATAACACATTTTTGCCATGTAGAGAAACAATGGGGGTGCAGGTGAAAGTCCAAGAATAGGAACATGAGATCTAGATATGTTCTGGCACGTTTCACGAAAGAGATAGCTCTACAGCACTATTTCTCTTTACCTTTGGTTCTTTGGTACCTGGATGTTGGCAACCCTAGCAGCCAAGGCAGGAAGACGGAGATGTAACGACACCCCGGAAAGCATGAGAGATCATGCGCAGCGTGCTGGCGGGGCTAAACGGGGGCCGATATTTTCCACAAGCCTAAAAACTTGTTGCCTTGAGGGCATGTGTTACATTCTTGACCTCCGCGACACCCGAGTCGCACGACAGCAGAACATCTAAGCAGCTTGGCGGTGTCACTCCAGGAGCACATGCTCAAAGCGCCCCGGCGGGTGCCGGGCGATCCCAGACATTCGCTTTCATAGAAGGATGGATGTCGTAGGGAATGTTCTCTCCTTGTTCGCAGAGGACGCCTCCCCACCAGGTTCGTGTAGAGCCCGGCGGCCTCAACAGCCAACGACGGTTTGATTTGTTGAACGCATTTGCGTTCTGGCTCTCCGAGGCCCGAGGCCGCTTCCGGAGAATCAACAATAAAAACAGGTCCGGATGCAAAATAAATCTCAGAAAGGGCGGGGGGGGGGGGACCCACACTGCTTTACAGCAACAGCACATCGCGGCTGGAAAAGCTTACTGCACAGCCACAGGCAGGGTTTAAGAAAAGAATGCAAACAGCTTTCAACCACCCTGAGGAGGTTGTTCCACAGTTTCGGAGCTATGGCCATAAATTCTCTGCTGCACGTCACAGAAGAAGAAGAAGAAGAGTTGGTTTTTATACCCCGCTTTTCACTACCTTTAAGGAGTCTCAAAGCGGCTTACAATCATCTTCCCTTCCCCTTCCCACAACAGGCACATTGTGAGCTAGGTGGGGCTGAGAGAGTTCGGAGAGAACTGTGACTGGCCCAAGATTGCCCAGCAGGCTTCATGTGGAGGAGTGGGGAATCGAACCCGGTTCTCCAGATCAGAGTCTGCCACTCATGAGGAGTGGGGAAGTGGGGAATCAAACCTGGCTTTCCAAATTAAAGAGTGCACCACTCATGTGGAGGAGAGGGGAATCAAACCCGGTTCTCCAGATTAGAGTCCGCCATTGATGTGGAATCAGACCCAGTTCTCCAGATTAGCCTCCGCCGCTCAAGTGGAGGAGTGGGGAATCCAACCCGGCTCTCCAGATCAGAGTCCATCGCTCCAAACCACCACCCTTAACCACTACACCACGCTGGCTGTGTTTTTAATGGTTTTAATGATGTGTGTTTGGTGGGGTGATTTTAATGGTTTTAAAGTATAAATCGTTCGCTGTCTCGGTGGCCCTTGTAAGGGCAGAAGGTGGAATATAAAATAAATAAATAAATCCTGCAAGGATACAAAATTGTGAACTGAGTTGAGAAGCGAACGATGAAGTTCCCCCAACTGTGAAGTTTGAGGGTCACTTCAAGTTAAGACAAGAACAGAACACAGGGCAGAACAACATCCTCCCCTCTCCCCGGAACAATAATCAAACGGTTCTGGAGAAATCCACTCATTTATCAACATCGCCTTTCAAGAAAATGAAGTTGAGCAACAATGCCAGTATTTCACATTTGCGGCCGCAGTGAATGAAACACAGATAATCCTCGCCACGGGGTGCAATCCCAGTCAGAACCGACAAAGCCAAGCGCGATGGTCCAGCAGCGGAAGACAGCGGCAGGCAAACCGTATGATGAACATTTCCAGGTATCGGTTTGATGCCTCGCCGGCCTGTCTTCATCTGTAATTATGCACTGCATGCATCGCGCATCCGTGTGCTTCAAGAATGCCTCTCTCCCCCTCCCTTTTCTTTTTTCCTGTATCCCTATTTAATATTATAAACCAATAAAAATATTTAACAACAACAAAAAAAGGATGCCTCTCTGAAGCTCGGCCGTGGTAGCAAAAGGCAACAAAGAACCCACCTCCTACAGCAGGCCGTAACCCAATGTTTATTAGGCCGCATCAGACAAAGGAGGAATCTTCCAAGGTGTGGAGGGACGCTGGTCCCAGCCCTGAAACCTCCGGAGCGCAAGAAGCACCCTGCTGGGAGAAATAACCGTTTCTCTCGGTGGCCCGTCTGCACTTTCCAGGTCACCACCTCGCTCCCAGAGATGGCTGCGTGCATTTTGGATGCGGAAAGGATGGGTGTCTCATCCGCTCGCCTTCCATGGCTGCTTCCCGTAATTTGGGAAGACAGGAGGGAAGACTTCAGTGATTCCAAAGGGGAGTTTTAACAGTCTCCCCCCCAGGGGGTATAATTGGCATCTCCAGTTAGAAGGCTCTTGGATGGAAAAGCCTCTTTCAGCACCTTGGAAAGCTGCTGTTGATTGCAGTCAACAGTATCGGCTAAGACAGACACTCAAAAGAAATGAGGTGCTCGATTGCTTTATATACGGGGAGGTCATTCCCTCCCAAGCAATACTCGCCGCATCTATCATATCCTCCAAAACCAACCAATTTGTCCAGATCTCTACCTTCAAACCATGCAAAGAGGAAGAGGAAGAAGAAGGAGGAGGATGATGAGGAGGAGGAAGAATAAGAATTGGTTTTTATATGCCCATTTTCGCTACCTTTTTAAAGGAGAAACCGGCCTACAATCTCCTTCCCTTCCTCTCCCCACAATAGACACCGTGTGAGGTAGGTGAGGCTAAGAGGGTTCTGAGAGAATTGTGACTAGCCCAAGGTCACCCAGAAGAAGAGTTGGTTTTTATATGCCGACTTTCTCTACCACGTAAGGAAGACTCAATCACCTTCCCTTCTTATAGCTCTGTTAGAGCTCTCTCAGCCCCACCTACCTCTCAGGGTGTCTGTTGTGGGGAGGGGAAGGGAAGGGAAGGTGATTGTAAGCCAGTTTGAGTTTCCCTTAAGTGGCAGAAAAAGCTGGCATATAAAAACCAACTCTTCTTCCCCACAACAGACACCCTGTGAGGTAAGGGGGCTGAGAGAGCTGTGACCAGCCCAAGGTCACCCAGCTGGCTTCATGTGTGGAAGTGGGGAAACCAACCCGGTTCACCAGATTAGAGTCCGCCACTCGTGTGGAGGGGTGGGGAATCAAACCCGGTTCTCCAGATTAGAGACCGATCACTGCTCTTAACCACTACACCACCGCCTTTGCTCGTTTTGAACCCATGTTCCCCTCTCCTCCCCTACAACTGAAATTTAAATTGGAAGCTGCTTGGGAGGCAGGGGACAGTTTGTTTTGCTTGGCTTGAATCATTAGGAGCATTTTTAAAAAAATCATATTTCCAAATGTTAAATTCACAATAGCATTAACAGCAGGAGGAAGGCAAACCTATCAGGAAGCCTACCTGCTACAGTGCCCAAGCAAAGTCTTTGACTTTGACCTGTCCTTAAGTTCGACGGGGTGGAAAAACCGAGGCTCAATGAATGAAGCCATGACAGTGGAGCAAATGAACCCGAATCAAAATCTCATGCATTAGTAATGTCGCGTCCCACTCTTCATTGCCTCTTGCCTCCCACCGGGCAGCCATTTTGGCGGCGCGACGCAGCGCGACGGCGTTGGCTGCGGCATCCTCTTCCAGCGACAGCTAAAAAGGGGCAACAAAGGCCCAGCCCGTCAAGAATCAATGCCACTTTAAATTCATCTTCCGGCGCGGCGAACCTCCACAGAGCTTAAGGCAAAGGGTTATTAATGAGCTGTGTCAACTCGTATGAACAATAGCGCATGTCCCTGGGGTGTCTTTTCCTTCTTTTAGTCTACCGCTCCTAGACGGCAGATAACTGACGTCGTCAACGTGGCGGGTACCTGTGATCAGCAACGCCATTGCTTCCCAACGTTATCCCTGTTCTCGATTGAAGAGCGAGCCGAAAGTCGAGGGCTCGCGGCACGCGCGGTAACAGAAAAGTGAGCAAAGCAACACGAAAAATGGTCTCGCAGAAGGAAAGGCAACTCCGCAAACTATGCAGAGTTGTACAGGCCACAGTCCTACCAGTGTGGTGTAGTGGTTAAGAGTGGTGGACTCTAATCTGGAGAAGCGGGTTCCTTTCCTTTTATTTCGAGCTCATCTGACCGAAGATCTTGAGAGCAACGTACATAAGATAAAAACAAAATTTACAACGTTGTAGAACCGGGTTCGATTCCCCACTCCTCCACATGAAACCTGCTGGGTGACTTTGGGCCAATCACAACTCTCTTCAAGCTCTCTCAGCCCCACCTACCTCACAAAGTGTGTGTTGTGGGGAGGGGAAGGGAAGGAGATTGTAAGCCGGTTTGAGACTCCTTAAAAGGTAGAGCAAGTTGGCGTATAAAAACCAACTCTTCTTCTTCTTCTACCAGATAAGTTTGGATGACAGAGAACGGGGCACCAGAAAGGACCTGAACAGGTTTGGAAGCTTGCAAGAGAGGAGGTATTTGGGCACCATTGCGCTCCCAACGTCATCAAGAGCCCCGTGAGGTCTGCACTTAAGAATAAGCTCCAAAATGAGACCAATTCTCTGACTTTTTTTTTTTAGGAGAGAGAAGAATGCGCTTTTCTAGCCAAGATGGGTCAAAGAAGGGAAGAAGAAGAAGAGTTGGTTTTTATATGCCGACTTTCTCTACCACTTAAGGAAGAATCAAACCAGCTTGCAATCACCTTCCCTTCCCCCTCTGCACAACAGACACCCTGTGAGGTAGGTGGGGCTGAGAGAGCTCTAAGAGAGCTGTGACTAGCCCAAGGTCACCCAGCTGGCTTCATGTGGAGGAGTGGGGAAACCAACCCGGTTCACCGGATTAGCCTCCGCCGCTCAAGTGGGGGAATCGAACCAGGTTTTCCAGATTAGAGTCCACCGCTCCAAACCACCGCTCTTAACCACTACACCACGCTGGCTCTGGAAGAGGCTGGCCCATCAGTCCGTGAACATCTACAGACCTTTGCTGCAAGGAAACTTCACGGCCTGAGTCCGCAAGACTGTTCTATTTGGAGAGAACACCAAAGCCGCTGGGCTCGGCATTTTGGGTGACAAGCGCTTTATTACCCAGTCAGGTCAGCTCAGGGTGGATGGACGCCAAGCCGCCAAGTCGCAACCGGAGAGTTTTCCCGACACCTCATCATCTCAGCGTTCAGCTGAGCTTCATGGAAACTGGCCGCGATTCATCTCTGTCCCGCTTTTGCCGACCTAGAATTTTGAAAATGAATTCTACACACAGGCTCTTTGTGCCACCGACAGCTCCCATCATTTATAAGAATCACGGGGCCATTATTGTGTTCCTTCGTTGTTTTTTTTGGTGGGGGGAGAGCAATATAACCACCCATAACATGTCTGGAACATGGTGGCATTCAAATAATATTAAAATTTTAAAAATACACAGCTTTGGAAAGAAGGGTGTGCTGTTTCCATAGGATATGCAGTGCAAAAACCACTTTTATCCAGCATGGTAGTGGTTAAGAGCAGTGGTTTGGAGTGGTGGACTCTTATCTGAAGAACCGGGTTTGATCCCCCACTCCTCCACATGAGCGGCGGAGGCTAATCTGGTGAACCGGGTTAGTTTCCCCACTCCTACAAGTAAGGCCAGCTGGGTGACCTTGGGCTAGTCACAGCTCTCTCAGCCCCACCTACCTCACAGGGTATCTGTTGTGGGGAGGGGGAGGGAAGGTGATTGTAAGCCGGTTTTATTCTCCCTTAAGCGGTAGAGAAAGTCGGCATATAAAAAAACCAACTCTTCTCTCCCAAGGAGCTCAAGGGAACATACAGGATTTGTCCCTCCTCACAATGTCCTTGTAGGGTTGGCTAGGCTTTGGTGGTGGTGGGGAAAGCATTATAAGCTCTTGGATGATTAACTACCTGGAACATGTTTGGAACATGGTGGTATTTAAATAATATATATATTTTTAAATACACTACATGGGAGAGAAGGGGGAGATGTTTCCATAGGATATGCAATGCAAAAACCATTTTCATCCTTCTCCCACAAGGATGTGGGACTTATAGGGTTTTGTCCCTCCTCACAACATCCCTGCAGAGTTGGCTAGCCTGAGTGCCAGTATCTGGTCCAAGATCACCCAGGGAACTTTGTTGCTAGGGAGATTTGAACCTGGGTCCTCCCAGTCCTAGTGAGAAACTCACCTTTACAGTACACTAGGATGACTAAGTCTTGCTCACTTATACTACTTTTTCATTGTATGGTGTAGTGGTTAAGAGCAGTGGTTTGGAGCGGTGGAGTCTGACCTGGAGAACCGGGTTTGATTCCCCACTCCTCCACATGAGCGGCGGACGCTAATCTGGTGAACCGCGTCGGTTTCCCCACTCCTCCACATGAAGCCAGCTGGGTGACCTTGGGCTAGTCACAGCTCTCTTAGCCCCACCTACCTCACAGGGTGTCTGTTGTGGGGAGGGGAAGGGAAAGTGATTGTAAGCCGGTTTGATTCTCCCTTAAGTGGCAGAGAAAGTCGGCATATAAAAAACAACTCTTATTATTATTTTCTTAAAACTGCGCACACCCCACCTTTCAGTTCAATGCTTCCAACGAAAAGAATTAAAACCACACAAAGAAGGAACGAAGGCTTGATCTTGATGGCCCAGGCTAGCCCGATCCCACAACTCAGAAGCTAAGCAGGGTCGTCCCTGGTTAGTACGTGGTTGGGAGACCACCAAAGGAGGTCCAGGTTTGCTAAACAGAAGCAGGCAATGGCAAATCACCTCTGTTTCTCGCTTGCCATGAAAACCCCATGGGGTTGCCACAAGTCAGCTGCAACTTGCTCGCACTTTTCCCCACCACACGAAGAAAAGGGAAAAAAACCGGGCGCCCACGAGACAATAATTTGGAAGTCCGTCATGGCAACCACACAGATTGAGAGATGCATCAGTAGTGTGCATTCCTAGTACGTGCCACTTGGCTGGCTCCCAGTATATGTGACTGTAACCTACGAAAAGGACTTAAATGAGAAGGCAAAACACACATATAATCCCGCACACTAAACAAGAAGCCCATTCTGAAAACACTCTAGTTGTTGTAAGTTAAATACTTTATTTTGCACAGTGTGACGTTCCAGTGATGCGTTTGGCGACTTTTGTGCCCTAGACTTTTAGCAGCAGCATTGGCTAACAAGGCCTACGCCCTGGCCTCAGGTGATTTCATTTGGAAGTGGCCTTCAGCAAAAATCTTTGCAGAGAAAGGTGTCCAGCGTGGTGTAATGGTTAACAGCAGTGGTTTGGAGCGGTGGACTCTGATCTGGAGAACCGGGTTGGTTTCCCCACTCCTCCACATGAGTGGCGGAGGCTAATCTGGTGAACCGGGTTGGTTTCCCCGCTCCTACACATGAAGCCAGCTGGGTGACCTCGGGCTAGTCACAGCTCTCTTAGAGCTCTCTCAGCCCCACCTACCTCACAGGGGGTCTGTTGTGGGGAGAGGGGGGGAAGGTGATTGTAAGCCGGTTTGATTCTTCGTTAAGCGGTAGAGAAAGTCGGCATATAAAAACCAACTCTTCTTCAATATATATATTAAAAAGGGGGGGAAACATTTGCCCGAGCATGTGCAAAGTGCTGCCTGCAACCGAACAGCCCCAGAAGGAAGAGGCAAACCCAGAGCTAATTGATGCCATTCTAGCGCTGTGGCCAAGGACATCCAGTCCTGTGAGATGTGAAACAGCAAGGGATGCGGGCAAGCGAGTTAGAACCGCGCAACAGAAAGAAAGCCCCCAGAGATACAAGACTGGAGAAGGAGAGGTAGTCCACCCACCTTCTTCCAACATTGGAGCCAAGAGCCGGTTTAACAACCCCTGGGGGGCCGGGTGAGGCTCTGCCGAGTAAACGCCGTGGTGTAGTTTTGTGTTCATGAGCCGTGAGACTGGAGGCCAAAGTCCCAAAGACAGAAGTGGGAAGAAGGCAAACAGCCGCGATAACAACAGAGATTATTCTTAAAAGAAAAAAAATAGCACACTGGTTCTCCTCCATCCCAAGCCAACCCTCGCATTTAACTTTCCCGTCCTCTTTCCTCCCTAGCTCATGCTTCTAGCCCTCCTATACCTCGGCAATATTCTCTCCTCGCGGGCTTATCCCCCCCCCCCGCAAACGCAAAAAGCATTCATGTCCGAGGACAATCGGAAGCGTGCGCGCACACACAAAATGACATCGGAAACAGACGGCGTTAACAAAGGAGCAAACCTTGTTCCTCCATCGCTGGTTCGCAGCCTCGCACTTCAGAGGTTGATGATAAACAGCGGAGACAATGAGGCCATCTGTTCCGGGCAGGAATCGAACGGCGAGGAAGACAGGCACGAACATGGGAAACAGAGGGGCACAGAGGGTCCCCCCGCTCTCTCCCTACGGGATGGGAGGACGGAGAGATGATTCGGCAGCTCATTGGTTACCTGTCAAGGCCTTCCTTGGGCAGCTATAAAGCACCAGCCAGGCGCGGCGACGGGGTGTGTCTATAGGAGGAAGAACAGCGAGACGTCTCCAGAGCCCTGCGAGCATCCTAACCCAGCTTGACAGCGCTTGTTCTTCCAGATATTGTGTCGAAAAAAGAGGAACCCAGACAACTGATATTGCTCGATTGTGTGTGTGTGTGTGTTAAGTGCCGTCAAGTTGCTTCCGACTCCTGGCGACCCTATGAATGAAAGTCCTCCCAAATGTCCTATCTTTGACAGCCTTGCTCAAATCTTGCAAATTGAGGGCCGTGGCTTCCTTTATGGAGTCAATCCATCTCTTGTTGGGTCTTCCTCTTTTCCTGCTGCCCTCCACTTTTCCTAGCATGACTGTCTTTTCTAGTGACTCTTGCCTTCTCATAATGTGACCAAAATACGATAGCCTGAGTTTAGTCATTTTAGCTTCTAGGGTCAGTTCAGGCTTGATTTGATCTATAACCCACTGATTTGTTTTTTTGGCAGCCCACGGTATCCGTCACACTCTCCGCCAACACCACATTTCAAAGGAATCTACTTTCTTCCTATCAGCTTTCTTCAATGTCCAGCTCATTGCTCGGTTAGCATGGATGGTCGGGACAGCGCTTTCTCCCTACTTCCTTTTATAAAGAGGACAAAGCCAATGAAAGCACAGATGCTCCATCCTCAAGAGAAGCTCCATGCTAAAACAGTGTGAAACCGAGGAGCAGAGATTCCCTGACGGCTCGGGGACCGGCGTGTGAGGGGAACGAGAACCTCGCAGTATGACTAGAGCAAACGCGCACGTCCTTTTAGATTTTAGCCCCGGGGCGCAGAATTTAAATTACCACTTATTTCCCTTTTTAAAAGGCAGCGACAGACTTCCTGTGACAAGAGGGAATACGCGCGCACCCCTCCGCCGCATAAATTATGTCGAGCGCGAGGCGGGAGCATCACGCAGAGGCCCGTAGGCATGAGCTGCCGTTCACCCATTCTTCTTAAGGGAAAGAAATGTCTGAATCAGGTAGCTCATTTGTTTGCGTCACCATGGGCTATACCCACACATTGAGAGGGGGGCCTAGCCCCTCCAGCATGTCACGATGGCCACCATACAATTTATTAAAACACTTCTCGACGGCCTTTCTCACTAAAGTGTGGGCTCAAGACGGTTTACAGTGCCCACGCATTTTGGAACTGTCAAAACAGATCATTTTAAAAGCACTCAAATATATCTGTAAGCGAAGTAGAACTTATCAGCCCAAAGAAATTCCTCATAACAGCAGTCTAAACCCAGCAGAATGGCAGATAAAAACCCCTTTCCAAGGGTTGAAGCAAAACGCTCCTCTGAATAAAACTTGGAAACTCTTCATAGGAAAAGCAGGAATGAGACAAATTCTCACTCCTGCCGGTGGCATGTTCCACCGTGTTGGTCCAGCCATTGAAAAAGCTCTGGAATGGGTCCCCATTAGGGTTGCCAACCTCCAGATGGTGGCTGGAGATCTTCCGCTATACAACTGATCTCCAGGCGATAGAAATCAGCTCCCCTGGAGAAAACGGCCACTTTGGCATCTGGACTCTATGGCATTGATGCCCCTCCCCTCTTCAAACCCTGCCCTCCTCAGGCTCCACCCCCAAAATCTCCAGATATTTCCCAACCCGGAGCTGGCAACCACGTCACAATAGTCCAAACCTCCCTGTGAGGGGAGGCCATGAGGAGAAATTGAGGCCAGTGGATGGAGCCAGCGCACAGGATGATCCATATTATGAACTGGACCATGGTTTTCCTGAGTGTTCTTTCTGAGGGGCCGTGGCTCAGTGGTAGAGCATCTGCTTGGCATGCAGAAGGCCCCAGGTTCAATCCCCGGCTTCTCCAGTTAAAGGGACTAGGCAAGGAGATGATGTGAAAGACCTCAGCCTGAGACCCTGGAGAGCTCCTGCCTGTCTGAGTAGACAATACTGACTTTGATGGGCCAAGGGTCTGATTCAATAGAAGGCAGCTTCATGTGTTCATGTGATTTTCTTCCTGGACTGTGATACCCAGAAGAGGACAGTGCTCCCAGCGAGGTCTTCACACTGACAGGTGGGGCTACCTCTACCCAAATGCAAATCTTGGCAGCCATTTGTGAAGCCTAAACAACGCCGGCTGCAGCACGTGTCATCGGCTCATCCCGCTTGCTTTATGAGCACGGCAGCTCCTAAATCCTTCTCAAAGACGGGTTCGCAAAGCTCCATACCCATGAGATGCAAGACACCGGGAAGGAGCAAAAGGTGAACAGAATAGAGGTTAATGAATCCGCTGGCCCCTGACCTCCGGAGACCCCACACTGATCAATGCTGCAAACAAAGAGCAGAACACCAGTCTATGGAGATGCGAGATTCGAGTGCTGTCCCAATCAATCGATGGCAGTATTTCCTAAGCTCACAGTTGCAAAGGCCGGGTGGGGGCGAGAGAAAGGCCATTCTCTGATGAATAACTGTAGCTCATCCCGGGTTCAAAGAACAACACACTTCAAAATGCAATGTATTTTAAAGCCAAAAGCTAACATAAACATGATGCATTTGCAAAAAATGCTCAAGAAGAAGGAGAAGAAGAGTTGGTTTTTCTATGCCGACTTTCTCTACCACTTGAGGGAGACTCAAACCGGCTTACAACCACCTTCCCTTCCCCTTCCCACAACAGACACCCTGGGAGGTAGGTGGGGCTGAGAGAGCTCGAAGAGAGCTGTGACTTGCCCAAGGTCACCCAGCTGGCTTTGTGTGTAGGAGTGGGGAAACAAACCCAGTCCACCAGATGAGCCTCCGCCACTCGTGTGGAGGAGTGGGGAATTGAACCTGGTTCTCCAGATCAGAGTCCGCCGCTCCAAACCACCGTTCTTAACCACTACACCAGCCTCTGATCTGGAGAACCGGGTTTGATCCCCTACTCCTCCACATGAGTGGCGGAGGCTAATCTGGTAAACTGGATTTGTTTCCCCACTCCTACACATGAAGCCAGCTGAGTGGCCTTGGGCTAGTCACAGCTCTCTTAGAGCTCTCTCAGCCCCACCTACCTCACAAGGTGTCTATTGTGGGGAGAGGAAGGAAAGACGATTGAGCCGGTTTGAGTCTCCCTTAAGTGGTAGAGAAAGTCGGCATAGACTTTTCTTTTTAGTCGCACAGGAAAGAAGGGGGTTTCTCTCCTTCGCTGGACTCCAAGATATAAACTCCCTCATTTTTTGCCTCAGACTCCGTCGGAAGCCAACAAACAGCCCGACAGCTAAAAAGGGACTGAAATACGATTGCATTTAAAAGGAGCAGGGAAAGGATAATCGGCACAGTCCCTCCAGGTCTTATAGCCAAAGCCACACGAAGAGCCGAAGTTAAATGCCAGCGTTCCCTGGCCCAGGGTGTTCGAAAGCAATGTGTTAGCCGCCGCTTTCCGCGGGGTGGGGGCCTCAGGGCTTGGCAGGGCTGCTTCAACAGACAGCTGCTGCAGTGAGGGAACCCGAATTTCATTCCTTCCTCATGCAAACGCAACCTGCGCTTCATTTATTTCCCCACAATTTCCTAGCACAGATGTCTTCCCCTGTAAAAGCATATGCGGTTTCCTCCCGGAATCCCCCCTCATGCCCAGTCAGTCATGTTTCTATGACGGGACCACGTTTTGCAGGTCACAGGGATGGTTATTTATTGCATTTATTAACAGACCACGAGAAAGTTGGACTACAAAAGCCCAAGGGCCGATTCCAAAACATCAGAATACAATCAAAGCCCCTTACAAACTTTCCAGACACCACTCCAAATGACAACAGTGTCCTCTTCATACACATGAACACATGAAGCTGCCTTATACTGAATCAGACCCTGGGCCCATCAAAGTCAATATTGTCTATTCAGACTGGCAGAGGCTCTCCAGGGTCTCAGGCAGAGGTCTTTCACATCACCCACTTGCCTAGTCCCTTTAACTGGAGATACCGGGGATTGAACCTGGGACCTTCTGCATGCCTGGCAGATGCTCTGCCACTGAGCCACAGTCCCTCCCCAAATGCCCTCAATGTAGTTCACGCCTTCGGCAGAATTGTAAAAGTGTGGAGCCTTCTTGACTTTGCCAGGTAGGTTTTTACCAGTTGGGGGTAGGGTTGCCAACTCCGGGTCGAGAAATTCCTGGAGATTTGGGAGTGGAGTTGTCTCACTGGGGTACAAAGGCATAGAGTCCACCCTCCAAAGCAGCCAGGGGGACTGATGTCTATCATCTGCAGAGAAGCTGTAATTCTGGAAGAACTTCAGGTCTACCCTAGGGGCCAGCACTAAGAAGGCTCTTCCCCCTTTCCAGGGTGACACCTTCAAAACTCCTTTCTCAAATGGCTTAATACAGGACTGAATATTTGGCTCTGGAGTCATCTAGATCCTGGAAGTCAATGGTGCTTTGACATGGGATAGACCACAGCTCTGGGTAGCAGCCCTAACTGCCCAGACTAGCCTGATCTCATCAGAGCCAGGAAGTTAAACAGGGTCGGTACTTAGATGGGAGACCACCAAGGAAGACTGGGGCAGCTACAGAGGCAGGCAATGGCAAACCACCTCTGCTCATCTTTTGCCTTGAAAACCCCATGAGGTTAAACTTCATGGGGCTGCCATGAGTCAGTGATGACTTGAAAGCAAACTTTACCTTTGTAGCTCTGGCAGATGCTTGCATACAAGAAGTTCCCAGGATCCATCTCTAGTTAAAGGGTCTCATAGAATCATAGAGTAGGAAGGGGCTACACAGGCCATCTAGTCCGACCCCCTGCTCAATGCAGGATCAGCCTAGAGCATCCCTGACAACTGCTTGTCCAGCCTCTGCTTAAAGACTGCCAGTGAAGGGGAGCTCACAACCTCCCGAGGTAGCTGATTCCACTGTTGAACATCTCTTACTGTAAAAAATGTTTCTCTAATATCCAGCCAGCACCTTTCCGCCTGCAATTTTAACCCATTATTGCAAGTCCTATCTTCTGCTGCCAACAGGAACAGCTCCCTGCCCTCCTCTAAGTGACAGCCCTTCAAATACTTCAAGACAGCAACCGTGTCCCCCCTAGGGTTGCCAACCTCCAGGTACTGTGTGAAATAATAGTATCAAGCTCACTAAGTTATATGCAAAATTGTGATTATATTATATACAAGTGCAAGGAGCCAACAATGATAAGGATACATACATGAACATATATACAAAGATCGAATGTAGCTAGCAAGCTACCAAACAAGATGGTCAGTTTCAACAATTTCAACAGTTTCAACAATTGTCTTTCAAAAGACTTATTCTATATATTTCTTTCCAGGGAAGAAGATGGAGCCTGGAGCAGATAGAGGCACATCAAAGCTGGAAGCGCCCTCCTGATGGTTTCAGCCAACTGGGCGCATAGAAGGAAAAAGATGCATGTTTTAAGAATACATTGTGATTATACGGAGAAACATCCTGAGGCTTTTGGCTGAGGAAGCTGTCTTTTGACAGTGAAAGCGTTGAAACCATCAGGAGGGCGCTTCCAGCTTTGATGTGCCTCTATCTGCTCCAGGCTCCATCTTCTTCCCTGGAAAGAAATATATAGAATAAGTCATTGTACTTACCTTTGAAAGACAATTGTTGAAACTGTTGAAATTGTTTTAACTGACCATCTTGTTTGGTAGCTTACTAGCTACATTCTATCTTTGTATATATGTTCATGTATGTATCCTTATCATTGTTGGCTCCTTGCACTTGTATATAATATAATCACACTTTTGCATATAACTTAGTGAGCTTGATACTATTATTTCACACAGCTTGTCTATTTAGTATCGGTGCTTTATTTTTGCTAAACCTCCAGGTACTAGCTGGAGATCTCCTGCTATTACAACTGATATCCAGCCAATAGAGATCAGTTCACCTGGAGAAAATGGCCCAATTGGACTGTATGGCATTGAAATCCCTCCCCAAACCCTGCCCTCCTCAGGCTCTGCCCCCAAAACCTCCCGCCAGTGGCGAAGAGGGACCTGGCAACCCTAGTCCCCCCTCAACCTCCTCTTCTCCAGATGCAACATTCCCAGTTCCCTCATCCTTTCCTCATAGGGCTTGGTCTCCAGGCTTCTGATAATTTTTTTCTGGTAGCAATAAGCAGAGAAAGACCTTTTTCTGCTTGAGAGCCAGTCAGAGCAGCTTGCATATAGCTTGGCGGGCCGACTTGGTATAAAGCAACTAACTTTGTTTACAACCCAAATTGAGTGCCTCGGGAAGCTAAATCCGGCACCCAGTGGCGTGTTCTACCCTTTTCTCCCGACACTTTGAGCATATCACCTTGGCTAGAGAGCCGCCCTGGTATATCGACCCTAATAAATAATGAAAGGCCAGAGAACCGCCAGGGCCTAACTTTGCTCCCTCTTAGCTCCAGGCAGTTGCAATTTCCATGGAAATTCAATACCAGCTCTGAGAACTGCGCTCGTCTAAATTACCTTAGCCTCCCAACAAAATTAGAAAGCAGCTCGATAGATCAGAATTAGGCGGCAACAAACACGGACCTCCAACCCTTCCTCAATCAGACTGCAGAGATGGTTACAATATCTCCTTCTCTCCCCTTGATTTTTGAACCGAGGAGGTAAATACAAATGCCATCTGTGTTTTCGTGGAAATACCCCAAATACACAGGAGATCTGGATGTCGTTCAGAGGCTTCTAGGATTTGCACAACCACAAATCCCAGAAACCCAAGCAGGGTAGAAGCTCAACGCATATTCTTGTCGAGCTAATAGCCATTGAATAATACAACATACCCTCTGGGTAGATGATTTGTATGACTAGACAGCGGACCCTTACACCAAACAAAGAAGGAAAATGCCATGCGATCCGGCAACCGTTTATTTTCTTGAAATAATGTCCTGTGCCTCTTCTATGATGGAACTCAAGTCAGATGATGGCAGATTCCCAAGAGAGCAGTGCGGTATAGTGGTTAAGAGTGGCAGACTCTAATCTGGAGAACCGGGTTTGATTCCCCACTCCACCACATGAGTGGCAGACTAGTAGGGGACGTTTCTCAGTGGTAGAGCATCTGGTTGGCGTGCAGAAGCTCCTAGGTTCAATTCCTGGCATCGCCAGTTTAAAAGGACACAACCATGGAAGATGAGAAACACCTCTACTGGAAATTAAGGTTGCTGCCAGTCTGAGTAGACAATACTGACCTTGATTCAGTGATTCAGCAGGGCGGGGCCATAGCTCAGTGGTAGAGTATCTGCTTGGCATGCAGAAGGTCCCAGGTTCGATCACCAGCATCTCCAGTTAAAAGGACCAGATGTGAAAGACTTCTGCCTGAGACCCTGGAGAGCTGCTGCCGGTCAGAGTAGACAATACTGACCTTGCTGGACCAAGGGTCTGATTCAGTATCAGGCAGCTACATATGTAGTCCAAAGGAGCTTCGTGTGTGACCTGGGACAACTGGGTCTAAATCCCCGCTCTGCAATGGAAGCTTGCTGGGTAACCACTGGCCTGTCACAATCTCTCAGTCTAACTTACCTCACAAGGTTGTTGTTGTAAAGATGAAACGGAGGAAGAAGAAGAATTGGTTTTTAAATGCCGACTTTCTCTACCACTTAAGGAAGAATGAAACCAGCTTACAATCACCGTCCCTTCCCCTCCCAACAACAGACACCCTGTGAGGTGGGTGGGGCTGAGAGAGTGTGACTAGCCCAAGGTCGCCCAGCCGGCTCCATGTGTAGGTGTGGGGAAACAAATCCAGTTCACCAGATTAGCCTCCGTCGCTCATGTGGAGGAGTGGGGAATAAACCCGGTTCTCCAGATCAGAGTCCACCGCTCCAAACCACCGCTCTTAACCACCACACCATGCTGGGAGAACAATGTGAAAAACTGCTTTGGGTCCCGAGCAGGGGGGGAAAGCAGGATATAAATAAGAAATAAGCAAACAAGGGGCTTCACGTTTCCCCAGCATGACGCCTCCTTCAGGAGCTGGGGAGGCCCCAAATCCTGAAATGACCTTACAACAGGGGTGGGGAACACCAGGCCCAGGGGCTGTTTAAGGCCCGTGAAAATAATTTGGTCTGGCCCTTTGTGGGTCCTGGCAGATCTCTAGCTCAGAAAGAACGAAGACTGGTGATCCGCCCCCTCACACGGACAGGAATAGCCTCTATTCAAGGCAGATGTTAGTTTGTTTTGCCGAGAAAAGGAACCTTTTCCCCCCTTGCAGAAGAGTCCTTAGCTATGGAGCTGCTAGGTCCACCCAAGAAACTGTGTTAACCCTTTCCCACCCAGGCTGTGGAGAAACGTATTCCCTCTGTACTACAAGAGGGCTGGGGGTGGGAGTGGCGACAATGGAGGGGTTAAAGGAGGCAGGGCAAGAATGCGCACCGGGGGGGTGTAAGTTCTTAGCCAGCGTGTCCACATTTTACCCCTGCAGGCAGAGGTAGCAGGAGCCGGCTGTAGAATCCGGCCCCAACCATGCGGAGCAGGAGCAACTCCAGCATGCGGCTGGATGGCTACGCCCGGCTGGTGCAACAGACCATCCTGGGCCACAAGGTGGGCTAGTGCGCCACCAGTTGGATGCCTGCTGGCTTGTCCGCGCGTGTGTGGGGTCATCTGGGGCAGCTGCCTCCTTGGGGCTTGGTCAGCTAATTTTTAAGTTGATAATTTTGTATGGCCCGCGAACGATGTTATAAATATCCAAATGGCCCTTGGCGGAAAAAAGGTTCCCCACCCCTGCCTTACAACTACACAGAGGAAAAGGGAGCATGGAGCACAAGGCAAACGCCTTAGATTTTTTCCCAGTTCTTATTTACTTCTGAAATTGACATAACAGGTTAGTCACATCCCCTTCATTCCGAAGAAACCAAACCAGCTAGTGAACAATGGCAAGGTCTATTCGAGTGGGACCTTTATAATTAGTTTGACCTTAACCAAGACTGGTTCCACAAGTTCATTTCTGCCCCTTGGGGTTTTTTGGGGGTGGGTGGGGGGGTTGCACTACTTGCCTTTGGTAAGACAAGCAGAGAAACAGCAATATTTGAATATCAGGTTACGGTGGGAGAGAGACTATGGGTTGGAGAAGCAATTAAAAATAACTCTGCCGGTTTTCGACAGCCGTTGGGGGGTAGAACCAAAGAAGGGGGGGCAGCTTTCCACTTCATCCACAAGACAGGGAAACAATGCCTTTAAAGACCAGATCGTGGGCAGAAGCGATATTATACTCAAAGCGGTATTTACTGCCACCTCCACGATTTGCAAGATTTCACTTTAATTACATTGGTGTGCACCGTTATTAAACACAGATATGTACTCCGGGAGAGGGAGAGGGAACGTGTCGTTCCCAACACTGTCAGGGAAGCCGGAACGCCTCTATTTACCAACTAAGGGCTCATCAAAAGGTTGGGGACACAAGTTGGATGGCGCCAAACAGAACACAAAATCCAGATTTCTGGGGTTAGCTCTCAAGGCCTTCTGGTAAAGTTGGGGTGGGTGGTGGACAGAGACGGATCCTCCTTACACCTGGGGAGCAGCACATCGCTCAGTGGCAAAAGCGTATGAGGGTCCCACTTTCAACTTGGTCTGGAGACCAAGTCCTATGAGGAAAGGTTGAAGGAGCTGGGCATGTTTAGCCTGCAGAGGAGAAGATGGAGAGGGGATATGATAACCATCTTCAAGTACTTGAAGGGCTGCCATATAGAGGAGGGTGCCGAGTTGTTTTCTGTGGCCCCAGAAGGTCGGACCAGAACCAACGGGTTGAAGTTAAATCAAAAGAGTTTCCATCTAGACATTAGGAAGAATTTTCTAACAGTTAGAGTGGTTCCTAACAGGCTTCCTCGGGAGGTGGTGAGCGCTCCTTCCCTGGAGGTTTTTAAGAAGAGGTTGGATGGCCATCTGTCAGCAATGCTGATTCTCTGACCTTAAGCAGATGATGAGAGGGAGGGCATCTTGGCCATCTTCTGGGCATGGAGGAGGGGTCACTGGGGGTGTGTGGGGGAGGTAGTTGTGAATTTCCTGCATTGTGTAGGGGGTTGGACTAGATGACCCTGGTGGTCCCTTCCCACTCTATGATTCTATGATTCAGGGGCAAAAGCGCATGAAGGTCCTACTTCCAACTCCCGTCCCCAGCATGGCCAGTCAAAAGGATCTGGACTCGGGTCGCCATCTCTCTGTCTTTTCAGGAAGACTCGTAGAAAATCTGTGTATTCACTTCAATCGTACTCCACCTTTTCCCCCAGTGGGGACCCAGCCAGCTTCCATGGCAGACTGGTAATTCAAACTGTGGTCTCCCAGATCTTAGTCTGATGCTCTAACCACTACACCCCACTGGTGCATCTAGCTGGCACCCAAGTTCTTACCAAAAAACAAAAAAGAAGAAAAGAAAAACCCTGACACCTTTGGTTGTAATGTACGTACTTTCCAGTGAAACCAGCACACAAGCTCCAGTTTGGCATATACCCCTCCCTTCCATTTACACCCTACTGGGTAAGGCTGTGAACAGCCACCCCCCCTCCAATGTCTACAAAACCCTGCGAAGCAGGGACCCAGGTAGAGTCCCCATACACGTTTCATCTTATCGCGTCCCTAACAAAATCCCAAGCCGCATCGCCTTTTCTAAACTATGACAGCCAGCATTTGCTTCGGAGAAAAACCTTTCAGACTCAAAAAGGTCAAGCCTACCGTAGCGTCATCTTCCCTTTTCTTTCTCTCTCCTCCTCCCCACCGCCCCTGGTCCCCTTTTGTCAAAATGTGACACCGTGACACATTGATCAGATATAATCACAGTAAAGAGCAGAGGAGGACTCCAATATTAAGGTGCAAACAACAGAAGCACTCAGGGAAAATCCTGCGGCGGAAGGCCCGCAGGCTGCAAGGCAACAAAGCCAGACAAGGCCTTTAGCGTCGACTGGGAGTCAGTGTGGTGCAGTGGTTAAGAGCGGTGGTTTGGAGCGGCGGACTCTGATCTGGAGAACCGGGTTTGATTCCTCACCCCTCCACATGAGCTGCAGAAGCTAATCTGGTGAATTGGGTTTGTTTCCCCACTCCTGCGCATGAAGCCAGCTGGGTGACCTTGGGCTAGTCACACTCTTTCAGCCCCACCTGCCTCACAGGGTGTCTGTTGTGGGGAAGGGAAGGTGATTGTAAGCTAGTTTGATTGTAAGCCAGTTTGGTTCTTCCTTAAGTGGTAGAGAAAGTCGGCATATAAAAACCAACTCTTCCTCTTCTTCGTAAGCTACCCTGGATCAAGACAGAAATTAATTCAGCCACCTCAGGGTTAATGAACATGAAATTTAAAAAAAATGCTAATAACGGACAATTCTCATCCCAGCTCCGGTGGCAGGAACTCAGAATGATCTGTGACCTAGAAGGTAGCCAAAGTCAAATCTCACCACTGCTAAACACTCAGTGGCCTTAAGCAAGTCTCTCTTCTCTTGGCTCTTATCAGCCACATGGGGGGTAGATCTGGTCTACCTTGCAGGACTATTGAACACATGAAGCTGCTTTATACTGAATCAGACCCTTGGTCCATCAAAGTCAGTATTGTCTACTCAGACCAGCAGCAGCTCTCCAGGGCCTCAGGGAGGTCTTTACATCACCTACTTGCTTGGTCCTTTTAACTGGAGATGCCAGGGATTGAATCGGGGACCTTCTGCATGGCAAGCAGATGCTCTACCACTGAGCCACAGCCCCTCCCACCATAAAGACCAACAAAATTTCCAACCAACGGGTTGAAATTAAATCAAAAGAGTTTCTATCTAGACATTAGGAAGAATTTTCTAACAGTTCGAGCGGTTCCTTAGTGGAACAGGCTTCCTCGGGAGGTGGTGAGCTCTCCTTGCCTGGAGGTTTTTAAGCAGAGGCTAGATGGCCATCTGTCAGCAATGCTGATTCTATGACCTTAGGAAGACCATGAGAGGGAGGGCATCTTGGCCATCTTCTGGGCATGGAGTAGGGGTCACTGGAGACGTGAGGGGGAGGTAGTTGTGAGTTTCCTGCACTGTGCAAGGGGTTGGACTAGATGACCCTGGTGGTCCCTTCCAACTCTATCATTCGATGATTCTAGGGCCAGCAGACTTGGTCTTTTCCCCCACCCACCCCCAACTGCCGGTACCCAAATTCCAAATTAGATATTTTTTGAATATTAAATCATGTGCTTTTACACGCAATGGCATGAATTACTGCGAGAAGGACAACCCAAAGCCTACAATACAGTCACAGGTATGGCTTTTCTTGCACGCTCATCCAACTGTATCCAAGGGAGAAAGCCACGCCGTTTCATGGTTCAGAAGCAAATGTAAAGCAAAAGGGGGGAGAAAATTCAAAAACAGGCAAGGACTAAGCCCCTTTATTACATTAGCGGACCTTCCAACGGGTCGATTCACTTCCTCCCTGCAGTAGCTACTTCAAAGTCAAAACACACAAGCTTTGATTTTGGGTTTTTTATTGTTGTTTTTAAAAGAAGTAGAAAATAGGAAAAAAAGAGGATTTTCCATTAGAGCATTTGGTTTTAAATGGGCCTCTGCATTCGGAATGGCTTTCGAGTTCTCTTCCCCCCCGCCCCACTTTGTTCTCTTATCTCATAAAGACATACACGGTCTCCAGAGTCTGGAGGAAATTAAAGGTTGGTTCGTTAAAAACGGGGAGGAGGGAAGAGAGGGTTAGGCACCCTTTGCGTCCCTGTAGCGAGGCGCTGAATTTCATGCACTCCTGCTTGTGTTCTCCGCTTCTTCTTCTTGAGCTCTGAAATCTGAAGATCTAAGAGTTCCCTACGTGGCTGGGGCGAAGGCACTCTCTACAAAACTCTCTACAAAAAGGTAGCAAAGACCATACAGTATGTCGTGAAGACACAAAGGATTTGGGGATGGTTCCAGGAGAGCCAGCGTGGTACAGCTGTTAAGAGCGGCGGGCTCTAATCTGGAGAACCGGGTTTGATTCCCTACTCCTTCACACGAGTGGCGGACTCTAAGCTGGTGAACCGGGTTCGATTCCCCACACCTTCACAAGAGTGGTGGACTCTAATCTGATGAGCCGGGTTCGATTCCCCACTCCTCCACCTGAAGCCTGCTGGGTGACCTTGGGCTAGTCACAGTTCTCTCAGAACTCTCTCAGCCTCGCCTACCTCACAAGGTGCCTGATGGGGGCAGGGAAGGAGATTGTAAGACTATTTGAGTCTCCTTAAAGGTACAGAAAATCGGGGTATACAAACCAACTCTTCTTCTTCAGGTTTTGGGGTGCTGTGGGCAAGATGCACTACAACATCCAATCGCATCACTGGGCCTCATCCTTCCCCATTGCATTTCATGTCATTTATATTCCACTTTTCTGCCCAATGGGGGACAGTCAGTAGCTTACAACATTCTCCCTTTTCTCCATTCGATCCTCACAACAATCTTGTAAGGTAGGCTAGGCTGAGAGTTGTGTCTGGTCCCCCAGGCAAGCTTCCGTGGCAGAGTGGGGATTCTAACCCGGGTCTCCCAGATGCCCGTCCGACACTCTAACCACTACACCACGCTGCCTCTCATCTGTTTTCTTTCACATTTATGCTCATGTAACACATCCCCTTCCTCCCTGGGACTGAAGAAGAGGAGCTCAAAGGAAAGCAGAGAGCTGGGGCTCCACTTCCTCCACTCACTTCCCAAGCAGATCATGGGAAACTGCAACACAGCAAAGATTCTGGTGGGGAGAATCTCCTGGATGGAGAAAAGGGAAATTCTCCTGTGGGAGAGCCCTGGTTGACCATCCAAGAGGCCCGTGATATTGCAGGAGCCTCCAAAACCATCTCCCATTTTCTGGTACGAGTGGATGGGTCAAGCATCTTTCGTTGCTGCTAGACCCTGTACCAATCCATGTGTCAGCCTGGGAGGCTAGCAGAGCAGGGCTTTTTTGGTGGTGGCCCTCAAATGCAAAGCGCTCTTCTTAGGCACATTCGGCAGGCTCTGCCTCTTGCTATTGCCACACAAGGTCTAACTTAGACGCTTTTAACAGCTTGCTCAGACCTTAATGGCCTTTCATCTTGATATTACGTGCTGCTCTCTTATGCCAGCTCCAGGTTGGGAAATACCAGAAGATTTTGGGGGCGGAGCCTAAGGAGGGTGGGATCTGGAGAGGGGGGGACTTCAATGCCATAGAGTCCAATTGCCAATGGGGCCATTTTCTCCAAGGGGACTGATCTCTGTCGCCTAGAGATCAGCTGTAATAGCAGGCGATCTCCAACCACCACCTGGAGGTTGGCAACCCTAGCTATTAAGGCTACAGGGCACAGCTTTTAATTCTTTCACTTCTTTGGCAACCCCCAACATTCTGGACATACACAATAAAACATTGCAAAAAAGTAAGGCAATTGTGCGTACAGAGTATCAAGATCCTTTTGTGTGTGGTGTTTCACCCGATCTCCTTAGGCCTTTACAGCAGTTCAGATCATTTTATGGCATTGTTGTATTTAAAGAATACCATAAGCTGCCCAGGGGACCAATCTTTGGTTAAGAGGCAAGATGTAAAATCTTTCAAAACAGATAAACATCCGCACGGGAATTTTTTTTTAAAAACCTCACATTTAACTGTAAATTTATCTTGCAGATGTTAGAGACCAACTAAAAGGATCCCTGATTTTTACCGCCGTCAAGAATGACCACTGCTCCTTCCCCCTTGTTTGGCGAAGAAACGTGAAAGGCATTAAGATGTGGGAGATAAACAGCCGTCTCCATAGCAGGCACGAATTTTTGTACTGTCGGCTCGGAGCATTTGCGCGGGGCTTTAAAGAGGTGAATTCAAATGAGGGGCGCATGGAACGCTAACATTTGTGGGAAGGGGAGAGAGAGTTACTGCAGTTCATTATACGGTCTGCTAATCCCCCCCCCCATTCCCAGGGAACAATGAAGCTGGTGGTTGTGGGAAGGGCAGCCAACTTATGGCGACCCCGTACGGTTTTCAAGGCACGAGACGTTCAGAGGCGGTTTGCCATTGCCTGCCTTCGTGTAGCGACCCTGGACTTTCTTGGGGGTCTCTCATCCAAAGACTAACCGGGGCTGACCCCGCTTAGCTTCCGTGACGAGATTGGGCTAGCCAGGGCCATCCAGGTCAGGTCTATCGTAAAGCTTGCGTTTTGGCTACTATTTCATCGTGGTTCTCAGGGCGGTGTTTTGGAAGGCTGAGCATTAGTTGCTAATGTCCAAACTGTTCGATTGTCTCTTTAAAAATTGAAATTTGAACTAACATGCCACTAGGCTACTGTGAATGGGTACCGTTTGTATTCCTACCATTAGGCAATGCTCCCTGAGTCATGACAATACAGTGCTAATCAGCCCAAATGGGGGGAAGAGAACACAGAGGTATCTGGAGGATTCATGATCCTAAAGGACAAAAAGCCTCCAGCACAGATGGGAATATCCAGGAGGTAAATCATTTCAAAAGCTCCAACATGCACGTCCTTCCATAGTGTTGCCAGGTCCCTCTTCGCCACCGGCGGGAGGTTTTTGGGGTGGAGCCTGAGGAAGATGGGGTTTAGGGAGGGACTTCAATGCCATAGAGTCCAACTGCCAAAGCGGCCATTTTATCCAAGGGAACTGATCTCTATCGGCTGGATATCACTTGTAAGAGCAGGAGATCTCCAGCTAGTACCTGGAGGTTGCCAACTCTAACCCTCCAGTGTAGTTACGCATGCAGAATGGTGACTCAATCGCGGAAAATGGCCCCAATGTGGAACTACCCCAAAATGTACCCCGCTCTTTCTCTCTATATCCTGGCTGCCACCCTGAACAACTCTCTTGTAGAGAGCCAGCATGATGTAGTGGTTAAGAGTGGTGGTTTGGAGCGGTGGACTCTGACCTGGAGAACCGGGTTTGATTCCCCACTCCTCCACATGAAGCCAGCTGGGTGACCTTGGGCTAGTCACACTCTCTCAGCCCCACCTACCTCTCAGGGTGTCTGTTGTGGGGAGGGGAAGGTGATTTTAAGCCAGTTTGATTCTGCCTTAAGTGGCAGAGAAAATCAGCATGTAAAAACCATAGAATTATAGAACTATAGAGTTGGAAGGGGCCATACAGGCCATCTAGTCTAACTCTTCTTCTCTTTGTAATGGTCCCCCGGCCCTGAACGAAGAGATAATCCCATTCACACTCACTACATGGTTTGCACTTTTTAAAAAAATTAGGAAATCACCAGCGCTATAATGGATTAAGTATGGGGGGGGGAGAGGGGGGAGAAGTCGGTTCAGGTCCAAACAACTCCAGCCTACGTGCTCCGGCGTTTCTCCCTCTCTCAGAGATGGCAATCAAGGTCAAATGGGAAATCATTATCCTTGCAGGTTTCCCCTTCCAGAGTCCGTATTTAGCATCATTATGTTAATGTCATTAGCCAAAAGCCATTCTGTTAATACCGGCGGTTTGTGTTTGAGGAGATTTCATAAAATAAAAGCCCTTCTGTGCCAGTCGCAAGGAGGAATTTGGCAATGGGCTGGCGACGCAGGGGGGGAAAGCCCCAGATACACACACACACAAAAATATCAGCTCATGAATATGACTTGCAATTAATGCCTGGGAGGAAAATAGCAGGGACAGGAATCCCCTGGGCTATACAACGAGGTCTCCTGGGTTGGATCTAGAGAGCCAGCAAGGTGTAGTGGTTAAGAGCAGTGGTTTGGAGCAGTGTACTCTGATCTGAAAGACTGGGTTTGATTCCCCACTCCTCCACATGAAGCTGCTCCTCCACATTGAGGGAGCTGGGTATGTTTAGCCTGAAGAGAAGACTGAGAGGGGAAATAACCATCTTCAAGTACTTGAAGGGCTGACATATAGAGGAGGGTGCCGAGTTGTTTTCTGTTGCCCAAGAAGGCCAGACCAGAACCAACGGGTTGAAATTAAATCAAAAGTTTCTGTCTAGACATCAGGAAGAATTTTCTAACTGTTAGAGCGGTTCCTCAGTGGAACAGGTTTCCTCGGGAGGTGGTGAGCTCTCCTTCTCTGGAGGTTTTTAAGCAGAGGCTAGATGGCCATCTGTCAGCAATGTTGATTCTATGACCTTAAGCAGATGATGAGAGGGAAGGCATCTTGGCCATCTCCTGGCCATGGAGTAGGGGTCACTGGGGGTGTGGGGGAAGTAGTTGTGAATTTCCTGCATTGTGCAGGGGGTTGGCCTAGATGACCCTGCTGGTCCCTTCCAACTCTATGCCCCACCTACCCCACAGGGTGTCTGCTGTGGAGAGGGGAAGGGAAGGTGATTGTAAGTCGGTTTGATTCTCCCTTAAGTGGTAGAGAAAGTCGGCATATAAAAACCAACCTCTTCTTCTTCTAAACAGGCAATACCCACTCATCTATCCCTCCCTGCTGCACCCTTCCATGCCATTCCATCAGGGAACCCTCATCTAGGGTTGCCAGGTCCCCCCGGCCACCAGTGGGGGATGGGGGGGGGTAGAGTTGCCAGATCCAGGTTGGGAAACTCCTGGACATTTGGGGGGTGGAACCTGGGGAGGGGAGGGACCTCAGTGGGGTACAAAGCCACAGAGCCCACCCTCGAAAACATTCCTTTTCTCCAGGGGAACTGATCTCTGTAGTCTGGAGATGAGCTGTAATTCCGGGGGATCCCCTGCCCCCACCTGGAGGCTGGCATCCCTACCCTTATCCCCCAAGAGCAACATTTTGTGGAAACCAGTGGACAGCAAGAAGAATGGGGAAGGCAGGAAAGTTCCATTCCACTGATGAAAAATTCATTCTGGATCCACCCCCGTATACTGATTCTGCCACGAACAAGCCACTCTGGCTCTCAGCCATTCCCATCTGCAGTAATACTGGCCTACCTTGCAGGGGTGTTGGCAGTAACATATATGAAGCAGGCTGAACACCCTTGGCAGGGGCTGTTATTTCTTCTATTTATACCATGCCCTTCCTCCAAGAAGCTCAGGGTGCCATACGTGGCCCTTCCCCTCTATGTTATTTTCAGAACCACCCTGTGAGGTAGGCCAGGCTGAATGCCTGGCCAAGATCAGCTAGTTTAATGATAGAGAAGATCTGAATCCAGGTCACCCCCTCCCCTCCATTCTAGGCTGGCATTCTAAGCACTATGTCACACTGGGTCTCAAATGCTAAGTTAAGAATCATTACCATTAAAAGATGCAAATATTCTCACTTTCAAGGATAATGAAAAGGGGCAAATGTTAAGGTCTCTCAAGAAATTGAAGAAATGAAGCATCCAAAATCTTAGGATCAGTTATTTTGCAAGCAGCTGCTTCTGGTGGGAACCAGGTCAAATCCCTCCCTCCCTCCAAGGAGATGGTTTTAAAGCCAGAGCCCTTGAGGGACCGTTGCTCAGTGGTAGAGCATGGCATGCGGAAGGTCCCAGGTTCAATCCCTGGCATCTCCAGTTAAAGGGACCAGGCAAGTAGGTGATGGGAAAGACCTCAAGTCTGAGGCCCTGGAGAGCCACTGCCGGTCTGAGTAGGCAATACTGACTTCGATGGACCAAGGGTCTGATTCAGTAGAAAGCAGCTTCATGCGTTCACAAAAACTGCCCAAGTATTGCAAGAGACAAGAATCGCAGAACATACTGCAGAAGAGTCCAGTTCCAAAAGACAAATTCCTCCGAGGGGGTTATTAACACAATCGCCCTGCAGAGAGGAAATCTAGCAAACAGGATTACCTTTAATGAGCTTATCCATCTGGAGAGAGAGAGAAAAAAATAATGATCAAAAAGGAAAATCGACAGAGCTGTGATGAGGTTGCCTTCGAAGCTAATTAACAATTTGGGCAAGGGGACCGCTGAAGTTAGGAACGAGATGCCCCGAATGCTCACATTTGCGAGAGCGGTCATTAAACCAGATTCTTCAAGGAAGGGGTCAGATGGGAATACTTCACTACTGTGCGGGCCCAAAACTCTACTGACATGGTCTCCATTGATACCGAAAAGAAAGATGGAAGGAACTATAAAAAAGAGAGAGAGAGAGGTGGATAAGTATGATATACCACTGCAGGAGTAAAAAGAAAGGTAAAGGTCCCCTGTACAAGCACTGGGTCATTCCTGACCCATGGAGTGATGTCCCATCCCGACGTTTACGGGGTGGTTTGCCAGTGCCTTCCCCAGTCGTCTTCCCTTTACCTCCAGCAAGCTGGGTACTCATTTCACCGACCTCGGAAGGATGGAAGGCTGAGTCAACCTTGAGCTGGCTACCTGAAACCGACTTCCGTCGGGATCGAATTCAGGTCGTGAGCAGAGCTTGGACTGCAGTACTGCGGCTTGCCACTCTCCTTCAAAAGATCAACCCCAAAATGCTTAACACTAGCTAGTCGCCTACAGAGAGTCAACGATCTCCCCTGGAGACCAAGCAATTAAAGTTCCAAATGTTGGTTTCTTGTTTTCTGTAGGTCAAATAGCCAAAACGGATGTATGAACAGATGAGACTAATTTTTTTTTTAAAAAATGAGTGACCATTTCTTACATATTTTACTTGCAACGGTAGCTTTTGAGTTGCTTCTGTGGGATGCTAAAACCAGCCTCATGCCTCACCTTGCCAGTTAATAGACCCACTACTGTCACAATGACAACTGGCAAGAAAAAAGTGTCTCCTTCCTGCCCAGCTCCATGCTCAGCAACCCACCCGTGTCCTCAAGAGAATGAAACTGAAACGGCTTTGGTGGTTTCAGCCCAGTTTTAGCTCCTTGCCTTATTCCAGGTCACAACAACCTTTTGAGGCAGGCCTCCCCATTTTCCAGATTTGTAGGGCTGCCAACCTCCAGGTAGTAAGAGCAAACAAGAAAAAACAGCACCAAAATCACAATGGTACTAAATATACACACAAATTGTAACAAATCACTTGGGCAAATATACAAATACAGACCGACAAGAACAAAACAATAATGGACAAACCAACACCTACAAGAAAGAAATGTACATGCACAAAAAGCTAGGGGGAAAATCCCTTTGTTCCAAACCTGATATGAACAATATAACAATTCAATGAATGGTAAGTTCATACAAAAAGTCCATAATAGATGTCCATAAATAAATGGAAATACTGAATGTCGTTGTACTATTCCGTTTCTGTGCCCTTGCACGGGTTGTAGAAAAAAAAACCTTAGTATTCAGGTTCAGAAACAAACAGAAGATTGGTACGTGTTGTCAAGATTGTTTTTAAACACGTTTCGCTGTGGGCTTCTTCAGCCACAATGTATTAAGTTAAATAAGCCATAGTAGGCGAATGGCAATACAGGACCTCAAAGGTTCTCCAACAGGATCTCCAGGTAGTGGCTGGAGATCTCTCGCTATTACAACTGACCTCTAGGCAACAGAGATTGGTTCGCCTGAAGAAAATGGCCTCTTAGGAAGGTAGGTTTTATGGCATTATACCCCACTGAAGTCCCTCTCCTCCCCCAAACCCCACCCTCCTCAGGCTCCACCTCCAAAATCTCTGGGTATTTCCCGACCCAAAACTGGCAATCCTACAGCTTCACCAAAAACACCTGGGGAAGGGCCGTGGCTCAGTGGTAGAGCCTCTGCGAGGCATGCAGAAGGTCCCAGGTTCAATCCCCGGCATCTCCAGTTAAAGGGACTAGGCAAGTAAGTGATGAGAAAGACCTCTGCCTGAGACCCTGGAGAGCCACTGCCGGACTGAGTAGGCAATACTGACTTTGATGGACCAAGGGTCTGGTTCAGTATAAGGCAACTTCATGTGTTCATGTTCATGGTTAAACGTCCACACCGTGACAATCCAAAAGCCACATTGGCATGACAGAGATGCTCCTCCCTGGATGCGCCGAGGTTCAAACCCTGAGCTACAATTTGAACCTCCGTTTCCTAACTCACATACCCCTGTTTTGCCATTCACCACTCCACACTAGAAAACTAGGATTCCTTTGCTACCAGTTCTGCATAAATAGACAATAATATGCATCCCTTAGGGTTGCTACAAGGATTAAGGAGATGCGGGCGGAATGCCTATTAATGAAATCCGAACTTTATACGTGCGTGCATTCTTGCTGTGCCTGCCAATTTAATTTAATTCCAAACGAGAGAAGTTTGCTGCGGTTTCTGACCTGACATTAAACTAGAGCAACCCTTCCTTCTGAGCCCGGGACCTCCCACGGAAGAGCTCACGCGCAGCTAAAAAAAACAGTAAGCTCTCAGCCCAAGACTGCCGTCCAAGCAATTAGTTTAAAAAGCTTCGGATCTGCGAAGATTTTTCCGCTGGGAATATGGACGCGCTTCACAGCAGAAGCCCCTTAGGTCCCCGGCCTAATCTTATGGACCTGCCTGCTAATTGGGGTGGCAACCAGTGGAGAGAAGTGGCTCAAATGTCATAGGACACATTTTGATTTTCTGCTCACTACATCCAAGTAGGAACCCTCCTAGCCCTTGTGCCAATCTTGAAGAAGGGCCACCCACAGTTGAGACAGGGGGCTCAGGGGACTCATGGGACTCAGGGAGCCAGCATGGTGTAGCAGTTAAGAGCGGCGGACTCTAATCTGGCGAACTGGGCTTGTTTTCCCTACTCCTCCACAAGAAGCCTGCTGGGTGACTTTGGGCTAGTCACAGTTCTCTCTGAACTCTCTCAGCCCCACCTACCTGCCTGTTGTGGGGAGGGGAAGGGACTGTGATTGTAAGCTGCTTTGAGACTCCTTAAAGGTAGAGAAAAGCAGGGTATAAAAACCAACTATTCTTCTCCACCTCCCCTTCAGGTATGCTGAAATAGAGAACATGTCATTGGTTCTTGTAGGTTATCCGGGCTGTGTAACCGTGGTCTTGGAAATTCCAAGACCACGGTTACACAGCCCGGATAACCTACAAGAACCAATGAACTCTGACCTTGAAAGCCTTCGACAATATAGAGAACATGTCAATTAAATAGTTTTTTTTTAAAAAAATCCTTATGAGGACTGCTAAATTTGAGTCCAGCAGCCCCTTAAATTTTCGAGGTACAAACTTTCGATACACGACAAAACTCCTATCTGACAAAGGGATCTTTGACTCTCAAAAACTTATATCTGGAAAGTCCTGCTAAAGGTTTCATAGGGAAGATGAGTTTTAAGGAAGAATCTGAAGGAATTGAGAGGTGGGTTTAGGCAGGTGTCCTGGGAAGAAGAGTTGGTTTTTATATGCCAACTTTCTCTACCCCTTAAGGAAGAATCAAACCGGCTTACAATCAACTTCCCTTCCCCTCCCCACAACAGACACCCTGTGAGGTAGGTGGAGCTGAGAGAGCTCTAAGAGAGCTGTGACTGGCCCAAGGTCACCCAGCTGGCTTCATGCTTAGGAGTGGGGAAACCAACCCGGTTCACCAGATCAGCCTCCGCCGCTCATGTGGTGGTGTGGGGAATCAAACCTGGTTCTCCAGGTCAGAGTCCATTGCTCCAAACCACCGTTCTTAACCACTGCACCATGCTGGGAGGGGGGTTCCAGGAATAAGGCTCAGCAAGGAAGAAAGGGTGGAGTCACACAAGGGAGCAGTTTCCCATTTACCACAAGGGCCTGATGCAGCAACTGCTGCTGCACATGCTCCTTCCATGACGAGACTGCTTTTTATTTAATTAAGACATTTAATTAAGATTGTGGGAAAAAAGAGGTTCAAGCCCAAGGCCGGTCAAAAATGAGGATGCTAAGGCAACGTGGAATTTTCCTGTCCCAGATGAGCTTCGGAGATGCTTCTTTCAAGCAGCTGAAAGGCCAGTTGTGGGAATCCATGTGGTCTATTGTCTTGTGGTGTTCAAATGCCACTGTGGCTGGTGCCAGGAACCAGCAAAGCCAGGGCACCTTCGGCGGCCCGCTTTCATGGAAACGGTAATCGCATTATCCAAACGATCTCAGCGCATCCAAGAAACGACGCGGAGTGGGACCTGGGTTAATTCCATGTGAACAGAGCCGCTTTCTCTTCTGGTTTCTCTTCAGATTGCATGAATCTTTTGCCCTTTTTCTTCTGCAACCAGGAAAAACAAAAGACCTGGTGTGTGGGAATGTTTCCGGAGAAACGGGAACGATGATTTAAGCTGCGCGCTGATTGTAAAGAGAGTCAAAGCAATGAAACGGGAGTGCACAAAACAGACACACACCCCGAGAAGGCAGCCTCAAACTGCAGCATCTCCTTTGCTCCTGACAGCTTTTCCACACAGGAATTCTTACTCTGTAAACAGACAGGTAAGTGATGGCTTGTGTAGGACTAATGCTGGTCATTTGTGGCATTACCCAAATGGTGGAAAGGCAAGTGACGGCAAGTGTTGCATTAGTGCCGACCATCTGTAGCACTACCCCATAGTGGAAAAGCAAGCAATGGCAAGTGTTGCATTAGTGCTGGTCATCTGTAGCACTACCCCTGTGGTAGAAAGGCAAGTGATGGCTAGTGTCGCATTAGTGCTGGTCATTTGTAGCACTACCCCTGTGGTGGAAAGGCAAGTGATGGCAAGTGTGGCATTAGTGCTGGCCATTTGTAGCACTACCCCTGTGGTGGCAAGGCAAGTGACGGCTAGTATTGCATTAGTGCTGGTCATCTGTAGCACTACCCCATGGTAGAAAGGTAAGGGACGGTAAGTGTTGCATTAGTGCTGGCCATTTATAGCACTAGCCCTGTGGTGGAAAGGCAAGTGAAGGCTAATGTTACAATAGTGCTGGCCATTTGTAGCACTTCCCTTGTTCCCCAAGGGACGGCGTTCTTGGGAAGTGATGGGTCTACAGGAGGCAGCTCAAGCACAACACATTCAGATATGCTTCCGGAGAACAGCCAGCTATACCTGACATGGGTCAGGTCAAGGGTTTCACTGGAAGACTAAATCCCCCTCCTCAATGCCCAACTCCATGAAGAACTCGCAAGAGTGCTCAAACACAAAACAAAGTTGACAGGCCCAAATCATGGGCTGGAGAAAAAAAAAGTTATTCTTCCAAGATAACTGGACCCCCATTTTTGAAACTGGCTCATTTTCCCAGCCAGCAACTGGCCTGTTCCCGATATTTGCTGCTTCCTTGTGTATAAAACGCACACACATGCGTGCGCACCCTCTAGAATCCCTGGCAGGAACTAATCTGCAGCTGTGGGAAGATGCTCCCGGGGCTCTCCGACGGGCCGCTGCCCCCACGGACAAAGCTCCAACTTCATCCTGTTTCTCTTGGCAGCGGATCAAGCACGACTTTCTCAAAGGAATTTTCCATGATCCGGTGGGCAAACGCTTCTAATAAAGACAAGCGAGATCATTGAAGCTGACCCCCACCCCATCCGCTCCCTCCCTGGCCTCCTGTTGCTAAACTGATGCAAAACACAAAAGCCAAACAACCCATCTCCAGCGGCGATTCAACAGTCCCCTGCCTTATACTGAATCAGACCCTTGGCCCATCGAAGTCAGTATTGTCTACTCAGACCGGCTGCGGCTCTCCAGGGTCTCAGGCTGAGGTCTTTCCCATCACCTACTTGCCTGGTCCCTTTCACTGGAGATGCCGGGGATTGAACCTGGGACCTTCTGCAGACCAAGCAGATGCTCTACCATTGAGCCACAGCCCCTCCCCTGAGGAGAGTGGGGCTTGTGGAAGGGAGGGACTTCAGTGGGGTGGAACGCCATAGAGTCCACCTTCCAAAGCAGCCATTTTCTCCAGGTGAACTGATCTCCGTTGCCCGGAGATCAGCTGTAACAGCAGGAGATCCCCAGCCACCACCTGGAGGTTGGCAACCCTATGTAAAGTGGACTACATGGACCACAGGTCCGATCCCGTACAGCTCTTCCCGTAGAGCACATGAAGCTGCCTTATACTGAATCAGAGCTCTTCCTGCATGACATTTTTAAATTAAGACTGTAGAAAGAATTTAGATAAGAATCTCCGCTCCATTCCCCCCTACCTCCCATGCAAACTTCCAGGGTTTTCAACACGCCTCATTACAGCAAACATTTTATTCTATAAACAGATCCCCCGTCCACCGTCCGAGCATCACCGGGATTGAAGCTGTTCCTTTGGCTGCCTGGCTTGGCTTCCTCTTGGCAGTGCTGAGATACCGTAAACATGCGCGGCGCTGCCAAAAGCCATTCGCCACACACCACAACCAGCCTTTTAGCTTCAGGAACCAGGAGGGGAGATGGGGGAGGGAACGGGCATTTGTGTGTGGCGCTGGCCCAAAAGGAGACAGGACATCCAGACAGGAGACAAAGAGACAAAAAGGGAAGAGAGAGAGAGAGAGACCGACCAGTATGGGGAACTGCAAACCGTGAAACTTTCTGCAATAGGTTAGCTTAGTGAGAACCTCAAAAGGGAGCCAGCGTGGTGTAGTGGTGAAGAGCAGTGGTTTGGAGCAGTGGACTCTGATCTGGTGAACCGGGTTTGATCTCCCACTCCTCCACATGAGCAGAGGAGGCTAATCTGGTGAACTGGGTTGGTTTCCCCACTCCTCCACATGAAGATCTTAGGCTGGTCACACTCTCTCAGACCCACCTACCCTACCTCCCAGGGTGTCTGTTGTGGGGAGGGGAAGGGAAGGTGGTTGTAAGCCGTTTTGAGTCTCCCTTAAGTGGTAGAGAAAGTCGGCAGATAAAAACTAAATCTTCTTCTTCAAAATCTGTCTTGCTAAGCTGTCTCTCGGCGTAAATCTTTGCTGTTTCGCATGGATGCACTGATGCTCGTTCAGTGTACCCTTATGACCGGGCGCTACAAAAATTTGCCTCCCCGAACCCAAGCTCCCTGCACAACGCATCCTGGCAGTCTTGATGCAGTTTCATCTCAATGTTTCGCAGACCCCAGCCTGCCAGGACCCGAACAGGAAGTTGATGCCGCTTGGCAGGTGGACAGTAAACATAATGAACTCGCCGTTCCTACCCCCCCCTTATCGCTATATATAATCCAGATGTCTTGGCACCACGTGGTATCGAATCTGCTCCTTCCCATATTTA
This sequence comes from Euleptes europaea, assembly GCF_029931775.1. Taxonomy (NCBI): domain Eukaryota; kingdom Metazoa; phylum Chordata; class Lepidosauria; order Squamata; family Sphaerodactylidae; genus Euleptes; species Euleptes europaea. The sequence goes on along the minus strand of NC_079330.1, from coordinate 11,257,250 downwards.
AGACTGCTTCCCAATTTAATAATTGCCGAGAATTTAATTAACAGACTGTTTACTCCTTCAAAATAGGTTGTTAATGAAGATGATAGATCCAACAACCAACGCATGCGGGGACATAATACGCAGCCGTTCGGGGATCTAGTCCCCAGAGTTTCAGCAATGAATGCCATGCCATGAAGACCGAAAAACAGCGCTGTGGTTTGCAGCTACCCTGCCAATAAAATAAAATAAAATAATCATAGGGTACAAAATTTTGGAGTAATACTCAACTCCGTGTCGGCACAACTGCAGAAAAATTCCACACTGTAATACTAGCAGACTCAGAGATTGTACTCTAGGAGTGTAAGTCTCTTAACCCCACATCCCCCAAATCAACAGAAGCACTGCTAGGAGCTTTAATGGGATGCAACCCGCTGTTAGATCTAATGCCAGAAGAAAGAATCCCAGATTTTCTTTCCGGATAATTAGTTTCTAATAAACAACTAACAACAGGAATGGAAACGTAGAAGGCAGTCCTACTTCCATCTCCGACTTTGGTTTACATGAGAAGATCGTATGGAACACCCTTTACACGCAACCACACAAAAGACTCCATGAATACATGAAGCTACCTAATGCTGATTCAGTCTATCGGCCCCGCTAGTTTGGTACTGAACAAACCTGAACTTTCCCGAGAAGCTAAAATGACCAAACTGAGGCTATCAAACCGGCTTACAATCACCTTCCCTTCCACTCCCCACAACAGACACCCTGTGAGGTAGGTGGGGCTGAGAGAGCTCTAAGAGGGCTGTGACTAGCCCAAGGTCTTCCAGCTGGCTTCATGTGGAGGAGTGGGGAAACCAACCCGGTTCTCCAGATTAGAGTCCACCGCTGCAAACCACTGCTTTTAACCACCACACCACGCTGGCTCTCGAGCAGCAAGCAGATTTTCGGTAACAGTGAAACATCTACCGCTTTCCTGGACTGGGTGGCAAACCCGTGATGTGGAGTATGCACAGTGGGGGCAACGGGAAATGAAATACAAAAGAGCTTTCAACTGCCTCTTCTGGGCACTCTATTTGAAAAAGCCACAGTGGAATCAAGTCAACAAGCCTTAGATAAAAGCAGCCTAGAAATGAAACTACAGATCAAAACCAAAAGGATGCTAAAAGTGTTTCTATACAGACTCCAGCCAGCATTTTTGGATGGCTTCCTGTAGCCCGCTACAATAAAATGTTTTTCAGAAGGACCAGAATGTGGCCACAATTGGAGGGGGGGGGTTGTTTTCAGAGAAACAGAGAAATTTTCAGGGAAGAAGATAAAGAAGAGTTGGTTTTTATATGCCGACTTTCTCTCCCACTTAAGAAAGAATCAAACCGGCTGACAATCACTTCCCCTTCCCCACAACAGATGCCCTGTGAGGTGGGTGGGGCTGAGAGAGCGGTGACTAGCCCAAGGTCACCCAGCTAGCTTCATGTGGAGCAGAGAGGAAACAAATCCTGTTCAAACACGTTTCGGCCTATATGGCCTTCCTCAGTGGTCTATTTAAATCATATATAAAACATGCACACACATTACAGATATACTTACATATACCAGCAATACACAACAAACCAGGCAGGTGATAGGTTGTATATATTACCAATTACACCACCATCTGGTAGGATGGTTTTAGGTTTTTATGCTGGGCTGTATATGCCTCCCTCGTAAGTTGTGTGCAAACACCAACCTATTCAAACCAACCCGGTTCGCTCATGTGGAGGAGAGGGGAATCAAACCCAATTCTCCAGATCAGAGTCCACCCCTCCAAACCACAGCTCTTAACCAACATAAGAACATAAGAAAGGCCCTGCTGGATCAGACCAAGGCCCATCAAGTCCAGCAGTCTGTTCACACAGTGGCCAACCAGGTGCCTCCAGGAAGCCCCCAAACAAGACCGCTGCAGCAGCACCATCCTGCCTGTGTTCCACTGCAACCAAAATAATAGGCCTGCTCCTCTGATACTAGAGAGAATAGGTATGCAGCATGACCAGTATCCATTCTAACTAATAGCCATGAATACCCCTCTCGTCCATGAATATGTCCACTCCTTTCTTAAAGCCCTCCAAGCTGGCAGCCATCACCACATCCTGGGGCAGGGAGTTCCACAATTTAACTATGCGTTGTGTGAAAAAATAGTTCCTTTTATCTGTTTTGAATTTCTCACCCTCCAGCTTTAGCAGATGACCCCAAGTTCTAGTATTATGGGAGAGGGAGAAAAACTTCTCCCTGTCCACTCTCTCCAAACCATGCATAATTTTACAGACCTCTATCATGTCTCCCCTCAGCCGCCTTCTTTCCAAGCTAAACAGCCCTAACCGCTCCCCATAGGACAGTTGCTCTAGTCCCCTAATCATTTTGGTTGCTCTTTTCTGCACCTTCTCAAGCTCTGTAATATCCTTTTTTAGGTGTAGTGACCAGAACTGTACACAGTATTCCAAGTGTGGTCTCACCATAGATTTGTACAAGGGCAGTACGATACCAGCAGTTTTATTCTCTATTCCTCGTCTAATTATGGCCAGCATGGAATTTGCCTTTTTTACAGCGGCCGCACACTGGGTTGACATCTTCATTGAACTATCCAGTACCACCCCAAGATCCCTTTCTTGGTCTGTCGCTGCCAGCACAGATCCCATCAGGGTATATGTGAAGTTGGGATTTTTTGCCCCAATATGCATCACTTTACACTTACTCACATTGAATTTCATTTGCCATTTTAATGCCCATTCTTCCAATATGCAGAGATCCTTCTGGAGCTTTTCACAGTCCGATTTTGTTCTAACCACCCTAAATAATTTGGTGTCATCTGCAAACTTGGCTACTTCACTGTTTAACCCCAACTCCAGGTCATTGATGAACAGGTTGAAAAGCTCCGGTCCCAACACAGATCCCGGAGGCACCCCACTGCTCACATCCCGCCATTGTGAGAACTGACCATTGATTCCTACTCTCTGCTTCCTATTTTTCAGCCAGCTCTCAATCCATAAGAGCACTTGTCATCTTATCCCGTGACTATGAAGTTTGCTCAGCAGTCTTTGGTGGGGGACTTTGTCAAAGGCTTTTTGGAAATCCAAATACACAATATCCACAGGCTCATTCCTGTCCACATGCTTACTGACGCTTTCAAAAAGCTTTAATAGGTTAGTGAGACAGGACCTACCCTTACAGAAGCCATGTTGGGTTTTGCCCAGTAGACCTTGCCCTTCTATGTGCTTGACAATTCTATCTTTAATAATGCTTTCCACTAATTTACCCAGAACAGACTGGAGCATACATTTATCCAATCAATATGAGGGAAGTTGAAGTCTCCCATTATTACTACTTCATTATCTTTACATGCTTCCCTAATTTCATTCTCCATCTCACGATCACCCTGAGCCATTTGGTGAGGGGGCCGATAGAACGTCCCCAGTACTAAATCTCCTTTGGGGCCCGGAATAGTCACCCATAAGGATTCTGGGGACGAGTCTGCCCTTTTTATGGTCTCTAGCTTATTAGACACTATGCCTTCCTTGATATACATAGCAACACCCCCTCCAATAAGCCCTTCCCTGTCATTTCTATACAGTTTGTAACCAGGGATGACTGTATCCCACTGGTTCTCTCCACTCCACCAGATTTCTGTAATGCTCACTATATTTATGTTTTCTCTTAAAACCATGCACTCTAATTCCCCCATTTTTGCTTGGAGGCTTCTAGCATTAGCATAGAAACACCTCCACACTGTTTCTCTCTTTCGACTTGCCTGGCATGTGCCTTTGGGCATCTTTAAGTGGCTATCCATCATTTTTTCCCCATTCCCTTTCATGTCTAAGTAATTCCTATGTGGGCAATCTGAAGCAATTTCCCCTTTGTCCGTATGCACTGAGTTTGCCCAAACCGGATGCTTCTCAGCTGCTGTCGGCTTTCCCCCCAGGTTCAGTTTAAAAGCTGCTCTGCCACCATTTTTATATTACGCACCAGCAGTCTGGTTCCATCCTGGCTCAAGTGGAGCCCATCCCTTTTGTATAGGCCCAGCTTGTCCCAAAATGTTTTGTATAGGCCCGGCTTGTCCCAAAACCACTACGCCACGCTGGAAGAGTTAAATACTTCTCAGGCCCCCCCCCAAACAGCAAACAAAACAGCGCGCCAACCTATCACGTTTCCAAAGGAGGTTTCCCCCTGACCCTAAGAGGCAGTTAAGGCTTCTTTAATGTCCAATTAAAACTGCTATTATGTTTATTGCAGCAACATCTAGAGGCCCTGAGCCAAAAAGCCAGCAAACCGTTGGGTGGGATCAATGCACAGCCAAAGCCTGACAGACTTTTGCAAAAGGCTGGAGAGATGCCAGCGAGGGTACAGAGGATTATGCCTTTCCTGTTGTGGGAACAGCCGATAACAATCCGGGACCTCCTTGGCGCCCAACGCGGAACTGTTTGGGAGATCCCAGGCAAAACAGCAAGCGCTACAAATCAAACAACAGCACAGTCATCTCATTCCTGCTTGGCTTTGGATTGTAGCATCTCAAGGTATCTGTGAAACGAAAAGCAACAGACGACTAATTCCGAAAAGCGGGGTCTTTTGCATTATATTTATATGCCCAGGATTGCGAGAGAGGGGAAGATAGATGCAGCTTGGCATTAGGACATGTGGAAAGCGTCACAGGATCACAGCTGACCACAAGCTTCGTGTAAGTCTGCAACGTGATGTGGATGCTGGAATATGTAACTTTTAGGCTGCCTTAACAGAAGCAAAATACCCAAGTGGCTCAGTGGTAGAGCCTCTGCTTGGCATGGAGAAGGTCCCAGGTTCAATCCCCAGCATCTCCAGTTAAAGGGCCTAGGCAAGCAGGTGATGTGAAAAACCTCTGCTTGAGACCCTGGAGAGCTGCTGCCGGTCTGAGTACACAATACTGACAATACTGAGTAGACAATGTTGACTTTGATGGACCAAGGGTCTGATTCAGTATAAGGCAGCTTCATGTGTTCCTCAAAGGAAACGTCCTCTCGTTAACAGCTTTGCTCAGATCTGGCAAACTGAGGGCTGTGGCTTCCTTTGTGGAGCCAATCCATCTCATGTTGGGTCTTTCTGTTTTCCTGCTGCCTCCAACTTTTCCTAGCATTATTGTCTTTTCCTCTGCTTGGCATGCAGAAGGTCCCAGGTTCAATCCCCGGCATCTCCAGTTAAAGGGCCTAGGCAAGTAGGTGATGTGAAAGGCCTCTGTCTGAGACCCCGGAGACCCGCTGCCGGTCAGAATAGACAATACTGACTTTGATGGACCAAGGGTCTGATTCGGTATGAGGCAATTTCATGTGTTCAAGTGAGAAAAACTAACACTAGTCAGACCTCATCTGAAGTAATGCCTCCAGTTTTGGGTGTCACTCTTCAAGAAGAATGTACACAACTTTGAACCAGCGCAGAGGACCAACTAGGTATGAAGCAGCTTCATGTGCAACTACGGAAATTTGGCAGGTGACACTGAGGCAGGAGAGGCTGAACCAGTCATCTGCCAAGTTGAACACATGAAGCTGCCTTACACTGAATCCGACCCTTGGTCCATCAAAGACAGTATTGTCTACTCAGACTAGCAGCGGCTCTTCAGGGTCTTAGGCAGAGGTCTTTTGCATCACCTACTTGCCTAGTCCCTTTAACTGGAGATGCCGGGAATTGAACCTGGGACCTTCTGCATGCCAAGCAGAGGCTCTACTACTGAAACATGGCAATCCAGAGATGCTGTTCCAGAGATCCCATGCTTGACGAGGGAACACAGAGCATCCAAGAGAGGTAAGCTGCCAACTAACGGCCTCTGCCGCTGCTTCCCTTCGCCGCGCTGTGGAGCAAATTAAATTCTCACTCAGCTCTCTATTATGCGATTTTCCCCAACCGCCGATGACCTTACATAAGGAGAGCACTTAGCAGTTAGGGGGAAAAAAAATACACACGCGCAAATTGCAGTATGTTATTACACCGTCTCGATGCTCCCCTGTTGTGGGGCGGGCATTGTTCTAGCACGGAGGAACAACCCCTCATAAGGTCAGCAAAGCCGTCTTATCACAAAAGTCGGGGAAGGGGGAACCCGGCACAGGCTGTATTATGCTTCTCCACCACCCCGTTTCCAATTTCACCTGCCTCCGCAGCTCCATCCAAACAATGGGCTTCAGAGCCGGGCTTTCAGAGCCATCAGAAGTGGTTTCGACGGCTACGCTTCCATTACACTGGAAGGAAAAGGGGGTCAAGGGGGTCGGACGGCTGTTTCCACACACCGGCTTTCAAATCGCTTTCTGCTTCAGCAGCCACTCTCCAGCAGACGTGCTATTGAGAAGTCCTGAAGGTATCTCAGGCGCTCTTTAAAGCCACCACGTTTTTTCCTGCTCCTCTCTTTCTCAAGGAGCTTAGGGCAGCACGAATGGGTCTCCCCTCTGCTATATGATCCTCACAACAATCTTGCGAAGCAGAACAAGCCGAGGTTACACAGGGAGTTTCACAGTCGTAGAATCATAGAGTTGGAAGGGACCACCAGGGTCATCTAGTCCAACCCCCTGCACAATGCAGGAAATTCACAACTACCTCCCCCCTCCACAACCCCAGTGACCCCTACTCCATGCCCAGAAGATGGCCAAGATGCCCTCCCTCTCATCATCTTCTTAAGGTCATGGAATCAGCATTGCTGACAGATGGCCATCTAGCCTCTGCTTAAAAACCTCCAGGCAAGGAGAGCTCACCACCTCCCGAGGAAGCCTGTTCTACTGAGGAACCACTCCAACTGCCAGAAAGTTCTTGCTAATGTCTAGACGGAAACTCTTTTGATTTAATTTCAACCTGTTAGTTCTGGTCCGACCTTCTGGGGCAATAGAAAACAACTCGGCACCATCCCCTATATGACAGCCCTTCAAGTACTTGAAGATGGTTATCATATCCCCTCTCAGTCTTCTCCTCTTCAGGCTAAACATACCCAGCTCCTTCAACCTTTCCTCATAGGACTTGGTCTCCAGACCCCATCTTTGTTGCCCTTCTCTGGACACGTTCCAGCTTGTCTACATCCTTCTTAAATCGTGGTGCCTAAAACTGAACACAGTACTCTAGGTGAGGTATAACCAGAGCAAAGTAAAGTGATACTATCACTTTGCGTGATCTGGACATTATACTTCTGTTGTTACAGTCGAGTGGTCATGAACCCAGGTTTCCTCAGTCCTCATCCCACACACAAACCACTTCACAACACTGCCTCTCTTCCTTCAGGACTAGCAGCTTGAGATTAGGAAGGGCATACTGCCACGCAACTTCCTTTTAGGACAGCATTGAACACATGAACACACAGAGCTGCCTTATACCAAATCAGACCAGTTGTGCTAAGGGATCTCCTAATGTGCTCCGGAGATTCAAAACCATTCATATTTTATTTCATTACAATTCTACCTTGCTCTCCCCAACAAAATGAAATATCACTTTTGGAGGAGCTGGTTCTCAACAGCCGTGCATCTGAGAAAAAACATGCTTAAACCAGCTTACAAAGAAGAACAACACAGAAGAAGAGGAGTTGGTTTTTATATGCCGACTTTCCCTACCATTTAAGGAAGAATCAAACCGGCTGACAATCACTTTCCCCTCCCCTCCCTGCAACAGACACCCTGTGAGGTAGGTGGGGCTGAGAGCTGTGACTAGCCCAAGGTCACCCAGCTAACTTCAAGCGTAGGAGTGGGGAAAACAAATCCAGTTCACCAGATTAGCCTCCGCCGCTCACGTGGAGCAGTGGGGAACACACATGAACACATGAAGCTGCCTTATACCGAATCAGGCCCTGGGTCCATCAAAGTCAGTATTGTCTACTCAGACCGGCAGCGGCTCTCCAAGGTCTCTCCAAGGTCTCAAGGTCAAGGGGACTCAAGCCCGGTTCTCCAGATCAGAGTCCGCTGCTCCAAACCACCGCTCTTAACCGCTATACCACACTGGCTGTCAAGGTGGTAAGCAATACTAATGGCATAATTAAAAGTGCCAACACAACAAAAACAGCAGCACAAGGGCACCTTAGAGCAGGGGTGTCTAACTCAATTGTTAAGAGGATCGGATGTTACATGAATGTCACTTGGTCAGGCCAGGCCAGGCCTCGCCAGCCCAGATCGGGACTGGAGGGGGGTGGCTTCTTCCTCTGGCTCGCGGGCAGGATAGCAGCTCTCAAGGGGCCGGATCCAGCCCGCGAGCCTTATGTTTGACATCCCTGCCTTAGAGCAACCTCAACCGGCAGATAATTCTTTTAGAAGAGCAGCAAAATAGGTCTCATCAAATAGCGTCATCATGCAGATAACACAGCAATATTAGCAAATGGTTACGAGGCAAATAAAGCCATCTCCGCACACGCAGTGTGAAGCTGAAACGGTCAAGCAATCCAAACACCGATTTAGAAACCCCCCTCCCAATAAATACCTCATACGTAGGGTTGCCAACCTCCAGGTACTAGCTGGAGATCTCCTGCTATTACAGCTGATCTCCAGCCGATAGAGATTAGTTCCCCTGGAGAAAATGGCCGCTTTGACCATTGGACTCTATGGCGTTGAAGTCCCTCCCCTCCCCAAACCCCACCCTCCTCAGTCTCCACCCCCAAAACCTCCCGCCGGTCGGGAAGAGGGACTCAGCAACCCTACTCAGATGCCTCAGTAAATAACCAACGTTTTCACCTGGTACGTAAAGCCAAGCAGGCGACTTCAGGAGGTTTTCTCCACCGCCGAGGTGCCACCAATGAAAAGGCCCCGTCTTTGGTCACTGATCCTCCTGTCTTCCGCGGGGAGGGCAGAGAGCAGGGCCACAGATGCAAACCTTAACCTAGGGGGAGCAGGCTGACCTGGGAGAAAACTCTTTCCCTCCGGCCCCTGGCCATTTAAAGCTTTTAAGAGAAATCATCTCGACAACAGGCAGAACCTACTTTGATGTTCTCCGAACAGGGTGATTTCTTCATCCGCCCCCTGTGATATCGGTGAGCTCGGTTTCCACCCTGGCGCCATTCAGAAGCAAGACCCCCACCAGCACCCACCCCGCTGCCACTTCAGAGGAACAGGCGTTTCTTCAGGGACTGGGGAAGATCAGCTTCCTATCAGTCAATTCATCGGGCCCTCTCATACAGCAGGTAATTGCAGGCGGGCTCTGAAACACACATCATTTGTCAGGTTACAAACGCCTGGAATTTGCAAGACGCTGCGACGGTTATCGGAAGTTCTCATCTCCTGCCTCCGCTGTCAACACGGAAATGAGGAGCGTAGAATTTTAATAAGCTATGATACCCAAAGAAGCGCTGATGTGTATCGCGCTGTACCGCTGCTGTAGCTGGGTGCACAAGCGGAAAAACGCACATGCGTGCAAGGAGACAAGCTCCATATTGATCCAGGGTGTACGTCTGGTGGACTGCTTATGTGGACTCCCTGAGGCTGAAAGGTTTAGACCAGTGGTTCCCAGACCTTTCGGGCCACCGCCCCCTTGGTTCCACTAACTCAACTCCAGCGCCCCCTACCCTATCCTATAAAAATCATTATTCAAAACAGGGGTTTGCATGACTCACTAAAGAAGGTAATAACAACAACGTTTCAAAACAGTAACAATTAATTGCACAATTATTCAAAATCAAATTAAAACTTTTTAGTTGAAATTTATTCAACAAAACTGATGAATTTGATCCAGTGGTACCAGCTCTTCAAAGTCTGGAAAAAGATTCTGATTGTTTCCACCAAATTTGCCAGCATGGTGCCATGGCTTGATCTATTGTACATTAGTGAACAACACAGTTGAAGGGGCCCACCTCTAGCGCCCCCCGGCTGCCCCCTTGCCTCTTAGTGCCCTCCTAGGTAAGCCCACCCCCCAGGGAGTGATACTGCCCACTTTGTGAACCAGTGGTTTAGACTATCTGATCTCTCTGCCCCCCCCCAAAAAAAACAGTAAGATAATCAGGCGAAAATAAGGTACTTTTAAAAAAAAACTTCAGCCAATGAGTCTGACCAGTAGTGGATTTCAAATAATTCAACGCATGTGGAACTCACTGCCACAGGAGGCAGTGGCAGCTACAAGTAAGTAGTTTCAAAAATAAGATAAATTTATGGAGGTAAGGTTCACTGATAGCGATTAGCCATGATGTCCCCCCCACAGCAGAAAACCAAATGCCAAACTCTCCCGTTGTTGGCTGAGCAATTGGTATTTAGAGGTATACAACATCTAAACATCAATATTCGTGTCTAACAGGCATTGAATGTACTTCTCCTTCCTCAGTTTGTCTAATCCAGGGGTGCAGAACTCATCCGTTACGAGGGGCTGGATATGACATAAATGTCACGTGGTTGGGCCGGGCCATGCCTCGTCAGCCCAGATCGGGACTGGGGGTGGTGACCACCTTGGCTAGCTCTCAGGCTGGATAACAGCTCTCAAGGAGCCGGAGCCGGCCTGCGGGGCATATGTTTGACATCCCTGGTCTAATCCCTTTCTCAACGGAACAAAAAAAGGAACAACTGGAACAAAAATCAAAACCAAAGAATAAGAAGTTGCGGAGAAACAATATATACAAATGTATCATCATCAAAAGTTAATACAAAATATCTTGGTCTGCATAAAATACCAACGCAAATCAGAAACGCATGATCGACCAAATATCTCTGTATACATAGAACATCAAAACGGATCAGAAATGCATGACCAGATGCATTTCGATCACGTCTTCTTCAGTGGTCATCAAATACAGACAATGAAACACAATGAAACATTACTAGGATACTAGAAATATGTATTGAGTAAACAGCCAGTGCTGCTCTGCATAGCGATATGCAAACCTCATCCTGGAAGCAATGCTAATGTAGCAAATTGCCTCCACAGAGGGGGAAAACCTTCTTGCTGTAACACCCAGTCCTGGCTCCAAAATCATGCAGTCATATTCTTTTCTTGCCAGATCACAAGTGTAGCCCCTGACTCCTTCCGATTGCCCCTTTCCACCTCTCTATCTTTTCCGGGGTTGGGGCCCATTTTTCAACAGCTCTCTGGCCAAACCGAACACTGCAAAGTCATACCAATGATTTATCACACACCTCGAAAAATCCAGAGCCAGCATGGTGGAGTGGTTAAGGTGTTGGGACAAGGATCTGGGAAACCCAGGTTTGAGTCCCCGTTCCGCCATGGAAACTCGCTGGGAGACCTTTGGCCAGTCACGCACACTCAGCCTCAACCCTGGCAAGTATGTGGATGGGAGACTGCCAAGGAAGACCAGGGTTGTGATGGAGACAGGCAATGGCAAACTACCTCTGAGCGTCTCCTGCCTTGAAAACCCTACGGCAGGGGTGTCGAACTTAATTGTTACGACAGCTGGATGTGTAGGGTTGCCAGGTCCCTCTTCACCACTGGCGGGAGATTTTGGGGGCAGAGCCTGAAGAGGGTGGGGTTTGGGGAAGGCAGGGACTTCAATGCCACAGAGTCCAATTGCCAATGCAGCCATTTTCTCCAGGTGAACTGATCTCTATCAGCTGGAGATCAGTTCTGATAGCAGGAGACCTAGAGGTTGGCAATCGTACGGATATGACATAAATGTCACTTGGTTGGGCCGGGCCATGTCTCTCCAGTCCAGATTGAGAGTGTGGGGGTGGCTGCCTCGGCTGCCTCGCGGGCCAGATAAGAGCTCTCAAGGGGCCGGATCCGGCCCACGGGCCTTATGTTTGACACCCCTGTCCTACGGGGTCATCACAAGTCGGCTGCGACTTGACGTCACTTGACACACAGAGAAACATCCAAGTTGCTTTTTTTTTAAAAAAAGCAAGAACGATCCCAACACGTTTTGTTACAAAAACAATTAGCCATTCGCATTGTGTTGCATCTTCAAAGTTCTCTGCAGAGTTTTGCACTAATTAAGGTGCTGGTTGTTAGAAGTTGCAGGTAGCGATTGAAGCTGGCAGCGGAATTCGAGATGAAACAGATCAATCGTTGAACGTGCTTGTTCTCTGCGAATTGGTACATAATCAGAAATGGGGAAGAATTAAGACCGAAAGCTTTAACTGACATAATTAATTAAAAGCATTTAAGCAGAGAGCTTGCAGCGGGGTCAGCCTCGTATCAAAGTGAGTCCCAGAATGGAAAATATTAACGATTCGTCCGGTAGATTCCAACAAATAACTGACTCCAACAAGAGTCTTGGATGTTTTAGAAACTGAAGGGGGAGGCATGGGTGGAAAAGCAAGGAGACGGCTTTTCCTTATGTAAGAAGCACAGAATCGATTATTTATTAAATATATTTTCTTCCCATCTTTTCAGTTCTCAAGGAGAGAGAACTGTGGGGAGGGGCCGTGGCTCAGTGGCAGAGCATCTGCTTGGCACGCAGAAGGTCTCCGGTTCAATCCCCGGCATCTCCAGTTAAAGGGACTAGGCACGTAGGTGATGCGAAAGACCTCCGCCTGAGACCCTAGAGAGCTGCTGCCAGTCTGAGTAGACAACACTGACTTTGATGGACCGAGGGTCTGATTCAGTATAAGGCAGCTTCATGTGTTCATATATTCATGAGAGAAACACAGCACAACCTAAACGGTCTCACCCATAAAACAGCTTGAGAGAAAAGAATGTTTTTCACCTGGTCCCTTCAACTAACAACGGTGCCATGCAATTATCATTGCTTTCCACAGTTAAGGGGCCACCGCTGAAAAGAACCTGCTCTCCAAGCCCCAACCACCGACTTTCAGAAGGTGGAAACACCTTGCGAAAGGACTCCGACAACGATCGGCCAAGTTCTCCCAGGAGCTGGCAACCTTATAGAAACCGCAGCTCCAAGCTGTTCCCAGTTCACGCACAAGCCCTACAACCCAAGACACTGGCTCAGAACGCTGGCCCGCCCGGGCAAAAACATCCTCGGGAGGTCGTTCCTCATTTGCATGGCCCAACCGATGCAAATTTGCATATAATTTGTACAAGCACGACGGCCGGAAATTACATTTGACAGCCATGCTGAACTTATTAGTAGATGTAGAAGAGCCGTAGCTCAGGGGTGGAGGGGGGGCACAGCACCTCCTCGGCATGCCAGCTTGGCTCTCATGACCTTCCACGAGAGATAAACATCACGCCAACTGTGCGCTGGGGTTGCAGCCCATCGCAAACAAGCACTTTCTCCAGTGTGTAGGGGCGTATTTTCAGACGGCATGCAGATGTGACTAGATCTGTGATATTCAGTGGGTCAGAGGCCACATGCGTGGGGCCGGGTGGGGCTTTTGCCTAGCAGGGCTTCTGACTGGCCACTGGAGATCTGATTGGGTGCGCACATTTTTATGAAGTTGCTTCTGGCGGCAGCTGCCACCCCAGAACAATGGTCTTCACTGGCTGACATATTCTGGGCATGGAGTAAGGGTCGCTGGGGGCGTGTGGGGGAGGTAGTTGTGAATTTTCTGCATTGTGCAGGGGGTTGGACTAGATGACCCTGGTGGTCCCTTCCAGATCTATGATTGTTCTCTTCTCCTCTATTTTATCCTCAGAACAACCCTGCGAGTTAGGCTGAGCTAGGCAGAGAGCGTGCGAGTGGCCTAAGGACATCCAGTGGGGATTCGAACATGGGTCTCTCAGACACTCATCCGACTTCCTACCCACTACACCATGCTGGTTTATAGAAGGAGAAGTTTGACGGGGCTTCTAGGAGTGCCTGAAGGCACGCTGCATTGACGTGGGACAGGCAGCCCTCACTGAGAAATCATCCTAGAAATTAAAAGACAGAAGGTGTCACCCACATTCTCCGTGCCAGGGAATATTCCGCTGCGGTCCAACAATAGGTGACCGATCAATAATATCTGACCCATTAATTGACCAGCATGCCAACTCTAGTTAAGTGCAATGCTCCCCCCACTTTTGGCGGTCCCTTACATTTGCAGCCAGTGTCAAACCACAGGCGAGATTGTTTGAGAAATTATTCGGTCGTGGCATTGTGGGTGGGGGTTGCTGGACCCTTTCTTTGCAGGCCAAATCGGATCCTTCTCCCGAAAACATTTTCCACCTGCCCGGCTAAGTGGAGAATTACAGGAGTCCTTCCCCCTCCACACACACCGCCCGAGGACATCTTGGAGGGATTGCATTATTTTCATCAAGGCATTCCCTTCTCTGGCAGCAACACCACAATCCAATTCGCTGTAACCTCCTTGGGGCAGAGATTTGTTTGGGGGAGTTTTGCTTTTTGCTTTGCCACAGGTATTGATGGCACGGTAAAGAGAATTCAACCATGCCTGCCAACAATTCACTGATGAAATCAGGAGCCTGCCTGTAGCTTCCTAGTTCTTACACCAAGGTTCGTTACCTGCCCCTGTGACCTCATTTAGAATAGAATCATAGAGCTGGAAGGGTCCATAGAGACCATCTAGTCCAACCCCTGCTTAATGCAGGATCAGCCTAGCACATCCCTGACAAGTGTTCATCCAGCCACTGCCTGAAGACTGCCAGGGAGGGAGAGCTCACCACCTCCCCAGGCAGCCAATTCCACAGGTGAACAACTCTTACTGTAAAAAAAAAAATTATTTCCTAATATCCAGCCAAACACCTTGCTGCACATAACTTAAATTTCCACAGGCTTTTCACAGGGCCGAACTAGACATAACGGCATCCTCATGTCTGCCACAGGGATGCCGCTGCCATTTTAAAGTGATTTAAATATGCGGCAAAAGCCCAATCCTGAACAGGCCTACAGAACAGTGAGCTAAGGCGCTGCTAAGCACATAAAAAAGGCCCTGCTGGATCAGACCAAGGCCCATCAAGTCCAGCAGCCTGTTCACAAAGTGGCCAACCAGGTGCCTCTAGGAAGCCCACAAACAAGAAAACTGCAGCATTATTCTGCCTGTGTTCCACACCACCTAATATAATAGGCATGCTCCTGTGATCCTGGAGAGAATAGGTATGCATCGTGACTAGTATCCATTTTTACTAGTAGCCATGAATAGCCCTCTCCTCCACGAACATGTCCACTCCCCTCTTCAAGCCTTCCAAGTTGGCAGCCATCACCACATCCTGGGGCAGGGAGTTCCACAATTTAACTCTCCATTGGTGAAGGAACACTTCCTTTCATGGGTTTTGAATCTCTCGCCCTCCAGCTTCAGCAGATGATCCCGCGTGCCAGTATTATGAGAGAGGGAGTGTGGAGAGGGAGATATACCTGTCCACTGCTGTATTCCCCCCTCTCCACATGTTCAAGTACCAAAACAGCTGTGGGAAACAGGTCAGCCATTTCGGCTACGGAAAGGTGTGGGGGATGGGGGCAAGAGCACCTCAGCCCGCCACACTGTGGGCCCCCCTTGAAGCATTTTTAAATCCCTTTAATTCGCACGGGGACGCCGTCATGTCTAGTTTGTCCCACCGATGCTGCCTGTCGTATATTTCTGCAACTCCTGTTCATCCCAAGGACCGGACACGTCAACGTAACATGAAGAAGAGGCAAATCCATGCTCTTCAGTTCCCAATGTGCCCTAGATGGTGCCAGTGTGGCGTAGTGGTTAAGAGCGGTGGTTTGGAGCGGTGGACATTGATCTGGAGAACAGGGTTTGATTCCCCACTCCTCCACATGAGCGGAGGACGCTAATGTGGTGAACCGGGTTGGTTTCCCCACACCTCCACATGAGGCAACTGGGTGACCTTGGGCTAGTCACAGCTCTCTCAGCCCTACCTACCTCACAGAGTGTCTGTTGAGGAGAGGGGAAGGGAAGGTGATCGTAAGCCGGTCTGATTCTCCCTTAAGTGGCAGAGAAAGTCGGCCTATAAAAACCAACTCTTCTTCTTCTACGCAAAGGATTGCCTGGGACCACACAAATGATATTTTCCCCCTTTACTCTCCCCCTTCCCATGTACACATCGAAATATACATCAAAACTGCATTGTGTACAACTCCGTGCGAAACAAATTATGTTTATCGTCGAAATAAGATCAAAGCCCTCTTTCCCCCTTGCTCAGAGAGCAAATCCATCGCTTTCGAATTATGCTGAGCCGCGATACATCCCGCTGAATTGGATCTTTTCAGTTCTTCATCAAATTACCACCCTGCAGGAAGCAAAACCTGATCTGTAGAGGGGGGAAAAACACGAAACAATGTCGGCTTGCAGACGCAAAACCGAATCACCTTCCAAACAAGCCAAATATCTGTTGTCCTATCAGATTTCCGCATGGGTGTGTGTACATGCACTTATGGGAGATGCCCACATGCCATTTTGAAAGGGAGTGTTATGAAACAAGGTTTGCTCATCGGACCGAACGGCTACGTTTTCAGCTTGCGGGCCTCAAACGGACGCTCTCTGCAATATGTCAAATTTCATACGATGGATTTTTCTAACTTGCAAGTTCCTTTTTTTAAGGTGGAGGGGGGACAGAGAAAGAGATTCTGGGCCGGGGTCTTTGCACAGAGGCCCCTGGGAATTCAGATTAGTACAAAGAGATAGTCCTCAGCCATCCTGCCAGTGTGGCGTTTTAACAGAATCATAGAATTGGAAGGGGCCATAGAGGCCATTTAGTCCAACCCCCTGCTCAATGCAGGATCAGCCTAGAGCATCCCTGACAAGTGCTTGTCTAGCCTCTGTTTAAAGACTGCCAGTGAGGGGGAGCTCAGCACCTCCCGAGGTAGCTGATTCCACTGTCGAACAACTCTTAGGGTAAAAATGTTTTTCCTAATATCCAGCCAGTACCTTTGCGCCAGCTCTGAATAGGTGAAGAATACCACAGCTGAGATCGACACTCAGGTATATACCAGATGCAGCCCTCATTTTGAGGGCAGGGATCCGCTGGCTGCACACGTGTTGATCTCCACTATTGCTACGGCCCCAGTTGCGCATACGCCCACCTGTTTACAATGCAGAGGCCTAATATTTGCCGGGCAAATCCTGGCGGTGCTCTAAACACATTTGATGTCGGATTAGTTTGTTTAAATGGCTAGAACTCCCGGCGCACTGGAAATGGCTAGATGTTACAAGTTGGGATGGCACGAATCCCCTAAACTAATCTCTAAATCAATTCGTGCCAACGGTATTAGAGCTGCGAGCACAGCTGAGGGGAAGGAAGACGTTGGAACCAGGCAGACAGCCACTAAGGAGACACGCTGGTGCTGAGGGGTTTGGCACAAAACTGAAAAATCATACGTAGTTAATGCTAAGAAGAGATTCACAGCACTGTCGGACATCCAGAAGAAAACTTCCTAGAAAGCGATTGTGCCCAAAAGAGAACTCATGTCCTAAACCCAATGTTGAAGCTAAGGTAGGAAGGAGGTAGATTCCTTTGAAATGTGGTGTTGGAGGAGTTACGGATACCGTGGACTGCCAAAAAAACAAATCAGTGGGTTATAGATCAAATCAAGCCTGAACTGACCCTAGAAGCTAAAATGACTAAACTGAGGCTATCGTATTTTGGTCACATTATGAGAAGACAAGAGTCACTGGAAAAGACGGTCATGCTAGGAAAAGTTGAGGGCAGCAGGAAAAGAGGAAGACCCAACAAGAGATGCATTGGTTCTATAAAGGAAGCCACGACCCTCAATTTGCAAGATCTGAGCAAGGCTTTCAAAGATAGGACATTTTGGAGGACATTGATTCATAGGGTTGCCATGAGTCGGACATGACTCGAGGGCACTTAACACACACATACCACACTGGGTTTTCTCCTGAACTCGTACATTTCACACTGGGTTTCCCCCTGGACTCGTACATTTCTCCTCCTCCACAGGAATCTACATCCTGAGGAAAGAGGAAAAAAGAGAGAAAAGGACCTCTTCCCCTCACACAGGGCACATGAGATTTGAGATCACCAAAGGGAAAATTCATTGCCCCTTGTCCAAAATTCTCCTTGGGTTTCCCATTTCCAACTGACTGATACCTTTGCTGTCCTTCAATGATGCCCCATTAAATCTGTCACCTGGAGGCAGACTGCCTAACCGGAGGGCCGTACTTGAGTTGACACAAATATTGAAATGTGGTGCCAGATGAGAGTTTGGCGGATATCGTGGCCCCTCAAAAAGACAACTCGGTGAGCACTAGATCAAATCAAGTCTGAACTCTCCCTAAAAGCTAAAATGACTAAACTGAGGCTATCGTACTTTGGTCACATTATGAGAAGAGTCACTGGAAAAGACAATAATGCTAGGAAAAGTTGAAGGCAGCAGGAAAAGAGGAAGACCCAACATGGGATGGAAGGTCTCTATAAAGGAAGCCACGGCCCTCAGACCAGAGCAAGGCTGTTAATGATAGGATATTCTGGAGGTCATTAATTGATGGGGTTGCTGTAAATTGGAAGTGACTTGACGGCACTTAATACACACCTTACTGGGGATTAAATGCTGGAAATTAATGCTGAATTTTACCTTCACACAATGCTTCAAATCACACTATAAAAGCAAATGGCTATTGTGACACTTTCATATTTGTAACCACAAGCTGGCACAGTTATGATCCAAGATCCCCCTGGTTGACATCTCACCTGGGTCACAAACCTGCACCGACACCAGCCTGCCGTACGCAAAGGTGTCGCAAGGATTTCAACAACATCCCTTGCGCATGTGAAGCGCTTTGAATGCTGAACATGCTATAGAAATGCCAAGCATGCTCCGGTTTGATAAAATCCCATTTTCAGATAGGCTATGTGTCTGTGCATCAGGAGCAACTGAGACAATCACCGTATGCTATTTTGTGATCTACGGGCTACACCCAGGCCCACCCGGATTACGCCCATTTTATCAAGATACCATCTTCCTGTTGACCCTTGGGTGGTCCCATTTCTGTTGAGTGATGCTGACCCAGAAATAACCAGATGTGTCACGAAATATCTGGTAATAATAGTTTCCTTAAAGATACGTGGCGCAGAGTGGTAAGCTGCAGTACTGCAGTCCAAGCTCTGCTCACGACCTGAGTTCGATCCCGAAGGAAGTCGGTTTCAGGTAGCCGGCTCAAGGTTGACTCAGCCTTCCATCGTTCCGAGGTGGTAAAACGAGTACCCGGCTTGCTGGGGGTAAAGGGAAGATGACTGGGGAAGGCACTGGCAAACCACCCCGCAAACAAAGTCTGCCTAGTAAACGTCGGGATGTGACGTCACCCCATGGGTCAGGAATGACCCGGTGCTTGACCGGGGACCTTTACCTTTTTACCTTAAAGACACGACAAGACTAAACTATTGTTAACTAGTGATATTATGACTGTAGTTACTGTTGTGCCTGTAAAGTAACTCATTTCTTGGTTATTGTGACCTTAATTTTGAAGTGTTTCAAGTACTTTAAGAATGTAAAGTTACTGCTGTTGTACATTTTAATAATTTATAATGTTAAAATTATTTTATCTTATTCACGTTGCACTCAAGACCTTTGGTCAGACGAGCATGAAATAAAAGGAAAGGCCAAGTATGCTCACTTCGATTCATTTTCTCTCCCTGCCGCCCCCCAGTTGCTCACAGGTTACCAGCCAAGTCGACTTCCAGAGCACGTGAAACAAACCTGTTGACCTCCAAGTTGGTACAAACTCATTTCAGATCCTAGTTATTTTGTAACTTCCAAAGCACAGGCTGAGGAAGGGTAGCTAGTTTTCCAGGAGGGTTAAATCCGCTCAACAAAGCTAGCAAAATGCATCTGAATTATTGAAAAGAGGGCAAAAGACGCACAGCGCAATCCTGTGCAGACTTACTCCAGTCTAAACCCACGACAGCCATTGAGCTTCAACTGGAGTAACTCTGTGTAGGATTGCACTAACAGAACACCAAGGCCTCTGGTTTTTTTACAAAGAGGTCCCCCACCACCCCGGCTGCCAAAATAATGGAAATCTCCTGCCAAACTAAAGATATGCACGGGAACCATTCTGCCCGCCTTTGCTAACTCCTAAGCAAAAAAAATTAAACATCATAAATCACTCTTTGCATGTTCCGAACAGCATCGCCCAGCTGTAGCTGCGCAAATTCACAAGACAGCATCGAAAAGTTTTGTCTGAACGCTGTGAGAAAATGCAGAATATGGATCACCGCTTTCAGCTGGGAGGTTTCTCCCACATGTGTTCCCCAGCCATTTCCTCATTAGCACATCCACATCCTCATTAGCGCATTCAAAACATCGCCTGTTTTCCCCGCATAAATCACTTCTTGCACATTGTAAAAAAAAAAAACTATCACGAATCAGCAACTGCTTTTCAAATTGCTGTCATCCCTGTGTGCAGTGCACCCCCCCTGCTAGTTTCCAAGCACCCTGCTCTGTACAGCACATGATTCACAGAATTATACCACTTTACATAGACGATTAAAAAAAAAAAATCTTTACTGACAAGACAGGGACAGGTCTGGCATTCCGCGCTTGGGGAAAACACATCAACAAATTAGCAGATCCAACAATTCCCATGTCGCGGGTGTCTTAGATGTCTACTATTTCAATACCACCAATGTGTA
The DNA here is from genome assembly GCF_029931775.1 of Euleptes europaea. Classification (NCBI taxonomy): domain Eukaryota; kingdom Metazoa; phylum Chordata; class Lepidosauria; order Squamata; family Sphaerodactylidae; genus Euleptes; species Euleptes europaea. Next base: position 11,236,889 of record NC_079330.1, on the reverse strand, counting down.
TATATATATATTTCTCAAACCGATCGCTCTCCGCCAGCTTCCATTCTTTTAAAAGGGTGGAAGATTCTGCTGGTAGCCTGGAGCCTCGCGCACCAGAGCCCGTCATGACATCACCATTCTCCACAGCGCATTTCAACAACACTGTGGCTGCCACACCGCAAGCCCGCAACCAGAAGCATTCGAAATGCCACTTCCCGGATCACCAGAGGTGCAAACGGAGAGAGCGCTTCCTCTGCTCGAGAGAGGGGTCGTTTGGACAGCATCCACCACCAAGAGTCGCACCTTTGCTAGGGCTGACATCATCGGGCGTGCTCTCCCAGGCAAAGAGGCCCGGCCGGACAAAAGCCAAGGACCACCTCCCCAGCTGCTTCCCCATCAAAATAATAACCCGCCGGGCAGGGTCCCGGCCTCGGACCGGACAGTCCGGTCCCATTTCTGCACAGCCACGCTGAACGCCATTTACCGCCCAGGGGCCAAAGAGAGCGGGCTATGCCATCAGCCTCCCAAACGATGTGCAAAGACACAAACAAAACCCTGCACATTTTGCAAACGACCCCATGCCACATTTGCCGCTGCAGGCGCAAGAAATGCCCTTTTCTTGAAGCTTGTGGGACTGGGGAGATGAAACCCAAGATACGTGTGTGTGTGGGGGGGGGGGGGGGAGAAGATGGATAAGTAAAAGGGGACAGACTTCCCAAAGGGAATAGAGGGACAAACCATCGCTCCACATGCAGAATAACACCAGTGGATCGGTTTTCTCCGAAAGGGTACAGCGGGTATGACAGCATCAGGACACCATACTGCAAACCAGTATGGTTTTTAATGCACATTTTTAATGCACATTGTCCCTTGCAATGCCTTAAAGGATCCGAAGGAGGAAATCTGGCCAAGCAAGAAGGACCAATGGAAGTCTAGCCAGGTATTGGGGGAGAAGGTGGAGGAGGAGCCCGAGCCAAAGCCCCCCCCCCCACGCCCCGCAGTGAAAACTTTGCATACACTGGCTGCCACGCAAGGCACGGGTACTCTCTTGCACCCTCGGGGTCTTACTCGCAAGTAAGCCTGCCCAGGATGCTCCCCTCCCCAGCGCCTCCCCCGAGGCCCCGATCCCTCCGCGCGCGTCTCCTCGGGAGCAAGGCTCGCCAGCCCAGCCAAGGGGGGGGGGGCAAAGCCAAGCTCCTTGGGTTGGGGGAACACGTCCTTTCCCCACGGCAAGGGGGTGGGGAAGGCGCGCATTTGGGGAGGGGGGCTGCGCTGCTCCCGGCCCCCCTCCCCAGCTCGGGTGGGGAGAGAGAGCCCCCCCAACCCACCCCGGGTGGGGAGAGAGAGCCCCCCACCCCACCCCGGGTGGGGAGAGAGAGAAACCCCCCACCCCACCCCCCCAAATTGTCCCCCACTTCCCAAGGTTGGCCCCCCCACTTCCCCAGGTTGCCCCCATCCCCCACTTCCCCAAGTTGACCCTCATCCCCCCACTTCCCCAGGTCGACCCCCACCCCACTTCCCCAGGTTGACCCCCCCACTTCCCCAGGCTGCCCACTCGCCATCCCCCACTTCCCCAGGTTGACCCCCATCCCCCCACTTCCCCAGGCTGCCCACCCCCACCCCCATCCCCCCACTTGCCCAGGTCGACCCCCACCCCGCAGCCTTTGCAGGCCGCCCCTTACCTTGGAGGCTGTGCTGGTTGCTCTCCATGCCGGCGGCGGCGGCGGCCTCGGGGCTGGCGGTGGGGCTGGCGGTGGCGGCGGCGGCGGCGGCGGCGCCCAGCTCGGCCAGGCGCCGGTTGGTGGCGGTCAGCTCGGCCCGCAGCGTGCTCACCTCCAGGCCGGCCGCCTGGATGGCGCCGTCGAGGCGCAGGGCCAGCTGCTGGTTGCCCTCCATCATGCTCACGATCTGGGCCTGGGGAGGGGACAAGGCGGACCCAGGCTCAGCGGCGGAGGGGCAGGCGGCGGCGGCATCCTCGCCCGGGGCGGCAAGCTCTACCTGTTGGATCCCAGCCCCGCCTGGCCCTCCCGGGAGCGCGGCGCGGCCAGCCGGAGCCGCCCGGCAAAGGGCATGGAGGCGAGGAGGGAGGGGAGGGGAGGGGAAGGGAGGCGAGGGGAGGGTCCCTTTAAACGGAGCCTACCATCTGCGCGGCGGAGGGGGGAGCGCGGAGGGAATCAGTCGGCCCGGCCCTCCCCCTTGTTCTCTCCCCCCCCCCCGGGCGGATGCAGCAGTCGACCCTGCCGGGGGGGCGGGGGAAGCAGGCGCTGGGATGCGCCGCGCTCCGGCTGGGGGCTCCCGCGGCTGCGGCGCGCCTCCTCGCGAGTAAGCCCCCCCCGGGGGGGAAAGTTGGGGTGATGCTCCCTCGGGGAGGCGGCCCTTCCCGGGCGATGCAAGCGGGGCTCCTTGCAGGGGGGAAGGAAGCCCCCCCCCCCACCACGCTGAGTTACTCTCGAGTAGGCACGCATCGGGCTGGCCGCTCTGGGGAGGGAAAAGACCCTCCCCGTCCTGTCTCCCCAATGCACGGGAGGGGTTTTTTTGCTTTGGGTTTGCTGCTGTCTCGTGGCACGTTCCGCACCCCCCCCCCCCCGGTCCAGATCCTCAGCACTCAAAAATAAGCCCCCGTGCAGAGTTTTCCGAATTGGGAGGGGGGGGGGAAATGTGCCTCTAGAGAGCGGCAAATCCAAGGCAAAACCTGCCAGGCACCAATAGCGCAAACTGCCTTCCATCCTATCCGCGTTTACTCCGTGTAGACCTACTGGACGTAGCAGGAGGGCGTGCGCCGAAGCTGGGTTTATCAGGGTAGCATTGCTAAAACAGATCCCTGCGGGATGCCCCCCGCCCGCCGGAAGACATCATGGGCCATTAATGACGTCAGCTTTGGCCAGCTCAGTGATTAATTTGCATAAAAGAGGAAAAAAAATATCCTTTTCTTTTTGTTTAAAGCGAGACTTTTCATTCACCCACAGGGTGGCTGCTCTTCCCGAGGGCTCCGTGATGCCTCGCCTTCCCCCTTTCGTTTAGCACCCCCCGCCACATATTTATTACCCTTGCCACCAATGGTTCCCCGCGTGGCTTGCAAAATGTCCAAGAATGCAATTTGAATTATCTTCATCACGATCAAAGTTCATAAATATACTTGCACAACAGTGCTGGGAGGTAGGGGAGGCAGAGATTAGGGTTGCCAACCTCCAGGTCCTCACGTAGGCATAAAGTACCGCTGGTACACTGAATATCTGAAGAAGTGACGGAAGCTCACACCCTGCCAGAAAATATTTTTGTTTAGTCTTTAAGGTGCTACTGGACTCTTGCTCTGGTACACTGAATAAAATGGTTTATATAATTTCAGAAGCGTGATTGCCGGCCAATGATTCACGTTCTGCAACAAAACAATCTATACAACTTGCAACAAAACAATCTAGGTGAGTTTACGAGGTTTCGCGAATCTGATCCTTGTTTCGCTAATTGCAAAATCAGGAAGTCACGATATTCCTATACAGCAGCAACAGACTTCTGATGAAGCCAATGCGATTAGCGAAACAAGGATCAGATTCGCGAAACCTTGTAAACTTGCATAGATTGCTTTGTGGCAACTTGAATAGATTGTTTTGTTGCATAACTTGAATCGTTTGTCACGTTTTTGAAAGTATATAAACCATTATATTCAGTGTATCAGTGGTAGTTTATGTATATGTGTGTTCCAGGTACCACTCCCCTTCTGGTATTGCAGCCTCCAGGTACCAGCTGGAGATCTGCTATTACAACTGATCTCCAGCCGATAGAGATCAGTTCCCCTGGAGAAAACGGCCGCTTTGGCAATTGGACTCTACGGCATTGGTCCCTCCTCAAACCCTGCCCTTCTCAGGCTCCGCCCCAAACCTTCCGCTGGTGGTGAGGAGGGGCCTGGCAACCCTAGCAGAGATAGCAGTTTGCTCAAGGTCATCCAGCGAATTTGATGGCTACCTGAGATTTGAACTCACATTGATGGATAAAACCCCAGAAGTCACTGTGCATGTCGCTGAATTTCTTGCAATCATTATAAAGACAGAGAAAGAGAGAGAGAGAGAGAGAGAATGGTGGTATAGGACAAGAATGGTGACCATAGAGATGTATCAGTGTATTTGTTATTAAAGGGTCCAGATGGCTTTAATAGTTTTGAAATATGAGAAGGAGATCTTTTTTAATGTTAGTTATATACTGATTTTAACTGATTGTCAGTTTATAGAATAGAATCATAGACTTGGAAGGGACCACCAGGGTCATCTAGTCCAGCCCCCTGCACAATGCAGGAATTTCACAACTACCTCTCCCCTCCCCCCCACAGTGACCCCTACTCCATGCCCAGAAGATGACCAAGATCCCCTCCCTCTCATGGGCTGCCTAAGGTCATAGAATCAGCATTGCTGACAGATGGCCATCTAACCTCTGCTTAAAAACCTCCAGGGAAGGAGAGCCCACCATCTCCCGAGGAAGCCTATCCCACCGAGGAACTGCTCTAACTGTTAGAAAGTTCTTCCTAATGTCTAGTCAGAAACTCTTTTAATTTTAACCCATTGGTTCTGGTCCGGCCTTCTGGGGCCACAGAAAACAACTCGGCACCCTCCTTTATATGACAGCCCTTCAAGTACTTGAAGATGGTTATGTCACCTCTCAGTCTTCTCTTCAGGCTAAACATACCTGATGGAACATGATTTTTCCTTTAAGGTGCCTGTACAAACACATCTGGCAATGTGGTTATTATGCCAATAAAGGTTCGTGTAAGTGTATGTATGTGTGTGATTTGAACTCACTTCTCCCTGTGTTAAGTCTACCATGCCTCTCTGTTGCCCCACACTGGCTGTTTTTAGGTCATGTATGAATGTGTCACACAACACATTGCTCCCATTCATGATGTAGTGGGGAGAATGATAGCTCTAGATTTGAGGAGGACCTGGGTTCAGATCCCACTTGGCCATCTAGTTTACTGGGTGACTTGGGGCACTCACTTTCCTAGCCTGACCTACCTCACAGGGTCATCGTGTGGATAAAAAGGACGAGGAAGAGACCCAGATATGCAGCCCTGAGCCCTGGAGGAAGAGGATAGAGGTGTGTTCACAAACTGGAGGGAATACCATGGGGCTCCTTACTTGGGAGTAAATCCTGTGGGAACCCACACTTTTCACTCTTCAGCACACTCTGTGTGGGGCTGGGCCAGGATACTGCATTGTCCAAGGGTTTAAAGCAAAATTCATGTGCATGCACTTGGTCATCTTTTCAGACCATCCTTGTAAGGTCTGAATAAATTATATTCCTTGTATGCTCAGGAACCCAATGGACCACACCCGAAGTTCTTTGGAAGGCAGGCAGGATGCAACTAGAAAGTAACCACAGCCTGTGTATCAGGACTTTTAGGTGGGTCAATAGAGCCTCACTTTGCATGGCGAGCCACTGTAGAGCTGAAGGACCATCTCCTCCCAGTTAAGATCTGCCTCTCAAACCCAGCTCTCTGCTCCCCAGCTAGGGTTGCCAGCCTCCAGGTGGGGCCTGGGGATCCCTCGAAATTCCAGCTCATCTCCAGACTACAGAGATCAGTTCCCTTGGAAAAAAGGGATCCTTCGGAGGGTGGACTCTGTAGCATTGTGCCCCTCTGAGGTCCCTGTCCTCCCTAGGCTCCACCCAAAAATCTCCAGGAGTTTCCCAACCTGGAACTGGCAAACCTAGTCTCCACCCCTCCACAGACCTGCCAACCCTATCCCCCGCCTTCAGAAATGAGACAGATGGCCACTAGAGACAGGGCCTTTTCTGGGGTGGCACCTTGCCTTTGGAATATCCCTCCCCTTTGAGTCTCACCTGGCACCTGCTTTACTTTCTTTTAGGCACCAGACCAAAAAACAGGAGTGGGGGTGATGTTACCAGCTTTATAAGGGTCTCCTTCTGTTTTAGGGATAGTTTTTTTTTAATGCTGTTTATATCCAATGGCTTGTTTTTAATATTGTGATGTGGTTTTAATTGTTAGCTGCCTTGAGAGGAGGCACAGAAATATCTGAAATAAATAAATACTGGTTTGGCTGGAAGAACCTGCTGCCAATGCGCATGAGCGGAGAGTGATGTCTCTTTCCTCTCTGCGCGAACACCAAGAGGGCCGGCAGGACAGAAAGGTAGACTCCATTTAGTTCAGGCAGGTTCAGAGACACACCACCCCTCCCTCGCTGAATATTTCTCATGCTGTGCCAGGCCATTTCAAGGAAAACAGCCTGGTTTACTCCCATCTCAATGGCCCAACACTAGGGTTGCCAACCTTCAGGTCAGGCCTGGAGATGTCCTGGAATTAGAACTGATCTCCAGTTCTAATGGAGAGGGGCTGTGGCTCAGTAGTAGAGCATCTGCTTGGCATGCAGAAGGTCCCAGGTTCAATCCTTGGCATCACCAGTTAAATGGACTAGGCAAGTAGGTGATGTGGAAGACTTCTGCCTGAGACCCTGGAGAGCCGCTGCTGGTCTGAGTAGACAATACTGACTTTGATGGACCAAGGGTCTGATTCAGTATAAGGCAACTTCATGTGTTCAGGTGACAGAGCTCAGTTCCCCTGGAGAAAGTGGCTGGTTTGGAGGGAGGGCTCTATGGTATCATACCACATTGTGGTTCCACCCCTCTGCAAACCCCTTCAACCCCAATCTCCACCCCCAAAATCACCAGGTATTTCCCAACACCAGAGTTGGAAACCTGGAATGCTTTCTGGAAAGGCAAGAAGAAGAAAAGTTGATTTTTATATGCCGACTTTCTCTACCGCTTAAGGATAAAACCAGCTTACAATCACCTTCCCTTCCCCTCCCCACAACAGACACCCTGTGAAGACGGTGGGGCTGAGACAGTGTGACTCGCCCAAGGTCACCCAGCTGGCTTCATGTGCAGGAGTAGGGAAACCAACCCAGTTCACCAGATCAGCCTCCGCCGCTCATGTGGAGGAGTGGGGAATCAAACCCGGTTCTCCAGATCAGAGTCCACTGCTCCAAACCACCGCTCTTAACCACTACACCACGCTGGCTTCCCAGGCCCTGAATCTAGAAACCAGGTTTTTGCAGCCAGCCAGAGCAGCCCCGGCCACTGCAGCTGGCTCTCTTTCTCTGGGCTGCCCCCCTGGCCCTGGCCCTAAAAATAGCAGCAGCCAATTAGTTTGTCTCTCACTAATTGGGTTCTGCTTTGAGGGAAGCTTTCTCTGATGGCGTTGACTTTGCATTGCCGTTTGGAAAACCCAAGTCCAGATGCGAGGAGCCATGAATCGGGGGGGTGGGGACATTTCTAGGGGGTGGGGACGTTTCTAGGGCTCACGTCCACGGAGGACGAGAGCACGTGGCGAGGATCCGGGGGCAAGGACGTGAGCATTTCTAAATAGAGGTAATAATCAAGGATTTGGGTGTTTGGTCATGAACGTCGGCCTATCACAATTTTTTTGAAATCCTGCTTCTCCTTCATAAAGCTCTGGGTACTATACAGCAGGGCTTCTTAAACTTTTTCCACTCACGACCCCTTTCCCCCCGAGAAATTTTCACGTGACCCCGGGTATATAGGTATATGAAATAGGTATACAAATCAAACATTTACTGATAATAAATCATAAAGAAATTTATTTAAAACAATTCTATGGTATACAAAGAATTTTACCATGTACCCGTTGCCAAATTTTTCACATTCAGTTACACAACCCCGTATGGGGCCGCGACCCACGGTTTAAGAAGCTTGGCTATATACAGGGTTCCCATAAGACCGGTTGTAATAGCGGGAGATCTCCAGTTAGTACCTGGAGGTTGGCAGCCCTATCCGTTGGTCGTCTCTCCTCTGTCAGTACTGAAGACAGTAAGCTCCTCGGGGCGAAGAACTGACGTCTCCAAAAAAGGAGGTTCCAAAGCTTGCTTGCTGCTTAGGGAAGGGGCTGGGGCTCAGTGGTAGAGCCTCTGCTTGGCATGCAGAAGGTCCCAGGTTCAATCCCCGGCATCTCCGGTTAAAGGGACTAGCAAGTAGGTGATGTGAGAGACCTCTGCCTGAGACCCTGGAGAGCCGCTGCCAGTCCGAGTAGACAATACTGACTGGGATGGACCAAGGGTCTGATTCAGTAGAAGGCAGATTCATGTGTTCACAACCCCAGAGGCCAAGATTGCGATCCATAATGCAGAGCTCTCGCTCTGAATTGGAGCATACATTAGAGCACAGACTGGCCCTTTATCTTCTCAAGAAATTTCCCAAAGGGCTGCTGCCAACAGGAGCAAGCACAATCACGTGAGCACACACACACACACACACACCCCGTGCTGGCAGCTCAGCAGGGACCACTTGGCCCACACCCGTATCACTGGGCCCCCAGTAGGCGAGCCTACACCCTATGCAGCGGCCACGGCTTACCCCAGGCCTGTTCTGACCCGCCTCTGCATACATTTGCAAACCTGGCCTTGAAAATTTTCTCTGTAGCTTATGACGTCCTTTTAAAAAAATGCCTCCCAGCCCACCCGCTAAGCGAAGAACAGCTGGGGTGCTTTAAAAGGGATTTCGATCCCTCCGAGGGGTGTGCGATCTCTCCATATGCCTCGCTCTGGCGCAGACGCAGCCGAATCGCGGAGACGCAGAGCTCTCTAACGTAACTTGGAGGCATCAGAGGGAGCAGCAGCAACCCTGGTGGGGCAGCCTGGTCCATTCAAATGCAATCTCTCCTCACTGGGCTCAACCGTGCCGAAGGGTTATTTAAAAAGAAAGAAAGAAGGAAGGAGAAAGAGATCAGGAGGAGCAGTGTTTGGATCCCAGCCACAATGGCTGACCTCTTCAGATCAACCGGCTGAGATGGTGAATAAACATTTGCACAACCGTCAAGACGAAGATTTATTCCGGCGTACGGGCTGGATCCAAACTAAATTTCCCAGTGGCAGGATGGAGCTTTCCTGCCTCCCCGCTCCCACGGCAGTCCACCGATCTCTGCAAAACACTCAGGGATAGGGGATCCTGAGGAATGAAATGAGGGGGCGTCTGCGGTGGGAAGGGGGGAAATGGTGGAAATTGCCAATTTAGTCTGGATCCAACCCTATACTTTCACAGACTACTGTTTGTTTCTTCAGAGACAACTTATGCTGGAATAACAGCGCTCTCCTAAACAGAGTTATATCCTTCTAAGCCCATGAATAGGAGCTAACTTCTTGAAATGGTTAAGAGCGGCAGGACTCTAATCTGGAGAACTGGGTTCGATTCCCCGCTCCTCCACATGAAGCCTGCTGGGTGACCTTGGGCCAGTCACAGTTCTCTCCAAACTCTCTCAGCCCACGCGGAGGCAGGCAGTGGCAAACCACCTCTGAACGCCTCTTGCCTTGAAAGCACTATGGGGTTGCCATAAGTTGGCTGTGACTTGACGGCACACACACATGGCCATTAATGGACTTGGAAGGGTTTAACTCTGCATATGACTGCAAGGTTTGTAGCAGTAAAAATAAACAGCTCATTGATGATGATGATGATGATGATGATGATGATGAAGGAGGAGGAGGAGGAGGAAGAGGAGTTGGTTTTTATATGCCGACTTTCTCTACCACTTAAGGATCAAACCGGTTTACAATCACCTTCCCTTCCCCTCCCACAACAGACACCCTGTGAGGTAGGTGGGGCTGAGAGAGTGTGACTAGTCCAAGGTCACCCAGCTGGCTTCGTGTGCAGGAGTGAACTGAACAAATCCAGTTCACCAGATTAGTGTCTGCTGCTCATGTGGAGGAGTGGGGAATTCCAAAGCTGCCCACAGCCTTCCAAGTTGGTAGCCATCGCCACATCCTGGAGCAGGGTGTTTCACAACAAAGCCGTCTCCATCTGTGCAAGCCTGTTTATGCAGGTTTTAGAATACAGTCCCCATGATGCAGTGCAACTGGCATACATTTGTAAGCACATGGTAATAATCTAGAATATGAAGTATTTGAAGGGCTGTCACTTAGAGGAGGGCAGGGAGCTGTTCCTGTTGGCAGCAGAGGAGAGGACTTGCAATAATGGGTTTAAATTGTGGGAGGAAAGGTATAAAGATAAAGGTCCCCCGTGCAAGCACCGGGTCATTCCTGACCCATGGGGTGAGGTCACATCCCGACGTTTTCTAGGCAGACTTTGTTTTTACAGGGTGGTTTGCCAGTGCCTTCCCCAGTCATCTTCCCTTTACCCCCAGCAGCAAGCTGGGTATTCATTTTACCGACCTCGGAAGGAGGGAAGGCTGAGTCAACCTTGAGCCGGCTACCTGAAACTAACATCCATTGGGATCAAACTCAGGTAGTGAGCAGAGTTTGGACTGCAGTACTGCAGCTTTACCACTCTGTGCCACGGGGCTCCCTGGAGGAAAGGTACCGGCTGGATATTAGGAAAACATTTTTTACAGTAAGAGTTATTCGACAGAGGAATAGTGAGCTCCCCCTCACTGGCAGTCTTTAAGCAGAGGCTGGACAAACACTTGTCAGGGATGCTCTAGGCTGATCCTGCATTGGTAGGGTTCCCAAACCTCCAGGTACTAGCAGGTGATCTCCTGCCATTACAACTGATCTCCAGCCAATAGAGATCAGTTCCCCTGGAGAAAATGTCCACTTTGGCAATTGGACTCTATGGCATTGAAGTCCCTCACCTCCCCAAACCCCACCCTCCTCAAGCTCCGCCCCCAAAACCTCCCGCCGGTGGCAAAGAGGGACCTGGCAACCCTATGCATTGGGCAGGGGGTTGGAGTAGATGGCCTGTATGGCCCCTTCCAACTCTCTGATTCTGTGATTCTAAGAGTCCCGATAAAACTGGGTGGTGTTGGTTGGCACCGAACGGGGATTCTGTACTGTTAAACGTTGCTCTCTCTCTTTTCTTCCAACCCTGCATACATCCCCACTTGCTTTCTGTTCCAATGGGGGACCTTTGTAATTCACACCAGATACACGGGATATTCCAACCTGGGATGTTCAAACACCTTTTCAGCTAATGGGAGAGGAGGTTTTTTAAATCTGAAGCCCCATCGGCTGGCTCTTCAGATTCCAGATTCCTAGCAGTCACAGGTTCAGAAAGCCGCTCTCTCAACCAGTATTAAGAATAACCCTTGCAGCCCACTCTTTGCGGTACATTTTCATGCCTCGAGATTAATGTTGGAGGTCAGGATCAATCCACATTGCCTGGGCTGTGAAGCTATGAAAGCAAAGCAAAGCAAAAAAAATAAAAAAAAAAGGTTTAACCCATCCTGTCCCAAAAGGCTGGGGGCAGATGATAAAAGCACTTAAATATGTATTTTTAGCTCTCCTTTTATTTCTTTTATCGCTCGGTTCCCTTGCAGGATCGGACCAAAGGTCCATTTAGCCCAGCGTTTTGTATCCCAGAATCCTCAGGGAACCCACAAGTAGTCCACAGTGGCAAAGGACCTCCTCTGCAGTTGCCCCCCTGAGCAACTGGTTTTCCGGCTGCCCAGTTCCCTTTTTAGGCCACTGAATATGCTTGTGAGGAGCCCTGTGGCACAGAGTGGTAAGCTGCAGTCCAAGCTCTGCTCACGACCTGAGGTCGATCCCGACGGAAGTCGGTTTCAGGTAGCCGGCTCAAGGTCGACTCAGCCTTCCATCCTTCTGAGGTCGGTAAAATGAGGACCCAGCTTGCGGGGGTAAAGGGAAGATGACTGGGGAAGGCACTGGCAAACCACCCCGTAAACAAAAGTCTGCCTAGTAAATGTCAGGATGTGATCTCACCCCATGGGTCAGGAATGACCCGGTGCTTGCACAGGGGACCTTTACCTTGTAATATGCTTGTGGCCACCACTACTTCCTGTGGCAGTGAGTCCCACAGAGGTACAGCCATTCCACACCTCACAATTCTACCCCTTCATTCTGCAGCATGTATAGACCAGGCTTTTGAAGATGGGGCAGCCCCACTTGGTACAGAAGGCTGCCTATTGGCCCTGCTCTCACTGACCCAAGTTCCAGATATGTATTTATTTCTTTACTACATTTGTCTGCCTTTCTCCCCAATGGGGATCTGGAGCAGCTTACATCTATCTCCTCTCCTCCACTGCATCTTCACAACCACCCTGTGAGGTAGGTTAGGCTGAGAGTGTGTGGCTGGTCCAAAGTCACCCAGGAAGCTTCCACGGCAGAGGCTAGGATTCGAACCTGGGTCTTCCAGATCCTAGTCTAGGTTGTTTTTATCCCGCCCGTCCTCCAAGGAGCCCACGGTGGTGTACATAATCCTCCTTTCCCATTTCATCTGTGAGGCTGGCCAGGAAAGTGACCGACTTAACGTCACCCAGTGAGTTTCGTGGCAGAGCGGGGATTTGAACTCAGATCCTCCCGGGCTTAGTCTGACCTGCTAGCCAGTACACGTCATCGGCCTGGTATTTTCAACTCATTAGCATCATCCCCAGCAAAACAGAGCCTCCGCGGAGAGAAATCCGCTCGGTTTCTCACCGGCACATCTGCTTCCCTTCTGAGGCAACGTTGCGGCGGCTGGCGGCGTGATCTCACCTCGCTAACACTTGTAGGTTGGAGTGAGAGGCAGCGCGGCAGGAATTTGCACCTTGCTTGCGAACTGAAGCAGAATGTGGCAGCTTTTGTGGCAACCAACAATTCCCGCCTCCTTAAAAGGGCCAAATGACAGGCAACGTGCAGTTCTCGAAACCTTTTAACCCGATGTATATGTATATTAGGGTTGCCAGGCCCCTCTTTGCCACCGGCAGGAGGTTTTTGGCTCAGAGCCTGAGGAGGGTGGGGTTTGGGGAGGGACTCAATGCCATAGAGTCCAATTGCCAAAGCAGCCATTTTCTCCAGGGGAACTGATCTCAATCGGCTGGAGATGTGTTGTAATAGCGGGAGATCTCCAACTACTACCTGGAGGTTGGCAACCCTAGGAGCCTGAGGAGGGCAGGGTTTGGGGAGGGGAGGGACTTCAATGCCATAGAGTCCAATTGCCAAAGCGGCCATTTTCTCCAGGGGAACTGATCTCTATTGGCTGGAGATCAGTTGCAATAGTGGGAGATCTCCAGCTACTACCTGGAGGTTGGCAACCCTAGGAGCCTGAGGAGGTCAGGGTTTGGGGAAGGGAGGGACTTCGATGCCATAGAGTCCAATTGCCAAAGCGGCCATTTTCTCCAGGGGAACTGATCTCTATCGGCTGGAGATCAGTTACCTGGAGGTTGTATATACACATACATATAATGGTAATACATATATTAGGGTTGCTAGCTCTGGGCTGGGAAATACCTGGAGATTTGCCATGGAGTCAACCTTCCAAAGCAGCCATTTTCTCCATGTGAACTGATCTCTGTCTCCTGGAGATCAGCTGTAATAGCAAGAGATCTCCAGGCACCACCTGGAGGCTGGCAACCCAAATAAAAATACATAGACTTTACTGGAGAAAATCGTAGTTTAAGACGGCCAATAAATAGACAAACAAAATTAATCAGGTGCTGTCCTTAGTGTCTATGGAGAGCCACCCCTCGGCTCCTCCCACTAATGCCTCTGCTCCATTCACCACCCCGGACACTGTTGAAAAACGTCCTCTCTTTCAGTGATGTAAAAAGAGGGAAGGAGACATTCCTTATGAAATAAATGTAGTATTATTTCTCTCCAATGGGATGTAGTTGCAGGGTGGTCTACTGGGTGGGCCGGTGGTTGCTCTACCCACCTACTGGGCTGATTTGCCTCACCTAAGTTGTTTCGCCCCCCCCCCCAAGCTGTCTCATTGATGTGAAATGGTTTTGGTTTAAAGGGACTGGAGCTAAGGCCTGAAAGAGTTGGTTTTTATACCATGCTTTTCTCTGCCTTTAAGGAGTCTCAAAGCGGCTTACAATCACTTTCCCTTCCCCTCCCCACAACAGACACCTTGTGAGGTAGGTGGGGCTGAGAGAGTTTGAAAAGAACTGCGATTGGTCCAAGGTCGCCCAGCAGGCTTCAGGGAGAGGAGTGGGGGGAATCAAACCCGGGTCTCCAGATCAGAGTTCACCACTTGTGTGGAGGAGTGGGGAATCAAACACAGTTCACCAGATTAGAGTCATAAGAACGTAAGAAAGGCCATGCTGGATTAGACCAAGGTCCATCAAGTCCAGCAGTCTGTTCGCACAGTGGCCAACCAGGTACCTCTAGGAAGCCCCCAAACAAGACGACTGCAGCAGCAGCATCCTGCCTGTGTACCATAGCACCTAAGATAATAGGCCTGCTCCTCTGATCCTGGAGAGAATACCTATGCATCATGACTAATATTCATCTTGAGTAGTAGCCACGAATATGCCTCTCCTTCATGAACACGTCCATCCCCTCTTCAAGCCTCTTGGCAGCCATCACCACACCCTGGGGCAGGGAGTTCCACAAGTTAACTATATGTGTTGTATGAAGAAATACTTCCTTTTATCTGTTTCGAATCTCTCCAGCTTCAGCAGATGACCCCACGTTCTAGTATTATGAGAGAGGGAGAAAAGCTTCTCCCTGTCAACTCCCTCCATGCAATGCATAGTTTTATAGACCTCTATCATGTCTCCCCTTAGCCGCCTTCTTTCCAAGCTAAACAGCCCTAAGTCTGTTGAGTGGGGAATCAAACCCAGTTCTCCAGATTAGAGTCCACTACTCTTAACCACTGCGCCATGCAGGAACCCCTATGACAGAGGAATGCTTCAGGGATCCCAAATTCCTGGGAGATAGTTCTCCAGTGTCTCATCTGACCTTGGAGAGGGAACCGGGTGGGGCTTATGTGTGTCTGAGAAAAGAAACAGCAGCTTTGAGTTTGGAAACTGAGAAGCAGACAGCATGTTACAAGTTGGCTGGAACACCTTGAGATACAAGCACTTTCTCTCTCTCCCCACCCTCTCTCTGGAGATCTGTCTGGCTCAGGACCACAGATCTGTCGCCCTATAGCAGCAAATATTTAAAAAATGCCTCACTTCTTCAGTATGTTCTCCTCCAAAGGGAACCAATCCAGGAAAGCGCGGTCCCCGAAAGAAATCCTCGCGGCTCAGAGATGCGGGGAGCGGGCAACAACAGATTGGTTGGCATGACAAATTTTCGTTGCAGAGCTTGGGCTATTACGAACATTTGTGCTCCCGTGTTGCAGAAGCCATACCGTTTCTGGTGTAGGATTTCTCCATCTGATTGCAAAACCGAGGACTCCAGTGAACTGCTTGCATCTCAAGGCTCCACCAATACAAGCAGAGTCCTTCAGAGCCGTTCAAGATGTAGGACCCATATATCTGAAACATCATCTCTCCCTATATGTCCCAATATACCAGTTACGGCCCTCTAGTTGCCCTCTCCCCCCCAATCACAAATGCACATTTATGGTTGCCTGCCTGATAGGGTTGCCAGCCTCCAGGTAAGGCCTGGAGATCTTCCAGGTGTAGTGGTTAAGCGGTAGGGTTGCCAGGTCCGTCTTTGCCACCGTCGGGAGATTTTTGGGGCGGAGCCTGAGGAGGGTGGGGTTTGGGGAGGGACTTCAATGCCATAGAGTCCAATGGCCAAAGTGGCCATTTTCTCCAGGGGAACTGCTCTCTATCGGCTGCAGATCAGTTGTAATAGCAGGAGATCTCCAGCTAGTACCTGGAGGTTGGCAAACCTATTAAGAGTGGTGGACTCTAATCTGGAGAATCGGGTTGGTTTCTCCGCTCCTCCACATGAAGCCAGCTTGGTGACCTTGGCCAAGTCACAGTTCTCTCCGACCTCTCTCAGCCCCACCTACCTCACAGGGTGTCTGTTGTGGGGAGGGGAAGGAAATGTAAGCCGGTTTGATTCTCCTTAAAAGGTAGAGAAACTCTGCATACAAAAACCAACTCTTCTTCTATTACAATGGATCTCCAGGTGATAGAGATCAGTTCCCCTGGAGAAAGTGGCTGCTTTGGAGGGTAGACTCTATGGCATTGTATCTGCTGAAGTCCCTCCCCTCCCCAAACCCTGCCCTCCCCAGGCTCCACCCACAAAATATCCAGCTGTCCCCCCCCCCCAAAAAGCTGGCAACCCAACTCCATTCACATCCACCAGAGCTCTTTCCTTTTCAGTAGTGGCTCTTGCTTTGTTAGGGTTGCCAGGTCCCTCTTTGCTACCGGCGGGAGGTTTTTGGGTTGGAGCCTGAGGAGACCGGGGTTTGGGGAGGGGAGGGACTTCAAAGCCATAGAGTCCAATAGCCAAAGTGGCCATTTTCTCCAGGTGAACTGAACTCTTGTCGGCTGGAGCTTAGTTGTAATAGCAGGAGATCTCCAGCTACTACCTGGAGGCTGGCAACCCTATGCTTTGTGGAAAGTTCTCCAGGAGGAGATTACTAATCTAAGAAGTTTTCAGGATACACTACAAGGCTGTTTTATTTGCTGGTGTATGTGTTGGTGTCTGGAGGAGGGTTGATGGGCTTTTTATTTTAATTATGGACGGTTTTAATTGAGAATTGTCAGCCGCCTGGGGTCAGAAGGGAAAAACATGGTAATAACTATTTTAATAAATGAATAAGGAGCGCTAATAATGATTATTACATAGGTTTTCCTCATCTGCATATTATGGAAACAACAGCCTGGGGCTTTCAAAAAAGATGAAAGAGAACCAATTGGCCTGATCCTATTTAAACCTTCCAGGTTTCTCCACCCCTCACAAGGAATGAAGCCTTCTTAAACAAAATGTTTTTTCTCCCCCTTTTGATTCAGAGTAGCTAGCTAGTGGTCAGGTCAGCATAGGGTTGCCAACCTCCAGGCAGTGGCTGGAGTTCTCCTGCTATTACAACTGATCTCCAGCCAATAGCGATCTGTTCCCCTGGAGAAAACAGCC
The DNA here is from genome assembly GCF_029931775.1 of Euleptes europaea. Classification (NCBI taxonomy): domain Eukaryota; kingdom Metazoa; phylum Chordata; class Lepidosauria; order Squamata; family Sphaerodactylidae; genus Euleptes; species Euleptes europaea. The sequence goes on along the minus strand of NC_079330.1, from coordinate 11,220,180 downwards.
GCTTTGGCCATTGGACTCTATGGCACTGAAGTCCCTCCCCCAGCAAACCCCACCCTCCTCAGGCTCCACCCCAAAAACCTCTTGCCGTTGGTGAAGAGGGATCTGGTAACCCTGTTGCTGGGGGACCTTAGGCTTGGTCTCTCCTGGAGTTGCCAACCTCCAGGTGGTATGGGAAAATGGCTTTAATTAAACTATATCTATTATTAAAGGGTTGCCAGCTCCAGGTTGAGAAACCCCTAGAGATTTGGGGGTGGAACATGGAGAGGACAGGGACCTCAGTGGGGCACAATGTCACAGAGTCCGCTTTCCAAAGCAACTAAATCCTGAAGGAGGCAGAGTATGAGAAGGATGCAATGTCACTTCTGGGTAACATTCTAGGCTGCTTCTGCTAGTCTCTATGGCCTTTACCATAGAGAACAGGGGAAATTCTTAGAGCGTCACTTTGCGGAGGCCATTTTTTCCTCTTGCTCCTCATTTCTGTGAGGGTGTGAAATTGGGACAAGGGTCAGGTAATTCTCCACTGGAGGGGTGACTAAACGGGAGGCCAGGCGGCCCCTCAAGTTGCTTCTGCTGCCGATCAGGCCTCACATTGGTCTTGCGCATCGGCTCGTCTCCGAGCAAAGGGAAGGGGCGCTTCCGATAAAAGAGCAAAACAGTCCACTGGAAATCCTGTCTCCTTTTTCTAACAAACATTGACAAACATGCCATGCAGCCAGCTTTAGCCGGGTAGGGGTATGATTTGTCTAATAAACCCTATTTAGTCCGCAGCACAGATTACATTGCTTTTTAAAGGTAACAAGGAGTGATAAAGTATCTTAGTGGAAAAATCGATAGGAGGCAGTTTAGCAGCCTCCGGAGTCCTTTAGCGAAGATCTCCTCGGAAGTCTCGGCAGTGCGGCGGCGGATCAAACGAGAGGCCATCGGACGCCCCCGCAGACGGAGCTCGCGGCCCCCTTTGTCATCATGAACCCGACGCTTACTTACGTTTCCTCGCCTAATTGCGGCACGAGCCAGCAGCTCAGTTGCAATCATGCTCTGGAGTCAGGTACACAAAATCACTGCCGTGCTGGGCCAGGATAATGCAAGAGATTAAAGTAGCTGATGAATCCCAGCGAATGAGGAATGCTAGGATGCTGATCAGGTGTACCCCCCCCCCCTTGTTCCCCTTGGAGCGGTAGAGTCTGATCTAGAGAACCGGGTTTGATTCTCCACTCCTACACAAGCGCGGCCGAGACTAATCTGGTGAACTGGGTTGGTTTCCCCGCTCCTGCACACGAAGCCAGCTAGGTGACCTTGGGCTAGTCACATTCTCTCAGCCCCACCTACCTCACAGGGTGGCTGTTGTGGGGAGGGGAGGGGAAGGGAAGGTGATTGTAAGCCAGTTTGATTCTTCCTTAAGTGGTAGAGAAAGTCGGCATATAAAAACCAACTCTTCTTCTTCTTGTCAGAGATATTAACTTTTCAGCAAAATGTAGGGACACTTCTGGTGGTAGCGATGCTGTTTGCACATGTTAAGGGAAGAAGAAGAGTTGGTTTTTATATGCCAACTTTCTCTACCACTTAAGGGAGAATCAAACTGGCTTACAATCTCCTTCCTTTCCCCTCCCCACAACGGACACCCTGTGAGGTAGGTGGGGCCGAGAGAGTTCTGAGACAACTGTGACTAGCCCAAGGTCACCCAGCTGGCTTCATGTGGAGGAGTGGGGAAACCAACCAGGTTCACCAGATCAGCCTCCGCCGCTCATGTGGAGGAGCGGGGAATCCAACCCGGTTCTCCAGATTGGACTCCACCGCTCCAAACCACCGCTCTTAACCACTAGCCATGCTGGCTCTCTAAGGGCATTTGGCTCAAATGCTAAGGGCGCTGGATCAAATGCTAAGGACATTTGGCAGAACCTAGATGGACAATGCAAAATTGGAATTCTTCTGAAATTCCCCTTCTCTGAATAGCTCCCTGGATCTTGGAGCTCTAAATGGCCTCCTCTTGTCTCCAAAATATGCCTGTTGAATTAGAAATCCATTTTTTAAAAAATTCTGAATTCCGTACACAGCACTGCGCATGCGCAGTCTGGCATCCCCCTCACTTCATTGGCACCTTCCCCCCTCTTTGTATTACCAGTGCACACGCGCATCGAGAAAGCACTGCAAAAAAAAAAAGCCAGTGACATTGCACATGCGACTGTTTTCAGATTATTTTTTTCTGTTTTCTTTTCCTGATCTGTACATGCGCACTTGTAAGCATCCTGACACAATCACCTCAAGGCTGTTTTTGTGCAGCGCTGTGTCCATGTGCACACGCTCATCTGTAACATGGGGGGGGCACTTGGTGGGGAAAGGCAAATGAAATGAAGACAACAAACACCATTGCAAACGATGCCTGTGCCAACTCTGGAATAAATGTCAAAAATTATCCTATTTCAACTGGAATTTTTTTTTTTAAAGGCGAGGAATGCACCACAGGGCAAAATTTCAGAACATAAGGGAATGGGATGGGGCGAGGGGAAATGTGCTCAAATATATTGCAAAGTTCTGCATCTGTGCGTGTGGTTTGCAGTGGAGAAAGGGGGGTGGTTGTGTAGCCACATGAGATGTGAAATGGTTTTTCCTTGAGGAACATGTGAACACATGAACACATGAAGCTGCCTTATATTGAATCATACCCTTGGTCCATCAAAGTCAGTATTATCCACTTAGAATTATCAGTACTGTCTACTCAGACCGGCAGTGGCTCTCCAGGGTCTCAGGGAGAGGACTTTCACATCACCTACTTGCCTAGTTCCTTTATCTGGAGATGCCGGGGATTGAATTTGGGACCTTCTGCATGCCAAGCAGATGCTCTACCACTGAGCCACAGCCCCTGCCCCGCTCTCTCCATAGGGTGGCCAACCTCCAGGTGATGGCTGGCGATCTCCCACTATTACATCTGATCTCCAGGCGACAGAGATCAGTTCACCTAGAGAAAATGACCACTTTGGAAGATGGACTCAAAGGCATTATGCCCTGCTGAAGTCCCTCCCCCTCCCCAAACCTCGCCATCCTCAGGCTCCACCCCCAAAATCTCCAGGTATTTCCCAACCTGGAGCTAGCAACCCTGTCCCTCCCCCAATGTAAAATCAGTAGGAGAAAAGAGCAAGAGTCCAGTAGCACCTCAAAGATGGTCAAAATTTATGGCAGGGTATGAACTTTCGTGAGCTACAGCTGGGGTTGCCAGCTCTGGGTTGGGAAATACCTGGAGATTTTGGGGGCAGAGTCTAAGGAGGGCAGGGTTTGGAGAGGGGAGGGACTTAAATGCCATAGAGTCCAATTCCCAAAACGGCCATTTTCTCCAGGAGAAGTGATCTCTGTCACCTGGAGATCAGTTGTAAAAGCAGGAGATCACCAGCAGGAGACTGGCAACCCTAGCCAGATACCTGAAGAAGTGAGCTGTGGCTCACGAAAGCGCTTACCTTGCCAGAAATTTTGTTAGTCCTTAAGGTGCTACTGGACTCTTGCTCTTTTCTACTGCTATTGATGGATGAATGCGGCTACCCGTCGTGACCGGTCTCCAATTTAAAATGAACAAGAGTTGCTCGATTGGAACCATTTCCAACCTTCCCTTCTCTGAAAATCAGAAATTTTCAGAAATACTGGAGGGCCTCTAAAGCTTCTTATCAGCGTCTTCAGGTGAGGGGGGTCAGACCCACTGTGAGCCGCAGCGGCAACATCACACTGAAAGACTTTGATTCCTCGGGCTGCCAGAACAGCGAAGCCAGCCCTCTCAACTGATAGTGTCCTGTGGACCATCGGTTGGAACATGGTAGTGGTTGAACATTTGGCATTTCTGAACAGCAAAGGCGCCCGGGCTCTAATAATCCTCCTCAGGAGACAGAAAAATTATATTATTTCATGTTTCAAAATGCTAGGAAAATGGTGCAAATGTGAACGGGAGTTAGGGTTGCCAACCTCCAGGTACTAGTAAAAGATAGACACTTCTGTGTACTTGTTACCTGTGAATCTACACCTTGTGAACTTGTATTATGTGACTATCTTTTTGATATGATTCTATTGAATATTGGATTATGCTTTTTGTACCTAATGTTTTGTTAGGGATAGAATTATTGGAATATAATTGAGATTGCTCGAGCATATGGTTTCTGTGTGGATTTTGGTTGAACCTCCAGGTACTAGCAGGAGATCTCCCGCTATTACAACTGATCAGTTCCCCTGGAGAAAATGCCCGCTTTGGCAATTAGACTCCATGGCATTGAAGTCCCTCCCCTCCTCAGGCTCCGTCCAAAAACCTCCTGCCAGTGGCAAAGAGGGACCTGGCAACCCTAACGGGAGTTGTCGATCTAGACACCAGGCAAGATTTCATTTTTGAAAGGGAAGGTATAGCCCGATCTTCTCACATCTTGGAAGCTAAGCAGGGTCAGCCCTGGTTAGTATTTGGACGGGAGACCACCAAGGGAGACCAGGGTCGCTATGCAGAGGAAGGCACAGCTCGTCTCTTGCCTTGAAAACCCCATAAGGGGTCGCCATAAGTCAGCTGCGACTTGATAGCACTTTACACACACGCATCAGAGTAGACCTGCTCAGGATTGCTCCCACCGCCTCTCCCCAGTTACAACGCCGTCATTCACAACCATGCCTGGCCCCCGCCCTCCAGTTTTCCTTCTGCTGAAATACGAATGAGTTTTTGCTAACCAGCTCTTTAAAAAATTTAATGCTATTCAAATGTATCTCATTTCCCCCCTCCCCCCCCCCGCCCCATATCATGTGCCTTATGGCTGGTACAAGACTATTATGTTTATCCCACAAATGTTAATGACTTCATAACTCACCATTTGAGGCCTGAGGGCAAATTTTGTGTGTGTGTGTTATTAAGGTTTTCTCTGAAGCAGAGAAACCCAAAGGTAACAGCTGGGCAATTGAAGGGAAAACAAGTTATGGTATATAGTAAAATAAAAACGTTTTGCTTAAGAGTGGCAATAGATGAATTTTTTTTTTTAAGTTAGTCTATTCCCTTTAATGGACTTGATTCACCGATTCAACAAAATCGTCAGAAATGTTTTTTTTCCTGAGGTTCCAGAAACGAATGAAAGGGTTAGAGCCCAATCCTATTCCTTACTCAGAATTAAGTCTGACTGGTTTTCAATAGAACTTACTTCCAAGTAAATTTGCAAAGGAATGCAACCTTTTAACCTGAACCCATGCATAGGATATGATAGGAAGAAAGTAGATTCCTTTGAAATGGGGTGTTGGCGGAGAGTGTTACGGATACCGTGGACTGCCAAAAAAGCAAATCAGTGGGTTCTAGATCAAATCAAGCCTGAACTGACCCTAGAAGCTAAAATGACTAAACTGAGGCTGTCGTACTTTCGTCACATTATGAGAAGACAAGAGTCACTGGAAAAGACAGTCATACTAGGAAAAGTTGAAGGCAGCAGGAAAAGAGGAAGACCAAACATGAGATGGATTGACTCTATAAAGCAGGGGTGGGGAACCTTTTTTCCGCTAAGGGCCATTTGGATATTTATAACATCCTTTGCGGGCCATACAAAATTATCAACTTAAAAATTAGCCGACCAAGCCCCAAGCAGGCAGCTGCCCCAGATGACCCCCCCCCCCCTGCATGGGCAAGCAGGCAGGCATCCAACCAACCAGTGGAGCACTCACCCACCTGGTGGCACAGGATGGTCTGTTGCACCAGCTGGGCGTAGCCGTCCAGCTGCATGCTGGAGTTGCTCCTGCTCCGCATGGTCAGGGCCAGATTCTACAGCCGGCTCCTGCTACCTCTGCCTGCAGGGGTAAAATGTGGACACACTGGCTAAGAACTCCTCCCCCACCCCGTGTGCGCATTCTGGCCCTGCCCCCTTTAACCCCTCTATTGTTGCCACTTCCGCCCCCAGCCCTCTTGTAGTACAGAGGGAATACGGTTCTCCACGGCCCGGGTGGGAAAGGGTTAACACAGTTTATTGGGCGGTCTTAGCAGCTCCATAGCTAACGAATCTTCTGCAAGGGGGAAAAAGGTTCCTTTTCTTGCAAAACAAACTCACATCTGCCTTGAATAGAGGCTATTCCTGTCTGCGGGAGGTGGCGTGCCACCAGTCTTAGATCCTTCTGAACTAGAGATCTGCCGGGACCCACGAAGGGCCAGACCAAATGATTTCGTGGGCCTTAAACGGCCCCCGGGGCTGACGTTCCCCACCCCTGCTATAAAGGAAGCCACGGCCCTCAATTTGCAAGACCTGAGCAATAAGGTTGCCAGGTCTCTCTTTGCCACCCGTGGGAGGTTTTTGGAGTGGAGCCTGAGGTGGGCAAGGTTTGGGAAGGGGAGGGACTTCAATGCCATAGAGTCCAATTGCCAAAGCAGCCATTTTCTCCAGGGGAACTGATCTCTGTCAGCTGGAGATCAGTTGTAATAGCGGGAGATCTTTTTTGTTAAGCCGAAACAGAAAGACAACCGGGCTTCTGTTTAAATGAAGAACTGACCTTCTTACCTCTTGAATGACAAGACGTTCTATACAGCTAAAAGGACTGCAAAAAATGGACATTGTACCTATGTTCTGTAGTTTAATTTTGTGTTCTTTGGTATATACAGTTCAGTTTGTAAACCAAGTTCATTGTATATAGTGTATATGATAGTTTGAATAACACTATTACAAGTATTTAATTTTGAATTATTCATTGTCTTTGCAACACGTTGCTGGTTTGGGTTTGCTCAAGTACTTGGAGGCTGGCAACCCTACCCGCGCCATGCTGGGTCACGGCGCTACTTTAACTAGCACTTTATCAGCTCAGCGCGCCCTGCGGCTGGGCCCTCAGCCCCGCCATCCTCCGGGCAGAACATCCTGTTCCCATCCACGCTCAGAGGCCTTCAGAGCCCAGACTCTCTCTGCTCTTTTAAAATAAATAACGCTGATTACACAGCAGGGGGGCTGGAAATGCAGTTGGGTGGAAAGGTCACCCCGATGGCTCTTCTCTCCCTCCAGCGTCAAGTTTGCCATTTCGCCCTGTTCGCCGGGCCCCTCCCGCCCTCGCGAGCGGCATGCCACCTCTCCAGGCGAGCGCTGCGACTCGGAATCTCACCCGTCTATTTGCTCAGCTCTTCTTGAAATAAATACCTGTGGTTACCCTGACAACTGCCTCATCCCCATCACTCCCGGAGCGTCGCAGACCAACTAGCATTTCTTTTCAATAACATCCGAACGCCAATATGGTGCTTTCCGGCGTTAGAAAGGGCGATGCCTTCTCTCTCCCTCCCCCCTGCATCTCCTCTTACTAAGACTTGTGGGGAGGGTGCTTAGGGTTGCAAACCTCCAGGTACTAGCTGGAGATCTCCTGCTATTACAACTGATCTCCAGCCAAGAGAGATCAGTTCACCTGGAGAAAACCAGTTTACCAAAAACCTCCCGCCGGTGGTGAAGAGGGACCTGGCAACCCTATGCTATTACAACTGATCTCCAGCCAATAGAAATCAGTTCCCCTGCAGAAAACAGCCGCTTTGGTAATTGAACTCTATGGCATTGAAGTCCCTCCCCTCTCCAAACCCCGCCCTCCTCAGGCTCCACCCCCAAATCTCCAGGTATTTCACAACCCGGAGCTGGCAATCCTATTTACAACTGATCCCCAGGCGACAGAGATCAGTTCACCTGGAGAAAATGGCTGCTTTGGAAGGTGGACTATATGGCTTTATACTCCCATTGAAGTCTGTCCCCTCCCCAAACCACTCCCTCCTCAGGCTCCACCCCAAAATCTCCAGGTATTTCCCAACCAGAAGCTGGCAACCCTAAAGGGCCTAAATGTCCCTGTCTCCCCACGTTATTTTCTGTTACCCAAATGAAGGATCCTTTGGGGGATGCCTCATCAAAACATTATGGGTTGAATCCAGATTTAGTGGGCACTTTCAGCTAATTCCCCATTCCCAATGCAGACCCACCCCCTTCACATTGTTCCCGAGAGCCCCCTACTCATCCATGAGGTTTCCAACCTCCAGGTGGTGGCTGGAGATCTCTCCCTATTACATGTGGGTTAGCAACCCTACCCCTGCCCCAGGCTGGCTCTACAATTTCTGTGGCAAACATCCCCCCCCTTTTCTATTGCAGCATTTTGATGCCACGGTTCTTCAGCTGATACAAACACAGGCATGCCTAACTGGATTCATATGTCGCACTCTCTCCCCGCCCCCGCCCCCCCGCTACCATCTGAGACTGACAGATTTATCGGCTCTTATCTCTGGACCGTAATATTGGATGGACACCGTTCAGCTTTGCTCACATTAAAACCAGTGATGTCAGCTTCTGGCACTTGGCAAAGCAACCGGGCAGAGTGAGTCTATATTCCATCCCACGAGCGTTAAAGAGGTTGCTGAGTGCATTGCGTTTAGTAAACATGGTGATTAATTACTGCAAATGAATATTCGAGGCTGCCTGATATTAAGTCAAGCCATTCGTCCATCTAGGCTGGTCCTGCCTGTTCCAACTGGCCGGAGCTCTACAAGACCCTCCAGTGAGAAAGGGAGAGGTCTCTCAGCTTGAAACCAGGGTAGGGTTGCCAGCCTGAATGCCCAAGGCTGGCAACCCCTGGGAGAGTCATCTGTGCATGTGTGTGTGTGTGGGGAGGGTTGCCAGCGTCCAGGTGGTGGCAGGAGATGTTCTGGTATTACAACTGATCTCCAGCCGACAGAGATCAGTTCACCTGGAGAAAATGGCTGCTTTGGAAATTGGACTCTATGGCATTGAAGTCCCTCCACTCCCCAAACCCCGTCTTCCTCAGGCTCCGCCCCAAAAACCTCCCGCAGGTGGGGAAGAGGGACCTTGCAACCTTAGTGGGTGTGTGTGGGGGGTTGAAACACATGATGAACACATGAAGCTGCCTTATACTGAATCAGACCCTTGGTCCATCCAAGTCAGTATTGTCTACTCAGACTGTCAGCGGCTCTCCAGGGTCTCAGGCAGAGGTCTTTCCCATCACCTACTTGCCTAGTCCCTTTAACTGGAGATGCCGGGGATTGAACCTGGGATCTTCTGCATGCCAAGCAGATGCTCTGCCCCTGAGCCACGGCCCCTCTCCATGGCTCTCCAGGTCTCAGGCAGAGGTCTTTCACATCACCTACTCACCTAGTCCCTTTAACTGGGGATGCCGGGGAGATTGCCAGCGACACTGTAACGTCGCCAGCAACACACTGACACAATTCCCATCGCAACCTGAAGGCGATGCAATTGTGTTGCTGGCGATGCTCTAGCATGCGGTCAAAACTCTGTGGCATAACCAGAGAGTCTGGGGTAAATGCTAGAGCATCGCCTGATGAAATGGCGTCACTTCCAAGTTGTACTGGAAGTAACATCTTGATGTCCCAGTGACAGTGGTCACCCCCCATCCCCCGGCTAGGGTTGCCAGGTTGCAGGAACCGGAGGGTTGAGTGGTAAAGGCCCCCTTTGCGAGGCAGTGCTTCTGGAACTAAACCCAGAAGTGACATAAGCATGTCACACGCGGCTGCCCACCCCTGTCCTCAAAAACCTCCCACCAGTGAAGAGGGAGGACCTGCCAACCCTACTCCCCATTGCTCCCTACAGTTATCCCCCGCCACTAGGGTTGCCAACCTCGAGGCGGTGGCTGGAAATCTCCTGCTATTACAACTGATCTCCAGCCGTAGATCTCCAATGCCATAGAGTCCAATTGCCAAAGCGGCAATTTTTCTCCAGGGGAACTGATCTCTGTCGGCTGGAGATCAGTTGTAATAGCAGGAGATCTCCAGCTAGTACCCGGAGGTTGGCAACCCTATGAAGGAAGAAAACAAAGTTGGGCAGATACACATGAATGGGCTGTGGGCCACAAAAGAGGAACCGGATGCTGTCTAACCACTGGGAAGGCTGGCCGGGATTCATCGACGGGGTGTTAAAATGGGAAAACATCACAAGCCCCTGCCTGGACTTAACACCCACTTAGAAACCGTGAGTTGCTGTGGAAGCCTAACTTTTCTTATCCAGCTTCATATGAGTCATTAGAAATGCATCCTTCAAATGTGGAAATTTAATGACCTCAAGCCCTGCTGTAAAACAAAAAGCAAGCTACACATTAAGGCACCCGAAAGGATTTTCTCCTAATTGTAGCAACCTGGCACGTTAAAAGCTAGGGGAGAGAGGAAAGCTCATCCTCGAAAGCGGCTATTAAACGCCAACCCATTACCGCTACTTTTATGGCATTATATCTCTCCGACAAATATATTATGTGATTATCCGGCGTAACGGCGTCGTTTCTACCAAGTTAAATGAAATATATCGAATGTAAACTTTGCCCTCCCTCATTACTACGTTTCCAAGATCAGGTTTTTTCTATAATACAGAAGATGGAAGTCGCTTTTCTCTTGCTGGGGGTGTGTCTTTGTTAGCTGGGCCTTACCTGCACACAAGATTTCAGAGGAACATTTTATAAGGCGATCACTTTTAGATTACATACTAGCTTAAATATTCTTTCTCTATTTAATAATTAGAACAAATTCTTGATTGTAATGCAGAAAAGCAGGGCAATGTAGTCTGACTGACCTATATTTGTATGTTAGATATTCTTATTTTTACCCTTATCTAGGACTGCCAACCTCCAGGTAGTGGCTGGAGATCTCCCGCTATTACAACTGATCTCCAGGTGACAGAGATCAGCTCACCTGGAGAAAATGGCCGCTATGGCAATTGGACTCTACTGCATTGAAGTCCCTCCCCTCCCCACACCCCGCCCTTCTCAGGCTCCACCCCCCAAATCTCCAGGTATTTCCCAACCTGGAGCTGGCAGCCCTGCCCTTATCCCTCTTTCCTTCTGTACCTTTCTTTATAAAATAATAACATATTTTTAAAAAAGATTTCAGAGGAACGGAATGAGCTGTGTGGTGTAGTGGTTAGAGTGTCAGTCTAGACCTGAAGAAACTAGGATTTAAGACCCTGCTTGGCCTTGAAACTCAAATGTGCAGGTTTGTTGTACGGGTAAAATAAAAGAAGAGAAAACCACGTGCACAGCCCTGGAACCAGCTTGGCATAGTCGTTAAAGTGTTGGACAATGATCTGGGAGATGCAAGTTTAAATCCCCACTCTGCTGCTGTTTCACCTTGGGCCAGTCTGTCTGTGCCTAACCTTCCTCTCAGGGTCGTTGTTCTAAGGGTCAAATGTAAGAGGGAAGAATCACATATGCTGTCCGGACAGAGTTCCTTGGTGGAAGGGGGGAAAGCACAGAAAAGAGCAACCAAAAATGATCAGGGGGCTAGATCAACTGCCCTATGAGGAACGGTTAAAACGCTTAGGGCTGTTCAGCTTGGAAAGAAGGCGGGTAAGGGGAATCATGATAGAGGTCTATAAAATTATGCACGGTTTGGAGAGAGTGGACAGGGAGAAGCTTTTCTCCCTCTCTCATAATACTAGAATGTGGGGTCATCTGAAAAACAGGTCATCTCAAACTAATCTCATATCTTTTTTTGAAAGAGGGACAAGTATGGTAGATGAAGGGAATGCTGTAGATGTAGTGTACCTTGATTTCAGTAAAGCCTTTGATAAAGTACCTCATGATCTTCTTGAAACAAAGCTAGTAAAATGTGGGCTTGACACTGCTACTGTTAGGTGGATTGGTAATTGGTTGACCAACCAAACCCAAAGGGTGCTCATTAATGGCACAACTTCATCCTGGAGAGGAGTGACCAGTGGGGTGCCACAGGGGTATGTCCTGGGACCGGTACTGTTTAATATTTTTATAAATGACTTGGATGATGGGATAGAGAGCATCCTAATCAAATTTGCAGATGACACCAAGTTAGGAGGGTAGTTAATACCCCTGAGGATAGGGTCAGAGTTCAGAATGACCTTGATAGACTGGAGAGCTGGGCCATAAGTAATAAAATGGATTTCAATAGGGAGAAGTGTAAGGTTCTTCACCTAAGCAGAAACAACATAAGGCACAGGTACAGGATGAGAGATAGTTGGCTTGACAACAGTACACGTGAAAGAGATCTGGGAGTCTTAGTGGACCACAAACTGAACATGAGTCAACAGTGTGATATGGTGGCTAAGAAGGCCAATGCAATTCTGGGCTGCATCAATAGGAGTATTGTGTCTAGATCAAGGGAAGTAATACTACCACTGTATTCTGCATTGGTCAGACCTCACTTGGAATACTGTGTCCAGTTTTGGGCTCCAAAATTTAAGAAGGATGTTCACAAATTGGAGCGTGTCCAGAGGAGGGCGACCAGAATGGTCAGAGGTCTGGAATCCATGCCCTATGAGGAGAGACTTAGGGAGTTGGGTTTGTTTAGTTTGGAGAAGGGAAGGTTGAGGGGAGACATGATAGCCACGTTTAAATATTTGAAGGGATGTCATGTTGATGAGGGAACTAGCTTGTTCTCTGTGGCTTCAGAGACTAGGACACAGAGTAATGGATTTAAACTAAGAGAAAAGAGATTCCACCTAAACATTAGGAAGAACTTCCTGACAGTGAGGGCTGTTCGATGGTGGAATGCGCTGCCTTGGAGTGTGGTGGAGTCCCCGTCTTTGGAGGTCTTCAAGCAGAGGCTGGATGGCCATTTGTCAGGAGTGCTTTGATTATGGGATGCTGCATGGCGGGGTGAGGGAGTTGTTAATTTCCTGCATTGGTTGGACTTGATGACCCTGGTGGTCCCTTCCAACTCTATGATTCTATCTGCTGAAGCTGGAGGGTGAAAGATTCAAAACAGATAAAAGGAAGTATTTCTTCACACAATGCATAGTTAAATAGTGGAACTCCCTGCCCCCGGATGTGGTGATGGCTGCCAACTTGGAAGGCTTTAAGAGGGGAGTGGACATGTTCATGGAGGATAGGGCTATCCATGGCTACTAGTAAAAATGGATACTAGAAATGATGTAGACCTAGTCTCTCCAGGATTAGAGGAACTTGCCCATTATATTAGGTGCTGCAGAACACAGGCAGGACAATGCTGCTGCACTCGTCTTGTTTGTGGGCTTCCTAGAGGCACCTGGTGGGCCACTGTGTGAACAGACTGCTGGACTTGATGGGCTCTGACCTGATCCAGCATGGCCTTTATTATGTTCTTATGTTCTTAATAAAGAGCCCCATGGCGCAGAGTTGTAAACTGCAGTACTGCAGTCCAAGCTCTGCTCACAACCTGAGTTCGATCCCGAAGAAAGTTGGTTTCAGGTAGCCAGCTCAAGGTTGACTCAGCCTTCCATCCTTCTGAGGTTGGTAAAAGGAGCATCAAGGTTGCTGGGGGTAAAGGGAAGATGACTGGGGAAGGCACTGGCAAACCACCCCGTAAACACAGTCTGCCTAGGACACGTCGGGCTGCGACGTCACCCCATGGGTCAGAAATGACCTGGTGCTTGCACAGGGGACTTTTACCTTTTTAAAATGTTCTTAATATGGATGTACCAAAGAAGGGAAGGATTAAAAATGTAACTGACAACTGCAGAGAATGATAATGCGATTCAAAATAAGCAAACCAAGGCAGATGTGGCTGAAGCTACTGAATGCTATACCTTTTCTTGTAGAAGAATTTGGGCCACGGTAGTGCATCATTATCATCATAACCACTGATTACCCTCAACACCACTTCTCCTCGGCGTCTGCTGCCGTTCCACTCTGGAGAGATAAAACATTTCCATGGCCTCCCATCTAGTGTATGTTAAGAAGCCTCTAAGCAGCCTTGCAAATCCTAATAGTAAAGCTAATGGATTCATTTATTCTGGTAGCCTCATTCTCTCTCTCTTTCTCTCTCTCTCGGTCTCTGCTCGAACATTATGAATCACTCCTTTGGTAGGTTGAATGGCACCGATCCTCCTCCATTCGCACTCTTAATACACGGCTCTGCAATCAGCCGGCTTTCACTGGCGGTGTTAACAAGACCCACCTTTATGAGGTTATTTTATATTTATTCAAAATATTTGCTCCGGATACAATGACATAATCGCGCGATCTGATAGTTGACATGGTTACCCAAGGATGTGCGGCAGGAGAGGGAGGGAAATTGACAGTAAGGAGACAAAAAATAAATAAATCTCCCGTCGGCAGCACAAATAATTTATTCTTCTGTGTTACAGCACATTCTTTACTGTAGCACAGATTTGTTTCTGGAGACATTCAGCTGGAGGGCTGCAACCTGAGTATTCAGATTTCTTGAGGTTGGAGGAAATTTGGGTGTGGATCTAAGGTAGAGTTGCCACCCTCCAGGTACTAGCTGGAGAACTCCAGACGACGGAGATCAGTTCCCCTGGAGAAAATGGCCCCTTTGGCAATTGGACTCTATGGCATTGAAGTTCCCTCCTCTCCCCAAACCCTGCCCTCCTCAGGCTCCGCCCCAAAAACCTCCTGCCGGTGGCAAAGAAGGACCTGGCAACCCTAATCTAAGGTTGCCAACTCTGGGTTGGGAAACTCCTAGAGATCTGGGGTGGAGCCTGGGGAGGGCAGGGTTTGGGGATATATATATATATATATATATATATATATATATATATATATATATATATATATATATATATATATATATATATATAAAACACTGTGGCACTTATGGCACAATAAAGCAATAATAAGCACACTTATGCACAAAAGTGATTGTAATGCCGACTGGCAATCCTATGATGTAGATTCATTCATGACTCGGCAAGCCGTCCACCAGATATGAAATGCTATACGCGCAGTTCCGGAACAAATGTTTCGTGAATGAATCTACATCGTAGGATTGCCAGTATTGATGAAGCCTGAGTGAAATGGGAATTAATACCGGAAACCCATCTTATTATTGGCATCTATGAACTTTGATATATGTATCAAACATTGTTGTGCTGCAGAGCTTGATTTTTTCCTTCAATTGTATTCTAATTCAATGTTTACTGTTCTTCACAACTGCAAACATATGCTGTCTCTTGGTTGTTGCAAGACACTCTCTTTTGTGCATAAGTGTGCTTATTATTGCTTTATTGTGCCATAAGTGCCACAGTGTGTTATATATTTTCTCCAAGGGAGCTAATCTCTGCATCCTGGAGATCAGTTGTAATTCCAGGAGAACTTCCTTAACAGTTGTGAGGAAGGTGTTCTATGGATGAGAGGCCCCCAAAGAAAAGGTCTTCTTGGGTTGGGTATCCACCTAACCTTGGATGGTTCAGGTGAAGGCCTTGTTAGAGATATCCTTTCCCTGTCCAGCTAAATGTAAAGTCAGGGTAGCGTTGCTGGCCTCCAGGTAGGACAACCAGGTTCTCCCAGAATTACCAATGATCTCCAGATGACAGAAATCAGTTCCTCTGGATGAAACGAGAGCTTCAGATGGCAACCTCTAATCCCATCGCCGCTGAGTCCCCCCAGCTCCCCAAACTCCACCCTCCACGGGCACCATCCCCAAATCTCCAGGAATTTCCGGACTCTTCTACCCTTACCGATAGGGTTGCCAACCTCCAGGTACTAACTGGAGATCTCCTGCTAATACCACTGATCTCCAGCCAACGGAGATCAGTTCACCTGGAGAAAATGGCCGCTTTGGCAATTGGACTCTATGGTATCAAAATCCCTCCCCTCCCAAACCCCACCCTCCTCAGGCTCCATCCCAAAAACCTCCAGATATTTCCCAACCCGGAGCTGGCAACTCTACTTACTAGGGTTACCAGGTCCCTCTTCGCCACTGGTGGGAGGTTTTGGGGGCAGAGCCTGAGGAGGGTGAGGTTTGGGGAGTGGGACTTCAATGCCATACAGTCCAATTGCCAAAGCAGCCATTTTCTCCAGGGGAACTGATCTCTATTGGCTGGAGATCAGTTGTAATAGCAGGAGATCTCCAGCTACTGCCTGGAAGTTGGCAACCCTACTACTTACTGAACCCCTGCAGCAAGAAATGGAGTCTAAAATGTCACATTTGTGGAAGCTCTTGGAAAGAAAGTTCACAAAGCAAACAGAGAGATGTGATGTCCAGTTTGCAGGCTTTACATAAGAACATAAGAAAGGCCATGCTGGATCAGACCAAGGTCCATCAAGTCCAGCAGTCTGTTCACACAGTGGCCAACCAGGTGCATCTAGGAAGCCCTCAAAAAAGATAACTGCAGCAGCATTGTCCTGCCTGCGTTCTGCAGCACCTAATATAATAGGTGTGCTCCTGTGATCCTGCAGAGAACAGGTACGCATCATGACTAGTATCCATTTTGACTAGTGGCCATGGATAGTCCTCTCCTCCATGAACACGTCCACTACCCTCTTAAAGGCTTCCAAGTTGGCGGCCATCACCACATCTTGGGGCAGGGAGTTCCACAATTTAACTATGCGTTGCTTGAAGAAATACTTCCTTTCATCTGTTTTGAATCCCTCACCCTTCAGCTTCAGCAGATGACCCTGCATTCTAGTATTATGAGAGAGGGAGAAAAGCTTCTCCCTGTCCACTCTCTCCATGCCATGCATAATTTTATAGACCTCTATCACGTCTCCCCTTACCTACCTTCTTTCCAAGCTAGGGACCCTCCCTCCTGTGAAGAATGTGCAGAAGATGCCACAACCGACGAGAAAGGCCTCTGCTGATTGGCATCGCTGCCAGCCAGCCAAATTGTGTTGAGAAAGGCGCCTTGGCCCAGGTGACCTCTGCCCCGCTAAGACGGAGAGTCAGCAACGATGGGGCCTTTTTAGTGGCCTGGATGGGCGAGAACACAACGGGAGGGCAAACACCCAGAGCAGATGTGAAGGTAATTAACAGCTCTTTCTGCACTTTGTAACCAGCGGCTAAACACACAAGACTTGGCTGAGCTGTACCGCCGGCATCACCCTTGCACTTGAGAATCCATTAGCGGCTAAAACACCGCCACCGCCGTATGGAGGGCTTCACCCACAATGATACACGCGGCCTGGCGACCATTGTTTTCCTTCTGGAGAATCAGAACGCTGCAGCAGCCGTTCTGGCTCGGAACAATACTGGATCTAGCACAGGATCCTTCTTGCGACCAGACACCCCCGCCCCGAGAAACAAACACACAAACCGGGAAATGAAGAAAGCAGAGCGTCGTGGCCGTTCATCCAGCGTGGTGGAGTGGTTAAGAGCGGTGGGGCTCTAAGCTGGAGAACTGAGTTTGATTCCCCACTCCTCCACAGGAATTGTGGACTGTAATCTGGTGAACCGCCTTGGTTTCCCCACTCCTCTACATGAAGCCAGCTGGGTAGGGTTGCCAGGTCCCTCTTTGCCACGCGGGAGGCTTTTGGGGTGGAGCCTGAGGAGGGCAGGGTTTGGGGAGGGGAGTGACTTCAATGCCATAGAGTCCAATTGCCAAAGCTGCCATTTTCTCCAGGTGAACCGATCTCTCTCGGTTGGAGATCAGTTGTAATAGCAGATCTCCAGCTAGAACCTGGAAGTTGGCATCCCTTAGGGTAGCCAGGTCCCTCCTTCTCCCTTCTCTTTAGGGTTGCCAGGCCCCTCTTCACCACCGGTGGGAGGCTTTTCGGGTGGATCCTGAGGAGGGCGGGGTTTGGGGAGGGGAGGGACTTCAATGCCATAGAGTCCAATTGCCAAAGCTGCCATTTTCTCCAGGTGAACCGATCTCCGTCAGCTGGAGATCAGTTGTACTAGCAGGAGATCTCTAGCTCATACCTGGAGGTTGGCAACCCTTAAGTATAGTTAGGATGGATCCCTATGCAAGTTTTCTTCCTTACTGTGTCTTACAGCAGTCAGGAGCGTATGCTACATTTCTGACTGGTGGAAATGGCACAGGGGAAAGAGTTATTCTGGGGTAACCCGTGGCAGATTAACAGAGGATGCCCCCTGAGGCTGTGCCGTGGCCAGCCATTTCCCTTCCCCAATGCCCGCCTCCTCCCACCCCACCTATCCTCGCTGCAGTCTGCTCAGTTGGCTCTTCCCCTGGTCCCAATTCCCCATGGCTACCCCCCCAGCCGTTTTTTTCCTCTTTCTTATTGAAAATGCTCATTCGTGCAAAGAGGCAACCAGGCAGCATCAACGTATGCCTGCCTCCCACACTACTGCCTTTCAGACACTCATTTTTAATCTTCTTTTCATGAATCTCAACTTTTAAACCTGCCTCGTCTCTTTCTTTCTCTTCTCCTCTTTTTTTTTTTGGATCGCTTATTCTGCTGACGCCGCTGTTTTCCTGTTCTTAGTCGCCTCGGTTGATTTAATTGGTTTTTAATTGTTCGCTGTGATCTCATCGTGTTTAATTTTTCAAGACGTCTTGGAGGCTGTGCTAAGAAAGGCAGAGCAGACGTTTCTCAAATGAATGAATAAACCATAAGTTTCAGGTACGGGAGGGCGAGGGATGCTTTGGTGGTGATGACTGAGGTGGGAGGAAGGCTCATAAAGGGACCTCATGGGTCTGCGTTTGGAGTTTGGGAACTAGGCCTCGAGGGTTGCCAACTCCAGGTTGAGAAATTCCTGGAGATTTTGGGACTTGAGCCTGAGGTAGGCGGTGTTTGCATCAGAGATCGACCTAGGGTTGCCAACCTCCAGGTAGTAGCTGGAGATCTCCTGCTATTACAACTGATCTCCAGCAGATAGAGAACGGTTCCCCTGGAGAAAATGGCCACTTTGGCAATTGGACTATGTCATTGAAGTCCCTCCCCTCCCCAAACCCTCCCCTCTGCAGGCTCTGCCTACACTTTGGAGTATCCTACGGGAACTGGTGAATTGACTTCATGATATATAGAATTTAATTAAGCTTGGATACTTGATTGGATACGGGGCTGAAGAAATATTCTTGAAACGGCCGTCCCCCACCCATCATGCTTAATGAAGACTTTGTGATCATTTATACATGTACCTGATGGACTTTTCAAACTACTTTATATATATATATATATATATATATATATATATATATATATATATATATTACTCCCTTACTTACTCCCTGCAACACCACAACTCCGAGCAAGCTGAACTCTCCAGTCCTGCGGTGAGCCTCAGCACCCTCCTACATGGGGCCAAGGGTTGCCAGTAGGGTTGCCAACCTCCAGGTAGTGGCTGGAGATCTCCCGGGATTACAACTGATCTCCTTTGTTTGGCCCTGTGGCCCGGGTCACATGAACACATGAAGCTGCCTTCTACTGAATCAGACCCTTGGTCCATCAAAGTCAGTATTGTCCACTCAGACCAGCAGCGGCTCTCCAGGGTCTCAGGTAGACATTGTTCCCATTACCTACTTGCCTGGTCCCTTTAACTGGAGATGCCGGGGATTCAACCTGGGGCCTCCTGCATGCCAAGCAGAGGCTCTACCACTGAGCCACGGCCCCTCCCCACATCTAGTTTGGCCCTTCGAGCCTGCTGCCCCCCCCTTGCAGATGAGAGAGCTCTGGGTCAGCATCGAAGCTCCACGCAGACAACGTGGTACACACTCCTTTTCTGGTTATTTTGTCGGCATGTAGAAGTAAGTCCCTCTCTTGTGTGGAAGCTCGTGGGGCAAAAATGCAGCTTCTCGGTGGGGGGAGGGGCCAAGAGAACCAAAGTGGTTATCGGAGTTGGCTTCTGCCTGGCTCAGCCCTTCTGAAATTGTTAATGTCCCAATAATTTTGCATAAGTGCATAATTTTGTACTTAGAGACCACAAATCTGTATATTTTCCAGCGAGCCGTATAAAAATAGCATTGAATATTGTAATTTTCAGAATTCAATATAATGGTCAAAATTGTTTCGCTGACAAACCCGGGAGTGCGTGGTTAAGGAGATGGTTGTAAATTTTCTGTAAATTGGGAGGGTCTGGAAGAATGGCGCTGGAACATGGCTTACGGCTTTGGAAGACGCTGCATGGTGAATGAGTGGCTGGTAGTAAAATCAAAGGTAGTAAAATCAAAGATTCGTACTCTACAGTTCTCTCGTCTTTGGACTGCTTTTAGCACCGGAAGGAAAAAGACAGGTTCCCAGGACTGTCTTTTTCCTTAATGGGGCTAAACACAGAGCCAGCATGGTGTGGTGGTTAAGAGCGGTGGTTTGGAGCGGTGGACTCCAATCTGGAGAGCCAGCTTTGATTCCCCACTCTTCCACAGGAGCGGCAGAGGCTAATCTGGGGAACTGGGTTGGTTTCCCCCCTCCTCCACATGAAGCCAACTGGGTGACCTTGGGCTAGTCACAGCTCTCTTAGAGCTCTCTCAGACCCACCTACCTCACAGTGTGTCTGTTGTGGGGAGGGGAAGGGCAGGTGATTGTAAGCCGGTTTGATTCTTCCTTAGGTGGTAGAGAAAGTCAGCGTATAAAACCTCCTCCTCCTTCTCCTCCTCCTCCTCCTTCTCCTTCTCTAAATCAAGGGAAAGAGTGACACCCCTCTTTGTCTACCACCATAACCCCCCAGATCTGTACCGGGAGTGGGTCATGGCTGCCTTTTAGGGATCCAGTCAAGGATTCTCTATGTCAAAGGTAGTAGTGGGGCACTGAAGAAGCAATCTGGAAGGGTGTCTTGAAAGAAAGAAAGAAAGAAAGAAAGAAAGAAAGAAAGAAAGAAAGAAAGAAAGAAAGAAAGAAAGAAAGAAAGAAGGAGGGAGGGAGGGAGGGAGGGAGGGAAGAAGAAGGAAGGAAGGAAGGAAGGAAGGAAGGAAGGAAGGAAGGAAGGAAGGAAGGAAGGAAGGAAGGAAGGAAGGGAAGGCAGCACTTAAGTTTCTGGGGAGCTGATTTGTTCAAGCCAGCAAATATAGACCATAAAACGAAAAATGGCACATTTATTTTGGAAGGGGAAGTTCTGTTTCCTTGTCAAGTTCATCTGTCTTGGCGAAATGGCTGCTAACAGCTGTTCCCTAAGTCAAATGCGGCTCCGAAAAATTAGACGTAAACATAAACACGCATTGCCATGGCAACGCAAGATGGAGAGAGAGGGCTTGTGACTGTGTGGGTTTTTTGTTTTATCTGCTACAAAAGGCACTTGACAATACGCCGAGAGGAATGTGTCTTTTTGCAATGGCTGGAAAGAAATGTATCGCCAAACGCGCCGTCCAAACATTCCATGGATCTCTTCAAGGCTAAGTGGCAAACGACAGGGGGGATCCAGGACTGGATCCCCCCAATCCAGGACCGGATCCCCCCAATCCAGGACTGGATCCCCCAACATCTACTTTGGCCACCAAAATCAGCTGGGTGAAGGGAAGGGGTCCGATACGCATCAAGGTCACAGCACTGTGTGTGTGTGTGTGTGTGTGTGTGATTTAACTCTCCCTGTACCACTTCCCTGATCAAAAAATTCCCAGCAAGGCTGGTTTTAGACTCACTGAGAAAAAGATGGTACAATATGGAAGCCTGTCTTTTTTCCTCAATGGGATATAATGGGATTCAATGGGATAGAATGCCGTTGGCCATTTTTGCACGGTCAATTTTGATGCTCGCTCAAAGATCTTTTTAAAAATGCAACTTTAAAAATGTCTTTTCACAGTCCCGGGGCAAGAGGAGGAGTTCCACTCCCCCCATTCGCCTGCTCCTTTGTCCCTGTTTGCATAGCTCTTAGCATATGCGTAGCTAACGCGCCTCTGTTGTTTTGCATTGTTCCTTGAGGGTGATTCTTCAGGGCAAACACCAAAGGTCATGTTAAATGGGCTCTATGAATGCGAAGCAGGTATGCCTCGGCTTCGCAGTCACTTCCAGAATGTTGGTTCAGTGTGCAAAATAAAAAAAAAATATGTGGGGCAATTCAGTCTGGAACGCGCTGCTAATTACCATGCAAAAATGGCCATAGAGTCCATCTTCCAAAGCGGCCATTTTCTCCAGGGGAACTGATCTGTGTTGCCTGGAGATCAGTTGTAATAGCGAGAGATCTCCAGCCACCACCTGGAGGTTGGCAACCCTAGTAGGGAAATAACTGGATATTTTTGGGGTGGAGCCTGAGGAGGGCGGGGTTTGGGGAGGGGCTTCATTAGGGTATAATGCCATACAGTCCACCTTCCAAAGTGACCATTTTCTACAGGGGAACTGATCTCTGTTGCCTGGAGCTCAGTTGTAATAGTGGGAGATCTCCTGCCACCACCTGGAGGCTGGCAGCCCTATGGGGAGGGGGCTGTTTCATCCTAGCCTGGTGCAATAACCTGGACTAATGGAGGATCCTTAATCTGTTGGCTTCAGTTTGGAAACCAGAAAAGGCTCTTGGGACAATCTGGAGAAAAGTTTGGATAAGGAACATCTTGAAAACCCCCAACTGAAATGGAGTGTGTAGGGAGGGGGGGAGAATCTTGCCAGCATAGGGATTGAGTGCACATTGAGTAGGGATGACCAAATAGTCCTTATTCTGATTACTCACATTACTCCTCTACCTTTCTTTTGTCAGGGAATTGAAGGTGTACACACAGCTTTCTCATCGAAACATTAACAAGATTCAGACATCCTAAGCTCCAGCAAAGTAGCCATGTCATGTTCTGTCCAACCGTGTGTGTGTGAAGTACCGCCAAGTCACAGCCAATTTATGGCAACCCAGTAGGGTTTTCAAGGCAAGAGACGAACAGAGGTGGTTTGCCATTGCCTTCCTCTGCTTAGCGACCCTGGTTGTCTCCCATCCAAGTACTAACCAGGGTGGACCCTGCTTAGCTTCTGAGATCTGATGAGATCAGGCTAGCCTGGGCCATCCAGGTCAGGCCCTGTCCAAATTAACCTTTGAGAATTTCATTTTATATTTTGTTATATGTCTGCAAGTAGTTTCCCTTCCCTCCTGTTCTCTGTTGGTTTTGTAGATGGATTAGTTTCGGGTATGCATGTTATACAATGTTTACACATACCCATACAATAAATTTTATTTATACACGCACTGCATGTATGATGCTGATTTCTTGACCCACTAGCATCGACAAATCCATGATAAAAATTTCAGTGCAATGAAATGGAGAATAAAATCCAAGTAAAGAACTTCTGGGTAGATTCATCCAAGAGAGAAGTGAAATTGAAACGGTGAAATGAAAACAAAAATAGAGATTCAGGGTGTTGAAACATCAGGGGCGAAAAAAAAAAAAAAACCAAGTATGGAGCACACCTGAAAATCTTGTCTGGCTTGATATATCTGGAGCTTTTATCAAAATCTTCTAGATATGGATTCCCCCTCCCTTTCAATTCCTGTCAACGGATAAAATCTTAGGGCTGTACAGAAAAGCGATTGCAGCTTCTAGGTGCTATTGTTCAACACTGCACCAAATATTTGATCCTAGACCTTTAATAATTAAAATCCTTGACAATAGTAGCTTAAAACCCAAGGGAGCAAAACCTTATTTCCTTTCTTGCCTCCAGGAAAACAGAGAATCACAGGAAAGGTACTAAGTCATCGAGTTTACTGAGGACTGTATATTACCCAGACGTAATAAGCCAATAATAAAATTCAAAGCCACTGTTATTAACTGGCTCCTAATAACTTGCACAATCTGCAATATTTGGTGCATGTTGCTGAAAGACAAAGAGTTCTGGATTTCTTTTTTGTCTTTTTCGTGAGCAAACGGATTCCCGTTGTCGTAAAAAGCCTCATGAAGTTTCGTGAAAACGTTTTCAGAAGTTCAGATTTGCCCATCAGTTATGAACCATTTAAGAGCAACAAATCATGCAGGACTGATACTGTTGCAGTGCCCTGCTTCTACAAATGGTGAGAAATCCCAGGAGGGGGAGAGAGGAGGAGGAGGAGGAGGACTAGGTGCCTCGGCTAGGTGCCTCGGCTCCACGGGCCGGATAAAAGCCCTCTGGGGGCCGGATATGGCCCGCGGGCCGCATGTTTGACACCCCTGGGTTAGAGTGTCTTGCTGGGTAAACTTGAGCCAGTCACTCCCAGCTTAACGTACCTCACAGGGTTGTTGCAAGGATAAAATAGAAGGGGGGTTATGTGCACCACTCTGAGCTCCTTTGGGAAGGATTAAAATGCCCTAAATAAATATAATACCATACACAACAGAAAATAAATTACAAATTTGAAAAACAAACATATAAAGATGAACGTTATTTTGGGATTAAAAAAAAATTCTAATCTATGACACAAATGAATAATTTCTCAATACTTTTGTGAGTGTGCGGTCCATGAGAGTTGTTTTTCAAAGAGGTTACTTTTCGTTGCCAGTACTATAAATAAAATTCTCTTAAAGCACTCTGCTATTTGTGGGACTTTGTTTTTTTATTATTTTTCAGTAAGACACACAATTCGGCAGCTGTAAGCAAATCCACTATCAGTTCCTTTCAAAGTAACACAGCAAAATTATTTTAGGGTGATAAACATCCTGTCATATCATCAATCATACTGAGTATTTCTCTCCAAAATATCTGCACTGGAAGGCATGTGCAGAATATATGAATAAAGTCGGCGTGTTCAATTTAACACCCTCAACAGGCACCGCGTTCTAAATCGTAGGTGGCTCTTACTCGGTGTGAGGTCAGATTCCACTGGAATTCCTCTTTGAAACAAAAATCCCTTCCAACTAGCAGACACAAGCCTAGAAAACTTAAACACATGTAGGGTTGCCAAGTCCCTCTTCGCCACCGGTGGGAGGTTTTTGGGGTGGAGCCTGAAAAGGGCGGGGTTTGGGGGAGGGAGGGACTTCAATGCCATAGAGTCTAATTGCCAAAGCTGCCATTTTCTCCAGGGGAACTGATCTCTATCAGCTGGAGACCTGTTGTAATAACAGGAGAACTCCGGCTAGTACCTGGAGGTTGGCAACCCTATTTCAAGACAAGAGACATTCAGAGGTGGTTTGCCACTGTCTTCATCTGTAGGGCTGCCAACCTCCAGGTACTTGGTGGAGATCTCCTCCTATTACAACTGATCTCCAGCCGATAGAGATCAGTTCACCTGGAGAAAATTCTGCTTTGGCAATTGGACGATGGCACTGAAGTCCCTCCCCTCCCCAAACCCCGCCCTAATCAGGATCCACCCCCAAAAATCTCCCGCCGATGGCGAAGAGAGACCTGGGAACCCTATTCATCTGCATAGCAACCCTGGACTTCTTTGGTGGTCTCCCATCCAAGTACTGACCAGGGCCAACCCTGCTTAGCTTCCAAGATATGACGAGATCAGGCTAGCCTGGACCATCCAGGTGAGGGCCTCTTACTACTGTACATAACTGCAACCTGTGTGTGAATTCATTGCCAATGCGGCCATTTACTCCAGGGGAACTGATCTCTGTCCGCTGGAGATCAGTTGTAATAGCAGGAGATCTCCAGCTAGTACCTGGAGGTTGGCAACCCAGAACACAGGCTCCAGTCCAGAGGTTCTCAACCTGGGGTATCTCAGGTCCCAACAATCACTCTATCAAAGTACCTGGGCCCCACCATGATAGAAACAAAATACCCACTTTCCCTGAGAAGGACCTCTACTAGCATTGCTAGCTCAGGTTGGGAAATACCTCGAGATTTGGGGGAGGGCGTTATGTCCCCATTTTTGCTGCTCCGTGTGTAGAATTGCTGGCCTCCAGGAGGTGACTGGAGATCTCCCACTATTACAACTGATCTCTAGCTGACAGAGATCAGTTCCCCAGGAGAAAATGGCCTCTTTGGCCATTGGACGCTATGGCATTGAAGTCCCTCCCCTCCCCAAACCCCATCCTCCTCAGGCTCCGCCCCCAAAATATCCAGGTTATTCCCAGCCCTGGAGCTGGCAACCCTATCCATGTAGGATCTTATGTGCACGTAGAGCTGCAAAAAAGGGAAATAACCCCCCCCCCCCCGGCACTGTTTTCATGGTCTGCATCTAGGTTGAAGATTATTTCTCAGATATAATTTTGTACTGGGGAATACTGTTTTATGCCCCTGGCTTGTTTTAATACAGATAAATTCTAATGTTTTTGCATTTATGATGTGATTATATTGGTTTTTTTAAAAAAAACTTTATTGGCCCCTTCAGGCCTGTCTCTAGAGAAGCGGCATCTAAATATTCTAAATAAATAAAACAGTCAACCTCTATATCCAGCCGAGCAGAATCACGGAAGCGTCCCTACTTTCAGCGAGCCAATTTGGAAAAGGGGAGAGGGAAAGAAATCCCTGTTTGTTTCCGAAGCCTTTATTTCTCTCTGCCTTTTGAATGCATTTGAAAGAGATTTGCGGGAGGCTGTCTCTTTCCGTAGGAAACGGGGCCCGCTGCCAAACCCGGCAGCCAGTCTTTTAAACAGACTTCCCTAAGTGACTGTGGACTGTGGTACATTTCATTTCATTTCTTTCGCCTTCCCTAAAGATAGTTTTGCTAACGTTGGAGACGGGCAGGACGTATAACATAATCATTTCCTGTCAAATTAAAATCCTGGCTCGCTGCAGAGTACCGCTGTTTTGTAGAGAATCTAGCAGAAGTGCAAAGAATCCGATGGGTGGATTGGCTATTATTGTCACTGGGATAACTCCTGGTGGGCCAAAGCCCCCCCCCCCAACATACACTTAGGGCTAGCTAGGGTTGCCAGCTATAGGTTGGGAAATACCTGGAGCCTGAGGAGGGCGGGGTTTGGAGAGGAGAGGGACTTCAGTGGGGTATAATTAGGGTTGCCAGCTCCGGGTTGGAAGAATCAAACAAGCTTACAATCACCCTCCCTTCCCCTCCCCACAACAGACACCCAGTGAGGTAGGTGGGGCTGAGAGAGCTCTAAGAGAGCTGTGACTAGCCCATGGTCACCCAGCTGGCTTCGTGTGGAGGAGTTGGACAAACCAACCCGGTTCACCAGATTAGCGTCCGCCGCTCATATGGAGGAGTGGGGGATCAAACCCGCTTCTCCAGATTAGAGTCCGCTCACTGCTCTAAACCACTGCTCTCAACCACTACACCACACTGGCTCTCAGACCCAGTGCTAATTATGGGGAGGTGGGATGGATATACTTTACCAGGAACCTGGGGATGCCCAGAATGGGCTACCAGCTAGTTGCCACAATATGGTGTGTTTATATCATTGCAGAAACAAAGCAGATTTATTGCTCTGATGAATGGGTCGGGATTGGGGGATTTATGGAATGTTTTTCCTGGCCCCGGAGAAATTCTGCTTGGACCTGGCTCAGACCTCAAAAAAGCCTCACTAACTGGCTTCGTATTTCGCTTGAGAACCGCTACAGTCGTTGGTTTGCCTCAGCCAAGACTGGATATGTTGATCAGGCATGGCAGACGCACTTCTCAGCTTTCCTGTGGTTGTTCCCCCACCCTGATTTCGGCCATCAGAGGAATTCCAGAAATTTGCTAGCAAGACAATATGCCCTATAGCCTTGGAGCTAAAAGAAAGACAAGACAGTCTAACTTGTTTCATGTACAATACAATGGTTTAGGTGTTCCATACAGTTCCATACAGGGCAGAAATCCTTTTCATAGAATTGGAAGGGACCACCAGGGTCATCTAGTCCAACCGCCTGCACAATGCAGGGAATTCACAACTACCTCCTCCCACCACACCCCCAGTGACCCCTACACCATGCCCAGAAGATGGCCAAGATGCCCTCCCTCTCAGGATCTGCCTAAGCACCTTGGCACCAAACATCTCAGCTAGGGTTGCCAGGTCCTCCCTGGCCGTTGGCAGGAGATGGAGGGGCAAGGTTGCCAGCTCCAGGTTGGGAAACTTTTGGAGGTTTGGGGATGGAGCCTGGGGAGGACAGGGACCTCAGAGGGGTACAATTAGGGTTGCCAGGTCCCTCTTTGCCACCAGCGGGAGGTTTTTGGGGCGGAGCCTGAGGAGGGTGGGGTTTGGGGAGGGGAGGGACTTCAATGCCATAGAGTCCAATGGCCAAAGCGGCCATTTTCTCCAGGTGAACTGATCTCTGTCGGCTGGAGATCAGTTGTAACAGCAGGAGATCTCCAGCTAGTACCTGGAGGTTGGCAACCATAGGTACAATGCCACAGAGTCCACCCTCCAAAGCATCCGACAAAGCATCCACCCTCCAAAGCATCCAGGGGAACTGATCTCTGCAGTCTGGAGATGAAGGGTAATTCCGGGGGATCCCAAGGTCCCGCCTGGGGGCAGGCATCCCTAATCTCAGCCAATGGTAGGTTGAGATTCTGGGGAGGGACTATGGCTCAATGGTAGAGCACCTGCTTGGCATGCAGAAGGTCGCAGGTTCAATCCCCGGCATCTTCAGTTAAAGGGACTAGGCAAGTAGGTGATGGGAAAGACCTCTGCGTGAGACGCTGGAGAGCCACTGCTGGTCTGAGTAGACAATACTGACTTTGATGGACCAAGGGTCTGATTCAGTATAAGGCCGCTTCATGTATTCATGTATTCTGCTGGCTTCACCCACCCCCCGCGACATAAGAGCAACTGCTCACAGCCAGAAGCTCCGTCCTCACCACCACCACATCCCCTCCCTGCATTACAGTGCAGATATTTGGCAAAGACGCTGATCTCCTGCCATCAGACTGGTAACTGAGGCCGCATGCAAATCAAGACGGCCGCCCCTCCCTTCCCCGCGGCTCCCTGTCCCCAGATCACCCTGATGGCACAGTATCCGTCTCTGCGTTTATCTCTCGCTCTTCCTGCCACTCCGCCTTAATCAGATTGCGGCAACCGTCAGGGATGCTGGCAGACGGCTGCGTGGTTTCTACCTGGTTTGCCGGGCCGGCTTCACATCCATCAAACCACTGGATTCTGCCGTGATTGATACAGAACCTGGGCAAACAAAGGCTTAGGCTGGGAGCTGGAAGCCTTCAGCCAGCAGATTATTGAAAATGAAAAGAAGGCTCCTGCCTCTCCACGCCCCGACAGTCTTCGAAGCGCTCTTATTAACAACACACTAAATCTGTGCTTCATGGCGGAGAGCTGATCACATGAACACATGAAGCTGCCTTATACTGAATCAGACCCTTGGTCCATCAAAGTCAGTATTGTCTACTCAGACTGGCAGCTCTCCATGGTTTCAGGCAGGGGTCTTTCACATCAACTACTTGCCTGGTCCCTTTAACTGGAGATGCCAGGGATGGAACCTGGGACCTTCTGCATGCCAAGCAGATGCTCTACCACTTAGCCACAGCTGCCAGTATCGCAGACCCAGGGTGGATCGGGCTAGTGTGACCTGGCAGGGATCGAGCAGGGATCATGCGGCACTTGGAGCTTCTGGAGGAGGCAGCAAACGTTCAAAATGAAAAGGGCCAAAAGACACCCAAAATCCAAAGCAAGAGATCAACAGAGAGCTAGCGTGGTGTAGCGGTTACCAGCGGTGGACTCTAAGCTGGAGAACCGGGTTTGTTTTCCCCACTCCTCCACATGAAGCCTGCAAGGTGACCTTGGGCTAGTCACAGTTCTCTCTGAACTCTCTCAGCCCATGCAGAGGCAGGCATGGCAAACCACCTCCTAACGTCTCAGCCCCACCTATCTCACAAGCTGTGTGTTGTGGGAAGCAGCTTCGAGACTCCTTAAAGGTAGAGAAAAGCAGGGCATAAAAAAACTCTTCTTCTTCCTCTTCCTCTTCCTCCTCCTCCTCCTCCTCCTAGCATGGTGTAGTGGTTAAGAGTGGTGGTCTGGAGTGGTGGACTCTGATCTAGAAAACCAGGTTTGATTCCCCACTCCTCCACATGAGCGGAGGACTCTAATCTGGTGAAGCGGGTTGGTTTCCCCACTCCTCCACATGAAGCCTGCTGTGTGACCCTGGGATAGTCACAGTTCTCTCCAAACTCTCAGCCCCACCTACCTCACAAGGTGTCTATTGTGGGGAGGGGAAGGGACTGTGATTGTAAGCCGCTTTGAGATTCCGTAAAGGTAGAGAACAGCGGGGTACAAAAAAACGTACTCTTCTTCATTCCCAGACAGAGGCAAGAAAAGGAAGAGGGAATATAGCCCTGTTCCCCAACGAAGCAGACGGCCTTTACCCCGTCACTGTGCAGCAGAAGGAGTTTTTATCGATCACTGCTGGAGGTATGATTCTGGAAGAATTAAAGACTAGAACAAGAGGCACACAAATGTCCTTTGTACAGTAACAATGCCTTGCTGAATCTTCCCGAGTCAGCCGAGTCCGCGGTCGCCACAAATCAGCAGAAAAGGGAAAATCATAGATATTGCAGAAGAGCGGAACGCCATGTTGTCAAATCGTAACCCCCAAAGCGTCTATCACTGGACTTCTTGTATTTCCAAGAAATGGGTGGTGGCACATCAGCCAGTCTTTCCTTTGGGTGTGCTTTTTATATTCGCCATTCCACCAGCCAGGCAACCTTCCCCACTGTTCCAGGTCTGTCTGACGGAAGGAATATGCTTGAGATGAAGACGCCGCGCTGGCACAGGGCCATGTTATCTCTTAGCCCAGGAGTCATGCCACAAGTTGCTGATTTCCTCTTATCAGCAGTCTGACATGAAGGAAGATGGCATTTATAACTAATCGGTTTGTTATTAACAATTTTTGCAAGGTTCCTGCCTTGCTTTAAAAAAAAAATGAAGACGTGGGAATTTACATACAGATGGGATTCACGGAATCATAGAGTTGGAAGGGACCACCAGGGTAATCTAGTCCAACCCCCTGCACAATGCAGGAAATTCACAACTACCTCTTTCCCCACACCCTTAGTGACCTCTACTCCATGCCCAGAGGGTGGCCAAGATGCCCTCCCTCTCAGTTGTAATAGCAGGAGATCTCCAGCTAGTACCTGGAGGCTGGCACCTTGGCTGACCATCTACCTGCTTCTGAGGCTACCTATGCTGAATTTTTCAGCAGCGTGTATTGTGGCTCCTTTACAGCCGTACGACAGACTGTGACACAGCAACAGATACCCAATACATTGCCAGGTGCTGTTTTTTCATCTAAAGGACACAGGAGGATCTAGGACCAAAACAGAAACTGGAATATACCAGTCACAATTTTTGCCCTACATCTTCCAGATATTTCTTTTCAACAAACGTGTGTGTTAAGTGCCTTCAAGTTGCTTCCAACTCATGGCGACCCTATGAATCAGTGTCCTCCAAAGTGTCCTATCTTTGACAGCCTTGCTCAGATCTTGCAAATTGAGGGCCGTGGCTTCCTTTATAGAGTCAATCCATCTCTTGTTGGGTCTTCCGCTTTTCCTGCTGCCTTCAACTTTTCCTAGCATGATTGTCATTTCCAGTGACTTGTCTTCTCATAATGTGACCAAAGTACGACAGCCTCAGTTTAGTCATGCTTTAGTCAACAAATAGTCCCTAGATAAACAGAGGTATCTCTCTTCTGCTTGCTCTTCCTACAACACAATAGCACCGTTTTTCTCCCCTAGGGAACAATGGCCCATTTTTGTCTCAAAGGTGACAAAAAGTGTGTTTTATTGCATGATGAACATTTTGATGCCAGGCTCCGCCTTCTGGTTCCATCTACAGGCTTGGCAACGTTCCCAAACCGTCGAGGAAATCAATGCTTATTACCTCGAGAGGCACATTCCTTACAAAAACAGAAAAAATAAAAACAATACTAGCAAAAGTGTAGGATTCCCACTGAGCCACATTGCTAAGCAGACATTTACCTCCACGAGGGCCATTAGCGGCTCCCAAGAGAACAATAATCATTTTCTACATGGCTGTGTCCTCTTAACTCAGTTAGAAAGATTTGCAGTGTGAGGAAGAAACCGCTCAGAACCCTGAACGTCTGCAGAGAAGGTGGAAGAAAGGAGCGCTTGAAAAATCTGAAAATTTGAAAACTCCTGAGAACATGGCGAGATAGCAGAACAGAGACGATCCCCAGCCCACAGAGATTGAACTTCTACTCCACACAAAAAAGAAAAAACGCAATAAATTAGCTCCCCGAAAGAAACAGAACTGACCTGGATGGCCCAGGCTAGCCTGATCTCGTCAGATCTCAGACGCCAAGCAGGGTTGGCCCTGGTTACTATTTGGATGGGAGACCACCAAGGAAGACCAGGGTTGCTATGCAGAGGAAGGCAATGGCAAACCACCTCTCTTGCCTTGGAAACCCTACTGGGTTGCCATAAGCCCGCTGCAGTTTAACAGCAAACTTAACTTGGAAGGTTTTAAGAAGGGAGTGGACATGTTCATGGAGGAGAGGGCTATTCATGGCTACTAGTCAAAATGGATACTAGTCACGATGCATACCTATTCTCTCCAGGAGCAGAGGGGCATGCTTATTTATATTAGGTGTTGTGGAACACAGGCAGGACGGTGCTGCTGCAGTCGTCTTGCTTGTGGGCTTCCTAGAGGCACCTGGTTGGCCTCTGTGTGAACAGACTGCTGGACTTGATGGGCCTTCGTCTGATCCAGCAGGGCTTTTTTTATGTTCTTATGACCTGTGAGCCACCCTGAGCCTGGTCCTGTTGGGAAGGGCAGGATATAAGATTTATAATTAAATAAAAATAAATAAATCTTTGGGAGCCTGAGAGAACAGGAAATAGGGTCTCTGTGCAGTGAGAGCCAGAGTGGTGTAGTGGTTAAGAGCGGTGGTTTGGTGGACTCTGATCCGGAGAACCGGGTTTGATTCCCCACTCCTCCACATGAGCGGCGGAGGCTAATCTGGTGACCTGGATTTGTTTCCCCGCTCCTCCACATGAAGCCAGCTGGATGACCTTGGGCTAGTCACAGCTCTGTTAGAGCTCTCTCAGCCCCACCTACCTCACAGGGCGTCTGTTGTGGGGAGGGGAAGAGAAGGTGATTGTAAACCGGGTTGATTCTTCCTTAAGTGGTAGAGAAAGTCGGCATATAAAAACCAACTCCTCCTCCTCCTCTTCCTTCTCTTCTTCTTGACAGTTGGATTGTAAGCATGTTTCTCCTGATGAGCTTGAGTGACATTGAGCAAATAAATGGCCACGGATGACAAAAAAAAAGCCCAGCGTGAATGAATGAGGGGCAGGAAAAGTAATCAGTGTTAAGAAAGAAGAGTACCAGACCCCATAAATGCCTCGGCTACCGAGGCAGACAGAACGCACACCCAACCCTAGGAGCGAAGGGAGAGACGATAAAGAAAGCCGAGGGAAAATGAACTCAAGGTTCAGTTAAGTATGAAGGTTTTATTATTCTGATGGCTGTTTGTTTGTTCCCCTGCAAAGGAAAAGACGCAAAAGGCCATTAAAGGAGACACTCTGGGTCTCCGAGGAGGTGGCAAAAAAGCAATTTGATGGCCGTGGGAAGAGAGGCCTCTAAAATATAAAAGGAAGAAATACACCCCAGTGCATTGTGTGTGGAAGAAGAATACGCGAAATATACTTGACAGAGAAAAAGGGAAGGAAGGGACAGACCTGGGCTGGACCAAAGGATGTCATATTGCCACTCTGCCCTTTCTCCGTGCTGCTCAGGGTAGCGTCTGTGATTCTTCGCCACCCCATTTTATCCTCACAACAATCCTGTGAGGTTGAGACAGAGGGATGGGTTCGAGGTCCACCAGTAAGGTCGCCAACCTCCAGGTACTAGCTGGAGATCTCCTGCTGTTACAACCAATCTCCAGCCGACAGAGATCAGTCCCCCTGGAGAAAATGGCCCCTTGGGCAATAGGACACTATGGCACTGAAGTCCCTCCCTTCCCCAAACTCCACCCTCCTCAGGCTCTGCACCCAAAACCTCCCACTGGTGGTGAAGAAGGACCTGGTAACCCTACCCACCAGTGAGCTTCTTGGCTGCAGTGGGGGAATCTGAACCTTAGTATGCTATACATAAACTGGACATATGCAGTCGAATCAACCACACATATAGTGCTGCACTGTGAATTCTATGATGAAATCAGAACAAATACTATTTCCCCTTTGCTATCTCGTTTTAAGCACCTGAACCTTTTCTCTGGGATGTACGGAGTTAGCCCTGGTGGGGAGGGGCCGTGGCTCAGTGGCAGAGCATCTGCTTGGCATGCAGAAGGTCCCATGTTCAATCCCTGGCATCTCCAGTTAAAAGGACTAGGCAGGTAGGTGATGTGAAAGACCCCCGCCTTAGACCCTGGAGAGCTGCTGCCGGTCTGAGTAGACAATACTGTCTTTGATGGACCAAGGATCTGATTCAGTATAAGGTAGCTTCATGTGTTCATCTGACACAATGGCAAAATTCTGCTTTTTAGCCATTAGGAAGAGAATCGCACTCACAAGTAAGGAGGTAATTCACAGTGGGTAGCCGTGTTAGTCTGTCTGCAGTAGCAGAAAAGAGCAAGAGTCCAGTAGCACCTTAAAGACTAACAAAAATATTTTCTGGCAGGGTATGAGCCACAGCTCACGAAAGCTCATACCCTGCCAGAAAATATTTTTGTTAGTCTTTAAGGTGCTACTGGACTCTTGCTCTTTTCTACTACAAGTAAGGAGGTGGATTAATAATGGTCTTTAGGGTTGCCAGTTCCCTCTTTGCCACCAGCGGGAGGTTTTTGGGGCAGAGCCTGAGGAGGGTGGGGTTTGGGAAGGGGAGGGACTTCAATGCCACAGAGTCCAATTGCCAAATTGGCCATTTTCTCCAGGTGAACTGATCTCTATCGGCTGGAGATTGGTTGAAAGAGCAGGAGATCAGTTGTAATACCAGATCAGTGTCTGCCGCTCATGGGGAATCAAACCTGGTTCTCCAGATTAGAGTCCACTGCTCCAAACCATCGCTCTTAACCACTACATACACATGTAGGCTGCAAGGGAAGACAAATGCCATAATTGCTTAACAGGCGGCTACACAAAATGTGCTTTCAAATTCAGTGTTCAATCCTTCTCCAGGGAGCTCGGACTTCCATGCGTTGCTCCATCAAGGCATTCTGCAGAATTTGATATCAAAGCCGAACCCATCAGAGCCGAATCCAGCTTTCTCCAACGTGCTGGGAATGTCAACATCAATAAATTACGTTACAGCCGGATTACAGATAGGATAATGCATAAGCAAGTAGTGATTATGAAGTTATAATTCCATCAAGGGAAATCTGACGGCGCCACATGGCAACCCCTGAGACACAAGCGTCACTTCATAACTGCCATTTTCCTCTCCCATTTAATGCCCCGCATGGCACAGTTAGAACAGAGGCAGGAATCTTTTGCCTCTCACATGAACACACATGAAGCTGCCTTCTACTGAATCAGACCCTTGGTCCATCAAAGTCAGTATTGCCTGCTCAGACTGGCAGCGGATCTCCAGGGTCTCAGGCAGGGGTCTCTCACATCACCTACTTGCCTAGTCCTTTTAACTGGAGATGCTGCGGATTGAAGCTGGGACCTTCTGCATGCCAAGTAGATGCTCTACCACTGCGCCACGGCCCCTCCCTCTTCATGGCCCCTCCTTGTCCTCATGGACAAGGAGACCAATTCATCATCCTCATCTATTTCTTATAAAAGCACCTTAAGTATCTATTTACCGTACAGTCTCTGGCGACTCCTAGAGAAGCATGTTATCTCTGCAGGGGGTTTTTTCCTGGAAGTGTCATCACACCAACACCGACAGCCCCCCCCCATGTGCCCACCAACCTGGGTTGCCAGTTCTGGGTTGGGAAATACCTGGAGATTTTGGGGGTGGAGACTGACGAGGACGGGGTTTGGGGAGGGGAGGGACTTCAGTGCCATAGACTCCAACTGCCCAACAGTCAGCCCTCAGGCTCCACCCCAGCATCTCCAGGTATTTCCCAACCCGGAGCTGGCAACCCTACCTAAGCTTCACACAGAACTGTTTCTTCCCCATAGGTGGCTGTAAGACAATGGGGAGGGCGTTTTGACGGCTGTCCGTTTTGACGGTTTCCATTAGGGTTGCCAGGTCCCTCTTTGCCACCGGTGGGAGGTTTTTGGGACAGAGCCTGAGGAGGGCGGGGTTTGGGGAGGGCCTTCAATGCCATAGAGTCCAATGGCCAAAGTGGCCATTTTCTCCAGGGGAACTGATCTCTATTGGCAGGAGATCTCCAGCTACTACCTGGAGGTTGGCCACACTAGTTTCCATATTTAGTACTGCATCGTAAGTCAGTTCTTTCTGGTATTTTGAACATTGCGGGGTTGCGATCTGCTTTGTGAGTATTTGAGCAGTACTGTCCGTGAACACACAAAGATTGTATATTAGTGCCTGAAGCAGGTAATAGTCAAAAGTTTTCTTCTTCTTCTTGGAAACCTGTATTGGGTTCTGTGTATTTACAGCCTGATTTAGCAGTGACAAATTTACGCAGGTTTATTTTCTTTTTTTTGGTTAACGGTCTGTATTGCATTTGTTTTTACTTTCTGAGTCACATTGAGCAGGTCTCTGGAGAGGAGGCATACATTTTTCCTAAATACAAAAACACACACAAGCAAGGGCACGTTTGTGCATGCTTATGTTTGCGTTGCATGAAAATGGTGTTCGTTTGTTATTTGTTTAGTATGTTTTTATCCTTCTCTTCCCGCAAGGAGCTCAGAGCGGAGAGCGTCGTTGACTACCCTCCATTTTATCCTCACATCAGCCCTGCAAGGTAGGTTAGCCAGAGACAGACAGTTTTTCTGGCCTGAGGTCACACAGTGAGCTTTGGGGCACAGTGCAGATTTAAGAACATAAGAGGAGGCCGGCTGGATCAGACCAAGGCATGGTGCACCCGTCCTCTGCGTTTACCTAGCTGACAAACGGCTGTTGGAAAAATACGTTTGGCAAAGAATGAGGGAGGCCTTGAGATTGCCATACGGTCCTTCCCCCGTGTTTGGGGTTGCCAACCTCCAGGTGGTGGCTGGAGATCTCCTGCTATTACAACTGATCTCCAGCTGATCAGAGATCAGTTTCTCCAGAGATCAGTTTCCCTGGGGAAAATGGTTGCTTTGGCAATTGGACTCTATGGCATTGAAGTCCCTCTTCTCCCCAAACCCCGCCCTCCTCAGGTTCCACTAGGGTTGCTCGGTTCCTCTTTGCCACCAGCAGGAGGTTTTGGAGGCGGAGCCTGAGGAGGGCGGGGCTGGGGGAGGGACTTCAATGCCATAGAGCCCAATTGGCAAAGCGGCCATTTTCTCCAGGGGAACTGATCTCTATCAGCTGGAGATCAGTTGTAATAGCAGGAGATCTCCAGCTACTCCCTGGAGGTTTTGTTTTAGCAAAAACAACCTATTATAGTATAAATAGGGTTGCCAACCTCCAGGTACTAGCTGGAGATCTCCTGCTAATTCAACTGATCTCCAGCCAATAGAGATCAGTTCACCTGGAGAAAATGGCCGCTTTGGCAATTGGACTCTATGGCATTGAATTCCCTCCCCTCTCCAAACCCCTCCCTCCTCAAGCTCCGCCCCCCAAACCTCCTGCTGGTTGCGAAGAGGGACCTGGCAACCCTAAGTATAAATCAAGTTGCAAAATCTAAGTTGCAAGTTCTGTTGTTACTACCCTCCTGGACAAACCTAAGGAGGAAAAAACCTCAGTTCCCAACCTCCAGGTCTGGCCTGGAGAAAAAATTCTCTGTTGCCACCCTCCAGGAATGGCCACCCTACCCGTGTTTGAGCCACAAAAACATTTCAAGCAGAGAAAGAATCTTGTAGGAAAGGTCCAAAGCAAGCCAGCCCTGTCCACACCCCCCTGCATTAGAAATCACTGAATAGATTTTCCTCTACACATCTCTAATTCTTGGTTTAGCCGCAGCATAAATCACCCTCTTTATTCCCCTGGGCGTCCTACCAACTTTTATTATCGCCCTTGCCATTCCAGCAGGCCCGATCTCCCTGAAGCATATTTCCCCCCATTTTCCACCGCTTCCTATCACAGAAATGAAGAGTAAAGAGGCCGAATCTGCATTTCAAATCACTGTTTGTTGTTATGACAACATAGTGTGAATTTGTTCTGGGCGGTAGATCTTCCAGTCTCGGGCTTCTAAGCGGTTAAAAAAAACCAGAGGCCTTTATTCTGAGCATCATTGTGCAAATGCATTAAAAAAACCTGTCTCATAGTCCGAGACATTCTTGCATTAGCTTATATTGGAGTGTAAAACGTTGAAGGCAAGGGAAGGAGAAACATTGCAGCAAGGAATCTTAAAGATGAAAACTGCTGGTGGTTCAAGTTTCGGGTGGGCAGCCATGTTGGCCGGCAGTAGAAGAATCATAGAAACAGAGTTGGAAGGGACCTCCAGGGTCATATAGTCCAACCCCCTGCACAATGCAGGAAATGCACAACTACCTCCCCTCAGATCTCCAGCTACTACCTAGAGGTTGGCAACCCTACCCAAAGTGGCTATTGGCATTACCCTGGGTATGTGAGGAGGAGGAAGAAGAAGAAGTTGGTTTTTATACCCGATTTTCTCTACCAAAAGGAGAATCAAACCGGCTTACAATCTCCTTCCCTTCCTCTCCCCACAACAGACACTTTGTGAGGTAGGTGGGGCTGAGAGAGTTTGGAGAGAACTGTGACTCGCCCAAGATCACCCAGCAGACTTTATGTGGAGGAGTGGGGAAACCAACCCAGTTCACCTGATTAACCACTACACCACGCTGGCTCTCAAGGGCCACAAGAGCCAAACACTGGCGTGACCCTTCCTTCCCTCCCTCTCATGATCTGTCCAAGTTCACAGAATCAGCATTGCTGACAGATGGTCACCTAGCCTCTGCTTAAAAACCTGCAAAGAACCTTGGGCTCGCACCCACTTTCCAAAACACTTCTTCAGCGACGCCCCCCCTTGCAATTATTGTGGGTGACAGCCTTTTCCAAAACCTGCACACACCCCACCCCCATGAAACATGGACACAAGTGGGGAGAAAGCCGCAAAATGAATGGGGGGAGGGAGAAGCCACTCATCTGAAATCCTCTCTTGCTCATTGTTATGCCAGCGAGTAGGTGAGGGAGCCACAGCTAAGGAAATCGTGGAAGCGACCGCTCCCTGAAGCTGTTTGTCAAACAACAGCAACAAACCACCATGTTGTTTTACCAGCAAGAGAAAATGTCAGCCTTTAACACCGGGGTAGCAATTTCATGCCTTGCTGGCGCTCCGCTCTAGAGGGGACTTTCCTCCTCCTCTGCAGCAAGAGCAAAGCTCCCCTTCTTGCTTCATACTGGTGTAGGGTTGCCATCTCTGGGTTGGGGAAGACCTGGAGATTTTGGGGGCGGAGCCTGAGGAGGGTGGGGTTTGGAGGGGGGAGGGACTTCAATGCCATAGAGCCCAATTGCTGTTTTCTCCAGGGGAACTGATCTCCATTGCCTGGAGATCAGTAGTAATAGCAGGAGATCTGTTGTAATAGCGGGAGATCTCCAGCCACCACCTGGAGGTTGCCCACCACCTAGGGGTGGGCAACCCTATACCTGTGACAGGGTAGGATCCTCACTTTGAGGCTCATCCCCATGCCAATTTTGTCCCACATTTGGGGGAGGCTGCCTGTGTATGGCTTCTGGGATCTCCCTAGGGTTGCCAGGTCCCTCTTGCCACCAGCGGGAGGTTTTTGGGGTGGAGCCTGAGGAGGGCGGGGTTTGAAAAGTGGAGGGACTTCAATGTCATAGAGTCCAATGGCCAAAGTGGCCCTTTTCTCCAGATGAACTGATCTCTGTCGGCTGGAGATCAGTTGTAATAGCAGGAGATCTCCAGCTAGTACCTGGAGGTTGGCAACCCTAGATGGCAGCTCCCTCACGTCTTATATGGAACCGGTCTATCAAGGTCTGCCTTGTCTCTCCTTTGACCGGCAGAGGCTCTCCAGGGTCTCAGGCAAAGGTCTTTCACACAACCTACTACCCAATCCTTCTAACTGGAGATGCTGAGGATTGAACCTGGGGCCTTTTGCATGCAAAGCAGAGGCTCTACCACACAGTTTTTTCTTGTGGACCCCTGCTTTGTAATATGCTTTGTCTTGGGCTCTCTTTGAAAACATTCTGTTAGGGGTGGGAAAAAAGCTGCTAAGGAAGTGACCAGAGTGGTACTTCCATCTTTTGCCCCAAGCCCCACGAGAGACAACAGTAAGTATCAAAATCTGAGAGGTGCTCTCCACGATCTCCAGCGGGAGCAGTTTGGAAGCTCCCCCTCCCCACATACAATACAAATGAATCATAGAATCATAGAGTTGGAAGGGACCACCAGGGTCATCTAGTCCAACCTCCTGCACAATGCACGAAATTCACAACTACCTCCCCCCCCCAGTGACCCATATTTCATGCCCAGAAGATGGCCAAGTGCCCTCCTTCTCATGATCTGCCTAAGGCTATAGAATCAGCATTGCTGACAGATGGCCATCTAGCCTTTTCTTTAAAACCTCCAGGGAAGGAGAGCCCACCACCTCCCGAGGAAGCCTGTTCCACTGAAGAACAGCTCTAACTGTTAGAAAATTTAACTTCTCCTCTCAAAGGTCAACGGCAGAAGGGAAACTGGGATGGCAAGGCTGTAGCAACAGCAAGCTGGGCATAGTGTCGATTGGCTAGCACCGGCGACGTCACCAATGCACCTCCGTCTCAATCCCTACAGTGGTTTCCCTAAAGCCGCGCTTCCGGCAATCCTTTGAAGAAGATATTTTCAGGCCCGTTTACGCTTGGCAGAATAGATGGCTGTACAAATACTGTCCGGGAACGTGTCTGCCGTTCCTAATGTTCAAGGCGATCTATTTGACGGGCTCGCTTGACGTTGTCCTCCTAAATTGCGGGAGAACGAAGGACCGAAGAGTGAAGTGTTGGAAGCTAATTAAAGCGAGTACAATGGAAGCGTCGGTAACGGCTCGTCGGCATTAAAACAAAATGTGTTGGCGGGGATCCACCGCCATCTGTCTTGATTTTCCGAACTCACTCGATGGGAAGCTACGCGCTGATGGCCCTTCTTATAAACTGGTTCAGTATCTTTGGGCGACGCTGTGCAGTCTTCATGCCAAGAAAACTGTACCCAGAATAAAGTATGGGAAATTAACACAATTTGCATATATTTACATCTCGGCAGAGAATCTCACCCTTCTAGAAGGCAGGATGTCTCATTACGGTGGTAGACTCTAAGCTGTACCCAAGAGGTGATTACAGATTTCTTATCTTGGCTGTTTTGCGAGAGTTTTTTTCTATGCAGTTTTTGCAGCAAATCTCTCTCTCTCTCTGAAAAAGAAGAGCTGTTTTTTATACCCTGATTTTCTCTACCTTTAAGGAGTCTCAAACTGGCTTACGATCACCTTCCCTTCTTCTCCCCACAACAGATGCCCTGTGAAGTAGGTGGGGCTGAGAGAGTTCAGAGAGAAGGAGAAGAAGAGTTGGTTTTTATATGCCGACTTTCTCTACCACTTAAGGGAGAATCAAACCGGCTTACAATCACCTTCCCCTCCCCTCCCCACAACAGCCACCCTGTGAGGTAGGTGGGGCTGAGAGAGTGTGACTAGCCCAAGGTCACCCAGCTGACTTCATGCCTAGGGGTGGGGAAACAAATCCAGTTCACCCGATTAGCCTCCCCCACTCATGTGGAGGAGTGAGGATTTGAACCCAGTTGTCCAGGTGAGAGTCTACCGCTCCAAACCACCGCTCTAAACCACTACAACACGCTGGATGGATGGATGGATGGATAGATGGATTGATGGATAGATGGATAGATATTTAAAGAATCTGAATATGGGAATGGGCACCACTTCACAAGGATGACCCCTGGCAGTGAGCCACATGAAAACTGCCCTTGTAAATTATTTCATTATTGGTTGGCCCTTCCTGCTATCAAATCCAGAACATGGCTACCCAGAACACACACACCCTTTTGGCATCTGTGACTCTATGCCGCCGTTCGGAAAAAAACAACACAATTAGCGCACCATGTCTTTGGCAGAAAACCTGTCATGCCTTGATTTAAGGGTATGATTTTCAGCAAGCAAGCCCTCTTTCAGAGAGGGAAGAGTGAAGGTTCCCTGGCTAGAGAGGAGCAGGGTCAAAATTTCGCATCCTTTGTGTTTCACACCGACAGTGCAGTGTTTGGACCCGTATTTGAATCCTCATTCTGCTACAAAACCTGATTGGCATCTTTGAGCCAGTCATTCTGACGAGAGTTGCCAACCTCCAGGTACTAGCTGGAGATCTCCTGCTATTATAACTGCTCTCCAGCCAACAGAGATCAGTTCACCTGGAGAAAATGGCCGCTTTGGCCATTGGACTCTATGACATTGAAGTCCCTCTCCTCCCCAAACCCTGCCCTCCTCAGGCTCTGCCCCCAAAATCTCCAGATATTTCCCAATCCGGAGCTGGCAACCCTAACTCTGACCTAGTTTACAGAATTATTGTAAGGATAAAATGGAGGAAGGAAGAACCATGAGCTCCTTGGGGGAACGGTGGGAGAAAAGTATACTAATAAACTCCCAAATCTCCCAAATCCCAGTTTCGATTTCACTCTCCCAATGCAAACTGCAGCCATTTTTGTGCCTGTCCCCCCATACCAAGCTTTCTCCATAAAATGCATTCATTTCTCAATATTATTTGTGAATTAACAAATAAGATGAATGACTTACATTGTACGAACAAATGCCACGTAAACAGCATGTAAAAAAAAACCCGATTCAACGTGCGCACAGAATACAAATGAATTGAAAAAGCCGGCAGCAAATTACAGAGAACTGAGAAAAGTATCAGTTTATATGAAAAGAGAGCAGGAACATGCACTCAGTCCTATGGCCAAGTCACGTTGCCTCAGCCTGTCTTACAGAGACCTTATGAGGCTCAGCTACAGTGGATGGGTTATGACTTCAGCTTAGAATCATAGAGTTGGAAGGGACCACCAGGGCCATCAAGTCCAACCCCCTGCACAATGCAGGAAATTCACAACTACCTCCCCCCTCCACAGCCCTAGTGACCAGAAGATGGCCAAGATGCCCTCCCTCTCATCATCTGCCTAAGGTCCCAGAATCAGCATTGCTGACAGATGGCCATCTAGCCTCTTCTTAAAAACCTCCAGGGAAGGAGAGCTTACCACCTCCCGAGGAAGCCTGTTCCACTGAGGAACCGCTCTAACTGTTAGAAAATTCTTCCTAATGTCTAGACGGAAACTCTTTTGATTTAATTTCAACCTGTTGGTTCTGGTCCGACCTTCTTGGGCAACAGAAAACAACTCGGCATCCTCCTCTATGTGACAGCCCTTCAAGTACTTGAACATGGTTATCATATCCCCTCTCAGTCTTCTCCTCTCCAGGCTAAACATACCCAGCTCCTTCAACCTTTCCTCATAGGACTTGGTCTCCAGACCCCTCACCATCTTTGTTGCCCTTCTCTGGACACGTTCCAGCTTGTCTACATCTTTCTTAAATTGTGGTGCCCAAAACTGAACACAGTACTATACTTCGTGTGATCTTCTGGACACTATACTACTGTTGATGCAGCCCAAGACTGCATTGTATAGAAACAAGTGGACTCTATGGCATTATACTCGACTGAGGTCCCTGTCCTCCCTAGGCTCCATCCCCAAATCTCCAGGAGTTTCCCATCCTAGATCCGGCAACCCTGCTCTCTAGGGCTTCCAACCTCCAGGTAGTAGCTGGAGATCTCCCTTTATCACAACTGACCTCCAGCCAATAGAAGTCAGTTCACCTGGAGAAAAATGCCGCTTTGGCCGTTGGACTCGATGGCATTGAAGCCCCTCCCCTAACCTCGCCCTCCTCAGCCTCCGCCCCCAAAACCTCCCACCAGTGGCGAAGAAGGACCTGGCAACCCTATCAGAGAAGGCATTTTGCTTTGCCTCTTTTGTTTGTTTCCTCTTGTTATTTTATTTTCTTTCCACCCATGCTTGGTGGAACTCTCCACTGACCCGGGCCCTGCGGGACTTGGCAGGAGGAGAAGAAGAAGAGTTGGTTTTTATATGCCGACTTTCTCTACCACTTCAGGGAGAATCAAACCGGCTTACAATCACCTTCCCTTCCCCTCCCCACAACAGACACCCTGTGAGGTAGGTGGGGCTGAGAGAGTGTGACTCGCCCAAGGTCACCCAGCTGGCTTCTTCGTGTGTAGGAGTGGGGAAACAAATCCAGTTCACCAGATTAACCTCCGCTGCTCATGTGGAGGAGCCGGGAATCAAACCTGGTTCTCCAGATCAGAGTCCACCGCTCCAACCCACCGCTCTTAACCACCACACTACCCTGGCTCTCAGTAATGTGGCTTTAAAAAAGTTGGGGGCGGGGAGTTGTAAAGAATCTACCCAGTCTTTAAAGCGTTCTGCACATGTCTCCTGACTAAATATTTTCAGCCTTTTGGTGTGCCAGCAGCCGTAATTCAGAAAGAATTAAACGTACATGAAAACGTTGCTTTGAAATATCACAATTGACAAGGCGGAATTTTTCTTCTTACTTAATAAAACTGGGATTTTTTTTTTTTAAACAAAATTAGAAGTGGAAATTTTTTTATCTCCCGTTTAATTATTTCCTCTGCTAATTGGCTTTTAGACTAATTGATTTGGAGGTATTTAACACTGGCAAGTGGCCATTTCTCTTTCATCTTCCTTGGCAAGCTTGCCCAATTAAAAACACATCACATTTTCACCGAGGGTTAGTGATGGAGCACCGAGATCACAAGAGCGCTCCGGTTTTAATGAAGCCAAGAAAAGCCTCCGTTGGCTCTTTAGTACAGAACTCTGCAGAGGCTGCGGCGGTATCAGCTCCCTGAATAAGGGCCGGGATGCCTATGCTGACTGCCCATTCTGCCAGCCAAGGGCGTGCAGATCTTAGTTTCCCTGGGAATGATCTTCTGGATTTCTCTGCTTGCTAGGTTGCCAACTGCCTGGGGAGAAATGTCATGTCCCTTTAACAGAGGGAAGAAGAAGCAGAAGCAGAAGAAGCAGAAGCAGCAGCAGAAGAAGAGTTGGTTTTTACATGCCGACTTTCTCTGCCACTTAAGGAAGAATCAAACCGGCTTACAATCACCTTCCCCTTCCCCTCCTCACAACAGAAACCCTGTGAGGTAGGTGGGGCTGAGAGAGCTGTGACTAGCCCAAGGTCACCCAGCTGGCTTCGTGTGTAGGAGTGGGAAAACAAATCCAATTCACCAGATTGGCCTCTGCCGCTCCACACCACCGCTCTTAACCACTACACCATGTTATTTAACAGGTGATATTAGTTACTGCTGGGAGGGAAGGCGGCATAATATAGCTCGATCTCGCCAGATCTCGAAAGCTATATTCTCAGTATTTGGGTCCTCCTCCAACACTCCTTACCGCGGCATGAAATCAGCGGAGAAGAAAGATGGGAAATTGGCGGAGAGGAGAAAGGCTTCAAATGCCCCAGAACAGATGGCAGGCCAGGCAGATGTTTTATTTATTTTTTTAAAAAAGAAACAAATCTTGACGAATAAACTACTTGTGATTAACAGTAAATGTAGTCCGAGCTATTGATGCAGTGCGCGGCTGATTTGGAAACTTAAAATAGTTCACCC
Organism: Euleptes europaea; assembly: GCF_029931775.1. Classification (NCBI taxonomy): domain Eukaryota; kingdom Metazoa; phylum Chordata; class Lepidosauria; order Squamata; family Sphaerodactylidae; genus Euleptes; species Euleptes europaea. The sequence goes on along the minus strand of NC_079330.1, from coordinate 11,175,205 downwards.
GTCTATTTCAGAAAAGCGGTCCGGATGGGGTTGCCAACCTGCAGGTGGCGGCTGGAGATCTCCTGCTAATTCAACTGATCTCCAGCCGATAGAGATCAGATCACCTGGAGGAAAACGGCCTCTTTGGCAATTGAACTCTATGGCATTGAAGTCCCTCCCCAACCCCTGCCCTTTTCAGGGTCCACCCCAAAAATCTCCCGCCTGTGGCCGGGCAACCCTAGGTCCGGAGGAGAGGAATTCTCCTGAACACGGGCTATTTTGCTCGGCGGGACAGGGAGAGCAGGCAGTCTAGTGATGACAGCGATTGTTGTCGATAATAATAGGAATAATTTCGAAGTGGCTAGAATCCCTTACAGATAAGGGCTAAGTGGGCTTATCTCGCTACTGTTTCCTTGTTGATATTGAGCACCACCGTGACTTCAGGCGTATCTCTCCTCCAAAATAACACGTTTTGGTGACATAATCATATATAAAAAAAGAAGCGATAACGGATCTTTCCTGGAAATACGCATCTGTTCATTAAAGCTGGGCTGCTAGACCACGGCAGCTGTTCACATTTTTTAAAAATGAGACATTCCTGCTATAATTTTAGACGGCAAAAAGTTAATCACATAATCGCCGTTAAAAACAACAAGAACTCAACCCAGAAACTTCCAGGCCGTAAATTCTCTCCCCCTGCTCCTTGCCATTAAGCAAAGATATTTCAGTAAGAAGCCAAAATACAAAACACGCAATGTTATTTGGTAGCCAATGAGGTGAATGACTCACTTTGCCTGGAGGCTGGCATCCCAGCGTGGCATAGTGGTTAAGAGCAGTGGACTGTAACCTGGAGACCCGGGTTCGATTCCCCGCTCCTCCACATGAGTGGCGGACGCTCATCTGGAGAACCGGGCTTGATTCCCCACTCCTCCACTAGTGGCTGATGCTAATCTGGTGAACTGGGTTGGTTTCCCTGCTCCTCTGCCTGAAGCCAGCTGGGTGACCTTGGGCTAGTCACACTCTCTCGGCCCCACCTACCTCACAGAGTGTCTGTGTGGGGAGGGGAAGGTGATTGTAAGCCGCTTTGATTCTGCCTTGAGTGGTAGAGAAAGTCGGCATATGAAAACCGACTCTCCTTCTTCTCCCGCCAGTGGCAAAGAGGGACCTGGCAACCCTACTTCTCTGCCATCGCTTCAGAAGCCTAGGTAGAGGGTAGATAACACTCAGATCCCTCAATTTTATGGCTCCATTAAGTGCCCGCTGTGTCTGTGACTGCCAAAGGCCTTTCAGACCTAGTCCTCACAGGACCGTGACTGACTTCTGAACACAGCTCTATTATTTCCACTCCCACCTGTTTCCATCCCAATTCCCCGTCTCTGCCCGTCGGCCTCCCCTTCAGGCCTCAGTGGCCATGCTATCTCAAGCAAGATGGCACACGGGGGACCTTCTCAATTTTCCCGGCCATGCCGAGAACAACTTTCCATTCCAGAACAAGTTATGAAAAGCTAGCAAGCGCCGTGTAGGTACATAAGGATTTTTTTTTGTTTTCTTGGTTTGTTTTTACCTAAATGGGTAATAAATAGCACATGCTGGAAGGTAACAAGTGTGCTATGAAGGGGTTTTCTCCAACTAGCTGTTTTTTAGGCTTGTTTTGGCAAGAGTGGGACTGTCATGGGAGAGCACTACATTTTGTTATTGGTCAGAGAAGGCATTTTGTGTTGTCTGTTTTGCTTGTTTTCTCTTGTTATTTTATTTTCTTTCCACCCTGGTTTCTTTCCACCCTTACTCCATTGAGAGTAGGGTTGCCAACCTCTAGGTACTGGCAGCACGGAGGCTCAAGTATATAACACCACACTGGAATAAAGTCAAGAATAATCAAATTAATTGACGCATAAATTCATGCAGGCAATCAGGTAAACATCACCAAAGCACTTCTTAGCGTACAACATAAAGTCATCACAAAAATCATCACAAAACGAAAAATATGTCCTCAAATTGGGAAATAAATTAAAGCATTAAGTCATGCGAGCAATACAGGTGAAAATCACCAAAGCACTTCTTGGCATGCAACATCAAATAATACAAAACAAACAAGTCCTCAATTTATGTCCATTTTCTTTAACTACGTTAACTCTGGCACAGGTGTTTTCTATTATTGTAACCTCTAGGTACTAGCTGAAGATCTGCTATGACGACTGATCTCCAGCCAATAAAGATCAGTTCACCTGGAGAAAAGGGCCATTTTGGCCATTTTTCCCAACCCAGAGTTGGTGACCTGTTGCGTAAAGACCCCACTTTTGCTGATGGGGCGGCAAAGAAAACCCGTTCCCCTGCCTCCCGATCTAACCACCCAATCCCTAACCAAAAGCGCCGCTGCCTGCTTTGAGAACCGGCGCCGCTCTCCCAAAAAGATCCGGCGCTGAAGTGAACAGAGCAAAGCGGGAGCCTGAATTCCGGAGACTGCAAACAGTCCTGCGTTTTGTATGGCAGACCCGCGAGTCTCATGGCCAGATGAGACATCTCTCCTGTCTGGTAACGCCGCCTGAAGCAGCCGCGCTGCGAGTTTGGCAAGGATTCTGGACCGGCTGCAGAAATACCAGCTGCAAGCCACTTTTCATTAGCGAAGAGCTCGTTTCCTCCCTTCCGTTCCTTCGCTGTTCCAGAATGTCACCCTGCCTCGCTTTCCACCCTGTTTTCCACCTTGCTTTCATTCTGACTTCACTTGAAGAACCTCCAGGGTTAACTCCAGAATTGGCAGATGCAGTTTGCTACAGTGGTCAGGTCAGTCTCCCCGCCCCCTTTGTTAATGGTGTGCACATGTGTGTGTTAAGTGCCGTCAAGTCACTTTCGACTCATGGTGACCCTATGAATGAAAGTCCTTCAAAACTTCCTATCTTTGACAGCCTTGCTCAGATCTGGCAAATTGAGGGCTGTGGCTTCCTTTATTGAGTCAATCCATCTCTTGTTGGGTCTTCCTCTTTTCCTGCTGCCCTCCACTTTTCCTAGCATGACTGTCTTCTCCAGTGACTCTTGTCGTCTCATGATGTGACCAAAATACGATAGCCTGAGTTTAGTCATTTTAGCTTCTAGGGTCAGTTCAGGCTTGATTTGATCTATAACCCACTGATTTGTTTTTTTGGCAGTCCACAGTTTCCGTAACGCTCTCCTCCAACGCCACATTTCAAAGGAATCTACTTTCTTCTTATCAGCTTTCGTCATGTTTCAAAACACAAGCAAATACATGCAATCCTACCACAATTAACACATCATGAAAACATGACAAGGGATAATGTTCCCAAATGAAAGTGATGTTACAGAGTCCTGTTGCTGAAAGCACGTGTTGCTGAAAGCACGTCGTGGAATACTCAGACAAAAGTACATCACAGAAAGGGCCAAACAGAAGAAAACGGTCTTCTGGAAGCAATCCGTTTCGTCATCTGACTTCTTCAGTTCCAAATAGCTTTTAATATATACGTGCCACAGTAGCCCAGATGTTGTTATTTATTGGATGGTGGCCTGCCTATGTTATTTTACATTGTATTCCCATTCCAACATAGTGGTGCTGATTTTGTATACTATGCATCCAGATAGAACCACAGAGTTGGAAGGGGCCATTTAGACCAACCCCCTGCTCAATGCAGGATCAGCTTAGAGCATCCCTGACACGTATTTGTCCGCTTGTTCGACACCCCTGCTCTAAAGATTACACCACACCAAGTCTATTGTAAAGACACGAATGTTTATGCTTATGTGGAGATGGGAATATTGAGTCTCTTGAGTATATCTTTTTTGATTGTAAGGTCTATAGTCATATTAGGGAAACTCTGATAACCCCCATAATTTCCCGCCATCTCGGTAAAAATAGAAGGATTTTTCTCTCAGTTATGCTAGTAGATAAGAATAAAGAGATCGCTTTCAAAGTCGCCATATTTGGACGGATAGCCTATAAGACTAGGAAGGGTAAGCCATATATAGGCTTTTTAGCTATAATTTTCATAAAGATATTGTATAATTCTGTGAATTTATAATTTTAAAATGTTTCTTTTCTCAAAAGTTACTTGATACTGGAAGTGTTATTATATGGATTATATTTTGCTGGTCTTGGCCTGTAATAAATACATGTATTTATTTACCTTAAAGACATCCTTTGCTTCGGTCCGGAATAAGAAACGGGAATAAAAACCAGGGGCGTGGCACTTCAAAGCAAGACATCCGAACTCTTCCAAATTAAAAACCCAAAACCATTTTGTCAGCCCCCCGATGTTCCTGCAAATATTTTCATTCGAAAAGGAAAAAGGCCCTTTTGCTTTCAGGCTTCACCTGATCTCTACTTGGGAACTCCTATCAATCCATCAGCTCACCCTCCACGGTGTTTGAAAAATTACAGGCGTTGATTATTATTTTTTTAATTAAAGTCGCAAACGGTACTGACGAATTAAACCAGGCAATCAGCCTCCCAACCCTGTGATTTGTGCCACTGGCCTTAATTAGATCTTGATGGCCAACTGTGAAAATAAGGGCCCGATATAATTTATAAGTCACAGCGACTCGCTGGTGGTTATTAACCTTTCTGCTTCAAATGTCAGGTTTTGGGCTCTCGCACACCTTCCTGGAACTCTCTTGGTTCGGGGCCGATTTGGACGGCATTTCTGGATTTCGTCCCCCTCCTCAAACACACGCACACACACACACACAAATGTAACACTTGTCGAAAAGCTGCTCAACTTGTACAGTGGTGGGCGGTTTGGATAGGGTTGCCAGGTCCCTCTTCACCACTGGCGGGAGGTTTTTGGGATGGAGCCTGAGGAGGTTTGGGAGGGGAGGGACTTCAATGCCATAGAGTCCAATTGCCAAAGCGGCCATTTTCTCCAGGTGAACTGATCTCTATTGGCTGGAGATCAGTTGTAATAGCGGGAGATCTCCAGCTAGTATCTGGAGGTAGCAACCCTAGGTTTGGAGCCACCAAAATAGCCTTCATTTTGGCCAGCTTTTCCCTTAGACCAGAGTTTCCCGAACTTTTTGAGTAATGGAGCACTTTTCAGGAGAGAAATTAGTCAACAGAGCACTAATTTTCACCTAGCAACTATATACTAAACCGAATGACAGTAGTATTTTTCTTTCCAGTATCTTCATGGAGCGCTAGGAGATGTTTTGTGGAGCACAGTTTGGGAACTGCTGCCTTAGACCATCAAATCAGAGCGTTTCAGCCCAATTCAGTATAGCCAGCCTTGTCACAGGGTGGAAGAAGAATAATAATTGGTTTTTATATGCCGACTTTCTCTACCACTTAAGGGAGACTCAAACTGGCTTACAATCACCTTACCTTATCCTCCCCACAACAGACACCCTATCAGGTAGGTGGGGCTGAGAGAGTGTGACTAGCCCAAGGTCACCCAGCTAGCTTCGTGCGTAGAACCTGGTTCACCAGGTTAGCCTCCGCCGCTCATGTGGAGGAGTGGGGAATCAAACCCAGGAGGGACTTCGATGCCATAAAGTCCAGTTGCCAAAGCGGCCATTTCCTCCAGGGGTACTGATCTCTATCGGCTGGAGATCCATTGAAATAGCGGGAGATCTCCAGCTACTATTTGATTGTGATTTGAATTTTTATATTATTTATATGAATAGGAAGGACTGAAGAAGGACTGTTAATTAGCCAAGAATTTGAAATGGCCATATCCTCCATTGCTAATGGCATCAATCATACTACATGACATTTGTCTGCGAAAGAAGAAATTTTGTACTCAGTTTTGGGACAATTGAGAATATGAATATTTATGAAAGGTTTTTGTAGGTCCTACTGTATATATTGTCCTATATTGTTTGTTATTGCACGTAGCTATTTATAAAGTTTTTGCACTTTGTGTAAGCTCCTGTACTAATTTCCAAATCTTTTGATATCTGTACAGTGGTGTCTTATTTCTCCCCCACTATTTGGAGGTTGGCATCCCTGAACCCAGCTGAGAATTGTCATGAATTGGCAAAGAGAAGGCCCATTCTGACAGGTAGCGCTGCACCGAATATGCTGTCTCAGCCTTTGGAACGCAGCGTCCTGTGTTGGAACTGCCGTTCGGTTTTCCGAGCGCAGCGTTTCGAAAGGACAGCAGATTTAGTAGAACTCAGCGCAGCAATTTAACAGATAAGAATCTGTTCATTACTCTTATCTGACTAAAGGAAAATAATATAATTGAAACCCAATCAGAGGCCTGTGACGAATATCAGCGAGAACAATTTATTCTCCCCACCGCCGCCGCCCGAGCCAGTGGCTTTTGCAAAGAGTCCCGCCAGATGCAGAAGCCTTCTTAACCCCTCGGTTCTGCTCTTCAAGATGCCTGTTAGCACAAGCCAACGTAAAGAAGAATTGGGTCACACCTTCCTTGATGTATGAGGTATACACACGGGTCACCCCAACAGGCCAAACAGGGCACACACGGGAACGCTTTCAGGTTGGGAAAATTGTGTGGGGGGAGCTGAGACTAGGGTTGCCAGGTCCCTCTTCACCACTGGCGGTGGGTTTTTTTGGGTGGAGCCTGAGGAGGGTGTGGTTTTGGGAGGGGAGGGACGTCAATGCCATAGAGTCCAATGGGAGAGTTTCCCTGCCCACGCAAGCAGCAGCTGCCAATGTCTGACAGCAGAGCAATCCAATGATGTTACAGTTTTCCACTTCCCAAACACTGAGAGAGGGAAGGAGGGGGATTGGTAAGGTTTCCAGCTCCAGGTTGGAAAATACCTGGCGATTTGGGGGCTGAGCTTGAGGAGGGCAGAGTTTGGGGAGGGGAGGGACTTCAATGCCATAGAATCCAATTTCCAAAGCGGCCATTTTCTCTAGGTGAACTGATCTCTGTCGGCTGGAGATCAGTTGTAATAGCAGGAGATCTCCAGCTAGTACCTGGAGGTTGGCAACCCTAGCTGAAGCCCCTTCTCCAAATGCAATACAGTCCCAAAAAGAATCGGGCACTGAACACACAGGAATGGAGGAGAACCTTAACTAGGGTTGCCAACCTCCAGGTACTAGCTGGAGATCTCCTGCTATTACAACTGATCTCCAGCTGACAGAGATCAGTTCACCTGGAGAAAGTGGCTGCTTTGGCAATTGGACTCTATGGCATTAAAATCCCAAACCCTGCCCTCCTCAGGCTCCACCCCAAAAACCTCCTGCTGGTGGCGAAGAGGGACCTGGCAAACCTAACCCCAACTCACATCTGACTGTCGTGGTTAGAGCAGGGGGGCGGATATGACATGAACTGTTACGAGGGCCGGATATGACATAAATGTCACTTGGTTGAGCCGGGCCATGCCTTGCCAGCCCAGATCGAGATTTCAGGGGGGGGCTGGCTGCCTGGGCTGGCTTGTGGACTGGATAAGAGCTCTCCAGGATCTGGCCTGTGGGCCTTACGTTTGACACCCCTGAATTAGAGTGTCAGACTAGGATTCGGGAGACCCAGGTTCGTATCCCCACTCTGCCATGGAAACCTTCTGGTTTACCTTGGGCCAATCACATACTCTCGTCCTAACCTACTTCACAGGGTTGTTGTGAGGAGAAAAACCAGGGCAGAAGGCTGTCAGCCACTTTGGGTCCCAATGGGGGAGAAAGGGTGATCGTGAGGTTTAGGGTTGCCAATCTCCAGGTACTAGCTGGAGATCTCCTGCTAATACAACTGATCTCCGGCCGATAGAGATCAGTTCCCCTGGAGTAAATGTCCACTTTGGCAATTGGACCCTATGGCATTGAAGTCCCTCCCATCCCCTAACCCCGCCCTCCCCAGGTTCTGCCCCAAAAACTTCCCTCCGGTGGCAACTCTGGTTCTTAGCCAGACACACTATGATGGGTTGAGCTTTGCCTCCCTCACCTCAAAGGACAGCTGGAGAAGACTGGTTTGCTAATTATGGGGGTCATCTCTGCTGTCAGTAAATCCTTAACCTCCACTCCTTTCTTGAGCAAAGAATCTTATTCAAAAACTAAGAAACTGGATGATTTGTAGAAAGTGCATTCAAACAAGGTGAGCATGAGCCCCAAACCCAGGCTCCTGTTCAAAAATTCCAAGTAAATCACCTGGTTTTTTTTTTTAATCCAAGTAGTACGTAATTAAATGATTTACAAAAAATAGTGTCCGTAGTTTGTGGAATTAGTGACAAACTCTTCTCTGCTCATTACAAATGGTGAGCATCGCTCTAGAACAACAAAAATGTTCCTTTCTTAAAAAACTGAGCGCCCAAAATTGCTCGAAACTATATTGCAACTGTATTGCCATGGATTCTCCCTTTGCTTTACTGGACCACTATCCGTCTTCCTCTCCCCGTTCTGCCACCCGCCCACCTCACCAGATGGAGAAGCTTATAGTGTGCTTGACTCAAGAGAAAACAGGCATTATGAGCGCACACTGCAATTGCAACCTTCAAAGAGCAGAGAAAGCTGCCGCTGGAAGAAAAAAATTCTTAGAAACAGGGCTTTAGAAAAGATAATCCACCAGGTCCTCAGCTTCACCAGGTCCCCAGATGTAGAATTCTTGAATTACAAGGTGGATTTTGGTATCCCTCAAGAACGAAGAGCCCCGTGGCGCAGAATGGTAAGCTGCAGTACTGCAGTCCAAGCTCTGCTCACGACCTGAGTTTGATCCCGACGGAAGTCGGTTTCAGGTCGCCGGTTCAAGGTTGACTCGGCCTTCCATCCTTCCGAGGTCGGTAAAATGAGGACCCAGCTTGCTGGGGGTAAAGGGAAGATGACTGGGGAAGGCACTGGCAAACCACCCCGCAAAACAAAGTCTGCCTAGAAAACGTCGGGATGTGACGTCACCCCATGGGTCAGGAATGGCCTGGTGCTTGCACAGGGGACCTTTACCTTTTTTACCAAGAACTACAGAGGGAATTCAGTTAAATCTAGGAAGGGTGAATGCATTCGGGAATGAATAGTGAACCAAGCAGTTCCCAGAATCATGTGGAAACTTAAAGGTTGTACCCCTGCTGCAAGGGTAGTTTTAGCTAGGAAATGGAAACAACCACTTATTCCGGACATAGAAGAATGGAGGGACATACTAATTGAATATGCTCTTATGACTGATATGATAAATATTAACAGTGATAAAGCATTTGAGCAGCATTATGAGATATGGAAATCTTTTTACAACTACGTTGAAGCTCAAGGTTAATAATAACAAAATGATTGATTAGATCTCTATAAGATGTATTATAATGCAATTTTTACTTCTTTTATAGAAAACTGTTAGTTTTGACACTGCATTAACTAGCCATAAAAAATTATTATCTTCTGTATATGCCATTTATGTAATCAGCCCAAGTCACGAATCTATGGTAATGTGGTTAGCTTGTTTTGCGTTAGAATAGTTTTCTATTTTTTTAGACAAAATTTATGTTTGATATCTATATTTTCCCCCTCCCCTGCTTTCCTTCTGTATCCCTATTACTTTATACAATATTTTAAAAAAATTGTACACCAAGGGGAAGTTTTGGCATTGCCCACAACAGTAATTTCTGTCTATGTATGATCTCTTCTTTTACATTCAAAATCTGCTACAAAAAGCTGTAGCACAAAATAAATTTGTTTTAAAACCTCTAGGGAAAACCATATGATAAAATCATCTGCAACGACCCACTTGGATCTCCTGTAATTGATCAAACAAATTAAATTGGCTCTGCCCCATTAAGCAAACCTTTGGGAAGTCCATTATTGAACATATACCACCGTTTCATCCAATAGGGGACTCGAAATGGAGGAGCTCTTTTTGCTTTGCAAGGAGGATACAACCTCAGCTCATAGAGAGGAGAAATCTGAAAATATTTAGTTTCATTCTGAAAGGCTTCGGGGTTCACTGAAGTCCCCAAATCCACCCACCCCTCCAGTCTCCAAGCCAGACCAAAGTCTTAAATGGAAATTCCCCTATCAAGGTTCAAACAGTTTGGCAAAATGCTTTTACACAATGTTCTGTGTAAAGTTCAGAATCATTTTTAAAGGAGATTTACTAGTACTAGAAAAGAGCAAGAGTCCAGCAGCGCCTTAAAGACTAACAAAATTTCTGTCTTGAGCCACATCTCACTTCTTCAGTTACTTCTTCAGATTGTGTGGGTGTTAAGTGCCGTCAAGTCGCTTCCAACTCATGGCGACCCTATGAATCAGTGTCCTCCAAAGCATCCTATCTCTAACAGCCTTGCTCAGATCTTGCAAATTGAGGGCTGTGGCTTCCTTGATAGAGTCAATCCATCTCATGTTGGGTCTTCCTCTTTTCCTGCTGCCTTCAGCTTTTTCGAGCATTATTTTTTCCCCGTAGCAACTCTTGTTTTCTTATAATGTGACCAAAGTACAATAGCCTCAGTTTAGTCATTTTAGCTTCTAGGGTCAGTTCAGGATTGATTTGATTTATAACCCACTGATTTGTTTTTTTTTGGCAGTCCACAATATCCATAACACTCTCCTCCAACACCACATTTCAAAGGAGTGATCTATTTACTAGTATGCTTGTTCAGAAACAAGATCAGGTCATTCTGAAACCCATTCAGGAATTCATTCAGATGAAAAAATTTGGGCAGCATCTGGTACCCTCCCCCTTCCCCGGCATAGTGGATTAGCTAGGCAGATGACACGCCAACCACCCCTTTTCACCTTGCACCTGGGGGGCTAAGAGCTGAATATCGCCTTAAAAAAATAATATCGCAAATGTTTCTACAGGGCTGGTTATCGACACGCTACACGGAAAGAAAGTTTGCCGCTCCCGTGCGAAGGAGATAAAAACCACCGTGTCTTATCTCCCCGTGCCTCCCTGTTTCTTATCTCTGCATTTTTATAGACTGCTGAACAGCTTTTGGAGAGAATCAAGGAATGTTTTCCCCGAGCTTTTAATTTCCAGCTGAGCTTGTTAGGGTGGGATGGGACCATCTCCAAATGCGCAACAAAGGCGGAGAATTAATGGCAGCAACGTATGTAGAATTAGTGGGCTTTGCCAGTTGGTTTCAGTGAAGCATTATTTGCTTAATGCTGCATAGGATCAGCCTGCCAGTAGTATCTGGGCCTTACACACATGAAGCTGCCATATGCTGAATCAGACCCTGGGCCCATCAAAGTGACATCCCCTACTGCCGGGTCCTTTTACCTGGAGATGCTGGGAATTGAACCTGGGACCTTTTGCACGCAAAGCAGAGGCTCTTCCACTGAGCCACCGACCTCCGCTTAAATAGTATATGTTTTAATCCCACCTCCCATGTTTGGAAATTCATGTGGTTCTTTGCTTTGTTACTTAAGATATTTTTATGTATGTAATGTGATAGCAAGAGCCCCATGGTGCAGAGTGGTAAGCTGCAGTACTGCAGTCCATGCTCTGCTTACGACCTGAGTTCGATCCCAATGGAAATGGGTTTCAGGTAGCCGACTCAAGGTTGACTCATCCTTTCATCCTTCCGAGGTTGGTAAAATGAGTACCCAGCTTGCTGGGGGTCAAGGGAAGATGACTGGGGAAGGCACTGGCAAACAGCCCCGTAAACAAACTCTGCCTAGGAAACGTTGGGATGTGACGTCACCCCATGGGTCAGGAATGATCCGGTGCTTGCACAGGGGATCTTTACCTTTTTAATGTGATAGCAGTCATGAATGTGGCAGACCAATCCTTTGACTGGGGTTGTCGGTGGGGGGCTGAATCTTCTGCATTCATAGCAGGTACTATACCACTGAGTCATGGCCCCGTCTCTTGAGATCCAAACTCCAGAGGGTTCCAGGTTGTATGCCCATTCATTCAATATTATCAGTTAAAGAAAAAGCTGCAGATGACTTTACATATCCACATTTCATTCGCAGTTGCACAGCCTCTTGGGTTTTATAGTTTTAAGACTGCAGAAAGGGTTAGCCATTTTTTGCATGTGTGTTTGCATGATCAGCACTAACTTCAGACCACTTCCTGGAGTTTTTGCCAGAAGAGGTTTGAACTAGGGGTGAATCTCTGTGTTGAAAATACAGGTATTCATAAAGGGGGGGGGCTTCCCAAACAAAAGGAAGCAGTGCTGCATCCTCAAGGTAATCTGCCTTGATCCCCAGCAAGAAAGGCTATAAATAACCAAATTATAACCATCACAACAACCTGGTCTTGCTGAAACCATACCTTATTTCCAATGTAATGGTTGCAGGGTGAACACATGAAGCTGCCTTATACTGAATCAGACCCTCGGTCCATCAAAGGCAGTCTTGTCTACTCAGACCGGCAGCGGCTCTCCAGGGTCTCAGGCTGAGGTCTTTCACATCACCTACTTGCCTAGTCCCTTTAACTGGAGCTGCCGGGGATTGAACCTGGGACCTTCTGCATGCCAAGCAGATGCTCTACCACTGAGCCACAGGCCCTCCCCTACTACAAGAAGAATTACAGGTGAATTGGATTGTAGAGAAGAACACCTGCCCTGGCTGCATGGGCAAGGAGTAACTGGAAAGAGAGCAGAATACTTTGGAAACAGACAAGATTTCTCTTCCTTTCCTGTAGGAATGGGTATTTGCATCACACACAAGCCCCATTGACAGCTCCTCGACCAGAGAGACAGTGGCATGTTTGTAAGTATTGTTTTTGTGCGTTCCAAATGTTTCCTTTCTTGGCAGCCTCCGGGGAGGGCCTCGAGCCAAGCCGGGCCACTGAGACACAGTTGTCGATCCTCCACCGAGAGTTCAATGGCCCGCGTAACTGCCCCCTCCCACCGCAGGCTGAAAAAAGGAGTGCCGTATAAAGGTGGCTATTCTCGCTTTGTGCTCTGGGCTGAAACTGATCAAATGAGTTGGCGGGGAAAGGAACGGACGGCTGGGTGACCTTTCCGGGGAGAGCTGCGTTTGTTCTGCGGCGGCGGGGGATGCCTTTCGTGGGCCGGGGGCTCCCGGCAGGGCAGGACTGGCATCAGGGGTGGGTGGCCGAGAGCAGCGGGCAGAAAAGCGAAGGGGGCATTTGGGATCTGGGATAGGAGGGTGCTGGGCGGCTCCGTTTCATTCTGAATAAAGGAATAGCTAACCTTGTTCACTAGACAAGAGGTGAAACCTCTCCAGAGTGCATAGGGTTGCATGAGGGAGGAGCTGCCTACGCCACCCCGCATGCCACCCTGGCAGCTGTTGAGTTGCAGGTTGTGCTCTTGCATGGGAGCAAAAACCTCCTTGGCTTTCCTAACAGTGCGGGACAGGCAGCTGAACGCAAACTCCCGAACACCACTTTCAGCAATGTTTAAAAGCCAGCCATCCTTAATATAACTCAGCGGCAGTCCACATGCTTTGTGTGCCGAAGGTCCCTGGTTCAATCCCCAGCATCCACAGTTAAGATCTCATCTACCAACACTTGGGAAATACTGTCTTCTGCCCGATAAACAGTGGTAACAACCAGACTTTTAAAAGAAATGCCGGCAGAACCGGGGTCCAGCATGATAGTCCTTCAATATCCCCCTACGGACTATTTTGTGCCCTAGAGAAACTAGGAGGAAAGATGTGAGAACAGTGGGTGGTTGCGCATTAAATTTCAGTGGGGCTGTGGCTCAGTGGTAGAGCATCTGCTTGGCATGCACAAGGTCCCAGGTTCAATCCCCGGCATCTCCAGTTAAAGGGAGAAAGGGACTAGGCCAGAAGGTGTTGTGAAAGACCTCTGCCTGAGACCCTGGAGAGCAGCTGCTGGTCTGAGTAGACAGTACTTGACTTGGCAGCTTCATGTGTTCATGTGTACCTTTTCGAAAAACTGGAGAACTACTGCTGTTGTAGAAACGCAAGCATGTCGTACCTGTGCATCCATCAAGAGGTGCCTCATGAGCAACATGGACGTTTTCAGAGTCTCTTTTTCATCTGGCAGGAAAGAATCGTCTTCCTCGGTGAGGGCCTTTGCCTTGTTCACAATGAAGTCGGAGATCTGGTCATTTAAGGTGTGTAGAGATTCCATGGCTGGGGAGAGAGAGAGAGAAAAAAAAGAAGGGACTTCTTAGGGTGGATGGGAGACCTGGGTTCGAAACAAGGACATGGCCAGCCATGGTGCCTTGGCAGGGCTACTCTAGTTCTAGGTGGCATCTCATAAAATGAACTGGGGGTTGGGGAGGAATGATTTTTGCATTACCGAAAGAATCTTCTCACCGTGCCCAAAGCTGGCAGTGAGGATTGGCATGGTTAGGCATTTGCTGAGGCCTGCAGTCCAGAAACACCAAGCCAAAAGTGGGTGAAGTGTCTGGCAGGAAGAAGAAGAGTTGGTTGTTATATGTTAACTTTCTCTACCACTGAATGAAGAATCAAACTGGCTTACAATCACCTTCCCTTCCCCACAACAGACACCCTGTGAGGTAGGTGGGGCTGAGAGAGCTGTGACTAGCCCAAGGTCACCAAGCTGGCTTCATGGGTAGGAGTGGGGAAACAAACCCAGCCCACCAGATTAACCTCCACCACATGTAGAGGAGCGGGGGATCAAATCCGGTCCTCCAGATCAGAGTCTACCACTCCAAACCACCCCTCTTAACCACTACACCACGCTGGAGAGGAGGGAGTCCCCACGGCTAGATTAAATGTACTACCGTTGGAGGAGTTAGCAGGCAGGTTTTCAGGGATCCCCTTTTCTGAACAATTTTGGGATTGTAAATCAGGGAATTTGGATACTGTTTGGCATTTTTTTTTAATCGACTGTTAAAAAGTACGATCTCGCCAGAGATAAATGGATCACAGTATACATTCAGAAGCGGGGACCTGCTCTAAAGCAAGACAGCAGCACATTTATTGACTAATACTGATCCAAATGTAACCCTCGCCATGGCAAAAAAAATAAAATATCTATGGCTTTTAATAATACTACTTTCTTCTAACTATATATTTCTAGATTTTATATTTCTGTATGTTTGGTTATCTATATCTGTATGACCGAGCTTATTGAATTTGTTTGGCTCATGCCTGGTTGGTCTGCGAGCATAAAGAATAGAAATAAAGGAAATAAAATAAAAGGGGAGGAGGGAGTCAAGAACCAGAGAAACGCATGCTTTGCGGCTTCCTCAAGGCAGCGCTTCTGCTGGGAAATGGGAGATCAAGAAGCCCCGGGGGGGAAACCAGGGTTCCTGATGACTCTTCCAGTCTAACGTCAGTCCGGGGCTTCTTGTTTTGACTGGGGGAAACGGCACGGTTTCCCCACCCCTGGCTCAGCGTTGCAGCCCCGATCCAAATCACTAGCCGTCACACTTTTTAGGATGGCGAGAGATCTGGCCAGAGCACTCTAAAGCAGGGGTGTCAAACATAAAGCCCGGGGGCTGGATCCGGCCCCTTGAGTGCTCTTATCTGGCCCGCGAGCCAGCCGAGGCCTGGCCTGTCCCAACCAAGTGACACTTAGGTCATATCTAGCCCTCATAACAAATGAGATCAACACACCTGCTCTAAAGCATGCAGTTTTGACTACCAGGTACAGTCAAATGCTAACACTGCAGAGTTCCTGCAAGCCAAATATATCCAGAGAATATTCCCCCATGTAAAAATTTCAAGATTTGCAGCCTCCACACTGGTCCGAATGGGGGGAAAAAACCTGGCATCAGAAGTGGAGAGACATTTTAAACGTGAATGATTGGCACAGCCAAATTTATGATCTCGCGTCCGGGGGGAAATCAGCATTCCGCTTAGAAATATCAAAAGGCCTCCTCAAATCAGTTTTTTAAAAAAATCATTCACATATTAACGGGAACTCCAATATCCCCAGGCCCTCCGTTCAGCACTAATCCTTTTAGTTAGGCTTCATTACTTTACAAAAATGACTTATGTTTTGTAGTCACTAGAATGGATATTTGTCATTACTTTGATACTTTACAGGCCGCGCACTCACTTTTGGACTCCTCCCCCCAATTAATTGTATTTCCCCCCACTCTTTTGTCGGGCAGCCCATTCCTGAAGAGGGGGGCAGAGCTGCATAGGAACTGGCGTGACCCCTACACCAGCATCCGTGCTGCTTGCGCCGTGCGAACTGGTACAGACGCCGGCACAGGGTGACTTATGGTGGCCCCCGGGGCGCCTCACAGTAGCACGAGCATCTTGCGTCCTGGGTATGTCTGGAGCAAATGCTTGCGCTGGCATCCTGGGTGGCGTTCCCGGCGCATTGCTGGGGGAGGAGCTGCCTTTAGAATCATAGAGTTGGAAGGGACCACCAGGGTCATCTAGTCCAACCCCCTGCACAATGCAGGAAATTCACAACTACCTCCCCCCACACCCCAGTGACCCCTACTCCATGCCCAGAAGATGGCCAAGATGCCCTCCCTCTAATCATCTGCCTAAGGTCATAGAATCAGCATTGCTGACAGATGGCCATCTGGCCTCTGCTTAAAAACCTCCAGGGAAGGAGAGCTTACCACTTCCCAAGGAAGCCTGTTCCACCGAGGAACCGCTCTGTTAGAAAATTCTTCCTAATGTCTAGACGGAAACCCTTTTGATTTAATTTCAACCCATTGGTTCTGGTCCGACCTTCTGTAGCAACAGAAAACAACTCGGCACCATCCTCTATAGCCATCTTTAGGCAGCTTCTTTTGATTTTATTTTATTCCATTTGTACCCTTCTCTATTTCCTAAACCCTTCTGCCCCCAAAACACACCATTTTGCAGGGGGCGAGATACGTCTTCCAAATCGTGGTGCAGCCCATGAAACTCTATGGGGAGTTCCACAGGGTTTTTGTTGTTGTTGCTACAAATGATTTTTAATTCATTTTTCAGCTTACTGCACTGGCAGTGAGCCACTTTGGAGATGGTGCAGCCATGCTGCCTACGGCTGCCATCTAACCACCACCCCCTTTCAGGAACGGGCTGTTAGACATTGTGCATTTTTGTGCTTCTGGGTCCTTTCACCTAGAGATGCCGGGGATTGAACCTGGGACCTTCTGCATGCCAAGCAGATGCTCTACCACTGAGCTATGGCCCCTCCCCACTGGCTCTTTCAGCTTCTAGATGACTGGGTTTGCTCCTGTATTAAATCTTTGATCCCCCATGCTTCTCCCTATTACTGCTCTGTCAAAATGTAAATGGTAAAGCTCTAACCTTTCTTGTTCTGTCACTCTTAACTCCCCAGGGGCACAAAGGACTCTACAGAAATAATGAACATTATTATTAATAGTAGAAGAAAGCAAGGGTTCAGTGGTAGAGCGTTTGCTTGGCATGCAGAAAGTCCCAGGTTCAATCCCCGGCATCTCCAGTTAAAGGGACTAGGCAGGTAGGTGATGTGAAAGACCTCTGCCTGAGACCCTGGAGAGCTGCTGCCGGTCTGAGTAGACAATACTGACTTTGATGGACCAAGGATCTGATTCAGAATAAGGCAGCTTCATGTGTTCATATGTTCATGACAGGCATTCCAGCCTTCCAGGGGCAAGGGTCTGTTTTCAGTATCCCACTAGAAAGCCTAGCAAATAATACTAAGAGGATCTCTTCCCTTTTTTAAAAAATAAGAGAGCATATGACTGTTCAAAATGCAAAACCACTAGTTGCCCGTTCCCCGCCCCCCCCCCAACTTGGATTTTGGTGAAAGGGGGAAAAATGACTTCTGTACTAGAGATGTCACTGGGGTGAATTTTTCAGCCCTGCTTGTCAAAACGGAGGACAGAACTGCTGACAAAGCCTAATTTATAACTGTGAACAGAGCCACGGTAATGGGTGTTGGAGAAGAGAAAGCATGCCCCAGAGAATAAGGGTGATCGCTTAAACGGGAAGCAGGAAATGAAGATAGAAGTGCCTGAAGGCACGGGTCGGGAAAAGAAAAACCTCTTCCCCCCACCAATCCAACAACCCCCGTCAAAGTGGAGAAATCGCTTTCCAGTTGACAGGTGTGCCATACTGGGTCAAAGAACACTCGCACCTGGCGCTCGGGATGGCTTGCAAAAACCCCTGCGTGGATTTGTTCTGGAGGGGCAGCCATATTAGTTCGCAGCCGTCAAAGCTGCATGCTTTCTGCTAGAATGAATGCGTTGGCCTGGCAGGTGCCACAAGAGTCTTTTGTTATCCATGGTTGTGGGCGTTCCAAGCGGCCCGGCCTCCTTTCCAAAGCAGAACTGATGCATTGGATTGAATATTCCCGAGTCCATTGACAAAGGCTAGCAGAGAGCCATCGTGGGGTAGTGGTTAGGAGCAGTGCACTTTGACCTGGAGAACCGGGTTTGATTCCCCAGTCCTCCACATGAGCGACGGAGGCTCATCTGGTGAACTGTATTTGTTTCCCCACTCCAACACACAAAGGGTGACCTTGGGTTAGTCACAGCTCTATTAAGAGCTCTCTCAGCCCCACCTACCTCACAGGGTGTCTGTTGTGGGAGGGGAAGGGAAGGCGATTGTAAGCCGGTTTGAGTCTCCCGTAAGTGGTAGAGAAAGTCGGCATATAAAATCTAACTCCTCTTCTTCCTCTTCCTCTTCTCCTTCCTCTTCTTCTTCTTGAACAATAGTTTTTTAAAAACCCAACTTGAATATATATGGCAACTAAAATGTCTTGTACAGCGGTTTCGAAGCCTTGAGCAGAACAAATTAAGGTCACGTTGGCTGGGGTGGTGTGGTGGTTAGGGCGTCGGACTAAGGTCTGGGATGCCTGGGTTCAAATTAGGGTTGCCAACCTCCAGGTGGTGGCTGGAGATCTCCTGGGATGACAACTGATCTCCAGGCGACAGAGATCGGTTCCCATGGAGAAAATGGCTGCTTTGGCTGGTGGACTCCGTGGCATTATCATCCCTCCCCTCCCCAAACCCCGCCCTCCCCAGACTACACCCCTAAAATCTCCAGGAATTTCCCAGCCTGTAGCTGGCAACCCTTGTTCGAATCCTTTGCTGGACCACGGAAACCTGCCAGGTCACTTTGGGCCTATCACAATCTCTCAACCTAATCTACCTGGGGGGACTTCCAGAGAAGGAGAATTGGGGAGGCAGCCTTTGTTTTCAGCACCACGGCCAGCACCCCACATCCCATTGTGGCCCTCACCAGAACCGAAGCGTCTTCTTGTGTACAAGTGCTACTGTAATTGGTCAACATTATTCATAAATCATGCTTATAATAACACTCTCCAGACATACTAGGTATAGAAAACCCCTTAAAAGACAAAAAAATCATAATATCCCCCTGGGCGCATGTGACGATCAGGTTAATTTCTTACTTCTGATACTCAAGTACCCAAGTTTTTCAAACAACTCCAGTCTTCATCCATCTTAATCCAGTTTGTTAATTTTGCACACTGAATGACAAACACAAATCCTGACATGACAGTGGTATTGGAATCCTTTCTACATGATGGGAGCCAGCGTGGTGTAGTGGTTAAGAGTGGTGCTTTGGAGTGGTGGAGTCTGATCTGGAGAACCGTGTTTGATTCCCCATTCCTCCACGTGAGCGGTGGACACTAATCTGGTGAACCGGATTTGTTCCCCCACTCCTCCACATGAAGCCAGCTGGGTGACCTTGGGCTAGTCACAGCTCTCTCAGCCCCACCTACCGCACAGGGTGTCTGTTGTGGGGAGGGGAAGGTCATCATAAGCTGGTTTGATTCTTCCTTAAGCAGGAGAGAAAGTCGGCATATAAAAACCAACTCTTTTTCTTCTTTACCAGCGTACGGGTTTACACATGCTCATCAGGAGCAAAAGGCACAAGCAGAATAGGAATGCCATCTACAGATGGTGGTCCATATGCTTTTTTAGCAGCATTTAATCAACGCACATGCGCAATAGAAAAACACACAGAGAGAGAGAGAGATAATAAGTGAACCAAAGGAACTGCCAGCTAGGATTAAAGGCACATGCTCCAGTTTCTGCATTTATTCTTAAACTGGATTGAAAGAGGAGCGAAACGCAATGCAGAACAAATGTTAGAACAAGACAGGAACAGAAGCGAGGAAATCTGCTCTTCCCTCGACAGGCCACTGCGCTGGACAGACCTTTCTTCCTGTCCCTGTGCCAAATGCAGAAGAGCTATGGAATTTGGATTGATCTGCCATAGCATGCACTGCTCTGAAATCAGGGCCCTAGGGTCATGCATAGTTTTCTCCGAAGCTGAGTTGATCGGAGGCAGCAGCAAAGCATAAATCGAGATAATTGTCTCTGCTTGTTGACTTTTAATATGTATGTTTATGGCAACTCTTTTCATTTAAAACAAGCATCCCCGCAGCAGTGTAATTACTGTTCACACGAGGAGGATCCGTCCTTGTCATATATTTGCTGGAATCATTTTTTGGGGAAGGCGGCAGTGGGTAAAATAATTTGGATCCTTCCCCACACCCACACGCACTCTCCTTGAAAATAACTACTTGGAAACATCTGGCCAGCAGGGAGCCTTATCTTTTAATTTTCGACAGAGCGTCGGAAGTATCTTGGATTTCCAAATCGTTTTGCAGCTATTTGTGTAAGAGTTTTGGCTGTTTAATATTTTAAAATCCTGTTTTATTGAGGGCGGGGGGACTCTCTTCCTGCCATGCACATTTAAATAAGAAAAATAGAGAGCTGACATTTCTAGTTCGAGCCCTGCCAGTGATAGATCTTGCTGTTTTTCATTAACGTCTCTTTGCTGTTGCTCCATTTCCCATGCATTTTAAAATAATGGTGTGGAGAAACTACACAGAGGCTGCGATCTGCAGGTTAGAACAGCCGGGCTGAGAAATTGGAACAGGCCTAATGGACATGAGTACAGTAAAAACAAAACAATAAAGGGGAATCTCGTGGCATTTTGAAGATGAACAAATGTATTGCAGTCTATGTGTACAAGGGCTGTAGTGGTTAAGAGCAGCGGACTCTAATCTGGAGAACCTGGTTCGATTCCCCACTCCTCCACATGAAGCCTGCTGGGTGACCTTGGGCCAGTTACAGTTCTTTCCGAGCTCTCTCAGCCCATGTGGAAGCAGGCAATGGCAAACCACCTCTGAAAATCTCTTGCCTTGAAAACCCTACGGGGTTGCCATATGTCAGCTGTGACATAATTCATCACATAAACCTTTAAATATTCATCCTATTATTAGGCTTTTTTTGTCAACCTTCCTGGTTACCTTGCTTTTTCTGGGTTGAAGTTTTCCTTCCCCATGAAGCTGCCTTGTCCTGAATCAGACCCTTGGTCCATCAAAGTCAGTATTGTCTACTCAGACCGGTGGCGGCTCTCCAGGCTCTCAGGTAGAGATCTTTCCCATCACCTACTTGCCTAGTCCCTTTAACTGGAGATGCCGGCGATTGAACCAGGGACCTTCTGCATGCCGAGCAGATGCTCTACCACTGAGCCACAGCCCCTCCCATAGAGAACACGTGAAGCTGCCTTCTACTGAATCAGACCCTGGGTCCATCAAAGTCAGTATTGTCTACTCAGACCAGCAGCGGCTCTCCAGGGTCTCAGGCTGAGGTCTTTCCCATCACCTAGTTGCCTAATCCCTTTAACTGGAGATGCCGGGGATTGAACCAGGGACCTTCTGCATGACAAGCAGATGCTCTACCACTGAGCCACAGCCCCTCCCATAGAGAACTCATGAAGCTGCCTTCTACTGAATCAGACCCTGGGTCCATCAAAGTCAGTATTATCTTCTCAGACTGGCAGCGGCTCTCCAGGGTCTCAGGCAGAGGTCTTTCCCATCACCTACTCACCTATAATTTATGTTTGGTCAAAGGACCGTAATAAACAATTTATTTAATTTAATTACACCTACTCACCTAGTCCCTAACTGGAGATGTCGGGGATTGAACCAGGGACCTTCTGCATGCTGAGCAGATCCTCTACCACTGGGCCACAGCCCCCAATTCCCCTTTCTGCTCTAATTTTGCTTACAGCCAGCTTATTATTTTTTTAAAAACTCTTCACAAAATTCTCCGTGGCTGAACTTCTCTGTCAAACGTGACCTGTCTACGGCGAAGGACCAACACACGTTTACCCCCTCCCCTTTGTTTTGCCACCTGCGAAATGGTTATTTAACACATATGCGATGCCAGAATGCACAGAAGCCTGTAGGCTGCATAGTCTGGGGACTAACAGCTGGTCACGGATGTCGGCGTCGCGGGCGTCTCTTCTTCCCCATCCCAAACAACCCCCCCCACACACACATACATGCAACCTCAGGGAACAGCATATGTCTGCAGAGCTCATTCAGATAAACACATCGGAAATGTCATATCAAAGAGCAAAATACCGGAGGCATCCAGGTGCATATTTTTGATGAAACTCCACAAGAAAAACAAGCCACTCTGAAAAGAGGAACGGGAGGCTGGGAAAAGAACTTCCTGCTGTCTTACTACCCCAGAAATGGGATACAATAATAATAAATGGGATACAATAATACAATAATAATAAAACAGGTCATGGATTTGCATATAAGAATGTGTGCTGGAGGGGCCGTAGCTCAGTGGTAGAGCCTCTGCTTGGCACACAAAAGGTCCCAGGTGCAATCTTCGGCATCTCCAGTTAAAGGGACCAGGCAAGTAGGTGATGTGAAAGACCCCTGCCTGAGACCCTGGAGAACCACTGTTGGTCTGAGTAGACAAGACTGACTTTAATGGACCAAGGGTCTGGTTCAGTAGGATGCAGCTTCATGTGTTCATGTGAGAAATGCAATGCCTACATAGAGATCATCGCAGAAATTATGAGGGGACTGGACCGGGGTTGGCTCCCAGGGGTTGACTAATGCACTTGCTTCAGAGGAAGAGAGGCTAATTGCACAATCCATTAATACAACATACTGCAGGCAGAGAGAAGATCGTTCTGAGGTAGATAACTGAGGGGAGCCCGGATGGGCGAGAATGGAGAGGGGTTGTAGCCCAGTGGTAGAACCTCTGCTCCTTACACAGAAGGTCCCGGGTTCAATTATGGCATCTCCAATCAAAGGGTCAGCTGGTGGGTGGCGTGAAGGACTTTTGCCTGAGACCCTGGAGAGCTGCTGTCGGTCTGGGCAGACAAGACTGGCTTGGATGAACCAGTGGTCTGATTCAGTCGCAGGCAGCTTTGAGTGTGCATGTGTGTCTGTGGGTGTGGAGGGGGGAAAGCCCTGATGGGCAAGAATGTCAGCGTGGTGGTTAAGAGTTGGGGCAAACTATGTATAAAACGCTGTATATAAAAATTCAGAAATAAAACCACATGTGACAAGGACAAATTCCACTTTGGAAAGGAGATCTGGTAACTCTAAACTTTGAGATGTAGAACTGTATGGTATAGCCCGATCTTGTCAGATCTCGGAAGCTAAGCAGGGATGGTACTTGGATGGGAGACCACCAAGAAAGGCTCTGTAGAGGAAAGCAATGGCAAACTGCCTCTGCTTCTCACTCGCCTGGAAACTCTCTCACCGGGGTTGCCAGGAGTCGATTGCGACTGGACGGCTCACACATACATAACACTCCAGATGCCCTTGTGCGTCAGGGGGTATAGAAACTTCAGAACATGTCTTGATTCGCTATTCATTCTACCAAGAAGTCCACACAAAGCTTCTTTCCCCTTTGCTTAACACTTTCCCTGACCAATCAGATGAGTTTCTGGCTAAGAAGCTCCTAACTGATGAAAAACCACAGTTTACACGCTTGAGTGCTAAATTCTGCGCCACAGCTATTAAAATATATCATACCCCGGCAGGATAAGAGTAACAGAAATACTTTATTACTCAAAATATTAAGGGGGTCACACCGAGTTATACGATGCTTGTATAAATTTTATTCATACGTGTAATATGTAGTTATTAGGCTTAGATTATTTGCAGTAGCAGTAGTAGCTGTTGTTGTGGTTTTCTTATTATCTGTCGTGGCTGTTGTTTTTTCTGCTGGTCAGTGACCGTATTAGTAAATTATTATTATTATTATTATTCCAGATGCCAAGAAATAATTTCAAGGAGGAGAATTTGGAAGCACGCCTCATCTGTGCTTACAAGTATAACACGCAAGATAAGATTGATTCAAAGAGCAAGACCACTTGCTGCACAAACGTTAAAGAATGCCAGTTTCATTTCCGATTCTCAGTCTTCAGGATGAATCTGTGACATCAAAAGCAGGTCTTCGGGTAAACGGCCCTCGGCGGCGCTGCTGACCCGGGAAATCCAAAAGAGGTCAGCTCCAGTCGGTTCTTCTCCCCCCGGTCCAGGCTGGATCACAGAATAAATCAAAAGAAGGTTGAAGGACGCAGAGAGGAGAGGGGAAATTGCTTTCTGCCAGGCGTATGAAATACATCTCTGCTGAAGACAACTTCAAGGAAAGAGACTGGGGCTGGGCACAGCCTTGCCGGGAGGCGAAGTGGAAGCAGAAGGCTGAATTTCAGGATGCCAGCAGGGCTGGGCCCCAGTTCCAGGAGGCCTTAAGCAAAATGGCTTCCAGTGGCCAACGGCATGCCTATGATATCAGGTGCTGTGGAACACAGGCAGGATAATGCTGCTGCAGTCCTCTTGTTTGTGGGCTTCCTAGAGGCCCCTGGTTGGCCACTGTGTGAACAGACTGCTGGACTTGATGGGCCTGGGCCTGATCCAGCAGGGCCTTTCTTATGTTCTAGTCATGATGCATACCTATTCTCTCCAGGATCAGAGGAGCATGCCTATGATATTAGGGGCTGTGGAGCACAGGTAGGACAATACTGCTGCTAGGCTTACCAGGTCCTGCTTCTTTGGTGGGAGGTTTTTGGAGTGGGGGGGGGGTCGCGCGCTTCCAGAAGTGCTGCATTGCAAAGGGCCGGTTTCTACTCAAACTCCCAGTTTGCCCGCCTACCCTCAGCTGGTCAGTGGGTGGCCAGGTGGATTGGCAGGGGTTTGCCCGCCACCACCTGGCACTTGGCAACCCTTGCTGCTGCAGTCATCTTGCTTGTGGGCTTCCTAGAGCCACCTGGTTGGCCACTGTGTGAACAGACAGATAGAGAGGAGTGCAAATCCTTTGTATGCCTTCTGTCTGCACTGGCAAGGTTCAAGACAAGTATGAAGAAGTTTCACTCTGCTCCTCAACCTAGCCTGCCTTCCCTAGCAATGGGAGATCACCCTAGAGTTTCAGTGACCACCCGGGGGGGGGGGAGGAAGAAGAGGAGGAGGAGAAAGAAGAGTTGGTTTTTATACCCCACTTTCCTCTACCATAAGGAGTCTTACAATCGCCTTCTCTAGAAATTGCTCAAAAATGCAATATCTGTGGAACACAATAGAGCAAAGAGCAATAAAGCGAGGTAGAAGCAGGTTGGTTTTTATACCCTGATTTTCTCTACTTTTTAGGGAGTCTCAAACTGGCTTACAAACGCCTTCCCTTCTCCACAACAGACACCTTGTGAGGTAGGCGGGGCTGAGAGAGTTCTGAGAGAACTGCGACTAGCCCAAGGTCACCCAGCAGGCTGCATGTGGAGGAGCGGGGAAACAAACCCAGTTCTCCAGATTAGAGTCTACCACTCATGTGAAGGAGTGAGGAATCAAACCTGGCCCTCCAGATTAGAGTCCACCATGCTTAACCACTACACCATGCCGGCTCCCACGACGCAGGGAGGCACGCCCAGGGGATGGAGACATATAAAAGTGTTGGTCTTTTAAGGGGTTTTCTTTACTTAGTACCTTTAGAAAGTGTTATTATAGGCACGATTGGCTAATCATTTTGACCAATACCAGTAGCACTTTTGCACAAGAAGACGCTTCAGTTCTGGTAAGGGCCACAATGGGATGTGGGGCGCTAGCCGTGGTGCTGAAAACTAAGGCTGCCTCCCCAATTCTCCTGCTAGGAAAGTCCTCCCCAGGATTTGAAACTTTGAATTATATAGTCCGGTTTCTGAAGTGGAGTACTGCAATTTTCCTTTTTCTTGATTTCCAAATTTGGTAGGGAGCAGGTGAGTGCAGCCAGATTTAGAAGAGAAGACGAACATTTTAGAAGAGAAGATTCTTCTAAAACAGATTTAGAAGAGAAGATTCGTTTTAGCTGTTCAATTGATAGTTGAGTAGACAATGCATGATAGGAACACCCTGGGCCCAGCATCCTCAACCCTGGCATCCCAGACTTGGGCGCTGGAACAAAAAATCCAGCCCCAGAAGAAGAACAGTTGGTTTTTATATGCCGATTTTCTCTACCTTTTTTAAAGGAGAATCAGACCAGCATACAATCTCCTTCCCTTCCTCTCCCCACAACAGACACCCTGTGAGGTAGGTGGGGCTGAGAGAGCTCTGAGAAAACTGTAGATAGATAGATAATCTTTATTACGGTCAATGACCAGCACAAGTAACCTATAAAAGCACCAGTTTACATAAATATAGAATACCTGTATATCAGAATAAAACATGCTGATTCACTTATTAACATGAATAAAATCACTTCAGTAAAAGGGGAACACATATCATTTGGGCTGTCACCCCTCATTTCAGGACTGTGGATTGGCATAGGCCCACCTCCACCGTGCATCCATTGCAGCAGCACAAAATCTAGCTACTGAGTATGTTATATCGGAGTTTACGTCTTGTAACAGAGTCGGAATGTAGGTATATCCCGCATATCCAGAGAATTTGTGAATTTGTGACTAGTCCAAGAGAGAACTGTGACTAGCCCAAGGTCACTCAGCTGGCTTCATGTGCAGGAGTGGGGAAACCAACCCGGTTCACCAGATTAGAGTCCGCTGCTCGGAGGAGTGGGGAATCGAATCCGGTTCTCCAGATTAGAGTCCATCGCTCTTAATCACTATATCACGCTGGCTCCCTATATACAACAAACACCCTTTTGTCCTCTCTATCCATCATGCCCATCATGGGTTCCCCCCCTCCCAATTGATCCTATATCCACATGCAAGGATGCAAAACAGAATCTCTAGAGGTGGCAACATTTCCTCCATTACCAGCTTTTCTGATTGGCCAGGAGAGTCGAAACGCAGCCCCACTTAAAAAGACCCATTTGTTCACCAATCATCGGTTAACGGACGTTCCCAGCCCAAAATCTGTCGGGAAGCCGTACCCTCCCTTCCACAGAGAAACAAAGGAAACTGATAAATGAAGCCTCAGAAAGGCATTCCATAGAATGCAGGAAAGGTGTAATTAGATTCAAAGCTCAATTGATGAGCAGGAGTCTGTCAATCATGCGAAAAATTAGAGGTGCATTGAACAAATGCTACACACGGAAGCAATCACCACCGCCCATCCATTTTCGAAGAAGCTCGGGAGAGGTAACATAGAAATGGTGGAGCTGTGCCCTCACCTGGACAAACTGGAAACATAAGAAAGGCCGTGCAGGATCAGACCAAGGCCCATCAAGCCCAGCAGTCTGTTCACACAGTGGCTAACTAGGTGCCTCTAGGAAGCCCACAAACAAGACGACTGCAGCAGCATCGTCCTGCCTGTGTTCCACCGCACCCAAAATAATAGGCATGCTCCTCTGATCCTGAAGAGAATAGGTATGCATCATGACTAGTATCCATGACTAGTAGCCATGGATAGCCTTCTCTTCCATGAACTTGTCCACTTTCCTCTTAAAGCCTTCCAAGTTGGCAGCCAGCACCACATCCTGGGGCAGGGAGTTCCACAATGTAACCATGCATTGTGTGAAGAAATGCTTCCTTTTATCTGTTTTGAATCTCTCACCCTCCAGCTTCAGCAGATGACCCCGCGTTCTAGTATTATGAGAGAGGCCTCTTGGTGGTGGCCCCACATCAACCACATCATGTTTGTCCAGACTTCTTTTGTGGAAGTACTTTCCCAATTTGAAGCTTGGGAGAAAATTGCATATCTTTTGTTCCTTGGGCTCCCATATCTGCCCCCACCCCGAACCTATCACAGCAACAGCTTTTCCTGCTTAATCCCTCGTGATTTCTACTGATCATACAGTGGTGTTCTTTGGGAAGGAAGGAAGTGATGCATACCTGAGCCTTATCAACATATCCAAGCCTTATCGACAAAGCAAGAGCAGATTCCCCCCACCTGCAGAAAAGCCACTGTAGCCCTCTCTGATTGATCCAGCTCTTTGAAATTTCCATCTGTTTCTGTCTCCGCTTAGCAGTTCTTGTGTGTGTTTGTCGATTTTCCAGGAATGACACAAGCTGCAGGAATGATACCCAGGGTCACTAACACTCATCCCCCTCGTGTTAAAAGCCTCGTATCTTTGAAGTGGAGTGTGGGTGGGGGGTGGGAAGCGATTTTAAAGTGACACATCCTTAACAAACTATCAACCATCGGTTGATAGCTTCGGGGCTCACTGTGAAGGTTGTGCTTGAAAAACAAGCGAGCAACGGTTTCGATTGTAAACAAATTGCTTCGATGCATACGTGAAATGGAGAATGAAGAGAAAGGTCTAGTTTTGTGATATGTGAAACTACTTTTTAAAGGTTGGGTATTGTTAATGACTTGAGAAATCAGCAATTAAGTGTTCCTACAAGCTGATCCATACATTGGGTGCCTGCTGTCTAGGGTTGCCAGGTCCCTCTTTGGCACCGGCGGGAGGTTTTGGGGCGGAGCCTGAGGAGGGGAGGGTTTAGGGAGGGGAGGGATTTCAATGCCATAGAGTCCAATGGCCAAAGTGGCCATTTTCTCCAGGGGAACTGATCTCTATTGGCTGGAGATCAGTTGTAATAGCGGGAGATCTCCAGCTAGTACCTGGAGATTGGCAACTCTACTCCTGTCTGTGTCCAATTCGCTGTTCTGACTTCACCTCTACTTAATCGGTCTCTGCTTAGGATTTCTCTGCCCTGTCTCAGCATCAGGTGTGAATGGATGAGTTCTGAAGCAGAAACACAGGATACCGGGCTATCCAGGGCTGGGCAGAACACGTCCGAGCACTTGATAAAAAGCCAACATTTGTTTTAAGTGTTGGAAGAATGTGGTGCTTGCAATTTGTAAGTAGAAAGGAAAGCGTTGAAACAGATTGCTCGAAAAGAGATCTTTTTAGGTATACAACAAAGCATCTTTCCAGTTTTCACGCTGGGGGTGGGTGGGAAATGCGGAAAACGCTGATATAAAGTCAGGCATAGCCCAATACAATGAAAAAGACCAAGCTCCAGTTGGTGACCCTTTCCCTGTTTTAAGCTGTTTTTCTATCGACCGCTGGTGAAAAACGATTGAGCCACTGATAGATGGAAGATGCTTCCAAGGTCATACTCTGTCAGATTCCCCTTCTACAAAAGCCAATCTGGCCTTTAGAGCGATATGTTTGGGAGTCACTCTACCGCTCAGACAGGGAAATTAATTTACTGGAAGGTAAGAGGTGCTTCAAGTCACAGGCGATGCTGTTTCCGGCCTTCCTCTCGGCATTTCTCCTTCGCTTCAGTTTTCAGTGGAACCCTCCATGCAGCTGACCAGAAGCAGAAGATCACAGGAGAGTTGCTTCATGAAGGAAGAGGAGCATCGCTAAGGAAAAGCGTTTTGAAGAGCATTAAAAACTCTCCAGAAAAGGGTGAATTTGTGACCTTCGTACAAGCACATTGTAGGAGACGACCAGCGGCAGCCCAAGCCCTTCTTTTGAACAGCTTAGGGTGGTGACCAAGGCCTATGCTGGAGAATACCAAAGTTCTGGAAATACAGGGAAGGCGGGCAGAATGTATAGCCCGATCTTATCAGTTCTCAAAAGCTAAGCAGGGTTGGTACTTGGGAGACCACCAAGGAAGGCTCTGCGGAGGAAGGCAATGGAAAACCACCTCTGCTCAATCACGTGTCTTGAAAGCCCCTTGCTGGGGTTGCCATAAGGCAGCTGTGACTTGACAGCACTTTACACACACACACACTGGAAATATGCTGCTGCCGGTGTACACATGGACCATGCCAGGAACATGTTGAGGGTGGGGTAGGACATGTCAAACCACCGGTGGCTACGTTCTGCTAGTGGCAACCCTGGCATTTCATTCCAAAGTCCCATAGAGCGCACGGGAGAGTGAAAGAACAAGTGGAATTTTGAATCATCCCAGTAGTTAAAGGAGCCCCGTGGCGCAGAGTGGTAAGCTGCAGTACTGCAGTCAAAAGCTCTGCTCACGCCCTGAGTTCGATCCCGACAGAAGTCAGTTTCAGGTAGCCGGCTCAAGGTTCACTCAGCCTTCCATCCTTCCGAGGTCGGTAAGATGAGTGCCCAGCTTGCTGGGGATAAAATGTAGACAACTGGGGAAGGCACTGGCAAGCCACCCTGTAAACGTAGTCTGCCTAGTAAATGCCAGGATATGACATCACCCCATGGGTCAGTAATGACCTGGTGCTTGCACCTTTAAAGGGAGCCCCGTGGCGCAGAGTGGTAAGCTGCAGTATTGCAGTCAAAAGCTCTGCGTACAACCCGAGTTTGATCCCAACGGAAGTCGGTTTCAGGTAGCCAGTTTGAGGTTGACTCACCCACCCGAGGTGGGTGAAATGAGGACCCAGCTTGCTGGGGGTCAAGTGTAGATGACTGGGGAAGGCAATGGCATACCACCCCGTAAACACAGTCTGCCTAGGAAACGTCACCCCATGGGTCAGGAATGACCCGTTGCTTGCACAGGGGACCACCTTTACCTTTTTAACCAGTTGTTAAAATCTTCCTCACAGGTTCAGCGATGGGCGCTCCCACTTTTGTAATGGAGAGGGACGGCTAGAAACCTCAACTGTGAGACTCCCTCTGCTTATCTTCCCGACGGCACCTTTGCCGTTTGTTACTTCCCTCTTCTTTTAACGTCCCTTCATGTACTAATCCTGTTCCTGGTTTTAATTTGCTGGTGTCCCTTCTGTTAGCCCGGTTTTCTTAGGATTGATTTGAAAGTGTACCATTAACTACATTCAAAGACAGGGCTGAGAGGGGGGATATAAGTGTTTTGAAAGGATGGACAGAAGGAAATAAATCCCTCCAAAACCAAAAAGCGATATCTTTGCAGCCAGACTATCCATACCATTTCGCCAGAGTATGAAATGTTTACCTATTCTTGCAGGGACTTAAATTCCAATTACAGGGGGATTACAAAGGTAACAATATCGCCTTCACTCAGAATATGATTCTGGAAGTTTTTTCATCAATATCAAGGCCCTGGGCAAGTTTGTCAAATAATAATTTTGCATATATTTGATGAGGATCTTAATTATATGTTTGCCTACCCAAATAATTGTTTATCTACCTGAGGTTCCTCTCCCAGAGGAAGTGCTGGCGAAACAACCACTTCTTATCAAGGCTAAGCATTCGTGGCGAGCAGCTGTGAAATGCTCGACTGGGCAATCGTAAGCAAACAGCAGGGCTCTGGGCAAGAGGGGAAACTCGAGTCAGAGAACAGACCCCCTTGTGAGCTTCAAACTGCGGTTCTCTGCAGGGGGGAAATGGGAGCCCTGGGTTCCAATCCTTCTCAGGGCAGCATGGTGTAGTTAAGAGCAGCAGACTCTAACCTGGTGCACCAGGTTTGATTCCCCGCTCACATGAACACATGAAGCTGCCATCAAAGTCAGTATTGTCAACTCAGACAGGCAGCGGCTCTCCAGGGTCTCAGGCAGGGGTCTTTCACATCACCTACTTGCCCAGTCCCTTTAACTGGAGATACTGGGAGTTGAACCTGCGACCTTCTGCATGCCAAGCAGATGCTCTACCACTGAGCCACAGCCCCTCCACATGAAGCGTGCTGGGTGACCTTGGGCTAGTCTATTTGTGTAGTATTGTTGTGGGATCACTCTTGCCTTGTATTTTTATTTGTTGGGCGGTTGGAATTCGTTTTCCAATTCTGTACATGCTTCTGTATTTGTTTGGCTGTTAGCCGTATTTTTAATAAAGTGAATACCTTGGGCTAGTCACAGTTCTCTCAAAGCCATCTCGGTCCCTCCTATCTCAAAAGGTGTCTGTTGTGGGGAGGGGAAGGCGATTGGAAGCTGCTTTGAGACTCCTTACAGTAGAGAAAAGTGGGGTATAAAAAACTAACTCCTTCTTCTTTATTCAGGGGCTGAAAGCAGCTGAGTATCCATTAAAGGGGAAAAGGACAGGAAGGTAGGGAAACCAACCTGTTCAAGCTACTGGGGGCAGATTGGGAGTGGAGGGGTGGGATTTCCAAATGTTTCCCTCACCAGCAATTCCTTGGAGGCCCCCAGCTTGTACATCAGCATATCACAGTGGAGGCAAACAGGGTGTGTGTAGGGGACAGATGCTCCCTTAAAGGGGAGGGGCTGTGGCTCAGCAGAAGAGCATCTGCTTGGCATTAGGGCTGTCAAAAAAAAAATTCGGTACAGTTCGGATTCGGCCGAATTTGGCCCTTGTGTGTTTGGTAAGTGCCGAAGTCCGAACTCCCCCACTTCGGATCCGTTCAATTCGGCGGGAATTCAAAGTTCGGAAACAAGTTCTGCCGAATAAAGCCATTAAAAACACAACCGCGCCTTTCCGCGGCTCGGGGGAGGGGGCATTTTTGGGCTTAGAGGTCCCAAACTTTTGGCAGAGCTTCAAAGGACGTTTATTGAAAGACTCCCCAAGTTTTGTAAAGATTGGGTCATGGGGGGCTGAGATATGGGCCCTGAAAGGGGTCCCCCCCACCCTTAATGTGCATCTCTCAGCAGAGCTTGCTGCCCACGCACAAAGCTCCCAGCCCCGACAACAGCGGAGAAAATAGCAAAACAACTGCAAACACAACCTTGTTAAACAACACCTTTGCAACACACAACTGAAACCTCCCCCCTCAAACCAGGGAGCGAGAGACTCGAGGGGGAACACACACCCCAGGCAGAACCGACGAAAGCCCCCTTTGGCTTCCCCCCCATTCACAGAAACTGCTCCCTCCCCACACACACACAGACTCTGCTTTCCCCCCCACACACACACATACACAGGAGAAAAATTATAGATTAAAGCCCCCAAAGGGGTCTTACTGTGGCTGTCTTCTGTTCCATCAAGAGGGGCTGTAATCCAAGATGATTCCAATTAGGCACGGAACGTTTTGCTCTGGAGAGGAGATGCGCACACACACAGGATCGGCTGCTCCATTCATCCCAATAGGGAAAAGGGGAAAGGGGAAAGCCCATATCTCGGGACCCCCTGACCCAATGTTCACAAAACTTGGGGGGTATCTTAAGAACACTGGTCTGAAACTCCGCTCAAAGTTTGGGATCTGCACCCCCAAAAATGCGCCCCCTGCAGCCATGGAAAGAGAAAAGGGGGGGAGGCGATATTTCTGCCCCCACTGAACCCATCTTTACAAAACTTGGGTAGTATCTTAAAAATAATTCACTGAAGCTATGTTAAAGGTTTGGGGGCTATATCCCCAAAAAAGCGCCCCCTGCAGCCACATAAATGGAAAAAGGGGGGAGGGAAAAGGGGGAGAGCCCATATCTCGAGACCCCCTGACCCAATGTTTACAAAACTTGGGGGGTATCTTAAGAACACTGGTCTGAAACTCCGCTCAAAGTTTGGGATCTGTACCCCCAAAAATGCGCCCCCTGCAGCCATGGAAAGAAAAAGGGGGGGAGCCCATATCTCGGGACCCCCTGACCCAATGTTCACAAAACTTGGGGGGTATCTTAAGAACACTGGTCTGAAACTCTGCTCAAAGTTTGGGATCTGCACCCCCCAAAATGCGCCTCCTGCAGCCATGGAAAGAGAAAAGGGGGGGAGGCGATATTTCTGCCCCCACTGAACCCCATCTTTACAAAACTTGGGTAGTATCTTAAGAATAATTCACTGAAGCTATGCTAAAAGTTTGGGGGCTATATCCCCAAAAAAGCGCCCCCTGCAGCCACATAAATGGAAAAAGGGGGAGAGGGAAAAGGGGGAGAGCCCATATCTCGAGACTCCCTGACCCAATGTTTACAAAACTTGGGGGGTATCTTAAGAACACTGGTCTGAAACTCCGCTCAAAGTTTGGGATCTGTACCCCCAAAAATGCGCCCCCTGCAGCCATGGAAAGAAAAAGGGGGGAGCCCATATCTCGGTACCCCCTGACCCAATGTTTACAAAACTTGGGGGGTACCTTAAGAAGCTTCATCTGAAGTTCCAGTGAAAGTTTTGTGTCTGTACCCCAAAAAATGCGCCCCCTGCAGCCACAGAAAGGAGCGAATGTGCACAAGCACCCCACACACACACACGAGGATTTCGCTCTCTCTCTCTCTCTCCCTGGCCGGGCCGCACATCAGCTGATTCCTCCAGTACTCAATCCTGACTGATTGGCCAGAAGAAGACCCAGCTTGCCCACCGATTGGCCGGGGGAGGAGAATGCTGCTTACTGACGGTTATGCTGCTTACTGACGGCCGAATTTGCCGAATTTATTCGCGAACTCCCGAACTCGCTGAATTCGCCCCCCCCGGTTGCCCGCCAGTTTTGAGTTCGGATCCGTCCGAACAGAAAAGCACCGAATCAGGGGAAATTCGGTTGATTTTCAGTTCGGGCCGAACCGAATTGACAACCCTACTTGGCATGCAGAAGGTCCCAGGTTCAATCCCTGGCATCTCCAGTTAAAGGGACTGGGCAAGAAGGTGATGTGAAAGACCCCTGCCTGAGACCCTGGAGAGCCGCTGCCAGTCTGAGTAGACAATACTGACTTTGATGGGCCAAGGGTCTGATTCAATATAAGGTAACTTCGTGTTTTCATGATGCCCCCCTTAGGGGAGGGGCCGTGGCTCAGTGGTAGAGCATCTGCTTGGCATCCAGAAGGTCCCAGGCTCAATCCCTGGCATTTCCAGTTAAAGGGACTGGGCAAGTAGGTGATGTGAAAGACCCCTGCCTGAGACCCTAAAGAGCCACTGCCAGTCTGAGAAGACAATACTGACTTTGATGGACCAAGGGCCTGATTCAGTATAAGGCAGCTTCATGTGTTCATGTGAAGCCTTGCTTGTAGGCTTCCTGGAAGCATCTGGCGGTCTCCTGCTAGGAAATGGGATGCCGAGTGGGGGGAGTGGGGGGTCCGATCCATTTCTTACGAGCACAAGGTGTTCTCCTCGCTCTTGGGCTCTTCCTTTCTCCGGCAAACTCCTGCGCCCAGTGTAACACAGGCCTGCTGAAGCAGAACCACAGAGCCACAGGTAATGCACCGTGGCAGGAATATCAATATTGCTTTCTCCTATCTGAAAAGTCATAGCAGCTGCTGCGAAAGAGGGCTCGAAAGCAAGCAGAGCATTAACGGGAGACTATACGGGGGGCTCTTGCTGCAATTTTGAGAGGATTAACTCAAGCTCCCTCCTCTGGGAATCCAGGAACGAGTCACACAGTATTTTTTCCAACTTGTTTAAAGGGCAACTTAGGCCCGCTTCTGGCAAACAGCGTCTGCTGAAATAAATTGGATTGAAGGTGAGGGAATGTTCACTCGGAAAGGGGAGGGAAGATTTCTACCTGGGAAAAGCTACCATTTGTAGGAGAAAGCTAGGCTGGAAGATGGACTGTGGAGCTTCCCTGCACAGAAACAGTCTACCTTTTCGGGTATGACACCAAAGCACTGGAGCTCTCTCC
This sequence comes from Euleptes europaea, assembly GCF_029931775.1. Lineage (NCBI taxonomy): Eukaryota > Metazoa > Chordata > Lepidosauria > Squamata > Sphaerodactylidae > Euleptes > Euleptes europaea. The sequence continues at coordinate 11,140,023 of NC_079330.1, read as the reverse complement.
CGAGTTTGTCCCCTTCTGTGGCCATCTCCCACCAGTGAGTGAAGACTTTGTTTCATTTGGCACGCCCTCAGTGATCCCTCCAGCGAGGTGGAGCCAGCGTGGTATAGTGGTTAAGTGTGGTGGTTTGGAGCAGTGGACTCTGATCTGGAGAACTGGGTTTGATTCCCCACTCCTGCACATGAGTGGCAGAGGCTAATCTGGTGAACTGGCTATAGAGGCCAATTGCCAAAGCAGCCATTTTCTCCAGGGGAATTGATCTCTATTGGCTGGAGATCAGTTGTCATAGCAGGAGATCTCCAGCTAGTACCTGGAGGTTGGCAACCCCAAGTCTATGGCATCACATCCCTGTTGAACTCCCCCCCCCTTCCCAAAAACCCAACCTATGGCTCAGTGGCAGAGCATCTGCTTGGCATGCAGAAGGTCCCAGGTTCAATCCCCACGTCCAGTTAAAGGGTCTAGGCAAGTAGGTGATGTGAAAGACCCCTGCCTGAGACCCTGGAGAGCCGCTGCCGGTCTTAGACAATACTGACTTTGTGGAGGGGCCGTGGCTCAGTGGCAGAGCATCTGCTTGGCACCAGAAGGTCCCCGGTTCAATCCCCGGCATCTCCAGTTAAAGGGACCAGGCAAGTAGGTGATGTGAAAGACCTCTGCCTGAGACCCCGGAGAGCCGCTGCGGGTCAGAGTAGACAATACTGACTTTGATGGACCGAGGGTCTGATTCAGTAGAAGGCAGCTTCATGTATGTGCTCCCCCCACAAAAAAAAATCTCCAACCCACAGCTGGCAACTCAGGAGAACATTTCACAAAGGGCTTCCAGGATGCTGTCCAAAGATGGCTCCCGAGCAATGCTATGAGGATCGATTTTAGCACCTGTGGTATCTTGCTGGCCGGGCTTTCCTTAGAAAGATCTGCTTATTGTAGGCCCCCGACCAAGGAGACGACGGCAACGAAAACAAGATGTGCTAAAGAGAGGCCTATTAGCAACCTTTCCTTTTTCACAGGGCAGTACCATCGCCACTGGGCGCTTCCCAGAGAAGCAACCCCCCCCCCCCCCGTTTCATTATGGCCTAAAACATCTCTGAAGGGAGCTTCCTCTCCAGCCCTGGGAGAAGCAATTATTTTGGACATTGATTATCTCCAACATGGGAGCAAAATGTTTGCCGCCGCAGCTAGCGGGAAAGGGCCGCTCCGCTCTAAGTCCATCGTTTCACGGAGTAAATTAAGGCGCCGTTGGGACAGGCGGGGGGGGGGGGAAGGAAGGTAAGCAAATGTCCCGCTTAATATGCAAATTAATTGACACGACATCACTCCGCGTGTTAATTTAAAGAGTGATTAATTTATGAGAGAGGAACAAGGCTGGCGTTAGATAGAGGCGGCTGATCAGTGTGAGCAGCCATGGGGGGGGGGTTACCATAGCAACCTATTTGGGAGAAACAAAAGAAGCGGTCGGATTTCCCCCCCCCCCCCGATTTTGCTCATCAATGCAGCATTAATGAGACATAGATGCAAGCCATGTAAATTGGAGGGGCGGAGGCAGGACTTGAGAGGCAGAGAAAGCAACAGATCATCTTATTTTATGTTGCGCACAACCCGGACAAAGGAGAATGGAAATTAGGGTTGCCAGGCTGTAGCCAGCAACTCCCAGGGAGGATTTAGGGGGCAGGAGAGCAAAACCCTAGAGCTTTTGCAAACCCTAGAGTCCCCCATGACGTCATTTCCAGTTTTCACCAGGTGATGTCAGCACCCCTGCCTAGGGTTGCCAACCTCCAGGCAATAGCTGGAGATCTCCTGCTATTACAACTGATCTCTAGCCAACAGAGATCAGTTCACCTGGAGAAAATGGCCGCTTTGGCAATTAGACTCTATGGCGTTGAAGTCCCTCCCCAAACCCTGCCCTCTTCAGGCTGGAGATCTCCCGCTTCTACAACTGATCTCCAGGCGACAGAAATCAATTCCCCTGGAGAAAAGGGCCACTTTGCCCATTGGAGTCTATGGCATTGAAGTCTCTCCCCTCCCCAGACCCCGCCCTCCTCAAACTCTGCCCCCAAAACCTCCTGCCAGTGGCGAAGAGGGACCTGGCAATCCTACCCCTGCCCCATTTCCGCCATTTCTTCTTGCTGGCGCAACAAACTGGGTTGCTAGGAGATTTCCAGTTATAGCTACAGCGGTAGACCTGGCAACCCTAATGTGTAGGGTTGCCAACCTCCAGGTACTAGCTGGAGAGCTCCTGCTATTACAACTGATCTCCAGCTGAAAGAGATCAGTTCACCTGGAGAAAATGGCCCCTTTGGCAATTGGACTCTATGGCATTGAAGTCCCTCCCCTCCCCAAACCCCGCCCTCCTCAGGCTCCGCCCCCCAAAAAACCTTCCGTCAATAGTGAAGTGGGACCTCACAACCCTTCTAATGTGAATGTTCCCAGTGATCTATTTATCAACCCAAATAATATCCTTTTATTTACTTTTCTTTCAAAATTTGACCCCACCGAGGATTGCCACTTGCCCACCTGTGGAGGGAGTCTTCCTGAAGGCCCCGCCTGCGACTTGTATCCTTCCACGCCCTTAACTCTGTAAAGGAGGACCCATCAGTCTTCGGGTGACTTTTATTTCTCAAATCCAATTACCTTTTAACTACGCGGGGTTGAAAATTATGAATGACAAAGCCGGGAAGCAATTTTCCACGTCTGGGCCGGCCGAGGGAGCTTGACAGAATTTTCAAAACGGATTCGTCTCTAATCTCCTGGAAGCGGAGATGCCACGTGGACAAATTTGCTCTGATTAATGCCCGAGCTCGGCAGCATTCATTAGACATGCGGGCACGGACTCTCCCCCCTCTGAATCCTGAACACGTTTAGAGTAAGAGCTGGGCACCTGGTTTGGGCTGTCGTTTGGCCAAGATGAACTCAGTGGTCACACGGGTCACCTCCCTTGGCACTAACCTCTTCCCATTCTGGGCCCCATAGCTTTTGCGGCCCAGAGGGCGAGGATGAGGGGCAAGGTAGCAGCGGCTTCTTCTCCCGTCCCTGCTCATGTGCTGAAAGAGAGTGTTGAAAGAGGCAGACATTGCCAAGCGGAGAAGTACCATGAGCATGGTGGCACCCGTGGTTGGCCGTACGCCACACTCATGTGTGGAATTGGGCACATGAACACACTCGAAACCACCTTATACCAGGTCAGACCATTGGTCTATCAAGGTCGGGATTGTCTGCTCAGACTGGCAGCAGCTCTTCGGGGTCTAGGGTTGCCAACCTCCAGGTACTAGCTGGAGATCTCCTGCTATTACAACTGTGCCGATAGAGATCAGTTCACTTGGAGAAAATGGCTGTGTTGGCAATTGGACTCTATGGCACTGAAGTCCCTCTTCTCCCCAAACCCTCCTCTCCTCAGGCTCTGCCCCCAAAACCTCCCACCGGTGGTGAAGAGGGACCTGGCAACCCTATACATGTGTTACTCATTTGCCTATACCATTCTCATATAGCTGGCGTATTTATTTGTTTCCAGCTTTTATACACCATCTTTTTATCCTACCAGGGTCTCAAGCGGAGGTCCTTCACACCACCACCTGATCTTTTTAACTGGAGATGGTGGGAATTGAACCTGGGACCTTCTGCAGGCAAAGCAGATGCTCTACCAATGAGCCAAGGGTGCTGACTGAAGTACCTTGTGATGCTGGACCCACAAACATCAACCTTGGTTGGCACAATGTTGGAGAAAGGGATGAGGAGCAGGAGATCACTGAATGAGTCAGGGGAATCAACTGGAGCAGGGCACACACAGTCTTCACCCCATCTCTCCAATTCTTTTTCTATCACTCTGTTTTCCTCTCAGAAGTGAAGGTAGGGTTGCCAGGTCCCTCTTTGCCATCAGCGGGAGGTTTTTGGGGTGAAGCCTGAAGAAGGTGGGGTTCGGGGAAGGACTTCAATGCCATAGAGTCCAATTGCCAAAGTGGCCATTGTCTGGGAGAACTGATCTCTATCAGCTGCAGATCAGTCGTAATAGCAGGAGATCTCCAGCTAGTACCCGGAGGTTGGCAACCCTAAGTGAAGGGCAGAGCACGTTGTTCATCTCTGATGCATTTTGTCCTCACAGCACCTCTGTGAGGCTGAGAGATTGTGACTGTGGGGCCCGAGGTCATTTGCTGAATTCTGTGGCTGAAGGGCTATTTGGAAACAGCCATGGGCACTTCGGGCCAGCAGTATAATTAGAAGAAGAGGAGTTGGTTTTTGTACCTCAATTCTCTCTACCTTTTTAAGGAGTCTCAAACCGGTTTACAATCGCCTTCCCTTCCTCTCCCCACAACAGAAACCTTGTGAGGTAGGTGGGGCTGAGAGAGCTCAAAGAGAACTGTGACTAGCCCAAAGTCACCCAGCAGGTTTCATGTGGAGGAGTGGGAAATCGAACCCGGTTCTCCAGATTAGAGTCCACCACTCTTAATTACTACACCACGTAGCATTACATTATGGTTTCCTAAATCCTGGCTATTATGGCACCAGCTGCATTAGAGCATACTCCCTACTCCCAATCAACGAGCCCTCTAAAAAATATGGCTGTACATATATGGTAATATCAATATTATTAAGAGTAAAGTTGAGTATAATGCAGGGCAATAAAGATTTTTCAAATACCAAAGAAAGAGATATTGTAAAAAAAAAAAAAGCATAATAAATTACTAAATTGTATTACTCACTAAAATGCCACGGCAGAGCTTCACAGCATTCCCCCTCCCAAGTTCAAGATACTTCTTCATCTAGTGTGAGAGATGCTTGATTCTACCTTGGACTGAGTCCAGATAGCAGGACAAAAGTTTGGCGAGGGGCGGGGCTTCGATGCCATGGAGTTCAATTGTCAAAGTGGCCATTTTCTCCAGGGGAACTGATCTCTATCGGCTGGAGATCAGTTGTAATAGCAGGAGATCGTCAGCTAGTACCTGTACTAAGTACAGGTCATTGGACTCTATGGCATCAAAGTCCCTCCCCTCCCCAAACCCCACCCTCCTCAGGCTCTGCCCCAAAAACCTCCCGCTGGTGGAGAAGAGGGACCTGACAACCCTAACCCTATGTCACTTGTGGGTTTTCTCCAGAAGTGATGTAGTAGCACAGATGACAGTACCACTTTGGCCATTGGACCCTATGGCATCAAAGTCCCTCCCCTCCCCAAACCCCACCCTCCTCAGGCTTCGCCCCAAAAACCTCACGCCGGTGGCAAAGAGGCACCTGGCAACCCTAGTCATGCACTCCCTGCAACCTGTCCAGACTCAGCTGACGCTTTTTCCAAGAGAGCATGACTTGAAGCATGTACAGGCGTGCGTGATTCAGGCCCTGCTAACAGCGAGATTCTAGCACACATTGACTTCGTCTGCATCTCAGCGTGCATCGCACGCTTGCGCCCTGACCATAATGCCGCCACTGATATTCACGTGAACGGAACCTGAGCTTCTTGCGGAGCTTTTCCGCTGCCATGTAGGATTACCAAATGAACCTTCCGAATATAACATTACCATAATGCGAGTGCATTTCCCCATTGACAGTAAAGAAGCGGGCATGTTTGACAACCTGGGTTGGTATTCCCCCCTCCTCGTTGACAATACGACGTCTCCCCATTAAGATTTCTGGGAGGGAGAATCCATAGGAGAATAATATTTCTTCTGTGCGATGACATTACCGTACAGAGTAATTTTTCCTGACACAAAGGTCATTTCTCCTGATGAGTTTTCGAGCAGGGTAACGGGGCATTTGCTTCCCCTGACAGCAAAGGGCAAAATGAGTTATTAACGAGGCGACAATACTGATTTTTATTAGTCAATTTCTCATCTCGTTCCCTTGGAAGCTCAAGACCGGCATTGGCTTGGAAAGTCCCAAAGGAAATATTAGAGAGTGTTCGATGGAGTGCCTGTTATTCTGAGGAGGAAAATCGTTTGAAGTATGGAAGTTCCAGATCATCTTCCCCCACAATTATCTTTTATGAGGATTTGTTCAACCTATAAAAATGGAACAGTTATGGCCACATGTTCCCAGGGTTTGGAGGTCAAGTCCGGGTCAGAGAGACCATCAAAATGTAAGAAACAAAACTGCAGGATGCCGATTGTTCCCCTGGTCTGAATGGATGCATTAATTACATTTTAATATGTTTTAAAGGAAGGTGACGGGAACAAATCTTGAGTTTTCAAGTAGCCTCTTTATCAGGATGGGATCTCTGTTGGGGTGATTTTGGAAGGCAGAGCCAAGCTTAGCCCTGCACATACTTTGTACTGAGTATGGGGTTGCCATCCTCCAGATACTTAGTACAAGAATATGCTGAGATATCTTCAAAAACAGTTTGTATTGGAAAACCAAACAAACAATAACAGCAAAGTGCTATATACAGATTTGTCACTTCTGTATATAGCACTTTGCTGTTATTGTTTGGTTTTCCAATACAAACTGTTTTTGAAGATATCTCAGCATATTCGTGTACTAATTTCCTAACCTATGGTAATAGTACAGAGATGTTTGTTTTTGTTGATCCTCCAGATACTAGCTGGAGATCGCCTGCTATTACAACTGATCTCCAGCCAATAAGAGATCAGTTCCCCTGGAGAAAAAGGCCGCGTTGGCAATTGGACTCTATGGCATTGAAGTCCCTCCCCTCTCCAAACCCCACCCTCCTCAGGCTCCTCCCCCAAAATCTCCAGGTATTTCCCACTCTGGAGCTGGCAACCCTAACTGAGTAGGAATTCCTCTCTGCTGGGCTGTCACTTAATTAAAGCAATCCGTCGCCTAAGATTTAATCAATTACATACATTTGCATATACAATAACTTTTCTGAAAAGGGGGAAAGACATTTTTAAGACAATGTATGTAAGTGTCGGAGTAAGCATTATTTAGGATGAGGCAAGGTTGGATTTAGGGTCAGGGTAGATTTTGGTTCAGGCCAGAGTAGGGTTGCCAAATTGAGGGGCATAGAGGGGAGGGGCCATGGCTCAGTGGTAGAGCATCCGCTTGGCATGCAGAAGTTCCCAGTTTCAATCCCCCGCATCTCTAGTTAAAGGGACTAGGCAAGTAGGTGATGTGAAAGACCTCTGCCTGAGACCTGGAGAGCCGCTGCTGGTCTGAGCAGACAATCCTGACTTCGATGGACTGAGGGTCTGATTCAATATAAGGCCGCTTCATGTGTTCCAGCTCCAGGCTGGGAAACACCTGGAGCCTTTGGGGTTGGAGCTTGGGGAAGGTGGGGTTTGGGGAGGGGAGGGACTTCAGTGGGGTAGAATGCCTTCACCCAATGGATTTTGCTCCTGAGACATCTCTTTAGATGCTTTTGTACAGGGGAGCCAGTCCTGATGGAAGGTGAGATCCAGTTGAAAGCCAGGAGGTAGCATGTAGGAATCCAGGAAGGGAATATGGCTGCTATCATATCTCTGTATAGCTGGCCCCTGAAATGTCTGCCACAATAAATGTTCCCAGAGTATGAACATAAGGCCAGCCCTGCTGGATCAGACCAAGGCCCATCAAGGCCAGCAGTATGTTCACACAGCGGCCAACCAGCTAGGAAGCCCACAAACATGACGACTGCAGCAGCATTATCCTGCCTGTGTTTCACAGCACCTAATATCATAGGCATGCGCCCTGATACTGGAGAGAATAGGTATGCATCATGACTAGTATTCATTTTGACCAGTAGCCATGGATAGCCCTCTCCTCGATGAACATGTCCATGCCCCTCTTAAAGCCTTCCAATTTGGCGGCCACCACTACATCCTTGGGCAGGGAGTTCCACAATTTAACTATGCGTTCTGTGAAGAAATACTTCCTTTTATCCATTTTGAATCTCTCACCCTCCAGCTTCAGCAGATGACCCCGCGTTCTAGTATTATGAGAAAGGGAGAAAAGCTTCTCCCTGTCCACTCTTTCCATACCATGCATAATTTTACAGGCCTCTATCATGTCTCCCCTTAACAGTGTTCTTTCCAAGCTAAACAGCCCTAAGCGATTTAACTGCTCCTCATAGGGAATATGTTTGGGGTACACATAATCCAGTAACCTTGCTGAAGTGACGCAGGCCACTGTATGGTTAGGACATCTCCTAGGTCGGAAGTCTGTGGATAGCATCTTGGCTTCCACAAAGAAAGGAGGGATATAAAGTTGGGAATTTTCGCAGCCCCACAAAAATGACCGTTCCAATTCGGTTTCTCCTTCTTGCAAACAGAACCAGCAAGTCTTTATTCCAGTGTCAAGTTTTTTTTTATTTCTTTGCATCTAATTTACCCATTAAAATTAATGCATTGTAATGTTATTTTGGCATATAAAGAGTGCCTAACGTATAAAAAGGCATTAAATTGCAAATTGCAGTATTGATTTTGCGGTTTTGATTATGGTTTGTAACTCCCTTGGAGAGCAGATCCCAAACCAGTCATACATCTCCCAGATAAACAAATAAGTAAATCTTGTGGATAGGGTTGCCAGCTTTGGGTGGGGAAATACTTGGTGATTTTGAGAGTGGAGCATGGGAAGGGCAGGGTTTGGGGGGGGGGAGGGACTTCAGCAGGGTACAATGCCATAAGTCCAATTGCCAAAGCGGCCATTTTCTCCAGGGAAACTGATCTCTGTCTCCTGGTGATCAGTTGTAACAGCAAGAGATTTCCAGCCACCACCTGGAGATTGGCAACCCTAATATATGTACTTAAATGAAAAGCAGCCCAGGAGACTGTGATTGAGAGTAAGAGAAATTGACAAAGGAGAGGCTCATCTATTTTCTCCCATGGGTAGGAAATTAGTTGGGGTTATGGTTGCCAATTCTGGGTTGGGAAATACCTGGAGATTTTGGGGGTGGAGCCTGAGGAGGGTGGGGTTTGGTGGAAGGGAAGGAATTCAATGGGTTATAATGCCATAGAGTCCACCTTCCAAAATGGCTATTGTCCCCAGTTGAGTAGCTGGAGATCTCCTACTATTACAACTGATCTCCAGCCGACAGAGATTCAGGTCACTTGGAGAAAATGGCTGCTTTGGCCATTGGACTCTATGGCATTGAAGTCCCTCCCCTCCCCAAACCCTGCTCTCCTCAGGCTCTGCCCCAAAAATCTCCCACTGGTGGTGAAGAGGGACCGGGCAACCCTATGAACTGATCTCTGTTGATGGGAGATCAATTGTAATAGCAGATCTCCAGCTAGTTCCTGGTGGTTGGCAACCCAACTCTTACCGAATATGGTGAGAGTAACCTTTAAGTAGCCTTTACGTCCAAATGAACAGCATAAAACCAGGCAAGTGGAGTAAGGTCCATCGGAATCCTTCAGAGCAGCCTGCTTAGACCCAGAATGTAAACAGAAGTAAGTAAAACCTGCCTTGGAGCAGCTCCGGATGCTGGAACTATAATGAAACGAAGTAGAAATCTAAATATTACAGGATCCTCTCCTCTAAAATAAATGTAGTGGCTAGAAGCACCGAGGGAATCAATAGTTCTCCTTCGCAATCCCGGCGACATATTGTACTCTGCTTCCCTCTGCTGGCTCTTTTTGCCACTTAGCATCAGCAGAAGACTAACCTCCGCAAGGCCCTAGCATACATCTCAAGTTGGGTTGCCAACCTCCAGGTACTAGCTGGAGATCTCCCACTATTACAACTGATTTCCAGTTGATAGAGATCAGCTTAAGTGGAGAAAATGGCTGCTTTGGCAATTGGACTCTACGGCATTGAAGTCCCTCCCCAAACCCCACCCTCCTCAGGCTCTGCCCCCAAAATCTCCCGCTGGTGGCCAAGAGGGACCTGGTAACCCTAGTCTCAAGCTACATTCCTCTCCCTTTTACAAAGAGAGCCAGTGTAGTGTTTAACAGTATCGGATTAGGACCTGGGATGCCCATGTTCAAATCCCCACTCTGCTATGGAAATTTACTCGGTGACCTTGGGTCAACCTCACACACTCAGCCTAACCTACCTACCTTACAGGGTAGTTGTGTGGGGATAAAATGGCAGCCAGGAGAATGATGGGAGTCTCTTTGGGTCTGGGGAGCAGGGTTTCCAGCTCTGGGTTGGGAAATACCTAGAGATTTAGGGGGTGGAGCCTGAGGAGGGCGGGGTTTGGAGAGGGGCGGGGCTGCAATGGAGTGTAATGCCATAGAGTCCACCTTCCAAAGCGGCCGTTTTGTCCAGGGGAACTGATCTCTGTTGCCTAAAGATCGGTTGTAATCCCAGGAAATCTCTAGCCACCACCGGGAGCTTGCCAACCCTACTGGGGAGAAAGGTGTGTAAGTCAGTATGTTTTTATGGTATTGTTAAATATTTATATATACATTTTAAATGCTGTTTTAAATGTTTTAACACCTGATGTTCTCTGCTGTGGGGACCCTATTTGAGTAGAAAGACTGCTCATAAATATTTTTAAAAGAGCTTTTAAACATAGGGTTGCCAATCTCCAGGTAATAACTGGATATCTCCTGCTATTACAAGTGATCTCCAGCCGATAGAGATCCGTTCACCTGGAGAAAATGGCCGCTTTGGCAATTGGACTCTATGGCATTAAAGTCCCTCCCCTCGCCAAACCCCGCCCTCCTCAGGCTCTGCCCCAAAAACCTCCTGCCGGTTGCGAAGAGGGACCTGGCAACCCTATTTAAACACCCACACACACATCTTGTACAACGATAAACACGACAGCCCGCTTGATTCAGGCAACGTCCCATGGGAATGTTCAGTTTTGGTCAGCTTTCAGGCTTCCATTTGTGGCAACAAGCCATCCTTAGAAAGCAAATGGTAATCCTGAAGAGCAAAAACAGCAAAAGGCCATGCCTCTCCTTTTGCTAATCTAATCAGCCCTGTGTACTTGGCTTGTTACTGGAGCATCATCAAAAGAAAATCAGATTATTGCTTTCAATTTCCAGGAACGATGATGACCGCTCATGAGCATTAATTGCCCAAATTAAATCTTTCCCTCAAGAAGGGAGATGAATGCATGGTCCCTGTTATCAAATCGGAGGGGAACCAACTGTTGAGCTGCTTTGGCAGGGATGCGGCAACTACGAAGGCCCGCTTAGTAGGATTGCCAACCTCCAGGTACTTAGTATAGGAGCGAAACATACAACAAGGTGCAAAAGTACAAACTTTATCTGCTACAATGATTCCTATTAATCATAAGGTGTCTAAAAGGTGTCTAAACATACATGGCACCAACCATAAAGACAAACATAGTGGCTATATACAACAATCAATATATACAATACATGGAATAAGGTTGTTCTCTCATGAGAATGTCTTTCTCTAAATATATAGCCTCCAAACGTGAGGAATCCTGAAAGACACCTTATGATTAATAGGAATCATTGTAGCAGATAAAGTTTGTACTTTTGCACCTTGTTGTATGTTTTGCTCCTGTACTAAGTTCCATATCTTTTGATATTGGTACAGTGGTGCCTTTCCCCCCGCCCCCAACCTCCAGGTACTAGCTGGAGATCTCCTGCTATTACAACTGAGCTCTGGCTGATAGAGATCAGTTCATCTGGAGAAAAGGGCTGCTTTGGTAATTGGACTCTATGGCATTGAAATCCTTCCCCTCCCCAAGCCCCCCCTCATCAGACCCCACCTCAAAAATCTCCAGGTATTTCCCAACCTGTCCTTGGCAGCCCTACTTACACTTCATTGAAGTCCCTCTCCTTCCCAAACCCCACCTTCTTCAGGCCCCGCCCCAAAAATCTCCAGGGATTTCCCAATCCAGAGCTGGCAACCCTAATTATACGCTAATTGAAGTCCCTCCCCTCCCCAAACCCCAGAAGATGAAGAAGAGGAGCTGGTTTTTTATATGCTGACTTTCTCTACCACTTAAGGAAGACTCAAACCAGCTTACAATCACCTTCCCTTCCCCTCCCGCAACAGACGCCCTGTGAGATTGGTGGGGTTGAGAGAGCTCTTAATAGAACTGTGACTAGCCCAAGGTCACCCAGCTGGCTTTGTGTGTCGGAGTGGGGAAACAAATCCAGGTCACGAGATTAGCCTCCGCCATTCATGCGAAGGAGTGGGGAATCAAACCTGGTCCTCCAGATCAGAGTCCACTGCTCCAAACCACCGCTCCTGACCACTACACCACGCTGGCTCCCAGGTATTTCCCAACCGAGAGCTGGCAACCCTACCTGTTAAAGCAGTGGTTCCCAAGCTTTTTTTGACCAGGGACCACTAGGACTTTTTTGTTTGGTGCAGGGACCCCAAGGTTCAAAATAAAAATTCTGAGAATTTGAAAATAAACTTTAATCATAACTGTTAGTTAAACATTAAACTTAGAATAATATTTGAATATATATTTTTATAATAGAGAACTTTTAATTGAAAATATTAATTTATTATGGGTTTATAACTTTGTTTCGCGGACCTTAATTTAGTTCTCGTGGAACCCTGGGGGTCCACGGACCCCTGGTTGGGAACCAGTGTGTTAAAGAAACCTGCACATTTCGCTTCTTTCCCAACCAACCTGCAGCTGCTTCAGAACTGGAGGGGCATTAAGACCCAGCGGTCACCGAATCCAGCCTTCCTATTGGCCTCCCACAAGCCAATGAAAAGCTTTCGTGCGGATGTCTTTTTATAATCAGGAGTCAGAGCCAAGGATGCTTAGAGGCTCCACGTGGCTCTCCAAGGTACGGCCAGCAGGCAGCTGGGAGCGTGACTTCAATGCTGCATTAAGAGCCAGATGAGAAGTGCTTAAAATGTCCTGCAAGGCTATGTTCATAACACAAATGTGGCTTTATGGCTGCTGAGTGGTTTGGGAGCGAGAGCCAACTTTCAAGGGCAGCGCTGGCTGCCCCTTCCCTACACTGGTGGCCGCATTTGGTTGTGAACCGAGTGCTTACACTGGACTTGATGGGAAGGGACCGCTTTAGCCCCTTTCCCTGATCCAAAAGCTGCTTTTGGAGGCTAAATGACCTCCTCGGGGGATGTCTCACGAGTGCCAGCGTTGTGTATAGCTTGGCCTGGTGCCCCTATAGGTGTCCAGGATAGGGTTGCCAGTAGGGTTGCCAACCTCCAGGTGCTGGCAGGAGATCTCCTGCTATTACAACTGATCTCCAGCCGATTGAGTTCAGTTCACCTGGAGAAAATGGCGGCTTTGGCAATTGGACTCTAAGGCATCAAAGTCCCTCCCCTCCCCAAACCCTGCCCTCCTCAGGCTCCGCCTGAAAAATCTCCAGCCGGTGGCAAAGAGGGACCTGGCAACCCGGTCCCTCTTCACCACCGGTGGGAGGTTTTTGGGGTGGAGCCTGAGGAGGGTGGGGTTTGGGGAGAGGAGGGACTTTGATGCCATAGAGTCTGATTGCCAAAGTGGCCATTTCCTCCAGGTGAACTGATCTGTATTGGCTGGAGATCAGTTTTAAAAGCAAGAGATTTTCAGCTAGAAGCTAGAGGTTGGCAACCCTAGCTATTCACAGCTACTAGTCAGGATGCATACCTAATTCTCTCCAGGATCTGAGGAGTATGCCAATTATATTAGGTGCTTTGGAACACATGCAGGACAATGCTGCTGCAGCCATCTTGTTTGGGGGCTTCCTAGAGGCCCCTGGTTGGCCACTGTGTGAACAGACTGCTGGACTTGATGGGCCTTGGTCTGATCCAGCAGGGCCTTCCTTATGTTCACAGAAAAAACCCCCCATCTTTTGCAAACATGTTAACAACAACAAAAGAGTATCATACTAATATGTCCTAACCACAGCCAAATCCGCTCAATACTGGCTTCTCTAGGTTATAATGGTAGATCTATGTTGGATGGTCAGTTTTGGGGGCACAAGTTGTTCTCTGAGAAGCAGGGAAGTTAAACATTTCATGGGGAAACAAAACATTGTGTGCTCCTTATCCTTATTGCTGTTATCTGCCAACAGTTTTTGCACCATTAAAAACAAAACAAATGACAAAACAAACACACGTTCAAAAACTGGATTCTCCTCCTTGCTGGAAATAGATACTCAATCAGAAATCATTAAGTGAACATAATCATACTATGTAGCCAGTGTACAGTTGCCAACATCCAGGCAGGGCCTGGAAATGTCCCAGAATTACAACTGATCTCCAGACTGCAGACATTACTTCCCCTGCAGAAAATGGCTGCTTTGGAGGGTAGGCTCTATGGCGTTATAGCCTGCTGAGGTCCCTCCCCAGGCTTTACCTCCCTAAATTTCCAGAAATTTCCCAATTTGCAGCTGGCAACCCTAACAACTTCAGGAAGACAGTTGAGAGGGAGAGCAATTCCGGCTGTCTGTGTTGCTCTCACTCAGAATGGACTGATACCTTTGGAGCAACTTCCCAAATGTCAGAAAGGGGGGCATTTTTCACTTCTGTCAAATGGTTTCTTGTCTATGTGAAAAATGCCCCCCTCTGTTCAGCCCCTACTGAGACAAGTAAGGTCTGAGCGGACTAGGGTTGCCAACCTCCAGGTTCTAGCTGCCGATTTCCTGCTATTACAACTGATCTCCAGCCAACAGAGAACAGTTCACCTGGAGAATATGGCCGCTTTGGCAATTGGACTCCATGGCATTGAAGTCCCTCCCCTCCCCAAAAACCTCCAGCCACTGGTAAAGAGGGACCTGGCAACCCTAGAGTGGATGGTTGGAGGGCATGTGAATCAGCTGCCAAATAGCCAGTCTAAGTGCCAGGATAAGAGAACCCCCTGCTGGAGCTGTACGTTCCTTGGATTCCACCGTGGATGAAAGGTGGCAGGCAAATAAGAAATACCATAAATAGGAAGAATCGTACAGTTGGAAGGGACCACCAGGGTCATCTAGTCCAACCCCCTGCACAATGCAAGAAATTCACAGCTACCTCCCCCCCCCCACACCCCCAGCGACCCCTACTCCATGCCCAGAAGATAGCAACAAAAACCCTCCAGGATCGCTGGCCAATCTGGCTTGGAGGGAAATTGCTCCCTGACCCCAAAGTGGAGATCGGCATTACCCTGGGCATGTAAGAAAGGGCCATGAGAGCCAAACACTGATGCAACTCTTCCTGCCCTCCGTCTCATGATCTGCCTAAGTTCACAGAATCTGCACTACTGACAGATGGCAATCTAACCTCTGCTTTAAAACCTCCAAAGAAGGGGAGCCCACAACCTCCCAAGGAAGCCTACAACCTCCCGAGGTAGTTATAAATGATGCAATAGAGAGCAGAAGCCCTGACTTGGATAGGCCAGGCTAGCCTGACCTTTTCAGAACCCAGAAGCTAAGCAGGGTCAGCCCTGGTTAGCACTTGGATGGGAGACCTCCAAGGAATACCAGGGTTGTGACTTCTGAACATCTCTTGCCTTGAAAACCCCACCAGGGGTTGCCATCAGTCAGCTGTGACTTGACAATAACAACAACAAAAAAGAAAAAAAAAGAATGGAAACACACCAGACATAGAAGAGGAGGAGGAAGAGTTGGTTTTTATATGCCGACTTTCTCTACCTTTTTAAAAGAAGAATCAAACCGGCTTACTATCTCCTTCCCTTCCTCTCCCCATAACAGACACCTTGTGAGGTAGGTGGGACTGAGAGAGTTCAGAGAGATCTTTGACTGGCCCAAGGTCACCCTGCTGGCTTCGTGTGCAGGAATGGGGAAAACAACCTGGTTCCCCAGATTAGCCTTCACCGCTCATGTGGAGGAGCGGGGAATCAAACCTGGCTCTCCAGATCAGACTCCACCGCTCCAAACCACACCACGCTGGCTTCCTGCATCTCCCGCAATGTTGCAAAGGGTGCTGGGCCCACCCAAGGGAACACATGCTGCTCTACTGGCTGTCCCTCGAATCCTGCTGCCCCCCACCCCAATGGAGTATTACCTGCCTCTTACCTGCCTCTAGAAGCTGACACTGCCGCCCAAAAACCTGCGAGAAGGTCACAGGCCCAGCTACAGGACTGGAAGCCACAGCTGACGTTTCCATGGTTCCGCCAAAGGTCTCCTGGGTGAGTCCTGTGCGGCGCGCCAAGCTGTGAAGTGGTTTCCTCTCTGCCTACCACAAGCCCAGTTGGAAAACACCCACAAAATGGGAAAAGGTAGACAGTTGAGTTGACTTTGGTCCGAGGAACGCCAACAGCATCAAGGTTCCTTCTTGCCTCAGCAGGACATCTTGTGTGCTTTGGAAATGCTCCCCCCCTCCGTGGCTACCAATTCCACGTCTCAGGCCAGCTTAGCTGGAAGCAAGTTGCATTTCTGTTCTCCTCGGTGGCACTAGCTCGTTCCTTGGGGTGATTCTCGCAATCCTTTCCCTGGAGACGCTGGCCAAGAGAGACGGTTTTGGCAAAAGCTGAGGCCTACCCGGTTCGATGTCGGGAAGCCACCGCCGATTCGACCGTGGGCTTGGACGCGGCCGCCCTGCCTCAAGGGTGGCGTTGCGTCCTGCGTGGCTCCCGCAAGAAAACGAAGACTGCTCTCTCACTCCTCCTGGCATCCAAGGCGCAGGAACTGTTGACGAAGCAAAAGATCCCTTGACACCGGCCAACGGGCTGCGATGGAGCCAGATCAAAGCGACAGGATGCCCACCGCCACCCCATCGAGTCACCTACCTACCGGGTGCCCTCTGCGCATGCCAAGCCCCGGTCAAGTCTCAGCTCAGCGGCAGGGCGGATTCCACAGTCCCAAACACTTGCATGCGCCCATCGTTCTGGCCTGCTTTTTTTTTGGCAACGGTCCCTGCTCAGAGCTTCTACTTCAAATCTCTCCCTCCCTCTCTCTCTCCTTCTCAGAGGAGGAAGAGAGAAGCAGGAGCCTGCCGAGCATCATTAAATTACGTTGCCTCTGAATCTGCTGCAGTGTTCTCTCTCCCCCCCACCTTCCTGTCCCACTTCACTCGGCAGCGATGCATTAAAAAAAATGCTCTCCTGGAAACAGATGGAAGCGCCAGCCGGGAGATGACGGGGTTAGTTTCTGCGCTTTCCCTTCCTGCCGCCCGTCTGCATTTCGCAGGGAGGCCAGAAGAGGAGAAGGAAGAAGGACAGAGTCAAGGGCAGGAGTGTCAAACGGGAGGAAGTCCACCGCAGCCTTTAGGGTCGCACTTGAGTTCTGGTTCATGGAGCAGTGAAGAAGGGGGATGGTTAAAATAGGGTTGCCAGCTTCCTGGAAATAGCTGGAGATCTCCTGCTATTACAACTCATCTCTAGCTGAGAGAGATCAGTTCACCTATGGAAATGAAGTCCCTCCCTCCCATTCCCAAACCTCGCTCTCCCCAAGCTCGGCCCCAAAAACCTCCCACCGGTGGCGAAGAGGGGCCTGGCAACGTTCCCCTGGAGGCGATTATTTGAAAAGGGACTTTTGCTGTAAATGGGGGCGGGTGGGGGGGGGAGGGCAGGAACGATTTTGCATTTGTCATCCCTGTCCTTTTAAACCCCTCAAAACTCTGTTTTTGCTTCCCCCCCCCTCCAAAAAAAGAAAGCGGGAAGCTCAGCTGTAACATCAGAAGGGGTTTGAGGGATGCTTGAAAGCGTTTTGCTAACTAATCCAAGCCACATTTCCGAGCAGGCCTTTGAGAAAAATCAACTGAGAATAGTGTATTTCCTTTTAACCAACAGATGGAGGAAAAATTCAGACTCATCTTACCCCCTTCACTGGGTCTGTTACTATTCACCACTCTCTAACGCCTTGCCAAATGATTAACTGGTGCAAGCACCGGGTCATTCCTGACCCATGGGGTGACGTCACATCCTGACGTTTTCTAGGCAGACTTTGTTTGCAGGGTGGCTTGCCAGTGCCTTCCCCAGTCATCTTCCCTTTACCCCCAGCAAGCTGGGTCCTCATTTCAATGACCTCGGAAGGATGGAAGGCTGAGTAAAACTTGAGCTGACTACCTGAAACCGACTTCCGTCGGGATCGAACTCAGGTCGTGAGCAGAGCTTTTGACTGCAGGACTGCAGCTTAACACTCTGCGCCACGGAGCTCCTGCTGGTGGGCTTACCAGCCTCAAAATGGGGCCTGGCATTCTCCTAGACTTACACCTGATTGTCAGACTACAGAGGTGAGGTCCCCTTAGAACTGCCAAACTCCAGATGGCGGCTGGAGATCTCCCACTATTACAACTGATCTCCAGGTGAAAGAAACCAGTTCCCCTGGAGAAAATGGCCTCTTTGGCTTTTGGACTCTATGTCATTGACGTTCCTCCCCTCCCCAAACCCTGTCCTCCTCAGGCTCCACCCCAAAAAGCTCCCGCTGGTGGCGAAGAGGAACCTGGCAACCCCATCTAAAGGAAAGAGCAGCTTCAGAGGGTGGAGTCTAGGGCTGCGCATCCCTGCTAAGGTCCCTCCCCTCCCCAATCACTAGGATTGCCAAGCCCCATAGCTCCACTGGCGGGAGCTTCCCTGGGCCGTGGCTGCGGCGTGCGATGAGTGCGTGGCGCACACGCTCACCCCATGCAACACACCTACGTCACTTCCAAGTTTACTTGGAAGCGATGTGGACGCTCTAGCGATCTCGGCCAAAACTCTTTTATCCGAGCTTGCCAGAGTGTCTGTGTCACTTTCGGGATTACCTGAAAGTGACACGTGCGCGTGCACACAGTGCCTGCTGGCCATCAGTTGGCGGGCAGGCAGCCTGGTGGATCGGCGGGATTTTACCCGCCACCACGGAGCACTCGGCAACCCTACCAATCCCCCTCCCCAGGCTCCACCCCCAAATCTCCAGGAATTTTCCAAACCAGAGTTGGCAACTCACTTCCATAGCTCATCATTTGGTGTCCAGGTTCAGACAGGCGCCTGGGCCTAAAGGCAACAAGCACGGTCCAAGGCACAATCCGGAATCAGCGCACAAGTAGCCAGAAGTTCAAGTACCAAAACAGAAAAGCAAATCCAGAAAGCACAAGCCAGGTCACAGTCCAAGGTCAGGGGGAAATCCAAGACGCAAAGTCCAAATCCAGTCCACCACCCAGAGTCCTAAGACACACAACAGCACAAAGGTTGCGGACAAGTTGCTTCTCCACTGGTTCACTCGTCTCTGGCTGCTTTTACCAGGGAAGCTCTGAGCAGGTGCAACACCTCAACCTGCCGAGTCATCCACAGACAGGTGCCACTCATCACTGGCTGAGTAGTTCAAGACAGTCAGCCCTGATCCTGTGGTGACTCAAGCTCACGGGCAGAGGTTGACCAGTGCTGAGATGCCAACTGCACTCTACGGCCCTGCTCCTGTGCCGAGCTGCGGAGCTCCGAAGGCTCTGGTGACCTCGGAGGCGAGGCTGGCGGCCGCGGAGCTTGTTTCAGCCTTGGAACCCGGGCGGTGAGACCGAGGGGGGTGGCGTGCTGACTCCAGCTGGAGGCTCCCCTTCTGCCTTGTGTGGTGGGTCTTCCCGTGGCCTCCAAGGGCCGGGACCGGTTTCCTCCATCTCTTCCTCACCTGAGGAGGCTAGAGTTGCCAACTTCCAGGCACTAGCTGGAGATCTCCTGCTATTACAACTGATCTCCAGACGATAGAGATCCATTCACCTGGAGAAAATGGCCACTTTGGCAACTGGACTCTATGGCATCGAAGTCCCTCCTCAAACCCCGCCCTCCTCAGGCTCCGCCCCAAAAACCTCCTGCCAATGGTGAAGAGGGACATGGCAACTCTAGAGGAAGCGTTGGCACTTGGTGTATAATCGGTTTAGAACACGTAGGGTTGCCAGGTCCCTCTTTGCCACCGGTTTTTGGGGCGGAGCCTGAGGAGTGTGGGGTTTGGGGAGGGGAAGGACTTCAATGCCATAAAGCCCAATTGCCAAAGTCAGCATGTAACAACCATCTCTTCTTCTTCCACTAGACCCCCTGGTGGCGGTGGGTTTAGGAACAAAAGTAGCCCTGCTAGGGTTGCCAGGTCCCTCTTTACCACTGGTGGGAGGTTTTTGGGGTGGAGCCTGAGGAGGGCGGGGTTTGAGAAGGGACTTCAATGCCATAGAGTCCAATCGCCAAAGCGGCCATGTTCTCCAGGGGAACTGATCTCTATCGGCTGGAGATCAGTTGTAATAGCAGATCTCCAGCTAGTACCTAGAGGTTGGCAACCCTAAGCCCTGCCTTGCTGCAAGGATCATTGGGACAACTGGGAGACCCCCCCTCCATCACGTCAGCTGGTTTTGCAGCCACCTCATGCTGCTGACTCATGCCCAGCGGGCGATCATGAGCTGAACATGAGTCAGCGACGTGATGCAGCTGTCAAAAAGGCTAATGCAACGTTTGGCAGCTTTCACACCAGTGTAGCGTCCAAGGCTCGAGAAGAGCGGCGGTTTCATTTATCCAGAGTACTTCCCAGCTGCCTCCTCTGCCCCCTGCTCAAGGACAATCTCTGGCGTGTGGGGCTGTGTTATGTGGGGTGGCCCAAAGATTGTTTTGGGGTGCAGCTGGGCCCCAGCATGTTACGTACATTTGTCCTGGGGGCACCCCACTTGGGAGCAGCTGGCACAAGAACTGGACTTTGGACCAGGAACCAGCATGCGCCCCCTCAGAGGGCACAGTCCCCTGAATGCGAGGGTGTATGATACGTGGTGGACCAGACTTTCTTTTGGGGTGCAGAGCTTTAAATTGTCCTTAGTATTATTCAGGAATGAGGATATGTGAATAAGGAACTGGGAACAAACAGGGAACTGGGAACCAATGTCAGCCTCCTTGATCGAGGCAGCTTACAGTTAAAAAACAACATGATGACAAGCCATTGGACAGAAGCAGCATTAAAGCAAAACCATCTTTTACCAAGCCCACCTGCCTCACAAGGCTCTGTGTTCGAATGTTGCTCGCAAATGCCAGTGAAGCACTTTGAGCTGAAGTGTGACACATGGCTCTTTAGGAACCACACAGCTAATACTTGATCTGTGTGGCTTTCCTGCAGCACACGAAAGCTACTAAAAGGAACTGCTAACCTTTCAGCCTTTCCAAAAACTCTTGGGAGTCCATGTGGGTAGGGTGCTAGACCAGACCTGTGGAGACGCAGGTTCAAGCCCCTGCTCGCTGTGATGCTCCCGGAGTGATCTTCAGCCAGTTATTAGTTCTTAGCCTCACCTGCCTCACAGGGCTGTTCTGAGGATGGGGTGGGGGGAGAACCAGGCAGGCTGCTGTGACATCATCTCCACCCCAACTGCATCATCTTGCTGGGGCAGAGAAGCACTGACATGGCGGCTGTAAAGTGAATTTGGCCCCTGCAGCCTCCTCGTACCACTGCCCTTGCCCTCCTCAAGTGGAAAGTCCTCATAAAAACATTTACTGTTATTTTTTACGTGTCACGTTCTAGAAGGTTTCTTGCCTTCACCCACGTCAGATGGAAAATGAAGGGCGTTTTTGTGAATGGACAGGAGGTGTACCAGTTATCTGAGAAAAAAAATATTAGTCTATATTAATAAAAACTTGCCATCCTCAATTTTCTTTAGAAACCAAAGATTTAGGAGGTTCCCCCCCTCATTGACGTTGGTCACTAAAACAAATTGATTCCCAGCTCAGAAGTTGGAGCTAACAGTGTGGCTTCGGCAAAACAAATATACATTTCCCCACAAGGTGGTACCCTTGCCCCATTAAGAACAACCTTGCCAGGTGAAAGCCAAGAGGCATGTGAAGTCCAGTTTCCTGCTTCCAACAGAGGCTAGCCAGAGAAGCAGGATATGAGAATAGATATAGAAAAGAGCCAGAGTCCAGTTAAAGACTAACAAAATTTCTGGAATTCACTTCTTCAGATAATCATGATCTATGAGAACAGCAGTATGCCCTTGCAGAATTTTACATTCCACAGCTACTCGGGCCTCTGAATATCAAGACGTGCGAAACGTTGCTCTCGTATATGTTATCGGTGTTAAATGCACAATGAAAACCTGCCTCATGTACCTTTTTCAGGATATAGTTTGCCACTTGGTCGAAACTGCTTCTTTCCTGGATTTTTTAAAAATAAAATTTCAAAACAGCAACAATTAATGGCACATCTATTAAAAATCAAAATAGAACGTTTTAGTTGAAATTTATTCAACAAAACTGATGAACTTGATCCAGTAGTACCAGCTCTTCAAAATCTGCAAAAAATCTTAGTTTCCACCAAATTTGCCAGCTCGTGCCATAGCTTGATCTATTGTAAATTACTGAACAACACAGTTGAAGGGGCCCAACTCTAGTGGCCTCCCTCCTGTCCTCTTGCTTTTAGTGCCCCCCTAGGTAATCCCCCCAGGGGGTGGCACTGCCCACTTTGGGAACCACTGGTGTACAAGAAAGTTAGACCAGCACATAAGAATTATTCTATTGCTGCAGCATAATGCAAAACTACGATCTGACTCCTGCAACCTATTTCAAACACCGGCTCGTCTAGATGTCTGTAGAAAACACACAAGTAGGTCGTAACAGCTTCCCACTCTTGATAACCCCCCTGGAAACCAGTCTGCAAAGCGAGACAACCTCCAGCCACAAAGGATTTCCATATAGCCACAGTCAGAGACAGCCACATCCGCCAAGGCTTTCCAATCCATCTAATTAGAGTCGGTTTTTAAGCATAAGAAGGCACGTTTTTGCAAAGTTTAAGGAAGAGTATTTTATTTGTTACAGGTATAAAAAAGGCCTCGAGTAGTCTCAAATCTAGGTGGTGGTTACGTGCTTGTAAAACAATACTTCATGCCCCCTTTCAAAACACACAACGGGGTTTTCCCCAAGGGCCAGGGTTTTTAAGATGCACTTGCCCTGCCTACTTGTGTTTTAAATATCTCCAACGATGCCACATTTGCAAGCAACGACAACCCCCTTTGATATGGCAAATTGGAAATTTTAATGTTTTCAGTAGAAGAGTCTTTGGGGTCATTCTCCAACAAACTACAGATAACAGCAAACTTCAATACAGGGACAAGCATCCCCCCGCCCCAATTTCCCACCCAACAAGCAACCCCCTCCTCCCCAAATTAACGTAAAAAGTAGATCACATATAATACAATTGAAGTGTCCAAAGCAATTTAAATAATTTTAAATATTTTATTATTTTTTTCAAACTTGCTACAAATGCTTTATACAATAGTTTGACATAAGAGTCCCCGTGAACCAAAATAATAATAATAATAAAACCCAGAAAAAAAAAAAAAACCTTAGGGAATGATAGTGAAAGGGGATGGGTGTTAAAGTGGCACGAATTCACCAAACAATATTAAAAAACTACAAATTTTAAGAGGTAGATTACTTTTATTTTATTTTTAAGTCAAGAACAAATAAAATATGATAAAGTAAATATGGTGTGGGGAAGGAGGGGGAGCAAATAAAAACTAGTTGCTTTTCTTCACTGACTGGATTTGATGTCTAGTTCTCTCAAAAAAAAAAGTGTGTGAAAACTATTAATTTTCAGAAAGTAACATCTTGCTTATCAAACTGGGGGGGATTTGTAGCTCTTAAGTTATTAGGTACAGATACATCTGCCAATTCAACCATCAATCTGTGTGGACTAGTTGTGCTATACACGTTTTATGTGAACGGTTCCTTAAGCAAGTAACCCGTCGACGGCGCCTGCTTTTAGAGATTTCGGAAACGGGGGGCCGTCAGTCGGGCGGCGCTGACCTCTCTCCCCGCCCCCTTCTCGTATGTCGTGTCCTCGGGGAAAGCGACAGCAAGCATCCCAGTCTGGTGCCCAGTCTAACTCTGCCCCGGCACTCGGCAGTAGGAGAGTTTGAAGAGGACATTTCCTCCGCACAAACCTTCTCGTGGTTTAAAGCAGAGGCTCTGCAGCGACTCGATGTACAACCAACCCCCGCCCCCCGACTTCTCCTTTTTTTTTAGTGCAGTTAATGTGTCGTCCCGGAATATACTGGAACCTTCCGAGGAGAAAAGGAGCCAGTTTTTTGCATACTTCTGGGTTATACCTTCCCTTGCTCTCTTCTGTGCGCTCCCGTTAGGAAAAAAAAAAGCAAAGAAGCGGAAGCGCGAGCTATGAATTCCGTAGCAGGATTCACTCTGGTTTCGCTCGCTGCACTTCCTTAACAGAAAGGATTTGGAGGGTGGGGGGGGGGGAGACGCCATGTACCCTCTTTCTCTCTCTGCAGCCACGTATGCCTTTAGCCTGGCCAGATGCAGCTCAGGCGCGAGCAGTCTGATGCCTCGGGGGGGGAGGGAGCGGTTGGTTCCGGCTAGTTCTTTCAATCCTGGCTGCTGTGGCCGCAGCCCTTGCCCGCTGAAGCCGAGTGCCGAACACCTCCGTCTTCACTGGTTAGGAACTTCCTCGCAAAAGGTCTGGTTTGCTGCTACAGAAGGTTCCTGAGATGCAAGAAACAAAGTGGGGAAGATTTGCAAAACTGAACAACAAAATCAGACGTTAGCGGGATATGAAATATAAGGGATTTTTTTAAAAAAAGAGGGAGTAATGGGTTTTGGCAGAGCCAGCGTGGCATAGCGGTTAAGAGTGGCGGACACTAATCTGGAGAACTGGGTTCAGTTCCCCGCTCTTCCACATGAAGCCTGCTGGGTGACCTTGGCCTGGTGGAATAGTCTTCCCAGTAAAATCAGGGTCCTGTGGGACCCTTAATCAGTTTCACAGCGCATGAAAAATGTAACTATTCTGCCAGGCCTATAACCGCAAGTTTTACATAATTGCTGGCCTCCCCATTCTCCCCCCCCCCCCTACTTCCTGTTGATTTGTGGGGGTTACGCTGCCCGACCGGGTCTACAGAGGCTGCTATCACCCTCCTATGAGAATGCCATCTTGATATTTTTTTAAATAGTTGTACTAGGATATTATGAGCCCTGTGGCGCAGAATGGTAAGCTGAAGTACTGCAGTCAAAAGCTCCGCTGACGACCTTGAGTTCGATCCCAATGGAAGTCGGTTTCAGGTAGCCGGCTCGAGGTTGACTCAGCCTTCCATCCTTCCGAGGTCGGTGAAACGAGAACCCAGCTTGCTGGGACGTGTAGACGACCGGGGAAGACAATGGCAAACAACCCTGTAAACATAATTTGTCTACTAAACGTCAGGATGTGACGTCACCCCATGGGTCAGTAATGGCTTGCACAGGGGACTACCGTTACCTTTTACTAGGATATTATGGCTTTAAGCTGATGTTTTTACGGTTTTAAATGTTGTTACCCGTTCTGAGCCCGGC
This sequence comes from Euleptes europaea, assembly GCF_029931775.1. Lineage (NCBI taxonomy): Eukaryota > Metazoa > Chordata > Lepidosauria > Squamata > Sphaerodactylidae > Euleptes > Euleptes europaea. Next base: position 11,115,074 of record NC_079330.1, on the reverse strand, counting down.
CTGGCTGGGAATGAGGGCGAACTAGACATGTAACAAACAAATAAAATAAACAGAAAGGCTGACCTGAAATCTTTTAACTCCTGCCTTGTGCTAGTTTCTTCCTTTTTGCTCTCCGGGGAGTCCGCGCTGCTTGCCTGCTGCAGGCTCCGGGTGACGGGTCCCCCAGTCCTTTCTCTGGACTTTGCGCTAAACCGATCGGGCTTTTTTTTGCCGGCAGCCGATGGCTTGCTGGCCAGGGCCACTGTGTTCCGTTGTATCCGAACGTGCAGTTTGCGGGAGGCTTTGCTGGAGAGCCCGGAGGAACCGTTCTTGGAGATCCCTTTCGGCCTCTTGCTCTGCGCTGGAGGCACCTTGGCCACTCGCACGGGGCTGGTGTTCCGGGGTGCCAAGGATGCCCCCGGCTTTTTGGATCGAACAGACGGTAGGAACTTGACGTTTGGCTTCATCTTGAAGGATGCCGCGGGCAGCTGAACGGGGGTGGGCCCGGAGCTCCGGGCTCTGGTCTTGCCCAAGTGTGCCTGCATGCTCTGCATTTTGATCTCGGCGTCCGCTGTCCGCCGCCGCTGGTTCCCGCTTTTGTCGCCGCTGCCAGAAGAGAAAGCCGCACTCTTCTTTTTAGCGTTCTTTTTAGAGGATGGGGAAATGGTTTTTTTGGGACAGCTGTAGGAGGCGTGTTTGTTCAGACTGCCAATGTATGTAAATTCTCTGTTGCAATAGGGGCAGATATGAGAGCTCGGCTCAGCCACGCTGTTCCTCAGTTCGGCCTTTTGCTGAGACTTCTTCTTCTGCAATATGGCTTTCTGGACCAGCTGGTTCTTCTTCTTCAGTGCACTTATCTTGAGCTTGTTGGAGGACATCCTGCTCATTTCGACGCTGAAATTGAGTTTCTTGGGCTGCCCCATGCGCCTGAAAGCGTTGCTCGCAGGACCCGGAAGGATGACCCCGTTTTTCGGGCGCACTGTCTGTTTTAATGGCACGGGATTCTTTTTCGGCGTGTACCGTTTCTTGTCGCTGGCCGAAGCGCAGGCCAAGATGTGTTTGTGCAATTCGGGCATGTTGTCCACGCTTTTCCCACACTTTGTGCAGCGGATGGCAGTGGTGAACGTTTGTGGAATATTGTGAGTGGTGAAATTTGTGGCAGTGACTCCAATCCCATTTGGATTGCGGTGGTGATATTGAAACGGAGGGGGCTTAAAACTTGGGTAGTGCTGATTGAGTCCCATACGGACATCAGGATCTTTAGACTTGACCCCTGAAGCCATTATTTTGATGGTGGTATAAAGCTCTTCGGAAGAGTCATTGAGTTCTTCATCTTCTTCCTCCTCCTTAGTTGGTTCAGCAGATTCATCAGGTAGGATTTGCATGTGTTCAATGTGTGCCTTACTAGGATCTGTAAAGTTCTGTGGTCGCAGAGTCCCGCTTTCGAATTCGTGGTGGGTGCATTCTTTGTCAGGGTGGAGATCTCGCTGGTGCTGTTGCAAATTGCATAAAAAGGCAAACTCTTTCTTGCAGATGGAGCACACAAAAATGTTCCCAACTCCGTGGAGCAAGAAGCGATGTTCAGACAAGTCTGTTTTGTCCCTAAAAAGCTGTACGCAGAATTCGCATTTGAAGGGCCAGTCCTCGGCGTGAACAGAGAGATGTTTTGTTAGGTCTTTAATGGAAAGGAAAGGAGACTCGCAGACATTGCACACAAAGTTTTTGCTGAACATTTCCTGAACAAGACCTGTTTCGTTGGAGCTGCGCGGGTCTTCCCTGGGTTTCTGAAGTTCGCTTTCCAGGTCCTCTTGTTTAAAAGATAGGATGGGAACAGAGTTTTCTGCATTGTCGCCAGGGGACAGGACTGAAGAAACTGCAGAGAGGGGAGGAGGGGATGGAGAAGAAGAGGACGAAGAGGAAGGAGAGGATGAAGAAAAAGAGGAAGAAGAGGATGACGAGGAAAGATTGGGAGGCCCTGGTGAAGCACAGCTAAGAGGTTCTACAGAGGGAACGGGTGATGCCGAGCCAGTAGGAGAGAGGACTGGAAGAGGGGACTGAGCAGTAGCATTGGACAGGGGAGAGGGACATGAACTAGGAGTGCCACTAACATGTTCTTCTGAGAGTGGTGAAGGGACAGTAGGGAGCAGAGGAGGGGGCGGAGTGGGAACCTTTAACATAGGGGGGCAGGGTGGTGGGGAAGGAGAATTTGTGGGCGTCAGAAGAGGAGGAAGCTGACAGGAAGGAATGGTAGATGCCGGAGGTGCAGATTTCTTGGTGGAAGGACTACAGGAACCTGACTCAGAGGCTGACACAGGGGCTGAAACATGGAGATGAGGCTCTGGATGAGCTTCGGGGGATTTTCCTACACTCTGGCTCAGATTGGTTTCTGCCGCCGAGTTGTCCGAGGCTGAATCAGTCCCGTTGTATTCGTTCAGCAGAACCTTCTGTAGCATGGAGGTGGTCGGCTTCTTCTTAACGCTGCCACAGGCCGGCTGTACCAAGTTAACTTCCTTGCTGTCCTTGGACTCGGTGTCAGCGGAAGGCTTTTTATGCACGCTGAGATCTAACACAGATTCCCAAGGAACCTGGGCCCTGTTCTTGCAATTTGACCTTTGCTTGACGCTGCTGGATAAATCCAAGGGCTGCTGGTTGCAAACGTTGCCAAAGGGAGGACTGGCTGTCCAGTCTTTTGGTGCTTTATATTCTTCTAAACATAGAGGGCTCATGGACTCTTTTTCTTCTCGACCGGATAAACTCCAGGCAGGAGAACTACTATGACTTTCTACCTTGGGCATTTTTGCTCCTAGTACTGGGTCGTTCCAAAGAGATTTCCCCTCGCTCACTTTGCCATAATCCCGTAGGGACGGGCTGTGCTGTGGGGAACTGGGTGGGGAACTGGTTCTCCTTTTGAACCTGCTCGAGGCTGTGGGCAGAAGAGGTGGAGAAGCGGCCGGAAGTCCCAGCTTGGGGATTTCAGTTGACGACGACGATGACGATGATGGGGGTGATGGAGCTACCTTGCTACTGTCCTGAGTCTGGAGAAGTTGCTTCAGCTTGGATGATAAGTAAATACTTTTCTCTTTGGGAAAAGACAAGCTGTCCGCTGTTGTTATGGTCAGAGGAATCGTCAACGAGCAGACAGATGTTATTGGCTCCGGATCCATTTCTGTTTTTATCTTCGGGAGGAGAGGGGGACTCGTGGTCCTCCTCTTTTTAGGCTCGCTGTTACTACTGAGCGGAGACTCTTTCAGTACGTCGGTCGGGTGCGTTTGCGTGGCCTTCACACTCGAGGATATTTCCACTGTCACGGGACTGAGTAAACAGTTTATTCCATAGAGCTCTGCTGAGCTGGATTCCACCTCGATCACTTCGCAATTGCTTGTGCTACTGTTGGACTGGATCTTACCATCAATATAGTAATTGAGATTTTCAGATATATTGCTGGAAACATCCATAATGTATACATCATCAGTCTCTGTCTCCTCCTCGAGGTCCGTGCTGGCTACGTACACACTCTGGGCTTGCTGGGTTTGTTCTGCTGGGACTTGTGGCTCTTCTGGTTTTCTTCGGACACCTTTGGGGATCAGATGACGCTCGTGAACCCTCCGCTGGTGCCTGCGCATATTGGTATGTGTTCCAAAAACCTTCCTACAATATTTGCATGGGTGCAACTCTTTGGGTTCCCTGATTTCTTCAAGAATGGAGTTTGATGTTTCTTGAGAACTTTTATCTTTATCCAAGGATGTCAAGTCTTGCTTGGCGTTAGTTTCCTCTTTCGCCCCGCCTTCTTCTGCAATCGCTTGGCTTTTAGTGCCGCCGTCAGACAGCGGAGCTGAAGCAAGTGTCAGGAACGACTTCTTTTTTAGCCCAGCCTCATGACGCCGCTCGTGCCTCCGCCGGTTGATCTGTGTGCCAAAGGCTTTGCCACAATAGCGGCACCTGAAAGCATGGCTAATGGCCGATATGTGGATGTGCATGTGGCGCTCAAGTCCTTGCTTTGTCGTGAACTTCCTCTCACAGTGTTGACAAGGGAACATAAACGTTCCCTGGATACTGCCATTGGATTCCTCCTGGTCTTTAGGGAATTTCACCATGGGCTTTTTCTTGGGGGAGCTTTCTGGAGATTCTTCAGACACGCTGCTCTGCTCTTCAGCGGATTCGAGCTTGTCTCCACACAAAGACATGGTCTCCACCTCGGGGATCTCTTTAGGCAAATTCACGTCTTCCTCCTCCTCCTCCTCCTCCGGCTGCTCCTCTTCTTCCTCCTCCTCTTCATCATCATCTTCATCTTCCTCCTCCTCCACTTCCTCAAGCTCTTCCCTCTCCTCCAGAACTTCTGATTCGCATGTTATCGCCTCTTGTTTCTGTTCGGTCATTGTATGTGGCTCGCTGACGGGACTGGAGATGACTAAGTTTGGAAGCGTGTCTTGGTCTACCATCTCCTGGATCACGGCAGTCTGTTCCAGGGACAGCACGGCTGAAACGGAAGGACTGGCATCCTCCTGTTTATGGCCTGGATTTAAAAAAAGAAAGAAAAGGAAAAGAGGAACAAAAAAAATGTAGAGAACGTTCTTATATATAATGTGTAGCATTCTTTTTTTTCTCCCCTTACTTAGGAAATCTGTGCCATTGACATAGCATGGGAACAGGCTTGCCCAACCCCTGAATTTTATTTATTTACAGCTTTTGCCAGCACATAGTAAACACAATCTTAAAAAGGATTTTAGAAGGATAGGTGTCAAATCTAAAAGTATCTCAATAGCTTAAAAGAAATATATTAAAATGATAAAACAGTTGCAATAAAAACGTTATACTAAAATTTACCTAACAGTTAATTGTGACCAGTATTGATATTAACACTAGTGGTCTCTCTCAAGTAGACCTTAATAGCCTCTGAGCAAAATTTAGCGACTTGGGAAAGACAAAAGGTGCCCCCTTCCCACAGCAGAAATGTCATTACCTCCTCCTCTGAAACAAACTCCCGTAGGTTCACCAGTGGATGAATCAACTTCTGCCTAAAGTCCTTATAATAATTACACCTAAGAATAACATGGCTAGAGTCCTCGATTTCTTTGGCCCCACAAAGACACTCCCACTGAACTCTTGGGAGTTTTCTAACGCCACGCCCCCCAAGCTGCTGAGGGAAGTACGGAACCTCTAGCGAGGGTCAAAGCTCTCTTTTGCTTGTTCACCCCTGAATTTATAAAATGTTAAGCGGTAAAACTAAATTTTATTGGGTTATATTGATTTACTCAAATGGCCATGGTCAACACTGGAGTGTTTCCCAGCAGGCTCAGATTCTAAACAATTAACTTTTAGCATACTTTAAATAAGTACACACAACTTGTGTACCAGAATCCTTACCTTCTTTAGGGTCTCTCATCTCTGCAGGAGTAATATCCAAAACGGTCTTCTGCTTTTTGTCTGTCGCTTTCTTCCCTTTGTTTTTTGCCTCTTGGGATTTTTTCTTCCCTGAGTAAAGAACAAAAAACCACTTAAAAGGGAATTCACTTTTCAAGCTGCGTTTTTTTTTTTTAAATATTACCTTAACCGAATGAAAAACAGCGGGTGAGAGCGATCACGTTTTTAAACAATTTAGAGTGCATTAATGCTTTATCTCAAACATTTTTTGTCCCGCGCTCTTAGTTCATGCTCTGAGGGCAACTACTAACGACACAACAGAAAAACAGTCACAAACAAACAAAAAAATCCTCGAAATAGAAACATGGAGAGAGAATGGCCGAATACGCAGTGATGGCAAAGCTTTCCCATCTGTTGAATAGAAGACCTATGGGAGAATTTCAGAAAAGATAGCAGCTCTACTTTGATTACACCCAACTGAGTTTTTAATTGTTTAGAGCAGATTATAGTAGAATATCTCAAATGGGAATACTAATTTTGACTAAAGTAGTAATAAAATGTAGGGTAGACTTAGAGGTGAGTTTTATAAAATGGAATTAATAATGTATAATTTGACTATTATGTAGGTTAAGCAATGGATGACATTTAAAGCAGGGATCTATTATACAGAATCGCAAAAATCAGTTAAGAATATTGGTCTTTAGTGATAGTAGCTAAGTTATTCTAGGAGTATAATACTTGATATGCGGATAAAATACTTTAAATATTTGGCATCCTTCGGAAGGTTTAATGTACTGTATGTATGGTCAGTATGTATGTTTTATCTTTTTCTTTAATAAAATATATTATTAAAAAAACAAAAAATATGTAAAAAATATAAAAACGCTGCAAAACCAACGGCAAGGCAATGCACAGAGAAAGTGCAAAACCATTCTAGAAGATTAACAACAAGAGAGGGATAAAAGTTTAGAGGGGAGGGGGATTCAATAGAAGACCTGGGAATATATAAAATATTTTTGCCTGGCCCATAAAAATCGAGCAGGACTCTGAAAGAGTGGCATATAAAGCTCAGTAAGTAGGCCTTCATTCTTCCCCTTTCATTCTTCATTTTGGCTACTAGTCAAAATGGATACTAGTCAGGATGCACACATATTCCCCACAGCAGCAGTTCCCAAACTGTGCTCCGTGGAGCACTTAGTGCTCCACGAAGAGATGGGAAAGAAAAATACTACTGTTGTTTGGTTTGGTATATAGGTGCCAGGGGAAAATTAGTGCTCCGTGACGAATCTCTTTCCTGAAAAGTGCGCCATGACTCAAAAAGTTTGGGAACCTCTGCTCTACAGTATCAGAGGAGCACACCTATATTCAGTGCTGTGGAACACAGGCAGGTTAAGGCTGCTGCACTCTTCTTGTTTGTGGGTTTCCTAGAGGCATCTGGTTGACAGAATTCAGCATAGTCGCAGAAATCATGTAGGCTTGGCAAGTTTCCATAAACATATTTGCACTGTGTGAATAATTTTCATTGTGTAAATTAATCCAAGTCTTCTTTAGGCAGAATTGGATGAAGACACTTAATTAGAATTGTTCTGGGTTGCACAATCTGTTTTGAATTGGAAGAAACTGAGCCAACTTTTTGAAGTTGTTCCAGTTGCGTGACCAGATAAGGGAAACGGGATCTCAAAGTACTGCAACAACCGAAAAAAAGGATCTCTAAAGATCCAGAAATAACAGTACCATGACCAGGTTCTATTTTCCCGATTTCCTCTCATTTTCAAGCCTTTTTTCGGCTCCTGCCAATTCAACATGAGAAGAAGGGTTGGTTGCCAGGCTTATGGGTTCTTCAGTATTGTCCTGACATCAACTACCTCTTAGTTTGGCAAGGAACAGAGGGGTACAACTTTGAAGTAGAATAGTTGGTTTTTATATGCCGACTTTCTCTACCATCTGAGACTCAAACCGGCTTACAATCATCTTCCCTTCCCCTTCCAACAGACACCCTGTGAGGTAAGTGGGACTGAGAGAGTGTGACTAGCCCGACGTCACTCAGCTGGCTTCATGTGTAGGAGTGGGGAAACAAATCAAGTTCACCAGATTAGCGTCTGCCGCTCATGTGGAGGAGCTGGGAATCAAACCCGGTTCTCCAGATGAGTCCACCGCTCCAAACCACCGCACTTAACCACTACACCACGCTAGCTCTCTTTGGATGTTGAAAGTAAAGTTGCAGCAATTACTGTTTTCCTCTCCCTGCTGCTTCTTGGGTCAACAGCTGGACTCTGTCCTGGGTAACCTCTCTATAGGAGTTCCTAGAGAGCCAGCATGGTGTAGCAGTTAAGGCAGAGGCGTCAAACATAAGGCCCGCAGGCCGGATCCGCCCCCCTTGAGAGCTCTTATCTGGCCCATGAGCCAGCCCCCCCCCACTCAATCTAGGCTGGCGAGGCATGGCCTGGCCCGACCAAGTAACATTTATTATCTGGCCCTCGTAACAATTGAGTTCAATACCCCCAGGTTAAGGTGTCAGACCAGAATCTGGGAAACCCAGGTTCGAACCCCCATTTTGGCATGGAAACTTGCTGGGTGACCGTGGGCCCTGTGGTGCAGAGTGCAAGCTCTGCTCCTGACCTGAGTTCGATCCTGATGGAGGTCGGTTTCAGGTAGCCGGATCGAGGTTGGCTCAGCCTCCCATCCTTCCGAGGTCGGTAAAATCAGTACCCAGCTTGCTGGGGGTCAAGTGTAGATGACTGGGGAAGACCATGGCAACCCACCTCATAAACACACATTGGGATGTGATGTCTCCCCACTGATCAGGAATGACCCGGTGCTTGCACAGGGAACTACCTTTACCTTTTTGTTCCAGCTTTATGGACTATTCTACTGAGAGTAAACATCAACTATACATGAGAATGCAGGCTTTCTAGTGGGGAGTAAAAGGAGCCTGTCTCTTCCTTTCATTCAATGTTACTTTCTTCTCTCTTTTCTCTCTCAGCCGTCTGGACCCAAAGCGTAAAGGAACAACCCGACGTACTTGGGCTTGTTGTGTAGTGCTGCAAGATCCCGCCCACCCCAAAAATCCTAACAAAAGTAAAAATAAGCAGGAGCAAGAAGGGGGGGAAACAGTTGGTTTATTGCATGTGAAAAGCACACAGTCTCAAAGTCAGCCAAACTGCACACCACAGGGTGCAGAGTTCTAAGATCTCATCTTCTGAGCCAAAGTCTCGCAGGTCAGGACCACTTTGAACGCCACGCAGAGGGACACCCTGAACACCTTGCACTTCTCGTCCACTGCGCTTGTCTCTCTTTGCTGAACACCCATCCTCGAGAAGCGTTCAGATCACGAGGAACTGGAAAGCTGCCCTTCCCTGGGATGCTTTTGTCGGCCTTAATAGAGGCCACTTTGGCAGCAAATGCTTGAAGCCGCCTTATACTGAATCAGACCGCTGGTCCATCGAGGCCATTACGGTCTGCTCAGACTGGCAGCGGCTCTCCAGGCTCTCGGGTGGGGGCCGTTCACATCCTTTTAACTGGAGATGCCTGGGATTGAACCTCGGAGCCTTCTGCATGCCAAGCAGATGCTCTACCGCCGAGCCACGGGCCCCTCCCTGATTCTTTCTGTAACGGGCCCAAATGGCTACCTGCAGTCTGCCAATTTTAAGAGATGCCCTAGAAACCGCCACGTCAAGCTTACCAACCTGTCGAACAACTCTTACCATAAAAAATGTTTCCCTAATATCCAACTGGTACCTTTATGCCCACAATTTAAACCCATTATTTCAGGTCCTATCCTCTGCTGCCCTCCTCTAAGTGATAGCCTTTCAAATACTTAAAGAGAGCAAGGATGTCCCCCCTCAACCTCCTCTTCTCCAGATTAAACATTCCCAAGTCCCTCAGCCTTTCCTCATAGGGCTTGGTCTCCAGGCCCCTGATCATCCTTGTCGCTCTCTTTTGTACCCACTCCATTCTGTCCGCGTCCTTTCTGAAGTGAGGCCTCCAGAACTGCACACATTACTCCAGGTGCGGTCTGACCAATGCAGTGCAGAGGAACTATGACATCTTGTAATTTGGATGTTATGCCTCTGCTGTTGCACCCCAAGGTTGCATTAGCGTTTTCTGTCGCTGCATCACACTAGTTGCTCGTATTTACCTTACGGTCCACCCGTGCCCCAAGATCTTGTTCACACTCACTGCTGCCCAGAAGTGTATCCCCCATCCAGTAAGCATGTCCGTCAATATTAATAAATAATGCATAAAATGGTACTCCTTGGTGGGGTAATCAGAACTCAGGAGCCAATGAAGAACAAGTCAGTGAGCAGCAATCCCCCCCCCCGACTAATAGTTAAGTTAATAGAGATGTTAAGGAAGGGGGGTAGAATCAGGGAGGCCAGCACTGATTGACAAAACCACAGCTGCCCTCAACCATAAGCCTGGCGGAGTAGCTCCGCCTTACGGGCCCTGGTGGAACTCTTTCAAGGCCCGCAGGGGCCTGATCTCATCTGCGAGACTTATTCCACCAGGCAGGGGCCAGGGCAGAAAAATTGAGCGGGTCCAGGATGGAACCACTAGGCACTTTGCTCCTTTTTCCTAGTTCTGAGTTTCTGACAGTTTCCGGAAACCCTTGAGTGGCAATGAAAAAACAAGAGCGGCTCTATCATAGCTGCTAACGGAGAGGGACCGGACATACTGAGAGAGAGAGAAAAGATTCACAGTAACGGGACAGAACATTCACCAGAAATCTATCCAGACAGCACAGCTTCCTGGGGAGGAGGGGAGAGGAATTCCCACCATAAGTTTTGTGTTATGAAAGTATGTTTAGGAAAATACACTGCAGGCACCCCAACCACATAGCACACTATCACGGCAACGAAAGCTGAGCTTAAAGTGGGTCAAATGGACTCGAGGACGATCAAAGCATACAGCCTTCTTCGTAAAAGTGAGCTTGAAAGTTCCTACAACCCTACTGAGGACAACAAACATCCTCCAGAAAGTTCCTCAGTAAGATCTGGCACTTGCTCCTGAGAGAAACGGGGTTTCCGCTATTTCGCAGTGGTTGGGTGCATGAGCCCACAGAGGTAGTTTTTCCACGGCCCTAAAGATTATGTCTGTTACGGTGATGTTCATCTGGTTTAGGCTTTGGAGCAATGCAGTTAGCAACTGTTTCTAAAGGAGACATAAACTGGGAGGTACGATCCTGATGGAAGTCTGCTTCAGGTAGCCGGCTCAAGGTTAACTCTGCCTTCCATCTTTCTGAGGTTGGTAAAATGAGTACCCAGCTTGCTGGGGGTAAAGTGTACACCACTGGGAAAGGCAGGGGCAAGCCACCCTGTAAATATAGTCTGCCTAGTAAATGTCATGATGTGACGTCACCCCATGGGTCAGGAATGACCCGGTGCTTGCAGAGGGAACTACCTTTACCTTTAGTATAGACAAAGAAGGGATAGGATAACTGGAGAGAAGAGCAAGAGGAGTCGAACAGTCTGGAGTCCAGGCAGAAGGAAACGAGGCTGTCCTGTTCCACTTGCAACAAGTTCTACAGAACGCCAACCAGTAATGGGGGCCCGACCAGACCTGGGGAATTATGGGTGCAGTGGGGCTGCAGCAGAAACAAAGGTTTAAGATTTCCTTGTGAAGTTGGGGGAGTTCTCCTGCCTGCAAAACATTCTAGGCCAACTATAGGCTTTAGCCCCAGTATCACGTACCTGCTTATCCAGTGAGTGAGATCTATAGCTCTCAGTGAGCCAAGTTCTACCCTCTGCCTGTTCAGTATCTATACCTAAGATTTTCTGTTTCCCATTACTTAACGTGCCTTGTTTTTCAGAGGGCAAGTCCCTTCATTTGCACCTCCGCGATGGCCCTCTGATCGGCTCTCCTCTGCTCCGCACAGGGTTCTCACACGTTAGCCTTGTGAGCAAACTGTTGCATAGGAGAGCCAGCGTGGTGTAGTGGGATAAGAGAGGTAGTTTGGAGCGGTGGACTCTAATCTGGAGAACAAGGTTTGATTCCCCACTCCTCCACATGAGCAGCGGACGCTAATTTGGTGAACCGGGTTGGTTTCCCCACTCCTACACACGAAGCCAGCTGAGTGACCTTGGGCTATTAGAGCTCTCTCTGCCTCACCTACCTCACAGGGCGCCTTTTGTGGGGAGGGGAAGGAGATTGTAAGCCAGTTTGATTCTTCCTTAAGTGGAAGAGAAAGTCGACATATAAAAACCAACTCTTCTTCTTCTTCTTCTTCTTCTTCTAGGTTTTGAAAAGCCTCAAGAGAACTGAACAGGCCTCCTAAAGCAGCTCTGCGATTTCGAACGCTAGCTCTGGAATTAGGCCTTTTGTGACCTTAACGCTGAATTACCCGGGAAGAGGTGATTCAGCCGGCAGCTGCTCCAACGCTTACTAAAAACAGCCAGGATGACAACTTGAGCGCAAATGTAACTTTAGATCCACTGGATCAGCGGCTGAGAAGTGGAAACCGCCAAAGCTTTTCTGGCGTCCTCCGCTTTGGGGCTTTCCATCCTTCTTGCAGACTGTTTGCGTGAACAACAACCCTTGCTCGGGACACAGAACCTGTGAAGCTTATTCCTGGGGGAAAAAACCTCACAGTTTTGGCAAGACTGGAACCTGGACACGCCAAAAGGTATGGCTGACGACCTGAAATGCAGTCGAAATTTGGAAATGTTTCAAAATTTTGTCATGGGAAAAGGCAATAATACAGCTGGGTTAAATTGAACAAGGAAAGAAAATGTGCTTCTATTTAGCAGAATTTGGAGGAGTTTAAAAAAGCCCTAAAAAAAACCCCCTTCAGTTTCTGGAGCAGGGATATGCAATAGACAGCTTACAAGCTTATGAGCTACTGCTAATTCTCCAGCCACCACAGAGTAGCTTGTGTATCTCATAAGAAAGGCCCTGCTGGATCAGACCAAGGCCCATCAAGTCCAGCAGTCTGTTCACACAGTGGCCAACCAGGTGCCTCCAGGAAGCCACAAACAAGATTGCAGCAGCACCATCCTGCCTGTGTTGCACCGCACCCAAAATTATAGGCATGCTCCTCTGATACTAGAGAGAACAGGTATGCAGCATGACTAGTATATGACTATCATGACTCCTACAAGACACAGGTCAAATGTGTTCTTCCTAGTCCCTGTTCTGTGTCTAGGACATGCCAGGAAGGGGTGGGAGTAATTAGGTTAGGATATTTTTAAAACTACTCTTATTAAAGAAAAGGTTGGTGACCCCTAGTCTGGGGGATCCTGGAAGACATGAAGCTTGTGGAAACTCTGAGGGAGATAGTAAGCGAGGCTCAAAGAGTCCCAAGCCGGGGCTTCTGAAACAGGTGCGGTGTAGTGGTCAGTGTGTTAGACTAGTATCGGAGAGACCCAGGTTCGAATGCCTGCTCTGCCATGGGAGCTTGGTGCTAGCCTTGTATGCTCAGCCTAACCTACCTTGCCGTGCTGTTGTGAGGATAAAAAGGAAGGAGAAGACAATGATGCCGTTAAGTGTTTTGGGTCTCCCTGAAGAAGAAGAGTTATTCAGGGTGAACACACATGAAGCTGCCTTATACTGAATCAGACCCTTGGTCCATCAAAGTCAGTATTGTCTGCTCAGACCAGCAGCGGCTCTCAAGGGTCTCAGGTAGAGGTCTTTCACATCACTTACCTGCCTAGTCCCTTTAACTGGAGATACTGGGGATTGAACCTGGGACCTTCTGCATGCCAAACAGATGTCCTACCACTGAGCCACAACCCCTCTTTAACTCTACCTTTAAGGAGTCTGAAAGCGGCTTACGATCCCCTTCCCCTCCCCATGACAGGCACCTTGTGAGGCAGGTGGGGCTCAGAGAGTTCAAAGAGAAATATGACTAGCCCAAGGTCACCCAGCTGGCTTCATGTGTAGGAGTGGGGAATCAAACCTGGTTCTCCAGATTAGAGTCCACCGCTCTTAAACACTATGCCACGCTGGGGATAAATGGTGTCAAAGAATAAATCTGCACTCAGACTGCTTCTAGTTTCTAAAGCAGCAATGGATAAGGATCCCAGTGCGGAAAGAGTTGTGTGCTCGGATCAAAGAGCAGCATTCCAACCTGCAGCCAGAGTTTGAGCATACCCAGGTGTCTAAAGCAGACAATTGCTGAAAAGAGCAAAAAGGGCACCTTGCCTGCTTTCCTGACCGGCCTCTGTGGGAAACAGGACGCCACTGTCATTTGATCTAACCTAAGCAGGCCTCTTGAACACATGAACACATGAAGCTACCTTACACTGAATCAGACCCTTGGTCCATCAAAGTGAGTATTGTCTGCTCAGACCGGCAGCGGCTCTGCAGGGTCTCAGGCGGAGGTCTTTCACGTCACCTACTTGCCTAGTCCCTTTAACCGGAGATGCTGGGGATTGAACCTGGGACCTTTTGCATGCCAAGCAGATGCTCTACCACTGAGCCACGGCCCCTCCCCATGGCTCTCAGGAAGAGGTCTTTCACATCACCTACTTGCCTGGTCCCTTTAACTGGAGATGCCAGGGATTGAACCTGGGACCTTCTGCATGCCAGGCAGGTGCTCTACCATTGAGCCCCTCCCCTCCCCATGGCTCTCCGGGGTCTCAGGCAGAGGTCTTTCGCATCACCTACTTGCCTGTTCCCTTTAACTGGAGATGCCAGGGATTGAACCTGGGACCTTCTGCATGCCAAGCAGAGGCTCTACCGCTGAGCCACGGCCACTCCCAATGTGGTTCTTAAAAAAGAGAGCGGCACAGCCTCCTGAATACGGTTCCGTCCACCGGAAGTCCACGGCTGGCAAAAGCCACGTCTACACACCTGGTAGGAAGCCTGATATAAGCACACGAGTGCACTTACCATCAGGTTACAGAGAGCTCCTACCGGCCTGCTACTGGCAGCTGGCTCCTCCAGTTGGTCTAAACAAGAAAGATACAGGAATGAAACACAAGGGAAGTGGAATGAGGACAGCGATAAAAAAAAAAAGAATAAAAACGGGGGGGGGGGAAGACAGAACACCAAATGAGTACGTGTGTGTCGACAGAAGCAGAAGACCCACTGGAGGTAAGAAAACAGAGAATGGCCATGTGGACTGCGGTTACAGAAATCTTATGGGGAGGGGCCATGGCTCAGTGGCAGAGCATCTGCTTGACATGCAGAAGGTCCCAGCTTCAATCCCCGGCACAGACAGTTAAAGGCAAGTAGGTGGTGTGGAAGACCCCTGCCTGAGACCCTGGAGGGCTGCTGCCGGTCTGAGTAGACAATACGGACTTTGATGGACCAAGGATCTGACTCAGTATGTGGCAGCTTCATGTGTTCATGGAAGGGAAGACCCCTGCCCACTTCACCCAATGGAGTGGGTTAGGATCTTCTTTTTTTAAAAAGGTTTTTTTTAATAGATCATACAGAACTAGGGGTGGCCCATGGGATAGGTCAATGACCTGCAAAGTTAGCCAAGAACCCCGATTCCCTCTTTTGGAGAATGGGATCCGTAGTGCCCGATCTCTCAACAGCTTTACAAGAGCTCCGCAGGGCCTGCAAGACAGAGCTATTCCACCAGGCCTGTAACTGAGGGCAGCCGCAGATGTCATTTGTGCCAGCCTCCCTACCCCCATCCCTCCTTTGTATATTTTAAGCTCTAGAGGGGGCTCTGCCTGCTTGTTATGTCTCAGCGGGCACTGTATTAATTTGTGCACTACCTATGTTTTAATAGTTGCATAAGATTGTGATGTGGTGGATTTTATTGTTTTTAATGTTTTATTGATATGTATGTATTAATTTGTGTGCTATGCTTTAATAGTTGCAAAAGATTGTGATGTGGTGGATTTTATTGTTTTAAATGTTTTACTGATATGTATGCATGTATGTATTAATTTGTGCGCTATGTTTCAATAGTTGTATAAGATTGTGATGTGGCATATTTTATTGTTTTAAGTGATTTATTGGTATGTATGTATGCATGCACACATGTATGAATGCATGCATAATACATTGATTTTACTGTTGCTACCGGCCCTGAGAATGGTTCTAGCCGGGGCGGGCGGGTTAGAAATGTGAATAATACATAAATAAATAATACTGGAAGGATTAATGAAAGAAATACATTTACAGTGTTTTGCTTACTGTGAGCCCTATATAAGCAACCTAATTATCTTGTTTACTCTCTTGCAACCTTTCTATAACATCCAAGTGAGAAGGGCCTGCTTGTGGCACTCCACGTCCTGGAGGATGGGGTAGGTTTCTAATTCCAAGATGATGTGCGCTTTGAACGATGCATGACATCAACTTGTGGGACCATGTGGCTCCCAATGGCGGCAAAGCTTCAGAGAGCCGTCAGGATACCTGCTGAGCTCCCTAACCGGGACGCAGAGGAAGAGGGCTGTGTGTGTGTTAAGTGCCGTCAAGGTGTTTCCGACTCATGGTGACCCTATAAATGAAAGTCCTCCAAAATGTCCTATCTTTGACAGCCCTGCTCAGATCCTGCAAAGGCCGTGGCTTCCTTTATTGAGTCAATAAGAGGACTACTTTGTAAAATTTCTACAAGTCATATCCTGTGATCATTGGGAGGCGGCATTCATGGCTACTAGTCAAAATGGATACTAGTCATGATGCAGACCCATTCTCTCCAGGATCAGAGGAGTATGCCAATTATATTAGGTGCTGTGGAACACATGCAGGACAATGCTGCTGCAGTCATCTTGTTTGTGGGCTTCCTAGAGGCACCTGGTTGGCCTGGCATCTCCAGTTAAAGGGACTAGGCGAGTAGGTGATGGGAAAGACCTCTGCCTGAGACCCTGGAGAGCCGCTGCCTGTCTGAGTAGACAATACTGACTTTTGATGGACCAATGGTCTTATTCAGTATAAGGCAGCTTCATGTGTTCACTGCGTGAACAGACTGCTGGACTTGACGGACCTTGGTCTGATCCAGCATGGCCTTTCTTATGTTCTTATCCCAGAAATATACTGATGCCAAAGACAATCTCTGGGAAAGGCTCGATACCACTTTCTTGGGGACTGTGCTATAGAGAAGCCCTTCTTGCAGGATACCAAGAAAGATGCAGGAGGTCACGCTACAGGGGTCCATTGCCAGGAGGGAAGAGCTAAACAACACCAGAAACTCGTAGGCCTGGGGAGAAAACCTGCCAGGTCTGCAGCGAAACAGCAGGAAAAAAGCCCAAACCATCCAACATAATGCTGCAAGCCCGCTTTCCCAATTCTGTAGCCACTCAAAAGCCTTCTCTGTTAAGGCACTACTGTCAACTCATTTCATAACCGCTGGAGTTTAATTATCCTTCCAACTCAATGTGCAACACCTATAAATTACATTTGGCTACGGAGTCCTCCCCAAACAGGAATTTTCAGTGGCAAATATAGGATGAAAAAGATACTGGCTTAGATCCAAAACTCTTTGGTAGGACTGTGCGTGAACACAACAGGCTTTCTGACTTTTCATTTTCATGTTTGCCAGTGCCACGAAACCTTCCCAGAGTTCCCAGAGAACGGCTTCCCCCAAGACACATGAGACGGTTGCTTGAGACGTGCAAAGCCCACCTGCCCCCTTTAAGGTGTGCGGAGACAGCCGTACCGTCCTTTGGGTCCCAGGCCTACTTCTCAGCAGCCCAGGCCGGAAGCAGACACAAAAAGTTAACAGCAGACTGCACTCAAAACGCTCTTGCCGGGAGGTTTACAGAAACATTCCAAGAGGATTACGTAAGCCTTTTCAACGTCTTGAGAGATCCAGCTACGGAATATTTGGAGCTTGACAAATTTACCTCTCTGCACCTGTCATTCTCAAAGCACGCCTATTAGGGCACGGGGGGGGGGGGATATATTTCTGTTTTCGGACTCTCCCCACAGTCAGGCTCGGAGCTGCGATGCCAAGCAGGGTCTGACAACGGTTCACGATATGTGAGCAAACGGGTCTGATTCTGGAAATCTGGAGAACTGGGAAGGAGCAAGACACCCCCACCCCGAAGGCTGCCTCCCGTGCTCAGAGACACACAGTTTTTATTTATTTTGACGATTCATATCGTGCTCTCCAGCTCCCAGGAGAATCTGAAGCAGCATATGCTAAAATATACAGTCAACGTAAGGAACGCCCCCCCCCAAAGACCTAACAGCCACAAGTATTCACTATGAGAGCAGTAAATCTTGGATGCAGATTAAAAAGAAGCAGTAGTGAGAAAATAAAACACTCTGCTATTTATTATCTTTGCAGCATTCTGAGCGACCTCAGACAAAGGGGATTACAACAGAAACGGAAAATACAGCTTTAGTGCAAAGAATAGCTTGCCATGACATCAGAGCCGGCAAACTGTGGCTTGTCTTTGCCCTCAAGCTCAGGGCTGCAAACTCATGGAGGCAAACTCTAGACTGCGCTAAAGAAGGAAGCCATGGACGAATGTGGGGAGGAGGGAGGAAGCAGAAACCTAAGCGCAAAAGCTCATTCCTGATTCACTGAGTCAGAATTTGGAGGACTGGAAATGAAGAAGAGTTGGTTTTTATACCCCGCTTTTCTCTACCTTTAAGGAGTGTCCAAGTGGCTTACAATCACCTTCCCTTCCCCTCCCCACAACGGATGCCCTGTGAGGTCGGTGGGGCTGAGAGAGTTCGGAGAGAACTGTGACTGGCCCAAGGTCACCCAGCAGGCTGCATGTGTAGGAATGGAAAAACAAGCCCAGTTCTTCAGATTAGAGTCGGCCACTCATGTGGAGGAGTGGGGAAACCAACCTGGTTCACCAGACTAGTCTGCTGCTCTTAACCACATAGAATCATAGAGTTGGAAGGGACCACCAGGGTCATCAAGTCCAACCCCCTGCACAATGCAGGAAATTTACAACTACTCCCCCCCCACACCCCCAGTGACCAGAAGGTGGCCAAGATGACCTCCCTCTCATCATCTGCCTAAGGTCACAGAATCGGCATTGCTGACAGATGGCCATCTAACCTCTGCTTAAAAACTTCCATGGAGCTTACCACCTCCCAAGGAAGCCTGTTCCACGGAGGAACCGCTCTAACTGTTGGAAACTGTTTTGATTTAATTTCAACCTGCTGGTTCTGGTCCAACCTTCTTGGGCAACAGAAAACAACTTAGCACCATCCTCAATATGACAGCCCCTCAAGTATTTGAACATGGCTATCATATCCCCCCTCAGTCTTCTCCTCTTCAGGCTGGGACCTTCTGCATGACAAGCAGATGCTCTACCACTGTGCCACAGCCCCTCCCCAAACTGAGCCACAGCCCCTCCCCACTACACCACACTGGCTCTCAGTGGTACATGAGAACCAACCCAGCATATCCGAAGATACCAAGCTGCTTCTACTTGGAGCAAATTGCTAATTTAGAGCCTGTGCCTATCCACAAACATAGCACCATACAAGAATCATGTCCAAATGCTCTGGGAAAGCTGGGAAAAGCAGACCTAGGACAGAGTCTTCAGTTTGGGGAGGGGCTGTGGCTCAGTGGTAGAGCATCTGCTTGGCATGCAGGGGGTCCCAGCTTCAATCCCCAGCATCTCCAGTTAAAGGGACTAGGGAGGTAGGTGATGTGAAACACCTCAGCCTGAGACCCTGGAGAGCCGCTGCCGGTCTGAGTAGACAATACTCAATACTTCAATGGACCAAGGGTCTGATTCAGTATAAGGCAATTTCATATGTTCATGTGAGTCATGCTAAAATAGGGTGGCGAGGAGGCTTGCATGGGACATCTGTCCCCTTGAAGATTAAGAGTGGGAAACCATAGCCATGCTGTCTGTAACTGTTATTTTCTTCCCCGGAAGGCAGGTGGTGTTGCCCCTCAGCTCCAGGCAGCAAAGGAATATTTTTGAAAATAAATTAAAACAAAACACATTGTTATACATAAATTGCATTAAATTCTAAGGCAACCTAGAAACATGTCAGAACCTATCCCCCCCAAAGAAAGCCCTAGCAAAGCAAAGTTTAAACAAACTTAAGAGATGGCACCCAAGAGGAGGGGTGGTCAAATGCCTGTGAAAATTAAACAAACTGAAAAACCAGGCACCATGCGTTTTATAAAACAATTGTTACAGGAAAGGCATTTGGAAGATGTGGGCAAACACAGAGAAGGGTCTCAGCTGGCAATTTAAGAGCCAGGTACAGGTGGGAGCAGGTGGCCCTTGAAGCAACCAGCAGTTTCTTAAAGATTCTGCTCCAAGTCCCTCCTTCCCCCTTCCCTTTCTCCAGCAGTTTTTTTCCATGCAAGATGCCTTAGTTATCTCCACCTGGCTCTCACAGTTGCCTCTCTGATAGCACTACTCTTTGCAGAAGGGAAACTGGCAGCTTAGTGGTGACCTAGGGGCTGAGCGCACACCCTTCTCCGGTTCTTCAGGACCAAGAGGGAGCATGCTCTGACCCGGATGGCCTAGTCTGACCTGATCTCGTCATCTCTCGGAAGCTAAGCAGGGTCAGCCCTGGTTAATATTTGGATGGGAGACCAACAAGGAAGTCAAGGGCTGCTCGGCAGAGGCAGACAATGGCAAACCATCTCTGAATGTCTCTTGCCTTGAAAACCCCATAAGGGGTCGCCGTAGGTCAGCTGCTACTTGACAGCATTTTACACACACACACACACACACACACACGAGAACATAAGAAAAGCCCTGCTAGATCAGACCAAGGTCCGTCAAGTCCAGCAGTCTGTTCACACAGTGGCCAACCAGGGGCCTCTAGGAAGCCCACAAACAAGACGACTGCAGCAGCACCATCCTGCCTGTTTTCCACAGCACCCAAGATAATAAGAATGCTCCTCTGATCCTGGAGAGAATAGGTATGCATCATGACTAGTATCCATTTTTACTAGTAGCCATGAATACCCCTTTCCTCCTTGAACATGTCCACTCCCCTCTTAAAGCCTCTCTCTTAAAGAGGGAGCATGCACACCTGTCAGAAGGAGATGGACTGCCCTGGCCCAGCACATGTCTCCCTCATAAAGCAAAAGGGTGCAAGACACTCTCCCACAAGAATTCTGGTTCGGTGAGATGACTAGTCCACGTCTGGGCTGTACCAATTCAGATTTCTGCCCCAAAACACTCTGCATGGAGACAGCTAGTATGTCAGACAAAAAAACTAGGCTGCAGCCCATCTCCTCGACATGCTAATTTTCAACAGACAGGGATTCCCTTTTAACAAAAGGGCAAGTGGTCACATGAGCCCCAATCTGCAGTTTGTAGTGCCATCGCTGAGACTCAGGACAACAAGAGGGATTGAGGGAAACTACAAGGGACAGGAGTCCTATTTTGGGAGAAGCCTCAAGACAGAGCGTGGGATTATGCTGCCAGGATACCCAGTGTCCGAAAAGCTCTAAGGGCACCATGACCCCTGTAGCCGGTGGCTGTGCTGATCCTTTTGCAAGGGAAGCAGCGATCAATCGGCAACTAACGTTGCCCAGTAAGTGGGAAAACTCCTGCGTTTACAACAGTTACCCACATTTACCGAAATACTGATTTGCTTGATCACTGGTCATTTATGTAAGCAAAACACTCTTAGTTGTGTGCCAGCCATTCACTCCATCTTAGCATGAATTTCAGCTTTCACAAAAAAACTTTCATGTCCCCCAATTACAAAAACTAGAACCAAAAGTTACAGAGGTGTGTGTAAGAATGCAAACTCCCCTCCCCACATATTCACAAGTATTGTTATTGTGCCTGGTTTTGCTTAAAGACAGCTATCAAACGCAGCTTGTAAGAAATCAACATGGATTAGTTATTTTAAGGCCCGATCGCCAGGTGTGCACTCGTATTTCCTCGGCATGGAAGGACGTTCCACATTCCCTGCTTCGCATGCAGAAGGTCCCAGGTTCGACCCCTGGGACCTTCCGTTAAAGAATATCCGGGTGCAGACAAAGAAGAAGTTTATGGGCCCCAAGACACTGCAGAGCAGCTGCCACTCAGAGTGTACATTAACTGAGTTAGATGCACCAACCGTCCTGGCTACACATAAGGCCGCTTCATATGTTCAATGGGATTAATTCTAAGTTAAGTGCACAGAGGCTCTCAACCTGAGTTGTGGCTCAGTGGTAGAGCATCTGCTTGGCATGCAGACGGTCCCAGGTTCAATCCCCGGCATCTCCAGTTAAAGGGACTAGGCAGGTAGGCGATGTGAAAGACCTCTGCCTGAGACCCTGGAGAACCGCTGCCAGTCTAAGTAGACAATACTGACTTTGATGGACCAAAGGTCTGATTCAGTATAAGACAGCTTCATGTGTTCAAAATATGCTTTTAACATGCATAAATGGCCAGTTCCCCCCCCCACACACACACACATCTTCCCCTGAATGTAACCTTCAGAATAAATGACAGCGTGGACCAGCTCCCTGCCTGTCCATTTAAAAAAGCAGCCCCTAACCATATCAAGGCATTTCCCATTAAACTCAAGCAAGCCCCAGCCTTCCAACAGCGTTGCAAAGAAGCCTGAAAGCTGCGCCTGATGAGTCATCTCCCACGTTTCCACATCAGGCAGGGATAAACTCCAACCCCACAACCTGTCTGAATCCGACACGCCCAAATTCTCCAAAACAGAGAGATGTCATTTAGGACCCGAGTTCACGATCGCTCAAAGGAACACCCAGTGTGACGACAGACGCAGTTTGTGGGCCGCCAGCCGTCAAACGTGCTTTGTTTATAATCTGCAGAGTACATCTGCTCGCACCGAGCAACAATTGACATCAAACGCAGGGCGGACACGCAGCTGCACACACCGGTCGCTCCATTTTCCAGAACTGCCAAGTGGGGACCTGTTAAAAGTTCTTTTGGTAGGAAGCAGACACGAAACCCCAGAAAACAAGTCACACTCTTCCCCGAGTTTGACTAACTTCTCTGTTTGGAAGCTACAGGCCAACAAGGCATAAGGCACTCTCCCCCGCCCATTACAGAAAAAGAAGACGACCCTATTACGTGACACGATAAAGGGAAGGGGGGAAGAGGAGGAGAAGAAGAGTTGGTTTTTATATGCCGTCTTTCTCTACCACTTAAGGGAGAATCAAACTGGTTTACAATCACCTTCTCTCTCCCTCCCCACAACAGACACCCTGTGAGGTAGGTGGGGCTGAGAGAACTCAAAGAGAACTGTGACTGGCACAAGGTCACCCAGCAGGCTTCATGTAGAGGAGTGGGGAAACCACCCCGGTCCACCAGATTAGCATCCGCCGCTCATGGGGAGGAGTGGGGAACCAAACCTGGTTCTCCAGATTAGACTCCACCGCTCCAAATCCTAAAGGATTTCCTATTCCAGCTTTCTGGACTATTTTCCTGAAAACAAACATCAACTATACAAGAGAATGCAGGATTTCTAGTGGGGGTAAAAGGAGCCTGTCTCTCTCTCCTTTCATTCAATGTTACTTTCTTCTCTCTTCACCACCTGGAACCAAAGCGTAAAGACCACCCCAACAGATGGAAACTGATGGAAAAGCAGAAGGGGCTCCTTGAAATGAAAACTCGACTGAGCAAGCGGACAGGCAGGCGGGCGGGTCTGGGAAAAGGTCACCCGGAGTTGGACACACCTGCCGGCCTGACGCTCCTTGCAGAAAGCATTACAGGTGACTTCTTAAATCTGCCAAGCAGGAACCGGGAGAAGGGGGGGGGAGAAGAGGGAAGAGAAGTTTGCAAATGCCATCACGCTGCTTCCAAAGACGTCTCTCCCCCACAACCCGGGGGTCTTCACCCTCCATCCCCTCCACCAGAGGCCAAAGCTTCACCCACCCCTTTTACCTTTCTTGCGGAAAGCATTAAGGGTGACTTTTTAAATCTGGCAAGCAAGAACACGGGGGGGGGGGAGAGGAGGAAAGAAGTTTGCAAATACTATCACGCCACTTCCAAACACGTCTCCCACCCCCCAACCAGGGGGTGTCTCCCCCTGACCCCATCTCCTCCACCAGAGGCCAAAGCCCCCCCCCATCCCTTTACCTTTCTTGTGGAAAGCATTAAGGGTGACTTCTTAAATCTGGCAAGCAGGAATTGGGTGGGGGGAGAAGTTTGCAAATCCCATTTCGCCGCTTCCAAAGACGTCTCTTCCCAACCCGGGGGTCTTCACCCCCCCATCCCCTCCACTGGAGGCCAAAGCTCCCCCCCTTTACCTTTCTTGCGGAAAGCATTAAGGGTGACTTTTCAAATCTGACAAGCAAGAACCCGGAGAGGGAGGGGAGAGGAGGAAAGAGAAGTTTGCAAACCCCATCCCGGCGTTCCAAAAGACCTATCTCACCAAACTGGGGGCCTTCACCCCCCCATCCCCTCCACCTGAGGCCAAAGCCCCACCCCCTCTACCTTTCTTGCAGAAAGCGTTCAGGGTGACTTTTCAAATCTGGCAAGCAGGAATGGGGGGGGGAGGGGAGAGAAGTTTGCAAATCCCATCCAGCCGTTTCAAAAGACCTATCTCACCAAACTGGGGGCCTCCAATCCCCTCCACCTGAGGCCAAAGCCCCACCCCTTTTATCTTTCTTGCGGAAAGCATTATGGGTGACTTTTCAAATCTGGCAAGCAGGGAAGGGGGGTGGGGAGAAGGAGGAAAGAGAAGTTTGCAAATCCCATCCCGCCGTTTCAAAAGACCTATCTCACCAAACTGGGGGCCTCCACCCCCCAATCCCCTCCACCTGAGGCCAAAGCCCCACCCCTTTTACCTTTCTTGCGGAAAGCATTAAGGGTGACTTTTCAAATCTGGCAAGCAGGGAACGGGGGGGGGAGGGGAGAAAGGAGGAGGGAAGGGAAGTTTGCAAATTCCATCCCGCCGCTCCCAAAGACGTCTCCCCCCACCATCCCCTCCACCGGAGGCCAAAGACCCCCCCCCTTTACCTTTCTTGGCTTTGGGGGAGCTCCTCTTGCTCCGGTTGCTGGCCCGCTCCTCCTCGATCGCGGCGGCTATCTCCGGGTTGTCCTCCCCATTGTACCACACCAGCAGCTCCTCGCCGGGCTCGATGGGCTGGAGGAGGGGGAGAGAGAAGGGAGGCGTCGGGCGCGGCGGGGCAGGAGGCTGGGGGGGGAGGGCGGGGAACCGGGCCGCGGAACAGCTGGGCTCGGCGCGGGCAGCAGGGTTTCCTCACTGCCCTGCCTGGCCAAACAGGAAGGACTCTTTAACCCCTTCCAGGCCCGGGCGGCGAAGGGATGCGGCCGGAGAGGCCAGGCCAGGCCGGGCGGGGAAAGGGAAGGGGAGAGGAACGGCGACGCGCCCCCTCTGGCGGCGGGAGGACCGCGTTGCAGGGAGCCAGCGGCAAGGAGGGAACCGTGACTTGCACATTTAAAAGGTGTCTGCCACCCCCCCCCCCCACTTCGCTCTCCGCCCGCTGAGTCAGCACTAGGGTTGCGGGGTCCCTCTTTGCCACCGGCGGGAGGTTTTTTGGGGGGCGGAGCCTGGGGAGGGCGGGGTTTGGGGAGGGGCTTCAATGCCATGGAGTTAGGGTTGCCAACCTCCAGGCACTACAAAATTACCAGCACATGTTTTTGGTCGTATGTGCTGGTAATTTTGTAATACTGTCCATCGGCAGCACAAGTTTTCCCATTTTGATTTCCTAAACCTCCAGGTGCTAGCTGGAGATCTCCTGCTATTACATCTGATCTCCAGCCGAGAGAGATCAGTTCACCTGGAGAAAATGGACGTTTTGGCAATTGGACTCCATGGCATTGAAGTCCCACCCCTCCCCAAACCCCGCCCCCAAAATATCCCGGTGGTGGCGAAGACGGACTTGGTAACCCTACACTGAGTCCAATTGCCAAAGCAGCCGTTTTCTCCAGGAGAACTGATCTCTATCGGCTGGAGATTAGTTGTAATAGCGGGAGATCTCCAGCTACTACCTGGAGGTTGGCAACCCTAGTCAGCACAAAAAGTTTTTTTTTTTTTTTTTTTTAAAGCCGAATTGTAGGGAAGCTGACCGAGCACACTGCTCTGCTTCTTGGGCCGGAGGCTGTTTGGCTTTGGCTCAGGGGAAAGGCAGAGGATTGAGGCACCATGGGGAGTTATTATTATTATTATTCACGTTTACAGAGTGCTGGACCCAGGAATGAATCCCCACCCGGTAGGGACTGCCAACCTCCAGGCTATTACAACTGATCTCCAGCTGACAGAGATCAGTTCACCTGGAGAAAAAGGCCACTTTGGCAATTGGACTCTATGGAACTGAAGTGCCTCCCCAAACCTCGCCCTTCTCAGGCTCTGCCCCCCAAAAATCCTCTCCGGTGGCGGAGGGGCCTGGAAACCCTCAGGGTACTAGCTGGAAATCTACCGCTATTACTATTGATCTCCACCTGATAGAGAACAGTTCCCCTGGAGAAAATGGCTGCTTTGGCAGCATGTTGCTTGGAACCTTGAGTCTTCCAGACTCCTGGAATATTGTACCCCTTAGTTCCTGCTGGCAGTGGTCTTGAACAGGAGTCGACAGAATCTGGCCCTTCCAAGGCTTTCCTCAGTAGACTCAGACCTCATTCCATGCAGCTTGGGGACCCCCCCCCCATGACTCCCCCCAGAAAACCAGCTGC
The DNA here is from genome assembly GCF_029931775.1 of Euleptes europaea. Taxonomy (NCBI): domain Eukaryota; kingdom Metazoa; phylum Chordata; class Lepidosauria; order Squamata; family Sphaerodactylidae; genus Euleptes; species Euleptes europaea. Next base: position 11,089,287 of record NC_079330.1, on the reverse strand, counting down.
TTAAGGGTCAATTAAAACCAACGCTAATTAATCCTGTCTGTTCCTGAGCGGCTGTAAAAGGTATTCAGCTAATCTTCCTAGCCTTGACTGCAGGCCTTCAATGATTTCAAGATAACCCTTAGGATCCGTAATCCTAAGAACATAAGAAAGACCCTGCTGGATCAGACGAAGGCCCATCGAGTCCAGCAGTCTGTTCACGCAGTGGGCAACCAGGGGCCTCTAGGAAGCCCACAAACAAGATGGCTGCCGCTGCATTATTTTGCCTGTGTTCCAAGGCACCTAATATAATAAAGGTAAAGGTGCAAGCACCCGGCCATTACTGACCCATGGGGTGATTTCACATCCCAACGTTTCTAGTCAGACTATGTTTTATGGGGTGGTTTGCCATTGCCTTCCCCAGTCATCTACACTTTACCCCCAGCGAGCTGGGTACTCATTTTGCCAACCTCGGAAGGATGGAAGGCTGAGTCAACCTTGAGCCGGCTACCTGAACCCGACTTCAGTTGGGATCGAACTCAGGTCGTGAGCAGAGCTTTGGACTGCAGTACTGCGGGCTTACCACTCTGCGCCATGGGTCTCCTACCTAATATAATAGGCATGCTATAACAGGCAGCCATACGTGCAACTGCAGGCCAATCAACCAAGCGCTGGGAGAAACCCAAGTTTATCTCTCCGGCAGAAAGTAACACAGCCTGTCCACAGAAAAATGAGTGATCAATCCCTTCTTCAAATAGGGTCACGGATGACTGAGGATTGGATGAGCCCGTATGATATTTTCTGATTCTTGCCCAAGTTTCGCCCCTCATTTCGTGGGAAGCTGGCAGCCACACTACAAGAAGTACGCCTGACAGCACTATTTATCTTTCCCTGCCTACATTAAAGGCAGAAGTACTCCCCGTCGAAGCAGTTCGGGCTTTCTCTTAATGAGAAAGTTATCCTTGCCCATTCAACGGAGACAAATATTTTCTCTTCAGAATGTATCAGAGCCAATAATCAGTACTGGGAAGGGGAGACAAATTTACTGTGGAACAAGCACAAGCCCAGCAACCACGAAAGAACAGAAATTGCTTCCAAATGACCTTCTGAATAATTTGGCAAAAACAACATTTTGTTCAGTAAATCACAAAACGAGACAAAGCTCAACTAATGAATTTCTGGCACGCCGAATGGATCGGTGTGATCATTTGTGGTTAAGCCACATGATGTAACCACTCCACGAGTGAAGGATTAATTCAAATGGATACTAATGACTCCTGTTTGCTTCTCAGATGCTCTGGAACAGGGGTGTCAAACATATGGCTCCCGGGCCGGATCCAGCTTCCTGAGAGCTCTTACCCAGCAAATGAGACAGCCACCCCTTCCAGCCTGATCTGGGCTGGTGAGGCATGGCCCGGCCCGATCGAGTGACATTTACGTCATATCCAGCCCTCGTAACAAATGAGTTCGACACCCCTGCTCTGGAAGACCTGTGGACTCATTTTGTAAGTCTTCCTGCCTTTGATCTGGTGGGCGTATGGAATTAAAACAGTTGTCCTGGACCACTGATGGGATTGACCCTACCTGCCCTCTGACAAGGTAGCAAAACCAGATCTCTTAGAGCTATGGGCAAAATAGCAAGAAAGGAGGCCGCTAAAGCGGTGGAGAGCTCAGGCCAAGCACAACCGACCACAGCTGAGAGCTCACCTGAGAGCCTATTCTGGGGCAGTTAAGAGACTTCTCTCCCCAGACAACAACACCTTCTGGCAGAGGTTTCACAAATGGGGAGGGGCTGTGGTTCAGTGGTAGAGCCTCTGCTTGGCATTCAGAAGGTCCCAGGTTCAATCCCTGGCATCTCCAGTTAAAGGGACCAGGCAAGTGGGTGATGTGAAGAACCTCGACCTGAGACCCTGGAGAGCCATGGGGAGGGGCCGTGGCTCAGTGGTAGAGCCTCTGCTTGGCATGTAGAAGGTCCCAGGTTCAATTCCCGGCAACTCCAGTTAAAGGGACCAGGCAAGTAGGTGATGTGAAAGACCTCTCTGCCTGAGACCCCGGAGAGCCACTGCCAGTCTGAGTAGACAACACTGTCTTTGATGGACCAAGGGTCTAATTCAGTAGAAGGCAGCTTTATGTGTTCATGTGATTTTTTAAAAATCTAAGCCCCACCGCTGGAGAGATGCCCTCAAGGGCTCATTGCGACAATTTCAGAAAGATGTTTTTGCAAAGTTAAAAAAACAACAACACTCCCGTGTGCTCCAACAGTTTTAGCAGCTCTTTGAAAGGGAGATGTCTGATGAATCCACTTGTCAGGTTGCTCTGGATTGCAAGCACAGACCAAAAAAGTGCACAAAACAGGAATTAAACTATGGATGGGTACAGAAGCACAACTACCTTTAAGGTTTTGTAGTAAATGGTTCTGTTGATCTCCAAAGGGAAGAGATTCTGCTCCGTTCCGGAACGTGCCCAGTTTACATACCGGAGCCAATTTCCCTTCTCTGGATCTGTAGCATCAACACACATCCATCCCAGGTTTGGGTAGTAGACCTTGGAGGGTTATGGGGAAGAGAAGAGAACCAAAGTTACTAACGGCGAGATAACATGCTATCGTTCTTGCTATAATGACAGAAGTTAATGATCCTGTGTTTTCAAGTTGCTTTGAATGTTTTAGGAATTTACGGCTATGTTTTACAGTTACTGCCAGCTGCTCTAAGGGCACTTTGGGGGGAACCAGGGAGGAGAACATGCAAATGAATCAAATTGACATTTACACAGAATGAGCGTTCCCACGTACAGCTGCTTGGCTGGACGTGCCCTTTCTTCAGCTCTTACCTCCCACATGAATACATTGCTCTTCACTTGAGACCTTTTCTTCTTGTCACCAACGAAAGGTCCAAACTTTCGGCCTTTGAAAATTGGCTTTGTCGCCCAGACACCTGAAAGACAGATGCGAAACGCCAATTAGACTCCTCAAAGCCAGGCAGTTTTCACACCTCAAGACTTTGCAGAGATAAGCACAGCTAGAAGAAGAGTTGGTTTTTATATGCCGACTTTCGCTACCACTTAAGGGAGGCTCAAACCGGCTTACAATCACCTTCCCTCCCCCTCCCCACAACAGACACCTTGTGAGGTAGGTGGGGCTGAGAGAGTGTGACTAGCCCAAGGTCACCCAGCTAGCTTTGTGTGTAGGAGTGGGGAAACAAATCCAGTTCACGCGATTAGCCTCCACCACTCATGTGGAGGAGCTGGGAATCGAACCTGGGACTCTAGATCAGACTCCAAACCACTGCTGTTAACCACTAGAGGTCCCCAACGTGATGCCTGTGGGCACAATGTCACCTGCCAAGTGTTTTTAGGAAGTGGGCGGGTAAAGGTAGAGCTCTTGCCCAGTTCAACAAATGCTCATTCAACGTTGCCTCAAAGCATTCAGAGGAAAAATGGAGGGGCTGTGGCTCAGTAGTGGAGCATCTGCTTGCCATGCGGAAGGTCCCAGGTTCAATCCCCGGCATCTCCAGTTAAAAGGAACTAGGCAGGAAAGTGATGTGAAAGACCCCTGCCTTAGACCCTGGAGAGCCGCTGCCGGTCTAAGTAGACAATTCTGACTTTGATGGGCCAAGGGTATGATTCAGTATAAGGCAGCTTCATGTGTTCAAGAAGATTCTGCAAGCTCCCTCCGGTTGAGGAACCACTTCCCAGCTTACCTGCATTTGCCTTCTAGCAATTCTCTTTCACCAAGTCTTGTCTTAAGAAACAGAATCAGTTCCTTTTATTTCCCCCCACCCTGAATCTAAAGAGCCCTCAACATTATTTCCTCTATTCACTGTGCTCAACACCATCACCTCCATGTATCCAGTTCCACCAACCTCTCAGTACACCACTGGTTTCTAGATATGCTTACCAAGCCGTGTCTCGTCAACAGCAGAGGGGAGAAGCTTCACTTCCTCAGGAAGTCCTTTGAGCACTTGATCAGGTACATCCGCCAACGTCTCAACTGATACTGCAGGCTCCGTTGAGATCTACAAACAGACAAAAAACAAGAAGAGCGTTCAAGCACCTGCAACAGAATTCAGTGATCCATGCATACTACATAAAAAAACCCAAATCCCTTTGCTTGGGCGACATGTGCATGCAAGGACAGCACATGCCACAGGGGAATGCGCCATCGCTGGTGCAATGTCCCAGTAGGAACACAGTGACCGATTCAAGCAGAGCTGCCCGTTCAAGTCATCAGATTATAATTAGAAACAGTACTTGAATTCAGAAGAACAGTTGGTTTTTATATGCCAATTTTCTCTACCTTTTAAGGAGAATCAAACAGGCTTACAATTGACTTCTTTTCCTCTCCCCACAACAGGCACCTTGTGAGGTAGGTGGGGCTGAGAGTTTGGAGTGAACTGTGACTAGCCCAAGGTCACCCAGCTGGCTTCATGTGTAGGAGTGGGGAATCAAACCTGGTTCTCCAGATTAGAGTCCACCGCTCCTAACCCCTACACCACATTGGCACTCAAGTAAAACAAGTGGCTGTTTACAATCATTATCACATTAAATTTCAACATGAGGCAACTGCCACCCCGCAGGAGGCAGACAGATTGCTACCTGAGCAAGGCAGAAATAACTGTAATAGCAGGAGAGTTCAGCCTTACTCTTACTTCCTTCTATTGGCTTTGAAATTGAAGCAACTCTTCCCACCGATGGAGATATGAGAAGGGTACGGGGCCCGAGGACTAGAGGCAGACTCCAAGCTCATACCCAAACCAATCACAGAATCATAGAGTTGGAAGAGACCACCAGGGTCATCTAGTCCAACCCCCTGCACAATGCAGGAAATTCCAAACTACCTCCCCCCCCCACACCCCCAGTGACCCATACTTCATGCCCAGAAGATGGCCAAGACGCCCTCCCTTTCATGATCTGCCTAAGGTCATAGAACCAGCATTTCAAAGGCACCTAAATCCAAGAGTCCGCCGTGTTTAATCTAGATAGAGGATGCTCGTTTGTCTATCTCAGTTACCTGCTTTATTTGGACACTTCCGGCAGGTGCTTCCAGAGACCACAATGCCATTCTGTAGTCTTGTAGCCACCATAGGTACCCTGCCTTATTTCCAAAGCAACAGAAAAGGCAGCGTTCCAAAAGGAGCAGGAATCGATGCCAAATTGAAGGGAAGCCAGAGACATTACATGGTCAAGCATGCTTTGAAACACAACGTGTTCCCATCACATCAACTCACTGGACTTTGAGTTGTGATCTTGGCAAAGACAAGAAAGGAACAGTTTGATCAGAATTCTAAGGCCCGGCTTGAGTTGCATGGAAAAAGTTACCTTTGTGGAGTTCTTATTACAGGCAAATATAGATTCTTAAGAACATAAAAAGGCCCTGCTGGATCAGACCAAGGCCCATCATGTCCAGCAGTCTGTTCACACAGGGGACAACCAGGTACCTCCAGGAAGCCCACACACAAGACAACTACAGCAACATTGTCCTGCCTGTGTTCCAAAGCACCTAATATAGGCATGCTCCTCTGACGCTGGACAGAATAAATATGCATCATGACCAGTATTCATTTTGACTAGTAGCCATGGATAGCCTTATCCTCCATGAACATGTCCACTCCCCTCTTAAGACCTTCCAAGTTGGCTTACAATCACCTTCCCTTCCTCTCCCTACAACAGACAACTTGTGAGGTAGGTGGGGCTGAGAGAGTTTGGAGAGAACTGTGACTAGCCCAAGGTCACCCAGCAGGCTGCATGTGGAGGAGTGGAGAAACCAACCCAGTTCACCAGATTACAGTCCGCCGCTTCTGTGGAGGAGTGGGGAATCAAACCCAGTTCTCCAGATTTGAGTCTACCGCTCTTAACCACTACACTATGCTGGCTCTACCATCCAGATAAAGTTACCTACTACCAGTTTGAACCTACTTTGTGTTTTATTAAAAAGAACGCATGAAGACCATGATCAATGGTGTTCCACACAACGCATTCCCATTGCCCTTCTTTGTAAAGACTCAATAAAGGCATTATTGGGGTAAAGGCATATTTCAATTGTGTCTCTCCCTCTTAAAATGCCCAGAATTTATTATTTTTAATATGTACATGTATTTCTTTCTCCCGCCAGCTTGGAGCAATCGACATATGGTTTCCAGGCAATGGCCCATCCAAGAACTGCTCAGGCCAAAGTTTCTAAGTTTCAGCAGATGAATCCTATCTGATGCATTCCTTGGAAACAACCATGCGCCCCATTTTGTGCATTTCAAAGGGAAAAGCAGCATTTGAAGCATATATGCATCCATCATCGAGGTGGTATGCCATATGTGTTTTGTGCTCCAATATTCACACCCAGCCATCAACAGTCTATGAGAACTGGCCATCCAGCACTGCTTATGCTCAGGAACAATGTGAAGTGTTTTCAGGACACATTAAAATGTCATCATCAGGAGACTGCTATATGGGGGGGGGGGGAGATTCCTCCAGTTTTCAGTGCTGGTTAAGACGTGAACGAGCCCTGTCAAAAATACGGCTTGTGCAATTCCTCCACATTGTCAGGGCTAACCATTTAAATGGTCAAAAAAGATCCGTTCCACTGATCTGTCAAATACTGGTTAGGCATTAACAAGGGGGAAAGTTTAATCATCAACAGATGGAGCTTGCAAAAGACAAATCAGTTAACTGTTCTTTTGAAACAATGAAATTAACTTTATAATGTAGGCCAGATTCTAACTTTTAACAATGCAGGGATGTTTGGTGGGGGACAGGTTTGCCTTTTATCCTGGAACATTCAAAGGCAATTCATAATTCATACCACGGTATTCCCCATTACTATGTATGGGTGTGAAAGTTGGACAATGAAGAAAGCGGACAGGAAGACAAGTTGATTCACTTAAAATGTGGTGTTGGAGGAGAGTTTTATGGATACCGTGGACCGCTACAAAGACAAATCAGTGGGTTCTAGATCAAATCTAGTCTGAACTCTCCCCTAGAAGCTAAAATGACTAAACGGAGGCTATCACACTTTGGTCACATGAGGAGGAGGAGAAGAGTTGGTTTTTATATGCCGACTTTCTCTACCACTTAAGGGAGACTCAAACCGGCTTACGTACACCTTCTCTGCCCTTCCCAACAGACACCTTATGAGGTAGGAGAGGCTAAGAGAGCTGTAAAAGAGCTGTAACTTGCCTAAGGTAACCCAGCTGGCTTTGTGTGTAGGAGTGTGGAAACAAACCCAGTTCACCAGATGAGCCTCTGCCACTCATGTGGAGGAGTGTGGAATCAAACCAGGTTCTCCAGATCAGCTCCAAACCACCGCTCCAAACCATCGCTCTTAACCACTACACTAGAAAAGACAATAATGCTAGGAAAAGTGGAAGGCGGCAAGAAAAGAGGAAGACTCAACGTGAGATGGATCAATTCAATAAAGATCATGGTTGGGTAGCCATGTTAGTCTGGCTGTAGCAGTAGAAAAGAGCAAGAGTCCAGTAGCATCTTAAATACTAACAAATTTTTTTGTCAAGGTACGAGCTTTCGTGAGTCAGAGCTCACTTCTTCAGCTGTGATTCCTGAAAGCTCATACCCTTCCAGAAATCTTGCTAGTCTTTAAGGTGCTACTGGACTCTTGCTCTCTTCTACCAATCCAATAAAGAAAGCCTCAGCCCTCCTTTGTAAGACCTGAGCGAGGCTGTTAAGGATAAGACGTTTTGGAGGTCATTAACTTATAAAAGGTAAAGCACCGCGTCATTCCTGACCCATGGGGTGACGTCACATCCCGACGTTTACTAGGCAGACTTTGTGTACAGGGGTGGTTTGCCAGTGCCTTCCCCAGTCATCTTTCCTTTACCCCCAGCAAGCTGGGGACTCATTTTACTGACTTCGGAAGGATGGAAGGCTGAGTCAACTTTGAGCCGGATACCTGAAACCGACTTCCGTCGGGATCGAACTCAGGTAATGAGCAGAGCTTTTGACTGCAGTACTGCAGCTTACCACTCTGCGCCACGGGGCTCTTCATTAACTTATAGCCGTGTTGGCAAACCTATGGCTCGCGTGCCAGAATCGGCACGCATAGCCCTCTCTGCCGGCATGCACGACTCAGCTGGGCGGCGGGGGCTTTGAACCGTTCAAAGCCCCCGCCCCCTTCCCTGCACTCCCCGTCGGCCCAGCTCCCACCCCCTTCCACGCACTCCCTGCGGCCCGGCTTTGAACCGCTCCGTGCGGTTCAAAGCCCCCACCCCCTTCCCTGCACTCCCCGCCGCCCAGCTGGGCAGCAGGGGCTTTGAACCAGCTTGGCTTCTCTTTCTCCCCGCTTCCTTCTCCTCTTCTGGCGCCGCCCGCGCCCCCCTTCGGCTCGCCTCCTCCTCTCACCGGGCCCGGCGGCTCTTCCCCCCCGGCCCCCAACTTTCCCCACCCGCAGCCGGCCGCTCGGCTCGCGACCCTCCCCGCCTCCCCAACCCGGCCACCGGCAGCAGCCCCGACGAGCTGGGCGGCTCAAGCTGCGCTGCCGCCGCTCTGCCCGGATTCTGCTCCATTCTCTCCCCCCTCCTTCCCGAGCCAGGACTCGCTGCTCGGGCTTGTAGCACCGCCCGGCTGGCCGCGCATGAGCAGGGCGGCCAGCTGCGCTTCAGTCCCTGGCGCAGGCCTCGAGCTGCCGGCTTGGCTTCTCTTTCTCTCTCCCCGCCCCTCCAACCAACCATCCTCCTCCCCCTCCCTCGCCAGCCTCGGCTCTGCGAGCTGCGCGCGGCTCTTGCTCGTCTGAATGGGTTACAGACCCGTGCGCAGCAAGGCAGGGAGATCAAGCTCCCCTGCCCCCGTTGCAAATATTTTGGAATGACTGACTGGGGGGAAAGAGGAGAGGTCCCAACAGCAGCGTGTGTGTGTGTGGGGGGGTGGAATACTCTTTCTACTCGCCCCCCCTTTGCAACAAAGGGGAACCTCCCTATCGTGGCAATGTGATTTCCATCTACGGAGGGGGGTTAAATTAGGGTTGCCAACCACCAGGTACTGGAGGAGAAAATAGACACCACTGTACAATTATCCAAGGATTTAGAAGCTAGTACAGGAGTGAAACACTACATAAACAAAGTGCAAATAGATTTATAAATAGCTACATGCAATTTGAGACATTATATACACAAAAAGACCTACAAGAAGTCATTCATAAATATTCATATTTTTAAATGTCCAAACAAGGTACACATTCTTCTTCCACAAGCTAATCTCATGTAGTCCAATGGATGCCAATAGTAATGGAGGATACGGCCATTTCAAATTCTTGGCAATTTAACAATTCTTCTTCAGTCCTTCAGAAGGCATCTTGCAAAATTTTGTACCAAGCTTTCATTTTCAAATTGTAGGTTATGATATATGTCCCACCACGGGTAACATTCAGGTGCCGGTCCCAAGAAGGGTAAAGAAGCTCAGTGTGGGAATACAATAGTATGATTTACTAGTTGCTAAATAGCTAACCGGTGTGTGAAAAAAAGGGCACATAGCTATTTATATATCTATTTGCACTTTGTTTATGTAGTGTTTCGCTCCTGTACTAACCACCAGATACTAGCTGGAGATCTCCTGCTACTATTACAGGTGATCTCCAGCCCATAGAGATCACTTGGGCCATTGGACTCTATGGCATTGAAGTCCCTCCACTCCCCAAAGCCCACCCTCCTAAGGCTCCACCCCAAAAACCTCCCGCCGGTAGTGAAGAGGGACCTGGCAACCCTAGGTTAAATCCATATCTTTCTCCCTCTTCCCCCCACCCGAACCATCCTCCTCCTTCCCCCTCCCTCGCCAGCCTTGGCTCTCGGCTTGTCTGAATGGGTTACAGACCAGCAGGCAGTGTAGAGCGGTTCAAAGCCCCCGCCCCCTTCCCTGCACTCCTCACCGCCCTGGGCGGGGGGAGTGCAGGGAAGGGGGGGGCTTTGAACCGCTCGGTTCAAAGCCCCTGCCGCCAAGCTGTGCCCTGTTGGCACTTTGCAATAAATAAGTGGGTTTTGGGTTGCAGTTTGGGCACTCGGTCTCTAAAAGGTTCGCCATCACTGACTTATAGGGTCACCATAAGTCAGAAGGGACTTGATGGAACTTAATACACACACACACTCAAAGTTCAGCCTATATAATTTCAAAATTTAAAGCAAGAATGGAAATAAAACTCAAACCAAGCGAAATAACAGCAGCTAATTTTTTAAACAATTAAAAGGCAATTTTAAACGGTAGCTGTGCTAAGTACACCAGGCCAATTCCTATCCTGTCTAGAAACGTCTGCAGTTGTAGGAGGCAGGAAGCCACTCTGCTCTGGGGCTAGGTTTGCTTCTGAGGACGCACGGCTAGGGGGCACGCAGCCATTCTCCCCTCTCCTCACAACAGTTTCATTATGCTCAGAGACGGTGGGTTGGATCCGGCCTATGTTTTCCAATGGTAGGATGGCGCTTTCCTGCCTCCCCTCTTGCACTGAAGTTCACTGATCCCCACAAAATGCTGCTCCAGCAGGATAGGGGGATCACGAGGAATGACGTGGGGGCTGTTTGCAAAGAGAAGGTAGAGTGGTTGAAAAAGGCCATTTCAGTTGGAATCGAACTGAGCGGCTGGCCCAACGTTAGCATGGCTAAGGGGAGGCTTGAACCTGGATCGCCCCAATCCTAGCCTAATGATCTTATCCCTGCATATATTTTAACATTACCTGTTTTTCCTCCTGGAGGATTGTTTTATATTGTTGTTGACAGCCTCCCTCAAGAACCTGACAGCTGCAAAGGGGGCAGAGAATACCCTTGAATTTCCTGTTATACCAGGCACGATACCTTGACATAAGAACATAAGAAAAGCCATGCTGGGTCAGACCAAGGCCCATCAAGTCCAGCAGTCTGTTCACACAGTAGCCAACCAGGTGCCTCTAGGAAGCCCAAAAACAAGGCGACTGCAGAAGCATTGTCCTGCCTGTGTTCCACAGTACCTAATATAATAGGCATGCTCCTCTGATCCTGGAGAGAATTAGGTATGCATCGTGACTAGTAGCCATGGATAGCCATAACGTCCATGAACATGTCCACTCCCCTCTTAAAGCCTTGGCAGCCATCACCACATCCTGGGGCAGGGAGTTCCACAAGTTAACTATGCCATGTCCCTGTAGATATGTCTGAAACATGCCTCAGCAATATTAGTTTCTCAAAGCACTCTTAAGGAACATTAGTAGTAGCTGAATGCAAGGGATGAAGTGAAGAAAGCAGCAAACGATACAGCAGTTTGTGGGCAACTGAGTTCCCTGCCCCACCCTCTTCGCCCCCAAATCTATCAAAAGACAACATGCAACTTCTCTTCTACACAGTCACCTGAAATGCAGCAGATTAAAAACACTGACATTTCAATCATAACGTTTAAAAACGTCTCCAAAAGACACCCCCTCGCTTCCCTCCTAAAAAAAATGTCCTGCTCCAATTAAATAATAGCATGTGCATAAAAAAAAAAAAATTCTGTCCTTTTTTGGGGGGAGGGGAGAGAAATACATTAAAATGATCTGAAGCAAAGTCCAGTTGAAGATCTGTTTTTCTTTACGTTGCAGAAAAACTGTGCCATCATATTTAAATAAACCATTCCCAGACCTTCTTCAAGAATGTTGCGGAGTAAGAGGCTGATTTCATAACTAGGGACAAGGTAACAGCCGAGTTCTAAGCTGGCAGTTAAAAGCAAAGAGAAGCAGGATGCTAGAAAGATGCATCGGGCATCAAAGGCAGTTTGTATACAGACCTGGCAATACCACTTGTCAATAAAGGTGCTGCAAGAAGAAGAAAAGAAGAAAAAACAAACAAAAGACAACAGAGTTGCTAAATTTTGGAGAAGAGTCTTTTCTTTAAAATTGTCCCTGTATAACCTAAAGCCCCAAATATATACAAGAAAAACCAAGAATGTTTTTGGAACATTAAAGGGTTCCTTAAAGCAACATGTGTTGCAATGTGCTAAGACAGGGGTGTCGAACTCATTTGTTACGAGGGCCGGATATGACATAAACGTCACTTGGTTGGGCTGGGCCATGCCTCCCCAACCCAGATCGGGACTGGAGGGGGATGGCTGCCTCGGCTGGCTTGCAGGCCAGATAAGAGCTCTCAAAGGGTCGGATCTGGCCCGCAGGCCGTATGTTTGACACCCCGGTGCTAAGAGGGTCTTGTGGTGGTGGTAAGGAGTCTTCTAGCATCGTCCAGTCGGTAGCGTGGCCCTAAATTTCACAGAAGGGAGAGCTCATGGGGAAGAGTCCTTACCTGACACATGCTGAGCTCCTCCAATACTAGAGAAGCAGATCAGAAGGGGCCCAAGGGCAGAGGGAAAGCAGCAGCGGAAGGAGTGACGGGCAGAGGAAAGGAAGAGACACCAGAGCAAAGGAAACAGGAAGTATACGACAGGAGGATGGGAAGGTGGAATGGTCCAGAGGAAGGACTCCAATGCCTGGTTCAAACATGCAGGAGAATGAGGTGGTGGAATGGACTTCAGAACACACCTGGTGGATTTCTTCCTGAAATTGTTCCTTGGGGTGCATTTTTCTCCATGCAATTAGACAACTAGGACAGCTATTGTTACTCCTAGTCTTTGCCTGCTGTGCTGGCTTTCTATTTGGAGGGAGCTTTTAAACACAAGGGGGCGTTCTCCTCCCCCCCCCCCCCGTCTGAGCAGACAATGCTGACTTTGATGGACCGAGGGTCTGATTCAGAATAAGGCAGCTTCATGTGTTCAAGCATCCTGCACTGAGAGCCTTTGATAGGTTCATGCGCAGGAAAAGAGGTCGGCATACCCTGCAGAGAATTCTTTTCTTTTTAATCAAAATGCACCAAAGTGCACAGGGGCAAAAAAAGATCAGCGACACTCATTTGCAGGTCACATCGCACAATCATGCAGCACTTGCGCAAGAACATTTCAGACAGCAAATACGACGACAACAAAATTTATTTGGGGCGAGAACCTCTGGGGGTACCCCCCCCCTGCAGAGGTGGCAGCTGGAATGCTGCATAACCAGAGCCGCAGCCAAAGTGGTAAAAACACCATACAGGTTGAGCATCCCTTCTCTGGACATCCGATATTTGGACAGATCCAAAAACTGGACGTTTTGAGCCAGCATGCAGGTGTTACTCATAGGCCCTCAGTACGTAGTTCGATGTACACAAAATTATTTAAAATATTGTTTAAATTTACATTCAGGCTATGTGTATAAAGTATATATACAACATGTATAAAACACCAATGAATTTCATGTTTAGACTTGGGTCCCATGCCCAAGAGATCTCAGTATGTATATGCAAAAATTCCAAACATTCCAAAATATGGAAAGACCTGAAATAAAAACTTCTGGTCCCAAGCAGTCCGGGTAAGGGATACTCAGCCTGTACCATTAGACTAGAATTTGGGGGCTCCCAATCAAGTAAATGGACAACAGGTTCAGGACAGACAAAAGGAAATATTTCTTTGCTCAATGAGTAATTCAATACCAGCAATCGCTACAAGCATGGATGGCTTTAAAAGGTGGGTAGACAGGTTCATGAAGGGTAGGTCCATCACGGCTACTAGCCATGGTGACTAAAGGGAACCTCCACATTCAGGGGCAGGGGTGCTGATATCTATTCTCCATATGTTTTGTGAGAAACTGTGATGACGGAGCTGACATTGAAAACAAAACAGAGCAAAGCCTACCTACGGGGAGCCTTTTATGAATGATGGGGAGCGGGCGGGTCCCAAAGCATAGTGGGCGGACATAGGGGATGAATGCAGCAACCTAGCTGAGGCTAGGTTGGTCGCTGTCTCGTCACTGCCTGGAAGAGGGATCTGCTGGGAACCCCCTGCAAGCCAACTTCATTTCCATAAAGGAAGAAATGTGGAATGCAAACCGCAACAATTATTACAAGCTGCATTAACAAACTAACACTGCATTCCTAAGGAGAGTTACTCCAGTCTAAGCCCATTCATTTCAATGGGCATAGACCAGAGTAACTCTCCTTAGGAATGCACTGTAACTAATACTTTTCATGGAAAAGAGGAGGCGGTGAAATTATCCTAGAGAGAGGAAATAAAAAGGCTGTCCCAGTAACAGGAGATAAAAAATAAGGCCAAGGCCAATGTTGCAAAATACTGCAATAACTACAGAATTCCCCTGAAGAAGCCCCCTGGCCAAAACGCAGAGGGAATTTCTATTCTGAGTAACAAAAAAATCTTACCTATTTTGCACCATTGGCCTCAGCCTTATTTTTATCTCAGCGAAATTATCCTACCATCGGATTAGCCTTCATTCACCCAAAAAAGCCACCTTAAAAAAAGAACTTTTTAAAAAACTGAGCTGTATGTTTTCCATACAGCCAGAAAGAGAGAAATGCCAAATCAAGAGAACTGATTTTTTTTTTTTAATTTCTGTCGGGGTACTATTTCTAGCCAGAAAGAGCAGAGAAACCGTTCTAACATCGGAGCAATTTACTTTTCGAGAAAAGTCTTGCGTTTCGACTCACCTGATTCATTCTGAAATCCTGCCCGTGTTCTGAAAAGAGACATACAACAAAGAAACCTGTGATTACATGAACCCTAAAAAGAAAAACAGAACATTGTAATATGCACCTCCCTACAGGTTTATAAGTGATTCGATGCTACACTCAAATCAACAGTTCGTAAGGGCTGGGGGACATCTTTCGGTCCCTGTCAGAAAGCAATGTTATCGATTTATGGAAAAACGAGATACAAGCAACACTAGGATTGAAATGAACACATTTATGGTTTTAACACAGCGTTTTCATAGGGTTGGCATGCTGGACAACTGATTGTTCAAATTTGGCCAACCAAACGCTATTATTTGACCATGATGAAATATTGTCAAATAGTTCCTATTTTTTTTAAGTCACTTCGTGGGTGACAACTTCCCTTTTTTTCAAATTTCATTTGGGTGCCAGTTTCCTAACAAGGGCAGGACCGGGGAGGGGGGGGTCACTTGCCCTCACACCCTGCAGCGGTCAAGGACAAACCTAGCAGGACAGCAGAACTTCTCCTCCTGGCCACCTCCTACATCCGAAATAGTATCCGAAGCAGAAGAGTTGGCACGCTGCCTACTGGACACATCTGTCTTTTAAAACAATGTGGTGGTCTTTTTAAAAAAAAAATAGCTGCCATTCCTTTGCTCTATTCCTGTTTTAATTTCATTTTATTTCCAGTTTTGAAAACTGTCAGTGGCAAACAGAATAACCATTTAGTGAAGAAGAAGAGTTAATTTTTCTACACTGCTTTTCTCTCCTGTAAGGAGAGTCAGCATGGTGTCGTGGTTAAGAGTGGTGGTTTGGAGCGGTAGACTCTTATCTGGAGAAGCGGGTTTGATTCCCCACTCCTCCACATGAGCGGTGGAGGCTAATCTGGTGAACCAGGTTGGTTTCCCCACTCTTCCACATGAAGCCAGCTGGGTGACCATGGGCTAGTCACTGCTCTCTCAGAGCTCTCTCAGTCCCACCTACCTCACAGTGTGTCTGCTGTGGGGAGGGGAAAGGAAGGTGACTGTAAGCCGGTTTGAGTGTCCCTTAAGTGGTAGAGAAAGTCGGCATATAAAAACCAACTCTTCCTCTTCCTCCTCTTCTTCTGAGTTCAAACTGGCTTACAATCACCTTCCCTTCCCCTCCCCACAAGAGGTGGGGCTGAGAGAGTTCTGACAGAACTGTGACTGGCCTGAGGTCACCCAGCAGGCTTCATGGGGAGGAGTGGGGAATCGAACCCGGTTCTCCAGATTAGAGTCCGCCGCTCCTAACCACTACACCACGCTGGCTCTCTAACCACTACGCCACTCTGTTCACATTTAGAAAAGCCTTAGCTAAGACTGTCGTAACAATTCATTCCAATTTTGGAAAATAATGTCATTCTTTCACAAGCACGTAACCTGTTTTTGTAACTACCACGTACGCCAAACTTAGCAACAATCAACATATCTTCATTCTATCTCGACCTGCTATGGACTGCAGGAAAGACAGCATACACATATTTTGAATAAATACATATTTTTGTTCTAATAACATTAATCTTTAAAACAACAGGTGATCATAGATGGCCAAGCAATCGATCAAATAGCCAACCCTATTTTTTTAAAAAATGAAATAGTTGTAAAGGGTTGCTAACTCTACAAATGCATCAGTGCTTTTTGATATGTAGGTATCACACAACACATTTAAATATCTGATATTTAAATGTGTTGTGATACCTACATTTCAAAAAGTACTGATGTGTTTATAGGGCTAGCAACCTTACAACCCTTAAAACAACAAACATTCATTACATGCTTTTACATTTTCATATTTCCTAAAGCCACGCCGCAAGACTCCATTCCTCATACTCAAAGGCAATACACTCAGAATAAGATGGTTCGATAATATCTACCCAGCTGTAACGTGGCACCTAATATGCTTAAATTGCATTTCCCCTACTTCCGTGGAAAGGGCAACGTGGCTCTGAGTACAGCAGAAATAGCACACCTCTGCCCTCAGAGACGCATGCTCTCGATTCCACCGCAAATTGTCACAGCAGTTAGCGATCCTGAATCTGGAGCACAACCCGTCTGCTCTGCCCAATGCATCCTAGCATGTGGAATCTAGTCCATGGCTCAAAGGAGATGCTGCCAGCTAACAAATTAAGGAGTGAATGCAGGCAGTAATTCACCAAGTGGTGTGTTGCATGAACACATGAAGCTGCCTTATACTGAATCAGACCCTTGGTCCATCCAAGTCAGTATTGTCAACTCAGACAGGCAGCAGCCCCCCAGGGTCTCAGGCAGGGGTCTTTCATATCACCTGCTTGCCTGGTCCCTTAAACTGGAGATGCTGGGGACTGAACCTGGGACCTTCTGCATGCCAAGCAGATGCTCTACCACTGAGCCACGGCCCCTCCCCTAGAGAAGACATGAAGCTCCTTCATACTGAATCTGACCCTTGGTCTATCAAAGTCTACTCAGACCGGCAGCAGCTCTCCTGGGTCTCAGGCACAGGTCTTTAACATCACCTACTTGCCTAGTCCCTTTAACTCAGGGGTGAGGAACGTCAGGCCTGGGGGCCGTTTAAGGCCAGCGAAATCCCTTCGTGGGTCCTGGCAGATCTCTAGCTCAGAAGGATCTAAGTCTGGTGATCCACCCCCTCCCATGGCCAGGAACAGCCTCTATTCAAGTCGGATGTGAGTTTGTTTTGCCTAGAAAAGGAACCTTCTTTCCCCCTTGCAGAAGAGTCATTAGCTATGAAGCTGCTAGGACCACCCAAGAAACTACGTTAACCCTTTCCCACCTGGGCTGTAGAGAAACCTATTTCCTCTGCACCACAAGAGGGCTGGGGGAAGAAGTGGCGACAATAAAGGGGTTAAAGGGGGCAGGGCCAGAATGCGTGGCCCGCGAATGATGTTATAAATATCCAAATGGGCCTTGGCAGAAAAAAGGTTCCCCACCCCTGCTTTAACTGGAGATGCCGGGAATTGAACCTGGGACCTTCTGCATGCAAAGCAGAGGTTCTACCACTGAGCCATGGTCTACATTTTTAAAGGGGGGGGGAACAACCCTCTGCTCTGAAAATTTGGGGAGGGTCATGGCTCAGTGGCAGTGTCTGCTTCGCATGAAGGGCCCAAGTTCAATCTCAGATGTGAACGACCTCGACCTGACTCTGGGGCAGGGTCCCTCAATGTGACGCCCACGGGCGCTGTGGTGCCTGTCAGTACTTCCCTGGGCACCCAATGAGCTTTTCAGAAAGCGGGTAGGGCTGTTATAAGGCATGACTTGTTACTGGCTGCCCTTATGCAGACAAAAGGGTTTCCCACGGCTGCAACAGCAGATGCAATTGCAGGAGAATAGGGAGGACTAGTAAACATCTGGGCTTTTCTTAGGCACTGTGTGATTTCATTCCATTTTCAGGCTGTTTTTCTTTTCAAGCCCCCTTCTCTTTCTCCCTCCTGCCTAGGCATTCCTTCTGTGTTTGTTTGTTTTTTTAATTCCCCTGTCTCTTTCTCTCTTCCCCTCTCCCCTTTTTAGGATCTCCTTCACTTCTTTTTGTTCCACTTGTGCAATTCTTTCGCAAAGCAAGGAGAGAAGCATTACATTAGACTCCACCTCCTGCAACCGCCATTTTGGGTTCGCCTCCTCCGTCTGTGGCGGCCATTTTGGGGCGGTGCTCACCACCCCCTCTCGAAATTCCAAAGGTGTCCACAAGCTAAAAAAGGCTGGGGCCAAGAATGAACCAATGGCCTAAGGCAGCTACCACTGCCCTGCCCAACGGTAAAGACTGCCACGGGCGTGGTGTAGACTTCGCACTTCTC
This sequence comes from Euleptes europaea, assembly GCF_029931775.1. NCBI lineage: Eukaryota > Metazoa > Chordata > Lepidosauria > Squamata > Sphaerodactylidae > Euleptes > Euleptes europaea. Next base: position 11,071,047 of record NC_079330.1, on the reverse strand, counting down.
ACATGCAGTTTTCAACGTGCACGTGGTATCTGCATTCTTTTCTAACACAGGCCTCCTGCAGTTTGCATGGGAAGTCCTTCGCTTTCTACCTCAGGAATCTACCTCATGGGTTCTAAGAAAGTCTGGCCGTCTTTTTGGTCTCCCTCCCATGACAAACACAAATATCTGCACAATGTAAGATGCCCGCTGGAGCAGTTGTTGTGGATGTAAAATGGAGTCACAGAATCATAGAGCTGGAAGGGATCACCACGGTCATCTAGTCCAACCCCCTGCAAATTACATCACATTTTGATTTTTTTAAATGTTGGAATATCTTTCTCCTCTTATTAGGAGAATTACAACCATTAACGTTCCAAGAGAGTACATTAATAGACATTTACGGGTGGGGGTGGAGGGTGTGGTAAGGAATTAGGTGAGTGGTTAAGGTACTGTTTATTCATATACTTCTTTTTCTATCACTATCTACACTGTTATCTTTCTTTCTTGTAAAATTTGAATAAAAATTTATATTTAAAAAAAGAAATTCCCCAGAGTATTTAAGAATACCATTTATCAAATATAAAGAGAATGATAAACCCAACTTGATCCAACAGAGGACTTCAGAAATTGGTTCTGTCTTCTTTCAGTCTCGTTTGCCTTAACAAAACTGAAACGATTTTAAAAATCTAATGTAATTCCCACAGATAGATCTCTAGACATACTACTAGTTTTCCATACAAAATGAACAGGGAGCCGCCTCCAGGCACTGTGAAGAGGCATCTACATTCATCATGACATCCCTCTGCTGGTTCGTTATTGACAAAGACTCTTGACTGCGCTCTATGGGTTTTGAAACAAGGGAAGATGTGATTTTTAGAACTTTGGCCACAAAATAAAATGCTAAGAACATCCGATCACATACTGGAGGAAAGTGACTGAAATCATATCCAATGGTCTTGAAATTGTTATTCCAGTAAGACCAGAAACAACTTTATTAAATTATTTTCCAGACAATCCAACTGATATTCGAGAAAGCATTCTAATGTGTTAATTGTAGAGGGAGTGATATAATAATTTGGATTTTAGTGAAATAGACAAATAGAGTATTATTTGATTAAGGGCTATGGGTATTTTGGTTATAATTTGTATCACCAGTATTTGATTTTTTTCAAAGTAATAATATATCTAGGGTTTTTTCCTTTTTCTTTTATTGTAAGAATAAATGTTTCTAATAAAAAGAAAGAAAGTCTTATCACACTAGAGCAAGCGTCGGCTTCATCGAAGGTATCATTTTCATCCTCCCCCCACACGATCTTCATACAATCACATGTCCAATTCATATTTCCCTAGAACTACAGAACCAATGTGTGTATCACCTGCTTTTCTAACATCTACTACATAGAGGAAACCCACTCACACAATTTTCCTGTCTGCAAATCCATAGGGCTCCAGCGTAATGGTAGTTCTGATAAATAAAACAGTGTTTGCCTAGATGGATAATAACACTTCCTTGGAGGAAAGACTGCAGGGTAGGAAAGAAAATAGCAGACAGTTATATAAGCAAGGCCCGATGATTCAAAGGCTGCATTCAGGGCACTGGAGAGCCGCTGCCGGTCTGAGTAGACAATACTGACTTTGATGGACCAAGGGTCTGATTCAGTAGAAGGCAGCTTTGAGTGTTCAATTTTGTGCCCAGTGAAAATGAGTAGATTTAGCATCTGCAAGCTCTCAAATAAAGAGCACAAGACAACCTGGGACAGCCACATCGCTGTCATCTTGTTACTACAATGAATTGTGTACAGACACACACACACAAACACACACACAGTGAAGTGTTTGAAATTTCACTTTCTCAAATCTGACATGTCTTCCTCCTACGAAAGCAATCCAATAGCCCGCAATGACATGCTAAATGATTCTAAAATGGATGGGCAAGGTGCTTTGTTACAGTTTAAACCCACTTTAGATAAACAAGCGTGAAGTATTTCTTCAATGCAGTTTATTAGCAGCGCTGCTCATTCAAAATAAAATACCTCCAGATACTTTGGTGCTTGGGATTTTAACATTATTTTAGAGTTCTGTGTGTCTGTTAAGTGCCGTCAAGTTGTTTCCAGTTTATGGAGACCCGTTCTACCCAGAAGTCTCTTTTTTTTTCAAGGGGGCTTACTCCTAGGAAAGTGTTTTTTAGGATTACCACTTCAATCGCTAAACCAGATTAGAACCCCAACTTCTCCTGTATGCCTGCACCAAAAGAAAAGCGGGAGGCGGAAAGAACATGTTACAAACATCCCGATTGTATATGTTTACACAAACAAAAGTTGGTGCAATATTCTTGCAAACATTCAAGTTACAGAGAATTCCAACTGGTACTACAAATCAAAGAGCTGTTATAACACATTTGATGCTGAGTGTGCAATACAAGAAAGGAGAGCTTCTTATTAGATCACTGTCTTTCGGAGGTGGAGAGGGCTGTATTTAGGTCTGGAATCCAATGCATACTTACTTGGAAGCAAATCTCACTTTGTTCAGTGAGAAATTGCAGTAAGCATATACTGGGCTGCAAACTGTCAATAAAATATCCTGGTTTCAATAATTGTTTAAATTTGATTTCCAGTGTGTACTTCAGATATTTCATGAACAAAAGATGTATGCTTACTAACGGGTAGATCTAACTGTTGAAACACGCCGACTTAAAAACCAAGCAGGACTTTTAGACTTCCCACAAAGGGATACATTTAAATCCTACCTGCGCATGCGTACAAAGACATAATGCAGAACCCTCAATCCAAAGCAAAGTCAGCCACCACAAGGCCTGCTGCATTTCAAGAATACGCACAAAAGATTGAAATCGGTATGTTCTACTTCTCTCCAAAGCACATCACGCAAATGTATGTTTTGTAACTGAAAATAATTGGGATGTGGCCACATCAAAGAGGAGTTGTTTTCAAATGAGCATGAAACCACAGAACATGCCCGTGCTGTTTGCTGGCCTCCAGTTCCAAATCACAAGCGTTAGTTTTGACATATCCAAGATATCATCATTTCACACACATTTCCATTTATATACCTGTAGTGAAATCCCAGTGTGGTTTGAAAGGTGGACCGGAGGAGTTAGATTCCCAGCACAAGCAAACTCCATATGTATGTGTGTGTTTGTGGAGGGAAGATACCTGTCTATCCAAAAGACCTTGAATTTGGAGGTCTTCAGCATTCAAAGTTCATCAAATGCCTGAACACCTGAAGCTGCCTTATATTGAATCAGACCCTCAGTCCATCAAATTCAGTATTGTCTACTCAGACCGGAAGCGGCTCTCCAGGGTCTCAGTAGAGGTCTTTCACATCACCTATCTGCCTAGTCCCTTTAACTGGAGATGCCGGGGATTGAACCTGGGGCCTTCTGCATGCCAAGCAGATTCTCTACATTGATGCACGGCCCCTCCCCAAGTATTATGCCAAATATTATGTCCTGGTTTCTCTTTTATACAGCTATCTCTTGCAATCTTCCTGAGCCCAGCCTTGGTCGGGATAAAAATCTAATAAAATAAAATAAAACTTCCTTGTCCTGCCAAAACAGACCTGAGAAAGTCAAAACCTTAGGGGCTGTTACTACAAATAGGTCAGATCGTAATTTCCAATGCTCTTAAATCTTCGGAAGCTATTCTTGGAATTAGAAGCGCTCTCAAATGATGCCCAGTGAGAAAGAGAGATGCTCCAAGAAGTAGAACTTACCGGTAATTTCATAATTTGAATGAAATACCCACACTGGCTGAAATGTACATTAGATTTACCCATACACAATAATCACGGGGAGACTTTTAAAAAGCTGCTTCCAGTATCATACGTAAGAAGGCACTACATATTTCAGCTAAACATTCCCCAGTTCGTCACAAAAGTCTTCCCCTCTCCCCCATGTGGGTCAACAACATGCCCGCACGCGCACACACACACACAGTGTAAAAACACACAGTCAACTTCCCCAGACTCCAGTTTACATCTACATTTCAGAAGCAAACCTTAATTAAAAAGCATTCCCCCCCCCCCCATGTTCTTAAGGAGATAAGATGCGCTGGGGGTTGAAAACTAAAAGGGGGGCAGGAGATCTGGAAATCGATTCAGCCTTGCTGTCCCTGCCCAGCCCCCCCCCAAAAAAAGATCTGCCTGAAGAAATTTCTTTTCATTCCCCTTGCATCCCTACCATTTTAACCACTACAGCAGATACAACTATTCTTTCTTGTCCGTCTCCTGATGCTACAAAAAATCTAGAGTACAGAAGCAAAACCCCTAGGCTTTTTGAAGGGCTGCAGTTCCTTGTTTTGAAGTTCCTTGTTTCCCTCTGCTTTAGGGTACTGGGGGTGTCACCTCTAGAGCAATTCTCCTACCCACTTGGGATAAAATATCCCGCCTCAATCTGTGCAGGAAAACTTTCCAACAGTCCACTCAAACACCATCCAGTGACTGAGGAGTGGAGCTTGCAGGTCCACTCTCACCCCTCCTTGAGAATAAAATACCCATCCTCCTATCATTTTGCACATACATTCCTCTTAGTTTTCCCACCCCCAAGCATCAACCAACCAACTTTCAGGAGGGGTCCCGCCCCCCCATCCATAAATGCACGTGCCCTTTACAATTAGAATCACAGAATCGTAGAGTTGGAAGGGACCACCAGTGTCATCTAGTCCAACCTCCTGCACAAAGCAGGAAATTCACAACTACCTCCCCCCCCAACAACCCCAGTGACCCATACTCCATGCCCAGAAGATGGAGTAACCCAGTGACCCATACTCCATGCCCAGAATTAGAATGGGGTCCCAATAAAAGCCATTCCACACAGACATCCTTTGGACAAAATACCCCCGCCCCATTTTTGCATTCTTCCATGCCTTTATGTGACACTCCCCTAACGGAAAGAGTTCCCAATAAAAGCCATTCCACACACACATCTTTCGGATAAAATATCCCCCCCCAATTTTTGCATGTACCCATGCTTTTATCTGACACGCTTCTACTGAAAAGAGTTCCCAATCAAAGCCATTCTAGCTCCCCTTGGGATAAAATATTCCCCCACCTATCTAACCACCCTTCTTTCTAACAGCACCCCCAACTAGCCATCCCACACACACCCATGGGAATAAAATAATGCCCCCCCACTCACTGTTGCATGCATGCATCTATCTGACACCCCTCCTCCGGCTGCAGCGGGGCTCCAACAACAGTCACTCCATCCCATCCTGGGGGGGGGGTGTCCCATCCACGCATCTCTCCCTCTGGCCCCCCAAGCAGGAGTAGGGTCCCACCCAGTGCCCCCCATTCATTCCATGCCACCCCTCCCTGAGGATAAAACACCCATCCTCTAATCATTTTATGCATACATTCCTCCCTTACTCTCCCCACCCCCTTTCAAGCATCAACCATCCAACTTTCAGGAACTGGGGGGGGGTGTCTCCTTCCGCTAATGCATGTTCCCTTTGCAATTAGAATGGGGTCCCAATAAAAGCCATTCCACACACACACATCCTTTGGATAAAATACCCCCCCACCGCCCAATTTTTGCATGCATCCATCCATGCCTTTATCTCACACTCTCCTACCGGAAAGAGTTCCCAATCAAAGCCATTCCAGCCCTCCTTGGGAGACAACATCCCCCCACCCATCTAACATCACCCCCAACTACAGCGGGACCCCAACCAAAGCCATCCCACACACACACATCCCTTGGGGGGGGGAAACAATGCCCTCCCATTCATTGTTGCATGCACGCATCTATCTGACACTCCCCCCTCCGGCTGCAGTGGGGCTCCAACCACAGTCACTCCATCCCATCCTGGGGGGTCCCATCCACGCATCTCTCCCTCTGGCCCCCCAACCAGGAGTAGGGTCCCACCCAGTGCCCCCCCATTCATCCCATGCCACCCCTCCCTGAGGATAAAACACCATTCCTCTAATCATTTTATGCATACATTCCTCCCTTACTCTCCCCACCCCCTTTCAAGCATCAACCACCCAACTTTCAGGAACTGGGGGGGGGGGGGAGGTCCCGTCCATGCACCTCTCCCTCTGGCCCCCCAACCAGCAGTGGGGGGTCCCATTCGGTCCCCCCCCCCAATTTCTGCACACAGGCATCCCTCCACCTGCCCCTCCTCAAGATTGTGGCACACCCGGAGGTCCCTTCTGAAGCCACTTGGGGAAACTCCCCACACACGCCCATGCACGTTTGCATGCATGAGTGCGTGCATTCCCCCCCACCCCCCTGAATTGAGAAGGGAGGAAAGAAAAGAGACCCCCCCACACACTTCCAACCCTCCTAACTAACCACACACGCCCATGCACGTTTGCATGCATGCGTGCGTGCATCCCCCCCAGTTCATCCCCCCCACCCCCCTGTATTGAGAAGGGAGGAAAGAAAAGAGACCCACACACACACTTCCAACCCTCCTAATAAGAGGTAAGATAAAGATGCCTCCCTAGTCTTGGGGGGGGGGTTTAATGTTATGGGGGGGTTAATGTTACAGGGGGGGGGTCCGCTGCTGCCTTTACCTGCCCTTCTGCGCTCCCGCCCGCCCGAGCCGGCTCAGTCCTCCGGCCCCAGCAGGCCCCGCCGGCCCCCTCCCGACGCCATCTTGTCTCCAGCCTCGGAAGTGACGCCACGCCGCCGGGAGGGGGGAAGGGGGGAGGGGCGTGGGGAAAGGGGGAGGGGTAACTCCCCGCCCCCATCGAAATAGCCCGAGAGTGGCCGTTGAGTGTCCGTTTAACGGTCTTCCGAAACTCTCGTCTCCTCAGTGACTGTTCGTTTTTTTAAATTTTTTTTTTAAATTTTTATAATATAAAACAAAACAAATACAAGGAGAACAAAAGAAAATAAAAAAAGAAAATACAAAAGAGTATCGGTTACAACGATACCAAGTTATAAAATTCAACAAAGCGCAAATCCCCTTTTGACCCGCCACCCACCTTAAAAAGTGACCCCTCGCCTGACTTCCGCAAAAGGGTCTGAACAGTTTTGAAAATGGTTAATAGTAATAACAGAAAAAGTGAGCAAACTTGCTTCTATAACTCACTAACTAAAATAGTAAAATCCATTTTTGCCCGTTTATCCTAGTTACTGTTCGTTTTTAAACTTCAAGGGGGGGGGGCAAGCACTTGGTCCCCGCCCCCCCCCGAAAAAGCTGTAATTGTAGGGATGCCAGCCTCCAGGTGGGACCTGGGGATCCCCTGGAGTTACAGCTCATCTCCAGACTACACAGATCAGTTCCCCTGGAAAAAAATAGAAAAGGGCAAGAGTCCAGTAGCACCTTAAAGACTAACAAAAATATTTTCTGAAGAAGTGACCTGTGGCTCACGAAAGCTCATACCCTACCAGAAAATATTTTTGTTAGTCTTTAAGGGGCTACTGGACTCTCGCTCTTTTCTACTACTGCAGACAGACTAACACGGCGACCCACTGTGAATTATCTTGGAGAAAAGGGATGCTTTGGAGGGTGGGCTTTATGATGTTGGTCCATGCGGAGGTCCCTTCCTTCTAGGGATGCCAGCCTCCAGGTGGGACCTGGGGATCCCCTGGAGTCATAGCTCATCTCCAGACTACAGGGATCAGTTCCACTTGAGCAAATGGATGCTTTGGAGCATGGACTCTATTGCACCCCGATGAGGTCCTTGTCCTCCCCAGGCTCCATCCCCAAATCTCCAGGAGTTTCCCAACCTGGAGCTGGCAATCATACCCCCACAACCCCTGCTGGTGACCAGGGGGGACCTGGTAATCTGCTCCTCACCCACAATGTACAGGAGGGTGCATGACTCTAGTCCTTACTGAGGCTCCAAGCTCAGCCTTCCCCCTGGTTTAAAAGTAAAATAAGAAGGAGAGCAAGATCTCTGAGCCCTGGGTTCATATCCTCACGCAGCGCCATGAGACTTTGGGCTAGTCGCTTATCGCCTAGCCTAACCTGCCTCGTAGAACAGCTAGATTCGAGTCCCGTAGCATCTTCGAGACCAATGAAATTTTTGAGGTAAAAGCTTTTAAGAGTCAAAGCTCTGGAGTTGCCTACCTCCAGGTGAACGCCACTTGAGCCCTTACCAAAGTGGAAGGAACTCAGCATCTTACCCCTTCTGGGGAAGCATAATGCACTTTAATCCTGAAAAGGTTATTCGCTTGAAACCAGATATTAAGGATGGTGATATATAACTGCATGCATTGTATTTTTGAAGAACTGAGGAAGAATTGGGCTTCATGCTCCGAAACAATCATATTCTCCTTCAATGCTCATCTTGCTGCTGTATGAGAAAAAGCATCCTAAAAGAATATTTCTAGTGAACTTTGCTTCAATACTTACCTGTTAGAGGAATTTGTTGAGACTTACCTGTTTGGATATTTCACAATAATGTAAAAATATACATCTCTTGATTGTAGTGTATACATGTGTTGAGGGTGGTATCATTGCCACATACTGTGAAAAATATAGCTACAATATATTTGGCATTGTTAACAGCTGTATTCCTGTACTGATTTTCTCATCCTCTTGATACGTGTAGGGTGTCTGTTTTTCCTTTACCTCCAGGTGGTGGCTGGAGATCTCCGCTATCACAACTGATGCCAGGTGACAGAGATCAGTTCACTTGGAGAAAATGGCCACTTTGGAAGGGGGACTCTATGACATTCTACCCCACTGAAGTCCCACCCCTCCCCAAACCCCACTTTCCCCAGGCTGTACCCTTAAAATTTCCAGGTATTTCCCAACCTGGAGCTGGCAACCCTACAAAGCTCCCTGCACTATCTGATGAAGGGAGCTTTGACTCTTTCAAAGCTTATACCCCCAAAAACTTGGTGGTCTCTAAGGTTCTGCTGGACTTCAGTCTAGCTGTTCTTCTGCAAACCAACACAGCTACGCTCTTAAACTACCTCAAAAGGTTGTTGTTGGGATGGCAAAAGGGAGGAGGGCCTCCATACATCAGCTAGTGTGCTACAGTTGCCCTGCATTTTCAAATTCGAGATAAAAAAGGTCTCTCAAAACGCGGGCCAATCGTGGGGAAATGCAGGGGGAGAACGAGGCGACCTCTGACAGTCGGAAACGGCATGCATGATCCTATGAGGAAGTCCTATGAGGAAAGCCCCATGAGGAAAGGTAGAAGGAGCTGTGTATGTTTAGCCTGAAGAGGAGAAGACCGAGAGGGGACATGATAACCATCTTCAAGTACTTGAAGGGCTGTCATATAGAGGAGGGTGCCGGGTTGTTTTCTGTTGCCCCGAAAGGTCGGACCAGAACCAACGGGTTGAAATTAAATCAAAAGAGTTTCCGTCTAGACATTAGGAAGAATTTTCTAACAGTTGGAGCGGTTCCTCAGTGGAACAGGTTTCCTTGGGAGGTGGTGAGCTCTCCTTCCCTGGAGGTTTTTAAGCAGAGGCTAGACGGCCATCTGTCAGCAATGCTGATTCTATGACCTTAGGCAGTTTGTGAGAGGCAGTTTATGAGAGGGAGGGCATCTTGGCCATCTTCTGGGCATGGAGGAGGAGTCACTGGGTGTGTGTGTGGGGGGGAGGTAGTTGTGAAATTCCTACATTAGGTAGGGGGTTGGACTAGATGACCATGGTGGTCCCTTCCAACTCTATGATTCTATGATCCAAACAAAGACCCGAAGTCATCGGAGGGGTGACGGCAAGTGAAGCAGCCACGCATAAAAGATCTACGTCTCTTAACTGTTCTCTTAAACCATTGGTTTTCAGTGTTCGATTTAAACAACACTTAAAATTATTAGGTGCAATGTACAAAAAAAGAGGGCCACATCCCACAGGTTCATAACGCTACGCAGAGCATGGAATCAAAGTAAATGATAAATGCGCTTCGGAGCAGGAAGCTGGTGACTTCTGCCCCTCCCCATACTCTTAAATTGTTCGTCCTTCTTGGTTCATAAGAGGTTTCCGCAGGTTCATGCCACTAGCCGGCGCTAGAATGCTATTTATGAAGGCAACATCGTTCCGCTTCCATCGCCAGAGTGGGAGAGAGAAAAAGAGCTTCATATCAGGTCTCTGCAAAGTAGCACTGCTCATTCCGTCTTGGGCATCAAATGCCGAAGGAGGCATTCTGTCAAATCAAATGTCCATTTTTCGAGCGATCTCCTGCTTCTGCAATCCCTCCAAACCAAATTGCTCCCGAGGAATATGAAAGCTGATAGGAAGAAAGCGGATTCCTTTGAAATGTGACGTTGGAGGAGAGTGTTACAGATACCCTGGACTGCCAAAAGAACAAATCGGTGGGTTCTAGATCAAATCAAGCCTGAACGGACCCTAGAAGCTAAAATGACTTGACTGAGGCTGTCATACTTTGGTCACATTATGAGAAGACGAGTCTGGAAAAGACAATCAGGCTAAGGAAAGTTGAAGGCAGCAGGAAAAGAGGAAGACCCAACAAGAGATGGATTGACTCTATAAAGGAAGCCACAGCCCTCAATTTGCAAGACCTGAGCAAGGCTGTTAAAGATAGTACGTTTTGGAAGACATTGATTTATAGTGCCACTATGAGTCAGAAGCAATGGCACTTAACACACACACACAATATGAATGTTTACAGAAGCCCTTCTACTCTAACTTGCTCAAAGGAGGCTTGAAGATAAAAGCTTTTAAAAACCAGTAAGGTTATACAAATGATTTTTAAAAAAAACCCTTTAAAAAGCAGCAGCACAATATCAGTTACGTTGTATTATTATGTGAGAATCTACCTGTGGCTGTCCTTCAGGTTATTTATTTACTTCACATCTTTCTCCCCTGTGGAGACCCCCAGGGGGCTTCCATCATTCTCCTCCATTTTATACTCACAATAACCCTGTGGGGTGGGGTTAGATAAGAGTGTGTGACTGCCCCAAGGTCACCCAATGGGCATCCCTGATAGACTGAGTACTTTATCATGGATTTTATATTCCTCTTTTAATAGTTTTGTTTATTACATTTGTATTGTCAGCCATGCGAAGAACAAACTCACCAAAGTATAAATACCTTAGGCTACAATCCTAAAAACATTTGTTCAGGAATGAACTTCATAGAATCATAGAGTTGGAAGGGACCACCAGGGTCATCTAGTCCAACCCCCTGCACAATGCAAGAAATTCACAACTACCCCCCACTCACTCACAGTGACCCCTACTCCATGCCCAGAAGATGGGGAAAAAAAACAAACCCTCCAGGATCCATGGTCAATCTGGCCTGGAGGAAAATTGCTTCCTGACCCCAAAGTGGCAATCGTCACTACCCTGGGCATGCAAGAAAGGGCCACAAGAGCCAAACACTGATGCAAACCTTCCTGCCCTCCCTCATGATCTGTCTAAGGTCATAGAATCAGCATTGCTGACAGATGGCCATCTAGCCTCTGCTTAAAAACCTCCAGGGAAGGAGAGCTCACCACCTCCCGAGGAAGCCTGTTCCACTGAGGAACCGCTCTAACTGTTAGAAAGTTCTTCCTAACATTTAGCCGGAAACTCTTTTGAGTTAATTTCAACCCGTTGGTTCTGGTCCGACCTTCTGGCAAACTTCTATGGCAAATCCCTTTTACAAACATAAATGACATCACCTTTCTTTTTTTGAGCATGCCAGTGTTTACTGTTCCTTAAAAAAAATAAGTTAATGCTGTGCAGAAGTATAAATACTTACTAGTTCTGTCTTTCAAGATTCTTCCTGGGCAAACTGACCTTAAATATTCAGCCAATTCTATTTATTTTTAAGAAACAGAACACCTCTTACAAATGACCATTCAGGCTGCTACCCGGACGTACGCTATTTTGGGCGATTTGGGCCCAATCAAATATTTATTCTGGTTCGTAGTGGTGGGCAAGCATGTCGACAGAGATGCTTAGTTTTGTCCTAAAATGACCTCTTAGGAACAGGCCTTAAGCTGGAAACAGCTGTGCAAAGGAATTGCCTTTAGGGCACTGCTCCCTGACCTGATAACGCTGCCTCTTTTAATCCAAAACTATCTGATAATCAGGACAATACTGTGTAGAGTTACTCCAGCCTAAACCCATTAAAATCATTATGCTTAGACATGAGTAACTCTGCATAGAATTTCACTGTTAAGGGCACATTCCTCTTCTGTACATCACACATTGATTTCAATGTGAAATTCCTAATGTAACTAGGATTCTGAAAAGCTTGGTTCCAAGGTACCTAAAGGACCATCTCCTCCCAGACATACTAGTCTACTCTCTAGGGTTGCCAACCTCCAGGTGGTGGCTGGAGATCTCCCGCTGTTACAATTTATTTCCATGCGACAACGATTAGTTCACCTGGAGAAAACGGCTGCTTTGGAAGGTGGTCTCTATGGCTTTAGATGCCAAACCCTGCCCTCCTCAGGCTCTGGCCCCCAAATCTCCAGGTATTTCCCAATCCAGGGCTGGCAACCCTACTACTCTCTGAGGTCATCCAGGGAAGCCTTACTTTGGGAACCCACCATGGGTGAGGTATGCCTGGTAGACACCCTCTTTCTCAATAGCCATGCCAAATCTTTGGTACGCCCTACCGTATGAATAGCATTTGGGCACCCGCTCTACAGGCCTTCCAGTTTTAATTCAAAGAGTCTTTTAAATTATGGATTTAATGCTGCTGGTGGTAGAAAGTGCCATCAAGTGACAGCAGACTTATGGTGACCCCTTAGGGTTTTCAAGGCAAGAGATGTTCGGAGGTGGCTGGCTATTGACTGACTTTGCATAGCAACCCTGGACTTCCCATCCAAATATTAACCTGGCTGAGATCTGACAAGATCAGGCTAGCCTGGACCATCCAGGTCAGGGCAGGGAGTTAATGCTATGAGTTTTTAAATATCTTTTAAAAGTAATTTTTAAAGGTAAAGGTCCCCTGTGCAAGCACCGGGTCATTCCTGACCCAATGGGTGACGTCACATCCCGACGTTTCCTTGGCAGACTTTGTTTACGGGGTGTTTTGCCAGTGCCTTCCCCAGTCATCTTCCCTTGACATCCAGCAAGCTGGGTACTCATTTTACTGACCTCAGAAGGATGGAAGGCTGAGTCAACTTTGAGCTGGCTACCTGAAACCGACTTCCGTCAGGATCGAACTCAGGTCGTGAGCAGAGCTTGGACTGTAGTACTGCAGCTTACCACTCTATTGCATTATATTGTGTGTCAGTCACCTTGGGCAGGTCTCAGACTAGAAAGGGGGCACGCAAGTAACCACAAACCAACAAATAAAATTATTATAGGTAGACATGTTGGCAGGCCTTAGTAGACAACCATTATTTGTTCTTATAATCATGGGACATGGCTTGGTTTGCTGAAGCCATCTGCAAATCAAGGGTGGGGAAATTCACCCATGTGAACACATGAAGATGCCTTTACTGAATCAGACCCTTGGTCCATTAAAGTCAGTACAGTCTACTCTGACTGGCAGAGGCTGTCCAGGGTCTCAGGCAGAGGTTTTTCACCTACCTGTCTGGTCCCTTTAACTGGAGATGCCGGGGATTGAACCTGGGACCTTCTGCATGCCAAGCAGATGCTCTACCATTGAGCCACAGCCCCTCCCCATCCATAAATAGAAAGCTTCCATGTTGCTATCAGGATACAATCTAGTGAGAGACCTCATTATGCCTTGTTTTGCCTCTTGTTTGATTCAATGAATGTGCCAACAGCCCTCTAGTGGGATCCAAGCACTTTGCAGTGCAAACCTGCTAAGTATCTCCACTGGTTTTACAATAAACATGATTTCCCACCCCCCATAAATGACTTGCTTAATAAATGGAGATTTTTTTTTTTTTTTGTAAAATGCAAACACTTCAGTGTTGTTGGGACCCTTTGTGTAAGAGGAATGATTTCCGCCCATGGAAAACTACTGGTGAATATCAACCCGTTTGTAGGAACAAACAGAATGCAGCAATTGGGGGAGGGGGGTCTTCTTTGAGTGCATAAGTTTGTATGTGTTATAGATGGATCAAATGTACATTCCCATCACTGCTGATAGTTGATTATGGTATTTCACCCCTTATCGGGCTCTTAGAAAGGATGATTTCTTCTTTTAGCACACACTTGAAGGTCTCCGATTCCGGAGACCAAGTCATGAACACATGAAGCTGCCTTATATTGAATCAGACTCTTGGTCCATCAAAGTCAGTAATGTCTACTCAGACCGGCAGCGGATCTCCAGGGTCTCAGGCATAGAAAGGTCTTTCATATCACTTACTTGCCTAGTCCCTTTAACTGGAGATGCTGGGGACTGAACCTGAGACCTTCTGCATGCCAGGCAGATGCTCTACCACTGAGCCATGGCCCCTCTGCCCATTGTTTCTAATAGAAAAAGCCAGGTAGCCGAAAGCTGAAAAAATTGGCTATTGACAACCTGGCTTAGGCTGGATTCCCAGCTTTGAGATTCGGCTGAAAACAAACCTGAAAAAAGCTAAAACGGCTTTTCTCAGGTTTATTTTTGGTTCTGGATATCAATATGCACAGCCCTATGAAGAAGTCTGCACACTACAAAGCTCCAGAAATTTTAGGGCTTACTGCAAATCTAGCCGTTACCAGGCGCTGGAAAACCAACTTTCTTCTGCATGAGGAAATCCACCAATTGAATGGGGACCTTTGTCTCCTAGCACAACTGCTGGTTTGCCATTGCTGTTCAGAGGGCTGTGGGTTTGGTCAGATGCCTGAGTCCACAAAGGCCAGACAAAGGAATACACAGACGACCATGCAAGGCTAGCTTGGCTGAGACTTTGTGACCATGGGACACGTACAAAGGGGTAATTCAAACATCAGATGCTGTTATTACAGCCCTTCGGTTTGTGCAGCGCACCTCTGAATCTCGACAGCCGGAGTGAAACGTTGGGCAAGTTCAAAACCCTATCTGTGTTTCTTGCCACGAAAAACGGATTTTGATACTTCACTCTATTAAAATCCGGCAAAATTTGTTTGGTAAAGTCAGGTGCTTGAAGGACATGGCCATTGACCAGAGGAGAGGAAATACCTGAGAGGTGAGGTGAAGTTAATGTCATATTAAAAAGGGAAGCAAACGTATGCCATTGTCAGAGGCTACTATCCAGGACATTGTTTCCAAAGCACTGCCCTTTTTTGATGAGAGATCAAGGCAGTTCTTCTGACAGGGACCTGTTACATGATTCCTATCACAGTCCTTGGAGGAGGAGAAGGAGGACGATGAAGAAGAAGGGTTGGTTTTTATATGCCGACTTTCTCTACCACTTAAGGCAGAATCAAACCTTCCCTTCACCTCCCCACTACAGACACCTTGTGAGGTAGGTGAGGCTGAGAGAGCTCTAAGAGTTGTGACTAGCCCATGGTCACCCAGCTGGCCTCATGTGTAGAATTGGGGAAACTAACCTGTTCACCAGATTAGCCTCCGCCGCTCATGTGGAGGAGTGGGGAATCAAACCCGGTTCTTCAGATCAGAACCCATCGCTCCAAACCACTGCTCTTAACCACTACACCATGCTGGAAGAAGAGAGACAGGTTGGTAGCTGGTAGAATCGTTCCAGTCTTTCTATCCTTTGCTTTGAGGAGTGGGTGGGTGGGAGGGAAAACATGGCTTTATGTGACGTTTGATTCTGCATGCTGCCAAATCTTTCTTTTTTGCTCAGTTTGCATAAAGAGGGGGAAAGTGATACTAGTGAACCAGAGGAAGAGGAAGCGGCGACACTCTGCATGCTCTGAATCTGCTGGCTCCAACTGGGGTTCAAGAGGAGTGAAAAGCAGACAGAACATTTGCTCAGAGTAAGAAAAGAATGGTGTTGGGAAAACCTGCTCATCCATATTTAATCCTGGAGGATGCTGAAGTAAGCCCTGTTTTCATTGCTCCCTCCTAATTCTCCCAAAACCTTGACATTCTTTGGAAAAAAAAACCACACCTGAATCTTGGAAGCAGAACAAATGATGTACTACTAAGCCTTTTTGCAAAATTTATTCTTGTTGTGGAATCTCCGCTCGATACGTTCAAAGATTCCTAATTTCAGGATATACACAGTAATGTTTTAGACTCCCCCCCCCCAGATGAGCACCAAGGATCTACATCATTTCACAAGATATCCAATGGGCTGGATCCAGCCAGCTTTTCTACTGGAAGATGGGACACCCTTTAAACTCCACAAAAGGCTATACTCTGGATCATGGGACTTGCAAGTGCCAAAGCCAAGCAGGATAGGGAGTATAATAAGAAAGGGCCGTGGCTCAGTGACAGAGCATCTGCTTGGCATGCAGAAGGTCCCATGTTCAGTCCCCGGAATCTCCAGTTAAAGGGACTAGGCAGGTAGGTGATGTGAAAGACCCCTGCCTGAGACCCTGGAGAGCCGCTTTTGGCTTGAGTAGACAATACTGACTTTGATGGACCAAGGATCTGATTCAGTATAAGGCAGCTTCATGTGTTCATGTAAACAGCTGGCTGGATCCAACCCATAATTAAAAAAACAAAACAAAACCAGAATCATACAGGATGTGAAGTACAGAAATCCCCTTGCTCCAGGAGTTCTGTAATGGCACCGTAGAAGTAAACCCCCCTTTTATTAAAAAAAGTTCCTAACTGTGCAAAATTTTCCATTCCTTTTACAGCTATTTTAGGTGAGCAGTTTTTCATTTTTGGCATGCAAAAAGCATCCCTCCAGGATATTGTGTCGGATCTCCATGAACCGGCAAACGCACATTCACCGTTTCCACAGGTCATCTTCCGTTGTCTGTACATGATGAGAGATGCTCTGAACGGAGAAAGTGATTTTTTGATACAAGGTTTTGTTTTCTTCTTTGTTGAGTTTAGGGCCTTGGGAAACAAACGGAGGAAGAGTTAGTTGGATGAAATTTGATTCACTGTATTATAAATGCATTGTCTTCTGAAAGCTAAAAGTGTGAGAAAAACACACGCCACTCCCTCCAGTCTTACTAGGGTTGCCAGCTCCAGATTGGGAAATACCTACAGATTTTGGGGGCGCTTTGGCAATTGGACTCTACGGCATTTGGCAATGGCCACTTTGGCAATTGGACTCTATGGCATTAAACTCCCTCCCTTTTGCAAACCCCGCCTACTCAGGCTCTGCCCCCCAAAACCTCCCACAGGTGGCAAAGAGGGACCTGGCAACCCTAGGGAGAAGTGAGGTATCCAACTCCAGGTTGGGAAATTCCTGGGGATTTTTGGTGTGGAACCTGGAGAGGGTGGGGTTTGGGGAAAAGCAGGACCTCAGCAGGGTATAATGCGAAACACCCTCCAGGGGAATTGATCTCTGTAGTCTGAAGATCAGTCAAAATTCTGGGAGATCTCCAGGCCCTACCTGGAGGTTGGCAACCCTAGGGAGAAAAGATCAGTGCTGGCAGGAAACATGAACCTAGGGTTGCCAACCTCCAGGTACCAGCTGGAGGTCTCCTGCTATTGCAATTGATCTCCAGCCAATAGATAGGGATGCCAACTGCCAGGTAGTAGCAGGAGATCTCCTGCTAATTCAACTGATCTCCAGACAATAGAGATCAGATCACCAGGAGAAAAATGGCCGCTTTGGCAATTGAACTCTATGGCATTGAAGTCCCTCCCCTCCCAAACCCCGCCCTCTTCAGGCTCCGCCCCAAAAATCTCCCGCTGGTGGCAAAGAGGGACCTGGCAACCCTACCAATAGAGATCAGCACACCTGGAGAAAACAGCCGCTTTGGCCATTGGACTCTATGGCATTGCAGTCCCTCCCCAAACCCCGCCCTCCTCAGGCTCTGCCCCAAAACCTCTCGCCGGTGGTGAAGAGGGTCCTGGTGGTAACCCTACCTGAACCCCTGTGCCCAAAGGCCCATAAAAACTTGCAGCCGGCCCACCTTAGGCCTGTCTCCCAATTGCTGTAACGTCTACCTTGGATCGTACTTACGAGTACCTGCCCGACATTCTCTTCGCGACGGTGATGATGATTCCGGTGACCACGCCGATTGCGACAATGATCCCAATGATGATCCCAACCAGTGCAGCTGTTTCCAGACTATCTAAAGGGTACGAGAAAGACAGCCAAGTTGAGTGGTAGGGTTGGCCAACCTCCAGGTACTCTCATGAAAATAACCCAAAATATAATGGGAAACAAATTACAAAATACAATAGTACCATAGATTCAACGTCAAAATTCCAAAGATGGTGTTTCAGCATATGTTACACAAGGTAAGCATACACTCAATTGTAATTCTTGTGCTGATACCATTAAACCATTTTTATCTTTTTAAAATATCATTAAACAATTTTTATCTTTTTTTGCTTGAAAGCAAAGAATGTTGTTCCTGAAAAAAAGATAAAAATTGTTTAATGATATTTTAAAAAGATAAAAATGTTTTAATGGTACTAGCACGAGAATTATGATTGAGTGTATGCTTACCTTGTTAATATATATGACTGTAACATACGCTGAAACACCATCTTTGGAATTTTGACGTTGAATCTATGGTACTATTGTATTTTGTAATTTGTTTCCCACTATATTTTGGATTATTTTCATGAGAGTGATTTTCTGTGTGTTTTTGGGTTTAACTAGTCAGTACACAGAAGTGTCTACATAACCTCCAGGTACTAGCTGGAGATCTCCTGCTATTACAACTGATCTCCAGCCGATACACAGCAGTTCACCTGGAGGAAATGGCTGCTTTGGCAATTTGACTTTACGGCATTGAAGTTCCTCCTTCCCAAACCCACTCTTCTCAGGTTCTGTCCCAAAAAGCGTCTGGCGGTGGCGAAGAGGACCTGGCAACCCTACTGAGCGGTTGCTTTGGTGATACGTTTCAACCAGGAAAGCTAGTCACAGGAGATCTAACAGGAGAAAATCATTAAATTTCTCCTGAAGCAGCCACTCAGTTTCGATCGGGGCCATAGTACTGGGGAAAGATGTGTACGTGGTGGTGGGGAGGGTTAACTATTTTCTCCCCGAAAGGAGTTTCAAAGCGGCTTACAATCACAACCCCTTCCCCTCCCCACCACAGGCACCTCATGAGGTAGGTGGGGCGGAGAGATTTCTGAGAGAACGGTGACTAGCCCAAGGTCACCCAGCTGGCTTCATGTGTAGGAGTGGGGAAACAAATCCAGTTCACCAGATTAGAGTCCACCACTCATGTGGAGGAGTGGGGAATCAAACATGGTTCTCCAGATTAGAGTCCGCAGCTCTTAACCACTACACCACGCTGGCTGATGCCACCAGTTTTGTTTTTGCTGGCAGCAGCTTCCCTCTGTTTCGTAGGGGGCTCTTGCATCTACATTTGGGATTACTGTTGTTGTTGTTTTGGGAACCTGATTCCCATTTGCTCTGCGAAGTCTGCAGAACACCAAAGGCCTGCCGCTTTTCCCGAATCGGCCTTTCCATTTCTTTGCTTGCCCTCTGAGCTTGCAAGGGGCAAGAATTCTTTGACGCTGCCTCTGACCTTCTCAGGTGCCCAGTGCAAAATGAGAACGGTCGGGTCAGCCGGCTCTTTGCCAGTTGCGGTGGGTCCCTACAAGGGTCTGATCTCACCACTTTCTAGAGTCAGCCCTAGCCGGCGTCCCTGATTCTGAATTTAACTTGGACTGGATTTCAATTGAGATTAGAGCAGGCCAAGATTAAACTCCCTAGCCCCGATCATATAAAGAAGAGTTGGTTTTTATACTCTGTTTTCTCTACCCAAAGGAGTCTCCAAGTGGCTTACAACCACACACACACCCCAGTACACACACAACAAGCACTTTGTGAGGTAGGTAGGGTTGCCAAGTCCCTCTTTGCCATCAGCAGGAGACTTTTGGGGCGGAGCTTGAGGAGGTCGGGGTTTGGGGTGGGAAGGGACTTCAATGCCATCCCATGGCCAAAGTGGCCATTTTCTCCAGGTGAACTGATCTCTATTGGCTGGAGATCAGTGGTAATAGCAGGAGATCTCCAGCTAGTACCTGGAGGTTGGCAACTCTAGAGGGAGGTGGGGCTGAGAAAGTTCAGAGAGGACTGTGACTAGCCCAAGGTCACCCAGCAGACTGCATTTGGTGGAGCATCTAATCTGGTTCTCCAGATCAGAGTCTGCCGCTCATGTGGAGTGGAGAATCAAACCCGGTCCTCCAGATTAGAGTCTGCCCACCGCTCTTAACCACTACACCACCGTAGCTCTTGACCCCCCAAATGCTTGGAATGCAGGAGTTCATCAGGCAAATGTAAATGCAGAATCAGCAGATATGGCCCTTCTGGTATCTGGGTCATGTTTAGGGTTGCCAGCCTCCAGGTGCGGCCTGGAGATCTCGAGTTATCTCCAGACTATGGAGATCAGTTCCCCTGAACGGACTGAAACATCATATTGGGCATTATCCAGGCAGGCTGTAATGTAACAATTTGATAGTGTAGCAAAATGAAATAGGACTCCAACATTTATTCCAGCAAAGGCTTTTGTGAGTCAGAACTTGCTTCTTTAGATGCATGGTGTGTCCACCAAGCTTCTGAATGTATACTTTATCCAGCTACAGAAAAGGGTTGGGTAGTAGAGAGAAGTTACAAGGAGAGGGCAGCATGCAGAACCAAAGAAAGAATAATCTGTCCATTCATAGTGGGGGAGAATCATTGCCAACTGCTGATAGATGGGTACGGTAAACATCTAATTATGGAAAATACAGCGTGAGACTTGAGAAGCAAATTCAATAGAGCAGCACAGAGACCACATAAAAGTATATCTGCCGAAACTGGGTCATGCTCAGGAATTGTGACCTATAGTGAATGAGGAAACCAAGGTCCTTAATTCAAGCTATGAGGGGTAGGTTTCGGTTGCCAACCTCCAGGTGGTGACTGGAGATCCCCAGACTACAGAGATCAGTTCCCCTGGAGAAAAGTTCTGCTTTGGAGGGTGGACTCCATGGCTTTGTAACTTGTTAAGGTCCCTCCCCAAACTCTTCCCCAAACCCCTCCCCCAAACCCCTCCTCAAGCTCCACCCCCAAAATCTCCAGGTATTTCCCAATCCATGGGTCAATACTGGCCCTTTGCTTACACAGGGACTACCTTTAACTTTTTCAAATCACTAGGGAGTAGGGTTGCCAACCTCCAGGTACTAGCTGGATATCTCCCGCTATTACAACTGATCTCCAGCCGACAGAGATCAGTTCCCCTGGAGAAAATGGCCCTTTGGCAATTGGACTCTATGGCATTAAAGTCCCTCCCCTCCCCAAACCCCGCCCTCCTCAGGCTCCACCCCCAAAACCTCCCGCCAGTGGTCAAGAGGGACCTGGAAACCCTACTAAGGAGCTGCATGGCCCAAATGGAGACTTGAAGCCCGGTCTCCTAACTCAAAATTCGACAGACCTCTGTACCAAACCGGTCCTCCGTGCCCAGCTTACATTTGGGCAAACTGAAGTGGAGATTTCATACCGGCAGATCGCACATTGTCACTTGCAAAGCTAATGCGACAAGAACGTATCATTTAACTTCCCAAATTAGCCTTCCAGCCAAAGAGGCCTCCCATAAAGTCTTCGTTCGCCTCATCAGTGCTTCCCCGATTCCATCGTGACCCAGTCAGTTCGGACCGAAGGAACCCACGGGCCAGCCGCTTGTCTGAAATTACTCCAGAGGATGGTACCGTGTGATTAAGTGGTCTTCTTAGGTTACCGGCATCCTTGTTTGACCCTCTTGGCATGCTAATGAGCTTCTGCTCTCTCGTGTAACCCGAGGAGGGTGGCATCACGTCCTATTTCCTGATGAAGCAGAGGTCCTCTCGGGCAGTCGCTGTGGAGTGGAGGTTGTTTCCTGCCGAGTCATTGCTGACTAACGAGTGCCACAGATGCAGCACACCGTGTGAATGCACGGCTGCCATGGCGAGCCATCAGTAGGTTGCCAACCTCCAGGTGGTGGCTGGAGATCTCCTGCTATTACAACTGATCTCCAACCGATAGAGATCAGATCACCTGGAGAAAATGGCTGCTTTGGCAATTGGACTCTATGGCATTGAAGTCCCTCTGCTCTCCAAACCCTGCCCTCCTCAGGCTCTGCCCCAAAAACCTCCCGTGGTGAAGAGGGTCCTGGCAACCCTACTTACAGATACGAGGGTCCCAGGATGGGAAGGGCTTTTACAGATTAACACCCGTACCTTGTATCCCTAATGGAAGCAAACCGGCAGGCAACATCACAATTTTAAAAACTCAAGTGATATTGCAGAACATTTAACTCCCATCAGCAGTCTAGCTGCTGGGTTGATGTTTCCATGTTGACTTCAAGGGATGCCCCATGTGGGGCGCGTTACAGCAGTCAAGTCTTGAGGTTACTGTAGCACAGATTAGTTCAAGAAAGGGCAGACTGGGCCTCTTTTTCTGTCTCAGCCTCAGTTATGTCACGGTGTTATTGTGGGGTAGGAAATGGGATCACACCCACCCTGTGCTCCTTGGAGGGAGTATAGAAATGTGATGGATGAACAAAATGGCAGGTAGAATGAAAGGAAAGAAGATGTTCCTCCTCCCCCAAATACCTTCAGAATTTCCAGGGACTTCTGGATCTGTCGAGTTTTCGCTATCTTCACTAGCTGACATGGCCCTTTCTGTGGTCATTAATTCTTCTGTTATGTTCTGTTGTTTTGTAGGCAACTGCAGGCATGGAGAGGTTGGCCATGTAGGGGGAACAAACAGAAACAAAGGTAAGGCCTATTTCCTTTTTAAGTTAAAGGAGAAACCCTAAGACTGCAATATATTCCAGGATGAGATTGTTCTTGATTCTAAAATCAGTGACGCAAACTTTTTAAGGAAACAGCAGACTTCTAGGAAATAGAGACATGAGCGAACAGTGAAGATGTTTCAAGGCATGAAGGAAAGCCCAAATGTACAGACTAAATATTTTACGGTGTAAAAGAGGAGGCACAGATTTAGGGGCCAGTCCTAAGCAAGCGTACTGGGAAGTAAGTCCTATTTTATTCATCTGGGCTTATACCGGAGGAGGAAGAGGAGGAGGAGGAGGAGAAGAGTTGGTTTTTATATCCCAACTTTCTTTACTACTTAAGGGAGAATCAAACCAGCTTACTATCACCTTCCCTTCTCCTCCGCACAACAGACACCCTGTGAGGTAGGTGGAGCTGAGAGAGCTCTAAGAGAACTGTGACTAGCCCAAGGTCACCCAGCTGGCTTTGTGTGTAGGAGTGGGGAAACAAATCCACTTCACCAGATTAGCCTCCGCTGCTCGTGTGGAGGAGTGGGGAATCAAACCCGGATTCTCCAGATCAGAGTCCACCACTCCAAACCACCACTCTTAACCACTACACCACGCTGACTCTCCTTACAGGCTAAAAACACAGAAAGTGCTTTTAGGATTGAAGCCATTGGTTGTTTATGCATGGGTAAATTCACTCACGTCCTGTCCCCTCCATCAGTCTCAGTTGTTCCTTGGAGTGATGCATGAGTTTTCCGTCCATTAGAGATGACCTTGCTGCCAGCCCTCACAAATCCCGGGACTTCCCATCCCTCTATTAACCTGATTCTTCCTTCTCCTCTATGCTCAGCCAGGGTGAAATTCCTGTGTATAAGGCAAAGCACGGGACACGCAAGCCTGGTTTCTCTCACAGAAAGCACATAGCCAATTACCAAGCAGCATGTAAAGAGACGGGGATTCAAATACTTCCTGCTTCCTCTGAGCTCTTTCTGAGCAGAAGAAAGGCTTTTTAATACCGATTTCTCCCCCTCCCTTCAGATTGCTCCGTTTTCTGTTTTTTGTTCTTAAAATGCTTTTTAATGCAGCAATTGGGTTTTTTGGGGGGATTTTCTCTCACAGTAAGCTCTACAAAGTAAGCCAATTACAAAGCAGCATTTGAAGGGGCAGGGACTTGATTTGGGCTTGGAGACTGATGGTGCATAGATTCCCAACAGGAAAGTGTGGGTCCAGCGAGGAACGAACCTCAGATAAAACTCCCATGCATAAACGACCTGAGTTAGGCTAGATTATCTGGGAAACAAACAAACCCCAAAGATCCCAGATTGACTGAAATTAAACAGCAATGGATGTTTTCCTTTGAAATATATATAAACTAGCCAGTTAATCTGCCTTCTGCGGTAACCGGGAAAGGCCGAAAGCGGGCATGGAAGAACCTAGCTTCTTCTTCCTACCACCTGGTCTAGGCTGGTTTCATACAGGAAGGCCTGCATAGTCCAATGGACACCTCTCTTACATCTAGGGTTGCCAGCCTCCAGGTACTAGCTGGAGATCTCCTGCTATTACAACTGAGCTCCAGCCGATAGAGATCAGTTCCCCTGGAGAAAGTGGCAGCTTTGCCAATTGGACTCTATGGCATTGAAGACCCTCCCCTCCCCAAACCCTGCCCTCCTCAGGCTGTGCCCCAAAAACCTCCTGCCGGTGGTGAAGAGGGACCTGGCAACCCTACTTATATCCTATTTTGAATACGGGAGAAATGCACTTCATAAATCAGCCCAGAATGACGCCTACCAGAGTTGGTGGTCCTGAGCCATCACCGTCTCCTGTCGCCGTTTCATCTTCCAGTAAAACTGTACTTGCTGGGCAAAAATAAGAGTGACTGATGAGTAAACAAGAGAGTCAAATAGACAACAGTGCATTACAAACCATTAAAAATGGCAGACAAATTGGGTTGGTTCCTGCCAGTTTTTCTGCAGACAAAAGAGAGAGAGGTCCATTTTGAGCCCAGGATCCATGCGTATTGAAGACCCTCCCCTCCCCAAACCCTGCCCTCCTCAAGCTGTGCCCCCAAAACCCCAAAAAAATCCATGCGGACAAAAGCCGGAAGGGAATGGGATGAAATGGCACAGAAAAGATCTTTGGATTATCAGTAACAACAGCATATAAAATCACAGGAGAGGGGCTGTGGCTCAGTGGTAGAGCATCTGCTTGGCATGCAGAAGGTCCCAGTCCCCGGCATCTCCAGTTAAAGGGACTAGGTGAGTAGTTGATGTGAAAGGCCTCTGCCTGGAGAGCCGCTGCTGGACTGAGTAGACAATACTGACTTTGCTGGACCGAGGGGCTGATTTAGTATAAGGCAGCTTCATTTGTTCTTGTGTTCACATTAGAGTGATTCGATTCAGCTATTGTGGGTTCATCTAAATAAAGACAATTTAGCAGCATCAAGCAAATAGAAATTAAAATAATTTGGCAGTTGTCAACGGGATTGCAGAGAGATACTCTGGGGCAAAGTATAGTCTTGGGACCTTTCTCCCTCCCCAATTCAAACGTGTGTGTGTGTGTGTGTGTTTTGTCATCAATTCACAACTGATTTAAGGTGACGTTGTAGGGTTTTCGAGGCAAGAGATGTTCAGAGGTGGTTTGCCATTGCCTGCCTCCGTGTCATGCCCCTGGTCTTCCTTGGAGGTCTCCCATCCAAATACTTGCCAGGGTTGAGGCTGAGTGTGTGTGACTGGCCCAAGGTCACCCAGCAAGCTTCCCCGGCAGAGTGGGGATTCGAACCTGGGTTTCCCAGATCCTGGTCTGACACCTTAACCACTAGACCACGCCAACTCTCTCCCAATTCAAATAACATTGTCCAGCATGGTGTAGTGGTTAAGAGCAGTGGTTTGGAGCGGTGGAGTATGATCTGGAGAGCCGGGTTTGATTCCCCACTCCTCCACATGAGCGGCAGAGGCTAATCTGATGAACTGGATTTGTTTCCCCACTCCTACACATGAAGCCAGCTGGGTGACCTTGGGCTAGTCACACTCTCTCAGCCCCACCTACCTCACAGGGTGTCTGTTGTGGGGAGGGGGAGGGAAGGTGATTGTAAGCCGGTTTGATTCTTCCTTAAGTGGCAGAGAAAGTTGGCATACAAAAGCCAACTCTTCTTCATCTTCTTCTACTTTAAATACATGGAGCAATGTGATAATAAATGTTTTATATTGTTCAGTATGCAGTGTTTAGTCATGAGTAATTCATTAATAACCCTAAATGCCGATTCATTAAATAGGGAAATTGGCTTTCTATCTGACTCTGTGAACCACTGCCTGGCAGGTGAAAGGTGAAAGTTCAGACAGCTGTGTAATGTATGGGCATCAGTTAAGACCATAGCGAAGGAAGCCCAGGAGCTTGAGTCCTGGGCGAAGGATCCTAAGCCCTGCTCGCATGATTGGCCACAGCCAACACATTCTATTGGCCCTAAGCCAGGTCATGCTATTGGTGACCTGGGGGTTGTTTTCCCCCTATCACGGATCAGGGGGGGAGCGGCCACCTGGGACCAGGGGAGCATATAAGCAGGGCCAGGTTGTCTAGTTCCCCAGTTCCATCTGTTATTGCTGAAATCAATAAAGCTGTGTTGTTGTTGGAACTCCGTCTCGACCTCGTGTGTCCTCCCCACGCGGACTTAACAGTGGCGACGAAGGCTGGTAGGCAGTCCGGCTTGCTACCGAAATCACTCTCGCTGAAATCTCCTGCGAGTCGCCGCGACTTCACGGTGCCCGGTAGGCAGGCCGGCTTGCCCTTGCTGAATTCACTACGACACACCTGAGACGCAACACTTCGCTGACATGGCTACCCGGGGGTCTCTGGAAGAATTCGACCCCACCAAACCGGGCGGCTGGAAGAGCTACGCGAGCCGGCTGGCCTTCTACCTCGACGCCAACGATATCACCGATGTCGGGAAGAAGCGCTCCGCCTTCCTCAGCGTGTGCGGGGCCCAGACCTTCGACCTCGCTCAGTCCCTGCTGGCTCCCGCCGAACTGGAGGAGACGCCATTTCCGGCGATCATGGCGGCGCTGGGGAGCCATTTCAACCCCCAGCCAACTCGGGCCACTCGCCGCTTGGCGTTCCACCTGCGGGACCAGGGACCAGGGGAATCGGCAGCTGCATACATTGCCGCTCTACGCACGGCCGCCCGTTCCTGCGAGTTCCCAGACCTCAACGACCGGCTGTGCGACCGCTTCGTGTTTGGCCTGCTGAGCGACAAGTTGCGGAGCCGGCTCCTCGCCAAGAAGGACCTCGCGCTGACCGCAGCCATCGAGGAAGCCACCGCGGCCGAATCCTCCGCCCGGCCCGGACGTCTGGGTGACCGGGCCACACCGATTCCCCGCGATCCGGTTCCAGTCCACCACGAGAGCGCCAGCGATGCAGCCTCCAGCGACGAGGACGAGGCTCACAAACTGAGCGACCGCGGGGCCTCTCGGGGGCGCCGGGCTCGGGGCACCACAGACCGACCTTGCGCGAGCTGTGGCGAGCGACACGACCGCCACTCCTGCCGGTTCCGCGACGCCTCTTGCCGGGCTTGCGGCAGGGTCGGCCACATTGCCAAAGTCTGTCGCTCGGCGCCGAAGGGTCGGTCCTCGCGCCCAGCCAGGAAAGACGGCGCCCCGCGCCCCACCCACGACTTGGACGCTGACGAGCCCACCAGCGGCCGCCGGGGTCGCCGCGATACCGAGCTGCACAGCGTCTCCCTCCACAAGGTGCACGGGGCAGACAAGGTCGCCATCGTCGTCAAGATCGGCGGTGCGCCTTGCGAGATGGAAGTGGACTCCGGGTCGGCTCTCTCCATTATATCGATGGACACGTACCGCGACCTGGGCCGTCGCTCTGCCTCCCTCCCCGAGCTGCGTCCATCCCGCGTCACCATTTGGGACTATCAGCGGCGCCGGGTGCCGGTCCGGGGGGAGGCCCGCGTACCCGTTCAATTCCGGGCCCGTTCCGGGCGCCTCCGCCTCATCGTGGTCGAGGGGCCTCGCGCGAGCCTCCTGGGGCTCGACTGGTTTCCGGCGCTCGGCCTTCACATCGGCGGCATCCACCACATCAGCCAGGCCGCCCTCGACGACGTTTGGGCGGAGTTCGAGGACGTGTGGAAGGGCCCACTGGGCTGCTACAAGGGGCCGCCGGTCCGCCTGCACGTCGACCCCGCCGCTGCACCCATCCGCCTCAAGCCTCGCCGCGTCCCCTTCGCCCTCAAGCCCCGGATCGACGCGGAGCTTGACCGTCTCGTCGCTCAGGGGGTACTGGTACCGGTCCCCAACGCCCCCTGGGAGACCCCAATTGTGACGCCGCTCAAGCCCAACGGGGACGTCCGCATCTGCGCGGACTACAAATGTACTATTAATACTGCGCTGCGGCCGCACGCCTACCCCGTGCCCGTTGTCAGCCACCTCCTGGCCTCCCTTGCTGGGGGTCAGGTGTTTGCCAAACTGGACCTCGCTCAGGCTTACCAGCAGCTGCCCGTGGACCCCGAGTCGGCTGAGGCGCAGACGATTGTCACTCACCGGGGTGCCTTCCGGGTGACGCGCCTACAGTTCGGGGTCAGCACGGCCCCGGGCATCTTCCAGAATTTGATGGAAGACCTCCTGAAGGGCTTGCCTGGCGTCGTCCCGTACTTCGATGACGTCTTGATTGCCGCAAGCTCCGAGGACGAGCTCCTGGATCGCGTCCGCCGGGTGCTCCGCTGTTTCCGAGATGCCGGGTTGACGGTCAAGCGAGAGAAGTGCCAGCTGGGCCTGCCGCAGGTGGAGTTCCTGGGCTACTTGATCGACGCAGAGGGCATCCATCCCACGCCCGACAAGATCAAGGCGATCCACAACGCCCCGCCGCCCCAAAGCAAACAGGAGCTCCAGTCGTTCCTCGGCCTGCTGAACTTTTACCACGCCTTCCTCCCTAACAAGGCGTCGGTTGCTGAGCCGCTCCACCGGCTCTTGGACAAATCCTCCCCGTGGGCGTGGGGTAAGTCGCATCAACGGGCGTTCGAGGCTACCAAAGACCTCCTGTCTCCCTCCAGCTTGCTCGTCCATTTCGATGAGAAGCTTCCCGTTGTGTTAACATGCGATGCCTCGCCCTACGGTGTCGGAGCGGTTCTGAGCCACCAGCTGCCAGGCGGTCGGGAGGCCCCGATTGCCTTTTACTCCCGGACCCTCTCCGCTGCAGAGAGGAACTACGCGCAAATCGACCGGGAGGCGCTCGCCGTCGTGGCCGGCGTGAAGAAGTTCCACAACTACGTTTATGGCCGCCCCTTCTCCATCATCACCGACCACAAGCCACTTTTGGGGTTGTTCGTGCCGGATCGTCAGACACCACAAATCCTGTCCCCCCGCATGCTCCGGTGGTCGATTTTTCTCAACGCCTACGATTTCCGGCTACTGCACCGCCCCGGGTCCAGCATCGCGAACGCTGACGCACTCAGCCGTTTGCCGCTCAAGGACTCCGACCCGGACCCGTCCCCGGCCTACAACGTCATGCTGCTGGAGACCCTGCCTGAACCGCCTTTGCATGCCTCGGACATTGCGGCTCACACTGCGAAGGACCGCACCCTCGCCCGCGTTTTGAACTGGGTGGGGAAGGGGTGGCCGGCGGCCAGGCCGGAGGGCGAATTCAAGCCCTTTTTCACGCGGCAGCATGAACTCTCGCTGAACAAGGGGTGTCTGCTCTGGGGGAACCGCGTCGTGGTTCCAGCCAAACTGCGCACCAAGGTCCTGGACGCCCTGCATGCCTGCCACCCAGGCATAGTGCGCATGAAGGCCCTGGCGAGGAGCTATGTGTGGTGGCCGGGCATAGACGCTGCTGTGGAAGAGTGGGTGAGCCGCTGCCAGCCGTGCCAAGAGTCGCGGCCCGAGATGCCGCGAGCCCCGACCCACCATTGGGAGTCCACCCACAAGCCCTGGTCCCGCCTCCACATCGACTTCGCCGGCCCGTTCCAGGGCAAAACTTTCCTGATCGTGGTGGACTCCTACTCCAAGTGGCTGGAGGTTTCTGATGTATGCTCTATGACCTCGCGAGTGGTGGTTCGAGAACTGCGGAAGCTTTTTGCCACCCATGGGTTGCCAGACACGGTGGTCTCCGACAACGGGGCCCAATTCACGTCCGCGGAGTTCCAAGAGTTCCTGGCCAAAAATGGAATCCGCCACACGACCTCGGCCCCGTTCCACCCTGCCACTAACGGACAGGCAGAGAGAATGGTCCGCACGACCAAGGAAGCGATGCGGCGCATTGAGCACAACGACTGGGACAGGGGGCTGGCAGAATTCCTCCTGTACCAGCACACCACGCCCAACTCCACCACCGGAAAAAGCCCCGCGGAGCTCCTCATGGGCCGCCGGCCAAAAACGCCACTTGACCGGCTACACCCCGACCTTGCGCCAGAACGCCCTCGCCACCGAGAAGAACCAGCAACCCCACGGGTCGTAGAGCAGGATGCCCCCGTCTATGCCCGTAACTATGGAATGGGCCCAGCCAGGATTCCGGCTACCGTGCAGGACGCAACCGGCCCAGTATCCTATCGGGTTGCCACCCCCGAGGGTCGAGTCCTCCGGCGACACATCGATCAGCTGCGCCGCCGACTGGCTGACGAGCCCGACCGCGCCGCTGCCACAGAAGCTCCAGAGCTTCCCAGAGTGCCGGAACAAGCCACCCCAGGGGAGAGCGAGCCGAGCAAGGAGCGCCTGTCTGCCGGCATGCACAGAGAGCTCCTGGAAGCCGTTTCTCCCACCTCCTGCGACCCCGGGCCGACTGCTGCCACAGACGCGGCCCCACCACCCACAACACCAGTTCCGGTACCGCGTAGGTCGCAGCGGTTACGAACACGACCCCGCCACCTGAAAGACTTTGTGTGCTCGTGAGTGTTTGGACTTAGGGGGGAGGGGTGTAATGTATGGGCATCAGTTAAGACCATAGCGAAGGAAGCCCAGGAGCTTGAGTCCTGGGCGAAGGATCCTAAGCCCTGCTCGCATGATTGGCCACAGCCAACACATTCTATTGGCCCTAAGCCAGGTCATGCTATTGGTGACCTGGGGGTTGTTTTCCCCCTATCACGGATCAGGGGGGGAGCGGCCACCTGGGACCAGGGGAGCATATAAGCAGGGCCAGGTTGTCTAGTTCCCCAGTTCCATCTGTTATTGCTGAAATCAATAAAGCTGTGTTGTTGTTGGAACTCCGTCTCGACCTCGTGTGTCCTCCCCACGCGGACTTAACAAGCTGGATCCTTGTTTGCCCAGTAATCTAATATGAATTTATATGTGGAACACATGAAGCTGCCTTATACTGAATCAGAACCTCGGTCCATCAAAGTCAGTATTGTCTACTCAGTCTGGCAGCCCCTCTCCAGGGTCTCAGGCAGAGGTCTTTCCCATCACCTACCCACTTAGTCCCTTTAACTGGAGATGCCAGGGATTGAACCTGGAACCTTCTGCATGCCAAGCAGATGCTCTACCACTGAGCCACTGGGTAAATACACTGGGCACCTCAAACTTAAAAGACAAGGAGGATTTCTAAAACCTTACAAACACCATCTGTGACTTTCCGCTCTTTTCACCACATCATAAGCCTTTCGTCTTTCATATCCCTTGTGGATTTCGAGCAATCTTTCTGCACCTCAGGTTTCCAAATGGCATTGTTTTGTTTGACCTCTTCCTGTCCAAAAATGTCATCATCTGGAGAGTGACGAGTGAAGGATTTGCGAGGCTGTGCGGTGAACTCGGTCAGCCAGGAAGCTTCAGTCTTCGCAAGCTCTGTTCATTGGGCAATTTCAACGCACATTAGCTTGATTTGAGTCCAATAGCACCTTAGTGACGGACAAGATTTTCAGGGTGTAAGCTTTCGAGCGTTGAAGCTCCCTTTGTCAGATACAAGTAGGACCTCCGTTCCTACTTGTATCTGATGAATAGGGTTGCCACGTCCCTCTTTGCCACTGGCGGGAGGTTTTTGGGGCAGAGCCTGAGGAGGACGGCGTTTGGGGAGGGGAGGGACTTCAATGCCATAGAGTCCAATGGCCAAAGCGTCCATTTTCTCCAGGTGAACTGATCACTATCGGCTGGAGATCAGTTGTAATAGCAGGAGATCTCCAGCTACTACCTGGAGGTTGGCAACCCTACACCTCCCTTATCTCTCCATGAAAACTCTGCATCTGCCACACACTGCTGTCTCCCGATGTTAGAGCTTGGTCTCCTGGATACAACAGGTGTCAAGGCCAGGATCATGGGCAGTGGACCAAGAGAGCTAGGGACAGGAAACATAAGCTGAGCACCGTTGGGAGGGATGAGTCAAAGGTCAGCGTCGGGGAGGAAACCTCTCTGCCGCTGAGAGCAACTTTACATAGCTATCCGGCTTTTACTCTTAGCGTGCATGCAAAGAGAAGCTGCCCTTTCTGTCTATGCATGCGCTGTATTATAGATTTATATTTATTTATTATTTCAACTTACTATCCCACCCTCCCCGGTCAAGGCCAGGCTCAGAACAGCTTACAAAGGAATATAAACATCCTGTTACAAAAATAAAAACCTGAAAACAGCAATTAGGGGAGGGGCTGTGGCTCAGTGGTAGAGCATCTGCTTGGCATGCAGAAGGTCCCAGGTTCAATCCCTGGCATCTCCTGTTACATTGATAAGAACCTGAAAACTGCAATTAGGGGAGGGGCCATGGCTCAGTGGTATAGCATCTGCTTGGTATGCAGAAGTTCCCCAGTTCAATCCCCAGCATCTCTGGTTAAAGGGACTAGGCAGGAAGGTGATGTGAAAGACCCCTGTCTCTGAGACCCTGGAGAGCCGCTGCCGGTCTGAGTAGACAATACTGACTTTGATGGACCAAGGGTCTGATTCAGTATAAGGCAGCTTTATGTGTTCATGTGTTCAATTAAACAGCCCTATAAAACAATCCTATAAAGCCATGTCCTAATTTATCTAAAGGCGCCTCTAGGGTGTTAACATAAGAGCCCCATGGCGAAGGGTGGTAGACTGGAGTACTGCAGCCCAAGCTCTGCTCACAACCTGAGTTCAGTTAGAGTCCACTGCTCTTAACCACTACACCACACTAGCTTTCTAACTCCATCCTGAACATATGGAGGGGATTCAGCTTTGCAGCATGGCATGCCAACGTTTAAAACGTTCCGCTCTGCAAACGTCCCTCATTTCTAAGCAGGCTCCAAGGTTGTCTGCGCTGTTCTGTAGAGGACTTCACTTTCTAACCAGCTTGCCTCTTCTTCACCCCCCGCCACCCCACTGGTATTTCCCACCCACCCCCCAGTGCTGATGTAGATGCGGCGATGCGCTGCAGTGTGAGATGCTAAAATCTGACGGTGTGCATTCCACTTCTAAGCCTTTCACGGCTCTCATGTTACCTCTATTGAAGTCCAGGCCAAGGGGCAATCCAGCTGGTAAACTTGGCAACCGGGTTGTTTTGCCCACTCCGTGCCATGCACCAAGGGCAGATTGAAAACATTCTGCATCGGAAAGGGCAACCCATAATACTGGGGGTGGGGGCTTGCCTCAGCAGCAGGCATGCAGAAGGTCCCAGATGAAAAGATCAGGAAGGAGGGGATGTGATTCAGTATATGGCAGCATCACGTGCACACATTTTTCTGGGCAGCAGCAGTGGCTCAATGGTCGAGCATCTGCTTGCCATGCAGCAGGTCCCGGGTTCCATCCCCAGCATCTCCAGGTAAAAGGACCAGGAAGCAGGTTGTGAAAGACCTCTACCTGAGACCCTGGAGAGCCGCTGCCTGTCTGAGTAGACAATTCTGGCCTTTATAGATTAATGGTCTGACTCAGTATAAGGCAGCTTTTATTAAGGGAGGAGTCATGGTTTGTGAGGTGGGGCTGTGGCTCAGTGGTAGAGCATCTACTTGGCATGCAGAAGGTCCCAGGTTCAGTCCCCGGCATCTCCAGTTAAAGGGACTAGGCAAGTAGGTGATGTGAAAGACCCCTGCCTGAGACCCCGGAGAATCACTTCCGGTCTGAGCAGACAATACTGACTTTGATGGACCAAGGGTCTGATTCAGTATAAGGCAGCTTCATGTGTTCATGTGTTCATAGATTTATTGATTGAAAGACATTTTTATACTGCTTTCTAAGTTTTTTTTAAACCTCACCAAAGCTGTGGAAGTTAAAATCCCCAGAAGTGAATTTTAAATAAAATGTAAATAAAAAAAATAAAATTCAAACCACCCATGCTGCAGAATTCAAACAAATGGTGCGATCAAAACTGCCTTCAAAAAGCAAATGCTTAAAAGCAGAGAGTAAAACAGAAAGCATAGACCCCTCCCCAGCAGAGCAAATTCCATTAAAAACCTTAATAATTTTCAAATGCCCAGGAAAATAGGGACATGTTCTCCTGACACCAAAACCCCAACGTGCTTGGCTGCCAACAAGCAAAGCAAACAGCTGTGAGGTGGGAGTTCCAGAGGTGAGGTGCCAAAACAGAAAAGCCCCTGTCTCCAGTGGTTACCCACCTAACCTCAGAAGATCAGGAACTGTTGCCACCAAGCTGGCAACAAAGTTTAATCGTATCTAAATTTATCTATTCATAAACAGCTCACAATCAGAACTTTGAGTCAGACGTTGAATATGCAGGCGAACGGGTTTCCAACGTTCACCTTCAAAGTCTGATGCAGCACAACTCGGTAGATCAAGCTGTGAATTCCCTACTCAACCACGTGCAAGTCTCGTGCTATGGACATATTAGCATGTGAACACATGAAGCTGCCTTATACTGAATCAGACCCTTGGTCCATCAAGTCAGTATTGTCTACTCAGACTGGTAGCGGCTCTCCGGGGTCTCAGGCAGGGGTCTTTCACATCACCTACTTACCTAGTCCCTTGAACTGGAGATGCCGGGGATTGAACCTGGGACCTTCTACACACCAAGCAGAGGCTCTACCACTGAGACACAGTCCCTCCCCAAATAATTTCCAGGCTAAAATCCTCCCCAGCTAGCAAAGGCCGTTGAGAAGACTGAGGCTGGAGATCAGAAGAGCCCAGCTGGACCAGACCAATGGTACATCGGGTCCACCATCCTGTTTCCCACCCTGAGGCACCAGATGCCTTTAGAAAGCTCCCAAGGAGGACATGGAGGTCATAGCCTCCCCACTGCTTCCACCAGCAACTGCTCTTCAAAGGTTGTCAGATGTGGTCCATGCTGAGAACTTAATATCCAGGTGTGCCGTTCTGATCAGGAACACAGTGTGCAGGCAGAGGCGGCTCCTGGTTTCTCTCCAACACCATTTTCAGGACCTGAAACAACCCCAGGGATCTGCTAGTTGTACTGTAGGGGGGGAAATCACATGTAGTCCATGGGGTGCATAAGTCTCCCCGGGGTGGGGGGCAAATAGCAGCCCCCCAGAGCCATTTCAGATTGGAATGGTGATGCCAGTGCTTGTGTCTGCCACACGGATTTTGTAATGTGAATCAGGCGGTGGGGGTGTGAGAGGAGGGGGTATACATACTGCAAAAAAGAAGCTTTTTTCATACCTCTTTTAGCTTTCTGGCAGAAGGGGGAACCCTCTCATCTCTCTCCCCACTCCTACACATGAAGCCTGCTGGTTGACCTTGAGCTAGTCACGGTTCTCTTAGAACTCTCTCGGCCTCACCTATCTTATAAAGTGTCTGTTGTAGGGAGAGGAAGGGAAGGA
The DNA here is from genome assembly GCF_029931775.1 of Euleptes europaea. Classification (NCBI taxonomy): domain Eukaryota; kingdom Metazoa; phylum Chordata; class Lepidosauria; order Squamata; family Sphaerodactylidae; genus Euleptes; species Euleptes europaea. The sequence goes on along the minus strand of NC_079330.1, from coordinate 11,035,850 downwards.
GGTTGGAAGCCGATTTGATTCTCCTTAAAAGGTAGAGAAAATCGACATATAGACCCCTCTTCTTCTTCTTTCTTCTTCTTCTTCTCCTCCTCCTCCTCCTCCTCATGTCTGATACAAATTCCCACAATGAAATGTCAGCCAATCACTCCATAGTATTACAAAATAAGTGAAGTTGGTACTATTTTGCTTTCCTGCAACAATCCTACCTTTCCCCCCCTTTGGCTTTCTGATGCATGTCATAATTGGCTTCCCTGGGGGCTTTTTGCTGTTGAAAACCCAGTACTTAGCAGCCCAGATTAACACCTTGCTGAACTTCTGCTGTCACAATGCTAAAAACTCAAGCAAAGAGGGAAACTGAGATGAACAACCGCTGAAATGCACAACCCTGATCTCCCGTCCATCCATTTCTATCAATAGGACAAGATAACCTTTTTCTTACCTTCCTCAGCGATCCCCTGAAAAGACAAACTCCCAATCAGCAAAAAGAGGAGCTGGATTTTAAGAAACATCTTTGCAAATTCTTCAAAAGAAATATATTTAAAATCCCCAGCTGGAACAATCCAATGTTGCCAACTCGATGAATTCTTTTCCCCCCAAAAAGAGTTTTCAGGTCTCCTTCCCCCAGCGGAAGCTGAAAAGGCGGCTTTCTTCCCCCCACAAGTAAATAACAGCTTAAAAGCTGAAGAGAAACGAATCAGAAGAGACTGGGCATTTTTCCCCAACTGACGCCAGGGTAGGTATTCCAAGTGGTCCAGCAGCGAAGAGAAGGCCCGCCCTCTGCACTCGGGTCACCCATAAAAATATGATCGCAGGTTTAGAGTTACAGGATGTTTTAGGAGATGCTCGGTTATATATAGTGAAGGGAGGAAGGCGGATTCAGGGGGGCGGCAAAGATGTGGCACCCTCCTTTCCTAAGAAGCAAAAGACCTGTACAGAGCCAGGGCAAGGCATGACATATTTCCTGCAGGAAAGCAAACTTTTGTTTCTTTTTTTGGCTGTTGCTCAGTAGTTTTTTGGGGGATGCGGAGGCAGGCGTGTGGCTTCAGAGTGAAAAATACATCCCGGAGAACAACTGAGCATGATTCATGTTAGAAAGGGGCTACCCCAAGCTCCCCGCACACACACACACACACACACCCTGCAACTCTCTATGTCCATTTGGCTGTCTTTTATTTTCACCTTCATTTACTGCAGTAGTTGGGTTAAACATCAGGACTCCCTTTATTGGATTTCTAACAGTTCTGAACATCTGCTGCCCTCATTGGACTCAGATGGGAAAGAGAGCTCGAACACAGGAAACTGCCTTGTCAGGAGGGTTGCCAGCCTCCGGGTGGTGACTGGAGATCTCCTGCTATTACAACTGATCTCCAGGCGAAAGAGATCACATGAACACATGAAGCTGCCTTATACTGAATCAGACCCTTGGTCTGTCAAAGTCAGTATTGCTTACTCAGACCGGCAGCGGCTCTCCAGGCAGAGGTCTCAAGGACAAAGCCTTTTCTTTCCAATTCGGTTTACGCCTTGAGACAAGCTAGAATGTCAACCACTAAAGCCGCCACCAGAGGGAGCCACAAGTTTGCTGACTGGCGACCAGGTGCACACCTTACTTACAACACTTTATATTTGTGCATTTTAAGCCCCACTTAGGTTGACTTGGCATGCTTAGATCAAGTCTCTGGAGGAGGAGGAGGAGGAGGAGGAGGACATTGAGTAGGGGTCACTGGGGGTGTGTGGGGGCGATAGTTGTGAGTTTCCTGCATTGTGCAGGGGGTTGGACTAGATGACCCTGGTGGTCCCTTCCAACGCTATGATTCTATGAGAAGTAGAACACCAACAACTAGTTTTTTATACTGCGATTTTCTTTTCCTTTAAGGCGTAGGGTTGCCAGCTACGGGTTGGGAAATACCTGGAGATTTTTGGGGTGGAGCCTGAGGAGGGCGGGGTTTGGGGAGGGGAGGGCCTTCAATGCCATAGAGTCCAATTGCCAAAGCGGCCATTTTGTCCAGAGGAACTGATCTCTGTCGCCTGGAGATCAGTTGTAATCGTGGGAGATCTCCCGCCACCACCTGTATCTGGCTCTGACAGGCGCCCTGCTCAAAGAGGAGCCTCTCCTTTCACGTGTCACAGCTAAACGGGAACTGCCAGAGGGTTAAAATCAAGCAGTCTTCAGTGGCTTCACAGATGCAGCCTGACAAGCTGCTAACCTGGCAAGAATATACCTGTCGAGATGGATTCGTCAGTCCACAGTGAACTGCAGATGGTCTAAACCCATCTAAGAGCACGCTCCAGAAAGTGACCTTCACCGATAAAGCCAGTGTGGTGTAGAGGGCAAAGTGCTGGGCTTGGGTTCGAGAGACACGAGTTCAAATCCCCACTCGTTCATGAACTCACCCTTGGGACAGTCACCGACTCTCAGCCTAACCTACTTCGTAAAGTTGTTGTGAGGATCAAACAGTGGGACGGGGGGGGGGGGTCTACCCTGAGTTCCTTGGGAAAAGGAGGTTTATTTTTAAATGTTTATATATTTATTTACTTACTTATTTCTGGCATCCGTAATTGCACCTCATCTCCAGTCTACAGAGATCAGTTCCCCTGGAGAAAAGGGATGCTTTGGAGGGTTGAGTCTGTGGCATTAGTGTGGTGTAGTGGTTAAGAGAGGCAGACTCTAATCTGGAGGACCGGGTTTGATTCCCTGCTCCTCCACATGAGCTACGGACTCTATTCTGGTGATCCAGGTTGGTTTCCTCACACCTCCACATGAAGCCAGCTGGGTGACCTTGGGCCAGTCACAACTCTCTCAGCCCCACCTACCTCATAAGGTGCCTGTTGTGGGGAAGGGAGGGGAAGGTGATTGTAAGCCGCTTTCAGACACCTTAAAGTACAGAAAATGTGGGGTATAAAAACCAACTCATCTTTTTCTTCTTATCATAGAATTGGAAGGGACCACCAGGGTCATCTAGTCCAACCCCCTGCACAATGCAGGAATTTCACAACTACCTCGCACCCCCCAGTGACTCCTCCTCCTCCTCCTCCTCCTCCTTCTCCTTCTCTTCCTCCTCCTCCTCCTCCCCCCCCCAATGAGGGTCCTGTCCTCCCCAGGATCCATCCCCAAATCTCCAGACGTTTCCCAACCTGGATCTGGCAACCCTACCTCTCTATCCCCCACCGGTGGCCAGAGGAGACCGGACAACCCCCCACCCCACCCCGGATGGCCTGAAACAGATACACTGCCCCGGAACATCACCGGTTATGCTAACTGATCAAGCAGGTTCCTAGGAAGACAGTGGTTGCTCCACTCCCAGAAGGCGTTTTTCTGGCGTGCAAAAGCGTGGCTTTGTTCCCCCGCACATCCGCAGGGCAGGAAAGCAGCAGACGCCTGACCTGATGCCTGTTGACGTTTCACTCGGCTGGCTAATAAGACGGGTAAAATGCCAGGATGGATTACATCAGTATATGCCGCGATTCCCACCCCCCTCCCCAAAGGAAATTCTGGGATTCCATAGGGAAGCAGCTTTTGCTACCCTATGCTAACAGCTAATGTTACAGCATTGCAAAAAAGGGATGTTCGATATGACTCCAATCTGGCCATAGGTCCAAATTCACACATGAATTGTGAGATGCTTTTTAGAAGAAGAAGAGTTGGTTTTTATATGCTGACTTTCTCTCCCACTTAAGGGAGACTCAAACTGGCTTACAATCACCTTCCCCACCCCGCAACAGACACCCTGTGAGGTAGGTGAGGCTGAGGGAGCTCTAAGAGTGCTGTGACAAGCCCAAGGTCACCCAGCTGGCTTCGTGTGTAGGAGTGGGGGAAACAAATCCAGTTCACCCAATTAGCCTCTGCCACTCACGTGGAGGAGCGGAGAATCGAACCCGGTTCTCCAGATCAGACTCCACCACTCCAAACCACCGCTCTTAACCGCGACACCACTACACACACTCGGAACCCCTGCTCTGCAACAAATTCCAGTGAACCGCAAAAAGAAACAAACATACAAAAAAGGATCTTTCAAGACCACGCTTTTCATACCTTATAATAACCAGATATACTGGTGCCCCCAAGCACTGTTGTCGGAAACCTGGTGGTCCTGCCCACCCCTGTCTACAGTGGCACCCCTTTCCCAAGAGGAACTGAATGAAGATTGTCTCTGAAGAACCACTTTTGCTTCGCTTTCTCTCGCTCTCTCTTTGTGTCTCTCGCTCTGCACCTCCCAATAGCTTATTCCTGAAGGGCATTCAGTCCATTAACTTACAGCATCAGAATCAAAAGAGACTGATGTGCTTGACCTCCACTTTCTCAAGGGGAGGGGGGAAATGGCGCTGTCCTGCGTACTCATCTTAGGATCGAGGGTTTGAGAGAAGCATTAGCAGTTCTTACAAATCCAGTTTAGGATCGGGGCAGGAGGCAGCCCTAGAAACTCGGTTGCTTTAGAAAGCACCAAATGGGAAGAAGAGTTTGTTTTTATGCCCCGCGTTTCTCTACCGTTAAGGAGTCTCAAAGCGGCTTACAATCGCCTTCCCTTCCCCTCCCCACAACAGGCACCTTGTGAGGTAGGTGGGGCTGAGAAAGTTCAGAGAGAACCGTGACCGGCCCAAGGTCACCTAGCAGGCTGCATGTGGAAGAGTGGGGGCTCGAACCTGGTTCTCCAGATTAGAGTCTGCCGCACATGTGGAGGAGTGGGGAATCAAACCCGGTTCTCCAGATCAGACTGCTCCAAACCACCGCTACACCATGCTGGCTCCCAGAAAGGCAGGATATAAATTAAGTTAATAAACAAACACCTTCTCAAACCTGGCACTGTCCAGCTGTTTTTCTACAGCATCCAGCGGCTCACCACAAGGGGGCAGCAGGTCCCAGATCCCGAGGCCTGTCATTCTAGCCAACCTCATAGTAAGTAAGTAAGTGAATAAATGAATGAATGCAATGCAATGCTATGCTATGCTATGCTATGCTATGCAATGCAATGCAATGCAATGCTATGCTATGCTATGCAGTTGTTCCTGTGAAACACATCTCCTTTTCCACTTTTTTTTGGGAACACGAGCAATTTCATCTAGGCGGGGAAATGCGCAAGAGGAACTGTAGTGTATGTCTAGGGGTTGCATTATGTGACACATTATGCCTGTGTTGCCCTTGGGACATAGCTAACATTTCCTAATTTGGAAATTATTTATTATAATTATAGCCAGCTTTTCATCAATCGTGGAACCCACGGCAGCATACATGGGGTTCCCAGGAGATTCTCCATCCTAGCAGTGTGACCAGACGAAGCTTTAAGAAGGTTGCTGGATCCTGTGACGTCAAAGCTGAACCACGGCCAGACAGAACCGTCAAGGAGGGTCTGAAGCATGGGTGTTGTGGTGCAGATTTCATACATTGTCTTCCAGTTCGGTAGTCAGTTTTAGCAGTCAACAATTATAGCAGCTTGCCTTTTGAGGAACACTTATTGCACACTTGCAAATATGAAGAATATACTGACCATACCCTAAAATTTAAAATTATGAGCAGAAGAACTTGAAGAGGTGTAATGGAGTTCTCCTCCAGAGTAGCCTGGTCAATGGCAAACCACCTTTGTTCACCTCTGAAGTTAGTCCTGGTTAGTAGTAGAAGAAGGAGGAGGAGGAGGAGGAGGAGAGTTGGTTTTTATATGCCGACTTTCTCTACCACTTAAGGGAGACTCAAACTGGCTTACAATCATCTTCCCTTCCCCTCCCCACAACAGACACCTGTGAGGTGGGTGGGGCTGAGAGAGAGTGACTTGCCCAAGATCACCCAGCTGGCTTCATATGGAGGAGTGGGGAAACAAATCCAGTTCACCAGATTAGCCTCAGCCACTCATGTGGAGGAGTGGGGAATTGAACCCGGTTCTCCAGATCAGAGTCCACCCCTCCAAACCACCGCTGTTAACCACTACACCATGCTGGCTCTCCACCTCTGTTCATCTGTGAAGCTAAGCAGGGTTAGCCCTGGTTAGTACTGGGATAGGAGACCAACAAGGAAGTCCAGGGTCCGCTACACAGAGGCGGGCAATGAAGAAGAAGAAGAATTGGTTTTTATATGCCGACTTTCTCTACCACTTAAGGGAGACTCAAACCGGCTTGCAATCATCTTCCCTTCCCCACCCCGCAACAGACACCCTGTGAGGTAGGTGGGGCTGAGAGAGCTCTAAGAGAGCTGTGACTAGCCCAAGGTCACCCAGCTGGCTTCGAGTGCAGGAGTGGGGAAACCAATCCAGTTCACCAGATTAGCCTCCACTGCTCGTGTGGAGGAGTGGGGAATCAAACCTGGTTCTCCAGATCAGAGTCCACAGCTCCAAACCACTGCTCCAAACCACTACACCACACTGGCTCTCTTGGAGACCACCAAGGAAGTCTAGGGTTGCTGCACAGAGGCAGGCAATGGCAAACCACCTCTGCATGTCTGTTGCTTTGAAAACCCTACAAGCCATCAGTCGGATGCAACTTGACAGAAACAACGTACAAACTCATGTACCCAAACCATGATTTGGGGCACCATTGGAAGGGATCTACAGGGAATGAATACTTATTAGACCCCTCCTTTAAATGGGGTGATGACTCTCCTGCAGAGTTATTGTGCGGAATGCCTCTGAAAGGGCTGTTCTGAAGGTTCTTCCCCCTCACAAACAACTCAGTTGCGTGTCCCTAGCGGCTGCCTGTTACTTTAATTTGCCTTGAAACTTTAGCTGTGTGCTCAGGCAGCATCTGAAGTTACGCGCTGCCGTATGTCACAGTGAACCGGAAACTCATTACATGCTAACTTTTTGTATCCGACACCTTTCCAAAGTGGGAAAATAACATGCGACCTGCAGGCCCCACCTAGAGATTCCTAACCCTGCCCTACATGGGACTACATGTTGAGTGGCATTTCAGGAATGGGCAAGGGAGGAGAAGAAGAATCAACCCCACACAAGAAGAGGAGTTAGGCTTTATATTCTAACTTTTTCTACCACTTAAGGGAGAATCAAATGGGCTTACAATCACCTTCCCTTCCCCTCCCCACAACAGACACCCTGTGGGGTAGGTGATGCTGAGAGAGCTCTAAGAGCTGTAGCTTGCCCAGGGTCACCCAGCAGGCTTCGTGTGTAGGAGTGGGGAAACAAATCCAGTTCACCAGATTAGCCTCCGCCGCTCGTGTGGAGGAGTGGGGAATCAAACCTGGTTCTCCAGATCAGAGTCCACCACTCCAAACCACCGCTCTTAACCACTACGCCATGCTGGCTCTCCATACCCTTAATTCAAGCAGCTTCATGTGTTCATACAGGTCTTTGTTAGTGCATTCAGATCATATTGCTGGGACAGGCTAGTCACAGGGGGAAATGCTGATATACCAAAGTGTGATTCTCTCAGTGAGAAAGGTATTTTTTTCCAGCACGCTGCTATCTTCTTTGGGATTCATGTATGCTAGACCCAACAGAAAGCGCTAGAGGTCATTTGATGGGGCCATTTCTGTTTATTTTCAATTTCATATGTTGTTGTCTTTGATTGCAGTTTGCCTCCTTTCATATTGCTGTTGCCAAAGAGTCTATTTATTTTTTGACGCCTTTTCTATGCCACATGCCACTTAACACAAACATATGTTGAAAAATGAATTAATGTTAACGGGGGGGGGGAAATCAGCATGAGGAAAGAGGAACTTGGTGCGAAAACCCTTAAAAGGGGCTCAAAATATTGTCGAAGGCTTTCACGGTCAGAGTTCATTGGTTCTTGTAGGTTATCCGGGCTGTGTGACCGTGGTCTTGGTATTTTCTTTCCTGACGTTTCGCCAGCAGCTGTGGCAGGCATCTTCAGAGGAGTAACACTGAAGGGCAGTGTCTCTCAGTGTCAAGTGTGTAGGAAGAGTAATATATAGTCAGAAAGGGGTTGGGTTGAGCTGAATCATTGTCCTGCAAAAAGTGTCAAAGGTAATGTGCTTATCATTGTCCTGTAAGTATCAAGTTAATGTGCTAATGAGGGTGTGGTATGTTAATATGGAACCATTGTATCCTGAAGTGATCTGTTAATGTGTGAAATCCAAAGCTAATCTGCATGGCTATTGGGGACTTTAAAAGGGGCATTTCTCACAAGGGGGAGTTAATATCCAAATGAGGACATGAAAATCAACCCGGACAACTTTTTGAAATTCAGTCTCACCTCGTGGATGGTATCAGTAACAGGAGACTGGTCTAAAGACAATTTAAGCAGTTCATATGAAAAAGTTCTCTAATTCAGGGAAATAAGGTGATCCCACCCAGGATGTGGTGATGGCTGCCAACTTGGAAGGCTTGAAGAGGGGAGTGGACATGTTCGTGGAGGAGAGAGCTATCCATGGCTACTAGTCGAAATGGATACTAGTCATGATGCATACCTATTCTCTCCAGGATCAGAGAAGCGTGCCCATTATATTAGGTGCTATGGAACACAGGCAGGACGATGCTGCTGCAGCTGCAGTAGTCTTGTTTGTGGGCTTCCTAGACGCACCTGGTGGGCCACTGTGTGAACAGACTGTTGGATGACTAGATGGGCCTTGGTCTGATCCAGCAGGACTCTTATGGCTGCCAACTTGGAAGGGGGGTGGGATATATTTTCATTTCTAAAGCTTTCAGCACACATGAAGTTGCCTCATACTGAATCAGACCCTCAGTCCATCAAAGTCAGTATTGCCTACTCAGACCGGCAGTGGCTCTCCAGGGTCTCAGGCAGGGGTCTTTCACATCACCTGCTTGCCTGGTCCCTTTAACTGGAGATGCCAGGGATTGAACCTGGGACCTTCTGCATGCCAAGCAGAGGCTCTCCCACTGAGCCACAGCCCCTCCCCAGCAGCCCCCTAAGTAAACTCTTCCCATTCCCTTTGAAGATGAAACACACTGACACACACACACACACACACACACACACACACACACACACACACACACACGGCCCCTCTGGTCCCCTCCCTGCCCTCTGTCTCGCCTTCCCCCTTCACCCAAAGCAACCACGGACTCTGCCCGCTACCACCCGCAGCACTTCCACGATCCCGGTTGGCGGCCCCGAAGAGCCCCCCTCCCCTTTCCTTTCACCCCGGGACCCCTGGAGAGAGAGCCAGCGTGACGTAGCGGTTAAGAGCGGTGGCTTGGAGCGGCGGTCTCTGATTTGCAGAACCGGGTTCGATTCCCCACTCCCGCACAGGAGCTGCGGACTCTAATCCGGCGAGCCGGGTTGGGTTCCCCACTCCTCCGCATGAAGCCCGCTGGCCGACCTCGGGCCGGTCACAGCTCTCTCATCCCCACCTACCTCACAGGGTGTCTGTTGTGAGGAGGGGGAGAGAAGGTGATTGTAAGCCGGTTTGATTCTTCCTTAAGTGGGAGAGAAAGTCAGCATATAAAGATCAACTCTTCCTCCTCCTTTTTCTTCCTCCTCCTCTTCTTCTTCTTCTTCCTCCTCCTCTTCTTCTTCCTCCTCCCTCCTCTTTCTCTTCCTCTTCTTCCTCCTCCTCCTTCCTCCTCTTCCTCCTCCTCCCTCCTCTTTCTCTTCCTCTTCTTCCTCCTCCTCCTTTTTCTTCTTCCTCCTCCTCTTCTTCCTCCTCCTCTTCTTCCTCTCCCTCCTCCTCCTCCTCCTTTTTCTTCTTCTTCCTCCTCCTCCTCTTCTTCTTCGCGTCGAGCCTCCCCCCTCCCCGCGGCCGCCTCCCTCCGCGATTCTCTGGCTTGACTCTCGCACGCGTCCCCGCCGCCCCTCCCTCCCCCCCACCAGCCTGGCGCATCCCTCCCTCTCCCCGCCTCCTCGGGAGCCGGCTGCCACCCGATCTCCGAGACGTGATCTCCCCCTGGAGGAAAAAGACACCCGGCTCCCCGGCGCAGCGCCTAGATCACCCCCGAGAATCCAACCATGCCTCTCTCCTGAAGCGTCGGAGGAGGGGGGACGATTCTCGGGTCTGGTCTCGGCGTCGACGATGCGGCCATGGTCCCCGCTGGGCTCCCTCGCGCCTCTCCTGCTCCTCGCCTCGCTCTCCTTCCCCCTGGGCCACTTCTGCCCGGCCGTCTGTAGCTGCCTGGACTACCACACGGTGGACTGCCGGGACCAGGGGCTGCCCAGCGTGCCCAACCCCTTCCCCCTGGACGTGCGCAAGCTGCTGATCGCCGACAACCACATCCAGGCCATCCCGGCCGACTTCTTCATCTTCTACGGCGACCTGGTCTACCTGGACTTCAGCCACAACGCCCTGGCCAGCCTGGAGGAGGGCACCTTCAGCAGCTCCGGCAAGCTGGTCTTCCTCGACCTCAGCTACAACAACCTGACCCGGCTGGCCGCCGGTGCCTTCCGCTCAGCCGGCCGCCTCATCAAGCTCAGCCTGGGGAACAACCACCTGGCCGAGGTGGACCCGGCGGCCTTCGAGAGCCTGGAGCAGCTGCAGGTGCTGGAGCTGAACGACAACGGCCTGCGGACGCTGGCCGTGCCCGCCCTGGATGCCTTGCCCAGCCTGCGCAGCCTCCGCTTGGAGGGCAACCCCTGGCTGTGCGACTGTGACTTCGCCAGCCTCTTCAGCTGGCTGCAGGAGAACCAGTCCAAGCTGCAAAAAGGTAAGCCTGGCCCTGGAGAGCGCGAGGGCAGGCGGACTAGGCAGAGCTAGGAAGCTAAGCAGGGCTGGCCCTGGTTAGAAGTGGGATGGGAGACCACTGAGGCAGTGCAGGGTCCCTATGCGGAGGCAGGCAATGGCAAACAACCTCTGTTCATCTGTGAAGCTAAGCAGGGTTAGCCCTGGTTAGTACCGGGATAGGAGACCACCGAGGAAGTCCAGGGGCCGCTACATAGAGGCGGGCAAAGAATAATAATAATTGGTTTTTATATGCCGACTTTCTCTACCTCTTAAGGGAGACTGGCTTGCAATCAATCATCTTCCCCTCAACAGACACCCTGTGAGGTAGGTGGGGCTGAGAGAGCTCTGAGAGAGCTGTGACTAGCCCAATGACACCCAGCTGGCTTCGTGTGGAGTAGTGGGGAAACAAATCCAGTTCACCAGATTAGCCTCTGCCACTCATGTGGAGGAACGGGGAATTGAACCCAGTTCTCCAGATCAGAATCCACCCCTCCAAACCACTGCTCTTAACCACTACACCACGCTGGCTCTCCCCCTCTGTTCCTCTCTGAAGCTAAGTAGGGTCAACTCTGGTTAGTACTGGGATAGGAGACCACCGAGGAAGTCCAGGGTTGCTACACAGAGGCAGGCAATGGCAAATCACTTCGCCTCAGAAGCTAAGCAGGGTCAGCCCGGGATAGTAGTTGGATGGGAGAGCCAGCATGGTGCAGTGGTTATGAGCGGTGGACTCTAATCTGGAGAACCAGGTTGGTTTCCCCACTCCTCCACATGCAGCCAGCTGGGTGACCTTGGGCTAGTCTCAGTTCTCTTTGACCTCTCTCAGCCCCACCTACATCACAAGGCGTCAGTTGTGGGGAGAGGACGGGAAGGAGATTGTAAGCCAGTTTGATTCTCCTTAAAAGATAAAGTTGGCATATGAAAACCAACTCTTCTTTTTCTTCAAGGTAGTCCAGGGTTTCTACACAGAGGCAGGCAATGGCAGACCACCTCTGAACATCTCATGCTTTGAAAACACCATGAGGGGTTGCCATGACTCGGTTGGGGCTTAGTGGCACTTAATTAATTATTATAATATACATGAAGGTGTTGTGTGTGAACTTGCCAGATCCGTCTGTCTTCCTGTCTGGAGAACAGACTGTTCTTCCTTAAAGCAGATGGTCTCTGCCTGAGGCTGTTGACTACCACGAAGCAAAGGCACTCTTTGGCTCCCACCAGGATTGCATGGGTTTGTTGAGGTAACTGACACTCTGTTGTTGCCTTTCCCTTGCCTGTGGGGTCCCAAAGCAGCTTACAAAGTTATTCTTCCCTCCTCCATGTTATTCTCACAACAATCTACTATAAGGTAGGTTAGGCTGGAAAGAGTGAGTCACCTGGGTCATTGGTGACTGATGGGGATTCGAACCTGGGTCTCTAGTGTAGAGGAACACATGAAGCTGCCTTATACTGAATCAGACCCTTCGTCCATCAAAGTCAGTATTGTCTACTCAGACCGGTGGCGGCTCTTCAGGGTCTCAGGCTGAGGTCTTTCACATCACCTACCTGCCTAGTCCCTTTAACTGGAGATGCCGGGGATTGAACCTGGGACCTTCTGCACGCCAAGCAGATGCTCTACCACTGAGCAACAGCCCCACCTCACAAACAGTGGGAAAGGAATAAATGAACACATGAAGCTGCCTTATACTGAATCAGACCCTTGGTCCATCAAAGTCAGTATTGTCTACTCAGACCGGCAGCGGCTCTCCAGGGTCTCAGGCAGGGGTCTTTCACATCACCTACCTGCCTAGTCCCTTTAACTGGAGATGCCGGGGATTGAACCTGGGACCTTCTGCATGCCAAGCAGATGCGCTACAAACTGAGCCACGGCCCCTCCCCTAAGATCCTGTGCAGAGTTTCACCTTTCCAAGCCCTTTGACTTTAATAGGCTGAGGAGGGTGGAAGTCAATTGCACTGCTGGTTCCAGAAGGATAGCTGCGTATTGGTTCATTGCAGGGGAATTCACTAGCTGTCCAGGGGTGCATTGAAGACCATCAACATTTATTTGGCCATAAGCGCATGTGAGTCCAAGCTCACTTTGTCAGATACGTGAAGTGTAAGTCCAGTTGGCAGATACTATATACAGGTACCCTTATACCCCACTGTTCCTCAGAGGAGCACGGAGCAATGCACATCATTTTCACTTCCTCCGTTGGTAGTCCTTCACAACAACCCTGTTAGGTAGGTTAGGCGGAGAGTTTTTGACTGGCCAAAGTCACCCAGCTAGTTTTATGGCAGAGCGGGAATTTGAACTTGTCTTCCAGATCATAGACTAACTCCTACACCACAAAAGCTATAAATAGCGGAAGGGTGGAAGGGGGAAGACTGTACAAAGACGAGACAGTTTCAAACATATTACAGCATGGTGTAGTGGTTAAAAGCAGTGGTGGACTCTGATCTGGAGAGCCCACTCCTCCACATGAGTGGCTGAGGCTAATTTGGTGAACTGGATTTGTTTCCCTTGACCTCCACATAAAGCCAGCTGGGTGACCTTGGGCTAGTCACACTCTCTCAGCCTCACCTACCTCACAGGGTGTCTGTTGTAAGGAGGGGAAGTGATTGTAAGCCGGTTTGATTCTCCCTTAAGTGGCAGAGAAAGTCGGCATATAAAAACCAGCTCTTCCTCCCCCTCTTCTTCTTCTTCCTCTTCTTCTTCCCGGGTTCTATTCTTCCCTCCTTCACATGAAGCCTGCTGGATGACCTTGGGCCAGTCACACTCTCTGAACTTTCTCAGCCCCACCTACCTCTCAAGCTGTCTGTTGTGGGGAGGGGAAGGGAAGGCAATTGAACGCCTCTTTGAGACTCCTTAAAGGTAGAGAAAAGCAGGGTATAAAAATGAACTCTTTCTTCTTCTTATCCTTCTTCGCTAGTCTCACATCCTGTCAATATCCTTTTGATCTTGTTTCAAACCACTTTGTAACACATCTCCCCTCTGGCCTTTCTGTTGTTTGTAGATTTCACTACAGGCATGTCTGTCTAATGGATATTCACAGCACGTGAGCTCTTGAGTTCAAATTCATTTCGTTGCTCATTGAGGTGCTGCTGGACTCCCGTGGAATGAAAGCGGCCCTCATGCCGCGGCAACACAATTAGAACCTCTAACGGTGAGAGCTTTTCAGGAGAGAGTTGCTCCGGAAAGGAGGGAACTTGCTTTAAAAAGGGCCCACCAAAGAGTTTCTTGCAAGGAGTATATATATTCTGCATTATGCTGCGGCCCGGCTTTGGTCAGCTTAGGTTTGGCAAACGGTGCGTGAAAGTGTGACATACTTTGGGAACTTCCTTATCGGATTCTCTTTTGGGGAATTGGGAGTGATGTATCCAGGGTTTATCTAGCAAGGAAGCGGATTCTCCTAGACAAGGAACTAGGGTCTGTGAAAATGTGGGTATTGTGGGTGCCATTATATTAAGCCATGAGATAAACAATAATAAAGCATGTACAACAACTATATAAATTCCTAACATCTATAAATTTATATATTCCTATCACCTAGCACAGGTAATTATAATTTATTTTGTGGTATTGTGGATGGGCAGTCAGGGAGGCCATGGGTGTGGAATAGTGGGTTTCATTTTCCTGACTGCTAGAAGCCAGGAATGAGTGAATGCAGCCCATTTCATTTCTTTCAATATTTGTTTGCATTTTGGTTAATAGCTTGTCATATAGATTTTGTGGGTTTGTTTGCACTGCCTACAAAAAGCTTTCCTGCAGAGCTCTGATTTACAAATTACATGGTATTTATACACTGCAGGTCATTTATCCATATGATATATAGAGCAGAATGCTGATTTACTGACACGCATTAAACAATGCATCCGTTTAAGGGGGAAAATGAAGAGCGAGGAAACAGAAAGGGGGGGCATCTTATTTTTTAAATGAGTGATTCCCACAAGGCAAAGGTTGCTTGATGCTCATATTGTAGATTTGTTTGCCTTTTTTATACAGTAGGCATCCCATGTAAGTCATTCGATACACTTACCCCTCTCTCTCTTTCTCATTTAAGATAGGTAATGCTGATTTTATTGATGCAGATGAAAATGTTTAAAGATGTGCATGTTCTCAAAAGTGTAGCGCAAGGAACTGGAAAGGGGGGGGGAAGAGGGATCCTATCCTTATTTGGCCTTTTTGGATGATTTCAATTATGCCTTTCAACATTTGATCTGAACAGCAAATGCCTTCTTTGCTTTGATGTCATGTGAGCTGTTACAGGCTGTAGCAAGAGCCCAAATCATATACACATTTATTGTTGAAACACTGTAAGGATTACTCCAAAATCTCATTACTTAATTATCTGAAATATTCTTATTCTGCCCTTCCAATAGGTTCTAGGTGGCTAGCAATTGACAGAAATGCACACACCACACAATACATGCCAATTCCATAAATAATCATCCCCACACAAGAAGAAGAAGAGTTGGTTTTTATAAGCCGACTTTCTCTATCACTTAAGGAAGAATCAAACCGGCTTACAGTCACCTTCCCTTCCCCTCCCCACAACAGACACCCTGTGAGGTAGGTGAGGCTGAGAAAGTGTGACTTGCCCAAGGTCACCCAGCAGGCTTCATATGTAGGAATGGGGAAACAGACCTGCTTCACCAGATTAGCGTTCGCCGCTCATGTGGAGGAGTAGGGAATCAAACCCGGTTCTCCAGATCAGAGACCACCACTCCAAACCACTGGCCTTAACCACTATACCATACTAGCTCCCAACCAGCCAATGGTTACAATTGAAAAAAACCCCAAAGATTAGGCAATCGGCCTAGTCCAAAAATCAGCCCCTCAAAAATGTAGGAGTCTCAACATTCAAATTGCCTCATTCTCTGGAGGAAACCTCTGAAATAAACAGGGCCAGCCACTAAACGCACTAAGCCAGGTCAGATAAAAGTCTTTCACAATTCAAAATGTGACAAATAGTTTA